>NC_053037.3:24961291-27574849 GCF_002575655.3 Aegilops tauschii subsp. strangulata | reverse complement strand
TATCACATTAAGACAACTAAAATCACCAGTCACCAATCAGGCTATCAAATCTGGTACGTCCATCAATCATATAGCATGGCTTGTGTAGACGGCACCAACACCCAAGAACGAGACAGCATGAGCAGGCTTACAGCGATGGCGAAGACAGAACACAATTCGAGCTTCAATAAGACTAGTCGGTACCAAAAACTAAAAGCTCACCAAAAACACCGACCAAGTTGAACATAATATAATCTCCAGGGGTGACTTCCAACGATCAACAAAAGTAGCAGGTTGCTTCACCTTTTTTCTTAGGTTCTACGCTCACGTTCATGGTTTGTTTTATGCCTCATAGTTGCCCATGTCAGAAGAAAGATAATAATTTGAGCCATGTTTTCCGAGAGAGACCTCCTTCTCAAAGGGTCAGCTGACTGCTCTTTGACGACCTAGCCTATTCTGACTAAGTTAGGCTTGAAAAAAGAATGTTTCCCTGTAAGTCTAAGAAATAGGTCTGCGCAAAAAAAAGTCTAAGAAATAGGTGTACGCATATAAAGGACACATGATGGCAATCCTGACAGTCTACTCGAGTCTACAAGCAGCCATTGTGCTTAGTTAGCAGGTGTTGGTGTTACGATGTACACCTCGGGCCAGGATATATGCGTGTCTCACCTTAGAAAGTGAGAGGACAACAAATTGTGGAACATGTACTTGTTTGGCAGAGCCGCATCATCACAAATGTTTCTTCCCGTCCTGGGCAATTGCTGCTTCAGTTGAAGTGATGGACAGAAGTGAGTAGCTAGTAACAAGACAGTATGCATGGTCTTTGCTTTCCTCCATGCAGTAAAATAATTCCCGGTTCCTTTCAAGCCTATCCAACGCGTCTTCATACAACATATGCTTTCTACGCTTTATACTCTCAAGATGTATGGATTGTCCCCGATTGATCATATCTAGTAGAACTGATACTGGAACTGAGAGGCACATGAGAGATTGATATTTATCGTTTGGGAATTGGTGAGATGAAGGTGCCCTGCTGGCCCACAGCACTAAATTTCCGCATAAGCAACAACCTTCTATAGTGAGCTCCGATTTACTACATCACCTTTATGTGTGATAAAACCACCTATTTGTTCTGTTATAGGCTCTCATCGATTGCACACCTCCGAACCATAATCATGCATATTGCATATAATGAATGTAAGAACACAACCAGCCTACTGTATCATGTTGTGCTGAGTTGGCAGGAGCAAATGTTACACGGACCGACAATAGTGTAACTTACTGGTCCACGGCTTCAGCCCTTTGGAAGGAAACACCTAATGTTTGTTGATGTCAACATGAGCAAAATGCCCGATGTGGCGAAGATTCTTGCCATCGTAGCCCTCTTTCCCGATGGTCCAAACTATTATGCATGTGGCAATTACCCAATTAGTCTGTGCCATATTGTGCCATATCTCGGGCTTCTCCCTCGCCCACGGGATGCCTCTCGTCGTGTCCGCACCATGCCTTTCCATTGTGTCCCGTGATGACATCCTCTCCGTGCAGTGGAGGCATCGGCAAGGAACATCCGGATTTATGTTCTCCATCATATTGCGTGACCACGACCTTCATGGGTGCTGCTCTTGCCGGCGGTGGCCCTTCCCCATGGCGTAGCATGCCCCGGTAGTCTCTACTCCTAGGTGTGCATCAAGGAGCAGGCACACCCACCTCATCAAACAGAGCACATGAAAATGAACAAAGAAACAGCTCACCTAGAATTCATATATGCTCCAAAACCACTGCAACAGAAGGACGCGAAGGAGGTTGTATTATTATAAGAGGCCATACAATGGCAAAATATGACTCCTCCCAGATGTTTTCCCGGCAAAGCTCAAAAACCATATGGGTGCTGTCTCCTACCTCGAGCTCCTATCGGTGTTTGTGTGGACAAGAATCAGTGCCGCACTGAAACCACCCTGTAGACGGGCCGATGAAGAAATTCTCGAAGCTGCGTCCATTCGTGGGGAATGAAGCGAGGTGGAACTGCTATGGTACAAAAGGGAGAGCCATAGGAAAAAGAACAGAAGAATATGTGAGATGGTGCCCAACGACCGAGCACACGACGTGCCTTTTAGCAGCGCAATCCAACCGACATTACGCGGAAGGCAGTCAAGCGTAGTACAACACACTACCAGCAGAGGACAACCGGGTAGCGCCAGCAAGAGTACCGGCGGAACACAACGACTCGCGCCATGCCAGGCAAATCCGACCTGCAACGTGTAGGCCCCATGTCGAGCTGTGAGTTGGCTTGGCAAACAGATCGGGCCACCCGGTTTGAGCGCTCACCCCGGGTATGCACCCATGCGGGGCCAATGGAACAACTTAGTGGCTAGCCCCACAGGCAAGCCGACATTGTGGGCGTAGCGCAGAAATCAGGCGACGCGAGTGAACCAGCCTGACACGGGGCCGGCAGTCCTAACAATATGGCCCCACATGCAAGGCGGCGCCGAGGACGCACCGGAAGACCTATCTAGCGCGAACAACCTGCATGACGGAAACCGTCTTCTGTGCTAGCTGACCGAAAATATGACGTGACATTGGCCCCATGCCTACCCACAGTCCACCCATCGTTGACCCCCGAGGCTCATCCCCCGGGTGCGTGTCATCCTGATAGATCGGACAACATGAAGAGCACCCAGATGGTGTGGCCGCCACCGCCACATGGGCCTAGGTGGCACGACCTGGCAGGCCTACATGGAGCCAAAGGCGGTCGAGAGGCGGGTCAACCCTCCTCATCGTGCACAGGGCCTCGCTCGCGGGCACTCCCGAAGGCGACCCATGACTGTGGCCCTTGGTGTGCCCTCGGTCCACGCGTCATGGACCGCCGAAGCGGGTCGCTTGGCCACTCACTCTGTGGATAGATTGGACGGCGTGTAGAGCTCCCAAGAGGCCCCCACGGTACGCCACCACGGGACGGACAGCTCGACAGTTCTCTCAGCCCTCGACGAGCCCCAGGAGTCGGGTACTCCAACACCCTTTACAGGAGTAATGAAGTGAATATGGTCATACATATTGCCCCTGTCAAGTTTTTCCGTGGGTCCGTCCCCGGACAATGGTACTTGTGGTGTGCCCCCCCCCCCCCCCCCCCCATCATGGTCAAATTTTAGTCAATATGAATGCTTGACATGCTGGCTCATGAATATGGTCATGCATTCCTGCCCCTTTCATGTTTTTTTTCCGTAGCCCTCCCCTATGCAGAACACACATCGATGTGTCAAAAGGGTAAGCCTTGTGTCCACCAATGTACAATCTGAAATTTGTCTTGTGACAACATTTGTTGCATATCAACTACTGTCACTCGAATAGATGGTGCAGGAAGCATATGTAATGCAACTGTGTTTTGCAAAATTTTCATCCACAAAGTTGTGGCTGCTCTCGAAATCAATCAAAGCAAGCATTCAGAGATAACTGACAACATTCAACATCGATTACCTACCAAAGTACTTACAAAAATTGTTTCACCAGCTTCATCGCCTGAAACTGCGTTCAGAGATAACTGACAACATTCAACAAGTTTAGGTTCAGTTAATAGTTCCAATGTTTGAACATCTCATGTTAACATGTCGCCGTACTTAGACCACTTGAATGGTCAGTAGCGGCATATGCTTCTTACAGTAAGGCTCTTTACTGTACTTGTCACCACAACGATAACATAAGTCATTGGCTCTTCCAAAATATCTTAGTTGTCTCTCTCTTCCAAAATCATCTACGTTCTAGCAGTGGTTTCCAGGCTATTGTATTTGCCTGAACAGGGTTTGGTGGTGCATTGTTCCTGATGAAAGGCACCATTCGCGATCTGGGATGTTGCAGTTGCAATTCCTCCTCTTGAATTCGAGCCAAGGGGTCACTGCTCTCGCGACATCGGTTGGTGCTTGCAGGCGGATCACAGCTTGTAATTTGGCCAAACACTAATCATGCATGCACGTCGGCCCTTTCTCTTGCATTGTTGATTGCCTGAAATGCTGACACCGCAGATGGTGACCAACGGAAGGGTGTCGTTGTTCCTCCACCGTGTGAGGAGTGAGGACGCCGAGGAACCATGAGCGCTTTGTCGCTGCTGTTCCACTCCTAAGGGAAGGATGAATTCGTGTTGAGCGCCATGGACGAGTTAGTGGACAGTGACCGCCATCTGGTTTACTACCATAGTTTTCAATAGGAGAGGTCACAAAGATAAAATTGATTAACATATTGTGCCCCATAGTCGTACAATCATTTCTGGTGCCTTTGAAGCCTATACAATTCATATGAGAGATGGTTTGTACTCTCTCTAGATATATAGGGAGATCTCTAATTTATCATTGCTAGAGGAAATTGGAATTTGAACTGAGAAACTGGGGAGATACCCACCGAATATTTATCGATTGGGTAGTACATGCCTCGTTGGCCGACCACATTAATTTAACACATAGGGACACTTCTCAGGGCAGTTTATTTTGTTATCTTTGCATTTATTGTGTAGGAAAGCCATATATTTGGCGCACCATAGGCCCTCGTCGGGTGCATACTTCCTAGCCTATCTCAACCACAACCCGATATAATCGGGAAGCGAGACTAAACACTTTAGACTCTTAGCGTAAACAGTGAATAGAAAGAATATCTTGTTAACTTTGTAAAACATTTGTTTTGGAATAATATATATTCCAGTAAGACAAAACTAAATTATCAGTCATCAAATGGGCTACAAAATTTGGTACGTCCGTCAACCATGTCCCAAAGGCATGAGAGCATGAGCGGCTTTATTACAATCAAGAGGACAAATCACGATTTGAGGTTCAATGAAACTAGTCAAGAGGGAAAACTTCAGATGCTTGAACTTTAATCTCAATGGCACATAATCCATTATGGGAGAAAGCATTTCTTGCTTGAGCACCATGTGGTCCATGGCAATAATAACTCGCTCCATGTCCATCAGATCAATAAGCAGGATGGTGCAATGGAGTGCCTCGACTTCTGCTTGTATTGTGAACTTGAACATAAAGACGCGCACTGCTGTGCCTGCCCATTTCGAAAAACTCATACAAATATTTGATAAAAGTGTGCTATGAAAATATTTGATATGTCTAGAACTTCTTGAGTTAGAATTGACCCATTCACGTAGTGTTATTTATATCACGTTCATGAGAAGCCCCGCCGGAACAGAGAGGCCCTGCCGCTGCCACCACCGCACAGGCTTTGCTCGGCAGTGGCCTCCGGCGGCGGCGAGGAGGAGCCGGAAACTGGGGCCGGAGCTGGTGGACATCGGATCGCCACCCGTGTCGCTTGTGGTTAGGTGATGCGGGGGCCTCGCTTATTTTAAGCAAGTATTACCTGATTACAAAGTACGCACATGAATTGTTCCACTAGCTTCAGTGTCTAAAACTGCGTTCAGAGATAACTGAGAATATTCAGCAAGTTCAGGTTTAGTTAACAGTTCAATTTCAGGTTTAGACAAGATTCAACAACGACGTCTCCATTTAACACCTCGCCGTACTCAGCCCACTTGAATGGTCAGCAGATGCATATGCTTTTAACACAGATGTTTTTTACTGTATTGGTCTCCACATCGATAAGTCGATAACATAAGCCATTGGCTAATCGAAAATCTCTTAATATTCTCTCTCTGCCCAAATCACATGTTTGTTTCCCAGCAATTGTATTGGCCTGAACTGGATTTGGAGGTGCTTTAGTGGTTTGACTTTCAAATCATAATCCCGATCCCGCTTTGGAAAGTACTTACGGCGGTGCTCGAGTACCTGATCCCGCTGTGGCTCTTATACCACCTCATGTTGCTCCACGGGAGTATTCGGCGGAATGACGAATGCATCCAGTGCTGTTGGTTCTTCTGGTGTCTCCAGTAGCGGGGGTTGCTTGTTGACCATGTTAGTGTTGCCGGCGAGGTCCCGTTCTCCACACCGTCGGGGAGGGGCGCATCCACACGCAGCTGGGCGCGCTCGCCTGCCTGCGCTGTCTAACTGTGGTGCTACGGTGTGACGCTGGACACAAAGACCGGCCTGTCCATGCAGGCGTACCGCGAGGCCTCGAGGTACAGGCCGGGAATGGGGGCTGTTTCGCCATAATGATCTGGCGACCTTCACCTTCGTGGCCAGCAAGCTGTTCACGGCAAGATAACACGAGTCAATGAGCCATGCCCATGCGTCGGCCCTTCCTTTAGCGTGGCTGATTGTCTCCAGTTCTGAGGCCGCAGTTGGTAACCAACGGAAGGTTGCCGCTGTGCATCCACCCTATGAGGACGGCGAGCAACAGTGAGTGTCTTGTCTGCGATGTTAGGCTCCTGGCTGGGGCGGGCCCAGAATTTGAAGTGTGTATTCAACATTTTAAAGGCTATCATTTCAAGTCTAAAGTCTTGTTTTTGGCGTGTATAACTGGTTATATATAGCACTGTATCGTACAAATTAAGTATATAGCAAAATATGACACAAAACTGTGCATGATATCATAGATTCAGAGAATTGATCATCACTCAAAATTCTTGAGCATACAGAAGTTGCAGCATCTTCCTTGCGGAAAATGAAAGAATGCGTGGCAACATATGGGATACAAAGAGGATAGAAATATGTTGGCGCAATAAGCCATGTCCCCGCCGTGGTGACCGGCATCGGCCGTGCCAGGTCCGGTCCTTGGCTGGCCGAGCGTGTCTGGGCATTGTACAGGCACTATCCGACTAGTGTACGGGCATAGTCCGACCATTGTACAGGCATGGTCTGACCCATGGATGGCCTGTGTACTGCGAGTGTGCGTGCGTTTGTAGGGCTAGGGCGCGGGCGTGTGTGTGTGCTCGCACCGGACCAGGACCAGGCTGTTGGTGAGCTGGGCGTGGCGACCGGGCCGATCTGTTGCAGGCTTGGCGTGATCCGCACGCATACATGCATCGTAGTGGGCACGACCAGAGCGGGGCCGAATCAGCTGCTCGACTGGGTGGGAGCGTGGGTCGTGCCCACAGCTTGCCCGGGGTATAAAGCCTCTGTGGGGCTGGTTGTAATGGCTGTGAGGGTTGAGTTCGTACTCAAGGAATTGCCATTCGTGTGGCGGGCGTACATGTGCCGGAAACCCATCGTGTCCTCTGTGATCATTCTTCTTCTCCCTCTTCTTCCGTCGTTCGAGCGTAGCGAGAGAGAGAGAGAGAGAGAGAGAGAGAGATAGGCGAGGGAGAGGCAGAGGCAAGGGTGAGCTAGTGTTGGAGAAAACCCAACACTTGGCATCAGAGCTACAGGTTCAGGGCCGTGGCGCACGGTGGTGTCCGCAGCAAGCGCGTCGGACATGGAGGCTGCGGCGCGCTGCGAGCGCGTGGCGACCGCGACATGCGGCGAGTCCGCGGCTATGCGGTGTGATGTCGTGCGTGCGACTAGCATGGCGGCTGCGGAGACGAGGAGGTCACGAAGGACCTGCATGGTGGCACGGAGGTCGCGGCGGCTCGGCGCGACAACCGCGGGGGCATGTAAGCGCGGCGTGGCGGCGCGCGGGACTGCGGGCTGCTGCTGTGGCTATGGGCGGCGGCTCGTGCCGGAGGTGTAGCAGAGACGACCAAAATGAGCCATGCGATATCATGGCTTAAGGGGTGATTGTTGGCGCAATAAGCGATGTCCCCACCATGGTGACCGGCGTCGGGCGCGCCAGGTCTGGACCGTGGCCGGTCGAGCGTGTGTCTAGGCATTGTAGAAGCACTATCCGACTAGTGTATGGGCATAGTCCGACCATTGTACATGCATGGTCTGGCCCGTGTATGGCGTGTGTGCGTGCGTGTGTAGGGCTATTGGTGAGCTGGGCGTGGTGACCGAGCCGATCTGTTGCGGGCTCGGCGCGATCCGCACGCGTACATGCGCACCTATAGTGCGCCATTACTATCACAGAAGTGCGCCATTACTATCTGACTTAGTAATGGCGCACCACATAGAAGTGCGCCATTACTAACAATTTTTTTTCAAATTTTTATTCAGAATTTTTTTTCAATTTTTTTTTCCATTTTTTTCTTTTTTTCTTAATCTTGGGTCACTATGGCTTAATCTCAGGTCAATATGCTTAATCTCAAGTCAAATCGCACTAAGTGGTCAAACTTCCCGAAACGTTACCCATCCTCACACTACTCCAGCCCGAACACGCTTAACTTCGCATTTTCAAAACTAGTAATGGCGCACCACACACCAGGTGCACCATTAGTAATATGTCAATAATGACGTACCTGTATCTGGTGCGCCACTGCTATATAGCAGTGGCGCACCACATACATGGTGCGTCATTAATGTCCATATTAGCTATAGCCATTTTCCTAGTAGTGGCAGGATCAGGTGCTCGACTGGGTGGGGAGCGTGGGTCGTGCCAACAGTTGGCCCAGGGTATAAAGACTCTGCGGGGCTCGCTGTAATGGCTGTGGGGGTTGAGTTCATGCTCAAGGAATTGCCGTTCGTGCGGCGGGCGTACATGCGCTGGAAACCCACTGTGTCCTATGTGATCATTCTTCTTCTCCCTCTTCTTCCTTTGTTCGAGCGCAGAGAGAGAGAGAGATAGCTAGGCGAGGGAGAGACAGAGGCAAGGGTGAGCTAGGGTTGGAGACAACCCAACAAAATACAAAATGATAAGAAAACTTACTCGTGTTACAAGATAACTTTCTTATCCTTGATCCTCTTTTGAGAAAAGGTGGAGCCTAACCCGGCTTTGAATTAACAAAGTCATCAACTGACCTAAAGATTACAATCGACACCAAATAGAGAGGAAATAAGAGAAACATCGGAAGGTACAAAGTGTTGTGCCAACATCTAACAGGATACATACGCACTACAAGCATAATTCTAGAAAGTAAGGCACTAACCATCTTGGAGACGATGAAGCCCTCCAATATGAACGGACCACCGCACAGACGCATTCACGCATCAGCAGGACCTTGTCAGCATGAAGCGACCAGCGGGTGCGGAGGCACTCTCGTCTGCTCCAAGTGCCGTTCTGGTTGTCTAGTGGTGGGTATTGACGTGGTCGGAGATAATCGGCCAGCATCTCTGTGTGGCGGGGCTACTCCTATTTGCTCTTTTTGGCTGCTCCATTGCCATTTGTGGATGGCCGGACCTTGGTGCTCGTCTCTTTGGACTAGGTGTCGTCTTGGAGCTATGTCTCGCGTCCTCCTTCCGCGACTGCTTGGTCTTCAACCACTGCCGTGCCATTGCTTTCCTTGTGTGCAGGTTCCTTGACAAGGCTGAAGCCTTCTTTCAATGCGCTTGGCATGGTATGGTGGTGGTGATCTATTTTGGCTTCCATGGGCAATGGCCTTGGTTCACTCCTTAGCTCTCGGGGGAGCATCTCCATCTCTTAACTGATCGGCACTATTCGTGCCAGGGCAAAAGGACAGGGTGCCCCTTCCAAGATGGAGGGGGGTGTCACCATGTCGGCCAGATCCCACATCCACCCCAAACTCGTCAAACACGGCACCACAAGAAGTTTACGACAGCAACAGCACTGTCGTTGCCCAATCCAGAAAGAATTTGGATTTTCACCCGGTATACAGGTGTACCTACCCACCTCCAGCCTCCACGTACAAACAACACTGGCAACCGGAGACCGCCATGGGCTAGGTAGGGCAGGAGGATGCCATGGATGTTGAGGACTGAGCCCTCAGATCAGAAACGGGCGCCTGCGAGGAGTCCCGTTAAAAATTTCAACGGATTTTCCGAAATTTCGTATATTTCAGTGAAGTCCGAAATACTTTTAACCCTGAAATTTGAATGCAGATTCAAATTGGTTTCAATATAAATTTAAATTATGTCAAAATTAATTAAAATTAAGTGAAATTTGAAATCTCAAAATCCGAAATAATTTCTGAAATATTCGAAATTTCCGAAATTTCACATATTTCAGCCATCCCCTTCCCCCCTCCCCCGCCGCACCCCCCCCCCCCCCCCCCCCGGACCGAAGAGGACGGCCATCACCGCCAGGAACCGCTCGCTGAAGCATGTGCATACGCACCAGCCATGGCCGCCACCTTCCATGACAGCCGCACGGTGCACCGGCTGCCCCTCTGGTGGCGATGAGGAGGAGAGAAGCGGTGGGGAAGCTGGTGGTGGCTGCTAGGCTTGGTCGCCCATGTCACCCCTGTTGGGGCGACACAAGGGTGAGGGGGCTAGGGTTTTCACATGATACTTGACGGTTTGGAACTATAAATGAAAACAACACGAAACGAAAGTGACGCCTATAGGGTTACATTTATACAGTATGAGTTTAGCACTATAGCTCAAATATGATTCGGCATGAGATAGCAACAAGCCTAGTTCGGCAGTGGGAAGATTAATGTACTAGGAATTTAGGATACATTACCAGATCAAATTAGCAATCAAACATTAACTTGTGGCTTTGGAATTCGGAGACTGAGCCTCAATGCATACGGGTAGAAGGATGGATGTCGCCGCATTGCTTCTGCCATACTCCCCGTCGCGCCCGCCATTGCCGTGCCGCCCCCAGCCATCTGGTCAGACAATCAGCCGTGCTCTACCCGATCAGAATAGACGAGGGGAATCACCGATTCACCCAGTCGTGTCTCGTACCTATTGTGCGCTGATCAACTGTAGCGATTTCCGAATGAGGGTGTTTCATAAAACAAATTCCGAATTGGGCCTTGAGGAGTTCCACTTGGGCCAGATTAGGTGGTAGGGAGAGAATCAGGAAGTGGGATGCTTCTTGTTTTGTGCTGAATTGCTTGGTAGTCTGACAGTTTTGTCAATTTTGTTTTCCTGTATATGTGCATGATATACAACATATATACACTTGTTTTCTGACAAAAATAATGGTCTTCAATTGAATACTTATAAATTGAGGTGCACCCACCCTTGCTTGCGGAAAGAGGTTGGCATTGTGCTAAGCATCATGGACAAGCTATGGACAGATACCACCCTCTGCCACACCGTCCATGTACGGATGACGACTACATAAAGGTTCCAACACTCCGACAAAGGGTGCAGGGACGATGGACCACCCATGCTAGAATGAAACGAGCAATACCGTGCGATGTTGGGAACGGACAGGTGTGCACTGATGCTGTCAAGTACAACGGACCACTGTTCTTTTTTTGTATAAGAGCGTGGAGGCCCACATCGGCCACACCTCACTGGGAATAATCTAACAAGAAGTCGCCCCCGTCTGTGCCAATCACCATGATCTTCCATATGTGATGCCAGAGAGATATGGCTGGTTAAAAAACCCTGCCCCATAGCCACAAAAACATTCCCGGTGCCTTTCAAGCCTACACAATTCGTAGGATAGGCGATTTCCACTCTCTAGATGTATGGGCGATCTCTATCGATCATTGCTAAAGCAAATTGGAATTCGAACTGAGAAGTTGTGGAGGGACTGATATTTATCGACTGGGTATAGTGACATAAAGCTGCCTCATTGGCCCACCACACTATTTTCGCACGTCTATGACCAGTTTAATTTGATATCTTTGCATTTATTCCTAGTAAAGCCATATATTCGCCGTGTAATAGGCCCTTATCAGGTGCACACCTCCCAACTATTCTAAACCATAACATGATACAATTGGAGAGACAGAATGAACACATAGACTCCTAGCAATATAACTCGATAAATGGTATTCAAAGCTTCCTTTTACCCTTTTAAATCATGTTTTTGGAATGGAATATGATCCACTAAGACACCGCAAAATCACCTCCGAGTAAATGGGATACAAAATATGGTACACCAGCGCCCAAAGATGCAAGAGCGTGAGAGGGTTTATTACAATCAAGAGGACGATTTGAGATTCAATGAAACTAGTCAAGAGGAAAAACTTCATATGCTTGAACTTTAATCAGAAGGGCGCATATTCACTGCTGGGAGAAAGCATTGCTTGCTTCAACGTAATGCAGTCTGTGGAAAAACTTGCCCAGTGCCATCAGATCAATAAGCACGATGGTGCGACGGAGTGCCTCAACATCAAGTTGTATTGTGTATAAGTGTCGTAACTTAGATAGCATCATCATACATGTCATAGCTCCTCAACCACCAGCCCTCAAATCTCTCACTAAAAGCAGAGTCCAAGTTGAACATACCATAAGCTGACTTCTGCAATGACACGATATTAATACATAGTCAAGACATTAGGGATGTACATAGCCAAAAGGGGAAAAAACAAGGAAGAAAAAATAGTCACCGCGACAAATGACACGCAACAAGCAAACATTGATACCACCGCTGCTAATGACAACACCCGAACTACAAGAGAGTTCCTCCGGAAACAATGCCTTCAGGAAGGGAATGACCACTAGTAGAAAATAGGGCTTTGGTCCAGGCCTGACAGGGTTTGGAAAGAGTTCACCGGAATGGTTCCGGGTCTGAAGAACGAGCTGTGATTTACACACCTCAAAGTAAGTGGTACTAGCTAGTTCCGCGCATCTCTCATTGATTCTAGTTTCATTAATACCATTACCATGCTTGATTATCAGTTTGATTAAACTCTATTCTCGTAAAGTGCTTGTGGCAGGCAGGCGGGAATAATTTATGTCGATACTATGTTTGTTAGTTCAGTCGCCACTCGACCTCTGAGCGGGGCTTGTCGGACAAACAATTTGAAGTATGTAAACAATATTCATAATTTTATTTTATTACCATCAATTGTGTTGAGTTTCATCCGTATATATGTATTGACCCCCTTCTTTAAATTAGATATGTCAGATGCGGGATGAACTCCTACCACATGATCGCATTACGAGCAATTCAAGAGGAATTGGCGGGTTTCTTTCTTGACCACGTCATACATGAAAAGGGAGAATACCATACGAAAATTCAATGGGAGTTTGGCGCTTGATGATGTCAGGGATGTTATATTGTATATATGTAGTAGCGTCGGATAGATATATGAAAACTTGTTGTTCAACCAAGCACGGAGAAAGAGAGGTCACTTCTCTCTATATATGTTCATGACGATGTTGTGTAATTAATGGTTCCTTCATTTGCTTACTACCTAGCGTCGAGTTCTCTCTATATGTAGTAGCTACCATCGACCAAGCACGGAGAAAGAGAGGTCACTTCTCTCTATATGTAGTAGCTAGCTAACACAATATGAAACCCCTAAACCCTCCAAAACCCCAACCCCCCACCCCCTTTAAAAAAACCCAGCGCCTGGGAGCTGTTGACGCGTGCCCGCCTTTTAGTCCCGGTTGATGTTACCAACCGGGACTAAAGGTCCTCCTGCCTGGCGCCCCACAGCGGCCACGTGGAGCTGTTTTAGTCCCAGTTCGTAAGCCAGCCGGGACTAAAAGTAACGGGCATTAGTCCCGACCGTTTTGTCCCGGTTGCAGAACCGGGACTAGTGCCATGTTTTCTACTAGTGGACTACCAAGGGCCACCTTCGCTAGATCACAATGCTAAGATCAGATCTTGGTTTTAACATGAGAGAGCATGTTTTAGGCATCTCCGAAGAAATGCATTCGAGAAACACGTGAAACATAAACACCACCAATGTCGGGTGCAACCAACTAAGGTTAGACATGGGATTACACCCCGGGGCTCAAGATGTTGTATGTTGCTGCCACCAGTTGCCGAAAAAGACGATGTTGGACGGATGGGTGCATCGACACATCATTATCACGCCACGGAATGCGTCTTCGGAGATAGATATTTGCGGGCATTTCCCTGACATGAACATCACCACACATCAAAAACCATGTTTATGAACACTAAAAGTAGCACCACATGGAGAGCCGAACATCAATCATCAACATCTTGCGTGCACACGCTCCAAGCCAAAATGGTAGAGGCAGACGGTGATGAAATGCAGCTAGCCGTCACCGAACCAACCCCACTCCACCATATCAGTACTTCATGCCACCGCATAGTCGCCGAACAACCCCCGAGCGGTCGGCAAAGCATCCTAGATGTGCAGCACCGCCGTCTAGGGTTGTTGGTCGGTGTCCGAGCAACCACAAAACGGAGCCAGCCAGATCAGGAGAGAAAATTAATGTTTAGTAGTAGGCTTGATTCACAAGGTTCTACTACTGTTGGGCCCACAACCATACGGCTACCAGAGGCCTCCCCGCAAAACACCGAAACGAACCTGCCACTGCTGTCTGCCAGGCGAGCTTTGCTCGCCGGCATCCTCCAGTGGCAGTGGTGAGATCTAGAGTTTAAGGAGTCGAGGGCGCAGCGTTGGCTTGGGATCACCCGAGCCACACCATGGGGGACCACGTGAATGAGGGTTATTTCTCATGGTATCAGGACAACAGCCCTATAGCTCCAATCTGCCGGAGGTAGCTTCCAGCGATCAGTGGAAGTAGCATGTTGCTTCAGAGAAATCCTTTTCTGAGCCGGGGCTTATCTGCACTCGTGTTGAGTAAAAAAATCAAAACAAATACTACAAAAATTTAAAAAATTCCATTTTTCCCATGATAGACAATTTGATGCGTGAGGTCCGCCGTAATTTTCAAATCATTTGGAGAACTGAGCAACTCTCGGCAAAAAAGATAAAATTCAGGGTCTGTAAAACAGTTTACGGTTCATGAATAGTTTACTGTTTAGGGTTTAGGACGAATTCCAACATGGCATAGAAGATCAATGATCATTGTTCTTGCATTGTACTATACTAGGCGAAACAATTAACAGGAACAATTTGGCCAAGTTCAGGATTAGAATAATTGTAATAACAACAGCGTCACATGATGTACATTCTCTACCATACAAAGTGGGTTCATCAGGAGCAAGGCGTTTTGGTGACCGGGCTGCATGGAGGCCGGAATTTTTTTGAAAAATTCAAATTCAAACTTTCTGGTTCCAAAGAAATCCAAAAAAATATGCATGTATATAAAGATGACATGTGTATGTGTGTAAAACTTTAGGATGAAATACCTTAATTTGTGACCTGTAAGAAAAAACAAAAGCATGAACTTTGGGGATGAACAGTATCATTTGTTGAAAAGCCACGGATTTGTCTTTTTTTAACATCCCTCGCTTCAACATATTTCATTAAGAAAACTTACACACATGTGCATTATGCCTTCATGTATGTCTGAATTTTCTTTCAGAATTTTTTGACATGTAAAACTATGAATTTTGAATTTTGAAAAATGGACTCCATGGAGCTCGGCCTCCAAAAGCAATTTTCGGTTCATCAGCGACTTCAACGCTATCTTGCTTTAGCCAAAGATCCAAGAGGCATCACAACTGACATCACATATTCATACTCCTTCCTTTAGAAGCCAACACGATGAGCTGTAGTTTACAGACCGCTCACCATCTGCTGATAGGGGTGACCAAAGGTCCCTCACAACAAAGTAAAGGTATACCAAGGCCGAAAGGGCTAGAGCTCGGTATGCCAGGATGCGGTGACTGCGTCCAGGAGGAGCACATTGATGTGCACCTGGCGTGCTTGCCCACGTGCGCGGCTATCCCGCAGCCGCAGGTCTTGCCGGACACGAAGAGCGGCTTGTCCATGCAGCTGCACTGCAATGATTGCATGATTACAACGATTTGTGCAGCACAAGGAGGAGGGCCTTGAGATGCATGCCTGGTACGGGGCATAGCTTGGCATGCCGCCCGATCGGGCGACCTTCACCTTCCTGGCCGGTGAGATGTTCATGGTGAGACACGAGCCCTCTCTCACAAGTTGTTGATTCTGACGCCATATGTTTGTCATGTCACAATGGTACGTAAGTCGCAGGTCGTGCCCAACTAGGCGCCGCTGAACCTGAAGAGCTCTCTCCCCGTTCGAGACAATTGCCATCTTCTCCAGATGCTGAGCTGAGAGTGGAACAAATTGTTAACATACTCTGCTTCATTGCCCTAAAATCGTTCCCGGTACCTTTCAAGCCTACACAATCCGTACAAATACGACTGATGATTTTCACTCTCTGGCTAGTTAAATTTATGATCTTTTGCCATCATTGTCTGAGGAAACTGGAATAATCGAGAGGCTCAAAAGAGACTGATATTTATCGATTGGACATATTCTACATGAATGTGCCTTGCTGGCCCACCACATTATTTTAGCACGAGGGTACTCTTCTCTAGCTATCTCTGATTTGCTATCTTCACGTTTATGCCTAATATAAACCATATATTGGCTGTGCCATAGGCTCTCATCGGTTACAACCCATCTTATAGTTACTTATTGGAGGCACCATTGAAAGCTCCACGTTAATCCTCAGACATTAACCATTCGATGAATTACCTCAAGAGTCCTTGCCCACCATCCCACGTGAACTTCTCTTTAAGAAAAAAAAAACACATCCACGGGCTACCAATAAAACAACTCCCTCAAGAAAAAAACTCCATCAAGAGTCATCACCCTACCAATTATTCATCATGAGGCACCGAAAATTGAGGAGGTAACCCTAGCGCTACTCCACCTGTTGCTCCTCCTCGCATGTTCCCTCTGTAGTTTCCATGCCATCCTATGCTTCCATGTTGTGATCAATATTAAAAAGATGCAAATATCCTCTCCTGATCCTCTTCCTCTCCAGCCGCTGAAATCTGTGGTCATTGCAATCTCAACTTCCGTCTGCAAGTAGTACATGTCCTGATCTAAATCAACCAGCACAGCGTGTGCTAGCTAGCCGCGTATGTGTGTCAGCTTTCCTATATCCATCAAGTACGTGCATGCCTGTTGTGCCCAGCGAGAATCAAGTAGGTGCATGGCTGTTGTGTCCAGCGAGAAGCTTTCTCATATCCACAAGTACGTGCATGGTTGTTGTGTCCAGCGAGAAGCATCAGCGACAAGCGGCGGGCTATTTTGCCAACAACATGAATATTCAGATCAGTAGAAAAAGGATGCTCACCGACATCATATTTACACATTACTCGATGAAAGCCCAATTAATGAAGTGGATAATCAAACAGATAGCCCACGGTGAGGACCGAACCTGTGCCTCCAAATGCATGTTTTGGCTTCATGAATTATTTATACATGTACGTACTGAACCACAACTTTTATTCTTAGGATGAATTCTTCTCACAATTTTACTCCTTTTGACATGATGCCGACGGTGATATCATATAATTTTGGAGTGCCTGGAATCATATGATTTTACTCCTTTTCACATGACGCAGATGGTGTGGTCATATACTCTTGGACAGCTTGGAATAATATGATTTGTCGCCGGGGCTAATCTAACGGAGGATTGCGGATGTTTACGTGCATATATACAAAGACATCACGCACATTGTGATATTGGTATGTATAACTGATATATGTATTTATGTTGACCTCAAATAGAGTAGACCGCCTATTAAATCCCGGACTTGCCAAAAATTAAGCCATATGTAAGAATCATGCATGTATTAAAAGATCTAATATACATATGCATGTGTGTAGCCTTACAATGTGATATTTCAAACAATCTTCATCAATAATTGTATAAATAAAAATATATAGCGAAAGAAAAATAACCCGTCATATGTTCTGAGTTATCACCATCATATTTTGACTGATTTGTTAGAAATCCCCTTATCATCCTAAAAACATATGCATGTCTGATTTGTAGTTGTTAAGATAATCAACAAAAGTTAGTCATAAAAATCTAGGAAAATTTATTACACGTGGAAGAGAGAGGTTATGCTCAATATCTTGTGGTGTTTTCAGACATGCTTTTGCCAGAAAAAGGAAAAGCAAATACTAGAATAGAGCTGAAAGCAATTAGATTTCACTAACACAACCACCCGTACGCACAAAATATTGATTCACCCACATTTATTTCTTGAATTTTTATAACGTCGAGGTTCGGGAGAAATAAAACATGCACTCGATTTCTCTCATATACAACCACATTGCCTAAATTACATCCTAAATAGAGTTTTCTATTGTTCCTGCATATATTATGATTTTAATTTACATGACACAAGTAGAATGTCATATGTATATATAGTTATCCTGAACTGATCTAGGGGATACAATTATTTTTTGCAATTTAACTAACCAGGAAAAATGATTCCATGTTATAGTGATAGTTTTCTAATCTTAAGTTAGTTCATGTACTCTTTAAATGGTGCGAGGAATTATGCGTATAATAAATGGGAATTGGCCCTTGCCAAAAGATGTTTTAGTTAGTGGACTACGACTGTTAGATCCTCATATTGTTCGTAAGATAATTGCAATTGTTAGATGTTCATAGAGACCTCAAAGAATCATACATATATAACTGATAGGTAGAATCTTTATATTTACTACTCCCTTCGTTCCTAGATATAAGTCTTTTTAGACATTTCAAATGGACTACAACATACGGATGTATGTAGACATATTTTAGAGTGTAGATTCACTCATTTTGCTCTGTATGTAGTCATTTGCTGGAACCTCTTGAAAGACTTATATTTGAAAACGGAGGGAGTACTTGGATGCATCACACAAGCCCCCACGTAATCCTCGCATCTAATAGTTATTTAACGTTGGATGAAAATATGAACGACCCAGATGGCTCCCTCCACCGTATTTCCACCCGAGAGTCCGGAAATATATCAATTTGTCAATCTCTATCCCGATCTATCTCTTTTTTCTGCGTCCATGCATGTCACGCCGCCGCCATCTCTCGAATCTCGATTTCATCTTCCAGCCACAAAGGATGTTGTGTACGTGGATGCTCACATCAAACGAGCCAACTTTCTATGCTTATCTAGCCAGCCGAGCTATGGGCTAGCTTCATACAGGGTTGCGTCGGGAACAAATCAAGGAAGCTTGCCTCCTCGCTTTCATGCAGGATTGGATTGCTTCCTCGCCGTTCATATGTCGATGCTGCATATATGTCAGTACGGCCACCTCTCTTGATTTTCTATATGTAGCCAAAGCAATTGGAGTGTTGTCTTGAATAGGTTTTGAAGGTAGCCTTGGCATGCACATGCACAGATCCCATTGGCGAGGTGACGTGCGACCCGGCAATAGGTAAAAACAATCACTAATGTGCAGTACACACACAAATGAAGATAAGGCTGCTATTTGTCACACTTTTTTTGTTGGTGTACACGCACACACATTTGTGGTCCGTGTCATTATTGCAGGTTGTGTAGATAATGACGTACATGCACACACATCTCACATGCATCTATGGGAAGACACTGTTTCCGGCCGATCGAACTACAGGCCGCACAATGCAACTCAATGAAACAAGGTTGTAAAGTGAATCCATCACGTGCTGGGTAATTTTCTATCTATATATAATACGAAGGGTTCAAATAATATTTTCATTTACTAATTATTGTGCACCTGGAATTAAATTTAGGTTGGCCTGGAAACAAAATATTGGATTGGTTTTGGTTATAGATTATAATATGCAGAAAAAGAATAATCTGAGCCATCTAATTTGTGGCTGGGTTTAATGGATTACATTGTGGAGAAACCAAAATCCGCCGGTTAGAAGACATAACTAGGTCCTGCGACTTTTCACCTTCTTCAACCAGACATTCCAAATATTTGCAGATTTCTAGATGTTTTGAAAATAGTTTGTTGTAAATATTTTAGCATGGTACATTGCAAATATATATACTAGCGACCAATTGATTCCTGTTCATAGCTATTCGTTGTAAATACCAGCTTTTTGATAGATGAAAAATGATGCGGTAGGGACTTTCCCCTGTTTTCCACTGTCTTTTACGGAAAAAGACAATTCTTGATCGTGTGTCTTTGTTCAAAAAAAAAAGATCATGTATCATGTTAGTTAATATCAGGGTCTCCGAGATACATCTTTGACCCGTACTTTCTATTTTAATAACATAGTATTTAAAGTATATTATGATTGTATAAATATACATAAAGAAAGTTATGTAACTATTATTTTAAGAAGGTGTTGATTATCAGATACAGTTTGTCTAATTTACATCTAGATGTTTTTTAAGGATGTCACATCTAAGCTCCCACAAGTATATAATGCAGCAACAAGAAATAAAAAAAACTAAGACAAAAAAATAGACCACAAACAAAGTGGACATCAATTTAGATGTGACATAACTATGTCACATCTAGATGTGTCCTAGACAGACCCTATCAGATAATAGGTACGAGAATACAATTGGATAAAATTTGAAATATACCACAATAACTATTTGTGGTATAAATGCACGGAACTAATTTGGTGATCTGTCTTAGATTAAACCATGATACCTTTTATCTATTTATTTTTACTAAACCATGATACCTACCTTTTTTTGAGGGGTACCATGATACCTACTATAACAGAATAAACACATGCAATCGATGTTCTACCATAAAAACACTTTAATATATATTACAAATTCCACCAATACGTTGCCACTCTATAATGAAAATTTTACAATTTACCAACATTAAACTTGGAAAAAATAAGGTGTAAGTTCCCATAATTCTACATGATCCCTATTTATAGTAGTTGGGATTAATCAAACATCATAGTACAGTTTTTTTAATTTTTTTAAAGGAGAAAAATAAAATATTATATATGTCATTAAATTTAAGTAGTGAAAATATATTTAAAGTATTTTGTACTCAGTATTATATAAAATTTCTATGTATGATATTTTTCAAATTACTAGCCCGTGCGGAAGCACGGGTTGATGACTATTACAACCATAATCCATTACGATTGGAAACGAGACGGGACGCTCTGAACAATTAGTCTAAACATGGAATGTATTAAATCTTGCTCAAAAAAAGAGACACATTAAATCACAGGTCACTAAACAGGCTACAAAATCTGGTACGTCCTTCAACAACATAGCACGGCTTGCTAGAGCATGAGAAGATTTGTTACAATCATTTCAGGAAAAAAATGAAAAATTTCATATTCTTGAACTTTGATCCCAAGGGCGCATAATCCATGTTGGGAGAAAGCATTGTGTGCTTCAACGTTGCGCGGTCTATGGAAAAAGTAGCTCGCTGAATACCCATCTGATCAAAGGATGTCCGGATGGAGCACCTCAGCTTCAGCGTACAGTGCGGGCATCGCGACCTAGATACTATATACATATTGCATCATAGATAACGCCACCACACGTGTCCATTGATTCCCAATCACTCACCCTCAATCTCTCAGTAAAAGCAAAATCACTTCAACTTCGGTACAACCCCCTAAACACATCAACGGAGAAGATCTCTCCATACTCCTTCATAATAGAGACATCACACATTTTACAACGAGTTCAAAGCCAGTGGAGGCAGCAAGACCAAGTGAATAATTAGCTGTGCGAATTTATAAGACTTAGAGGCAGATCCGATTTTCAAAAACAATTTTTGAAATGTTTTCTAATTTCCAAAGATTTTTTTTTTTGAAACAAGACCATTTTTTGAGGATCTCAAAACATTTTTTCGAAAAACAGAAGTAAAACTGAAAACCCGAAGATGTTTCAAAATGATTAACAATTTTTGGATTTGGTTAAAACAATAACATTTTTCAGTTAAAAAAATAACATTTTGTGAAATTATCAGCAAAACGTGAACAGTTTTTTATTTTTTTAAACGTTATTTTTATGAAATTCCTGAACATTTTATAAATTATTGAATAAAATTTTATAAATACGAATATTTTTTGGAATTTTAAATTCTAAACTTTTCTGGATTTTCAAACATTATATGAAAAGAAGCGAACTTTATTAAAGTCTAATTGATTTTATTTTGGAATAGTTTTTGGAAAAACAAGCCAATATGTTTTAAATTTCTAACCTTTTTTTGGAATTTCTAAGAAAAAATTCAAAACAGGAATACTTTTAAAAGATTGAAAAAATTCAAAAAACTGTGATTGTTTTTAAAAAATCTGAATAATCACTGAAAAAGAAAATTAAATTTAAAAACAAAAAAATTAAAGAAAATTAAATACTGAACTGGAACGGGAAACAAACAGAAAAAGGAGAGAAAAGCAAAATAAAGAAACATGAAAAAAAGAAAGCTAGCGCCGGCCCAACAGGCACCCAAGCAGGGCGATGTCGTCGCCTAGTTTGGTTAAGGTGTAAGCGTTTTTTCTTTCTTTTCTAAGTTTGTTCGTTTTGTTCTCTTTTTTCGATATAATTCATTATTGTCTCTTGGAACTATATTATTATTTTAAATCCGGTATAAAATTTTAAATATTTTTTGGTATGCCAAGAAATGTTATTGTTTCCAAATATTGTCTACAATTTTTTTAAAATGTTCTCGAATTTCAGAAAATATTCCCATTTTTCAATTTTTTGTAGACAAATTAAATAATGTATGTGTTACAAAAAAGTTAATAAATTGAAAAGAGTGGTTTGCAATTTGTGTTCAAAGTTTTTATCAATTATTGCAAATTTATAACAAATTTTGAAAATCAGTTCAAGTTTGGAAAATTTTCAACCACAATTTGAAATTTAAAAAATGTTAACAATTTCAAGAGATTTTTAGGACATGCGAAAATGTTCGTTTTGAATGATAATGACCGAAAATAACAGAAGAATTTGAATTAGAGAAAACTACATGCTCACAGAAGAATTCAAATTAGAAAAAACTGCTCAACTGATGATTTATTTAACTATGGATAAATGACCCAACTTCTTGCAACAATCTGGCACAGACATATGAGGCATCCATGTCAGGTTTAAACGACTTCTGACGCCGTTTACAAGTTGCGAGACATCCGACCATTTATCGGTCTTTGTTGACCAAGAAACTCCAAAAAATATTAAATTCATCAAAAACCAAAATAAGTTGGCATAGTGCCTTTAATTGGTCATAAAAGGCCATGGAAAAAATTGGGGTCATTTCAAGGATCTAGAGAAACAAGATGCTTCACCTTCGTTGGATATGATCTATATTTGGGAATCTTTCAAATGACCCCAGCAGGTGGGCATGCCGATGGTAGGCATCCATGTCAGGTTTGAATGATTTCCGACATCGTATGCAAGTTGTGACATGTCCGACCATTTAGGAACCCTTTACCCCGGGAGAACTCCTGAAAATGCAAAATTTGCCAAAACAAAACAACTTGCTACGGTGCCTTGAATTGGTCATACAAGGCCATGGATAGATTTCTAGCCATTTGCTGTCAAAAAAATGTGCTTTGAGATGGACCCTTATGCCCTGCCCAAACACCCTCCGTTGTACACGGTCCATTTTTGGACATGTATGAAATGACCCAAATTTTAACCAGGTGGCCATGCCCATAGTACACATCCATGCCTGGTTTAAACGACTGCTGACACTGTATGGACGTTGCGTCACGCCCGACCATTTATCGACATTTTTTATAGAGAAAACTTCAGACAATGCAAAAATTGTCAAAGACCAAAATAAATAGGAATGATGCCTTGAATTGGTCATAAAAGGGCATGGAAAAAATTAGGGTCATTTCAAAGATGTAGAGAAGCAACGTGCTCTCACACGCAGCCCAGTGGCCTACATGAACACCCTCCATTAAACATGGTCTATTTTTGGACATCTTTCTAATAGCCTCAACTTTTGCCAGAAGGTGGGCATGTCCATGGTAGGCATTGATGTCATATTTGAATGATTTTCGACACCGTATTCCAGTTGCGACACATTCGGCCATTTATCGGCCTTTTTTTACCGAGAAAACTTCAGAAAATGCAAAATTGGCCGAAAACCAATACAACTTGGCAAGGTGCACTGAATTTGTCATACAAGTGCTCTCACACGGACCCTCCTGCCCAACCCAACAACCCTACGTTAAACATTGTCAATTTTTGACATTGATGAAATGACCCCAACTTTTTTCACTAGGTGGGCATCCCCATGTTAGGCATCCATGCCTAGTTTGAACGAATTCCGACACCGTATGCCAGTAGCATCACGTCCAGTCACTTATTGGCCTTTTTCACCAAGAAAACTCTAGAAAATGTAAAAAATATATGTCAAAAAGCCAAAAAATTGGCATGGTGCCTTAAATTGCTCATAAAAGGCCATGGAAAAAATTGGGGCAATTTAAAGGATATAGAAAAAACAACGTGCACTCAAACGGAGCCTACTTGCCTACCCAAACACCCTCCGCTGAACTTGGTCAAGTTTGGACATCTTTCAATGACGACAACTTTTGCAAGTAGATGGGCATGCGCGTTTAGGCATGCACGTTAGGTTTGGACGATTTTCGACATCGTATGCAAGATGCGACACATCCGGGCATTTAGGCCTTTTTTCTGAGAAACTCCAGAAAATGCAAAATTTGTTAAAAACCAAAACAAACTATCATGGTGAATTGAATGGTTCATACAAGGTCATGGGAAAAATTCAGGCCATTTGACGGATGTAAAAAAAACACATGCTCTGAGATGGACCCTTCTACCCTGTCTGACCATCCTCCATTGACATTGTCTATTTTTAGATATGCACGAAATGACCCCCAAGCCCTGTCATCAGGTGGGCTTGCCCATGATAGGCATTCATGTCTGATTTGAATGAATTTCGACACCATATGCACATTGTGTCACGTACGGCCATTTATTGTCATAGAAAATTCTAGAAATTGTAAAATTTGTCGAAAACCTAAAACAATTGACATGGTGCCTTGAATTAGTCATACAATGCCTTAAAAAATTTGGGGCCATTTGACGAATGTTAAAAAAAATGGTGCCAGTTCAGCGATCTCGAAAACAAGTTCATGGCTAAAAAACTAACATACTTCCAAAAAGTTCATGGGTGTCCAAAAAGTTCAGAAATTACGGAAAAAGCTCTTGAAAATTGGAAACTGTTCAAAAATATGAAAAAAGTTCAGAACATTTGAAAAAATAATTACAAGCTGAAAGTTCATGCATTTGAAAAAAGATCACGACTAAAAAATTCATGAATTTGGGAAAAAATCGCGGATCTGAGAAAATTTCACGAATTTGGAAGAAAAATTTCATGAAAATTAAAAAAAGTTCACAAAATTGGAAAATAATCAACAATATGAAAAAAAATCATAAAATTTGAAAAATCATGAATTTGAAAAAGGTTCACAAATTTGAAAAAAAAAGTTCATGCATTCACAAAAAGGTCACGGCTAAGAATTTCACGAATTTGAAAAAAAATATCATACATTTGAAAAAAATCACGATTTTGGAAGAGTTCATGAAAATTGGAAAAAAGTTCACAAAAAAGTTTGCGAATTAATTAAAAATAAAAAAGAAAATGGAAAACAAGAAGAAAGAGAAAACGTAAAAACTGGAAGAAAAAGCTAGCGAGGTGTATATGTTGGTTTGTCTGCTCAAACTAGACCTACAGGGAGGGAGTTCGATTCCCACTGCCCGCATGAGTTTTCTAAAATTAAAAAGAAAAAGAAAGTAAGTTGGCCGAGCCCATGAAAAGGGTGGGGGTACGCTGGCCGGAAATGGGCCGGCCCAGTTGGGCGTTTACTCTGTGTATGCGTATACGTTCAGTGGGTATGATGTGTGAAAGGTCCAAATTACCCTTTATACGTTTAGTGAGCGGGTTGTATCGAAGCGGGACTCATTTTTGATTTATTTTCTGAATGGAGAGATCCTAGGATGTAGGCATTATTAGGATATCGGGGCAAATGTCAAAACAAAAATCCTTCGCTGTCATTTGGGAAACTACATGGACTAGTAGAATGCCCGTGCGTTGCTACGGGCAAAATACAAAAAATTGAATCAAACAGATGACTAAGTGACATGAGTGAAGTCCTTCAAATATATATCATCTTTTATCTATCTATTTATTTATTTAGTGGATACATGAGAGAAACTATGAACCAGTCGCCTTTTCTTGTGGTAAAAGAAAATGGTTGTCTTCTTCGCCCTCTTCGTCTCGTCCCCACAACCCTTTTTTCGACATTGGTCGCGGCTGGTGCCGATGTCGTGCACCACCTTGCCCGAGCCGCCCTTCTCCGTAGGTTCATCGTTTCCACTGATATTCCTTTACCCCACTCCCTCTTCTAAAATTCCGTGCTCGTTGTCGCCTTCTTCCTCCTTCCATCCTCATGCCAATGTCGTGTACCGCCCTGACCAAGCCGCCAACTCCGACGGTCCAATGTTTCCCCCGACCATACCTATAACCCCCTCCGCCTTTTACGACGCCGTTGAACACCCACCCTCCACTACCTCCCCACCATCAATTATTGTTGAAAGTCATTAAGAATAATAAACTCCTTGGGTAAATTTTTAAAAATGAAATTACATTGCACTTTCACTGAACCATGCTAAACTTTAAGTGTACATTGCATGTTTAGTCATCTATATTGAGTAGTATATGCACCCATTCATGGAGGCATGTGCTGATGATGCCACTTACGGTGGTCCTTTTTTAGAAGATGCTTGGTCATATAAAGGTGAATGTGGGCATGTGCTTGTTCATATGAAGGTGAATTTGGCTCCCATTTTTGGCCCTAAGATTTGCTGGGAAGTAGAGAAACTAACATCGACATGCCTATTGTTCCTGCAATTTCAGAGGCATGTTGATAGGTTACGGCAGTGGGCTACTATGGGTGCAGCTCTCCCATTCTCAAAAAAATTATGCAAATCTCAGATGGTAAATACAAGATGTGGACATTAGTTCCCTATTTTTTGTTTCACAATTACTTGTTCAGCTTTATTTACCTCAATGACAATATAGATTTAGTCCAAGTGATCACCGAAAATACATAGTACACTTCGGCTACACTTAAATAAGCTTTCCAGGTGATTGCTCAAAAAAACTTCTCAGGTGACATAAGAAATATAAGTAACTTTTGCTTGACAGTCACATCATTTGACATAATATATAGTGACAGTTAGTATAACAGTACAAAAATACAAGCTATGTATACGAGAGATTATATAGATTTTCAGTCAACATGGCAACTCAAGTGAGCCTATTGATTAAATTGCGTAGTTCATTGTTAAATGGCACAGATTTAGAAGAGCCGCCATGCTCATCCGCTTTTCTGCATGGAAGCTTACAAAGTGGCATTCTATTATAAGAGTGTTATTCTACTTCAAGTATAGTATTCTCAAGAAAGGATTGTATACCCAAAAGACCAGACCTGGCCTTATTTCATAAAACAACTTCAAAAAGGCTCACCATTTATCCAATGCTAGTAGTGTCTATATAACAAAGCTATTTTTCCCTACATCAATGAGTTAATACTTCGATCTCTACCAACTGGAAGCACAAATAACTATATTTAAAAACAGGAACATTTGCTATCTTCATCAGTAAATAAACAATAGAAAAGAAGTGGACAAAACCCAAATAATTCGGCATGAATGTTACATCATTTTTATTAATGTGCAAATACATCAAACATGTTCGACCAAGCAGTAATATTGCAGAAACATACAAACGACGAAGCTTAGTGCTTCGTTTTTACAACCGTTGTGCATGTTTCATTACAGACTAATGGAAACACTACAAAATTGAAATTTGGGTACTGTATGCTTTGCCATGATATGCATCAACTTCAACAAAAGAGAAGGAGGACAATATTTTAATTATGATCAGTGGTGAAAAAACAACGATCCCTCAGCTACTTCCTCTAGGATCAAACAAAGTACTAATACCGAGAAAAAGTGATTTCTTTCATAAAGAATAAATAAGCTGTACTACCACAACAATCAGGACTTTAAGAGGCATCCCTCCCTCCCTCTCACCGAATACAAAATTCAAAAAACCTTGATATCATTTTACATAAAGAAAATAAAATTCAGGGTCTCTATCGTGGCCTTCTAGTTTATTGAAGGATAAAAAATGGAACTCAAATAGTCTTGTGCACATTGATGATTTAGTATATGTAGGACAAAAATGGTATATCATTTTTGAGTGTTGAACGCAACTAAATGGTAAACCTTGTGTACCCTCAGGGCATCAAAAGCAAAATACTGCAATGAAAAATAAAGGGAAGTTGATAGGTCACAGCACTCAAATTTACAGTGGTATATTTTCTCATCACCAATAGGAAGGATGCAAAGAATAGATAAAGATTTTCTCTCTATTGTGTATACATGATTATCTATTCTAGAACAAAGAAAAACAAGACGTGAAAATTACGATATCAACCACTTCAATGAATTCATGAAGTTGCTTCACCAAGGAGTCACTCTTTACCATATTGCTCGTCTTCTCATTGTCAACAAAGTACTTGGTTGTCACTTCCTTCAGCTGATATGGTTGAGCCCAGGCATAACATGTAGTTGTTGCCCCCTTCAAAACCAAAAAGCATATTCTTTTAGGTACAGTTAAATTCAGAAGATATTACACAATGGTAAAGATTACTTACTTGAACACAAGATCATAGGAGTATGGAAGAAATAATTCATAACCTTGTGGAGAAATAAAGGCATGAAACTGTTGTATAGTTAGTCCAGGATGAACGCAATCAAACCGGGATGGTAGCTCCTTCCTTTTTGAGTAAACTTACATTTTATGGAACATCAGAGTAGTTGAGAAATTTTTAGACACTCCCAAGCTACGAACTCAAGCGTACCTTAGTCTCTTGGCCGTCTAGTTCATCAAAGGCTTTATCCACCTCATCTATGTCCTTAAAAGAAATACACGTAGAGTAAAACTCGCCTCGAATCCTTGAATCACTCTATTGAAAAGGAAAGAATAAATCACTAATCTATGCATATAATTTTATTGAACAAGAAACAAAAGTTCTCAGAAAACCTTCCCATCGATGCTCGGATTTCTAGAGAAAATTTGAAGTAGCTTTCGACAAAGAAGGTAGACTGGAATTCTATCAGCGATGCTCGGATTCCTAGAGAAAATTTTAAGTAGCTCTTGACAAAGAACATAGACTGGAATTCTATGAGCATGCAACTTCATCTGATCAGGTTCAGGTACCTAATAAGAAATAAAAACAGACAAGTCATGTGGCAACTTGAATACCAACAATGACCGGATCGGCACCATGGCGCCTGCAGCCGCCTCTCATGGACGCCATAGAGCGAATCCCCGCGTGAAGGCAGAGCTGTGCGGGGCGAACAGTGAGGA
Source organism: Aegilops tauschii subsp. strangulata (assembly GCF_002575655.3). Classification (NCBI taxonomy): domain Eukaryota; kingdom Viridiplantae; phylum Streptophyta; class Magnoliopsida; order Poales; family Poaceae; genus Aegilops; species Aegilops tauschii. The sequence continues at coordinate 27,546,033 of NC_053037.3, read as the reverse complement.
GAGACGAGCAGGGGAGAGATCGAAGGACCTGATGCATCGGCGGTTTACACATGTGTCCTTGTCCCCTGTGATAGAGACGGCTCGCTTGTACCCGGCGGCTACCCTGTACCCGGATCTTATCAGAGATTGGGATTGTTGGAGGCGGTGGTGGCTACCCTGTACCCGGCTCTTGTCAGAGACGGGTGAGGCTAGGGATTTGGAGGGGCCTGTGGTGTTTTTTTTGGCGATTGCGTGTGGTGCTTTTGTTCACCGTTTTTGACTCACCTCCCACCACCCCTCCCACCGAGCGTCAGGCTAGTTAATATCCCGTGCGTTGCAACAGGGCATGCATATTTAGTAGTTAACAAGGCAAATCATCGATCTCTATATCTCGCATCCAGTGGACTCAAGCTAGATTATTCTAGATTTCAATTTTCCACAACATGTGCATTCTTTTCCCTTACGTGACAGTCTATCAATTAGGAACACAATCTTGTACCACTAAAATGCAGAACACGAAAATAGCTACAAAGTAAACTTTAGCATGCTGCACTTACCAAAAGGTAGTTCTCTACAGAGTCAAAATTGAATGGATGAAGCCTTATCATCGGGGTTGGGGAGTCGCCTTATCATCATGATGGAGGGATCACCAGCAGCAATCACGACCCCCATCCCACAGCCTGGACGATCATGGTTGGTGATGCGGCGGTCGCGACACAGCGCCACAAGCCCACAACTGACTATTTGCATGGCTCCCTCTCTTGCAGTGGGAGCGGGAGCACCATCTCATGCTCCCCGTCAACTCGAAAAGGGGGATGTAGAGTGGAAGGCCTCACAGACGGCTCTGCTCTCCCTAAGGGACTCCTCCGCGGACTGCAGTGCCGCTACGGCCGCTCGTTGAGACTTCTCGGTGTTGCCTTTGTCAAGGATAAGCGCGTGGTAGTAATACGCCGCAGCCTGCATCATATTATTACTTTTTTGCTTAGTGACCAAAATTCAGTCATTTAATCATTTCAGAATTCAGAGATATGAGCAAAGCCTGCATATGTACTTTTGCTTCCATGTGCTTCCACTTTACAAAGAGCCTGTGCTTTTCGCCCCAGCCGTCGAGCAGAGGTATGTCCGCGATGCTTTCATGTGCCTGCGGATGAAACCATCATGATTGTACATATTTTAAAATATATTTTTTCTATGTTTTATTTGTTTATGAAATTATATTATGCTTCATGCGGAGATGAACAGTACATATACCTGGCATTTTCAAGCATAAGCAGAACTCTGACATATATACAAATATCATTATCCAAATAGAAGACGCAAAATAACCAGAAATCGATAGAAATGAATCAATGATGATGCCTACCTGCTGCCAGCACTTGACCATCTCACATGCCAGACTCCTTTTGGCAGCCAGGGTAGCCTTTGGACTGTCAATTGCCAACCCAAGTTGAACATCAATTGCCTGGCAAACAAGCACAGACATAGATAGCATAATCGATGAACTAACCGAGAAGCCGACATCTCAACTGCATGCTATCTTACTTGCACCATGCATGATGAATCATGTGACCTCTGTCTGACTCTCTAGGTAGTTACTATCAGATAAAAACCAAGAAAAAAAAAGCATTATTATTACCTGACCAAGTGCTTGCATGCAGGTAGCTTTCAGGACCCCTTCAGACAGGTCCACTGGAAAACCTTTCCTACACAATGGCAGTCAGTACTCAGTCCTTACTGAACAATAACTGAAGAAAAATGGAAGCTTGGAGCATTGCTCATCATGCCGTGCTGGCTAGGGCAAGTGGCAAGATCAGCACCTGTTTTAGGACGACATCCTAGGAAGAAAATGTTGCATGGCGCACTCCAGGTGCCCAGCCTCCTTAAGGAATATCTCGACAGAAGCGCGTTTGTTCTCTGGAAAGTGGAAAGTACAAGAGTACAGACATTCAGAAAGATTGAAACATATACTACTTGTTTGATTCTTGGAAAGCCTACAAAATTACTATAAATATGACTTACGCTTATACTCTCTGGATATATGCATGATCTTTGTCCATCATTTCTAGTGGAAATTGGAACTGGAACTGAGAGGTGAGAAGCTCGGGAGAAATTTATATTTATCGATTGGGTACGGTGACTTGATGGTGCCTCGTTTGCCCACTACATTATCTTAGCACATGGTCTACTCTGCTCTAGCCGGTTTTAATTTGGTATCTTCACCTTTCTGCATAGTAAAACATATATTTGATGCATCGTAGACTCTCACTGGGTGCACACCTGCTCACAACTGTACACTCTTAGCCTAACATCGAATACAATGATTTTTTTTTTACCCTTTCAAAATGGGTAAAATGCAAAAAAGAAAACACCAAAATACATGTGTCATTAGCAGAAAACCACCACTTCATAATTTGCCGCAAAATCACCGCACCAAAAAAATGACAGTGCCAAAAACATTAACAGTAAATTCTAATGACTTTGATGATGTCACTAATTGGTCAGGCCCACCGGTTGGGCTGAGCAGGCAAAAAAGAAAAAACACATAGACACTTGGACTTGGTCTTTTTCTTCTTCCTTCTCCTTTCTCTCTTTGACATTTTATCAAACATGTCTTAAGCATGCACCACCACGACGGTCGACGCAGGAGGAGGTCGCGAGTGGGATGTCCAGGAGACTTGCCGGAGAAAAGATCTCGTAGCAATGACGTGCAAGTAGGTGGTGATCACCGCTCCGGTCCACTCCTCGATAGGAGCCAGTGTCTCCCTGCGGGTGACCTTCCAACGAGCATGCTGTGGGAAATCTTTGATCTCGAGTTTGGCTTGGTACTGCTCCGGTGCTGTCTGGGGATGTATCCTTGCCAGAACGCTCTATAAGTTCACTGCAGCAGCGCATTGTTCTGTTGGCTCGCCACAACCAGTGGAGGGAGCAACCCCGTTGTCCGGATGGACGGATCTAGCGAGAACCGTGCCGGACCAATTAGTGACGTAATCAAAGTCATTAAAATTTATCATATGTGTTTTTTTGCTGCTGTTAATTTTTAGGTGCGGTGATTTTTGCGACGAATTGTAAAGTGGCGGTTTTCTGATAATGGCGCATGTATTGTCTTTTTTTTTGAATTTTACTCTTTTAGAACATCTGTTTTTGGAATGAAACAATATTTTCCATTAAGGAACCGCTAAACAGTCAACAAGTTGGCCAAGAAATCTGGTACATCCATTAACCGCATTGCACGGCTTCTATAGATGACACCGGCACCCAAAGACATGAGAGCATGGACAGGTTTATTACAATCATGAGGACAAAACACGATTTGAGCTTCACTGAAACTTACCAAGTGCAAAACCTTAGAGCATCTCCAGCCGTCGGCCCCGAGGGCTTGAAATAGCGCCGCCTGGGGGCCAACCGGCGAGAAAATGGGCATGGGGGTGGTCGGTTTCCCAACCGCCGCCACAAGGTCACCCCAGACGCCGTTTTTAAAAAACCAAACACGGCCAAAATTCGGCCAAACACGACACAAATTTGGAGGAAATTTAGGCGTTTCATTCATATTTTTTACAAATTGAAAATACAATTTAAAAACAAACTAAAAACAACAACTAATACTACTGCTACACCGTCGCCGCGCCGCCTTGAGCCTTCTACATGCCGAGGAGCCTGTAGAAGTTGGTGTAGTAGCCGCCGTCATCGTCGCCGCCGTCATCGTCGCCCCCGTCCTGCACGCCGTTGCTGTCCTTGTTGCACCCCTGACCTGCGTCGCCAATGCGTGGGGGATTGGACGGCCCGGGCCTCGTCATCGCTGTCGTCGAGGATGACAATGCCGCCCTCGTCGCGGCTGCGGCGCCGGGCTGCGATCTCCTCGAGGGCGCAACGCTGGTGCTCCATCTCCTGCCAGACGTAGTCGTCCCGCGCCCATTTTAGGCCGGTCTCCTCGTCGGCGGCCATGGCCTCGTGCTCCTTCTTCACGGGAAGGAGCGCCTGCTCGGTCTTCAGCTTGACGAGGCCGGAGAAGGAGGGAGGAGAAGGGACGCCGCCCTCATAGATGACGAGGGCGCCGTCGCGGGTGCGCCGCCTGAGCGGCATCTCCCGTGGCTCCTGCTTAACGGGGAGGAGCGCCGGCGACCCGGTGGAACTGGAGCCCGATGACGACGAGGACGCCGTCTCTATTTGCCTCGACATCCAGGAGCTGCCGCGGCGGCGAGAGAAGGAGGAGGCGCTGCGTACTCCAACCGCGGCGAGTTGCCGCCCTTGATGTGTTCGAGGATGTCTTCAAGCGTGCGCCCGGGGACGCCGCACCATTGGCACCGCCCCTCAGAGTTGAGGCGGCCGCGGGACTCGACGCCATTCATGGAGGCGAACTGATCGGCGTGGCGGCGGTCGAAGTACGCCATCCACACCGTGTGGCTGTTGGGGGCGTACCTCGGTTGTTGCCGCGCGTGCTCCGGCAGCAATGATCTGATGCGCTATCTCGGCGCGCCGATCAGCACCGGTGGGCGGCCGTGGCACTGGGACTCGGCCGGCGCTGAGCCTCCGCGAGCCCGACACCCGCATGCCAGGCGGCACCGGGTAGTCCGCCTCGTGTAGGTGGCGGCGGTTGAAGCCATTGGCCGCCGCTCCATCGCCGGGGTAGCGCTCGTCCATGGTCGTCGGAGGAGGGGCATCAGCTGGGAGAGAGGGGAGAGGGGTGTCGGCGGTGAGAGGACGATAGGGCGTCTTTGGCGAGAGGGAGAGAGGGGTTGTGTGTGCGGCCACCGGCAAGGGAGGCGGCGGCTTTTATAGTGGCAGGTGGGCGGCAAGGGGGCGTCATCATGTGTACGCGTGGCGGGAGGGGGCGGGACGCGCGTCGGCGCGCCTTCACTGCGCCGCCAGTGAGGAATCAATGGAAGGCTGACCGGCGGCAGCCTTCGCATTGATTCCCCGCGGGAAAACGAGGCGATGAGGACGACGAACGCGCCTCGGCGGGTCCACTAGGCTTTCGTGTCAAAAATGTTTCCCCCGGCGCCCCCGGGCACCCTTCAGCGCGCCAGCTTCGGCCTGAGTCCACCGGCGCCAAATTCGGCCCTAACCGGCGAAAAGTGGGCTTCTGGGGGCACGTCTGAGCCGTTTTTTCACGCCGACGATAAAAAAGGCCTTGGGGCCTGTTGGGGGGGGGGGGGGGCGAGTGGATATGCTCTTATGCTTGAACTTTAGCCCCAGTGGCACATGGAGACAACATTGACTTCTTCAAGATCATCCAAACCAAGTCCCCAACTCCGTGGATAAAATAACTCACCCAATGTATCCACTAGCAGTGCAAAGGTGAACAAATGAAGATGGGACACCCGAAAAAAAAACTGATCCGGTTTTCACGGACAGGCGATTTCGCATCAGCAGCAGCCGGTTGGAGGGCCTGCCAAGATGCACATTGCCTGTGCTCACTGAGGGCATCTCCAACAGGTTGTATGTTAGTCTTGTTGGTAAAATTTCCATGTCATCAACCAACAAGTTATCATACAACTACTTCAATGGGTTATATCTAAGTTATTCAATAGATGGTGGGGAAATAAATGTGACTACTCTCTATTTCACCTTGAAGCTTGTGCAAAGGTTGTTGGTTAATCTACATACAACTTTGCTCTCTCTTCACATTTATTACATGCCACATCATCAGTATGTCCTAGGTGGCAAATTTACCAACACGTATCTTACAACAGTTGGAGATGCCCTGAATCGTAGGCATGGTGGCCATGGAGGGCCCGCCAAGGTGCACATTGCCTCCAGCAGGAGCTCTCGGTGGCCATTATGAATGTACGCGGCCCTCGATGAGCGATACAAGGAGGTTGAGAGGTGCTATGGCCTATGGCACATTTAAAGTCGCATCGGCATATTTGCAGGCATGGTGGTCGCATGTGGTGCCAGCATCAGACATCTAGCACCGAGGCAGCGGATCCGACAATATTCTAAATGCTGCAGAGTGACTCGCGCCGGTTTGGAGTGACAATGGATTTCAGTAGTCACAGGGACTAGTTCCGTTTACGGTGTTTTGGAAAAAACACATCTAACCAGTACACACCCATTCAACATTCCGATGCCAGGAATCACCCTCGGCAACGTTCAAGAAAAACTTTGAGACGGGGAGGCTACAACCTCGCGTAGCATGGGATCAAATTTATATACGCGCGCTCTAAGGGGTGCCCCCCTCTCGGTCCCAACCGGAAACACCCATGCCCCCTGACCGGATGACTGGCTTTAATCCAGGGCCAAGGAACCCTCATCCCGGCCCCTCTATTTGGTGTGTACACGGAAAGAGGTTAACAACTTACTAAACCGTATTCTTTGCAGAAAACATGTGGCAGCACAAAAGGGGAAGGACGGTAACGTGGCTCAGTCCACGTTAACGTCGGAGTTTATCGAAAGACGTAAGACTGGCATGCTACAACAATACCATCTTACTACCTTTCATGTCACCACATGATCAGGTCATCTCTCAACAAAGATCATGGTAACTTCGAAACACACGGTCAGTTGCCTTGCATGCAACGAAATACTCACCGATGCTCCTATGCCATGCACAAACCATTCAAGCAAACATGCAAAACACCCGTCATATCAAAGGTTCAAACATGCTTTCCTGGTTCGGAGAAGTCGGAGTCTAGCTCGGCGAAGTTCGCGGCTCCGTCACCTCTTCCGGAACCTACGATATAACGAAATCGTATACTAACGTGAACATCGACGCGTGCATAAAAATTGTTCCAAATTTTTTCCAAATAAATACTACAAAAATACAAGACTGACAGAAAAAGAATCAATCAAAAATCATCTTTTATTAAAAAGTTATAAGGGTTTTAGTCCAGGGACTGATCTGTGATGAAACAGAAAAGAACCAGGGACTTGTTCGAGAAAACAGAAAACGGTTCGGAGTAAAAGGCGCCAGCCCAAAGAGAAAACGCACTTGCCCGAAGGCGCCAACAGAAAACGGTTCGAGGGGGAAAATTAAGAGAGGCTGACGGGGGGGTCCACCCGTCAGGTTTAAAACTCCAATGGAGCTCGCCGGCGCCCGAAGGCTGCGGTGGTCGCCGGCGTCGAACCACGGCGAGGCAGGGAGATCGGAGGGTACCAAGAGGTTCAGGGTGTTCTTCCGCGTCGGTGGGTGGTGGACTTGGTTGTCGGAGAGCACCACGTCGACGACGACACTTTCTCCGGCGGACGGTGGTTCGGGCGATGGTGGAGTACTCCGGTGGGCGCTGCAAACTCCAAATTGAAGCGCGGGTCAGGAGAGTGAATGCATTAGGAAGCTACTTTGCAAGAGTTGAGAGGTAGAGGTGCACGCACGGGGGTGAATCGAGCTGGACCCCGTGGCGGGTCGAGGCGGCCGGAGTTGGGGAAGAAGGCTCCCTCGGGGCTCTTCCAGTGGCTTGGCATGGTATTGGTGGAGTGCAGAGGTGGTGTGGGTTCGAGTTCGAGCTCGGGGCCTCTATTTATAGTCGTTCCAAGGGGGTGGCCGTGAACGGGGTAGCTCCGGCGAGCGATTACGGCGAGGCAGTGGTTGGGCAGTGGGTTTAGGAGGCTAGGTACCATCAAGGTGGTTCACTGGTGCCGTTCCCCTGCTAAACCTTGGTCGGGCTTGGCGTAATGCGCCGATCCTCGACGGGGCGGCCGTACGGGCACGACGGCGGCAGAGAGCGCGCTCAGCGCCTAGCAGTTCACGACGAAGGATGGCAGCGCGCAAGGGTGAGTGGATGGCCACGCGATGGCCTCCGGTGGCTTGGGCTGCGCTGGACGGCGCCGTCCACGCTGCGCCTCTCTCTGGCAGCCGCAAAGCCGCTGCTGCCGTCGCTCACGGGGTGGCGCACCTCCTCCTGCTCGTCGCCGACGCCCGCAGGCCTCCAGGCGATCGTGCGGCGCAGGGAGAAGAAGGAGGGAACAGGGAGCAAGGCGCCACCGAGGTACTGGCGAGATCGACATCGGGCTCTGAAGAAAACGACAGCAGTTTACTGAAACTGTTTAACTGAACTCTGAACATTGACAGCAACAGTGTCCATCAGGTGTTCGACGAGATGATTTGGCATGAAGAAATTTTTTTCTGGAGCTGGGACTTGGTGAGGTGACCTCTCAATGCATCCAGAGGCTGCCTGAATTTTCTCAGATTTTTAGGAGGAGAAAACAATTGAATTTCATCAAATTTGGCAAATAAGATCCAAACTTGCATCAAGTACAATTTGAAATATTTGAACTGGAGATCAGTGGATCTTCATGGATCTTGGTTGAGGGCTCTAAGGACTAGCTAGGGAAATTGGTTTGGAGGCAAAACTCAAAGTAGAAAGGGTAGCTCCTTTGTAAATCTCCAATAGCCAAAGTAGAGGGCATAAATTATTTTTGATAAGAAATAAATGGAAAAGAAATTATGGGGAGGTTCAAACTGCTGGATTTGAAGTATATCATGACACAAGGATGGGAAAGGCTTTTGGGAGGGGATTTCCACTTATGTCATGGCAAGAGTGGATTTTTTTGAAAAGGCGAAGAGATCACTCCAAATGCCATAGGGCTATTTAAAAGATTTTTCAAAGGAAATTTCCCCAATGAAAAGCATTTGGTTTTGAGTCCCAATAAGATGGGAAAACCTCCAAGACTAAAAATCAAGTCTTGGGTGAAACCAAACAAAACATTTGTCTTAAAAAAGGAAATTTTTGAGAGGGAGAGTTCTTTAGAAGAAAATTTAAATACCGTCCTCAAATCAAATAAAAGATTTTGAAAAGCCAATTAAAAATTTTGGGTGTCACAACACCTACCCCCTTAGGAAAAATCTCGTCCCCGAGATTTCAGCTGATCCTCAAATAGATGTGGGTACTCTGCCTGAAGAAAATCTTCTCTTTCCCATGTAGCTTCATCCTCGGTGTGATTGCTCCACTGAACCTTGAAAATTTTTGTTGTTTTCTGGCGGGTTCTCCTTTCAGACTCCTCCAATATCTTTACTGGTCGCTCTCTGTAGGTGAGGTCTGGTTGCACATCAATGCTCTCATGAGATACATGCTTCTCCGGGTTGTTCACACATATCCTCAATTGTGAGACGTTAAACACGTCGTGGACGTCTGACAGCTCTTTGGGTAGGTCTAGTTGGTAGGCTACAGTGCCTCTTCGTGCAACTATACAGAAGGGTCCAATAAATCTCGGGGCTAGCTTCCCCTTAATTTTGAACCGTTGGAGGCCCCTCATAGGAGACACTCGGAGGTATACGTAATCACCGGGTTCAAAGCTGACCTCACGATGTTTTCGATCGTAATAGCTCTTTTGTCGGCTTTGAGCTGTCTTGAGTCTGTCCCTGATCTGTTTAACCTTCTCCTCGGCTTCCTTGAGCATGTCTGGGCCGAAGATACGACTGTCACCTGTTTCTGACCAATTTAGTGGGGTACGACACCTCCGTCCGTACAGGGCTTCAAAAGGTGCCATTTGCAGGCTGGCTTGGTAACTGTTGTTGTAAGCAAACTCGGCATACGGCAAACTTTCTTCCCAACTGGATCCATAGGTGAGCACACAGGCTCTCAGCATGTCCTCTAGGATTTGGTTCACGCGTTCCGTTTGTCCATCAGTCTGAGGGTGGTACGTTGTACTGAAAGCTAGTTGCGTGCCCAGAGCTTGTTGCAGGTGGTCCCAAAATTTAGAGACAAATTGAGTGCCTCGGTCGGATATTATAGTCTTTGGGACTCCATGCAGACAAACTATACGGGAGAGATAAAGCTTGGCTAGCCTTTGAGTGGAGTAGGTCGTCTTCACGGGAATGAAATGTGCTACCTTGGTTAGCCTATCTGTGATGACCCATATGGCATCATTTCCGCGTTGCGATCGAGGTAGTCCGACGATGAAGTCCGTTCCAATTTCATCCCATTTCCACTCAGGTATCCTGTTTGGCTGGAGTAGCCCTGCTGGCTTTTGATGCTCGGCTTTAATGAGCTAACATGAATCACAACAAGCAATAAATGTGGCTATATCCCTTTTCATACCGTGCCACCAAAATCTTTCCTGAATGTCTTTGTACATTTTGGTTCCTCCAGGGTGGATCGAATATGGAGCGGTGTGGCTTTCGGTTAGAATTTGTTGCTTGAGTTCCTCAATGTTAGGTACGCAAAGTCTGTCCCCGTACCATAATATTCCTTCATTGTCTGTGACGAACTCTGAAGCCTTGCCAAGGCTCATCTTCCTCTTTATACCTTCGATGCTGGGATGTCCATGCTGAGCCTTCTTAATTTGTTCCATTAGGGTGGGTTGTATCTCCAGATTTGATACATTGCCCTCAGAGGCTAACACCATGTTGAGTCTAGCGAACTCCTGCTGAAACTCAGGCCTCAAGTTCTGTGGACCGTCGTTGCCCTGGCTGGGGTTCCGACTAAGAGCATCTGCCACTACATTTGCTTTCCCTAGATGGTAGTGAATGCCGACATCATAGTCCTTGACCAATTCCAACCAGCGTCGTTGGCGTAAATTTAGCTCAGGTTGTGTGAAAATATATTTAAGGCTCTTATGGTCCGTATATATTTCACAACGATTTCCCAACAGAAAGTGCCTCCACTCCTTGAGTGCATGGATGACTACTGCTAGCTCCAAGTTATGAGTTGGATAATTTTCCTCATGCTTCCGTAGTTGCCTGGAAGCATACGCGACAACTTTGCCATCCTGCATCAGCACGCACCCGAGGCCCTTCCGGGATGCGTCACAATACACTTCAAAACTCTTGTGTATGTCTGGCACGATCAAAACTGGTGCTGTTGTTAGTTTCTTCTTGAGTTCTTGGAAGCTTTTCTCGCACGCTTCCGTCCATACAAACTTCTTGTCTTTCTTGAGCAACTGTGTCATTGGTTTTGCCACAGTGGAGAATCCTTCAATAAATCTTCTGTAATATCCGGCCATTCCCAGGAAACTCCGGACATCTGTCACGTTGGCTGGTGGTTTCCAGTCAAGTATGGCTTTGACTTTTTCTGGGTCTACGGCCACGCCTTCTTGGGTTAATATATGGCCTAGGAAACCAACTTGCCTTAGCCAAAATTCACACTTGCTAAATTTGGCGTACAAGTGATGCTTCCTTAATTCTCCTAAAACAATTCTGAGATGTTCAGCATGCTCTTCTGGTGTCCTTGAATATACCAGAATATCGTCAATGAATACCACAACAAATTTGTCCATGAATTTCATAAACACTTTGTTCATGAGGTGGACGAAATATGCGGGGGCGTTCGTCAGTCCAAACGGCATTACTGTGAACTCATATAATCCGTATCAGGAGGTGAATGCTGTCTTAGGGATATCTTCTGTCCGTACTTTTAATTGATGATATCCCGATCTCAAATCAATTTTTGAGAACACCTTGGCTTGTGCGAGCTGGTCAAACAAATCATTTATCCGTGGCATTGGATATTTGTTTTTGATGGTGACCATATTGAGAGCTCGATAGTCTATACATAATCTCAGTGTCCCATCCTTTTTCTTGGCGAATAATACTGGCGAACCCCAAGGTGAGGAGCTGGCTCGAATAAATCCTTTGTCCAGTAATTCCTTTATTTGCTTTTTCAATTCTACCAATTCTGAGGGTGCCATTCTATAAGGTTTCTTATAGGTGGGAGCGGTGCCAGGTGCTAGTTCAATGCTGAACTCTATCTCTCGGTCTGGTGGCATGCCTGGTAGTTCTTCAGGAAATACGTCAGGAAACTCGCACACCACTGGAACTTTTCTCAGTTCTGAAATGTTCACTTTGTTCAATTTTGGTTGCCGTGACCGTGGTCTCTCTTGAGCGGTAACTTTTATTGTCCTGCCGTGATGGTGAGTGAGGATTACAGTCCGATTGAAACAGTCAATAAATCCTTTGTTGGTGGTCAACCAATCCATCCCTAGGATGACATCCAGTCCTTTATTTTCCAACACGATGAGATTAGCCTGAAACTTCAGCCCTTCGAACTCAATAACTACTCCTTGGCAGTAACTCTGAGTGATCTGCTTATTTCCGGGGGACTTGATGATCATAGATTTTTCCAAAGGAAGTATCGAAAAACCATGTTGCAAAACAAAACTCTTTGAAATGAACGAGTGAGAAGCTCTAGAATCAAACAAAACCGTGGCAGGTACTGTGTTGACAGGGAACGTACCGAGCACGATGTCTGGGGCATTCTGCGCTTCTTCCCTGGTCACATGGTTCAGGTGACCCTTCCTGTGATTGTTGTTGGGGTTGAAATTGTTGCGCTTGGGGGCTGGATTATTCCCACCATTGTTCGGCTTGGGGACCGAGTTCCTTGGCTTTGGGCACTGTTTGGCATAGTGCCCTTCTTCACCACAAGCATAGCAAGTGACCCCTGGACGGTATGTAAAGTCCTTGTCCCTTGAATGAAACTGTCTGGTTGGCCTTACAGCAGTAGGCGTGGATTTTCTCGCTTCAATCCTCTGAACATCAGTCTTGCTTCGGTTGTTGCGAGCAAGGGTCATCTTGTCCCTCTTTCGCTTACGAATATCCTCCAGGCTGCGGCGCTCATTCTCCAAAGTAATGGCCTTGTCAACCAGAGTTTTGAAATCTGGGAAAGTGTGTACAACCAGTTGGCATCTTAGTGCCGGTGCCAGGCCGTCCAAGAATTTTTCCATCCTCTTGTTCTCAGTCATATGCTCATCGTAGGCATAACGAGATAGCTGGGTAAACTAACTGTTGTATTCCGTCACTGACATGCCTCTCTGCTTGAGGTCATCAAATTCTCTTTTCTTGATTTTTATGATGCTCCTGGGGATGTGTGCCCCACGAAAGCCTTCCTTAAACTCTTCCCAGGTGATGTTATGTTCATTGGGATGCATGTGTAGGAAGTTCTCCCACCATGCTGCAGCTGCTCCAGTTAGATAGTGAGGTGCATATAGCACCTTCTCATGATCAGAACATTGAGCAATAATCAACTTTCTTTCGATGTCGCGGAGCCAATCATCGGCTTCAAGTGGCCTATCAGTGTGAGCAAACGTTGGAGGACGTGTCTTCTGCAGTTCAGACAACTTGGAGTGCGGTTGGTATGGCTCACGGTGCTTTCCCATATTGATGACGTGATTCATCATTTCTTGGTGTTGCTGTTGGCTTTGTTCGAAAAGACGGCATACTTGAGATAAGGCTGCCTCGCTGTCCTGTTGACTAGACTGTCCCTGAGTGAAGTTGTTGCTTGTCTGTGTTCCATAAACTTCTTCTGGGGGATTTGGCATGGAACGAGTCCACGGACGAGACATTTTCCACTCTGCGGTATTATTTTTTCAAAAATTCATGAGAAGAACTGCGACCCAAGAAAAAAATCTTGCAAGACAAAAATTGAAAAGACCTCAAGATTTTTCAAGAACATAAACGATTTCGCACGGAGAAGGACCGCTTAGCACATATCTTACACGCGAAACGCAAACACACGATACATCACTCAGGATGTGCGCACACACTCCTGACATGTTATTAGGCTAGCACACTACTCCGGGATCCTACATGACGCACACACAAATACTACCAACTAACGTACATATAAAACATACCATACATGCAGGCACAACGCGCGGCGACTAGGCGCACTCAGTCGGAGATGGTGAAGATGTCCTTCCCCTTGCCGAGGGTAAGACCCAACGGTGCAGGAGACTCAACCTCCACCTCCTCTCTAATATGCTCCAGGCGTGTAGCACTGCGCTGAGGTGATGGCGCGGGTGCGACAGGTGGTAGTGCGGGTGCGGCAGGCGGTGCAGCTCTGACTGGAGTAGGAGCGATGACCCGGTCGAACTCCTCAGTGGTAGGCAGACGACGAGCAGTGGCCAAAATGGCAGGTGAATAGGACGCTGAGGACGAGACGAACATTAGTGGCGGTGCCATGTGGAGAAGCTCCTTCCTGCTGGCAGAACCGCCCCGAACTAAGTCCATGCGGGCAGCCACAAGATCGTCCACGAGGTTGTCGAAATCTTCCTCCAGAACTTTGAGATACTCAACAAGCATCTCGATAGCTTCATCCCGCTCTCCCCTATGGCAGGCGAATGCATAGTGACAAGTATATGGCACATGGCATGGGAGGTAGCGGTAGCGACGAGTCTTCATCGAAGGAAGAATGTCCCGAAGGCAAGCTATCGCCTCACGGGCAGCCATCTGCATGGCATGCCTCTCCGTAGGCATGGCCCTTCCCTCAAAACGGAAGTGGCGAGACGCAGAACGTCCTCCCTTGAATTGCTCCACGGCCTGGTGCATAGACACGTCGTCGCTGAGCTTGTGCTGGTAAAGCGTGAACTCCGGACGAGTCGCTGGCCCGATCGCGAGCTTGGTGATGGAGATGAGGAGTTTGACAAACCCCTCGGGCACATTAGTGAACACCCGAGTCTCGCAGTTGCTGCCAGCCATCTACAAAAGTAGGCAAAAATTCTGAGTAGTCATGTCATAAATTAATGATGACCAACAGAAAATAGCTACATTTGCAAAATGCTGAAAAAGCACTAAAGACGCTAATAACCGATTAGCGATCGCACCTAGTGGCTTCCTACAGTCAGCCTGGCTCTGATACCAAGCTTTTCACGACCGGGTTTTCAATAAAAATATTTATTGAGAAACCGATCCCTTTTATGGACCAATAGAGAAGAATCCTTCTCACTGGTAGACAATATCTTGATCACAGAAGAGAAACCAGGAGTACTAAATATAATACAAGGTTGAGCGGAGACTGCTCAACAATTTATTACAAACGCGCCAATAATACACATAAAGGCGGATAGGGTGGCATAACTACTAACTCACGATAAAAGCGGTGGTGGAAATATCACAGCGAAGTGGGTGACATGACTCCTGAATCTAACAGCTCTTCGAGCGTCGGAGTGAAGCTCGAGGATCCTTATTGTGGGTGGCGGAAGCGTATATAATACAAGTGACCAATATCCAGGATCGCACGGGACTGACTGGGATTCCTCTAGGCGTCGGACTCACTATCAAACTCTTCATCCATGAGATCGCCTTCGTCAACATCTGGCCAAATCAACAAGCCAGGTGAGTACTATGAAAGTACTCGCAAGACAGTTCGGACATAAGATATAACAAATGTAAACATGATGCATATGAACAGATTAATAGAACGTACTCAAACAACGAGATGGCAATGCATGGGAAAATAAAAGGGAAGTCGGGCGGTAGTCCTCCCGAAATCCCAATGCAGTACTGAAGGCCAATCGAGTGTCTGAATGACTCCTCGAAAGGATACAAATGAAATAACAATGCCGCAGTCGGGCGTCAAGGCGACACCACATAAAGGGCTTATAATAGAAAAATAAATAACAGTGCGTGCCACAGTCGGACGTCTGAAGCGACATCACGTAAAGGGCTTATAATAAATAAATAAATAACAGTGCGTGCCACAGTCAGACGTCTGAAGCAACATCACATAAAGGGCTTATAATGGAAAAATAAATAACAGTGCGTGCCACAGTCGGACGTCTGAAGCGACAACACATAAAGGGCTTATATCAAAAGTAAATAACGGGCGTGCCACAGTCGGACGTCTTGAGCGACATCACATAAAGGGCTTATACTTCACAACTTAATAATTCAGTAGCTCATGAATTTAATTCATTTCAAGGGAATATTCAAGTACAAGATAAACAAAAGGTTAGTCCATCCACAGGAATAACAATACAACGGGTATACTACTCAAGCTTGTTCACCGGGGATTTACCACGAGGACTGACATAGATATGGATATGTGGGCCATGGTCCTTGACCATGGACACGATGACTCGGAAGGATTTGACTCTACAGAGTTTGTACTTTAACCACATCCAACGGATTTCAGTAGTCACAGGGACTAGTTCCGTTTACGGTGTCTTGGAAGAAACACATCTAACCAGTACACACCCATTCAACATTCCGATGCCAGGAATCACCCTCGGCAACGTTCAAGAAAAACTTTGAGACGGGGAGGCTACAACCTCGCGTAGCATGGGATCAAATTTATATACGCGCGCTCTAAGGGGTGCCCCCCTCTCGGTCCCAACCGGAAACACCCATGCCCCCTGACCGGATGACTGGCTTTAATCCAGGGCCAAGGAACCCTCATCCCGGCCCCTCTATTTGGTGTGTACACGGAAAGAGGTTAACAACTTACTAAACCGTATCCTTTGCAGAAAACATGTGGCAGCACGAAAGGGGAAGGACGGTAACGTGGCTCAGTCCACGTTAACGTCGGAGTTTATCGAAAGACGTAAGACTGGCATGCTACAACAATACCATCTTACTACCTTTCATGTCACCACATGATCAGGTCATCTCTCAACAAAGATCATGGTAACTTCGAAACACACGGTCAGTTGCCTTGCATGCAACGAAATACTCACCGATGCTCCTATGCCATGCACAAACCATTCAAGCAAACATGCAAAACACCCGTCATATCAAAGGTTCAAACATGCTTGCCTGGTTCGGAGAAGTCGGAGTCTAGCTCGGCGAAGTTCGCGGCTCCGTCACCTCTTCCGGAACCTACGATATAACGAAACCGTATACTAACGTGAACATCGACGCGTGCATAAAAATTGTTCCAATTTTTTTCCAAATAAATACTATAAAAAAAACTAGACAAAAATACAAGACTGACAGAAAAAGAATCAATCAAAAATCATCTTTTATTAAAAAGTTATAAGGGTTTTAGTCCAGGGACTGATCTGTGATGAAACAGAAAAGAACCAGGGACTTGTTCGAGAAAACAGAAAACGGTTCGGAGTAAAAGGCGCCAGCCCAAAGAGAAAACGCACTTGCCTGAAGGCACCAACAGAAAACGGTTCGAGGGGGAAAAATAAGAGAGGCTGACGGGGGGGGGGGGTCCACCCGTCAGGTTTAAAACTCCAATGGAGCTCGCCGGCGCCCGAAGGCTGCGGTGGTCGCCGGCGTCGAACCACGGCGAGGCAGGGAGATCGGAGGGTACCAAGAGGTTCAGGGTGTTCTTCCGCGTCGGTGGGTGGTGGACTTGGTCGTCGGAGAGCACCACGTCGACGACGACACTTTCTCCGGCGGACGGTGGTTCGGGCGATGGTGGAGTACTCCGGTGGGCGCTGCAAACTCCAAATTGAAGCGCGAGTCAGGAGAGTGGATGCATTAGGAAGCTACTGGCAAGAGTTGAGAGGTAGAGGTGCACGCACGGGGGTGAATCGAGCTGGACCCCGTGGCGGGTCGAGGCGGCCGGAGTTGGGGAAGAAGGCTCCCTCGGGGCTCTTCCAGTGGCTTGGCGTGGTATTGGTGGAGTGCAGACGTGGTGTGGGTTCGAGTTCGAGCTCGGGGCCTCTATTTATAGGCGATCCAAGGGGGTGGCCGTGAACGGGGTAGCTCCGGCGAGCGATTACGGCGAGGCAGTGGTTGGGCAGTGGGTTTAGGAGGCTAGGTACCATCAGGGTGGTTCACTGGTGCCGTTCCCCTGCTAAACCTTGGTCGGGCTTGGCGTAATGCGCCGATCCTCGACGGGGCGGCCGTACGGGCACGGCGGCGGCAGAGAGCGCGCTCCGCGCCTAGCAGTTCACGACGAAGGATGGCGGCGCGCACGGGTGAGTGGATGGCCACGCGGCGGCCTCTGGTGGCTTGGGCGGCGCTGGACGGCGCCGTCCACGCTGCGCCTCTCTCTGGCAGCCGCAAAGCCGCTGCTGCCGTCGCTCACGGGGTGGCGCACCTCCTCCTGCTCGTCGCCGACGCCCGCAGGCCTCCAGGCGATCGTGCGGCGCAGGGAGAAGAAGGAGGGAACAGGGAGCAAGGCGCCACCGAGGTACTGGCGAGATCGACATCGGGCTCTGAAGAAAACGACAGCAGTTTACTGAAACTGTTTAACTGAACTCTGAACATTGACAGCAACAGTGTCCATCAGGTGTTCGACGAGATGATTTGGCATGAAGAAATTTTTTTCTGGAGCTGGGACTTGGTGAGGTGACCTCTCAATGCATCCAGAGGCTGCCTGAATTTTCTCAGATTTTTAGGAGGAGAAAACAATTGAATTTCATCAAATTTGGCAAATAAGGTCCAAACTTGCATCAAGTACAATTTGAAATATTTGAACTGGAGATCAGTGGATCTTCATGGATCTTGGTTGAGGGCTCTAAGGACTAGCTAGGGAAATTGGTTTGGAGGCAAAACTCAAAGTAGAAAGGGTAGCTCCTTTGTAAATCTCCAATAGCCAAAGTAGAGGGCATAAATTATTTTTGATAAGAAATAAATGGAAAAGAAATTATGGGGAGGTTCAAACTGCTGGATTTGAAGTATATCATGACACAAGGATGGGAAAGGCTTTTGGGAGGGGATTTCCACTTATGTCATGGCAAGAGTGGATTTTTTTGAAAAGGGGAAGAGATCACTCCAAATGCCATAGGGCTATTTAAAAGATTTTTCAAAGGAAATTTCCCAAATGAAAAGCATTTGGTTTTGAGTCCCAATAAGATGGGAAAACCTCCAAGACTAAAAATCAAGTCTTGGGTGAAACCAAACAAAACATTTGTCTTAAAAAAGGAAATTTTTGAGAGGGAGAGTTCTTTAGAAGAAAATTTAAATACCCTCCTCAAATCAAATAAAAGATTTTGAAAAGCCAATTAAAAATTTTGGGTGTCACAGTCCAGCAGATGTGTTGAACCCTGGCCGGTTTAGTGCAGCAAAGAGGCGCCCACGGTAGCACAAAGCCGGCCACAGCGAAAGGTGAACTGCGTCCGCGGCAGGTCGAAGCAGCTCGCGATCTCGAGGTTAAACCGGTGCGGCTTAGAAGAAGGCCGCGGCAGCGGGCGAAGCGGCAACTCGTAGTAGAGTTGACCCAGCGAGGCAGCTTCAGAGGTGGCTCAGGCGACGGCGGTTTATCCGTTGCGGGCTACGGCGCTTCAACAGAGCAGGGGGGCAGTTCACCCACAGCGAAGGTGGAGTGGCGACTCAACGGAGCGGCCCCAGGGCCCCGTAGGCTATGGTGAATCCGGGTCGTGCCCGGGCGAGCATCGTTGACCCGCGACGGCTTCAGTTTGGGGGACCAGCGCACCGAGACCCGGACAGGAAACAAGGCGCGATGGCGACTCGGACCGGAGGCGAGGTGCTACGGCGATTCAGATGAGAGGCGAAGCGCAATCCGGTGTTTAAAGTCCAGGCGGGGAATGACGTGAAGTAGCACAAGACAACCAGTCCGTCCAAGAGAAGCCGCCGCGGCGGTTTAGGCCAAGTGACGCCACAACGAAGGTGCGGGGCCGGCTCAACGATGGAGCAACAGCGAATGTTGGTGCGGTGGAGACGGAGTCAACGGCGGAAGCAGGCGAGCTGGTTTGCAGCGTCGGAGTCCCAGTCTGTCTCCAGGTCATCATAAATATGAAGTGGCAGTTTATCTCAGCGAGACTGATTTCTTCAATCTTGACCGATGAACTTGCAGTTGATGTAGATCCTTCTAAATCGGTTCTTCTTCATCCATAAAATTGCAAACTCTTCGATCCCTCAGACACAGCTAACTTGCTAAATCAGATATCATCTTGGTTTGTACGGCGGCCGCTGCAACAAATTTCGATCTATCTTCAGATTTGACGGATCATGAGACTTCGTAGCACATCACGCAACCCTAATTTCTTTGATTTGAATCTTGTATACGCCGGCTCCAAAGTTAACCATGTTCCAGATCACAAAACAACGAACTTGTCAGCTTTTCCTCATCCGACGAAATAGCGAGCTTCTCGAACCCTAGGCGATATCCCTCCAAGAACTCAACACCACCGTGCACATGCCCCATGATGGGCGCCAACTGTCGTGGATTTCTCACGGCAGATGTCCTAGTGTGAGGACTTAATCGTGAGGCCAACGCATCTACGTGGTAGCTTGAGAGCGGTTGAGCGGAGTCGAGAAGCGCAACACAAGACAAGGGTTTAGACAGCTTCGGGCCCCGGGAAACATCATCCAGTAACAACCCTACATGTTGTTTGTGGCTAGGTCTCATTATCATCACGAGGGAGTCGCCGTAAACGGGCTCTCCCAGTTATGCCTAACCCTTCAGATTGTCCCCCCCCCCTCTTGGGGTGCCCTGCCCCTCCTTATATATGTTGAAGGGGCGGGTTACATGTAGAGTCCAACTCGGATTAAGAATTAAACTATTCTGACTTCTCTTCATGGGCTTCATAACGTCTCGGGCTTCATAACCCCAGGCGATTCTATCTGTCGGGTTATGACTGTCAACTGAGTTATCATTGTCTGCCGGGTTATGACTGTCTGCCGGTTTATGATGGTCTGCCGGGTTATGACTTCCTGACGGTTTATGATTGTCTGCCAGGTTATGACTTAACACCTGCCGGGTTATCATCTGACTTAACACCTGCCGGGTTATCATCTAACTTAACACCTGCCGGGTTATCATCTGACTTAACACCCGCCGGTTTACCAAGTCCCAGCCGGCTTATAACTCTAGCCGGGTCATACCGCGGGGTATATCCCTGACACTAGAGATTTGTCAGATTCCATAAGCACAAGGGAACGATATTTTCCAAATATCACAATCATGCTCAAATCACAAAGCATTGATACAGACATTAAGTTCAAACCAAGGGATTCAACAAGCATCACTTTATCCATGTGCTGATCCTTTGAGATTGCAACTCTACCTAGACCCAATACCTTGCTTTTACCAGTGTCAGCAAATGTGATGTGACTCTTGTCAGATGGACGTAAGGTTGAGTCCATGAGAAGACTTTGATCACCAGTCATGTGGTTAGTGCATATACTGTCCACAATCCACTCAGAAGCCTTTGGTATCGTACCCTACAGTGCAGTTAGGGGGATAGGCTTCACCAAGGGAAATGTGAAGCATAAACATTTGACGAACAAGCATATTATCAAAGTTCAGATCCTGGTTAGAGCAGATAGGATGACTGTCAAGGAAACCAGGAACAAAATACATAGTAAGACCATTTGGGCATTTTATCTTGCACCCCACAAGATGTTTTAGGTCCCCAACATAAGCATCAGATGCCTTTGATTTCTGGCTGGAGACCCTTCCCTTGGCACCACGTGCCATGAAGCAGTAGGTGGGAGCAGAGTTATCCTCATCATTAGCATCAGCATTGGTGACGATGCCATTGTCTTCAGTGTTGAAGATGGACTTGGCGACGTATGCTAAAGCTAGAGCCAGGCTTGCCACACCTGAATCAGATTCCTCTTCAGACTCCACCTCCGCCTCCTTAGATGCAGACTCCTCCTCTGAATCCATCGCCTTGCCAACAAACGCACGAGCCTTGCCGGATGAGCTCTTCTTGTATGATGAAGACTTAAACGAAGACTTGGAAGAATACTTTGAGGATTTATTCTTCTTCTTGTTATCAGAATCATATTCCTTGCTCTTCTTCTTCTTCTTCTTGGTCTCATTGTCCCACTGTGGACACTCAGAGATGTAGTGACCAGGTTTCTTGCACTTGTGGCATGTTCTCTGCTTGTGATCACGAGTGGAAGCTTCATCATTTCTTGAGCTGGATCTTGAAGACTTTCTGAAGCCTTTCTTCTGGTGAACTTCTGGAACTTCTTCACAAACATAGCAAGCTCCTTTCCAATGTCTTCAGGATCCTCAGTGTTGGAAATATGCCCTAGAGGCAATAATAAATGGTTATTATTATATTTCTGTGTTCATGATAATAGTCTATTATTCATGCTATAATTGTATTGTCCGGAAATCGTAATACATGTGTGAATACATAGACCACAACCTGTCCCTAGTAAGCCTCTAGTTGACTAGCTCGTTGATCAACAGATAGTCATGGTTTCCTGACTATGGACATAGGATGTCATTGATAACGGGATCACATCATTAGGAGAATGATGTGATGGACAAGACCCAACTTGAGCATAGCATAAAAGATCATGTAGTTTCGTTTGCTAGAGCTTTTCCAATGTCAAGTATCTTTTCCTTAGACCATGAGGTCGTGCAACTCCCGGATACCGTAGGAGTGCTTTGGGTGTGCCAAACGTCACAACGTAACTGGGTGACTATAAAGGTGCATTACGGGTATCTCCGAAAGTGTCTGTTGGGTTGGCATGGATCGAGACTGGGATTTGTCACTCCGTGTGACGGAGAGGTATCTCTAGGCCCACTCGGTAATGCATCATCATAATGAGCTCAATGTGACTAAGGCGTTAGTCACGGGATCATGCATTGCGGTACGAGTAAAGAGACTTGCCGGTAACGAGATTGAACTAGGTATTGGGATACCGACGATCGAATCTCGGGCAAGTAACATACCGATTGACAAAGGGAATTGCATACGGATTGATTGAATCCTCGACACCGTGGTTCATCCAATGATTTCATCGTGGAGCATGTGGGAGCCAACATGGGTATCCAGATCCCGCTGTTGGTTATTGACCGGAGAGGCGTCTCGGTCATGTCTGCATGTCTCCTGAACCCGTAGGGTCTACACACTTAAGGTCCGGTGACGCTAGGGTTGTAGAGATATATGTATGCGGAAACCCGAAAGTTGTTCGGAGTCCCGGATGAGATCCCGGACGTCACGAGAGGTTCCGGAATGGTCCGGAGGTGAAGAATTATATATAGGAAGTCAAGTTTCGGCCACCGGGAAAGTTTCGGGGGTTACCGGTATTGTACCGGGACCACCGGAAGGGTCCCAGGGGTCCACCGGGTGGGGCCACCTGTCCCGGAGGGCCCCATGGGCTGAAAGTGGAAGGGAACCAGCCCCTAGTGGGCTGGGGCGCCCCCTTGGGCCTCCCCCCATGCGCCTAGGGTTGGGAACCCTGGGGGGGGGGGGAGTTCCCCCTTGCCTTGGGGGGCAAGGCACCCCTTCCCCCCCCACTTGGCCGCCGCCCCCCCCTTTGGATCTGATCTCCAGGGCCGGCGCCCCCCCAGGGGGCCTATATAAAGGGGGGGAGGGAGGGCAGCACCTGACAGCCTTTGGCGCCTCCCTCCTCCCCTACAACACCTCTCTCTCTCTCTCTCTCGCAGAAGCTCGGCGAAGTCCTGCCGGAGAGCCGCTACATCCACCACCACGCCGTTGTGCTGTTGGATCTCCATCAACCTCTCCTCCCCCCTTGCTGGATCAAGAAAGGAGGAGACGTCGCTGCACCGTACGTGTGTTGAACGCGGAGGTGTTGTACGTTCGGCACTCGGTCATCGGTGATTTGGATCACGGCGAGTACGACTCCGTCATCCACGTTCATTGGAACGCTTCCGCTCGCGATCTACAACGGTATGTAGATGCACTCCCTTCCCCTCATTGCTAGTAGACTCCATAGATGCATCTTGGTGAGCGTAGGAAAATTTTAAAATTATGCTACGATTCCCAACAGTGGCATCATGAGCCAGGTCTATGCGTAGTCACTATGCACGAGTAGAACACAAAGTAGTTGTGGGCGTTGAGTTTGCCAATTCTTCTTGCCGCTACTAGTCTTTTCTTGTTTCAGCGGCATTGTAGGATGAAGCGGCCCGGACCGACCTTACACGTACTCTTACGTGAGACAGGTTCCACCGACTAACATGCACAAGATGCATAAGGTGGCTAGCGGGTGTCTGTCTCTCCTCCTTTAGTCGGAACAGATTCGATGAAAAGGGTCCTTATGAAGGGTAAATAGAAATTGGCAAATCACGTTGTGGTCATACGTAGGTAAGAAACGTTCTTGCTAGAAACCTACAAACCACGTAAAAACTTGCAACAACAATTAGAGGACGTCTAACTTGTTTTTGCAGCAAGTGCTATGTGATGTGATATGGCCAGAAGATGTGATGAATGATATATGTGATGTATGAGATTGATCATATTCTTGTAATAGGAATCACGACTTGCATGTCGATGATTATGACAACCGGCAGGAGCCATAGGAGTTGTCTTTATTATTTTGTATGACCTGCGTGTCATTGAATAACGCCATGTAAATTACTTTACTTTATTGCTAAACGGATTAGCCATAGAAGTAGAAGTAATCGTTGGCGTGACGACTTCATGAAGACACAATGATGGAGATCATGATGATGGAGATCATGGTGTCATGCCGGTGACAAAGATGATCATAGTGCCCCGAAGATGGAGATCAAAGGAGCATGATGATATTGGCCATATCATGTCACTATTTGATTGCATGTGATGTTTATCATGTTTTTGCATCTTATTTGCTTAGAACGACGGTAGCAAGTAGGATGATCCCTTATAATAATTTCAAGAAAGTGTTCACCCTAACTGTGCACCGTTGCGAAGGTTCGTCGTTTCGAAGCACCACGTGATGATCGGGTGTGATAGATTCTTACGTTCGAATACAACGGGTGTTGACGAGCCTAGCATGTACAGACATGGCCTCGGAACACACGCAATACACTTAGGTTGACTTGACGAGCCTAGCATGTACAGACATGGCCTCGGAACACGGAGGACCGAAAGGTCGAGCATGAGTCGTATAGAAGATACGATCAACATGGAGATGTTCACCGATCTTGACTAGTCCGTCTCACGTGATGATCGGACACGGCCTAGTTGAACTCGGATCATGTTTCACTTAGATGACTAGAGGGATGTCTATCTGAGTGGGAGTTCATTATATAATTTGATTAGATGAACTCAATTATCATGAACTTAGTCTTAAATCTTTACACTATGTATTGTAGATCAAATGGCCAACGTTGTCCTCAATTTCAACGCGTTCCTAGAGAAAACCAAGCTGAAAGATGATGGCAGCAATTATACGGACTGGGTCCGGAACCTGAGGCTCATCCTTATAGTAGCCAAGAAAGATTATGTCTTAGAAGCACCGCTAGGTGATGCACCAATCCCACAGAACCAAGACGTTATGAACGCTTGGCAATCACGTGCTGATGATTACTCCCTGGTTCAGTGCGGCATGCTTTACAGCCTAGAACCGGGTCTCCAAAAGCGTTTTGAGAAACATGGAGCATATGAGATGTTCGAGGAGCTGAAACTAGTTTTTCAAGCTCATGCCCGGGTCGAGAGATATGATGTCTCCGACAAGTTCTTCAGCTGTAAAATGGAGGAGAACAGTTCTGTTAGTGAGCACATACTCAGAATGTCTGGGTTGCACAACCGCTTGTCTCAGCTGGGAGTTAATCTCCCGGATGACGCGGTCATTGGCAGAATCCTCCAGTCGCTTCCACCAAGCTACAAGAGCTTTGTGATGAACTACAATATGCAGGGGATGGAAAAGACCATTCCCGAGGTATATTCAATGCTGAAATCAGCGGAAGGGGAGATCAGAAAAGAACATCAAGTGTTGATGGTGAATAAAACCACCAAGTTCAAGAAGGGCAAGGGTAAGAAGAACTTCAAGAAGGACGGCAAGGGAGTTGCCGCGCCCGGTAAACCAGTTACTGGGAAGAAGTCAAAGAATGGACCCAAGCCCGGGACTGAGTGCTTTTATTGCAAGGGAAGTGGTCACTGGAAGCGGAACTGCCCCAAATATTTAGCGGACAAGAAGAAGGCCGGCAACACCCAAGGTATATGTGATATACAAGTAATTGATGTGTACCTTACCAGTACTCGTAGTAGCTCCTGGGTATTTGATACCGGTGCGGTTGCTCATATTTGTAACTCAAAACAGGAACTACGGAATAAACGGAGACTGGCAAAGGACGAGGTGACGATGCGCGTCGGGAATGGTTCCAAGGTCGATGTGATCGCCGTCGGCACGCTACCTCTGCATCTACCCACGGGATTAGTTATAAACCTCAATAATTGTTATTTAGTGCCAGCTTTGAGCATGAACATTGTGTCTGGATCTCGTTTAATTCGAGATGGCTACTCATTTAAATCCGAGAATAATGGTTGTTCTATTTATTTGAGAGAGATGTTTTATGGTCATGCCCCACTGGTCAATGGTTTATTTTTGATGAATCTCGAACGTGATGTTACACATGTTCATAGTGTGAATACCAAAAGATGTAAAGTTGATAACGATAGTCCCACATACTTGTGGCACTGCCGCCTTGGTCACATTGGTGTCAAGCGCATGAAGAAGCTCCATGCAGATGGACTTTTGGAGTCTCTTGATTACGAATCATTTGACACGTGCGAACCATGCCTCATGGGTAAGATGACCAAGACTCCGTTCTCCGAAATAATGGAGCGAGCAACCAACTTATTGGAAATCATACATACCGATGTGTGTGGTCCAATGAGTGTTGAGGCTCGCGGAGGATATCGTTATGTTCTCACTCTCACTGATGATTTAAGTAGATATGGATATGTCTACCTGATGAAACACAAGTCTGAAACCTTTGAAAAGTTCAAGGAATTTCAGAGTGAGGTTGAGAATCAACGTGACAGGAGAATAAAATTCCTACGATCAGATCGTGGTGGAGAATATTTAAGTCACAAGTTTGGTGCACACTTAAGGAAATGTGGAATAGTTTCACAACTCACGCCGCCTGGAACACCTCAGAGAAATGGTGTGTCCGAACGTCGTAATCGCACTCTATTGGATATGGTGCGATCTATGATGTCTCTTACCGATTTACGGCTCACATTTTGGGGTTATGCTTTAGAGACTGCCGCATTCACTTTAAATAGGGCACCGTCTAAATCCGTTGAGACGACACCGTATGAATTATGGTTTGGGAAGAAACCTAAGCTGTCGTTTCTAAAAGTTTGGGGATGCGATGCTTATGTCAAGAAACTTCAACCTGAAAAGCTCGAACCCAAATCGGAAAAATGCGTCTTCATAGGATACCCTAAGGAAACTATTGGGTATACCTTCTACCTCAGATCCGAAGGCAAGATCTTCGTTGCCAAGAACGGGTCCTTTCTAGAGAAGGAGTTTCTCTCGAAAGAATTGAGTGGGAGGAAAGTGGAACTTGATGAGGTGATAGTCACCCCTTCCGAACCGGAAAGTAGCGCAGCGCGGGAAAATGTTCCTGTGGTGCCTACACCGACTGGGGAGGAAGTTAATGATGATGATCATGAAACTTCAGATCAAGTTACTGAACTTCGTAGGTCCACAAGGACACGTTCCGCGCCAGAGTGGTACGGCAAGCCTGTCCTGGAAATCATGTTGTTAGACAACGGTGAACCTTCGAACTATGAAGAAGCGATGGCGGGCCCGGATTCCGACAAATGGCTAGAAGCCATGAAATCCGAGATAGAATCCATGTATGAAAACAAAGTATGGACTTTGACTGACTTGCCCGATGAGCGGCGAGCCATAGAAAACAAATGGATCTTTAAGAAGAAGACGGACGCGGATGGTAATGTGACCATCTACAAAGCTCGACTTGTCGCTAAGGGTTATCGACAAGTTCAAGGGGTTGACTACGATGAGACTTTCTCACCCGTAGCGAAGCTGAAGTCCGTCCGAATCATGTTAGCAATTGCCGCATACTATGATTATGAGATATGGCAGATGGACGTCAAAACGGCATTCCTTAACGGCTTCCTTAAGGAAGAGTTGTATATGATGCAGCCGTAAGGTTTTGTCGATCCTAAGAATGCTAACAAAGTGTGCAAGCTCCAGCGCTCAATCTATGGGCTGGTGCAAGCATCTCGGAGTTGGAACATTCGCTTTGATGAGATGATCAAAGCGTTTGGGTTTACACAGACTTATGGAGAAGCCTGTGTTTACAAGAAAGTGAGTGGGAGCTCTGTAGCATTTCTCATATTATATGTGGATGACATATTATTGATGGGAAATGATATAGAATTCTTGGAAAGTATAAAGGCCTATTTGAATAAGTGTTTTTCAATGAAGGACCTTGGAGAAGCTGCTTATATATTAGGCATCAAGATCTATAGAGATAGATCAAGACGCCTCATTGGTCTTTCACAGAGTACATACCTTGACAAGATATTGAAGAAGTTCAATATGGATCAGTCCAAGAAGGGGTTCTTGCCTGTATTGCAGGGTGTGCAATTGAGCACGGCTCAATGCCCGACCACGGCAGAAGATATAGAAGAGATGAGTGTCATCCCCTATGCCTCGGCCATAGGGTCTATTATGTATGCCATGCTGTGTACCAGACCTGATGTAAACCTTGCCGTAAGTTTGGTAGGAAGGTACCAAAGTAATCCCGGCAAGGAACACTGGATAGCGGTCAAGAATGTCCTGAAGTACCTGAAGAGGACTAAGGATATGTTTCTCGTTTATGGAGGTGACGAAGAGCTCGTCGTAAAGGGTTACGTCGACGCTAGCTTCGACACAGATCCGGATGACTCGAAGTCACAGACCGGATACGTGTATATTTTGAATAGAGGAGCAATAAGCTGGTGCAGTTGCAAGCAAAGCGTCGTGGCGGGATCTACATGTGAAGCGGAATACATGGCAGCCTCGGAGGCAGCACAGGAAGCAGTCTGGATGAAGGAGTTCATTACCGACCTAGGGGTGATTCCCAATGCGTCGGGCCCGATGACTGTCTTCTGTGACAACACTGGAGCTATTACCCTTGCGAAGGAGCCCAGGTTTCACAGGAAGACCAGGCATATCAAGCGTCGCTTCAACTCCATTCGTGAAAGTGTTCAAAATGGAGACATAGATATTTGTAAAGTACACACGGACCTGAATGTAGCAGATCCGTTGACTAAACCTCTCCCTAGGGAAAAACATGATCAACACCAGGACGCAATGGGTGTTCGATTCATCACAATGTAACTAGATTATTGACTCTAGTGCAAGTGGGAGACTGTTGGAAATATGCCCTAGAGGCAATAATAAATGGTTATTATTATATTTCTGTGTTCATGATAATAGTCTATTATTCATGCTATAATTGTATTGTCCGGAAATCGTAATACATGTGTGAATACATAGACCACAACCTGTCCCTAGTAAGCCTCTAGTTGACTAGCTCGTTGATCAACAGATAGTCATGGTTTCCTGACTATGGACATAGGATGTCATTGATAACAGGATCACATCATTAGGAGAATGATGTGATGGACAAGACCCAACTTGAGCATAGCATAAAAGATCGTGTAGTTTTGTTTGCTAGAGCTTTTCCAATGTCAAGTATCTTTTCCTTAGACCATGAGATCGTGCAACTCCCGGATACCGTAGGAGTGCTTTGGGTGTGCCAAACGTCACAACGTAACTAGGTGACTATAAAGGTGCATTACGGGTATCTTCGAAAGTGTCTGTTGGGTTGGCACGGATCGAGACTGGGATTTGTCACTCCGTGTGACGGAGAGGTATCTCTGGGCCCACTCGGTAATGCATCATCATAATGAGCTCAATGTGACTAAGGCGTTAGTCACGGGATCATGCATTGCGGTACGAGTAAAGAGACTTGCCGGTAACGAGATTGAACTAGGTATTGGGATACCGACGATCGAATCTCGGGCAAGTAACATACCGATTGACAAAGGGAATTGCATACGGATTGATTGAATCCTCGACACCGTGGTTCATCCGATGATTTCATCGTGGAGCATGTGGGAGCCAACATGGGTATCCAGATCCCGCTGTTGGTTATTGACCGGAGAGGCGTCTCGGTCATGTCTGCATGTCTCCCGAACCCGTAGGGTCTACACACTTAAGGTCCGGTGACGCTAGGGTTGTAGAGATATATGTATGCGGAAACCCGAAAGTTGTTCGGAGTCCCGGATGAGATCCCGGACGTCACGAGAGGTTCCGGAATGGTCCGGAGGTGAAGAATTATATATAGGAAGTCAAGTTTCGGCCACCGGGAAAGTTTCGGGGGTTACCGGTATTGTACCGGGACCACCGGAAGGGTCCCGGGGGTCCACCGGGTGGGGCCACCTGTCCCGGAGGGCCCCATGGGCTGAAAGTGGAAGGGAACCAGCCCCTAGTGGGCTGGGGCGCCCCCTTGGGCCTCCCCCCCATGCGCCTAGGGTTGGGAACCCTAGGGGGGAGTTCCCCCTTGCCTTGGGGGGCAAGGCACCCCTTCCCCCCCACTTGGCCGCCGCCCCCCCTTTGGATCTGATCTCCAGGGCCGGCGCCCCCCCAGGGGGCCTATATAAAGGGGGGGAGGGAGGGCAGCACCTGATAGCCTTTGGCACCTCCCTCCTCCCCTGCAACACCTCTCTCTCTCTCGCAGAAGCTCGGCGAAGCCCTGCCGGAGAGCCGCTACATCCACCACCACGCCGTCGTGCTGTTGGATCTCCATCAACCTCTCCTCCCCCCTTGCTGGATCAAGAAAGGAGGAGACGTCGCTGCATCGTACGTGTGTTGAACGCGGAGGTGCTGTACGTTCGGCACTCGGTCATCGGTGATTTGGATCACGGCGAGTACGACTCCGTCATCCACGTTCATTGGAACGCTTCCGCTCGCGATCTACAACGGTATGTAGATGCACTCCCTTCCCCTCGTTGCTAGTAGACTCCATAGATGCATCTTGGTGAGCGTAGGAAAATTTTAAAATTATGCTACGATTCCCAACACTCAGAACTACAGTCAGATTCTTCTTCAGATGCGGAAACAACCTTTGCCTTCAAAGCACGAGTTCGGCCATAGTTAGGACCATAGATGTCTCTTTTCTCAGATTGCTGGAACTCATGTGTGTTGAGCCTCTCAAGTATGTCAGATGGATCGAGAGTCTTGAAGTCAGGGTGTTCTTGAATCATTAGGGCCAGGGTGTCGAATGAGCTGTCAAGCGATCTCAAAAGCGTCTTGACGATTTCGTGCTTGGTGATCTCTGTGGCGCCGAGTGCGTGAAGCACATTTGTGATATCAGTGAGGCGATCAAATGTAAGCTGGACATTCTCATGTCATTTCTCTTGAAGCGGTTGAAGAGGTTGCGAAGAACACTGATCCTTGAGTCTCTCTGGGTTGAGACGCCTTCGTTGACCTTGGAGAGCCAGTCCCACACTAGCTTCGCAGTTTCCAGAGCACTCACACGACCATACTGTCCTTTGGTCAGATGACCACAGATGATGTTCTTGGCAGTCGAATCCAGTTGAATGAACCTCTTGACATCAGCAGGAGTGACACCTTCACCGACCTTGGGAACACCGTTCTTGACGACATACCAGAGGTCGACATCAATGGCTTCAAGATGCATACGCATCTTATTCTTCAAGTAGGGGTAATCAGTGCCATCGAAGACAGGGCACGCAGCGGAGACTTTGATTATCCCTGCAGTCGACATAGTTAAAACTCCAGGTGGTTAAATCGAATCACACAGAACAAGGGAGCACCTTGCTCTGATACCAATTGAAAGTGTTATTTATCGACTAGAGGGGGTGAATAGGCGATTTTATGAACGTCTTCAAAACATGGGGGTTTCGAAGACAAACACTAGAAATGAACCTATTGATATGCAGCGGAAGGTAGACTACACTATACAAGCCATAGTCAAGTAAGTAGTGAAGTGAAAGCACGAAGATTATTAGCAACTAGGTAGTATGGATCAGGATGGAAGATAGTATGAAGCCAAATGACAACAGTCTTCACGCAATGAAGTCAACCAGATTATGCAAGTAAGCAATGACTTCACGAAGACAAACTGTAAGTAAAGAGAGGTAAGAGATAGAACCAGTTGCTTGGAGAGGACAAGGATTTGTTGAACCAGTTCCAGTTGCTGTGACAACTATACGTCTAGTTAGGGAGGCTGAGATTCAACTCAGAAGACCGCGTCTTCACCTTATTCCCCTTGAGCTAAGGACACTTAGTCCTCGCTCAATCACTCTGGTAAGTCTTCAAGGTAGACTTCCAAACCTTCACATACTTCGTTCACCGGCAATTCACAATGACTCTTGGATGCTCAGAACGCGACGCCTAACCGGCTGGAGGATTCACAGTCCTCAAGTGTAACAAGTCTTCAGATCACGCGAACAGAAAGACTTTAGTGATGCCTAACACTCTTTGGCTCTGGGTGTTTTGGGCTTTTTCCTCGCAAGGATCTCTCTCTCTCTCTCTCAAATGCTTCGGAGGTGGGTTGCTCTCAAACGACAAAAGTCGTGCACTAACTCTGAGCAGCCACCAATTTATGGTGTAGGGGGTGGGCTATTTATAGCCAGGAGGCAACCCGACCTGATTTGTCCCAAATGACCCTGGGTCAGTAAGGAACTGACACGTGTCCAACGGTCAGATTTCAAACACACGCGGCAGCTTGACTTGGGCTACAAGTAAAGCTGACTCATCCAGCTCTAGATAAGATTTGCTCTCATTGTCTTCGCTCGAAGACATAGGATTTGGTTGAGCATCACTTCAGTCACTCCGACTTTGTTCACTTGGGTCCCACTTAACAGTGTGGTGTGGTTCCTATGACTCAACAAAGAAGAAAAGGAAACTACGAAACAACTATGTCTTCGCACTCCATAGTCTTCATGTGATGTCTTCTCATGTCATAGTGTTCAATGTAAATCTCTTCATAGACCACCATAGTCTTCAATGTCTTCATACATTTTTAGGGGTCATCTCTGGTAGGTAAACCGAATCGATATGGGACTACTACCTGTGTTATCCTGCAATTCTCACAAACACATTAGTCCCTCAACCAAGTTTGTCGTCAATACTCCAAAACCAACTAGGGGTGGCACTAGATGCACTTACAAGAAGTAGCGTGGCTTCCACCGAGCTGCTTCAGGAGCCTGTCTTCACGGCTCCTACTAGCTACTCTGTGGATACTATCACGGAGTCTCAAGATTGCCACCTTATGACGCAATCGCAGAACTTCAAAGTCAAGGCGACTGTCGGCTCTGTTGCACCTCCTGAACCTGGCGCAACTTTTCACTGCCGGCCGATTCCAGAAGGATATGCTAGGGTGATGGTGGATGAAATAAAGGAGGGATTTGTGGAGCTCGAGCTTGACCACCCTACCGGTGAAGGGGAGACTCGGCTGGGTTCTGCTCTGAAGACTCCATGCCTATGGCGGAAGGAGTTCATCAACCTTCCTAACTGGACGCCTCCGCCGCCTCCTCCTCCTCCGGCGAGTCAGGGCACTCCGCCTCCTCCTCCAGCGAGTGATCAGGGCACCCCGCCTCCTCCTCCGCCTCGTCAGCAAGGGCGGAAGAGAGCTGCCGCCGGTCCAGCTACTCCGGCGCGTCGTAGTCCTTCTCCTCCGCCTCGTAAGCAATGAAAGAATACAGCCATAGTCGCTCCGTCTGCTCCGGCGTCTAGCAGTACAGCCAGAGCCGGGAGGCAACACAGATTCGGTCCATCTCTCAAGCCTATAGAGAAGTTACCATACGAGAGGACCGTGGAGGAAAATGTGGAGATCTGTCAAGCCTATGTGAAGAACTTCTTTGAAACGCAAAGAGCTAAGAAACATCCACCTCCGGAGGAGAAGATAGATCCGGTGAAAGCAAAGCACACTATCGATGCCCTGAAGAAACCACCACCGTCTCCGCCGAAAAACAACTATGAGCGCATTATTGAAAGGTCATATATGGAAGCGGAGCAGTCGGGAAGTACTATCAGTGATCGAAGGTTAGCAGAACGACGAGCTGGGGAAAAAATTGCCCAGCTCGGCGAACAAGCGAACCAATCTTGCCCCCCGCTCAAGGTGTCTAGCGATATCGTCGCTAATCGTCCGGAGATTTTGCCCGGTGCCAATCTTGGAAGTTACCTGCCCGATGATGCACATTATGATACAATGGAGGTGGATGAACACAAATACCAATAAGGGAAGCCTCTCGTCAAAGATGGAACTCCTCTAACAATGATGATGTGAAGATTCCATGATTGGTACATGAAAACCTGCAGAGAGTCTGGGAGGAAGGATACTTTGACACTGAGAGTTAAAGAGGAGCACGACCTCGTTGGAATTGAACTGTTGACTGTTCCATTTGAGGAGTTCTTCCAATTTTTCAATCAAAAGGCCCTCGATAAATTAACGGTCACTTGCTACTGTCTGTAAGTACTACTTATCTCATTAAGTCTCTATATATATCTCAGCTCTTTCATTGCATGTATATATAATTATCCTCACTATATTATGCAGATTGAAGATCGTCAAATGCAGAAAAGCAGAAATCTATGATATTGGGTTCATTAACACAAATCTCATAGATGAATTTACGGTTAAATTTCGTGCCAAAGATACCGAGGCCAACTTGCTCAAATCGTTGCTAATAAATCAAAACAAAGATAAAATACTCTTTCCTTACAACTTCAAGTGAGTGTTACTGTCTTGTCCATATTCGGTTTCCCTTATTACTGAAGGTTATAGTAATGTAATTGATGACTTATGCATGCATGTGCAGGTTCCACTATATTCTCCTAGAGATTAAGCTTGAGCAGGGACTAGTAACCGTCTTAGACTCGAGAGGAAAAGATCCCGAGGACTTAAGAAGTAAGTTCAATCGATCATTATCGCACCATATCGGCAACTTTGTTCATTTCCTGATATCAAGTAATTGTTTTCTTTGTCTCGCAGGTTTGGAAAGTATTCACCGCACAAGCTCCGGGACTGCCGGGGGAGCTGCGATTTATGTACCCGAAAGTAAGTACTACTAGCTAGCTAGTTCCGCGCATCTCCCGTTGATTCTAGCTACTTTCATCAATGCCATTTATAATGCTCCATTATCAGTTTGATTGACCTCTATTTCTCGTAAAGTGCTTGTGGACGGAACCCGGGAATCATTACTGTGGATACTACGTGTGCGAGTTCATCTACAACGCGACTTGCAAAAATAAGCGGGGCTACTCTAAAAGACAATTTGAAGTGCGTAAGCAATAATATTAACAATTTCATTTTATTACACCATCATTTCTGTTGAGTTTCATTCATATATATGTATTAACCCCCTTCTTCAAATCAGACGTGGCAGATGTGGGATGAACTCCTAGCACAAGATCGCATGAAAGCAATTCATGAGGAATTGGCGAGATTCTTTCTTGATCACGTCATCAATAAAGCCAGAGAATACCATGTGGAAGTTGAGTACAGATATTAGGGGATTGTCAGAGATCTTATATTGTATATATGTAGCCAGTAGTGGCGTCGGATAGATATACGAAAAATTGTTGTTCGACCAGTCTCTCGGAGAAGGACAGGTCGATATCACTTCTCTCTGTATGCATATGTTCATGACGAACTTCTGTACTTAATGGTTTCCTTCATTTGCTTACTAGCTAGTGTGTCGAGTCCTCTCTATATGTATAGTACGTAGTGTCGACCAAGCATGGAGATAAGAGAGGACACTTCTCTCTATTATCTAGCTAACACAATATATGAAACACCTAAATTAACCCTACAAAACCCCCGAAAACCCCCAAACCCACCCCCCTCCTTCAGAAAAAAAACCCTAGCCCCTGAACTGCTGACGCGTGCTAGCTTATTGGTCCCGGTTGGTGCTTCCAACTGGGACAAAAGGCCCCCTGCCAGGGCAAGCCGCAGCGGCCACGTGGTGCCCCATCTGTCCCGGTTGGTATAAGAACCGGGACTAAAGGTATAGGGCTTTAGTACCGACCCTTTAGTCCCGGTTCCCGAACCGGGACAAATGGGCCTTATCAACCGGGACAAATGGCCCTTTTTCTACTAGTGTCAAGGACGAAAGAGTGAAATTCATTACTGTAGACTTTAGGAACGACAGGTATGTCCTGGGTCGGATAGGCCTCGTTGTAGGCCAGCCCTTGATCTCCAGAAGGCAAGCCTGGTGCCCTCCTCTCAGCCTTTAGTGCTGACCCTGGCAATAGCCATGATTGATCCTTCGTACGCTAAACTGAAGAAACCTCACCACGAGTTTCATCATGCATGGGAGTCGAAGACAATAGATGAAGATCACATCCTGTACGCAGCAATGGATGCCTACCTTTGTTTAAATATCTGCAAGGTTTGGATGAAGAAGCAGAGCCCAGTGTCCGGTTCAAGCAAAGAAACGGCGGTGAAGAGGAAGAAGAAGAGGGACGAGGACGTGGACTCGGACTCCGAGTAAGGTGGCCGTGCCGTCGCTCATGCTGGTTCTACTACAGTGTCAAGCGGACTAGTTGCTTAGTTTTATTTCAGGAGTGTGTTGTGCTGAGCCCCTAGAAGAACTATGTTTATGTTCTTTTTCGTTATTTGAACATAACTAGCAAGATGCCCGTGCGTTGCACGGAACATCAAGATGCATTTATATGAGTAGTTTATCTTGTGGGAGATAAGGATGAACAAGGGAAGGCCTTATCTGCAAATGTGATGAGGGGTGCAGGTATCTTTCTGCAAAATTGCCATATTTCCTTCCTATCCATCAGATATAGATCGGACGGCCTATATTGCAGGATGGCAGGCACACCATCATCACCGACTCTGTTTTTTATAAGAGTAGAGATGTTCTTCCTCGTTATTTGAACTCTTTAGTACGTACAGTAGTACTAGTACTATGTCTTACTACTGTTCTTCTTGCAGTTGGTACTACTGCTCATATCTTCATGTTCCTACTGTACTTAATACGTTCGTACTGGTAGTATAATTTGGGTCAGTTGATTTGTGAAAGAAGTTTGACGGAGCGAAGGAAGAAGACGGCAGAGAAGCTACCCCAGTATCTATATTAGGGTGGCAGGGTGCCCATGATCTATCTTATGAGTGTTGGGTGTGGAATGCAGTTCGCCAGAAAAAATGGATCGTGCCCGGTGTTAAATGGATGGCGGTGGTGGGGGGAGCATGGCGGTGGCAGGTGGTTCAGGGGAGGGCGGGGCGGCAGCAGGCGGTTAGGCGTGTGGCGGGCTGAGAAGATGAACAGTGCATCAATTTCGGAGGTTGAAGAAGCCCTTCTAGCCATCCATGTTGCATCCAACGGCTCACAAGAGTCGACTGACCCAAATTGCTCCTTTAGATTGCAGGATCCACGTGACATTCAAGGTCTCAAAGGTAGATTCCGCGTCCGCACCCGGTTTGCGGGCTCGGCGCGGGCGCGACCGGCTTCCGCCGTGACAGCCACCATGCGCGCCTCCTCCGTGCGGGCGGAGACAACAATGACACGCTAGTTCCTCCTCGCCGGCGTGCTGGAGCACGCGCTCGTCCTCCTCTTTGTACGTTGCGTGCATAGACGCGGCTCCACTAGTTGCTCGCGTGCTTGGCAGCGCGGTGGCATCGCGAGGAGGGACTGCACACGACGTGAGCGGGCGAGCTTTCGGCTTCATTGTACAGGGATGGCGGCGACACGGCGGTGATGGGCGAGAAATGGTTGGCCATAGCAGGGGGGCGCCGGAATGCACAACGGCGGGGGCATATTGATGAGTGCGCGTATGGGAGCTTCATTTAGTTTTATATAGGGTTGGTCAAACTTAAAGAAAACCGTACTAGTACACGTAAACATTAGACGGAGGCAGCGCTTATATTAGTTACCACAGCCACGATACGGAATCCTGTGCAAGCGCGTGAACCGCGGCCGCGCGGTCAATCGAACGGTGCGCCATCGTGTCGCGCTCGAAGGACATCCACCGAACCTTTTTGTGTGTGTGAAAACAATCCCCGAATATTACTCAACTTTTTTTCCTAGAAAAGTTCTTGACGCTACAATATTTCCATATATTTGAATTTAGCTCCAGTTTGTGTTTATTTGGATTTGGACGTTTTAGGTGCGCCCTAGTTTTTTTTTACTAATTTTGTGTGTGTGACTGAGAGAGAACGTTTGTATGTGTCCATATGTGTGTTGTGGTGGAAGGGCAACGTGGAGACGGTGTGCGTGTGATAGAAACATAGAGAGGTTTGAATGTGCAAATGATCATGCATGAGTGAGACATAGACAGATGCCGATACGTTGTGTATACATGAGAGAACGGTCTTCAATTTGTACTTGTGTGTGTGTGAGAGAGAGAGAGAGGAGCATCTGTAACACAACAACCATCTCTCTCGATTCGTCCATCCCTAGCACGATCGCATGTAACACATGCATCAACGCACACATTTTGACACCCTCACCCAGCCCCTGCCCACCTCAAGGCCCGCACATCGCTCTCTATCTCGCACGCCCAATCTCTTCGTGAAAACCCTATTTAGCATGTAGCTTTCCGTCACATACACAGACATTTCTCTCCATAGGTTTGATTTCTCTCAATACCTGACACACACACACACACACACACACACACACCGCACACACACCCCCTCCCCCGAGCACACAATTCATCCCCATCCAAGGCTATATGGCGACCACTCTCGCTTGTGCTTCTCTGCACCCCAGCATGCACAACACCTCAACCTTCAAAGAGGGCATCGAGGAGATCGAAGACGGCGACCACATTGCACTAGAGAATGCGGGGCCATTTGGAAGCAGGATGATGTGACGACGGCTGACTGACTCCCCCACCCCCTCTCTCCCGCACAAAAATACCAATCCCTCTCTCTCCCACACAAAATTATCAATCCCTCGACCCACGAGATCCTTCCCCTCTCGTCCATGTTTTCCCAGCTCTCTCATCAAACCTGTTTTCTCTTCTCCTTCCACGTCTACATAATCCGGATGCACACACATCTCACGTATATTACATGTCTCCATCTATCTCACAGACCTAACTTCTTCCTCTCTCTTTCTCTCTCTATCTCGTTAGGTTTGTCTCCTACTCTCTTGTCCACATACACACAATCTTTACCGCCCTATCTGCTCCATCTTCTCAAGCTCTCTCTACACGTTTCATTCACACATTGGGATGTGTTCAAAATGTTGCTTTTATAATGGATGATGTAGAGTTATGGTTGGTTTTGTTGCATCCTACGAAGTAATAACTATGAAATGCATTCAGATTCTCATTTGATTGGGATTATGTGAGTTTGAGCATATTGTGAAGTACTATAGACATCGTATACATCTTGGAATTCAACAATGATTGTAACTATTGAATTGTATAGACCATTACATTCGAAGTCAGTAGCCTAATATATTTATTTCACAATTACAACAAATGATTAATTCACTACAAACTAAGAAAACAAATGTGTACTCCCTCCATTTTTATTTAAGTCCGCGTATTAGCATTGGTCAAAGTCAAGTTTTGTAAACTCTCAGAAAGTTATAACAAAAAAATTAACATATACAATAACAAATAAATACCATTAGATTCATTATTGAGTGTACTTTCACATCATACATATTTGTTATGGTAAATGTTTATATTCTTTAAACTTGGTCAAACTTTAGGAAGTTTGACTTCAGTCAAACCTAATATGAAGTTAATAAAATCAGAGGGAGTACTAGTAGTTACTAGTACTACTCACTAGTTGCTTAGCCCAATCACCCAACACGCCACACGGGGAGTTCAGTGTCACAAAATTTTGAGGTCGGCGGGAAAATCTCCCGCGGCCCTCATTCGAGCAGTGGGAAGTTACCATCATAACCTTCGGAACAGGTCTACGGATTATAATTGGTAGGGGCCTGTTTTCGTAACCTTAGGTCCACCCTACCCAGCCAACCCCACCCTGGCACCCTGAGTAGTACACCTGAATACTCCCCATTTTCTATCCCCACACCAAAATAGACTTCTCCACGGCACCGCAGCCTTCGTGCTCCTCCCCTTCACCATCGGCGCACTCGTCCACCGCAGCGCATCTGCCTCATCGATGACCTCGTACGCCGCACTGGAGCCGGTCCACAGTCGTCATCGTACACGGAGCCTCTTCCCCGGCACCGTCTTCCACGGTCTCGGATCTGCTTCCCGGAAGCCGATGCCAAGCGTAGAAGTACCACCATCGTGGACAATGAACTGACTCCCGTTGCCGACCATGATGCACAGAGGCCGCCGCAACCATCGTTCTCCTCCTCGATTGGTAATGTGTGTATTGAATCACTTAGCAGTACACGTGCAGTTCCAATTCTGTTCATACCTACCCTTCAAATTTCCTGGATGCTATTGTTCCCGTAAAAGTAATTGGTTATAGCCTCCATTGTCCAATAGAATATCAGCTTGTAATTGTGCGTCGCTCCTGTATCGCGCTGTGCTTGGGTAGGTTCTTCATCTGCAACCAGTAGTGTGGCAAATGATGGAAAGTTTTTTGGAACTAGCAAGATGCCCATGCATTGCACGGAACATCAAGAGGCATTTGTATGAGTAGTTTATCTTGTAGGAGAAAAGGATGAACGAGGGAAGGCCTTGTTTGCAAATCTGGAGAGGGGTGTGGGTATCTTTCTGGAAAATTGCCATGGTTTCCTTCCTATCTGTCGGATATAAATCAGACAGCCTATATTGCAGGATGGCAGGCACACCATCATCACCAACTCTGTTTTTAAAAGAAAAACTAGCAAGATGCCCGTGCGTTGCACGGAACATCAAGATGCATTTATATGAGTAGTTTATCTTGTGGGAGATAAGGATGAACGAGGGAAGGCCTTATCTGCAAATGTGATGAGGGGTGCGGGTATCTTTCTGCAAAATTGCCATAGTTTCCTTCCTATCCGTCATATATATATCGGACGGCCTATATTGCAGGATGGCAGGCACACCATCATCACCAACTCTGCTTTTTATAAGAGTAGAGATAGAGAAAAAAGTAGAAAAAAAGAGTAGAGAGTAGAGAAGTATAGATAAATATTAAATATAAAATAAATATAACAGTACAGAAGAGAGTAGAGATAAATATTAAATATCAAATAAATATAACAGTAGAGAAGAGAGTAGAGATAGCAGGGGCGTCGGGAAAGGATCGCGCGCGCGGGAAAAGCGGCCGGGCGCGCGCTAGTTTTGGCGCGCGGCGTCCGGTGCACTTTATAAAATCCAACGCCCTCCCACCGCTCTGTGCCTTGCCACCGCTCTCTCCCCGCTCTGTGCCTCGCCACCGCTCTCTCCCCACTCTGTGCCTCGCCACTACTCTCTCCCCGCTCTACGCCTCGCCACCGCTCTCTCCCCGCTCTTTCTCACCTCGCCGCCGCCACGCCACCATGCCGCCGCGTTGCCGGGAAACATGGGGATACCGCGGCGTCTGCGCGCGCACCTCCGGCAGCTTCTCTGCCAAGATCCGGTTCCGCGGGATGCGCCTCGTCCTCGGCAATTTTGAAACTGCCAACGAGGCCGCCCGCGCGTACGATGCGGTGGCGTGGCGCCTCAAGTTGCCTCATAGAACGTTGAACTTCCTCAATGTGCCGACGCGGGAGCGGGCGCAGGAGCTCTTGCCTCTGCCGCGGCTTATCACCAACGAGGATCGTCACGACAACCGGAGGCGGGAGCACCGTCTCGGCATCGCCGAGATGGACGAGGAAGCCATGGCGCTCTGGCGCCAACGCTTCCCACAGGACATCACCAACGAGCGCGAGTTCTACGTGCAAAGGAGGGCGGAGAGGGAGAAGAGGAGGGCGGAGCGAGCCGCCTGTCGCGAGGACAAGCGTACGCGAAAAGCTGACGCTCAATTCAACATGAGGCTAGGAGCAGCATCGCCCTGGGAATCCGACGGCGGTCGGTATCTTCACGCCTACATTGAGACGTTGGAGGAGGACATCACCGAGGAGGAGTCGGGCAACAAGGAGTAGCTGAACTATCTATTTTTTATCTATCTATGCTATATCTATGGTGAGAACTATCTATGTCTCTACTCCCTAGTCTCTACTCTCTATCTCTACTTCTCGATCTCAGCACTGTAAACACTTTTTTAAAGTGCCGCGCGTTGCGCTTCTGTTGGAGATGCTCTAACATGGCAGACGAGTGCTTTAATGTTGCCCACAAGATGCGTGAGTATTACTAGTATATTTTTCTTGCCATGTTGAGATTTTAAAACCACGAGTGCAAACATGCAGAGGAGCAATGAAGACCAAACACGGGATATTGGGGACATCTTCAAGGAGCGTGGCAAGTTAAAGAGGAGCAGCACCGAACCTATAAAACGAGCTTTGGTAAGTAACACCCTTTCAATTACTTTCGTTTAGCCTTGTGTTCTTCGATGTGTATATGTTGTAGTTTCTGTCTCTCTTAGCCTCATGTTCTTCAATGTGTAATAAGAAGAGCCTTAATCGTCCTAGTGCTTTCGTTTTTAGCTTGATGTAGGAAGTGGGTGTTCTCACCTTGTAGTTTGTTTTTATATTTTTTCCTTTTGAATTCACTTCTCCGAGTCCTGTTTATCTGGCTTCTACTAAATGGATCTGGGTTGCTCTGAGTATTGATCTAAAAAAGAAGTAACTTCATGTCAGGATGCAGTTCCTGTGAGGAGGGAAGTATGGTCAACCTCGAGATCATGTTTCCAAAATGAGGCTGGATTACACACAAGGTGCCAGTTCCCTAATGATGCTGGATTAGACACAAGGTGCAAATTCCCAGATGATGCTGGATTACAGACAAGCCAGGTGGAGTTGTCAACTGTTCGTGTCCTCGTGGCTCTAGTAAAGCCTAAAAGAAAGCGTGCAGCAGCCCTTGAGAATGTAGTTGAGTTCCTGAAGAAGCGAAAAGAGCAATCAGATGCTCTCTTCACCCAAGCCAAAGAAGAGATGGAAGAAGCCATAAAGAAGCTAGCAGAGGCAGAGCAGGCTAGGCGTCTCCTGCTATCTAAAACTGTTGTCAATACAAATTTTACTTCATAATAGCTAGGTTCAAATGTTTATCCAGTTAGCATGCCTGTTGTGATGTCCGTGCATCTACTGATGTGGCACAAAATAAATTTTTTTCGGGTCATGTAATAACAACAATTACTTTCCAAACAATAACAGACGAAGCATTGGACATGGTATAGTTCACGCGCAAGCCCAACATTCCAAGTTGAACTTCCACATCAAACTCATGTTCACAGATATCTGCACATTCATAGATAATGTCCACAACCATGATTCAGTTGAAAGCCAAAAAATGTAAGGAGAGTTATAAATAAAGAAAAACCTCTAGTTCCTACTACCAGTGCGAGCACAATAAGTCAAGACCATGCGTAATTAATTATATTTTGGTCATTTTTTGACTAATCGCGAATAACTTCTGGAAGCAGGTATAATTTCTAATGCTGGCCGCGGCTGGGGTCCACAAAGTTGTGAGCCAAACCGGGCAACACACCGGGTGTCTATGCCGGCGACGCGGTGGTCATACCATTCATGGGTTCAGAGCGGCGGAGGCTCCCCTGGTCTACTATTCCTCGGTGTCAGCGATGGCCGCAAACGTGTTGGCCACCTCCGCCAGCATGCCGCGGTTCCTCCAACGTTTGTGTCAGATGGCGCGGCCAACCACGGTGCACTGGACGCCATGGTCCCCCGTGTGCTGGCGTGCAGCAACTGGCCACTCCTCTGCAAGCAGGCTTGGAGCATCGAGTTGATGCACCAGGGGCCATCTTGGAGCGGCGGCTTGCGCCTACGCTTGCCCACCTGCAGCCTCGCCCATCGTACTAACGGCCTGGGGCGGGGAGGGAGGTGGGGCAGCGATTTTCCTGGCTTGTCGGGGCACCTAGCCGGCTTTTATGTCAGAGAACTCGTCTTCCTGCTCACCGGATGCTATG
Organism: Aegilops tauschii subsp. strangulata; assembly: GCF_002575655.3. NCBI lineage: Eukaryota > Viridiplantae > Streptophyta > Magnoliopsida > Poales > Poaceae > Aegilops > Aegilops tauschii. Next base: position 27,502,873 of record NC_053037.3, on the reverse strand, counting down.
GAGAGTGTGGAGAAAATGGTGCAAGGAGGATATGGGGAGCAGCGGTGTGGTGCGGTTCTTGCCAGGCGTCTGGCCTCGTTTAAATAGCGAGCGGATGAGAGGAGCCAGCCGCCGATGTTGTGTTCTAAAATGCCAGCTGGCTCGCGGAAGGACGTGTTGCCGGCACACGCGCGAATTCAATGGAGGCAGGCGGGGCAGTCTGATGCCGGTTGCATGTGGCGAGGAGGCATGTTCAGCCTGGCCTGCAGCGAGTGGGGCCCTCTTGGTCGGCGCGCCGATTCAATGCCTGCGCTATGAGAGGTTGCGTCTGTGTCAGAGCAATCACTCCCTCCAGTCCTTTTTTGTTTGGGTATAACAAAATCTCGTTTTTCATTCACATTTTACAAGTAACTAGCAAGATGTCCGTGCGTTGCACGTGACATCAAGATGCATTTGTATGACTAGTTTATCTTGTGAGAGAAAAGGATGAACGAGGGAAGGCCTTATTTGCAAATGTGGAGAGGTGTGTGGGTACCTTTTTGCAAAATTGCCATAGTTTCCTTCATATCCGTCAGATATAAATCGGATGGCCTATATTGCAGGATGCCAGACACACCATCGTCACCAACTCTGTTTTTTATAAGAGTGTAGAAATTCGTGGACAAACTTTGACCCAAAATACGATGGGGACTAGTAAACCAGGACGGAGGTAGTATTTTTTTTATCAAGGAAGGGTTTCCCCCCTCCGATTTTCATTACTGAAAACCAACATCTAAACCATAGTATTTGCCCTAGAGCTACCAGGTTCAACATCTCACAACATAAACCCATACAACCATACGCCAAGGAGGTAGTAGTTATGAATTCCATTTTCGCTCCATACCAATCGTTCTAAAAACTACTTAAGTACTTATAACGCGCCCTTGAAAATTGGAACTCTTAGCCCGCTAAAAAATGATATTTTAAACGTGGCTACTCGATCTGCGGCAACTCGCGAGCCACCACCTCCAGGTCGTTCACCTGTGGTCCCGATCATCAACTCCTACGGATCAAATTATCACGCGAGCTGACTATTCCTACAAAGGTGCGCTCCACCACATACCCGGTACCCGCGCATGCAGCAATCATGCACCTAGGGTTTTAGGGTTTCTTTGTTAATAGTGCCTTTACGTAACTCTCATGCGTGCGAGACAGCGAGAGACCGACCTTGTGCGTGCGCCTCTTCTCTTCGTATATGTATCGCACCGTTTGTCTGGTATCCAAAAAATTATACAGTAGTAATAACTACTAGCAATGTGCCAATGCGTTGCCACACGATCAAAGTAGATTAATACATATTCACCGATTTGATAGAAAAAATAGTCTAGTTTTGAAATATGTGTATCACTAAAAATATCTTATGTTTCACTCAAAATATATTCCTTTGGCAGTTTTTATGAGATAAGGGAGGAATGTTGTTGGTTTCAAGATTCGAGAAGTGGTATATCTCTAATTTCTATTCTTACTAGCAAGATGCTGTTGGGTTCTACGGTAGGGTGCGTCGACTGCAAATTAAAATTTTCCTATGCGCGGAACAACCATGAAGATGCTACGGGAATGGATCACAGATCGTTACCACTAGACGCGCAGTGCCGTGCAGCGGAAGAAGAGTTGGGGCAGCGTGTCCGCGTGGATCGTCTCCTCCTCGTCCGATCTCCCTCGAATAGCCGGTCGTCGGTTCCCACGTACAGGTTCACCGGAGCGGCGATAGTGCACCGCCTCTAACGGTATCTGTGCGTGCAGGAGGAACGTCGACCGGCGGACTGCTAGGTCCGATCACACAACTGGCGGCGAGTGGAGGTGTCTATTCGCAACACATTCAAACCCTAGTGACAGCGCCGGAGTGATCAACCAAATGAGTGTTCTGCACCTCCACTTTATATAGGTGTCCGTCGTGGGCTCAACACTTGGGCCTCGCACGGACCCTAAAGCCCAAAATCCGTTCGGCCGGGATCCGAGTCCGAGTAGGATCACATCTGACTCTTGGAGTCCGATCCGGCCTCACAGGTTCCTTCCCTTAAGCGCGCGACCCCTTAGGTTCAAGTTGGCTTGCTCGCAGTTCGGATCACCTCCGAACTGCACGGTTGGTAGCGGCCTCTAGGAAGGCATGCCGAACACCAAGTAGACTATGAAGCTGGTTAGGTGAACCTGTACATCACACTTCCATTCCTTTTGCCACATGATATATGTTGTCGGGATCAAGGCAAGTCTGTCATCCTTATGCTAGCCCGACCTCTTTCTCGTTCTAGTGATGCCGACCACAAACCAGATTATCTCATAATCCTTGTCGCATGGCCATGCTCTTCCTGGTCGGATCACACGAGGGGCCCAGTGTATATCTCTCCTGATCGGAGGGGCAAATCCCATCTTGCTCGACCATGTCTCGCAGCATGGGTCTGGACAAGCCTGAAACCTACCTTTGTAACTACCCAATCACGGAGTAGTGTTTAGTCAGCCCAAAGCAAGTCTGTCACCATCCCGAGTACATGTGTCAGCTCACGTCTTAGGACATAGAACGTATGTTGTACTCGAGACACACAGATGACATATCGTTGCGTCTCATAGTTGGGTCTGTCCGACTCAGACCTTATCTCGACTCGGATCCGACTACGTCGAATCCGACCAGATCCTTCCAAGTCCATATTATCCGGTTAGCATCCAATCCTCCATGGCTAGTGAGACCAAGCCATCGACCGTGTCATATGCTAGTCTAGCTAGGTGGCGGCGCGTCCACACAGCCCTTTCGACTAGGGACCTTTTAGGGCAGTCATCATACAATGCATAGTCCCACAAACAAGTCACATACTTGCTGATACACATCATTGATAATGTCCCAGGACTATCTTTATTCATAAACACATAGGAAATATCATCATACATGATTGCCTCTAGGGCATATCTCCAACAATCTCCCACTTGCACTAGAGTCAATCAAATAGACATCGAATGCACATAGCTCTAACGTGCCCCACATGCTTGGGTTGTGGAAGCGGCTTAGTCAATGGATCTGCAACATTTGCATCCGTGTGAATTTTGCATAACCCTACATCACCATTCTTTACGATCTTTCGTATCAGGTGATATTTCTGATCTATGTGTCTGCCTTGTGGTGATTCCTCGGCTCCTTGGCTTGTGCGATGGCACCAGAATTATCACAATAAAGGTCCAACGGTTTTACCGAGGCTGGGAAAATACCAAGATCATCCAGAAAATGCCGGATCCAAACACCTTCCTTTGCAGCTTCACAAGCCGCAATGTATTCAGCTTCTGTGGTAGAATCGGCGACTGTATCTTGCTTGGAACTCATCCAGCTCACTGCTCCTCCGTTCATGACGTACACGAATCCAGACTGTGATCGACAATCATCTCTATCGGTTTGGAAACTAGCATCGGCGTAACCCCTTACGACGAGCTCTTCCTCACCTCCATAAACTAGGAACATCTCTTTAGTCCTTTTGAGGTACTTCAAAATAGTCTTTACCGCTGCCCGGTGACTCTCGCCTGGGTTGGCCTAGTATCTGCTTGTTAGGCTTATTGCAAAAGCAACATCTGGACTTGTACATATCATGGCATACATGATGGATCCGATTGCCGAGGCATACGGAATCCTACTCATCCTGCTTCGCTCATCACATGTCGAAGGACTCTGAGACTCGCTTAGCCTTATACCATGTGAGAGTGGCAAGAACCCTTTCTTCGCCTCACTCATGTTGAACCGCTTCAACACTTTATCTATGTATGTGCTCTGGCTTAAGCCGAACATCGTTCTTGATCAACAATATGTCATCCACATACAAGATCAAAAACACTATCGAGCTCCCACTTAACTTCTTGTATAAACAAGTGTCCTCTTCGCTTTTGATGAAATCGAGACCAATGACGACCTCATCAAAATGAATATTCCAGCTCCGAGATGCTTGCCTCAACCCATAAATGGATCTATTGAGCTTGCATACCTTACTAGCACTAGTCGGATCGACAAAACCCTCGGGTTGTATCATATACACGTCCTCGGTTAAATTTCCGTGAAGGAAAGCTGTCTTGACATCCATCTGCCATATCTCGTAATCAAAATATGCAGCTATAGCTAGTACGATCCTCACCGATTTCAGCATCGCTACTGGTGAGTAAGTCTCGTCGTAGTCAATTCCTTGAACTTGTCCATAACCCTTAGCGACAAGCCGAGCTTTATGGATCTCAACATTTCCATCCACATCATTTTTCTTCTTAAAGACCCATTTGCAACCAATGGCTGTTACGCCAGGCGGCGGATCAACCAAGTCCCAAACATGATTCTCATCCATGGACTTTAACTCAGATCTCATGGCCTCTAGCCATGCCTCGGAATCTGGGCTCACCATCGCTTCCGCATATGTAGCCGGCTCGTCGCTTTCTAGCAACAATACATCGCGCACTCTGCGCAATCTCTCCGACCTCCGTGGTTCCGGTGCCGCTTCCACTATGGGTTCCCTGGCTGACTCCGGTATGATCTCATCACCAGCCGAGCCATCCCCGAGTGGTCCTCGAATTTCTTTGAGTCGGACCGTCCTCCCACTGTCCTCCCGACTGAGAAACTCTTTCTCAAGGAAAACCCCATTCCGAGCAACAAACACTTTGTTCTCTTCCCGGTTGTAGAAGCTATATCCCAAGGTTTCCCTCAGATATCCCACGAATATGCATTTATCCAACTTAGGTGTAAGCTTGTCTGACATAAGTCTCTTGACAAATGCTTCACAACCCCAAATCTTTAGAAAAGATAAACTGGGAGTCTTCCCGGTCCACATCTCATGTGGTGTCTTGTCTACGGATTTTGATGGTACCCTGTTAAGTGTGAAAGCTGCAGTTTCTAGAGCGTATCCCCAGAATGACAAGGGTAAATCTGATTTGCTCATCATAGACTGGACCATGTCCAGCAAGGTCCTATTCCTCCGTTCTGACACGTCGTTTCTTTGTGGCGTACCTGGAGGTGTGAGCTGAGGTACTATACCTCGGCTTTTTAGATGGTCATCAAACTCCTGGCTCATGTACTCACCTCAATCAGATCATAGAAGCTTTATAGTCTTGTCGAGCTGATTCTCAACCTCGTTCTGAAACTCTTTGAACTTTTCAAAAGTTTCCGACTTATGCCTCATCAAATAGATATATCCATATCTACTCAAGTCGTCGGTGAAAGTCACAACATACTGATAGCCACCTCTGGCAGTTGTGCTCATTGGACCACATACATCACTATGTATAAGCTCCAACAGCTTGGACGCCCTCTCGTAACTCTTTGCAAAAGGAGACTTAGTCATCTTGCCGAGCAAGCATGATTCACATGTCTCGAACGACCCGAAGTCGGACGAAGTTAGGAGCCCATCATCATGGAGCTTCTTCATGTGTTTCAGACTAATGTGTCCAAGCCGGCAATGCCAGAAGTATGTCAGATTTATCTCATTAGGCTTATGCCTCTTGACATTCATGTTATAGACTGGTTCCTATTCTAGATTCAATATAAATAGCCCATCAACAATGGGTGCATAGCCGTGGAACATTCCATTCAAATAAAACGAACAACCATTGTCCTTTAAATTGAATTCATAACCCTGACTCATCAAGCATGAGGCAGAAATAATGTTCCGACTAAGTGCAGGAATGTAATAACAATTATTCAATTCCAAAATAAATCCAGAAGGAAGCTGGAGCTGCATCGAGCCGACCTCCAACGCAACAACTCTTGCTTTGTTGCCGACCCTGATGTCAATCTCCCCTTGTGCCACACGCCTAGTTCTTACCAGCCCCTGCATCAAGTTGCAAATATGAACAACCGATCCGGTATCAAATACCCAAGAGCTACTAGGTATGTTAGCAAGGTAAATGTCTACAACATATGTAACAAGTGTACCTTTGCCTGAAGCAGCATTTTCGGCCTTCTTGCCATGCTCCGCAAGCCACTTGCTATAATTCCTCTTCCAATGACCAGTTTCCTTGCAATGGTAGCAAATGGTCTTCGAGTCCAGTCCAAACTTTGGCGTAGCGGCGGAGGTTACCGTCTCCGTGCCCTTTGCCTTAGCCTTCTTCTTGGACCAACTCTTCTTGAACTTAACCGATTTCTGCACCATCAACACTTGATGCGTGCCTTTCTTAATATCCTGCTCTGCCACTTTGAGCATCCCATGCAATTCAGTGAGCCTCTTATCCATGCCATGCATATGATAGTTTGAGATGAACGTCCCATAGTTGGGCGGAAGAGAACCCAGAACTGCATCAGTAGCCAGCTCATCCAAGAGCGGGAAGCCCAACCGATCCAAAGCTTGCACATATCCGATCATCTTGATCACATGTGGGCTTAGTGGATCACCTTCCTTCAGCTTGCAATCCATCAAGGATCGCCAGACGTTGAACCTTTCGGTCCTAGCCTGTGTCTGAAACATGCTCTTGAGACTCTCGATCATATCGTAGGCCTCAACATTTTCGAAATGCTGATGCAAATCGGGCTCCATACAAGACAACATCAGAGAGCTGATCTCTGTTGATTCATCAACGAGTTTCTGGTAGGCATTCTTAGTTGTGGCATTAGCATTATCAGCAGGTTCCTTTGGAAGTGGATCCTCTAGAACATGTTCCTTTTTATCATGACTGAGAACAATTCTCAGATTTCTATACCAGGTGGTAAAGTTTGTTCTATTCAGTTTATCCTTTTCCAGAATTGATTTCAATGCAAAGTTGGGTTGAGCAGGTGGTGCCATTGATCTACAACAGAAAATATGCAATCACTAAGCAATGTGTTTATGTAGAGTAATTCTAGCCTTAAACAGAAATACTCCCACAGAAGTTGGCATCCCTCCGCAAACTCTCAGTGATTCAGGATCCGACTAGCACATGCGACTAGTGAGCTTTAGCATCACTGCTAGACAACATGCCTATCCAGTAAGCAACTCCTTGCTAATCGTATCTCTATAAGACTCCTGTCGGTCGGGTAGGTATCTTATACCCCGGCTCCCAACCTTCTTTGCCACAAGGCCCAAAACCGTTTTGATAGCCTTATCAAGTTAACCTGATGCAGTGCATGTCCGTGTCCGACACGAAACCTTCAGTTCAAGGACACCCAGCAGCACCCCAATTTTATGAGCCCACTACTAGACGTACTTGATGTGCGAAGGTGCAACATCGGGGATGGCAATTTTCTTGATATTCATGAGGGATCTTTCTACCATTCTAACATGCATAGAAAACAAGAAGCATAACAATCACAAATAAACATATATTGTGAAATAGTATGGCTCCTTCATGGACGTTCTTCCAGGTCGGCTCCGACTCCGATGACCATCTAGGAACTCCATCTTGTTTGTCACGCCGGGATGCCAAGCCACCAACTTGGTCTCTATTATCCAACTACTACAAGTAGTAATGAATTTTACATAGAGTCACAAGTCGACACGCAGGTTGTTATACAATATAATGACAGCACTTTGGCTCCTGCCGGCTGACAAACATGACACGCAGGCCATGTATAATTTACACACATGTATCACATACACATGAGCCATACTATTCACATCAAATCCTGCAAAATAAAGTTATGCATAGAATTGCATTCTGCCGGTTTGAGTGATCGTGTACGAAATACAAGGCGCTACGCACACGGCGGTCCCGCTAGTCGGTTAGCGGGCGGGGTTCGCAGGAGCAGCGCCCCTTGCGGGTGCGCGCAACGCCCGACGTTTTCGGAAATCACAGATCATATCTGAACTCCGATCACGCCAAATTTTCCGATCTGACCGATCTCATCGATCATCGCGAATCCGATTCGGATTTACGTTTCACTGTTAACCCCGATGGCGGATACCAACCGGTAGGGGTAGGTTGTGTCATGACCTCATCGACCCCGATCATCAGAAAACATAGCCACATCATTCCCCGTGTGTAGTTGATCTCATCAACCGTGCACATAGCCGATCTTATCAACGACAACAGATCTCATATGCCGCCTCCACATATCTAATATGGATATGATCTGAATCCAAATCCTATAGCAGAGGTTCTGATACCACTATTGGGTTCTACCGTAGGGTGCGTCGACTGCAAATTAAAATTTCCTTACGCGCAGAACAACCAGGAACATGCTACGGGAATGGATCACAGATCGTTACCACTAGACGCGCAGTGCCGTGCAGCGGAAGAAGAGTTGGGGCAGCGCGTCTGCGTGGACCGTCTCCTCCTCGTCTGATCTCCCTCGAATAGCCGGTCGTCGGTTCCCACGTACAAGTTCGGCGGAGCGGCGATAGTGCAGCGCCTCTAACGGTATCCGCGCGTACAGGAGGAACGTCGTGCGGCGGACTGCTAGGTCCGATCACACAACTGGCGGCGAGTGGAGGTGTCTATTCGCAACACATGCAAACCCTGGTGACAGCGCCGAAGCGATCAACCAAATGAGTGTGCCGCACCTCCACTTTATATAGGTGTCCGTCGTGGGCTCAACACTTGGGCCTCGCACGGACCCTAAAGCCCAAAATCTGTTCGGCCGGGATCCGAGTCCGTGTAGGATCACATCTGACTCGTGGAGTCCAATCCGGCCTCACAGGTTCCTTCCCTTAAGCGCGCGACCCCTTAGGTTCAAGTCGGCTTGCTCGCAGTTCGGATCACCTCCGAACTGCACGGTTGGTAGCGGCCTCTAGCAAGGCATGACGAACACCAAGTAGACCATGAAGCTGGTTAGGCGAACCTGTATATCACACTTCCATTCCTTTTGCCACGCGATATATGTTGTCGGGATCAAGGCGAGTCTGTCATCCTTGTGCTAGCCCGACCTCTTTTTCGTTCCAGTGATGCCGACCACAAACCAGATTATCTCATAATCCTTGTCGCATGGCCATGCTTATCCTGGTCGGATCACACGAGGGGCCGAAAGTATATCTCTCCTGATAGGAGGGGCAAATCCCATCTTGCTCGACCATGTCTCGTAGCATGGGTCTGGACAAGCCTGAAACCTACCTTCGTAACTACCCAGTCACGGAGTAGCGTTTAGTCGGCTCAAAGCAAGTCTATCACCATCCCGAGTACATGTGCCAGCTCACGTCTTAGGACATAGAACGTATGTTGTACTAGAGACTCACAAATGACATATCGCTGCGTCTCATAGTTGGATCTGTCCGACTCGGATCTGACTACGTCGAATCTGACCAGATCCTTCCAAGTACATATTATCCGGTTAGCATCCAATGCTCCATGGCTAGTGAGACCAAGCCATCGACCGTGTCATATGCTAGTCTAGGTGGCGGTGCGTCCACACATCCCTTTCGACTAGGGACCTTTTAGGACAGTCATCATACAATGCATCGTCCCACAAACAAGTCACGTACTTGCTGATACACATCATTGATAATGTCCAAGGACTATCTTTATTCATAAACACATAGGAAATATCATCACACATGATTGCCTCTAGAGCATATCTCCAACAGATGCCCATGCATTGCACGGAACATCAAGATCTTGTGGGAGAAAAGGATGGACGAGGGAAGGCCTTATCTGCAAATGTGGAGAGGAGTGCGGGTAAATTTCCATAGTTTCCTTCCTATCCGTTATATATAGATTGGACGGCCTATATTGCAGGATGGCAGGCACACTATCATCACCGACTATGCTTTTTATAAGAGTTTGAGATAATAAAAATAGAGTTGGTGATGATGGTGTGCCTGCCATCCTGCTATATAGGCCGTCCGATTTATATCTGACGGATAGGAAGGAAACTATGGCAATTTTGCAAAAAGATACCCACACCCCTGTTCACATTTGAAAATAAGGCCTTCCCTCATTCATCCTTTTCTCCCACAAGATAAACTACTCATACAAATGCATCTTGATGTTCCGTGCAACGCATGGGCATCTTGCTAGTTGTTGCAAAAAGCCCATGTGTGTGTGTGTGTTGTGTGTGTGAGAGAGAGGGAGAGAGGAGGAGGACGGAGTGCATGTGTGACAAAGACACAAAGAGTGTGTGTGAGAGAGGTATCTAAAGGAAATATGCCCTAGAGGCAATAATAAAGTTATTGTTTGTTTCCTTATTTCATGATAAATGTTTATTATTCATGCTAGAATTGTATTAACCGGAAACTTGATACATGTGTGAATACATAGACAAAAGGAGTGTCACTAGTATGCCTCTACTTGACTAGCTCGTTGAATCAAAGATGGTTAAGTTTCCTAGCCATAGACATGAGTTGTCATTTGATTAACGGGATCACATCATTAGAGAATGATGTGATTGAGTTGACCCATTCCGTTAGCTTAGCACTTGATCGTTTAGTATGTTGCTATTGCTTTCTTCATGACTTATACATGTTCCTATGACTATGAGATTATGCAACTCCCGTTTACCGGAGGAACACTTTGTGTGCTACCAAACGTCACAAAGTAACTGGGTGATTATAAAGGTGCTCTACAGGTGTCTCCGAAGGTACTTGTTGAGTTGGCGTATTTCGAGATTAGGATTTGTCACTCAGATTGTCGGAGAGGTATCTCTGGGCCCACTCGGTAATACACATCACTATAAGCCTTGCAAGCATTGTAACTAACGAGTTAGTTGCGGGATGATGTATTACAGAACGAGTAAAGAGACTTGCCGGTAACGAGATTGAACTAGGTATTGAGATACCGACGATCGAATCTCGGGCAAGTAACATACCGATGAAAAAGGGAACAACGTATGTTGTTATGCGATTTGACCAATAAAGATCTTTGTAGAATATGTAGGAACCAATATGAGCATCCAGGTTCCGCTATTGGTTATTGACCGGAGACGAGTCTCGGTCATGTCTACATAGTTCTCGAACCCGTAGGGTCCGCACGCTTAACGCTCGGTGACGATCGGTAATATGAGTTTATGTGTTTTGATGTACCGAAGGTAGTTCGGAGTCCCGGAAGAGATCGGGGACATGACGAGGACTCTCGAAATGGTCGAGACGTAAAGATCGATATATTGGGCAACTATATTCGGACATCGGAAAGGTTCCGAGTGCTTCGGGTATTTTTCGGAGTACCGGAGAGTTACGGGAATTGGACGGGGAGTATATGGGCCTTATTGGGCTTTAGGGGAAAGAGAGAGGGGAGGCTGCTTGCCCCCCCCCAAGGCTTAGTCCGAATTGGACTAGGGGGGAGGGGCGGCGCCCCATCCTTCCTTCTCTTATCTTTTCCCTTTCCTTCTCTCCTACTTTTACTACTTGGAAGGGCTCCTAGTTCTACCAGGAAAGGGGGAATCCTACTCCCGGTGGGAGTAGGACTCCCCTAGGGCGCGCCATAGAGAGGGCCGGCCCTCCCCTCCTCCACTCCTTTATATACGGGGGAGGGGCACCCCATTGACACAACAATTGATCATTGATCTCTTAGTCGTGTGCGGTGCCCCCCTCCACCATAATCCACCTCGATCATATCTTAGCGGTGCTTAGGCGAAGCCCTGCGTCGGTAGCATCATCATCACCGTCATCACGCCGTCGTGCTGACGGAACTCTCCCTCGAAGCTCTGCTGGATCGGAGTTCGTGGGACGTCATCGAGCTGAACGTGTGCTGAACTCGGAGGTGTCGTGTGTTCAGTACTTGGATCGGTCGGATCGTGAAGACGTATGACTACATCATCCGCGTTGTTCTAACGCTTCCGCTTTCGGTCTACGAGGGTACGTGGACAACACTCTCCCCTCTTGTTGCTATGCATCACCATGATCCGGTGTGTGCGTAGGAAATTTTTTGAAATTACTACGTTCCTCAATAGTATCATCTTAAAATGAGGCGATAGTGTGTGTGTGCACGATCAAGAGGGCGTGTCTCAAGAAGGGACGAAAAATCTACATAGATACAAGGAGCGCGAGAGAGACTAGTACGCGATAGTGGAAGCACGAGTGTGCGGGTGTATAAACCTATCTGGAGGCTAGTTGATCAATGATGTGAGAGAAATACGAGTCGGGGTGCGAAAGCGAGAGGTTTGTGTGTGAGAGAGAGAGAAACGGTAGTCGAGAAGGGGAGTGGAAGCAGGAGCTGTGTGAGAGAGAGAGAGAGAGAGCGGGGGGGAGTTTGTCTGATCGGTAAACAAATGAATAATGTCAGTTTATAACTGGGATGGAGACGGAAAGGAGACCGCAACAAATGTTGTGTCTGTAGGAGAGAGTAATTTTAGTGGTATGAGTCATATCTAGAGACATATAGGGTGTGTGAGAGAACCCCATAAAGAGAGAGACAAAGTGAAAGACGAGTGAGACTGTGTGTGTGGCGGTGAAAAAGAAAGCTTAGGTACCTAGTGATACCAGAGAACGGTAGAGACGTGAGAGATAATGAAAACCGTGTAATGTATAATGATAGGGAGAGTGTGATACTTCTCAAGGGAGACGTCGAGAGACCATGTTTGCAAAGACAGGAGAAACATCAAGTGAGCGTGCAGGTGAGCTGGAGAAAAGAGAATGATAGCTACATGAAGGAGCATGCCAGAGAGATGGGCGTGAAAGGAGTCAACATAAAAGGGATTCAAATATTTGAATTCGAGATGATGATACATGTAATTCATATTCGAACCAAAATTGATCTATCAAACATGCATACTCATATGAATTCACGCGCATCTATGTTATTTAATATGTAGATATTACTGATCCATACATTTTAGTAAAACATAATTTGGTTTAAATTTTTTGAATTCAACTTTATGATTTTGAGATAATTGTATTTGTAAATCATATTATATACATATAAAGGAGGAGAATTCTTTGTTGTGCTTTTGAAAGTATATATAAAAATGATGTATATAGAATTTTGTTTGAATCGCAAATGGATCCTGGCCGAAGAAAAACAGAATACAAACTGGATTCGAATTGAGTTGGCACGGTAAACGTGCACTCTTGCTCTGCAAAAATTTGAACAAAGCAGGGAAAGTCGCAGTAACCGCCTGAAACCAAAATCTACAAGATGGAAATTACTGCCTATCCCTGACATGAAAAGCCTATCGGCTCGATTTCAATAGGTTTCGATAGGGGTAGGTTTGTAATTTCACTCAAACGTGACATAACCGCCTCTCACCCGGATTCATACACGGTGGGCGAGTGTCTCCTCGGCCGAAATCGACTCCCTCCCCGATTCATATACAGTGGGCGCCAAAAACAAACTCTCGTCGGCAAATATTCGGTGTATGCGAGATTACCGTCCTATCCCCAACCGACTAATATTGCTGTGATATAGGAAATTTTAAACGGAAGTTTGTAAATTTCCTCGCATTTGGGACAAGCGCGCCCTGAAGACATGGTTCCCCCCTTCCACTCTCCCTCCATTTCCCCATTCGTACTCTGTGGGCGCCAAAACAGCCTCTTCACCCGAGCCTCCTCCGTCCGCCACCCCATCCACCGCCATCCTCCTCCAACATGCCGGAGCTGATACCCCGATGCCGTCATCCATTACAAGAGATCGACCTCTCTCATCCGCGGCTTCGGACCGGGATCCTTGCATCCCGTCCTCTCGCCTCATCCCCGCTATCGTCCACCTTGCCGGCGCCGCTCCTACGACTGTCTTGTCCACCGCGCCCCGCCTCCATCGTCTACCCTCCTAGATCTGCTTCCACGCCGCCGACAGCCATCGCTACCGCAGCACCGTCAAATTCTCAGCAGATGCATACACGGCGCCGCACCAGAGGTGGTACTCTTTCGTATCTGCTCAACTTATTTATCGCAGCAAGAAAATAGATCGCCACTGCTTTACTATGATTTCTTGTCCGTCACTTACTTGCTAGTTGAAAGCAAACATTGGTTGCGAAGTTGCCTTTGTCCGGTTTGCACCTTCAGATCCGCCATGGCACGCTCAAAACTATACTCGCAATGCTTATGGTTTTCCCCTTTTATATTCCACACTAGTTAAATGACAGTAGACTAAATTTCAAAATTGGGTCAATCGATTTTTCAGAGCTCGCAGGAGTTCGCCGATGCGAATGAAGGGGCTCGTGTGGGGACGGTGGTTGTGTGGCGGTGGTGGGGCCTTGCCGAACGAAGAAAACTCGACGCGGGTGGGGGAGTGGGTGGGGGTGGGGGTGGCGGAGGAACACAGGAGGTGGGGGCGGTTCAGGAGAGGGCGGGGGGTCGGGGCCGGTGGTTCGGCCGGCGGCCCGTGCGGTGTTTTGTATGGGAAGAAGAATCAGAGACGAGGAAGAAGGGTTTGGAGACGTAGGATCTTCATCCAACGGCCTGAAATGGTCGACTGACCCAAATGACAAAAGTCACGCGACTTGCATGCAGACATGCCTTTATATTCGGTACCATCATCGTACCTGCTTAGCACTGCTCCTGAATCCATCAAGCTAAACAATGTTCCACTCATAATTCCAAACTTGTTGCTCAAATACGAATCTGATATGATGTTGATATTACTAAAACAGATAACGTTTAATTGGTCAGCTAATGTTCCTACTTTACTTTTGAAAAACACATGCACCACATATAGAGAGACAGCAAGGAGTTGCATTCTTAATGCACTCTGGTTCATCATGTGTGGGCACTGCGCAACGAACATTTTATTATCCAAAATCTGCTTGCTCTTCTTTAGCATGTTCCTCTTCCGTTCTTTTTTAATAAGTACTCTCTCCGTTCCTAAATACAAGTCTTTGTATAGATTCCACCATGGACTACATATGGAGCAAAATGAGTGAATCTACACTCTAAAATGTATCTGTATACATCTGTATGTGATCCATAGTGGAAATCTCTACAAAGACTTATATTTTGGAACGGAGGGAGTATGATAGTAGTACAGTATGTTCCTTGTAGTGAAGATGAGCAGGGACATTTGCAGTGTAGAGGTCTATACGGTCGGTTGTGATGGACACTTTGAACTCTTCGGGCCTCTTTGATTCGTAGGATTTTTTTAAACATAGGAATAGGATTTGTAGTGGCCTGCTACTTGAATCCTATAAGATTAGCAAGGAAATGCAGGGAGTTGTGTTGCCTTTGAGAGTTACACTGATATTAACAGTACCGCACCTTCAGTTGAAGAGAGCTGGTATCCGAAGCCTTTCTAGCCGTACCGGCAATACTAGCACATATATTCCAGCAAGTTCCACTTTGCTGATTTCACTGCTGATGCTTACGGTTTTCCCGTTATATCTACACTATGATCTGTGTAGCTGCTATGTGTCGCACTAGCAGCAGTCCACTCTTGAAGCTAAACAACACACCAATCATAAGTCCAAAGCTTACTTCTTCAAATTCGAATTGTGATATGATACTGATATTAGTTAACAGACACACATTTAATTGGTCAGGTAATGCTCCCACTTTATTTTCCAAATGCATGTGGCCACATATAGAGAGACAGCATGGAATTGCATTTCTTTGGGCGCTGTGATTCATCATGAGTGGGCAACCAACATTGTATGCAATGCAGCGGAACCTCAAGAATATGCTTCCTCTTCTGTTCTTTAACATGTTCCTCTTTTGTTATTTTGTATTTAGTGCGTACAGTATGTTCCTTATCCAGAAGGGGAGCAGGGACATCTGCAGTCAACAGCTGATAGAGCTGGCCTGTAATCGATAGGCTTTCAATTAGTAGCGCAATACAACACCATATTTTCCAGTCAGTTCCGCTTTCCCGATTTATATATCGTAGTTATGGTGTACCCCATTTATGTACACTATGATTTGCCTAGTTGATGTGTGCTCTTGTTATCAGGGGTTGGCAATAAACTCTCTATACAGTATATTATGAACCTATCATCTGCTAACTATCCTTACTTCTAGAACCTATTTTTGTGTGTACTTGTGCCAGATTATATTAATGCACGCACCATATTACAGCACACATGAGCTCTCTCCTCAGAATCCAGTGATAGCACACAAGGGTTTACAAGGGCGCCCCTATATTAGAATATCCTCTGCATTACAAAGATAATCTCACTACTATTTATGTTTTCATGGTTCTCAGATATTATACGTAATTACAGTGAATATCGGAATCTGCGCATCAAAAGAATATTGTGGAACACTGCAACGACTTGCAAAATTGGCACCAAGGCATTGAGTGCCATTCTGGATGCAATGAGACTCATACGCTCCCCACCTGTAGATTCTTGTTCAGAATATGATCCTAATGACTATTCTAACCTCGAGGAGTCAAAGGCAGATGGCCTGTCCTGTTCACCCATCAAGGTGCATGTTCTAATTTGGCAAGGTTTTTATTGATTGCGCGTATCTTGCATATGTTATCTTGCATTTCTTCTACTTTGTTGCACCGCCATCTGTTTAGTTTACTCATCATATATGTCAAGATGCCATGCCCATCCATTATCAATACATATTCCATCTGTCATCATACCATGTTTTTCCACTCAAATGTTGTTCTTGTGCATCAGACATCAAAAAGGAAGAGGGTGATTGCCGAACCTGAAGGAGCACAAGCAAAGTCCTTGAAAAACGTGGTGGTGCCGGAGAAATCAGATAGCACCCCACTTATATTGGTTGTACAACCAGTGACACAAAACGTAGGACCGACTCCAGCAGACTGTACCCATACTTCACTGGCCACACCACTAGCCCCACCACACAGGACTTGCACTCCAGCAAAAGGTATGCCGATTTCAGTTGCCATAGCACCATCCGTACCACAGAAAAATCCCACTCCAGCAAAAAGTACAGCAAGTCCACCGGCCGAAGACCTATCCCAACTGCAGAGACGGCCAATTCCTGCAGATTGGAACCCCATTCCAGTTATTCCCAGTTTTAAAGACAATGCTTTCAATGTTGTTAGGGACTACGTGCATATATTCCCATCATGGGAAGATTATAGTGAAGACAAATACCATTTTCACATCTTCCTGTCCCACTTACGTGTAAGTGCTATTATTCATGGTGATTATTTTCCTGTTTTCTGCTGATTGAACACATCAATGATTTACATTACATTGTTGTAAGTAGGCGAGGGTCAATCTGGATAGTCATGACGAGCAAAGCTTGCTTGCGCTTTTCAAGGAAGCATTGCAGCAGTATCGGTGTTACCTGAGGAAATCACACTTTGATGGCAAGTCTATAAACGAAGTTCCGGTGAAGTCTCATGTGCTAAATTTAGAAGACATTGAATGGAAAAACCTTGTTATGCACTAGTCTCGTTCCCAGGATGAGGTACTGTCTATGATATCACATGACAATTTGAACTTCTACTTTTTCGCATGTGCCTTACGGATCTTTTTTGCAGGAAATCAGCTTGAAGAAGAATTCTGGTTTGAAAAGAACTACAGGATATCGCAAATATGCTGCCCGCTGCTTTGCTCTTGTTAGTACTTGTTGTCCTGTATCACTGTACTTGCATTCATACCTGGTTAATTATGTGACAGCAGTATGCCTGATAGCTTGCTTATCAATTGTTCGCTCCAAATTATCTGATCAGTATGAATGGTTACATTAGTGTAGAATATATCCAATGCCAATTAAATTTTTTAGCTCTGCATTGTTCTTGTAAGTACCTGTTGTCCTTTATCAGTGTATTTATATTGACAGGTAGTTGTTCATGAACCATCACTCTGCAGCTTATTTTCCTTTGCCCTTCATTTTCTACGCATCAGATCTATATTTACTCTTACCATAAGGTTGGATAACACCGATGGTCCTGAAGAAGTTTAGTTCTGCATTGCTCTTGGCTGTACCTTTTGCCTGTATCGCTGTACTTACATTTATAGCTACTTGGTCATGTAGCATCACTCTTCATCTTATCTTAAATATTCTCCATTTTTTCTTATATTATCACATCTATATTTACTCTTAACAAAATGTAGAATAAAGGCAATGCTTATGAAGAATATTCTGTGGTAAACTTCTTGAATTGCCCCCCCCCCCCCATCAGCATGGAGAAGGGCTTTATAGAGCCTGTCTTCACCAATAATGTAAGTTTGTCCTTCTCAAGCCTTCAAACTTTGTTGTGTATATTTGGTTAGGCATGACTGCAACAGCTGTTTATTTTTGGTGTGTCCATCAAATTGCATGTTTAAAGTTTATTATGTAGTTCATAAACAAAAGTTTGTCCTTCTCAATTTAAGTTTTCAGTTGTACAATATGGTTCCTTCTTCATACCATGTAAATTAAACTATATAGAGCAAGTGATCTTCTTTTGCACTGCATGTATGCTTCTGTTCTTGATCCGTAATCCAGTGGTGTGGTGAACCTACCCACTACAACACAATGTCATATTCTGCAATGTCTTAACTATGAACAATGTCATATCATTCTACTATTATTTAAACCGTCTCTTTATTTGCCAATCTGAAATGGGATAAATTTACAGCACACTAACCATTGATACTTATGAGTTCTTGATATGTAATCCTGTGGTGTCGTGAAGCTGCCAACTCCTTCACAATGTCATTTCCTGCCATGTCTTAACCTGAACAATACCATATTGTGTTGATGTTATTTTAAACTGTGTCACTTTATTCGTCAATAAGAAATGTGATGAATTGTCAGCATTGATACTTATATGTGCAAAACCTGTCATCTGTCTGCTTGTTTATCTTTCAGAGTGAGGAGGATATAAGTGTCAAACAAGCGCCGTCTCATTAGCTTGCTCAGCTGCTTGCGCTGCAGCTCCCGAACAGGGCTAACCTTTCTTGAACTCTATTGAAGTGCTGTCGGTTTTGTATATTATTTTGTCGGCGTGTTTATTTGCACTGGTGGCGATCTTTGATGCCCAGTGGATGTAATCTGTTGTCTGCTTCTGCTTTATTATCATAGTGGCGAACTTTGATGCCCAGTGGATGTAATATGATGTAATTTCTTTATTGTATAGTCTAGGTTTTTTCTTATTCATGATGCTGCAGTTATTTGACTGTATATATATCATGTGTTCGCAGTAAACCGGCCAAACAGTAAAATTACGGTACATAATCGGGCCGTCATGCTAATCACTACATAATCGGTCCATAAACAGGCCTAAATGTAAACTGGCCCACTAGTAGATTTGGGCCTCTAATAGGCTGAGTAAACCTCCGGCCCTATTTTCGCAAGAAAACTCAATGGGCTTTTAGGAGGCTGAAAAGTGGGTTGGGCCTGAAACGTGCCGAACAGCTCACAGGCCGGCAGCAGGCCGAAATAGACCCCGGCCCATGACATCACGGGCCGTTAACATGCCAAAATTGTCTCGGTCCTTGTTTGGCCCAATCAGATTATCGGCTGTGAGCAGGCCGGATGCAAACCGGGCCGTAGTTAGGCCCTACTATAGGACGGGCTTTTAACAAGCCGAAATAAATATAGGGCCGAAATGTTAAACAGGCCTTTAACAGGCCGCAACTAATATCAAGCCGAATTACTAAATGGGCCTTTAGCAAGTGGGCCCAAAAGCATAGAGTCCAGTTGACGGGCCGAATCTGATATGGGCCATAATTTAGCCCAAAGCCTCTTAAAGGGTCGGATCTGATCTGGGCCGTAATTTGGCCCAAAACGTGGTAGGCTTTTAACGGGGCGGATCTCATATGGGCCTTTATTGGGCCCGGAACGTGGCAGGCTGTTTATGGACCGGATCAAATATGGGCCGGCATTTTGCCCAAAACATGGCAGCCTGTTAATGGGCCGGCCCATTACTGTCCTCTAAATCTTGTGGGCCTTTAGCTGGGCCGGCCCATCATGGTCTGCAAAATCTTGTGGGCCTTTAGCTGGGCCGGCCCATTATGGTCTGCAAAACCTTGTGGGCCTTAAGCTGGGCCGGCCCGTTATGGCCCGCTAAATCTTCTGGGCCTTTAGTTGGGCCGGCCCATTTAATCTTTATGGGCCACTTTTGGGCCGGTCCACGCGTCAACGTATCATAGGCGCATCTCGCCCGTTGGATGAGTGACACATGTGCCAACGCGGAGCTGACACGTGGTTCCGTGAGCCAATGAGAATTTTGCACATGGAAAATCGGCATTGGTCGTGGCTGTTAGCGGGTTGTCGGATCCAAAACTGGACCCGGTAGTTTAACGGCGTCCCGTTACGGTGGATGCCACGTGTCGGTCACCCTTGACGAAAGCACTTCTATGACGCGCGATTTATCGTCATGGGAGTGGACACTTCCGTGATGATAATTTTGGTAATGTCATGGAACACTTCTACGACAGCACAGGTATGACTATCTTGATTATGTCATAAATTTGTCATGGATTTACATGCATGACAGAAAATGTGACCTACTGTGACAAACACGTATCATCACGGAAGTGTCTTTTTTTTGTAGTGCTGAGAATCAAAGTGAGAGAAGAAGCCATCAAGCTACTAGCTATGGACCCGTAGGTCTGTGGTAAACTACTCACGCTTCATTGGAGAGGCAATGGTGTTGATGTAGAAGCCCTCCGTGATCAAATCCCCCTCCGGCAGGATGCCAGAAAAGGCCCCTAGATGGGATCTCACGGGTACAGAAGATCGCGGCGGTGGAAAAGTGGTTTCGTGGCTCTCCTAGAAGTTTTCGGGGTATTTGAGAATATATATAGGAGGAAGATCTAGGTCAGGGGTCACCGAGGGGCCCACAAGGTCGGGGGGCGTGCCCTACCCCCTGGGCGTGCCCTCCACCCTTGTGGCCGCCTCGTGGCTCTTCTGACTTGCACTCCAAGTCTCCTGGGTGTCTTCTGGTCCAAAAAAAATCATCGCGAAAGTTTTATTCCGTTTGGACTCCGTTTGGTATTCCTTTTCTGCGAAACTTTAAAACAAGAAAAAAAAGGAACTGGCACTGTGCGTTCGGTTTATTTGATTTACATGGTTCGGTTTATACGGTTTTTCGGTTTGTACGGTATTAATACTTCGGTAAATACGGTATGGAAATAAAATACGGATCGGTTTCGGTATATACCAAATTATTTTGGTATGGTTTCGGTATATACCATAAAAGCCAAAGTTGACGCGAATTTGAAAATGACGCATAAATATTTGCAAATTTATGACTCAAAACACATACTATTTTACACAAATAGTATATGACTACATATATAAGTATATATGAATGCTTTGATTCATCTGTTGATGGTTATGGACGTGCTTAGCATTTTAAAAGGAGAAAAATGACTATGTTACAAGAAAATTTATGTGCTTAGTACTGAATTTAACACATGTACAAGAAAAATGACAACTTTTATGGTTGTTCATCTCAAGAAATATAAATTTATTTTTTACTTCGGTTTATTCGGTTAACCGTTCGGTTTTTCGGTATATACCATAAAAACCAAAGTTCAAATCGGTATGAAAAGTTCCTACCATACCGAAACCAGAAACCATAAAAACCATAAAATTGGTTCGGTTCGGTTTATTTTCAGTATGGTTTTTCGGTTCGGTTTTCAAATGCACAGAGTGATTAAAAATTCATAAGAGTTTTCGCAAACATGTATCTTTTATACACAAACATCATTGTTAATTGTGAAAATTTTACTAAAAGAAGAATATTTTTCAAATTTGGAGCATTTTTTAAATGCCATTTTATAGACATCTCGAACAATTTTGAAAACAGTATTTGTTTTTGAAAAAATGGGAAGCTTTTTGCTGGTTCCGAATATTTTTTTCTAAATAGCAATATTTTTTTGGGATATTGAATATTTTCCAAAAAAATGTTCAAAATTTTGAACGTTTTTTGGAAATTTTTAATTTATGAAATAAATTCTAAAAGAGAAATAATCTTGGAAGGAGAAAAAGAGATAGGAAACATTTTCTCCTTCCAAGATTATTTCTCTTTTAGAATTTATTTCATAAATTAAACTTTTCCAAAAAAACGTTCAGAATTTAAAAAAAAATTGGGAAAATTTTCACTATTCCAAAAAAATATTGCTATTTATAAAAAAATATTCGGAACCTGCAAAAAGCTTCCCATTTTTTCAAAAACAAATACTGTTTTCAAAATTGTTCGAGATGTCTAAAAAATGACATTTAAAAAATGCTCCAAATTTGAAAAATATTCTTCTTTTAGTAAAATTTTCACAATTAACAATGATGTTTGTGTATAAAAGATACATGTTTGCTAAAACTCTTATGAATTTTTAACACATGTTCCCGTCTTAATAAAATTATTCACAAATTCAATT
Source organism: Aegilops tauschii subsp. strangulata (assembly GCF_002575655.3). NCBI lineage: Eukaryota > Viridiplantae > Streptophyta > Magnoliopsida > Poales > Poaceae > Aegilops > Aegilops tauschii. The sequence continues at coordinate 27,480,840 of NC_053037.3, read as the reverse complement.
TATGTTCATGTTTTTAGTCAGAGTTTTGCAGAGGACAAACAATAATAGGCTGGCCCATTTTTCTTTATTTCAGTGTTTTAGTTCTATTTTTATTGTCTTTTCCATGTCTCTTTTTTCCCTTCTAAATTTTTTTTTCTTTTAGAATTTATAACGTAAACTGAAAATTCTCAAAAAAGTTCAAATTTAAGAAAAACAAAATTGTCAAATTGTTAAGAATTCCAAAAAAATTTGCTACTTTGAAAAATATTCGGAACTTGTAACATTAAAAATAATATTTTTTATAAAAGATACACATTTTTTAAAAATCTTATGAATTTTCCAGACATGTTCCCGTTTTTAAAAAATGTGCACAAAGTCAAATAATGTCAATGTTTTTTATAAAAAAGTTGGTGTTTACAGAAAATGTTTGTGAATTTAAAAAGATGTTCCCTTTCATATTTTGTTCCCATTTTTCCAAAAGTGTACATAATTTTCAAAAATACGTTCCGGATTTAAAAGAATTGTTCATGTTTTCTAGAATATTCAGAAACTTCATACCTTAAAATCTACTCGATTGAAAGGATTGGAAGAAAAAAAATAGATTGAATAACTCATGGGTCTTCTCTGGCGTACGATGACATAACAAAAGTCTTAAATGTCCTCGATCAATGAATGAAAAAATTGCGGATTAATTCCTTCACATGTGGCGAAGCCGAGAAGCTAAATGTTCCTTTTTTTCGTGTGTACATAGAGTTTTTCTTGTACATATAATTCTCAATTACTTTAAATGCATACTATTTTATCTCCCGTTGCAATTGCAACGCACGGGCATATGTGCTAGTAGGTATAGATATAGATATAGATATAGACTAGCAAAAGTGCCCGTGGATACAAGAGCTCAAGTCGATACTTGCATCATTCTCCGATTATAGAGTGTCATGGGTTCGTCGTTCTGCTAATGTTGCCGCGCATAAGTTAGCTAGAGTCGGTGTCGGGGGTGAACTTTGTAAGGTTTGGTTGGGGCTTACCCCAGACTGTGTGCTGGATGTAATCTCGGATGAGATTCCAAACGCATATGACTGAATAAAGCGGCGACATTGATCCTAAAAAAAAAAGCAAAAGTGCCCGTGAGTTGCAACGGGAGGATTTTTTTTCATAATCTTCACTAGCGATGACCACATTTTGTTCACATCTCATCGCATGATTTTGAAAATTTGTTGACAAATGCAAGAAAATGTTTATTTTTTAAAAAATTATTCACAAATTGAAGCAATGTTCACATTTTTTAAAAGATATCGTGGTTGTCAAAAAACCTGGTAATTCAAAGAATTATTTTGAATTTCAAGAAACATTTTTAAAAAACATACTATAATATTCCGATCCACCCCGGCAGTTAATTCTTCAAAATCCACGCGGGTATATAGTCACAAAGACTCAGGAGCATTACTGTTTAACTACATAGCTTCGATCATTTGTGAACATTTTTACAAATTTGAAAACATTTTTCGCTATTTAGAAACATTTTAAAAAATATGAACATTTTTTTATATTGTGAATGGTTTTAAAGCAATTCTAGAATAGACGAACATTTTTCCGAAATTGGGGGATTTTTCTTGAATTTCAAGATAGGGGTTATATCTCAATCCCATTAATTCCATAGTTGATTCGTTCCCATAAGGGCCTTGCATCAACATCCACGATCCATGCTTTGCATGTATGTTAATATCCTTCCATTCCACAATCCTTCAATCTATCCTTCCTTTAATACACCGTCACATCAGCCACAAATCCTGCCCATGCAGGGTGCACGTCCATGATCTATTCTTGCATGTACTTGAATATCTTTCCATTGCACAATCCTCTATTCGTCATTCCTTTAATACACCCTCCAAGACAGCCCATGATTCCTTTAATCAAGGGTCCTGATTGCCTATTTTAGCGATCTTGCTGATATTCAAACTCAACTGCAAACGTATATAAACTGGAAAGAGTCGGTCTAAAGAAGCGGGGTGGGACAATTTAACATGAAATATGGTTGTGTGGCTCGCTACACATAAAAGAAGCCAGGTGGGACAATTCAACATGAAATATGATTGCACAATCCTCTATTCATCATTCCTTTAATGCATTTTTTGCAGCGATTTTGTGCTGAGTAGGCCCAGCGGTGCAACAACTGCATCAATACATATTTTTTTATCACGGCATACTTTTTTAGTGGTACAAATTTTTTTTGTACATTGATGCTATATATACGTGCGCTGGTGGAACTCACCCAGCAGCCCGAGGCCCAATCCCGTTTGAAATCATATAGAAATATAATACAACCTACTTTTAGCCACAACAATTGGTTGTCTAAGTTGGTTGTTGCATTGAATCACCTGGCCCAAGGGCGGGAGCAGGCTTAAGTGCGCGCTGCGAACATGGCCCATGCGTTTTTCCTAAACGTTTTTGGTATAATTTTTAGGACGGGCCATAAAAATAGTACCACCTTGAATAGAAAATAAATCCCAAAAATATAATATGAGTGAACGGATGAAAAAATTAGCGAAACGCACCTTGCTTTATTAGTAGGTATAGATATAGATATAGATATAGATTAGTATTAGTATTAGTATTAGTATTAGTATTAGTATTAGTATTAGTATAGTATAGTATAGTATAGTATTAGTATTAGTACAGTATTAGTATTAATATAGTATAGTATTAGTATTAGTATTATAATTAGTATAGTATTAGTATTAGTAGGGGTATATATAGATATAGATATAGATATAGACATGAATCAATCTACACGTAAGCCAGGACGACTTGTCACTTCACTCTGTAGTCTGCACTGATGCACCCTCCACAGCCATCCCCTCATATTCTTTCCCCATCTCCTCCCCCTTCCCCTCGTCCTCTTCTCCCCCTTCCCCTTCCCCTTCTCCTCCTTCGGTTTGGCCCAGCTCCAAGCCTTGTTCTTGTTCTTGGTAAAGAAGAGGAAAGCATTGCTTGCAAAGTGGTTCCAAGAGCACTTGGTAAAGAAGAGCAAACCTAGGTCTCCCTGGATTTTGTGTCCTTTTATAGCAGACTTAGGTCGCCGGATTCTAATTTCCTTGAATATCACTTTCTAGTTCTTGGATGGTGGTTCCAAGATTGATCCCACGCTGTTGAGTTCTTCCGCCTTAAATCGTAGTCTTTTTTCCCCGCTTGCAAAGTGTTCTGTTTATTGCGTGCCATATCATCCTGACATCTAATAACCACAGTCGCTCATGGATAATCATGTTAATTTTTCCAATGGACGCCAGAGTACCATAGATTAGCACCGCCCCAGCCCCCCCTTCTCTCTCTCTCTCCCTCTCTAATTTCTTATCCAGATTCCAGAACCGACCATTTGGTTGAAAATCACTGCAAATGTTTGCTTGGGAAAAAAGTGAAAAACAGAAGAAATTTCACCCCAAAGGTGAATGCCAAATGGGGAAGAAACCCCTGCACTAGTAGAAAAAGGGGCTTTCGTTCGGGCCTGGCCAGCCCATTAGTCCCGGTTCTGCCGCGAACCGGGACCAATGGAGGCATTTGTCCCCGTTCGTGAGCCCAAGGGGCCGGCCGGGGCCTCATGGGCATTGGTCCCGGTTCATCTGGGCCCATTTGTCCCGGCTCTTGGCACGAACCGGGACCAATGGGCCTTGCTCCTGGCCCACAACCATTGGTCCCGGTTCATGGCAGGAACCGGGACAGAAGGATGGCCTTTAGTCCCGGTTCCAGCCATGAACCGGGACAAATGAGTTGCCTGTATATACCCCATCGCCGACGAGCAGAGCACTCCACAGTGCTCTGTTTTTTGCTGGCCGGCGAGGAAGGGCATTTGGGTGCTCTAGCTCACCTCTTATGCATGTGAGGTGTTCGATGAAATGCCCGAGCCACACTAGTTAAGCTTTCTCCTCTCGAAGCTCGACCTCCGAGCTCCATTTTTTCCGAGATTTGTCTAGGTTTAGCGGTCCGTCACGCCCTGTCCTCGTCTTCACCGCCGTCGATCGCCCGCGCCGATCTCGTCGCCGGCACCACCGTGGTGAGCCTCTTGTTCTTATCTTCTTTCTGAAAAAAAAGCTTACTTTAGATAGATACTTGTCTAATTTTCTTACTTTTGACACACATAATTATATATAATGAACGCAGATGAACCGACAATGGATGTACGGTGACAGACACACCTCCGAGTACATTAAGGGCGTGCATAATTTTCTCGAAGTGGCTGAGGCAAACAAGCAGAATGGTTTTATGTGTTGTCCATGCCTAATTGTGGGAATACGAGGTCTTACTCTGACAAGAAAATCCTTCACACCCACCTGCTTTATAAGGGTTTCATGCAACACTATAATGTTTGGACGAAGCACGAAGAAATAGGGGTTATGATGGAAGACAGCGAAGAAGAAGAGGACGATGACAACTATGTGCCCCCTGAATACGGTGATGCTGCAACGGGGGAAGCTGAAGATCAAGAGGAAGCTGAGGATCAAGAGGAAGCTGAGGATCAAGAGGAACCAGACGATGTGCCCAATGGTGATCTCCGCCGGGTCATTGTTGATGCAAGGGAAAAGTGCGAAAGTGAAAAGTAGAAGCTGAAGTTCCATCGCATATTAGAGGATCACAAAAAAGGGTTGTACCCCAATTGCGAAGATGGCAACACAAAGCTCGGTACTGTACTGGAATGGCTGCAGTGGAAGGCAGAGAATGCTGTGCCTGACAAAGGATTTGAGAAGCTACTGAAAATATTGAAGAAGGAGCTTCCAAAGGATAACGAATTGCCCGACAGTACATACGCAGCAAAGAAGGTCGTATGCCCTCTAGATTGGAGGTGGAGAAGATACATGCATGCCCTAATGACTGCATCCTCTACCGCGGTGCGTACAAGGATTTGAACGCATGCCCGGTATGCGGTGCATTGCGGTATAAGATCAGACGAGATGACCCTGGTGATGTTGAGAGAGAGCCCCGCAGACGAGATGACCGCAGTGCGTACAAGGATTGGAAAATAACAAATGAAGTCAGAAAGGGTTGAAAATTGATGATGTGGCTTTGAATGGTGCATTTTGAATACAGAAAAACTATGAAGTTCAAATAAGTTTAAAAAATGAAATCCCTTTGTAACAGATGAGCTTTCGTCCGAAACCCTGATACTTCGAAAGAGATTGTCCATTTTGTACACGAAGTGCATCTAGTTTTTGCCGTAACCCTCTCTACTTTCTTGCACATGCTATGTGGGTGAAATGATGATACCATGCCAACTTTCAACCTTTTCAGACTTCATTTGTAGTGTTTTTCAATTTCATGGTCTTATAGCTCAAAATAATCAGTAAATGCATGGAAAATAACAAATGAAGTCAGAAAGGGTTGAAAATTGATGATGTGGCTTTGAATGGTGCATTTTGAACACAGAAAAACTATGGAGTTCAAATAAGTTCTAAAAAATGAAAGCCCTTTGTAACAGACGAGTTTCCGTATGAAATCCTGATACTTCGAAACAGATTGTCCGTTTCGTACACGAAGTGCATCCAGTTTTAGCCGTAACCCTCTCTACTTTCTTGCACATGCTATGTGGGTGAAATAATGATACCATGCCAACTTTCAACCTTTTCAGAGTTCATTTGTAGTGCTTTTCAATTTCAGGGTCTTATAGCTCAAAATAATCAGTAAATGCATGGAAAATAACAAATATCATAAAATAAAATAAATAAGTAATTAGAAACAGAATAAAATAAACTTTAATAAAATATATAAGTAGAAACAAAATAAAATAAACTTTAATAACATAAATAAAATTTATGACACTAAAATTATCAACGTATTTTCTGTTCAAAACATTATAAGCAACCTCTAGTATTATTGAAACTTAAATTATATAAAATTGATGCAACTAAAATTATCAAAGTTTTTTCTGTTCAAAATCATTTAAAGCAAAAAGAATTTTCATAAAAAACGTTTTTTGTTAGAAACTTTAATAGCAAAAAGAATTATCATAAAATAAAATAAATAAGTAATTAGAAACAAAATAAAATAAAATAAATAAGTGTTTTGTTGTAAGTAGAAACAAAATAAAATAAATAAAGCAAAAAATAAAAGAAATAAACTGGGAAAAAATAAAAAAATGCCACCTACTGGGCGACCACGGCCTAAATACGACTAGAAACCCACCCATGGGCCAGGATTCAGGCCCGTACAAAGCCTAATAGGGCCATAGGCAGATACAGTGTGTTTAGGCCCGAAAGCCTGCATTTGAGAGGAGCTCGAGAGGGCAGCGGGAGTAGGGCTTATAAACCACTCTCGAGCTCCCTCAACTAGCGAGGTGGGACTAAACTTTCGTGACGCGACGCGGGCAGGACAAGGCCTTTAGTCGCGGTTGGTGCCACCAACCAGGACTAAAGGTATGCATTGGTACCGGTTCATGGTACCAACCGGAACCAATGCCCACCCTTTAGTCCCGGTTGGTCCCACCAACCGGGACCAAAGGCGTCTGCTTCCCGCCCTTTCGGCTGCTGAAAAGAGACCTTTGGTCCCGATTGGTGGCACTAACCGGTACTAAAGGTGGGCATTGGTCCCGGTTTGTGGCACGAACCGGGACCAATGCTCTGTCTATATAATCAACACTTGTGAAAATTTCTGTTCAGTTCTTCAATCCCGCCCCTCTGCCTCACCGTCGCCGTCGTCGCCGCGCGCCATCCCGCGCCCCTCCGACGCCGTCCCGCGCCGCCCCGTGCCACCCCTGCCCGGACGTGGCCGCCCTCTGCCCCGACCTCGCCGTCGCCGCCCTCTGCCGCGCCTCGTCGTCGCCGGCCAGTGAGCCCCCTCCCTTCCCCCGCGCCGCCGCCCCTGCCTGCTCTGCTTGCCGCGCGCCGCCGCCACCGCCCCGGCCTGCTCTGCTTTGCCGCGCGCCGCCGCCCCGGCCTGCTCTCTGGTTTTTTTCCATACACTTTTTAATTTGTTCATTGATGTATGTATATATATATATATGGATGTTGTATGTATATGTATATATATGCAGATGTATGTATGATCCATGGATGTGTATGCATTGATGTATGGTTTTTTTTGTTCATAGCTTTTTTTGTCAATTTATGTATATATATGTTCATATATATATGTGCATATTTAGAAAAAAATTGTGTTGCAAAAGTTACATTTAAGGTTAGTTGATTTAGTGCATTTTTGGTTATTAGTTCTACTGTTAGTGTATTTTAGGATATTAGATTCTAGGTTAGTGGATCGGAGAGGAAAAAGTAAAATAATGAAAAGGAAGAAAAGAGGAAGAAGGAAGAAGGAAGAAGGAAGAAGAAGAAAAAGGAGAGGAAAAAGGAAAATAAGAAGAGAAAGAAGGAGAAGAAGAAGGAGAAGAAGAGGAGAGGAAGAAGTGGAGAAATAAATAAGAAGAGGAAAAAAGAAGAAGAAAAATGAGGAGAAGAAGAAAGGAATAGAGGACAAGAATCTATTCCTTTCTTCTTCTCCTCTTTTTTTTCTTCTTTTTTTCTTCGATCTTCTCCTCTCTTCCTTTCTTCTTCTCCTCTTTTTTTTCTTCTTCTTCCTCTTCTTATTTTTTATCGGGTATGTCGTTGTCGATATACCCCCTCCCCGATAACTTCGACATGAGGGGGGTCGATAAATAATAGAAGTAGTTAAACTAGTTTATTTTTAGGAAGTACTACTTTATTTTATTTATAGTAAGTGCTTAGTAGTTGAACTAGTTGATTTAATAAAACTACTTTATTTTACTATATATAGAAGTAGTTTATTTTTAGTAAGTACTACTTTATTTTATTTATAGTAAGTGCTTAGTAGTTGAACTAGTTGATTTAATAAAACTACTTTATTTTACTATATATAGAAGTAGTTTATTTTTAGTAAGTACTACTTTATTTTATTTATAGTAAGTGCTTAATTAGTAGTTGAACTAGTTGATTTAATAAAACTACTTTATTTTTAGCAAGAAAATTAATAGAACTAGTTTATTTTTATTTATAGAAGTAGTTTATTTTTAGCAAGAAAATTAATAGAACTAGTTTATTTTTTTAGTTCAAGCAATTATTCCCGCATCGACGTCGACGATGCCTATCCCGCATCCTCGTCGTCGACTCGGCGGAGGAGGCCGGCTTGATCAGAGGGACCATGTCCAGGACTGGGCTCCACCGGGCTGGTATTGGGAGGTGCTACCTTCCGGGGGGCGTAGGTTGGTGAGGAGCCAGCCCGTCGTTGACCCGATCCTTGTTTGGTGGCGGTCGCGTGGGCCAGTGACGGTGCCTAGGCTTCCGGACACCGCGGAGGTGGTACGTCACCGTGTCAGCGAGGAGGACGAGCACGCCCGTCGCTACATGGTTGCGTTGGAGGGCAGGTTCGACAATACCTGGCAGGTTCTTCAAGGATCTCACTGGAGCTATGATCCTGTGATGGTTCCTTCCCTTTGGGTGTCCACCGCCCGCGCCGATACCCGTCGGGCGCTACGGTTCTAGCTATACTAGCGATGCTATATATATATGTATGATAGTATTCGAGTGTATTAGTGATAATATTCGACGATGTACGGACGGAAGAGATGATGTAGTTTTGCTTATAATTGAATGCATGCTAATTTGAATAGTACTTTATTTTACGATTTGGTTTTGCTTATTGAATGCTCAAATTGGAAAACTACTCGTACTTTGAATGCTAAAATTGGAGAGCACTATGCAAGGCGTATGCATATGATTAGTTGATAGCTTATAGGGTTTTTGTTGTCGCAGAAATCTAGGAGCCCCCCTCCATCATCCCCGCCGTCGTCCCCGTCATCGACCCCCTCCGACCTCGAGGTGAGACCAGCCAAATCCTTTTTTAGAAAGATAATTAAACGATATTTCGGGTTGACTTTAAGTCTGTCGAGTCTCCGCCATATATGAGAGGACGAAGAATCCCGACTGTTGTCGTGGGGTAGCTTCTCCTTCGTTCCCGTGTGCTAGAGAATTTGGTGTAATGCACTCGGGAACAAAAGGAGGAGCTACCATCACCGACGGTCACAAATGTCAGAGAGGAATCAGTGAGGGAGAGTTCCACCATATATATATATGAGAGGACGAAGAATCCCGACTGTTGTCGTGGGGGTCGCTTCTCCTTCGTTCCCGTGTGCTAGACATTTTGGTGTAATGCACTTGGGGACGAATGGAGGAGCGACCATCACCAATGGTCGAATGTATACACCACATGAGCTGAGAGTTTTCAAGAAAAGACTCGACAGACCGATAGTTAACCCGTGATGAATAATAATGATCTAATTTAGTTTTTGTAGTACATATATTTAATTGTACAAGTTTAATCTTTGAATTATGAACGTAGGAAATGTCGTCATCGGATGACGAAAGTCTCCCGGGGGAGTGCGGCTGGTGCCACGACGATCGAGGTTTGTGCGACAGGCCTCACCTGGACGATGATCGGCGCTTCAGCACTAAGCTCGAGACCTTCGATGTTGAAACGGTACGCAACGGCGACAAGTGTTTTTTTCGTAATTAAGCATGGCTTCAACTATTTAAACGTGTAATTTTCATCTTTTACAATTCGAGTATAGCTTATCCCATGCCATGCAAGACGCTATGTCTTGGAGAGGATGGATTTTGAAGACCATGAAAATTTTAAAACGAAGAAAATTCACCTAAGGACCCATCATGATGTGGATTTTGAAGTAAATCTGTATAATGCTGAGAGCGTAACCCATTTTGGTTGCAAAAATTAGGAAGCATTTTGCAAGATGTATGGTTTTGATGAGGGTATGCTTGTCACCATGGATCTTGGTGATCCTGACATCGACCAAGACAATATGGACATTTGGGTCCTTGTTGATACGCCTCCAGTTCTACCGCTATGTGAGTTTCTCAAACATAGTTAATTATTAACTAATTTATATTGTTTATTTCAAAATACTTGACAGCTTATTTCCATTGACAGCTTATTTTGATTGTTCAAACAATGTGTGGAACATGGTAGACAAAACCCACTACACCGATGGCTCCGAGTTAACTTATCAGGAGAAAAATCATCTGGTCGGATTTTGTACTGATCTTGAGAATTACAATATCTACAATCAAACTCCTCAACATTATGGTCAATACGTGCCACTAGTGCACGTGTTGAACTACGGTAACTACCATGGAGATACCCTGGTAAGATTTTTTACTATTACGACATCCGTGCATCTTTTGCATACTTCTAAAACTAGTACATCATTGCTAACTATGAAGTTATTACTATGTTTTTCAACAGAGAATCCCAGAGGATTGTGTGCCTCATTTGATGTATTAGAATGGCAGCCTTCGTGTTTTGAACATATATCCAGGTTATCCTAAGAATCTCAACTGTCCATACCGGATTTCTAAAAGAAGTGGAGACATGCTAATCAGAGAATGGAAAAAAGTATGAACAGTCGTAAGGAGGTTCTTGGAAGCAAAAGGAAGCGCCGCGCAAGAATTGGAGACAGGATGATCTCCAGTCTCCATAATGGAGAGTCAGGGTCTATATTGTTTTATGCTATTTTACCTTAAATAGGGTATTTAGGTCCTGCTTAATACTGATGATCATGTGCTAAGAACAATTAAGTAGGGTTGGTTCAATGACTATCAGGATGATGATCGTATGACTTGTTATTAATAACGAGTAGAAGTTGTATGATGATGATTAGTAGGACTTGTTATTATGATGATGCATGATGCGAGCATGAAGAGTTATTATATATCTGTGGGTGAAATGAACATGGATTGGATTGAAGTGAAGGCAACATGCATGTGGTGCATGTCGAAAGTAGTATAATCCAAACTTGATCAAGTTAGGATTAGTATTACTTTCGACATGCACCACATGTTGCCTCACTTGAATCTAAGTCATGTTTAGGCATAGCAGTAGCAGTAGCACGGAGATAAGAGATGACACATCTCTCTATTAGCTACCTATAACAACCTAAATTAACCCCCAAAACCCATAAACCACCTCCTTTCAAAAAAAAACAGTCCCTGAAATGCTGACGCGTGGAAGCCTATTGGTCCCGGTTGGTGCCACCAACCGGGACCAAAGGCCCTCCTGCCTGGGCTCGCCGCACTGGCCACGTGGAGGCCCATCTGTCCCGGTTCGTGTAAGAACCGGGACTAAAGGGCTAGGGCATTAGTAACGACCCTTTAGTCCCGGTTCAACAACGGAGAGAAAAGCCCCTTACCAACCGGGACAGATGACCCATTTCCTACTAGTGCTGTCATATTTAAGAATATAAGGTGTGGAGTTTAACTAGGTTAAATAGCGTTATGGGCAAGGGCAACACACACTAAAACATACAGTATGTGAACTACTGATTTCAACAAATCATATACTCCGTCCGTCCCAAAATAAGTGTCTCAACTTTGTACTAACTTTAGAATAAAGTTATACTAAAGTTAAGACACTTATTTTGGGACCGAGGGGGTATTTAGTAAGCATTTTGTTAATAAAAAGCCACCGCCGAGAAATCATATATTTAGCAGTCTGCACTGGTTTCAGTCTTTCACCTCCATGGTGAAAACTATTTCTAGCATTTTTGTGCAGCTGTTGGCATTGACTAATGGACAAAAGATTGGTCACATTGTGTTCATATATTTTTTGTCTTCACATATATGTAGAGCTTAAGCTTCAATCCATTAACGCCAAAATGGATGAAGCTGAGGGTGGGTTCACCCCAGTGTCTCAGTTGAACCCGTCACCGGAGCCCAGGTACAGAGTCCGGGTGCGCATCTCGCGGATGTGGGAGTCCTTCAACCCAAATAATGGCACGGTGTTCGGCCTCGACACCCTTCTCATTGACGATGAGGTGACGCATAACCTACCTAATGATGCTTGCTGCCACCTGCTACTATTGTCTAGTTAGCACCCTCCGAGGTTACTCTACACAATGATCCTTCCTTTCGCCTTTCACTTGTAGGGTGGTGCCATGCAAGCCCGTGTACATCGAAAAGGTAAAAAGCGTCTCGAAGAGCGGTTAATTGAAGGGAAGGTCTACACACTGTCAGATTTTGAAGTTTGTCAAAGCAAGGGGAACTACATCAAATGTAGGAACCCCTTCATGATGAACATTGGAGCACGGACGGTGGTAGATGAGATCGATGGAGGTGTCAACATGATACCTCTCCACCACTTTGATTTTGTTGATTTTGGTGATGTTCCTCCTTTGATGGGCTGCAACAATAGCTCATTGACAGGTAAATGTTTGGGAACCAGAAGTAGAATCAGCATCAGGGGCTTGCCATATCAATATCTGCAAATTCTGATTTTTTGTCTAACATGTGTAGATATAAACTTCACAGATGTTATTGGCCAAGTAGTAGAAGTTTGGCCCATACAGCAGGTCCCGAAAAAACTCCGTGTGATAGAATTTTGCAGCTTACGGATTCAGGATTTCAGGTAACAGAACCGAGTTATTCCTTTCAGATTTCTGTCACTCCGTGATAGCGCCTTAGCTTTTGCAATTGTCGTCTTACAGTGGAAAGGAACTGGATGTCACACTGTATGGAAAGCTTGGTCATGAGTTTTACGCAGAGGTTCGCAAGCAATGCCGACGAGATCCTGTTGTTGCCGTATTCGCAGCGATGTGTGTTTGCCACAACAAGGGTCAGTCCTTGATTCACCATTCCGTCTTTTCATTTTTTGAAAAGGAGGAATTCACCATTCCATCTATTTATCGCTTTCTACCAGCTGATACAACCATATAACTGCATTCCTTTCATTGCAATGAAACATGATATCACTGTTCTGTTTAGGAAAAGGATAGACAGTCCGCTCTTCATCAGCTTCAAACTACTACCTAGATTTGGAAATACCAGAAGCACAAGAATTCTGCACGAAGTGTGTGGCCTCTATTGTCCATTATTTAAACTGATGATTGATCTATTCTAATCCACATTATTGTAGGGATAACTTTGTTGTTGGTGTGCAGTTTGGATCATCCAAAAAAACCATAGTGCACCTCCATTCTCAGCAAGCAAGCTCTGTAGATCCGACTCAGGAGCCGCAAAGTATTTCGCAGCGAGCCCAGGAGTTACAAAGTAGCTGGAGAACAATCAAACAGCTGCAAAGCCTCGATCCATTCGAGTTACCGGTAAGACGGTGCTCTCCCCTCATTGATTGCATATGAATTTTGTGCACTTGACAGCCTAATTCTGTTCTGGGTCTATTGCAGAAGGATGCCAAATTTTTGTGCACATCCACCCTGAAAGAGATAGACTGCACCCAAGGTTGGTATTATCTTGGATGCGTCCACTGCAGACAGTCGATCTGCAGGGACGGAAGCGAATTCTGGTGCAGCCAGTGTGACCCAGTGAACAAGAAGCGGAAGAGGCCGGTATTACGGTAAGAATACTGAAGACTCATATGCTCTGCAAGTGTCTGATTGTTGCTTAGTTCATACTTCACATGCTAAATACTACTCCGTCCCGTAATGTAAGACGTTTTTTGGCACTAGTGTAGTATCAAAAAACGTCTTATATTATGGGACGGAGGGAGTAGTTAGTAATCACCATGCTGGTGTTTTTCGGCATGCAAGGTACAAGCTAAATGCAATGGTGGAGGATGACACTGCAACCATGAACTTGATGATCTTTGCCGAGGAGGCGCAGGGACTGATCGGTATCACGGCAGAAGAACTTTTGAAAGAGATCACCGATTATGGCAGGTGCACCATGCCAGCTGCAATCTCAGATATTCTTGGCTCGACCCACACCTTTCAAGTTGCCGTGGGCAACCAGAGCTTGAGCTTCGTTGTGAAATGGGTCCTGGACGATGATGAGTTGACACTGCTCCAGCATAGTGGGTCAGTTCAGTTGTCAGTACAGGCGACAACAATCCTTTGCTGAAGGAAGAGGGATATTCGTTGGTGTCTGGTTGCAGCTCACAACTTATGGAGGTAAGACATGCTTGCCATTTATTTTCGACACATGTAAACCGACGGGCGAAAATGTGTTTTTTTCTCTACAAGTACATTGAACTGCAGGTAAGCTCTATGGAGCGTCTTGATCCAATCAGTTCTCCTTGCCCATTGATTTCAGGAGAAGATGTTGATCATCACGCGAGATACCGAGCTGAAAGCCGTAGATGAGGCAGATGCAGAATGACTCCTTTCCTTTCCCTGACTCTCAGAACATCTCCAGCCGCGCCCCCAACACATCCTCCTCAGGCGATTTTTTCGCGCCGGCGCACAAAAATCGGCCCAGCCGCATCCCCAGAAGCCCAATTTTCGCCGGCTTGGGTCGAATTTGACGCCGGCGGACCCAAGCCGAACCGGGCGCGCTGGGGGCGCTAGGGAGCGCCGGACGAAACGGTTTTGGCGCGAAAGAGCCGCGGGCCCGGCGAGTCAGCGACACTCGCCTCGTCGTCCTCAGAACGCCTCGGTTTCCCGCGGGGAATCAATGACAAGGCTGCCGCCGGTCAGCCTTCCATTGATTCCTCACCACGGGGCGTCTCTACACAGGCGGCACGGCGTACACACGTCTCCCTGGCCACAAACGCCGTGCTCTCTGCCTCTCTCTCTTCGCCGCCGACGAACCTCTCCTCTCTCCCGCCCCCAGCCGCGACGATGTGCGAGTGGTTCCCCGGCGACGGAGCGGCGGCCAACGGCTTCGGCCGCCGCTCGCTGCACGCGTGGGAGGCGCACCTGCTTTTCGAGGCCAACATCCCGGCGCCTCCAGACATGCGCGCTGGGCCGACAGGATGGAGGCTCAGCGCCGGAGGCGTCCCCGTTCCCCCACTGCCGGACGTTGACGCGCGCCCCGACTACTTCGCCGGTGAGGTCGATCGCGTTCGGTCGTCGCTGACCGAGGAGCAGCGCGCCTCCCCGCAGTACGCCGCCGACAACCACGAGGTGTGGGCGGCGTACTTCCAGCGTCGTCAGGAGCAGCGCCTCGCCTCCACCAACGGGGCGCCGGTGGTGGGGGGCCGGTGGAACAGCGAGGGGCGACGCCTGTGGTGGGCCGCCCCCGGCCGGACGCTCCGCGAGGTTCTCGCGCACCTCGAGGGCGGCAACAACCTGCCGCTCACATACACGGCCGCCGCCCTGGTCCCCCGCCGCGGCATCGGGCAATGGATGCCCAGGAGGTTTGTCTCCGGCTCGTCGTCCTTGTCCCGCTCCTCTTCCCACTCCTCCGGCTCTCCGGCGGTGTTCGCCGTCAAGGCCGAGGCCGCAGCGGAGACCCCGCCCTGCCGGCGCACCCGCTCAGCCGGCATCGTCATCAACGAAGGCGGCGGGCGCGCTTCCTCCTCGGCTCCTCTCCGCTTCATCGAGCCGAAGACAGAGCCGGGTCTCACCGCCGTGAAGAAGGAGCCTGGGCTCGCTCCTGTGAAGACGGAGCCCGGGATCACTGGCGGCGAGAAGGAGGCGCCGGACGACGCGGCGGCCTTGAAGTGGGCGCGCGACGACTGGGCGCGGACGGAGATGGAGCGCCAGCGTCGCGCCTATGGAGAGCTCGCCGCGTGGCATCGGCAAGGCCGCGACGAGGGAGGCGTCATCGTCCTCGACGACGACAGCGACGACGGCGCACCACCGGCACCGGTCCGCGAGGGCGACGCCGGCCAGAGGTCCAGCAGCGGCGGCGTCCGCGTCAAGGAGGAGAAGGCCGGCGACGACGACGGCGACTTCGCCAAGCTCACCGCGTTCCTCGCGCCGTAGAATAACATTAAATTTGTTTATGTAATAAAAATAATGCTATAAAATGTCATTTTCGCCGAACTTTAACCGAATTCCTATTTTGTATAAAAAATGTCACCTTCTATGGGCGACCTGGGGCCAGCGGCTGGCGACCCGAAAGCCCCCACGCCGCTTTTTTAGCGCCGGTACGCCCCAGGCAGCGATTTTAAGCGCCACCTGGGGGCCAACGGCTGGAGATGCTCTCAGCAGCAGCTCTTCGTCTCACAAGAACAATATGTGCTACATGGGCGGTAATCAGACCAAGTACCAGTTCTTTTGCTTAGCCTTAATTCAAACCTATGTAAAAAAACCATGTAAGAAATCTAATGTAAATATTATGTGGAAGCCACCTTTGTTCAAATTTGCTGGGAATACTCATGCTTGGGCCAGTATATCTCAATAGACTGGAGTAGTAAAGTAGAGACTCTTGCAAACACAATGGTTTTTTTTCCTCGGAAAGGAGGTTGATCTACTTGGACACTGATCCAACCCTCAGTCGAGCCACATTTGGCGAGCCATCCTAGGTGATGCTCGCTAGCAGCGGTCAAGTTTATTTTCTTAATATCGGGAATTTTTTCGGCAGAAGAACCGGTTTCTGGTAGATATAGGAAATTTTGGAAAAAAAAAATGTTCGAAACCTTTTAAATGGATTTAAATTTAAAAGAAACACATCAATATATACAAATTTTAACCTCACCCCAAACATACTCACAAATGTTTCACTGGTCAGCCCACGAATCCTTTCTCCCTGTCCCCACCGCACCAGGCATATATATGTGACAGTACAAGCGTACAAACCAAATATCAATTTCTCCATGCTCATCTGCACCCGTAAAAAAATCACCAAAAAAACCAAAAAATTCAAAAAATAGAATTTTTTTTTGTACGGTAGACAATTTGCTGCGTGAGGTGTGCTCCAAATTTCAGACGATTTGGCCATATGAGTAGCTCTAAAAAAGACAAATTGCGTTAGAAAAAAAACATGAATAGTAAACTGTTTTACATATCCCAAATTTGTTTTTTTTTGGCGAGAGCTTCTCAGATGTCCAAATAATCTGAAATTTAGAGTGTGCATCACACACCAAATTATCTATCATGCAAAAAAATAGAATTTTTATTTTTCTAGTATTTGTTTTGAATTTTTTCTTCGCCGCGGGTGCAGATGAGTCTGGGCAACGAATCGCTGCTCTCCATACAAACCCTATTTTACATTCTTAAAAAGTTGATCTCACTATCAACATGCACATTGTCCACATCAGCTTCATGCCACATCAACGTTCATATTGTCTAATTCTCAACGTTTTTCATTTTAAATTAGGCACACACCTTCCGGTCCCTTCTACTCCCTCCGTCCGGTGAAGAGTGTACTTTTATCTTCCCAAGGCAGATACTTTGTGCATCAACATGTCATACTTATGAGGGATGACTGCCTCAAAATTGCAGGTCAGAACTATTTATGTAAAAAGACTAGCAAATATGTCCGTGCGTTGCAATGGGAGACAAAAAAGTTATGCGCTAGCCAAATAAGTGTGACACAATACCCTGATATATGAGCGTATACTCTATTTTAAGATGGTGGCTCATCATGCTGACACTTACTTTTTTTCTCACCCTCGTCGATGATGGTCACGATGTCCACGTGATCACAATGCATTCGACATGGTAAATCCCAAGGCTATGAGCTTGCCACACTTGTCATTATGTTGTGCAAGGGAATGTTTAAAACTTTAAAAACAAATCTCATCGACCATGAACTACTCCCAACGCAAAGACATATAAAGACTTTCGAAAACCTAATCAAATTCTAGACATAAAAGATTTTTGAATCGGTGAACAGTTTTTCGAATCGACAAACTTTTTTTTTGAAATTTTGGATTTTCTCAAAAAAATCACGAACATTAGTTTTGTTACAAACATTTTTTAAATGCATGAACAGTTTTCGAATTCAATAACATTTTTTTGACTCAACAATTTTTTTAAATCAATGAACTTTTTAAAAGAAAAATAGGGAAGAAATTTACAAAAAAATATTTTTATTTTCGTGAACATTTTATAAAATTTCATGGACAGTTTTTTCTCAGATTCCCGTATATGTTTTGAATACATAATCATTTTTTGAAAATCGTGAACATGATTTTATTTCCTGGCCTTTTTCTCAAAATCGTGATTTTTTTATAAGTTGCGAACAGTTTTGGAAAATCACCAACATTTTTTGAATCTGCAAATTTTTTATGATTTCCTAAACATTTTCTGAATTCACATATATTTTATGATTTCTTGAATTTTTTTTAACTCGCAACTTTTAAAATTTGAAAATCCCAAATTAATTTAAAGGAAGAAAACAGAATGAGAAAAAAGAGACAAAAATCAAAATGAGAGTGAAGCCCCGCACATGGGCCGGCCCATGAACGCATACATGGGGGAGGACATGCGTGAGAAAAGGGCGTTGAAAAGTGTGGAAGCTGGGGATCAAACCCCGGTCTCCTTGCTAGAGGAGCTATGCGTTAACCACTCTATTGCTTGTTGATCTATGAGTTATATCGGTCTCACCTCTAAAAAACAACGAAGCAGGACGACGACTTTGGATCCAAAAAATCGAATCATTTTCTTCACTTATGATTGGCCTAGTGGGTAACTTATAGCAACTTCGGGGGTATATTTTTGGATGACCGCCAGAAACGATATGCGCTTTATTATAAGGTAAAGATTATTTGCATGGATACCCATTGGTTTCACCTGAACATATTGTTATAGTTATTCCGCAACAACACGCAAGGTTTTATCTAGTTTAAAAATGTATGGATGTTAAAATTCAAAAATATCAAACGGTCAGAGTATTTCTCAGTGGTCAACGAAATTTCTGATAACCGATTGATTACCGGAATTTTCAACCATAAAAAGCAACCCTGGTTGCGGTTCCGTGCCTTCTGCAGTTTAGCACCATGGATGTGCCGTCAAGCTGTCGACTGTCGCTGTTAGTGTGCCACCGTGACAGAACTCTCCCGCGCATCCCTGATGAGTGGGCTCTGTTGCAAGCCCATTGCATGCGTCAATGCCTGCCAACACCGCACCTTGTTTCTTTCTTCTGTTTTCACCAGTTTTCTTAGGCTTTATTTATTTATTTTTAACACATCATTTATTTTTCATGTACAATAGGTGCTTTTTTATACATGTCTAACAATTTTCAAATATACAATTAACATTCTTTTTAAAATATATGTTTTGATATCTACTTTTTTCATCCACATTGTACATTTTTTTATATAAACTTAACACATTTTATGCACGTTTAACATTTTCAAATAAATCATTCACATTTCTTCAAATACATGAAATATGTGTTAAAAAATTAAAATACATGTTGAAATTTTTTTGTAATTTATGCAAACATTTTCTTAAATGTATAATTTTTTTAAAAAAATATCACAAACATATTTTTGGAACAAGTGAACATGTTTTCAAAATGTAATGTACATAATTTAGTGGTATGAAACATATTTTGAATTATATGATTTTTTTCTTACATTGTATTCATATTTCAAAAATGGCAGATGATTTTTTTAAGCCGATGATTTTTTTATAGTGCCAGAACTTTTTAGAAAAAACAAAAAATTCTTTTCAAAAATATATGTATTCATTATTGTTTTTCAATATATACATAATAAACAATGTGTGTGACGTCAGTCTTGAATGGCTACTGGGCCATTCCACTAACTGCTCATGTAGGCAAGTCAAGCTACTAACTCGCACCAAGCGCGACATACTAAAACAAATGTCACATTGTCGCCCAAAATTGCTCAGACCCCCCCCCCCCCCCCCCCCCCCCCCCCAAAGCCCATTTAGCAGCCTACCATACTAACTGCCATAGAATCCTCCTCGGTTTAGGAACATTCTAGAACGACCTTTTTTTTTCTGTCTGCCAGTTTTCCTTTCTTCGGTTTTTTCGTTTCATTAAAAAATGGTTTGGGAACTTTTTTGTTCAAAACATATTCAGAGTTGAATTAAAAACTATTTTAAAAATTGTGCTTTTCTGAAAAAGTAATTTACGGATTTTTTTTAATTTAAAATATTTTAAAATGTTTGTAATTTTCAAAAAATGTTTCTGATTACGAAATATTCAATATTCTCAAAATAATTTTCAAAAAAGTTTTTGGAAACCCGAGAAAGCGACTGAAAGAATGCCAAAAACTTTACTTGAAAACCTATAGTAACCCGTCTCACTGTAGTAATCCCTCTGTAAAGAAATATAAAAGCATTTAGATCACTAATTTAGTGATCTAAACACTCTTATATTTCTTTAAGGAGGGAGTACATGGCAATGGGCCGGCCCAGTCATGTTACCCTTGTGTGTTTCGGCGGCAAATAGGATGTCCCACACATCCATCAATCGCTCGGACTCTAAAAAAAGTGGCACAAATTCAACCCTTAAGGTGTAACTGAATATTTGATGTATTCATGTAACTTAATAATTAATTCTCTGACTATAGAAATTGGGATAGGTCCTTATGTTGAATCTTAGCTGAGCTAAATTTATGTATCGCTGCAGGCATCGCCTTCCTCTCCCGTTGTCTAGCTGCTTGCAGGCTGCGCAAGCCCCATCGGACACCAACAATAGTATAGACATGCAGCACTAAGTTAGTTTGACTAGTTGTTTTCCTATTTTAGTATACTAGATAATTGGAGAATGGCGTTTTGGCTCTCGGCCTCCATGGAGGCCGATTTTTTGAAAAATTCAAAATTTTGCTTTAAAAAATCTGGAAAAATTGTGCAGGTAAACAAGGATGTGAGGCATATGTATGTGAAATTTCAGGTTGAAATACATTGAAATGCGACCTGTACAAAAAAAAAATCCATGGTCTAGAAGGATGAATAGTATCATGTGTGAAAAAGCTCTAGATTTGTCTTTTTTGCACACAGACCTCATTTCAACGTATTTCGGAAAACATAACTTTATTTGATAAGAAAAATGAAAGGTCAGGTAGTTGAGGCAATTTTTCGGAAAACCAACAGAAAAACTAGATTTGAAAGGGGAAAAACTGGTAGAGGGAGGTGACATGTAAGTAGGTTGGACGAAGGACAAGGGGATAAAAGTACTTTGCATGAGTTTTAAGTAGGAAGATATTCAAATTAGCGACTTATTTGGATTGAATTATGAAGTGTGTAGACATGAGAGTATGCAATTTGCGATGTGAACTTGCAGTCTGAGAATGCTTCATAAATTGTGAATTTGTTACATTCGTTGAAAGGGAATTTTCTGTCAAGTTAAGGACGAGGACATCATCTCATTTTCAAAGCATCAAGGATCGGAAAGTTATACTGTAATTTATACGCTTTCCTATCACTTACTATTTTCTATCCTCTATATATCTTAGACGTTGCCATTTTTATATAAGTTATGGTCAATTTTATGAATATATTAGATTATACTAACTTTTTTATATTATACAATTATTATAATATGGTGCTTTAATATAGTGTGCATCAGTTGGCGTAGAAGTCAAGTTTCACAATGTTGGGCCAACTTTATATAGAAAAATATATATATCCACAAAACCATATATATATATATACACCATATGAAAATGTATTTCATGATGAATCTAACCCCATTGATTTAGTACTCCAAATGTTCACAGTTTTTTCTATAAATTTGGCCAAAATTGACGAAGTTCTTGACTTTAAAAGATTCTAATAAGCACTATATGTCTATACTTTTGGACAGAGAGTGTACCTATATTATGTTCACAGTTTTTTCTACTCCCTCCGTCCGGAAATACTTGTCGAAAAAATGCATAAAAATGAATGTATCTAGAACTAAAATACATCTAGATACATTCATTCCTCCGACAAGTATTTCCGGACGGAGGGAGTATAAATTTGGCCAAAATGACGAAGTTTTTGACTTTAAAAGATTCTAATAAGCACTATATGTCTATATTTTTGGACAGAGAGTGTGCCTGTATTATGTTCACAGTTTTTTCTATAAATTTGGCTAAAATGACGAAGTTTTTGACTTTAAAAGATTCTAATAAGCACTATGTGTCTATATTTTTGGACAGAGGGGGTAACTACCATGTGTGGATTATTTCGATGACTTTGCAAGAGGATCTGCCTACTTGTCCCTGGTCTTGAACTGCAGTGAAGCCAACTTCCCGGCCTTCTAGGCAATTGTCCCCGGGAGTGTCATCGGAATCCGCTGCACCTCGAGAGAGTCTGGTGCATACAACAAGGGGCATATGGCCCCAACTCTTTACCCAACGTCTCGTCCTAGTTGCAAAGATGTGAGGATCATGTGAGAGAGTAGCCTGTCGTTTTGTGCCATTTGGCCATTCCTATATAAGCATGGCAATGCCACAGCAGAGACAGATCCATCCATCCAGTAGCAGCAGTGGAAGAGCAGAGCAGGGAGCCTTCCTTCCAGCTCACCACCTACACCTAGCTCAACCACCACCCTACTGCTCAGCCATGAACAAGGTGAAGAGCCATGGCGGCAAGCACAAGGGGTCAGGAAGAGGAGGGATCAGCAGGATGCTAAGGCAACACAAGGCCAGGCTCTACATCATCCGGCGATGCGTCGTCATGCTCCTCTGCTACCATGACTGACCCTACATTGGTGTCCTGTTCTTCGTTTGGTTCTCGTTTGTAGCTAGGCTAGTTAGGCTTAGACAGATTCTCTGGTGTGTGTGTGTGTGTGTGTGTGTGTTCATAGGGTAGTGTATGCTTAGATAGGTTCCGCTCACGGTTAGTTTGGATGTTGAAGTTTTGTGTGGTGACATGGTTCTCCTAAGTCCTGCAACGGCAAGGATGTGCATATATCTGAGATGTTTGGTCTAAAGGAATGTCTCGGAGAAACGAAAAAGATTTTTTTTATTATGGAAGTGCTGAGCAAAAGATTATCTCTTGGCATCATCCAATTGTCTGTTCTGTTGAAGCATAACTGTGAATTGCGAGCCTCTAACTGCTAACGTTTAGGCCCTGTTTGGATTAGTGTTTTCTTTAGAATACACCTGTAAAAGAAATACACGTCTCCACCGGCCGGTTTCATTTCCAGTCGGAAAACCCTCATGCCCAGTAAAATACACTTGTAAATCTTACACCTCTGTATTGAATTACACCTATACCAAGCGCGCCCTTATATGTGTCCTTTCGGGGTGTTCTTATTTCGTTCGATTGGGTCAGTTAATGGGACGATTTTTCATACAAGGCCATCTTAACGGAGTGCATTTTGGGACTGAATTTGCAAAGATATTCAGAAAAATTGCAGCATTGTCCTTGTTTTACCTCAAAATTTCAGCGAAACTTTACTTTGTGAGTTCAACATTTCAGGGGAAACTTCAAACATATTTTTTTCTGCAAAAAAGGTTCTATTTCTGATGATAACCTCACACTTAGAAATTGAAAGACTCATTTTAACTTCTGCCCAGTTTGCAGACACACTGAGCGACTATCTACACACAACTCCTTGCTCATGGTCAAGGACTAGTGGCTTTCTGGCAGTATTATTATCATATAAATCAGTTTATCTAGGAAATATTTGTGGTAAACCGAGCAGCACTGGGCACAGAAACGAGAAGCTTCAAGGTACGTACAGTCCTCGCAGAGTTGCAGCATCCATGCACTCAACAGCCTTGATGGATGCATGCCTCAACCTGAAACAAAAAATGCTTATTTACACGACGCTTTGTTTACTCGAGGAGGCACTTTGGCTTTAGGCAAGATGGCTCTCATGTGCATGTTCTTATAGTATTAGCCCTGAGGCCCCGTTTAACCCGCCATTGGAGGCCGTGTAAGAAACGCTTTATCCTGCAACCAACCACACCTGCCGTATACTTTCTTCAGGACTCAAGTCCAGGTTCAGGCCATCCATGTAAATTATGGCTTGGAACACCTTAACTAGTGCTGATCATGGTGCTAGTTGCTGTTTACTTGGACCAAAGGCTTTGAACTCGGGGCGGTTTGTTGCAAACCACAGATGTGAAAACCGCGGCACCACTACCTCCGCAGCGGCGGGGCGTCAAGCATCGGCGTTGTCTTCAGAAACACAATGGAAATTCAGTTTTACAAAAATTGACCAAACAGAAGAATGTGCAAACCTGTCGATCTAGTGTTGTGGTTTTCTGGTCTCCAGACCATAGGCCAGTAGCACAAGTTGAACATGGTTAGCTAGCTGTAACGACGCCCAGGAAAATTGCAACATGTTTTTTTTTAGAATGAAGGCCCGAGACGAGTCTGGTTTTGAATTAAAAAAGTCATCAACCAGCCCGGAAATTACTGACATACAAGTGAAAAAAATACCAGAGGATACCAGCGTTGAATTGACCATGTTGCTGTGATGAACAAGTGACAATGTTGTGACTTTCTGATATATATGTTGTTATGTTATGATGAACTATTCACATATATGTTGAATTGTTGATGTGGACAATCTGTGATATATATGTTGAACTGTTGTAATGATCAATTTGTTATAAACACAAAGAACCTAACCCTACATTAAAAGAATTACCTTCAACGACTCTGCAACCCTAGACCCTAACGCTAACCTAAGGGGCTCGCCTTTGATGACTTGACAACTCTAGACCCTAACCGTAACCTAAAAGCTTTGCCTTCGATAACTCGACAACCCTAGACCCTAATGATATCCTAAAAGCCTCGTCTTCGACGACTCGGCAACCCTATGTTATTAATATCTCACAACTCTGTCACTAATAAATTACCTACAGATGGCATGCAATCATTAAGGCATCCCTCCGTTGCAGCATTGAGATAGTAAAACCTATAATGAAATATAGGGTTAGGACTTGAATTATTTTCCAACTGCGTTGTAGTCAGCATGCACCCGCTTCCTAGGTTTGTAACTGCTTCCTAGGATTGTATGAATAACTGCTTACAAATAATCTCTCAGCCATATATATTGTGCCTTCTGGTCACCTTGCACCATCTTAATTGTCTTTTTCGGTGCCCATGCAGACCTTGTTCTTTGGCACTTGAACTCTGTACTTCACCTTCGAATTTTCTATGCTTGTATCAACCCCCAGTCCCAGGATATAATCTCAATGCCTTGTCCACGCAATCTATAATGACATTTGTGCTCTCTCCATGTGTACCACAAGCATGCTCCAGATTTATCTTCCTGATACAGAGAGTATTCTTATGGGCAATCTTAGAAGCAACCATGTAAAATTGACATTGTTAGAAGGGATAGAGAGGGATTGGTGGAATCGATTGATGTATTATTGAGCCTCGACGGCGTGTATATATTGAGTACAAGACTTGGAGGGCAAGAAGTCTCTCATGGAGATAAGGTATAGGAGACGGATTATAAATTCTAAACTACCAAATACATGTGACCCAAATATATCTCTAACATCCCCCGTAGTCGTAGCGGTAGCATCGCAGACAATAGGAGCGTCGCAGACAGTCAGACTAGAGAGAATAGCAGCCGACGGGCTAACACCCCCCGCAGTCGCAGCGGGAGCGTCGTGAATGATGTCGCGTAACGGACGCGTTGACTGTAGAGGAAGCCGACAAGTTGCTCAAGCGAGGTGATAGCCCTTTGTGCCATTGTTGAAGTAGCCGAGAGCGTGAGTGGTGTAGCCGTGGTCGAGTCAGGCGTGCGAAGAACGTCATAGTCGATGTCGAGTCGGGGTGGCTGGTGTCGAGGAAGTCACCATGGAGCCGTGGGCGCAAGGAGGTGCTGGATTAGTTATGGGCGCAGTGGTGTCGAAGTAGTGGTGCGTCGGGAAGAAGACGGTGTTGACGAATCGTCGCATCAGGTTTGCCAAACCCGGGGACACATCGTAGACGAAGGCAAGCGTCGGTGTTGCCAGCACCGGGCATGCGTAGTTGGACGAAGACGAAGTTGAGGAAGTGTCGCTTCAGACTTGCCAGACCCGGGGACACCTCGTGGACGAAGGCACGCATCGGTATTGCCAGAACCGTGCATGTGTAGACAGGGACCTGCACCAGCTGTACGCCATGTCGGAGAAGGCGAAGGGGCCAGTAGAGAAGGACTCAACAACGGTTGCGGCGCCAATCGGTGCAGGGCTGATGTCGCCAACGGTGGTCGGAGTAGACGAAGTGGTCGGGGAAGATGGCAGCGACGCTAGGGACGAGCTGGTGCTGGACGAAGACGAAGGGGGTGGACTGGCGGTGCGGCTCGGGTGAGCAAGCTACGGCGGTGTCGAAGAAGAGTGGTGGCTGCGGCCTGACTGCGACGACGGCTTGGTTAGGAGTGCGGCGGCGATGCTCAAAGTAGGCGAGGAGAACCCAACAGCGTGACGAAGACCGGCACGGATCATGGCGTTCCCACGCCAAGGCAGGCGGCGCGGTGCATACCACGTGAAGTCGATGCACGGGGATGGCGGGGTGGACCGCGGACCGCGGTGCTACGAACCAAAGAGGCGACACAGTGGCAATAGGCGCGTCGGCGGGAAGATCTCGGGGCGGCGGCGTGGACCGCGTGCCGCGGCGCAACGGCGGTGTGCGGGTCGATGCAGCCACGGGGGCGGCTTTGGGGTGGCGGCGTGGACCGCGTGCCACGCCGCTATAGCCCGAAGGGGCGATGCAGGGCGGTGCGTGACTCGGTGCAGTCGCGGGGAGAACCACGAGGCGTCGGCGCTGCGGCCCGACGGGGCGATGCAGCCAGGGACGAAGCTAGAAAAAATCGTCATTGGTGTCGGCCACTACCCACAACTGGATTATGGCTTAGAAATATAAATAACTTTGGGAAGACAATACAAAGAATGAAAATATGCAATCAACAAGTAATATAATATTTGTTTGTTTTAAAGCTTGCATACCAAGTGAAGGCAAGAAATCACTTACTTACAAATTCATAAGAAAAACACTAAAAAGACGACTTTAGAGCTTCATTGTAACTTCTTCTTTTTTTGGCGAGGAAAACTTCCAATCTATTCATCATCAATTGTCAAGATAGTACAAAAAACACCAGAAGTAAAAATTACATGCAGGTCCATAGACTACCTAGCAACGACTACGAGCACTGAAGTGAGCCGAAGGTGCGCCGCCGTCATTGCCCCTCCCTCTTTGGAGCCGGACAAAGCTTGTTGTATAGACAGTCGGGAAGTCGTCGTGCTAAGGCCCAATAAGACCAACGCACCAGAACAGCAACCGACGCGGATGAAGAGAAGCGTAGATCGGAAGTATCCAACTTGTAGACACACAAACACAGATGAACGAAGAACAGATCTACGTGGATCCACCGAAGACAAACGCCGTCCGAATCCCATGAGATCTGCCGGAGACAAACCTCCACACGTCCTCCGACGATGCTAAAAGCATCACCGAAACGGGGACTAGACGGGAGGACCTTATTCCATCTGCAGAGAGCCGGCTCCGCCTCGCATCTCTGAGTAAGACACAAACTCTAACAAAACACAGAAAAACATCAGAAAACGGAGCCCTCCCGCCGGCAAGAGCCGGGATCTACTGCACCTCCATTGTCCTAAGACCACAAGAGACGAGATAGACCGGCGCCGGTGCCGGCGGGAGGCAGAAGACACCCTAGCACAAGGTGTAGGGTGGAGCGGCGGCCGCCCGTGGCCGTACGTCACGTCCTTTTTTCTAAAGATAGATTGGTTAATGAAGAATAAATGCGCAATAAGATTAACAAGGCATCCACGAGGGTTGCTGCAAGGGGGGATTCCTAGTTGGCCAGTCCATTGCACGACCGTAGACTTCATTTGTAACTTCAAGCAAAAGATCAACAAAAAAACATATTACAGTGACAACAATGGTACAAAACTAATTTTTTTAGAAATGGAAGAGGACCCTCAGCCTCTGCATCTGGACGATGCATGCACCCACTTTATTAAAAAAAATCACATAAGACCTTACAAAGTCATACAACAGTAAGCCTAAAGCCACCGTCTAGGCAACATCTGTCGCTACTCCTATCCAGTTGATGTAGGGATGCTGATAGTTTGGGCCTAATACCAAATAGACCTCGCAGCCAAACCTAACATCTAAGACCTGAGGTCCCAACCAGGATGCCTGCCGGGTATGGGGCACCCACCAGTCCGGCGCACTTCTCAACCAGGACGCCTGCCGGGTATGAGGCCGCCGTAGCCACCTGCCACCAATCCATCTTCAGAGCTGTACTATTGCATCTACCGTGTCAGGTCTCTCTGCCATCGATGCCACCACGACGCCAGACAGCGTCGTCCTCCTACGCGAGTCCATCCTCGTACATCGGGCGCCGAGTCTCCACTGCGCCACGCCGCGGAGATCCGCCGTCATCAATGTGTAGGATGAAGCACCGCTCCACCAAGAAAGCCGCCCACTGGTCCCTCGATCCCGTGTACACCTACAAGAATGACGCCCCCAAGGAGGAAACGACACCAACGCACCGCCATCATCCGATCTACTGATCTAGGGTTTCCCCCGGAGGTAGCAGATAGCCGTTTTGAACTTCTCCTTGGCGATGCCTTCAAGAAGGAAACGCAGCATACCAGCGCCGTCACCGCCGGCCTTGACCAGGTTTTCACCCGGATCTGAACAGAGGACCTCCATCAAGCAACTTGTACACGAACCGCCGCCATCGTTGCCGGAGACTGGCCGGAAAATCCAGGCCGCCGTCACCTGACCGGCCATGGCACCACCATGGTGCCTAGGTCGGCGTCATCAGGCCCACCATGCCCGCCTGTAGACGCTCATCAGATCCGCCGGCCCGCCGAAACCCATCTGGGTACGACGAGATCCGTGATCTGGGCTGCCGCCACAGGGGCTCCTCTGCCGCGGTATCGCGCATGCGCTGACGCTGCTGTCACACTCGTCGCCGGGAACCCGCCGCTCCACGCCGCCGGTGTCCCACAGTTCCGTGCACCGCCGCTGCCAGGGGAAGACGCGGCCACCACGCGAGGGGGAAAGCCCCGCCGCCGCCATCACCGGCCAGGCTACGGGCGTGGCCTCCGGCGGCGGCAGGGGAGAGAGGACGTGGGAGGAGGCCTTTGGGCTGGCGGCGGATCTCGCCCCCCGTGTCACCTAGGTTAGGCGACGCGGGGGCGGGGGGGAGACGCGGGTACTAAAATAAATATCATGAACCGAAAGTTAAAGTGACTCGAGACTCACATTTTATAATTTCCCTTCACGACCTTTCACCTTCTTAAATAGATCAATCATGTTATCATTGGTATTGGTAAAAAATATATTTTTTGCCCTACATAGCAAATCAGTCAATCACTCATAAACTGCTCACCCATTTTGTTATGCAAAACATTGTGGCCAATATTAGTTGTTGAAAAGAATCGACAGTCAACAAAATTAGAACCAAATTTAGAAGTTGACGCACCAAATGAAAGAGGAAAAAGATTCTTCTTGGCTCCACCAACAATATTGCAAAATCAGCAATATGAACCAGATCAGATTAATGTGTTGTGGCTTTGCGTTAGCCCTTTTGTTTGCATGGCTGTAATTGGGCTGACACTTTGGGCTTGTGGTGCAGCTTCCTCGCAGCTGGGCTGGTGTCAATCGATTTTTCTGGCTGGGGTCAAAAACAAAATTGGTTAAGCATGCTATTTGACACGTTGTACCGCAGTGGTGTCAACTGACACCAGCGGTTGAACGTGAGCTCCGTCCCTAGATGCAGCGGCAGCTCGATGCTCAATGACGTTGTACTCGATGACGATACGCGCATGTGTGGTTGATCAAACCGAACGCACGGTGAAGATGGAGTGGATCGCGTGCTTTCGAATGAGCAAGTCGATTGCTCGCGGGTTGATGAAGTCGCTGCTCGGCGGAGTAGTAGGACCGGACGGCAACTGGCATGATGCGATGCATGCATGGACCAAAGCACACCCGTGATGCACAAGGGGCAAGCCCCACACACGGGACACATGATGCATTGGTGTGGATGGACGTAGCCATATGGTCAGGCGCACGCAGATCACCACACCGCGCAGCAGTCCCACACCCGCGCCTAGGATGACGAGCCGGTGTAGGACGGTGCTAGGAGCCACCGCTTCAGCACGCATGGACGCCGCTGCATATGTCAAGCCGGAGTGTCATGCAGCAACTGATCTTAGATCTAATGTCGAAGTAGAGACGCAATGCATGTGACGAAAGATGCAAACCGATCATAGATCGGAAAACCAAATAAAAATAACACCGATCAATTAATCAGTAAGAGAGAAAACCCCAATCAACGAATTGGGAAAAAGACTTTTTAGGTCACCCGATCAACGCAATCGGCGGATGAACCTAGGTACGGGATGCGTGGCCCCCGACGGCGATCATGAAGACTGACCGCCCCGGGGGCGGCGCTGAGCGGAAGCAGTGGCGGCGACTAGGGTTTGGATCGGTTAGGCTGATACCATGTTAGAAGGGATAGAGAGGGATTGGTGAAATTGATTGATGTATTATTAAGGCTCGAGGGCGAGTATATATTGAGTACAAGACTTGAAGGATAAGAAGACTCTCCTGGAGATAAGGTAGGAGAAGGATTACAAATCCTCGACTACCAAATACATGTAACCCAAATATACATCATTCCTCCGTGCACTTGACAATGACTGTGCCTCTGCAGTTCATGTTATACTCAAAGTTGCTCAAGAAGCTTTATGTGGTACTCCCTAGGTGTTCTTGTACTGATACATTGTTGAAAATATGCTCTAGAAGCAATCATGTCATGGTGGCATTTCCTTATGTATTCATGGGTTATATGTATTATCCTTGAACATCATCACTGATATGTATCAATAACTGCGTAACTTATTTGTGAGACTATATATTGTATGATGATTGCTCTAATAGTCCCTAGTTGATAAGGTTATATCGACACATATCATTTTACTAGGATACAATTCAGTTGATGACTATGTATCACAAGTCTCGGACATAAAGATGCTAACCGATAGTATGGATCCGTGGATGAGGAACACCGAGTTGGAAAGACCCTCTTTGAGATACAGTGAGATATTTTCTATTCCATGTCCTAGACTTGAGGTTCGTGCATGTTCTCCGCATGAGGACAGACTCCCTTAAGGTCTATCAAATGCTACTTTATAACTGGGTAGTTATTGTAGGAGATATGCCCTAGAGGCAATAATAAATGATATTATTTATCTCTGAGTTCATAATTATGTTTATGTTCCATGCTATAACTGCAATGATTCTCGAGTCTGCAATATCCACGAGGCTCGGAGGAAGACTCATATGCACGTGTGGAATAATAAACGGTAAGAAGTATTCCTAGTCTGGCCTCTAAGACTAGCTCAAGTGTTGCATGATGATTCTGTTTTCCTGGTCATGGGCATGTCTATGCCAGCAACTTTGAGGGCACAATGTTAAGAGAACATTTGTGTTGAATCGACCCGGATTGATGTTATGCTATGTGATTCATTCGTCACAAGTTTATTGGTACGTAACACAGAGATGGTTAACGTTTGCATGATTCCTTAGACCATGAGAGTATCGAGTTTCTTCATGCTTGCTTCATGAACTTTGGGGTTTGTTAAACGTCATCCATAAATGGGTGGCTATTACGGCGGCTTACGGGTTCATGGAAAAGTGTGTTAAGTAACTTGATAGCTCAAGATTGGGATTTGCTCCTCCGACGATGGAGAGATATACTCGGGCCCTCTCGGTGTTATGGTGTCCATCATCGTCTGGCCAGACACTTTGTGATTTGATCACGGGGATGCCGGAACACGAAACGAGAAAAGAGAACAAAACCGGTAACGAGGTAACTAGCATAGTGGACAAGTTGTTGATCCACGGGAATGCCAACATGTATCACCTCGGGTATTTGTAACATATCGCGAAGCAACAGGAATAGCACACGGCAACTGGAGGTTCACTCGAATATTTATTTGTGTGCGTATAGGGGTCAATATGGGTGTCCACGGCTCCGATGTTGATCATTGATCGGAAGGGGTTCCGGGTCATGTCTATACTTCACCGAACCTATAGGGTCACACGCTTAAGGGTCATCTATCTGCTGAATACTAGACAGGGACTGAGAGAAAATCACCGAAAAAGTTTCGGACACCGAAAAGTTTCGGACAGCGGAATCGTACCGCAAAGAGAGGTCATCGGATAAGTTTCGATGATACCGAAAAGTTGTTTCGGGATACACCATTAAGTCAAATTGGTTTCGGCACATGCCTGATAATTCTTGGAGGATGCCAGAATCATTCTGGAAGCTTTTTGGAATTTTCTGAGATAAAAACCGGAAATGTTCCGGAGCTGCCGGAGCCACTTCATATGCGTTTCGCAGATGAAAATCAGTAAAACCGGAATTGTTTCGGAACGCGTTGAAAATCATTTTAGTGGGTACTGGAAATGTTCTTAGCCCACATAAATATTTTCAGTTCGATCAGACGCTAAAAAATGTCGTCGTGAATAGTGAAAATCAGCTTTATGGTTACTTTATGGAAAGCCACCTTTTGGGGCTTTGCTCCAAAAGATCTTGGGGATGACATGGATGGATAGGAGCCATTTTTTGGGCCCCTCATGGGGGTGTGGCCGGCCACATGGGGTATCCCCCCTTGGGGACCCTCTTGTTCATTGGTTTCACTCCTAGGTCCTTGTGGAAGGACTTCATTCATGTGCATTTTGGGTTTTTTGTGAAACTACCCTACCCCCTTGGGATTTTCTATAAATAGAGGTGGAGGGGCAGCCCTCCACACTCATCCCTTCTCACATACAAGTGTCATGCATGATCTGGCTTCTCTCTCCCTCCCAGCGAAACAGTTTCGTAGGGCCGAAAGGCTGTCTGGGTTCCGGCAGGAACTAGTTCTGGACGGCGAAGCCCTGCCGGATAGATGACACCGTATGTGTGCAACTCTGTAGAGAGATCGTAGTTTCGGTCTTAGTTCGTGAGTGCCTCCCGAAGGGCTGTCCGTGTGACCGTCCGAGTTTCGAAGGTCCTCCCGAAGGGCTGTCCGAGTGACCGCTCGAGTTTCGAAGGTCCTCCCGAAGGGCTATCCGCGACACCGTCTGGGGGGGGCTGTTCGACCGCCTCCCGGAGGGTTGTCTGAGGAGCATATGAGGGTATACATCCTCGCGGTTGGGAGGTTGTAAATCCTAGCTACGGGGATCTGCACTGCCGATCGTCATCGACTCTACTTCCCGCTGCGCTACGAGTCCGTAACGAAAAGATCAAACCATGTATGCAGTCTCCATAGTGGTCCTGGGCTGGTGCGTAGGTCGAAATTTTTTTGTTTTCTGCTGCGTTACCCTACAGTGGCATCAAGAGCCGTGCTATGCGTAGATGCAGGTTTCGATCTAGAATACATAGAGATGTATGGGTATTGCATAATATAATTAGGTAGTAGATGAGATCTATTGCTGAAAATTATTTATGCGGGTGACAGATGAAATCTGTTACCCGACGTTCTTGTTGCTTTCCTAGAATTTGCGTTTGCTCAATCTCGAGACAGCATGGTGGAATTTGACAAAGTTCTGGCAGTCCGTGATCCTGATTGATCATGGAAGTGCTATCAGTTCTTTGGGTTCTGCCGTAGTCAAAAGAAAGATGAAATTCGCAGATGAAAGGGCATTGCAGATATGATCTGCACGGGGGTCATGCGTATGACGAAGTTTAGTATGGGGCTCGAGATTTAATTATCTCGTGTTTCATACACCCCGAGATGTTAATCTAGCAACTAGAATAATCATACTTGATGATAAAACGTTGGTAGCTGCGGTTTAAGTCAAAACCTTAGAAGCCACGGAAAATAAAATTTTGCATAAACCGATTAGAGGCGTCTAACTTGGTTTTGCAGGATATGCATGTGATGTGGTATAGCAATGCTCATATTCAATTTGATTATGTATGAGATGACTATGTGATGTAATTAACATGACCTGTGTGTCATGATTCGGCATGATGGCTGGAGCCATATGATTGTCACTTTAATGACCTGTGTGTCAACCTTAAGTAATGCACTTATTTTATTAACTATAGAGATAGCAATATTATCTGGTGCATCGACAAGGTGGTGGCAATCTTCGCGAAGGTGAACACCGACGCGAATGCCGAAGACGAAGAAATGAAAGACTTCTCCGTCAGAAAGGGATATACCATATCATGCTATTCTGAATTGCCTGAGATGTTTATCCCTTATGATGCACCCTTCTTGATTGCACGGTAGTCGCTTTTTATTAGGGTGATCTCTCACTTAAAATATCAAAGTAGTTAGTGTTCACCCAAGTGTAGCACCGTCTGAAATTCGTATCTTTTCGGGGTGCGCCATGTACACATGAGCACGAACGAAACGAGAGGAATGAGGCGGGTGAGGTCAGACCTCGCAGCAAGATCACTTGGTTGTCTTTGACGTTCAGGCAGGAGAGTCCTGAGCTCGGAACACGCCCATCGAAAGATGAACAAGAATCACATAGAGATGTGATCGGCAAGTTGGCCTACCGATTGAAATTCGTGTCATCAGTGATGAACCCGTCAATGGCATCGAATAGAAATATGGATCTTGAATCACTCTAAATCAATTATGAGAGATATTGATTTGAGTGGGAGCGCACTGTTGAATTAACATGTTTAATTCTCAGTGCAGTTAATTATGAACACTGTCTAAGTGTTTCTTGCAAAATAGTTGTAGAATAAATGGCTCGCGATTCCACTTTCCCTGTTAAAATTGAATAGCTGTTAAATATCTGGTTAAAACTTTACGATTGGTAACGTAATATGAGGATAAGTGCCGAGAAGGACTTTGTCCTATCGCATGCTTTCCGTATCCTCCCGCTAATGCTATGGATCATGTGACTCTCGTCCTTCGATCCAAAAGCTAGAATTCTGTTATGGTCAAGTGGAATATGTTTGCTTCCATGAAACCCAAACTTCGAAAGTTGGGATAGTTATATGATATTCATGGAACTGAAAATTATTTTCAGATACAAACAAAGCAATGTTTGTTTGCAAGTATTAGTAAAAGTGTTTACTATGCATTTGACTGTTGGGAAAGGGATCCAGAAGAACGCCTGTCATATAATGAAAGGTGAATAAAACAACAACTTAAAGAGAAAGGAAGTGTCCAAAGGATGTTAGTATGACTTACACGCCTAGGAAGTCCGGGGCTAACGCCACTCTTAAGTTGGGTGCTTTTTTTGCGAGTAGGAGAAATACTAAAAGTTAAACTGTTAGAAGTATAAAGGCAGAAAGAAAGATGACTGGAATATCCAGCTCATGTATGAATGTCATACAAGTTTTTGATGTATAGTAGGCTGGTCAAAGATATAGTTCTTGGGAATTGTGGTTAAACATGTTAATCACTAATTCTTGGGTATTGTGAGTTAATCACAAAGATACCCGCTCGATTGCATTCAATTGCGAATCACTGTAAGAGCTACTATGGCCTAAAAAGACTAGCCAGAAACGAGGTTAAGGTATACACAGGGAACATAGTAAATGTTACTATACCTTCCATCGGTGTATTGCCGTCTGTATTTATTTTCATAATTCATTTAGAGTTTTACAAACTCTAGCCCATTGCATAAGGTATCTTGCAAGAAGGTTGTTCATAAGAGAACTTTTTATGTTCGATGTTATGAATAACACAAGGGCCATACTTTCATTATGAATGAGATGTATGTTATGAATATTGATAATAATACAATACCTCTGGGTTTACTTTCATAATTCATTTTAGAGTTTCATACACTCTAGCCCATTGCACAATGTTTGTTGCAAAAGAGTTGTTCATAAAAACAACAATTGTTGTTAAGTATTATGAATAACATAAGGGCCATACTTCCATCATCGATGGGACGTATGTTATGAATGTTGAGGGTAATATGATACATCCATAACACTGACGCTAAATGTCGCAAGACTAAAAGAATACCACACAAGTGTGGCACTACATTTGGTCACATTGGAGAAACCCGCATGGAAAATTCCATTATGATGGATTTTGAAGTCTTTTTGATTTTGAATCATCTGACACTTGCAACTTTCCTCCGAAAAGTAAAGTGACTAAAATACCGTTCACAAGCCATAAGGAACGAACAACAAACTTATTAGTAATCATACATTTGATGTGTGTAGTCCGATAAGTGTTGTTAGTGGTGGATTTATTTATCTTCAGAAATGACTCAAGTAGATATATGGATATTTACTTGATGAGGCGTAAGTCTGGATCTTTTGAAATCATTTGAAAGGTTCTCAAAAATGAAGTAGAAGTTATTGTAACAAGAAAATTATGTTTCTGCA
Source organism: Aegilops tauschii subsp. strangulata (assembly GCF_002575655.3). Classification (NCBI taxonomy): domain Eukaryota; kingdom Viridiplantae; phylum Streptophyta; class Magnoliopsida; order Poales; family Poaceae; genus Aegilops; species Aegilops tauschii. The sequence continues at coordinate 27,444,988 of NC_053037.3, read as the reverse complement.
ATTTGATTGCACAAAGGAATATTTGAGTTACATGTTTAGCGAATTTCTGATGAGTTGTGAAAGGGGATTCATAACTTGCACCTCCCGGAACACCACTGCAAGTGGAAAGTCCGTGGAGATGTAATCAAACCATTTATGACATGGTAAGGTCAAAGATGACATAAATAAATTTGCCATTATCCCTTTTAAAGAGTGATGCTTTAGAGACTACGGCTTTTACACTGAAAAGAGCTTCATCAGGTCTGTTGAAATGAAGCCATGGTATGGTACGCCCAACCATGTTGTATATTTTCTTAACATTTGGAATATGGGGCTTGTGTAAAAGGTTACAAACCTATTCCAAATCAGACAAGTGCTACTTTGTAGGTTATCCCAAGTCATTGGGTATTCCTCCCTCACTATACCGAGGCAAATAGGTTTGCCACAAAGAACGGTATGCTTTAAAAAGAGAATGGTTCTTTCTAAAAGGTGAGTGGGAGAATAGTGCAACTCGACGAGATAAACAGTATCTTCATCAGATCAAAGGAAAGAGACCTTGGAAGAAATTCCAGAGTTTCCTACTGCGACTGATACGGAAGTCTCTACAATAAAATGTATGAACTTCGGTCGAACTTGCAGCTGAACCACGTAGGCAAGGCTCGTGCAAACCTCTCAGGTGCGCAAACGAGATATTGTTGTTAGACAACATTATACCTACGATACACAAGGAAGTGTTGATAGGCCCTGACTCCGGAATTGGCTAAATGCCAATACAACCCGAGTTAGTTTCCATATAAGTGATTCAAGATTAAAACCTTGATACACCTTTCGGAAGACTTAGAGTCTAAGGAATATTTATGGAACTTAAAACTGATACAGATAAAAATGTTTTATCCATAAAGCTCGACTTGTTGAAATAAGTTCAAGAGTTGACTACGATGAGGTTGTTTTCATCATAGCGATGCTTAAAGTCGGTTCGGGTTGAACTAGCAATTAATACATATTTCAGTCATGACATATGAAACATGGATGACAATAGGATTTCCATCTGATGGAAATGAAACCAAGGACTTGCATGTGTTACAGTCCAAGGCATTTTGTCTATCCAGAGGATGCTAGTAAGGGTGCAAACTTCAGAGTTCCAGCGATGGACAGAAGAGAGCAAAATGGAGTTGGAATCTTCGTGCTTTGATGAAATGGTCAAAGGGGTTGACTTCATCAATGGGTAACGAAGATGCTTGTAATTCAAGAAAGTAAGTGGGAGCATAATAATATTTCTAAAAACCTTGTGTGCTTGACACATTGTTAATTGGAAATAAATTTCTTCACACGAATTAGGACTTCATTTGAAAATAGTTTTTTGATGAAGTGCTTAGGCTAAATAGCCTCAATATTAGGCATAATGATCTATGGAGATAGATTTACCTAATAGGGCTAAGCAATGAATACATATTGCCAAGGTGCTAAAACCTTTTAGCATTTAAAACCGCCAGGGAGTGATTCTTGCCGGAGTCACATGGAAGAGTTTTTTTTGCAAGACTCGGTGTCCCAAAACACTGATGAGCAAAATACATGATGCAGATTCCACACACTTTTGTGTTTGGATTAATCATGTATTCCATGGTATGTAAAACAACCAGATATGTCCGATACTCCCAAGGTGTTGCGAGTATGGATACCAAAGTGATCAAATTACTGATCATGGGACAACAGTGAAAGATGTCACAGAGTACTAGAGTAAGTACTGATGACATGGTTTCCTCGCAAGCAGAGATCATGAAGAGTTCATTGTAAAATGTTATATCGATACAGTCTTCATCTTTTCTCCATGCGATTTTCGATTTAAATTAAGGGTTTTGTGTAACACACAATGTGGTGGCACAGTTAGTTGGAATTTGTTCAAACTAGTTACTGTGGTGTATTCTATAACAAGGGCTAAGTATGTTGACGCTTTAGAAGCGACAAAGAAGATGTTGAATCATATAGTTCATTCATGAACTTAGTATGGTTCCAAGATGGCTTCTGACAATGGGACACTACTCCAGGTAGTTGTTCCATAACTCAGTCTGAGGAATTCAGGTTCGACCTATGATTCACATACATACAAAGCCAAGTCCACACAAAATATGAATTTTGTGAAAACGTGAAAACGCGAGGACATGCAAAGATACACACGGAGCTGAAGTCGTCAGATCCGCTGGACATCAGGCTATACCACAAGCGAAGCATATTTACACCGGTGTGCCACAGGTGTGAAGTGCATTAGCATTAACTAGATTATTGACTCTAGTGCAAGTGGGAGTCTGTAGGAGATATGCCCTAGAGGCAATGATAAATGATATTATTTATCTCCGAGTTCATATTTATGTTTATGTTCCATGTTATAACTGCAATGATTCTCGAGTCTGCAATATCCACGAGGCTCGGAGGAAGACTCATATGCACGTGTGGAATAATAAATGGTAAGAAGTATTCCTAGTCTGGCCTCTAAGACTAGCTCAAGTGTTGCATGATGATTCTGTTTTCCTGGTCATGGGCATGTCTATGCCAGCAACTTTGAGGGCACAATGTTAAGAGAACATTTGTGTTGAATCGACCCGGATTGATGTTATGCTATGAGATTCATTCGTCACAAGTTTATTGGTACATAACACAGAGATGGTTAACGTTTGCATGATTCCTTAGACCATGAGAGTATCGAGTTTCTTCATGCTTGCTTCATGAACTTTGGGGTTTGTTAAACGTCATCCGTAAATGGGTGGCTATTACGGCGGCATACGGGTTCATGGAAAAGTGTGTCAAGTAACTTGATAGCTCAAGATTGGGATTTGCTCCTCCGACGATGGAGAGATATACTTGGGCCTTCTCGGTGTTACGGTGTCCATCATCGTCTGGCCAGACACTTTGTGATTTGATCACGGGGATGCCGGAACACGAAACGAGAAAAGAGAACAAAACTGGTAACGAGGTAACTAGCATAGTGGACAAGTTGTTGATCCACGGGAATGCCAACATGTATCACCTCGGGTATTTGTAACATATCGTGAAGCAACAGGAATAGCACACGGCAACTGGAGGTTCACTCGAATATTTATTCGTGTGCGTATAGGGGTCAATATGGGTGTCCACGGCTCCGATGTTGATCATTGATCGGAAGGGGTTCCGGGTCATGTCTATACTTCACCGAACCTATAGGGTCACACGCTTAAGGGTCATCTATCTGCTGAATACTAGACAGGGACTGAGAGAAAATCACCGAAAAAGTTTCGGACACCGAAAAGTTTCGGACAGTGTAATCGTACCGCAGAGAGAGGTCATCGGATAAGTTTTGATGATACCGAAAAGTTGTTTCGGGATACACCATTAAGTAAAATTGGTTTCGGCACATGCCTGATAATTCTTGGAGGATGCCAGAATCATTCTGGAAGCTTTTTGGAATTTTCTGAGATAAAAACCGGAAATGTTCCGGAGCTGCCGGAGCCACTTCATATGCGTTTCGCAGATGAAAATCAGTAAAACCGGAATTGTTTCGGAACGCGTTGAAAATCATTTTAGTGGGTACTAGAAATGTTCTTAGCCCACATAAATATTTTCAGTTCGATCAGACGCTGAAAAATGTCGTCGTGAATAGTGAAAATCAGCTTTATGGTTACTTTATGGAAAGCCACCTTTTGGGGCTTTGCTCCAAAAGATCTTGGGAATGACATGGATGGATAGGAGCCTTTTTTGGGCCCCTCATGGGGGTGTGGCCGGCCACATGGGGTATCCCCCCTTGGGGACCCTCTTGTTCATTGGTTTCACTCCTAGGTCCTTGTGGAAGGACTTCATTCATGTGCATTTTGGGTTTTTTGTGAAACTACCCTACCCCCTTGGGATTTCCTATAAATAGAGGTGGAGGGGCAGTCCTCCACACTCATCCCTTCTCACATACAAGTGCCATGCATGATCTGGCTTCTCTCTCCCTCCCAGCGAAACAGTTTCGTAGAGCCGAAAGGCTGTCTGGGTTCCGGCAGGAACTAGTTCTGGACGGCGAAGCCCTGCCGGATAGATGACACCGTATGTGTGCAACTCTGTAGAGAGATCGTAGTTTCGGTCTTAGTTCGTGAGTGCCTCCCAAAGGGCTGTCCGTGTGACCGCCCGAGTTTCGAAGGTCCTCCCGAAGGGCTGTCCGAGTGACCGCTCGAGTTTCGAAGGTCCTCCCGAAGGGCTATCCGCGACACCGTCCGGGGGGCTGTTCGACTGCCTCCCGGAGGGTTGTCTAAGGAGCAGATGAGGGTATACATCCTCGCGGTTGGGAGGTTGTAAATCCTAGCTGCGGGGATCTGCACCGCCGATCGTAATCGACTCTACTTCCCGCTGCGCTACGAGTCCGTAACGAAAAGATCAAACCATGTATGCAGTCTCCATAGTGGTCCTGGGCTGGTGCGTAGGTCAGAAATTTTTTGTTTTCTGCTGCGTTACCCTACAGTTATGAAGGTAGATTTTGGTTGGGTCAACCGAAATGGCATTGGCTCCTCCAATTCAGAAAGATGTTCACTGGGCCCTCTCGACTGAACAGATTCAGAATGCCATGTGACTTGGGTTTAAGTGTTAATCTAGTTCTAGAATTTGTATCACACTTTCGATAAGAGAGGTTGAGCTACCAACAAGGGTGCCAAGTACTGGCCTTAAGCTTGATAACACATATTGAGAGACAAAAAAATGTTGCACATGACACATTGTCAAGGTTCGTCAATATTACTTTGCGCGGAGTTGGCACGTTCTGCTAGGAGCCGCTACTAGTTATCGACTCTAGTCGTGTCCATCTAGTTTAGAAAATCTGCTGGAAACTGAATGGAAATTCAGTCTACAAAATCGACGAAACAAAAAAATATACAAGCCTATCAATCTAGTGTTGTGGTTTTCTTGTCTTCAAACCATAGACCAATAGCACAAGTGAACATGGTTAGTTAGTTGTAACGACGTCCGAGAAACTTACAACAAATTTCATTTATTTTGAATGAATGCTCAAGACAAGTCTTGCTTCCAATTAACAAAGCCATCAATCAGCCAAGAAATTACAACATAAAAGTGCTTGTGTGTGTGGGGGGGGGGGGGGGTCCGGGGATACCCTTTGAACTATGTTGCAATGATGAACAAGTAACAATGTGATGAATTGCTGATATATATGTCGTTATGTCGCCATGAAGTATTGACATATACGTTGAGTTGTTGTTGTGAACAACTTGTGATATATACGTCGAATTGTTGTTGTCATCAATTTCTGATAAACCCCTAGACCCTAACCTTACACTAAAAGCCTTGCCTTCGAAGACTCAAATATTATAGAACCTAACCTTAACCTAAAAGCTCCGTCTTCGACGACTTGACTACCCTAGACCCTAACCCTACCCTAAAAGCCCCAACGTTTGATGACTTGACAACCCTAGATTGTAACCCTAACCTAAAAGGCTTCCCTTCGATGACTTGACACCCTAGATCCTAACACTATCTTAAAAGCATCATCTTTGACGACCGGCAATCCTAGACAGTTAACATCTCACATAACTACACCACTAATAGATCACCTATAAATGGATGCAAACATTAGTAAATCTGTCTGTTCCAGCATTGAGATAATTAAACATGCACTGGAATCTAAATTTAGGACTTGGGTAATTTTCCATTTGTATTGTACTCAGAGTGCACCTGCTTCCGTGGTTTGTATCAATGAATGTATGCGGATGATCCCTCGGTCTTCTATATTATGCCTTCTAGTCAACTTGCGCCACCTTAACATGATCCTTGCCATGTAGGCCTTGGTCTTTGGCACTTCAACTCCATAATTTACCTTAGTATTTTCCATGATTTTATCAACCCCATCTGAATGTATGCTCACATGCTCCAACCTTTATGCTTTCTCTCCATGCACACCACAAGTGTGCTCCGGGTTTATCTTCCTGATGCAAATGGTCTTCTTATGGGCAACCTTAAAATCAAAGAGTGAAATGGACACCCTTCCTCTGTGAACTTGACAATGACCCTATCTCTACATTTCATGTGATACTCAAAGTTTCTCAAAAGCTTTATTTGGTAATCCCTAAGTGGTCATCTAAACTGATGGACACCGCCAAAGCAGAACTTCTTGAAAAGTTGTTCGTGTGCATCAGGCAATGTCTAATCATAGCACCTCATATCATTCATCTTCTTTGCCCTGCTCTTCCTTCCACTAGGTAGTGGAAAAGGAATTACGCTATCATCTTCATCACTGCACTCCAAGTCACTAGGAAAGCACTCCTTGTCTGGTGATGGACAAAAAATCATGCTCTTTGCCATAGTTAGCATCAATGTGTGATCTTGTTGTTGGGCCAGGATTTTTGATTGGCTTAAACTTATGTGGAAGTGTAGGCTGATGTCCATGTCCAAAATCTAGGTTCTCTTCATGTGTGCACATCTCTTCCACTTATGCATCTCCTTCAAAGTGAAACAAAGTATCACCCCTTCGCCTCTTGATTTCTTTAAGCCTCTCAACGATTTCCATTTCTTATTCCCTTTGTTTTTCACATTCTTCTTCTCAGTATCCACACATGTCATTGTGAAAATCTTCTCCATATCCAATATCTTGAGAGATAACATGCTCCGATATAGTATTTTCTTTCTAAACGTTGCTACTTTGTGTGTGCTGAGATAAAGGAAACTGATTTAATATATACTACCCATTCCCTGAACCTATAGTAACATGTGTCTCAATGATGTTTGCTTAAATTCGGGGGCTCATTTGCTTTAATCGTAGTAATATTCAATATTTTCTCCTCCTCAAAATGCATAAACCATCTCTTCAACTATTCCATCACCATCTATAAGCTCCATCCCTTCCTCCTACACATAATACATGTAATCATTTCTTCCCTATCCCTATGTTTCAATAAGTGCCAACATATATTAACGAAACTTATATATGAGAGGGACATAGTTCATTCCAAACTGTCCCAGCCTTGGGATGAAACCTTATTTCACACATATCACATTCCAAACTACATAGAATTATCAGTTTAAAAAATATTTCATAAACCTTAATTCCCAAAGTGACTTACATGATAAATAACAAAATTCTAAGAAACCCTGAATTACCAAATTGATGCACAAACCCTAATTATACAAACCCCTAATACCAAATGGCATAGAAACCCTGATTCTTGATTACTAATTTGCCTTAAACCCTAAACCCTCAAATGGAACCCTGGATTCCTAAATCAGAGGGGAAATTGCTAGCTGAGAAGGACAAAGGAGGAGGACTCACTCGACGCCATCGAAGTGGGAGGCCCAGCGATGGCCTTGCGTAAGATTGGCCACCACCGCACGTGCGAGAGTTGCTGCCTTCGCATGCACCGGAGACCGCAGACGTGGTTGTCCGGGGAAGATTGCGCTCCCGAGTCCTAAGTTAGTCATCCACCTTGTAGTCATTTCCCTAGCCAGTGGTCCCTCCTTTGGCGATTAAGTCCCGCCGCTACCATCGCCGAGCGCGAGAGCGGGCGGGGGAGGGGGGGGGGGGAGAAAGCAAGACAAAGGTGAGGTGGGAGATGTGTGAAATGAAACAGTAGCTTCCGATCGAGCTAGGTAACAGTTGTAACCGCGCAGCATGCGGCACACGCCCTATGCTACGCAGCATGACACATGGGGCGAACTGGCTAGAATCACGGTTAAAATGTGCTTACTGCCTCACTAGAGTTTCTGAGAAAAATTACGTGGATGCCGGTTATTTCTGTAGTGAAACCCAATTGTGGTGGCATTCGGTAACCCTAAACCCTCACTAGCGGTTTAGAAAAAAAATGAACCCTCACTAGAATTGCCCACACGCATATTTGACCACCTTAGTTGTGCCATCACGCTGCCGAGCGCGTCGCCAGTGCGCAACAGTGAGAGCTTGCACCCGCACCTCCACCATTAGTCGCGTGGATTATTTTCATAAAATGTACAAGAGGAGCTGTCTACTTGTCCTTGGTCTTGAACTGCAGTGAAGCCAACTTCCCAGTTTTCCAGGCGATTGTCCCCTAAAGTGTCATCGGAATCTGCCGCACCTTGAGAGAGGCTGCTGCATGTGCCTCCACACTTCCTGCTACAGGTGCCCCCAACATCTCGTAAGCTTTTTATACTTGCAAGTAGGAAAAGATGTGAGGATGATGCCAGAGTAGTTTGTCTTTTGTGCCATTTGCCATTTGGCCATGCCGTACCCTTCCTATATAAGCATGGCAATGCCAAAGCAGAGGCAGAGCAATCCAGTATAGCAGCAGTGGAAGAGCGGAGCAGGGAGCCTTTCTTCCAGCTCACCAGCTAGCTCAACCACCACCTTCTTGTTCAGCCAGGATGAACAAGGTGAAGAGCCATGGCGGCAAGCACACGGGGTCAGCAGGAGGAGGAGGGATCAGCAGGATGCTGAGGCAACACAAGGCCAGGCTCTACATCATCCGGCGATGCGTTGTCATGCTCCTCTGCTGCCATGACTGACCCTACATTGGTGTCCTGTTCTTCGTTTGATCCTCTCTCGTTTGTAGCTAGGCTAGCTAGGCTTAGACAGATTCTCTGTTGTGTGTATGTGTGCATAGGGTAGTTTATGTTTAGATAGATTTCGCTGACGGTTAGTTCGGATGTTGAAGTTTTGTGTGGTGCCATGGTTATACTAAGTCCTGCAACGGCAAGGATGTGCATGTAGTATCTGAGATGTTTGGTCTTGCCATCTTTGTTCTGAATTTGCTCCATCAGTAATGGAAGGTTCTCAGAAAAGAGAAAAAGAAAAAACAATTATTATGAAAGTGCTGAGCAAAAGATTATCTCTTGGCATCGTCCAATTGTACCATAATTGTGACCTGTGAGTCTCTGATTGCTAACGCCATACATGCGTCCTTTTGGGGTGTTCTTATTTCGCTCGATTAGGTCAGTTGTTGGGACGATTTCACACACAAGGCCATCTCAAAGGAGTGCATTTTCGGAATGAATTTGCAAAGTTACTCAGGAAATTGGCACCTAATTAATATTTCAGGGAAAGGCCACCATTTCAGGGCAAAATTTGAACATGTTTTTTTCCGCAGAAAATTTCTATTTCTGATGGTAACCTCACACTTAGACATTGAAAGACTCATTTTATCTTCTGCCCAGTATGCAGACACACTGAGCGACTATCTACACACAGCTCCTTGCCATCTTTGTTCTGAGTTTGTCTAGGAAATACCCAGCTTTAAATTTCTGGTAAACGGAGCAGCACTGGACCAAAGAAACGAGAAGCTTCAAGGTACGTACGTACAGTACTTGCAGTATTGTTTGGTGAGATGTTGCTGGGTATACTCGCCTCAACTTGAATCTCAAGGAGGCACTTTGGGTTTAGTGCAAGATGGCTCTCTTGTTCTTTAATCAGCCCAGAGGCCCCGTTTAACCCGCCATTGGAGGCTGCGTAAGAAATGCTTTTATCCTGCGACCCCACTTGCCATGTAATTTCTTCTGGACTCAAGTCCAGGTTCAGATCATTCATGTAAATTATGGCTTGGAACAGCTTAACTGGTGCTAATCAAGGTGCTAGTTGCTATTTACTTGGACCAGTGGCTCTGAAGTCCGGGCGGTTTGCTGCAAACCACGGATGTGAAAACCGCGGTACCACTACCTCCACAGCGGTGGGGCGTCGAGTGTCGGCGCTGTCTTTGGAACCGAATGGGGAATCCAGTTTACAAAATCGACCAAGCAGAGAAATGTGAAAAACATGTCAATCTAGTGTTGTGTGTTTTCTGGTCTCCAGACATAGACCAGTAGCACAAGTCTGAACATAGTTAGTTGCTGTAACAACGTCCAAGAAACTCGCAACAATTTTTATTTTTTAAAGAATGAAAACTCGAAATAAGACCGGCTTTGAATTAACAAAGTCGTTAACCAGCCAGAAAATTACTACATAAAAGCGAAAAAAAACTGGGGAAAGCAGCTTTGGATTAACTATGTTGCTCTGATGAACAAGTTACAATGTGATGGTTTTCTGATATATGTATATATGTTGTTGTGCTGTGATGAACTATTGACATATTTGTTGGATTGTTGATATGAACAATTTGTGACATATATGTTGGATTTTTGTTGTGATCAATTTGTGACAAGCCCCTAGACCCTACCCCTACCCTAAAAGGCTCCCCATCAACGACTCGGCACCGTAGACCTTAACACTAACCTAAAAGCCTTGCCTTCGATGACTCGACAACCCTAGATCCTAACCTAAAAACCTCATCCTCGACGAGTCAACAACCATGGACCCTAATCCTATCCAAAAAGTCCCGTCTTCGATGGCTCAACAACCCTATACAGATAAAATCTCACATGACTACACTACTACTACCTCGGTCCAGAATTACTTGACATGAAATGAATGTATCTAAACCTAGGTCTAGATATACATCCATTACGCGTCAAGTAATTCAGACGGAGGGAGTAATAAATTAGCTACAAATGGCTTACACCCACTAAGAAATCCCTCCTTTGCAACAACGAGACATACACTACATCAGAAGTTGTATCGAGGATGGCACGATCACCGTCAAATTCATCGACACCGACGTTCAGTTCGCGGATATCTTCACCAAGGCATTTGAGCGCGTTCGTCCTCAGCTGCTCCACGAGAGGATCAAGATCATCGAGGTGAAGTAAAGCGGCTGCAGCTGGCTTAGGGGGGAGATTGTCCGCAGCTCGTTTTGCTTGCCATGGCAGCGTTTCATTACTGACCCTACATGGGTGTTCTGTTCTTCGTTTGGTCCTCTCTTGTTTGTAGCTAGGCTAGGCTAGGCATGGCTGTTTCTCATGCCGCATATCCCATGAGTAGTTAGCTAATTGCTAATAATGCATATATACGCCCTTCCGGAATGTTCTTGCCTCATTTGGTTGGATCAGTTGTTGGAACGATTAATTTCTCATGCAAGGCCATCTCAAAGGCGTGCATTCTGGGAATGAATTTGTCGCATATATCTCGGGGTGCACTTGGCAAGATTAGTATGTATCTTCGTTCAAAAATTCAAATAGTTGTACATAGAACAAAATAATAAAAGTAGTGATTATGATTTCTAAAGATGGTAGTAACATTTCCCTCACACCGATAACTTTACTCGGAAAATAGGCAGCGTTGTCACGGGTGTGTTTGGTTAGTGCCCACATTGTCCTTACAAAATATTTGAAATAGTTAGAGCATCTCCAGCCGCGCCCCAGGAAGGCCTCTCCAGGCGATTTTTTCGCGCCGGCGCTGAAAAAAAGGCCCAGTCGCGTCCCCAGGAGCCCGATTTTCGCCGGCCTGGGCCGAAATCAGCGCCGGCGGACCCAGGCCGAACCCGGCGCGCTTGGGGGCGCCCGGGGGCGCCGGGGCGAGTGGTTTTGGCGCGAAAAAGCCGCGGGCCAACCGCGTCAGCGACACCACGCCTTGCCTTCCCCAAACGCCTCGGTTCCCGCGGAGAATCAATGGCAAGGCCGCCGCCGCCGGTCAGCCTTGCCATTGATTCCTCAAGGGCGGCGCGTCACGGGACGGCGCGCCGACGCCTCCCCTTCCTCGCACGCGTACACACAGGCGCGGCGCGCCTATATAAGCCGGTGGCCTCGCTCGCCTGTGGCCACACCAGCCCAGCCCTCGCCGCCGAGCTATACCTCTCCTGAGCGCCGCCGCCGAGCCTTCCCTCTCCCTCTCCCGAGCGCCGCCGCCCAGCCCCTCCCTCTCCCTCCCCTCCCCGATGGCCGAGCGTTTCCCCGGAGACGAGGCGGCGGCCAACGGCTTCGGCCGCCGCACGCTCCGCGAACAGGAGTCCTGACTCCTATTCCAGGCGAACATCCCGGCGTCGCCGGACATGCGCGCCGGGCCGACGGGCTGGAGGCTCAGCAACGGGGGAGTGCCCATTCCCCCGTTGCCCGACGCCGTGGCCAAACCCTCCTACTTCGCCGACGAGGTCGACGTCGTGGGCGCCTCCCTCACCGACGCCCAACTCTCCCTCCCCCAGTACGCCGCCGACAACCACGCGGCTTGGGCGGCGTACTTCGAGCGCCGTCAGCAGCAGCGGATGGCGTCCACCAACGGCGCGCCGGTGGTCAGCGGCCTGAAGAACAGCGAGGGGCGCCACCTGTGGTGGGGCGTCCCCGGCCGCACACTCGAGGGCGTGCTGACGCACCTCGAGGGCGGCAACGACCCGCCGTTGGCGTACCCCCCGGCGAGGGCGGCCGCCCCGGCGCACCACCGACGCGATAGGCCATGGGCGCCAAGGACGTTCGGCTCCTCCTCTTCTTCCTCCTCCTCGCGCTCTTCCTCGCACTCCTCCGGCACTCCGGCGCTGCTCGGCGTCAAGGCCGAGCCCGCGGCGAAGACGCCGCTCAGCCGGCGCACTCGCAGCGCCGGCATCGTCATCAACGAGGGCGGCCGGCGTGCCTCCTCGTCGGCTCCTCCTCCGCGTTTCGTCAAGCCAAAGACGGAGCCGGGGCTCGCGCCGGTGAAGGCAGAGCCGGGGCTCACCGCCGTGAAGACGGAGCACGGCGAGGTCGAGCGCGACGACGACGCGGCCCTTGAATGGGCACGCCAGGACTCACTCAAGATGGCGAGGGAGCGCCAGTGCGCCGCCCTGCAGCGCTTCGCGGAGCGCCGCCGGGGCCGCGACGAAGGAGGAGTCGTCGTCATCGACGACAGCGACGACGACGACGCGCCGCCGCCGCCACCAGTCCGCCATGGCGACGCCGGGTCCAGTAGGGGCGCCCGCGTCAAGGAGGAGAAGGCCGACGACGAGGATGGCGGCGACGACGGCGACTACTCGGTGTTCAGCCAATTTCTTTTAGATTAGTTTATTATATATTTGCTATGTAATGAAAATCGGCGAACTTTGTCGAAATATATGCCCAAGTTGGCCGAAATTTGTCGTGTTTAGCCGAACTTCGCCGAACTGTGCCGAAATTTGCTATACATTTTTAATTTTTAAACGCGCCTGGGGGCGGCCCTGGAGCCGGCGGCTGGGGACCAACTCGCCCCAGGCCCATTTTTTGTGCCGGCTCACCCCCAGGCGGCGATTTTACGCGCACCCTAGGGGGCCAACGGCTGGAGATGCTCTTAGCTTGCAAACTTTTTTGCCACATAATTCCTCACCCTCGTTTTTTTTGCGGGGATTTTCCTCACCCTCGTTTGGCCAACTATTTGGCAAAAATGTGTGAGAGGAAGGGGTGGACACCTATTGATAACTAAATTTTTGACTGCAAACCAAACAATGACCAATATTTTGATAGGAGAGTGGTTTTTCAGCTCCCGGGTGCCTAGGCACCCTCGATGAACAGTAAAATTAAAAAAAATGTAAAACTTTGCAACATAAAAGATGATCAAACTTTGTAGGCGCTTGCAAGTTTTCATGCCAAAAAACCTTTCTCTGCATGATATTTTGGCATGAAAACTTACAAGAACCTACAAAGTTTGATCATCTTTGATGTTGCAAGGTTTCAGATTTCGTTTTCTTTTTTCTTTTTCTTTTACTGTTCATAGAGGGTGTCTAGGCACCCGGAAGCTGTCACACCTTTCTCTTTTGATAGGCAGCCAATTGTTATGGCAGGGCTAGTATGGGCAGAAAACCAAACAGACCCATGTTTTAGCTTGATATTTCGCGGCAGATTTACTTTATTATTTCAGGGAAAATTCACATATTTTTGTCTGCCAAGAGGATTTATTTCTGATATTAACCTCACACTTAGAAATGAGAAGCTTCAACGTGCTTGAAATATTGCATACATGTTGCAATTCTTTTGGTCTTGATATTTTGTCTACGCAAAGCTCATAGCAGGTAGAGTCCCCTCAGATCTCACCCGGTGCCGTTATCATAAGTATTGCTCACGGTACTATATTATTGGACGACCAGGCAAGCTGATAATTAATAATTTATCCATGAAACATCCAGGTTTGTGCATAGCAACTACAATAATTTGGTGAAATGTTGCTCCCAAGAAGGTATACATGACATGCATGCACTTAACCTCCTTGACTCAAACTGAAACAAGCTTAATGGCCTGTTTTTTTAACTGTTCGAGGAGCCACTTTAGTTTAGTGCAAATTGGCTCGGTTGTTCTTTTATTAGTCCAAATGTCGGTGAGACCCCGTTTACCCCGCCATTGGAGGCCGTGTAAGAATATGCTAATCCTGTGACCACTTGCTGTGCTTTCTTCAGGCTTAACGTCCAGGTTCAGGCCGTCCATGTAAATTATTGCTTGGAACAGCTCAATTACTGCTGATCATGGTGCTAGTTGCTGTACTAGGACCAGTAAGCTCTGAATTCCGGGCGGTTTCCTGCAAACCACAGATGTGAAAACCGCGGCACCGCTACCTTCACAGCTCCCGCAGCCAGTGGCGATTCTATTAAGGGGGCTTCAATAGACTTAAGCCTACCCTCAAAAAAGACTATTACTATTTAGCCACCTAAACATATTGCTTGACAATTGTATTAAGGTGGCAGCGGCAGCCATCAAGCGTTGGCGGTGTCCGTCTTCAGAAACCGAAAGGAAATTCAGTATACAGAATCGACCAGACAGAAATGTGCGATGATGTATCTGCATGAACTGCGCAAAAATGTCGGTCAAGTATTGTAGTTTTATGGTCTCCATACCATAAACCAGCATCACAGGATGAGCATGGTTAGTTAGCTCTTAGCAATAACAACTTTCGAGAGACTTGTTTGCAAGATACAATGCTTTAGATGATGAGCATGATGCGACCAGATAACATTTCAAAGTGTCATTTTTTTTTTTTTGCTAAAGCTCGTTTATTGCACCTCTCCTACACCGCAGCTCATGCAATATTTAGTCAAACAGTGTAAAAGTATCATCACTATCAGACAAGTTCAGAGATATGGAAAAAAAATGTCGGGGAGATAGGCCAAAAACTGGGAGCTAATTGCACAAAACCACCACATTTGGGGCTTCGTTTGCGGAAAACTACCTGGTCGCTAATTTTTTTAAAAATCACCGCGCATTCAGTAATCTTTTTTGCAAAAAGCACTGATCGAGTGATTTAGCTCGTTTAATCACTTTTTGACAAGTGGGGCCGGATTATCAGGAGCTGACTTGGCAAAACATTTACAAACACCCCCTTAGATCTAAAAAATAAAAGCAATCAAGCCCCTCCCCATCCCCCTCCCCCTGCGGACAGCACCTCCTTCCTCAGGCGTAGCAGCAGGTGGGCACACCAGCTGGCGAGCCATGCGACGGTGCCAAAGATGTCCCCGCACGCGCTGGCCATCTTCGCAACCACGAGGGCCAGTAGCGCACTGTCGGCGGTGCCCACGAGCCTCCACACGCCGAGCCGCGCCACCTAGTCCTCCTCTAGCACACGCCACAACGTGGATCCAGGCAAACGGCGGCAGGGTTGACCGACGCCGCGGTCACGGCCATCCTCTTCCTCTCCGCTCTGTCAGCCCCCGCATCCTGCCTCACCGGCATCCCGCAACCCCGGCTGGATGAGGAGGATTGTAAGGACATCCGGGTGCCCGCACATGGTAGCGAGGTGCAGCGTCGTGCCCCGATGTGCCGCCTCGCCCATGTCAGTGCCTCTGTCCAACAGCAGCAGCCGCGGCGCAATGCCGGCGCCGCTTCTGCAAACTTGCCGCCCCCACTCCTACTCCCTGCGCCTGCAGTCCACTCCTTCTCCGGCGCCGTCTAGGAGTCGATGTGGTCGGGCTGGCCCGACCACCCCAGCAGCGACGCCCACCCTTGGATACCGACGCCCAAGAAAATGCCCACCACTTGCCGCCCCCGCTCCCCGGCGCCCTAGGATGGAGGGAGAACGTAGCGCGGTTCCTGGCGCGGCTGCCATTAGAGGAGGGAGGGGGAGGGGCTTGATTGCTTTTGTTATTCTAGATTTAAGGGGTATATATAAATGTTTTGCCAAGTTAGCTCTCCACAATCCGGCCCCACTTGTCAGAAAGTGATTAAAAGAGCTAAATCACTCGATCAGTGCTTTTTGCAAAAGGATTACTGAATGCGCGGTGATTTTTGCAAATAATTCGCGACCAGGTAGTTTTCTGCAAACGAAGCCCCAAATGTGATGGTTTTGTGCAATTAACTCAAAAACTGGCAATCCCTGTTTTGTTGCAACCACAGTTCAGAAATCCGTCTTGCACAGGATGGCCTTAATAGATGCCTCGACCTGAAACAAGCCTGCAGAACGCTATGATTAATCCGTTGGTCGCCTTAGTTTAGTCCAAATTGGCTTGGCCTCAAACATGCTGTTCCTTTTATTAGTCCAAAGGTCGGTGCAACCCGCGTTTAAGGCGTCATTGGATGCTGCGTAAGAAACACTTATCCTGCTGTAATTGCTGCACCCCCAAGATTCACGTCCAAGTTCAGCCCACTGTACGTTGTAATCTATATATAGCCTGGGGGACAGCTTCAGTGAGAATTTTTGTGCTAGCTGCTGTACTTTGACTAGTAGCTCTAAAGTTTGGCCAGTTGTTGCAAAGCCCAAGTATGAAACCTGCAAAATCAAGGGCCCTATGCTAACCTCTAAAATGGGGACAAATTGTAATAATGGAGTGGATGCAACTGGCAGATGCAGAGCACGGTCATGTAAGGTCATGTTGGCTTTCTAGAGTGCGCCGCTCTGCTGTCAAGCATGGTGGCTGCGAGTCCACATCTGCCGCCGGCTGCCTTGGCGAGGCTGGTGGGGAGCTGCATGATGTCCCCTCGTGGCTCGTCGGCTTTTGGCGGCGCGGATGACCTTACATCCATGATCCGTGTGGTTTCATTTCTTGGATCGATGGTGGCGTTCACACCACGGTTGTGAGCGATTGAGCGTGAGCAGTTGTCACCAAAGGCTGCAACACACGTGACTTGGTTTAGGGGTGCTCGTCGACGACGCCGGGTACCAGGTCTTGAGCTCTATGGTGAAAACCCTAATTCTGACCTTAGGTAGTTGTACTTGTACTACCTGGTAATATGGTGTTTACACGTCATTTTCCTGGTTGAAGGCTTTGCTTGGAACTTGCTCGACTTGTTCTTCGAGGTGAAAACCCTTTTCATGGTTAGCTACGTACAGCGACGACAACCTTTGCATGTCGTTCTCTTTCTGATGGCGTTCGCTTTTAGGAGACCTTAATCATGGTCTTTCTGATGTCGTGTGCCGTTGATCACTTTTGCGGTCCTTTTGCTATTAAGGATAGTGGAAGATGCTTATGCTTATTGTTGTGTGTTGTTGACCATTTCCTAAGGCATTTTGGTGTCATCCCCTTTTATTTTACTGTTCCCTTTTCTCTTAATGATATGGTTGTATGCATCCTCAACGCCTTGACTCGTTCTTAACAATATATTATTGCAAAGGTCGGGTGTAATTGGTATCAGCTTAGTATAGCATCGTAATGACTTGCAAACACTGAAGCACCATGGATCGGTTAGGAATGGCATGTTACTGCCTTAACCCGCCGTGTGATCATATCCAAAGATGACCATTCTTTTGTCATGCATTTGTAGTTAAATAACTCACCCTACCTAACCATCATGTGTGGATTGCAATCTTAGCGCAACTTATTTGGTCAGGTTTAAGTCCTAGACATGACATTAGTGCTTGCATTTTCTTAGATTTATTTATTTTAGGATTAGCGGGTTTATTTTTTCAGTGGTAACCAATGTACCCGTTGATATATAGCAAGACGCCTATGATAACTTCGTGAATTCTGAAAATTTGCCGGCTCATTCTCTCAGTGCTCATAGGGATAGCATGTGCGTGTATGAGTTCATAAGGGTGGGTATATGTACATATTTATGAGTGTTCTGCGTCTGTATTGTGTTTTGCAAGAACAATTCTTTCTGAAAACTTTTGCAGAAACTGCACAGGACGACCCGTTTAGTTATCCTTGGTCTTTAACTGCAGCGTAGCAACTTCCCAGCTTTCTAGGCGATTGTCCCCAGCTGGAGCGTCATAGAATCTGCTGCACCCTATTACAATGTCTCGTCGGGTTTTTATACATGCAAGTAGGCAAAGATGTAAGGATCATGTGAGAGAGTAATCTGTCGTTTTGTGCCATTTGGCCATGACGTCCTTCCTATATGAGCATGGCAATGCCATAGCAGAGGCAGATCCACGTAGTATAGCAGCAGTGGATGTGCAGCGCAGGAGACCTCCTTCCTTCTCACCGCCTAGCTAGCTGCCTAGCTCAACCATCACCGTCCTGCTCAGCAAGGATGAACAAGGTTAAGAAGAGCCATGGCGGCAAGCACAAGGGGGCAGAATCGGGAGGAGGAGGGATCAGCAGGATGCTGAGGCGACATACGGCCAGGCTCTGCATCATCCGGCAATGCGTCGCCATGCTCCTCTGCTACCATGACTGACGTGTGACCCTACATGGGTGTTCTGTTATTCCTTTGTTCTACTAGTTTGTAGTTGTAGCTAGGCTAGGTTTGACAGGTCCTTTGGTGTGTACTTATATGTTGGATGGAGGGCTGTTGAAGTTTTGTGTGGTTTGGTTCTCCTAAGTCCTGCAACGGCAAGGATGTGCATGTATCTGAGATGTTAAGCCTTGTCATCTTTGTTGTGAGTGCTAACTAGTATTTGTCTTCTTGATGACCTCGCCCTAGCCCCCCCCCCCCCCCCCCCCCGGTCGTCTCCTCCGAGGCGACTCGGAGGCCTACCCTAGCCGCCACACTTTAGCCCCCTCCCCTCCCTTCCCCCCCTCCGCCGCCGCCAGAGGAGCACCTCGGCGAGCCCGCGCGGCTCTGATGAAGATGGCGGCGGGGATCTCGGCGGCTTCACCCTGTGTGGAGAGCCTCGGCTTCCGGGGCGGCAGCCCCGGACGGCGGCGCGCGACGTGGCCTGTGCGGCGGGTGGCGTCGGCGGGTGCAGGTGTGCCGCTTCCCTGACCGTGAGGGCGGCGCGGAGGCGGCAGGCGACGGCTGCTGCGGCGACTCCTCGCCAGTCGTTTGCGCCCTGGAGAAGTGGCGTCTTCAACCTCGATCTACTCCGATTCGCGCTGATCTCAGCCTCTGGCGGCTCTGGTCGCTGGATCTCGGTGTCGGGTGCGCAGATCTGGTGCTTGGGGCAGATCCGGGGGAAACCCCTGGCCGACGCGGCGGCCACACCGAAGGCGACGCCTTTGTGCGTCGTTTACCTTGTTGGAGGCTTCGGTCGGACTCCTCCTCCTCCCATCTCGTCCAAGAGCTCAGGTGAAAGCCTCAGGTCCCCTTTTCCTGGCAACAACGGCATTTTGGTGGCGTGTTCCTTCCTGAGGGTGTCGTCCGGGGATGACTCGAGTGGTGGTGGAGTTGGGTGTGGTTCGAGGGCGGCATGTGGTGGCCTGATTTCATCAACGGCATCCTTCTCTGGTCCAGGTGCGGAGGGTTCTAGCCGCTGGTTCGAGGGGATTGGGGTCCCTGCCTCCATGCCGGCGGTAGGCTTCGGCGTGGCGATTCCTATCCTTGACCAGGGGCATGGTGTCGCATCCTTTTGGCCTTCTCTGAGGTTTCAGCGTCTGCGTCCAATAACTCTCGTTCGGTGTTTTGCCGTGCTGCTGCCGATGACGGTGTTTTGGTGGTCGGTTCTCCGTTTCATGTGGGTCTGTCCCTTGTGCCTCTCCTTTGGCAGTCGGGGCACTCTGATTTGGATTCTAGGGTGAATCACTCCGTCGGCCGCCGGTGCGGCACCCGTCGAACCCGGGTGGTAGGGTAGGGGCCCTTTGCGGCGGCGGAGTCAGATCATGTTTGCCCTGTTTGATCCCTTTGGTGGCAGCCAGCGACACAAATCCTGAATGGTGGTGCCCCCCTCCTGGCGCCTCCGTAGGTTAGCTAGTTATTGGCTTTGCATCGTTCGATGGCAAGAGCGGTGTGTGCTCTTTGCCTTCGAGTTGTTCTGCCGAGCACATTGTATCTTTTTCTTTCCACTTTCCTCTTTCTTGTTGTAAGTTGCAGTCTTGTACGCCTGGCCGGTTGTTGGCTTTGTTAATTCAAAGCCGGGCTTTTCTTAAGCCTTCGTTCCAAAAAAAAAAAAAATCTTTGTTGTGAGTTTGCTCCATCAGTGATGGAAGGTCTCAAGAAAAAAGAAAAGGTTATTTGTCTGTTCGCATCATCCCATTGTATGATATGTACTTTTGAAGCTTAATTATGAGTCTCTGACTAGTTGCTAATGCATATATGCGTCCTTTCGGAATGTTCCTTTTTCGTTCAATTCGATCCGTTGTTGGAACGATTTCGCATGCAAGGCCATCTCAAAGGCATGCATTTTCGGAATGACTTTGCGGTGATATCGACGTGGAACTCGAAAGAGTAGTTTGTGTCTTTGTTCAAAATTCAAATATTTCTACATGCAACCAAATAAAAGTAATTATTATGGCGCCGACAGCTTTACTCGGAAATTTGGCGCGTTGTTTCCTGTTTTAGCTCAATATTTCGGGGTAAATTTAATCTGTCAGCTCAATATTTCAGGCCCAATTCTCATATAATTTTTTTCTGCAAAAAGCTTTATTTCACATAATAACCTCACACTTAGAAGCAGAAAGTCTTATCTTATGAGTTGCACAATTTGCAGACACACTGAGCGACTGTCTACACTATACACACAGCTCTTTGCTTATGGGATCCCCTAAAGAAAACTCCTCGCTCATGGGACTACTGGCGCCATTCTGGCAGTGTAATACAAATCAGTTTGTCGAGGAAATATATATCCAGCTTACATTTTGGGTAAACCGAGCAGAACTGGACCACAGAAATGAGAAGCTTCAAGGTACTTGCAGTATTATTTGATGAAATGTTGTTCCTAAGAAGGTACTGTACATGATATGCATGCACTGAACAGCCTTGACTATACCTGAAACCAGCTTAATTACATGCTTTGTTAAACTGAGGAGTCACTTTAGTTTAGTGCAAATTGGCTCTGCTGTTCTTTTACTAGTCCAAAGGTCGGCAAGACCTCGTTAACCCGCCATTGGAGGCCGCGTAGGAAACGCTTATCCTGTGACCACTTGCTGTGCTTTCTTCAGGCTTAACGTCTAAGTTCAGGTCATCCATGTAGATTATGGCCTGGAACAGCTCAATTACTGCTAATCATGGTGCTACTTGCTGTACTTGGACAAGCAGCTCTGAATTCCGGGCGGTTTGCTGCAAACCACAGATGTGAAACTGCGGCGCTCTGTCTTCAAAGCTCCCGAAGCGGCAGGCGCCAAGCGTCGAATGGAAATTCGGTCTACGGAATCGACCAGACAGAAACATGCAATGAGGTATATATCTGCATGGACTGCACTAACCCGTCGATCTAGTATTGTGGTTTTCTGGTCTCCAGACCATGCATGGACCAGTAGCACAAGATGAACATGGTTAGTTGGCTGTAATGATCATCCGACAGGCTTGCGACAAATGATGTAGAATCCTGGTGAAATGACTTGTTTGCACATGATGTTGTGATGAACATGATGATGTTGCACATATAACATTTCACAGTATCAAATTCTTTGACTAAAGCCCGTTTATGACACCTCTCCTACTCCCTCCACTTATGGTCATCTGCAAGAGACAAGTTCAGACATTTTTCGACAAAGGGTGAAATTTTATTGGCTCAAAATGAAGCATCAAAAGAATACAAACACAATGAGCATACACCCAGCCTCTGCATAGCTAAGATGCACACAGCTAACATCAACACACGCACGCAAAAACACGCCATCAAATAGCAAAGTCATGTAAGACCAAAGCTATGCATGGGCGAGGAAAAAAAAGAGAAACCCCAAAGCGATCAGATCCGCGATCGGCAAACTATATTAATGACCTTATCCGCACCGACCATCTCAGACATCACACGGACAATGAGGCTCTTCAACAGCAACGCCTTCAGGAAGGGAGCAATACTCAAGTGTCGTCGTCGCCGGATCCAACCACCCAAAGCCTGAATCTAGGTTTTCACCCCGAAGAACCACTCTGAGCATATCCGAGCAACGCCTTCAACAAGGTAACGACATAAAAACATCGTCATTGCCAGGTATAACCAACTCGGTTGCACCTAGGTTTTCACCCCAGAGCTCGAGAGCATGTGCTCAAGTAGCACAACCATCAAAGTCACTCATGCGCCACCACTTTTCCACGATCCCAGCAGCTACATGCTTGCGCGATGCGCGACTGGAGCCACTGCACAATCATCCTTCTGTGTCAAGTCGTCGTTGATAGCTTGCTTCTCCCTGTCGAAGTCAACCATCGGGTCTAAAGAGAGGAACCCTCACAATGACCTTTCGATGGTCACTGCAATCCGTTGTGAGGCCACCACCGCAAGCCGAATGTCACCAAGGACCTAGATCGACAGCGAAGCAAACCACCACAGACTACCACCTCGTCGAAGAGAGCCATGGCCAAAGGAGGCGGGTCGAAAACCCGGCACGGGTGCAGTCCACCAGTGGAGAAAGCCGTCATCACCGGAGCAGCTGCAACACACCTGGGCATAGCTGCCACCGTCAGATGAGGCTTCCTTGTGATGCATCCGCACTCCACAACCTAGGAGGAGTTGGTTGGCGAGCAGCCGCAGCAGGCAGCCCCTGTCCAGGTTGGATCTGAGAGACGCCTGCCGCACCAAGGCCATGCACGGGACAATTACAAACTCCAGTTATGGTCCATGTACTCCAGGAGCTTCTTCAGCCAGCAGAGGAGGCCACACACCAGCCGCAGCACCGGCGAACACAGATCAGCGAGGGGTTCCCCACGAGCACCGCAAGATGGTGCCGGATGGAGAGAACTGCCCCGCCGCCGCCGAGCACCGCGCAGGGCTTTGCCCCGGCTGCACTGGCCGGCGGCGGCGAGGGGTGAAGGGAGGACGAGGGGGTGGTTTCGCCGGAGGTGGAGATCGCCGCCCGTGTCGCCCGATAGGCAACGCGGGGGCCTGAGCGTTTTTTTCGGATCGAGATGAGGCCGTTCACACTAAGTTCAGACATATAGTTTAGAAGTGCATTAATTGTCTGTATCCAAGGATGTTTGCATTTTCAGAAATGACAAAAAATTGGTAATCCCTGTTACGCTGAAAATATCATTTCTCAGAAATTTCTCTTGCACAGAATGGATGCCTCGACCTGAAACAAGCCTGCAGTGCTAATTGGCTTAGCCCCAAACGTGTTGTTCTTTTTATTAGTCCAAAGGTCGGCCCAACCCGCGTTTAACAGGCCATTGGTCTTGGTCCTGCCCTAATTGTTGCACTGCCTCGAGGATTACTTTTTTAGATGACCAGAGTTATTACATCGAGGCCAGCCTCTACCTGACAATCTGTCAGCAGTCCAGTCTCCACGATTCACGTCCATGTTCAGGCCACCGTTGTAATCTATAGCTTGGGTGGACAACTTTTTTTTTTAGGGGATCTTGGGTGGACAACTTAGGTGGTAATATTTTGTGCTAGTTGTTGTACTTTGATCAGTACTTCAGTAGTTCTGAAGTTTGGGCAGTTGTTACAAAGCACGGCTCTGAAACAAGAGCAGATTTTACAAAGCCCCAAAAACAATATCAAATGTGATCCAAAACATCTGAAAATTTTGCGGCATGAAACACGATCAAATGTTTGACGTTGTTGCAAAATTTCATCCCCAAATAACATTAGCTCTCTACAGTAAAAATAGATATGAAGATAAAGCACATTTTCAAAATTAAATAATAAAAAGGAAAAGAAAAAACAAACAAACGAAAAATGAAAAACAGGGGTGCCCTGCTCCGTACATGGACCGGCCAAAATACGTGCACGTTTGGCCATCTTGTGTCGGCCAACGCGCAAAATAGGGGCGGATCCTTTTCCGTGTGCGAGTCAAACGCGCAAAATAAGCGAGAGCGACCGAACTTGCACCCCCCGCCCGTTTAGTCTATTTCTATCTGTCTTCTTTCATCTTTTTTTGTTTCTTTGTTTTCCTTTTTCTTTTTATTTATCATTTTATTTTTATGAATATCACATTTAAAAAGAATCATAAACTTGTTAAAAATTTCAAAAGTTTATTCGAAATCGAGATCAATTTTCAAAATTGTAAACAAAATTTAAAATTTATGAACATTTCTAAAATTTGGTAACAATTTTTTAAATCAGTGAACCTTTTTTCGAGTCCATGAACATTTTTTGAAAGTTGCGCATATTTTTCAAACTCATGGACAGTTTTCAAAATTCATGAGCATTTTTTAAGTCAGGAACATGTTTTTTAAATTCGTGAAAATTTTCAAACTCGTGAATTTTTTTAAATTATTTAATATCTTTTGGACTTCACAAACATTTTCTGAATTCATGAGCATTTTTTGAAAGTCGTGAACATTATTTTAATTTTACGAAAGATTTCTTCAATTTGCGGGTTTTTTAAAATTCATGAACATTTTTGTAGAATTCATGAACATTGTTTTTTTTGCGAGACAGGAACATTGTTATTGAATTCATGAACATTTTTTGAAATCAAAAAATATTTCCAAAATTACAAAAAAAATAATGTATGAACATTTTGTTTTTTAAAAATGGAAAAAAAAATCCAGAATTTGCAAATATTCTAGTTCTTGAACATTTAAAAAAAATCAGAACTATTTTGAAAGCCTGGATGTATTTTTAAGTGAATAAAAAGGGAGGAAACTTAAAACAAAAAATGTAATAAAAAAGAAAGAGGCGTTGGCCCAAAGTGTGTGGGTGGGTGCGCGTTTGCTCATTTCCCCTCGCGGAATAGGAGCACTCCAAAATAGGAGATCCCGTCAAGTTCATCATTCAATGGTGTCATCCCCCGACAACGGTGGACTTGGTGTATGTTGGAGCTTTTGATAAGGCCGAATCTCAAGGTGATATGGGTCCTTGATTATTCGCCAAAAAAATATTTCAGGAAAGAGAGGATTTCGAGATCCAATAAAATTCCCTTGTTATTTGTTTTCTCGTTTATTTCTCTCTTTTATATCTTCGTCGTCTCTCAGAAAACACTAGTTAATGTGCAAAATGAAGGTAAGATCATTTTACCAGACCATTTCTACGATCAGCTTTCGGATGCGAAGGGAAAAACATTTCGATCAAAGTAGAATTTATGTTGTGGTTGTACTTCTATTAGTCATTGCTTGCTCGGCTAGAAACAAATAACTAGTTTGGAAAGGAAACAATGGGTCAAATCCTGAGTATAGCGATGCTGAGAGAGATAGTAACCATTCAATAGTTTGATCAACCTCGATTCCTAGAAAATAACTGAGAGAAAAATCAATCTGACATCTTGAATTGCTCACTCAACTTTTTCTTAACAA
Organism: Aegilops tauschii subsp. strangulata; assembly: GCF_002575655.3. NCBI lineage: Eukaryota > Viridiplantae > Streptophyta > Magnoliopsida > Poales > Poaceae > Aegilops > Aegilops tauschii. The sequence goes on along the minus strand of NC_053037.3, from coordinate 27,419,815 downwards.
AAGCAATGTACTTCTGATCATCTCCAGTGATCGACATATCATCAATATAGAGAAGAAGCAAGGTACAACGGTCAGATGTATGAGTGAAAGGTGCAGGGTCATGCTCACGAGAAACCAACATCTTGAATCACAGAGCTGAACTGCTCAAACCAAGCATGAGGTGGGGTAGTATATTAGTCCTTAATGGACACGTCCAATTGAAATATGGGTCTTTGATGTAAAATGCTAGGACCCGAGTTATAATTCTCTCTCTCTCTCTTTCTCTCTCTCTCTCTCTCTCTCTCTCTCTCCCTCTCTCTCTCTATTGGGTTCTTGTGTAAAAACATTTCGACACGTTATATCTAATGCGTCGTTATGGGTCCTTTGGGGCCCTTCCTTTATTAGAAAACAAGACATCAATATTTTCAGTTTTACCATATTTCATTTTACCAAAGTACTTCCTCCGTTCACAAATAAGATGTTCCAATATTTTCTAAATGAGATGTATATAGGCACATTTTAGTGTGTTTGTTCACCCATGTAAGACAGTATGTAATCTATATTAAAATATCCAAAGTATCTTATATTTGTGGACTTATGGAATATGAAGTGTCTAGCGTAGAAATTGCAAAAAAGACCCTAAGTTTTTTGGTAAGAACTAATACAAATAATTAATAGTTTAGATTGTTTTTTAGCAAAACAAACATAAATAGAGTTCGGCAAAAAGGAGGTGAGCATCCCCTCTACGGCGTTCGGAAGGCGGTCATAAAGCATTTGAGTATTTGCAAAAAACATTGGGGTTTTATATGCTAAGATTATTTTCTCTTTATAAGGACAATCTATATGGGGCGTGCTGCGTGTCGGTCGGAGGATCTTTATAGAGGTCCATCCACTCGGCAACAGTTAGTGTTGCAGAACCCTTTGCAACAAAGGATGTGTTACAGAATAATTTTTTCGCTTTCACCTTTTTGCAACATAGTTGATGTTGCGGAAGGACTTCTGCAACATGAATACTTTTGCAAAAAAAAAATTGCAATGAAATAAGATGTCGAACCGTAGTCATTGTCGTAGCAAAACAAGAGTCTTATTGCAAACCTTCTTTGCAACAGATAACTTGTTGCAAAAACTATATTGTGTGGATAAGGATAGTCTAGGAAGTGTGACTGGTCTGAGTTGCAACGTGCGTGGGCCACAACCACGTGTCATCTGTGAGAGGCGCTGGATAAAACCCGTGAAATCAGCTGGTGAAGCAAACCTTTCCCTATCTTTATTCCTTTTTAATGGCATAATGTATGTGTGCATTTTTCTGGAAGCTTTTAAGCCTGTTGTCCAGATGTTGCTGCCTCAAAGTAGTTCTTGTAAATTGTTTTCTTGTGGTCTTGTTCTCTGTGTTGCTATGAGCCAAAAAAGCTGAGGAGTTATCACCGGCTTAGGAGATCGTCAAAAGATGATGGTATTTTGCGGTCGTTGCATTGTTCACAATTGAGAAGAGAGCGAAAAATATAATGAAATATCATGTTGCTGTCACTCACGAGTCTTGAGCGATCATAATAGGTCCTTTGCAAGATTTATAGTGAGCTAATATTTTGAATTTGAAATGTATTAGAATGTGCATCAGTAAGTTTTTTTGGATGGTATAAGTACATTGAATGCACACGATGATGGATTAGGTAGGAGGACAACATCTATCTCCGTGTTGAAATTGCAATTTATTTGCCCTCATTGCTATAGCATATAACTTGAAGAATTGGTTTAGTAAAAATACTAAAATCAATATCATAATTTTGAGTTAAAATTGCAAACTTGCATTTATAATTTGTCGTTCTCACATTCGGGCAGCGATTTTGTTTATTTGGGATGTTTCACACCTTGTAAAAGTAACCTTTGTTAATTTATGTCTGCTACTAGTCCCACATGTGGGTAAAAATATATTTATTTATTTGTGTGGTCCCATATAACTCACCACTATAAATAAGTAGAAAATATACATGAGCACAACAGGTAAGGTCAAAAAATACCCGAAGGCACGAATTAACATGTAGTTGGATGGTTAGGAGGACAGTGATATTCTCAGCCCATCAGAATTTAAGTCCTGTGCTTGCATATATCCTGAATTTACTTCAAAAAATTTGGCGATGCACATTCAGTGGAGAAGACATTTTTATCGACTACGAGACGCCTATAAGCGCTAGGGTCTGTACCTGTTAAAAAGAATACCCGGAGACCAAAATATAAGGAAAAGAAAGAGCCCTGGCCCCGGCCCCAAGAAACGAAAGAAAATCTCACAAGGAAAAACTATGGCCAGCGCCTAGCTGGAGTACTAAAAAAACAATAAACGTGAGGAGGCGGAGCGGGCTACGCAGCACGCACGCACGCACCGTCGCCGCTTTCGAACTCCGAGCGCGGACGCACGCACGCACGCACGCGTCCGTCCGCCATCCACACCGCACCGCCCCCGCGAGCGACCCAACCCTAGCCGCAATCCCCACCGTCCCACCCATCCTCCCCGCCGAACCCGCCGATGCAGACGGAGGCGCGGGTGGGCGGCGTGGCCCTCGACGGCCGCGGCGCCGTGTCGGCCTCCCCCCGCCAGGAGCAGCAGCAGCGCCACATCGGCACCGCCGCGCACCTCGCCGCCGGGGGCTTCGCCGGCGTCGTCAGCAAGACCTGCACCGCGCCCCTCGCCCGCCTCACCATCCTCTTCCAGGTATAAAAGGCTTCCCCCACACCCCCTCTTTTGTCTCCGGCCTTCTCGTGTGCACGGACGGATTGGGAGCTCGGAGGGGACAGGGGAGGGTAGCATCTTGCTTCCGCACCTGCGAATTCGTGGCCCGAGGCGGGATTTCAGAGCACGCGAAGCACCGGCGGGACTAATTAGAGTAATCCTGTCGATTTTGCGAGATTCTGTGTCTAGGATATGATTTGACCAGAAAGCAACCCCCCTTTGAATGTGTGGGATTCCGCGTGCCCTGACATCCAAGGAATTGGGGGGCGAAAAGCATGGGGAAAACGCTGGGATTGTAGCAACTTATGTGGTTATCTGAGCGTGAAGGAATAATTTCCTTCTTTCTCGGGGTGCCGGTGTGCTTCTTCTGGCTTCACATGTATAGGCTACAAAAGGAAATTGGATGCTGATAATATCAACTGAGTTCCCTGAATGCGACATATAGATTCTTCCCTTGCTTTTAACTGATTGCCGCAAACCATATCCCTGGTTGACAGTTATGAACAATTATTGTTGTTCATTTACAACACTCTGCTTATTTAGTGTCCAATCATGGTCCCAAGTTAAACCTTGGCTGTGAATTTTTTTTGTATTATACGCTGTTCATAGCTACAAAATTGCAGTCTCGTGGAATTGTTCTTGAATATGAACCCAACGGTATTATTTTTGGGTCACATAACCCATATGTTTATGATAAAGTGTGTTATACGAGCTTGTGACATACTGATCCGACAGGTGGCAGGTATGCATTCAGATGCTGCAGCTCTAAGGAAGTGTAGTATATGGCACGAGGCTTCGCGGATTGTTCGAGAAGAAGGGTTTGGGGCATTTTGGAAAGGCAATCTTGTCACCATTGTACACCGATTACCTTATTCTGCCATGAGCTTCTATTCTTATGAGCGATATAAAAAGGTCAGCACTAAGTTTCAGTGTGTTCATGACTTTATGCATTTTTGTTATAGTTTGATGATTTTTGAATGACGATTGCAGCTTCTCGGAATGGTGCCTGGCCTGGATGACCCAAATTATGTTAGTGTCGTACGTTTACTTGGTGGTGGTCTAGCGGGAGTGACTGCTGCATCTGTAACTTACCCGTTGGATGTTGTTAGAACTCGTTTGGCAACACAGGTACACTTTTCTTCTTTCTGTGAATAACAATTAACCAATCAATCAACCAATCTAACTTCCAGTTAGAAGTTAGGGCATCCTTAGATTCCATTTTCACACAATGCAGCTTTATAGACCAAAGGAACATGATTTATAGCAAGCTAGCTAACTAATTAATTCGTTTTGTGCTTTCTAATTTTCCAGAAGGACAGGCCGCCTGGCGCAGTGGTGAAGTATTCCCCACTTGTGCCAAGAGGTCCTGGGTTCGATGCAGCCTCTCTGCATTGCACTGTGCAGGGGTAAGGCTTGCCTCGTATAATCCTTCCCTAGACCCCACCTGGTGTGGGAGCTTCTAGCACTGGGTCTGTCCTTTTTTGTCCTTCCTAATTTTCCGCAGAAAACCACTAGGTATTACCAGGATATCTTTCATACGATCTCTGCAATTTATAGAGAAGAGAGTGGCAGAGGATTGTATAAAGGCCTTGGGCCTTATATTCAACTTAACCAATGATGTCTGTCTTCTTTTTGTGAATAACACTTAACCAATCAACCAATCCAACTTCCAGTTAGAACCTACAACATCCTTAGGTTCAACTTTCATGCAATGCAGCTTTTACAGACCAAAGGAACATCATTTGGTAAGCTAACTTTGCCCTGTCTAATTTTCTGCAGAAAACCACCAGGTATTACAAGGGCATCTTTCATACGTTGTCCACAATTTGTAGAGAAGAGAGTGGGAGAGGATTGTATAAAGGCCTTGGGGCCACGTTATTGGTAAGCCGCATGCTTCTACTAAGAATGGTTTTTGAGTTGACTTGCCAGTAACTTTTACGAGTTACAGGGAGTTGGACCGGGTATAGCAATCAGCTTTTATGTATATGAATCCTTGAGGTCTCATTGGCAAATGGAAAGGTGAACATCATTATTTAGCTTTGCTGAATATTCCATTGGCTTCCATTTCTATTATGTCGGATTCAATCTGATGGCTGTGGGCTTATATGTATCAGGCCGAATGATTCCAATGCCGTTGTGAGCTTGTTTTCTGGGAGTCTATCTGGTATTGCAGCGTCGACAGGTAAGTGGCCTTTGATACCTAATCACCTTAATTGTTGTATATCTTACATGACTCAAATCATGTATTTCCAATCACTGTTGGTAAATGGTGCATTCAATATTGCAGCTACATTTCCTCTTGATCTTGTAAAGCGACGTATGCAACTACACGGGGCGGCTGGGACATCACAAATCGAAAAATCAAGCATAACTGGAACCATCCGCCAAATCCTTCAAAAGGAAGGTCCTCGTGGCTTCTACCGAGGCATAGTCCCGGAGTACCTGAAGGTTGTTCCTAGCGTTGGAATCGCCTTCATGACCTATGAGGTATTGAAGAGCATGCTCTCCAGCATTGATGGGGATGATGAGAACTAAGCTTGCATTACCTTTTTTGCCGCCCTAGGTTACTACTGTAAGACTACAGTGTATGAGAGTGATTACAACATGCCTTGCCAGGCAGTTTTGTAGGTGTTGGTAGGATAAAGCAAGCATTACCCGAGGTTATGTTGTACCATATAGGCTAATTAAAGAGCAAACGATTGAATCTGTCTTCTCGTGAGCATTATGCTCTGATTCGTCGTGGAATGTAATGCCATTTGCAAGGGGAAAACTCCAAAGGTTTAATGGATTCTGTGTAATTTCAACTGCAGCATTATGTTTTCGGGGAAGCAGCAAATGTGGCTGCAGTTGTATAAAGAAGAGAGAACATTTGACAGTCGACTTGCAGCTGAAACATGATACATGTCTATTCGTCAGTTCAGACTAAAAGTGCTATGAAGATAGAAAGAACATAATGATGTTGTATACATCCAACTTGTCAAAGGGAGAGAGCCTCAACCAGAGGTCTAGAATTGCTGGAACGCGCGTTGCGTGGAAATCCATCATGTGATTTTTGCACAAAATTCAAATAAGGTGAATCATGCATGACTTCAAATTACATTATTTTTGTAATGCAAAATTGACAAGGCTAAGTTTACATGATATTTTCTCCAATTCCATGATATTTTCAACAGTTTTTTAAACTTAGCAGTTTTTTGTGATTTTCTTATATAGTTATTCCATTCCATAGTTTATAAGGTGAATCATGCATGACTTCAAATTACATTGAAAACTGCTTTTAAAAAATGAATTTTTTTTGCGACAGTAGCACTTTCGAATATATGAATTAAGTGGTATAATTTTGGTTACACATAACACGCATTTCCTTTGTAAAATTCATGGTCAAACTTGATTCTCATAAACGTGTGCACCTTATAAACTAGAAACAGATGAAGTATTAAGAAGTGTTCGAGATTAGGAGTAATATCATGAATTCATAATGCATATCAGATCAAGAGTGACATTCTATCTGCGGCTGCAGCAATATACATTTTTTTGGGTCGAGAAATATGTCACTACTATTTTTTTTAGAATAACCTGCCACTACTAGCCTAGGGCCTGGTCTGATATTTTTCTTTTTGAGAACTGGGCCTGGTGTGATATGTATGTGCCAGTTCGCTTCCAAGTTGGGCCGTCAGAGGAAGAACCACCCTGCACGCAGTCGCGGCCCACTAGCCCATTTGTGCCACCCCGCGGTTCCTGCGGCTCGCGGGACAGGGAGACAGCGGCGAACTCCAGATTAGTACCACATCGCCTAGCGACAGAGCCTCGAACCGGTTTATAAGCGCAGCTCTTCCATCCCTCTCGTCCCTTCGGGGACATCCGATAAAATTGGAACGATACAGAGAAGATTAGCATGGCCCCTGCGCAAGGATGACACGCACAAATCGAGAAATGGTCCAAATTTTTTCGAAATTTCGCTCGCCGGTCCCTGAGTTCCTTACAGATACGCCCCTGGGAACTTTTTGCTTATGCGGTTGTGCCCTTTTCTTTGTAAGCGGGACCTTCCACTCTTTTCTTCTCCTTTCTGTTCATGCCCCTGGCGTTGATTAGTTGGCCATTAAACCTTTTCTTTTTCATTTCGGTGCCTGACTTCCTGTTGGGTCATATTTCACATATGCCCCTGGTCTGTGTTGATTTCTTTTCCCTCAAAAAAGTTCTGCTATATTGTTGTGCTTTCTCCCTGTTTGTTCGTTTACTGATACTCCCCCTTGCCTTTTCTTAAACCAGTTCAGCATAGATTTTCATCTTTCTCTATTTCCGTGTGGTTGCGTGGAGCACATTAATAATTACTAAAAGCTGCACGTATTGTGACAGATGACACGAGTGTCGCTATTCGTCATGAGCATTGCTATAGAGCTTGACACTTTTGACACGATACTGACCCGTTGTTTCCATCAGGCCGCTTGTAAAGTTGATGCTAGGCTATCGCACGATGCAGAGTTTGTGTCGGCTGCGCATCGAGCATACGGTGTCATGTGCATATCAATTTCGATTCTTCATCTGCATTATTGTTACACCACTGCCACAACTCTCCTCTGGCCAACCCAATGAGTGCTTGTGAGTTCCCTGTTATCATGATCGCTCATCCTTTTTTTTGTTTTTGTTTTTTGCGAGTGGATCCTGACCACATATCTATGCGCTGACCCCTTCTACATCGATCACATCCCAATTTTGCGACGCAGTCTGTCATATAATTTCCGACGAACGCTCGCGTATATGAAAAAAAAAATTGTGTTGATATATTTCGGCAAGATGCACATGTACAAAATCATAAGCAGGCGGCTTGATTTTTTCTATTAACCACGTTTCATAAATCTTATTAATTCTTAATTTAGTCAGATTTTATTAAACCGTGACTAATTTTAACATCTCGTTTGTCCACAAGGCAATGTAAAACAAGGATTTTGGTCAAGCCGAAATAACCATCGAGCCAATGAGGCCACCGACAATTCTTTGTATGGGTCGACCAGTGGCCTCTCAAATTGACCTTGGGGTCAAGCGGGCCGAGTCCAAGGCTAGGTCTAGGTCAGCCTGTACCCATCGTGAGCCTCAAGTCACATATGCTCAAACGGCAAGGAAAAAAAAACCCGGTTGTAATGGAAAAACTAGCATTACCACTTCAATACCTTGACCACAACACACATGGCAATGTACACATATGCAACACAGCAAGGTATGCTTGGCTTGCAAGCATCAAGCTCCTCAACGACCATCAAAACCCAAAATCTCTTTCCTTGTTTTCCTGCATGTATATATAGTTATCATATACACCTTACTTTTGTACAAGTCGGCACACGCAAATGCCAAAATTAGTATGATAGACAAACATTGCACTAGTGTAAAGAAAATATGTACATTTTGTTTTTTTTTTGGGTGGGGGGGGGGGGGGGGGCATGACCCACCTCCGCCACTGCTCATGGCTACTACTGCAGATTACCTTGAGACAGCGGCGAACTCCAGTTTAGTACCACATCGCCAAGCGACGGGGATTTGTACTGGTTTATAATGGTAGCTCTTGCATCTTTGTCGTCCCTTTGGGGACACCCGATGGAATTGCAATTACAAAGAGAAGGGGCCGGCGGCCCAATCAAAAGGATGCAACTTATTTTTTTTAGCTTATTATATGTGGCTATGCCCTTTTCTTACTGTTTGCTTCTCTTTTCCATCCAAGCCCCTGGCATTGATTACTTGTCCTGCTTAACCTTTTTTTCCTTCCAAAATGATAAGTTCCACACATCTGGTGCGTGGCACTCTGCCCTGATGTTTTTCGATGGCCCTTATGTGTCACATGTCTGTCCCATGTTATCATGATGGTCACTAATCCTTTTTTCTTTCTTTGTGGGGGGTCATGACTACTTATCTATGCGATGACCGGTTCGACATCGATCACATTGTCAGGGTTAGGAAGCAATGATAGTCTCAGCCTCAAGTGACACATGCTCAAACGGCGAGGGTAAAAAAAAACACGGCCGTGATGGAAAAACATCACCACTCCAATACCCTGACCACTGTATATATACATATGCAGCACAGAAGGGTTATGCTTGGCTTGGAAGCATCAGCCTCCTCAACCATCATCAAAACCCAAAATCTCTTCCCTTGTTTCCTGGATGTACATATAGTTACATTACATATACAACTCACTTTTGTACAAGTCGGTCGGCACATGCAAACGCAACCAAGAACCACTCAAAATCCAAGACAAGGAAAACAAAAACCAAAACAAAAAACCAGCCAGAAAAGGGAAAGAAAACAGATTTTTATGTACCCAAAAAACCAAGCCAAAACTGTGGTATGTATGTATATATATCACGCGCTATGTATGTACATCACCAGAACCGATCATGCTTCAAACGGGGAGCCATTCTTCTCCTGGATCAGCGGCGGCAGATCCATGTCTGCTATGTCCACGTGCACCATCAGCCTGGCGATGTCGTCCACGGAGAACGGTATGCTGCATCAAGAGATAAACGGCGATTTTTCCGAACGAATGAGGAAAGCAGATTCTAGCATTCCAAACAGGGCTAGTGAAGTGAACAGAAAAGAAGGGGGAGGGTGATGCTTTGCTTGGAACCTGAAATCGTCATCCAGGAGGAAAGAGTTGATGTCGTCTTGCACCGATGGGCTGCTCGATCCTCCGATCATCTTGGCTCGCATGCTCGCAACGACCTGCGGTGTCAACGGATCATTATTATCCACTCCAGAGGAATGATAAGAGATGCAACCTGCATATTCATGTCAAGATCGTGTGTGTGTTGGAGTAGCTTACATCTGATGGGATGCCCAAGGTTCCGAACTTGTCGTCGCAGTACATCGTGCTGATCCGGTATAGCTGCTGCATGCTGAGTGCCTATTTGCAGGGCAGAGACGTAGTATCCAAGAAAGTTAATGAAATGAGAAGGATGATTATGATTAAGAAAGCAGCAAGGATCACTAAGGTCCAGACTTACCGGGCAGAAATCGTCAGTGATCTCTTTGAGCGACTTGCTGTGCTTCTCTTCGAGTATTAAGAGCGTGACCGCCTGTCGAATATGCTTCAGTTCATCCCAGGATGAACCTGCATACTGTTTACAGACGAAGGTTGGTTACCAGCTGCTTCCTGTGAGATCTCTAGTGAAACAATGGGGGAGAAATGTTGTCACCTCTTCCGTTAGCCAATGGCACCAATGCTCCAGCTCATCCAGCCCTGCTTTGACATACTCCCCATTACTGAATGAGCAGCACTCGCGCCGTAGCAGGAGACTGCAATTGACCCAAAAATATATATCATTTCAGTTAATCTGTTCATGGCACTAGTTTTGACATACATGAATGAAGAGTAGCAGTACAGATGCTGCACGAACCTGTTAAATAGTTGCACATTGATGAATGAAAATACTTGGGTGAATAACTTGCAGATCAGGAATGGAGGCACCTGCAAACGCGACACAAAAGAATGTGAAATGAGACGTGTTTCGAATAGCAACGGTAGCCAGTGATATAGCTCGGGTGCATACGTAATTTGATTTTAAAACGTTGAGGGAATTCGTCAGGATCTTGATAATGCTCTGCCAATGTGCCATGGAGGCTTGTTGTGCCATGTCTGTTCCTTGAGAGCCTGTTCCTCTGGGGCTGACGACGAATGTTCTCGGTGCCTAGAGAAGGTATTTAATTTCATCACTTAGTCTTTGATCTTCCATCAAATACTAATGAGAATTAGCAGACGTGCAGTGCTTACCTGAATGCACAGCCCAAGCAGAGACGACAGCTCCTTCTTGAGGTCGTGCCTGATCACTCCATAGACCTTCTCCAGCAATGCCGTGAGCTGTTGCTTGAAAGCAAGAGCTGGGTACTTGGCTTCAACCTGGGAAATGTCAGTCAGGGCACCGACCAACCGCCCATCGGAAACTGAACGCTCAGGGTGACCAGGAGCTTGGTTTTCCTGGAATTTTCCAACTCGACATTAAGTACATAATTCCAAGTTCATTGATAACACCAGCCAACGATGAAGCTGAGAAGTTCTACGACATGATTACCTTTGGTGAGTTGAGTGACGATGTTCTTCGCCTCTGACGCGCCGAAGCAGCTGAACCACTGGTTTTCAGTGTCCTTTGGAGAAGCAGCAGCAGTGTGCATGAATTGGATAGCCAATATGCTAATTTTTCATTGCTGTCCCGCGCCTTGCAGGAGAAGACAAAACATCATGTCTCCATATTTCTTATGTCCATAAGAAGCGCCAGTTATGTGTACCATTGTCAATGTCACGTACCTCAATTGCAGCACTTATCTTCTGAATAATGCGGTCAAAAACTGTGGTTCTGTCCTCTTCAAATGATCTCCAGTGGACCAGGCAGCGATAGATGAGGTATGCAGCGATAGGCCTTCCGGTCGAGAATCCCAGATCTTCAGATATGCACTTGATCAGCAGCTCCTAGATTTTCAGAAGCAATTAGAAATGTCATAAATTGCGGTGGTGTTCCAAGCTTATCCAAGAGTTCAGAACCTGAATCCTACCTGCTGCTGCTTCTCAGCTTCAGCATCATTTGAGGCAGGCAGTTCAGCATTGTCATCCTAGTTAAGAGATCCCACAGGGTCAAATTAGCAACGCATCCCACTAAAAACATTGATCAACCTAACTGTAGGACCATACATACGTCGTGAATATCGCCGTTCCTGTCCACTATCATAGGCTTAATGGCACCATTTGTTGTTTTCTCATTCAATGGAGTTGCCTGTCAACATGCACAAATATGTTTTAGTATACCGATGATCATGATTATAGATAGAATGCTTTTTGATTATACGTACCTGAAGATCATGTGCTCTGTGGTTTTCACTAGATGGTGACTTGACCGAAGGGATCGATGCAACGGCCTGTCTAAGCATCCTGTTTTCCGCTTCAAGGTCGGAAGCTTTCTCCTCCATCCTGTTCAACAACCGTGCAAAATATCCGATTTCGTGATTGTTAACTCACAGGAAAGCTAACATGCATTGTGCAACATGGTAAATGTGAGAACAAAAATTGCAACCTTTTGACGGAATCTTGCAGCGTTTTGTTCTTAATCTCCTGCACTCCAAGCAACCTAGCCAGTTTTTCATTCCTCAGTTCAGCCTTTGCCAGGGCCTTCTTGGCGTCAATGGTGGCCTGCATTTCTGCTCCCAGCAACCCCTGCAGCAGATTTTTTTTTTAAAGAGCAAGAGCACGTTAGTCTCTGTATTTATCTGGACTGACCACAGATCAGAGATTCATATGACTGAACCATAGCACATTGTGCAATCTCTGGATGGAGCATTGGCATGAGAGATCACCTTGAGTCGGTCGACTTCGGCGTTCCACGAGTTAACCTTGTCAGCATCCTCCACCCACACCACAGTCTCCTTGATCACCGGAGGCGCCTCCGCTATCGCCTTGACCGCCGCCTCCCGTTCGGCGATGACCCTCACCTCCGCGTCCTCGACCGCCTGCTGCAGCACATCCACCATCTCATGCAGCCTGCAGAGCTCATCAAGCCTCTCCCTCTCGACGTTGGCCTGCACATTTCAGCAAATTCAGATGACCAACCACCACTCAAGCGACGAGGAGTGGAAGATGAGGGGAGTCAGGGCATGACCAGCCTGAGCTTGCCGAGCTGCCTCCTTGCAATGCTCTGCCTCCAAGCGCACTGGCAGATCACCGAGGCCCTCTTCATCTCCAGATAGCTCCACAGCGCCCTGCGCGCGCGCCATTGCGCCTTTTACGAAATGATCATTGTAAGAGAACTGTGATAGTTGACTGCATCGTGTATTCATCATGTTAATTTGTTACCTGGATGTACAGAGCTGCTCTGGTCCGCCGCCGGAGAAGGAGGTCGCGGCGAGCCGCCATGGCCCGGAAGGCTGCCTGCACGGTGACGGCCGCGGCGGCGCGCCGCTGCAGCCGCGACTTGTGCCATGACAGGTAGGAGCGGCGCAGGTTCTTCTGGACCAAGAAGGCCAAGAGGAGCAGCAACGCCGGGCGCCCCGCCACCTGCCACCTTGCCAGCCAGCTATGCCTCTGAACAAACGCCTCTGCGAAACACAGACCAAGGATCGAAACGGGTCACGAGCGAGCTCGATCGACGGCGGCAATCGATCGATCAAGAACGGTCTGAGATCGATGGATGACTCACTGAAGAGAAGTTGCAGCCAGGCGATGAGACGCCGCGCCGGGCTGTCCTGCGCGCGCGCTGGCCGGGCGATCGCGGCCAGCTCCCTCCTCCGGTCTCCGTCCATGATCTCGATGAGGTTTCTTCTTCTTCTGATCAAGAAGTTGCGGGCGGATCATGGACACATGGGTGTGAGATCTGGGCGGTCAACAGACAGAGTTACACGATCGACGGGCAGGTAGGTGAGGTGAGCATGAAAACATGATCGGTGATGCCTGCTTGCTGGCTTACCAGCGTGTGAGATGAGATGCGATGCGATGCTCGATCTCATGAGCAGAGATCGCACCGTCTTGCAGCGGCTGGCAGCTGCATCCTGCCAGCCTCTCCCAGCTCAGGTGGCTACTTTCCCTTCCCTTGTCCTGACCCTGACTTTCTCTTCACGATGGAACAATGACGTGCCACCTCAAAACATTTTTTTATTAAGGGAGAAAGGGGCAGAGAAAATCTCTGGTTCCAGACTGCGGTGGAGCCAAGGAGCGTCAGGGACGCGAGGAGCTGCCGGGTCTGGACAAATTCAGAATTGGTACCGAAAATCTAGTCAAATTCGATGTAGGTTCGTCTAAATCGGAGATGCAGAGCAGCCATGGCGGGGGGATCAGGGTGGTGGGGTACCTCTCTCGGAAGAAGGTGGCGGGCTCAGCGGCCGAGCGCCAGAGCGGACCGGGCAGGCAGGCCGCGGGCGTCAGGGCGGTCCGGCGGTGGCTCCGTCCGGCCGGCGACGGCTCGGCTGGCGGCGGATCGAAATCGGAGCGGAGCAGTCGCAGCCTGGCAGGGGAGCACAGCAGGGTGGCCGGCTCGCTGGGTTGACCCCTGTGCGCGGGCCTGCGTTCGGGGCAAGCAGAGGAGCAGGCAGCACAGCAGCAGCGTAGGATTTTGCTTGCTGGGCAACCACCTCAAAGCATTATTGCTCCAATGGAAAAAGGCGGAAGGCGAAAAGAAAATGTCATGGACATCCACATTCCCATGGGAGAAAGGAAGCTCCAGGCTTGCGTGGCGCGCGCCGACGGCGAAATCCACATTCTGATTATTTTATTTAGCATACAATGGAAGCAGAAGCTTCTCCTTCTTGTCCCAAAGAACCATACGTAGGAAGAATTTTGCCAAAGTTTTGGTATCCGTCGTGCCGCCCGCCACTAGTGCTGCCGCTCGCCTCGATCCGGTGTGCTGCCGGCGCCGCTATGTGCTCAGGTGGTGGGGATTAAAGATGTCATTTTCCATCTTGTTTTTCATACACGAAATGGAGTATCAACCCCTATTCAAGATAATGTGTATGCAATTGAAGCGAGCAGCCATGGAGATTTTATCTAACATGGATGACAGCATATATAATTTCCGGATCAGAGCACCACCTTCTTCGCCATAGGTGCTGTCGGTCCTATATGACTCTATTGTTCCCGATATGTCTTTTTTGTCAGAGTTTCGACGTTTGGCTGTGTGCATCTTAGGTATGTAGAGACCAGGGTGTTACTCATCATGCTTTGGATCTATTTAATGCTACTTATGAGTTAATAAAAGCGACTTTTATAAAAAAAATGAAGGAATTGGTTTGGACCATAGTCAAACGAGAATATAGACTATCGGATAGAGATACTCTTAGAGCATCTACAGCCGGACTCCTCAAATTGACATGTTAAGCTTAATGCACTAGCCAATAAAACCAAAAGTCCAAACTGATGGAAAGGCCTAGACAATCCACATATACACTTCAACACCCCCTCTCACGCGTGACGCGGAAAGTCAACACGTGGATAGACTCAGAGATATGGCTCGATAAATTGCGAAAACTAGGACTTGAACTCAAGACCTTAACTCTGATACCATGTTAAGCTTCATGCACTAGTTAACGCAACCAAAAGTTTGAAATGATGGAAACGGCTAGGCAATCCACATATACACTTTAAAATAATGGACGGACAAAGGACCTCTCAAAGCCTCCTTAAATGCTCGCGCTGTCCGACACTCCTCATATTGCCCTCATATATAAGATGAGTATCAGGAGTGCCCTGACATGTCCGGTCAGTGGTTCTGCATCCGCCGCATTTTATTTCGCCCACCATGGAGTATATTTTCTTATTATTATTTTCTTTCTTTCTCTCTCTTCTTTTCCACCAATCACATGCATGAGACCAGACGTATAAAAAAAGTGAGGAACATGATTGCGTGAATAAACAAATAGGGAGTCAAAACAGACATGCCAGGACATTGACTGGGCGCGTCCGCGAATGTCTGATGGACCATATTTGCCCAGTCTGACTGTGAATGCCCTTATCGTTGCAATTGTAAACCTTTCGAATTATAACTACTAAAATAGTAGTCGAATTGGTAATTATATAATAATATTAAAATATCAAAAACAGTAAACAAATATGGTGTCATATTTTTAGGCATGACAAATCTGACGTTTTTATGGCAATTTATGTTGGCACGACGATGAAAAATTTAGTTCGCAAGCATGCCAATTTTTTTAAAAAATATAAATAAACTGTGACAGATTTGTCGTGCTCGTCAACTAAACTTACCATACTCGTGGAACATACTTTTCCACGAAAACCGTTTGATTTGTCATGGAGTCTTAAAATATATGAGAGACTATAGACAGTCTATGCATAGGCAATTTGCTAAAATACTGGCTGTGTATATGAGTGAATCTTTTTAAACCACAGTGTATATGAAAATTTGGACAACGAGTGAAAGAGATATACACATGCTGTTGAAGAATGCTCTAATAATAAATACTACATTGGATCAAATAATGCATCTCAACTAGACCGATTTATTAAGGCACGTTAGGTAGGTAGAAGTGACCCTCACATCTCATCATCCAGCTGGGATGAATGCTTCGGACATTTTATTATTATTTTACAGGAAAGGGCATTTTATTTTCTTCTTCGTATACTAGTACTCGAGGTGTGCCCGTGTAGTCATTTCAAAAAAAAAAACCAACGCTAGTTCATCGCCAAAAAAAAACAAAGCTAGTTGGTACATTCTGTAAAGTGAAAAGAGGAACGGGGTGGTAGGGTCACAGCCAGACAGGCGATGGAGATGCAGCAGCACGGCTGGCTTTCTTGGAAAAGAAAAGGAAAAAGGATGCTGTACGCCGTAGAACAGGGAGCGGCTAGAACAAAATCTAAGCTTCAGGTGCAAAAATATAAAAAAGAAATCTGAACCGTCCGTTGGGAGATGAATGGCACATATTCTGAGGAGTGGTTCTGCATGCACTGTTACATAATCATGTGCAAAGAAGTCCCCCGTTTTTTATTAGTTTGCTTCATGTACCTGAAGCATGTGCCAGTGCCTCCTTCAAGCATCCTCTCTCCTTTCTCCTACCGACGGACGACGGTGGCGACGGTCTTGATCCGACGAAGCAAGGCGACTACACTCACTGGTGGCGCTCCTTGCCTCCTCCCCATTCTAGGATCTAGCAGCAGCTCGACACATCGCGTGGTAGACTCCGATGTGCGCGGCCTTCCCGCCTTCTATAAGGAGGTGCTCAGCTTCAAACGCGCCAGTGCCCCCAACTAGCAACTACTCTGGCTCCCAGGTCACTTGGCATTGCCTCCCGGCATCCCGACGTCGCGCTCCACATCATCATCTCGGACTTGGCTTGTTAAAATTGTGTCGAATATTATTGTACAAGGTAGGTTACAGTTGGACTTGGTTTTGGACTGTGTGTAGACAGGGTAAGAGTTGTGTCCTAATAGGACACTTGTATCCTAGGCCTCTCATATATATCGGGGATAGACACACGATGTAACCTATGCCAACAAAATAGCACGGGCACGCGGGGGGAGCCGGCGGCGTGTGCCGGCGCCCGGGCGGCCGGGGTGCGGTATTGTAGCGGTGTCATGGGGAGGAGCGCCCGTAGTCAGGCCCCGGGAACGTAGCCATGATGGTGAACCTCGTTAACAAATCTCGGTGTCATGCTTGTGTGATTGCTTAATTCTCGATAGATTGATGGTGTGCTTCAGATTTATTCTAACATGGCTGCCGCCGACACGATCCCCTTAGCAAGGCAGCAGAATCCGATTCCCACTCGCGCAACGGCCCAAGAGGCACAACCCGGCCTTCTCCATGTAGGACTACGATGGCTTCGTGATTGGACTGTGCCCGAGTATTCTCCACACACCTAGTTCCACCATCGCATATGCCGGGAAAGAAAACTCCAGTCTTCAGGTATGCTTGTCTGTGAGGTTTCTCCCAACTTTCAAGTCAATTCTCTAGCATAATATGATTTTTTGTCCAGCTTATACTTCAACATGCCATATCATAAAATGTTAACATTCTGTAAAGTTAAAAGAGGAACCGAGCAGTAGGTGGTGCGGAGGAATTATTTGTAGCTTGGCTCCCCCACGCCCCTCCAAGTTGGCCGTGGTTGCTCTACCCGCTATAAGTAAACGCAGCAGAAGCAATCATATTCTAAAAGCAACTCTAGCAGAGTCGCTAGATTAATTACGCCGTCCTGGGACATAATCTTACCATCTTGCAGTTGCGTGACTCATGGACGTCTCCTCTTTTCCTCATTCTGATCTCTGGTCATTGTCTCCCGGTGCCTCCTCCGCATCACCCAGTTCTTCTCCTGTTCTGACCGCCATAGTGGGGCATTGTAGGGGGCCTACGCAGGGGAGGTAAGCAGGAGGGATGTGTGGTCAGGCCACCCGTCACCGGCAGGGGTGCCAGTCGAGGTATTGCGCCGCTCCTCCTCCTCTCCCTCGTCCCCGACCTGGTGCCTCCAGATCTAGTTCTAGCATGGTGGAGGCGCGGCCGTTGGCGGCTCCGGTCTGGTAGGGGTCTGCTAGTTGGTGGAGGCCCATCCCTTTGGATGTCTGATGGGTTGTCCTGAGGCGGTAACTCTATGGTGGGAGCTACGGTGTTCGTGGGCAGTTCTCGCGGCTAGGGTACGGACTGGCAGCCTTGGTCATGTGGGTGACGGGGTGGCTGGGACTCGGCGGTCCATGTGGTGGTGCCGCAGGTCTCTCCTGACTCGTCGCTCACTGAACGGAGGTGGAGCATGTGTGCTAGGGTAAATTCCTTGTCTGGTTGTGAACAGACCGATGGTGGCGGCGTTCACGGTTGTCATCCTCTTCCTGAAGACACCGTTGTGGCTGCTCCTGGCCCTTGGTTTGCTCCAGGTGAAAATCTTGATCCTTTGGATCAGATGGTGGCCGTGTTGCGGTGCCGTACACTTTCTTTTTTTAAACCATGCAGGAGGACTGCATGTCTAATATTAAGATAGAGAGAAAAAATACAACCGCCCACCAGTTCACATGATCCAGCTTACTGAAGGAAATATGCCCTAGAGGCAATAATAAAGTTATTATTTATTTCCTTATTTCATGATAAATGTTTATTATTCATGCTAAAATTGTATTAACCGGAAACTTGATACATGTGTGAATACATAGACAAACAGAGTGTCACTAGTATGCCTCTACTTGACTAGCTCGTTGAATCAAAGATGGTTAAGTTTCCTAACCATAGACATGAGTTGTCATTTGATTAACGAGATCACATCATTAGAGAATGATGTGATTGACTTGACCCATTCCGTTAGCTTAGCACTTGATCGTTTAGTATGTTGCTATTGCTTTCTTCATGACTTATACATGTTCCTATGACTATGAGATTATGCAACTCCCGAATACCAAAGGAACACTTTGTGTGCTACCAAACATCACAACATAACTGGGTGATTATAAAGGTGCTCTACAGGTGTCTCCAATGGTACTTGTTGAGTTGGCATAGATCGAGATTAGGATTTGTCACTCCGATTGTCGGAGAGGTACTCTGGGCCCTCTCGGTAATGCACATCACTATAGGCCTTGCAAGCAATGTGACTAATGAGTTAGTTGCGGGATGATGCATTACGGAACGAGTAAAGAGACTTGCCGGTAACAAGATTGAACTAGGTATTGAGATACCGACGATCGAATCTCGGGCAAGTAACATACCAATGACAAAGGGAACAACGTATGTTGTTATGCGGTTTGACCGATAAAGATCTTCGTAGAATATGTGGGAGCCAATATGAGCATCCAGGTTCCGCTATTGGTTATTGACCAGAGATGAGTCTCGGTCATGTCTACATAGTTCTCGAACCCGTAGGGTCCGCACGCTTAACGCGGTATTATGAGTTTATGTGTTTTGATGTACCGAAGGTAGTTCGGAGTCCCGGATATGATCACGGACATGACGAGGAGTCTCGAAATGGTCGAGACATAAAGATCGATATATTGGACGGCTATATTCGGACACGGGAAGTGTTCTGGGTGATTTCAGAGAAAACCGGAGTGCCGGAGGGGTTACCGGAACCCCCCGGGGAAGTATTGGGCCTTAGTGGGCCTTAGGGGAGAGAGAGGGCAGCAGCCCAGGAGGTGCCCCCCCAAGGGGAGTCCGAGTTGGACTAGGGGAAGGGGGCGCAGCCCCTCTTTCCCTCTCCCTCTCCCTCTCTTTCCTTCCCCCTTCCTCCTCCTAGTTGGACTAGGAAAGGGGGAGTCCTACTCCTACTAGGAGGAGGACTCCTCCCCTCCTTGGCGCGCCCAAGGGCCAGCCGGCCTCCCCCCTTGCTCCTTTATATACGGGGGTAGGGGGCACCCTAGAAGCACAACAGACATTGTTCTTAGCCGTGTGCGGTGCCCCCCTCCACCATAATCCACCTCGGTCATATCGTTGCAGTGCTTAGGCGAAGCCCTGCGCCGGTAGCTTCATCATCACCATCATCATGCCGTCATGCTGACGAAGCTCTCCCTCGACACTGCTGGATCGTGAGTTCGTGGGACGTCACCGAGCTGAACGTGTGCAGATCGCGGAGGTGCCGTACTTTCGGTACTAAGGATCGGTCGATCGTGAAGACGTACGACTACATCAACCGCGTTGTCATAACGCTTCCGCTTACGGTCTACGAGGGTACATAGATAGCACTCTCCCCTCTCGTTGCTATGCATCACCATGATCTTGCGTGTGCGTAGGAAATTTTTGAAATTACTGCGTTCCCCAACACTTACAACATCCAAACGACCATAAACTAAAGACTAAAGCAACATACCAAGGCTGCAACAAATGACCAAAACTAGAAGCAGCAACTAGTGGAGAACAAAACGACCCATGCTCGCTTCTGTCCATAGCTTGGCATCAGTAATAACTTGACCAAAGATCTTCATCATTGGCATGTGAGAATTCTCAAAAACCCTACCATTCCTCTCCCGCCATATGCTCCAGGTGACTAGCAACACCAAGGTGTTTAGGGAGTTTCTTTTGGTTCCTTGAACTCTGGCATCTTGCCACCACTCTTGTAAATTCGATCAGGCTGAAGTAAGACTTCATTTATCCCGGCCCAATGAAGGACCAGACTCCATAAAATTGAGATTACACTGCAGCCCCAGAACAAATGGTGTGCAGTTTCTTGAACCGCATTACAGAAGCAGCAAAACTCATGGTGTGGAAGTC
The DNA here is from genome assembly GCF_002575655.3 of Aegilops tauschii subsp. strangulata. NCBI lineage: Eukaryota > Viridiplantae > Streptophyta > Magnoliopsida > Poales > Poaceae > Aegilops > Aegilops tauschii. The sequence continues at coordinate 27,399,463 of NC_053037.3, read as the reverse complement.
CTCGCTTAGCCAGGCGATCAACCGTCCATATACACGACCTCTAACGACCAACCAGAGGAAAAGCTTGCATTTCAAAGGCGCCCAAGATTTCCAAATTGTGCAAGCCGTGCTACAAATGGTCGAGGTGCTAACGTGAGCCATGTAGACCAATTTTGTCGTGAACTCACCCTTGGAATCCCAAGTCCAAGTCCACTTATCCTTCATTCCTTGCACCAAGTGAACTTCTGAAACGATCGCCCACAAAGCCAAAACCTGGTGGAATGTGCTAATGGTATATTGTCCCTTAATATGCTTAATCCATGCTGCATTAATCATGGCTTCGACCACTATTCTTCTAGTTCTAACAACCGTCGAAACTGCCTGAAACACGTCAGGTGCGAGCTCCTCCACGACCGCTTTGTGAACCCATCTATCAGTCCAGAAGAAACATCTAGACCCATCCCCTAACTGAACCCGTGCCTTCGGATTGAAAAGTTGCCTCTCCGGCTTTTTAACGGATCCAACAAGATGTTCCAAGCACGATTCTCCGCGGATCTTGCCTTCCATGCCCAACGCATCCGAAGATACAAACTCATAATCTCAAGGCCCAACACACCTAAACCCTCGATTTCCTTAGGACAACAGATTTGCTTTCAACTGACCAAACATTGTCCTCCTTTAACAACATCAGTTCCTCTCCATAAGAAGGCTCTGCGTATTTTATCAATCGACTTAAATACCCATGGCCAGGGGTCCAGGGACATTAAGTGGAATATTGGAACTGCCCATAGAACTGCCTGAACAAGTATCAAATGACCACTCAGCTGGAGAAAGCCAATGCGCCAAGGACCCAACCTACTCCTAAGCTTCTCAATGAGACACTGGAAGTCTTCTTTGCGGAGATTCTTGAGACTCAAGGGTAGCCCAGATAGCTAATCAGCAACTTTTCAACCTTACAACTAAGGATGTTACCGAAGGTTTCAATCCGATCTTCCTCACAGAATATAGAGGACAACGAGCTCTGGCTAAGATTACATTGAAGTCCTGATGAATAACTGAAAATATTCAACAGCAGTTTAGTTGCAGCAACTTCCTTACTTTTAGCTTTCAAAAATAGGATAACGTCATCAGCGTATATGGACATACGTTGGGGATAGAGTGTCTATTGCTGAAGGGCTCCAAAATACCACTTTGTTTAGCCTTGTCAAAAAGTTTGCAAAGCGAATCCACGACAATAGTAAACAACATGGGTGAGAGGGTGTCTCCATGTCTTAAACCACGACCATGATAGAAGCTAGTACCAGGGATGCCATTTAGAAGTATCCTGGTGGATGTTGTCCTGAGAATCGTGGCAATCTAATCACACCAATTAGGTCCAAAGCCGATATTTTTAAAGCAATTCAAGCAAGAACTGCCACGGGACGGTGTCGAAGACCTTTGCAATGTCTAATTTCAGCAGAATGCTTTTGCATCTCCTTTCCTTTTCTTTAGCAAACTTGGCTGATTCTCGTACCATCTTGTAATTCTCGTGCAATGAACGACCTTTCAAAAATGCGCCTTGGTTTTTCCCCACGATCAAAGGCAGAACCAGAGCCAACCTTTTGGCAAGGACCTTCGAAATGATTTTCGCAAGGCTGTGAACGAGGCTGATCGGACGGAAATCATTTGGTTCAGCAGCCCCAGCTTGTATAGGGAGCAAAATAAGGTGTGCCCCATTGATTTTGTAGCACCCCAAGGTGCTGCGTGTATGAAGGTAGTTGAAGACAGCCATTAGGTCTTTCTTGATTACCTGCCAACACTTGCTGTAGAAAGTGATATTATACCCATCCAGCCCAGGTGCTTTCTCCTTTGGCATGTCCATGATCGCCTCCCTGACTTCCTCTTCCGTGAAAGGCAATTCCAGCCTGCTCAAAGTTTGATTTACACCCAAGAAATCAAGATCTAATGTTCCTTGTCTGGCTGTTGGGGTCCCAAATCTCTCGATGAAGTGTCTGCGCAGGAGATCTTCAATCTCTCCGTGAGAGGAAACGACCGATGACCCATCCGACAAAGAGCCAATGAAGTTCTTCCTTCTCCTGTGATTAGCTTGAATGTGGAAGTACGAAGGCACCGTCTTGGAGCTCATAGGCGCCGACGACACTCCGGTGTCATACACTTCCTGAAAGCACCGTCTTGGAGCTCATGGGCGTCAACAGTCAGCTTGGTTCCTCGCGGTGGCTAGTTCACGGTGGAGGGATCTGTCATCCCCGGCCCGTAGATTAATGTTCACCCTTTTAAATATATGTTGAACAACTGTGCACTCTTATATGCTGAACAAGTATATTAAAGAGTACATCCATTCGCCAGTGATCATTAAACATAGAAATTGATTTGATGTAGTTGAATAACTGATGAACTGATTTGTTATCTTACTTTCCAAATATATGTTTAACAACTGTGTACTCTTATATGCTGAACAACATATATTTAAGAGTACATCCATTCGTCGGTGATCAATAAATATAGAAATTGATTTGATTTAGTTGAATATCTGATGCACTAATTTGTAACTTCACTGTTTATACATGTACATTGACATGTTATATCTGTGATTCTGAAGAAACATTTATGCGCCACTCTAACATAAAATCCTAGATCGGCGCGAAGGTTAAGATATCATCGAATATATTGATCTGGTAGAAGCAAACAAGAAAATGCATGTAGGAAAAGGGGTGAGTACCACAAGATGCTGAGACCAAAGCCAAGTCCAAACTCCAAAGCAACGGTAGATAAATAATCCATCCTAGTGTACAATTAAGAAAAGATTCTGTAAGCGTCTAAAGAGATGAGTACTATGTGGAAGGACTATAGGTCTATCTTTCTCTCCTTAATTTTCGACCAGCAGCTTCATTCATTTGTGTCGGGTCGAGCAGGTATGAAGCTGCAGGCATAGCTAACATGTTCGGTAATTGGTGAGACTAAATGTAAATTCTCATTAGTTGCAGTGGTCCTATCTTGCTCCGTGGCTGTACATAAATGAAGTCATGCGTTTTTTATTATACATTGAAGCTAGCTCTCCTACCACACTCACAAAATTTGTGTCTATATAAAGTCCAAACATAGATAGAGCTCACAATTGGCAACAGGAGCAAAAGAGAACTGGTATCCAAGTGTATACTACTATCATTCATACTCGATGTAGCAACCAGTCAATCACTACCGTATCAGTTTGTATTTATATAGGAAAAGGAGGCACCAGGAAATCTGGAGAAACAGCATGGCCGGAAATAGGAACAAGGAAACCCACAGAGTCCACACCAGTATGTATCTCCTGCCCTGTGAAGCGTGAAGAACCGTCTTCAAAAGGCACCTCACAGCCTGCAACTACAGCTCCCCGTGAGTCCATGTTATTGCAGCCAGCACAATGGGTGTAATTAGGACAGCTAGGCTGAGATACACGAAAATCGACCGTCCCCAAAGTAACAAGTGGTAGTCCAAGCTCTGCAAATTAAACTGCCTTCAGGCAACAACGCCGCTTCTCCGCCCATTGAACGACCCACCTACCAAGTTTTTTCCCTTTACTGTTTCTGTCGTCAGGTTATTTCTACTGAATTACTATAGGAGAAACAAGATGTTATGTTTAACCCTTGTTAGAGGCCAAACCGCAGGGTGTTGAGCTGGATGACCGGACAATTAAAATACCCAAGGATGCAACTTTGGAACCTTTAGGGTACCCTCCGACTCTTGTTAGTTCAACTAAGTGAAGTAACTCTTAGAATTCACACTATTTTTTAAATTTTAGTTCATTTGGTTGAACTAAATAGGGTCGGAGGGTACCCTAGAGGTTCGAAATTTACATGCCGAAAAATACCAATCATAACTGTACAAATTAAACTGCCTTCAGGCAAGAGCAGAAGCAAAGAAATATACTGAGAGCGTAACCATCATACTCTTGCAGAAAACGGTGTAAACCCATGAAAATGCAGTATGGCTCCCGAGCTCATTTGCTCCGAAATCTGTACCGATAAGATTCATGGAGATTTGCACACGTCGCTGTATTATGAGTCATATTTCCAATTGAGTTGCCCTTTTCCCACAGCCCATGTGGCCAACCTCTGCCATGTCAACAAATGCACATATATCCATTTGCTTCAATCAGAACAGATGATCGTTAACGTCTGGACCATTACGCGTGACAAGAACTAAAATATAGCCACCAATTCAATGATACCACACGTGATTGCCCGCACGGTTAACATGATTGATCCTCATTACAATACCAGATCGATCAATCAAGAAAATGCTTTGAAATTCAAAGCACATAAAGATTATCACGATAGATTGGCCTATGAAACACTTCAACAAACTGAAAAGAAGAAGTGCACAACCGTGTGGTGGCCGGTCCTAATGACGAAGAACAAACGGTTTGCGTTTGGCGTTTGCTGAGATGGGGAGGGAGCAAAGACTGCACTAGTTACGTCGGGTACTTCCTGCATCCCAGGGCGGAGAGCAGGACAGGTCCTAATTTTTCGGAGACTCGGGGCGAACCAAAAAAATGGGCCCAATAACTATTGTAGATTGAAAATTTTCACAAAAAAAAGCATTGAATTTGAAACATTTAACTGAATAGTGGTAGCAAGAAATTTCATTAGCAAATAAGAATTTTCATAATGCACCATGGATATGCACGGATGCAACAAGAAAAATGTCTTAATTCCTAACCCAGGGAAGATAGAATTTCTAACAATGCTGAAAAGAAAAGAGAAATAAGATGTATCCCTAGCAGGAGCACTTCAACAATGATCAAGAGAGGAGCATTCTTGCTGAGAAATATAAAGGACAAACTTCTAGTTCACTGATGTTTGGTTTCCAGAATTGAAAGTATTTCCGTGTTCACTTGAATTTGTAATAGCCTAGTTAGGATCTTTTTCAGAATCTAATATTTCAACATGTTGTTCTTCTCTTCACTATGAACATCTAATTCCTCAAAATTCTCACCGACGGCATTCCTAGAAACAAAGGTGTGCATAATACCCTTTACATATTTAATGGACTTATCTGCTGGTTTCCTTTTCTTTCTTTTTCTATGAGAAGAAAACCAGACAGATGGTTTGAGGTACTAACATTTTTACGAGAAAGGAGAAGAAACACCTAAATTTGTTGGGGTAAAATTATCCAACATCTCATGTCTGGCTATGGTCCTCGCTCCGTCCTAGGTTCCTTGTCTCCTCCAAAAAATACTACATGTGTAGAAGAGAGAAATTAAAAAAAAATATATACAAAGATTACAATCAAGGGTTAATTATCCTTTTGCCCTTAGTGGTGTCCATGTGCTCAGTTTTGCCCTCAGATGCGAATCGTGCTTAGTTTTGCCCCTAGTCCGTGCGCACCAACTCGTTCCGTGAGTATTGCCGTCTCCGTCAGGTCAACCTTTTGACTCGGCCCTTATAGGTGGCACCAGGCGGCAGAGACGTGCTAGACGATCAGACCGTTGCACGCGTGGCTTGTGGGACCCAGCAAAGAGCCGTTGCGGGTGTGCTATATAAGCGGGCGTCAGAGAGCGGCGGTGACCACGGCGATAGAGAGAGCGGGCGACAGAGAGCACGGCGGTGACCACGGCGACAGAGAGAGCGGCGGTGGGAAGATAGCTGTGGAGGGCGCGATGGCTTGAGATCCCCTTCGGCACCGAGCTCCATGTCTTCTTCAAGCTCCCGCACCACCTCGTGGATGCAGAGCCCGGCGCGCGTGGAGATGCCTATCTTCGTCTGTCCGCGGTGCCGGGCGGGCGTTGATCGCAGGGTTTCTCACACATCGAGGAACCAGAATCGTCTGTTCTACGTGTGCAGTGAGAATGGGGTAAGAATCGGGGCAATTGCACCATTTTCGTGGTCGGGATCTTTGAGCAATGGGTTGATCTGTTTGGCGTTCATGCAGGTGAAATGCTTCTTTGTTTGGGTCGATGCTCTGGCCAAGACTCCGATGAATGAACTGCAAGAAGAGCATGAAGAATGGTTGCGCATGCTGCCACGAATGGCAGTGGCCGCAACACGAGCTCCGGAAGAAGAGATGGAGGGCGAAGCACGCAATGACAGAGAGCTAGCTGTTGAGCTTAGTGAAGGAAATATGCCCTAGAGGAAATAATAAAGTTGTTATTTATATTTCGTTATATCATGATAAATGTTTATTATTCATGCTAGAATTGTATTAACCGGAAACTTGATACATGTATGAATACATAGACAAAACAAACTGTCCCTAGTATGCCTCTACTAGACTAGCTCGTTAATCAAAGATGGTTAAGTTTCCTGACCATAGACATGTGTTGTCATTTGATGAATGGGATCACATCATTAGAGAATGATGTGATGGACAAGACCTATCCGTTAGCTTAGCATTATGATCGTTGAGTTTTATTGCTATTGCTTTCTTCATGACTTATACATGTTCCTCTGACTATGAGATTATGCAACTCCCGAATACCGGGGGAACACCTTGTGTGCTATCAAACATCACAACGTAACTGGATGATTATAAAGATGCTCTACAGGTGTCTCCGAAGGCGTTTGTTGGGTTGGCATTGATCGAGATTAGGATTTGTCACTCGTGTATCGGAGAGGTATCTCTGGGCCCTCTCGGTAATGCACATCACTATAAGCCTTGCAAGCAATGTGACTAATAAGTTAGTTGCGGATTGATGCATTACGGAACGAGTAAAGAGACTTGCCGGTAACGAGATTGAACTAGGTATGGTGATACCGACGATCGAATCTCGGGCAAGTAACATACCGATGACAAAGGGAACAACGTATGTTGTTATGCGGTTTGACCGATAAAGATCTTCGTAGAATATGTAGGAGCCAATATGAGCATCCAGGTTCCGCTATTGGTTACTGACCGAAGATGTGTCTCGGTCATGTCTACATAGTTCTCGAACCCGTAGGGTCCACACGCTTAACGTTCGATGACGATTTGTATTATGAGTTATGTGATTTGATGTACCGAAGGTTGTTCGGAGTCCCGGATGAGATCACGGACATGACGAGGAGTCTCGAAATGGTCGAGACATAAAGATTGATATATTGGAAGGTTATATTCGGACACCGAAAAGGTTTCAAAGTGTATCGGGTATTTTTTGGAGTACCGGGAGGTTACCCAAACCCCCCGGGGAGCCTATGGGCCTTATTGGGCCCTAGTGGAGAAAGAGGGTAGCAAGGAAAGTGTGGGGCGTGCCCTCCTAGGCCCAAACCAAATTGGTTTAGGGTTTGGGGGGCCGGCCCCCTCTTTCCTTCTCCCCTCCTCCTCTTTCCTCCTTCTCCTAGTAGGAATAGGAAAGGGGGGGGGGCAAACCTACTTGGAGTAGGATTGCCCCCCCTTGGTGCGCGCCTCCTCCTAGGCCGGCCTCCTCCTCCCTCCCTCCTTTATATACGTGGGGAGGGGGCACCCCAAAGACACACAAGTTGATCTTTTAGCCGTGTGCGGTGCCCCCCTCCACAGTTACACACCTCGGTCATATTGTCATAGTGCTTAGGCGAAGCCCTGCACCGGTAACTTCATCATCACCGTCACCACGCCGTCATGCTGACGAAACTCTCCCTCGGCCTCAACTGGATCAAGAGTTTGAGGGACGTCACCGAGCTGAACGTGTGCAGATCGCGGAGGTGCCGTGCTTTCGGTACTTGATCGGTTGGATCGCGAAGACGTTCGACTACATCAACCGCGTTACTAAACGCTTCCGCTTTCGGTCTACGAGGGTACGTGGACACACTCTCCCAGCTCGTTGCTATGCATCTCCTAGATAGATCTTGCGTGATCGTAGGAATTTTTTTTGAAATACCGCGTTCCCCAACAGTGGTATCAGAGCCAGGTCTATGCGTAGATGTTATATGCACGAGTAGAACACAAAGAGTTGTGGGCGATAATAGTCATACTGCTTACCAGCATGTCATACTTTGATTTGGCGGTATTGTTGGATGAAGCGGCCCAGACCGACATTACATGACCGCGTTCATGAGACTGGTTCTACCGCCGTGCTTCACACATAGGTGGCTAGTGGGTGTCTGTTTCTCCAACTTTAGTTGAATTGAGTGTGACTACGCCCGGTCCTTGTTGAAGGTTAAAACATCACACTTGATGAAAAATCGTTGTGGTTTTGATGCGTAGGTAAGAACGGTTCTTGCTTTAAGCCCGTAGCAGCCACGTAAAACTTGCAACAACAAAGTAGAGGACGTCTAACTTGTTTTTGCAGGGGATGTTGTGATATGATATGGTCAAGACGTGATGAGATATAAATTGTTGTATGAGATGATCATGTTTTTGAACTTATCGGCAACTGGTAGGAGCCTTATGGTTGTCTCTTTATTGCATAAGATGCAAGCGCCATGTAATTGCTTTACTTTATCGCTATGCGATAGCAATAGTTGCAAAGCAATAGTTGACGAGACGACCATATGACGACACGTTGATAGAGATCAAGATGATAGAGATCATGGTGTCATGCCGGTGATGATAGAAATCATGATGGTACTTTGGAGATGGAGATCAAAGGCACAAGATGATGATGGCCATATCATGTCACATATTTTGATTGCACGTGATGTTTATCTTTTACACATCTTATTTTGCTTAGTTCGGCGGTAGCTTTATAAGATGATCCCTTACTAAAATTTCAAGGTATAAGTGTTCTCCCTGAGTATGCACCGTTGCGACAGTTCTTCGTGCTGAGACACCACGTGATGATTGGGTGTGATAAGCTCTACGTTCACATACAACGGGTGCAAGCCAGTTTTGCACACGCAAAATACTCGGGTTAAGCTTGACGAGCCTAGCATATGCAGATATGGCCTCGGAACACTGGAGACCGAAAGGTCGAACATGAATCATATGGTTATGATCAACATAGTGATGTTCACCATTGAAAACTACTCCATCTCACGTGATGATCAGCCATGGTTTAGTTGATTTGGATCACGTGATCATTTAGATGACTCGAGGGATGTCTATCTAAGTGGGAGTTCTTAAGTAATATGATTAATTGAACTTTAATTTATCATGAACTTAGTCCTGGTAGTATTAGCATATCTATGTTGTAGATCAATAGCTCGCGATGTAGCTCCCCGTTTATTTTTTATATGTTCCTAGAGAAATATAAGTTGAAAGATGATAGTAGCAATGATGCGGACTTGGTCCGTGATCTGAGGATTTTCCTCATTACTGCACAGAAAAATCATGTCCTTGATGCACCGCTAGGTGACATAACTATTGCCGGAGCAGATGCAGACGTTATGAATGTTTTGACAAGCTCGGTATGATGACTACTTGATAGTTTAGTGCACCATGCTTTACGACTTAGAACTGGGACTTCAAAAATGTTTTGAATGCCACGGAGCATATAAGATGTTCCAAGAGTTGAAATTGGTATTTCATACTCATGCTTGTGTCGACAGGTATGAGATCTTTGACAGTACTTTGCCTATAAGATGGAGGAGAATAGCTCAACCAGTGAGCATGTGCTCAGATTGTCTGGATACTACAATTGCTTGAATCCAGTGGGAGTTAATCTTCCAGATAAGATAGTAATTGACAAAGTTCTCTAGTCACTATCACCAAGTTACTAGAACTTCGTGATGAACTATAATATGCAAGGGATGACGAAAATAATTCCCGAGCTCTTCGCGATACTGAAATCAGCGAAGGTAGAAATCAAGAAATAGCATCAAGTGTTAATGGTTGACAAGACCACTAGTTTCAAGTAAAAGGGCAAGGGAAGAAAGGGAACTTCAACATGAATGGCAATCAAATTGCCACTCCCGTGAAGAAGCCCAAAGCTAGACCCAAGCCTGAAACTAAGTGCTTCTACTGCAAAGGAGATGGTCACTGGAAGCGGAACTGCCCCTAGATACTTGGCGGATAAGAAGGATGGCAAAGTGAACAAAGGTATATTTGATATACATGTTATTGATGTGTACTTTACTAGTGTTTATAGCAACCCCTCGGTATTTGATACTGGTTCACTTACTAAGAGTAGTAACTCGAAATAGGAGTTGCAAAATAAACAGAGACTAGTTAAGGGCGAGGTGACGATGAGTGTTGGAAGTGATTCCAAGGTTGATAAGATCACCATCGCACACTCCCTTTACCTTTGGGATTAGTGTTGAACATAAAATAAATGTTATTTGGTGTTTGCGTTAAGCATGAATATGATTGGATCTTGTTTATTGCAATACGGTTATTCATTTAAGTCAAAGAATTATTGTTGTTCTGTTTACATGAATAAAACCTTCTATGGTCATACACTTAATATAAATGGTTTATTGAATCTCGATCGTAGTGATACACATATTCATAATATTGATGCCAAAAGATGCAAAGTTGATAATGATAGTGCAACATACTTGTGGCACTGCCGTTTAGGTCATATTGGTGTGAAGCGCATGAAGAAACTCCATGCTGATGGACTTTTGGAATCACTGAATCACTTGATGCTTGCGAACCATGCCTCATGGGCAAGATGACTAAGACTCCGTTCTCCGGAACAATGGAGCGAGTAACTGAATTATTGGAAATAATACATACTGATGTATGCGGTCCGATGAGTGTCGAGGCTCACGGCGGGTATCGTTATTTTCTGACCTTCACAGATGATTTGAGCAGATATGGGTATATCTACTTAATGAAACATAAGTCTGAAACATTTGAAAAAGTTCAAAGAATTTCAGAGTTAAGTGGAAAATCATCATAACAAGAAAATAAAATTTCTACGATCTGATCATGGAGATGAACGTTTGAGTTATGAGTTTGGTCTTCATTTGAAACAATGTGGAATAGTTTCACAACTCACGCCACCTGGAACACCACAGCGTAATGGTGTGTTCGAACGTCGTAACCGTACTTTATTGGATATGGCCTGGTGCGATCTATGATGTCTCTTACCAATTTACCATCATTGTTTTGGGGTTATGCATTAGAGACAGCTGCATTCACGTTAAATAGGGCATCATCTAAATCCGTTGAGATGACACCATATGAACTGTGGTTTAGCAAGAAACCTAAGCTGTCGTTTCTTAAAGTTTGGGGCTATGATGCTTATGTGAAAACGTTTCAGCCTGATAATATCAAACCCAAATCGGAGAAGTGCGTCTTCATAGGATACCCAAAAGAAACTGTTGGGTACACCTTCTATCACAGATCCGAAGGCAAGCTCTTTGTTGCTAAGAATGGATCCTTTCTAGAGAAGGAGTTTCTCTCGAAAGAAGTGAGTGGGAGGAAAGTAGAACTTGATGAGGTAATTGTACCTTCTCCAGAATTGGAAAGTAGTTCATCACAGAAATCAGTTCTAGTGATGCCTACACCGATTAGTGAGGAAGTTAATGATGATGATCATGAAACTTCAGATCAAGTCACTACCGAACCTTGTAGGTCAACCAGAATACGTTCCGCACCAAAGTGGTACGGTAATCCTATTCTGGAAATCATGTTACTAGACCATGACAAACCTACGAACTATGAGTAAGCGATGATGAGCCCAGATTCCGCAAAATGGTTTGAGGCCATGAAATCTGAGATGGGATCCATCTATAAGAACAAAGTGTGGACTTTGGTGGACTTGCCCGATGATCGGCGAGCCATAGGGAATAAATGGATTTTCAAGAAGAAGACGGACGCTGATAGTAGTGTTACTATCTACAAAGCTCGAATTGTCGCAAAAAGTTTTCGACAAGTTCAAGGTGTTGACTACGATGAGATTTTCTCACTCGTAGCGATGCTTAAGTCTGTCCGAATCATGTTAGCAATTGCCACATTTTATGAAATCTGGCAAATGGATGTCAAAACTACATTCCTTAATGGATTTCTTAAAGAAGAGTTGTATATGATGCAACCAAAAAGGTTTTGTCAATCCTAAAGGTGCTAACAAAATGTGCAAGCTCCAGCGATCCATCTATGGACCGGCGCAAGCATCTCGGAGTTGGAATATACGCTTTGATAGTGTGATCAAAGCATATGGTTTTATACAGAAATTTGGAGAAGCCTGTATTTACAAGAAAGTGAGTTGGAGCACTACAACCTTTCTGATAAGTATATGTGAATGACATATTGTTGATCGGAAATGATGTAGAATTTTTCTGGAAAGCATAAAGGAGTGTTTGAAAGGAGGTTTTCAAAGAAAGACCTCGGTAAAGCTGCTTACATATTGAGCATCAAGATCTATAGAGATATATCAAGACGCTTGATAAGATTTTTTCAATGAGTATATGCCTTGACAAGATTTTGAAGTAAGTTCAAAATGGAACAGTCAAAGAAAGGAGTTCTTGCCTGTGTTGCAAGGTGTGAAGTTGAGTAAGACTCAAAACCCGACCACGGCAGAAAATAGAAAAAGAGAATGAAATTCATTCCCTATGCCACAATCATAGGTCTATAAAGTATGCTATGCTATGTACCAGACCTATTGTGTACCTCACCATGAGTTTGACAAGAGGGTACAATAGTGATCAGGAGTGGATCATTGGACAACGGTCAAAATTATCCTTAGTGGTATAAGGATATGTTTCTCGGTTATGGAGGTGACAAAGAGTTCGTCGTAAAGGGTTACGTCGATGCAAGACACTGATCCAGATGACTCTGAGTCTCAATCTGGATATATATTGAAAGTGGGAGCGATTAGCTAGAGTAGCTCCGTGCAGAGCATTGTAGACAAATTTTTTTTGCAAAATACATACGGCTCTGTATGTGGCAGACCCGTTGACTAAACTTCTCTCACAAGCAAAACATGACCACTCTTTGGGTGTTAATCACATAGCGATGTCAACTAGATTATTGACTCTAGTAGACCTTTTGGGTGTTAGTCACATGGCGATGTGAACTAATCACATAGTGATGTGAACTATTGGTATTAAATCACATGACGATGTGAACTAGATTATTGACTCTAGTGCAAGTGCAAGACTGAAGGAAATATGCCCTAGAGGCAATAATAAAGTTGTTATTTACATTTCCTTATATCATGATAAATTGTTATTATTCATGGTAGAATTGTATTAACCGGAAACTTGATACATGTGTGAATACATAGACAAAACAAAGTGTCCCTAGTATGCCTCTACTAGACTAGCTCGTTAATCAAAGATGGTTAAGTTTCCTGACCATAGACATGGTTTGTCATTTGATGAACGGGATCACATCATTAGTGAATGATGTGATGGACAAGACCCATCCGTTAGCTTAGCATTATGATCGTTGAGTTTTATTGCTATTGCTTTCTTCATGACTTATACATGTTCCTCTGACTATGAGATTATGCAACTCCCGAATACCGGAGGAACACCTTGTGTGCTATCAAACGTCACAACGTAACTGGATGATTATAAAGATGCTCTACAGGTGTCTCCGAAGGCGTTTGTTGGGTTGGCATAGATCGAGATTAGGATTTGTCACTCCGTGTATCGGAGAGGCATCTCTGGGCCCTCTCGGTAATGCACATCACTATAAGCCTTGCAAGCAATGTGAATAATAAGTTCGTTGTGGGATGATGCATTACGTAACGAGTAAAGAGACTTGCCGGTAACGAGATTGAACTAGGTATGGTGATACCGACGATCGAATCTCGGGCAAGTAACATACCGATGACAAAGGGAACAACGTATGTTGTTATGCGGTTTGACCGATAAAGATCTTCGTAGAATATGTAGGAGCCAATATGAGCATCCAGGTTCCGCTATTGGTTATTGACCGGAGATGTGTCTCGGTCATGTCTACATAGTTCTCGAACCCGTAGTGTTCGCACGCTTAACGTTCGGTGACGATTTGTATTATGAGTTATGTGATTTGATGTACCGAAGGTTGTTCGGAGTCCCGGATGAGATCACGGACATGACGAGGAGTCTCAAAATGGTCGAGACATAAAGATTGATATATTGGAAGGTCATATTCGGACACCGGAAAGGTTCCGAAGTGTATCGGGTATTTTTCGGAGTACCGGGAGGTTACCGGAACCCCCCGGGGAGTCTATGGGCCTTATTGGGCCCTAGTGGAGAAAGAGGGCAGCAAGCAAAGTGTGGGGCGCCCCCCCTAGGCCCAAGCCGAATTGGTTTAGGGTTTGGGGGGCCGGCCCCCTCTTTCCTTCTCCCCTCCTCCTCTTTCCTCCTTCTCCTAGTAGGAATAGGAAAAGTGGGGGGGGGGGGACCTACTTGGAGTAGGATTGCCCCCCCTTGGCGCGCGCCTCCTCCTAGGCCGGCCTCCTCCTCCCTCCCTCCTTTATATGTGTGTGGAGGGGGCACCCCAAAGACACACAAGTTGATCTTTTTAGCCGTGTGCGGTGCCCCCCTCCACAGTTACACACCTCGGTCATATCGTCGTAGTGCTTAGGCGAAGCCCTGCGCCGGTAAGTTCATCATCACCGTCACCACGCCGTCGTGCTGACGGAACTCTCTCTCGGCTCAACTAGATCAAGAGTTCGAGGGATGTCACCGAGCTGAACGTGTGCAGATCGCGAAGGTGCCGTGCGTTCGGTACTTGATCGGTTGGATCGTGAACACGTTCGACTACATCAACCGCGTTACTAAACACTTCCGCTTTCGGTCTACGAGGGTATGTGGACACACTCTACCCGCTCGTTGCTATGCATCTCCTAGATAGATCTTGCGTGATCGTAGGAAAGTTTTTGAAATACCGCGTTCCCCAAAACTTAGGATGTTGAAGAAGAAGGTTAGGAAGCTTGAAGATCAAGCAGAAATACCAATACCCATTTGTAATTAGTTTTGGGCATTTGTAGGTATGGTAATGACACCGGGTGTAATGTTGAAATTGTATGGAAAGGCATGAATTTTGGAGGAATTTGTAAGCTTGAAATTGTATGAGAAATTCACCTTGTTGAAATGTTGGTCAAAGTTGTTTAAATGTTAAAAAAAGAGAAGAAGCGACGAACATTTAAATATGTTGAAAAAAGGGAGAAGAAATGAGGAATTCAGAAACTTTTGATCAATGAAATGCAGCTCTGCTCTGCCTTTCTGTCAAACAAAAGGTTCCTCTGTGGGCCAAATTCAGAGCGTAGAGCCAAGTGCCGGCTAGACTAATGGGCCAACTGCATCCATATAGGCCCGTTCGGGGGTTCTCTTGCATGTTTTTCTGTTTTCTGTTCTGATTTAATTTAGGTAGTAAATCATTTTATTTAATGCTGAAACTTTTTGTGGAAGCTAATTGAATTATTCCAGAGCCAAACAATTAAGTTTAGAAATTTTCTTGGAGCTGTTAAATATTTAATAGCAATTTAATTACTCCAATTCAAATACACCGTGATTTAAATCAAAGACCAAAATGTCATGGAAAATGTGCCTCAGCTCTGGTAGAGGTTTACACCTGGTGCCAAAATTAATGAACATTTTTTAAGGGCATTACATTGAGAAAAAAATAATTTGTCTAAAAAAACTGAAGGGTGGAAAATGCACAAAAAATTGGTGCAGCTGAGGACTCGAACCCAGGACCGCGTGGTTTGTGGCGTTTAGGGCTGCGCTGGTAACCGCTAGGGCAAATGGAAAGACTTTGACATGGGGAGGGAAGGAAGCTATACATAGTGAGACCGTGACTTGGTTTAGGGTTTAAAAACGCATGTTTGTACTGAATGTTTGCACACGCGTGAGAGTGGTTTTCCTTTGTTTTGCACTGAAATTTTGGAGGGTTGGAAACGTATGTTTGCACTGCCACATGATTCTGGTTAGAGTGGCACTTGGTTTAGGATTTAAAGGGAATAAATTTGCATGTTAGTTCATGACTTGGTTTAGGGAAGAAATGATATGTTTCGGCACGGACATTTTTTAACACACATAATAACTTGGATAGATAAGATGCAACACACCGTACCCTTACATAGATGGGTACCCATAGATAAGTTCACGGACACGACACGACACGACACAACACGCACGACATAGAAAATCAATAAAATAAAAAGGATAAAACTAAAACATGACGAGCTTGACTCCGGGCTCGCACCCCTTCTTGAACATCTTCATGTTGAACTCCTTCTTCCACCTTGGCCGCGCGCCCCTTCAACACCGTCTTCAACTTCACTCCTCCTCCTCCTCGTCATAGGGAAGGGAGTGCATCTGGTTTTGAGTGGGGAAGATGCACTCGTTGTTGGTGAAGATGTTGTACACCGTGAAGAAGATGGACTCGCAGCCGCACCAAAAGACTTGGCCGAGGAGCTCGCGCGCGTCAAACGGGTTGGTGAAGGTGACCGTGAGTAGTAGGAGGATACCGGCGCGGTCACGAACCTCGTTGATGGTGAACATCCTAGGCGAGCCCCATGGGAGGTGGGCATAGCCGGCTCTAAGGAAGACGCGGGCGAGCTTGACTGACTCCCTCCACCTTGAAGTCGCCCACACACGGAGCTCCCTCTCCACGAGCACGCCCGGTGGGTAGCGCAGCTCTGGCATGATAGGCGGACGAAGGAAGGTCGGCCCGATGTACTGCATCTTCACTTGGTCGCTTGGAGAGGGCTCGATCGCTTGGGTGTTTGAAGTTGTAGAGAATGGATCTGGCTTTTGGGTGGTGAGTGGGAGAGGAAGAGAGGCACCCCATTTATAGGCCTGTGGGTGGGAGAGGAAGAGAGAAGGGATGAGAACGGTGGGTGTGTGAATCCGGACGCGTGTGTGTACCCATTAAGTTTTGGACCCTTAAATTTTTGCACGGAAATGATGCATGGGGCGCGTGCGTGCATCTGAATGACTGCATAGGGAAGCTCTTTGACCGGGCGCGTGCATCTGACTAGCTGCCGTAGTCTGAACCACTGCCGTAATCTGAAACAATGGCCTATGTGTGAATGAACACATGCATGGCCACGTCGCTCGCCTAGCTCGCCTCGCTCGCATGCATGCACGTGCCTCCCGCGCATGCAATCCCACGTCGCCGCCCTTCCCATGCATGCAGGCCTAAAAATGCTGAGATGGGAAATTAACTGTGCTCTCAGGCCCAGACAGCGAGATGGCCCAACGGTCCACCTAGCGCGCCCGGTACTTGTTGAAAAAACAATCGCCCAGCGAATCAGATTGCATCTCGCGGATCACCCCCCTCCTCCCCGCAGATTCCTTCTAGAAGGGTTAGATCGACGGTCCTTGATCGCCGCTAGGGTTAGATGGACGGTCCTTGTTCAGCGCTAGGGTTAGCGGGGTTTGGGAGGGGTTTGGAGCATTCAAAGACAGGTTTGACCAGATTTCAAATGAGTATAATAAATTAAATAAAAATCAGAAAAATGAAAAACCTGCGCACATAGTCTTCTTATGTCATATACTAACGATTTAAGTTGATAAACAAGGTTTACATACATTTGAACAAAAAGTTCATGTGTCTTATGTGATATCTCAAGTATCTCAAACTCTCTTGTATGAAGTGAAGAGAAGTGTTTTGGGGAAATGAACATGAAAATTTCAAAAAACTCACCATAGCTTCATTTTGGAATGACTAAGAAGGATCCAGGCTTAATTTTTCATTTTTATGTTTTAGACTTGTTTAAATCTTGGTCAAAGTTAAGTTTGACCAGAATTCAAATGAGCAAAACAAATTTAAAAAAAATGAAAAAATGGAAAAACCAGCGCACATTGTCTGTATAGATAGAATATATGTGTAGGAAAGTTATTTGGCTGATTTAGACAAGGTCAAAAAAAACCTTGCTTAGAAATGAGGCCGTTTACCCTACCTTTGGACCCCTTTTTTAGCACATTTTTCATGAAAATTTCAAGAACCTCACCACAGCTTCATTTTGGAGTGACTAAGAAGGATCCATGCTTAGTTTTTCATTTTGATGTTTTAGACTTGTTTAAATCTTGGTCAAAGTTAGGTTTGACCAGAATTCAAATGAGCAAAACAAAATAAAAAAATAAAAAAAGGAAAAACCAGCGCACATAGTCTGTATATATAGAATATATGTGTAGGAAAGTTATTTGGCTCATTGAGACAAGGTCAAAAAATCTTGCTTAGAAATGAGGCCGTTTACCCTACCTTTGGAGCTCTTTTTAGCACATTTTTCATGAATGTCAGTTTACCAAAGTTTCGAAAGGATTCCAACATCCATATAGCATGTCAAATTTGAAGTTCTAACATAGGCCCAACATCATTCAAACATTGTTCTAACATAGTTCCAACATCATTCAACAGAAATATAGCATTATTCATAATGTTTCATAATTATTCATAAATAGCGTTGGGGCTTCTGTCTGTTCCTTGAGCTTCTTGCCATCACTTTGCTCCTCGTGCACCTTGTGCTCATTGCTTCTTCTCTTCTCCTCTTGGTTGTCGGTACCTTGCGCATCTTCTTCAAACCTACCACAGAGCTGTGCAAAACATAAAGGGTAATGAGATCATGTCAAGTGATAAATGTACAGTAGTATTTGCAAGATTTACATACCTAGCAGAACTCACAACAACAGAAGGTTGGTCACCATTTGGAGCCTCACTTGGATCACCATTTGGAGCCTCACTTGGATCACCATGATCACCATTTGGAGCCTCACTTGGATCACCATTTGGAGCCTCACTTGAGTCATCATTTGGAGGATATTTTGGATCATCGTCAAAATCATGCGGCTGTTGACATCATCATTTGGAACGTCGTCAAAATCCTCATCTGATGCAACCAGCTGTTGACCATCATTTTAATCATCTGTTGAGGCAACCGGCTGCCGACCAACATTTTCATCGAAGCCTTCATCGAAACTCTCTATGAACGCTGGATCTACTGTGTTATCACAATACTTACCGAAATGACCAGACCCACCACACCTTGTGCACTTACGCTTCCTCGCTCCAAGTCCAGCTCCTTCGCTGCGAGGTCTGATTCGACTCTTCCTTGGTCTACCTGCTGCTCTCTTCAGAACTGGAGCGCAAAGCTTGAATCCAGGGTCCACCATGTCCCATTGTTGTTTTCCCTCCATAGCAGGCAAGGCATACGCATATGTGTCTTTGAACCTTGGAATAGAGTAGTAATCATGCACATACTGCTGTATGTTCCCTGCTGGACCTGGGAGAGAAGTGATGAAAAACAAGGCATGAATGCATGGCAACCCAGTTATCTGCCATTGCCTACAACTGCAAGTTTTAGCTTCTAAATCCATTGGATATCTCCATTCCCTCTTCTCTTTATCCAAATATGATATCTCTGCTGTGGTACCCGAACAAAGAGTCATGTTCATTTCCAAGCCTGTTGTTTTCTGCTTCAGTTCATTCATCACGGCAGGGATGATAATGTGGCCCATGTATTTTGCCTCGGCTATTCCTGCACGATAATGAAATTTCTGCATGTATTCTATCCTTATCCTGTCAAGCAAATCCACCACATAATGACCCTTTAGTTTCCGGATCATTGAGTTGAAAGACTCTGCTAGATTATTGTGCACGTAGTTAACTTTGCTCAGTTCACTGAATTGGCTTCTAGCCCATAACTTGGAGTGGTGTGTTTCCAAGTATTCTTTCACTTTGGGATTCATGTATAACTGCGTCAAGTGGTAGTTGTGCTTCTTCACACTGCAAGTCAAAGATGCTGGCCATAAATTGTCAGTATACACCTTTCCTTTGAATTTCTTCATGAAATTTGCAGCAAGGTGACGCATGCATTCCCTATGCTCTACTCCAGGGAACACATTGTCCACGACCACTTCTAAACCTTTGCAGGCATCTATATGAATGACCAACCCATTGGGATGTGCAATAGCCCGGCGCAGATTATGCAAAAACCAAGTCCAGCTCTCCTCAGACTCTGTCTCCAGCACACCGTACGCAACTGGAAATACAAAACTGTGTGCATCAACTGCACAAGCTGCTACTAACTGTCCTTTAAACCTCCCTGTGAGAAAAGTGGCATCAATAGCCAAATAAGGCCTGCAGCCTGCCAAAAAACCCCGGCGACAAGCCTCAAAGCAGACAAAACCCCTCCTAAAGCATTCCTTGGTCTTTGTCACTCCCCTGAATGTATACTCCACGGTGTGGTGGTCAATATCTACAATACTACCTGGGCTGGTCCTCTCCACTTCACCTTTGAATGAATACAACAATTGAAAACTTTCCTGCGAGTTACCATAAATAGAATCCATAGCATGTTGTTTACCATTGAACAACCTCATGTATGGTAAATCTATCTTGAACTTGTCTTTGATGTTCTTCTGCAATTCCTTTGGACCCACTTGCTGGTTTTCTTTCATCCACTTCTTTACTTCTTCTGCCACCCATCTTGATTTGGCTCTACTGATTGTATCCTTCCTAAGGGTTGATTCCTAGCATGTGTGCTTAAAAGGGTTCACTTTGACCTGAACATTCGTGCTATTTCGCATTTTAGATGCGAGCATCCTCCATGGACAACCCTCAGTCGGACAGTGCACTCTGTACTTGATCGCTCTTGTCAACTTTGAAAGTACGTTCTACCTTGATGCAGTATGTCACAAGTGCATTTCTACACTCAGTCATGGATGCAAAAACGATACCTTCTTCCATATGAGGGTTCAAAGGGTCCCATTCAACAGCTGCAAGGTCTTCGTCCTCACCCACCGCGTCATCATCCACACGGACTACATTGTGACCTCATCTTGGTTTTCAGCCCGAGGTGCCCGTCATAAATTCTGAATAACATCAGAATATAGCTTCTCTTCATCAACCCCAGAATTGTAGTCATCAGGCTCCACTTCAAGGGGGACCCTACTGCCGGTGCCCACGCTTGTCGAGTCACCACGTCGCCGTGCACTAACTGAACTATTCTGGCTAGAGATGCCATTACGACGACTTGGTTCTCCCCGAGATGTTGCACCCGCCATCCTAGGTCCAAATGCCTGCTCAAGCACATCAATTTGCAGCCTCACATGAAAATTCTCTTTCTCCTTATGCCTAACAAACATGGTAGCCAGGTCTTCATCATTACTAACTGTCACCCATTTCTTTTCCCCATCATAGTATTTGTATACCACTTCATCAAGCAAACCCCAAGGATATTGGCTACAAATTACCTCCCCAAATTGTCTGAAAGTCCAATTACTATCCATTGGCAACCGATAATCAAAACATCCTTGGAATTTCTTCTTATTCTTTGCATTGAACATGTACCGGTCCCTTCTAATGTGCACCAAGAAAGCAAACCGCAACTCCATCCTAACCGACGAAAAACAGAGATGCAATCAGCACACTAATCGGGCAAACCAACTCGAATCGACTGTTTAAATGTACAATTAAGCTCATTCTAAACAGGAGGCATGACTCACCCCTCGGGAACCCAGTTGTGGACGCAGCGGATCTCCGGCCCGATGCCTGCCTCGCCAAGTACTATGGGGTCGCCGCTCTCGCCATTTCGCCCTGGGGTTCTTCCTCCTAGTTCAAATAGCTCCACTAGCCCCCCACCTTTGAGCGCTCCGGCCGGGCGCACGAAAAGAGGCCGCGCCGCGGGTCGAGCAGGTCGCAGGCGCCCCACCCGTGGCGTCACAGGAAGGTGGCGAGCGGAGTAGGACGGACGCGGCCGCGGCAGCGCAGCTGGTGGCGGCGCAGGTGGCGGTGGCGGCGCATGACGGCCGACCGGCGGATGGGCAAAGTGGGCGTCGAGTTGGCTGGCTAGAACCCTACGAATGATTTGGGGATTTTGTTGCACGGGCCCACATGTCAGCTCCGGACCCACGTCCACGCGGTCCCATGTAAGCTCTGAACCCACAACCACTAATGCCGACGGACGGAATGGACTAAAATCTGGCCGTTTGGCCTCGTCATAGTAGCTGCGCATGGACTAGGGGCAAAACTGAGCACGATTCACATCTGAGGGCAAAACTGAGCACATGGACACCACTAAGGGCAAAAAGATAATTAACCCTACAATCAAAGCCTTGAAGGTAATGCATATGTATGAGTGTCTGCGTCTCTACTGTGTTGAAAAACAAGCCTTGAAGGTACTGATTGAAAAATTACATGGATTGAACCCTTGATCCAGTTGCATGTACCTTGTGCTTCAGCCATTACAATCTGATCCACCACAATACCCACCAGGATGGTTGTACTTATAGGAGGCAAACAAATCCACAGGGAGATGAAGCAATTACGAGGTACTGGAAGCAATCATCTCCACAACTGCAAGATCTATTAATTTTGTGTGTGGGTGAAACGAGTATATATTAATCAGTGATAGTAGCCACACTCGTTTTCACAAATCTTACAAAGATCATCAGGCCCAGAGCCAAACCAAATAGCAGTACGTTGTGCGCAACGTCCCATCTGGGCCATAAAGTGTGCAGTGGCATTGCATGGCCTCAGAACATGCACAAAGTTGTGAGGCCTGATCCCATGAAGCAAATTCTTGGACTCCTCGATCAGGCCATCGACTTGGGACCTATTAACACCTTCAGAGTTCAGCTGCTCCACTCCCTCCTTGCAGTCCAACTCAATTATTAATTCCTTATCAGTGTGTGCAAGCGCCAGGGCCACTCCTTCGAGGCATGCAGCCAGCTCGGCTTCTAATGGGGAAAAGCATGCACGAAGGTAGTGATACGTCTCCGTCGTATCTACTTTTCCAAACACTTTTGCCCTTGTTTTGGACTCTAACTTGCATGATTTGAATGGAACTAACCCGGACTGACGCTGTTTTCAGCAGACTTTCCATGGTGTTATTTATGTGCAGAAACAAAAGTTCTCGGAATGACCTGAAACTCCACGGAACGTATATTTGGAAATAATAAAAAATCCTTGCAAAAGATGAAGACCAGGGGCCCACACCCTAGCCACGAGGGTGGCCCCCCATAGGGCACGCCCCTACCTCGTGGGCCCCCTGGAGCTCCTCCGACCTCAACTCCAACTCTATATATTTGCTTTCGGGCAGAAAAAACCCAGAGAGAAGGATTCATCGCGTTTTACGATACGGAGCCGCCGCCAAGCCCTAAAACCTCTCGGGAGGGCTGATCTGGAGTCCGTTCGGGGCTCCGGAGAGGGGGATTCGTCGCCGTCGTCATCATCAACCATCCTCCATCACCAATTTCATGATGCTCACGCCGTGCATGAGTAATTCCATCGTAGGCTTGCTGGACGGTGATGGGTTGGATGAGATCTATCATGTAATCGAGTTAGTTTTGTTAGGGTTTGATCCCTAGTATCCACTATGTTCTGAGATTGATGTTGCTATGACTTTGCTATGCTTAATGCTTGTCACTAGGGCCCGAGTGCCATGATTTCAGATCTGAACCTATTATGTTTTCATGAATATATGTGAGTTCTTGATCCTATCTTGCAAGTCTATAGTCACCTACTATGTGTTATGATCCGGCAACCCCGAAGTGACAATAATCGGGCCACTCCCGGTGATGACCGTAGTTTGAGGAGTTCATGTATTCACGATGTGCTAATGCTTTGTTCCGGTACTCTATTAAAAGGAGGCCTTAATATCCCTTAGTTTCCATTAGGACCCCGCTGCCACGGGAGGGTAGGACAAAAGATGTCATGCAAGTTCTTTTCCATAAGCACGTATGACTATATTCGGAATACATGCCTACATTACATTGATGAATTGGAGCTAGTTCTGTGTCACCCTATGTTATGATTGTTACATGATGAACCGCATCCGGCATAATTCTCCATCATCGATCCAATGCCTACGAGCTTTTCACATATTAATCTTCGCTTATTTACTTTTCCGTTGCTATTGTTACAATCACTACAAAACACCAAAAATATTACTTTTGCTACCGTTACTTTTATTACCGTTACCACTACTATCATATTACTTTGCTACTAAATACTTTGCTGCAGATACTAAGTTATCCAGGTGTGGCTGAATTGACAACTCAGTTGCTAATACTTGAGAATATTCTTTGGCTCCCCTTGTGTCGAATCAATAAATTTGGGTTGAATACTCTACCCTCGAAAACTGTTGCGATCCCCTATACTTGTGGGTTATCAAGACTATTTTCTGGCGCCGTTGCCGGGGAGCATAGCTCTATTCTTTGAGTCACTTGGGATTTATATCTGCTGGTCACTATGAAGAACTTGAAAGACGCTAAGACAACCATTTATCCCTCAACTACGAGGGGAGGTAAGGAACTGCCATCTAGCTCTGCACTTGATTCACCTTCTGTTTTGAATAAGCTTGCGACACCTAAACCTGCTTCTGCTATTCGTTCTGATATGTCGCATGTTATTAATGATGCCACTTCTGCTATGCATGATACTTATGATGAAACTACTTCTATGCTTGATACTACTGTGCCACTTGGTGAATTTCTTGATGAACAAATTGCTAGGGCTAGTGACAAAGAAATTATTGAAACTGATTATATTGATGAAAGTGATGATGAAGACATGCCTGTTATTCCTGAGGGTTATGTTTTTGATAAAGAAGGTTCTTTAGCTATTTTAGCTTGCAAAGATAGATATGAACTCAAGAGGTTATTAGCTAAATGGAAGCAGCAATCTCTTAATGATAGAATGAAACCTGACCCTGCTTTTGCAACTTCACCTACCTGTGTTACCGATAAGGATTATGAATTCTCTGTTGATCCTGATATAATTACTTTGGTTGAATCTGATCCTTTTCATGGCTATGAATCTGAAACTGTTGTGGCACATCTTACTAAATTAAATGATATAGCCACCCTGTTCACTAATCATGAGAGATCTCGCTACTTTTATATCCTTAAAATATTTCCGTTCTCATTAAAGGCTGATGCTAAGATATGGTTTAATTCTCTTGATCCTGGTTGTGTGCGTAGTCCCCAGGATATGATTTATTACTTCTCTGCTAAATATTTCCCTGCTCATAAGAAACAAGCTGCTTTGAGGGAAATATACAACTTTGTGCAAATTGAAGAAGAGAGTCTCCCACAAGCTTGGGGGAGGCTTCTCAAGTTACTTAATGCTTTGCCCGACCATCCTCTCAAGAAAAATGAAATACTTGATATCTTTTATAATGGACTAACCGATGCTTCCAGAGATCACCTGGATAGTTGTGCTGGTTCTGTTTTCAGGGAAAGAACACCGGATGAAGCTGAAATTCTATTGAATAATATGTTGACAAATGAAAATAATTGGACACTTCCTGAGCCAGCTCCTGAGCCAATTCCTAAACCAACTCCGAAGAAGAGAGGTGTTCTATTTCTCAGTCCTGAAGATATGCAAGAGGCAAAGAAATCTATGAAAGAAAAAGGTATAAAAGCTGAAGATGTTAAGAATTTACCTCCTATTGAAGAAATACATGGTCTTAATTTACCGCCTGTTGAAGAAACATATGATCTTAGTCCATTACCTATTGAAGAAACTCATGGTCTTGATAACCCGACACAGGTAGTAAAGGTAAATTCTCTCTATAGATATGATAAAGCTGAAATCCCTCCTACTAAAATTGCTAGCCAATGCTTGGATGAGTTTGATAACTTTATGGTTAAGCAAGAAGATTTGAATGCTTATTTTGGTAGACAATTAAAACAAAATGCTTATATGATTGAGCACTTGGGTGATTATATGGCTAATGTTAAAGCTGAACTTAAACTCATTAGTAAACATGCTTCTATGGTTACCACTCAAGTAGAACAAGTACTTAAAGCT
The DNA here is from genome assembly GCF_002575655.3 of Aegilops tauschii subsp. strangulata. NCBI lineage: Eukaryota > Viridiplantae > Streptophyta > Magnoliopsida > Poales > Poaceae > Aegilops > Aegilops tauschii. The sequence continues at coordinate 27,373,969 of NC_053037.3, read as the reverse complement.
CAAAATGATTTGCTCAATGAAATGAATAGTAATAAAAATGATTATGCTGTTAGAGTGGCTACTAGAACTGGTAGAATGACTCAGGAACCTTTGTATCCTGAAGGCCACCCTAAGAGAATTGAGCAAGATTCTCAGAGAAACAATATTGATGCACCTAGTCCTCTAAAAAGAAGAAAAGAAAAATGATAGGACTTTGCATGCTTCTGGTGAACCTATTGCTGAACCACCTAAGAATCCAAATGATATTTCTATTTCTGATGCTGAAACACAATCTGGTAATGAACATGAACCCAATGAAAATGTTAATGATGATGTTCATGATGATGCTCAACCTAGTAATGACAATGATGTAGAAATTGAACCTGCTGTTGATCTTGATAACCCACAATCAAAGAATCAACGTTATGATAAGAGAGACTTTGTTGCTAGGAAACATGGTAAAGAAAGGGAGCCATGGGTTCAGAAACCCATGCCTTTTCCTCCCAAACCATCCAAGAAAAGGATGATGAGGATTTTGAGCGCTTTGCTGAAATGATTAGACCTATCTTTTTACATATGCGATTAACTGATATGCTCAAAATGAATCCTTATGCTAAGTATATGAAAGATATTGTTACAAACAAAAGAAAGATACCGGAAGCTGAGATTTCTAGCATGCTTGCTAATTACACTTTTAAGGGTGGAATACCAAAGAAACTTGGAGATCTAGGAGTACCTACTATACCATGCTCCATTAAAAGAAACTATGTTAAAACTACTTTATGTGATCTTGGAGCCGGTGTTAGTGTTATGCCTCTCTCTTTATATCGTAGACTTGATTTGAATAAGTTGACACCTACTGAAATATCTTTGCAAATGGCTGATAAATCAACTGCTATACCTGTCGGTATTTGTGAGGATGTGCTGTTGTGGTTGCAAACGTTACTATTTTAACGGACTTTGTTATTCTTGATATTCCCGAGGACGATAGTATATCTATTATTCTTGGAAGACCTTTTTTGAATACTGCAGGGGCTGTTATTGATTGCAACAAAGGCAATGTAACTTTTCATGTTAATGGTAATGAGCATACGGTACACTTTTCGAGGAAACAACCTCAAGTTCATAGTATCAACTCTATTGGAAAAATTCCATCGATTATTTTTGGAGGTTTTGAATTTCCTCTTCCTTTTGTCAAGAAGAAATATGATATTCTTATTATTGGGGATGTGCATATCCCCGTTGAGGTAACATAGTGTTATTCGAAATTTCTCCGGTTCCATGTTATTCGGAATGAGTTTGTTAACAAGACTTGATCAACCTTGTTAGTGGATTCCTTTTGATGAGCATGAGATGGATGAAACTAGAAGGCACAACCTTCTGTACCCTCTTTCTACTTTCTGTTATTTAGTTGAAATAAAGTAAAAATAGTATTTTTCTGTCTGTTTCCTGATTTATCTGTGCAATATAAAAATACCCTGAAAATAAAAGTTCTCCAAATGCCCTGAAAATGGAATATGATTTTTTCTGAAATATTTGAGAATATCTGGCACTGAGAACACAGCAGGACGGGCAAGCACCTGGCCACGAGGGTGGAGGGCGCGCCCCCTGCCTCGTGGGCCCACGGTGGCCCCCCTCCACTTATTCCTGCACCCATACACTCCTTCTTCCTCCCACAAACACCAATATCCAGCTCAAGCACGAGTTCTAGCTCATTTTGCTGCGATTTTCGATCTCCTTGCTCAAAGCACCTCTCACAAAACCGCTTGGGGAGATTGTTCCTTGGTATGTGACTCCTCCATTGGTCCAATTAGTTTTTGTTCTAGTGCTTTATTCATTGCAAATTTGTGCTTCCTAGGTGACCATGTTCTTGAGCTTGCATGTCGAATTTATATGGTTCCAAGTAGTTCTAATGCATGATATAGTCTCTAGGCACTTGTAGGAGTAGTTGCTATCAATTTTGTTGAGCTTGGTTCACTTTTATTTGAAGTTACTAAAAATTTCAGAAATTTTTTAGAGGAAGAAATATGCCTAGGAAAATGTTCCAAGGTGGTTCTTCAAGGAAGCAAGGACCCAGGCTTGCAATGCGTGATGCTGACGATGAGCCACCAAGGGACGCTCCTGTGCGGCCATGTGAATGGCCTTCGGAAAATTTTATGGATCGAGCGGGAATCAAGGAAGAATTTAACGCATATTTGCGTAACGCTGACATTGTGAGCTTCGAGGTAGACAAATGCCGCCAGGACCACTATCTCACTAGTTCCTTTGTGAGGAGGTTTGAATTTTCATCTTCACGTAATTCTCCAACTGTCCTGTTTGATCTTTATGAAAAATCTTTTACCATGGACTTAGAGGATTTTACCATTGCTTGCAAACTTCCACAATTGGGTAGTGCTAGTGAACCCCGCAAATCTAAATTTAGAATTTTCCTTGCTAGTATAACTATGGGGGAATCTAGAGATATAGCACAAGCTACCATAGGGAGCATTCATTTTCCTGCTATACGTTATTTTGCTCTCTTCATAGGTAGGTGCATAAATGGTAAAGATGAAGCATGTCATATGTGTGTCCCTGACCTTAGTATTCTTAGGAGTGCTGTGTTAGGAGACAAATCTTATAATTTGGGAGCCATTGTTGCACGTAGGTTGCATCATAATAGATTTAATGGAGATTTCTTTGGAGGAATTTATGCAACCCGCTTAGCTGATTTTCTTGGTGTGGACGTTCGTGAGGATGACATTGAGTTGCCTCTTACTTATTTAGACTATAATGCTATGGTCCATCACCAGTTTGTTGAGAGGAATGAATCACCTCTCCGGTATCGCTTAATCTTTGACAGACGTCGTGCTGTCCGTATTACTCTCCCTGCTCCTGCCTTCTTTGATTATCAGGCAAAAGGAAGATATGTTATTACCAGAGAGGAGGCAGATGAGTACGAGAGGAGGGCGGAGGCAGCCCGCCGCCACGCTGCAGCTCAGGAGGCGATAATTGCTGCATCTCAGTACGACCCAGCTACAACTACGAGTATCCGCCAGGCCATCCGTGGCAATGAACCAACTTAGGCCAAAAGCCTAAGCTTGAGGGAGTACGTATTTCCCACCGACATTACATTTATGTTCACACACTCATTGCTAGATGTCGGTGCTCATACTTTTTCATTGTAATATCCATGCTAGTTTATTTTCTTTTTCTTGCTTTCTTCTTGTGTGTTTGTTAAACTTTAAGAAAAACAAAAAAATTAGTAGTAGCTTTTAGTTAGTTTACCTTTCTTGCTGTAGTAATAATAACTAAAAGGAAAACCCAAAAAGATTTCCCGTTCTTCTTTTGCTTGTTGGGAGTTTTCCCGTGTAAATAGTTTTTATTTCTCTTCTTTTCTTTGGGGGTCGATAGGAGAAGACCATAATTAAATTGTTGAAGTGGCTCTTATATGCTTTAATGTTGATTTACCCAAGAGCCAATATTGCCTTGTCTTCTCCTGTTTATTGAATGCTCGCAGATTCCAACTTAGTCCAATGCACGTGCACTCTTATTATTTTCACACCGTTCGGTCGTGCAAGTGAAAGGCAATTATGACAATATATGATGGACTGACTGAGATGAGAAAAGCTGGTATGAACTCGACCTCTCTTGTTTTTGTAAATATGATGAGTTCATCGTTCCTGATTCAGCCTATTATGAATAAACATGTTTGCAATGACAATTAGAGATCATAGTTGCTTGTGCCATGCTTGATTAGCTATGAGTTATAATGGTTTACTTTGCGTGCCAACATGCTATTAAAATGGTTGTGATGTGGTATAGTGGGGTGGTATCCTTCTTTGAATGATTTAAGTAACTCGACTTGGCACATGTTCACGCATGTAGTTGAAACAAATCAACATAGCCTTCACGATATTTATGTTCATGGTAGATTATATCCTACTCATGCTTGCATCCAATGTTTATTAATTTTAATGCATGTTCATGACTGTTGTCGCTCTCTAGTTGGTCGCTTCCCAGTCTTTTGCTAGCCTTCACTTGTACTAAGCGGGAATACTGCTTGTGCATCCAATCCCTTAAACCCCAAAGTTATTCCATATGAGTCCACTATACCTTCCTATATGCGGTATCTACCTGCCGTTCCAAGTAAATTTGTATGTGCCAAACTCTAAAACTTCAAATAAACATTCTGTTTTGTATGCTCGAATAGCTCATGTATCAACTAGGGCCGCCCTTATCTTCCATGTTAGGCGGGTTATTCTCAAGAGGAGTGGACTCCACTCCTCACTCACGAGAAAATGGCTGGTCACCGGGATGCCCAGTCCCATGCTTTATGCAAACTAAATCAAAATAGTTGCAAACAAAACTCCCCCTGGGACTGTTGCTAGTTGGAGACACTCGTTGTTTCGAGCAAGTCATGGATTGATGCTTGTTGGTGGAGGGGGAGTATAAAATTTACCATTCTATTTGGGAACCGCCTATAATGTGTGTAGCATGGAAGATATTGCCATCTCTTGGTTGTTATGTTGACAATGAAAGTATGCCGCTCAAAATATTATTTATCTCTATTTCAAAACCGAGCTCTGGCACCTCTACAAATCCCTGCTTCCCTCTGCGAAGGCCTATCTATTTACTTTTATGTTGAGTCATCACCCTCTTATTAAAAAGCACTAGCTGGAGAGCGCAGCTGTCATTTGCATCAATTACTATTAATTTATATTGGGTATGACTGGATCTCTTTTACCATGAATTACAATGTCTAGTCAGTCCTTGATCTTTAAAGGTGCTCTGCATTTATGTTTTGCGGTCTCAGAAAGGGCTAGCGAGATACCATCTTGTTATATCATATTATGATTGTTTTGAGGAAGTGTTATCATCCGAGATTTATTATTATGGCTCGCTAGTTGATTATGCCATTGATATGAGTAAACATGAGACCTAAGAGTTATTGTGAATGTGGTTAGTCATAATCTTTGCTGAAAACTTGAATGCTGGCTTTACATATTTACAACAACAAGAGCAAACAGAGTTTGTAAAAGTTTTTCTTTATCACTTTCAGTTTGTCAACTGAATTTCTTGAGGACAAGCAAAGGTTTAAGCTTGGGGGATTTGATACGTCTCCGTCGTATCTACTTTTCCAAACACTTTTGCCCTTGTTTTGGACTCTAACTTGCATGATTTGAATGGAACTAACCCTGACTGACGCTGTTTTCAGCAGACTTTCCATGGTGTTATTTATGTGCAGAAACAAAAGTTCTCGGAATGACCTGAAACTCCACGGAACGTCTATTTGGAAATAATAAAAAATCCTTGCAAAAGATGAAGACCAGGGGGCCCACACCCTAGCCACGAGGGTGGGGGGCGCGCCCCCCCTAGGGCGCTCCCCTACCTCGTGGGCCCCTGGAGCTCCTCCGACCTCAACTCCAACTCTATATATTTGCTTTCGGGGAGAAAAAAACCAGAGAGAAGGATTCATCGCGTTTTACGATACAGAGCCGCCGCCAAGCCCTAAAACCTCTCGGGAGGGCTGATCTGGAGTCCGTTCGTGGCTCCGGAGAGGGGGATTTGTCGCCGTCGTCATCATCAACCATCCTCCATCACCAATTTCATGATGCTCACCGCCGTGCGTGAGTAATTCCATTGTAGGCTTGCTGGACGGTGATGGGTTGGATGAGATCTATCATGTAATCGAGTTAGTTTTGTTAGGGTTTGATCCCTAGTATCCACTATGTTCTGAGATTGATGTTGCTATGACTTTGCTATGCTTAATGCTTGTCACTAGGGCCCGAGTGCCATGATTTCAGATCTGAACCTATTATGTTTTCATGAATATATGTGAGTTCTTGATCCTATCTTGCAAGTCTATAGTCACCTACTATGTGTTATGATCCGGCAACCCCGAAGTGACAATAATCGGGCCACTCCTGGTGATGACCGTAGTTTGAGGAGTTCATGTATTCACTATGTGCTAATGCTTTGTTCCGGTACTCTATTAAAAGGAGGCCTTAATATCCCTTAGTTTCCATTAGGACCCCGCTGCCACGGGAGGGTAGGACAAAAGATGTCATGCAAGTTCTTTTCCATAAGCACGTATGACTATATTCGGAATACATGCCTACATTACATTGATGAATTGGAGCTAGTTCTGTGTCACCCTATGTTATGACTGTTACATGATGAACCGCATCCGGCATAATTCTCCATCACCGATCCAATGCCTACGAGCTTTTCACATATTGTTCTTCACTTATTTACTTTTTCGTTGCTACTGTTACAATCACTACAAAACACCAAAAATATTACTTTTGCTACCGTTACTTTTATTACCGTTACCACTACTATCATATTACTTTGCTACTAAATACTTTGCTGCAGATACTAAGTTATCCAGGTGTGGCTGAATTGACAACTCAATTGCTAATACTTGAGAATATTCTTTGGCTCCCCTTGTGTCGAATCAATAAATTTGGGTTGAATACTCTACCCTCAAAAACTGTTGCGATCCCCTATACTTGTGGGTTATCAGGTAGCGACATGAGGATGAAATTGCAACTATCCCTGGGTGGTTTTGGTAATTCCTAACAACATATAGCTCATTGAACTAATGTTCTTTCAAGATGATGATTTCAGAAAGTTTAATGATTGCCATGGCATGGACTAGGAGTGTGGACCCCTCAAAATGCTAAGGACACATATTGGTTCAAGCTCAAGACTCTACATTTTCATTTTAGTGATCCAAGATCACATTGACACTACTAGGGAAAACCTTATACACAGAACTTGAGCAGTAGCGCGTGTTAAAAAAGTACGCTGGTGCTAAGTAGTAGTAGCGGCTGATGTAAACGGCGCTACAGATACAATTGTAGCAGTAGCGCGCCTGAAGATAAAAGCGCTATTACTAAAATTCCCACGGCTTAGCCGATAGGCTATACATAGTAGTACCGATCTATGTTGAACCGCGCTACCGCTACTTGCTTTGTAGCAGCGCGTTTACGCTGGAAGGCGCTAGTGCTAAAGGAAATAAAATTAAATGGAAATAAAATAGAAAAGTAAATGACAATGAAAGAAATAGAAAACGGTGAAAGGAAAAAAATAAAATGTAAAGAAAAATAAATGAAAAAGGGGGAAAAAGAGAAGGGAATAGCAGTAGCGCGTATCGTGGAACGCGCTGTAGCTAGCTTAGCAGTAGCGCACTTCCTGGAACGTGCTACTGCTACTTCTGACTTAACCGCGCAGCTCGTTCTTCCCCACGGCCACTTCCCCCAAATCCAACTCCTCCGCTGTTGCCGCCGCCGTCGCCCGTCGGCCGCCGTGCGCTCTCCCGTCGCTCTCCGCACACCCTCCATGCCGCCCCCGACCCTGGATTCGACGGGCCCCCGACCCTGGATTCGACGGGCCCCCGACCCCGACCTCGACGCCGCCCCTGACCTCGATGTCGCCCCCGACCCCGACGTTGACGCCGCCCTCCATCGCGCGCCCGAGCCCCGACCCCAACCTCGACGCCGCCTGCCCCTCCCTCGCCGCAGGCACCCGAGGTGAGCACGCCTGCTCATCCCCCTCCCCTACCTCTGCCTAGGGTTCTTCAAATTTTAGTTGCATCAAATTAGTTAGGGTTCATCTATGGGTGGACACGAATCGGATGCGGATGTTATCGGATACGGATGCGGCTCGGATGTTTTATTAGATGATGAATAAACACTATTGTAATGCATAATAAAACGAGTAAAATTTGACCACTTATTTCACTTTTAAGTTGGATAATTGGAATATCCGCTACCACTTTCCACCCCTAGGTTCATCAAATTAGATGGTAATTAGGGCAGTAGTTCCTAGGTACTAATTAGTTAGTAAGAACTAGGTACTACTAGTTTATTTTTATTTATAATAAGTTTATTTTTAGTAAGAACTAGTTGAATTAATAGAACTAGTTGAACATGTCACATTTGTTGTTATTTTTTTAGTTAAAGCAATTATTCCCGCATCAACGTCGACGATGCCTATCCCGCATCCTCGTCGTCGTTGACTCGGCGGAGGACACCTGCTTGACCAGATGGGCCATGTCCGAGACTAGGCTCCGCCGGGCTGGTACTGGGAGGCGCTACCTACCGGGAGGCGCAGCTTGGTGAGGAGTCAGCCCGTCGTTGACCCGAACCTTCTTTGATGGCGGTCGCGTGGGCCAGTGACAGTCCAGAGGCTCGAGGACCCCGCGGAGGTGGTATGTCACCGTGTCAGTGAGGAGGACGCGCACGTCCTTCGCTACTTGTTTGCGTTGGAGCACAGGTTCTCCAATACATGGTAGGTTCTTTGGGCAGATAACCAGAGATATGATCCTGTGATGGTTCCTTCTCTTTGGGTGTCCACCGCCCGTGCCGATACCCGTCGTGCGCTAGGGTTTTAGTTGTATTAGTGATGTTATATGTATGATACTATTCGGGATGTATTAGTGATAATATTCGACGATGTATGGACGCATGAGATGATTTACTTTTGCTTATTGAATGCATGCTAATTTGAATACTTATTTATTTTACGTTTGGTTTTGCTTATTGAATGCTCATGTCGATATGAGTCCTATAAGATATTTTGAAATGTATATCTTGTGTTGCTCAAATAGGATATGTGCTTGCCCAAGTGGCCGGTCATGTTTGCAGGTTACAGCTCCGAGTGGCCTATGTTTTGCCGGAGTGTTGATTCATTTCCGTTCCGGCAAATTTCAGGCGCTCGATATGTCCTATTTTAGCAAAGGTCATGCCGGATTTTTCCGTGAATTTTGGCATGACTTATGCCAGAATATGTAGGAAATATCGAGTGCACCAGATTTGTGTCTTGAGTATCCTGGTAGTTGCCTTCGATCGATTTTCAATTAATGTTTCAACTATGAACATAGGAAATGTCTGACGATGAAAAGGATTTCGGTATTTGCGAATACTGCGAAGACGAGCGCGGCCTGTGCGACAGAATCTTCCTAGATGATGATAGGCGCTTCAACATCAAGATGGACGAGAACTTCGAAGTGGATACAGTAAGTCACAACGACAAGTCTTTTTTTGTAATTAAGCATGACATCTGCTTCATTTGCTTCAACTTATAATTTTTTTTTTACTATTCTACTAGTGTATCCCCTGCCATGCAAGAGTTTTTGTCCTGGTATAAGATAGGTTTCAGTCCTATGAAAACTACTACGGAGGTAAAGAGAGTTAACTTGAAGACCGAGCATGGTTATACTTTCCACACAAAATTATACAACGCTGATACCTACACCTATTTTGAATGCAAAACTTGGCAAGAACTATGCAAGGCTTATGTATTTGAGCCTGATATGTTTATCACCTTTGATATTCGTCCCGAAGATGATATTGAAGGTAATAGAGACATTTGGGTCAATGTGCAGACGCCTCCAGTTCTACCATTATGTGAGCTTCTCAACCATATTTATGTATTCAATATTGTTTATTCAAAAATAGTTGACAACTAATTTCTATTGACAGCTTATTTCCATTCAAGCAAACATGTCCGGCGCTTGGTAGACATGACCGTCCACTGTCCCGGGGCTGAACTAAATTGCGAGGAGATAGGTCATTATGTTTCATGGCTTGAGGATCTTGATGCTGTCAAGACAAATTATTTTCCTGAATTTGAAAATCTTAGTAGTCAAAACATGCGACCAATAGTGATCGTATTGAACTACGGTCACATCTATTTAGGAAAGATGGTAAGATTTTTACTATTTGTCCTCAGTGCATCTTTTGCACACATTATTTTTCAAGCTAAACTTCATTGCTAAGTAATGTTAATATACGATGTTCTTCAACAGGGACTCCCGATGAATGTTGTGCCTCATTGGATCGAGATTAAAGGTCGCATGAGAATGGTTAGCTTACGGCCAAGATATTCTACAATGCACTTTAGTGCATTCAGGATTTCTAAAAGCGAGGAATGCTTAATAGTGAAAGACTGGAGCAAAATTGTGAACGATCGCAGAGAAGTACTAGGGGGCAGCAATCAGAAGCGCAGCCCACGATTAGGAGACATGTTCATCTGCATGCTCCAACATGATGAAGCAGGAGTACTACACATGTTTTATGCTATTTTACCTGAGAGAGAGAGCAGCAGGAGTGATTAGCTAGCTAGAAATGAGTTATGATGATTAAATAGCTAGTGTTGGTGGTAATGACTATGATGATTATTATTAGCTAGTGTTGGTAGTGATTAGATAGCTATCGCAGCTAGTGTTGGTGGTGATTAGCTAGCTAGAATGAGTTCGAAGATGATGATGTGTGCTACACTATGACTATGATGATTAAATAGCTACTGTTGGTGGTAATGACTATGATGATGATTAAATAGCTTGTGTTGGCGGATTAGATTCAAGTGGAGGCAACATGTGGTGCACATCGAAAGTACTACTAGTCCAAACTAGATCAAGTTTGGATTAGTAGTATACTTTTGACATGCACCACATGTTGCCTCCACTTGAACCTCATCCACCTTCATTTGACACACTGTTATGGACATATTGATATAACAACCTCATAATTGGTATTGTACCAAAATTTGTATAACGGCGTATAAATACACTAAAAATAAAAAAATGAGAAAAAGAATACTAGTAGCGATGGAGAGTAAACACGCTACTACTAGCAATATTAGCAGTAGAGCGGGAGTGAACAAACGCTGCAGCTATATGTCTTAGCAGTAGCGCGTGTCGCATGCGCTATTGCTAAGGAATAGCTATAGCGCCTTACTAGTAGCGCGGTGTCCCGCGCTACTAGTGGGCATTAAACCCGTGCTACTACTAGGGTTTTCCCTAGTAGTGTGAGTCCATAGGAAATCCAATACTATTAAAAGGGGATGTGGTGTTGCTTAATGGCTTGCTTGCTCAAAATGCTTAGTGATATGCTCCAAAAGCCCTCAACCACTTTCTCATATCCACATATGTCCCAAACCAAAAGTCAAACTCAGCCCCACCGATTTGATCTATCCAGCGCCACCGAGTTCAGTTGACATAGCCACTGCCAGAAACCCTAGTCAGTTCGGTCTCACCGATAGGGATCTCGGTCTCACCGAGATGGGATTGCAAACTCTCTATTTCCCTTCGTAACGTTTCGGTCCAACTGAGATGAGCGATCGGTCCCACCGAGTTCGCAATGCAAACTCTCTGTTTCCCTTTCGTAATGTTTCGGCCTCACCGAAATGAGCGATTCGGTCCCACCGAGTTTTCCTAACCAACTCTCTGTTTGCCTATTACAGAAATTGGTCCTACAGAGTTTGTGTGATCGGTCTCACCGAGATTACGTTATGCCCTAACCCTAATGAAATCGGTCCCACCGAGTTGACATGTCGGTCCCACCGAAAAGCCTAACGTTCACATTTTGAACTAAATCGGTCTGGCCGAGTTTCATGATTCGGTCTCACCGAGTTTGGTAAATTGTGTGTAACGGTTAGATTTTGTGTGGAGGCTATATATACCCCTCCACCCACTCTTCATTCGTGGAGAGAGCCATCAGAACGTGCCTACACTTCCAGCATACATTTTCTTAGAGAGAACCACCTACTCATGTGTTGAGACCAAGATATTCCAATCCAACCACAAGAATCTTGATCTCTAGCCTTCCCCAAGTTGCTTTCCACTCAAATCATCTTTCCACCAAATCCAAATCCATGAGAGAGAGAGAGAGTTGAGTGTTGGGGAGACTATCATTTGAAACATAAGAGCAAGGAGTTCATCATCAACACACCGTCTATTACCTTTTGGAGAGTGGTGTCTCCTAGATTGGTTAGGTGTCACTTGGGAGCCTCCGTTAAGATTGTGGAGTTGAACCAAGGAGTTTGTACGGGCAAGGAGATCACCTACTTCATGAAGATCTACCCTAGTGAGGCAAGTCCTTCGTGGGCGATGGCCATGGTGGGATAGACAAGGTTGCTTCTTCGTGGACCCTTCGTGGGTGGAGCCCTCCATGGACTCGTGCAACCATTACCCTTCGTGGGTTGAAGTCTCCATCAACGTGGATGTACGATAGCACCACCTATCGGAACCATGCCAAAAATCTCCGTGTATACATTGCATTTGCTCCCTCCAAACTCCTCCCTTTATCTTCATATGCAAATGTTTTACATTCCGCTGCTATACTCTTAGACTTGCATGTGTAGGTTGATTGCTTGACTTGTGCTAAGTTGCTAAAATCAGCCAAGACAAAATTGGGAAAAGGATAGATTTTTATTTGGTCAAGTAGTCTAATCACCCCCCTCTAGACATACTTTCGATCCTACAAGTGGTATCAGAGCTTTGATCTCCATTTGCCTTGATTTCCATAGCTTTCGGTGATCATAGCCTTGGTTTCACAACCTAGGAGAGTATGACGTCTAGCGAGGGAAGTTACCACCGTAGAGGTCCTTACTTTGATGGTACTAACTTTGCTAGTTGGAAGCATAAGATGAATACATATTCTTGGACATAACCCTGCCATTTGGGCTATTGTGTGTATTGGTTTGCAAGGTGAATTCTTTGATGGGAGAGAACCGAACCGTGAAGCTACTGTGAAAGAGTTGAAGATGCAGCAACACAACGCTCAAGCTTGCGATATCCTCTTTAACGGATTATGCCCCGAAGAATTCAACAAAATCAGACGTCTTGAGAATGCAAAGGAAATTTGGGATACTTTGATTGATATGCACGAGGGTACCGACTCTGTCAAGGAATCCAAATTGGATGTGCTTCAAAGTCAGCTTGACAAGTTCAAAATGAAGGATGGTGAAGGTGTCGCTGAAATGTACTCTAGGCTTGCTCTCATCACAAATGAGATTGCCGGCTTAGGAAGTGAAGAGATGACTGATCGATTCATCATCAAGAAGATCCTAAGAGCCTTGGATGGAAAATATGATACCGTGTGCACATTGATCCAAATGATGCCCAACTACAAAGATCTCAAGCCAACGGAAGTCATTGGAAGAATTGTTGCTCATGAGATGTCACTCAAGGATAAGGAAGAGCTTCACAACAAGTCAAGTGGTGCTTACAAAGCCTCATGTGATGCTCCTACATCATCAAGTGAGAAACAAACCTTCAATGAGGAATTGAGCCTAATGGTGAAGAACTTCAACAAGTTCTACAAGAGTAGAAGCAAGGAAAGAAGTTCCAAGTTAAGGTCCTACAATGACAAAAGATCTTCAAGTCATGAGCGTAATTGCTACAACTGTGGAAGACCCGGATGAGGGAGTCCTGGATTATGGGGTCCTCGGGCGTCCGGGCTATGTGACGTGGGCCGGACTAATAGGCCGTGAAGATTCAAGATAGAAGACTTTCCCCCGTGTCCGGATGTGACTCTCCTTTGCGTGGATGGCAAGCTTGGCGTTCGGATGTGAAGATTCCTTTCTCTATAAACCGACTCGGTACAAACCTAGGACCTTCCAGTGTCTATATAAACTGGAGGGTTTTAGTCCCTAGGGGCAATCACAACCATACAGGCTAGACATCTAGGGTTTAGCTATTATGATCTCGAGGTAGATCAACTCTTGTAACCCCTATATTCATCAAATTCAATCAAGCAGGAAGTAGGGTTTTACCTCCATCGAGAGGGCCCGAACCTGGTAAACATCGTGTCCCCGTCTCCTGTTACCTTCGATCCTTAGACGCACAGTTCGGGACCCCTACCCGAGATCTGCCGGTTTGGACACCGACATTGGTGCTTTCATTGAGAGTTCCTCTGTGGCGTTGACAGAAGGATTGATGGCTCGTCTTGTTATCAAGGACAGTATCACTTTTGGAGGAGCCCTGGTCTCAGGCCAAACCCTCCGGCTTGGCAACTTTACCATGGCCGCCCGTTCGGCCATTAAGCCAAAGACGACTTCCCAAGTCATCAAAAATCATCTCCGTGTTTGCCCCGAATACTCCGGACGGATGGATCCGGCGGATTTATCGTCTTTGAACGAACTCCTGGATTGCATCACCGCCCTGGGGGTCGCTTCAGACTATGATCGGATTGGGCTTAAACCCGATCAGAGAGAAATCAAATCTCCACCGATCACCCATCATGTAGCGGTCGTGGAGGAGCAAGCCAACAGTAACTCTTCCCCTACGTTAAAAACAAACTATGTTCGGATTTCCGAGCTTGGTGAGCCGGATACCCATCTTCGAGGGGACATTCCCTGTGCTCTGAACATAGAACCGGGCGTTGACCCTGAAAACTCACTAGACATCTCGGAGCCCGGGCTGGTAAGCTCAGAAATTCTTCAAACTCCGGACTCCACATTGGGTCAGGGTCCGGATTTAACGCCGCCCACCCACCACAAGCAATATTCTCCAAGCAATTCCGGTCCCCTGGATATATGCAAACTAATGTATGTACCGCAGCAGGCTCAGGAAACAGTCCATCACTTTTGGGCTAGATTCCTCCTTGTTAAAAACAAGATCAAAGATTGCTGCGACGACGACGCAATTTTAGTATTTTGCAATAACTGTACGGATGAGCGAATCCTTAACGCCCTCAACCGCCGTCGCGTACTACACTTCGTGGACTTGGCAAATATAGTACAGAAGTACTACGCAATGGAAAGAGCTTGGAAAACCCAGATAGCCCGCTGGGAACCGCAGACCTTTAAGCCATCTCCCGGTCGGGCAAAAAGGATGCACCCTCGTGGGGCACCCGATCCTCATCCCGTAGGCAAGAAAATCATGCCCATTACGGGGCATAGAACTGTGCTCGAAGGATGGCTCGATAGGCCATGTAAAATACACATGACGCCAGATACCGAACCAACCCACAACCTCCTAGCATGTTGGATACTCCGGCAAGTGGCCAAGAGCGGCGAGGGCATCCTCACCAACACTACCTCAGAGAAGTAATCTTCGGAGGACAACGACCTCAGAGTATTCATGGTCTTCGAGACCTTTTCTTCAAACAATCGGCATAAAAAGGCACTCCGTGACCTCGCCGAAGTCTGCCAAGTAGCAGCAGTAAACCCTTGGAACGATGCGGCGATAACTTTTAATGCCGATGGCGAACCAAGATCCCGACCAGTCCGGGCACCAGCCGACTTGGTCCTCAATCCAATCGCGGATGGCTTTCGGCTCACTAAAGTGCTTATGGATGGCGACATCGGACTAAACCTCATCTACAAGGACACGCTCAATAAAATGCAGATGGACATGAGTCGCATCGAGCAAAGTAATACAACTTTTTGAGGAATTATCCCCAGTCGGGAAGCAAGATGCTCGGGGAAAATTAAACTCGACGTGGTATTCGGCACGCCAGAGAACTATAGGTCTAAAGAGATAGTCTTCCAGGTGGGCCCTCTCAACAGCGGATATGATGCCCTGTTAGGGCGAGACGCATTCACACGCTTTCAAGCCATACCTCATTACGGGTACATGAAGCTCAAAATGCCCGGGCCCAACGGTGTTATCACTATCGCCAGTGATCCGGACATAGCACTCCGCGCCAAAAATAAAACCGCATCCCTGGCCCTTGAGGCACTATCCAAGGCCCTCGCGGCCGAAGAATTAACTGCACTACATTCCACAATGGATAGGGACGATGTAATCCTCGACAAGAGGCCCAAGTCCACCTCCTTCAAACCAACAGACAAAATAGTCAAATTTCAAGTCCACCTGACGGACCCCAAGAAGACCGCTTCCATCGGGGCACAGCTGGATCCAACGGTCGATGCCACATTACGTGCATTCCTGCGCGAGAATTGGGACATCTTCGCCTGGCACCCTTCAGACATGCTAGGAATCCCACGCAGGTTGGCCGAACACAGTCTCAATACACTGAAGGGGTACAAACCAGTCAAGCAAATGCTGCGGCGCTTTTCCGAACCCAAACGACAAGCTATGGGGGAGGAGCTAGCCAAGTTACTCGAAGCCGGGTTCATTAGAGAAATTAAGCATCCGGACTGGCTAGCAAACCTTGTGATGGTACCGAAGAAGGACTAATCCTGGCGCATATGTGTCGATTTCAAAGACCTCAATAAGGCTTGCCCTAAGGACCCCTTCCCCCTTCCTCGTATTGACCAGATCATTGATGCAACCGCAGGACGCGATTCACTGTGTTTCCTCAACGCATACTCCGGATACCATCAAATTAAGATGAAGGAATCTGACCAAGCCAGAACGACATTCATCACCCCATATGGGCCGTTCTGCTTCAACACTATGCCTTTCGGGCTCAAAAACGCCGACGCCACTTACCAGTGCATGATTCAAACATGCCTAGAAAAGCAAATCGGCAAGACGGTTGAAGCATATGTAGATGACGTAGTCTATCAAAACTAAGCACGTCAAGTCATTGGTGGACGACCTACACCTTACATTCGACAACCTCCGCACATACGACATACGGCTCAATCCGAAAAAGTGTGTTTTTGGTGTTCCCGCTGGAAAACTGCTCGGTTCATCGTTTCCAATGGAGGAATTGAAGCAAACCCAGCCAAAATCCGAGCCCTATCACAATTGGCTATACCAACAGACCTCAAGCAGGTCCAAAAACTAGCCGGGTGCGTGGCAGCTTTAAGCCGTTTTATCTCCAGATTAGGAGAAAAGGCATTGCCATTGTATCACCTGCGACGCACCGACCACTTTGCATGGACGGATGCTGCAACGGGCGGAAGAAATAAAAACTTTGCTAGCAAGTAACCCAATCCTGGCCGCACCAAACGTCGGTGAACCTATGTTGCTCTACATGCCCGCAACTCACCAGGTGGTGAGTGCCGTGCTCGTCGTTGAACGAGAAGAAGAGGGACATAAATTCCCACTGCAAAAACCAGTATACTATGTATCGATGGTCCTTACACCATGTAAATCCCGATACCCACATTATCAAAAGATAGCGTATGCAGTCTTTATGGCATCCCGAATGCTCAGGCACTACTTTAAAGAGTACTCGATCACGGTGGCTTCCGGAGTACCACTCAATGACATTATAAACAATCGCGACGCCACTGGCCGAATTGCCAAATGGGCTATTGAGCTCCTACCATTTGAAATAACATACAAGCCACGCCGAGCTATTAAATCTCAGGTATTGGTCGACTTCGTCGCAGAATGGACAGAGGCCGAACTCCCTAAAGAGTCTGGCACATACTCCAACTGGGTGATGCACTTCGACGGCCCTAAAATGCTAGCGGGACTGGGGGCTGGTGTCGTCTTAACATCCCCCACAGGAGACACAATCCGTTATGTGCTCCAGATACTGTACACAGACTCCAATAACGCAGCCGAATATGCGGCTCTACTCCATGGTCTTCGGATGGCCGTCTCTATGGGCATACAATGCCTCGAGGTGCGCGAGGATTCAAACCTTGCAATATCCCAAATAAATGGAGAGTTCGATGCCAAAGATCCGAAGATGGCGGCTTACCGCAACGCCGTACTCAAAATATCAACTCGGTTCGAGGGGCTCGAGTTCCATCACGTGGCTCGAGAGAGTAATCAAGCGGCGGACATCCTTGCTTGCATGGGCGCCAAGCGTGACCCCGTCCCACCTAACACCTTTGTGGAAAGGCTCTTCAAGTCATCCGTGGTGTGGCAGGACAAGAACGGCAACACCAGTCTGGACCCGATCATACCCCCAGATTCCGAATACAGTCCCGATATCATCGGAGGCTCAGATACCGAAATAACACCATCGGCTCACGAAATTTTGGTTGTCATTGCCCCGTGGACCGAACCTCTCCTCGCCTATCTCACCAGGAAGGAGCTCCCGGAGGATCAGATTGAGGCCCGTCGTGTATTGTTCGATGTTCTAAAGCCTACGAAGTTCATGAGGGAGAACTCTACAAGAAAAGCACTACCGGAGTCCTCCAAAGATGCATCGCCGAGGATGAAGGATGACAACTTTTGGCCAAAATACACGCCGGTCTAGGTGGTCATCACGCCGCGGCTCGGGCCCTTGTAAGCAAGGCCTTCCATACACGTTTCTTTTGGCCCACGGCCCGAGCAGATGCACAGGACCTCGTACAGCGTTGTGTTGGATGCCAACATTTCGCCAATCAAAGCCATATGCCGCCTACTGCCCTGCGAACCATCCCCATTACCTGGCCCTTTGCGGTCTGGGGGCTGGACATGGTCGGACCCCTTAAAGGGGGAATCCATAAGAAAAAAATACCTGCTGGTCATGGTAGACAAATTCACTAAGTGGATAGAAGCCAAACCAGTTAAAACGGCCGAAGCGGGACCAGTGATAGATTTCATATCTGGTGTTGTACACCGTTATGGTGTCCCACACAGCATCATTACCGGTAACGGCTCTAATTTTACAGCAGACGAGGTAAAAACTTGGTGTGCTAATCTGGGCATTAAACTCAATTACGCCTCCGTGTATCACCCACAAACAAACGGTCAAGTCGAGCGGGCCAATGGATTGATAATGAGCAGTATTAAACCCAGACTAGTGCGATCCTTAAAGGAGTCAGATAAGCACTGGGTGGAGGATCTCGACTCCATACTCTGGGGACTGCAGACCACACCCAATCGCACGACCGGATACACACCGTTCTTCATGGTGTACGGCGCAGAGGCCGTCTTGCCCTGCGATATCATTCATGACTCACCTCGAGTGCGCATGTACAAAGAGAGAGAGGCCGAGCTCGATCGGCAAGATGATTTAGATGGCCCGAAGGAGGAGCGCGATGTCGCAAAGGCTCGTTCAGCATTCTATCGACAACAAGCTCGAAGATACCAAAGCAAAGAAGTGCAGGCGAAGACTTATAATGTTGTTGAACTCGTTCTATGCTTACGAGAGAAGAAAAAGGACAAGCTCAAGCCCAAATGGGAGGGTCCCTTCATTATAGATGAAGTTCTCACTTGAGGATCCTACCGCCTTCGTGATGCATCAGATAATCGCTTAGAGCCGAACCCATGGAATGCCGCTAGACTCCGAAGATTCTACGCCTAAATCCGGACTCATTGTTCGTCTTCTTTTTCTCTTTTTTCCTCTTTCCTCTCTTTCAAATTTTTATGGCTTTTCAGCTCTTGTTCAGATAAACCGCACACTTACGGGGTACACATCCTTAAATGTACATCCCCACAACACCTGGGGGCTTCTTTTACAGAAGCTTATTATTATTATTTTTCGAACATCAAGCACACCATATATGTGTGTCGCCTTCTCATATATGCCTTTTCTTCGCCATTATATGCACCTTTATGACTTAAGTTTTTGCCAAGCTAGGTTGCCTGGCTCCTGAGCTTATGCCCTATGTTCCCGCTTGTTCGGCTAGGGCATAAAGGGAGCACCTCTGCGATTGTTACAGTCGGGTCATCCAGACGTGTACCTCAGACGGGTGAAGCCGAAAGCTAGCGTTCTTAAGGGAATAATTGGTCGGCGGAAAAAAGATGGACTAGCCTCGAATCACAGTTTAGGCATGCATAACAACGCATGCTGGCCCAGGAAAAGGAACCCTTAACGGAACTATTCTCTCTGGAAGATGTATCTTACGATCAAATGTAATATAACATAACTCCCCGAATACAACTTGTCTGTTCAAGCAACTATGACCGGATTGCGTGGTTTCCGAACATACTTCGGTATTTACCACCGGTACAGTATTCGGAAACACTCCAAAACTTTGGATTTCAAAGGTTAAAGCGGAAGGTCTGCCATGACAATCATTTTATAATTCTGCTGGAGATACGTTTGTCGACAAAAGTACATTACTACTTGGACTCGAAAACTTCCTCCTCCTCTAGACCATCTAATAAGTTGTCTAGCTTACAATCCTGTTGCGAAAACTTGGCGGCTATCTTTACTTGGTTATATACCAAGCTAACATGAATTTCCTGTCCATCTTGTCCCCAAGGCCCGACCCGGGCCATATGGTTCGGATCAAGTCCGGTGTACCGTGTTTTCACCATGGCCCAGGCCTCTCGCGCGCCTTCTCGGCAGGCTGATATCTTCCATAGTCCAAAGCGGCGACGGGTTCCCTTGAATAAATTTACGAGCTCCTCCATACTTCCTGGAGGAGAATCGGCTGGCCATAGAGCCTTAGCAAGGTTCCTCATTGCCTTCCGGGCTCACTCATGCACTTTGGACAACTCTTGTAGTAGATCGCCTTAAAATCTGGACACCTCTCCTTCGGGCCGCCCAGTCAGCACACCTACAGAAATAAACTTGTTAAAATTCGCCTTAGCGAACTGTACGAAAGTAAGCTAAAAGGCATACTAAATATGCCGCCTCTCAGCCTCCTGTTCTCCTTCAAGGCGTCCGCCAGTTGGGCTCGCACGTCTTTCAGCTCTTCGCCTAGATGGGTGTTGGTATCCTGTAGCTTATTCTTCTCATCCCTGGTTAGTGTCAGTACACGTTGACCAGCGGCCTCTTGCCTTTCGGCATGTTGTTTATCCGCCTGTGCGGCCTTCAGTTTCTCTTCCAGCTGATCCGACGATCCTGCCATCGTAAATACAATAGTGTTTATTTGCATAAACATTACTGGCACATGATTATATTTTCCGGATAGAAGAGGACATTACCAGTCGGTGCCTCCTTGGCCTTCTCCAGTTCGGCGGTAACATCAGTTAGCTGGGTCCGACACTTTTCCAGCTCCTGAGACAGCATGTTGTTCCTCTCTGTGAGTACCTGATTATACAACGATCCTTAAATCAGTTGCTTTAACTGTTTCAAGTCTCGGGGGCTACTGGTATATGATTATTAAATCTACACAATACGTCCTTACCCGCATATCCTTCGAAAGCTGGTAAGTGCACTACTAGGAAAAGGCTAATTAGTGGCGCACCTGTTTTGGCCATAGTAATGGCGCACCATAGGTGGGCCATTACTATGCCTATCTGGTGCGCCATTACTATCTGACTTAGTAGTGGCACACCACATAGAAGTGCGCCATTACTAACAAATATTTTTCAAATTATTTTTAGAATTTTTTTTCCAATTTTTTTTTCAATTTTTTTTAATCTCAGGTCACTATGGCTTAATCTCGGGTCAATATGCTTAATCTCAAGTCAAATCGCACTCTGTGGTCAAACTTCTCGGAAGGTCACCCATCCTCACACTACTCCAGCCCTAGCACGCTTAACTTCGCAGTTCTATCCAACCCCAGCACCAGCTCACTTCACAGACACTTGTTTCTATATCTATCATATCAATCCTATTAAACCTTGTTGATGTCTAGGACTTTGTTCATGTTCATGAGTGTGATGAAATTTTGAAAAAATATTTCAAACTTTCCGGTCATATTACGTATCATATTTTGAAAAACAATTCCAATTTTTTTGAAACCAAATTTTTTTTTCTGTTACTAGTGGCGCACCTAGCAAATGGTGCGCCACTAGTAAGTTTGATTTTTTTTTCATTTTCCCCTCTAGATCTTAAAAGCCCCGTATCTTTCGTTCTGTTAGGTTTTTGGGGGATTTTGAAGATGTTGAACGGGGTTCCCCCAGTTCAATTAGGATATAACTTCTCGAGTAGATGATTTTTCATATAAAAAACTTTTTAATCCGAGTTCGTATGCAAAAGTTATGCCCATTTTACTAAATTCCAGAGAGATTTTGCAAATAAAGTCGAAATTCATATTTGTAAATTTTCCCAACAACTAGACCACATATCACATGGGAAACTTATTTTCTTTTATTTTTTTGACATTTTCATCATTTTCTTTTATTTTTTTTAAACTGAAAAGGTGGTCCACGGGGGGGGGGGGGGGGGAGGGTGGGGGTGCATTTAGCACCAGGGTTACTAATGGCGCACCTGGTGTGTGGTGCGCTATTAGTAGTTTTGAAAAAAGATAAAAGAAATTGTTAGTAGTGGCGCACCAGTGGACAGTGCGCCATTACTAGTTGGCGCACCTGGTGTGTGGTGCGCCATTACTATGTCAACTAGTAATGGCGCACTATCCCCTGGTGCGCCACTGCTAACAATTTTTTTTTCAAAACTACTAATGGCGCACCACACACCAGGTGCGCCATTAGTAATATGTCAATAATGGCGCACCTGTATCTGGTGCGCCACTGCTATATAGCAGTGGCGCACCACATACATGGTGCGCCATTAATGTCCATATCAGCTATAGCCCTTTTCCTAGTAGTGGTGGCTCCAGCAAGCCCATCCCAAGCAGCTCGGATGTATGCATCCGCTGAGCTGAAGGCATTGAATGCCTCTTCAGTAAAGTTGGGGTCGTGCATAGCGGCCCTCCGGCGCCGATGGTTCATTGCACTCTCCACTTCGGAGTTGGTGACGGATACATTATCCGAATCCTCGGAAGGAGGACAATCCGACATTACACCCGTATCAACTCTAGCTCTGGAGGCAAGGTCCAGGGTCGGATTGGTGGAGGCATGTCCGGCAAGGTCTCCGGACACAGCCCGGCGAATGCTCTTCCTGAAATAAAGCACAGCGGGAAACGTCACAATTCGGTATGATTGCAGTGGTGCACATTAAAAATCATACCTCTTCGATGAAGGCGCGATGGTGTCGTCATCCGCCTTTCTCTTCGAAGAACTGCCCTGCGCAGGCTCCGCCCTCTTCAGGGACGCCTCTGATATGGCGTGGCGAGACGATCGCCGCCCCTTTGAAGCACGAGACAATGCGGTGGGTGAGGCGCAATGGGAAAACTCTTTCGGAGGAGACGTCTCCCGGGTACTTACGTGGGAGGAGGCCGGGGTAATCGACTATAATGGCCACTTCTGTGCCGTCATAGCTCGCCTGGTAGAAGACCCCTCCTTGAGCTCTACGAATATATCCGGATCCTCTTCAAATCTGGGATCAAGGTCCCGAATATGGTCCTCCGGCTGCGGAGTGGGGCTATAGATCCCCGCGGCAACCTTCCTCCATTCCTGTTAAAAATGGTCGGGTTAACTTTAACTAAGTATGACTCTGGAAGAGGATTGAGTAAGGTTACGGAGTGAAAGCTCACCCAGCTAGGAGGGTCGTACATGGAAAAGCCCTCTCGGCAATTAAGGCGAGTGAACTCTTCTTTCTCCCCTTTATAAAGATCAGCCAACATGGTGGCCAAGGTGGCAAAGTTGTCCGGACCCTTTCACCGTCAGCGCGATGCGTCATCTTCCCCATTGCAGTGCCACATGGGGAGTCCTATGGATTGGAGTGGCTGAACACCTCACGCTATTGAAATCTCCATTACCTCGATTATTGATAGTCCGGACTAGGCGAGTGTCTTTATCTTGCCCATTAACTGTTTGATCTCCGCACTATCTTCCTCCTCGAGGCTCCGAGGGCGCCAGTTGTGGTGTTTCCTTAACGGAGCACTGGAAAATTCGGGAAGGCCCCGTCTGATTGGGTCTGGGAGAACAACATCTTCGACATAAAACCACTCCGAGGACCACCCTTCGGATGCCTTCTTCCGAGTGCCGGACAGGTATCCTATCCCGGCTATCCGCCATACTTCGGCGCCGCCCACCTCGAATATGGATCCCTTTTGGGAGCGAGGGATGAGGCAAAAAAGTTTCCTCCATAGCTCAAAATGGGCCTCACAGCCCAGGAACAGCTCGCAAAGAGCGACGAAGCCCGCGATATGAAGAATGGAGCCTAGCGTAAGATTGTGCAGTTGGAGGCCATAGTACTCTAGGAGGCCTCGAAGGAAAGGGTGGATTGGAAATCCAATGCCTCTTAACAGGAAGGAAACGAAGCACACTCGCTCCCCCTCGGTAGGATTGGGGAAACTTTCCGCCAGGGCTTCGCTGTTGATGGAAGTTAATCCCACCCGAACAAGGACTAAATCCGCGGGAGGAAGATATCCCTGCGTCTGAAGCTTGGTCAGCTGGGCGTGGGATACTGAGCAGCTCTCCCAATCACCTTTTCAAGGCCATAGGGCGGGAGGAAGAACTGGGGGCGCTAGCCATGTTTGTGCGGTTTCTCATGGCAAGCTCTAAGGATTTTCCGCCTGGTGTGGAATGGCA
Organism: Aegilops tauschii subsp. strangulata; assembly: GCF_002575655.3. Taxonomy (NCBI): domain Eukaryota; kingdom Viridiplantae; phylum Streptophyta; class Magnoliopsida; order Poales; family Poaceae; genus Aegilops; species Aegilops tauschii. The sequence continues at coordinate 27,350,151 of NC_053037.3, read as the reverse complement.
TCTGAGATCCAATCTCTTTAAATAGACGCCTTCCCTACATAGTGATGTCTACTACGCAACCTTCTTCTTGTAGACGTTGTTGGGCCTCCAAGTGCAGAGGTTTGTAGGACAGTAGCAAATTTCCCTCAAGTGGATGACCTAAGGTTTATCAATTCGTGGGAGGAGTAGGATGAAGATGGTCTCTCTCAAGCAACCCTGCAACCAAATAACAAAAAGTATCTTGTGTCCCCAACACACCCAATACAATGGTAAATTGTATAGGTGCACTATTTCGGTGAAGAGATGGTGATACAAGTGCAATATGAATGGTAGATATGGGTATTTGTAATCTGAAAATATAAAAACAGCAAGGTAGCAAGCGATAAAAGTGAGCGAAAACGGTATTGCAATGCTAGGAAACAAGGCCTAGGGTTCATACTTTCACTAGTGCAAGTTCTCTCAACGGTAATAACATAATTGGATCATATAACCATCCCTCAACATCCAACAAAGAGTCACTCCAAAGTCACTAATAGCATAGAACAAACGAAGAGATTATTGTAGGGTACGAAACCACCTCAAAGTTATCCTTTCTGATCGATCTATTCAAGAGTCCGTAGTAAAATAACATGAAGCTTTTCTTTCTGTTCGATCTATCATAGAGTTCATACTAGAATAACCCCTTAAGACACAAATCAATCAAAACCCTAATGTCACCTAGATCCTCCAATATCACGTCAAGTATCCGTGGGTATGATTATAGGATATGCATCACACAATCTCAGATTCATCTATTCAACCAACACATAGAACTTCAAAGAGTGCCCCAAAGTTTCTACCGGAGAGTCAAGACGAAAACGTGTGCCATCCTCTATGCATAGATTCCCAAGGTCATGGAACCCGCAAGTTGATCACCAAAACATACATCAACACTAGTAGAAAACAGGGCTTTGGTTCGGGCCTGGCCAGCCCATTAGTCCCGGTTCTTTACGAACCGGGACACATGGTGGGCATTAGTCCCGGTTCATGAGCCCAGGGGGCCGGCCGGGGCCTCGTGGGCATTGGTCCCGGTTCGTCTGGATCCATTTGTCCCGGTTCTAGGCATGAACCGGGACCAATGGGCCCTGCTCCTGGCCCACAGCCATTGGTACCGGTTCGTGCCTAGAACTGGGACAGAAGGGGGGGCTTTAGTCCCGGTTCCTGCCACGAACCGGGACAAATAAGTTGCCTATATATACCCATCGCCGCGACAGAGCACTCCACAGTGCTCTGTTTTTTCTGGCAGGCGAGGGGAGGGCATTTGGGTGCTCTAGCTCACCTCCTATGCACATGAGGTGTTCGATGAAATGCCCGAGCCACACTAGTTAAGCTTTCTCCTCTCGAAGCTCGACCTCGGAGCTCCATTTTTCCCGAGATTTGTCTAGGTTTAGCGGTCCATCACGCCTCGTCCCCGTTTTCACCGCCGTCGATCTCCCGCGCTGATCTCGTCGCCGACACCATCGTGGTGAGCCTCTTGTTCTTATCTTCTTTCCGATTTTCTTACTCTAGATAGATACTTGTCTGATTTTCTTACTTTAGATAGATACTTGTCTGATTTTCTTACTTTTGACACACATAATTATATATAATGCACGCAAATGAACCGGCAATGGATGTACGGTGACAGACACACCTCCAAGTACATTAAGGGCGTGCATAATTTTCTCGAAGTGGCTGAGGCAAACAAGAAGAATGGTTTTATGTGTTGTCCATGCCCCTAAATGTGGGAATACGAAGTCTTACTCTGACCGGAAAATCCTTCACGCCCACCTGCTTTACAAGGGTTTCATGCCACACTATAATGTTTGGACGAGGCACAGAGAAATAGGGGTTATGATGGAAGACGGCGAAGAAGAAGAGGACGATGACAACTATGTGCCCCCTGAATACGGTGACGCTGCAACGGGGGGAGCTGCTGAAGATCAAGAGGAACCAGACGATGTGCCCGATGATGCTGCAATGGGGGAAGCTGCTGAAGATCAAGAGGAACCAGACGATGTGCCCGATGATGATGATCTCCGCTGGGTCATTGTCGATGCAAGGACGCAATGCGATAGTCAAAAGGAGAAGCTGAAGTTCGATCGCATGTTAGAGGATCACAAAAAAGGGTTGTACCCCAATTGTGAAGATGGCAACACAAATCTCGGTACCGTACTGGAATTGCTGCAGTGGAAGGCATAGAATGCTGTGCCAGACAAAGGATTTGGGAAGCTACTGAAAATATTGAAGAAGAAGCTTCCAAAGGATAACGAAATGCCTGACAGTACGTACGCAACAAAGAAGGTCGGATGCCCTCTAGGATTGGAGGTGCAGAAGATACATGCATGCCCTAATGACTGCATCCTCTACCATGGTGCGTACGAGGATTTGAACGCATGCCCGGTATGCGGTGCATTGCGGTATAAGATCAGACGAGATGACCCTGGTGATGTTGACGGCGAGCCCCGCAGGAAGAGGGTTCCTGCGAAGGTGATGTGGTATGCTCCTATAATACCACGGTTGAAACGACTGTTCAGAAACAAAGAGCATGCCAAGTTGATGTGATGGCACAGTGAGGACCGTAAGAAAGACGGGAAGTTGAGTGCACCCGCTGACGGGTCGCAGTGGAGAAAAATCAAGAGAGAGTACCGGGCTGAGTTTGCATGTGACCCAAGGAACGTATGGTTTGGTTTAAGCGCGGATGGCATTAATCCTTTCGGGGAGTAGAGCAGCAATCACAGCACCTGGCCCGTGACTCTATGTATGTATAACCTTCCTCCTTGGATGTGCATGAAGCGGAAGTTCATTATGACACCAGTTCTCATCCAAGGCCCTAAGAAACCCAGCAACAACATTGATGTGTACCTAAGTCCATTAGTTGAAGAACTTTTACAGCTGTGGAATGGAAACGGTGTACCTGCATGGGATGAGCACAGACAGGAGGAATTTAACCTGCACGCGTTGCTGTTTGTAACCATCAACGATTGGCCCGCTCTCAGTAACCTTTCAGGACAGACAAACAAGGGATACCACGCATGCACGCACTGTTTAGCTGACACCGAAAGTATATACCTGGACAAATGCAGGAAGAATGTGTACCTGGGCCATCGTCGATTTCTTCCGACCAACCATCAATGTCGAAAGAAAGGCAAGCATTTCAAAGGCGAGGCAGATCACCGGAAGAAGCCCGCCATGCGTACCGGTGATCACATACTTGCTATGGTCAATGATTTACACATAGTCTTTGGAAAGGGTCCCGGCGGACTAGCTGTTCCGAATGACGCTGAGGGACGCGCACCCATGTGGAAGAAGAAATCTATATTTTGGGACCTACCCTACTGGAAAGACCTAGAGGTCCGCACTTCGATCGAAGTGATGCACGTGACGAAGAACCTTTGCGTGAACCTGCTAGGCTTCTTGGGCGTGTATGGGAAGACAAAAGATACAGCTGAGGCACGGGAGGACCTGCAATGTTTGCACGAAAAAGACGGCATGCCTCCAAAGCAGTATGAAGGTCCTGCTAGCTATGCTCTTACCAAAGAAGAGAAGGAAATCTTCTTTGAATGCCTGCTTAGTATGAAGGTCCCGACTGGCTTCTCGTCGAATATAAAGGGAATAATAAGTATGCCAGAGAAAAAGTTCCAGAACCTAAAGTCTCATGACTGCCACGTGATTATGACGCAACTGCTTCCGGTTGCATTGAGGGGGCTTCTATCGGAAAACGTCCGATTGGCCATTGTTAAGCTATGTGCATTCCCCAATGCAATCTCTCAGAAGGTGATCGATCCAGAAATCATACCAAGGCTAAGGAGTGATGTGGCGCAATGTCTTGTCAGTTTCGAGCTGGTGTTCCCATCATCCTTCTTCAATATCATGACACACGTCCTAGTTCATCTAGTTGACGAGATTGTCATTCTGGGCCCCGTATTTCTACACAATATGTACCCCTTTGAGAGGTTCATGGGAGTCCTAAAGAAATATGTCTGTAACCGCGCTAGGCCAGAAGGAAGGATCTCCATGGGCCATCAAACAGAGGATGTCATTGGGTTTTGTGTTGACTTCATTCCTGGCCTTAAGAAGATAGGTCTCCCTAAATCGCGGTATGAGGGGAGACTGACTGGAAAAGGCACGCTTGGAGGGGACTCAATAATATGCAGGGACGGATATTCTTGGTCTCAAGCACACTACGCAGTTCTACAGAACTCTACCTTGGTGACCCCGTATGTCGATGAGCACAAGAACAGTCTGCGCTCCAAACACCCGGAGCGGTGCGACGACTGGATTACATGTGAACACATCAGGACTTTCATCAATTGGTTGGAAACACGTCTCAGAGGTGACAACACTGTTTGTGATGAGTTGTACTCGTTGTCCAGGGGACCATCTTTGACTGTATTGACTTACAAAGGATACGAGATAAATGGGAATACATTTTACATGATTGCCCAAGATCAAAAGAGCACCAATCAAAACAGCGGTGTCCGCTTTGATGCAGCAACCGAGAGGGGAAAGGACACATATTATGCTTACATAGTGGACATATGGGAACTTGACTACGGACATGATTTTAAGGTCCCTTTGTTTAAGTGCAAATGGGTCAATCTATCAGGAGGCGGGGTACAGGTAGACCCACTGTACGGAATGACAACAGTGGATCTGAACAATATTGGGTACATTGACGAACCGTTCGTCCTAGCCAATGATGTGGCACAGGTTATCTATGTGAAGGACATGTCTACCAAACCGAGAAAAAGAAAAGATAAGGAAGCGAATACATCATACGATAAGCCAAAGCGCCACATAGTTCTTTCAGGAAAAAGGGACATCGTGGGAGTGGAGGGCAAGACAGACTTGTCCGAAGATTATCCCATGATGAAAAGTTCCATGAAATTCCTCCCTTCAAAGTCAAGGCTGACCCAAGCATCCTGATAAATGATGAAGATTATCCATGGTTACAGCGCAATAAGAAAAGGACACAAGCGAAGAAAAAGTGAAGACTTTCTCTCCACAACTATTATGATGATACCATGCCAACTTTCAACCTTTTCGTAGTTCATTTGAAATGCCTGTTGTAACAGACGAGTTTCCATATGAAATCCTGATACTTCGAAAGAGATTGTTCGTTTTGTACACGAAGTGCATCCAGTTTTTGCCGTAACTCGCTCAACTTTCTTGCACATGCTATGTGGATGAAATGACGATACCATCTCAACATTCAACCTTTTCAGAGTTCATTTGAAATGCTTTTCAATTTCAGGGTCTTATAGCTCAAAATAATCAGTAAATGCATGAAAAATAACAAATGAAGTCAGAAAGGGTTGAAAATTGATGATGTGGCTTTGAATGGTGCATTTTGAACACACAAAAAGTCAAGAGTTCAAATAAGTTTAAAAAAATGAAATCCCTTTGTAACAGACGAGTTTCCGTATGAAATCCTGATACTTCGAAAGAGATTGTCCATTTTGTACACGAAGTGCATCCAGTTTTTCGTAACCCTCTCAAATTTCTTGCACATGCTATGTGGATGAAATGATGATACCATGCCAACTTTCAACCTTTTCAGAGTTCATTTGAAATGCTTTTCAATTTCAGGGTCTTATAGCTCAAAATAATCAGTAAATGCATGAAAAATAACAAATGAAGTCAGAAAGGGTTGAAAATTGATGATGTGGCTTTGAATGGTGCATTTTGAACACACAAAAAGTCAGGAGTTCAAATAAGTTTAAAAAAATAAAATCGCTTTGTAACAGACTAGTTTCCATAAATCATTAAAAGCAAAACGAAATTTCATAAAGAACTTTTTTGTTACAAACTTTAATAGCAAAAAGAATTATCATAAAGTAAAATAAATAAGTAATTAGAAACAAAATAAAATAAAATAAATAAGTTTTATGTTGTAAGTAGAAACAAAACAAAATAAATAAAGCAAAAAAGAAACAAAAAAAGGGAAAAAATAAAAAATATGCCTCTACTGGGCCACCACGGCCTGAATACGACTAGAAACCCATCCATGGGCCAGGATTCAGGCCCACAGAAGGCCTAGTAGGCCCATCTGGCATAGCAGTGACAATTAGGCCCGACCGTAAGCCTACAATGGAGAGGAGCTCGAGAGGGGTGCGGCAGTGGGGCTTATAAATGACCGCGCGCCCCTCTCAACTAGCGAGGTGGGACTAAACATTTGGGCACGGGCAGCATGAGGCCTTTGGTCCTGGTTGGTGCCACCAACCGGGACTGAAGGGGGGCATTGGTACCGGTTCGTAGCACCAACCGGGACTAAAGGGGGCATTCGTCCCGGTTGCTGTCACGAACCGGGACCAATGCCTCGTCTATATAAGCAGGAATTGTAAATTTTTCGTTCAGTTCCTCATTCTCCCACTGCGACGCCGCTAGGCTGCCCCCCTCTGCCTCGCCGTCGCCGTCGTCGCCCTGCCTCTGAAACGCCGCCCCGACGCCGTCGCCGCCCCGCGCCACCCCTGCCCCGACGCCGCCGGCCCTGCCTCCTCGTCGCCGTCGCTGCGCACCCTGTGAGCGCCGCCCCGATCCCCTCCTCCTCCTCTCTGTAATGGCCGCCGCCGCTGCCGCCGCGCCCCCTATTATGTGTAGTTTAGATGTTGTAATTTAGTTGTATTAATTTGGATGTGTAGTTCAGATCTGTAGTTAATTTAGTTGTTGTAATTTAGTTGTATTAATTTAGATGTGTAGTTTAGATTTTTTTGGTGATATTATTGTTGAATATGCAAATGTTTGTATGTTCATATGCAGAGAATATGTCAATTTTTTCAAAGAATTTTTATGATTTTTTTTCTGTTGTAATTTTGTTCATAGAATTGTTATGATTTTTTTTGTTCATAGAATTTTCTTTGTCAATTTATGTATATGTTCATATTGTGTATGTATAGGAAAGTTTTCTATGATCAAAGTCATTTATGTATATGTTCATATTTAGAAGAAAAAGAAGGAGAGAAAAAAGGAAAATAAGAAGAGGAAGAAGGAGAAGAAGAAGAAGAATAAGAATAAGAAGAAGAGGAGAGGAAGAAGAGGATAAATAAATAAGAAGATGAAAAAGAAGAAAAAAAAGAGGAGAAGAAGAAGAAATAGAATAATATTCCTTCTTCTCCTCTATTCCTTCTTCTTCTCCTCTTTTTTTTTCTTTTTTTTCTTCGATCTCCTCCTCTATTCCTTTCTTCTTCGCCTCTTTTTCTTCTTCTTCTTCTTCCTCTTCTTATTTTTTATCGGGTATGTCGTTGTCGATATACCCCCCTCCCCGATAACATTTAGTAAGTACTACTTAGAAAGTATTTAATAGAATTAGTTAGAAAAATAATAGAACTAGTTAAACTAGTTTATTTTTAGTAAGTACTACTTTATTCTATTTATAGTAAGTGCTTAGTAGTTGAACTAGTTGATTTAATAAAACAAGTTTATTTTACTATAGAATTATTTTATTTTTAGCAAGAAAATTAATAGAACAAGTTTATTTTTTTAGTTAAAGCAATTATTCCCGCATCGACGTCGACGATGCCTATCCCGCATCCTCGTCGTCGACTTGGCGGAGGAGGCCGACTTGATCAGAGAGGCCATGTCCGGGACTGGGCTCCGCCGGGCTGGTATTGGGAGGTGCTGCCTTCCGGGGGGGGCGTAGGTTGGTGAGGAGCCAGCCCGTCGTTGACCCGATCCTTGTATGGTGGCGGTCGCGTGGGCCAGTGATGGTGCCGAGGCTTTCGGACACCGCGGAGGTCGTACGTCACCGTGTCAGCGAGGAGGACGAGCACGTCCGTCGCTACATGGTTGCGTTGGAGGGCAGGTTCGACAATACCTGGCAGCTTCTTCAGGGATCTCACTGGAGCTATGATCCTATGATGGCTCGTTCTCTTTGGGTGTCCACCGCCCGCGCCGATACCCGTCGGGCGCTACGGTTCTAGCTGTACTAGCTATGCTATATGTATGGTAGTATTCGAGGTGTATTAGTAATAATAGTCGACGATGTACGGACACAAGAGATGATGTAGTTTTGCTTATAATTGAATGCATCCTAATTTGAATTCTACTTTATTTTTTGATTTGATTTTGCTTATTGAATGCTCAAATTGGAAAACTACTCCTACTTTGAATGCTAAAATTGGAGAGCACTATGTAAGGCGTATGCATATGATTAGTTGATAGCTTATAGGGTTTTTGTTTTCGCAGAAATCTAGGAGCCCCCCTCCATCATCCCCGCCGTTGTACCCGTCACCGACCCCCTCCGATCTCGAGGTGAGACCAGCCAAATCTCCATGTCAATATGAGTCCTATAATATGAGTCCTCGGGTTGACTTTAAGTCTGTCGAGTCTCCACCATATATGAAAGGACGAAGAATCCCGACTGTTGTCGTGGGGGTAGCTTGTCCTTCGTTCCCGTGTGCTAGACAATTTGGTGTAATGCACTCGGGAACGAAAGGAGGAGCTACCATCACCGACGGTCACAAATGTCAGAGAGGAATCAGTGAGGGAGAGTCTCCAACCATATATATATGAGAAGACGAAGAATCTCGACTGTTGTCGTGGGGGTAGCTTCTCCTTCATTCCCGTGTGCTAGACAATTTGGTGTAATGCACTCGGGAATGAACGGAGGAGCTACCATCACCGACGGTCAAATATGTACACCACATGAGCTGAGAGTTTTCAAGAAAAGACTCGACAGACCGATAGTCAACCCGTGATGAATAATAATGATCTAACTTAGGTTTTTTAGTACATATATTTAATTGTAGACGTTTAATATTTGAATTATGAACATAGGAAATGTCGTACTCGAACGACGAAAGTCTCCCGGGGGAGTGCGATTGGTGCCATGACGACCGAGGTCAGTGTGACAGGCCTCACCTGGACGAAGATCGGCGCTTCAACATTAAGCTGGAGGAGACCTTCGATGTTGAAACGGTACGCAACGACGACAAGTGTTATTTTTTCATAATTAAGCACGACTTCAAATATTTCAACGTGTACTTTTCATCATTTACAATTCGACTAGCTTATCCCAAGCCATGAAAGACGCTATGTCTTGGAGCGGATGGCTTTTGAAGACTATGAAATTTTCGAAACTAAGAAAATTCACCTAAGGACCATCATGGTGTGGATTTTGAAGTAAAGCTGTACAATTCTGAGAGCGTAACCCATTTTGGTTGCAAAAAATGGGAAGCACTTTGCAAGATGTATGGTTTTGATGAGGGTATGCTTGTCACCATGGATCTTGGTGATCCTGAAATCGAGCAAGACTATATGGACATTTGGGTCCTTGTTGATACGCCTCCAATTCTACCGCTATGTGAGTTTCTCAAACATAGTTATTAGCTAATTTATATTGTTTATTTCAAAATAGTTGACAGCTTATTTCCATTGACAGCTTATTTTTACTCTTCAAAGAATGTGCGGAAGATGGTAGACAAAACCCACTACACCGATGGCTCCGAATTAACTTATCAGGAGAAAAATCATCTGGTCGGATTTTGTACTAATATTGAGAATTACAATATCTACAATCAAACTCCTCAACATTATGGTCAATACGTGCCACTAGTGCACGTGTTGAACTACGGTAACTACCATGGAGATACCCTGGTAAGATTTTTTACTATTACGACATCCGTGCATCTTTTGCATACTTCTAAAACTAGTACATCATTGCTAACTATGAAGTTATTACTATGTTTTTCAACAGAGAATCCCGACGGATTGTGTGCCTCATTTGATGTATCAGAATGGCAGCCTTCGTGTTTTGAACATACATCCAGGTCATCCTACGAATCTCAACTGTCCATACCGGATTTCTCAAAGAAGTGGAGACATGCTAATCAAAGAATGGAAAAAATGTATGGACAGTCATAAGGAGGTTCTTGGAAGCAAAAGGAAGGCAAGCGCAAGAATTGGAGACAGGATGATCTCCATTCTCCATAATGGAGAGTCAGGGTCTATATTGTTTTATGCTATTTTACCTTAAAGAGGGTATTTAGGTCCTACCTAATACTAGTGATCATGTGCTAAGAACAATTAAGTAGGGTTGGTTCGATGACTATGAGGATGATGATCGTATGACTTGTTATTAATAACAAGTAGAAGTTGTATGATGATGATTAGTAGGACTTGTTATTATATATGATGATGCATGATGCGAGCATGAAGAGTTATTATATATCAGCGGGTGAAATGAACATGGATTGGATTGAAGTGAAGGCAACATGCATGTGGTGCATGTCGAAAGTAGTACAATCCAAACTTGATCAAGTTAGGATTAGTATTACTTTCGACATGCACCACATGTTGCCTTCACTTCAATCTAAGCCATGTTTAGGCATAGCAGTAGCGTTGGTAAACCAAGCATGGAGATATAAGAGAGGACACTTCTCTCTATTATCTAGCTAATAACAACCTAAATTAACCCCCAAACCCCTAAACCAGCCCCTTTCAAAAAAACAAAAACCTCAGCTCGCCTTTTGGTCCCGGTTGGTGTCACCAACCGGGACCAAAGTCCCCCCTGCCTGGGCTGGCCGCAGCGGCCACGTGGAGGCCCATCTGTCCCGGTTCGTGTAAGAACCGGGACTAAAGGCCAAAGGCATTAGTAACGACCTTTTAGTCCCGGTTCAGAAACCGGGACAGAAGGCCCTTACGAACCGGGACAAATGGCCCTTTTTCTACTAGTGCAAGTGAATCAATAGAATACCCCATTTTCACCACGGGTATCCCACGGAAGACATACATCAAGTGATCTCAAATCCTTAAAGACTCAATCCGATAAGATAACTTCAAAGGGAAAACTCAATCCATTACAAGAGAGTAGAGGGGGAGAAACATCATAAGATTCAACTATAATAGCAAAGCTCGTGATACATCAAGATCGTGCCAAATCAAGAACACGAGAGAGAGAGAGATCAAACACATAGCTACTGGTACATACCCTCATCCCCGAGGGTGAACTACTCCCTCCTCGTCATGGAGAGCGCCGGGATGATGAAGATGGCCACCGGTGAGGATCCCCCCTCCGGTAGGGTGCCGAAACAGGGTTCCGATTGGTTTTTCGTGGCTACAAAGGCTTGCAGTGGCGGAACTCCCGGTCTAGGTGATTTTATGGAGGTTTTTGTATTTATAGGAGTTTTTGGCGTAGGTCTCACGTCAGGGGGGTCTCCAAGTCGTCCACGAGATAGGGGGACGCGCCCAGGGGGTAGGGCGCGCCCCCACCCTCGTGGACGGCCCGGGACTCTTCTGGCCCAACTCTTTTACTCCGGGGGCTTCTTTTGGTCCATAAAAAATCATCAAAAATTGGCACGTCAATTGGACTCCGTTTGGTATTCCTTTTGTGTAAAACTCAAAAACAAGGAAAAAAACAGAAACTTGCACCGGGCTCTAGGTTAGTAGGTTAGTCCCAAAAATAATATAAAAGTGCATATAAATGCATATAAAACATCCTAGATGGATAATATAATAGCATGGAACAATAAAAAATTATAGATACGTTGGAGATGTATCAAGCATCCCCAAGCTTAATTCCTGCTCGTCCTCGAGTAGGTAAATGATAAAGACAGAATTTTTGATGTGGAATGCTACCTAACATAATTATCAATGTAATCTTCTTTATTATGGAAAGAATATTCAGATCCATAAGATTCAAGACAAAAGTTTAATATTGACATAAAAATAATAATACTTCAAGCATACTAACTAAGCAATTATGTCTACTCAAAATAACATGGCCGAACAAAGTTCATCCCTACAAAATCATATAGTTTGGCCATGCTCCATTTTCGTCACACAAAAATGCTCTCATCATGCACAACCCCGATGACAAGCCAAGCAATTGTTTCATACTTTAGTATTCTCAAATGTTTTCAACTTTCACGCAATACATGAGCGTGAGCCATGGACATAGCACTATGGGTGGAATAGAATATGATAATGGGGTTGTGTGGAGAAGACAAAAAAGGAGAAAATCTCACATTGACGTGGCTAATCAACGAGCTAGGGAGATGCCCATGAATTGATGTTAATGCAAGGAGTAGGGATTGCCATGCAACGGATGCACTAGAGCTATAAATGTATGAAAGATCAACAAAAGAAACTAAGTGGGTGTGCATCCAACTTGCTTGCTCATGAAGACCTAGGGCATTTGAGGAAGCCCATTGTTGGAATATACAAGCCAAGTTCTATAATGAACAATTCCCACTAGAAAGGTTGTCAGAATCGCGATTTTGAATCGGATCGGAGCTTCGATGGCAGGATCGCAAATGTAGAATCTCCACTATCAGGATCGTAGAAACGTAGATTCTAAGAACTAAAATCGTAGAATCATAGAGGTTAGTTTGGATCATAAAGTCGTAGAATCGTATAACAGAATCGCGATTCTAACAACCTTGCCCACTAGTATATGAAAGTGACAAAATAAGAGACTCTCTATCATAAAGATCATGGTGCTACTTTGAAGCACAAGTGTGGAAAAGGATAGTAACATTGTCCCTTTTATTCTTTTCCTTTTTTGGGCCTTTCTTTTTTTGGCCTTTCCTTTTTTTGGCCTTTTTTTGGGACAATGCTCTAATAATGATGATCATCACACTTCTATTTAATTACAACTCAAAGATTACAACTCCATAGTAGAACAAAATATGACTCTATATGGGTGCCTCCGGCGGTGTACCAGAATAGGCAATGAACCAAGAGTGACATGTATGAAAAATTATGCATGGTGGCCTTGCCACAAATATGATGTCAACTACATGATCAGGCAATGCAATATGACAATGATGAAGCGTGTCATAATAAATGAAATGGTGGAAAGTTGCATGGCAATATATCTCGGAATGGCTATGGAAATGCCATAATAGGTAGGTATGGTGGCTGTTTTGAGGAAGATATAAGGAGGTTTATGTGTGATAGAGTGTATCGTATCACAGGGTTTGGATGCACCGGCGAAGTTGGCACCAACTCTCGAGGTGAGAAAGGGCAATGCACGGTACCGAAGAGGCTAGCAATGATGGAAAGGTGAGAGCGCGTATAATCCATGGACTCAACATTAGTCATAAAGAACTCACATACTTATTGCAAAAATCAACAAGTCATCAAAACCAAGCACTACACGCATGCTCCTAGGGGGATAGATTGGTAGGAAAAGACCATCGCTGATCCCCGACCGCCACTCATAAGGAAGGCAATCAAAGAACACCTCATGCTTCAAATTTGTCACACAACGGTTACCATACGTGCATGCTACCGGACTTGCAAATCTCAACACAAGTATTTCTCAATTTCACAATTACTCAACTAGCACGACTCTAATATCACCATCTTTATATCTCAAAACAATTATCAAGTATCAAACTTCTCATAGTATTCAATGCACTCTATATGGAAGTTTTTATTATACCCATATTGGATGCCTATCATATTAGGACTAATTTCGTAGCCCAAGCAAATTACCATGCTGTTCTAAAAGACTCTCAAAATAATATAAGTGAAGCATGAGAGATCACCTATTTCTTCAAAATAAAACCACCGTCGTGCTCTAAAAAGATATAAGTGAAGCACTAGAGCAAATGACAAACTACTCCAAAAGATATAATTGAAGATCAATGAGTAATCGAATAATTATGTAACTATGTGAAGACTCTCTAACATTTAAGAATTTCAGATCTTGGTACTTTATTCAAACAACAAGCAAAACAAAATAAAATGACATTGCAAGGATAGCACATATCATGTGAAGAACCAAAAACTTAGGCTCAACTAAAACTGACCGATAGTTGTTGAAGAAGAAAGGTGGGATGCCTGCCGGGGCATCCCCAAGCTTAGATGCTTGAGACTTATGGAAATATTAATTAGGGATGCCTTGGGCATCCCCAAGCTTGAGCTTTTGTGTCTCATTATTTCCTTTCATATCGCGGTTTCCCTCAATCTTAAAAGCTTCATCCACACAAAACTCAACAAGAACTCGTGAGATAGGTTAGTATAAATCCATGCAAAACCTTGAATACTAAATGCCTCTGCATATTTAAAAGTCCTATTCTCAAATAGAATCATAAAACAAGCAATCATATGCAAACAATGCAAACATAACAGCAATCCGTCTAAACAGAACAGTCTGTAAAGAATGCAAGAAAATATTACTCATTGTGTAAAAATTTCAATAATTCTGAAAAATTACCACACTGTAGATAGTTTGTTGTTACTCATTGTGTAAAAATTTCACGATTTTATCATTGTCTGACTATTCACAAATATTCAAAACAGAACAGCAAACTTTCTGTTTTCAAACAGCAACATATAGACTTGAAAAATAATCATGGTAAAGGCTATACTTGACCTTTTTATTAAACTAAAAGATGCAAAACATTACTCTAAATATCAGCAAGCAAATCAAACTAAAATAAAATGACGCTCCAAGCAAAACTCATACCATGTGGTGAATAAAACTATAGCCTCAAGTAAAGTTACCGATGAACGAAGACGAAAGAGGGGATGCCATCCGGGGCATCCCCAAGATTAGACTCTTGGTTGTCCTTAAATATTACCTTGGGGTGCCTTGGACATCCCCAAGCTTAGGCTCTTGCCACTCCTTATTCCATAGTACGAATCTTAACCCAAAACTTGAAAACTTCACAACACAAAACTTAACAGAAAACTCGTGAGCTCCGTTAGTATAAGAAAATAAATCACCACTTATGTACTGTTGTGAACTCATTCTAAATTCATATTGGTGTAATATCTAATGTATTCCAACTTCTCTATGGTTCATACCCTCCGATACTACTCATAGATTCATCAAAATAAGCAAACAACACATAGAAAACAGAGTTTGTCAAAAACAGAACAGTCTGTAGTAATCTGTATCATATGAATACTTCTGTAACTCCAAAAATACTGAAAAATAGGACGACCTAGGTAATTTGTTTATTAATCATATGAAAAAATAATCAACCTAAAAGCACTCTCCAGTAAAAAATTGGCAACTAATCTCGTGAGCGCAAAAGTTTCTGTTTTTTACAGCAAGATCGCAAAGACTTCACCCAAGTCTTCCCAAAGGTTCTACTTGGCACAAACACTAATTAAAACATAAAACCACATCTAAATATAGGCTATATGAATTATTTATTACTAAATAGGAGCAAAAGGCAAAGAACAAAAATAAAATTGGGTTGCCTCCCAACAAGCGCTAACGTTTAATGCCCCTAGCTAGGCATGATGATTACAATGATGGTCACATAAAAGATAAGAATTGAAAAATAAAGAGAGCATCATGAATAATATGACTAGCACATTTAAGTATAACCCACTTCCTATGCATAGGGATTTTGTGAGCAAACAATTTATGGGAACAATAATCAACTAGCATAGGAATGCAAAACAAGCATAACTTCAAGATTTTAAGCACATAGAGAGGAAACTTGATATTATTACAATTCCTACAAGCATATATTCCTCCCTCATAATAATTTTCAGTAGCATCATGAATGAATTCAACAATATAACCATCACATAAAGCATTCTTTTCATGATCCACAAGCATAGAAATTTTATTACTCTCCACATAAGCAAATTTGTTCTCATGAATAATGTGGGAGCAAACTCAACAAAATAACTATCATGTGAAGCATAATCCAATTGAAAATTAAAATCATGATTACAAGTTTCATGGTTATCTTTATTCTTTATAGCATACATGTCATCACAATAATCATCATAAATAGGAGGCATGCTTTCATCATAATAAATTTGCTCAGCAAAACTTGGGGGACTAAACATATCATGTTCATCAAACATAACATCCCCAAGCTTGTGGCTTTGCATATCATTAGTATCATGGGTATTCAAAGAATTCGTACTAACAACATTGCAATCATGCTCATCATTCAAATATTTTAAGCCAAGCATTCTATGTAATTCTTCTTCTAGTACTTGAACACAAGTTTCCTTCCCATCATTTTCACGAAAGACATTAAAAAGATGAAGCGTATGAGGCAACCTTAATTCCATTTTTTGTAGTTTTCTTTTATAAATTAAACTAGTGATAAAAGAAGAAACAAAAGGATTCGATTGCAAGATCTAAAGATATACCTTCCAGCACTCAGCTTGTGACGCCCCCGATTCAATCGTACACTAATCATACACGCAAACGTGTACGATCAAGATCAGGGACTCACGGGAAGATATCACAACACAAGTCTAAAAATAAAAATAAGTCATACAAGCATCATAATACAAGCCAGGGGCCTCGAGGGCTCGAATACAAGTGCTCGATCATAGACGAGTCAGCGGAAGCAACAATATCTGAGTACAGACATAAGTTAAACAAGTTTGCCTTAAGAAGGCTAGCACAAACGGGGATACAGATCAAAAGAGGCATCGGCCTCCTGCCTGGGATCCTCCTAACTACTCCAGGTCGTCGGCGGCGGCCTGCACGTAGTAGTAGGCACCTCCAGTGTAGTAGGAGTCGTCGTCGACGGTGGCGTCTGGCTCCTGGGCTCCGGCATCTGGTTGCGACAACCAGGTAGAAGGGAAGGGGGAAAAGAGGGAGAAAAGCAACCGTGAGTACTCATCCAAAGTACTCGCAAGCAAGGACCTACACTACATATGCATGGGTATATGTGTAAAGGGCCATATCGGTGGACTGAACCTGTCAAAGACTACGCTTCAGGCCACCTCCATCTTGCAGCATGTAGAAGAGAGTAGATGGTAAGTTCACCAAGTAGCATCGCATAGCATAATCCTACCCGGCGATCCCCTCCTCGTCGCCCTGTTAGAGAGCGATCACCGGGTTATATCTTGCACTTGGAAGGGTGTGTTTTATTAAGTATCCGATTCTAGTTGTCATAAGGTCAAGGTACAACTCCGGGTCGTCCTTTTACCGAGGGACACGACTATTCGAATAGATAAACTTCCCTGCAGGGGTGCACCACATAACCCAACACGCTCGATCCCATTTGGTCGGACACACTTTCCTGGGTCATGCCCGGCCTCGGAAGATCAACACGTCGCAGCCCCACCTAGGCACAACAGAGAGGTCAGCACGCCGGTCTAAATCCTATGGCGCAGGGGTCTGGGCCCATCGCCCATTGCACACCTGCACGTTGCGTGGGCGGCCGGAAGCAGACCTAGCCTAGCAGGCGTTCCAGTCCAATCCGGCGCGCGCCGCTCAGTCGCTGACGTCACGAAGGCTTCGGCAGATACCACGACGCCGAGTGCCCATAACTGTTCCCGCGTAGTTGGTTAGTGCGTATAGACCAAATGGCCAGACTCAGATCAAATACCAAGATCTCGTTAAGCGTGTTAATTGATGTAACCGCGGACACCGACCAGGGCCAGGCCCACCTCTCACCTAGGCGGTCTCAACCTGCCCTGTCGCTCCGCCACAAAGATCCACCCAGAGGGCCGTCGGGACAAAGGTCCTTTCAGCCCCCAATCCGTGAATCACTCGCGGGTGCTCCACGAGCCGACCCGACTTTAGTCACCACATGTATCATGTATAAAGTACACAATATATACCCGTGATCACCTCCCTAGTGATCACCGCCCGATAGTATAGCATGGCAGACGGACAAGAATGTAGGGCCAGTGATGAAACACTAGCATCCTATACTAAGCATGTAGGATTGCAGATAAAGGTAACAACAGTAGTAGCAAGGACATGCTATGCATCAGGATAGGATTAGCGAAAAGCAGTAACATGCTACACTACTATAATGCAAGCAGTATAGAGAAGAATAGGTGATATCTGGTGATCAAGGGGGGGGGGCTTGCCTGGTTGCTCTGGCAAGAAGGAGGGGCCGTCGTCGATGTAGTCGATCACGAGGGTATCGACAACGGTCTCGGGGTCTACCGGAAAGAAGTAATGGAGGGGGAACACAATAAATAACAGACCAATCGAAGCATCACAAAGCAAAACATGGCAATACGCAGTGCTAGGGTGACCTAACACGGTACTAGGCGATACAGGCGAAGGGGGGAAACATCCAGGAAAGTTTTCCCGGTGTTTGACATCTTTGGACAGATGAACCGGAGGTGAAATGTTGCATGTTCGCTATGCTAGGGACGTATGGGTGATAAACGGGCCGCATATTTGGAATCGTCTCGTCGTTCTGAGCAACTTTCATGTACAAAGTTTCTTCATCTGATAAACGGTTTAATTTCTATTATTTATCAAAGTTTTAATCAATTTCTGGAGTTATTATTAATTCGAAAATTAACTAGCTAAATGCTATGGGTACACATCAGTGTACCCAGCATTGTGTGCATGTGCATGACATATGGGGCCAGAGGGCCCAGTTGACCCAGTCAAACTGACACGTGGGTCCCGTTCGTCATAGCCTGCTAACTAATTAACAATAGTCAGTTTATTAGCAGATTGACCATGTTTAATTAGTTAACTAAATAGGTTAATTAATAGGATTAATTAGGTTGCTTAATTCGTTAATTAATTAATTAATTTTTAACATTTTTTTTTCGTTCTGGGCAGTGGCCCACTAGTCAGTGGCTCTGGGGGAATCCATAGCGGGTGCGGGCGTCGGGCACAGTCCGAACGGGGGCGCACCCGACCGGGTGCTGCGGGGTGGCTGGCGGGAGAGAGTGCCGGCGCGCCGGCGTGGAGCTCCGGCGGCTGTTGTTGGGCGGAGCAGGGCAGCATCGGGGTTGGGGCGACGGAGCCACGGCGACGGCGAGCGCAGGGCGCGGCAGGGGGAGCGCAAGCACGCGGGAGCAATCAGCAGCACTGCAGTGGGCAGCAGAAGCAGAGCCAGCATGCGAGGCACGAGGCAGCGATACGGGGCATGCGGGCTCGCGCGCAGCACACGGCGAAGGGAGTGCGGGCACTCCGGGATAGGGCCGTGGCGAGCGCGGCGACCGTGGGCGGGGGCGTGGTGGCCGGCTGAAGTGAGCACGGCGCGGGGCAGAGGGGGCCTACGGGTGCAGCTCGCAGCGCGGGCGGGAGTGGGCAAGCCGGGCGAGGCTTGGCACGCGCCCGGATGGCGACGGGCGTGGCGGGGCACAAGCGGGGCGGCAGTGTCCGCGAGCACAGCGCGACCACGGCGAACTAGCGAGCGGGTGAGGGAGGTAGAGAGGAGAAGGGGAGGGGCTCACAAAGCCCTGTAGTTGAGCGAGGCGTGCTCGGGGAGGAGTCGGGGTCGGGCGACGGGTCGGCGACGCAGATCCGGCGAGGAGGAGGTCGAGGACGGAGCGGTCCGGCCGGGAGGCGGTCCGACGAGGTGGTGGGCGATCCGGCGAACGGCGGCAAGGGGCGACGATGTGGGCGGGATCGGGCGCTGGGGCCCCGATCCAGATGGGATCGAGAGAGAGGGGGAGTGGGGATCGTGTGCGGGTTGGGGTTAGGTTTTGGTGGGGGGTAGGGGTTATAGAACGGGAGATGGGCCGGGCTGGCGGCCTGGTGGCCCGCTGGGTCGTGGCCTAGTTGGGAGGGTGTTTATTTCTTTTACATTTTTCTTTTCTGTTTATTTACTTTTCTCTATAGTTTCAATTTACCTTTAACTTTAAAAATAGAAAAGTAGCTCCTAGATCAGTATAGCTAAAAATACTACTGCCACCTTTAATTATGGCACCCAAATAAAATAGCCTAACATTTTACTAATTATAAAAGGCAATAATTAAATGATTAAGCCACTACTTTATTTATCTTAGTGCATTTAACTATTTTATAAAAACTTGGTTTCTTCATCAATATTACTTATGAAATATTTGACACATCCAGAACATTTTAGTTTTAATATTTGAAAAGTTTTATTGTTTGCTTGATTTTGAATTTGAATCCAAACCGGTTTCGAACTAACGCGAGATTAGCAACAGTAATCAGGGTGACGTGGTATCATTTGCAGAGGTTCACTGTAGCTTAAATATCCGGGCGTCGCAATTCTCCTCCACTACAAGAAATCTCGTCCTGAGATTTAGGAGGGGAGTAAGGGGAAGGGATTTGGGTACGAAATTCTAACGGGTCTTCGTTGTCCTTCTTGAAGAGGTCGATCCATTACGTTGATGTCTTCATTTGTCTGTTTCAGGTCATCATGATGAAGTCGGCATCCTTCCTTCGGGAACTCCGTCGTACTTACGAAAGAATAAAGGGTGGGTATTTCGAGAGAACAGACCTCTGCAAGGTAGACTATCTGGTAGAAAACAATGGGGAAGGAGGCGGAAAGTAACTCTCGAATTGAAACCTCTGAAAATATCGAGAGCAAAGTAAAGAGGTATTAGGGGAAGTTTCGAGCTGGCTGGCAATCGTTCGTTGCCTGAAATAGAGTGTGAAAGGGGTTCGGAGCAACGGAATTAAGTATTGTGTTTAATACCAGAGCTGAGGATCACACGGAAGGTGGCTCGTGAATTACATACAAAGCCAAGTTTGAGGAATATCTTTGGAAACAGGGTGTACAGGAGAGTCAGGTTTCGATCCTATGGAACTGTGGGTTATGGGCCCACCATGTGGGTTAAAAGTAGGAAGGATGATGACGTCTTGCACGATCATGTGAGCAAGGCATGTCAGAGGTTAGCCTGTCAGTTATATGTCAGTAACAATGTCGGTACCAAGGGCGAGGGACGAAGAGAACCATTTTCCTGCTCATTGAAACGAGGCGGACCAATAGGCAAAGTTCTCGTCCATCGGTGGTTACCGGAATGTCATCAACAATAGTAACAGGGTCGTACTGACAGAGTTGTACACCGAGGTGTTTGCACAAGCAGGGAATTATGACTGCTTATATCATATAGATCATAGAAAGGGCTTAAACAAACCAATGGAAAGGGAAAAGTGTTTATCAGATTTAATCAGAATAATGGAAAGAAAAATGTGTTTAAACACATAATTCAGGGGTATATCCTTCCCAAGGACAAGCATAGCATGATACCCATGACAGGATATAACGTAGAAAACCATTTAGGTAATGGGAGAGAATTTTCATGGCATTACCCATACAACGGTGTTAGGATAATTAAGAAAGAAACATTTAGCATTGGGCTTCAAATGTTCTTGTTGAAAATCAGAGTACCACAGACATGCTTCGAGATAGCATTGACATGGTTTTCAAGTAAAGGTCGGATTTTGGATACACAAAGGATCCATTAGGAACAACTTATAGAATAAGTCTTACAATATCCTCATGAAAGAATGGATAACCTTGCTAAAAAGGAAAACTATAACAATGGGTAGTCCGGTCAGGTGTGTTAGGCATGACATCACCTTACCGGGTCATATAAAGACCATTGTTATAACTCTTGGAAATATGTTCCAACCAGCATATCAGACCGAGATTCAGTTCTAATAGGTGGTAGGATACCTCAGACTCAGGATGCCTGAGAAGGAAAGGTGCAACACAAATTGATGAGGCGACATTGTAAGATTCTTGGGAAATGTACTATGGAAGCGAGTTTCGAAACAAGAGCTCTTCATTAAACAAATGAAGGGATAAGGAGGTAGCTGATGAACTCAACGACAATTCATCGAAACTTCCAAAAGATGGGTTTCCACAATTATGTGAACAAGGAGATATCATTAGTCAGATCAAATGATACAATGATGTATGCTCGATGAAATCATACACAATTAAAAATGGTTGAAAGGTGCACCCGACATATGGGCTTAGGTAGCACGATGAATGTTAGAATGGTGATTAATTATCCAATAGTCTAAGAATGAACTGTCGACCATTAACTCCAATGCAAATAGGGTTGCTAGGAGTACAGAATCCAAGCAGCATCGTTCACTTGTTGGTATTCCGGTTAGAATCAACATTGGGACCAAGAAAGAATGGTGATGGTGAGAAGTATCACTATACCAAGAAATTTTAAGAGTCGGAGCAATTCTCACGACCTTCTTGACATAAAAGATGGTAATACTTCAAGGTAGAGCATAACGTAAGTCGGATAGCAAGGAACTCAAGGTACAACGCAAAACTAGAACAAGTTTTGTGTTGCGGAAATGCAAGAATGTTGTCAATGTTAACACAATCATCAAGGGGGAAAGGATGATATCTCTCATCATGGATTCGATTGATATTCTGGAAACATTTGTCGAGAGATTTCATGAAGATGTAATCGATCGGCGATGACATCAAATTTAAGGAATGATGAAGCGAAAGGTTATTATAACCATGGGTACAACACAAACTCGAAATCAAGTTTGCTATTCAAGGATAAATGATATGACGAGGGAGATTGACATAAGATTATCTCACCGTTGAAATTTGTGCTCTGGGAAGAAGGACCAAGTAGCACAATTAAAATTAGCACGATAATGATGTAGCCGATCAGGCTAGGAATGACGTGATGGGGTATTAGAATTCTGAACAACAAAGTACTGGGAGTACTGAATCTTACTGTTGATTTGATTCACTACCCGGTGTTTTCGGTTGACGAGAACCCAGAACCCGTGGAGTGACTATGACGGGGAAAGGTATTACTTCATCAGAAAATTCATAAGAGGAAGTACAATGGGTTGATATCCTTGAGGTACCAGGGGGTACTACTCGAAGGTGGAGTAGAATAGATGCTTGACAGGTGAAATGAGGTGCAGAAGACAAGTAATTTAACTTGTCCGAGAAACGGGATCAAAGAAGAACAATATGGCCGGAACCACGATTGTAAAAGATCAAATCCCAGATATAAGATGAACTTATACCAAGGGGATAATTAATTTAAGAGAAGCTTCCATGATAAGATCTACATCGTGTCCATGGGCATGAACACAAAGTTCAAGGTCGACTCCCACTTCTTCAATGCATAACCTTTCATTCACTACTCTAAAAAAATGAATTGAGTGCAAAGACCTACCTGGTGAATTACCAGAGGAGTATGAACCTTGGAAAACTTTCGGGTTCACACAGATTAAGGAAGGCATAGGTTCAACCCATCGAGTCATCTTAGAAACTTATACCACAAGCTTCAAGAGAAAATATCACCAACTCGAAAGCAGAGCATGGTTGGCCAAATCAGAGAATAGGATTTTCCAATGGCATTAGGCATCAGGGAAAGAACTTCTCAAGGTTTTTTTATACGAAGGACACTGTCGGATGATAATTCAACAAAGGATCTGACGATACACACTGGAGCTGATGTGAGTATCGGTACCCAATCAGAGGAAGAAAGAATGCAAATGCATCGGTTTATAGAACATCTGAATAATCCAATGATTAACTAATCAAAGGAATTATGAATTTCAAATAAAGGGATCAGAAGCAAACACTCTAATTAAGGATGGATAAGTTGAGTAGGCTTAGGGGTACAAACAACGACAATTTGATTGGTCGAGACCCAGCTCATGTTAAAAATGATGTCTGAGCCAGAAGGATGAATTCTAGGATATGATTGAGGATTGCGAGCATTCGCAACATATTGAATCAATGGACTCAAAATGATATTGACAAAGGATGCCAATAAGATTACCAGACTTATGGGATTAATCATAATGCTAGTAAGCAAGAATTTCAAGAGCATTAGGATGTCAAGGATTTTTAGAAGAACGAATGGTATTTCGAAGGCTTTTGTGAAATACAGGAATCAACTGTGGATGAACGGATACTCGATAAGTGTGAGGAATTATCCGTAGGGGTATTCATGTGGTAAAGAACTGCAAGGCAGTAAGCTTAAAGGATTCTCGGGACAACAGAAAGTATTTCGGGCATCTTGTAATAACAAGATCAACAGGGAATGATTGTATGAATGGCAAGTGTATGCAGTTTTCATAGGGTCGATGGTGGAAGGGAATCGCAAATGCAATGGCACAAAGACTCGAGAGAACATCGTAGAGTAACTTCGGAATCTTCTAGTGCAGCAGGCGATCATCTGAAGTGAGGGGCTCTCCGGGAGAAAGTATTATCGAGAACCTAAAGTTAGTTATGTTTTTAGCAAAATCATTTAACCCGAATAGAAGAGAGCTCAGAGTCCCAGAGTACAGACGAGGAATAAAAGATCCTAATGCCACCCAATGGCGACATGGGCTCGTAAGCCACACAACCATGTTAGTAAAAGTTTTGCAATGACTAGACTCGACTTCGGCCAAGGAGTGTGGAAGGGGGATTCCTACAGGCAGTCGGCTTTGATACCAACTTGTGACGCCCCCGATTCAATCGTACACTAATCATACACGCAAACGTGTACAATCAAGATCAGGGACTCACGGGAAGATATCACAACACAAGTCTAAAAATAAAAATAAGTCATACAAGCATCATAATACAAGCCAGGGGCCTCGAGGGCTCGAATACAAGTGCTCGATCATAGACGAGTCAGCGGAAGCAACAATATCTGAGTACAGACATAAGTTAAACAAGTTTGCCTTAAGAAGGCTAGCACAAACGGGGATACAGATCGAAAGATGCACAGGCCTCCTGCCTGGGATCCTCCTAACTACTCCTGGTCGTCGGCGGTGGCCTGCACGTAGTCGTAGGCACCTCCAGTGTAGTAGGAGTCCTCGTCGACGGTGGCGTCTGGCTCCTAGGCTCCGGCATCTGGTTGCGACAAACAGGTAGAAGGGAAGGGGGAAAAGAGGGAGAAAAGCAACTGTGAGTACTCATCCAAAGTACTCGCAAGCAAGGAGCTACACTACATATGCATGGGTATATGTGTAAAGGGCCATATCGGTGGACTGAACTGCAGAATGCCAGAATAAGAGGGGGATAGCTAATCCTGTCAAAGACTACGCTTCAGGCCACCTCCATCTTGCAGCATGTACAAGAGAGTAGATAGTAAGTTCACCAAGTAGCATCGCATAGCATAATCCTACCCGGCGATCCCCTCCTCATCGCCCTGTTAGAGAGTGATCACCGGGTTATATCTGGCACTTGGAAGGGTGTGTTTTATTAAGTATCCGGTTCTAGTTGTCATAAGGTCAAGGTACAACTCCGGGTCGTCCTTTTACCGAGGGACACGGCTATTCGAATAGATAAACTTCCCTACAGGGGTGCACCACATAACCCAACACGCTCAATCCCATTTGGCCGGACACACTTTCCTGGGTCATGCCCGGCCTCGGAAGATCAACACGTCGCAGCCCCACCTAGGCACAACAAAGAGGTCAGCACGCCGGTCTAAATCCTATGGCGCAGGGGTCTGGGTCCATCGCCCATTGCACACCTGCACGTTGCGTGGGCGGCCAGAATCAGACCTAGCCTAGCAGGCGTTCCAGTCCAATCCGGCGCGCGCCGCTCAGTCGCTGACGTCACGAAGGCTTCGGCAGATACCACGACGCCGAATGCCCATAACTGTTCCCGCGTAGTTGTTTAGTGCGTATAGACCAAATGGCCAGACTCAGATCAAATACCAAGATCTCGTTAAGCATGTTAATTGATGTAACCGCGGACACCGACCAGGGCCAGGCCCACCTCTCACCTAGGCGGTCTCAACCTGCCCTGTCGCTCCGCCAAATAGATCCACCCAGAGGGCCGTCGGGACAAAGGTCCTTTCAGCCCCCAATCCGTGAATCACTTGCGGGTGCTCCACGAGCCGACCCGACTTTAGTCACCACATGTATCTTGTATAAAGTACACAGTATATACCCGTGATCACCTCCCTAGTGATCACGCCCCGATAGTATAGCATGGCAGACGGACAAGAATGGGGCCACTGATGAAACACTAGCATCCTATACTAAGCATGTAGGATTGCAGATAAAGGTAACAACAGTAGTAGCAAGGACAGACTATGCATCAGGATAGGATTAACGAAAAGCAGTAACATGCTACACTACTCTAATGCAAGCAGTATAGAGAAGAATAGGCGATATCTGGTGATCAAGGGGGGGGGGGCTTGCCTGCTTGCTTTGGCAAGAAGGAGGGGCCGTCGTCGATGTAGTCGATCACGAGGGTATCGGCAACGGTCTCGGGGTCTACCGGAAAGAAGTAATGGAGGGGGAACACAATAAATAACAGAGCAATCAAAGCATCACAAAGCAAAACATGGCAATACGCGGTACTAGGCGATACTGGCGAAGGGGGGAAACATCCGGGAAAGTTTTCCTGGTGTTTGACATTTTTGGACAGATGAACCAGAGGTGAAATGTTGCATGTTCGCTATGCTAGGGACGTGTGGCTGATAAACGGACCGCATATTTGGATTCATCTCGTCGTTCTGAGCAACTTTCATGTACAAAGTTTCTTCATCTAATAAACGGTTTAATTTATATTATTTATCAAAGTTTTAATCAATTTCTGGAGTTATTATTAATTCAAAAATTAACTAGCTAAATGCTATGGGTACACATCAGTGTACCAAGCATTGTGTACATGTGCATGACATGTGGGGCTAGATTGACTATGTTAAGTAATTAACAACAATCAGTTTATTAGCAGATTGACTATGTTTAATTAGTTAACTAAATAGGTTAATTAATATGATTAATTAGGTTGCTTAATTCGTTAATTGATTAATTAATTTTTACCATTTTTTCTTTTTTGTTCTGGGCAGTGGCCCACTAGTCAGTGGCTCTGGGGGAATCCATAGCGGGCGCGGGCGTCGGGCACAGTCCGAACGGGGGCGCACCCGGCCGGGCGCTGCGGGATGGCTGGCAGGAGCGAGTGCCGGCGCGCCGGCGTGGAGCTCCGGCGGCTACTGTCGGGCGGAGCAGGGCAGCATCGGGGTTGGGGCGACGGAGCCACGGCGACGGCGAGCACAGGTCGCGGCAGGGGGAGCGCGAGCACGCGGGAGCAATCAGCAGCACTGCAGCGGGCAGCAGAAGCAGAGCCAGCATGCGAGGCGCGAGGCAGCGATACGGGGCGTGCGGGCTCGCGCGCAGCACAAGGCGAAGGGAGTGCGGGCACGCCAG
Organism: Aegilops tauschii subsp. strangulata; assembly: GCF_002575655.3. NCBI lineage: Eukaryota > Viridiplantae > Streptophyta > Magnoliopsida > Poales > Poaceae > Aegilops > Aegilops tauschii. The sequence goes on along the minus strand of NC_053037.3, from coordinate 27,323,384 downwards.
GATAGGGCCTACGGCGACCGCGGGCGGGGGCATGGTGGCCGGCTGAAGTGAGCACGGCGTGGGGCAGAGGGGGCCTACGGGCGCAGCTCGCAGCGCGGGCGGGAGCGGGCGAGCCGGCCGAGGCTTGGCACGCGCCCGGACGGCGACGGGCGTGGCGGGGCACAAGTGGGGCGGCAGTGTCCGCGAGCACAGCGCGGCCACGGCGAACTAGCGAGCGGGTGAGGGAGGCAGAGAGGAGAAGGGGAGGGGCTCACAAAGCCCTGTAGTTGAGCGAGGCGTGCTCGGGGAGGAGTCGGGGTCGGGCGACGGGTCGGCGACGCAGATCCGGCGAGGAGGAGGTCGAGGACGGAGCGGTCCGGCCGGGAGGCGGTCCGAGGAGGTGGTGGGCGATCCGGCGAACGGCGGCGAGGGGCGACGATGTGGGCGGGATCGGGCGCTGGGGCCCCGATCCAGACGGGATCGAGAGAGAGGGGGAGTGGGGATCGTGTGCGGGTTAGGGTTAGGTTTCGGTGGGGGGTAGGGGTTATAGAACGGGAGATGGGCCGGACTGGCGACCTGGTGGCCCGTTGGGTCGAGGCCCAGTTGGGAGGGTGTTTATTTCTTTTACATTTTTCTTTTCTGTTTATTTAGTTTTCTCTATAGTTTCAATTTACCTTTAACTTTAAAAATAGAAAAATAGCTCCTAGATCAGTATAGCTAAAAATACTACTGCCACCTTTAATTATGGCACCCAAATAAAATAGCCTAACATTTTACTAATTATAAAAGGCAATAATTAATTGATTAAGCCACTACTTTATTTATCTTAGTGATTTTTAACTATTTGATAAAAACTTGGTTTCTTCATCAATATTACTTATGAATTATTTGACACATCCAGAACATTTTAGTTTTAATATTTGAAAACTTTTATTGTTTGCTTGATTTTGAATTTGAATCCGAAGCGGTTTCGAACTAACGCGAGATTAGCAACAGTAATCAGGGTGACGTGGTATCATTAGGAGAGGTTCACTGTAGCTTAAATATCCGGGCGTCACACACCTCCCCGGCAACGGCGCCAGAAATTGCTTGATTTCTACTACGCAACCTTCTTCTTGTAGACGTTGTTGGGCCTCCAAGTGCAGAGGTTTGTAGGACAGTAGCAAATTTCCCTCAAGTGGATGACCTAAGGTTTATCAATCTGTGGGAGGCGTAGGATGAAGATGGTCTCTCTCAAGCAACCCTGCAACCAAATAACAAAAAGTCTCTTGTGTCCCCAACATGTAACGCCCACGATGCGGCTATATCTCCCACGTGTCGAGGCACGACTTAGAGGCATAACCGCATAGTGGTTTTGTCGCAAGAAGGGTCATCTTCACACAATCCCATGTAATGAACAAGAATGGGATAAAGAGTTGGCTTACAATCGCCACTTCACACAATACATAAATAAACATCATACATCATACAAAATACAATCATATAGACCGACTACGGTCAAAATCCAGATGAAAATAAGACAACCCCAAATGCTAGATCCCCGATCGTCCCAACTGGGCTCCACTACTGATCATCAGGAAAAGACACATAGTAATGACCACGTTCCTCGTCGAACTCCCACTTGAGATCGACGCCATCATCTGCACTGGCATCGTCGGCACCTGCAACTGTTTGGAAGTATCTGTGAGTCACGAGGACTCAGCAATCTCACACCCGCGAGATCAAGACTATTTAAGCTTGTAGGAGAGAATGGTGGAATGAGGAGGAGCTGCAACGGCAATAAGCATATATGGTGGCTAACATACGCAAGAGAGAGCGAGAAGAGAAGCAACGAAGCGGTCGTCAACTAGCAATGACCAAGAAGTGATCATGAACACCTACTTACGTCATACATAACTCAGACCGGGTTCACTTCCCGGACTTCGCCGAGAAGAGACCATCACGGCTACACACGCAGTTGATGTTTTACTTGGGTCAAGTGACAAGTTATCTACAACCGGACATTAACAAATTCCCATCTGCCTCATAACCGCGGGCACGGCTTTCGAAAGATAATACCCTGCAGGGGTGTCCCAACTTAGCCCATCATAAGCTCTCACGGTCAACGAAGGATAAACCTTCTCCCGGAAAAACCCGATCAGTCTCGGAATCCCGGTTTACAAGACATTTCGACAATGGTAAAACAAGACCAGCAAAGCCGCCCGAATGTGCCGACAAATCCCGATAGGAGCTGCACATATCTCGTTCTCAGGGCACGCCGGATAAGTCAAGCTACGAGTAAAACCAGACCTCGAGTTTCCCCGAGGTGGCCCCGCAGGCTGCTCGGTTCGGACCAACACTCGAAGGAGCACTGGCCCGGGGGGGTTAAAATAAGATGACCCTCGGGCTCGCGAAAACCCGGGGGAAAAGGCTTAGGCGGCAAATAGTAAAACCAAAGTTGGGCCTTGCTGGAGGAGTTTTATTCAAGGCGAACTATCAAGGGGGTCCCATAAATCACCCGACCGCGTAAGGAACGCAAACTCAAGGAACATAATCCCGGTATATCAGTAACTAGGGCGGCAAGAGTGGAACAAAACACCAGGCATAAGGCCAAGCCTTCCACCCTTTACCAAATATATATAGATGCATTAATTAAATAAGAGATATTGTGATATCCCAACATATCCATGTTCCAACATGGAACAAACTTCAACTTCACCTGCAACTAGCAACGCTATAAGAGGGGCTGAGCAAAGCGGTAACTTAGCCAAACAACGGTTTGCTAGGAAAGGATGGTTAGAGGCTGACATGGCTAAAATGGAAGACATGATATAGCAAGTGATAGGTAGCGAAGCATGGCAATAGAGCGAACAACTAGCATAGCAAAGATAGAAGTGATTTCGAGGGGTGGTCATCTTGCCTGCAAGGTTCTCAGAGTTGTCGAAAGCTTGATCCTCGTAAGCGTACTCGACAGGTTCCTCGTTCACGAACTCGTCTCCCGGCTCTACCCAAGGCAAGAACACAAACAAACGGAACCACAATCAACAACGAGAAATGCACAAGCAACATGATGCAAAACATGTATGATATGCGAGATATGATATGCGATGCATATGCGTGCTCCGGAAGGAAAAAGATGAACATGGCAGTAACTTGGCAAACCAAGCATGCCACTGGAAATAAGAGATGATTTCGGTCGAAATCGATATAAAGATCACCGGAATCGGATGCACGGTTTGCAAATGGCAAGCAAAACAAGAATGACACTAATCTGCAATAAATAGCAAGATATCACTTAAAATGCAACAAGTAACAATGCTACAGCACCCCAACATAGCAACAACGCACATGGCAGTAATCTACAGGAGATGCTTGACAAAATATGAACACTGAGATACGGCTAGTTCACAACATATCAAGCTCAAACAAGCATGGCAAAAGTGCAAAAGATTACAGGTTCACAGACTTAGTGAAAAACTGGACATGGCAGTAAACAGCATCAGGTAGCAATGTTCAGAGCACGAAATCAACATGCTGCAGGAACTTAACATAGCAAAACAAGGCATGGAAGTGTTCTACTAAATGCACATGACAAAAGTCCTTTACTGACCATAAGCCAAAAAGGACCAGAAGATATGATGGCAAGCATGTAAACATAGCAAGTTTCGTTATCAGGTTTCAGACTTAGCAGAAAACAGAGCATGGCAGAAATAATAATATCTGGCCCTCTTCGTGAGCTCGATGCACTCACTACAGAGCAATGCATGACAAACCAAGCATACCTACAGCAAGATGGCATGTTTATTAAGCTAACCATGGCAAGAAAAATTGCATATCATGTTAAGAATCTGCCAGAAATATTTTATAGCAAAAGTAGAGCAAGATTAAGTCATGCTATGGCACTCCATAATTGCAAGCAATTGCAGGAATGGATCAATTACAACTATAGCTACAAAACATCCTTACTGAACATCTCCAAAAGATGCATGGATCTCTCTGTAACATCAAGTTTACATAGCAACAAAATTACAGAAGACAAGGACTTGGAGAAATCACCAAGTCCCTGAAATCAGAAATATTACGGGGCCTACTTTGCATGCTTGTGCTAGTCACCACAGGGATCACAAAAATACATGGACTACACCACTGGAACGATGGCATGGCATACTTCAAAACACATGTAGAGCTCATGCTCATAAGATGCACATATTAAATGATACAAAAATGACAAATCTCCAAGTTCTGATAAGAACCAGAGAATAACAGCAACTAGCCCTCTTCCAACAGAGATTTGGGCATCAAGATGACCTCTAATGAACATGGTGCAATTGAACAAAATGAAGAGCATCACGAGGCGAACAATTTGACATATTACACGCGCGAATCGGAGCTACATGCACGGAGCTATAGCAATACGATCAGGGGCACATGTTAAGAAAATCTGAGGACTTAGGCAAAAAAAAGGGGCGAGGAGAGGTCAACGCACGTACTGTTCCAGATCGGATCGAGGCTGGGGTGTCGGTGCGGCTCGCCGGCGGTGGGAGGCGCGGCGGCCGGGGAAGAAGAGGAAGGAGGCGGCGCCTCGGGGCCAGAGGAGGAGAGGCGCGGGCGCGGCGGCGGTCGGCGGCGCCGGCCGGAGCTGCGGGGCGGATGGTGGCGGCGGATGGCGGCGGCGCCGGCGGAGCCCCGTGTCGGCGGTGGCGACGGGCGGCAGCCGGATCGGGCGCGCGGATCCGGGAGGCGGCGGCGGATCGGGCCGGGCGGGCCCCGCCTGGGCCCGGCGGGCCGGCGGCGAGGGGAGAGGGAGGAGGCGACGTGGCGCGCTCCGGTTGGCGGGCGGCGCGGCGGACGTTGTCCGGCCGGAGCGGACGCGTCCGGCGCGGCGCGGAGGGAGTTTCTAGGGTTTCGTCTGCGATTCCGTTTTTCGGGGGAGATGGAGTTTTATAGGTAGAGGGAGCTAGGAGACTCCAAATGAGGTGCGGTTTTCGCCCACACGATCGTGATCGAACGACCTAGAGCATGGAAGAGAGTTTGGTGGGTTTTGGGCTGGTTTTAGAGGGGGTTTTTGCTGGACACTCAAATGGACTTTGCGGATGCCCGGTTAACCGTTGGAGTACCAAACGACCTCCAAATGGAACGAAACTTGACCGGTAGTCTTCGGGTGGTATATTAAGGCCACTTGACAAGCCTCGGTCCATTCCGAGAAAGTTTGACACACGCACACGAAAGAAAACAAGAGGGATGCACCGGAGGAGATAGGAGCGCCGGATTGGAAAACGGACAACGGGGAAAATGCTCGCATGCATGAGACGAACACGTATGCGAATGCAATGCACATGATGACATGATATGAAAATGCATGACAAGACAAAATACAAAACGAAAGACAAAACCCGACAACGGAGGTAATAACATAGCACATAGCCGAAAATGGCAAGAGTCGGAGTTACAAATATGGCAAGTTACATGCGGGGTGTTACACAACACACCCAATACAATGGTAAATTGTATAGGTGCACTAGTTCGGCGAAGAGGTGGTGATACAAGTGCAATATGGATGGTAGATATGGGTATTTGTAATTTGAAAATATAAAAACAGCAAGGTAGCAAGCGATAAAAGTGAGCGAAAACGGTATTGCAATGCTAGGAAACAAGGCCTAGGGTTCATACTTTCACTAGTGCAAGTTCTCTCAACAGTAATAACATAATTGGATCATATAACTATCCCTGGACATGCAACAAAGAGTCACTCCAAAGTCACTAATAGCAGAGAACAAACAAAGAGATTATTGTAGGGTACGAAACCACCTCAAAGTTATCCTTTCTGATCGATCTATTCAAGAGTCCTTAGTAAAATAACACGAAGCTATTCTTTCCGTCCAATCTATCATAGAGTTCATACTAGAATAACACCTTAAGACTCAAATTAACCAAAAACCTAATGTCACCTAGATACTCCAATGTCACCTCAAGTATCTGTGGGTATGATTATACGATATGCATCACACAATCTCATATTCATCTATTCAACCAACAAATAGAATTTCAAAGAGTGCCCCAAAGTTTCTACCGAAGAGTCAAGACGAAAACGTGTGCCAACCTCTATGCATAGATTCCCAAGGTCACGGAACCCGCAAGTTGATCACCAAAACATACATCAAGTGAATCAATAGAATACCCCATTGTCACCACGGGTAACCCACGCAAGACATACATCAAGTGTTCTCAAATCCTTAAAGACTCAATCCGATAAGATAACTTCGAAGGGAAAACTCAATCCATTACAAGAGAGTAGAGGGGGAGAAACATCATAAGATCCAACTATAATAGCAAAGCTCACGATACATCAAGATCGTGCCAAATCAAGAACACGAGATAGAGAGAGAGAGATCAAACACATAGCTACTGGTACATACCCTCAGCCCCGAGGGTGAACTACTCCCTCCTCGTCATGGAGAGCGCCGGGATGATGAAGATGGCCACCGGTGAGGGATCCCCCCTCTGACAGGGTGCCGGAACAGGGCCCCGATTGGTTTTTCGTGGCTACAGAGGCTTGCGGCGGTGGAACTCCCGATCTAGGTTATTTTCTGGAGGTTTCTGTATTTATAGGAATTTTTGGCGTAGGTTTCACGTAGGGGGGTCTCCGAGTCGTCCACGAGATAGGGAGACGTGCCCAGGGGGGTAGGGCATGCCCCCCACCCTCGTGGACGGCCCGGGACTCTTCTGGCCCAACTCTTTTACTCCGGGGGCTTCTTTTGGTCCATAAAAAATCATCAAAAATTGGCACGTCAATTGGACTCCGTTTGGTATTCCTTTTCTGTAAAACTCAAAAACAAGGAAAAAACAGAAACTGCCACTGGGCTCTAGGTTAATAGGTTAGTCCCAGAAATAATATAAAAGTGCATACAAAACATCAGAGATGGATAATATAATAGCATGGAACAATAAAAAATTATAGATACTTTAGAGACGTATCACGTAGCCAGGGTGTTATGTGAAAAAATACTTTGACCCTTTGTTTTCGTCTGACACGTGGAAGCCGAAGCAACGATGGCGCAGAAGCCGAAGGGTATAACATTTAATGAAAAGCCGAGATGTTCGAAGAACTCACCTTACCCAGACCGAAGATGTAAAGGCCGAATACAGTCCTTTGGTTCAGATGCTTTAAAGTATTCAGAGATGGAACCCGCCTTGCAATGCCGAAGACAATCTGCTCGTCGGACACATCATCATTGAAGTCTGGTTCGGGGGCTGCTGAGGGAGTCCTAGATTATGGAGTCCTCGGGCGTCCGGGCTATGTGACGTGGGCCGGACTAATAGGTCGTGAAGATACAAGATAGAAGACTTTCCCCCGTGTCCGGATGGGACTCTCCTTTGCGTGGATGGAAAGCTTGGTGTTCGGATGTGAAGATTCCTTTCTCTATAAACTGACTCTTTACAACCCTAGGCCCTTCCGTGTCTATATAAACCGGAGGGTTTTAGTTCCACTACAAAAAAATACACTTCCGTGATGATACGTGTTTGTCACAGTAGGTCGCGTTTTTTGTCATGCATGTACATCCATGACAAATTTATGACAGAATCAAGATAGTCATACCTGTGCTGTCGTAGAAGTGTTCCATGACATTACCAAAATTATCATCACGGAAGTGTCCACTTCCATGATGATAAATCGCGCGTCACAGAAGTGCTTTCGTCAAGGGTGACCGACACGTGGCATCCACCGTAACGGAACGCCGTTAAGCTATCGGGTCGGGTTTTGGATCCGATAACCCGTTAACAGCCCCGACCAATGGGGATTTTCCACGTGTAAAATCGTCATTGGCTGGAGGAAACACGCGTCGGCTCATCGTGGGGACAGATGTCATCCACTCATTGGACAGAAGGCGCCTATGATACGTCGAGACGTGGCACGGCCCAACAGAGGCCCATTCCTGTGAAAAGGCCGGCCCATATGACTTGGTCAAAAGGTGGCGGGCCGGCCCATGGAAAGCCTGTTAACGGCCTGTTCGCATATAGCCCATTTACAGCCCGCTAACCCAAGGCCCGTTACGCCCTATCCGAATTAGGCCCAGTAGCGTCATCTGGGCCATCCAATATGATTCCAGCCCGTTTTCACTTCTGGCCCATGTAAGGCCCATGACTTCTTTCGGCCCATATGAGGCCCTATGTAACTCTTGGCCTATTAACGGCCCGTGGTGAAACTGGCCCGTAATGAACAGTGTATCAGTTTACACCCATTAACGGCCCGTGGTGAAGCTGGCCCGTAATGAACAGTGTATCACTTTATACCCATTAACGGCCTGTTATTCTGTTGGGCCATTTCTAGCCCATGTTATCTTTCGGCCTTCTCAGAGCCCATTTATTCTTGGGCTCATTTCCAGCATTCGTTTACTTACGACCCGTTACTGTCATTTTCTGCTTGTGGGCCAAATTCAGCCCGTGGTTACAGTCGGCCCGTTTGTGGTCCGTTAATACAGTGGGCCATTTTCATAGCGTCATCAAATACGGCCTATTAACGATGGCCCGTTATGGTCGGCCCATGAACGGACGATTCCAACTCTAGCCCATTTACGGCCATAATGCGGCCTGTTATTGGCCCATGTTTGGCCAATCGATCATATGGCCCGTATAAGGCCCATTGATGATACGACCCGTAGAAGGCCCATTGTTTCTACGGCCCGTAGAAGGCCCATTGTTTCTACGGCCCGTAGAAGGCCTACTGTTTCTACGGCCCGTAGAAGGCCCACTGTTTCTACGGCCCGTAGGAGGCCTAGAGTCACTAAAGTATATATTAGCCCATGGTTATTGTGGCCTAGTTTTAAAAAATAGGTTATTGCAGCCACTAGCAAACCGCGGAAAAAGAACTGCACTGACTACAAGCAAACAAATAAACAAGACAACAAGGAAATAAATAAGCAAGCAACTTATGCTAGGCTATCACGGCTATTACACATATTACATCCACTGGGCATCAAAGTTCGCCACCAGTGATCATAAAGCGCAACGAAGAAGAAGATTACAAAAACTGGGCACCATTGCTGCGTAACAAAATAATACTGAACCGAGACCACTTCCAAGACAGTTCAAGAAAGGTTAGCCTTGCGGGGGAACTGCTGCGCAAGCTGCTGAGCAAGGCTGTGAGACCGGCCTAGCATGTCGGTCATAGCTTCCAGGTGTAGTTGTTTAGCGATGAGGTTCTCATTGGTGTTCTCCGCAATCTTTCTTAGAGATAGGACTTCAAGTCGAAGTTGAGTTGCAGAATGCCTTTCTGCTAGAACTTGGGACTGAAGTAGTCGAACTGATTCAGACAACGAATTCTGTGAGCTTGTGTGACTGTTAGTCTCAAGTAACTTGAACACTGCATCAAGACAAGACTTTGGGGTTGTCTCGCTATCTTCAAGATGTTTTGCCTTCTTTGCTGCAATATATGTTGGGTTTGTCTCACAGCCTTCAGCAGACTTGTGCATGCCATCAGGCATATCACCCTGAAACAAAGCAGAGAGATGACAGGTTTTGCACGTGTATAAACAAAGATGATAAATGTTCTGTCAATTCTATCCAATTTCAAATTAGAAAATAAAGAGTAAGTTCAAAATATCAATAGCATAATTTGGCATTGTTCATAATGCGGGGAGCTTCACCACACTACTGGATTACCATGTCAACATAACACGCATAGATGAAGGGCAAAGAAAATCATTGTATCTATTTTGGATAATGTGCATGGCATGTTGTTCATATCATCAGCCACATCAGTAAGATAAAACAGCAGATGACAAGGTGCAAACGTGGGCTGCTTCACCACACACTGGATTATAGATCCACAAAAACAAGCATACATATAGGGAGTATTAAGTAATGTGCATGGTATGAATAAGGAATTTGGTTTTACAAGTAAAACTTAGAACTTACGGTTCTTACGAACATGCATTTTGGTAGAAACAGCAAACTAAACAGCAGTAAACGACAGGGAGTATGAGCAAATTAAACAGCAGTTGAGGATAAAGGCTTTAGAAGGACTGACTTACATTAACAGTTAACACCGGCTTTATAATGCCCTTCTCCATGTCAAGGGAAGGATAACTGAAGAATTTCAGCACAGAATCTTCTTCATAAGCATTGCCTGTACTCTACATTTTGTAGAGAGTAATTATAGATATGATAATACTGGAAGGGATAGAGGATAATGAAGATAAGATGCAGATTGATGCTACATAATCAACTACCAATCCTTGGAAGTACAAGCGTTACAGGACAAAATGTATTGACAAGAGCAATGGGCTACACTTCTGCACAGGCATTGTCTGTGTATTCTACTTGTTGGTAAGATTAAATATAGATCTGATCTTTTTTAATAAATGGTGGGCGAGGGAGATAAGATGCAGAATGCTACATCATGAACCAATCCCTCTTCCCATAATACAAGAGTGTTTTGAACACTGGTGTACTGTACAAAACGTTCTTATATTATGGGACGGAGGGAGTAGCTGTTAATGTAAGTATAGTGATAGACCACGTTCAGTCCTTACAAGAGGACTGCAGAGCTAAACCTCTTCAAAAGCATTGGGTTGATGCTAAATTTATGTAGGAGTCCATACGGATCTTATAATGTCCACCAAATGGACGATTACGAGGCTAACATGTGCAGTGATGCTACATAATCAAACAGCTATGAAAGTAAGTATGGTCATATAGGGCAAGAGGTACTCACAAGAGCAATGCAGTGTGCAGTATAGTTGCGAGATTCTGTGGTCCCTTGAGAACGAATGTTCTTCTGCTAACAGTTTTCGTACAAGTGAGACATTAAGGCAAATGCAGAAATGTAGTTCAAATTTTGATGTGATATCATAGACAGTACCTTACGCTGCAGCCGAGACCAATGTGTAACAAGATTATTCCAGTCACCGTCGGATAAATGTAGCACCGGAGACTTCACAGAAACTTCGTTCAGAGGCTTGCCATCGAAGTGCGCTTTCCTCAGGTAGGAACGATACTTCATCAACGAGTGCTTGAAAAGCGCAACCAACCCTTGCTCGTCATCACAATCCAGTTTGCTCTCGCCTATTTAAAAGAATGAAATCTTGTGTCTTCTGTCAGCAGAAACATATGCAATAATGACCATGAATAACATTAGTACATTACTTACGCGTAAGTTGCGGAGGAAGACTGGAAATTGTTCTGTGTCTGCGGTATAATCTTTCCATGAAGGAAAGATGCGCACAAAGTTCCTGACAACAACATAAGCTTCGTCTTCTAAACTTGGAAGAAATGGAACAGGGGTCCTATTTGCTGCAATTGGGGCTCTCTTTGGTTAGAAAAGGGATTTGGCAACTAGATTTGGTGTACTCTTTGCTGGAATGGGGGTTTTGCGTCGTACAGCTGGTGCTATGTCAACTGGCATAATCATACTGTTTGCTGCAGTTGGGATCTGCTGAGTTGGGGCATCAGAAATGACCAGTGTAGTAGGGCTAGAGTCTGCTAGAGTTGGGGTATTTTGGGGGCCAGGTGATATTGCAACTACACCTAATGGGCTATTTGATTTATCAGGTGCCAATACCTTTTCCAAATAATTTGCTTGTGCTCCTCCAGGATCAGCAATAGCCCTCTTCCTTTTGAACGTCTGATACACAATAACAACATTTGAATGGATAAATATGGTATGATGACAGATGGAATATGTACTGAAAATGGATAGGCAGGGCGTATTCACATACATGATGTGTAAACTAAGCTAATGGCAGTTCAACAAAGTAGAAGCAATGCAAAGCATCAGTTGCAAGATATGTGCGAGCAATGTAACCTTGGAAAGTTAGAGCAAGTACCTTGATGGGTGAATAAGATAGGGCATCTTCCTCTGACTCCTCCACTAGGGAGCTACATTGACTTAGGTCTCCCTCTAGCTCAGAATCACTGTTAGGATCATATTCTGAGCATGAATCTGTAGGTGGAGAGCGTTTGCATTGCATTGCATCCAGACTTGATTTCAGTCCCTTAATGCCAAGTTTGACAACCATGGCATTGTTCTGCTTTATTCTTTTCATGCGCGCAAGCTCATAATCATTATGATGCTGTTCAGAATCTGAGATTCATGAAAACATAAAAAGTAGTCAGATTATCTATGGAATGCATTGCGGATTCAACTCGGAGAGTGTCTCCCTATAAACCCCTGCATATGCAAAGTTCACCTCCCCAACCGTGCTGACCAGACCACACACAGAAATACAAACCCCTTATGTCTCTATAACAGGCAGGCACACATTTCAAAACTGAAGTAGGAACATTAGAATCATATGAAATTCGTATTTGAACAAATAAACTAAGCAATTATGAGTGGCGTAATGTTTAGCTTCAAGGGTGGAGTGTTGGTAGTGCGACACAAAGCAAGTAGGCAGATTGTATTCCATGTAAAAGATCGAAACCTATGTAAAAGCTGGAAATGACACTTTCTTTCTATACAATGCAGTGTTCGTTACCCACACATGATGGAAGAGATCACATAGAGAAATACTATTCACTCATGTCTACGGTTCCAGTATTTAGAAACAGGGTGGTCCACCCTAAAAGAATATTGACAACAAATATGACAAGGCAAGCATAGATGTAGTGAATCAATCATTTACTTGTGAGCTTACTAGGACAAGTATGCAGAATTGTAACTACAGTAAGAGACCGTCCAAAATCTGAATGAAGAAGTTTGTCTAGCACTTATTGTTTGCAACAAATCGACGTGAATAATTGGATATTATATCGAATGAGTAAGAAAGACAAGTAAAATTGTCAACAAACCTGGCTTGCAGTAGTAATCTGGGTCAATGTCACTACGACCAACAATCCAAAATGACTAGTTTCTGTTCCGAGGGCCGGAATTTTGAAAACCCTGTGAACTTTAGAGGTACTAAAGATTACCGAAATACATCTGAACCAGTAAGTGTAGGTAGCACTAAGCACACAACAAACCCTAATGACAGTCCTGCCTAATGAGTAATGAATCAATTAGAAAATGGGTGATGAGGAGTGGCTGCTGAGTGTTGAGGATGTATCTCAGGATAAATCGGGTTGGCTTGGTGGGTGCTGCACGCCTGAGCCCTGAACGGACTGGGAAGGTAGGCACGGCGGCGCGCCCGGGCAGCGGTGACGCTGTTGGGCGACCGGCTCCTGGCCTCCTGTTAGTCCGGCATCTCCTCCTAGAGTCATGCCGTCCGGGGACGGCAAGTCGCCGGCGAGGCAGGCGGCTGGGGGCGAGTAGAGATCGGAAGCGCGCAGCAGAACAGAGGGGAATCGGGGCCTAGGACGACCCAAAATCCCAGGGTGGGCCGGCCCACTGTGGGCACCCTGTAGAGATACACACCCGAGCGGTGAACATGCATTTTTGAAACTAATTTAGGAACATTTAGCTGACCAATTGAACAACTATGTTTTAATAATATCAGATTCGTATTTGAACAACTAAGCTTGATGGGTGGAGCAGTGTTATTATGACACGAAGCACGGATTCCGATCGTATAGTGATCATAAAAGGGGCGAACTCTAAGCATATTTTTTTAGCAAAAGAGGGTTTCCCCTCCGATTTCTATTAAAGAAACCACCACGGAACCAACATGATCAATTAAACCCTAAGCATGATCAATTAAACCGTATTATGGCTGTGCCATGGCAGATTTGAAGCTGCAAACCGGAGAAATGATATTTAGGATCCATTGTTTGCTTCAAACTAAGAACTAAATTCTAAGAGCTGAAAAGAATGTAGAGTAACCAAGTTAAGATCTATTTTCTGGTTGAGATCAAAAAGTTGAGGAGATATGAAGTACCACCTCTCTTGCGGCGCCGTGTAGGCATCGAGGGTGCGATGGCTGTCGGTGGCGTTGAAGCAGATCTGCGACGGTAGACGGGTGCATCAGGGGATAAGTCCCATTGTGGTGGAAGAGAAGGTCGTGTGAGTGGCCCCGGCAAAGAGGACGACGGCGCCGATGAAGCAAGAGGACGCGATGCAAGGCTATTGGTCCGTCGCAGTGGATGAGAAACGTCCATCTCTAGCAGTGGACGACACGGTCTTGGTAGGTGCTCCGGCTTGGTGGAGGACGGTGGCGATGGATGTGGTGGAGGACGGCGGCGATCGATGGGGTGGCGGATGGAGGCTGGTGTGGGGATGGGGTGTTCTAGCGCGGACGGTGTATGAATGGGAAAATGGAGGGAGAGGTACGGGGAACCATGTTTTTGGGACGCGCCTATCTGAAATATGGGAAAGTTACGAACTTAGCCCCCATTTAAAATTTGGACGTCTCGTCGGTTGGGGATAGGACGGTAATATCGCATCTCGCCAATATTTGCCCAGAGCGATTTCGGGCGAGGAGAGGGTGGTTGGCGCCCGTGGTTGGCGCCCACGGTGTATGAACGGGGCTGACAGGTAGGGCGGTTGTGTCACGTCTGAGTGAAGTTACAAACCTGCCCCTATTGAAAATATTTGCCTACATCGATTTCGGCCGAGTCGAGTTTGTTTTGCCGCCCACCGTGTATGAATGGGGAATGGAGGGAGAAACAGAGGTCTTTCGGACGAGCTTGAATCAAATGTGTTTTGCCGCCCATGTTTGATGCCCACCGTGTCGGAATGGGCTCAGAGGCGGTCGTGTCACGTCTAATTGAAGTTACTAACCTACCCCTATTTAGAGCAGTGGAAATCGGGCCGATGGATTGTACGTGTAATGGGTAGACAGTAAATTCCATCTCCCAAACACTTGGCTTCGGGCAGCCAATGTGGGAGTGGACATTTTGCCGCTTCTTTCGAATTTTGGGACAATAAGCATCCTCGTTTACCCTGGCAACTAAATTCGAATCCATTTTGTATTCTTATATGAATCTTTATAAATCATTCTATGTGTTTTTATATATCTTCAAAAGGACTACAAAGATGTATTCCACTGTCATATACGAATATGGTTTACAAATGTCGATACTCAAATTCAGAAGCTAGAATCCAGTTTAAGGTGAACTCGAATATTTGGAACACTTCATGTCCAACTCAAATGTCACACGCACCATAATGTGTACTCCCATTTAGATATGTACACAAGCGATGTATCAAGATTCAAATACCGAGTCAATCAACCAAGAATGTACAGAACTAACAGACATATAAACACTTATAGAGTATATGGATCAATAATATCAACTAACATACATAAGCCATGCCGCTCTACTTTTTTTTTGCTACAACAACATCCTTTTTTTAGCCAGCATCTTGGCACTTTCCGATGCGTGCCACTTATGGTCCATCTATACTACTACTATTGTTGAATGCACATTCAGCCCGATTGGCAAATTTGTAGGTCTGGCACAACAATGCAAATGAAATGTCTCCGAGTCTCATCAATTGATACAGACTTGTGCTCAAATAAAATTACAAACCAAAAAACAAAAAAAAATTATTACATGATCTCTAAAACAAATGGTTTGATTGATTACATGAACAGACAACACAAAGGTTATTCAACTATGGAAAGAACATTTCACCTATGATTTACCAAGTAGGAATTTAATTTCCTTTTTTCCTTCAGGACCTTAACAATCTGGTCAGTCTCAGCTTGCTTCGTTTTGAAATCCACCAAATATTTAATGGTTGTCTTGAGTACTGCTTGTGATTGTGCTGTTTGCTTCCTCAACATGTCAACTTCATATCTAAGTGCAGAAGCAGAATCTCTTTCTACCACTAGTTTAGCCTCTAGAGCATCAGCAGTTGGCAATTCATAATGCACGATTGGGCCGGTGCCACTGCTGTGGGATGATGCAACGTCCATGGGGACCTCGCTCTTTGATCTTGGGCTAACCTGTTTTGCCATTAAAGTTCCGATTGGATTCAGAAAAGTTGAAGTTAGCAAAACATCTCAATTGGGAGTTATAACAGCAAACCAGTTAAACAAACAAGGAATGAAAGAGTTTCTATTGGATGCTGAAAAGTAGTTATTAACATCATTGTAACCCGCTGTTGCAGCAGCAAAGCAGTTAAACAAACAAGTAGATATTTAAGTTAAGGCAAACAGGTAATTCTTAACACTAAGTATCAAACACATAGATAGGCGCAGTCTACAATATGATTAACAGGCTGTGCCATTATGTAATCAGTAGCAAACTAAATTAAGCCAAGCAACGTAATTGAACAATTTTGCAATAAGTGGCTAACTAAAATTCCAAGAAGCAGGTAACTGAACTTACGCTAGTTCTTTGTACAGGCACACTGCAACTTCTTTTTCGCTTACAAGGTTGTACGAAGGAGTCCATGGCATCAATTGCTTGGATACGCAGTCCCAATACTTCTTTCTTCCCACACTGCATGGGTAAGTCGAATGGTTAATCTGGTAAGATGGTGCGTCCTTGATATGTTATATGAGGACGTGTAGTCAGACTAGTTGTGGCCAAACACATCACACTGGCTTTTACTGTATATTTCATGTGATTACTTTTGGCATATCGAGATCTAAGCAATCTACAATAGGATGAAAAGACTAGCATCCTTCACATTATTGGCGAACTCAGTTCATAGAAACAAGCAATTCAACCATTCTGTGGGTAACTCAAAAGCGCCACTGGAATATTTTTCACTATCCAATCATACACGCAAAAAAGGGCGACGCCACCATAGGGGCTGGTATGGGCGGCCGCCTCAGGTTGCTGGAAAGTGTGCACCTAGTTTGAGTCGTCCAGGTTGGCCCACGCTAGTTTTGTTCGTCCCAACGCACGAGCAGGCAATGTAAAAAATGAAGAAAAATGTTTCAATTTGGATGGGCCAATAACATAAGTGCAAGGCAGGCCCTATAGCAGGCTCGCGGCCCAAACGAGCGCCTCCCATATCGATCGACAGAAGGAAAAATCCCAATTCATTCGCTCCAGCCTCCAGTCTGGTTCGCTCCTAACCTAGCCACCGCTGGACAGACTGACACAGCACTTCCTCGCGCCCTCGTTGGAGGGCGGTCGCCGAGCTTCAAGCGAACGGAAGGACAAGAAGATGAAGATCCAACCCTGGGTGTAGCCTGCGTGGGAGGCAGCGGCGGCAGCACGGGCATGGCATCGAGCTTGCGCAAACGGACAGTCGCAGCTTGCAAGAGTAGCATGCACAACGAGCAGGTACATCACATCCCTAATTATATCTAATTCAACTCTTGAATTTATGGCCAATATTTAAACCTGACGGTGTTGTAAAACTGCTTGTATGTAGGGAATCTATGAGAAAATGAAACCAATTTCTACTTATTTTATAACTCCCCCAATCAATACTAAACTGACTGAATCTGATGTATCTAATCAAGTTTCCGGTGCAAACATACAAGCTCATGTTGTTCTTGAGCCTGAAGTGTCTAATGAACAGACTCCTAATGAAGGATTTGATGCAAACATTTTACATGCTCCTGGTGATGAAGATATAGTGTCTAATGAGGGATCTAATGCAAGCATTTTGCAAGCTCATTGAAGGATTTAGTGTCTAATGATGATCTACTATGTTGAGAGAGACAGAGATTTGCAGGCATTGATGACAAGCAAATTATAGTGCATTTTCATAGCTTGAGGAAACGTCGAGGCCATCTACCAGAATGTCCCCGTATCATGACAACATAGCATAAATACTTTTCTAATCTGTTGTTTGAAACTATTGCCATACTTGTGTAGGATAGATATATTGATATGCAGTTTGCGCACTGGTTATACGTGCAATTACACTTCGATATTTTCAGCCAGAGAACGAATAATTCAAGCAGGTACAGGCCATGTTTGTAGTCCTTGTACACCATGTTGCATTTTGTGTTTTTTGGTGCTTGCATCATTTAGTGTTTATAATCTGAACTACTTTGGATCATTAGCTGGTTTTCAAAGTGCATGTAGCTTCACATTTATCAAGTTATGTTGATTTCCGGAGTGCAAGTGCCTTCGTATTTTTTAAGTTAAATGTTCGCCCCTGGTAACCTGAATTAGTGGATCAGCCACTGCACACAAATCATACACGAATGCCAGTACGAATTAAATGAAATGCAGGGACTTACGCTAGCTCGTTGTACAGGCTCACTGCAGCTCTACTTGCGCTTGGGATGTTCCATGTACAAGTCCATGTTACCACTTGCGTGGATGTGCAGGCCTTGTGCTCCTTGCATCCCACTCTGCATTTTTGACACGGCGAATGGTTGATCAAATAAGAGGAATCGACCTTGACGTTGTACCGAAGGACAGATACTTACAAGGTTATACGGGTGTGCAGGATGTGTACCAGATCCCGTAGCGCCGTCATGCTTCGCTAAAAATGGATTTGCTTGTTTCAGATGATATCTCCAGAAGAAATAAGAGTTAAAGTCAGAGTTGCATAGGCGTGTAAGCTAAGAGAGCAGTGAAAGGATATCCAAACATCGTCGGAACATTGCACAAGGGAGTGATGTGTGGATACCTAGTTCGGGCCGGCGTTTGGGCATGCTCGCCTAGCTAGAGTGCGGGTCACTTCAGAGCACTTGAGGGTGATGCGCTGGCGTTGCCTGGCCGCGCACGGATGCAGATCTTGAGTGGCAGTGGAGCGCTACGATGCGGTGGACGAGACCGTTGGTGAAGCCCCAATGGCCTCAGGGGGTGGAGGTGCGACGATGTGCTCGGTGAAGTAGCCCCGGTGAGCTGGGAGACGGCGTCGGTGAAGAGCACCTGATGCGGTGGAACTCGGTGTCTGTGAGGCACGTCGGTTGCGGCGGCCGACGTTGTCGGTGGACCACCCGGTGCGGTGGATGTGGGCGTAGATGAGGTAGCTCCGGTGCGGTGGTGAAGCGCGACCGTCGTCTTCGTCGTCATCGTCCGGCATAGAGGTGGGGAACGGTGGGGAAAGAGACGAGACGAGGGGCGATTCGAGGGTTGGCGGCGAATTAGGGATTTGAGCAATCTGGGCGCGGAAGGGGACGGTGGAGAAGAGAGATTTTGCAGGGCTGGAATTGGGGCCGCCAGATATTTCAATCCGAAACGTGGAAGCGCGAACTTCTATTATCGTCGTCCTTTTTTTGGGGGGGATAGGGGGGTGGGTGGCTGGGTGCTACGCGTTCGTCTAACACATGCGACCACCCCGACAGGACTATGCTTCGCTGCCTTAAGGCACCTGCCTTTGTGTCCATGACATGTGGGCCCAACAGGTGGCTGGCCCACATGTCAGTGACCCAAAGGTAGTTGCCTTCAAGGCACCGAAGCAGCGTCCACCCCGACACGACCCTGGTCTGCCTGGTGCGCCTACATTTGAGAATGCAAACGAATCTTCTTTCATTTGCAAACGAATCTGTATGTATTACCATGCCCGTGTTTTCCTTGCAATAATTAGTCATTCGAAACGAGATACTCCATCCGTTCACTTTTGTAAGTCATTTCAGACAACTTATAATGAACTGTTTTACACATTGTCTGAAATGTCTTCAAGGTCTTATAAAAGTGAACAAAGGGAGTACTATAAATTAATTAATGAGGAGTTATTTGAAAAAAAATCGAAACGGTACCCACGCCAACGTGGATTAGAGTGTGTGTCACATAATTAGTTATTTGAATTATAGTGTGTGTCACGTAGTTAGTTATTTGAATTAGAGTGTGTGTCACGTAGCGATCTCCAATTCTAACGTGGATTTCGCATTTCACTATATCCACGCTACTTTTTTAATACAAATTCATATGTATATGATGAACACCATGGTAGTGAGAAAACTTTTGGATGGATTCAAACATATGACCTACAAAATAGCATAACAAACTGAGTCAATGTCAACTTTTCGAAACTTAGTATGGCACGAATTCAAAATAATTACCCGTATGCCTGGTCCTCGGTTCAAATCTTACAATGTACACCGAATTGAAACATCGATATTAAGTCCCGTACTATGTACATTCAAATGTTGTTTTTAGCCCCCCCCCCCCCCGCGCACAAACGCTACATACTTCCTGTATCGGTCAATCTTCCTCTCCTAACCACCTTAGGAAGCTATCGGTATCCAACACACATTCATTCTTTCTCTCCATGTTTCGATCTCTAAATCTGTCAACTACACAACCCCTTTTTCCACTCTGTTACCAAATGTATTTACCTCACACACCCGCCATTGCACCCCGTGCCGAGCTCTCTCTCTCTCTCCCCCTCTCCCTCTCACCCTCTCGCACTAAATACATGCACGCACGTTGTATATCTAGGTCACTCCCTCGAGATTGTCTCACTCTTTCTTCCGCACGGCGGGCCACACTCGCTCAATCTCGCTCTCTTTATCTGAGTCTCATTTAACCTCGTTTTCTTTCACAGACAAATGATATATCTCCCTGTTCGGGCCTCGATCGACACACTCTATACTCTCTCACGCAGATTGTCTATCTAGGTCAGTCCATCCAAGCCGCCGCCACTCTTTCGACCTCATGGTGGGCCACGCTCACTCAATCTCTCTCTCTCTCTCTCCGTATGTCTCGATTGACCTCGCTCTTTCTCGGACAAAAATGATATATCACCATGTTTGAGCTCAATTCGACCTATTCACATTGTATACTCTCTCACGCACATAGGTCACTCTCTCCAACCCGTCTCACTCTTTCGATCGCATGGCGACCCTATGTGATCGGTTGACCTTGCTTCCTCCCACGCACAAAATATATCTACACGTCTGTGACTGGATCATCTCTCAAGCTCTATCTTACAGCCCTCACCCTAGCCAAAAAGCTCAATCGGACAATATCTCTCCAGAGCATATATATTTGTTCAATGAATGTCAGACCGCACTCAGTTTGTCTCTCTATCTATATGTCTCTCGATTGACCTCGCTTTCTCACACCGTATCTTCCACGCGTTGAAGCTACTACCTCTGCATCCCTCGCAAAGCCGGAGCTATTTACATTGCGAGGGGCACTCCAACCTTGGATTAATTTGTGTAGGCATTTATTCCGGTTGGTTTAGATTATATTTTCGTAGCATTCGGCCCACAACTACTCCAAACACCGTTGCAACCCACGCAACTCCCCTAGTTGATTTCCCTCTGGCTCGGCCATCGCTCTATCGCACGTCCTTTCTCGCCTTCAACGTCGCACCATGGTATTATTGAAAAAACTATGTTGTTCTCTTTAATTATTATAAATAAGCTACAAAACTACACACCGATAGTCCACTTGGAATGGAACAAATATCGACCCACAAATTAAAGTGCTACAAACTACACACCAAGGGGCCCACATGTCATGAAACAAATTTGGACCCATATACAAATTAAAAAATAAAGGACGAGGATCGAACATGCGACCGGGCCTTCAAGCCGCACGTCAATAGGCAACATACGTAGAATAGCAATGTTTGTTGTACCCCCTTTGTTCACATAATGTTTTTATATTACCACAGCCTAATTAATGGATAACATGTAATATTATTTTTAGTACTATTCGCCTTCACTTACTGGTGGGTTCCATGTGTGCTCTCTCTCTCTCCTCCCCTTCTGCGCTTAGACGCACGGGCAAACAGGAAGAACTCGCGGGCGATGTTGCCGTTGACCATATCTGGACGCGTTCACAAGTCACGGCACCAGTTTCACGTACTAGCAGCACTAGTCAGTGTGTACGTGCAATGCACGTTAATTTGGAAGTATATTAAGTGCATGCGGATATTAACTACTAGGATATTATTTGCGTGTTGTCATGTGATTAGCACTATTTTTGGCATGAAATTAACTACACGCTAAACGTGTTGAGCGCTCGACATTGAAGCAGTCTAGGTCGTTGGATGACAAGGAATACATGTGGCTTGATGATGTTTTATATTTAATTTGATACGGCTCTAGCAGAACATTCAATCGATCAAACCATACATTTCGTTTAGTCTGACTCTGACTTTAAATTATACGACGATCGATATAAAATAAACGGAAATGATAAACGTCCGGATTTTATGCATGGCAATCTGAACGTTTTTCATGGCAAATTTAGATTACGCGTCGGCGGCGGGGGCGTCTCGCCGTGGGAAGCGGCTCCTTTGCCGTGCTGTGTGTGTCGTCGGGCCACTGACCGACGGCGACGGCGGCGTCTTGCGCCATTGTTGGCGTACTCCTGGACGTTGGCCTAGCTTCAAGGAAGGCCAAAATGTTCTGGACTTTGGAGCGAGTGAACTGGCGGGAGGAGGCGACTAGCGTTGGTGCAAGGAAGCGGTCGACGGCGGCCATCCATGCCGCTGAGGGGGGCACTGGCACCCGCACGGGGACATGCGCTGTCAACGGCGCGGTGGAGACATTCGTGTGCACGGGCACCGGCACGGGCGCGCACGTCAGTGCACGCGCAGGCGCATGCGCTGGCAGGTGCACAGGCACCGGCACGGGCGTGCGCGTCAGTGCACGCGCAGGCGCATGCGCTGGCAGGTGCACGGGCGCGTGAAAGTCGACGGGGACCTCGTGGAACCCCGTGGGATCAAGCTCGACGACAATGTGCGGCTCCCAGCCCATCAATGCCACGGGGATGGGCGCTGGCGCAGTCGGGGCGACGGGAGCCGGAACAGGAGCGGGGACAGGCGCGGCGTCTTCCCGCAAGGCCAGTTCAAG
Source organism: Aegilops tauschii subsp. strangulata (assembly GCF_002575655.3). NCBI lineage: Eukaryota > Viridiplantae > Streptophyta > Magnoliopsida > Poales > Poaceae > Aegilops > Aegilops tauschii. The sequence goes on along the minus strand of NC_053037.3, from coordinate 27,300,876 downwards.
CTCGTCCCAAAGCGCCTTATGTTCTTGAGACTCTGGTTGGGTGTCTTCCTCAGGAAACTGGAACACTAAGGGCAGACCATCGTGATGCGGCATGGCGTACGTTTAGGTCAGGCTAGTTGGAGGTAGCCGACAGGAGAATCGGAGAGGAAGAGAGAGGATTGTAGCGATACCGGGTAGTGCGGGGTTGATTTTAAACTGCGGCGCCGGCGACATTAAAAGTGGGAGTAGTTGGGACGACGGTGGGCGGCGGAGCTTGGTCAAAGGGCTCGCCTCCCGGTGAGCCTGCACAGTGGTCTGCTCGCACACTTCCCTGACAGCCGGCGCAACGGTCTGCTCGCACGCCTCCCGTCGACTCACACGCTTGCTCGGACGGCACCTGCCGATGAGAAGCGGGGACTCGCGGCGGCACGTAAACGCCCACGGTTTCAATAGTGAAAGCGTTCGCCTTAACGTGACAGGTCTTTGTTCCAAAATACCTTGGCTCTTCATTTGTCCAACTTGTCATAAGCAGCTTGTCTCAAATTGAAGAAAAAACTTACGAAGTAATATTTGTGCCATATCACGTGACCGTGCTTAGTTTCAAGAATTTATGCTCACTTTTGGATTTTCTGAAATTTAAGATCCAGGATTCGAAACAATATCATAACCTGCATCATGCAATAAATTTTTAAGCCGTACATCAGTCCTGTTGTATTTCTTAAGAAAGGATTTGGTCAAACATTTTGCTTAGTTAGACTTCAGACAAGTTATATATGCAGAGTAAAAGGATAATCCCTCTGTACCAGTGCATTGCCTGATATATTAACTCAAGTACTAGGCACGAACAAACGGGCTCAATTCTGTGCTCATCCTGGTGTAGTAGTAGTACTAGGCAATGCAGTTGACGGGTGACCTTGACGAGCGGGGACCGAGGGAATTGAACCGTGCTCGGCACGGTAGGTAACGTTGTCTAGTTACTAAAGCATCCCTCCGTTGTTCATCGGTAGTCATTATGGACCGGGGACATGAGGGGAATTTCCTAGGGCTGGAATTCTGGCCGCCAGATATTTCGACTTGAAACGCTGAGGCTCGACTGGTTGGGGTTGCCTAATGTGCGTACCACGCACGCCACCGAAGGACACGAGCCCGGTTTTTTTTAGGATCAACGCGAGCCAAGGTCTGGCTGGAACGCCGTTGGGTCCTACCATTCGAGAATATGAAAGGAACCTTTTAAATTGCCGAACGAATCTATGTATATTACAATACCCGTATTTTCCTTGCAAATACTAATCTCAACGTGGTAATTGATTTATGACAAGTTGTTGAATTAGAGTGAGTTTGTGATATAGTGATCTCAACGTGGATTTCACATTTCATGGTATCCCTAGTAAGTTATCCAATGCAAATTCAAATTTAAAAGATGAACAATATGGAGGTGAGAAAACTTTGTATGTATCAAGCATATGACCACACACACACACACACACAGAGACACACACGCACGAACACAACAACAATCCAATAAGTATAGTGCATCTATTTTTCCAAACCATGCATGTATGACACGAATTCAAAAATACTCCTTCTATTCCTAAATATTAGTCTTTTAGAGAGTTCAACAAGTGACTACATACGGAGCAAAATGAGTGAATCTAGACTCTAAAATATGTCTATATACATCCGTATGTGCCAGTCCATTTGAAGCCTCTAAAAAGACTAATATTTAGGAACGAAGGGAGTAAAATGTAAGACATCCAAGGTCCTCAGTTCAATATTTAAATGAACATGAAACTGAAACATGAATATTAAGTCTAGTACTACAGTACATGCAAATGTTGTGTTTAGGCGGAGCTATGATTGTCGGGGGTCACCCCCTCGACCTTAGATAAAATTGTGGAGCTTTTTTTAGTGTTTTTTAGATTATATTTGTCCCCACCCTCCCAACCACCGATTGGTTGTGCACCCCCCACCCCTCCTCCCCGGGAGAATATCATGTGCCCCCATACCTTAGATGCTATATGCCGATACGAGTTGCTTAGAGCTTGTAGATCTGAGATATAGCAGCTCACAAGATGTGTCTTAATATTTTTGCAGGAAACCTTGATGAGTTTGAGAATTGCACACAATTTGTACAAAAACTACTTAGATGCCCTTTGATCCCATATCCAACGACCTCGAAGCTCGTATCACCGTAGCATCTAAGATGAAGGAGGACATCATATTCTCCTGTATGTAAGAATATCATGTGCTACCACACCTTAGATGCTTTGGTGATACAAGCTCTTCGGAGGCGTTAGATTTGTGACCCAACACCTCCTCGGTGGTTCGAATGGTTTTTTGCAGAAAAGCCCCAAAAGAGTTCAGCCACTGCTTACAAGCACAAAGACTACACAGATGCCATTGGATCTCAGATCAAACGACCTCCAAGCTCGTATCACCGTAGCATCCAAGCTATGATAGCACCTTATGTTTTCTCGCACGGGGGAGTATGAGGTGCTCCCGCACCGTAGATTCTATGGTGATATAAGTTCACTGAGATCTAACGGCCCACAGTAGGAGGTTTGAATGTTTTTGCATTATACGACTGATAGAGTTTGGGAAATGCGCAGAAAGTACAAGTACTACGCATGTGCCATCTGATCACTGATCATACGACCTAGATGCTCATATCACCGTAGCGGGTAATTAAGCTACGGGGAGCACCTAATATGAGAACCGGGGAGCCATTGGATCGAAGATGCAGCGGCACACGAGGCCTGAATGTTTTATTTGCAAAAAAACCAATGGAGAGTTTGGAAATTGTGCATAATTACAAAGACTACTCCCAAGCCATTGGATCTCACTTCCAACGGTGTAAAAAGTCGTATTACCATAGTATCTAAGCTGCGGGGTGGATGTGATATTCTATGCCGCTGTCATTTTTGTTCGTAAACTTGCAAAATACGTGTAACTCGTGCCGTTACTTGTCTAACCGCGCAAAGTGTTTGTTCAAAGAAACATCCTACATTGAAATATCGGAACAACACACGGGGGTCCCACTTGTCATTAATCAAATTTGGACCTAAAACTAACAAATCTGAAAGACGAGATTCGAACTGGCAACCTGGACTACAAATCGTAAGTCGATAGCCTGAAAAAACAAACGGTTGTTGGCTTTGTCCCATAACTTGATTTTATACAGTACTTGCGTTCAGTAGAGTAGAGGGAGTGCCTCGTCAACACGTGCATGACCATTGTCTCACTTACTGGTGGGTCCCAGGTCTGCGATCTCAATCTCTCTTCTCTCCATCGTCTAACCTTTGCACAGGCACACACGAAGAGCGGCGCTAGCTTGCCGTGGTGTTATTACAACTAAAAAAAGCTTGGAAAATAGAAGAATCGCCTAGAACAAGAGACGTTGTGGCTGGTCGAGACGGAGCTAACCACATCTATCCTCCGTGCCACGTTTGCATGATGAAGCTGTGTGGCTAGTGGGGTGTTTTCGACCGACTGGCTGGGTCCCGAGGTCGAACCATAGATACTACGTCTGATACAGTATATTTTTACACGCACATTTTTCCTCCGTGCCGAGACGTGGCACACCCTACCGCGCGGTTTCGGGGTCCTCCCGGGTGGTGCACGCATATATTCTTCCTGACGTGGGACGCCCTACCGCGCGTTTCCTGGGTCCTCCTCGGTCATAGCGCCAAAGCAAGTAAATGAGTCGTCAAATCACGAAAGACCACCTTTCCCGCCGAGTACATCAGTGAAGCACGGTGGCTAGCTAGTTGGTCTAGTGCGACCGATTAGCTAGGCCGCCGCCACATTTGTTTTTTCACCCCTTTTTTTATCTACTTGCCGGCAGGTAAATTTAAATATCCACCGCGGCATTGCTCTGGTGTTTGGGTGCGGCAGCATTTTTAATTTTTTGATTGACGGGAGCAGGCGCGGCAGCAATTAGTCACGATGACTCCGCCTGTAAAAACCCACTGCTCCCTGATGTGAGAAGTCGTCGACTGGTGTTTTACCGTGGTGAAAACCAAAAGATTCCCCGCTCCCTCCGCCTTCCCGTAGATTGCATTTCCTTTCAGCCGTTTCGCCCCCTTTGCTTCCTCACCCCATTGCTTCTACCTGGTGCCATGGCGGCGCAGCAGATCACGGTTTCCGAGGTGAGGCGCTTGACACAGGAGCTCCATGTCAAGGATGCGGAGCTCAGGGCCAAGGACGTGGAGCTCCGTGAGCTCAAGGAGGAGAGGAGTGCCATGCTCCTCCGTTATGTGCGGGAGTTCACGGATCTTCAAAAGCGGCAGGCGTCCACCACAAAGATGCTCGAGGCGTCGGCGGCGTTGCTGCAGAAAGCGGGAGATACGATAGGCCGTCAGGGGAGCCGGTTGGAGCGCGAGCGGGCCAATCATGACGAGGTCCAGGATCGCCTCAGCCACTTGGTGAACCAAGTTTCCATGCACGTGTTGCGGCTGCGCGATGCCTACCATCGTGCCAGCGCGATGATGCCGGCTGTCGGGCTAAACCCGTTCGACCACCCGGTCGACTTCAACGAGCTGCGGCTTCCTGACCTGGTCTCCTTCTTCACCTATATCTCCGAGCAGCTGAGCCGTCTCCGCGCGATGGTGGGGGCTGAGCTGGACAAGGAGGGGTTGCGGGTTGCCATCACCGTTGCCGGGCGAATCCTTTCAGGGCTCCGTCGCCGGAATCCATTCATGCCACTAGACGCCGTCTTTGACGAGCTGGCTCCCGTCGACCGGGAGCGGGCTCTGTGGGCGGTTGCACCCTGCATCACCAACGTTGTGCGCCTCGAGAAGCAGAGGGACTTCGGTGGTGTTTAGGCGCCCTCTGCATGGGCATGTCCATGTCTCGGCGCAACATGACCGTTGGATCAAACTCAGACGGTGCAGATCAGTCACTGTAGCACAAAGCGTGTGGGTGTGTTTGGTTGAATTCTCATCTCAATATAGTTGTTTCCTCTTCGTGTATTTTTGTCAACCTACTAGTGTGGACTCATGCACCCTTCATGCACTCTGCCAAACACCCAAAAGTGGGTCGAAAAGGGAACTTTTACTCCCATGCCGTGCACCCTTCATACACCCTGCCTAATACTATTCGTGCTTCATATGGTTCATGTTTCGTGGAGTACTGTAGCACCGTACTCTCCGTGCGCTGTGGACCTAGTTCTGTTAACATTGATCTCACCGTTCATTCTCGACCGGACAGTCGAAAAAGCGGTACTATGTTACATATAGGAGTAGTTGACATGCGCACAACATCATTTGTTATCCTCATATCTTACTACACTAGCAACAAGATTGTGTAGTACTGACGTATGAACCACTGCACATGCCTAGTAGTAGGAGGACTGTGTATGTTCAAGTGGCTGCCGTGTTTCGCACTCCTCCGTCGTAAGAGTGGAAACGCTTGCTGTAATCATTTTTTTCTTCAGAAAAACAGTGGACACGCTCTACTATGCGGATCCTCCTCCAGCCATGCACTAAATTACTCACTTTCGCCGACATGTGGGACAGCCAGCACCTGGGTCCACCAGCCATGCACTAAATTACTCCGTAGTAGAGTGACGGTAGACTACCCCGATCGAACCGCCGCAGTAATGCCCAATGAGCCGTCAAATCACAAAACCCCCTCCTTTCCAGCAGTAAGTTGGACGGATGAAGCAACCATCATTCCACACTTCTCTCTCAGCTTCCTCTCTTGAAGAAAACCACCACTCGCTTCGCTTCTCCCTCATCTCGTTTCTCCTTTCACTCTTCTCTCTCAGCTTCCTCTCTTGGATGGACGCCGGAGCACCGGCCAACGTGATGTCTATGGCTCTGGCCAAAACCGTCGAGGCTCATGGTACGAAGAAGCGCAAGCACCCCGCCAAGACTACCGCAGACAAGCTCAAAGCCATCACCCTGTCCAAGCCCCCCTCTCCGGGATCCCTCATTAAGCAAGTCCAGGTAATGTCTCTTGTTGACGATCTTTTTCTCGATCTTGATCGTGTTTTTTCATCTAACACACAATACTAGTACTGGTAGTACAACTTTTTGGGTGATCTTGCATGTGATTTTAGTGTGCCAAATGACGGTTCTAAATTCCTCTTTTGACCAGAACATGCGAGAGGTTGACACTGATTTCTTATAGATTACTTTCAACTACTCCCTCTGTCCCAAATTTCTTGTCTTAGATTTGTCTAGATACAGATGTATCTAATACTAAAATGTGACTTGATACATCCTTATCTAGACAAATCTAAGACAAGAATTTTCGGACGGAGGGAGTACTTTATGAACATCAATGCTACCTTTTAAGAGGGTATATTTGCCTCAGTAACTTGTGTTATGGATATTGCATGTAATCCCTCTGCTCTCATGCCTTTGAAGACATGTTCTAGTGTCTTTGTTCACTCATTTCTGTGCGTATATGTAGTCATATATGGAGTATAATATCGAAAATCATCTTATATTTCTGAACGGAGGTAGTAATAAAATATGGTTTCTGTTTGAGGTAGAACCAGGTCCGCGGTGGAGATGAAGTTCTCAAAGTCATGCCGTGTGAACTGGAAGACCTGATGATGAGTTCTACTGCTGAACTATCCAGCTGCTGTGTCCTTGTCGCCATGTGTCCTGAACTAGTGTTTTCCTGTAGCATTGTTGTCAGGCGTGTTCTCGAGGCTGTACTTGACCACAACAATTTCCTAGTTGTGCCTTCGATTACGAAGGGTGTGGTTCTTGTAAAGCTTCCCAACAAATCTGATGCGGCCTATCTTCATCATCATGTTTATGAGTGGAAAGCCACTCTGTTAGGTTCTCCAAGGTTGACAAGATGGTGATGGTGCATGTAGACATCTCACTAACGAAGGTAGCATTGATGGCTATTTTTGCAGGTTTCACTTCTGATGTCGTGTCACTAACGAAGGCACTGTCCATCACTTATATTACTGGAAAAAACTGGATCAGTCTGTTGTCTGAGTACAAGCTGAATCCCTATGATGAACTGCAGTTTGGTTTAACAAAAACGCCACAATTAGTCCTTCTCGCGTTTAAAAGAAATGAAGAAAAAAACTGGATCACGGTCACGGATCCTAGTCAAGTTAGAAAGCTGATCATAGCAGACCAGACACGATCGCCACTGTCTCGCACATATCAAGCACCGGCAGTTGCTCTAGCACTGACAGGGCAGCAGCTCAGTCTGATCCAGCTGAGGATTGGGCACCTACCGCGTCAGCGGATCAGTCTGATCTACCGGAGGATCGGGCATCGACACCGGCACCTGCTCCGACACCGGCACCAGCTCTACAAGGAGCACCATCTCCGGCAGCAGCGGCGGCTTCGGCACCTACACCAACACTTGCACTTGCATCCGCTCCGGCCCGTGCAGTTGCACCCGCAACAGACTGGGCTGCAGTTCGCACTTCATATACCAAAGTCCTTACAAAAACCGACATGTCCACCTTCTTGGTAAGCATTGGCCGCCCAAGTGCTTCGTTCTTTTTTCTTTCCATGATGTTTCACATGATTCACTGTGTTGATCGAACTGTTTGGGTATGTCCTCTTGTTTGCAAACAGAGAATTCCTAGAGCAACGAGGGAGTCGTTCAACAATCCGGGCGACCGCGACCAAGTTTCTCTTACCATGCGCAGCCTTGATGTGAATGAACCTGCTCAATATACCGTAAGTACAAAGGATGGTCGCATGATGATTGATGCTAAAGGATGGTCAAGGTTCAAATCTAAATCATATCTTGCGGTAGGGGATGATGTCAAAAATCGAACTTTCTCGGCAAGGAGAGCTGGTCCAAATCAACTTTGAAATTCTTCAGTAGCAGCACGCAACTGCCGAACTGATCTATCCTCCGAGAGATTTTGATGTAATAATCTGGCATGGTGAAACAAGTGTCCTGTGTGTATAAGTACTACGACAGTATTATTTATCACATGGTATATCATTGATAGAATTGCAACTCTGATTGCTGGTTAGGAACTGTCGTTCGATTTCATTCCAACAGTTGCCATGCTTTATTCAATTTTGTGTATTCGCCTTGCGACAACATCTAAAACCAGCGCTGTACCGATCGCTTGCAATATGAAAAGCGCTGAGGTAGAACACATGGGCCCCCAAACATGCAGGGTCGGCCTGCGGCCCAAAGTCCAGAACCGTGAGCCTATATGAGTATTATATTCTCAGTTGAACCCCCATAAAAAAACCTGAACCCCCATAATGCCCGTGCGTTGCAGAGGGAGTATATTTCTCGGCAAGGTGAGCCTGTGATATAGAAGATTTGTATATTTCTTTACAGAGGGAGTATCTCTCTGTCAAAAAATATATTTATGTGTAACTAGTTACTCCTGTCTTTCTACTTCCTTTCGCTGATATGTGGGGCAGCCGGCAACGGGGTCCACGTGCCATATGCACAAATTAGAGTGCACAACTTCATGGTAGACACACCCCGCTCGTAGCGCCGCAGTAATGCCCAATGAGCCGTCAAATCACAACCCCCCTTTCCAGCTTTAGCAGTAAGCTGGACGGACGAAGCGGCAATATTTCACTGGGCCTGAATCCCCTTCTCCCTCGTCTGCTTGTTCAGAGAAAACCCCCTCTCGGTGATTGCATAGGGTTTTCTCGAGAACCAGGTACGAATTCTTCATCCATCCCCGATAAATCAAAGTCCCTTGGTCGCAGGTAATCCTAGGATGGCAGCCGCCGCCGTTGATGCATTTTTCTTCCTACTGAATATAGTGTGTTTCATTTGCAGTGCCCAAAGTGCGAGTACCCTACAGGTTTCTGCACCCTCGGCGAGACGCCACACTTGTTCCTTCTCATCCTAACACAGCATTTTGAAACGCGCATAGTATGTTCTTAGAATCCTCTTTTCTATCCGGGAGGGTGGGGTTTTTTTGAACATGCTGTGTTCTCATATTATTTTTCCTGCAGTGTATTATTTGCTCTGCCAGAACACATGTACTCAAGATGCTCGGCCTTGCCATAACTGGATACACTAGTTTAATGGTCACAGTGAAGACAAGCCATGGATATAAGTTCCGAGTTGGGTTCATGAACCAAGAAGATCGCTGCTTTTTTTATGGCCGAACTTGGATAAACTTTCTCAAGTGTTACGGACTGAAAGTTGGTGCACGAATGTTGATGGAAATAGCAGAACCTGGTCTCATCTTCACTGCGATCTTCCACCCCGACGTCATTCCAATTGTTCATCCATGTTAGTTTTGTATCTCGTTCTTGCTTGTTGCCTCGATTACTTCTTAATCCACCTATTCTATCTAACTAATCACAATTTAACTTTAGAAGTAGCAACGAATCTCTCACGAAGATGCTACTTCTAACTAATATTTTCTTATAATTGGTGGCACGTGTAGGTTTTTTCAGAGTTAAGCACTCTGCTCGTTTGTTACTCTGTAATAACTCAGCTGTTACTAATGGCACTGAAGTTGACTGGATCGACATCCACAAGTTCCTACACCTTATTGATCGTCTTGAGGTCCTTGTGGGGCGTTTCAATGGTGGAAGGCCACGTGGGATATGTGTGCCATTGCTGCACTCGTTGAACAGGTCCAACTGTGCTGAGAAACTTATGGTACGAGTTGTTTTCTGTTATATATGTTGTTCATAAACTATTGCTAATACACAATTTTACAGCTGTGATCTTCTTGAAACAGGAACTGCCGAGTTCTATTGTTCCTATACAGATGCCTGACCATGGTCGGGTTAGACTTGCGCTTGGTCACAACATGATGTTTATGTCGACCTACTCAATTCCCCTTGGAGGTGAAAAGATACTTATTCATGGGTGGTCTCAAATAATGAAGGTCCGTCCATCTTGGAGAATAGGACAGAAGATTATGTTCATGCTTTTCCATGGCTCTAAAGCGAATATCCTGTTTATTGACCACGTTGCTTTCAGCTTTGGTTGTTAAGTGCCCCTGCTGGTTTCAGTTAAGGTTGTTAAGTACTCCTGCTGCTTTTACAGTCTCTCGTGTTTCTTCAGTCCTGTCTTCCTCCAGCCGCCAAAACCAAACCAGCGCCGGCGGGGCCGCCTGCTTCCGCCTCCCACGGCTGGCTGCGCCTCAGCGCACGCATCGCCGCCCCACCGTCTCCTAAATCATTAACGCCGACGTCCTCCGCGCGCTTTGGTGCGCTCGCCGCGGCGCTGCCCTCTCGCATTGTCAACATGGTCAACAAACAACAGGAATCGGCAGAAGTACGTGGAGAGGATGACAGTAGGGGCCCACCACGTCAGCGTATGGAAAAATAAAATGCTTCCTCCTAGTGTTTTCCTGACATCTGGGACCCACGACAATGTGAGCGTATATAGTCAATAGACAAGAGAATAGCACAAGATCGGCTGACACCTGGGACGTAGCTACTCGAGCAGTATTTTTTTTTGTTTGGTATTGTTGAGACGGAGCAGGGTTTGAACTGGGCTGTGGCCCGTCTAGCCCAGGCTTATATTTTATGTTCACCATGTGACCAGCCCAGCTATTTTTTTCTTTGTGAAAATGAGCCCAGTTTATTTTTTCTAAAGAATACCCAATCCATGCCTACTTATTTTTCTACGCCCTGATGGGCTGCAACTCTTTCAAGACACCTGCAAATCTTGAAAGTAATATGAAATGGGTTGTAAATATAAAATCAGATGACAAATTGGCAATTACTTTATAATTTCTGAATTTTTTCACATTTTCAGATTCCTATTTCACTGGGCATTAACCTAATTTAAATATATCTTCAAAGTACTTTAAATCTGGCTCGACATTTCGGTATTAAAAATAGTTTGGAACCCACAGAAATATGCAAAATTGGCCCTGGCCAACCAAAAAAATGACTGCAATAAATTGCATAAGAAGTTGCCATGAGCTATATATAAATTATTAAAAAAAGAGGGAGTGGTCTGACTTGTGGGCCTGTTTAGTTGACGCGTACGCAAGATTTTTTTAGTTATTATATACGTCAACAAACGATTCTAGCAGACGTAACCGTTGGATGTCAATCCAACGGCCGTCGTGTTTCTTCAATCTCTGATCTTCTTGCTCCAGCCGCCAAAGCAGCGCCGGCGGGACCGCCTACTCCCGCCTCCCGTGGATGGCTGTGCTGCCGTGCAGGCCTCAGCGCCCCCTACTACTCCCACCGCTGGCCAGGGCATCCCTCTACTCACCCACACCCCCTGTTACTCTACGGCGATGGCAGCCTCACACCGCAGCCGAACCGGTGAACCCTCGTACTCCTCTACGCGTGGGCATCGACTGCACGTCTTCCCCGGCTCCGCGTCGTCCCCTTCCTAGACCTCGCTGTCGTCCACCGCCCTGGTGCTCTCGGCGCGGCGTGGTCAATGTGGTCAAGGAATGGCTTCCATCGGACGTGGATTGTACGTGGAGAGGCTGACAGCTGGGTCCACGGCCGCAGCAAGGAAGTGCCTCCTTATTACACGCAAAATAATTATTCCTCCACCTGACAGCGGGGACCCACCGGACGGGCCACCGTATTTCACGAAAAAAACATTTCCCCCTGACTGCTGGAACCAACAGCTACATCTTCGCACGCAAAGAAGTGCGTCCGAAAAAAACGATTCGCCCCCCTGACTGCTGGGACCCACCAGCTACATCTTCGCACGCAAGGAAGTGCGTCCGGGCAAAAAAAACGATTCCCCCCTGACTGCTGGGACCCAGCATCTACACCTTCGCACGCAAGGAAGTGCGTCCGGGCAAAAAAATGATTCGCCCCCCTGACTGCTGGGACCCACCAGCTACATCTTCGCAGGCAAGGAAGTGCCTGACAGTCGGGACCCACCTGGTCGAAGCGTACGTAGCGTTGTCATTCTGGTCGCGAACGTGTACGTACATATATACTGGTCGATGTAGAGGTGCGCACGTGTTGCTGTAGAGGTGCGTACGTGTCGTAGTAGAGGTGCGCACGTAGCATGTACACGTACATACAGCGGCCAGGGTGCAAGAAAGAAAATACGGCCATGTATGTACATACGGGCAGGGTCTCGAACGCCTACTCGCGCATACGTACGGCCAGGGCTCGTGTACATGGCTGGGTCGGAACGGAAAAACAGCGTCGTCGTCGTGTTCATGGGGAGGCAACGGAATGCCTCGTGTTCATTGGGAGGCAACGGAATGCCTCGTGTTCATTGGGAGGCAACGGAATGCGTGGGAGCCAACCGGCTAGGTCGGAACGGAATGCGTGGTCGTGTTCATCGGGAGGGCTTGGACGGAACAGGCGATGGAAACGAGGCCTGGCGTACCGCAAAACGGAGGAAACGGCCTTGTGTTCGACCGGCCACGTTCGAAACGGGATCCTGTTCATCGGGAGGGGTCTGGCGTACCGCAAAACGGAGGAAACGGACCTCCTACGGTCGAAACAGGGGTCCTGTTGATCGGGAGGGGTGTGGCGTACCGCAAAACGAAGGAAACAGACTTGTGTTGGAGCGCTACGGTCGAAACGGGGGTCCTGTTGATCGGGAGGGGTGTGGCGTACCGCAAAACCGGACTCCACGGGATACTGTTCATCTCCACCGTCGACCTCCTCCAGCCTCCACGGGCTACCGTCGACCTCCTCCAGCCTCCACGGGCTCCTGTTCATCCAGCCTCCACCGCGCGCTACTCCACCGGCTACTGTTCAACGACCCCTCCACCGTCTACTGTTCATCCAGCCCTCCACACCACGGGGTCCTGTTCAACCACCCCTCCACGGGCACCCCTCCACCGTCTACTGTTCATCCAGCCCTCCACTCCACGGGGTCCTGTTCAACCACCCCTCCACGGGCACCCCTCCACTGTCTACTGTTCATCCAGCCCTCCACACCACGGGGTCCTGTTCATCCAGAGGCAACGCCACCGCTCACTGTTCATCCACCCCCCCTGCAACACTCACTGTTCATCCAATCAATCGGCTTCAGTTAGCAGCAGTAGCGAAGGAATCGCTCGATCGGGTTCATTTAACAGCCATCGATCGATCGCTCGGATTCAGTAACACGTAGCCTGCAGTGCAATCGCTCGGGTTCACTTAGGGCCCAACGCCTCGCTCGGGTTCAGTTAGAGCCAACGCCTCGCACACATGCGCGTACGTGTATGAGAGAAACGCGCATCGCTCGGCCCCCGACCTCCCACCGTAACCGGGAACTCCCCGAAATTTTCCTCCCCCTCGCTTCTACCACGGTTTTTCCGTCATGGACGGCCCAAAGAATGTCATGCAGCTGCGTCTCCGGCCCGCCCAGGACGAAAAGCCCATTTTCTGTCATGATTTTTTGTCATAGAAGTAGGAGCCCACCACATCTATGATGATACCGGGTTTTGTCACAATTACCGTCATAGAAGTGTCATATGTATGACAGAAAAAAAATTCGTTCGGCCCAAAATGTCACGGATGTGTCTTTTTTGTAGTGTTCGTAGGGGCAATCACAATCATACAGGCCAGACATCTAGGGTTTAGCCACATCCGATCGGGTTTAAACCACATCTGCTGGTTTTGGCACCGACACCGGACACTACTCCAATGAGTGTACGGCTCCCTACAAAAGAAGAGAAGATTCACCGAAAAGGAGAAGTAGAAGAGAAGAATCACCTCCAAGGGAGAGATGGAGTAGAGATGATCGTTATGAACGAAGAACCTCTCGGAGACATCAACCTCACGTTGGTGAATGGGTATCCGGCTCCGACTCCGATCATCACTCCGAAAGAAGTTATCACTCCGACTCCGAATATACTCAAGATGAAGGTGTTGCCGGTCTAGCACTTGTGTCAACCAACTCCTACGACATATTTGATTCACCAAATGAAGGAATTGGAAGATGCTTCATGGCTAAAGGCCCAAAGGTATCACACCCCGAGTATGTTGATTTCAACAGTGATGAAGATGATTTGGTAGGTGATGATGATTTACTTGTTGACAACTGTAGTGATGAAAACTATGATGAACTTGCTATTAATCATGCTAATCAAGATAAAACTAATGATGATGATAAGAAGGAGATTGAGCGACTAAATAAAGAACTAAACACTCTTAAGTTAGCCCATGAAACTACCTTGGAAGATCATTGAGAACTTTTAAAGACTCATGAGAAGCTATGCTTTGAAAAGCTCAACCTTGAGCAAGAACATGGCTTCCTAAAAGCAATCAATGATGATCTTCGCAAGAAAAGTTCTTCTTACATTGCCAAGCGTTTACTCTTGTCTACTTACATGCCACAAGTAAAATCTATCAACAAGAGCAAGAAAGATTCTTCTTCTAGTAGTAACAATAATCATGTTAAATCCAATGTTGTTGCTTCTAGTAGATCTCTTGATTCCACTAACAATTCTCTTAGCCAGGTTACACTTGAGCAAGAAAATAGCTTATTGAAGGGAATTATAGAGAAAGGTGTTTACAAGAGCCTTGCCGCAAGTAGGCAATTTGAGGAAATTGTACGCAAGCAAGGAAGGCACCGGAAGAATCAAGGTGTTGGTTTTGAACGAAAGTTCAATGCCAATGGAGTTGAGTGGGAAGAATATCAATACCCCAAGACGAAGTTTGTTCCTCAACAAGAGAAGTATGATCCTACTTCTTTCCAAGGGACACAAGCTCAAGATGATCTTCCACCACAAGACCACAAGCAAAAAGGCAAGGACAAGCTTCAAGAGGAGATTGATGCACTTGAAGAAGCTCCTAAGGCCTCCGTCAAGTGGGTTCCCATGACTACATCAAGTTCTACTTCATCAAGTATGACTACAACTCCAAGGATTCCCATCAAGATGATGTGGATCCCAAAGAAGAAGAACTAGAGAGTTCTTGAGGGTGACTCCGCCAACATACTTCACTCATATCATTTTGGCAAGGACAGGTGCAAACAACTTCCACATCTTACACTAGTTCAAGGAGTCACAAACCCTCTTGTTGGTAAGACAAGGGACAAGGTAACCTAATGCTTTCATGGACATCATCATGTATGAACTTCATTCTATGTCTATGGATATCCTTGTGTGTTCCTTGTGGGACTAACCCGTGTAGGTATTGAAAGTGCAACTCACTCCAATAGATTGCTCCAAATGATCTACATCAACATTGAGCATCCACATCTTCAACATCTACATGAAGTCATCATCGACAAAACCGAAGGTTAGTTCATCCCTCTGAGGGGGATATCACATCTAGGGGGGAGCTTTACACAAAATTGAGCTAAAGCAACTCTAATGGTGCGAACACAACAATGCTTTATGTAAAAGTGGTAACCCCACTTGAGCTTAAATGATGAGTATGACCTATGATCAAATGTTCTCATTTGACTCCTAAGTCAATATACTCATATATAGATGACCTAGTCATCGCCAATTTCTTGATAGATGCAAGAGTGTTTGTGCATGCTTTACCACATATTTCATTTGCCATTCTGTTGTGTGAGCATGTTGATTGCATATTTTACTCATTCGAGGATATCCATTTGTTGCTTTGATTGTTTGGACTTTTTCTCTTTTGCCAAATGGATGGACAAGAATGCCTAAGAACTTCCTCTAGCTATCTATGCTTTTATCGTCTCAAACTCTATTCATTCTACATCAAAATGTTTGATCAAGTTAGATTCGAACATTCTGTGTGAGGAGCACTCGGAGTCCCCGATTCGTCATAGACTTAAACTTCCAAAACCTCTATGTGCATTTCGGTCTGACCGACTCATCCTTTTCGGCCTGACCGAGTTCACTGAGTTGATCTAGGTTTTCAATCTCAGTGCAACCGATTAGAACTTTTCAGTCACACCGAGTTGCAGTAACCGCTTGCGATTCGGCATCTCGGTGCCACGGAGTTGTTCCACTCGGTCACACCGACAGGGTCAGGATATATATACTGACGGGTTGAATTATGGAAATCTCTCCAAAACCCTTCATCCCGCACGTGTCCTGCTCAGCCGCCTCGGGTCTCCGGATCGTCTTCTTGTCGCTAGCGGCCTCCCGCCACTGGTTTCCGTCGCCGTCAACGGGATTCAACCATGCCATTGTCGCCATAGCGAACTCACCACCGAACTAGGGTATGAGTTAGAAACTTTGTGCTGTTCTTACAACCGATTCTTAGCACAAAGCAAATGCCATGTTCTTTACCACATATGAAATCATCTTGTCCAGCAAGAACACCCATTAGATTATATTTGATTCGAAAATTTAGGGTTAGGTTTCCGCCAAACTCATCTCGGACCGACCGAGTTGTGGAAATCGGTCTCACCGATTTGGCTCAGGCCATTGCACTTGCACTTTTCGGTCTGACCGAAAATTGCAAATCAGTGTGACCGATTTCAACTCTCTGTGAAACCCTAGCAATCTCGGAGTCACCGAACTGTGACTCGGTCTGACCGATTTCACTAGTTTAGACTCCAAAAGTTGCTTCAGTGTCACCGAGTTTAACAAATCAGTAACTCCGAAATGCTTTCTGTGGAAACTAAAACCAAGTTTTTGACTCATTTGTTTTGCAAAAACTCTGCACTTTGTGATGCTTATCCACTCTACCTCATCTATATCTATTCACATGGTCTGCTATCAGTTTGCTTTGCCAGTATGTCTGATCAGAGTGATAGCCAAAATAAGTCAGAAGAGCAAGTGAACATGAGTGAGGGCACTAGTCCCTCTAGCAGCTACGATGATGGCAGCAGGAGCACTCCAAGCAATTTGCCCAAGGCAGCTACAAGAACAAGGAAGAAGAGAAACTCAGACCCAGAGGATGAGGACTATGTGGCTACTGAGGAGGAAGTGAGCTCCAAGAAGAAAGTGCTGAAGAACGAATATGGAGTTGCTGCTGCAACAAAACCTATAATGCACAAGAAGGCACCTGCCAAGAGAGTTCTAATGTCAAAGGCCAGAGCCTCCACTCATGAATCTTCCAAGTCAACTGGAGGAGAGGCTGCTAGTGTGGGCAAGAAGAAGGAAAGAAAGAGAGGAAGATGGTCCAAGAAGGTGGATCCAATGCCAGAATTTGAAAAGCACTCATTTGATGAAGATGAAGAAGAGGAAGAGGATGCTGCTCCAGCACCCAAGACTCAAAAGCTGATGGGGGATGCCATCAAGTCTGGGGCTGCCCCTTCAAAGCCCAAGACTGACCCCAAAGCTTCTGCTCAAGCTCCAAAGCCTTCAAAGCCCAAGAGGAGCACAAGGAACATTCCAGCTACAGAAAAGAACAAGGCCCCAGTGCCTGAGATGGATGAAGAAAAAGATGCTGAAGCCCAAGTGCTTCGGAAGCTCAAACCAAAAATTCCAGATCATGATGATAGCCATCCAGTGGCAGAAGATATGAGCATCAGGAAGGATGCAGGTCTCAGTCTTTGCAGACAAAGTGATCCATATGCTGTGAGGAGGAGGACTGCTGTCGACTACAGGTTCCATACCAAAGAGCAGCAGGATTTTTATGAAACCATTTTGCTTGACAAGAAGCCCATTGTTTGTGATATGAAGTGGGCAGACTGGAAATACATTGATGAGAATGAAGACCATTTTCCAGGTGTGCATGAGAGCTTTAGGCAATGTGGTGTGGACAAGTTTGTGGGTCAGAAGCTGACCAAATGGAATGATAAACTCATCATGCAATTCTACTCTACATCTCATTTTTATCCAGATGGTAGAATTGTTTGGATGTTAGAGGGTACAAGGTACCAATCAACTGTTGATGAGTGGGCAAAATTGATCAATGCTCCTGAAGAGCATGAAGATGACTTGGATGTCTATGCCAAGAAGAAGAAAGACCACAACTTAATGGCCAATATGTACAAGGAAATTCCAGACAAAGCATTGGAAACTCATAAGCTTGGGTCTGTTCATTATTTGTTGTCTGGCTTAGCTATGATTGAAAGTACGTTAAGTCGACTAGAGGGGGGTGAATAGGTGATTTTTATGAATTCTTCACTGAGGAATTTCAGGGTGAGGAAATTCCTAAGAGAAGAACCACTTGCAGTAGAATAAGCACTCAGATGCAAACATAGCAGAGCATAAGCATGGTCATCATGATGAAATGAAAATAAGCATGGAGTACAGAAAGCGTAAACACAGGATAGACAGGAAGAAGACAACAGACTGAAGAAATTGAACTGAGGAAATTGAGAAAGTCTTCAGTCAAAGTCTTCAAACAGATATGAACAAGCACACAACACAGTAATGAGGAAATGGAAGAGTTGGGGAAATAGAACCAGTAGGCTTGGTGAAGACAATGATTTGGTAGACCAGTTCCAACTGCTGTGACAGTTGTACGTTTGGTTGGAGCGGCTAGGTATTTAAACCTGAGGACACACAGTCCCGGACACACAATCCTCACCGTATTCTCCTTGAGCTAAGATCACACAGACCCTTCCCAATCACTCGTGGTAAGTCTTCAGGTGACTTACAAACCTCCACAAACTCGGTCACTCGGCGATCCACAATTTCCTCTTGGACGCTCAGACCATGACACCTAACCGTCTGGAAGATGCACAGTCTTCAAAGGTAACAAGCGTCGGATCCACGCAGGATCAATCTCTTCGGTGATGCTCAATCACTTTGAGTTTGTAGGTGTTTGGGTTTGGGTTTCCTCACTTGATGATTTCGCTCAAAGTCCTCGGAGGATAGGATGCTCTCAAATGACAAGTGTCAGTTTCTCTCGGAGCACCAACCAGCTAGTGGTTGTAGGGGGCGGCTATTTATAGCCTAGGGAGCAGCCCGACATGATAATACATAAATTCCCTTCAATGATATGACTGTTAGGTGAATAAGATATTTTAGGACAGCTAGCACATAGCACAGCAACGGTCGGAAATTTGACTATCAAATTTCTCAGGGCTATCATGTTCCTCACTTGTAGGCAATCCGCACTGGCGAATTCCAAACTCCTCAGTCAGAACAAATTCCTCAGAGACCAGAAGAACTTCGTCTCTGTCACTGAAGAAATTGACTGAACTGTATGAGATTTCCAATGGCTTCATTCGAAGGGATTGATTGGTATAGGATTTTGAGTTGAGCATCACATGGAAATTTTTGCTTAGTATTTCCTCGACCCCCTTTAACAGTACGGTGTTTCCTATGACTCAAGAAAGAGAAAATGAAACTACGAAAACAAAAGTCTTCACGCTCCATGTTCCTCACATGAAATCCAAGTCTTCAAGGTCACACTAATTTCTTCACTTTCAAAGTCTTCAGAAAGTCTTCAGAATTCCAAAGTCTTCAGTCGAAGACATTCATTTTTAGGGGTCGACTTTCTCTGTAAATATCAAACTCCTCATAGACTTATAGACCTGTGTACACTCACAAACACATTAGTCCCTTAACCTATAAGTCTTCAATACACCAAAATCACTAAGGGGCACTAGATGCACTTACAATCTCCCCCTTTTTGGTGATTGATGACAATATAGGTTAAGTTTTCAACGGGGATAAAGCATATTAAGTTTAAATACTGATATTGAGGAATTTGATTGCAAGATATAGAAGAACTCCCCTGAAGATGTGCATAGTGAGGAATTTGCTTTTGAAGCAATGCACATTTGAAGAGTAGAATCATGGAGATCTCCCCCTATATCTTGTAATTCATACATGCATTTAACATATGATATGAAGAATTTGAAATGCATGATGAAATATGGTGACTGATGTAATTCAACACTGAGGACTGGCGTGAAGCAAGGCAGTGATTCCATGTCCACGTGAGGAATATGCTCATGGTCGAAGACTTTGTCCTTGTTGAAAAGCAGTGAAGAATAGAAATTGGCTTGGCTAGCAGTCCAGAAACGCTTCCTTCTAAGACGAGCAGAGTCATATGGATTGTAATCTGTGAAGAATACATGCTCGTGGAAGAAGTCATCAGCCTTGAATTTCTGCTTCTTTGAGAAAGGATCCTTTGGCTTGGGCTGAGGAGTGTCATTCAATTGCATCACAACCTCAGGAATCGCAATCTCAGGATCCACAGGCCGAGGAATTTCAGTTTCTTCTTCAGTTGCAGCCTGGGTCTTCAATTCTTAGGCAGCAATTTCATCAGCACTAGTGGCTGGAATATCTTCATGGACAGATGGGGTGGTGCGAGGTTCTTTAGAGCCCATTTGAACTTCAGTATGCACTGGGGACTGAGGAATTTGTTGCAGAGGGGTGAACAAAGGAGAATTGGGGTG
Source organism: Aegilops tauschii subsp. strangulata (assembly GCF_002575655.3). Lineage (NCBI taxonomy): Eukaryota > Viridiplantae > Streptophyta > Magnoliopsida > Poales > Poaceae > Aegilops > Aegilops tauschii. The sequence goes on along the minus strand of NC_053037.3, from coordinate 27,280,809 downwards.
CTGACTTTCCCAAAAGTCATCATTCATCATAGGTGTAGTGCTCCCAATGTCCACATCCTCTTCTTCTTCACTCATTTCTTCAACGCCGGCCTCTTCAGCTAAGAATTGAGGCATGGGCGATGAGACGATTGGGGTTGAAGGGATTGTATCCACTTCAATTTCTTCATCCAACTGCTCTGAAGAAGCAGCAGAAGGAATATCTTCATCAGATCCGCTTGGGATCTCATATTCTTCACCAAAAGGAACAAGGTCCTTTAATGGCATGCTTGAGACTGGAACAACATCAATAGGATTCTCAAAAGAGCTTGTTAATTTCTTCATCTTCTTTGGAGTTGAAGATTATGATGAAGTTGATGCTTTCCTTTTCTTCACAGCTGCCCGCTCCGCAGCCTTGGTCTTCGCATCTAATGCAGAAGGAAGAATTGTACTTGGTGTAGGTGCAGGAGGAGCAGAGGGAATTGGTTCAGTTTCTTCAGGCACAACTGATGCAGTTGCCCTGGCATGGTCAGTTTCTTCAGGCAGAGCGGTTGAAGCTTCTGCTAGCCTGACTTGTTCTTCAGGCGCAACACTAGTGTTTGCCCTGGCAGAGTCATCAGCGGCTGGAATGCAGTCATCAGCCCTGGTACTAGCAGTTTCATCAGCAGCCTGATTTTCATCAGCAGTGCTGGCATGTTCTGCAGTAGGCTGAGCAGATGTCTCAGACTGAGGAATTTCTTGTTGCGTTGGAGCTGCAACATTTGAAGTGAATTCTTCAGCTAATTTCACAAAACGGGCCTTGGCTCCCAGCCAATCAGCGCGGTATGCGTCAAATTCATCACTGAGTTTCTTGTTCTCAGGTTGAATATTCACAAGTTCATCAGTCGTCATAGTGACAACATTCTTCTTCAGGAAGCGCTCCTTCTTGTACTGCGATTTCTTCAACTGCCTGGCCTTCTCAAATTTCCATTTTCCTTCGCCTATGAAGGCGGTCAACATGTGACTTTGGCCAGGAGTCAACTTGAAGTCAGGCATAGGCATGTTGGGGTCCTTGTGCCACAAGTCGATGAAGTCGAGGATCAACTTTGGATCCAAAAGCATAGGCACATTTGTGCCTTTGGCTCTAGCGGCCTTGTGCTGCCTGTCTCTGATGATTTCAGCAAGTTCCTCATCATCAGCTTCGTCTTCATCAGACGGCACTTGAAAGGCGACCTGCTTCTTGTGAGGACTTGGTCGAGAACCTCGTCCAGCAGTGGCCTTTGTCTTCAGTAGAGTGGGGCCAGTTGAGGAATGCGGAGGAGCGGAAGAACTTGCAGAGGCTCCTGAGGCAATAGAGATGCCTGTTGTCCTTTGGCACGAGGCGAGATGCACAGGTGCTGAGGATTTTGAAGGAGGAGCTGAGGACTTTGGAGGAGCTGGTGCAGCCTGAGGGATTTGCCGTGAGAGCTTTGCAGATGAGCTTGGTTGTGAGGATTTTGATGCAGAAGCCATAGGCTTGTGTGTGGGCTTCTTTGGCATGGCCTTCTTAGGCTTGCTAGCAGTGGCCTCAACAGCAGCAGCACCAGAATCTTCATTGAATTTCTTCACTGCTTCTTTTGCCATCTTGGCCAGCTTGGCTTGGCGTTTAGCCCATTCCTTCAGAAATTCCTCACCTCTTCTGATGCTTGAGGGATCAGCTTCTTGGCCAGGTGCCAGTGGAGGTCTTGGGCATGGAGGGTGTACAGCGAATTTCTTCATGTACTTTGGAGTCACATATCTGTACTCCCTCAACTCTCTGGCCCATCTCCTCTAAATCTTTTGGATGCCCACTTTGCGCTCATTCTTGGTTTCCTCAGGGGTGTGCAGTACCCTGTATAGATGTCATCAGGGATTTCAAACGCAGTGTTGACCTCAGGTCTCTTTCCTCCCTTCTGAGGCTTCTTGCCGTCAGCCATTTTCTTCAGCTGAGGAATGTGAACAATAGAATTCTCTGAAGAGGTGTGCAACTTTTCTTCGAGTAACGCTGCAAATGAGTTAAGTTGATGAGAACCTAGAGATTCAGTAGCGGACATGTGTACCTGTGAACAGAATATAGTTGCGAAGAATTTGGAGAGGTCATATGCGTTCTCAGAAGTTTTTGCAAAAAGAATAAGTTGAGGAATTTGACCAGATGAGTCTTGAAGAATTTCACTAAGCGTTCTTTGTCTTAGGTTCCAGAGTTGTACAGATAGAAAATCCACACAATTGAGGAATCTTGAAGAAAAATGTTGCTTAGGGAAACATATCAAGAGCAGATGTTATGTGAGGTGTCTAGTTTGTGAGGATTTGAAGAATAAACACCTTTTGAAGATTTTTTGTGGAAAACATCAGAATCAGCAAGGGCAGTAAAAGTAACTTTTAATTACCCTTGACGAAGAACACGACAAACTGGGAAGTGTAGATTTGAAGCTCGTCGGTTCAGATCTTCCATGCCCTAACTTGGCTGAGGAAGACAGCTATGGTGGCGGCGGAGTGGAGAAATCCGCAGCCGGCGCGAGTACGACGGCGACGAGGTCGAGGCAGTGAAGCTCTTCCTCACCGGCGATGATGGAAGTAGCGACGGCGCTAGGTTTTGGGAAGCTCGAGTGAGGGAGTGAGGTCGAGCGGAGTAAAAACAAAGTGAGGAAGGGGAGGGGTATTTATAGCCGAGGTGAAAAACCATTCTTCCGAAGAAATTGGATGAATGTGCCCCTGACCCTTCTCATTCGTGTGATATGTGTCACCCATGTACTGAGAGGTGGCGATCGTGCAAGATCGTGGGTGAATAGATAACCATTTCGTGGAATGTGGAACGGTTTGAGCGACAAACGCCGAAAATTCAGATAAGATAATTTTTAAAGTTTCGTTCGCAAATTCTTCAGCTAACAAGGACACAATGAAGATTTTGAACGAGTTTCAAATAGAACGTACATGAAGAATTTGTGAATAGATTGGGTTGAGTTTAGCATAGAGGGGGAAGGGTCCGATCACATTCACTTAGTAGAGAAAGCAACTTGAAGACATAGCAATAAGTGAATGTTGTAGAGGACATAAACTCATATATATATATATATATAGCCAATGAAGAAAAACGACGAAAACGGTGAAGACATTGCAAAGTTGAAGAAATTAAACAACTGAGGAATTTCAGAAATGAGGAAAAACTCAAATTGAAGATTTTCAACTTTTTGTGGTGGCGTGACCCACCGTATAAGAATAATGATTTCAGACACCCCGTACAATTGTCGTAGGGCTCTGAGAATCAAATTCTCCGTTAATTTCTTCACACTTAGAGTGTTAGTCTTCATTGATTGAAGAAAAACGTTTCTTCGTGTGTTGCACATCTAAGTCATCAATTTTCCATAAGTGTTAGATGTGTGTCCTTTTCAAAGGACATTCGAAGATTCTAAGATATTTAGCTCACACCGCAACTTACTCAATCTCTTCTCATCCAAGGGCTTTGTGAAGATATCGGCTAGTTGTTCTTCAGTCTTCACATGCTCAATAGAAATGTCGCCCTTCAACACATGATCACGAAGAAAGTGATGACGAATCTGAATGTGCTTTGTCTTTGAGTGCTGAACTGGGTTATGAGTAATCTTGATGGCACTCTCATTGTCACAGTAGAGAGGCACATTCTTCATGTTGACGCCGTAGTCCTTGAGAGTTTGCTTCATCCACAGCAATTGAGCACAGCAAGAACCAGCAGCAATGTACTCAGCTTCAGCAGTAGACAGTGATACGCAGTTCTGTTTCTTCGAGGACCAACAGACCAAGGATCGTCCGAGGAAATGGCATGTGCCTAATGTTGACTTGCGGTCCACACGATTACCAGCATAGTCAGAGTATGAATATCCAATGAGATCAAAAGCCGAGCCCTTGGGATACCATAATCCAAGTGTTGGTGTGTGATCTAGATATCGAAGAATATGCTTCACAGCCTTATGGTGTGATTCCTTCGGTGTAGCTTGAAATCGGGCACACATGCAAACTCTAAGCATAATATCTGGCCTAGATGCACATAAATACAATAAAGAACCAATCATGGAGCGGTATACCTTTTGATCGAAGTCAATACCATTTTCATCAGTGCATAGATGGCCATTTGTGGGCATAGGGATTTTGACGCCTTTGCAATCTTGCATGCCAAATTTCCTCAATACATCCTTGAGGTATTTCTCCTGAGATATGAATATGCCATTGCGCTGTTGACGAATTTGAAGACCTAAGAAGAATTTCAATTCTCCCATCATAGACATTTGATATTCTTCACTCGTCATATAGGCAAATTCATCACTGTAACGTTGGTCAGTACAGCCAAAAATGATATCATCAACATATATTTGGCACACAAACAATTCACCATCATAAGATTTAGTGAAGAGAGTTGGGTCAAGTGAACTGGGTTTGAAGCCTTTCTTCATGAGGAATTCCTTCAAAGTATCATACCACACCCGAGGGGCCTGCTTGAGGCCATAGAGGGCCTTATTGAGTCTGAAGACTTTGTCAGGATGCTTTGGATCTTCAAAACCTGGGGGTTGAGCAACATATACTTCTTCCTCAAGCTTACCATTGAGGAATGCACTTTTCACATCCATTTGATATAAGGTGATATTATGATGGTTAGCATAAGCAAGTAATATGCGAATAGCCTCAAGTCTAGCAACAGGTGCAAAAGTTTCATCGAAATCAATTCCTTCAACCTGTGTGTAGCCTTGAGCTACAAGCCATGCCTTATTCCTCACCACAAGGCCATTTTCATCTTGCTTGTTGCGATAGATCCACTTTGTGCCAATGATATTGTGCTTGCAAGGGTCTGGACGTTTGACCAGTTCCCAGACGTTGTTGAGCTCGAACTGATGTAATTCCTCTTGCATAGCTTGAATCCACTCAGGCTCCAGAAATACTTCATCTACCTTAGTGGGCTCTATGATAGAGACGAAAGCAAAATGCCCACAAAAGTTAGACAAATGTGAAGCTTTTGAGCGTGTGAGAGGACCTGGTATGTTGATGTCGCTGATGATTTTCTCAATCTGCACTTTGTTTGCAACACGAGGATGAGCGGGTTGTCGTCGAGGAATTTGATCAGCATTTTCTTCAGCACCATTTTCTTCAGGTGCATCAGCATGATGTTCTTCACGTTCTGGAATGACTTCTTCAGCAGATTCTTCGGTGGGAATGACATCCTCAGTAGCCTTGAACTTGATAGTTTCCTCAGGTGACTGTTCATCTAACACAGAAGGTAGGTGCTCTCTTTGCGAGCCATTAGTTTCATCGAACCGCTCATCTACAGTTTCAACAACTTTGTGGTGAACGTTGTTGAAGACTCTGTAGGTGTGCGAGTCCTTTCCGTAACCAAGCATAAAACCTTCATGTGCTTTCGGTGCAAATATAGAATTGTGATGAGGATCTCTAATCCAACATTTAGCACCGAAGACTTTGAAATAACTCACATTGGGTTTCTTGTCAGTGAGGAGTTCATATGCAGTCTTCTTGAAGAATTTGCGAAGATATACCCTGTTGATGATGTGGCATGCTCTATCAATTGCCTCAGTCCAGAAACAACGAGGTGTCTTGTATTCATCAAGCATAGTGCGAGCCATCTCAACAAGAGTCCTGTTCTTGCGCTCCACAACGCCATTCTGCTGAGGAGTATAAGGAGTAGATAACTCATGAGTAATACCAAGTTCATCAAGATAGTCATCAAGACCAGTATTCTTGAACTCGGTTCCATTGTCTCTTCTGATGTGCTTTATCTTCACACCAAAGTTGGTTGAAGCCCTCGAGGAAAATCGTTTGAAGACTTCCTGCACTTCATGTTTGTAAGTGACAATATGCACCCATGTGTAACGAGAGTAATCATCAACAATAACAAAGCCATATAGAGATGCTTCATTTGTGAATGCAGAATAGTGATTAGGACCAAAGAGATCCATGTGAAGCAATTCAAATGGACGAGTGGTAGTCATGATAGTCTTCGCTGGATGCTTGGCCTTGGTCATCTTTCCAGCTTCACAGGCTCCACACAAGTGATCCTTGAGGAATTTTACATTCTCAATGCCAATGACATGCTTCTTCTTCGCGAGCGTGTGCAAATTCCTCATGCCAGCATGACCAAGTCATCAATGCCATAGCCAGCCTTCTGAAGCTTTTGTAAGTAGACATATAGCTGGTTGTGATCCTATAGAGAAATCAACAATATACAGATCTCCTCTCCTAAAGCCTTCGAAGACTTTGGAATTGTCAGCTTCCATGATCACAACACAACGATACTTGCCAAAGATAACAACCATATCAAGATCACAAAGCATTGAGATAGACATGAGGTTGTATCCTAAGGACTCGACAAGCATGACTTTGTCCATGTGTCAATCCTTTGAGATTGCAACCTTACCTAGACCCAATACCTTGCTTTTGCCTTTGTCAGCGAAGATGCCATGCTTCAGATGCGATGGAGATAAGGGAACATCCATCAATAGATTCTTGTCACCAGTCATGTGATTCGTACATCCACTATCGAGGACCCATTCAGTGGCTTTGGGTAGATCATCCTTGGCACCCTTTGCCATGAAGCAATAGGTGGGAGCGTAGTCATCATCGCCTTCGTCAGCCTTGTTGGTGAAGCCATTCTCTTCAGAGTTGAATATGGACTTTCTGACGAACGCAGTAGCGAGGGCTAGGCTCGCCACACCAGATTCTGACTCCTCAGATGCCTCCTCTTCCTCAGGTTCCTCAGATTTAGCTTTAGAATCTATTTCCTTGCCAATGAATGCCCGGGCCTTCTTAGAGCTGCTCTTCTTGTGAGATGAAGACTTTGAGGATTTTGATGATGAAGACTTTGAAGATTTCTTCTTCTTGTTTGAGTCATCAGAACTGTAATCCTTCTATTTCTTCTTCTTTGATTCCTTTTCCCACTGAGGACAGTCTTGAATGTAGTGACTAGGTTTCTTGCATTTGTGGCATAGCCTCTTTTTGTAGTCACGGGATGAGGAATCATCACTCCTTGAGGATTTTCCAAAGCGACCACGCCTTGAGAACTTCTGAAATTTCTTCACGAGCAGTGCTAGCTCCTGGCTCAGTTCTTCAGGATCACCAAGGCTGCTACCAGAATCTTCACCTTCAGATTCAGAAACGGCCTTGACCTTTAGGGCGCGTGATCTGCCATAGCTCGAACCATAGAGATCTCTCTTCTCAGCAAGCCGGAACTCATGAGTGTTTAGCCTTTCGAGGATATCAGCGGGATCAAGTGACTTGTAATCTCCACGTTCTTGTATCATCAGTGCCAGAGTATCAAATGAGGAATCAAGCGATCTCAGAAATTTCTTCACTGATGACCCACAAGTATAGGGGATCTATCGTAGTCCTTTCGATAAGAAAGAGTGTCGAACCCAACGAGGAGCGGAAGGAAATGATAAGCGGTTTTTAGCAAGGTATTCTCTGCAAGCACTGAAATTATCGGTAACAGATAGTTTTGTGATAAGGTAAATTGTAACGGGTAGCAAGTAACAAGTGTAAATAAAGTGCAGCAAGATGGCCCAATCCTTTTTTTAGCAAAGGACAAGCCTGGACAATTTCTTATATGAAGGAAAACGCTCCCGAGGACACATGAGAATTATCGTCAAGCTAGTTTTCATCACGTTCATATGATTCGCGTTCGGTACTTTGATAATTTGATATGTGGGTGGACCGGTGCTTGGGTGTTGTCCTTACTTGGACAAGCATCCCACTTATGATTAACTCCTATTGCAAGCATCCGCAACTACAAAAGAAGTATTAAGGTAAACCTAACCATAGCATGAAACATATGGATCCAAATCAGCCCCTTACGAAGCAACGCATAAACTAGGGTTTAAGCTTCTATCACTCTAGCAACCCATCATCTACTTATTACTTCCCAATGCCTTCCTCTAGGCCCAAATAATGGTGAAGTGTCATGTAGTCGACGTTCACATAACACCACTAGAGGAGAGACAACATACATCTCATCAAAATATCGAACGAATACCAAATTCATAAGACTACTAATAGCAAGACTTCTCTCATGTCCTCAGGAACAAACGTAACTACTCACAACGCATATTCATGTTCATAATCAGAGGGGTATTAATATGCATACAGGATCTGAACATATGATCTTCCACCAAATAAACCAACTAGCATCAACTACAAGGAGTAATCTACACTACTAGCAACCTACAGGTACCAATCTCAGACATAGAGACAAGAATTGGATACAAGAGATGAACTAAGGTTTGAGAAGAGATGGTGCTGGTGAAGATGTTGATGAATATTGACCCCCTCCCGATGAGAGGATCGTTGGTGATGACGATGGCGATGATTTCCGCCTCCAGGAGGGACGTTTCCCCGGCAGAACAGCTCCGCCGAAGCCCTAGATTGGTTCCGCCAAGGTTCCGCCTCGTGGCGGCGGAGTCTCGTCCCGAAAGCTTGCTTATGTTTTTTCTCGGACGAAAGACTTCATATAGCAGAAGATGGGCACCGAAAGGCCACTAGGGGGCCCACGAGGCAGGAGGGCGCGCCCAGGGGCGTAGGGCGCGCCCCCCACCCTCGTGGCCAGGGTGTGGGCCCCCTCTAGTATTTTCTTCGTGCAGTATTTTTTATTATTTCCAAAAATAACTTCGGTGGAGTTTCAGGACTTTTGGAGTTGTGCAGAATAGGTCTCTAATATTTGCTCCTTTTCCAGCCCAGAATTCCAGCTGTCGGCATTCTCCCTCTTCATGTAAACCTTGTAAAATAAGAGAGAATAGGCATAAGTATTGTGACATAATGTGTAATAACAGCCCATAATGCAATAAATATCGATATAAAAGCATGATGCAAAATGGACGTATCAGCTCCCCCAAGCTTAGACCTCGCTGGTCCTCAAGCGGAAACCGATAACGATAAATATGTCGACATGTTTAGAGATAGAGGTGTCGATAAAATAAAATACGGACATGAGGGCATCATGATCATTCTTATAACAACAACATATATGGATATTTTCATATGATTTCTTATGATAAAGTAACAATCTATCCACAATGTCAAGTGTGAATCAGAAACTTCATTGAGAACTAACAACTATAATCTCAGTCATTGAAGCAATTGCAATTTATCATAACATCAGAAAGAGTCAATGTGAGAGCTTTTCAGCAAGTCCACATACTCAACTATCATTTAGTCTTTCACAATTGCTAACACTCACGCAATACTTGTGGTTACGGAGTTTTAATCGGACACAGAGAAAGATAGGGGCTTATAGTTTCGCCTCCCAACCTTTTACCTCAAGGGTAATGTCAACAATAATAGTCCATGCTAACTTACATCCAATTGGATATATATATCAGGATCATTCCAACACAATGTGCTTACCAAAGGATAAAATGTAAAAAGGAAAGGTGAAGATCACCATGACTCTTGCATAAGGTAGAAGATAAAACTAAAAGATAGGCCCTTCGCAGAGGGAAGCAGAGGTTGTCATGCGCTTTCAGGGTTGGATGCACAAAATCTTAATGCGAAAGAACGTCACTTTATATTGCCACTTGTGATATGGACCTTTATTATGCAGTCCGTCGCTTTTATTTCTTCCACATCACAAGATCGTATAAAGCTTATTTTCTCCCACACTAATAAGTCATACATATTTAGAGAGCAATTTTTATTGCTTGCACCGATGACAACTTACTTGAAGGATCTTACTCAATCCATAGGTAGATATGGTGGACTCCCATGGCAAAACTGGTTTTAAGGGTATTTGGAAGCACAAGTAGTATCTCTACTTGGTGCAAGGAATTGGCTAGCATGAGGGAGAAAGGCAAGCTCAACATGTTGGATGATCCATGACAATATACTTTATCTCAGATATAAGGAAACATAACCCATTACGTTGTCTTCCTTGTCCAACATCAACTCTTTAGCCTGTCATATTTTAATGAGTGCTCACAATCATAAAAGATGTCCAAGATAGTATATTTGTATGTGAAACCTCTCTTTCTTAGTACTTCCTATTAATTGCAACGATGACCAAAACTATGCTTGTCAACTCTCTACAACTTTTAATCATCATACTCTTTATATGTGAAGTCATTACTCTTCATAAGATCAATATGATCTCTTTATTTTTTTTATTCTTTCTTTTTCTTTTATTCACTCAAGATCATAGCAAGATAATCAAGCCCTTGACTCAACACTAATCTTTATTATATATAGCTCACGGACTCGATTACATAGAGGGATCATAAAGCAAAACTCGCAACTAGATCATACTAAAACTTTATTCTACTAGATCAAGATATTACCAAAAGGATCGAACTACAAAAAAGGTAAAGATAGGAGTGTGATGGTGATACGATACCGGGGCACCTCCCCCAAGCTTGGCAGTTGCCAAGGGGAGTGCCCATACCCATGTGATTAGATCTCCTTTGCCGGTGAAGAGGGTGGTGGCGATGATGGATAGTCACACATCGAGCGTAAGAGATCCTCCAACTTGCGGATAATGCCCTTGAGTGCGACGATATGATCCTTCAACAAAATATTTTCACGTGTGAGATACTTGTTTTGTATACAAGATAACTCAATCATCTTGAAAGCTTCAATCTCAGTTGAGGTGAAGAGAGGTGGAAGGGTGTCTTCTTCTTCTGCTGCCGGAGCTTGATCTTCCATAGTCTTCTTGATCCCATCATCCTTGTTGATCTCCATGGGTTCTTCCCTCTTCAGCTCTATCTTCATTAGCCAACCATCGTTGTCACCATTGTTGGAGGAGGAGGACGACATGATGCCTGGCCTTGACAACCCTGACAGAAAACAGCTCGAAACAAGAACAGAGGTTATTTGCGTGATACAGGAGTCAAAACCGTCGGGAGATTATATAATGAATTTTTACCGACCAAAATAAGTATCGTGCAAGAAAACGGAGTCCGGAGGGCGCACGAGGTGCCCACGAGGCAGGGGGCGCGCCCAGGGGGGCAGGGCACGCCTCCCACCCTCGTGGAAGCCTCGTGTCCTTCCCGGACTGCTCCTTATTTTCCTATTTTTCTAAATATTCCAAAACGGAGAAAAATTGCCATTAGAACTGTTTTGGAGTCGGTTTACTTACCGTACCACGTACCTATTCCCTTTTCGGAGTCTGAAACGTTCTGGAAAGTGCCCCTTATGTATTCCTCCAGGGTTAAGGTTTCAATAATATTGGTTTCAACATTTATAGGATTACCTGAGATATAATGTTTAATTCTTTGACCGTTCACCACCTTCGGGTTCGTGCCTTCGAAGTTGTTGATTTTATGGCACCGGAACGATAGACCTCCTCGATAATGTAAGGACCCTCCCATTTAGAGAGAAGTTTTCCTGCAAAAAATCTTAAACGAGAGTTGAATAGCAACACATAGTCACCTAAATTAAACTCACGCTTTTGTATCCTTTTGTCATGCCATTTTTATCTTTTTCTTTAAACAACTTAGCATTCTCATAGGCTTGGGTTCTCCATTCATCAAGTGAGCTAATGTCAAATAACCTCTTCTCACCGGCAAGTTTGAAATCATAATTGAGCTCTTTAATAGCCCAATATGCCTTATGTTCTAGTTCGAGAGGTAAGTGACATGATTTTCCATAAACCATTTTATACGGAGACATAAACATAGGATTTTTATATGCAGTTCTATAGGCCCATAATGGATCATCAAGTTTCTTGGACCAATTCTTTCTAGATCTATTAACAGTCTTTTGCAAAATTAATTTGAGTTCTCTATTACTCAATTCTACTTGACCACTAGACTGTGGGTGATATGGAGATGCAATTCTGTGATTAACATCATACTTAGCAAGCATTTTACGAAAAGCACCATGAATGAACTGTGAACCACCATCAGTCATTAAATATCTAGGGACTCCAAACCTCGGAAAAATAACTTCTTTAAGCATCTTAATAGAGGTGTTATGATCAGCACTACTAGTTGGAATAGCTTCTACCCACTTAGTGACGTAATCAACAGCAACATGTGTATACCCATTAGAGGCAGGAAACGGTCCCATATAATCAAATCCCCAAACATCAAATGGTTCAATAACAAGTAAATAATTCATAGGCATTTCTTGACGTCTACTAATATTACCAATTCTTTGACATTCATCACAAGATAAGACAAACTTACGGGCATCTTTGAAGAGAGTAGGCCAATAAAAACACGATTGCAATACCTTATGTGCGGTTCTATCTCCAGCGTGGTGCCCTCCATAAGCCTCGGTGTGACACTTGCGTAGGATATGTTCCTGTTCATGCTCAGGTACACAACGCCTAATAACACCATCTACTCCTTTATAAAGATGTGGGTCATCCCAGAAGTAATGTCTTAAATCATAGAAAAACTTTTTCTTTTGCTGGTATGTGAAACTAGGTGGTATAAATTTAGCAACAATGTAATTGGCATAATCAGCATACCATGGAGCAGTACGAGAAGCATTTATGACATTCAGTTGTTCATCGGGAAAGCTATCATCAATAGGTAGTGGGTCATCAAGAACATTTTCTAACCTAGACAAGTTGTCTGCAACGGGGTTCTCAGCTCCCTTTCTATCAATAATATGCAAATCAAATTCTTGTAGCAAGAGAACCCATCTAATAAGTCTTGGTTTAGCATCTTTCTTTTCCATAAGATATTTAATAGCAGCATGATCAGTGTGAATAGTTACTTTAGAATCAACAATATAAGGTTTGAACTTATCACAAGCAAATACAACTGCTAAGAATTTTTTTTCAGTAGTAGCATAATTTCTCTGGGCATTGTCTAGAGTTTTACTAGCATATTGAATGACATTTAATTTCTTATCAACTCTTTGCCCTAGAAAAACACCTACAACATAATCACTAGCATCACACATGATTTCAAAGGGTAAATTCCAATCAGTTGGCTGAACGATAGGTGCAGAAATTAATGCTTTCTTAAGTATTTCAAATGCTTCTACACAATCATCATCAAAGACAAAAGGTATATCTTTTTGTAAGAGATTAGTCAGAGGCCGAGAAATTTTTGAGAAGTTCTTAATGATCCTCCTATAAAAACCGGCATGACCAAGAAAACTTCTTATAGCTTTGATGTCCTTAGGACACGGCATCTTTTCGATAGCATCAACTTTAGCTTTATCCACTTCAATACCTCTTTCAGAAATTTTATGCCCCAAGACAATACCTTCATTAACCATAAAGTGGCACTTCTCCCAATTCAAGACAAGATTAGTTTCTTCACATCTCTGCAAAACTCGATCAAGGTTGCTCAAGCAATCATCAAAAGAGGATCCATAAATGGAGAAATCGTCCATGAAAACCTCACAAATCTTTTCACAAAAGTCAGAGAATATAGCCATCATGCATCTTTGAAAGGTAGTAGGTGCATTACATAAACCAAAAGGCATACGTCTATAAGCAAAAGTACCGAAAGGGCAAGTAAAAGTGGTCTTTGCTTGATCATCAGCTGACACAGGTATTTGAGAGAAACCAGAATAACTATCTAGAAAGCAAAAATGTGTATGTTTGGATAATCCTTCTAGCATTTGATCAATAAAAGGTAAGGGGTAATGATCTTTTTTAGTATCCTTATTTAATTTGCGAAAATCAATTACCATCCTATAACATGTAATAATTCTTTGCGGGATCAATTCATCTTTATCATTAGGAACGACAGTAATACCTCCCTTCTTAGGGACACAATGGGCAGGACTTACCCACTGACTATCAGCAATGGGATAAATAATACCTGTCTCAAAGAGCTTTAGTATTTCCTTTCTTACCACTTCATTCATCTTCGAATTTAGCCGTCGTTGGTGATCAATAACTGGTTTGGCATCTTTCTCCAAATTTATTTTGTGTTGACATAGAGTGGGACTAATGCCCTTAAGATCATCAAGAGTATATCCAATAGCAGCACGGTGCTTCTTCAGAGGTTTCAATAATTTATTTTCTTCATGCTCTGAAAGGTTAGCACTAATAATAACATGATATATCTTCTTTTCATCAAGATAAGCATATTTAAGAGTATCAGGTAATGGTTTAAGCTCAAACACGGGATCACCCTTGGGTGGAGGAGGATCCCCTAGGATTTCAACAGGCAAGTTGTGTTTCAGAATAGGTCCCTGTTTAAAGAATACTTCATCTATTTCCCTTCTTTCATTCATAAACATATCATTTTCATGGTCTAGCAAATATTGTTCTAAAGGATCATTAGGAGGTACGGCAATAGAAGCAAGACCAATAATTTCATCTTTACTAGGCAATTCCTCATCACGAGGTTGTCTACAAAATTTGGAAAAATTAAACTCATGAGACATATCATCCAGACCAATAGTAACAATATCCTTCTTGCAGTGTATCTTAGCATTAACAGTATTCAAGAAGGGTCTTCCAAATATAATGGGACGAAAGCTATCTTGTGGGGAACCAAGAACAAGAAAATCAGCAGGATATTTAGCTTTCCCACACAAGACTTCAACATCTCTAACAATCCCAATTGGTGAAATAGTATCTCTATTGGCAAGCTTAATGGTAACATCAATATCTTCTATCTCAGCAGGTGCAATATCATGCATAATTTCTTTGTATAAGGAAACAGGTATTGCACTAGCACTAGCACCCATATCACACAAGCCATGATAACAATGATCTCCTATTTTAACAGAAATAACAGGCATGCCTACAACAGGTCTATGTTTATCTTTAGCACCGGGCTTAGCAATTCTAGCAGTTTCATCACAGAAATAAATAACATGCCCATCGATATTATCAGCCAAGAGATCTTTAACAATAGCAATATTAGGTTCAACTTTAACTTGCTCAGGAGGTGTATAAGTTCTAATATTGCTTTTACGAACCACAGTTGAAGCTTTAGCATGATCCTTTATCCTAACAGGGAAAGGTGGTTTCTCAACATAAGCAGTGGGAACAACAAGATCATTATAAGTGATAGTCTTTTCTTCAACTTTAATAGGTGCAACTACTTTTACTTCAACGGGAGGATTATATTTAAACCACTTCTCCTTAGGGAGATCAACATGAGTAGCAAAGGATTCACAGAAAGAAGCTACTATCTTAGAGTCGAGTCCATATTTAGTGCTAAATTTACGGAAAACATTGGTATCCATAAAATATTTAACACAATCAAACTTAGGTGTTATTCCTGACTCCTTACCTTCGTCGAGATCCCAATCTTCAGAGTTGCGTTTAATTCTTTCCAGTAAATCCCATTTGAATTCAATAGTCTTCATCATAAAAGAACCAGTACAAGAAGTATCGAGCATGGAGCGATTGTTGTCAGAAAGCCGAGCATAAAAATTTTGAATAATCATTTCTCTTGAGAGCTCATAATTGGGGCATGAATATAACATTGACTTAAGCCTCCCCCAAGCTTGAGCGATGCTTTCTCCTTCGCGAGGCCAAAAATTATATATATAATTACGATCACGATGAACAAGATGCATAGGATAAAATTTCTGATGAAATTCCAATTTCAATCGCTTATAGTCCCATGATCCCATATCATCACATAGCCTATACCATGTCAATGCATCTCCCTTCAAAGATAAAGGGAAGACCTTCTTCTTGATAACATCATCGGGCATACCTGAAAGCTTAAATAATCCATAAACTTCATACACATAGATTAAGTGTAAATCGGGATGCAATGTTCCATCTCCTGCAAAAGGATTAGCTAACAGTTTCTCTATCATACCCGAAGGAATTTCAAAGTAAACATTTTCATTTTCAGTAGGTTGAGTAGGTTGAGGAGCAACTATTTTCTCTACTGGTCGGGGTGAAGATACCCCGAACAAGCCCCTCAAAGGATTACTTTCCATAGTAACAGGTGACAGTAAATTTCAGCACACTATATAAATTTTTCCTTACCAATTTCCACCTACCAAAGGCGCTTCACTCCCCGGAAACGGCGCCAGAAAAGAGTCTTGATGACCCACAAGTATAGGGGATCTATCGTAGTCCTTTCGATAAGTAAGAGCGTCGAACCCAACGAGGAGCAGAAGGAAATGATAAGCGGTTTTCAGCAAAGTATTCTCTGCAAGCACTGAAATTATCGGTAACAGATAGTTTTGTGATAAGGTAAATTGTAACGGGTAGCAAGTAACAGTGTAAATAAAGTGCAGCAAGATGGCCCAATCCTTTTTGTAGCAAAGGACAAGCCTGTACAATTTCTTATATGAAGGAAAACGCTCCCGAGGACACATGAGAATTATCGTCAAGCTAGTTTTCATCACGTTCATATGATTCGCGTTCGGTACTTTGATAATTTGATATGTGGGTGGACCGGTGCTTGGGTGTTGTCCTTACTTGGACAAGCATCCCACTTATGATTAACTCCTATTGCAAGCATCCGCAACTACAAAAGAAGTATTAAGGTAAACCTAACCATAGCATGAAACATATGGATCCAAATCAGCCCCTTACAAACAACGCATCAACTAGGTTTAAGCTTCTATCACTCTAGCAACCCATCATCTACTTATTACTTCCCAATACCTTCCTCTAGGCCCAAATAATGGTGAAGTGTCATGTAGTCGACGTTCACATAACACCACTAGAGGAGAGACAACATACATCTCATCAAAATATCGAACGAATACCAAATTCACATGACTACTAATAGCAAGACTTATCCCATGTCCTCAGGAACAAACGTAACTGCTCACAAAGCATATTCATGTTCATAATCAGAGGGGTATTAATATGCATAAAGGATCTGAACATATGATCTTCCACCAAATAAACCAACTAGCATCAACTACAAGGAGTAATCAACACTACTAGCAACCTACAGGTACCAATCTCAGACTTAGAGACAAGAATTGGATACAAGAGATGAACTAGGGTTTGAGAAGAGATGGTGCTGGTGAAGATGTTGATGAAGATTGACCCCCTCCCGATGAGAGGATCGTTGGTGATGACGACGGCGATGATTTCCCCCTCCCGGAGGGAAGTTTCCCCGGCAGAATAGCTCCGCCGGAGCCCTAGATTGGTACCGCCAAGGTTCCGCCTCGTGGCGGCGGAGTCTCGTCCCGAAAGCTTGCTTATGATTTTTACTCGAACGAAAGACTTCATATAGCAGAAGATGGGCACCGGAGGGACACCAGGGGGGCCACGAGGCAGGGGCGCGCCCAGGGGGTGGGGCGCGCCCCCCACCCTCGTGGCCAGGGTGTGGGCCCCCTCTGGTATTTTCTTCGCTCAGTATTTTTTATTATTTCCAAAAATAACTTCGGTGGAGTTTCAGGACTTTTCGAGTTGTGCGGAATAGATCTATAATATTTGCTCCTTTTCCAGCCCAGAATTCCAGCTGCCGGCATTCTCCCTCTTCATGTAAACCTTGTAAAATAAGAGAGAATAGGCATAAGTATTGTGACATAATGTGTAATAACAGCCCATAATGCAATAAATATCGATATAAAAGCATGATGCAAAATGGACGTATCATTCACCACCTCATGGTCGGTGATGTCAGTGGCACCAAGTGCTTGAAGCTCATTTGAGATGTCAGTGAGGCGACCGAAGGTTTGCTGAACATTTTCATTGTCAAGTCTTTTGAAGCGGTTGAAGAGATTGCGAAGAACGTCAACACGAGAGTCATGTTGAGTTGAGACTCCTTCATTCACTTTGGACAACCTATCCCAGATAAGCTTAGCAGTTTCCAGATCACTCACTCTGTCATACTGCCCTTTACTCAGATGGCCACATATGATGTTCTTCGCTTGAGAATCGAGTTGCTGGAATATCTTCACATTAGCAGCACTCACAGAAGGTGTGACAGAGGGAACACCATTTTCCACAACATACCAGAGATCGTTATCAATTGCCTCAAGATGCATTCGCATCTTATTCTTCCAGTAGGGGTAGTCTGTCCCATTGAAGGTAGGACACCCAGCAGAGACCTTGATCATACATGCGGTCGACATAACTAAAACTCCAGGCGGTTAAACCAAAATCACACAGAACAAGGGAGTACCTTGCTCTGATACCAATTGAAAGTGCGTTAAGTCGACTAGTGGGGGCTGAATAGGCGATTTTTATGAATTCTTCACCGAGGAATTTCAGGGTGAGGAAATTCCTAAGCGAAGAACCACGTGCAGCGAAATAAGTACTCAGATGCAAACATAATAGAGCATAAGCATGGTCATCATGATGAAACGAAAACAAGCATGGGTACAGAAAGCATAAACACGGGATAGACAGGAAGAAGACAACAGATTGAAGAAATTGAACTGAGGAAATTGAGAAAGTCTTCAGTCAAAGTCTTCAAACAGATATGAACAAGCACACAACACAGTAATGAGGAAATGGAAGAGTTGAGGAAATAGAACCAGTAGGCTTGGTGAAGACAATGATTTGGTAGACTAGTTCCAACTGTTGTGACAGTTGTGCGTCTGGTTGGAGCGGCTAGGTATTTAAACCTGAGGACACACAGTCCTCACCGTATTCTCCTTGAGCTAAGGTCACACAGACCTCGCCCAATCACTCGTGGTAAGTCTTCAGGTGACTTCCAAACCTTGACAAACTCGGTCACTCGGCGATCCACAATTTCCTCTTGGACGCTCAGACCATGACACCTAACCGTCTGGAAGATGCACAGTCTTCAAAGGTAACAACCGTCGGATCCACGCAGGATCAATCTCTTCAGTGATGCTCAATCACTTTGGGTTTGTAGGTGTTTGGGTTTGGGTTTCCTCACTTGATGATTTTCGCTCCAAGTCCTCGGAGGATGGGATGCTCTCAAATGACAAGTGTCAGTTTCTCTCGGAGCACCAACCAGCTAGTGGTTGTAGGGGGCGGCTATTTATAGCCTAGGGAGCAGCCCGACATGATAAGACATAAATGCCCTTCAATGATATGACCGTTAGGTGAATAAGATATTTTGGGACAACTGGCACATAGCACAGCAACGGTCGAAAAATTGACTATCAAATTTCTCAGGGCTATCATGTTCCTCACTTGTAGGCAATCCGCACTGGCGAATTCCTAACTCCTCAGTGAGAACAAATTCCTCGGAGACCAGAAGAACTTCCTCTCTGTCACTGAAGAAATTGACTGAACTGTATGAGATTTCCAATGGCTTCACTCGAAGGGATTGGTAGGTATAGGATTTTGAGTTGAGCATCACTTGGAAATTTTTGCTTAGTATTTCCTCGACCCCCTTTAACAATAAGGTGTTTTCTATGACTCAAGAAAGAGAAGATGAAACTACGCAAACAAAAGTCTTCACGCTCCATGTTCCTCACATGAAATCCAAGTCTTCAAGGTCACACCAATTTCTTCACTTACAAAGTCTTCAGAAAGTCTTCAGAATTCCAAAGTCTTCAGTCGAAGACATTCATTTTTAGGGGTCGACTTTCTCTGTAAATATCAAACTCCTCATATACTTATAGACCTGTGTACGCTCACAAACACATTAGTCCCTTAACCTATAAGTCTTCAATACACCAAAATCACTAAGGGGCACTAGATGCACTTACAACAATCAACACCATTCTGAGGCATACATTGTTGCCAAAATCTGGAGATCACAAGATGATCAGAGGTCATTCAATCAACTTGCTGCAGATATTTGATGTGCCCCAAAAATTCAAAGTCATGAGCATGATTGTGGAAACAATCAAGAGGACAGCTGCAGATCAGAAGAGATCTTGTGGGTATGCTCCACATATTCAGGTGCTCATCAACTCCAAGATGGGCACAGGCACGTACCTGTTGGATAAGGAGCATCTACCATTGAGACTAGACTCTGAGGACAACACTGTTGTCATGAATGAAGAAGATCCCACATCTGTGCGAGCACAAGAAAAGAGAGAGAAGGCTAAGGCAGAAAAAGCTGCAAAGATGCCAAGTGTTGAAGATGCATCTCAAGTGTTTCTGAAGAGCAAACAAGATCAACTTGCTTATCTGATTCAAGCAACCTTGAGGATAGAGAAGGGCTTGGCCACCCTGACTCAGAACCAAGAGAGCCTGGAGAGGATCATTGAGACTAAATTCTATGATATTGATCTTAAAGTGATAGAGATGCAGACAGCTGTTGAGCAGCTCCAGGAAGAAGCTGAGGAGAGGAAAGGGCAGGCTACCACAGATGCCTTTCAAAGAGTGCCTAGAGGTCAGAGGTCTGTTGCCGTGCCCATGGCTGACACAAGAGCAACTTCATAAGCACCAGCAGCCACAGCTTCAGTGTCATCTCCAGTTGCAACTCCACCAGCTCCAACAACTTCTACAGATGCTTTCATCCTTAGAGCCCTCTCAACACCACCTCCCGAAGATCAAGACTACAGACGCATAGCACTATGCATTTTCAAACTTTTTGGTAACTTGTTGCCAAAGGGGGAGAAATATGTATAGATCATAGGCTTCGAGAGAGAATGTTTTTCCTCTTTTGTCTTTTGTTTTTTGGTTGACACTTTTGTGTTCTGCTTAATACTTTATGTCTATGTGTGTGAGATACTTAAATGATCATGTGTCTGATCATATTCTACCTTAATGCTTGCTTGGATGATGTTATCTTTTATGTCTCTTGTATGATCATTCACTTTGCTTGGTGATGAGTGCATGTTTTTTACTTTCTATCATTTTGAGCGCTCCATCAAGATGTATGTGACATGGAAGAGTAACCCATGATCCTAATCGATTGTGCATTTGCATTCGAAAGCAAATTCTAAATAATGCACAAATTTAGGGGGAGCTCTTACTTACCACATACTTCTCAAAGCGACGATATATTTCAATCTTGTTATCATTTGTCGAAGCTTTAATCTATATGTTGTCATCAATTACCAAAAAGGGGAGATTGAAAGTGCAACTATCCATGGGTGGTTTTGATAATTCCTAACAACATATAGCTCATTGAACTAATGTTCTTTCAAGATGATCATTTCAGAAAGTTCAATGATTGGCATGGCATGGACTAGGAATGTGGACCCCTAAAAATGCTAAGGACACATATTAGCTCAAGCTCAAGACTCTATATTTTCATTTTAGTGATCCAAGATCACATTGAGTCCATAGGAAAGCCAATACTATTAAAAGGGGATGAGGTGTTGCTTAATGGCTTGCTTGCTCAAAATGCTTAGTGATATGCTCCAAAGGCCCTCAACCACTTTCCCATATCCACATATGTCCCAAACCAAAAGTCAAACTCAGCCCCACCAATTTGATCTATCCGGCGCCACCGAGTTCACTTGACATAGCCACTGCCAGAAACCCTAGTCAGACTCACCGATAGGGATCTCGGTCTCACCGAGACGGGATTGCAAACTCTGTGTTTCCCTTTGTAACGTTTCGGTCCAACCGAGATGAGCGATCAGTCCCACTAAGTTCGCAATGCAAACTCTCTACTTACCTTTCGTAACGTTTCAGCCTCACCGAAATGAGCAATTCGGTCCCACGGAGTTTGCCAGAAATCGGTCCTACCGAGTTTGTGTGATCAGTCTCACCTAGATTACGTTATGCCCTTACCCTAATGAAGTCGGTCCCACCAAGTTGACATGTCGGTCCCATCGAAAAGCCTAACGTTCACATTTTGAACTAAATCGGTCTGACCGAGTTTCATGATTCGGTCTCACCGAGTTTGGTAAATTGTGTGTAACGGTTAGATTTTGTGTGGAGGCTATATATACCCCTCCACCCACTCTTCATTCGTGGAGAGAGCCATCAGAACGTGCCTACACTTCCAGCAT
Organism: Aegilops tauschii subsp. strangulata; assembly: GCF_002575655.3. Taxonomy (NCBI): domain Eukaryota; kingdom Viridiplantae; phylum Streptophyta; class Magnoliopsida; order Poales; family Poaceae; genus Aegilops; species Aegilops tauschii. Next base: position 27,259,137 of record NC_053037.3, on the reverse strand, counting down.
ACATTTTCTGAGAGAGAACCACCTACTCATGTGTTGAGACCAAGATATTCCAATCCAACCACAAGAATCTTGATCTGTAGCCTTCCCCAAGTTGCTTTCCACTCAAATCATCTTTCCACCAAATCCAACTCCATGAGAGAGAGTTTAGTGTTGGGGAGACTATCATTTGAAGCACAAGAGCAAGGAGTTCATCATCAACACACCGTCTATTACCTTTTGGAGAGTGGTGTCTCCTAGATTGGTTAGGTGTCACTTGGGAGCCTCCGTCAAGATTGTGGAGTTGAACCAAGGAGTTTGTACGGGCAAGGAGATCGCCTACTTCGTGAAGATCTACCCTAGTGAGGCAAGTCCTTCGTGGGCGATGACCATGGTGGGATAGACAAGGTTGCTTCTTCGTGGACCTTTCATGGGTGGAGCCCTCTGTGGACTCGCGCAGCCGTTACCCTTCGTGGGTTGAAGTCTCCATCAACGTGGATGTACGATAGCACCACCTATCGGAATCATGCCAAAAATCTCCATGTCTACATTGCGTTTGCTCCCTCCAAACTCCTCCCTTTACCTTCATATGCAAATGTTTTACATTCCGCTGCTATATTTTAGACCTGCATGTGTAGGTTGATTGCTTGACTTGTGCTAAGTTGCTAAAATCTGCCAAGACTTAAAATTGGGAAAACGATAGATTTTTATTTGGTCAAGTAGTCTAATCACCCCCCTCTAGTCATACTTTTGATCCTACAGAGGAGAAGATGATGGCCCCAGTATCGTCTCGAAGCACCATTCCCGCCCCTCCAGTAGACTCCCCATGGATGAAAGACCCGTCCACATTTAGTCACACGCATCCCGCCAGCGGCGCCACCCATTGCGTGTCTGGCTTCTCCTTCTTCTCCTTGGGTAGCTGACCTACACTATGGATCACCATCTTGCCCTTTACAGTGTCCTCCTTGGGGTATTGTTTGATGCATGATCGCTCTCTGACTATAGCGCCAGAAAAGCTCCTGTCTGCTAGGACTACGTCGGTATTTCTCCAAAGAGGAAGGGATGATGTAGCACAGCGAAGTTAGGTATTTCCCTCAGTGAAGAAACCAAGGTTATCGAACTAGTAGGAGAACCAAGCAACACAACGTAAACAGCACCTGCACACAAATAACAACACCTCGCAACCCGACGTGTTAAAGGGGTTGTGAATCCCTTTTGCGTAACGATGCCAGAGATTTGTAATAGACTGAAATAATAGATCGCAAATAAGATAAAGTGCAGGAAAGTATTTTTGTTTTTTTGGTTTAATAGATCTAAATAAAAATGCAAAGGAAAAGTAGATCGCAAGCAAATATATGAGGAAGAAGACCCGGGGGTCGTAGGTTTCACTAGTGGCTTCTCTCGAGAAAAATAGCAAACGGTGGGTAAACAAATTACTGTTGGGAAATTGATAGAATTTCAAATAATTATGACGATATCCAGGCAATGATCATTAGCTAGGCATCACGTCCAAGATTAGTAGACCGACTCCTGCCTGCATCTACTACTATGACTCCACACATCGACCGCTATCCAGCATGCATCTACTGTATTAAGTTCATGGGAAAACGAAGTAATGCAATAAGAATGATGACATGATGTAGACAAGATCCGTTTATCTATTGCGTAGATATACATCCCATCTTTTTATCCTTGGTAGCAACGATACATACATGTTGTTTCCCTTTCTGTCACTGGGATCAAGCACCGTAAGATCGAACCCACTACCGGACACCTCTTCCGATTGCAAGATAAATAGATCAAGTTGGCCAAACAAAACCCAAATATCGGAGAAGAAATACGAGGCTATAAGGGATCATGCATATAAGAGATGAAAGAAACTCAAATAACTTTCATGGATATAAAAAGATATAATTGATCATAAACTCGAAGTTCATCAGATCCCAACAAACACACCGCAAAAAGAGTTACATCATATGGATCTCCAAGAGACCATTGTATTGAGAATTCAGTGAGAGAGAGAAAGCCATCTAGCTACTAACTACGGACCCAAAGGTCTACAAAGAACTACTCACGCATCATCGGAGAGGCACCAATGGAGGTGGTGAACCCCATCCGAGATGGTGTCTAGATTGGATCTGGTGGTTCTGGACTTTGCGACGGCTGGATGAATATTTCGTCGACTCCCCTAGGGTTTCTAGATTTTTGGGGTATTTATAGAGCAAAGAGGCGGTCTGGGGGCACCCGAGGTGGGCACAACCCACCAGGGCACGCCTGGGCCTCCTGGCGCGCCCTGGTGGGTTGTCCCCTCCTCAGGACTCCCCCCAGGTGCAACCAGGGCCCAACTTCTTCCTTTTGGTCCATAAGAAAACATCGTGAAGTTTCATTGCGTTTGGACTCCGTCTGATATTGATTTCCTGCGATGTAAAAAACATGGGAAAAAACAGCAACTGGCACTTGGCACTATGTCAATAGGTTAGTACCAAAAAATGATATAAAACGACTATAAAATGATTATAAAACATCCAAGATTGATAATAAAATAGCATGGAACAATCAAAAATTATAGATACGTTGGAGACGTATCAATGCAGAGAAGAGACTTGATGTAGCTACTGAGGAAGCGTCTCGACGCCTCGATGGCGGGTGCCGGCTTGTGATGAGTAACCTCATTTCGGCAGTGCCATGCACGCCAAAATGTCATAAGAATGACCATCCGCTGGGTCTCGTCGCAGCCGGCGAGGAGGTGCAACAACCACTCCGTCCGGGTGTTCTTGATCTCCGCTCGCGCCGGTATCGGCCATGACTCCCTCATAGCATCCCAAAGAGTGCCCGCCATTGGGCAGCTGCAGACGGCATGGAAAGAGTCCTCCCGTTCAATGCCACAAACAGCACATATGTCAGTTTTTTCTATAGTTCTACTCATTTTGTTTTCCATGGTTGCAAGAGTATTTGTAGCCAGCCGCCACCCAAATATTCGTACCTTCAGAGGAGCAGGGCACCCCCACAATGTCGTCCAGACCTAACGAAGAAGATACCCCTCTTACCGGTCCCCAGGCGAGGACGTCTTGCATTCTTGGCACCGGCCGAAGCTTGAGGATCTCGTCGATATCCGGCTGGATGAAGTACTGTTGGAGCAGGCTGACGTCCCACGCTCCTTGACCGCTGAGAAGGTCAGCAACGCGCATTATCCTACACCTTCCAGGAAGCGAGATCGGCCGGTATGACGGAGGCCGAGGGAGCCAAGGGTCATGCCAAATGTGCACCCCCTGGCCGTCGCCGATCCTCCAAACCACTCCCTTCTTGAGGAGCTCAAGGCCGTAAGTGATGGCCTGCCATGTTGATGAAGCATTGCCTGTGAACACCGTATCCTCCAGGTGACCATTGGGATAATATTTGGCCTTTAAAACCTGCGCGCAAAGACTTTGGATTAGTTAGCAACTGCCACGCTTGCCAAGCGAGCAAAGCCTGGTTGAAGAGTCGATAATCCTTGAAGCCAAGCCCTCCCATGGCCTTCGGTTTTATGATATTTTCCCATGCCATCCAATGCGTTTTCCTCTTCCCTTTCTCTGAGCCCCACCAATAATTTCTGACCATACGAGTAAGATCATCACAGACAGAGAATGGAAGTTTGAACACCCCCATAATGTACATGGGAATGGATTGAGAAACCTCTTTTATCAAAATTTCCTTACCGCCCCGAGGCCATATTGCCATCTCCCCAAATACATATCCTTTTCAGGAGTTCGACTTGAAGGTTCTAAAATCTTCCTCTATGCATTCTCCCTTCCGGTATTGGCAAGCCCAAGTACTTCTCCTCAAAGTTTCCTTGCTGAATTCCTAGTTCCCGCTTCACATTTTCTTTCTCATTACTCGAACAAGATCGGCCAAACAGAATAGAACACTTCGCTGGATTTATTAGTTGTCCGATCGCCCCTTCATACTCATGAATAATCCCCTTTACCGCCTCTGCTTGCTGTTGTGTAGCCTTGAAAAACAGTAACATGTCGTCCGCAAAGAGAAGATGTGAGACTCATGGTGCCCCTCAGCAGACCTTCAAAGGTTCTATGGCATTTGTTCGCACACCCTATTTCAGCAACTCGGAGAGACCATCAGCCACGAAAAGAAACAAAAATGGCGAGAGGGGATCACCTTGCCGGAGACCATGCTCCGGTGCGAACGATTGTAAGAGGGTTCCATTGAATTTGATAGTATATCTCAGCGTGGTGACGCACGTCATGATCCACTGCACCCACTGATGAGCAAAACCCAGCTTAACCATCACTCGCTCCAAGAAGCCCTAATCGACTCGGTCATATGATTTGGACAAATCCAATTGCACAGAAGCAATTATCTTCTCTCTTCTCCTGATGTATGGCATCAATGCATTCAAACGCTAAAAGTGCATTATTTGTAATGAGTCTACCAGGAACAAATGCACTCTGAAACGGAGATATGATCTTGTCCAGCACGTGCCTTAGCCTATTAACCAGACACTTTGCCACTATCTTGTAGAGGACGTTGCTCAAGCTAATTGGTCGGAAATCTGAAACTCTTGTTGGTTTATCCATTTTTTGTATGACTACAATGATCGCTTTGTTTACGCCATCGGGCACAACTCCAGTACAGAAGAATTCCCTCATAGCCCTGACAACCTCCTCCTTAAGGATACTCCAATTCCTCTGGAAAAAGCGCGCTGGTAATCCATCACTGCCGGGAGCCTTGAGAGGGCCAATTTGGAATAGCCCATCTGCAATCTCCTTCTCTGAAAATTCTGCACATAGCTGTTCATGCATCACCTCAGTAACAACAGGGTTAAAAAGCTCAATGACCGACGTTGGGTTCAGATTACTATCACGTGTAAACAAGGATGTAAAATAATCTTGCACCGTGCACTCATCGTGTAAACAAGGATGTAAAATAATCTTGCACCATTGCACTAATCGTATGATGGTCCTTCTGCATTACCCCTTGATTATCCACTAAGCTCTTCACTCTATTTTTTCGAGCCCGCCACACTGCTTTTCGGTGAAAAAACTTTGTATTTCGGTCCCCTTCCTTGAGCCAATCAACACGCGACCGTTGCAGCCATAACATCTCCTCCTGATAAAGTTATTCGTTCATATGATCGGTTACCTTTTTTATCTCATCTCTATCTGTGTTCATGTTCAAGAGCTCTTCAAGTCTGGTTCTCGATTTTTCTAACTCTCCTGTTACATTCCTGAACCTTTTCTTTCCCCAATCATGGAGTTTCAGCAGCAAGCTACTCAGACCAGCCCTCACATCACCAAGATTAAATTTCGACCCAGCCTCCTCCAATGCTTGCGCCACCCATTCTGGCAAGCTCCCATCACGTTCCCATAGTATCTCATACCTCCTGTAACATGGCTTCTAAACTTTCTCTTCATCTCTCTCACATTTCAGCAGGATTGGAAGGTGATCCGAGCAAGGCGAGACATGGTGCACGACCTTAGCAGCAGAGAATAAATTCCGCCAATTATTATCAGCCATTGCGCGGTCCAACCGAACCTTAACGTTCATGTTTCTTCGCAGCTTGTTGTCGTACGTGAACGGTAACCCTTGGAAGCCCAAGTCCACTAGATTACAACATTCCAAGGCGTCCGTGAATGCTATCATTTGGTTTCCATTGCGCTGAGTTGTTGTAAGGTGCTCAAAGGACTGTTGGATAAGCAGCAACTAGTATTCACTGAGGGCCAAAGGCCACTACGTCACTAGTAGAAAAGGGTCAAATGTCAAGCACAATAGTGTCGGTTTGCTTTTGAGCCGACACTAATGTGTGCATTAGTGCCGGTTCCAACGGCTAGCCGGCCGCTTTCATTAGTACCTGTTCATGGCCGACCTTTAGCACTGGTTCGTGCCACGGACCGGTACTAAAGTGAGTGGTGGCAGGATGTTGTCAGTCAGGGGCCCCTCCAGCACCTTTAGTACCGGTTCGTGGCACGAACCGGTGCTAAAGGTCGTCCTACATAAACCCTTCGTCCACCCGAGCTCGCTCTGTTCTTCCCCTTTCCCCTCTCCTCTCTGTTCTTCCCCTCTTCCTCTCGAGCTCATCACATATTTTGCCCAAAATTTGTCAAGATTTGAAGGCCCCCATCCATTCAAATGATCACAAAGGTTAGCAACTTTGTCCTTTCATCTCTCATTGCTAGATTAGCTCTTGCAATGCTTTGTATAGTGATTAATTTATGAGTTTAGTAATTTGGGAGGAAATATATGTGCTAGTATTTGATTTATATGCAATTTGAGGTCAAAAATAACACTTAGTTTGCATATGTAGGTGTGGTTTACTTAGTGCCTTCTAAATCTCCGTCGTAACCACAGTCGATCGCCCGCACCGTTTGGTCGCCGGCACCACCTTGTGGTGAGCCTCTTGTTCATGAATGTTTTACATTACCAAATTGATGTTTGTGTGATTTGGATATATAGTTACTCGTATAATTATCTTACCCGTACGTTGTTTGTTATACATAGTGCCATGGTTTTGATATCCGTCCCCGTCGGCCCTCGTCCTTGTTATGATTCGGATGTGGTATATTCTCTTTTAAAACTAGTTGTTGCATTTCGTGTTTATGACAAATTATGCCCATCAAGTTGACATAGATATTTTTGTCTAGGAGGTTTGTGAACCGGAAATTCCAACCGACCCTATTGTCGAGAGGTTAAATTTAGTTGAAAGAGAAAACGAGTATTTGAAAGAAAAATTGAAAAGAATTGAGGGGGAGAAGATGGAATTGGAGTTGCATGTTGCCGATGTCGTCGATGATCACAAGATCAAGATGGAGAAAATGCGCTTGAAGATTAGAAAGATTAGAAAATATGCCATTGATAGTGATGCTTGGTATCATTATGCTGTTGGATCAATTATTACCTTAGTTGCGATCTTGATCGCATTTGTTGTTGCATTTAAATTCTTTAGTTAGAGAGTTATTTGTTTGTTGCATTTAAGTCTTGTATGAACTTGTATTAATTTGGTCTTTTCGGTGTTGTGTAATGAAGATGAGCCGACAGTGGATGTACGATGACCGATGCTCTCCCGAGTTCATTAATGGCGTGCAAACTTTTCTGCTTGCGGCTGAGGCAAACAAGCGGGCGGATGGTTTTATGCCTTGCCCATGTTTAGTCTGTAAGAATGATCACAATTACTCTACGTCAAGAACCATTCACGTCCACCTGTTTAAGTCTGGTTTCATGCCCCACTATAATGTTTGGACCAAGCACGGAGAAAGAGGGGTTATGATGGAAGACAATGAAGAAGAAGAGGACGACGACAGCTATCCTGCCCATGGGTTCCCTGAATACGATGATACAACAATGGGGGAAGAAGCTGAGCCGGCAATGCGGGAAGAAGCTGAAGAAGAGGCATCAGATGAGCCCGCTGATGATCTAGGTCGGGCCATTGCCGATGCAAAGAGAAACTGCGCAAGTGATTTGGAGAAGAAGTTGCAGCGCATGTTAGAGGATCACAAGAAATTGTTGTACCCGAATTGCAAAGCTGACAAGAAAAAGTTGGGCACCACACTTGAATTGCTGCAATGGAAGGCAGAGAATGGTGTATCTGACAAGGGATTTGGAAAGTTGCTGGTAATGATAAAGAATATGCTTCCAAAGGACAACGAATTGCCCGAGAGTACGTACGAAGCAAAGAAGGCTGTCTGCCCTCTAGGGTTAGAGGTGCAGAAGATACATGCATGCCCTAATGACTGCATCCTCTACCGCGGTGAGTACAAGAATTTGAACGCTTGCCCGGTATGCGGTGCATTGCGCTATAAGATCAGGCGCGATGACCCTGGTGATGTCGAGGACGAGCGCCCCAGGAAGAAGATTCCTGCCAAGTTGATGTGGTATGCTCCTATAATACCACGATTGAAACGTTTGTTCCAAAACAAAGAGCATGCCAAGGCGATGCGATGGCACAGAGAAGACCGTAAGAAAGACGGAAAGTTGAGAGTACCCGCTGACGGGTCGCAGTGGAGAAAAATTGAGAGAAAGTACGGGAAGGAGTTTGCAGATGACGCAAGGAACGTATGGTTTGGTCTAAGCGCAGATGGCATTAATCCTTTTGGGGAGCAGAGCAGCAACCATAGCACCTGGCCTGTGACTCTATGTTTGTATAACCTTCCTGCTTGGTTGTGCATGAAGCGGAAGTTCATTATGATACCAGTGCTCATCCAAGGCCCTAAACAACCCGACAACGACATTGATGTGTACCTAAGGTCATTAGTTGAAGAACTCTTACAGCTGTGGAATGGAACAGGTGTACGTGCGTGGGATGAGCACATGAGGGAAGAATTTGACCTAAAGGCCTTGCTGTTCGTGACCATCAATGATTGGCCTGCTCTCAGTAACCTTTCAGGACAGACAAACAAGGGATACCGCGCATGCACGCACTGTTTGGATGATACCGACAGTATATATTTGGACAATTGTAGGAAGAATGTGTACCTGGGACATCGTCGATTTCTTCCGAGCAGGCATCCCGTAAGAAAGAAAGGCAAGCAATTCAAAGGTGAGGCGGATCACCGGACGAAGCCTCGCCACCTTACTGGTGCTGATGTACATGATATGGTCAAGGATTTGAAGGTAGTCTTTGGAAAGGGTCCTGGCGGACAACCTGTTCCGAATGATGCTGACGGACGCGCACCCATGTGGAAGAAGAAATCTAAATTTTGGGACCTTCCCTATTGAAAAGACCTAGAGGTCCGCTCTGCAATCAACGTGATGCACGTGACGAAGAATCTTTGTGTGACCCTGCTTGGCTTCTTGGACGTGTATGGGAAGACAAAAGATACACCTGAGGCACGGGAGGACCAGCAACGTATGCATGGAAAATACGGCATACATCAGGGTCATGCCAGCTACGCTCTTACCAAAGAAGAGAAGGAAATCTTCTTTGAATGCCTGCTCAGTATTAAGGTACCGTCTGGCTTCTCGTCGAATATAAAGGGAATAATAAACATGGCAGAGAAAAAGTTCCAGAACCTAAAGTCTCATGACTGCCACGTGATTATGACGCAACTGCTTCCGGTTGCATTGAGGGGGCTTCTACCGGATAACGTTCGATTAGCCATTGTGAAGCTATGTGCATTCCTCAATGCAATCTCTCAGAAGGTAATCGATCCAGAAATCATACCAAGGTTAGAGAATGATTTGGTGCAATGTCTTGTCAGTTTCGAGTTGGTGTTCCCACCATCCTTCTTCAACATCATGACGCACATCCTAGTTCACCTATGCGAAGAGATTAACGTTTTGGGTCCTCTATTTCTACACAATATGTTCCCCTTTGAGAGGTTCATGGGAGTCTTAAAGAAATATGTTCATAACCGTGCTAGGCCAGAAGGAAGCATCTCCAAGGTCCATGAAAATGAGGTCATTGAGTTTTGTATTGACATTATTCCTGACCTTAAGCCGATTGGTGTTCCTGAATCGCGGCATAAGGGCAGACTGGATGGAAAAGGCACGCTAGGAGGGAATCAAAAAATATGTATGGACGGACATTCTCTCACTGAAGCACACTACACAGTTCTACAGAATTCCGCCTTGGTGGCTCAGTATATGGACGAACACAAGAATTTTTTATGCTCCAAACACCCGGAGCGGTCTGATGATTGGATTACACGTGAACAAACCAGGAGTTTCGCCGACTGGTTGCAGACACGTACCATGCATGACGTACGCCTCTATTGAAGATGACCTGTACTCGCTGTCCCAGTTACCATCTTCAAATATAATGACTTTGAAAGGGTACGAGATAAATGGTAATACATTTTACATGATCGCCCAAGATAAGAAGAGCACCAACCAAAACAGTGGTGTCCGCTTTGATGCAACAACCAAGACGGGAAAGGAAACATATTATGGTTACATAGAGGAGATATGGGAACTTGACTATGGACGTGGTTTGAAGGTCCCTTTGTTTCGGTGCAAATGGGTCAATATGACACGAGGCGGGGTAACGGAAGACCCGCAGTATGAAATGACAACAGTGGATCTCAACAATCTTGTGTATGCAGACGAACCATTCGTCCAAGCTAATGATGTGGCACAGGTTTTCTATGTGAAGGATATGTCTACCAAGCCGAGAAAAAGAAAAGATAAGGAAGCGAATGCATCATACGATGAGCCAAAGCGCCACATAGTTCTTTCTGGGAAGAGAAACATCGTGGGAGTGGATGACAAGACAGACATGTCAGAAGATTATGAAAAGTTCGACGAAATTGCTCCATTCACAGTGAATATTGACCCGAGCATCCAGTTAAATGATGAACATTTTCCATGGCTACGGCGCAAAGGGACACACGCGAAGAAAAAGTTTCACACCCAAAGATCTGGGATGTGATCAGCTTCATTATCGTCACTTTTTCTGTGTTTCACACCCAGGAGGGAATCCCCGTAATAGTTAGGCGAGTTATGTGTTTTGGCATTTGAAACGCGAAGAAATTTTATGTGCAAACAAATTCTTTCATGCATTTACTGATTTTTCAGCTAAATGACCCTGAAAAGCATTTCAAATGAACTCAGAAAAGGTTGAAAGTTGGCATGGTATCATAATTTCACCCACATAGCATGTGCAAAAAAATAGAGAGGGTTACCGCAAAAATTGGATGCACTTCGTGTACAACATGGACAATCTCTTTCGAAGTATCAGGGTTTCGCACGAAAACTCATCCGTTACAAAGGCATTTCATTTTTTAAATAACCTAAGAATTACCAAATTGAATATAATGATAAAACACACTAATATTAAACATAAGAAAAAAGAATCATTGAAAAATCTATTTTCATAGTTAAGTTATTCACAAACTAGTGATTCACACAAATTTCAAATAATTCAAAATGTAAACTATTCAAATTTGTAAACTACCGGCACTAACAGAAAGTTTGTAATTTTTTGTACCTAAAGCAAAAATATTCACAAAGAAACTCTAAATACAGCAAAAAAACAACTCAAAAATAAATAAAACAAAAATAAATAAAGCAAAATAAAAAAGCCCGCCTACTGCGCCACATCGGCCTGCATACGACTAGAAACCCAATCTGTAGTTGGGCCAGGATGTAGGCCCGCAAATGCCCAATAGGCCCACAGGGCAGCACAGAACATTTAGGCCCAGTAGGCCTGCTTTGGAGAGGAGCTCGAGAGAGCTACCGCACTGGGGCTTATAAACCAGTGCGGACGCCCCTCGGCTAGCGAGGTGGGACTAAACATGACGCACCGCACCTGCGCCAGCGCACCACCTTTAGTACCGGGTGGTGGCTCAAACCGGTATTAAAGGGAGGGTCTTTAGTACCGGTTGGTCGCTCCAACCGGTACTAAAGGCCCATCCTATATAAGAAACCACTTCAAAAAATTCAGTTTCTCATCTGCTTCTTCTCCTCTGCCCCGTCGCCCGCCCCCCGTCGCCACCCCTCGTCGACGCCCCCGTCGCCACCCCCGTCCCCGTCGTCGCCGCCCCGGCCGTCCCCGTCGCCGCCCCGTCCCCGTCCCCGTCGTCGCCGCGCCCCGCCCCGTCGTCCCCGCCCGGCCCGTCCCCGTCCCCGTCGTCTCCGCCCCGTCCCCATCCTCGTCGTCGCCGCCCGTCGTCGCCGCCCGTCGTCGCCCCCCGTCGCCTCGCCTCGCCGGTGAGCTCCTGCCCCAACCGCCATGTCCACACACACACACACACACATTGTTATTTAGTTTTTTAGTTATAGAAATTTTTCTGTTTTTTAGTTATAGAAATATTAGAAATGTTATAGAAATGTTAGTTATATAGAAATGTTATTAATTTTTCTGTTTTTAAGTTATAGAAATATTTATAGAAATGTTAGCAATTTTTCTGTTTTTTAGTTATAGAAATATTAGAAATGTTAGTTATATATATAGAAATGTTAGAAATTTTAGAATTAGTTTTAGTTAGATGAATTAGATTAATGTCAAATTGTTAGAATTTGCATATAGAATTTTAGTTATCACAATCCAATCATTTAAAAAATGTTACTTTTTGCGGGCATATAGTATTTGTCCTCGACGATGCCCGGCCCGCATCCTCGCCGTCGACCCGTTCGCGACGACGTCCGGCTGACCCATGTCCGGGATTGGGCTCCGCCGGGCTGGCACTGGGAGGTGCTACCTGGAGGGGCGCGCCGCTTGGTGAGGAACCCGGCCCCGGGTCCCGTCGTCGACCCTGATCTCCTTTGATGGCGTTCGCGTGGGCCACATTCGGTGCAGAGGGAGCCGGCCCCGCCGGAGGTGGTGCGTCGTCGTGTCAGGGAGGAGGACGAGCATGTCCATCGCTACATGGCTGCTATGGACGTCAGGTTCTCCAATACCTGGCAGGTTCTTTGGGCAGATGACCGGAGATATGATCCTGTGATGGCTCTTTGTCTTTGGGTGTCCACCGCCCGCGCCCCAGGAACCGCGAGTGGCCTAGATTCTTCTATTGTATTCGATCTTTATTAGCTACCTAGCAAGTGATGTATTCGAGATTATATATTATTCGAGACGATGTATTCGAGATTATATATTATTCGAGACGATGCATATTATGTACTATATGATTCAGTTTTTCCTTATTGATTGCATCCATGCATTGTAATTTGAATACTAAATTATTTTATATTTCTTCTGTATTAGTTAAATAAAAGCTATGGCGGACAATACCGGCAGAGAGAGATCATACGCAGCCTTAACAGGCCAGATGATCTGAATGAAGCAAATGACGGCTCCCAATATCTGAACAATACCGAGGAGGGTGATGATAAGATATTCAATCTCGACGACCGAGCTGATAAAGTCATGAACTATGATTATGATTATGATGACGCAGACAATGATTATGATGACGAATACAATGTTGATCTTGAAATAACAAAGACTACCGGCGAGGTATATTTATATAAGCAGGCATCTAGTGATCATCACATGTTTTTTTATTTGAAGATATATTAACGAATCGATCTTTCTTCTTTCAGCCCTCCGGATCGAGCAAATCTGCTTCTACAGACAGCAGGACAAAGCGCGGCCCGGGCAAAAAGTTGAAGAAGGGTGTAAAGTACAACATCGATTCCATCAAAGCTAGTGGCGAACCCCTCACGCCTAAGAACATTGCGAACAAGTTCGTTCGTCAGTGCGGAGTTGTTGTGAAGGACCAACTCCCGATCTCCATTCAAGAATGGAAAGAGCCAAAAACTAAACGCCCAGATGTTACTTGGGTCGACGACAGAGCAAAATAAAAGCTTTGGGAATCTCTGATGGAACATTTCACCCTACCAGATTATTTCACTGATGCAGATGTGCAGAAAGTCAAGGACGCTGCTCTTAAGAAGATGGCAATTGCATTCAACACCCACAAGAAAACTGTATGGGCCAACTACCTCACTGCAGAAAGGAAGACTCCAGAATTCAAGGGAACACTGGAGAAGCAAAGAGAACACTGACCCGCTTTCGTGAAATTCAAGGAATCAGAATTATCTAAGGAACGATTGAGAAAAAATAAGGCCAATGCCGCAAAAAAGACGCAGTTCCACAGGCTGGGTCCAGGTGGCTACGCGGTGGCAATGCCTAAGTGGGATAAGTCTAAGCAAGAGATGGAGGATGCAGGGGTCACTCCGGTTACTAGGAGCTGGCCCCCCAGGTGCAGAACTTGGTTCTATGCGCATGGGGGGCGTTGGACCCGAAGACAGGCCTGGTTTCGAAGAAGGCGAGTCTAAAAGGAGCAGAACAAAAGTTACTTGACGCAATAGAACCTGCTCGAAAGGGGGTGTTCACGCCCAACAGAGATAACGACGAGCTTACGCGCGCCCTAGGAAATCCTGAACACCCGGGAAGAACACGAGGCAAGGGCGTTATTCCCTGGTATGAGGGCTTTTCGGAATGGAACGACGACTACATGACCCGTGCGAGAAAGAAGATGGAGGAGGAGAAGAAGAGGAAGCTGGAGGAGGAGCAGACGAAGCAGGACGCGGAACACCTTCAAGGCCTAGAAGCAAGGCACGCGGACTTGGCACTCAAATTCCAGCAGCAGCAGCAGCAGATCGACTCACTTAGCCAAGAAAGGGGGTCTCAGCAGCGGCAGCAGCAAGCGGATGATCGTCCAGCATTGGATAGCACCGTCCCATCCATGCCGAGAAGCAGCGTTGGTTCCGCCCCGGGCGACGCACTGCTGGATACATACCCTGTGGATGACATCATAGAGAACACTAACTGTGAGCTACACTTCAAAATGAAGAACATATCCATGAAGCTGGCGGACGCCGTTGCTCTTACAATTACCCCCGAAGCAACCTTCCATTGCGCCCCGATTCCAACGGGCTATGCTCGTGTCTTGGTTGATGAGGTGGTGGACCCATATTCGGGGCTAGAGCTTGACATTCCTGGAGGTGACGACGAGCACACACTGGGAGAGGCCATACATCGTATCATCCTATGGAAAAAGGATTGCATCATCTTTCGAAGTCCACCGACACCGCGTCTGCCGACTCCTCCTCGAAGTCCGCCACCGTGTCAGCAAACTCCCGCTCCTCCAAGTCCACGAACACGTGAGCAGACTCCTGCTTCAAGTCCGGCACAGGGTCAGGCCACTCCTCCTGTTTCAAGTCCGACACCGTGTCAGGCCACACCTCCTGCTTCAAGTCCGGCACAGCGTCAGGCCACACCTCCTGCTTCAAGTCCGACACCGTGTCAGGCCACACCTCCTGCTTCAAGTTCGGCACAGCGTCAGGCCACTCCTCCTGCTCCAACTAAGCCACGTCAGCCGTATCCGCCGCCTAAGCAATCGTAGAAGAGACACGCCGCAGCTATGGTGCGTAGCGGTACGAGTCGAGGTAGTACAGGAAGTACAGGCGGAGACAAGCGATATAAATATGGTCCAAGCAGCCTCGCTCCTCTTCCTCAGAGGCCTTACGACATGACCGAGGAGCAAAACGATGCAATAGTGCGGGCCGAAGTGGACGCTCATTTTGGACCGAAACCGGCAACGCCACCGAGGGAGAAAGTGCCTGAGGAAAAGATTGACCACTTCATTCGTACGGCTAGACCACCAGCTCCCAAGCCTGTTGACTCAGACTATGAGCGCCAAATCAGGAAGGCACATCGAGCACGACTACAGAAAGAAGCGAGCTCGAGCTCGAGCCAACAAGCAGCTGTCAAAAAATGCGGGAAAACCGTTCCCCAGCTGGGAGAACAGGCGGCGCAATCGACCCCCCCCCCCCCCCGCTTATTGTGCCAACACATGAGAGTACGCGCGCCCAATATTATTGTGGGCAAACCGTTTAAGTTCCCGAGCTGGGCGATGTGGTAATAACCGAGGAGCATATAATGCAGGCTGAAATGCTCAAGATCACTGTTGGACAACTCCTCGATATCGAGCCCATGTCTCCGCTTAGAGAGGAGGAAATAAAACGGAAATATGTCCGGGGCCAACCTTTGGTCGAGCCCGAGGAGGTCAAGAACCTCCCGACGAGAATGTATGAATTGCATGATTGGTACATGAAAATTACCAAGATTTCCAATCGAGAGTCCCTCATGGTGCAAGTCGAGGAAGATCATTACTTCAATAAAAAAGCTCTGTCCATTGAGTATTCAGAACTATTTCAGTTATTCAATCAAGATGCACTCGACAAATCTATCGTCAGTTGCTATTGTCTGTAAGTGATTTCTTTCTGTAATTTAAGTCTCAAGCTAGCTCTAGTGCTCATTGATTGATCATTAATTACCTGTAATTATATATCCGCACTATATATTCTTTTATGTGGTATTATGCAGGATGAAGATGTATGAAATGAAAAAAGCTGGACGCTTGGCATTGGGTTCATTGACCCAAATACCGTTCATGAATACACATGGAAATTGGAATGGTGTAGACAAGATGTAGAGAAAAACATGGTAGAGTTCTTGAAGCGCCTCAATAGCAATGAAGATATACTACTTCCTAACAACTTCGAGTGAGTCACACTGTCTTGTACTATAAATTCTGTTTTTGCTTACTAGCTAGATGTTAATAAGTGTATAGGGTTTAGGGTTATAGTTGATTAGTGTTATGCACAGGCCCGCTTAATTTATACATGCAAACGTATGCGCATGCAGCTTCCACCGGATCTTGTTAGACATTAAAGTTGACGAAGGAAAAGTTGAAGTACTGGACTCACTACTTAAAAAAGATAGTGACTACAGCATCGTGAAGGGGATAGTCGACAGGTTATTTCAATCATTATTAACTATATCTCGGCCTATTTAGTTCGTCATTTCCTGATATGAACTATTTTTAATAACCCCTTTATTAATTTTCTTTGCCGGCGGGCAGGGCTTGGGCAAAGTACATCAAGGTGACTCCAGGAAAATGGCGACAAAAGCTATGTTGGTATCGACCCAAGGTAAGTAATTAAGTAGTACTAGCTCAAGGTAAGTAATTAAGTAGTACTAGCTAGCTAGCTGCCATCTCTTTAATTCTTGTTTCAATACCATTAATTAATTAACATGGTTGATTGATTATTATTTGATTAAATTCTATTCTCGTAAAAGCACTGAAGTAGGCGCCGGGGACTGAAGTGTGTGCATACTACGTTTGCGAGAACATTCGCATGATGGCGTCCGAAAGGAGCAGATCTGATAGACAGGACTGGGTACGTTTGCCAGAACACTATTCACAAATCTTACATGATTGTCGATATCTAGTCACACAACTAATACACATGCATATTGATCTCCTTCTTAACAATTCAAAGAGGTGCGGGACCAGCTCCTACCAACAGAGCGCATACGAACACTTCAAGAGGAAATAGCGGGATTTTTGCTCGACCAGGTCATAGATCCCAAAGGAGAATACTATTACCCGCTACCGCCCCCATGAACCACTTGTCATCGTGCTCCGAAGGCACCAAGCCAACATGTAGGAGAAATTGTATATATATACATGTGTGTGTGAATAATTAATGGTGGTTGTGTGACATTCGATTATATATATATATATGATCGGTTCTACGAGAAAATCTATTTATATATATGCATAACGTGTACAATATGTAGTATCGTAAAATACCAGCAAACAGAAAAGAATTAAATGGAAAACACAAAATTAATGGAAAAATAAAAATTAAAACCAAAACCCTCCCAAACATTTAGTACCGGTTGGTGCTACCAACCGGTACTAATGGTCTACCAGCACCCGGGCCTGGCTCGTGCCACGTGGTGGCACTTTAGCGCCGGTTCGTGCCGAACCGGTACTAAAGGGGGGGCTTTAGTCTCCACTCTTTAGTGCCAGTTGCAGAACCGGCACTAAAGGCCCTTACGAACCGGCGCTAAAGTCCGGTTCTGCACTAGTGCGTATACATGTGTGGTAAAGTGCAAGAAACCCCTTATACAATGGGGATGTACAGAAAAGGGACTATACACATCTAACAGCCCCCCTCGAACTCATGGTGGATCAATAACACTGAGTATGGAGAGAAGAAAACCATGTCGTGCTCGAGTCTGTGCCTTCGTGAAGAAGTCCGCCAACTGTAACTCAGAGGGCACATACTGGAGAGCGAGAGTCTGATCCTGCATAGCAGCACACACAAAATGGGCATCCACACCGATGTGCTTGGTAAGCTCATGCTTCACCGGGTCACGCGCAATACTGATAGCACCGGTACTGTCTGACAGTAAGGGAGTCGAGGTAGTAGCAGACACACCAAAATCCTAAAGTAACCACCGTAACCAGATCACCTCAGCCGTCAACATAGCCATGGCTCGCAACTCAGCCTCTGTACTCGAGCGAGAAACTGCAGTCTATTTCTTTGTCTTCCAGGCAATAAGAGAGCCACCAAGGAAGACACGGTAAGCAGACAGCGAGCACCGATCAGAGGGATCACTAGCCCAGGTAGCATCATAGTAGGCCTGGAGCTCAAGAGATCTGGAGCGGGGAAAGAAAAGGCACTGAGAGATCGTGCCATGAAGATATCGTAGAACACAGAGGAGGTGACTATAGTGGACAGAGGTGGGGGCTGAAACAAACTGACTCGGGATGTGGACAGCATAGGAGATGTCAGGACGCGTAACAGCAAGATAGACAAAGCTGCCAAGAAGGTGACGATAGCGAGTGGGATTAGGAAGAGGGTCACCATCAGAGGCACAAAGTTGAACGTTGAGCTCCATAGGAGTCACAACTGTGCGCTCATCACCGAGAGCAGCGCGAGCAAGAAGATTCTGAATATATTTTTCTTGGGAGATGTAGAAGCCATCAGGGGTCGAGGAGATCTCAGTCCCAAGAAAATAGCGAAGTGGACCAAGATCAGTCATGAGGAACTGGTCACGAAGGCGAGCCTTAACAAAGGCAATGTAGTCAAAGTCATCACCAGTGATGATCATGTCATCGACATAGAGAAGGAGAAGAGTCCGACCACGAGGAGACGTGTGAACAAACAACGCGGGATCATGATCACTGGGCAAGAAACCAGCGGCAGTCACCACAGAGGCGAAATGCTCAAACCAGGCGCGAGGGGCCTGTTTGAGACCATAGAGGGAGCGGCGAAGTCTATAGACCATACCATCGGGAGCATAGTACCCCGGTGGTGGCTGCATATAAACCTCCTCACGCAACTCGCCATTGAGAAAGGCGTTCTGGACATCAAGTTGAGAGATAGACCAATGACGAACAGAAGCCACAACAAGGAGAGTGCAGACAGTGGTCATGTGGGCTACATGAGCTAATGTCTCATCATAATCGCGTCCCTGCTCCTGCTGAAAACCATGGGCCATAAGACGAGCTTTGTAGCGCTCGAGAGAACCTTCGGAGATAGTCTTAATCTTGTAGACCCACTTGCAGGTGATGGGACGAACACCGGAAGGGAGGGAAACCAGATCCCATGTGCCAGAGCGCTCAAGGGCAGCAAGCTCTTCGGCCATCGCAAGCTGCCACTCAGGCTGAGTCATGGCAGTCCGATAGGAAGTGGGCTCAGCAATAACAGAGAGACCGTACCGATCAGGAGAATAGTGATAAGGCAAGGGGCAAGGCCGAGCACGGAGATTATGAACCAGGGGAGGCATGAACGAAGGTGCACCAGAGGTGTAAGGCGCGTCAGGCGAATCAGGGGAAGCATCCTCAGTACAAGGGCGGCGAGTATAGTGGAGAGGAAACGGTGAGAGAGGGCGACGGACTGGAGATGATGGTGGAGAGGTGGAGGAGGAGGATGGAGAAGAGGGGGTCAGTGGTGAGGGAGAAGGAATGAGAGGTGTCGGTGGAAGAGGTGAAACATGAGGCACATAGCAGGGTCTATCGGGAAGAAGAAGAAAGGAAATATCATCCACAGAGAAGCTCGAGGAAGAAGGACGTGGGTAGTAAGAACGAGACTCGTCAAAAGTCACGTCACGCGAGATGCGTAAGCGACGACCAACAGAATCCCAGCAGCGATAGCCCTTGTGCTCATCACTGTAGCCAAGGAAAACACACTCAACCGACTAAGCAGTCAGTTTGGTGCGTTCTCGTGGGCCAAGAAGGACATAGCACACACATCCAAACATATGAAGAGCTAAGTAGTTAGGAGAACGACCAGTGAGACACTCTATAGGAATACCACCCTGCAGAGCAGTCGATGGCTGAATGTTAATGAGATAGGTGGATGTAGAAACAGCCTCAGTCCAAAAATGGGGTGGAAGGGAAGCGGCAATCATCAGCGCACGAGCCGTCTCAAGCAGATGACGATGCTTACGTTCAGCAACGCCATTTTGAGCATGAGCACCAGGACATGAGAACTGGGCAAGAGTACCCTGTTCCGCAAGAAAACCACGCAACAGCTGGGAGATATACTCTCCACCGGAGTCAGCACGAAAAGTACGAATGGGCGTGAAAAATTGGGTGTGAACCATGGCAGCAAATCGTTTGTATATAGAGAGAACCTCGCTACGAGATTTCATGCAGTAGAGCCAAGCGTAGCGAGAGAAATCATCAATAAACAAAACATAGTAGCAATGACCACCTTTCGAATCAAATTGAGCAGGACCCCAGACATCAGAATGAACTAAATCAAAAGGATGCTGAGAGACCGACTCACTGGTAGGATAAGGTAACTGGGTCTGTTTTCCAAGTCTACAACCATTACAATGTAAAGAAACATCTCCAGATACAGACCCGAAGAGGCCTTGACGCATCAAAGATGACAAGCGAGAGCCACAGATGTGACCAAGGCGATGATGCCACTGCTAGAAGGACGCAGACGAAGAGGCAGCAAGAGCATGAGAGCTGGCAGAAGTGGTGGCAGCGAAAGGAACACAAAGCCAGTGAACCTCCCAAAGGCCCTCTGACTCACGGCGCCGGGGGCCAGCACCAACCAAAGCCTTGGTGCGACGATCCTGAATGGAGCACGAGTCGGTATCAAGAATGACACGACAACCAGAATCAGTAAGTTGGGCAGCGGAAAAATGATTCATGGTAAGGCGAGAAACATGAGAAACATTAGGAACAGAAAAGGATGGAGTGGAAAGAAGACCACAACTAGCAACAGGAAGGGATGTGCCATCGGCAGTAAGAACATCAATAGGAGAATCAAGAGGGCAAAGAGAAGACAACATTGAAGAATCAGAGGACATATGAAAGGAAGCTCCAGAGTCCAGAACCCACGAAGATGTACCTGACGGTGTAGATGCCTGTGGTGATGAAGTGGTGAAAGCAGTCACAGCAGCAGCAGAGCCCGTCGATGAAGAAACGGAGGAAGCCAGAAGGCGCTTGAGGCGCACAATGTCCTGGTCAGTGAGTGACAGAGTCGATGACGACACAGGAGTCCCACTAGAAGAGGAGCGCCTCTGGTTTCGCTGCTTCTGGCGACAATCAGACTCTGGGTGACCTGGCCGGGAGCAGTAGACACAGAAGGTGTCACGGCGTGACCGACCCTTCTCAACATAAGGAGGGCGACCGACCCCCCTGAAGCTGTGGACAGGAGTGGTGGAGCAGTGAGACGAGCAGAAGACACAGAATCTCGGGCAGCCAACACTGACGGAACCGCAAGTAACCCAGCAGAATGAAGGCGGGTCTCCTCGACACGAAGTTCAGCAAGGACCTCCGAGATAGGAACACGACCACGAGCAAGCAAGTGAGCACGTCGAGGCTCAAACTCAGAGCGAAGGCGAGATAAGAATTCATGGACACGCTGAAACTCCATGTCGGTCTGCATAGTCTAACAGCAGCGGCAAGCTCCACAAACAACTGACCGAAGAGAATCAAGCTGGCGCCAAATGGCAGACGTCTGTGTGTAGAACTCGTCAACAGAAGAGTCACCCTACTGAAGAGCGTGCTCCTGACGCACCACAGATAAGTAGAGAGCATCACCAGAGGGCTGATAGCGCTGACAGAGGTAAGACCACATTGCTGTAATGGTGCCGAGGCCCATGAATTCCGAAGCAAACTGAGGAAGAACACTGGCAGTAAGAACAGCAGCAGCACAAGCATCATCATTGCACCACTAAGTGTAAGAAGACAGAGCATCTCGGTAGGCAGAAAGATCATCGGAATAAGCTGACATCGGCTGTTCATATGCATCAACCGCGACATCATTGAGAGCCTTGGATGCACCCGATCAGCCTGAGAAGCATCAACAGCAAGAACCGGCAATACTGGCGGGGTAGGAGCCACGGGAGCAACAGGGCATGGCAGACAGGGAACCTCGCCAGAGAACACCTCACAGAAGAAGACCGCGCATATGGATACGCATGAAGCTCGCAAACTCAGCATAGTTGGTGCCATCGAAGATCACTGAGCACCGAGGAATAGCAACATAGCCTGAAGAAGACATGGCGAGCTCTCTCTCTCTCTCTCTCTTTTGTGGTCAACCTTCACAGAGACCCGATCTGGATCGGGGAATAACTCCGGACCAAAACGGATGAGGCAGCCGGCAGCGGGCGGAGTAGCCAGCAGCGGGCGGACTAGCCATCAGCGCGCGGGCTAGGCAGCCGCGCCGGCCAGTCGGGCCTGGAAGGGAGAGGTGGGGCAGGGGCGGCCGGTCGTTTGAGGAAGCGACGACGGCGCGGCGAGGGAGCCGCAGCCCGGCGAGGTAGGAAGGGGTGGCCGGCCGAGGCAGCAGAGACCGGTCGAAGAAGAAGCAGCCTCTGCCGCGGCCCAACAAGCAGGCGGCGACGGCGATAGAGGAGACGGCGGCCGCGCAGGTGGCGGCCAGCTTCGGGGAAGGGCGGCCAACAGCAAGCGGCGACCGACGTCGGAGGAAAGCGACGGGCTGCGAGCAGGCCCAAACGAGGCAGAGACAAGAAGGGTGTCGGGGACAGGCGACGACGAGCACATTCTAGGGCGTGCACGGAATTGCATCGTGCAGGAGGGAGGCTAACCTAGCATCTGATACCATGTTAGATAATCAGCAACTAGTATTCACTGAGGGCCAAAAGCCATTACATATACATGTGTGGTAAAGTGCAAGAAACTCATATACAATGGGGATGTATCGAAAAGGGACTATACACATCTAACAAGGATCACATGGCTTCTTAAAATCACCGATGACACACCATGGCAAATCTGAACTTACGTGCAAATTCTGTAAACTTGTCCACATACGATGCCGGTTTTCCATCCTAGTTTCCCCATACACACAAGTCAGCCGCCAAAGAGGTGCAGTAAGAGACCCATGGACATACGCATTGATAAACCTTTCATTCATATCTTTGACATCAACGTATATCTGATCACACCAAAATAATGCAAGACCACCACTAAGACCCACACTATCAACACCAGCAAAACCTTTGAGACCCAGCCTATTACGCAGACGTCGAACTTTTTCTGAACTTTGCCTGGTTTCACATAAGAACACTATCCTCACCTCGGTAGCCTTAACAAGGGCTACCAGATCCTGAACTGTCGGTTTGTTTCAACTCCCCGACCGTTTCAACTGAGGCAATTCATGGCTCCTGATGGGGCACCACACCTGGCCCCGTCAGTTGACCAGCAGCCCCATGGCTGGTTGCCTTCATATCCACCTCACGCTCCCTGCTGCTCCCTGTTTCCCTTCCTATCCAGGTCCTTGTCGATTCCGGTAACACCCCACCATCAGTGACGGATCCAGGAATGGAGCAAGCCCAGGGCCCAAAAAAAAAAATTTTGCGAGAGAAAAACTTAACCTCCATCAAACTATAGCTACCTCAAATATGGCTCAATTGTATCAATAATTTTGAATTTAAACTCAATGCTTAAAGATATACCAAAAATAGATAAAAAAATGACAAAAAGTACGAACAGTACATGCAGTAAAAAGAGTACCAAATCAATGACTTCAGTCCTCTCGCCCCTTGATTCCCTGCTAAAACTCCGGGTGTAGACACTTCTGTTGCGGCCGTGGATGAAAAATCTCTTCATCTTTTATTTCTACAAAATGAAATGAAATTGACATTAACAGTAGCAGCAGCAACATTCACATTCAAATTCAATCCTAGTGAAATTGAATGTTTGACAGCAGCAGCAACCAATTCCATAAGCAGATTGCAGATGAAAAATGTTTAATCTTTGAAATTTGTATCAACAGACAACAGCCCCATTACCAATTCTGGGTAGCAGTCAGCACTCCACTCAGCAGAGGGATTGAGGGAAGACGGCGTGGCAGCATGGAGCCAGGAGAGGTCGAGGCGGCGAGCCGGCGAGCACCGGAGTCCGGAGCAGCAGGGGAGGGCGCGGGCGGGCGGGCGGAGCAGGCGTGGACCGCGGAGGCGGAGCAGGCGGAGGCGCGGAGCAGGCGAGTAGGGGAGCGCGGAGCAGGCGAGTAGGGGAGCGCGGAGCGGAGGGGAGTCACCGGCGGGGAGCGCCGACCGCGGAGCGGCGGCGGCTGCCTGCGACCCTGCGTGGCTGCGTCGACTAGGTCTGGGGAAGGGGAGCGAAGGGAGCCAGATGCGAGCGGTGGGCTGATGCGTGGGGAACGAAGGGAGCAGGTGAGCGATGGAGCAACTGCCTGGCCTGGGCCCTGGATGGCTGGATGTGTATTGGGCCAAGCCCCGGGCCCATTCAAAAACATGCATAGGTAATAACTTACAAAAAATGCCACGCCCCGGGCCTGGGGCCCAGATCCGCCGCCACCATAACAACCTCAGCAAGCTCCTTTGTTTCTTCCTGATCCTCACCCTCCATACAAACTTCTGGTCCGTAACCCGCTGACTGTTCCTTTATTGTGTCCACGGATTGACCCGAAGAGCTGACGATCGATCCGAGAAGGTGCCATCTCCAGCATAGTGACGATCGCGCGCCACATTGAGCTGTCCGCCCCAAGGGCCTCAGATCCTCCAGCTATTGGCTTCGGGCGGGTAGCATCCACAAGGGGAGCCCCTTTGTTGCCCCCACCAACATCTGGTTTCACCTCGGTTACCTCCGACGCGATCGCTAGTGGTGGCGCCAGCGGCGATGTCGTGGACAGTACGAACAGTATGAACATGACATGAGGTGTACAGTCAGGCGCCAAGCTCCGATCTGATGGGTCGCTGATCTTGAGATGAGATGCGCACAAACTCCTTGATGCTTTAGGATTTCTGATTGGAGTTGCGACGGAGTAGAAGTCCCGTAAAGTGTCTGCTTTGGAGTTCTTGGATCGGATGCATCTAGGTTTAGCCATCAGATGAACCAGCACACTGTCATGGACAGAGAGTCCCGGCGGAGGCGGACGTAGCCGCAACATGGCCGTAGTACGACCAGGGGGCGCACACGGCAAGGACGCCAGCGGAGGCCAAGGCCAGGCCCGGCAACGGTGGCGGCGGTGGGGGCGTCGCCCCGTAGACGCCACAGGCGCTACGCCCTAGCGAAGCGTTTTCCATGCTCCTCTTATAACATGCCTGCAAGATCTGTTAATTAGCATTATGCTGTGTGCTTTGGGAGTTGAAGTCCATTGAAGAACGAGACGGAAGATGAAAACGGGGCAGCGGCCGCCTGCGTGCACTGTTGCCAGGAATTGATGAAATAAATATGTCAGGGATCTATGGATTGTTCAAGGTAGATAGACAAAAAAGAGCTAAAGACACAACAATTTCATGATAAGTGACATGTCATAAAGGATATAGGTTTGAGAGGCAGTGGTAATTCAAATACATGCCTCGCCCTCGTCTAGCTATGCAGAAGGCGAATGCTATGCAAATGCACCTCAATTTTCAGTGTCGGCATGGTCTTCATCCGCTCCAATAGGCGATGAACCTGGATTCATTGACCCTCATGCAGGTTATTTGATCAGTGGTTATGACCAAAAAGGTTTGGAGTAGTGACTTCATGGACCAATGTTCACATGTTTTTCTTTATTTCTTAGTTCGAGGATTGACTTAAGCTTCTTGAGAGATTGACTGCAAGGATTAGAGGCCTGATGTTCTCTCCATTTCGCCCGAAAAAAATCATTGTGAAAAAGGAACCTCCTTGAGATGGCCTTCAAGGAAAATTGTATGGTGGGTATACCTGCAAGTCCTATTGCCTTTAAGCTTAAATCAAGACTTAGGTATGAACTACAAACCTTCTTAAAAGTTAAATTCTGCATTTGTACTTTATTACATACTAGCAAAAGAGCCCATGCATTGCAATGGGAGAAAAAGATACCACATGCCCGTAACCCAAATAATCATGAGCCAAGAAATCAATAGGTCAATGTTCTTTATTTCAACATGACATCCCATCTAGTTGCCATTTGTCCGTCATCATATTCTCGCATACGATGGTCATAGTGCTTACAGAACCACAACACGCTTGAATATAGTCAATGTACACCGTGTCTCTCGTGTCATAAGATGATGTTTTTCTCTTGCTACATTTATTTCATCTCCAATTTGTTTGTGCGTTATTGATTAAGGTGGCACTCTAAACAGTATTTTAAAAATGATTAAGAGATAAAGTAACATCATATTTGGATTCTACACATTTTTTTAATCAAATTTCATATATGACGAAAAATGGTTTTCCCCCACTTTGTATTACAAAGCAACCACCGATACAGCCAACGATAGGTGCTGAGGCGGAAACAGTAGAGACACGCCCAAAAGACACGAGAGAGAAAATACAAAAGAAACAAATGCCGACAACGGCGGATCGACAAAAACACGAAGAAGCCTCACGACCACTGCGCCCACCGAAGGTCTCCCACCAAGCTCCTAGACTCCGAAGCGCCGGTACCAATCAACACCTCCAAGAAGGGACGCGACGATGCCGATGCTGCTGCAAAGGGTTTCCCCCGGTACGCGACGAGGAGAGAAGAAGGATAGCCCCCGACGCCCTCCAGGAAGGTCCGACGGCACCCTCAGGTGCCACCGCATCGGTGTCGGCCAAGTCGACAGGGATTTCTCCCGATCCCAACCTTCACCTCGGGCACTCCGGAGCCCGCCATCGAAACCGATCACCACCCTGCACCAACACGGTCTGGAAGCTTCTCACGCCGTCTCACCACGGCACCACGAAGTGAGGTCTGCACACCGAAGAGGAGGAGACGGGACTAGAGGCAACATCACCGTCAGCACACGGGAGGGCCCAACCTCCACAGTCAACGACGACAGCCGACCAAACGCAATAGCAGGAGCATACCAGGCCCGGCCAGGCCTCCAAAGGCCTGTAAAGCTCCCGCCTTCACGTTGCAGCAAGCCCGTCGTCGGCGTCGCCGCCCCCGGTTTGAGTTGCTCCACCTCCTCACCACGCAGAAGACAACGAGGCCACGCCGGGGGCCGGCCGCTAGGACCCAGATAGGGCCCGCAGGGCCCAGATCTGGGCCGAGGGCGCGCCGCTGGCCACCCCGCGCGCGCCACCAAGCTGCCCCGCCGCCAAGGAGCAGTGTCGCCACCACGGCTGTCGCTGGCCACCGTCGTCGGGTCGGCGGACCGCCGCCTAGTCGAGCGACACCGCCGCCGCCCTCCGCCTCCGGGCAGGAAGGACCCACACGCGGGGAGAGAAGATCCCGCCGCCGCCGACACAACCCGGGCTAGAGCCTGGGGCGCCCGCCAGCAGTGTCGGGGGAGAGGGGGGATGAGACGAGGTGGGAGGACGAGGGAGCAGGCGCCCGCCGCCCCGGCCGCCTCCCGGGGAGGCGGCACGAGGGCGGAAGAGGAGAAGGGAAGGGAGGAGCGGCTATCCTATTCAAATTTCATATATAATATGTTAAAATTGGAGTTATGGTTTAAAAGATATGGATATTAAAAAAATTGTTCTACGTAGACCGCGGGTTAATTAGTATAAAAGACATAATGTTTTCTATAAAAACGTGAAAAACGATTGGAGGCGGCACGAGGGCGGAAGAGGAGAAGGGAAGGGAGGAGCGGCTATCCTATTCAAATGTCATATATAATATGTTAAAATTGGAGTTATGGTTTAAAAGATATGGATATTAAAAAAATTGTTCTACGTAGACTGCGGGTTAATTAGTATAAAAGACATAATGTTTTCTATAAAAACGTGAAAAACGATTCAATTTGTCACTTAAAAGTGAACTGCGGGTTGATTAACTGAAAGTGCAGGGGATTTTGTGTAAAATTCGAAAAACATTTCGGCGTTCACCCTCACCTCGGCGTCCTCGACGGCCTGCTGCCGCACATCCACCATCTCATGTAGCCTGCAGATCTCATCCAGCCTCTCCCTCTCAACGTTGGCCTGCACATTTCAGATGACTGACCAACCACTCAAGCGACTAGGAGTGGAAGATGAAGAGGAGTCAGGGCAGGACCAGTCTGAGGTTGCCGAGCTGCCTCCTCGCAATGCTCTGCCTCCAAGCGCACTAGCAGATCACTGAGGCTCTCTTCATCGGCAGGTAGCCCCACAGCGCCCTGCGCTGCCATTGCGCCTTTTACGTGTTAGAGATACGACAAGCAAATTAACTCAACGAAGAACGAATAACAAGCAAGGGACACGGGATTTTAACGTGGAAAATCCCTCCAACATGAAGGGAAAAAAACCACGGACGTCAGCCAGCCAAACTTTATCATATTAGGGGAGGTTACAAACGCCGGGGATTTTCAACTGATCAACTTATCACGTGCGGCGGCTTACAAGAGGTATATATAACACAGATGACTTAGATCGAAACTAATCCGTACCGGCGACGGGCCTCGCTCCGCTCGCTCATCAGAAGTTAGCCTCCCTATTTATACTTGAATTTGGAGCATAATATAACATTATGAAATGATCATTGTAAGAGAACTGTGCTAGTTGACTGCATCGTGTATTCATCATGTTAGTTACCTAGATGTAGACGGCTGCTCTGGTCTGCCGCCGGAGAAGGAGGTCGCGGCGAGCCGCCAAGGCCCGTAACGCCGCGAATTGTGCCATGACAGATAGGAGCGGCGCAAGTTCTTCTGGACCAAGAAGGCCATGAGGAGCAGCAACACGCCGGGCGCCCCGCCACTTGCCACCTTGCCAGCCAGCTATGCCTCTGAACAAAAAGCCTCTGCGAAACACAGACCAAGGATCGAAACGGGTCACGAGCGAGCTCGATCAACGGCGGACACCGATCGAGAACGGTCCGAGATCGATCAAATCACTCAGTGAAGAGAAGTTGCACCCAGGCGATGAGACGCCGCGCCGGGCTGCCCTGTGCGCGTGCCGGCCGGGCGATCGCGCCCTGCTCCCTCGGTCCCTCCTCCGGTCTCCGTCCATGGTCCCGATGAGGTTCCTTCTTCTTCTTCTTCTTCTCAAGAAGTTGCAGGCAGATCATGGATACATAGGTGTAAGATCTGGGTGGTCAACAGACAGAATTACGCCATCGAGCAGGTAGGAGAGCATGAAAACATATGATCGACTATGCCTGCTGGCTAGCTTACCAGCGTATGAGATGAGATGAGATGCGGTGCTCAATCTCATGAGCAGAGATCGCATCGTCTTGCAGCAGCTGGCAGCTTCATCATGCTAGCCTCTCCCAGCTTAGAGCATCTCCAACAGACGCCCTATGGAGTCGCGCATTAATTTTTTTATAGTGTCAAAATAGCGTTTTAGCGTGCCGGATGACCGAGTATCTCCAGCAGACGCCCAAAAATATACTGCACAGCTGGCAACATTAG
Source organism: Aegilops tauschii subsp. strangulata (assembly GCF_002575655.3). NCBI lineage: Eukaryota > Viridiplantae > Streptophyta > Magnoliopsida > Poales > Poaceae > Aegilops > Aegilops tauschii. The sequence goes on along the minus strand of NC_053037.3, from coordinate 27,230,195 downwards.
CATCTCCAACCGGCGCCCAAAATTAACCACGTGTGTCCGTACCTAGCTCACCGCCCGTGGCCTGTTTGCCGCCGCCGCCGTGCTCCACCCCGCCGTGGCCGTCCCCGCGCCGCCCGTGGCTGTGGCCGCGCTCCTCCCTGCCCCCCGCCGTCGTGGTTGTGGCCGTCCCGCGGTCCACCCCGCCGTGGCCATGGCCGCGCCTGCGGTCCGCCCCACCGTGGCCGTGGCCGCGCTCCTCCGCGCCCCGCCGCCCGTGGCCGTGGCCGCGCCTGCGCCCCGCCGCCCGTGGCCGTGGCCGTGGCCGCACTCCTCCCCGCCCCGTCGCCGCCGTAGCCGTGGCCGCGCCCGCGCCCCGACGCCTGTGGCCGGCTGGCGGGCTGGCGCGCGCACGCGAGGAGGCCGGGCGGCCGGCGTCGGCCGCACGCGAGGAGAACGACGGCGGGCGCACGCGAGGAGGCCAACAGCGGCCGCGGGCGTACGGGACACTTTTCAGCGTGCGTGAGAAGTTCAGCGCGCTGGAGCTCACACGCTAAATATACGGCTTGTGATCTAATTTCTTACGGCACGCTGAACTCTTTTTACAGTGTGCTTATTATGCAGCGTCCGCTGGAGTGCTATTTTTAACTGCGCGCGCTAAACTTGCGAATTTTTGGGCACGGCGCTAATATTGGGCGTCTGTTGGAGATGCTCTTAGGATGGCTACTTTCCCTTCACTTGCCCTGGCAAATTTGACAATTTTGATCTGTGAATGAAATCATTTCACAAAATGAACTGCCCCTAAATTTTTTCACTCAGATGACTTTTTGAGTGGCGCCCGACACGAAGGCGTCACACTACACTGTGCAGCGCCTGACTGACAAGCGCTGCACGCCTAGCCAGCGTCGCACTCGTGTAATTCGAAAATTACTAAGTCAGTGTGCAGCGCCTGAGAGCTAGGCGCCACACTATACAGTGTAGCGTCTAGCTTCTAGGCGTTGCACTAGTGTTTGCTTCATTTTGTAGTGCAACCACTAGTGCAACGCCTAGAAGCTAGGCGCTACACAGTATAGTGTGGTGCCTAGCTCTTAGGCTCTGCACATTGACTTAGTAATTTTTAGGCAGTCTCGTGTGCGACGCTGGCCAGGCGTGTAGCGCCTGTTAGTCAGGCGTTGCACAATGCAGTGTGGCGCCTTCGTATCGGGTGCCACTCAAAAAGGTCAGCTGAGTAAAACTTTTTTAGAAGCAGTTCATTTTATGAAATGATTTCATCCACATGTCAAAATTGTTAAATTTGCGGCTTGCCCTGACCGTGACCACCTCTTTATGTTGGTACAATGACATGCCACCTCAGAACATTTTTTATACAAGGAAAATGGAGAAAGGGGCCGAGAAAATTTCTGGTTCCAAACCACAGAGAAGCCAAGGACGCGAGGAGCTGCCTCAGGGGATGGGTACCTCTCTCGGAAGAAGGTGACGGGCTCAGCGGCTGAGCGCCAGCCAGAGGGGGCAGAGGACGCAGGCCGCGGGCGGCAGGGCGGTGGCTCCGGCCGGCCAGGCGGGGCCGGCCAGGAGACGGATCAAAATCGGAGCAGTCGCGGGTCGGCCAGAGAGGCGCTACTGGGTTGACCCCTGTGCCTCGGGGACAAGCTAGCAGAGGAGCAGCGTAGGAATGTTGCTGGGCAACCACCTCAAAACATTATTACTGCAAGGAGAAAGGAGAAAGGGGTTCCCAAAGAAATTGTCATCGACATTCCCATGGGAGAAAGCTTCTGCGGTGCGCGCCGACAGCGAAACCCACATGTCAAGAGGAGCGGATTGTTTCTGATTATTTTTAGGCTGGTCATAGTGAGAATAACTTAGCAAGTAACATAACACATCCAAAAAAATTTTGCTTACATGACATGTATTTAATAAGAAGAGAGATGGTTGGAGTAACATAATATGTTACTGTAACATAACACATCCCAAAACAAAACGAGTCTACGTCTTAATAAATGATGGTTTGCATGATAGCACATATATGTTACTCCCCACTATGAAGGTAATAACATAGACTAGTAACATATGTATGTTACTAGTCTAACTTACTCCCCACTATAACTAGCCTTAAGCGTACATACATGAAAGAAGAGGCTTCTTCTTGTCTCGAACACCGAAATTGCTCTGCCTACGGACAACAGTTACGGAACCAGTCCTACGGGCAGTCGTGGCCTCATCTAATTCGCTTCCCCCCCCCCCCCCCCCCCCCCCTAATGTCAGGGGTAGGCCCTTCCTCTTCCCCAATCTAAGGGCATGGCCAATGGTATGCCTCATATCGCTGCCCCACAGAGCTAACTAGGCTTGCCTTGCAGACTGGACGGGCGCTTGCAGAGGAGGCGGTTTCCTCGGTTGATAAAGTGAGGAGAGAGATGAAAGAGGGAAAAGAAAGACGGATAGTACGCAACAGAGAAGATAGAGACAAGCTACTTTATCCGATGCATGGTCCAACATCGGGGCAGCGGTAGCTGTTGAAGACGTCACGAAGCCACAGGTGCGATGGATCGATGTGAGCTTGACCAGTAGTCCCAATTTCATGGACCGACGTGGATGGGCTGGGGCAGCACCTTGGTACTGCCCCCATTGTACATGCCCTAATGATGCCATCACAGTCCGTAAGCTTTATTCCGTGAAAAATTGTCTGTAAGTGCAGTGGCGGACCGTGAACCAAAAATGAGGGGAGGGGGGCAACAGGTTCAGATTTATGAAAAAATAGCAAGTAAAAGCAAGAAAGTGCAAGTTCATGGACTGAATGATTCACTAAAGATTCAGCAAAAATGAAATGCATGGTTGTTTCTGTCCATTGCTCCTAAATTGGAATTTGTAAACAAATTTTTATCAGCTGAAAAATAGTAATCCCACATTTGTTCTTTTACTTGAAGTAATCTACTTACCCTAACCATCTAAAATAAAGAAATAAAGGTAGTCTGCAATTTACATGTCAAGATAGAATTGCAGAAACCTAAAGCCACATAACATAAATGTCTAGTTGTCGCTCCCAGCTTGCAACTTGCCCTAACTTGCTACTGCTTGATTTGAGAAAGGATCTAGAAGAAAAGAGCAAGCATACAAAGTGGATTTAGGGACTGGATTGGGAGGGGACTCGAGCAGTTGCTCAGGGGGTCAGGGAGTAGGGGACTAGTGGAGAATGGAGATGGGGAGGAGCCGAGGAGGAAGAACACGTGGCCACTCAGGGAACTAGGGTAGGAGAAGTTGAGAGGAGGAGGAAGACCTGGAAGTGGCAACAGTCACCATGGGGGGCGACCAGAGGAACAGGGATGGGGCGGCGAACCACTGCTCCTCCCTCGTAACGGGCTGACGATCGTCCTAGTCCACCGTGGGCCATGAAAATGGGCCGTGTATCCTATAAATATATTTTTTGTGCTGACGGAAGGGGTGGCCACAGCCCGGAATTGTCCCCACGACGCTCCGTCAGTGTGTAAGTGTAGCATCTTCACATGATGGAGCGTGCTTCATTTTTGTTTACAATCTGGTGATTTGATGAGCCTTTTGTGGTGTAGTTCTATGTTATCCGCTGATTAACGTACATTTACATGAGGAAATTTCTACGTCGGTGGTTGCATGTACTATATTGGTGCTGCAATATCACATGGGGACGCTTCTTTTTTAGGTCATGGGATGGTCCGCGTGATTGATACATTTTTATAGGCTGGTTGTTACTGATTGATTTGAAAAATCATTTGCCCGTTCAACATTGTAAACTTAAACTAAAATTGAATACCTTTATTGAATGAAAAAGCTTCAAATGGAAACATAGGGAATTAAAAAAATTGAATGGGAGAGCCATTGAGAAATTGTTGACCCGGTCAAAATCAGGTTGACCCAATTCTAAATTAAATACCTCGATTAATTGTGAGGCCTTAAAAATTAGAAAGCATGGTGTATAATATAAAATAATTGAATGAGATAGTTGTGAGCAATTGTTCACCCAATCAAAATCGGGTAGTTCAGTCCCAATTAGAGACCTTAATTGAATGTCAGCTCTTTTAAAATCAGGAAGCATAGTGTTATAGAGGATTATAACTACTGAAACAGTAGTTGAATTGGTAGTTAATATAAGATAATACTATTAAAATATATAAGAGATTATATCCGAGAGATGTTCTGCGCGAAACGTTTTTTACTTGGCGGTGACATTCCTAATTATGCCAAACTTCTGATTCCATTTGGTGCAGCTGGGCTTTAGCAGCTTCTCCGCTTTTCACTAGAGGCTCGGTCCGCTTCGTGAAGCTCACTCCATGGAGCTCAGGCGTTCGGCCCGGCTCTGTGCGTGGAGTTTTCTGGGGTGTGGAGACAGATGACTTCAGAACAGGCCCTATGTATAGACAATCTGCTAAAATACTAGTTGTGTACATGATAGAATCTTTTTAGACCACTGTGTAAATGAAAATTTAGACAACGAGATATACGCAATACTGGATCGAATAATGCATCTCAATTGAACCGATTTATTAAGGCATGTTAGGTAGAAGTGGCCCTCGCATCTCATCAACCAGCTGGAATGAATGCTTCGGACTAGCGCATTTTATTTTTATTTTATTCTATAGGGAAAGCGCGTTCTATTTTCTCAAGAAAAGAAAATGCCTGGTCTTACTGTCCGGAATTTGAGGTGTGGGTAGTTAAAACGAAAGCTAGTTGGTACGTACATTCTGTAAAGTGAAAAGAGGAACGGGTACTAGGGTCACAGCCAGACAGGCGATGGGGATGCAGCAGCGCGGCTGGCTTCCCTGAAAGAGAAAAAGAAAATGCGGTACGGCGTAGAACAAGGAGCGACTAAAATAAAATCCGAGTTTCTGTGCTGCCAAAATAGATAAACTGAAATTTAAACTAAAGTTTTCTTAAACTAAATTGAACTAAAGTTGAGACACTTATTTTGAGACGGATGGAGTAGTTCTGTATGCCTGTCACAAGATTCTGTGCAAAGAAATCCTCTATTTTTTTATTAATTTGCTTAATGTACCTCGAGCATGTGCGAGTGCCTCCTTGGAGCACTTCCCCTTCCCACCCATGCCCCTCCCACCTACCACCGATTTCTATTACTGCGATTTTTTACAACGAAATAACCCAGCCCAGGGTTTGCGATGCGGGGGTGAGAGAGGATTCGGTGATCTTCGGGGGAGGCGACGGCGCTGCCCTCTAAACCGACTGGCGACTTCCCGTCTTCACTGCTGGAGCGGATGGCGGAGGAGGCAGGAGGAAAGGCGACTAGGGTTTCGGGGATGGGATCTTCATCGGCGGCGGCGGCGATGGCGACACCAAGGAAACAAAACGATGCATCGGAGAAGGTGGACGAGGCGATCCAGAAGAAAACTACTAGCCGCTCTAGCCATGCATCCGGCTCTGGGACGGCAAACCAGAAGAATACGAAGGGCTTGCAAGAGGCACTGGCCTCGAGCAGGAAGAACACCACGGTCGGAGCGGGGGATGCAGTGGTTACGCCGAAGCGCAGGACTGATGACACAGCTAGCCGGGCTCCTTCAAAGTCCCCGATTGAAAGCAAAACCCCGGATCCCACGTCGAGTCTTTCGGCGAGACTTGGGGGGATGGTACTGATGGACAAGGAAGCTGCAGGGTTTGTGTTTGAAGAACCAGAGAATACGCCACAAAGGAACTTTCGGTGGTCAGCGGTGGGGAAAGTATGCTCGGCAAGGCCGATGATTATGAGTGCAGTGGAACATGCAATGCAGCGTGCCTGGGGCTTGCACAAAGTAGCCAAATTCGCAGATCTAGGATCCAATACGTTTGAGGTTCATTTTGGGAGTGAGGGTGACTGGAAGCATGCGATGAATAACGGCCCATGGCAGTATGATTTCAGTGTCTTGATCCTGAAGGAGTATGAAGGCAAAACTAGGCCGTCGGAGATGGTTTTCGACAGGACTGATATATGGGTACGAGTGGATGATTTACCACCTGATAAAAGGACTGAATCGTTTGGCAGAGCTCTCGGGAACTGGCTTGGCGAAATTGTTCGTGTGGACACAGACAAGGATGGACTTGCTAGGGGACAGTTTCTCAGAGTTTGAGCAAAAATTAATGTGTTTGAACCTTTGGTGAGGGGTTTCTACCTGAAAACCTCGAGAGATGATAAAGTTGGCACGTGTTTTGATTTTTACTACGAGAAGGTACCACACATTTGCTTTGAATGCGGGAGGATGGTTCATGTTGATGGCGTTTGTATCCCTCCCCTGGACCAGAAGTCTCAGTGGGGGGGGGGGGGGTTGGCTTCGTGCATCTCCTCGGAGGAACAATGGGGCAAAAGGAGTTTCTTCCGGACCTACGGGGAGTAGCAATAGCTGGGGGAGCAAGCGCACGGGCGACAGCGACCCAAGGCGCCAGACTAACACTGGCAATACGGCTGCTCCTACAAAGCGCAATCTCCAGGATGATTTTGCCAAGTCGGAGGGCATCTGCACTGGCGGTGCTAGAAAGGAGGACATAGGAGAAGTTACAAGCCCACTAAAGGATAATGTAAGGACTAGCAGGGCAGATGAACACGATCCGCGACATGATCTAGCAAAAACGAGAATGGGAGCTTAGATATAAACTGCAGGAGAAACAGCGGTACGCAAGCAGCTCCCGGGATAGACAGGAGGGGTGGAAAGGCAAGGAGGATGCCTACAATATGAGCTCTAGTGGGGGAAACAGATGGAGGTATGAGACGGGGGTTGGAAGGGAGCCATATGGTGACAGAGAAGGAAGAAGGAGGGGGCACTTTGTCAGGAAGCCTAGGCAGGAATACCGGCCGGTCTCACATGCTGAACGACACTCTACTGGGGAGAACGAAGGGGGAAAGAGGGGACCTAGGCAGTACTGGGTGGCAAAGAATGACCCAGACAAACAGATGCCAAATGATGTGTTTGTGAGAGACATTAGGAGGAAGACATCTACGGTTTTTGATCGTATTTCTGAGAACAAAGCTTCATCGGCGGACCCCGAACAGGGGGGCCGCCGGTCGCCATGAATTTCTTGGCCTGGAACTGTCGAGGACCGGGATTGGACTCGACAGTTGGCAAACTAAGGGACCTGATACGGTCATACAACCTAGCGGTGGTTTTTCTTTCGGAGACAAAGAAGAAGGCGAGAGCTATGGAGAAAATAAAATGGAGTTTGGGTTTCAAAAGTGGTGTGGCGGTGGATTGCCAAGGTTTGAGCGGTGGTCTAGCTCTATGGTGGAGAGAGAACGTGTAGGTCAAGGTGAGGCCCTGGTGCCAATACTTCATTGATACTGAGATGACTTGGGAGGGCAAGACCTATAGATTCACTGGTTTCTATGGTGAGCCTAAGACGGAGCTACGTAAGAATTCATGGGACGCAATTCTTTTTTGAGGGCACAAGACGATCTTCCATGGATTTGTGCAGGAGATTACAATGAGGCCCTCTTCCAAACAGATCAACTAGGAGGTAACCCGAGACCGTTTGCTCAAATGGAGGACTTTAGGGACTGCTTGGCTGATTGTGGGCTTTCGGACCTGGGGTTCTCGGGGTACCCATATACTTGGGACAATAAGAGGGATGGAGCAGATAATATCAAGGTCAGACTGGACCGGGCGGCGTGCACAGACAGTTTTATGAGTATGTTCCCAGAGACTCGTGTTGAACATCTTGTGATGGAGGAATCTGACCATCAAGCAATCCTTGTTCGAGCGTTGGAGACAGCTCCACGCGAGAAAGAGAGGGGGCATCGGCCTTTTCAGTTCAAGGAGGCGTGGACAAGGCATGATCATTACGATGCCATGATAGCTCAAGCATGGTCAGATGGGGCGACGGATGAAAAAACAGTGGGGGCGGTGTGGGATAGACTAAGCAAGATGACAGGCTGCATGCAAAGGTGGGCTAGAGAAGTTTTCGGGTCCATCCGGAGACAGATTGCGAAGCTAAAATCACAACTAGCAGATGCTCGCAGTAGAGCCGATGCTTCCGGGTCCTCACTGGAGGTCCGGGACATCGAAGAACAGCTCAGAGAGATTTACGCGAGGGAGGAGGTGCTGTATAAGCAATGTTCAAGGGTGGACTGGTTGAGGGCCGGCGATCTGAACACCAAGTATTTTCAAAACCGAGCCTACCACCGCAAGCGAAAGAACACAATAAGGGCATTGAGGAAAGATGATGGTACGAGATGCATGGTTAACGAAGAGATGAGAGAAATGGCTGCCAAATTCTATGAGACCCTATTTACGTCGGAGGGTTCGGTTGATGCACATGCACTATTAGAGAACATTGAGTCCTTAGTCTCGGATGACATGAATACCAAACTTACAGCCACTATTTCTGATGAGGAGATTGAAAAGGCCCTATTTCAAATGGGACTGACGAAGGCACCGGGGCCGGACGGCCTCCCGGCCCTCTTTTACCAAAGACACTAGTCTCTGGTGAAGGACGATGTGTGCTCAGCTGTACGTGATTTCCTTAATGGAGCCACGACCCCCGCGGATTTTAACGATACGATTATTGTCATGATCCCGAAAGTGAACTCACCGGAGTTACTTTCGCAGTTTCGTCCTATCAGCTTATGTAACGTTCTGTACAAGATAGCGACGAAGGTTTTGGCGAACAGATTGAAAGGAACACTTCCTATTCTTATCTCTGAAGAGCAAAGTGCTTTTGTGCCAGGGAGGTTGATTACTGATAACGTACTGGTGGCATATGAGTGTGTACATGCTATTAGGCAAAGGAAGCGGAAGAAGAGCTTATGTGCGATCAAGTTGGATATGATGAAGGCGTATGACAGGGTGGAGTGGATTTTCCTTGAACAAGTTATGGCGAAATTTGGCTTTGCTCCGCAGTGGGTGTCCATGATCATGCGGTGTGTCACCACGGCTACCTTCTCGGTTAAACTTAATGGCGGGCTCTCAAGGAGTTTTTTCCCCTCTCGTGGTCTAAGACAGGGTGATCCCTTGTCACCTTACTTGTTCCTTTTCTACGTCGAGGGATTTTCAGCACTCCTAAAACGAGCCCAGAACGATAAAAGGCTAACGGGAGTGAAGTTCGGGAGCACTGGCCCCCATGTAACTCTTCTCTTGTTTGCAGATGATAGCATTGTTTTTCTTGAAGGCACTAAGGAAAACATGGAGACCCTAAAACTGACCCTCACCATTTATGAGAAGGCTTCGGGGCAAATAGTAAGCATGCAGAAATCTTCCATCTTTTTTGGAAGAGGATGTCAAGATAGCACCAAGGATCAGTTGAAACAATCGGTGGGCATCCAGTCAGAAGCACTCAGCGAGCGGTATTTGGGTCTTCCGACACTGGTTGGAAGATCGAAGGATGGCACCTTTAAGCATGTCACTGAGTGCTCAAAAGGAAAGGTATGTGGATGGAAAGGACAAGGATTGTCTAAAGCAGCAAGAGAAGTTCTTGTCAAATCGGTGTTGCAAGCGACTCCGACTTACACCATGAGTTGTTTTCACCTCTCGAAGAAGATGTGCCGGAACCTGACTTCGATTTCTTCTAAATTCTGGTGGGGTGCAATGAATGGTGAGAGAAGGGTCCATTGGATATCATGGCAGAAGATGTGTGCTAGTAAGAGAGATGGTGGCATGGGGTTCCGAAATTTCGAGGCCTTCAACCAAGCCTTGCTGGCCAAGCAAGCTTGGCGCATTTTGCAATTCCCAACCTCTCTGTGTGCTAGAGTCCTCAAGGCCCGTTACTTCAAGGACGACACGATCCTCTCTGCATCCTGCCCGGCGGCGGGTTCTTACACTTTTTGAAGTATCCTGCATGGCCGTGACTTACTCCGTGAGGGCATCATATGGAGAGTTGGCTCGGGGACGAACATAAATATCCACCATGACGCCTGGATCCCACGCAGCGGCAGCACGAGACCCCTTGGTCAACAGTATATGCACGGGATTACAAAGGTTGCTCACTTGATCAACCCGGACGGGATTTCCTGGAACGAGGAGGTAGTAAAGCATATGTTTTCAGAGGACGACGCGGCGGATGTGATGCAGATAGCTATTGGTGGACCGGAAACGGAAGATTTCCTAGCTTGGAACTATACACGAAACGGGGTCTTCTCAGTAAAGTCTGCATACCATCTTAGGTGGCCCTAGACAGAGCGAGGACCGGACAGCCGGAGTCCTCGAGCTCGGTTGCAAAGCACAAGGGTTATATGGCACTGTGGGAAACGAGTGCTCCCGGGAAAACTAAGATCCATATGTGGCGCATGATATGGAACGGCCTTGCGGTGGGAGCTGAAATCCATCGTCGAAGAATCAAGCCGGGAGTTTTTTGTGTGGTGTGTGCTCGAGAAGAGACCATCTTACACAGGTTCTGGGACTGTCAACACTCGCACCTGTTCTGGCAGCAGGTTAGGGAGAAGGCGGGCTGGGACCTGGAGAGGCCACCACCGTATATTCAAACTCAGAGTGCGCTTGCGGCTTGGCTGCTGGACTGGTTCACGAGAGCTCCAGAGGATGAGAAAGAGCTGTTGCTTCCGGCTGCGTATGGTCTCTGGTTAGCTAGAAACGAGACTAGGGAGGGAAGGAAAATCGATCAGCCACATGAAATATTAGCTGCAGTACAGGTTCAGATTATGGATTGGAGAACATCTCGCGAGACGAGGGCATCACAATCGGAGCCAAAGATCATCCAACGATGGGAACCCCCCGAAGATGGATGGGTAAAGATCAACTCCGACGGCGCGGTCTCGAGGCATGGTGACAAAGGTGGAGGGGGTGCAGTCCTTCGTGACCAAAACACGGCGTTCATAGCCGGGTCATGTCACTTTTTCCCTAATGTCACCGATCCGGAGATGGCAGAAGTTCTGGCTTGCAAAACTGCTGTTCGCTTAGCTATGGATCACAACATCCGGAGAGCTCATGTGGAGGTAGATTGCCTGGCGCTAGTGCAAAAGCTAAACAACCAGGAGAGGGACCTTTCTGCGGTCGGCCCTTGGGTGCAAGAGATCAAGACGATGCTAAGGTCCATGGAGGAGGCCAAGTTCACGTGGATTAGACGTTCGGGAAATGTTACCGCTCACAATCTTGCTCGAGTAGGTGTAGGTGAGAACCGTTCGGAAGTGTGGGTGGGTTCACCACCGGACTTTATTTTGCATGTAATTTCAGATGACATTCCTAATTTTGGTTAAATAAAGCGGCACGATTTTCCTCTCAAAAAAAAGTCACCCTTCCGATTCTCTTCCTTCTCCACATAACAAATATTTCATATACGACACAAATCAAAATAAATCGGTGGCCCACCACTTTTTATTCAGTCGCTATCTCCACTACTAATAAAAGAGCAAACATGAACTTCACTAAACACACCCTACAAAACATACACGGACCCATTACCACCACATGATCATGCCCACTAATCACAATCCAACGGCTAGCCTTGCAATCTGATATGTTTCTGGTGTGCACTTACCGATTTACATTGGCTGGCCATACTCCACTGTAGAGGAAAATAGAAGGACGCTGATAACTGCCACACGTGCGGGCTACAAGGGGGTTGCGCCGCACGATCCGTGTGGTGTTTCACCAAGCTAGCTCACACGCCCGCCGTTCGGGCAAACACGAGAACACCCGCACGTTCGGGCGTCCACCTGACGACCAACGCGGTCGAGCGTAGAGCCCAGCTAGCCCGCACGACCAATGAACACCTGCCCCACCCCACAAACTAGTGTGGGTCCCCTGCGAGAGAGTCGTCACCCTAAAAACCTCCCCTAACCCCTCTTCCATCGCCTACCTCTCGACCGGCTCCTTCCCCTCCCTCCCTCCTTTGGTTTCTCAAGTTGTCATGGCAACCACAGCAAACCCTAGCGCAATCTAGACGAAAAACAAACAACAACGAATTCCTCAAGATAAGTAATCGCATGAATCTGGCCCTTCTCCTCTCCCCTCACCATACAAATTTTCCAACAATTCTGACCCAAATGTGTGATTCAAAATTGCCATGCCCGCCACTAACGAACCTTGATAGAAATTGGATCTGTTAAATTGCCATGGCTACTATCCTAAATTTGAGCTACATCTTTGGAACTTTGCAGTTGCCGTCGATTTGATCTACTTTAAAATCATGACAGAAAATGGGCTTTTCGTCCTGGGCGGGCTGGAGACGCACCTGCATGACATTCTTTGGGTCGTCCATGACGAAAAAAATCGTGGTAGAAGCGAGGGCAAGGAAAATTTCAGGGAGTTCCTGGTTACGGTGGGTGGGCGGGCCGAGCGATGCACTGTGGTTTGCGTGTTTCTCTCGTATACGTATGCGCGTGTGTTCGAGGCATTGGGCTCTAACTGAACCCGAGCGAGGCGTTCGCTTACTGAACCAGAGTGATTGCACTAGCTACGTTACTGAACCCGAGCGATCGATCCCTTAGCTGTTAACAGAACCCGATCGAGTGATTCCTTCGCTGCTGACTGAAACCGAGCGATTCCTTCGCTTCTGCTGCTAACTGAACCCTAGCGATCGATCGCTGCTGCTGCTTATTGAAGCCCATAGAGCCCTGTGCGAGACGTGGTGAGTCGAGCTGGTTGGTTGGCTATGGATGAACAGTTCTCGATGGTGGTTGGATGAACATGACCCCGTGGTGGTAGGCCATTACCACTGGATGAACAGGACCCCGAGGAGGCCGCCACACCTCAGCCGGTTGGGGGTGGATGACCAGGACCCCTGGAGGCTGGATGAATAGGAGCCGGTGGAGGCTGGATGAACAGTAGCTGGTGGAGGCAAGATGAAGCCACGGTGGATGAACAGTAGTAGGTGGAGGCTAGAGGAAGTCGACGGTGGATGAACAGTAGCCCATGGTGACTGGAGCAGTAGACGGTGGATGAACAGTAGCCCGCGGAGTCCCTTTTGCGGTATGCCACACCCCTCCCGATCAACAGGAACCCGTTTCGACCATAGGCGCTCCAACAGAAGTCAGTTTCCTTTGTTTTGCCGTACACCACACCCATCCCAATCGACAGGACCCCGTTTCAACCGTAGGCACTTGAACAGAAGTCTGTTTCCTCCGTTTTACGGTACGCTAGACCCTTCCCGATGAACATGACCCCGTTTCAACCAAACGCGATCGAACAGAAGGACGTTTTCCTTCGTTTTGCGGTACGCCAAACCCTGTTTCGGCTGTTCGGTCCAAGCCGGTTGGCTCCCGATGAACAAGGCACGTTCCGACCCAGTCGCTTCGCTCCCGATGAACACAACGCGTTCCCGACCCGACCCAGTCGCTTCGCTCCCGATGAACACAACGCGTTCCCGACCCAGTCGCTTGGCTCCCGGTGAACACGGCGTTGTTTCCTCCGTTCGACCAAGCCGGTTGGCTTCCGATGAACAGGAGGCCGTTGCTGACGTCCGTTGCCTATCCATGTACATGAGCCCTGGCCGTACGTATGTGCGAGTACACGTTCGAGACCCCGGCCGTATGTACATACGTGGCCGTAGTTTTGCAGCGTGGATGTACGTACGTGTTCTCCATTTAGACCGGACTGCATGGACTGCTACGTAGGGGCCAGACTGTACTAGGACACGTGTCGCTACTTACTCGGCCACGGTTCATCCTTGCAGAGACACCGATCGGCCAGTATGTACGTACATGTTGGCGACTAGATAGACAACGCTACATATGCTTCGTCGGGGTGGGTCCCAGCTGTCAGGGAGGATAAGGAGGCACTTCTTTGCATGCGAAGATATAGCTCTTGGGTCCTAGCTGTCAGGGGAGGAGTCATTTTTTGCGCGTAATATGGAAGCACTTCCTTGCATCCGAAGATGTAGCTGGTGGGACCAGCTGTGAGCGTGACCGCATACAATTGCTGTCATTCGTTCACCACGCCGTGCCGAGAGCACCAAGGTGGTGGACGACGGCGAGGTCTAGGAAGGGAACGATGCTGAGCCGGGGAAGACGCGGAAGTGGATGCCCACGCGCGCGCGGGGGGAGGGGGGGTACGAAGGTTGACTAGTTCAGCTGCGGTGTGAGGCTGTCGTCGCCACAAAATAACAGGGGGTGTGGGTGAGTAGAGGGATGGCCTGGCCAGCGGTTCGAGTAGAAGGGGGCGATGAGGCCTGGGCGGCGGCACAGCCGGCCATGGGAGGCAGGAGCACGCGGTCCCGCCGGCGCTGGTTTGGGCGGCTGCAGCAAGAAAATCAGAGGTTGAAGAAGCAGAACAACCATTGGATTAAAATCCAACGGTCACTGCTGGTAGAATCGTTTGTTGACTATAAATTGACAAATCCATGCGTACGCGTCAACTGAGTAGGTCCACAAGTCAGCCTCCAAATATGATGAGCTCCCGTTGTCAAGGAGAGCAACCGTTATTTTCGCTTAATAAGGAGGCACTTGCTTGCATGCGAAGATATAGCTGGTTGGTCCAAACTGTCAGGAGGAGGATTCATTTTTTTGTGTAATAAGGTGGCACATGCTTGCGTGCGGCCATGGACCATGTGGGTCCCTACTGTCAGCCTCTCCATGTACATCCCTCTTCCGATGTTGTCATTTGTTGACTATGTTGACCATGCCGCGGGAAGAACACCAATGCGATTGATCACGGCGAGAGCCAGGAAGGGAATGACTAGGAGGCGGCGAAGCAACAACAGTGGAGGGAGGTGGGTGAGTAGAGGGATGGCATGGCCAATGGTGGGAGTAGGAGTAGTGATAGAGGCAAAGGTGTCCCAGTCTTTCGATGAGATGGTGGCTATCGTTTTGGAGGAAGTCGACTTTGACGATCCGACTACGAACGTGCGAGGACGTCGCGCCCTAGCAATCGCTAAACCAACTCCGAGAGGTTATTGACCACGCCGGAGCACGATCAACCTGACCACGAAGGTTTGTTTCCCGCAGGCAAACGAAGAACAAGCAAGAAACTAAGATTGCAATCTGGATATTGCGAATATAAGAGGAAAGATTTATTGATCAAGGTGGGGTTCTGTGACGCCTTTGTCTGGTCGTTGAACACAAACGAAGTACGCGAAGTTGCAGCTATGGCGAACTTTTAATCTAAACAAAACCCAAAGTCTAAACGATGCCCTAGGGGCTGTATATATGGAGGAAGAGGGGGGGAATTTCGTGGCCCTTGGAGGAGGGGTCCGAAACCCACCCTAACTCTTGTTTCCCCACACATACGGACTCTAAAAACAGCCTATATTGAAGTATTTCGAAATTACATGGGCCTGGCCCAAAAATAAGGTGACGCAGCACCTAGAATAGCCTCTGGACGAAAATTATGAAGTGGCATCTTGTATATTTCGTCCAAGGCTTCATGCACTCATTATGGTGGCTTCAAAGTCCTGAAATCATCACTTGAAACTCTGTTCTTGTCTCCCTTGCGCATGCCATCAACTCCATGCTTGTTCTTGCTCCAATGTTCATCCTTCTCCAAGCTAGGCCCTTCATTTGTAAGCAAAACAAATGTATCCAATTTAGGCAGCATCATATTCTCATGAACATTAGAATCATTACCAAGAAACGAAAGTACCTGGTAATTTAATTGGCGTGCGCGAGCTCTAGTAATCGGTCCAGTATATATAGTAGCAGGGGTTGTGGGTGTAACAATGGTATTGATGTCCTCATCAAGTAGGCGGTGAGGCCTGCGCGGCAGCACAGCCGACCACGGTAGGCGGGAGCGGACGGTCCCGTCAGCGCTAGATTTGGCGGCTGGAGTAAGAAGATCAGAGAGTAAAAAAGCATGACGCCCGTTGGATTGACATCCAACGGTCACTTCTGTTAGAATCGTTTGTTGACTAATATATAATAATAAAAAAATTCTTGCATACGCATCAACTTAATAGGCCAACAAGCCAACCCATTTGCTATTTTTTGAATAATTTACAACTCATTTGCAAATTCTTATGCAATTTATTGTAGTTCATTTTCTTCTTGTTGGCCAGGACTAGGGTTAAAAATGTAAATGAAATTTCGCATATTTTGGTGAGGTCCAAACTATTTTTACTACCGAAATGTCGAGCCAGATTTAAAGTACTTTCAATATATATTTGAATTAGGTTAAAACCCAATGTAATTGGAAATTTGAAAATGTGAAAAAATTCAGAAATTTGAACGTAATTCCCAATTTGTCGTGTCTTTTCTATATTTACAGCCCATTTCGTATTACTTTTAGATTTGCAGCCATCTTGAAAGAGTTGCAGCCTAGCAGGGCGGAGAAAAATAATAGCCCTGGGTTGGGTTGGCCTGGATTGGGTATTCTTCCGAAAAAATAAACTATGCTAACATTTTCCAAAGAAAAAAATAGCTAGGATAGTTTGTGGTGGACGTAAAATAGAAGCCTGGGCTAGATGGGCCACAACCCAGTTGAACCCTACTTCCCTCTCAATAATAACAAAAAACTGCTGGAGCAGCTACGTTCCAGGTGTCAGCCACTCTTATGCAGTTCTATTGTCTATTGACTATACGCTGACAATATCGTGGGTCCCAGATGTCAGCAGACCACTAGGAGGAAGCATTTTCTATTTTACTTGTATAATATAACAATGAGGAACTTGCTTGCGTACGGCCACGGACATGGTGGGTCCCTACTGTCATTCTCTCCACATACAGTCCTCTCCCGAGTCCTCTCGTTTGTTGACCATGTTGAGAACGCGAGACGGCGGCGCCACGGCAAGCGCACGAAGGCGCGCAGAGGACGACGGTGAGGCCTCGGACGGGAACAGACAGAAGTCGGGGAAGATGCGGCAGTGAATTCGCGGGCGAAGGGGAGTACGATGGCGAGGGTTGAATGGTTCGGGTACGGGATGGGGCTGACGTTGGTGTTAACGATTTAGGAGACGGTGGGGCGGCGATGTGTGCGCTGAGGCGCAGCCAGCCGTGGGAGGCGGGAGCAGGCGGACCCGTCGGTGCTGGTTTGGTTTTGGAGGCTGGAGGAAGACGAGACTGAAGAAACACGACAGACTATAAAAGCAGCAGGAGTACTTAACAACCTTAACTGAAAGCAGAAGGAGCACTTAACAACCATAGCTGAAAGCAGTATGAGTACTTATACAGGTTCTACCGTACAAAGCACGCCTCGAACAGTGCTATTTTTCCTACAATTAACCAAGGGTGAGGCCACCAAGCCCCAGGATAGGGCCTAGGCGCCACCCTGTGCATCCACAACTTTTGAAAAGCGACTTCATCTCATAATATGGTCAATAAATAGGATATTCGCTTCAGAGCTATGGAAAAGCATGAACATAACCTTTTATCCAATTCTCCAAGATCGACGGGCCTTCATAATTTGAGACCACCCATGAATAAGTATCTTTTCACCTCTAATGAAAATGGAGTAGGTCGACATAAACATCATGTTGTGACCAAACACAAGTTTGACTCGACCATGGCCAGGCATCTGTATAGGAACAATAAAACTGTGTAGTTTCTGTTTCAAGAAGATCATAGCAGTAAAACTGTGTATAAGCAAGAGTTTATGAACAACGTATATAACAGAAAACAACTCGTAGCGTAGTTTCTTGACCCAGTTGGACATGTTTAACGTGTGCACCAGTGGCACAAATATCCCACGTGGCCTTCCACCATTGAAACACCCCACAAGGTCCTCAAGACGATCAATAAAGTGCAGGACATGGTGGATGTCGTCCCAGTCAACTTTAATGCTATTAGTAACAGTCAAGTTCTTATCAAATAACAAACTAGTAGTGTCCTGCACTTTGTAATAACCTACGCATGCCACCAATTATAAGAAATAGCAGTTAGAGGTAGCATCTTCGTGAGAGAAGGGAATCACAAATTTTTGCTACTTCTAAAGTCAAATGGTGATTAGGTAGACAGAATAGGTGAATTAAAAAGTAGCAACATGCAAGAACCAGATACAAAACTAACATGTATGAACTACTAGAACAACGTCGGGGTGGAAGGTCAGATGGAACATGAGACTAGGTTGTACTATTTCCATCAACATTCATGTGCCAACTTTCAGTTCGTAACACTTGACAAAGTTTATCCAAGTCCGGCCATAAAAAAAGAGTGATCTTCTTGGTTAATGAACCCAACCGTGAACTTATATCCATGGAGTGTCTCCAATGTGACCATTAAACAAGTGTATTCAGTTATGTCAAGGTCGACCTTCTTGAGTACATGCGTTCAGGCAGAGCAAGGGATGCACTGCAGGAAAAATAATATGAGAACACAATTTATTCGCTATGCAAATCTAGAAATAATTTCCTCTTTCACGCCAGTGTTGACCATGGTACTAGTACCTTTTATTCAAATATAGCAATCCAAATTTTCAAATTAGTCGACAACATGTTCAAAAACCCCAACCCTCCTGGATAGAAAAGAGGATTTTAGAAACATACCGCGCGCTTTTTAAAATCCTGTGTTAGGCTGAGAAGGAACAAGTCTGGCGTCTCGCCATGGGCGTATAAACCTGTAGGGTGCTCGCACTTTGGGCACTGCAAATAAAACACAGTAGATTCTGTAGGAAGAAAAATGCATCAACGGCGGCGGTTGCCATCCTAGGATTAACGGCGACCAAGGGACTAGGATTTATCAGGGATGGGTGATTTTTCTCTAAACAAGCAGACAGAGGAGAAGGGAATTGAGTCCGAGTGAAATATTGTTGCTTCGTCCGTCCAACTTACTGCTACTGCTTAAAAGATGGGGTTTTGTGATTTGAGGGCTCATTTAGGCATTACTGCGGTGCTACGACCGGGGTGAGTCTACCGTGCAGTTGTGCACTCTAATTTGGTGCATGGCATGTGGACCCTGTTGCCGGATGGCCCGTATTTCAGCGAAAGAAAGTAGAAAGGCAAGAGTAACTAGTTACACATAAATATATTTTTGATAAAGAGACACTCCCTCTGTAAGGAAATATAAAAACATTTAATCACAACTTTATATTGTACATAAGAAAAACAAGTGGAACAAATAAACATAATATGGGGTTCATATGAGAATAAAATACTCAGATAGGGTGATGGGTCTGGACTTTGGGCCATAGGCCGGTGGGTCCGCATGTTTGGGGGCCCATGTGTTCTTTTTTTTGAGATTCGGGGGCCCATGTGTTCTAACTCAGCGCATTTCATTAGGTAAATATTGCATGCGATCGGTACAGCGCTGGTGATGTGTTCGTATGCAGACAAGGTTAGAAAGAGATAAGTCAATAGCTCTCGAGATAGAGGTAGCGAAAAACTGCCCTTGTAATTGAGATTATCATCATCAATATTAGTCAACCATGATGTAGACTTTTACCTCCACCGCGAGGGGCCGAACCTGGGTAAAACGCACGTCTCTCGATCCCGACCAACCCCGTTCAAGCTACTACCTAGTTGTGATGGCCTCACGACTGAGTCCTTTTCGAAGACATCTGTCGTGACAAAATCACGACATTTACCGTCGGCACCGACAAGGGGCCAAGTCTTCCACCAACCATCCAGGATCCGAGACCAACCCAGCACCACCGGGCAGAAGGAGACCAAACACACACTGCCCAACATGGAAATGTCACCGCCACATGTAGAACTAGGCGATCACACGCTAACCTGACCGAGGAAGGGGCGTCGACCCGTTGGCTGGGCAGCTGAGGTTGCTGCCAGCCCACCTGAGTTCAAGTCCCGACTTGGACGCGTGGTGCTCGCGAAGTTTCTTTTATAAAAAAGTGCCAACGAGGGTTAGCCCTTGGGTTGGTCTCATTTTTTTCACACGCTAACCTGAGCTGTCCGCACAACCGCACGCAGGACCTGGGAGAAACCAAGCCGGTTCTTGCCACCCTCTACCTTTGCGCGCAAATCTGGGTGAGAATTCGCACCACAGTGCACAGGAAAAGTGGAGGTCGAACCAAGACTGACCGGTCTGCACCGCCGCGTGTTGAAACTAGGCGAGAACCAAGCCAAACCAACGGTCCGCACCGCCGCACGCAGGACCGGACATCAATGCTGGAAACTGGTCTGCGTGAGCCTCCTCTGGCACTAAGGCCAACTCCACCGCGCGACCCCAAACGGACGTCTGTTTTGTCCGGATTCTGTCCGTTTGGGTAGGGCAATGGGGTCGTGTCCGGGCGTGTCCTGGGATGTGGTGGCCATGCGCCCAGCGCGCGGCCGCAACCGTTTGCCCCATCCTGTCCGCCAGGGCAAAAAATGCCCATATTTTCATATCAAAACTAGTTTGCACGTCCAAATATTAATTGTCCGAAAATAAAAATAGTTTTACAACCCAATCGAAATTGTCTCTAATAAAATAGTTTTACAACCAAATTAAAATTGTCTTGAATGAACATAAAATGAACCAATACATCTATTGGTTGCCAATGTAATCCCACATGTGCTCAACCAAGTCATTTGAAGATCCAAATGAGTGTGCCAATCACGCAGCTCACGATGGAATTGGACAAACTGTTCAAATGTGGCTGGTTCCACGTGCAGGGGCTCAACATTCTCACCTTGATAATCAAATCCTTGATCGAAGAAATTCTCATCACGCTCGTCCTCGACGATCATGTTGTGCATGATCACACAAGCAGTCATCACCTACCAAAGCTTCCTTTCATCCCATGACAGTGCAGGATTTCGAACGATACCCCACCGGGATTGAAGCACACCAAAAGCACGTTCCACATCCTTTCTAGCACTCTCTTGCATTTGGGAAAATCTCTTTCTTCTCACCTTGGGGGTTTGAGATTGTCTTCACAAAAGTTGACCACTGAGGGTATATACCATCAGCTAGATAGTATCACTTGTTGTACTGGTGGCCGTTGATCTCAAAGTTGATAGGTGGGGGAGTGGCCTTCTGCAAGCCTTGCGAAGATTGGAGAGCGCTGCAACACGTTGATATCATTGTGAGAACCTGCCATGCCGAAGAAAGAACGCCATATCCAAAGATCCTACAAAGCCACCGCTTCTAATATGACGGTGCATGCTTTGACATGCCCCTTGTACTGGCCCTGCCAAGCAAATGGACAGTTCTTCCACTCCCAGTGCATACAATCTATGCTGCCAAGCATGCCTGGAAAGCCTCTAGCTGCGTTGGTCGCCCACAATCTCTCTGTATCAGCGGCAGTTGGCTGCCTCAAGTACTCCGGGGCAAACACCTCGATCACAGCCTGACAGAACTTGTACATGGACATCATACATGTTGTCTCACTCATACGCACATACTCATCCACCAGATCGCCTGGAATTGCATATGCAAGCATGCGGATGACCGCGGTGCATTTCTGGTAAGAGGAGAATCCAAGCTTGCCAAGGGCATCCGTCTTGCACTCGAAGTATGGGTCATGAGCAACCACTCCCTCTCGGATATGATTGAACACATGCCTTGCCATTCAAAAACGGCGACGGAATTTATCCGGCTTGAAGAGCGGGGTGTTGGCAAAGTAATCGACATAGAGCAGGGCGTGGCCTCTCTCCCTATTGCGGTTCAGGTTGGGAGCACGGCCAGGGAGTGACCCCCTATACCGAGGAAGAAGCCGTTGAATGTGGTCGTGAACGACCAGTGCAGCCACCACAAGATCTTCATCATCCGACGACGAATCGTCCGATGAACAAATGAAGTGGTGAAAGAAAAACTCATCTCCACTGTCCATACCTTTGTGGGCAAAGTATCGAACACCTTGCGATCGTGGTGGCAAAGAGGCCGCGATGATCACCTCGACGCAGCAGGGGTGGTTGGCGGCCGGCTACTGGCCGCTTTGGAGCTCTCGTCGGAAGATGCTGCGGCCGCCGTGGTACGTCGCCGGCGGTCATATCCCCTCTGCCACCGGCTACGACAGCGACGGCCAAACCTCCTCCGATTGACGGCCAAAACTACGGCGAAAGCGCGGGCGTGTTGGCGGCCATGTCGACACGTGGTTTGGTATGGACGGCCGTGGCTTGCACAGTGAGGAGGCGGCCGGAGAATAGCGGCGGCGCCGACGGGGGCCGGGGCGGGGAGAGGGGGTGGGGGCGTTGGAAGCGAAGGGACTGCTAGTGTCCCCAACAGGCGGGCCACGGGAGGACAAGTGCGTGCGGCGAGCCCGTCTGCGCAATGTCCGTTTCACCCCAAACTCGGCGCAAGTTTGGGCCAGGGATGGGTCGAAAACGAACAGAATCCAGATATTTGTCCGTTTAGAGCCGCGCGTTGGGCCGCGTTATTCGTCTGTTCTACCCCAAACAGACGCATCCAAACAAGATAGAGTCGCGCGGTGGAGTTGGCCTAACGGGCTGGACGGCGGCCTTGCTCCAAGGGGCCGGACGTGGACACGCTTCAAGGAGGAAGCCACCAAACATCCACGGTATTACCTCCACCATCCCGGCAGCGAGATCTAGCCGCAGGCCCGACAAAGCCCAGATCGGGCTCCGTCACTGCAAGCCACCGCGTCGCCAACTCTCCTAGCGCAGATCAGCCCTTGGCACGGCACAGAGACCGCAACAGCCGACCACCCGCCCACAGGGCTGCCGGAGGCCGGACACCACCGGAACCTACAAGGCCGCCACCCAGCAGATCCGCACCGGGGGCGCCGTCCGCGCGCATCCCTGCGGAACCACGCCTGTGCACCACGCACACGCGCTGCCCAGCCTGGGCCAACCGCATTACGCCGTCGCGCGTCTGGCATCCGGCCGCCCGCGTCCTACCGCGACCGCCATCGCGCGAGCACGGCGCCCAGGCGCGCATCGCCTCGGCAGCCCGCCGCGCGGACCGGCTCCAGCTCGTGCCGCCCCGCGCCTCTCCTTGTCGAGCAGCCCCGCGCAGCCCTGGACACGGGCGGTCACTATAGCAGGCAGATTTTGAGTCCGAGTCGGATGAAAATCAGATTCATGGTCCGAGTAGGTGTCTCCCCCGCCTCCGCTTACAAAAAGTAGCGCCCACCGCTTCAGACCTTCGTGTCAAGTTCGCCCCCGCAGACGCTAGAAGGAAAACAGAGCAAATTCCCCGCATCAACCTCTTGTCGATCCATGGATATCTCCACAGTTTCCATCCGTCCCTCCACCATAATCGGCCCACGCGCCGCCGACTCCACCTCCCTGCGCCCCGGCTATCCCGATTGGGTCTTACTCAACAAGACGGCGCGCATCTCCGACCAACGGAACGCGACCACTGCCTTGTGCCGCACGAGGGAGGGCCAAGCCGTCGCGGTGTCCTTCTGGCTCGTCGACCCGCCCGCCGTCTCCTACTTCTCCGTCCACTGCCCTGGTCTGGAAGACGACGATTTCTCCGACACCCCGCCCTTCCTTCTTTGCGCCGAGGGAGCCTTCGTCGTCTTCTGCGTCACCCTCGATGACTCCGTTCACCACTTCGTCTACTCCGCTCGAGGAATCCCCAGAGGGAAGCCGTCGCTGCACCGTCTCCCGGACCCGAAACCCAGGGTCGAAGCCTTCATGAGCCAGCAATTTGGCCTCTTGCCTTGCGGTAACGAGCACTATGCCGTGGCCTTCCTTCATCACCAGTGGGAATCTAGTGACCAGGCCTGGCATTATTATGCCTACATCTTCTCCTCCGAGACAAAGACATGGAAGAGAAGTAAGGAGGCCTTGCTCTACTTATCCAAGTCTGATCAGTTATTGTTTGATAGACATGCCAGCTCCAAGCAGATCACTGTCGGGGAAAGCTCATTGGGATGGGTTGATCTCTTGCGTGGTATTCTTCTTCTTAGCAACCTGTTCGACGATCGTCCTGTCATCACATACATACCGTTACCTAAAGTAAAGGCTTGCATCACCGATAGGAATGGTTATCCTTCCTACGCGCCGGAATTCTTCTGCGATATAACATGCTGCGATGATCTGATCAAGTTTGTCGAGATAAAATTCGATGAACCGAATTGCAGGGCCAATGGTAAAGCATGGAAGGCCACCACATGGAACAGGAAGGTCTCTTGGGATGATTGGGGCAGGTGCTCCACAGCTGATGTTGCTGAAATCTCGGTTGACCCAAGTTATTTGTCATTGTTGCCCGAGCTTTTGAATGATGAGACCAAACAGCTGGAAATTAAGAACCTGTATTTCCTTAACTACCCCACCCTGAGTGTGGACGACGATGATCTCCTTTACATGATGGGCAAGGTGAACGAGGAAGACGACACAGCCTGGGTAGTCGTTGTTGACATGAAACGTGCGGCTCTGGAGGCATTGGTCCCGGTTTCTACCCAACCGTCATACACTGTTACGATGTACTGTCCGTGCACCTTCCCCAAGTACTACCTCAATATAACACCAGGTATGGCCGTATGGTAACTATATTCTTTTTTTCATCATGCCATGTGAATTAGCAACAACATAGGACTGTATTTTTTGCACTCTTGTTTCAAACCGGAACTTTTGTACTCTTGGTTGTCTGTCAGTTCTTGTGTGTGCTTGCTTAGGAAATGTATGTTTCAGTACAAACACTGTTGACATTTACTCCATCCGTTTTTATCTACTCCGCATATTAGCTTTGACCTAAGTCAAACTTTATAAGTTTACAAAGAAAGGGTTTCAAATATATATGCAATATGTGTAATTTTCTCTTATTTCTTTATATCTCAAATAGCATGATATAGGACCATGGAATTTTATTATATAACATAGATTTGTAGTAGAATGTTAATTAACAAAAAACAGAATTTTGCTGCAGTGAGAATAAACATACCATTTTGACTGTACATACACCCATGCTTAGGAAATGCTTCACTAGTTTGGTCTTTTCGAAATTAACAAGTTTGGGTGTCTGAGACGGGAGGCAAGTTGCATATCTTAGTTATGATGACCCATGTGTCATTTATATATGTACATTACCTATTTACCTGTAGCCATCTGTTTTGTCCATTGTTATTTACTTAGTACTAGTTTTATACCTCTGGCCAAGGCCCTCTCCAATAAGATTTAAGAAGTGCTCCATTGCGAAGTTTATGTGCATTTATTTCCCCATCTTTTATATGTGAATGTCCCTTTGTTAAATAATACCTTTTTGAACAGACATTGGCAGTCCAGTTGAGAAGGATAAATCCGATAAATGGCCGCAAGCGAGACCCAGCCCCAATAACTCTGGAGGGCGTGTGCAGAGGAAGAGGAGGAAGAAGAAGAAGCAGGCACAGGCTGCGGATTGCTGGTTGGAACAGCCCTATTTGCTGTATTTTGTTGGCTGCGTATTGATTGCGATCTTTGTAAAAGTGTTCTTTCATCTGTCTGGAATGTAATAGTCAGTATGTTACCCTCTTATCTGCAAAAGTAGCGGCAAGCAAAAGCATATTCTAGCAGCTTCCCTGCATGTAAAATGTTCTGGAACGAGTGTTGGATGAGGTTCAGTTTAAGCTGTGTTTAACCTGTTCTTGAACAGGGAACGGTGCTGCAGTTGATATGCTGCTTCTAGTTCTTAAGCAAGTTGGAATAAAATCATTTGAGCTTCATAAGTTTTCCCCATCAGTATGTTGCTTCATAGTTGTTGCAGTCCAATGAAACTCCTTTTAACTGCGACAGATTGTCCAGCAAACGCACAGGCTTGTGCGTTCCTACGCCAACCCAGTTCGGACGTTGTAGCGAGTGCGTGCGTATGTCCGGTTGTCATTTCGCTTTTGAGTGGTTTTCTATTGGTTCGTTCGTTTTCATGTTATGTTTCAACTGATTTTTAACATAATTACGAAAAACAATGATATTATTTATTCTAAAAAGTTAAAATAAAATTGTGAACATTTAAAAAATACAAAGTGTTCACATATTTTAATTTTTTTAAAATTTCCTAAAATATAAATATTTTATTTTTTTAATATATTTTATAAAAATTGTGAACCTTTTATGAAGAAAAACCTAGAACATCTCTAAAAAATGTTGAATACCTTGGGAATTTAAAAAGAATAGTGAAAATAAAATCAAAAATATACTAGAAAATTAGAGAAATAAAAAGTATAGAAAAGAACAGAAAAAAAGAGAACAACAAAAAACCAATCACAAATCTTCTAAAAACTTTCTAAATGTGGAAAAACTAGATCCAAAACTTGAAAAACCAATGTAACACTTGTTAGCCTGGCCCATGTCGCTAGCTTTGTGCTAGTGCCCGACATTTAGTACATGTACATGCTTTCTTTTTTCGTTTTCTTTTAATAACTAGTCAATGTGTACGTGCAATGCACGTTAATTTGGAAGTATAATAAGTGCATGCGGATATTAAGTAGGATATTATTCACGTGTTATTATGTGATTAGCAGTATATTTGGCATGAAATTAACTGCACGCTAAATGTGTTGAGCGCTCGACATTGAAGTAGTCTAGGTCGTTGAATTGACATGATTTGATGGCCGAGATTAATTGGATCTACCCCTTTGGGTCTTTTTATATTGTTATAGATATTATTATTATTATTATTATTATTATTATTATTATTATTATTATTTGTTTTTCATTGATTTTCTTTGGGTTTTTATTTATTTCACTTTGGTTTCTTTGTTTTCTCGCTAGCAAAAGAGCCTGTGCGTTGTAATAGGAGAAAAAAAAAGCACCACACGCCCCTAACCCAATAACCATGACTTAAGACCCCAGTAGGTCTACCGCCTTTATTTCAGCACATGGCATCTCATTTTTGTTTTCGCTTATTCTCCTTTTCACCCTCGTCGACGGTGGCCACATTTCTCACACAATCACAATGCATTTGAATATGGTCAATGCTAAGACATCTCTCTCTCTCTCCCTCCCCCATAAATGAGCAATCTTTTTTTTCTTGAGGTTTTGATGAGGCGTGCATGTGTTATTATATATGGTTTCTTTTGTCTCCAATCTAGTTTTGCTCTGATGTTCATTTCTAATCCGGATAGGCACTGATATGAAAAAAATACAGACGGATCATGCGCTATCGATTAAGGTTGTACCCTAAATAATTTTTTTAATATAGTTAACTGGTAAAATAACATCATATTCAGATTATAAATATTTTTCTAATCAAAATGCATATATAATATGTTAACTTTGGAGTTACGGTTTAAAAGACATGGATATTTTTAAAAAGTGAAAATCTAACTTAAAACTAAACTACGGGTTGATTAATAGAAATAGTAGGTTTTTTGTAAAAGCAAAAAATCTGCCTACAAATTGGTCTCTGAGTTGCAAAATGTGGGACGGATGGGCAAAAGTACCAATCCATTTACTAGTAGAACGCTCGGGCGTGGCTACGGGCTATAATGTATGCATATAAATAAATCAAATAAATAATTAAGGTCGTTTCCAGGTCGAAGCTCATTTCTCCTTCATACTGCGCGAGTTGGGACATCTAACATGCGCCTAACAGGCTCTCCAAAATTCAACCATCTAGAAAATCCGGGCTCCCCCAAATCCATCCCATATGTGGGAGAAATATGGTTGTCCGGACTATCCGCCATGTTATCTCCAGCACACGCTCCCAAAACGATAATCCCACCCCATGATGCACCCTACCATTTTTCCGCCAGACCCTCTCTTCCTGCTTGGTTTCTCGCCGTAGCAGGATATTTCTTGCTGGAGCCCTCTCCTTTAAAACCAGATGATGCAAACCTCACCTTTGCCATGGATGCCTCTCTCTGTCACAATGTACTTCCCCATGGACCACCAAGGAGAAGTTTCCACCAACCGCCCCGCTCCCCACCAAGATCCCCTCACCCATGTTCATGCCAATCCGCCACCGCCATCAAAGAAGGCTGAGGTGTGAGCCGCCCGTGACGCCCCCGAGCCAAGAAGGCATATCTAATGTCTCCTAAGCCATTGCCATGTTGTAACATACAGATGAATCAAGAAGTAGTGAGAGGTGTGATCTGTTCTCGGCTTCTTGCAAGCACAACGTATTAACTACAATGAAATGGGACAATTAGTAGGTAGATTTAAGGCAAGGAAAAAACTGAAAATACGGTATACAGCGCATTGCAGCAACTCATACTTTGTCCTGACCCAGTGAAGCTATGTTCTTGTACTCAACAGTTTCAACACTGAACCCTGCATTAAAAGGAATCCTCATACGCCAGAGCCATGGCCTCCTGTCTCACCGCTTCAAATGGCTGCAAAAAAAACAAGAACCGAAACTTTCACACCAGAATTCAGCCTCACTGCTACGACCCATGATAACAAATATCCACTGATTGCATCTAGCACATCATCATTTTATCACAAATCACTATTTGATGCAATCAATCTTCCTCATGGCTGCTATATTCGCACCATATTCATGGTGCTTAATTATTAGAATGTCAATGGAGGCATGGACATAGGCACAGAGGGAGTGCAGCAGGCCGTAAGATCGGACAGGAGAGGAACACGGAAGGTGGGTAAAAGAACGACGGTGACGTTGCCGCTGCAGGTCAGTTCTGATGACCTGCACTCTGCGTGCGCTCTTCATGCTGCGCAATGGAAGCAGAATGGATGAAATCCTTCATATTTGAAGTTTTGAACTAAATGAACTTTGGTTCACTCTGTAAAATTATAGGACATCATCATACTGCATTTAATGTAAGTAAATCCTATTTGACCTAGCAAAAATAGAACCTGAACGTGTGCCTGACCTTGCTGAAATAAGAAACTTGTTGCAGATGCTAGCTTGAAAAAAAGGATAAAAACACACAATTTACATCAGCAAGGGAAAAGAAGGGAAATCCTTATAATCATGACAGTTCCGGCATATTCACTACAGAAATGATGTTCAGTTATTCCCCATTTGTATCATGAACAAACCCACTACGTGAACAACAACACCACCATTTAAAATCAAACAGTTTAGAAGTAGACCATTCAATGAACAAACAAAAATCCTTGAAAAACATACAATTTGGATATTTTATTTCTAAATTAAACATTTGGACCTAAACGTGAAGAAAGCGCACACACAGTACATACAAACAGCAGAATTATTTCCCTCTTGCCCTTTCTTTTCAATAACTTGAGAGAACAAAATACTGAATCGAGAGCATGCATGTTGTTATTTCACCATCCATCCAAAAAGAACAAATTAGTAAATTTATTTGGCAGAAGAAACCACCTAATAACAGGCATCGTCACATCATCTACTTGAAAGATTTGATACAAAAAGTACGGCCTGGAAGTGTCATGTAGACCCCAAAACTGACCATGGTTGGATGGACGTTTCACTCTAACATGAGAGATAGCAGGAGTGGAGGAACCGCGAGACTCCCCTGAAGTCTGAGCCGAAGGAGGAGGCACAAAGACCTGTCAATTCCGCGACGATTTGCCCAAAGAGAGGACGGAGCCCGCCGAGCCGAGGGCGACGTGATTGAAAGCAGATGGTGAAGACTGGGAGCGCACCATGGCCGTGATTGCAGCTACAAAATCACAATCCTTTGCTCAAAGATCTGAACTCAATTCACCCTGAAAAACAATTAGTCATGTGAAGTCAGACTGCATTATAATCAGACTCAGATGAGACGAAAGCAATTGACTGTCTAAAAACTTCCTTAGGGCACATAACAAATATTTGGCGGCATATAGGTTCCTACTGACAGTTCAAGAAATGCAAACATATAGCACTATTATGTTAAATAGGTCACCCTAAACCATGCTATAGATTAATCATGGTCATGAGCCCAAGCATAATGACTACACGTACCAAGCAAAAAATAGGACCTTGAAGATATGTAATGTAAACTCATAAAAGAATAATTATCATGCTTTCCTTTTCTTCCCGGAATTGATATTTTAGAAAGCAAAATGGAAATACAAGGCACACATCATTAAGAAAGAGATGGTCATATTCTAATATTCACTTCTTCTACTCCCTCCGTCTCATAATGTAAGACATTTTTTTACACTAGTGTAGTGTAAAAAAACGTCTTACATTATGAGACGGAGGGAGTAGAAAGGAGCATTTATCTAAGCTCGATACCAAGCTAGCCCTCTTATCATTCATTCAAGACAAGGGATGTACAACATCATTTGAAATCAAAGCAATGAACAGGCATCTGAGATGATTCAATGGAAAAAAGACCACAAGAACTTTTTATGCATAACTTATAATTCTCATATCAGCAAGTGTAGTCCTTAGCTTGAATTTATTATGTCAGTTTGGAAAAATACACCCAAGAAGAATTTCAACTTAATTATGTGATCAAAATAGGGGGGAATGAGGGGCAACATAAAGCATCAATTCTATATTAGATGGATCAACTAATGCAGCCAATAGCTGTTGTACCTTACTAATTCAAATACTAGAGTAACAAGAAAAGTTAATATATAGACGTGGAAGGTTTCAGAATTCAGCAAGGGTAATAAGACCTCAAACATTTGCTTCGGTGGTGGAGTGACGATGGTCATGGCATGTGGGTGCTGTATACGGTTTGGACCATGACTCTATGGCTGTGCATCACCGCTAGTTTGGACCATCTGTGGCTACACGTGTATAAAAAAATGTCAACATTAAACGGTCAACTTGCAGCAGACACAAAAAATTGCCATCTTCTGTCCTGGACATATTAATTGCAAGCAAAACTCAATCGTTTGCAGAAGAACTAAAAGTGCATCTCTTGTCCTGAACAAAAAAAATTCAGATGCACCTTCAGGTTCTAGAGCAAACCTGGTGCATCAAAAAGACCTCAAAACCTGTCACGAGTATTTTCATACATAAATGCAAGAAACTGTTAGCAGCAACAGCAGCACCAGCATCAGGCTCACGTGTTAACCACAGCTGAAATCAACCATCATTCAGCATTCATTCCAGAACCTTTTTACATGCAGCGAGAATATGCTTTCGTTTGCCATGATGTTTGCGGGCAAGAGTTAGGATACTGAATTACATTTAAAAGAGATGACAGAATTCAATGTTAGCACGCAAAAGAGTCCAATGACAATACCTAGTGCCAACAATAATACTGAAAAGTACGTTCTCGATCCTAAGCATGTTTAACTGACCAGGAATTGCAAATATAACATATATTGCTGGGTAAATCACATCAGTAGATAAGATAGGCATCCTAATACAAAAAGAACACACCCTAGTGCTTGGAGAGCATCTGGTTTCAAACCAACAGTGATAACCTAGGCCATAACACTTTTACGATGATGACTATGAGTATGCAGCCAAGAAAACAGAGGACATATGATTTTGGCTGGCGATCTGGAACGTGCAACTGCTTCTTCTTCTTCCCACTTTTCTTCTTCCTCTTTTTCTGTGGATTCTCTTGAGTGTTGGAACCCTTGTCCACTGGATTATCGATGCCTTCCCCTGCATTATCTTTGTTGTTGAGGTGGTACTTGGGCAAAGCACATGGAGAGTACATAGTAATGGTATAGGATGGCTTGGTATAAACTGGGACCAGTGCCTCCAGTACCGCCCGGTCCATGTCGACAACGATGACCAAGGGTGTGCCGTCTCCATCAACCACCTTGGCCATCATGTAAAGAAGATTGTCGTCATGCACACTCAGAGTGGGGACCAAGAATGACAGTTTCTTCAGATTCAGCTGCTTGGTCTCCTCGTCCAATAATTCAGGTAAGAGAGCAGAGAAACTCTGGTCAACCGAGACGTTTTTGACATCGATGGTGCATCGTTGCTGCCAATCATCCCAAGACAGCTTTCTCTCCCAAGTAGTGGCTCTCCAGCCTTTACCCTTCATCCTGCAGACGAACTTGATCAGATCACCCGAGCACACGACATCGCCGAAGTACTCTGGGGCGTCGGTGATGCTGGCCCTCGACGTGGGGAAGGGGATGAATCTGCTGACAGGACATTCATCAAACAAGTTGCAAACAAGGACAATGCCACGGAAGAGATCAACCCAGCCCAGTGAATTTGCTCCCACTGCGATCTGCTTCGAGCTGGAATGTATATCAAACAACAACTTGTCAGGCTCTGACAATTGCAACAGGGCATCCTTGCTTCTGCGCCATGCCTTTGTCTCGGAGGAAAAAATGTAGACACTATAATGCCAATCTTGATCGGTAGAATCCCATTGATGATCAAGGAAGGCCACTGCATAATGCTCGTCGCCGCAAGGCAGGATACCGAATTGTTGGGATGCAAAGGCATCGACCCTGGGGCAAGGGCCCGGGAGGAGGTGCAAAGAGGGCTTCCCGGCGGGGATTCCACGGGCGGAATAGACAAAGTGGTGGACGGACTCGTCGATGGTGACGCAGAAGAGCAGGAAGGCAGCCTCGGCGCAGATGATGTACGGCGGGGCGTCGGAGCAGAGGTCAGAGTCGTCGATGCCCGGACAGTGGACGGAGAAATGGGAGACGGACGGCGGGTCGGCGATCCAGAAGGACACCTCCACGGGCTGGCCCTCCCTCGTACGGCACACAGCAGTGGTCGCGTTCCGGTCGCCGGAGATGTGCGCCCTATTGTTGATTAGCGCCCAGTCAGAGGCAGCAGAGGAGGGCGGGGTGGCGGCGGCGCCGGCGTGAGGGCCGATTAGGGCGTCGGGGCCGCCGGAAACGGTCGAGTGTGCCATGGATCCGGGGACTTTTGCCTTGGGGATGAACCCTAGGATTGGGGACTGGGGTTTGTGGCGACTTGGAGAAGAAGAAGGTCGAGGAGGAAGAAGGGGAAAGCAGAGCACGAGAGAGAGAAGGGGAGAACTATTTCATTCCATACTGTATAATTTTCTCATGCCGGACAGCTCGTTACACACACGACACTCACACTCACGCACGGCCCTCGGCCCACACAAGCCACAAATGACCCGCAAAAGAAAAAACAAATTTGACCCACTAGTCGAATTCCACTTAGCCACTATGTTTTTTTTTTCAGAAAAACTTACGATCAATTCATCTTCAATCATGGCACTATAACAAACACCACAAAAAATAAAAATTAGTTCCAGGTCCGTGGTCCACCTAGCAATGACTATAAGCACTGGAGTGAGCCGAAGGTGTGCTGCCATCATCGCCCCTCCCTTGTTGGAGCCGGGCAAACCTTGTTCTAGTAGACAGTCAGGAATTCGTCATGCTAAGGCCCGTAAGACCAGCGCACCAGAGCAACAACCATCGCCCATGAAGAAAGATGTAGACCGGAAGGGTCAAATCTATAATCACCAAAACGAAGGCGGACGAAGAATGGATCCAAACAGATCCACCAATGACTAACACCGACCGAATCCCGTAAGATCCGACAGAGACACAACTCCACACACCCTCCAGCGACACTCGACGCACCATCGGGGCGAGGATAGAACGTAAGAGATATTATTCCTATTGAGGGACATCGCCGCCGGCACACGGCCCCAATCATGACGTTGAACCTAACAAAAACAAGAAAAGGGTCCCTCCCGTCAGCGGGGGGGGGGGGGGGGGGGCAAGGCCCTCCGCATCTCCATGGCCCAAAGTCCATCGAAGATGGGACGGACCGACAGCGAGGCCGATGGGAGGAGGAGGAAAGCTTGAGGTCTTTTCTTGTGGAGGAGGAAAGAGACTTTACGGCCGCAGCTGGTACGTACTGCAACAACACTATGTTCTCCCGCCTTCTTCTTACGTTTCTAAAAAACCTGGCTCAGCAACGCCCAACTGCGGTGAGGTGCTGACACTGAGGTCGGTGAAAGTTAAAAAAGTAGCTCATGACTCGGCTCGAATCGACTCGAACTCGAAGACTAATGAGTCAAGACAAGCTTTATTTTAAGATCGTTTATAGACCAAGTTAAACGAGCCGAGTTCACGACTTCTCACGTAACTCGTTAGTTTCGGTATAAAAATCAGCCATCCTACATCACCTTGCATCGCAGGCGAGCCACATAGGCACAACAGGGGTGAAAAGATCGATATGGTTGACTAGAGGGGGGTGAGTAGGAAACTACCAATTTTTAGCTCTTTTAATCAAATTAGGTTAACAACAAAATAGGTTGTCTAGATGCAACTAGGTAGACAACCTATATGACAAGCACAACAACAAGCTCACAAGCAAGCACAAGTTACAAACACAACATAAGCTTGCACAAAGTAAATGTAAGAAGCAACTGCAAGTGAAGACGATGAAGACGAGGATGTGTTATCGAAGTCCCCTCCTTTTTGCGGTGGTATGTCTCCATTGGAGCGGTGTGGAGGCACAATGCTGCCCAAGAAGCCACTAGGGTCAACATTTTCTCCTCACATACTCGCACAATGCAAGATGCCGTGAATCCACTAGCAATGTCCTTGAAGGCGGAAACCAAACCTTTACAAACAAGGTTGGGGCTCTCTCCACAACTTAATTCGAGGCTCCCACCACCACCACGAAGCTTCACGGCTCCAAGGTGCTCTTCCATAAGGTGCACAAACACCCAAGAGAACAAGATCCGCAAAGGATTAGTGGAGGGAATCAAATATCTCTCGGTGGAAGTGTAGATCGGGCCCTGTCCTCCAAACCCTAGAAGATCAACAAGTTTTGATGGCTATGTAGAGAGATCGGGCAAAAATTGAGCTTAGGGCAACAATGGAGCTTAGGGGGAAAGAGGTGGTTCTTCTTGGGGAAGAAGACCCCATCTATATAGTGGGGCAAAGGATCCAATTGTTATCTACCTAGCCCGCTGATAAGTCTCCGTCGTATCTACTTTTCCTAACGCTTTTCCTCTTGTTTTGGACTCTAATTTGCATGATTTGAATGAAACTAACCCGGACTGATGTTGTTTTCAGCAGAACTATCGTGGTGTTGTTTTTGTGCAGAAATAAAAGTTCTCGGATTGGAATGAAATTTTTTGGAGAGTTATTTCAGAAAAAAAGAAAAATACTGGAGCCAAGAACCACCGGAGGGGGGCCACAGGGTGAGCACAACCCACCCGGGCGCCCCCCCTCCAGGCGCGCCCAGGTGGGTTGTGCTCACCTGGTGGCCCCGCAGACCCTGATTCCAACTCTATAAAATCCCATATTTGGAGAAAAAAATCGGGGATGAAGTTTCATTGCGGTTCACGATACGGAGCCGCCGCCACCTCCTGTTCTTCATCGGGAGGCCAGATCTGGAGTCCGCTTGGGGCTCCGGAGAGGGGGATCTTCGATCTTCGTCATCACCAACCCTCCTTCATCGCCAATTCCATGATGCTCCCCACCGGGAGTGAGTAATTCCTATGTAGGCTCGCTGGTCGGTGAGGAGTTGGATGAGATTCATCATGTAATCGAGTTAGTTTTGGTAGGGTTTGATCCCTAGTATCCACTATGTTCTGAGATTGTTGTTGTTATGACTTTCCCATGCTTAATGCTTGTCACTTTGGGGCCGGGTGCCATGATTTCAGATCTGAATCGTTTATGTTTTCACCATTATATCTATGTCCTAGATCCGATCTTGCAAGTCATATTCACCTTACGTGTAATGATCGGTAAACCCCGGAGTGACAATAGTCGGGATACTTTCCGGTGATGACCGTAGTTTGAGGAGTTCATGTATTCACTGTGTGCTAATGTTTTGTTCCTGTTCCCTATTAAAAGGAGACCTTAATATCACTTAGTTTCCTTATGGACCCCGCTACCACGGGAGGGTAGGACGAAAGATGTCATGCAAGTTCTTTCCATAAGCACATATGACTATTTACGGAATACATGCCTACATTATATTTATAAACTGGAGCTAGTTTTGTATAGCCCTAGGTTATGACTGTTATATGATGAATATCATTCAACGAATCTACCGATCCAATGCCTACGAATTTCCTACATATTGTTCTTGCTAAGTTATTACCGCTGCTGTTACTATTTCACTTGCTACAAAATCATTGCTACCACTGTTATCGTTACTATTGCTGTCACTACTACTATCAAAATCTATTATATTATTGTGCTACTGATCATTTTGTTGCAGATAATTAATCTCCGGGTGTGGTTGAATTTACAACTCAGCTGCTAATACTTGCAAATATTCTTTGGCCCCCCTTGTGTCGAATCTATAAATTTGGGTTGAATACTCTACCCTCAAAAACTGTTGCGATCCCCTATACTTGTGGGTTATCAAGACCTTTCTCTGGCACCGTTGCCAGGGAGCATAGCTATATTTGTTGAGTCACTTGAGATTATTATCTATTTATCACTATGAAGAATCTGAAGGATACCAAGACTAAGATTTTTCCCTCTAAGACGAGGGGAGGTAAGGAATTGTCATCTAGCTCTGCACTTGATTCACCTTCTATTTTGAGTAGACTTGCAACACCACCACATGCTATTAATCCTGATTTGTTGCAAGTTATTGATGATGCTACTTCTCTGAATGCTACTCATGATGATGCTAGTACCTTGCTTGATGATAATGTGCCACTAGGTGAATTTCTTGATGAACAACTTGCTAGAGCTAAAGTGAATGAAATTGCTGGAACTGATGAAATTATTGAAACTGATGAAGCACTTGAAACTGAAAATCTTGAAACACCTATTAGACCTAGTCCTCCTAGATATGAAATGCCTAAGATACCTGAAGGTTATGTTATGGATGAGGAGATGATACGTCTCCAACGTATTTATAATTTTTTATTGTTCCATGCTGCTATATTATCATTCTTGGATGTTTTATAATCATTTTATAGTCATTTTATATTATTTTTGTTACTAACCTATTGACATAGTGCCAAGTGCCAGTTGCTGTTTTTTGCATGTTTTTTACATCGCAGGAAATCAATATCAAACGGAGTCCAAACACCGCAAAACTTTTTGTGGATTTTTTATGGACCAGAAGACCACCAATGGGCCAGAGCTGCACCTGGGGGTGCCCCGAGGGGGGCACAACCCACCAGGGCGCGCCTGGGGGCCCAGGCGCGCCCAGGTGGGTTGTGCCCACCTCGGTGGCCTCCTGCACCCCCTCTTTGCCCTATAAATTCCCAAATATTCAAAAAACCCTCGGGGTTAACCTAGATCAGAAGTTCCGCCGCCGCAAGGATATGTAGCCACCGAAAACCAATCTGGAACTGATGAAATTATTGAAACTGATGAAGCACTTGAAACTGAAAATCTTGAAACACCTATTAGACCTAGCCTTCCTAGATATGAAATGCCTAAGATACCTAAAGGTTATGTTATGGATGAGGCGATGATACGTCTCCAACGTATCTATAATTTTTGATTGTTCCATGCTGCTATATTATCATTCTGTTGGGTAACGCAGCAGAAAACAAAAAATTTCTGACCTACGCACCAGCCCAGGACCACTATGGAGACTGCATACATGGTTTGATCTTTTTCGTTACCGACACGTAGCGCAGCGGAAGCAGAGTCGATGACGAACGGCGGTGCAGATCCCCGCAGATAGGATTTACAACCTCCCAACCGCGAGGATGTATGCCCTCATCCGCCCCACGGATAGCCCTCCGGGAGGCGGTCGGACAGTCCCTCGGACTGTGTCGCGGATAACCCTTCTGGAGGACCCTCAAAACTCGGACGGTCACTCGGACAGCCCTTCGGGAACTCGGACCGTCACTTGGACAACCCTTTGGGATGCACTCTCAAAACAGCCCCTCGGGCAAAAGGATCGAGACTACGACCTCTCTACGGGGTTGCACACATACGGTGTCATCTATCCGGCAGGGCTTCGTCGTCCAGAACTAGTTCCCACCGGAACCCAGACAACTTTTCGGCTCTACGAAACTATTTCGCTGGGAGGGAGAGAGAAGCCAGATCATGCATGGCACTTGTATGTGAGAAAGAGTGTGTCTTTAGGCAGCCCCCTCCACTCCTATTTATAGGCCAAGCCCAAGGGTGGCTTCTCCAAGAAGCCAAGGGGATAATACCAAAAGGCCCTCAAGGTGGCTTCTCCAAGAAGCCAAGCAAAAAGCACTTTCAGTATTCATGACAACATTTTTCAGCGTCCATTCAAACTGAAAATATTTATGTGGGCTCAGAACATTTCCAGTACCCACTAAAATAATTTTCAACGCGTTCCGAAACAATTTCGCTTTAGTGATTTTAATCTGCGAAAAGCAAACAAGAATGCGTTTTCACTATTCATGGAGACAATTTTTCGCGTCCATTAAATCCAAAAATATTTCTGTGGGTCTTAGAATAATTCCAGTACCCACTAAAATGATTTTGGATTCGTTCTGAAACAATTTCAGATTAGTGAATTTCATCTGCGAAAAACAACCAAAGCGGTACCGGCAGCTCCAAAACATTTTCGGTTTTTATCCCCAAAAATTCCCAGAAGTTTCCAGAATAATTCTGGCACCCTCCAAGAATTATCAGGCGTGTCACGAAACCAATTTGACTTAATGGTATGTCCCGAAACAACTTTTTTGTGTTACGAAACTATTTCGCTATTCTCTCCCCGGAACTCTTCCATTGTCTCCGAAACTTTTTCGGCAAATTTCTCTCAGACTCCCTGTCTAGTATTCAGCAGATAGATGACCCTTAAGCGTGTGACCCTATAGGTTCTGTGAAGCATAGACATGACCGGAACACTTTCCGATCCAATGATCAACATCGGAGTCGTGGACACCCATATTGACCCCTATACCCACACGAATGAATATTCGAGTGAACCTCCAGTTGCCGTGTGCTATTCCTGTTGCTTCGTGATATGTTACAAAGACCCGAGGTGAGATTTACTTGCATCCCCGTGGATCAACAACTTGTCCACTATGCTAGTTACCTCGTTACTGGTTTTGTTCTCTTATCTCGTTTCCGTGTTTCGGCATCCCTGTGATCAAATCACACTGTGTCTGGCCAGACGATGATGGATACCATAACACTGAGAGGGCCCGAGAATATCTCTCCATCGTCGGAGGAGCAAATCCCAATCTTGAGCTATCAAGTTACTTGACATACTTTTCCATGAACCCGTAAGCCGCCGTAATAGCCACCATTTACAGATGACGTTTAACAAACCCCAAAGTTCATGAAGCAAGCATGAAGAAACTCGATACTCTCATGGTCTAAGGAATCATGCAAACGTTAACCATCTCTGTGTTATGTGCCATTAACTTGTGACGAATGAATCTCATAGCATAGCATCAATCTGGGTCGATTCAACACAAATGTTCTCTTAACATTGTGCCCTCAAAGTTGCTGGCATTGACATGCCCATGATCAGGAAAACAGAACCATCATGCAACACTTGAGCTAGTCTTAGAGGCCAGACTAAGAATACTTCTTACCGTTTATTATTCCACACATGCATATGAGTCTTCCTCCGAGCCTCTTGTTATTGCAGACTTGAGAACCATAGCAGTTATAGCATGGAACATAAACATAATTATGAACTTGGAGATAAATATCATTTATTATTGCCTCTAGGGCATATCTCCTACAGACTCCCACTTGCACTAGAGTCAATAATCTAGTTAATGCTAATGCACTTTACACCTATGGCATACTGGTGTAAAAAAATGCTTCGCATGTGGTATAGCCTGATGTCCATCGGATCTGGCAACTTCAGCTCCGTGTGTATCTCTGCATATCCTCGCGTTTTCACGCTTTCACAAAATTCATATTTTGTGCGGACTTGGCTTTGTATATATGTGAATCATTGGTCGAAACCTGATTCCTCAGACTGAGCTATGGAGCAACTATCTGCAATAGTGTTCCATTGACCAAAGCCTTCTTGGAACCATACTAAGTTCATGAATGAACTATATGATTCAACATCTTTCTCTTTGTCGCTTCTAAAGCGGCAACATACTTCGCCTTTGTTATAGAATTCGCCACAGTAACTTGTTTGGAACAATTTCCAACTAATTGTGCCACCATATTGTGTGTTACACAAAACCCTAAATTTAAATCGAAAACCGCATGGAGAAAAGATGAAGACTGTATCGACGTAACCTTTTACAACAAACTCTTCATGATCTCCACTTGCGAGGAAACATGTCATAAGTGCTACTTTAGTACTCAATGACCCTTTTTCACTATTGTCCCATGATCAGTACTTTTGATCACTTTGGTATCTATACTTGCAACAGCTTGGGAGTATTGGACATATCTGGTTGTTTTACATACCATGGAATACATGATTAATCCAAACACATGAGTGTGTGGAATCTCCATCATGTATTTTGCTCATCAGTGTTTTGGGACACTGATTCTTGCAAAAACTCTTTCCATGTGACTTCGGCAAGAATCAC
This sequence comes from Aegilops tauschii subsp. strangulata, assembly GCF_002575655.3. Classification (NCBI taxonomy): domain Eukaryota; kingdom Viridiplantae; phylum Streptophyta; class Magnoliopsida; order Poales; family Poaceae; genus Aegilops; species Aegilops tauschii. The sequence goes on along the minus strand of NC_053037.3, from coordinate 27,190,365 downwards.
ACCTTGTCGTTCTTAGTGCTAAACGGTTTTAGCATCCTTTCAATATGTATTTTTGCTCAGCCCCATTAGGTAAATCTATCTTCATAGATCATTATGCCTAATATCAAGGCTATTTAGCCCAAGCGCTTCATCGGAAAACTATTTTCAAATGAAGTCCTAATTCATGTCAAGAAATTTATTTCCAATTAACAATGTGTCAAGCACACAAGGTTTTCAGAAATATTTTTATGCTCTCACTTACTTTCTTGAAACCACAAGCATCTTCGTTACTCATTGAAGAAGTCAAACCCCTTTGACCATTCCATCAAAAATGAAGATTCCAACTCCATTTTGCTCTCTTCTATCCATTGCTGGAACTCTGAAGTTTGCATACTTACTAACATACTCTGGACTGACAAAATACTTTGGATTGTATCACATACAAGTCCTAGGTTGTATTTCCATTTCATGGAAATTATTTAGTCATCCATGTTGCATATCTCATGTTTGAAATATGTATTAATTGCTAGTTTAACCCGAACCGACTTTAAGCATTGCTACGGTGAGACAATCTCATTGTAGTCAACTCCTTGAACTTGTTATTGCAACAAGTCGAGCTTAATGGATAAAACATTTTTATCCATATCAGTTTATAGTCCCATTACAATCCGTTAGACTCCAAGTCTTTCGGAGGGTTTATCAAGATTTAAATCTTGAATCATTTATGGAAACTATCTCGGATTATATTGGCATTCAGCCAATTCTGGAGTCAGGGCCCATCAACGCTTCCTTGTGTATCATAGGTATACTGTTGTCTAACAACAATATCTCGTTTGCGCACCTGTGAGGTTTGCACGAGCTTTGCCTACGTTGTTCAGCTACAAGTTCGACCGAAGTCCATACATCTAATGTAGAGGCTTCCGTATTAGTCGCAGTAGGAAACTCTGGAATTACTTCCAAGGTTCCTTTCCTTTGACCTGATGACGAAGATACTTGTTATCTCGTCGAGTTGCACTGTCCTCCCACTTACCCTTTTGCAAGAACTATTCTCTTTAAAAGCATACCGTTTTGTGGCAAAAAACCTTTGCCTCGGTATAGTGGTGGGGAATACCCAATGACTTGGGGTAACTTACAAAGTAGCACTTGTCTGATTTGGAATAGATTTGTAACCTTTTACACAAGGCCCATATTCCAAATGTTAAGAAAAGATATAACATGGTTGGGCGTACCATACCATGCCGTCATTTCAACAGACCTGATGGAGCTCTTTTCAGTGTAAAAGCCGCAGTCTCTAAAGCATTACTCTTTAAAAGTGATACTGGCAAATTTATTTATGTCATCTTTGATCTTACCATGTCATAAATGGTTTGATTACATCTTCACAGACATTCCACTCATAGTGGTGTTCCAGGAGTTGTAAGTTATGAAACTCTTTTCACAACTCATCAGACATTCGCTAAACTTGTAACTCAAATATTCCTTTCTGCAATACAATTGCAGAAACATAATTTCCTTGTTACAATAACTTCTACCTCATTTTTGAAAACCTTTCGAATGATTTCAAAAGATCCAGACTTACGTCTCATCAAGCAAATATCCATATATCTACTTGAGTCATTTCTGAAGATATATAAATCCACTACTTGCAACAACATTTATTGAACTACACACATCAAAATGTATGATCACCAATAAGTTTGTTGCTCGTTCCTTATGACCTGTGAATGGTATTTCAGTCACTTCACTTTTCGGAGAAAAGTTGCAAGTGTCAGATGATTCAAAATCAAACGACTTCAAAATCCATCATAATGGAATTTTTCCATGCGGGTTTCTCCAATGTGACCAAATGCAGTGCCACACATGTGTGGTATTCTCATAGTCTTGCGACATTTAGCGTCAGTGTTATGGATGTATCATTTTACCATCAATACTCATAACATACACCCCATCTTGGATGGAAGCATGGCCCTTCATATTATTCATAATACTGAACAACAATTGTTCTTTTATGAACAACCCTTTTGCAATAAACATTGTGCAATGGGCTAGAGTGTAAGAAACTCTAAAATGAATTATGAAAGTAAACATAGAGGTAATATATTAATATCATTATTCATAACATACATCTCATTCATAATGAAAGTATGGCCCTTATGTTTATTCATAATACTGAACATCAAAAGTTTTCTTATGAACAACCTTCTTGCAAGATACCTTATGCAAAGGGCTAGAGTGTGAGAAACTCTAAAATGAATTATGAAAGAAAATACATAGGTAATACACCGATGGAAGGTATAGTAACTTTTACTATGTTCCCAGCATGTATTAAAACCTCATTCCTGGCTAGTCTTTTTAGGCAATAGTAGCTCTTACATTGATTCGCAACAGAATGCAATCCAGCGGGTATCTTTGCGATTAACTCACAATACCCAAGAATTAGTGATTACCATGTTTAACCATAATTCCCAAGAACTATATCTTTGACCAGCCTTCTATACATCAAAAACTTGTATGACATTCATACATGAGCTGGATATTCCAGTCATCTTTTTTTCTGCCTTTATACTTCTAACAGTTTAACTTTTAGTATTTCCCCTACTCGCAAAAGAAGCACCCAACTTAAGAGTGGCATTAGCCCCGGACTTCCTAGGCGTGTAAGTCGTACTAACACCATTTGGATACTTCCTTTCTCTTTAATTTGTTGTTTTATTCACCTTTCATCATATGACAGGCGTTCTTCTGGATCCCTCTCTTATCAGTCTAATGCGTAGTAAACACTTTACTAATAATTTGCAAACAAACATTGCTTTGGATATTTCATATCTTTCAGCCTTTGTTTGTATCTGCAAATTAATTTTCAGTTCCATGAATATCACATAACTATCCCAAAACTTTCAAAGTTCGGGTTTCATGGAAGCAAACATATTGTACTTGACCGTAACAAAATTCTAGCTTTTGGATCGAAGGATGAGAGTCACATCATCCATAGCATTTGTGGGAGGATACCGAAAGCATGCGATAGGACAAAGTCCTTCTCGGCACTCTTGAGGACAATCCTCACATTACGTTACCAATCGTAAAGTTTTAACCAGATATTTAATAGCTATTCAATTTTATCAGGGAAGGTGGAAACGCGAGCCATTATTCTACAACTATTTTGCAAGAAACACTTAGACAATGTTCATAATTAATTGCACTGAGAATTAAACATGTTAATTCAACAGTGCGCTCCCACTCAAATCAATATCTCTCAAAATTGATTATGAGTGACACAAGACCCGCATATCCATTCAACGCCATTGAACGAGATGAACACTGATCGCGCGAAATTCAATCGGTAGGCAAACTTGCCGATCACATCTCTATGTGAACCTTGTTCATCTTTTGATGGGCATGTTCCGAGCTCAGGGAGATCCTTCCAGAACGTCAAGACAACCAAGTGATCTTGCTGCGAGGTCTCAACTCACCCGCCTCACACTTCCCTAATCGTTCATACCCAGGGAGATCCTGCGATACCCCGAAAAGTTAGGTGCCATGATGGTGCTACACTTGGGAGAACACTAAATACTTGATATTTTTTCTTTGAGAGATAACCCTAATAAAAGCAACTACCGTACAATCAAGAAGGGTGCATCAAGAGGGATAAACATCTCAGGCAATTCATAATAGCATGATATGGTATAGCCTCTTCTGACGGAGAAGTCAAGTATTTCTTCGTCTTCGGCATTCGCGTCGGTGTTCACCTTCGCGAAGATTGCCACCACCTTGTCGATGCACCAGATAATATCGCTATCTCCATAGCGGATAAAATAAATGCGTTACTTAAGGTTGACACGCAGGTCATTAAAGTGCAATCATATGGCTCCAGCCATCATGCCGAATCATGACACGCAGGTCATGTTAATTACATCATATAGTCATCTCATACATAATTAAATTGAATATGAGCATTGCTATACCACATCACATGCACATGCAAACCCTCCTGCAAAACCAAGTTAGACGTTTCTAATCGGTTCATGCAAAAACTTGTTTTTCGTGGCTTCTAAGGTTTCGACTTAAACCGCAGCTACCAACTATTTATCATCAAGTATGATTATTCAAGTTCCTAGATTAACATCTCGGGGTGTATGAAACACGAGATAATTAAATCTCGAGCCCCATACTAAACTTCGTCATACGCATGACCCCCGTGCAGATCATATCTGCAATGCCCTTTCATCTGCGAATTTCATCTTTCTTTTGACTATGGCAGAACCCAAAGAACTGATAGCACTTCCATGATCAATCAGGATCACGGATTGCCAGAACTTTATCAAATTCCACCATGATGTCTTGAGATTGAGCAAACGCAAATTCTAGGGAAGCAACAAGAACTTCGGGTGACATATTTCATCTGTCACACGCATAAATAATTTTCAGCAATAGATCTCATCTACTCCAAAATTTTATTATGCAATACCCATACATCTCCATGTATTCTAGATCGTAACCTGCATCTACGCATAGCACGGCTCTTGATGCCACTGTTGGGTAAAGCAGCAGAAAACAAAAAATTCTGACCTATGCACCAGCCCAGGACCACTATGGAGACTGCATACATGGTTTGATCTTTTTCGTTACCGAATCGTAGCGCAGCGGAAGCAGAGTCGATGACGAACGACGGTGCAGATCCCCACAGCTAGGATTTACAACCTCCCAACCGCGAGGATGTATACCCTCATCCGCCCCACGGATAGCCCTCCTGGAGGCGGTCGGACAGTCCCTCTGACTGTGTCGCGGACAGCCCTTCGGGAGGACCCTCAAAACTCGGACGGTCACTCAGACAGCCCTTCGGGAGGACTCACAGAACTCGGACCGTCACTTGGACAGCCCTTTGGGAGGCACTCTCAAAACAGTCCCTCGGGCAAAAGGATCGAAACTAGGACCACTCTACGGGGTTGCACACATACGGTGTCATCTATCCGGCAGGGCTTCACCGTCCAGAACTATTTCCCACCGGAACCCAGACAGCCTTTCGGCTCTACGAAACTATTTCGCTGGGAGGGAGAGAGAAGCCGGATCATGCATGACACTTGTATGTGAGAAAGAGTGTGTCTTTAGGCAGCCCCCTCCACTCCTATTTATAGGCCAAGCCCAAGGGTGGCTTCTTCAAGAAGCCAAGGGGATAATACCAAAAGGCCCTCAAGGTGGCTTCTCCAAGAAGCCAAGCAAAAAGCACATTCACTATTCATGACAACATTTTTCAGCGTCCGTTCGAACTGAAAATATTTATGTGGGCTCAGAACATTTCCAGTACCCACTAAAATAATTTTCAACGCGTTCCGAAACAATTTCGGTTTAGTGATTTTAATCTGTGAAAAGCAAACAAGAATGCGTTTTCACTATTCATGGAGACAATTTTTCGCGTCCATTAAATCCAAAAATATTTCTGTGGGTCTTAGAATAATTCCAGTACCCACTAAAATGATTTTGGATTCGTTCTGAAACAATTTCAGATTAGTGAATTTCATCTGCGAAAAACAACCAAAGTGGTACCGGCAGCTCCAAAACATTTTCGGTTTTTATCCCCAAAAATTCCCAGAAGTTTCCAAAATAATTCTGGCACCCTCCAAGAATTATCAGGTGTGTCACGAAACCAATTTGACTTAATGGTATATCCTGAAACAACTTTTTTGTGTTACGAAACTATTTCGCTATTCTCTCCCCGGAACTCTTCCATTGTCTCCGAAACTTTTTCGGCAAATTTCTCTCAGACTCCCTGTCTAGTATTCAGAAGATAGATGACCCTTAAGCGTGTGACCCTATAGGTTCGGTGAAGCATAGACATGACCTGAACACTTTCCGATCAATGATAAACATCGGAGCCGTGGACACCCATATTGACCCCTATACCCACACGAATGAATTTTCGAGTGAACATCCAGTTGCCGTGTGCTATTCCTGTTGCTTCGCGATATGTTACAAAGACCCGAGGTGAGGTTTACTTGCATCCCCGTGGATCAACAACTTGTCCAGTATGCTAGTTACCTCGTTACTGGTTTTGTTCTCTTTTCTCATTTCCGTGTTCCGGCATCCCTGTGATCAAATCACACTGTGTCTAGCCAGACGATGATGGATACCGTAACACCGAGAGGGCCCGAGAATATCTCTCCATCGTCGGAGGAGCAAATCCCAATCTTGAGCTATCAAGTTACTTGACATACTTTTCCATGAACCCGTAAGCCGCCGTAATAGGCACCCATTTACGGATGACGTTTAACAAACCCCAAAGTTCATGAAGCAAGCATGAAGAAACTCGATACTCTCATGGTCTAAGGAATCATGCAAACGTTAACCATCTCTGTGTTATGTACCATTAACGTGACAAATGAATCTCATAGCGTAACATCAATCCGGGTCGATTCAACACAAATGTTCTCTTAACATTGTGCCGTCAAAGTTGTTGGCATTGACATGCCCATGATCAGGAAAACAGAACCATCATGCAACACTTGAGCTAGTCTTAAAGGCCAGACTAAGAATACTTCTTACCGTTTATTATTCCACACGCGCATATGAGTCTTCCTCCGAGCCTCGTGTTATTGCAGACTCGAGAACCATAGCAGTTATAGCATGGAACATAAACATAATTATGAACTTGGAGATAAATAATATCATTTATTATTGCCTCTAGGGCATATCTCCTACACATTCTTGGATGTTTATAATCATTTTATATCATTTTTTGGTACTGACCTAGAAATAGTGCCAAGTGCCAGTTGCTGTTTTTTGCATGTTTTTTACATCGCAGGAAATCAATATCAAACGGAGTCCAAACACCGTGAAACTTTTTGTGGAGTTTTTATGGACCAGAAGACCACCAATGGGCTAGAGCTGCACCTGGGGGTACCCCGAGGGGGGCACAACCAACCAGGGCACGCCTGGGGGCCCAGGCGCGCCCAGGTTGGTTGTGCCCACCTCGGTGGCCTCCTGCACCCCCTCTTTGCCCTATAAATTCCCAAATATTCCAAAAACCCTCGGGGTTAACCTAGATCAGAAGTTCCGCCGCCGCAAGGATATGTAGCCACCGAAAACCAATCTAGACCCCGTTCCGGCACTCCGCCGGAGGGGGAAATCACACCGGTGGCCATCTTCGTCATCCCGACGGCCACCACGATGAGGAGGGAGTATCCACCCTCGGGGTTGAGGGTTTGTACAAGTAGCTATGTGTTTAATCTCTCTCTCTCTAGTGTTCTTGAGATGTCATGATCTTGATGTATCGCGGGCTTTGTTAATATAGTCGGATCATATGGTGTTTTCCCCTCCCTATCTTGTTGTTATGAATTGAGTTTTTCCCTTTGAGATTTCGTGTTATCGGATTGAATACTGATGTCTACTACACAACCTTCTTCTTGTAGACGTTGTTGGGCCTCCAAGTGCAGAGGTTTGTAGGACAGCAGCAAATTTCCCTCAGGTGGATGACCTAAGGTTTATCAATCCGTGGGAGGCGTAGGATGAAGATGGTCTCTCTCAAGCAACCCTGCAACCAAATAACAAAGAGTCTCTTGTGTCCCCAACACACCCAATACAATGGTAAATTGTATAGGTGCACTAGTTCGGCGAAGAGAGGGTGATACGAGTGCAATATGGATGGTAGATATAGGTAATTGTAATCTGAAATTATAAAAACAGCAAGGTAACTAATGATAAAAGTGAGCGTAAACGGTATTACAATGATAGGAAACAAGGCCTAGGGTTCATACTTTCACTAGTGCAAGTTCTCTCAACAATAATAACATAATTGGATCATATAAATATCCCTCAACATGCAACAAAGAGTCACTCCAAAGTCACTAATAGTGGAGAACAAACGAAGAGATTATGGTAGGGTACAAAACCACCTCAAAGTTATCCTTTCGGATCGATCTATTCAAGAGTCCGTAGTAAAATAACACGAAGCTATTCTTTCCGTTCAATCTATCATAGAGTTCGTACTAGAATAACACCTTAAGACACAAATCAACCAAAACCCTAATGTCACCTAGATACTCCATTGTCACCTCAAGTATCCGTGGGTATGATTATACGATATGCATCACACAATCTCAGATTCATCTATTCAACCAACACAAAGTACTTCAAAGAGTGCCCCAAAGTTTCTACCGGAGAGTCAAGACGAAAACGTGTGCCAACCCCTATGCATAGGTTCATGGCGGGAACCCGCAAGTTGATCACCAAAACATACATCAAGTGGATCACGTGATATCCCATTGTCACCACAGATAAGCACGGCAAGACATACATCAAGTGTTCTCAAATCCTTAAAGACTCAATCCGATAAGATAACTTCAAAGGGAAAACTCAATCCATTACAAGAGAGTAGAGGGGAGAAACATCATAAGATCCAACTATAATAGCAAAGCTCGCGATACATCAAGATCGTGCCAAATCAAGAACACGAGAGAGAGAGATCAAACACATAGCTACTGGTACATACCCTCAGCCCCGAGGGTGAACTACTCCCTCCTCGTCATGGAGAGCGCTGGGATGATGAAGATGGCCACCGGTGAGGGATCCCCCCTCCAGCAGGGTGCCGGACACTACAAAAAAAAGAAACATCCGTGACATTTTGGGCCGAACAAAGTTTTTTCTGTCATACATATGACACTTCTATGACGATAATTGTGACAAAACCCGGTATCATCATAGATGTGGTGGGCTCCTACTTCTATGACAAAAAATCATGACAGAAAATGGGCTTTTCATCCTGGGCGGGCCGGAGACGCAGCTGCATGACATTCTTTGGGCCGTCCATGACGGAAAAAACCGTGGCAGAAGCAAGGGCGAGGAAAATTTCGGGTAGTTCCCGGTTACGGCGGGCGGTCAGGGGCCGAGCGATGCGCGTTTCTCTTGTACACGTACGCACGTGTGTGCGAGGCGTTGGCTCTAACTGAACCCGGGCGAGGCATTGGGCTCTAACTGAACCCGAGCGATTGCACTGCAGGCTACACGTTACTGAACCCGAGCGATCGATCGATGGCTGTTAACTGAACTCGATCGAGCGATTCCTTCGCTACTGCTGCTAACTGAAGCCGATAGATGCTGCCTCTCTGGATGAAAAGTGAGCGTTGGGGGGGGGGTTGGATGAACAGTGAGCGGTGGCGTTGCCTCTGGATGAACAGGACCCTGTGGTGTGGAGGGCTGGATGAACAGTAGATGGTGGAGGGGTGGCCGTGGAGGGGTGGTTGAACAGTAGCCGGTGGAGTAGCGCGCGGTGGAGGCTGGATGAACAGGAGCCCGTGGAGGTTGGAGGAGGTCGACGGTAGCCCGTGGAGGCTGGAGGAGGTCGACGGTGGAGATGAACAGTATCCCGTGGAGTCCCGTTTTGCGGTACGCCACACCCCTCCCGATGAACAGGACCCCCGTTTCGACCGTAGCGCTCCAACACAAGTCCGTTTCGTCCGTTTTGCGGTACGCCACACCCCTCCCGATGAACAGGACCCCCGTTTCGACCGTAACGCTCCAACACAAGTCCGTTTCGTTCGTTTTGCGGTACGCCACACCCCTCCCGATCAACAGGACCCCCGTTTCGACCGTAGGAGGTCCGTTTCCTCCGTTTTGCGGTACGCCAGACCCCTCCCGATGAACATGATCCCGTTTCGAACGTGGCCGGTCGAACGCAAGGCCGTTTCCTCCGTTCTGCGGTACACCAGGCCTCGTTTACATCGCCTGTTCCGTCCAAGCCCTCCCGATGAACACGACGACACATTCCGTTCCGACCCAGCTGGTTGGCTCCCACGCGTTCCATTGCCTCCCGATGAACACGACGCATTCCGTTGCCTCCCCATGAACACGACGATGACGCTGTTTCTCCGTTCCGACCCAGCCATGTACACGAGTCCTGGCCGTACGTATGCGCGAGTAGGCGTTCGAGACCCCGCCCATATGTACACATACGTGGCCGTATTTTCTTTCTTGCACACTGGCCGCTGTGCGTTCGTGTACATGCTACGTGCGCACCTCTGCTACGACACGTACGTGCCTCTACTACGACACGTGCGCGCCTCTACATCGACCAGTATATATGTACGTACACGTTCGCGACCAGAATGACAACGCTACGTACGCTTCGACCAGGTGGGTCCCGACTGTCAGGCACTTCCTTGCGTGTGAAGATGTAGCTGGTGGGTCCCAGCAGTCAGGGGGCGAATCTTTTTTTGCCTGGACGCACTTCCTTGCGTGCGAAGATGTAGCTGGTGGGTCCCAGCAGTCAGGGGGAAACGTTTTTTTCGCGAAATACGGTGGCCCATCCGGTGGGTCCCTGCTGTCAGGTGGAGGAATCATTATTTTCTGCGTAATAAGGAGGCACTTCCTTGCTGCGGCCATGGACCCAGCTGTCAGCCTCTCCACGTACAGTCCACGTCCGATGGAAGTCGTTCCTTGACCACGTTGACCACGCCGTGCCGAGAGCACCACGGCGGTGGATGACGGCGAGGCCTAGGAAGGGGATGACTCGGAGCCGGGGAAGACGTGAAAGTGGAAGCCCGCGCGGAGAGGAGTACGAGGGTTCACTGGTTTGGCTGCGGTGTGAGGCTGCCGTCGCCGCAGGGCCTGGCCAGGGGTGGGAATAGTAGGGGGCGGTGAGGCCTCCACAGCAGCACAGCCGGCCATGGGAGGCAGGAGCATGCGTCACGACCGGTGCTGCTTTGGGCGGCTGAAGCTGAAGACCAGAGGTTGAAGAAGCACTACGGCTGTTGGATGGACATCGTACGGTCACTGGAGCTAGAATCGTTCATATTGACTAAAGTTGACAAAGGCCCCTGTCCCAGTCAACTTAGTAGGCCCACAAGTCAGCCTCCCACCATGGTGGGTCCCAGCTAGCAGGGGGAGTATTCATTTTTTTGTGCGTAATAAGGAGGCACTTCCGGTGGGTCCGAGCTGACAGCGGGGGGAACGTTTTTTTCGCGAAATACGGTGGCCCGTTCGGTGGGTCCCAGCAGTCAGGGGGGAAACATTTTTTTTCACGAAATAAGGTGGCCCGTCCAGTGGGTCCCTGCTGTCAGGTGGAGGAATAATTATTTTGCGCGTAATAAGGAGGCACTTCCTTGCGGCCGCCTGGACCCAGCTGTCAGCCTCTCCACGTACAGTACTCTTCCGATGGAAGTCGGTCCTTGACCACGTTGACCACGCCGCGCCAAGAGCACCAGGGCGGTGGACGAGGGCGAGGCCTAGGAAGGGGACGACGCGGAGCCGGTGAAGAGGCAGTAGTGGAAGCCCGCGCGGAGAGGAGTACGAGGGTTCGCTGGTTCGGCTGCGGTGTGAGGCTGCCATCGCTGCAGAATAACAAGGGGTGTGGGTGAGTAGAGGGATGGCCTGGCCAGCGGTGGGAGTAGTACGGGGCGGTGAGGCCTCCGCGGCGTCACAGCCGGCCACGGGAGGCAGGAGCACGCGGCACGACCGGCGCCGCTTTGGGCGGTTGGAGCAAGAAGACCAGAGGTTGAAGAAGCACTACAGCTGTTGGATGAACATCGTACGATCACTGCAGCTAGAATCGTTTATATTGACTAAGTTGACAAAGCCCTTGGTACGCGTCAACTTAGTAGGCCCACAGCTCGGATTTGGCAGAGAAAGTATAGCCCATTTGCGATTTGTAAGAATGTACAGCCTATTTTTTAATTCTAATGGAATTTACTACAGCCCATTTACAGTTTGTTAAAAGTACAGCCCAACTTCTAGCTAGGACAATGATTAATAATTTCAAACAACCACTCAAAATAGAATTCAAAAAAAATTCCCACATTTTGATGGGATCCGAAATATTTTTATCCGAAATTTCTAGTCAGGTTAAATATAATTTCAAAATAAAGTTTTATTACGTTAAAATCCAACAAAATATTGTGCGCGCAACAAGTAATGAAATTGAAATTTTCAAATTCCAAAAATAATATATTTTTTAAACTAATTACGCGTTTGGTGCATAGTTACTGCCCAGTTATTATAATTACATCTCATTTATTATTTCTTCAAGTCCATTTTCTTGTTAAGCCTAATGCATACCTCCTAGGAAAGTTTGCAGCCAAGTGGGGCGGAGAATAACAAGTTGACCCGGATATTGTGTACAACTATCGGCCCAGTTGCATTGCTGATGTTGAAAAAAAGGCCTGTGTAGTACAGTACAACCTAACATGGCTACTCAGCCCACATTCAGCGATGCCGGAAAGGCCCAAACAAGGCTTCTGTACAACTTTTTGAAGTCACTGAGCTCAATTAATAACTTAAGAAAAAAGTTAGATTACAGTGGAACCTAATTAAAAGCTGTCACGAGCAAATAAATAATTCAACGGGTCCCACTTGTGCGTGTGCGTGTGTGTGCGTGCGTGTGTGTGTGTGTGTGAGAGAGAGAGAGAGACCTATCGGTCGATGCTCGTAAATACATCTTTCAGCCATATGCATTGCTGATGCTCAGTAAAAACTTATATAGTTGACACAATCATATAGAACATCATAGCACACTGAACTTGCATACAAAAATTTCACGCAGGCGGCACAATCAGGATGGAAGCAGTGGATCGCTACGGGTAGGGCTATGTTGAAACCAACGAAGTCGTACATAACGGTTCATCGTCTTTATCAATGATGGGGAAATATCTTGAATGTTGTGCAAAGAAAACAGACAGACAACACAATAAGTTCTGCTAGCACATTAAGTTGACGTACAACCCTTTCTAAAAAAAGTTCAGGTACAAAATTAGAATCGGTCACAATCAAATGTACTGGCATATCAGTGCTTCACACCCATAGCTCGGATTTAACTAGTATCTGAAGAGATTCAGTTGTTACCTCAAATTAGAGCACATCCAGGCAGCCAACCCTGCTCTTCTCCCAAAGAAGCAGTGGCCTCCGCCGCGCGATGGAGTAGGCCCTGTGCCATCCATCGTTCCGAGCAACACGGGGAAAGTCTGACGTTGACTCCTGTAATGGACGTCGTCGACGGACCCTGGCACCAGCGGCGGCGGCAGGACTTCGATTGATGGATTGACCACTTCTTCGACATGCACGAACACTCGATACAGGTACATCTCTAACGTGGTCCGCGGCGGCCTTGGTGGCGACGAATAGTACAACCCCGTTTCCTGCACCAGTATCTCAACACCAATCACCTTCGGTATGGTGGACGGCTTCTTCATCCATGCCATAATCGACAGAGCCCAGCTGTCTGGAGGAACAAACATACTTACGAGCTCACCTCCAAGGTTGTTGATAAGCTCGTTCATGGACTCGCTGTTACAAGCACGTCGAGGCATGCCATGGAAGGTAAGCTTTGTTAAAAATTCAAGCTCAGAGGGCACCGAGCCCCATCCTCGGTGCCACCGATCAAAGCTCAGCAGCGCGCCATCGCAGAACAAACGCCGGGAAGATTCGAACACACGACTGCAGTCGAAAGTTGTCCGGAACCTGACGAAGAAATCAGCCAGTGGCGGACAGACTTCGACGAGCAAGTCACTTATTTGGATGCCGTGCGCAATGCCAAGAGCTTTGACAAGGTCGTTCGGTGAGACGGGAGGCCGGTCGCCGTTGATGGTTACCATCAGCACTTTGCCGGCAAACTGGTCGGCAAGCGCCGCCATGCCACTGTTGAGCGACAGCACGCAACGACCGAAGGCAGGACGGACCTCAGGATCTCCGGCTCGGAGATCCGTGTTGACCGGCGACATGATAGTGCGCTTGAGTACAGGGAGTACAGGAGGGGGATTTGGGGGAACTGGAGTAGGAATCGAGATTCCAGAGGTGGGGGAGGGGCGGGAGACTGGGGATGAAAAGGTAGCATGAATTTCGAGCACGCGCCAATATGCTCTCGGCGCGCAAGCGCACGAAAACACCAGTGGCGCCCACATGTCGGCCTAAGAGTCCTTATTCTTTCTTTTTTGGAGAGCCCGGCCTTTTTTTCAGGATCTTTTGAGAGCCCGGCCTGAGAGTCATAATTGACCTGTTTGGCATTGCGTTACTACTCGGCCCATATTTAACGACACCTCGCTGGCCCAAACAAGTGTACATCATCGAAAAGACAGTGAGCTCAAATTACATAACTTGAAAAAAGGAGATATACTCTGAACACTGGAGAATGGTGATGCCCTCATTTAGCCCACTAGTAGTTCGAGACAATAAACACTTCGAAACAACGAGATATTCAACATTCAAACACTGACTAGTGACTACTACTGACATAAACAACAAGACATGATAGTTCATAAGAAGTCTTGCTACACCACCAAAACGCACCCATCTGTAGCGCTCAGACTCTCGTGATCCAGACGAGAATGACATTCTAAACAGAAGCAACTATTACATAGTAAGAGTGACATAGACGAGGATGACCAAATGACAAGGAATATGCATAACAAAAGAAAGAACTACCCATCCAGAACCAGCAGGAAAGACAACAAAGTCATTCGAAGAGATGATCCAACACCATCATAATTTGCAGCCCCGCTTCAGCGACCAGTGATCCAGAGACACCAGTACTCCACCCTTTCGACGCAACAGCCCAATTACCTATCAACTTGAAGGCTTGAACCACATCACTGCCTGTCGTAATTGAGACATCCAAGGATCAAAGTTAATCCGGATGCCTTTGTCATTCTCACCTTCTTTTGGCTGCAGGCTATATCGTTGACAATCAGGGGAGTTTGCTCCCGAACTCCTAGGGCTCGCCGTGTAGACACAGTTTTCCATAGCAAATAGAGCCTCTCTGCCATCAAGGTCCTTGCCAACGGTGATCTCCTGGTTAATCGGATAATTGAGTCCAAGAAACAGATAGTGTGAACCAAGGCTATTTACCCGCCTCCAACTAAAAAATCCTAAAGGCCCCAACAAGCTAGTATCCTGCTCATAGACGTAATAGCCACTGTCCGGATACTCACGTATTACACGGTGCTTGTATACGGTGGAGTTTTTGCAATATAACTTTTCCGGCTCATGTGTCCGAATGATCACCAGTCTTTTGCCGTCGTCTGATTGAGCGAGGAACCAGTTGTGCTTCCCTGTTTTTGGCAAAGGTGGTGTGATTACAAAGGGCAGTAACTGTAGGGACACTGCATCATATCAAAAAGGATAGGCATTGTTAATGTAAGATCAGCATTGTTCAGAGTATGAGTAGGATAATGCAAGAAACAACATTGATATGTCCCTGTTGGAACTAGGAGGAAAATACAAGGAAATGTATACTGGGTTCGAAAATATAGAAGGGCCATGCATGGTTATACTCATGTTATCTCGCAATCGATTCTTCACAGGAAACTACCATGTCATGCATGTTATGTAATCATGTTCTGTCCTCACAAACAAATTCTTCAAGGTAACTAACAGACCATGCATTGTTATATACTCGTGTTCTGTGGGCAAAATTTTTGTGAGGATATTATTCTAGCCATTGATTGTTGAAGGGCGAATATAGGTATGTACACATGGTAAGCATTGCAGGATTTTACTACTTCCAAATATAGAGTTCTCCATATGCACATTTACTTCCCTAATGTATGGTTAGATGAAACCAACAGTGTGGTGCATGTTTCTACATCATGAAAATGAGGAAACTAACATGGCCATTGATACACACTCATATTTAGTAGTAGTATATAGATTACTGTAAAATAAGGATATCCATATATTCCTAACCGTTTGATTATTCAGGGTACAAATTGGCTGTAATGACATGGTCACAATCGCATGAATTAACTCATTCCAAATATAGCTGATTTACGGTGTCTCTAATACATTGCCATAGTTCTACTCAAATTCTGCTCAAACAGGGATATGCCAATCATCACAAAAAGTTCAAACAGTGTCATGGCGTCATCATTAACATGAGACGGAAACAACTTACACGCACCGTCCCAGCAATACGTGGTGCCATCTGCTTTGTCGATCGCATAGATGATGCCATTGTGTTCAGTAGCATCACAGAAGTGTGTCTCAGCTTTGACGATGATCCACTGCCAGCTGAGTTGTCTCCAGCTAAAGAAGGCACCGGCGTAAAGATAGGCGAGTCCGCGGTCGAACAAGGCAATTAGCTTGAAGTCTGCGTAATTCGCATGTCGTGTGGGCACTTGGGAGATTACAATCTTCTTCAAAACAATGTCCGTCCAACTGACGTGGTAATCTAGATGACTTGGACCGCGATGGTAATACTCTATATAATCCAACGGAGGAAGGATAATCTCATGGGAGGTCTGGAAGTTCACGAGCACCAACTTTTTACTGTCTTCTCTGAAGGCAGCCATCCAGTGGGAGTTCATGCCGACCCAGTACATACCTGCCAAGAAGTTTCGGGCGATGGTGATCGGATCGATGTCGAGGGAAATGATGTACGGCGACCCACTACATACCTGCAAAGAAGTTTCGGCTAATGGAGATCGGATTGAAGTCGAGGGGCATCATGTACCCCTCTGTATCATGGTGAGCCAATCTCGCAAGACCAGATAGCAGCAAGCAGGGTGTCTTGAAAAGCTTAGGCCTCGCTTCGATGATGGCCGTGTGCATGTCCCTCGAGCATGCAGCCAGCCGCAGGGCACTCAACATATCCATACACGAACAACAGAGGTCGAGGATGTCACTGGGGAGATTGCTCCAATCGTGGCTCATATGGATGCTGCGCGGTTCATGTTCGGCCATGGTGGAGTTTGGAAGGTGGGGGTTTTTGGGGGCTTGATTTACGGGGGAGAAGGTTGTCGGTGCTGGAGCAGTTAGCGAGGGAATAGTGGTACTGGGGGAGGCGAGTGAGGCGATGGTACACGGGGGCACAGTGAGATGGAGACGGAGACGGAGAAGGAGATGGAGATGGAGTGGTGCTATGGGAGCGGAGAGGGAGACGAGGTGAGGCGCCAATGTGCTGTACAGCGGCGGTGATAGACTGCACAGTGCACAGGGTGAGGCTGACTTTGGTAACCCGAACACGCCGCCTGGACTAGTGTCAGGCGCAGGGTGTTGTCACTTCACTGTGAGGACTGGATGAATAGTATTTTGACCATCAAGTGTACCACAGTTGTACTACTACTACTACTACTACTACTAGTAGTAGGAACATGAGTACTCCAGTATTGTATAGCAGAAATAGGTCTCCCGTGCTAGCATGCATGTTCACTTCATCGTTCAGGTATCATCCATATTGCGAGCAGAACCAAATTCTCGTGCATGCCCAATCCATGCCCTGCCGCGATGCATGCAGTGGTCGTTTTGGTGCATCAAGGACGGCATGCAGATCATTCCACACTTGAGAAGAGGAAAAATGGAAAGGTAGAACGCGGCAGCAGAGGACGAGAACGCTGGCTAACGAGGCTGGGAGGGGATCGAGCAGGAAGTTAATGCTCCACGCCTAAAGGTTTTGGGAAAACCTGATTTTCATAAGGTGACTTATACTCACCTAAACGGAGGGAGTATTCCTTAACCAGAGAATGTTGTGTCTCCCACTCACGCGCTCAAAAAAAGCTACAACACATTTTTTATCTGTTTGCATAGGTCCCACCTATTAGGAAGGATGGGCACGTACACGAACAGGTACGACTCATCAGTCTACCCCCATAGCCTTTTCGTTTAGTCTACCTAGCCGTCTAATCAACTGCCTGCACGCCACTTCTCCCATTTACTTCTCCATCGGGAACCGATTCTCCTCGGCTTCTTCACCTCCCCTTCGTCTTCATTTGCATCCAAACCCCACTGCGTTCACATTGTTTTAACCTCTTTAAATAATCATCTACTACTTCAGTTAGGCTAGCCATCTAATCCTAATTCTCCAAACCATAGCCCTCCATTCCAGCGGTTCCAAATGGCGAAAGAGATCGAGATGCAGGTTTTTAGCGTCCAACATGTCCTCGTCGAAGGCTCGATGCGCATAGTTGCCACCGTCACCGTCCACCCAAGGGTTGTTCAGCAGTGGATCAACAATGTACCCAACTCCCTCTAAAAGGTAGAGACGAGGGTCATCGGTCTCGACACAGAGTACACGGAGCATGCCCTTGGGAAGATCCAGCGCGCCGCCGTCCTTCAGCTGTGCCTCGAAGATGATGTTTTGGTGTACCACATCATACACTCGCCCTCCATACCAGGTGAGCTTCACGATTTCTTGTCTTGGGAGGACGTATACTTCTGTGGGGCAGCCATCAAAGGGGACAAACAGAAGCTGGAGCCGTCCAACCTTGATTCGAAAAGCATCGCTGACCTACAAACCAGAATCAAAATTCGTGTAGAAGATTGTGATAAACAGACACCATCCCCATTCGACGTATCAAATTTTGTGCTCGGTAAAAATCTTCAGAAGGGTGACGAGACGGTGGCATTAAGGTCGTCTGGATGGGAGAATTATCCCTTGACGTACGAGCGGATAAAATATGCTGCCCTCGATGCCTGTGTGAGTTTCGAGATAGCTGCAAGGTCCAAAGAGCTTGTTGCGAAGCCGTCTCCCACAGAAAATGAGAACAAGAAGAAGAAGAAGAAGAAGAATAAGAAGAAGAAAAGGCTGCACCAGCAGGAGGGCATTATGGATGGATGAACTATTTCCTCTCTTGTAAAAAAAATTATTCCCTCTCGGTGTATATTGATATAGATGGACTATTTCGATGGTGCGCATGTCTTTGGAACAGAGTAGTAGCATGGGTCCGCTTGACTATAAGGAACTATTTATCCACATATATAGCTTTCTCTGCTACTCCTTCCAGTGATCGTTATGCAGTGCATGTGTCCGTAGACATGACAGCTTGTCCATGGAAGTTCAACTACGGCGACCATCACGTTTCATCTCGCGATTCCCACGACGCCTCTCCAACCCACGACACCACGCCCCCCGACGTGCGCCTCACCCCTCTCGGCCGCACTGCCCCTCTGCCTTTGTGTGCATGACATGTGGGCCACCTAAAATGCGGCGAGCATCAAGTTTCTACCACAGCCACACGCGATTCCCACGACGCCGCTCGAACCCATGACACCACATGTCCCCCGACCTGCGGCTCACCCCTCTTGGCCCCACTGCCCCTCTGCCTTCGGGAGCATTACATGTGGACCAGTCACCTATCGGGTCCACATGTTATTGACTCAAAGGTAGGTGTAGTAAGGCACTGAAGCTCAGTCCCGACGGCCCTGAGAGGGAAATGTAACTCCTGCGCCAGGGCTTGTGGTGCTACCGCTGCACGAACTCGTGCCAAACTCGAGATTTGTTTCTTCACTATACATGCACGCAATGATTTAATGGACATTGTAATCTCAACATGTGATGGGGAGCTCTAAATTTGAATTTGAAACTTATAAAACAAAAAGATTCAAAACAAATAAACTGGGAGAGAGGGAGTATATCGTAGGATGTGTCCCATACAAAATAAGTCCCCTGGTTTGTCACCGCGAAGATGCGGTTAGAAAGGAGCACAGCGTCTTCGTACTCGTATGGCAACAAATCGGTCGCAGACAGCATGGTCCGCCTTTGACCACCATGTGCAAGGTTCGTGCTATCTTATTCAATCTCACCGTGGTTCCATCGTACCAATTCATGCGGTGGCCCGTTGCATGGCTGATCCCAATGTTGGACAAAGGTTCTACAGGAACGGTGTCACCGTTGTAAATGTTGTGCAAATTGATGTTGGTACCTTCCCGTACGTACGCAAGCCAATCTCCACTCGCACCGAGCCTAACCTGTGAAACAGTGGGCAGGGGGAGAATTAGGAAATGGAGACAGAAGTAGTCTTTAGAATGCATTTACTACGTGATCAAACTCATCTTACCTGCTCATCGGAGGAAATCCGAGTGCCCCTCAACGTCGGCATCTCAAGGGGCGTCAACTTGCAACTACGGCCACGCCGCGCTGGAGGGACCCCCAAGGAAACATCCTCGTGCGTTCCACGAAACATCAAGATGCATTTGTATGAGTAGTTTATCTTGTGAGAGAAAAGGATGAACGAGGGAAGGCCTCTAGAGATAGAGATGGACATTACTACTACCAATTTGCTGGACCGTGCGTTGCACTGGATCCAAAGTAGTAGAATAATACTTGTTCACGTGCTTGAAATATAAACACTCTAGTTTTGATATACATGTGTCAGCAGACATGACAGCTTGTCCATGGAAGTTGAACCACGACGACCATCACGTTTCTTGTTTCTACCACTGCCACACCCACACGCGATTCCCACGATGCCGCTCCAACCCATGGCACGACGTCCCCCGACGTGGACATGGATCCTCTGACGTGGCTATCACTGCCTTGCCCTGCCTTTCCTTCGCTGACAGGTGGGACCCACGCTTATGGGTCCCACATGTCAGTGACAGAATGGTAGGATTGTTCGCGTCAGGGGATCCTCATCCCCCCGACGTGCCCCTCATCCCTCTCGGCCCCACCGCTCCTCTGCCTTTGTGTGCATGACATGCGGGCCAGCTGAACTGCGGCGACCATCAACTTTCTACCACAGACACACCCGATTGGACGCGGTTTGCCTGCTCCGCTGCTGTGCTCCGATCCGTACTCCTGCACCATCGAATTTTCATCCGGCGGCTGTAACACATTTCGTCCCGGGCATCAATCCTCAGCTGGAGTACTTATGTACTACAGGTAGTACCCGCCGGTGTGGCCATCTACGCCTCGTAACGCCCCGACACCCAGCTGTGGCACCCTCGCGACGGCCACGCCACCACCGGCCGGTTCATCTCGAACGAGTGAGTCGCGAACCACGCCACCACCATGAGAATGACATGTGGGCCCACATTTAAGGTCCGCATGTAATTGGCTCATAGGCCGGGCACTAAGCCACTGAAGTTCGGTCCCGTGGGCCCCGAGAGGGAAATGTAACTCCTGCGGCAGGCCTTGTGGTGCTCCCGCAGTACGAGCTCGTGCCAAAACTGGAATTTGTTTCCTACTACTACCAACTAGTACTAGTAAGGTACACGTGCATTGCACGCATGAGATTTTGGTGGTTTGTGCATTATGCTTCTATATGTGGAGTTTTCTAGATTCTAACATGTGGCAAAATCTGGTGGAATGTAAGGTTAGGCAAGTTTGATTAACTTAGGTGAGTGTTTGGTTCAAGCCACACCTTAGGCAAGCCACACTAAGTCCCCACATGACATACACACAAAAAATGTGGCAATATTCCCTTAGGCTTGCCAACTTGTGGCTCTCATTTTGAAGAACTGATAACTTTGCCTAAGCTTAGTTGTGGCAAAGTTAGTCATGAATTAAGTTCAACCATGGAGTCTTCTAGATTATACATGTGGTAGAATCTGGTGGATGATATTCAACGGCCAGTAGTGCTCGGATTTGCCATCTTTGTACCGTCGGATTGGCTTCATCCAATGACCAACTTTCAAAGTTTTTCACACACTATATAGGGGCTATAGATATAGATGTGTCGGTCCGTTGCAATGGATCCAAATTATATCTATTTAGTGGGGTGCACTCTAAACACATTATATATTTATTTTTCTCTAACCTTTCGTAGCCATGCAACCAAGCCACATAAGCTTCATGGGTGCCCCCCACATCATATTATTCATACTACGTTGATTGAAAAAAGATAAATCACCCAAAACAAGATCTTCCCGTTTTTTGTTCCTACGATGTTGTGCCGTGCACGTACCTACTAGTTGTATAGTGGTAGTACTAGTAATATAGTATTAGGAGTACAAACTTGGTACTAGTAGGAGTAGTACTAGTACGGAATGCTCCTACTCTATCAACGAGCCCCATCTGACACCAAATTTCTTGGCTTCCGTGCTACATCTAGATCTTCCCCTCGTTTCTGTTTTCCAACCCGGCGGCGGGCGGGGTGTCGGTTTGCTCAACGGCGGTCCCACATGAAAGTGAAAATGCTAGGCAACATGCCTTCCCTAAGCTATGTGTCGTGACTTCCCTAAGCTATGTGTCATGCCGGAATGTGGAGTACTCCCATTTCCCGGGCGTGTGGGGGTGCGACGCGAACGCGGCATGCCTTTTCCTTTTACTAGCAATGTGCCCGTGTGTTGCAACGGATCCAAAGTAGTAGAATAGTAGTATTTGTTCACAAACTTGAAAGAAATCACTATTGTTTTGATATACTCCTAATATATTACTCCCTTCGTACCTAATATTTGTCTTTTTAGAGATTTCAAATGGACTATCACATACGGATTATATAGACATATTCTAGTGTTTCTAGAAAGATGCCCGCGCGTTGCACGAAGTTGATGGAAAAGGTAAGCACAACTTATAAATTGACGGATGGAGTACTAGTTACAGTGATGCATATAATTAAGCAGAGGGATCGCACATGTCGGTATTGACTGGAACGAGAATGCAACAACACAATAAGAATTAAGGCCACGATGATGCGATCGCAGTGGTGGTTACAGAAGGCAAGAAGAAAGATGGATCCATGAACGTACGACCTCCTCCTCCTCAACTTAGTGCGCCGGGCCACCGACCGGCGGCTAAGGAGCGGCGGCTTTTGTGGCAAGGTCGAGGTGCTTCTCAGCAGAGGCATCCAAGGCTTCCAGCCGGTTGAGGAAGGCCAACGTCGTAGCGTTCTCACTGGCCTTGTAGATACCTATGTACACGATTTGCTCGTACACGTGGATGTGTAGGTCAACGAATTCTTGCAGGGCGAGGCGGCTCGTAGTGAGCGCGACCTCCAGGTGGACATTCTTCGTGGCGTCGGCGGGCAGTCGCAGGGCCACCAGTGCTTGAAAGAGGTTTCGGCCATGGAGGCCGATTAGGGTGGCAGGCAATGAGGAACCCGGGGGCGCGGGCTGGAGGAGTACGGCGATGTCGTCCGCGAGCTTCTTGAGGATGGTGAACTTGTTGCTGGTGGCAACGATCATCTGGTCCAACTGAGAGTCGTAGTTGGCGTCGACAGCGGCCATCCACCAGCCGGTCTCCAACACCGTCTGGAGACGATCCTCGGCGCCATGCCGCAGGCCGGCGTCGTGGACCATCTGGCACAGCCGCTGGCCGCTCACGCGCATCGCCGCCATGGGTCTGGAGTGAGCTCTTTTGCGCTTAGTGTAGGTGCTTAGGCAAATGCTTAGGTGCATACGGTGTGGTAGATGCATTGGAATGGAGGGGCGCCTTTATATGAGGGCAATGAGGGCAAACTGCGTTGCATTCACATCGTGCAGCCTCTTTTCCTGGACCTCCTCCCATTACTTCCCTCATGCATTAATTGAAGGAGGATGCACTGGCCGTTCAAGATATCGGAAACCGCTACTCCCTCCCTCGTCTGCATTAAAGCCGTTTCGGGAACTGCGCCGCCCGCTATCAAATTGAATACTCCCTCCGTCTAGGTGAGTATTAAGTCATCTTACGAAAACCAAATAGTAAACACATAGGCGCGCTGCATTAACTCTCACATTGTTTCTTATTTTTTGACATAAATAGAGGAATCAACCAATAAGAGATGTGGGGCTTGTATGCTTTTAATGACTTGAGACTATCAAACATGACATGCAGTGGTCAGCTCATTGCACAAGAACAAATACAACCCACGTCAGCACACACGCATCTTATAGCATCACATCCAATGGCTATAAATGATGAATGAGACCAAATTATATCTCATCTAGATGAGTTCTAGCAAAACTGTATTAATAATACTTAGTACTCCTGCGCCATGTATCATATATTAGTATCATGTAGTACTTTATTTATTGCCATGTATGACACATAGTACTCAACTCTCTCTCTTTCTTCATTTAATTCTATGACACCTCATCAAAATTGCTAAGGCTAGTACCATTACAACCAGCCTTAGCAAATACTAAACATTAAGTTCTCTTGTTTTCCTCTCCACCTTGGTCACCTAGACGGAGGGAGTATACTGCGCGGGCTTTTCCTGCGCGGTAGGCGGGGCAGTTCCGCCTAGTCGGTTCGACAGAGACGCGAGAAGACGAGGGAGTAGGCTGCTGCAAACGTAGGGCTGTGTGATTTGACATCGAGTTACTGCTGGACAGGTGGGGCCCCGTGATTTGACTTGCCATTATCATTTTAACTGCGGCGCTACGACCGGCGTGAGTCTCCCGATTCCTTACCACCTCCATACAGGTGCCTCTCCCAATGCTCCACCGTGTAGTAGAGGCTGGCTCTTGCATCAGAGCCCACTTCTCCACTTTTTCCTTGCCTCTCTTTCCTCTACATATGCAAAAATGCCATGTAAAGCGCACTATTGTACTTACTTGCTCCTACAGGTGCTAAGCTTGCCACATAGGCATAAAGTCTGATGTGGCAAGTTAATCAAGAAGAGAGAGACTAGTTTGGTGACCCAAGGAAGAAACGGTGCTAAGCGCGTGTACCTAGGTGAAAAGACAATTTTGAGTCTATAGATAATTAAATGAAGCAAACTTAGCAACAAAAAACTAATAAGCACACCATTTCATTGGAAGAGGTCACTCCTTGGCAAATGCAATAAATACTAGTACTCCCTATGTCCCATAATATAAGAACGTTTTTGGCACTGCACTAGTGTCAAAAACGTTCTTATATTATGGGACGGAGGGAGTACGAAGAAAGAGATAGAGAGGAGTAAAAAAAATACACTTATAGCCAACCTTATAGCTAACCTTGTTGTAGTATGAGTGACTAAGTGATGACTATGTATGACATGCCAACATCAGATAGCCTAACGCACCGTGCTAAATCTCCAAGGGCGCGACCGCGCGTGCGACTCGACGGTCGTGGTAGGCGCGACCATGATACGGGTTGCTGGCAGCCCTTGGATCTGAGATCAAACGATCGCATGCTAAGTTGCTGAAAATTTGCAGAATAACCCTCCAGGATAGGATATTCACCCATAGGTCTAGAATCACACCATGCAACCGTTCGATCTCGGATCCAAGGGCTCTCGGAAGCCCGTATCATGGGAGAATGGAAAGCCACTACCCTGCCGTTCGCACGCTGGTAGTTCGCTCCTACTCGTCCCCGCACGTCCTTTAATACTACGGCGGTTCGCTCCTAGTCGTCCCGTCCTTTCACATTACGGCAGTTCCACTAATCCTAACCCTCCTCCCAAATCCATGGCGTCCCAAATCTCCACGATCGGCGGTGAGTACAAGGTTAGAACCATCACCGGTGATGAGTTCGATGTCATCTACACCCGTTCTTCTGCGATGGTGAAAGGATGCCTTTCTCGCTTCAGACGCATGTTCGAAGACTCAGATGATGAGTGGGTCGCTGGGCTAGATGTTGAGTAAACCACAGTCCTGGGACGAGAGAAGGATCTAAAGGACGAAGAGAGGAAGAAGCCCGCCGTGATCCAGGTTTGCGTGCATGACTTATGCTTGGTCTACCACATATGCCATGCCGACATTGAATGCCTAGATTTTAAGGACTTCCTCGAGAGAAACCTAGTCAAATTCATTACTGTAGACTTTGGTAACGACAAAGAAGTCCTGGGTCGGATAGGCCTCGTCGTAGGCAACACCTTCGACCTCTAGAAGAATTGGCTGGTGTCCTCTCGTCAGCCTTCAATGCTGACCCTGGCAGGAGCCATGGTTCATCCTTCGTACGGTAAACTGGAGAAACCTCCATACACGTTTCATCGTTATGCATGGCAGCAGAATGTACTAGATATAGACCACATCCACTATGCTGCAATGGATGGCTACCTTTGTTTCAATATCTACAAGGGTTGGATGAAGAGCAAGAGCCAAGTGTGCGGTTCAAGCAAAGAAGTATCGGCCAAGAGGAAGAGGGACAAGGACGAAGTCGAGGACTCCGAGTAAGGTGGCAGTGTCGTTGCTCATGGTGGTTCTAATGCAGTGTCTACCGGAATAGTTGCAAAGTTTAATTTCAGGTGTGCTTAATTTAATTTGAGGGGTGTGTTGTGCTGAGCCCCCAGCAGAACTATGTTATGTTTCTTCTCGTTACTTTAACTCTTCAGTACGTACATACTAGTATTTCTTACATTTCATCTTTTAGTTGGTATAGTACTACCACTCGTTTCTTCACATTATATACGTACAATATATATGGCCAACATCATATAGCCAGCAGTTTAGTTGTCAAAGAATTTCAGGGTGCTTAGTTTTGTCAAAGAATTCCAGGGTGCTTAGTTTTATTTGAGGGGTGGGTTGTGCACTTGTGCTGGACTCCATTATTGTGACAAGCCTTTTTAATAGTACTATATGCATAATTTGGCGACGAGCGCTCTCTATATGTACCACTTTTTTTTTAATTTCAAGTTTTGCTCCATGGCGCAATCCATCGATACTACTACTGTACAAAAGTGGAGTATATACATTTTTTAAAAGGCTAGAGGGCGGGGCAGTCTAGCTCGGTCGGTTTCACGAGAGGCGAGGGCCTTTGTGATTTGACGGCTCATTACTGCTGTCAAATCGAATAGTACTGCACCGCCCGCTGCATGCCCGGCGCCTCCATTAAACCCCTTCGTTAAACCCGCATGCAAACCGAGAATCCTACTCCGGCCACACGTCCGTTCATGAGCGGGCCGGAATTAAACGCAACACCGGCCGAGATCCTCCAGTCCGCCCTCAGTTTAAACGAGGCCAGACGCCGGCCAAGCTCCTACCGTCCGCCCTCTATTTACACGAGGCCAGACAGACAGCGGGCAAGAATCGCACCCCTCCGCCGCTCCCCCATCTCCCCCTTCACCATTTTCTCCACTCTTCCGATGGCTTCCGATGAGCCATTGTCCGGCATATTACCCGGCTGGGTGGCCCGCCGAGCCCTCCGGATACGGGCGAGGCTGCTCGGTGCTTCACCAACCTCGCTTGGCCCGACGGAGCCAGTTGCCGCCCCAAGCAGGCGCGTGGTTCAGCAACTCGCCACTCCAGTTCAGCTCGATGAGGAGTGGCGAGTTGCTCCACGCCGGCACGACGGCGAGCACGCCGGTACGGGCGCCGTCGCTGCCGCGTCGTATCGCGCCACCAGTGTCTGCGGTGGCCGCGCCTCCCGTGTCTGTGAGCGCGCCTCCCATGCCTGCGGCAGCGCCATGCAGGCAGAGACAGAAGCCGGGTGCGTGGAGAGCGACGAGTCGGTGGCCAGCTTCTCCGTGTCCGCCGCCATCATCGAGGAGAAGTAGAACACGGGAGGCCGCCGCCACTTGGGACCCATGAAGGCCACCGCCGAGGCGACGACTGCGGATTCAGGTGGTTTCTTTGCTGCTTCGTCTCTTTCGAGGACCTTCGTCGACCCCGCAAGTGTCTGATGGACATGAGGAAGACAAAGGGATCCGCGGGCGGCCATTTAGAACTAAAATAAGTCTAGATACATCCATTTCTAGGACAAGTATTTCCGGACCGAGGGAGTATTAATTATACAAGAGAGCCGGATTGGCACCTCTTAGTTCATGTAAATGTAATGAAATCCATCATGTTTATATGAAGATCCGGCTTTTTTATACGAAATCCTTCATGCTTATATGAAATCAGTCCGTGTTTGCACGAATTTCATCTGGTTGGTTAGAGTTGTAAAAATGTATGCCGCTGGCGTTTGATGTCATCCTCCGCGGAAGGAAGCGGGAGGAAATTTGCCAGCTGCCGTTGGAGATGCTCTTTATGCTGGAAATAATAGAGTGACATCCAATCCATTTGAGTTAATTGCTTGTACGATTGTCCCTCTATAAAAAGTTAATTGCATGTACAGTGTACACGTGACTTGCTGGGTGGCTACACCTTCATACAGAAAGTTAAAAAGAAACAAGTCCATCCTTAATCTTGTATTCTAAGTACTCTGTGGGTTCTTATTCTGAAGTCCAGTGACCATATCATGCTTTCGCTTCAAATACAATGACCGTAAGTGTCGTCAAAAAAATACGGAGGACGCATCAAATGCAAAGCCCGTCAGTGTCATCAAGAAAATACGAAGACGTATCGTGAGCTAGATACCGTATGATCACCACGAGAATGTATACGGTGACCGTAATGAGCATATTCTGCAGTCCGGTGACCGTATAGTGCTTTAGCTTGAAATACAGTGACCGTCACGCGTGAATGTGTCGTGGGCATGCATACTTTTAGAGGGCCGAGAGATAGTTTGTGTGCGTACGTGAAAGTGGTGTAGAAAAAGGGGATGTCCGGTGGAGACAAGAAGAGATATGCCCTTCGTTTCTCTTTCCCGTGACTAATATTTTAGGAGAATATATAAACATTCACAATGCAGAACAAATATTTTTGGATGCACCATGCAATTAACTTTCATTTATAACATTGTACTATTGTATATGCTTATTTTCTTAGTGGCCGATTGCGTGTGTGGTGTGGTGGGCACATCATTTCTAGTTGTGGTGGGTCAACATGAGGACTCATGGGTCGGTTCCATCATGCGCCACATAGGTTGGATCGAGACGCGTTATACGAAGACCCATGTGGAGGACTCGGTGTACAACACGAAGCTAGCTACCAGAGTCGCCGAGGACTCTATCCCCACTGGTGATAAGCCGACTATATATGATTTGTAACCCTAGGCCCCCAGTATGTTATAGAAGCTTGGGGGCTAGTTCGTCGATAGTATACACACACGCACAATGCCTAGTATTCACGTGTACTTTGTACACACCCCTATCACTAATATACAGTACTAGGAGTAGGCTTTTTCCTCAACTGCAAGGGTCCGAACTAGGGTAAAACTTTGCCTCGTATTACCATCCAGCCTAATAGTCAGGGATATCCTACCGAATGATATGATGGAATCACATCTGCCAACTACTAAGAGAGAGGTGTGTCTGGGGGGGCAATGTGTGCGAGAGAGGCCTAAAGATAATGTGCGTGTGGGAGACACGTAGGCACATATATGTGCGTATAGAGGGCTAGTAGAGACCGTGCATGTGTATATAAGCATGTGAGAGAAATAGTGTTTTCCAACTGAGATTAGTGAAAAGAGTGGTGGTACATAGTAGTCAGAAAGAGAGAGAGAGAGAGAGAGAGAGAGAGAGAGATACAGAGAGAGCATGTGCGTGAGACTCCCCGACACCCCGAGAGAGATTGTGAGCATGTGTGAAAGAGAAATGCCGATGCATATAAAGTGTGTGCACTTATGCGGTAGATAGAGATATATATAGCGCGTTTGTAAGAACGGGTCGAGGCATAGTGCAGCTATGTGTAAAAGGCGGTTCTACGCATTAAATTAAAATATAAATGGCATTATTATTTTTGGATGAGATCATGAATTTTGCAAATTGCGTATGGTCGAAAATCGGTCTATCAGACACCCATACTCTATTGAATTCTAGCATGTGCATGTGTTTATTTCATATTATCGATCCATAGAGTGAGAGCAGTTTGAAATACAGGCAATGGATGCTTTTGCAATTCATTTATAAACATTAATTAGTGCACTCCATGTTGTTAGTGTGAAGCACTTTATACATTTGTCACTTGCATGGATACATTCCAAATTGCTAGCTACGAAATAGAATACATGTCGAATTCAACATAAAGGGGGTTTTGAAGATTCGAATTCATAGGAAGTGCATTCATCTATCTGAACCTGAGATAATGGCATTTGTAAATCAGATGTAAAAGGGGGCATCAATCGTTGTTGTGTGTTTGAACATGCTATATATATTCATACACATGTCTAACTTTTTTTGCAACCAAGGAGATTATATCTGGAACCATGCATGAACTGAGGTAAGTTGCATATTTTTTAATATATACTCATGTACAATGTATTCAAATGTACCCCTCTATTCCAAAATAATCGTAGCTTTAGGATTTTCAAGAGTAAAGATTTGTGAAGTTTGACAAATCCTGAAAGTTCAATTCAAGAGAACCGAAAACGTTAATGCTTCTACTCCCAAATATTGAACGAAGCGCCAAATAGGCATCTGGTCACCCAAAACCGCGCGAGACTATTGTTTGGTGGTAGGAAATTACTGTCCTGACTCTGGCCCATGTAGCCTATCGGCCTGATGTCCAAAGGTCTAAACCGGGGTAGGTTTGTAACTTCACCAAGACGCCAGTCTCAACCGCCTCCGAGAAGCATTCATACGCCGTGGGTGCCTAAACACCCATGCGCTTGGCCAAAATCTATCCCGCCCACATTTGGGACACCTGCTATTACTGTCCTACCCCCAACCCGCAATATGTCCAAAATTTTAGATGGGGGCAAAGTTTGTAACTTTCCCCAAATTTCAAACAAGCGCGTTCCAAACCGAAACATTGTCCCCCCTTAGTTCCCCGCCTCCCTCCGTTTCCCCATTCATACTCCACGGGCGCCAAAACGCCCTCTACACCAGCCGTGAAACCCCAGACACCTCCGTCCTCCACCCCATAGCACCCAATCCACTGCCGCCCTCCTCCATCACGCCGGAGCCGGTACCCCGACGTCGTCGTCCAACGCAACTGCAACCGCAAT
Organism: Aegilops tauschii subsp. strangulata; assembly: GCF_002575655.3. Classification (NCBI taxonomy): domain Eukaryota; kingdom Viridiplantae; phylum Streptophyta; class Magnoliopsida; order Poales; family Poaceae; genus Aegilops; species Aegilops tauschii. The sequence goes on along the minus strand of NC_053037.3, from coordinate 27,160,085 downwards.
GCCCTCAAGGACTTAGCAGCTGAAGCCGAGGTAGAGCTGCCTCCATGACACCAACGCCGACATGCGCCATACCAGAACCACTCCGACCACACCATCCCGCGCCTCACTGCTGCCACTCCACTGTCGCAACCGTCCATCGCACCGGAGCTGTTCCCGCTATGCCATTGTTCGCCGCCTCGGATCTTGTTCCCCGCCGCCGGCAGACGGCCACCGCACCACACTCAACAACTTGGCCATGGGTTCGTCTAAGGATGCACCGTCCTCCACAACTTCTCGTTTCCAGCGAACCACAAGAAGATCATTGGAAAAACAGATGGAGGACACAGCACTGCCAGCAGAAAGAGGTACTCCTCTTCCCTTATTCGTGCAAACTTTACGTCTCTGCTCACACCGTATTCATCCCACAAAAGAAACTAGTTGAGCGCTTCTTACTGCATCTTCTTCGTGATACTAAATGCACAAGGTTTCCTTCCTTTACTATTTCACCTTTGCTAGAGGTCAGTAGCCCGCCTGGATTTCAATTCAGCGTCAGTCGAACCGCAATTAAAAGAAGCAGCACCCACTTAGGCGCGTGGAGCACCTAGTCCGCCTGTTCGCCGGGGAAGCGGCGCATCGGTGTCTATCATAGGGGTGTGGGGTGCAGGAGCTGCTTGTGCCTGATCTAGAGGTCGGTGGGGCTTGAATGGATGGCCAGGGGGCGGTGCCAAGCACGGCGGTGCGGTGAGGTTGAGGGGAGGGCGCAGGCAGGGGACTGGTCCGGTGGTCGCTGGCGTTTCGAGGAAGATCGTCAACACTGACTGGCTGGAGGTAGATGAAGGCGATCTGCCCATTCTTTGTACATCGGATGGTGCAGAAAAAATGGACTGACCTATTTGTTTTCAGTCGAATGTTATTTTCATATAATCCCGTAGTAATTTAGTGTGCCATGCATGTTGTAGAGCTATCATATGTATCCCATCATTTATTTCTCACCGACCTGCTATCTGCTACCTTTACACTGTACTAATTGTGCACACACTTCACCCATACTCACACTATTGTTTTTTATGCATGGGTATTTCAGACTCTGACGCAGTGTTGATGAATGCTGAAAAGAAAAGACAAAAGTCGCTCCAGTGTAATTCGAAGATAAGCACTAAGCGTTTCAGCGCTCTATAGGGTGCAGTGTCAGCAGTTGGAGACAATAAACGAAGCTCTGCAGTTGATGATCTCAATTGCCACACACAACCATCCAAGGTGCTTGCTTTAACTTTGCGTTGCCAAATGTGGTTGCATGTTGCATATGGTGTCTAGCTTGTATTGCTTCCAATTCGGGTAAATTGCATCTGCTTACTTTACACATTATACCTTTGATAATGACATGCCTTCCTGTTTTTGATACATACTACATATGTCTATTAACCATGTCCGTACATCAAACTAATGCTCTTTTGTATCCCTCGTCAATCACTTATGATGAGACAGTCACCCGAGTGGGTTACTGTGAGACGCCATACTCGTTTAAAGAGTGCAATGTCATCCTCCCCACATGATTCTCAAGAAACAACAAGGCTAAATGAAGATAGTCAATGTAGCTCTCTAGTTGATGACCGCAATTCCCCCACACCACCATCATAGGTGCTTGCTCTAACTTCGCAGTGTGATATGTGGTTGCATGTTGCATATGGTGTCTAGCTTGTAATGCTTCTAATTAGGGTAAATTGCATCTGCTTAGTTTACACATTATACATGTGAATATGACATGCCTTCTTATTTTTGGTACACACTACATCTATGTGTTAACCTTGTTCTTACATGAAACTACCTCTCTTCTGTATCTTGCATCAATCACTTACGATGAGTCACCTTTATTCGTTGCATATTGCATATTATTTCTAGCTTGTTGCCATGTATTGCTTCTAATTTGGACAAATACATTTGTTAGGGCACCCTTTTAATTTGGTAGAGTGATATTGGTTTCATCTTTCATATGGTTTCTAGCTTGCATTGATTCTAACAAGTTCAAGAACCTTGTGCTTAGTTTACACTTTATACATCATACATGTCAATATGTCACGCCGTCCTGTTTTTCATACATATTCCATCCTCCTATCATGCGGCTGCCTTACATGAAAGTAGTGTTCGTCAGTATCATGCATCAATGAGTTCTGAAGAGCAAATTTTATTCCTTTTCTTGTGGGTTTGACTTGACAAGGCAAAATCAAGAAAGAGGAAGGAAAAGAGTAAGGAAGGCGATGATGGTGGTCCTCTGCAGCAACGTAAACGGAGCATCTGTATGGATTCTCCTTGTAGTGATAGTGCATTACAAGGTCCAAGTCTCCGCTCCCCTACTCCACCATCCAAGGTGCTTGCTCTAACTTGGCAGCGTGATATCTGGTTGCATGTTGCATATGGTGTCTAGCTTGTATTGCTCCTAATTAGTGTAAACTGCATCTGTTTAGCTTACACATGATACGTGGGAATATGACACGCTTTCCTGTTTTTGGTACATACTATATCTGTCTATCACACCATGTTCTTACATGAAACTACTCTTCTTGTGTATCCTGCATCAGTCACTTATGATGGGACACCTTTAAGTTGGCAGTGTGATATTGGTTTGCGTCTTGAATATGATTTCTAGCATGTATTGCTTCTAGTTTGATGAACGCCACCTATGAAGAGACAATTTTAACTTGGCAGAGTGATATTGATCGCACCTTTCATATGGTGTCTAGTTTGCAATGCTTCTAATTTGTTGAAGTGCCTTCTGCTTAGTTACCACATCATAGGTGTGAATATGTCAAGCCGTCCATTTTTTCGTACACATTCCATCCTCGTATCATGACTTTGCCTTTCATCAGAGTAGTGTTCGTCAGTATCATGCATGAATGAGTTCTGAAGAGCGAATTATATTCCTTTTTCTTGTCGGTTTGACCTCACAATGCAAAATCAATAAAGCTGAAGGAAATTGACAAGGCATTGGATGATGGTGGTCCTTCCGAGCAACTGAAACAGAGGTTCTCTACAGATTCTACTCCGCCATCCTCCCAATAAGATTCGCAAGACAACGCAAGGCTAGACAGTCAACGTAGCTGTGTAGATGATGAGCACATCTCCCCTACTCCACCATCACAGGTACTTGCTCTAACTTGGCACTATTATATTTGGTTGCATGTTGCATATGATGCCTAGCTTGTATTGCTTCTAACTTTGTTGAATTACATCTGCTTACTTTACACATAATGCCTGTGAATATGACACGTGTTCCTGTTTCTAGAACATACGTGTACATGATGAGCACATCTCCCCTACTCCACCATCACAGGTGCTTGCTCTAACTTGGAACTGTTATATGTGGTTGCGTTTTCCGTATGATGTCTAGTTTGTATTGCTTCTGATTATGTTGAATTGCATCTGCCTAGCTTACAACTTATACCTGCAACGATCACTTACCCATAAGACACATTTAACTTGGGATTGTGCTGTAGGTTGCATCTTGCATTGTCTTCTAGCTTGTACTGCTTCTAATTTCTTGAAATGGCACTTACGACAAGACACTTTTTACCTGATAGAGTGATATTGGTTGCATGTTCATATGGTGTCTAGCTTTCATTTCTTCTAATTTTGTTGAAATGCCTTTCGCTTACTGTTTTTTCATACATATTCCATCCTCCTATCGTACGTGTGAATATGAAATGCTGTCTTTTTTTGTATATGTTCCATCCTCCTATCCTGCGCTTGCCTTACATCAAAGTAGTGTTCATCTGTATCATGCATCAACCAGTTATGCAGAGCTAATTTTATTCATCTTCTTGTGGTTTTGACTTCATAAGGCAATATCAGAAAATAGGAAGGAAAAGAGGAAGTTAGGGGGTGTTGGTGGTCCTCCGCACCGATGCAAACAGAGACTCTCTAGATTTGCCACTGCTACTGCTAATGAAGTTGAAGTCCCAAGTCTACATGATGAGTTCATCTCCCGTACTCCACCATCGTAGGTGCTTGCTCTAAGTTGACAGTGTGATAATTGGTTTCATGTTGCATATGTTGTCTAGCCTGTATTTCTTCTATTTTGATTAAATTGCACCTGCTGAGTTTATACGTTATACATGTGCATATGACATGGCGTTCTGTGTCTAGAATACACTACATCTATCTATCATACCATGTTCTTACATCAAAGTACTGTTGTTGTGTATCCCGCATCAGTCACTCATGATTGGACGCTTTTAACACGGCAGTTTGATAGTGGTTGCATCTTGCATTGATTTCTACGTTATACTGCTTCTAATTTTTCAAATTGCCACTTATGACAAGACACTTTTAACTTGGCAGAGTAATATTGGTTGCATCTTTCAGATGGTGTCTAGCTTGCATTACTTCTATTTTATTGAAAATCCTTCTGCTTAGTTTACACATCGTAGTTGTGAATATGTCATGCCGTCCTATTTTTCTTACATATTCCATCCTCATACGGTTGTCTTACATCAAAGTATTGCTTGTCTGTATCGTGCATCAATGAGCTCTGTAGAGCGATTTTATTCTTTTGTGTTGTGGGTACGGCTTGACATGTCAAAGTCAAAAAAGAGCAAGGAAAATAATATAGTAGGGACTGGAGTTACTCGTCGGGTGAAACGAAAAAGGATCTGCTGTCCAGATTCTGCTGGTACTTATAGTGCAGTAGAAGGTCCAAGTCCACCGGCTAAATCTACAAACACAGTATCACCTGCTCCACCAGCTGCAGCATCCGCTTCAACTGTACCAGCATCTCAACGAGTTACTTGTTCGTCTGCTCCGAAACTGGCCAGTTCCCAAGATGCCTTCACACCTAACACTACTTCTGAAGCACTGCTGACACAACAGGACTTGGCAAGATCAGATGAACCTCATGAGCGTCAACACCAAGACGGTACCTGACCGAGTCAAGTTGCAGTTGCATGCTCCTTTATATGTACTCTCACAGTTTGATGTACACTAACACTTTCCATATTCGTTGTTGAACTAGCACCACGGCGCAAGCGGAAACAGACATCAGGGATAATGCTTGACAGATTAACAAAATCTAAAGGAGGAAGACTGGAGATCCATTTTGAGGCAGGTTTAAAAAGGCCACGTGATGCTACAAAGTCAGCCAAGTTAGTATCAGAGTGATACGTCTCTGTCGTATCTATAATTTTTGATTGTTCCATGCCAATATTCTACAACTTTCATATACTTTTGGCAACTTTTTATACTATTTTTTGGGACTAACATATTGATCCAGTGCCCAGTGCCAGTTCTTGTCTGTTGCATGTTTTATGTTTCGCAGAAACCCCATATCAAATGGAGTCCAAACAGGATAAAAATGGACGGAGAATTATTTTGGAATATTTGTGATTTTTGGGAGGAAGAATCAACGCGAGACGATGCCCGAGGTGGCCACGAGATAGGGGCCCACGCCCACTTAAAGTGGGCGCCCCCCACCCTCGTGGGCCACCCGTAAGGTGGTTGATGCCCTTCTTTGGCCGCAAGAAAGCTAATTTTTGGAAAACGATCTGGGCGAAGGTTTCAATCCAATCGGAGTTACGGATCTCCATATATAGACGAAACGATGAAAAGGCAGACCAAGAGAACGCAGAAACAGAGAGATAGATCCAATCTTGGAGGGGCTCTCACCCCTCCCACGCCATGGGAGCCAAGGACCAGAGGGGAAACCCTTCTCCCATCTAGGGAGAAGGTCAAGGAAGAAGAAGAAGAAGGGGGGCTCTCTCCCCCTTGCTTCCGGTGGCGCCGGAACGCCGCCGGGGGCCATCATCATCACCGCGATCTTCACCAACACCTCCGCCATCTTCACCAACATCCCCATCACCTTCCCCCTTCTATCTACAGCGGTCCACTCTCCCGCAACCCGCTGTACCCTCTACTTGAACATGGTGCTTTATGCTTCATATTATTTTCCAATTATGTGTTGCCATCCTATGATGTCTGAGTAGATTTTTGTTGTCCTATCGGTGATTGATGAATTGCTATGATTGGTGTTTTATTATTGGTGCTGTCCTATGGTGCTCTCCGTGTTGCGCAAGCGTGAGGGATTCCCGCTGTAGGGTTTGCAATATGTTTATGATGGTCTTATGGTGGGTGGCGTGAGTGACAGAAGCACAGACCCGAGTAAGTAGGTTGTTTGCGTATGGGATAAAGGGGACTTGATACTTTAATGCTATGGTTGGGTTTTACCTTAATGAATCTTTAGTAGTTGCGGATGCTTGCTAGAGTTCCAATCATAAGTGCATATGATCCAAGTAGAGAAAGTATGTTAGCTTATGCCTCTCCCTCAAATAGAATTGCAATAGTGATTATCGGTCTAGTAACGTAGTCAATTGCTTAGGGACAATTTCACAACTCCTACCACCACTTTTCCACACTCGCTATATTTACTTTATTGCTTCTTTATCCAAACAGCCCCTAGTTTATATTTACGCTTTCTTTATTATCTTGCAAACCTATCCAACAACACCTACAAAGTACCTCTAGTTTCATACTTGTTCTAGGTAAAGCGAACGTCAAGCGTGCGTAGAGTCGTATCAGTGGCAGATAGGACTTGAGAGAGTATTTGTTCTACCTTTAGCTCCTCGTTGGGTTCGACACTCTTACTTATCGAAAGAGGCTACAACTATCCCGTATACTTGCGGGTCATCAAGACCTTTTTCTGGCGCCGTTGCCGGGGAGTCATAGCGTGGGGTGAATATTCTCGTGTGTGCTTGTTTGCTTTATCACTAAGTAATTTTTATTTGCTGTTCTAAGTTGTTCTCTATCTTTAGTTATGGATATGGAACACAAAATACCAAAAAAATTAGGTGTAGTTGCTACTCATGGAGATGGGGTAACTCCTAAAACCCTCGATTCTCATTATGTGAAAGATATTATGTACTACTATGATAATCCTGAGAAAACCCCATTCAACTTTATAATGGGAGTAACGTTGGATCAACGTGAATACTTTAGGGATTATCGCTTGACACAAAAAGGGAAACTATTATGGGATCAAATTCATTTATTGAAGTGGTATGCTAGGCAAGTATGCGTGAGATATGATTATACTTGTTGCTCTAGGATGAAGGCTCCACACCTTCCCTTTCATGCAAATTCAATGATAATAAAACCTTAGCTTCTTATGTTAATGGTGTATATGATTACTATGATGTGGAACAAATAGAAGAATTTGTTGCTTTTATGGGTGCTTATGAAATTGAATCTATGTTCAAAGAGTTTGAAAATCTTTATGATGCTGGTGATAGATCTGAGAATTTTGCTATACTTAAATATTGTTATAAAAATTATGAATACAATTACCATATTGATGCATTTATTGAGAAAGTCTCCGCTGTCCAAGAAGAGACTAATATTTTGCAGGAGTCTATGGAAGAAGAAATTGATGAAACTGTGAGCTCATTGGATGAAAAAGATGATGAGGAGAGCGAAGAACAAAAGGAGGAAGAGCGGATTGATCACCCGTGCCCACCTTCTAATGAGAGTAACTCTTCAACTCATACATTGTTTAATTCCCCTTCATGCTTACCGAATGATGATTGCTATGATGATTGCTATGATGATTGTTATGATGATTGCTATGATCCCGTTGATTCTCTTGAAATATCCCTTTTTGATGATGCTTGCTATGCTTGTGGCCAAGACGCCAATATGAATTATGCTTATGGAGATGAACTTGCTATATTTCCTTATGTTAAACATGAAATTGTTGCTATTGCACCCACGCATGATAGTCCTATTATCTTTTTGAATTCTCCCGACTACACTATATCGGAGAAGTTTGTGCTTATTAAGGATTATATTGTTGGGTTGCCTTTTACCGTTGCACATGATAATTTTGATGAATGTAATATGCATGTTCTTGCTGCTCCTACTTGCAATTATTATGAGAGAGGAACTATATCTCCACCTATGTCTCCAATATGATAGAATTGCAAGAAACTGCTTATACTATGCATTGGCCTTTACTTGGTGTGCATGAATTGTTCTTTTATGACATGCCGATGCATAGGAAGATAGTTAGACTTCGTCATTGCTTGATATATGTTGCTTTGCGCTCACTACTAAATTACAAGTCATTGTTAATTAAAATTGGCTTTGATATACCTTGGGATCCGGGTGGATTCATTACTTGAGCACTAAATGCCTAGCTTAATGGCTTTAAAGAAAGCGCTGCCAGGGAGACAACCCGGAAGTTTTAGAGAGTCATTTATTTCTATTGAGTGCTTTCATATAGTTTAAAAACCAAAAAATAAAGACGGGAACTCAAAACTTTTCAAAAAGGAAAGTGAAAGTGAGAGAGACAAGCATTGTTGAAGTGGGAGAGCTCCTTGAACTTTGTTCATGCTCACGGAAACTTTGTGAATCTTGGTTACAGAAGCTTTTCATCAAAAATAATTATCCCCTTGTACAATTCCATTGTATTATAAAAATAATGTGCCAAGGTTTGCCTTTGGGATGTTTACAATGCTTGTTGGTTTGTACGGTGCAGGACAGAAACTTTAGCTGTAGTGCGCGATTTTAGATTTTTAACTGGAGCGTCAAACGGTTCTGATTCCTTTTGCACTTCTGTACAAATTGTTTATTTTTCCTAATTTTGGTAGAATTTTTGGGGTACCAGAAGTATGGTGAATGTTCAGATTGTTACAGACTGTTCTGTTTTTGACAGATTCTGTTTTTGATGCATAGTTTGCTTGTTTTGATGAAACTATCAATTTATATCAGTGGATTAAGCCATGGAAAAGCTATATTACAGTAGACACAATGCAAAAAAAAAATATGAATTGGTTTGCAACAGTACTTAGATTGGTGATTTGCTTTATTATACTAACGGATCTTACCGAGTTTTCTGTTGAAGTTTTGTGTGGATGTAGTGTCTAATCGAGGATGTCTCGATATGAGGAAAAGGAAGAGAGGCAAGAGCTCAAGCTTGGGGATGCCTGAGGCACCCCAAGTAAATATTCAAGGAGACTCAAGCGTCTAAGCTTGGGGATGCCCCGGAAGGCATCCCCTCTTTCTTCAGCAAGTATCGGTATGTTTTCGTATTCGGTTCGTTTATGCATTATGTGCAAGTCTTGGAGTGTCTTTTGCATTTAGTTTTCACTTTCTTTTATGCACCATGCTGGTATGAGATAGTCCATGGTTTATTTATAGAATGCTCATTGCACTTCACTTAAATCTTTTGAGTATGGCTTTATAGAATGCTTCATGTGCTTCACTTATATCATTTGAAGTTTGGATAGCCTGTTTCTCTTCACATAGAAAACCGCCATTTGTAGAATGCTCTTTTGCTTCACTTATATTTGTTAGAGCGTGGGCACATCTTTTGTAGAAAGAATGAAACTCTCTTGCTTCACTTATATCTATTTAGAGAGATGACAGGAATTGGTCATTCACATGGTTAGTCATAAAATCCTACATAAAACTTGTAGATCGCTGAATATGATATGTTTGATTCCTTGCAATAGTTTTGCGATATAAAGATGGTGATATTAGAGTCATTCTAGTGGGTAGTTGTGGATTGTAGAAATACTTGTGTTGGAGTTTGTGATTCTCGTAGCATGCACGTATGGTGAACCGTTATGTAACGAAGTCGGAGCATGAGGTATTTATTGATTGTCTTCCTTATGAGTGGCGGTCGGGGACGAGCGATGGTCTTTTCCTACCAATATATCCCCCTAGGAGCATGCGTAGTAGTACTTTGCTTTGAGGTCTAATAAACTTTTGCAATAAGTATATGAGTTCTTTATGACTAATGTGAGTCCATGGATTATACGCACTCTCACCCTTCCATCATTGCTAGCCTCTTCGGTACCATGCATTGCCCTTTCTCACCTCGAGAGTTGGTGCAAACTTCACCGGTGCATCCAAACCCCGTGATATGATACGCTCTATCACACATAAACCTCATTATATCTTCCTCAAAACAGCCACCATACCTACCTATCATGGCATTTCCATAGCCATTCCGAGATATATTGCCATGCAACTTTCATCATCATCATATACATGACTTGAGCATCTATTGTCATATTGCTTTGCATGATCGTAAGATAGCTAGCATGATGTTTTCATGTTTTTGATGCCATTGCTACGCTAGATCATTGCACATCCCGGTACACCGCCGGAGGCATTCATATAGAGTCATATCTTTGTTCTAGTATCGAGTTGTAATATTGAGTTGTAAGTAAATAAAAGTGTGATGATCATCATTATTAGAGCATTGCCCCAGTGAGGAAAGGATGATGGAGACTATGATTCCCCCACAAGTCGGGATGAGACTCCGGACTTTATGAAAAATAAAAGAGGCCAGAGAAGCCCAAATAAAAAAAGAGAGGCCAAAGAATCCTACCAAAAAAAATAGAAAATAAAAAAATGAGAGAAAAAAGAGAGAAGGGGCAATGTTACTACCCTTTTACCACACTTGTGCTTCAGAGTAGCACCATGTTCTTCATAGAGAGAGTCTCCTATGCTTTCACTTTCATATACTACTGGGAATTTTCATTATAGAACTTGGCTTGTATATTCCGATGATGGGCTTCCTCAAATGCCCGAGGTCTTCATGAGCAAGCAAGTTGGATGCACACCCACTTAGTTTCCTTTGTTGAGCTTTCATACACTTATAGCTCTAGTGCATCCGTTGCATGGCAATCCCTACTCCTCACATTGACATCAATTGATGGGCATCTCCATAGCCCGTTGATTTGCCGCGTCGATGTGAGACTTTCTTTCTTTTTGTCTTCTCCATATAAACCCCCACCATCATATACTATTCCACCTATGGTGCTATATCCATGGCTTGCGCTCATGTATTGCGTGAGGGTTGAAAAGGCTGAAGCGCGTTAAAAAGTATGAACCAATTGCTCGGCTTGTCATCGGGGTTGTGCATGATTTGAATGCTTTGCGTGGTGAAGATGGAGCATAGCCAGACTATATGATTTTGTAGGGATGAGCTTTCTTTGGCTATGTCATTTTGATAAGACATAATTGCTTGGTTGGTATACTTGAAGTATTATTGTTTTTATGTCAAATGATAGACTATTGCTTTGAATCACTCGTGTCTTAATATTCATGCCATGATTAGACATATGATCAAGATTATGCTAGGTAGCATTCCACATAAAAAATTATCTTTTTTATCATTTACCTACTCGAGGACGAGCAAGAATTAACCTTGGGGATGCTGATACGTCTCTGTCGTATCTATAATTTTTGATTGTTCCATGCCAATATTCTACAACTTTCATATACTTTTGGCAACTTTTTATACTATTTTTTGGGACTAACATATTGATCCAGTGCCAGTTCCTGTCTATTGCATGTTTTATGTTTCGCAGAAACCCCATATCAAACGGAGTCCAAACGGGATAAAAACGGGCGGAGAATTATTTTGGAATATTTGTGATTTTTGGGAGGAAGAATCAACGCAAGACGATGCCCGAGGTGGCCACAAGATAGGGGCCCACGCCCACTTAAAGTGGGCACGCCCCCACCCTCGTGGGCCACCCGTAAGGCGGTTGATGCCCTTCTTTGGCTGCAAGAAAGCTTATTTTTGGAAAACGATCTGGGCGAAGGTTTCAATCCAATCGGAGTTACGGATCTCCATATATAGACGAAACGGTGAAAAGGCAGACCAAGAGAACGCAGAAACAGAGAGATAGATCCAATCTCGGAGGGGCTCTCGCCCCTCCCACGCCATGGGAGCGAAGGACCAGAGGGGAAACCCTTCTCCCATCTAGGGAGAAGGTCAAGGAAGAAGAAGAATAAGGGGGGCTCTCTCCCCCTTGCTTCCGGTGGCCGCCGGGGGCCATCATCATCACCGCGATCTTCACAAACACCTCCGCCATCTTCACCAACATCTCCATCACCTTCCCCCTTCTATCTACAGCGGTGCACTCTCCCGCAACCCGCTGTACCCTCTACTTGAACATGGTGCTTTATGCTTCATATTATTTTCCAATGATGTGTTGCCATCCTATGATGTCTGAGTAGATTTTTGTTGTCCTATCGGTGATTGATGAATTGTTATGATTGGTTTGAGTTGCATGTTTTATTATTGGTGATGTCCTATGGTGCTCTCCGTGTCGCGCAAGCGTGAGGGATTCCCGCTTTAGGGTTTGCAATATGTTTATAATTTGCTTATGGTGGGTGGCGTGAGTGACAGAAGCACAGACCCGAGTAAGTAGGTTGTTTGCGTATGGGATAAAGGGGACTTGATACTTTAATGCTATGGTTGGTTTTTACCTTAATGAATCTTTAGTAGTTGCGGATGCTTTCTAGAGTTCCAATCATAAGTGCATATGATCCAAGTAGAGAAAGTATGTTAGCTTATGCCTCTCCCTCAAATAGAATTGCAATAGTGATTATCGGTCTAGTAACGTAGTCAATTGCTTAGGGACAATTTCACAACTCCTACCACCACTTTTCCACACTCGCTATATTTACTTTATTGCTTCTTTATCCAAACAGCCCCTTGTTTATATTTATGCTTTCTTTATTATCTTGCAAACCTATCCAATAACACCTACAAAGTACTTCTAGTTTCATACTTGTTCTAGGTAAAGCGAACGTCAAGCGTGCGTAGAGTCGTATCGGTGGCAGATAGGACTTGAGAGAGTGTTTGTTCTACCTTTAGCTCCTCGTTGGGTTCGACACTCTTACTTGTCGAAAGAGGCTACAACTATCCCGTATACTTGCGGGTCATCACAGAGGCAGCGGTTGCCGTTAGGTGTCATGCACGTATCCTCCCAACGTGGATCCAGTACAGGAATGAGAAAGACAATACCCAGTTTAACACCTTCCTTGACCATTTCTCCGTAAGTAATGTTATTCATCGCAATTAGTAATATTGTCTTGCTCTGTCCCATACTTTCTAGCTTCCACCTAATAAGACTCACATTCTTTTTTCAACAGATGAGGTTCAAGTTGGATCCGAAAGATGATGCAACTAAACAAGCATGCACTCATGTTTTTCAGTCTGCTCTGCGACAGTATCGGTACCAATTAGAAAATCTCACTTTGAAGGCAAGGCTAATAATGAAATCGCCCAAACATCTCCAGTGGAATATATTACAGATGAAGACTGGACAACCCTCGTTAAACACTGGTCTGATCCAAAGTATCAGGTAGGCTATATGTATTTGATTAGACCACATATTGAACTTGTATTTATGTATGTGCCTTACAAGTGTATCTTCTTCTAGGCTAACTGTTTGAAGAACAAGACCGACCGTTCTAAAGTGAAATTCCAACACACAACAGTATCTCGTAGCTATATTGCACACTGCGAGGCTCTTGTAAATAGCAGCTACTTCCTTCTTTTTTCTGTGCCATATTACCGTATCTATATTGACTTGTTCCAAGTACAGAGGAAAGCCTGTGCGGACCAAAAAGAACCTGAACCGAATGCAGTGCAAATCTTAAAGGATTGCCACACCAGCAAGATGAAGGGCATGAGCACACCAGTTCAAGCCGCTGTTGTAAGTCCTTACTCCTCCTGCCTTTGAACTGATTGGTACTGTGATGTGTTCATTTAACTACTTGGTTTGCAGCCAATGTCAGTTACTTTGTTCACTATTATACACAGTTTTCTTAACATATCATTCCACCTTACATGGTTTAAAAGAGGTGAAGGATATTCTTTTGGTCTTGATCTGTAATCTAGTTGTTATGTTCACGTGCGCACACAATGATAAAATATCCTGTTTGTTTTATACATGTTTGCCCATGATATGAATGATTTTATACTATGTTCATCCTACTTTAAACCATGTCTCTTTATCCTTAGATGTCAACGAATGTGAGGAAATAGACAATACAACAGGCATGCTACATGGACATATGTTCCGAAAGTGATTTTATTATGTAGTTGGCACTACAATACATGCTAATGTATTACAGTAGTTCACCAAAATAAGTTATGTATAAACATGTAACCTACTTTGTTTGTTTTTGTCTCATTAGTAACTTATCTGGTACACTAATCTACAAGTTCAAACTTTCAGGAAGCTATGGAACAAATGATTGAACAGCCACAACCACCTGAAGGTGACGAGGCTACCATAGGCACAATGTCACCTCTTGCTGCAGTGCGTCAGTATCTCTCCACTGATAGTGCAAAAAGCACCTTCCTGCGTAATTCTGGGTTGGTTGTCAAGGTAACCTCGTCCAAATCGCCTACTGAACAAAATCTTCCTGCTAGACAGAGTGATATATATGTGCTCCAGACACAAGTCCAATCCCTAATGGACGTCGTTTTGGAAACAAGAATAGTGGTTGACAAATGTCGTCAAGATATGAATGGTTTTGAAACCAGACTATCAGACATTCGCTTCGTTGTTCAAGACCAATGGCGGAAAAAACGTGAAGATCGTGCTGCTCCACCAGATTCTACAGCCTGAAACATTAGCACTCAGGTCAAGTGATCTGTGCTTCTATACATCTGATGGTGCTTTTATCTGCAAAGGACTGTAAACTTTATGCCAACAGGCCTTTTGTTGTATGGTTGGAATTTATTTTGTTGTGATGCAACATTTTTGATGCTGCCAAAGGCTGCAGTATTACGATGCTATTTTTGTATAGTGTAGGTTTATCTTAGTAATGTATCCAGCCAAAAGCTTTGTAGGAGCCCAACATGCCAACATTTGTCGGGCCCATTCCAATTGGGCTAAAAACAATTATGGCTGAAATTTTCATGTAGCCCACTAAAAATATCTGGGCCTAAATAGCATAATAAGCTTTCATATTTTTCTGGTAGGCCTGTGCCCATAGTGGGCCTTTAATAGGCCTAAACATAATTTGGGCCTCAGTAACAATAGGCCGTTTACAGGTGTAAATATCTCGAGCCCATAAAAAACATGGGCCTTTAATAGACCGGAAGTGAGATTGGGCCCTGATTGTGCCAAATAACCCACTGGTCTTAGCAGGCCGAAATGGTGGCTCATTTACGATGCGGATCTTTCACAGGCCAAAATTCGGATGGGCCGTAAATGCGCCGACCTAATACACGGACCTTTAACAGGGCGGAAGTTTGGTTGGGCTAGATTATCGTCATTTTTATATGGGCCATTAATGGGCCCGATGTGACGTTGGGCCACATATGGCCCATGGATTTCGTCCGACGTTAACAGGCCGAAAATCACAACAGGCCGAAAGTGGCCCAAATCTATAGTGGGCCTCTAACAGGCCGAATGTCAGACATGGATGATTATGACCCAAATCCTTCACGGTCGTTTATGGGACGAAAGTTTCAATGGCCTGTAAATGGGCCCAAATGAAGCAGGACCTTTAACAGGCCGGAAATACACCGGGCCGTAATTCGGCCCATATACTTAGCGGACTTTTAACGGGCCAGAAGTGACCATGGGCCGCGATGATGACAAGTTTAGGACAGGCCGTTGACGGGCCAATTTGCCACTAGCCGTACAGGCCTTAACTGAGAATGTTGGGCCTTTAGCTGTGCCGGCCCATTATGGTCTGCAAAATCTTGTGGGCCTTTAGCTGGGCTGGCCCATTGTGGTCCGCTAAATCTTGTGGACCTTTAGCTGGGCCGGCCCATTATGGTCTGCAAAATCTTGTGGGCCTTTAGCTGGGCCGGCCCATTATGGTTCGCTAAATCTTGTGGGCCTTTAGTTGGGCCGGCCCATTTAAACTTTATGGGCCACTTTTGGGCCCGTCCACGTGTCAACATATCATAGGCCCATCTCGACCGTTGGATGAGTGACACCTGTGCCAACGCGGAGCTGACGCGTGGTTCCGTCGGCCAATGAGAATTTTACACGTGGAAAATCGGCATTGGTCGTGGCTGTTAGCGGGTTATCGGATCCAAAACCGGACCCGATAGCTTAACGGCGTCCCATTATGGTGGATGCCACGTGTTGGTCACCCTTGATGAAAGCACTTCCATGACACGCGATAGCTTAACGGCGTCCCATTATGGTGGATGCCACGTGTCGGTCACCCTTGACAAAAGCACTTCCATGACACGCGATTTATCATCATGGAAGTGGACACTTCTGTGATGATAATTTTGGTAATGTCATGGAACACTTCTACGACAGCACAGGTATGACTATCTTCATTCTGTCATAAATTTGTCATGGATGTACATGCATGACAGAAAACGTGACCTACTGTGACAAACACGTATCATCATGGAAGTGTATTTTTTTGTAGTGATGCCCGTAAGTTTGTCTTGTCTTGTGATGAATGTCAAAGAATTGGTAATATTAGTAGACGTCAAGAAATGCCTATGAATTATTCACTTGTTATTGAACCATTTGATGTTTGGGGCTTTGATTATATGGGACCTTTTCCTTCCTCTAATGGCTATACACATATTTTAGTTGCTGTTGATTACGTTACTAAGTGGGTAGAAGCTATTCCAACTAGTAGTGCTGATCATAGCACCTCTATTAAGATGCTTAAATAAGTTACTTTTCCGAGGTTCAGAGTTCCTAGATACTTAATGACTGATGGTGGTTCACATTTTATTCATGGTGCTTTTCGTAAAATGCTTGCTAAGTATGACGTTAATCATAGAATTGCATCTCCTTACCACCCGCAATCTAGTGGCCAGGTAGAATTGAGTAATAGGGAGATCAAATTAATTTTGCAAAAGACTGTTAATAGATCTAGAAAGAATTGGTCCAAGAAACTTGATGATGCATTATGGGCCTATAGGACTGCGTATAAAAATCCTATGGGTATGTCTCCGTATAAAATGGTTTATGGAAAAGCATGTCACTTACCTCTCGAACTAGAACATAAGGCATATTGGGCCATTAAAGAGCTCAACTATGATTTCAAACTTGCCGGTGAGAAAAGGCGATTTGACATTAGCTCACTTGATGAATGGAGAACTCAAGCCTATGAGAATGCCAAACTATTTAAAGAAAAAGTTAAAAGATGGCACGACAAAAGGATACAAAAGTGTGAGTTTAATGTAGGTGACTATGTGTTGCTATTCAACTCTCGTTTAAGATTTTTTGCAGGGAAACTTCTCTCTAAATGGGAAGGGCCTTACGTTATCGAGGAGGTCTATCGTTCCAGTGCCATAAAAATCAACAACTTAGAAGGCACAAATCCGAAGGTGGTGAACGGTCAAAGAATCAAACATTATATCTCAGGCAATCCCATAAATGTTGAAACTAATGTCATTGACACCGTGACCCCGGAGGAGTACATGAGGGACACTTTCCAGAACGCTTCAGACTCCGAAAAGGAATAGGTATGTGGTACGGTAAGTAAACCGACTCCAAAACAGTTCTAATGGCAGTTTTTCTCCGTTTTGGAATATTTAAGAAAATAGGAAAATAAGTAGTCCGGGAAGGACACGAGGCGTCCACGAGGGTGGAGGGCGCGCCCTACCCCCTGGGCGCGCCCCCCTGCCTCGTGGGCACCTCGTGTGCTCCCCGGACTCCGTTTTCTTGCACGATACTTCTTTTGGTCAGTAAAAATTCACTATATAATCTCTCAAAGGTTTTGACCACCGTACCACGCAAATATCCTCTGTTTTTATTTTGAGTTGTTTCTACCGCAGATTAGAGTAAGATGTCATCTCAAGATTCCGACGGAGAGAGCTATGTCCCACATCTCATTTCCGACCCAAAAATCTACGGGGATCTATCTCCTTGTGGTCGAACTACGGATGATGAGGAGGATGCTCATTTGATGAGGATCAATGATTCGAGTTCGGAGAAGGAGGATATCCCTCTACCTCAACCTGGGGATATGCACGTGAAGTTCAAGAAATCTAGTCTCCCTAAGAGGGCTAAACTGTCTAACAACCAATCTGTTCCTTCTCGTTTTCGGCAGAAAAGCAAAGGAGATTTATGTGACAAGATATTGAAGCTGGAATCGGAGGTCGATGATTTAAAGGAGGAAATTGCTCTTCTCAACTACAATATGAAAAGGCTGAAGGCACAATTGCCACCATCACCACCATCATCATCACCACCTCCGAGGAAAGAGACATAAATACATGGGTATGGGCACTCCCCTTGGCAACTGCCAAGCTTGGGGGAGGTGCCCCGGTATCGTATCACCATCACACTTCTATCTTTACCATTTTTCTTAGTTCGACCCTTTTGGTTATATCTTGATCTAGTAGAATAAAGTTTTAGTATGATCTAGTTTTGAGCTTTGCTTTATGATCCCTCTATGTAATCGATTCCGTGAGCTATATATAATAAAGATTAGTTTTGAGTCAAGGGCTTGGTTATCTTGCTATGATCATGAGGGAATAAAAGAAAAAGAAAGAATTAAAAGAAATAAAGAGATCATATTGATTTTACGTAGAGTAATGACTTCACATATAAAGAGTATAATGAATAAAAGTTGTTGAGAGTTGACAAACATAGTTTGGTCATCGTTGCAATTAATAGGAAGTAATAAAGAAAGAGAGGTTTTGACATATAAATATACTATCTTGGACATCTTTTATGATTGTGAGCACTCATTAAAATATGACATGCTAAGAGTTGAGGTTGGACAAGGAAGACAACGTAATGGGTTATGTTTTCTTATATTCGAAATAAAGTATATTGTCATGGATCATCCAACATGTTGAGCTTGCCTTTCTCCCTCATGCTAGCCAAACTCTTTGCACCAAGTAGAGATACTACTTGTGCTTCCAAATATCCTTAAACCCAGTTTTGCCATGAGAGTCCACTATACCTACCTATGGATTGAGTAAGATCCTTCAAGTAAGTTGTCATTGTTGCATGCAATAAAAAATTGCTCTCTAAATATGTATGATTTATTAGTGTGGAGAAAATAAGCTTTATGCAATCTTGTGATGTGGAAGAAATAAAAGCGACGGACTGCATAATAAAGGTCCATATCACAAGTGGCAATATAAAGTGACGTTCTTTCGCATTAAGATTTTGTGCATCCAACCATAAAAGCACATGACAACCTCTGCTTCCCTCTGCGAAGGGCCTATCTTTTATTCTTGTCTTATACCCTATACAAGAGTCATGGTGATCTTCACCTTTCCTTTTTACATTTTATCCTTTGGGAAGCACATTGTGTTGGAAAGATCCTGATATATATATCCAATTGGATGTAAGTTAGCATGAACCATTATTTTTGACATTACCCTTGAGGTAAAAGGTTGGGAGGCAACACTATAAGCCCCTATCTTTCACTGTGTCCGATTAAAACTCCATACCCATAAGTATTGCGTGAGTGTTAGCAATTGTGAAAGACTAAATGATAATTGAGTATGTGGACTTGCTGAAAAGCTCTTATATTGACTCTTTCCTATGTTATGATAAATTGCAATTGCCTCAATGACCGAGATCATAGTTTGTTAGTTTTCAATGAAGTTTCTGATTCATACTTGACATTGTGAATAGATTGTTACTTTAGCATAAGAAATCATATGACAATATGTATATATGTTGTTGTTATAAGAATGATCATGATGCCCTCATGTCCGTATTTTATTTTATCGACACCTCTATCTCTAAACATGTGGACATATTTGTCGTTATTGGCTTCCGCTTGAGGACAAGCGAGGTCTAAGCTTGGGGGAGTTGATACGTCCATTTTGCATCATGCTTTTATATCGATATTTATTGCACTATGGGCTGTTATTACACATTATGTCACAATACTTATGTCTTTTCTCTCTTATGTTACAAGGTTTACATGAAGAGGGGGAATGCCGGCAGCTGGAATTCTGGGCTGGAAAAGGCGCAAATATTAGAGACCTATTCTGCACAACTCCAAAAGTCTGAAATTTCACGAAGGCACGTTTTGGAATTAATAAAAAGTACTGGCGAAAGAATCAACCAGAGGGGGCTCACATCCTGGCCACGAAGGTGGGGGCGCGCCCCCCTGTCTCGTGGGCCCCGTGGCAGGCCTCCGGTGCCCATCTTCTGCTATATGAAGTCTTTCACCCTGGAAAAAATCAGAAGGAAGCTTTCAAGACGAAACACCACCGCCACGAGGCGGAACCTAGGCGGAACCAATCTAGGGCTTCGGCGGAGCTGTTCTGCCGGGGAAACATCCCTCCGGGAGGGGGAAATCGTCACCATCGTCATCACCATCGATCCTCTCATCGGGAGGGGGTCAATCTCCATCAACATCTTCATTAGCACCATCTCCTCTCAAACCCTAGTTCATCTCTTGTATCCAATCTTTGTCTCAAAACCTCAGATTGGTACCTGTGGGTTGCTAGTAGTGTTGATTACTCCTTGTAGTTGATGCTAGTTGGTTTATTTGCTGGAAGATCATATGTCCAGATCCTTTATGCATATTAATACCCCTCTGATTATGAACATGAATATGATTTGTGAGTAGTTACGTTTGTACCTGAGGACATGGGAGAAGTCTTGCTATAAGTAGTCATGTGAATTTGGTATTCGTTCGATATTTTGATGAGATGTATGTTGTCTTTCCTCTAGTGGTGTTATGTGAACGTCGACTACATGACACTTCCCCATTATTTGGGCCTAGAGGAAGGCATTGGGAAGTAATAAGCAGATGATGGGTTGCTAGAGTGACAGAAGCTTAAACCCTAGTTTATGCGTTGCTTTGTAAGGGGCTCATTTGGATCCATATGTTTCATGCTATGGTTAGGTTTACCTTAATACTTATTTCGTAGTTGCGGATGCTTGCAATAGGGGTTAATCATAAGTGGGATGCTTGTCCAAGGAAGGGCAGTACCCAAGCGCCGGTCCACCCACATACCAAATTATCATAGTAACGAACGCGAATCACATGAGTGTGATGAAAACTAGCTTGACGATAATTCCCATGTGTCCTCGGGAGCGTTTCCCTTCATATAAGAGTTTGTCCAGGCTTGTCCTTTGCTACAAAAAGGATTGGGCCATCTTGCTGCACCTTATTTACTTTCATTACTTGTTACCGTTACAAATTACCTTATCACAAAACTATCTGTTACCGATAATTTCAGTGCTTGCAGAGAATACCTTACTGAAATCCGCTTGTCATTTCCTTCTGCTCCTCGTTGGGCTCGACACTCTTACTTATCGAAAGGACTACCATAGATCCCCTACACTTGTGGGTCATCAGTGTCATGTGAACGTCGACTACATGACACTTCAACATATTTGGGCCTAAGGGAATGCATTGTGGAGTAGTTATTAGATGATTGACAGAAGCTTAAACCCTAGTTTATGCACTATTCCGTAAGGGACCGATTGGATCCAAAAGTTTAATGCTATGGTTAGAATTTATTCTTAATACTTTTCTCGTAGTTGCGGATGCTTGCGAGGGGGTTAATCATAAGTACGAGGTTTGTTCAAGTAAGAACAACACCTAAGCAGCGGTCCATCCACATATCAAATTATCAAAGTAGCGAACACGAATCAAATCAACATGATGAAAGTGACTAGATGAAATTCCCGTGTACCCTCAAGAACGCTTTGCTTATTATAAGAGACCGTTTTGGCCTGTCCTTTGCCTCAAAAGGATTGGGCTACCTTGCTGCACTTTTGTTACTGCTATCATTACTTTCTCATTACAAATTATCTTGCTATCAAACTACTCTGTTACTTACAATTTTAGCACTTGCAGACATTACCTTGCTGAAAACCACTTGTCATTTCCTTCTGCTCCTCGTTGGGTTCGACACTCTTACTTATCGAAAAGGCTACAATTGATCCCATATACTGGGTCATCAAGGCTATTTTCTGGCGCCGTTGCCGGGGAGTGAAGCATTTTTGGTAAGTGGAAATTGGTATGGAAAAATTATTACTATGTGCTGAAATTTATCACTTGTTACTATGGAAAACAATCCTTTGAGGGGTTTGTTTGGGGTATCTTCACCTCGACCAGAACCGCAATTAGTTACCCCTCAACCTACTTCACCTACTGAAAATATTGAATATGAAATTCCTTCGGGTATGATAGAACAACTGCTAGCTAATCCTTATGCAGGAGATGGAACCGAACATCCTGATATGCACTTGATATATGTGGAAGAAATTTTTGGGTTGTTTAAGCTTGCAGGTTTACTCGGAGATGAAGTTAAGAAGAAGGTTTTCCCTTTATCTTTGAAGGGAAAAGCATTGGCATGGTATACGCTATGCGATGATATTGGATCTTGGAATTGGAATCAATTGAAATTGGAGTTTCACAAAAAAAATTATCCTATGTATCTAGTTCATCGTGATCAGAATTACATATATAATTTTTGGCCTCGTGAAGCAGAAAGTATCGCTCTAGCTTGGGGGAGGCTTAGTCAATGTAATATTAATGCCCCAATCATGAACTCTCAAGAGAAATTATTATCCAGAATTTTTATGCTCGGCTTTCTCATAATGATCGATCCATGATTGATACTTCTTGTGCTGGTTCTTTTATGAAGAAGACTATTGAATTCCGGTGGGATCTTTTGGAAAGAATTAAACCCAACTCTGAAGATTGGGAACTCAATGAAGGTAAAGAGTCAGGTATTAAGCTCAAGTTTGATTGTGTTAAATCTTTTATAAATACCGATGCTTTCCAAAAGTTTAGCACTAAATATGGACTTGACTCTGAGATAGTAGCTTCCTTTTGTGAATCATTTGCTACTCATGTTGATCTCCCTAAGGAGAAGTGGTTTAAATATCACCCACCTATTAACGAAGAAATGAAAGAACCGGTACTAGATAAAGAGGAAACCATTATTTATAATGTTGATCCAGTTGTTCCTACTGCTTATATTGAGAAACCACCTTTCCCTATTAGGATCAAGGAACATGCTAAAGTTTCAACTGTGGTCAACAAAAGTTATATTAGAACACCTAAACCTAATGAACAAATCAAAGTAGAACCTACTGTTGCTATGGTTAAGGATCTCCTAGAAGACAATATAGATGGGCATGTTATTTACTTCTGTGAAGAAGCTACTAGAATTGCCAAACCCGATAAAAAGGATAAACATGGACCTGTTGTTGGCCTGCCCATTGTCTCAGTTGAAATAGGAGATCACTGTTATCATGGTTTATGCGACATAGGTGCTAGCGTGAGTGCTATTCCCTTTACCTTATATCAAGAAATTATGAATGACATAGCACCCGCAGAGATAGAAGACATAGATGTTACTATTAAACTTGCTAATAGAGATACTATATAACCAATTGGGATTGTTAGAGATGCTGAAGTCTTGTGTGGGAAAATAAAATATCCTACTGATTCTCTTGTTCTTGGTTCCCCACAAGATGATTTTTGTCCCATTATCTTTGGTAGACCTTTCTTGAACACCGTTAGTGCTAAAATAGATTGTGAGAAACAAACTGTCGGTGTTAGCTTTGGTGATGAGTCTCATGAGTTTAATTTTTCCAAGTTTAGTAGAAAACCTCATAAAAAAGAATTTCCTAGTAAGGATGAATTAGTTGGTCTTGCTTCTATTGATGTGTCTCCTACTGATCCTCTAGAACAATATCTGCTAGACCATGAAAATGATTTACATATGCATGAAAGAGATGAAATAGATAAGATTTTTTTTGAACAACGTCCTTTGCTTAAATACAATTTTCTTATTGAAACTCTAGGAGGTCCTCCTCCACCTAAAGGTGATCCTGTGTTTGAATTAAAACAATTGCCAGACACTTTGAAATATGCTTATCTTGATGAGAAGAAGATATATCCTGTTATTATTAGTGCTAACCTTTCAGAACATGAAGAAGAAAGATTATTGAAAGTTCTAAGGAAGCACCGAGCTGCTATTGGATATACTCTTGATGATTTAAAAGGCATTAGTCCCATTTTCTCTATGTCAGCACAAGATTAATATGGAACCTGATGCTAAACCCGTTGTTGATCACCAACGTTGGTTAAATCCGAAGATGAAGGAAGTGGTAAGAACGGAAATATTAAAACTTCTGGAAGCAGGTATTGTAAAACATATGATTTGGAAATTGCTCGACACCCTAAACGGGGTGTGGCTATCTCATTATATAGAGGTACCAAAGGGTACAATACAAGGTGTATACAAAGTCTACGTATATACAGTCTAACACCCTCCCTCAACCTTAACTATGGCCTGAAGTACAAAGCAAGTTAAGATTGCGCCTACAACCTACAAACTGTGGTTGTGAAAGAGGCTTCGTGAAGATGTCAGCAAGTTGATCTTTTGAGGAGATGAACTTGATACATAGTAGTTTCTGTGCAACGCGTTCCCGAACAAAATGATAGTCAACCTCGATGTGTTTCGTCCGAGCATGGAACACCGGATTAGAAGAAAGATATGTAGCACCGATGTTGTCACACCAAAGAACTGGAGGATGACCTGGAGACACTCTCAAATCTCTCAATAAGGACTGTACCCATATGATCTCAGCAGTCGCATCAGCAACTGCCTTATACTCAGCTTCAGTATTGCTGCAAGACACTGTAACTTGCTTGCAAGCATTCCAGGCGATCAAGTTAGGACCAAAGAACACTGCATATACCCCCGTGGATCGCCTATCATCAGGACTACCAGCCCAATCCACATCTGAAAAGGCTGAGAGCTCACAAGACGGTGCAGGCTGAAGAAGCAAACCATACGAGGCAGTGAAGCAGATATAATGCAGAATACGCTTCACAGCTGACCAATGAGATGTCCTGGGTGCATGGAGATACTGGCACACATGATTGACTGCATAAGAGACATCAGTCCTGGTGATAGTGAGATATTGCAAACCACCAACGAGACTGCGGTACTCAGTAGCGTCATCAGGTGAAAGAGGATCTCCGTCAAGGGCAGACAATCAATCAGTCGCAGACATCGGAGTGATAGCATGTTTGCATTTCAGCATGCCAGCACGATGCAACAAGTCCAAAGAAGACTTCTTCTGAGTCAGAGTTAACCCAGCAGAAGACCATGAGACCTCCAGACCAAGGAAATAGTGTAGAGCACCTAAATCCTTGACAGCAAAATCACCACTCAGTGCAGTCACAAGACGATCAGCAGCAGCATCTGAGGAACTGACGAGGATGATATCATCAACATAAACCAGTAGATACATCGTAACCTCAGGACGCTGAAGGAGACTTAGTGACGTGTCAGCAGTGGAGGAAACAAACCCAAGAGCCCGGAGAACATAACCGAGGCATGCATGCCACGCACGAGGAGCCTGTTTAAGTCCATACAATGCCTTAACAAGACGACAGAGATGATGAGGACGTGCAAGATCAACAAAAATCGGTGGCTGACACATATAAACCTCCTCCTCCAGAATTCCATGTAGGAAAGCGTTACGCACATCGAGCTAACAAAGAAACCACCCTCGAGTAACAGCAAGAGACAGTAGCAAACG
The DNA here is from genome assembly GCF_002575655.3 of Aegilops tauschii subsp. strangulata. Lineage (NCBI taxonomy): Eukaryota > Viridiplantae > Streptophyta > Magnoliopsida > Poales > Poaceae > Aegilops > Aegilops tauschii. Next base: position 27,134,823 of record NC_053037.3, on the reverse strand, counting down.
AATGGTAGCAGGCTTGATAACTGGACTGAACGTGTCTTCATAATCAAGACCATAACTCTATTTGAAGCCCTTGGCAACTAGCCGTGCCTTGTAGCGTTCAATAGAACCGTCATCATGTCTCTTCACTTTAAAACCCCACTTGGAATCAATGACGTTGATGCCAGAAACTGGAGGAACAATTTGCCAAGTGTCATTCTTCAGTAAAGCCTGAAACTCCTGTTCCATCGCAGCACGCCAGTGAGGGATGCCCAATGCAGCCTCAAAATGATGAGGCTCGGCTGTGGGATCAGCAGCAGCATGAGCCATGCAAGCAGCAAGCCACGCAATAGTCCCGTCTTTGCATTCCTTCAGACGAATTACGCCAGACTGGCTGCATGTTCGAGGACGAAGAGCAACCACGGCAGGCAGCGCCGGCAATACAGGGCTCGACGCAGGTGACGGAGGTGAGGCCAAACCTAGTGTAGTGAACCCAGAACTCGACGAGCTTGCGCTAGAGTCTCCTGGCGTCAAAGAGGCAGGCAGCGTCAGGCCCGATGAGGCCGGCCCACTGGGAGCCGAGGCGGGGCTTCCCGGTTCAGCGGCCGGTGCAAGCGAGCCTGCCTCTGGGCCTGACGATGGTGAGCCGGGCGAGGGTGATGCGGCCCGCGGGGCGAAGCGGCCATCGGGCCCAGGCAAAGCGGCCACCGAGCCGGGCGAGGCCAGTGCTCGCGAGGCGGCGGCGGGTGCAGTAAGCTGACGGGTACAACCCATCATGCATGGGCCATGCACAAGATCGACATCCCCATCGTGAGTGTCGTCTGTCGCTTGATCGTCGAGGTGTTCAATGCGAGCACCGCGTCCGATACCTGTAGCATGATTAGGAAGCAGCACAGGAGCATTTGCAACATCCACAAATTGATCAGGCAAAGGTGTAGCTAAGTGCACAGGTGGCATAGAAGTGGTAGAGTTGTTCGGAAGTGCGTGAAAAGGGAACACATTCTCATCAAACACAACGTTGCAAGAAATATAAACGCGATTGGTGGGAACATGCAGGCACTTGTACCCTTTGTGGAGGGAACTGTACCCAAGGAAAACACACTTCTTAGACTGAAACTCTAGCTTACACTTGTTGTACGGACGCAGGTGAGGCCAACATGCACACTGAAACACCTTTAGGAACGTGTAGTCTGGGATTTCATTGAGCCAGAGTTCAAGCGGGGTTTTCATTTCAGAAATCGTGAGGGAAGCCTATTTATCAAAAAGCGTGCGGTGGAAAAAGCATCACTCCAGAACCGAAACGGAACGGAGGCATGAGCTAGTAAGGTGTTGGTGTACAAAAGTAGGGGCTCTCCTTTTGACCCCTTTACTTGTGCACGGGCAGTCAGAGCCGTGCCCGCGGCCACACTTAGCAGGGCAGAGGAGGGAAGCCGGAGGGGAGCCGGAGCACAAGACAACCAAGGCAACACCAAGACCAGAAACACAAAAGAGCAAAGGGGCGAGGTGGACTCCCCCGGAAAGACCCTTGTCGGGGCGGCCTTCGCAGCCCTGACAAGAGCCTTGCCGGGGCAGCTTGCCCAACACCAGCAGAGCGAGCCACCCTTGAGCCCAAGGGTTCCAAACACCGCCAACAACTACATTGGAACCAAGGCTCGGGAGGCACCTCCGTGGTGGCATGCAGATCTTTGTCAAGATCATAAATACACAAGATCAGATGAGAACCAGAAGACGACGATCCTCGGTGGGGTCCTCGCTGAGGAAATCCACAAGACCCCCGGCAAGACCCTTGCCAGGGACGACCACGGTGCCGCGGCAAGGCCCTTGCAGAGGACACTTACGGGGCCGCGGCCAGGTCCATGTCTGCCAAGACTACACCGCCGTCCCCGTGCAGCTGCTAGCCCAACCAGCTGGGCAGGCACCTGCGTGGCGACGAGCGGCCTCTACACCGACCTAGCAAGCACCTGTGTGGTGGCATGCAGACCTTCGTGAAGGCTCCACCACCGCGCCAGCCCAGCAGCCAGCCAACGTGGCGCCACGACGCCTCGTCAGCTCGGACACGTGTCGAAGCCAGGCGAGGCGGCGACAGCTGGGACGTGCTTCCTTCCCGTCCCTGATAAAGCAAGAGGGGCACGTCGGCAGTGCATTAAATGCGTTTGTCCGACGGTGCCAGAGGGTAGACTCATCCACTGTACACATTTCCACCTCCTGTGTGCCGCTGTGGCAACCCCTTTTGTCTATAAAAGGAGGTCCGAGGCGTCCAGGAGAAGGATTCGGATCTTTTGGGAAAGTTACACCCCGTAGCTAGCTCAAGAACACAAGAACACTCAAATACATCCACCAAAGCAGGACTAGGGTATTACGCATCTTCGCAGCCCGAACCTGGGTAAACGATCCGTGTGCTTCCTGTCAGACCCGCTCTTTGTACAACCCCGCGTCCGCCATCCGCAGAAGGGATCCCAGTGATCCCATAGGTGTCGATTTCCCCTGACATATTTGGCGCGCCAGGTAGGGGGCGCAGTTGTGAAAATCCGGTCTAGCGGTTAGCCTAGCAGTTCTTCATCGCCATGGCTACCAAGAAGAAGACGATCACGGTGATCGGTTCATCCGGAGCCGGACGACCCGTACTGGTGCGGGCGAGTAGCGGGCCGGTCGCGGACAAAACCCGAGGCACGGCCCGCGAGCACCAACATCGCTCTGGCAGTCAGAGCCTGGCGAGCGGCGTCGTTCGTGTGCAAGACGATGGGCCGCACATCGCCGAACCCAAGGACGGAGCTGGGGCCCCCGCAGGCGGCGCGGGGCCCTCCAGGGGTGGCGTCGTGCCACCTACGGGGGGCGCAGCAACCTCCAAGACGCCTACACCGGCACCCACAATGCGCTCTTCCCAGGATGTGCGCAACGAGCAGCGTCACCACGCTGGTGACCCCGAACGCTGCCGTGGGAAGAGTCTTGTGCATCATTCACGGGACGAAGGAGGCCAGCATGCCCGCCGAAGTGCTGGCAAAAATGTCGCACAGCCACCAGGCCGTGATAGAGCTCCTTCTAACATGGTTAGAAGTCGGAGCGCGTCACGGTCCACGCAGCTTTCGCCGCCACCCACGCCAGCAGAAGCCTTGGCGCGCGCGCAGTTGCTCCTCGACTTCCCTCCTGTTGCGGAAAAGCTCGACGAGTGGAGAGCCACCATTCGGAGCCTCGTCGGCGTCGCCAACAAAGACGAGCCATGGCCAGCGGGGCCCACAGGCCGATGCTCCGTCGAACCACCGCACGCCAGCGGTGGAGGGGCCGGGGGTGCTGCGGCCACGGTGCACTCTCCTCCTCCACGCCAGCCACCGGGGGTGTCGATCAGTCGTGATGACGGTTGTGATAACATTTCCATAGCGTCGTCCGACCCACGGACCCACCGCGACCAGCGCCAAGTTCTTCGGGAGCGAGCCCATGAAGACGCTCGAACCACCATTGAGCGCCGGCGCGATACACGCCACCAGTCAGATAGGCGAGCAGGGCCCGCTATGGACCACCCAGCACTGGGAGGCTCCGACGGCCTACCTTACGAGGTGGGTTGCCTAGCCTTTACTCGTGAGCTGCGGCAGTTCCAGTGGCCGTCCCTCCGCACGTTCAAGCCCGACGTCGGCGAGAAGTACAACAACAAGAACCACCCGTCGGAGTTCCTCAGCATCTACACCATCGCGATGCAAGCTGCTGGAGCTCGCGACGACAAGGTGCTTGCCAATTACTTCCCTTTGGCCCTGAAACCCAATGTCATGTCTTGGTTGATGCACTTTCCGGCGGATTCCATTTCTTCGTGGTCGGATCTATGTCACGAGTTCGTTGGTGCCTTCACTGGAGGCCACCAAACTCATGGCCAGGCGAGTGATTTGCATATAATTCCCCAGAAGGAAGGTGAAAACCTGCGCAAGTACATACAGAGGTTCAGCCGAGTGCAATACAACATCCCAGACGTTCATCCTGCAGCCGTGATTAGCGCATTCCATCAGAATGTGCGTAACCGCAAGATGCGTGAAGAGCTAGCAATGAACAAGGTCAAGGATGTGGCCGAGCTTTACGTTCTGGCCGATAGATGCGCTCGAGCTGAAGAGGGGAGGAAGTACCCCGGCGAAGACGCCGGTGCGGAAATCGACTCTACCGACGAAGACACCGCCGCCCCGACGAAGAAGGGTCGGCGTCACAACAGGAAGCGTAAGGGCAAGGCCGTGCTTGCCGTCAAGGGATCTGACGACACCGGCGCCGCCAAGAAGGCCAAGGCAGACGAACTCGGCAAGGAGATAGCCGGGTGCGCCGCTTGCCGGGCCTTGGCGGCTGCCGACAAGTCGGGGGGCTCCGACAAGCACTATTGCAAGATCCACCGCACCACGGGCCACGACCTCCAGAACTGCCGACAAGTTGAGCTGCTTGCTGAAAGGCAAAAAGCCGAGTATGAGAGGCGGGACAAAGAGAAGGGTCAGGATGTGATACGTCTCCAACGTATCTATAATTTTTGATTGTTCCATGCTATTATATTACCCTTTTTGGATGTTTATGGGCTTTACTTTACACTTCTATATTATTTTTGGGACTAACCTACTAACCGGAGGCCCAGCCCGAATTGCTGTTTTTTGCCTATTTCAGTGTTTCGAAGAAAAGGAATATCATACAGAGTCCAAACGGAATTAAACCTTCGGGAGCAATCTTTTTGGAACAAACGTGATCCAGAGGACTTGGAGCGGAAGTCAAGAAACAAACGAGGCGGCCACGAGGGTGGAGGGCGCGCCCCCCTACTGGGCGCACCCCCTATCTCGTGGGCCCCTCGAGCGTCCACCGACCTACTTCTTCCTCCTATATATACCCATGTACCCTGAAAACATCAGAGGTGACCACGAAAACCTAATTGCACCGCCGTAACCTTCTGTATCCGTGAGATCCCATCTTGGAGCCTTCGCCGGCGCTCCGCCGGAGGTGGAATCGATCATGGAGGGCTTCTACATCAACACCATAGCCCTTCCGATGAGTTGTGAGTAGTTTACCACAGACCTTCGGGTCCATAGTTATTAGCTAGATGGCTTCTTCTCTCTTTTTGAATCTCAATACAAAGTTCTCCTCGATCTTCTTGGAGATCTATTCGATGTAACACTTTTTGCGGTGTGTTTGTCAAGATCTGATGAATTGTGGGTTTATGATCAAGTTTATCTATGAGAAATATTTGAATCTCCTCTGAATTCTTTTATGTGTGATTAAGTTATCTTTGCAAGTCTCTTCGAATTATCAGTTTGGTTTGGCCTACTAGATTGATCTTTCTTGCAATGGGAGAAGTGCTTAGCTTTGGGTTCAATCTTGCGGTGTCCTTTCCCAGTGACAGCAGGGGCAGCAAGGCACGTATTGTATTGTTGCCATCGAGGATAAAAATATGGGGTTTATATCATATTGCATGAGTTTATCCCTCTACATCATGTCATCTTTCTTAATGCGTTATTCTGTTCTTTATGAACTTAATACTCTAGATGCATGCTAGATAGCGGTCGATGTGTGGAGTAATAGTAGTAGATGCAGGCAGGAGTCGGTCTACTTGTCACGGACGTGATTCCTATATACATGATCATGCCTAGATAATCTCATAATTATTCGCTTTTCTATCAATTGCTTGACAGCAATTTGTTCACCCACCGTAATACTTATGCTATCTTGAGAGAAGCCACTAGTGAAACCTATGGCCCCCATGTCTATCCTTTATCATATAAAGCTTTCAATCTACTTTTATTTGCATCTTCTACTTTTCCAATCTATATCATAAAATACGAAAAATATATTTATCTTATCATATTATCTCTATCAGATCTCACTTTTGCAAGTGGCCTTGAAGGGATTGACAACCCCTTTATTGCGTTGGTTGCGAGTTCTTGTTTGTTTGTGTAGGTGTGTGGGACTTTTGAGGAGCCTCCTACTGGATTGATACCTTGGTTCTCAAAAACTGAGGGAAATACTTACGCTACTGTGCTGCATCACCCTTTCCTCTTCAAGGAAAACCAACGCAAGCTCAAGACGTAGCAAGAAGGATTTCTGGCGCCGTTGCCGGGGAGGTCTTTGCTCAAGTCAAGACATACCAAGTACCCATCACAAACTCATCTCCCTCGCATTACATTATTTGCCATTTGCCTCTCCCCCACTTCACCCTTGCCGTTTTATTCGCCCTCTCTTTCCCAATCTCCTCTCTTTTTTGCTTGCCTTTTTTGTATGCTTGTGTGTTGGATTGCTTGTCGCAACGGTGCAAGATAATACCAAATTGTGTGATTTTTCCAATACCAATAATAATGATTTCCTTAGTACTCCGATTGCTCCTCTTAATGATGTTTAGTCTTGTGAAATCAATGTTGCTTTGCTGAATCTTGTTATGAAAGATCAATTCTCCGGCCTTCCTAGTGAAGATGCCGCTACCCATCTAAACAACTTTGTTGATTTGTGTGAGATGCAAAAGAAGAAAGATACGGATAATGATATTGTTAAATTGAATTTATTCCCGTTTTCACTTAGAGATCGTGCTAAAGTTTGGTTTCTTCTTGCCTAAAAATAGTATTGATTCATGGAATAAGTGCAAATATGCTTTTATCTCTAAGTATTTTCCTCACGCTAAGATCATCTCTCTTAGGAACGATATTATGAATTTTAAACATCTTGATCATGAGCATGTTGCCCAATCTTGGGAAAGAACGAAATTGATGATTCGCAATTGCCCTACTCATGGTTTGAATTTATGGATGATCATACAAATTTTTTATGCTGGATTGAATTTTGCTTCTAGAAATCTTTTAGATTCGGCCGCGGGAAGCACTTTTATGGAAATCACCTTAGGGGAAGCTACTAAACTCCTTGATAACATTATGGCTAATTATTCTCAATGGCACACCGAAAGATCTAGTAGTAAAAAAGTGCATGCTATAGAAGAAATTAATGTTTTGAGTGGAAAGATGGATGAACTTATGAAATTGTTTGCTACTAGGAATGCTCCTATTGATCCCAATGATATGCCTTTGTCTACTTTGATTGAGAATAATAATGAATCTATGGATGTGAATTTCATTGGTAGGAATAATTTTGGTAACAATGCTTATAGGGGAAACTTTAATCCTAGACCATTCCCTAGTAATAATTATGGAAATTCCTACAATAATTATTATGGTAATTTTAACAAGATGCCCTCTGATTTTGAGAATAGTGTGAAAGAATTTATGATCGCTCAAAAGAATTTTAATGCCTTGCTTGAAGAAAAATTGCTTAAAGTTGACGATTTGGCTAGGAACATTGACAGACTCTCGCTTGATGTTGATTCTTTGAAACTTAGATCTATTCCACCTAAGCATGATATCAATGAGTCTCTCAAAGCTATGAGAATTTCCATTGATGAGTGCAAAGAAAGAACCGCTAGATTGCGTGCTAAGAAAGATTGCTTTGTAAAAGCGTGTTCTTCTAGTTCCCATGAAAATAATGATGAGGATCTAAAAGTTATTGATGTGTCCCCTATTAAATCTTTGTTTTGCAATATGAATCTTAATAATGATGGGACTGGAGATGAGTCAACTTTAGTTAAAAGGCGTCCCAATGATTCGGAGTTTTTAGATCTTGATGCTAAATTTGGTAAAAGTGGGGTTGGAGAGGTCAAGACTTTAAATAGCATTGAACCCACTATCTTGGATTTCAAGGAATTTAATTATGATAATTGTTCTTTAGTAGATTGTATTTCCTTGTTGCAATCCGTGTTGAATTCTCCTCATGCTTATAGTCAAAATAAAGCTTTTACCAAACATATTGTTGATGCCTTGATGCAATCTTATGATGAAAAACTTAATTTGGAAGTTTCTATACCTAGAAAACTTAATGATGAGTGGGAACCTACTATAAAGATTAAAATTAAAGATCATGAGTGCTATGCTTTGTGTGATTTGGGTGCTAGTGTTTCCACTATTCCAAAAACTTTATGTGATATTCTAGGTTTCCATGATCTTGATGATTGCTCTTTAAATTTGCACCTTGCGGATTCCACTATTAAAAAGCCTATGGGAAGAATCAATGATGTTCTTATTGTTGCAAATAGGAATTATGTGCCCGTAGATTTTATCGTTCTTGACATAGATTGCAATCTTTCTTGTCCTATTATTCTTGGTAGACCTTCCCTTAGAACGATTGGTGCAATTATTGATATGAAGGAAGGGAATATTAGATTCCAATTTCCATTAAGGAAAGGAATGGAACACTTTCCGAGAAATAAAGTTCAATTACCTTATGAATCTATCATGCGAGCTACTTATGAATTCAGTGCAAAAGATGGCACCACTTAGATTTATCCTCGCTTTTATGCCTAGCTTGGGGCGTTAAACAATAGCGCTAGTTGGGAGGCAACCCAATTTTTTTTTGTTTTTGGTTCTATTTAGTAATAAATATTTCATCTACCTTCTGTTTAGATGTATTTTTATGTTTTAATTAGTGTTTGTGCCAAGTTAAACCTATAGGATCTTCGTGGTCGATGGCTATTTGATCTTGCTGAAAATTCCAGAAACTTTCTGTTCACGAATTTTTTTTTTAAAATCACCAGAAAGTGATAAAATACTGATTCCAATTGCCGTAGATCAATGAACAAATTATCTAGGTCTTCCTATTTTGGTAGAATTTTTTGAGTTCCAGAAGTTTGCTTTAGTTACAGATTACTACAGACTATTCTGTTTTTGACAGATTCTGTTTTTCGTGTGTTGTTTGCTTATTTTGATGAATCTATGGCTAGTAAAATAGTTTATAAACCATAGAGAAATTTGAATACAGTAGGTTTAACACCAATACAAATAAATAATGAGTTCATTACAGTACCTTGAAGTGGTGTTTTGTTTTCTTTCGCTAACGGAGCTTACGAGAATTTTTGTTGAGTTTTGTGTTGTGAAGTTTTCAAGTTTTGGGTAAAGATTTGATGGATTATGGAACAAGGAGTGGCAAGAGCCTAAGATTTGGGATGCCCATGGCACCCCAAGATATTCAAGTATAACCAAAAGCCTAAGTTTGGGGATGCCCCGGAAGGCATCCCCTCTTTCGTCTTCGTCTATCGGTAACTTTACTTGGAGCTATATTTTTATTCACCACATGATATGTGTTTTGCTTGGAGCGTCTTGTATGATATTAGTCTTTGCTTTTTAGTTTACCACAATCATCCTTTCTGAACACACCTTTTTGAAGAAACCCACATGATTGGAATTTATTAGAATACTCTATATGCTTCACTTATATCTTTTGAGCTAGATAGTTTTTGCTCTAGTACTTCACTTATATCTTTTAGAGCACGGCGGTGGATTAATTTTGAAGAAATTATTAATCTCTCATGATTCACTTATATTATTTTGAGAGTCTTTTAGAACAGCATGGTATTTGCTATGGTTACAAAATTGGTCCTAGAATGATGGGCATCCAAGTTGGGTATAATAAAAACTATCATAGGAAGTGAATTGGATGGTATGATCAATTTGATACTTGATAATTGTTTTGAGATATGGAGGTAGTAATATTAGAGTCATGCTAGTTGGGTGATTGTGAATTTAAAGAATGCTTGTGTTGAATTTGGCAAGTCCCGTAGCATGCACGTATGGTAAAAGTTGTGTAACAAATTTGAAACATGAGCTGTTCTTAGATTGTGCATCCTTATGAGTGGCGGTCGGGGACGAGCGATGGTCTTTTCCTACCAATCCATCCCCCTAGGAGCATGCGCGTAGTGCTTGGTTTTTGATGACTTGTAGATTTTTTCAATAAGTATATGAGTTCTTTATGACTAATGTTGAGTCCATGGATTATACGCACTCTTACCTTTCCATCATTGCTAGCCTCTTCGGTACCGTGGATTGCCCTTTCTCACCTTGAGAGTTGGTGCAAACTTCGCCTGTGCATCCAAACCCCGTGATACGATACGCTCTATCACACATAAACCTCCTTATATCTTCCTCAAAACAGCCACCATACCTACCTATTATGGCATTTCCATAGCCATTCCGAGATATATTGCCATGCAACTTTTCACCATTCCGTTCATCATCATGACACGCATCATCATTGTCATATTGCCTTGCATGATCACGTAGTTGACATCGTATTTGTGGCAAAGCCACCATGCATAATTTTTTCATACATGTCACTCTTGATTCATTGCCCACCCCGGTACACCGCCGGAGGCATTCATATAGAGTCATATCTTGTTCTAGTTTTGAGTTGTCATTCATGAGTTGTAAATAAATAGAAGTGTGATGATCATCATTATTAGAGCATTGTCCTAAAAAAAGAGAAAGGCCAAAAAAAAGAAGAAAATAAAAAAGAAGGGGCAATGTTGCTATCCTTTTCCACACTTGTGCTTCAAAGTAGCACCATGTTCTTCATATAGAGAGTCTCATATGTTGTCACTATCATATACTAGTGGGAATTTTTCATTATAGAACTTGGCTTGTATATTCCTACGATGGGCTTCCTCAAAATGCCCTAGGTCTTCGTGAGCAAGCAAGTTGGATGCACACCCACTTAGTTTCTTTTGTTGAGCTTTCATACATTTATAGCTCTAGTGCATCCGTTGCATGGCAATCCCTACTCCTCATGTTGACATCAATTGATTGGCATCTCCATAGCCCGTTGATTATCCTCGTCAATGTGAGACTTTCCTTTTTTGTCTTCTCCACACAATCCCCATCATCATATTCTATTCCACCCATAGTGCTATATCCATGGCTCACGCTCATGTATTGCGTGAAAGTTGAAGAAGTTTGAGATTATTTAAGTACGAAACAATTGCTTGGCTTGTCATCGGGGGTGTGCAAGATGGGAGCATTTTTGTGTGACGAAAATGAAGCATGACCTAACTATATGATTTTGTAGGTATGAACTTTCTTTAGCCATGTTGTTTTGAGAAGACATGATTGCTTGATTAGTATGCTTGAAGTATTATTATTTCTTATGTCAATATGAACTTTTATTTTGAATCATTTGGATCTGAACATTCATGCCACAATAAACAAATTACATTGAGAATTATGCTAGGTAGCATTCCACATCAAAAATTCTGTTTTTATCATTTACCTACTTGAGGACGAGCAGGAATTAAGGTTGGGGATGCTTGATACGTCTCCAACGTATCTATAATTTTTGATTGTTCCATGCTATTATATTACCCGTTTTGGATGTTTATGGGCTTTACTTTACACTTTTATATTATTTTTGGGACTAACCTACTAACCGGAGGCCCAGCCCGAATTGCTGTTTTTTTGCCTATTTCAGTGTTTCGAAGAAAAGGAATATCAAACGGAGTCCAAACGGAATGAAACCTTCGGGGGCGTTCTTTTTGGAACAAATGTGATCTAGAGGACTTGGAGCGGAAGTCAAGAAACAAACGAGGCGGCCACGAGGGTGGAGGGCGCGCCCCCCCAACTGGACGCGCCCCCTGTCTCGTGGGCCCCTCGAGCGTCCACCGACCTACTTCTTCCTCCTATATATACTCATGTACCCCGAAAACATCAGAGGCGACCACGAAAACCTAATTCCACCGCCGTAACCTTCTGTATCCGCGAGATCCCATCTTGGAGCCTTCGTCGGCGCTCCGCCGGAGGGGGAATCGATCATGGAGGGCTTCTACATCAACACCATAGCCCTTCCGATGAGTTGTGAGTAGTTTACCACAGACCTTGGGGTCCATAGTTATTAGCTAGATGGCTTCTTCTCTCTCTTTGAATCTCAATACAAAGTTCTGCTCGATCTTCTTGGAGATCTATTCGATGTAACTCTTTTTGCGGTGTGTTTGTCAAGATCCGATGAATTGTGGATTTATGATCAAGTTTATCGATGAGAAATATTTGAATCTCCTCTGAATTCTTTTATGTGTGATTAAGTTATCTTTGCAAGTCTCTTCGAATTATCACTTTGGTTTGGCCTACTAGATTGATCTTTCTTGCAATGGGAGAAGTGCTTAGCTTTGGGTTCAATCTTGCGGTGTCCATTCCCAGTGACAGCAGGGGCAGCAAGGCACGTATTGTATTGTTGCCATCGAGGATAAAAAGATGGGTTTTATATCATATTGCATGAGTTTATCCCTCTACATCATGTCATCTTTCTTAATGCGTTACTCTGTTCTTTATGAACTTAATACTCTAGATGCATGCTGGATAGCGGTCGATGTGTGGAGTAATAGTAGTAGATGCAGGTAGGAGTCGGTCTACTTGTCACGGACGTGATGCCTATATACATGATCATGCCTAGATAATCTCATAATTATTCGCTTTTCTATCAATTGCTTGACAGTAATTTGTTCACCCACCGTAATACTTATGCTATCTTGAGAGAAGCCACTAGTGAAACCTATGGCCCCAGGGTCTATCCTTTATCATATAAAGCTTTCAATCTACTTTTATTTGCATCTTCTACTTTTCCAATCTATATCATAAAAATACCAAAACTATATTTATCTTATCATATTATCTCTATCAGATCCCACTTTCGCAAGTGGCCTTGAAGGAATTGACAACCCCTTTATTGCGTTGGTTGCGAGTTCTTGTTTGTTTGTGTAGGTGCGTGGGACTTTTGAGGAGCCTCCTACTGGATTGATACCTTGGTTCTCAAAAACTGAGGGAAATACTTACGCTACTGTGCTGCATCACCCTTTCCTCTTCAAGGAAAACCAACGCAAGCTCAAGACATAGCAGGATGGTGCCGAAGGATCCGGCAAGAAGTGTGGCGGCCAAGGAGGCCGCCGTGGCAAAGATAACCAGCATGAGAGGCCCACTCGGGGCCGTGACAAGAAGCAGGAAGACGATGATCATGACGAGGATGACGAGTCCGGCGAGCATGAGTTCCAGAAGGCTACGGAGGCCATGTGCGTCGATGGTGGCGCCTCGCTGCATACTTCTCACCGCCAGCTGAAGTAGTGGGCGCATGAGATCACAGCAGCGGAGCCATCGTTCGACGCTCGGAAGCAGCTGAAGTGGTCCAACACGCCTATCAACTTTGACACCGAGGACCACCCTGATCGCACAACTGCAGTCGGGTGTTTGCCGTTGTTGGTTCACCAACGATACACAACCTCAAGGTGACCAAGATGCTGGTTGACGGCGGGGCTGGTCTAAACTTGATCTCACCCGTTGTGATCAAAAGGCTGCAAATTCCTGACGGAGAGCTCGAGGAGACGGGCACGTTTGAAGGGGTCAACCCGGGAAGGACCCAGCCGAAGGGTAAGGTCACGCTACCTGTGACGTTTGGAGGCGAGTTGAACTACAGGACAGAGAGGATTGTCTTAGATGTAGCCTAGATCCCCTTGCCCTACAATGGGATCCTCAGCCGCCCGACACTAGCCAAGTTCATGGCGGCGTCGCATTACGCCTACAACAAGCTGGAGATGCCTAGGCCACTGGCCATCATCACCGTTCCCTGCGACAAGAAGGATGCGCTGATCTGCGCTGACCTACTCTATCGGGAAGCAGTTGCAGCAACTGCCGCCAAGGCACTTGCTCCTGCCGTTGAAGCCCCGGGAGGGAAGAAGAAGACCGACAAGACCTCTCGCACCCACTCTGGCAAGCGCACCTCTTCGGAGTGTTGTGCTACCGTCGAGGACGTGCCAGAGAGCTCCACCGGCAAGAACAAGAAATCCAGAGATGCACCGCCAGAGACCAAGAAGGTGTCCGTCAAGGAGGATTGCACGGGAGGGGATTTCACCATAAGCTCCACCCTCGACAGCAAATAGGAAGGCGCGCTTGTCACCTTCCTGCGGGCGAATGTCGATGTGTTTGCGTGGCAAGCATCCGACATCCCCAGCGTTCCCAGGGAGGTGATTGAGCACCATCTTGCTATCTGTCCTCATGCGCGGCCCATTAAGCAGAAGGTCAGGAAGCTGGCTTTGGAACAGCAGGAGTTCATCACAGAGGAGATCAGGAATTGGAAGCGGCAGGCTTGGTGAGAGGAGTACTCCATCCGACTTGGTTGTCCAATCCGGTGGTGGTGCGCAAGGCAAATGGGAAGTGGAGGCTATGTATTGACTACACAGATATCAATAAGGCTTGTCCCAAGGACCCTTTCCCGTTGCGCGCATCGACCAGATTGTTGACTCCACGGCCGGGTGTGATCTATTATCATTCCTTGACGCCTACTCAGGATACCACCAGATCTTCATGACAAGAGAAGACGAATAAAAGACATCATTCATGACCCCATGTGGTACGTATTGCTTTTTATGGATGCCTTTCAGGTTGAAGAGTGCTGGCTCAACGTTCGCAAAAGCGGTCCAAATTGGTTTTGAGCCCCAGCTACATAGAAATATGGAAGCTTATATGGATGACATAGTGGTCAAAACCAAGGACAAGGCAACTCTTGTACAAGATTTAGAGGAGACGTTTGCAAATCTGCGCAAGATCAACCTCAAGTTGAACCCTGAGAAGTGTGTCTTTAGCATTTCGTCCGGCAAACTTCTCGGGTTCTTTGTGTCGCAGCGTGGGATCGAGGCGAATCCAGACAAGATCAAGGCAATTGAGCAGATCGAGGCGCCCAAGCGGATCAAGGATGTGCGTCGGCTCACTGGCTATGTTGCCGCCATGAACAGATTCATCTCCAAGTATGCTGAGCGTGCCCTTCCCTTTTTCAAAATTTTGAAAAAGGCGGGCCCAATGGAGTGGACCCCAGAGGCCGAGGCAGAGCTGCAGGATCTGAAGAAATACCTCTCCTCTACACCGATACTGGTTGCGCCTAAACCACAAGAGCCGTTGCTGCTGTATCTGGTGGCGACGAATCAAGTGATCAGCGCCGCACTAGTGGCACAGAGGGAGGTCAACGAAGAGGCAGTGGTAATGGTGGGACTGGCGGATGGCGAGCCAGAGATTCCCCCGGCAGGGCCTGGTGCCGGCAAGGCAAGGCCCCCCGGCAGAGTTTGACGCCATCAGGACAGGGCCCGTGCGACCGAATGAAGTGGTGCAGAAGAAGAAGATGATGCAGCACCCGGTTTACTTTGTAAGCTCCCTCTTGCAGGGGGCTAGGTCAAGGTACTCCGGTGTGCAGAAATTGCTGTTCGGCCTCCTTATGGCCTCGAGGAAGCTGCGTCATTACTTCCAAGCACACGAAATCACCGTCGTCACCCGCCTCCCGTTGCAACGGATACTGCATAACCCAGACGCAACCGGGAGGATTGTGGAGTGGGCCTTGGAGCTGTCGAACTTTGGTTTGATGTTTGAAAGTACTTCGACAATCCAGAGCAGAGTCTTGGTGGAGTTCATTGCGGAATGGACCTCAACGCCCGACGAAGAGATCCAGGAGACCACTCTCCCCGGCAAGGAAGCAAGTCGCAACTGGATCATGTACTTTGACGGGGCTTTCTCGCTGCAAGGCGCTGGTGCTGGTGTACTGCTTGTCACACCCACCGGAGAGCACCTCAAGTATGTAATCTAGATGCATTTTCCCAAGGAGATGTCCATAAACAACACTGCTGAATACGAGGGGTTGCTTGCCGGTCTCAGGATCGTGGCAGACCTCGGGGTTAAGAAGCTCATCGTCAGGGGTGATTCACAGCTTATCGTCAGGCAAGTCAACAAAGAATATCAGAGCCCGTTGATGGAGGCCTACGTAGATGAGGTGAGGAAGCTGGAAGAGCGCTTTGACAGTATACAAGCGGAGCACGTTCCCTGAGTGGAGAACGACATCGCCGATTACTTGTCGAAGCGCGCTGCGTTCAAGCTACCTATGGAACCAGGTACTTTTGTGCTTCGGTTAACTCAACCATCCGTTGAACCATCAACAGAGCAGAACAAGCAGAGGAAATCAGGTCCCGGCAAGTACTTTCCCGCCGAGCCCCCTGGGGCCGCCGGCAAGAATGTTGCCGTGGGTACTGAGCCTGCCGAGGGGCAACTGACTCCGGTAGGGCGTCAAGCCCTCGCCGTAGAGACAGCCGCTCCCATGGCAGAAGAAATGCCTTTAGTCCTTGCCGTCGAGCCCCAGGCTCCGGCATGGGCACAGCATACCATCCGATTCCTTCAAACAGGGGAGCTTCCTGAGGAGCAGGAAGAAGCGGAGAAAGTAGCCCGTCGGTCTGCTATGTATCAGTTCGTCGATGACGTCCTATACAGGAAAAGGCCGAACGGTGTGAAATTGAAGTGAATTCGCTGGGAGGAAGGACTGGAGCTGTTGGTAGAGATACACGGAGGCATATGTGGCTCCCACATTGGGTCAAGGGACCTTGCCGGCAAGGCGTTCTGGCAAGGTTTCTTCTGGCCCACTGCCCTCCAGGATGCAATGGCACTAGTAACCAAGTGTGAAGCGTGTCAGTTCCATTCGAAGAAGCTTCATCAACCAGCTCAAGCCCTTCAAACAATTCCTCTCTCCTGGCCATTTTCGGTCTGGGGCTCGACATACTGGGCCCTTTCCCCCGCGTTGTCGGGGGCTTTGAGTACTTGTACGTTGCAATCGACAAGTTCACAAAGTGGCAGAGTTGGAAGCAGTGAGGAAGGTGACAGCACAGTCAGCCATCAAGTTCTTCAAGGGGCTAGTCTGCCGTTTTGGTGTGCCAAACAGAGTCATCACCGACAACGGCACGCAGTTCACGAGCCACACCTTCATGCAATACATCCAAGACCTCGGCAGCAAGGTCTGTTTCGCTTCCGTGGCACACCCACGGAGCAACGGCCAGGCGGAGAGTGCAAATGCTGAAGTACTACGAGGCCTGAGGACCAAGACTTTTGACAGGCTGCACCAGAGCGGAAGGCGCTGGATTGATGAGTTGCTAGCGGTTCTTTGGTCAATCAGAACGACGCCAAATCGAGCTACCGGCCAGACACCGTTTGCCCTGGTATACGGGGCAGAAGCAGTTCTCCCCACGGAACTCACATACGTGTCACCTCGAGTGCTCGCTTATGACAAGCTTGAGCAAGAGCAATTGCGGCAAGATGACGCAACACTCCTCAAGGAAGATCGTCTTCGGGCGGCTGTGAGAGCAGCGGGCTATCAGCAAGCCTTGCGCCGCTACCATAGCCGCAAGGTTCATGCCCGAAATTTTGAGGAAAGCGACCTTGTTCTTCGGCGCGTTCAATCGGCCAAGAATTCCAACAAGTTGACACCGAAGTGGGAAGGCCCTTATCGGGTAATACGAGTCACCAGGCCCGGCGCAGTCCGCCTGAAGCCAAAATGCTATTCCAGTGAGCAACTCCTGGAACATTGAACATCTTCGCAAGTTTTACCCATAAGGCACGGTTGTCGGGCCCCCCGGCAAACCACCTTTTGTACAAGCCTTGCCGTCAAGGCATGTAACCCTCTGTACAAAGCCAGGCGGAGACCCTGAGCATAAATAAATGAAGTACTGGCGCCCTGAGTTTTAGCATGCATGCTAGGTTAAGTCTCTCCCTCGGTTAGGGTTGATAGTGCTTAGCGGCGACTAACCCCTAGCATAGAGGTCGAGTGTGCGTTTCTCTGTTCCTTTCCATCCTCTTTGGTTCGCAGGGTACATGGACGTTTCTGCTGAGCTGTTTGGAAGAAAGAGAATGAGCCGGCGCTCCGGCCTCGGCAAGCCAAGGTTGCCGGGGGCTGCAGATACAAGAATCCAACCACGGCAAGCCAAGCCTACCGGGGCTGCAGACTCAGATAAGTCTTTTATCCTCTATTGTGCATTTCCGTATGAAGTTGGGACATATGAAACCTCGTTTTGCTCCTAGACCACCGTGCTCCCCCTTTCTCCTGTACCCAAGTCCCTGGGTCAGAACCGGGTCGTAGTCGCGATGGAGAGGAAATAAACGAAGGGCCTAACTCTACTTGCCCCTGCCTCCGCCAAGAGCGTGAGAATGGTCGACTGAAGTAAGGGGACGGCAAGGCCTGTTGCCGGGCAACAATATTTATCTTAAAGATAACAATGATTTGTTCTTTGGCATGGGCCTCGCTCACACACAAAGAACCCGGCAAGCACCCTTTTCATTAAAAACATCCCATACAGGTACAGTTCATACGGGATAAAAAACATGAGCAAGGGGATTACAAGTTTTAAATCTAACAAGTGCCCGCAGGCTTACAAACTAAAAAGAGATAAGATGCCCATAATCCCTTTCTTGTCCCTCTCCTCAGAAGATGGAACAAGGTAGCAGGAGGGTAAGAAGAGCTCCTAGGCGAGGTACGAGTAGCAGACGACACCAGGAGAGCATCCCGATGCCAGGAGAGGAGCCGGAAGATGAGGCAGCGGGCCGACAATATGCGATGAAGGAGTCGGTGCCCGCGTACTCCGACTTGACGGCCCGCCTTCTTCGCCTTCTCCGGCCCTCCTACGCCAGCCGCCCAAGGAGGCGACGGGGAATGCGCCGATGGAGAGCTTGACGAGGAAGGCCCTCGGCAGGGCGCGTGGCCGAGGAAGGGACGACGCGGTCAGTCAGAGTCGAGGTCGGCGTGGCCCCGCTCGACGCCCTCATCGTCGCTGTCGCTGTCCTCCTCGTCACTCCCGCTCGAGGAAGAATCTTCATCATCGGAGGAGCTCTCCACGCAGCATTTTAGGCGAGTTCCAAGATCTCCAAAGACCTTGACGAAGAGCAGGACATTCTCCGCTAATTTGAAGTAGAGAACGAGCCCCGCTGTCAGGCTGTGGACACGAGCAAAAGTTTTCCATCAACGGCGAAGGTACATGACGTGAGGAGCGGGAAAGTCGACGTCGACCCGCGTACCGCCGTTCCCACAGCCCTTCATGTGCAGCCTCAAGGTCTGGAGCGGATCGAGCTCCATCTCCCAGGCAAATGGAGCAGGATGACGAAGGCGAAGATGCGGTAGCCGGCGCAGCCTTATGAAGAACTCACGAGGCTGGTCCCCAACGTGGCTCTCCATTGGGAGAGGCATCGCCGGCGGAGGCAAGGCCGGTGCGCCGCCCTATCACCCTCTTCCCCGAGCGCCACGGCGGCCTCGACCTCGCCCCCTCCCCCTTCCTCTCGTGGCCGGCTCCGCCGCTGCGAGCTCTTGGGGAGGAGGGACGCGCTGTCGAGCAGAGACCCTCGCCGCCACCGTCAAAGGGCCGGCGCCTCCTCTCGCCATGGCAGATGGAAGAAAGAAGCCGAAGTGAATGGAGGCGGATGGTGAAAGGATGTGGGATGCCACACCCCTCCCCCTTCTTATAAAGGGGCAGGGTCGGGGCTCGGCCACCCCGCTCGACCAATCCGGCCATCAGGGGCGCAGTGAATTGAGACCGACCCACTACCCCAATCAGCGACGGCCCAGTTTCCCGCCTCCACCACCTGCCACCTGCATGGGGGACACGTGGCGAGCAAGCAGAATCAGGGGACGGGTGAGGCGACCGTTCCCCACCCCGTGATCATGGGGTGTGGGCGTCTTGAAGACCGTGACCCGAGTCCACTCAGTACATGAGCCGCGCCTCTGCGTCTCCCTCTTTTTTATGGGGAAGGCGCGAGGCGCCTCTTTACCATGATGTGACGCATGCGTGCGGGAACCGCCCCATACATGACCCCCACGTCACGCACGACCCTCCGCGTCACGCGTTCAACGCGGGTCGTGGGGAAGCGCAGCGGACGAAAAAGTTACTGCGGTAAAATCCGCCCACCTGCTCGCGCACCGTTCTGGGCCTAGCCCAACAACGCGTCATGCTTATGTGCGGCCCGGGCCCGGGGGCTCCTGTCGGTGTACAAACGTAGGGGCTCTCCCGGCAAGACAACCAAGGCAACGCCAAGACCAGAAACACAAAAGAGCAAAGGGGCGAGGTGGACTCCCCCGGCAAGACCCTTGCCGGGGCGGCCTCCGCGGCCCCGGCAAGAGCCTTGCCGGGGCAGCTTGCCCAACACCAGCAGAGCGAGCCACCCTTGAGCCCAAGGGTTCCAAACACCGCCAACTACTACATTGGAACCAAGGCTCGGGAGGCACCTCCGTGGTGGCATGAAGATCTTTTTCAAGATCATAAATACACAAGATCAGATGAGAACCAGAAGACGACGATCCTCGGCAAGGTCCTCGCCGAGGAAATCCACAAGACCCCCGGCAAGACCCTTGACAGGGACGACCACGGTGCCGCGGCAAGACCCTTGCCGGGGCCCCGGCAAGGACCTTGCCGAGGACACTTACGGGGCCGCAGACCCACGTCTGCCAAGACTACACCGCCGTCCCCGTGCAGCTGCTAGCCCAACCAGCTGGCACTACAAGAAATATGTCAACTTGTGACCTTCTGTCAGTGACCCTGGAAGAATTGGTCGTAAATCTACGACCATTTGAGACCAATTGGTCAAAAGCTGTTCGTGGGGATCCAAACCTTAAACCATAACGACCATTTTGGTCAGAAAGGTCATGATTTCCTTATACGAAATGATCGTAAAGCAAACAGCACTGCTCTGCTGCCTTTTTTTAGCTGATCACGACCAATATAGATGGTCATGATGTTGTACTGGGTGCCGCCTCATTATTTTTGTCTATGTGTCATGTACATATGTCAGATTTTGTCTATGTGTCATGTCCATGTGTCAATTTCGGGTTACGTGTAGGTTTGAACTATACATCTATCTACTGGGACCAGCCATAATGACCAGTGGGCACGCCCTACTGACTAGTGGGACCCTCCATGTCAGACCAGCCCCTACTGGTTTGAACTATGCAGCTGACAAGTGGGACCCACCATGCCACACCAGCTCTAGTAGGACCCGCCAGGTGGGATTAGCCCTGTTGACTAGTGGAACCCGCCACAGAGACCCGCAAGGTCCTCGCCGAGGAAATCCACAAGACCCCCAGCAAGACCCTTGCCAGGGACGACCACGGTGCCGCGGCAAGACCCTTGCCGGGGCCCCGGCAAGGCCCTTGCCGAGGACACTTACGGGGCCGCGGCCAGGCCCGCGTCTGCCAAGACTACACCGCCGTCCCCGTGCAGCTGCTAGCCCAACCAGCTGGCACTACAAGAAATATGTCAACTTGTGACCTTCTGTCAGTGACCCTGGAAGAATTGGTCGTAAATCTACGACCATTTGAGACCAATTGGTCAAAAGCTGTTCGGGGGGTTCCAAACCTTAAACCATAACGACCATTTTGGTCAGAAAGGTCGTGATTTCCTTATACGAAATGATTGTAATGCAAACAGCACTGCTCCGCTGCCTTTTTTCTAGCTGATCACGACCAATATAGATGGTCATGATGTTGTACTGGGTGCCACCTCATTATTTTTTGTCTATGTGTCATGTACATATGTCAGATTTTGCCTATGTGTCATGTCCATGTGTCAATTTCGGGTTACATGTAGGTTTCAACTATACATCTATCTAGTGGGACCCGCCATAATGACCAGTGGGCACGCCCTACTGACTAGTGGGACCCTCCATGTCAGACTAGCCCCTACTGGTTTGAACTATACAGCTGACAAGTGGGACCCACCATGCCACACCAGCTCTAGTAGGACCCGCCAGGTGGGATCAGCCCTGTTGACGAGTGGAACCCGCCACAGAGACCCGGAAGGTCCTCGTCGAGGAAATCCATAAGACCCCCGGCAAGACCCTTGCCAGGGACGACCACGGTGCCGCGGCAAGACCCTTGCCGGGGCCCCGGCAAGGCCCTTGCGGAGGACACTTACGGGGCCGCGGCCAGGCCCACGTCTGCCAAGACTACACCGCCGTCCCCGTGCAGCTGCTAGCCCAACCAGCTGGCACTACAAGAAATATGTCAACTTGTGACCTTCTGCCAGTGACCCTGGAAGAATTGGTCGTAAATCTATGACCATTTGAGACCAATTGGTAAAAGCTGTTCGGGGGCTCCAAACCTTAAACCATAACGACCATTTTGGTCAGAAAGGTCGTGATTTCCTTATACGAAATGATCGTAAAGCAAACAGCACTGCTCCGCTGCCTTTTTTCTAGCTGATCACGACCAATATAGATGGTCATGATGTTGTACTGGGTGCCACCTCATTATTTTTGTCTATGTGTCATGTACATATGTTAGATTTTGCCTATATGTCATTTCCATGTGTCAATTTCGGGTTACGTGTAGGTTTAAACTATACATCTATCTAGTGGGACCCGCCATAATGACCAGTGGGCACGCCCTACTGACTAGTGGGACCCTCCATGTCATACCAGCCCCTACTGGTTTGAACTATACAACTGACAAGTGGGACCCACCATGCCACACCAGCTTTAATAGGACCCGCCAGGTGGGATCAGCCCTGTTGACGAGTGGAACCCGCCACAGAGACCCGGAAGGTCCTCGTCGAGGAAATCCATAAGACCCCCGGCAAGACCCTTGCCAGGGACGACCACGGTGCCGCGGCAAGACCCTTGCCGGGGCCCCGGCAAGGCCCTTGCGGAGGACACTTACGGGGCCGCGGCCAGGCCCACGTCTGCCAAGACTACACCGCCGTCCCCGTGCAGCTGCTAGCCCAACCAGCTGGCACTACAAGAAATATGTCAACTTGTGACCTTCTGTCAGTGACCCTGGAAGAATTGGTCGTAAATCTATGACCATTTGAGACCAATTGGTAAAAGCTGTTCGGGGGCTCCAAACCTTAAACCATAACGACCATTTTGGTCAGAAAGGTCGTGATTTCCTTATACGAAATGATCATAAAGCAAACAACACTGCTCCGCTGCCTTTTTTCTAGCTGATCACGACCAATATAGATGGTCATGATGTTGTACTGGGTGCCACCTCATTATTTTTGTCTATGTGTCATGTACATATGTTAGATTTTGCCTATATGTCATTTCCATGTGTCAATTTCGGGTTACGTGTAGGTTTAAACTATACATCTATCTAGTGGGACCCGCCATAATGACCAGTGGGCACGCCCTACTGACTAGTGGGACCCTCCATGTCATACCAGCCCCTACTGGTTTGAATTATACAACTGACAAGTGGGACCCACCATGCCACACCAGCTTTAGTAGGACCCGCCAGGTGGGATCAGCCCTGTTGACTAGTGGAACCCGCCACAGAGACCCGCAAATGCTGACTTTGCTGACATAAGGGACCCATAACTCGCCACGCAGGCACGCTGGTACTGTGGCCAATAATGCGCAAAAAATAGGGAGTCCAGGGTCCTTACAGAGCGAACCACCAGGCCACCATCCACTTCGTGATAATAGACCAAACCGGCTGTTGTTAAACATTATCTCCTATTGCTGGGCCTGGGCCTCACTAGGACGAGGCCTCATTCTCCCCACCCTTCTGATCCTTTTTCCGCATTGCCGAGTGGGCCGACGGCCCATAGTCAACACGAACGAAGAATATCAGTGGGAAATACGTGATTCACTCAAGTTTGAGTCCACACAAATTTAGGGAGTTCAAATGTTTTTATTAAATCTAAAATGAAATTTCACCATCAAATTTCACCACCATAGAGAAAATGTGTCTCACGTATATAAAATATGTATACAAAAAATATATAATGTCTACGAAAAAATTATCATGTATTTAAAAAATGTTAATCCAAGCATTTGAAAAATATGTTAAACAATTTTTTGATTAAATGTTGACCATATTTTCAAAAACAATTAAATATATATGAAAAAATGGTTAAATGTGTATAGAAAAAATGTTGGCCATGTATTAAAAATGATAATATTTGAAAATGTTAAATGTGTAAAGAAAACAATGTAAAAAGTTTATGAAAAAATGTTGACCATGTATTAAAAATGACGAGAATAGAGAAAATGTGTCTCACACATACAAAAAATATATAATGTGTATGAAAAGTTGATGATGTATTTTAAAAATGTAAATCCGAGCATTTGAAAAATAGGTACCTAGAAATGATTATGGATGAAAGTTTAAAGGGTCCGCTAGACTTATATTGAAAGGCAAAACTGAGCAAAGTAGACTAGGGGCAAAAATTGCATTTGTTCCTTAAAATATAGCTTTTCAAAGAATATATAGGATGTGGGATAAAAGTTTAGAGGGTCCGCTAGAGATGCCCTTAATTACCACTACGAAACGAAATCTTTATGAAATGTTCGACATGCCAATAAATTTATGCATTTAGTTAAAAAACAAATTTATTCAACATGCCAATATTTTTATTCGTGAAAAAGTATTTATACCTTTTCATTTTTAATAATGTTAATAACATTAATAACCTTGGGTAGTTTAAACATCACTTTTTTCCATGATGCAAAGGGCATGCACATAAAAGTAATGTCTTTCTAAACATTTTGATATCTTATTTTCATTTTGTGGGTTCATATGAATTTATTATAAATTTTCAAAGTATTGACCAAATGGTCAAAGGACACTCGGATGACCTGAGAGAAAAATCAAAGGCAAAACTGAGCAAAGCAGACTAAGGGCAAACATTCATATTTTTGTTTAGTGTGGTACTTTGCAAAGATAGTAGCACCTAGGCTCCTCCATTTGAGCTGCAAATTTTGTGAAGACGGTCTTCTTAGTAGATGATCACCTCAACCAAAACTCACGCCCATTGGCCATGTGCATTTCCCGTACCGCTCATCAAACACGTGGCCGGTAATTCATGTTTGAGCATTGTTTGGAAAATGTATTTTTCATCCAAAGGAAAAGAAAACCTCCTTAGGCAACATTGTTTGCCATTCCAATATGCACCCTTGTGCACAATATGAGATCATTTGAACAAACTACGCCATGAATGTGGCCATAAGATTGATCATTTGGCTTGAAAGTCATTGATCTTCACACATGATAGCTCATTTCCGAGAACACTTTCTAAAAATAATTGCCGTATTACAAATTTATTATTTTTCTGGTAACTTGGTCACATATAATGACACAATGTGAAGGTTTTCCAATTTTTTGATTTTTTTGAATTTTTTATGCCCGTTTCAAAATGCGGTCAAAACGGCGGGAATGACCGTTCCTAGCTACTGGTTGAATCTTGGAATTTTTTTGGTGTTTCTCTGATTAAATAGATACTTTTGTACCAAGAAATGATTTTTGGAAAAAATAAAGAGCAAACGATGAGGTAGCCGCAATTCAAATTTGACCCGCTTCCAACTGAAACGGCAGAAATTTGTCTTTTTCACCACAGGTCGATCAAAACTTTTGACACCGAACCATTTGGTCAATTGTGCATTAAATATGGCCTAGTATTTTAGAAAAATGATTTGGTCCAATTTAGCAACAATTATTTTGTAGGTTCTTCACAAAAAAACCTCATTTTGGGCACTCGAAAAATGGAAAATGAAATTTTCATCCAAAGAAAATGAAAACTTCCTTAGGCAATATTGTTTGTGATTACAATATGCACCCTTGTGCACAATATGAGATCATTTGAACAAACTATGCCATGAATGTGGCCATAAGATTGATCATTGGGTTGAAAGCCATGAATTTTCACACATGATAGCTCCTTTCTGACAACACTTTTTTAAAATAACTGTCGTATTACAAGTTTATTATTTTTCCTGGTAACTTGGTCACATATAATGACACAATGCGAAGGTTTTCCTATTTTTTGATTTTTTTTGATTTTTTTATGCCTGTTTCAAAATGCGGTCAAAACGGCGGGAATGACCGTTCCTAGCTATTGGTTGAATCTTGGAATTTTTTTGGTGTTTCTCTGATTAAATAGATTCTTTTGTACCTAGAAATGATTTTTTGGGAAAAATATAGAGCAAACAATGAGGCAGCCGCAGTTCAAATTTGACCCGCTTCCAACTGAAACGGCAGAAATTTGTCTTTTTCACCAGAGGTGAATCAAAATTTTTGACACCCAACCATTTGGTCAATTGTGCATTAAATATGGCCTAGTATTTTAGAAAAATTATTTGGTCCAATTTATCAACAATTATTTTGTAGGTTCTTCACAAAAAAACCTCATTTTGGGCACTCAAAAAATGGAAAATGAAATTTTCGTCCAAAGAAAATGAAAAATTCCTTAGGGAACATTGTTTGCCACTCCAATATGCACCCTTGTGCACAATATGAGATCATTTGAACAAACTATGCCATGAATGTGGCCATAAGATTGATCATTGGGTTGAAAGCCATGAATTTTCACACATGATAGCTCGTTTCTAAGAACACTTTTTAAAAAGAATTACCGTATTACAAGATTATTATTTTTTCTGGTAACTTGGTGACATTTAATGACACAATGCGAAGGTTTTCCAATTTTTTGATTTTTTTGAATTTTTTATGCCCGTTTCAAAATGCGGTCAAAACAGCGGGCATGACCGTTCCTAGCTAGTTGTTGACTCTTGGAATTTTTTGATGTTTCTCTGATTAAATAGATACTTATGTACTTAGAAATGATTTTTGGAAAAAATAAAGAGCAAACTATGAGGCAGTTGCAGTTCAAATTTGAACCGCTTCCAGATGAATCGGTCAAAATTTGTCTTTTTCATGAGAGGTGGATCAAAACTTTTCACACTCAACCATTTGGTCAATTTTATATTAAATATGGCATAATATTTTAGAAAATTGATTTGGTCCAATTTTACAACAAATATTTGGTAAGTTCTTCACAAAAGAAAACCATTTTTGCCACAAGAAAAATGATTAAAAATATCTAGAAAGATAAAAATGCATGCAAATCGGTGATCATCCATAAAATGGGGTCTAACTTGAGTGAAAATTTTAGTTGTGCCGTTTTGCAAAATATTTTGATAGTAGCTTCACAAAATTCCCCTAGTTTTAGTACTTAGAAACTATTTTAAATCACAAAATTTCTGAACCAATCAGGCCTCTTCTCACGGATCACCCCACTATAGCCGATCTGAACCATCCGTGTCCGAAGGATCCAACATCTATAATTCACCCCTCAGGTCATAGCAACCCAACCCAAACCCTAGCAGCAACCCAATCCCCCTCTCCCCGAAAACACAACAGCCGCCGCCTGTCTCTCCCGGATCCAGATCTGTCCGTCGCCACCCGAACCCAATCCCCAACCCCGAACCGCCCATCACCCGCCGTCCATCTGCATCGCCCGCATCACCCGGCTCCATGGCCTCATGAGTCGCCGGATCTGACCTCCACCAGTCTGCCGCCGCGCCAATCAGGGTGCCACCATCGTGCGGGCCCCGACCCCGCACCCCACGGCGGCCGGAGACGATGGCGAGGAAGGGCCCGGTCCCCTGAAGAATCCTCCTCCCTCCACCACCCGGCGCGCACGCCTCCCCGCCTGCACGCCTCGATCCCATTGACCAAACGCCCAGGCCCAGCACGCGCCGCCGCCATGGACTTCGCCGCGGGGACGGATCTGGGGAAGATCGTGGGCGTGTTCTACTAGGCCGAGGACGGGGAGCACAGCCGCCGCCTCCTCGCGCTGCTCGCCACCTCCCTCGCCGTGCTCGACGCCATGCAAGGTCCGCCTCTCTCTCCTCCTACTGGTCTCTCTCTGTTGCTTGGTTCGATTTTGCTGATGTGGTTTCCTTCCCCCTCCCTAATGGATGCGCACAGGTGCAGAGCCTAGTAGGAGACCACGGCTCCGTCTGCTTCTTCCGTTGTTGTGTGGTCGACAATGACGACGCGGCCGTGCGGTCGGTGCCCTTTGAAGCTGCTCGCCCGGGCCGTGCCGTGCCGGAGGAGGGGTCCAGATCCGGGCCTCACCAAGATCAATCGCCGCTGGAACTCGGGGGGACAAGATGGACGTGCTCCCTCCTCTTGATTCTTCCTTGTGCTACTCAGGGCCGCTCAGTCCGACTCTGCGGATGTAGGTGAGCCACTACCTTCCCCTCCTTTGTTTTCTCCAGTGCTCTTTGTGTCCATGCCCGGCCATTGAGCCCTGCCCTGTTAGTTTATACGCTGGTGCTGACCTTGGAAATTTCTGTGATTTGGGGCTCTAGTGATGGTCTGCTCCGTGTCACCATTTGACTGGATTTATTTATCCATGAACGGATCTAAGCTAGCTGTGCCGTCGGACATTCGGGTGCAAATTGGCACCAAGTACAGTGCTTGTTTTTTGTTCAAGTGTCAGTCAACTTAGGAGGTGTTTGGCAAATGCAGTACTCCTAGATGCTAGGATCTGTAGTAGAGTTATGTACTCATCTCTTGTATCCTTGGCTGCATAGAATCAATCAGTGTACGACTGCTCGCTCCAACGATCGATCGATCGATCCAAGCCTCGTTAGTTTTTTCTAGTACATCTACCATGAATTCAACTTTGATGCTAGGCTAGACGTCTCTGGTATGCATGTATAGTGCCATGTCTCTTTATATTTGTAAGTTGAATCCAGCAGTAACATGTGAGTAACATTTGCACTGGTGTATGCATTTACCTCTAAGGAATTAAGTGCATGTTTTCTACAGCAGACAACACTGGTGTATGCATTTACCTCTTAAGGACGCTACAGCAGACAGCAAAGCAGAGTAGATGTATTCTTAGACTCCTTATTTTCTTTTCCTGATGTCTTGCTTCTGGGGCAGTATTGTACATATTCTCCTCCTTTATTTATTTTGCTGCACTCCGCTGTGGTGTTGAACTGCCGCTGTTGGATGAACAGGAGCATGTGCCATCACCTGCTCGCCCATTGCAGATCCCTGCAAGAGCTCGAGAGAATCCACGCCCGAGTTATCTGTATTTTTGTTCAGTATCGCATGAATGCAGATTTGTTTAGGCTTGGGTGTGCATTGCTGTTCTTATCTCTGTACTTTCTACTTGTGCTAATTTTAGGACATGTTCGGTGAATTTAGATGTTGGGAAGTGGATCCTGAATGCACTTTGTGTTTGCTATATTCAGATTTGTACACACAGTTTTTACTGTAAAAATATATGTAGTTACGTACAGTTTGAATCACTACACCTGAATCTGCAGATTTGCACATGCAAATCTTCAGAGATTGGGGCATATCAAATCTTGATATATCCATTGTATCTTCTTGCTGAATCGAGTGCTCTCTTATATAGGTCTATGAATTTCCTGAACTGGTGCATGTATATGTTTGGGTGCTAGTCAATTAGAGAATGTCTGTGTTACCATGTTTGTACTACGTGCTAGTGTAGCTGTACTGATGCAAATACTACTTCTATACTTATGGAGAAATCTGTGATCTACCAGTTCGCGGCGTCCATCGCTTCTGTCCAAGCGCTCTTCATCTTGTGTGTCATCTGCAAGGAAATCAAGTTAATTAGATGTTGCTCTTTTCATGATCTGCTTCATACATACATGCATATGTGATTGCTTCCTGCCTTCCTGCCTGCTACATCTCTGCTAGCATAAATCAAAGAGAAGAAAGAAATCTACCTATTTTTATCTGCAGCCTTTAATGAATTCTATGAATCTGTAGCCTTTAATGAATTCAATGTATGACTGTGATGAGAATTATGGTACTACTTGCTGTTTGCATCCTATACTTTGCTTGTGAATGATGCTATGTTGTTCTGCAGACTGTCATATATTTTTGTGTTGTTTTTGCTGAATAGATTGAATATCTTTGCTACACACTGTATCTTGTAGCTTTGCAAACTAACCTTCTCTAGTTCTCTTACCATTTTGCAGACCCCGCATGGCGTGGACAGCGACGACGACAGGAGGACGCCAGTTCTAGCCGGGAACATGGCCTTGTCTTGCGCGAGGAGGAGGGACATGCAACGTCTTGAGCTTGCGTTGGTTTTCCTTGAAGAGGAAAGGGTGATGCAGCACAGTAGCGTAGGTATTTCCCTCAGTTTTTGAGAACCAAGGTATCAATCTAGTAGGAGGCTCCTCAAAAGTCCCACGCACCTACACAAACAAACAAGAACTCGCAACCAACGCAATAAAGGGGTTGTCAATCCCTTCACGGCCACTTGCGAAAGTGAGATCTGATAGAGATAATATGATAAGATAAATATATTTTTGGTATTTTATAATATAGATTGGAAAAGTAAAAGATGCAAATAAAAGTAGATTGAAAGCTTTATATGATAAAAGATAGACCCGGGGGCCATAGGTTTCACAAGTGGCTTCTCTCAAGATAGCATAAGTATTACGGTGGGTGAACAAATTACTGTCAAGCAATTGATAGAAAAGCGAATAATTATGAGATTATCTAGGCATGATCATGTATATAGGCATCACGTCCGTGATAAGTAGACCGACTTCTGCCTGCATCTACTACTATTACTCCACACATCGACCGCTATCCAGCATGCATCTAGAGTATTAAGATCATAAAGAACAGAGTAACGCATTAAGAAAGATGACATGATGTAGAGCGATAAACTCATGCAATATGATATAAAACCCATCTTTTTATCCTTGATGGCAACAATACAATACGTGCCTTGCTGCCCCTGCTGTCACTGGGAAAAGACACCGCAAGATTGAACCCAAAGCTAAGCACTTCTCCCATTGCAAGAAAGAACAATCTAGTAGGCCAAACCAAAATGATAATTCTAAGAGACTTGCAAAGATAACTTAATCACACATAAAAGAATTCACAGGAGCAAATATTTCTCATAGATAAACTTGATCATAAACCCACAATTCATCGAATCTTGACAAACACACCGCAAAAAGAGTTACATCGAATAGATCTCCAAGGAGATCGAGGAGAACTTTGTATTGAGATTCAAAGAGAGATAAGAAGCCATATAGCTAATAAATATGGACCCGAAGGTCTGTGGTAAACTACTCACAACTCATCGGAAGGGCTATGGTGTTGATGTAGAAGCCCTCCGTGATCGATTCCCCCTCCGACGGAGCGTCGGCGAAGGCTCCAAGATGGGATCTCGCGGATACACAAGGTTATGGCGGTGAAAATATTTTTTCGTGGTCGCTTCTGATGATTTCGGGGTACATGGGTATATATAGGAGGAAGAAGTAGGTCGGTGGACGCTCGTGGGGCCCACGAGACAGGGGGCGCGCCCAGTAGGGGGCCCCTACACCCTCGTGGCTGCCCTGTTTGTTTCTTGACTTCCACTCCAAGTCCTCTGGATCACGTTTGTTCCAAAAAGATCGCTCCCGAAGGTTTCATTCCGTTTGGACTCCGTTTGATATTCCTTTTCTTCGAAACACTGAAATAGGCAAAAAACAGCAATTCGGGCTGGGCCTCCGGTTAGTAGGTTAGTCCCAAAAATGATATAAAAGTGTAAAGTAAAGCCCATAAACATCCAAAACAGGTAATATAATAGCATGGAACAATAAAAAATTATAGATACGTTAGAGACGTATCAAGCATCCCCAAGCTTAATTCCTGCTCGTCCTCGAGTAGGTAAATGATAAAAACAGAATTTTTGATGTGGAATGCTACCTAGCATAATTCTCAATGTAATTTTCTTTACTGTGGCATGATTGTTCAGATCCAAATGATTCAAAATAAAAGTCTTTAAAACATAAAAATAGTAATACTTCAAGCGTACTAATAAGTAATCATGTCTTATCAAAATAGCATAGCCAAAGAAAGCTTATCCCTACAAAATCATATAGTTAGGCCATGCTTCATTTCTATTACACACAATACTCCCATGATGCACAACCCCGATGGCAAGCCGAGCAATTGGTTCATACTTTTTAACGCGCTTCAGCTTTTTTCACTCTTACGCAATACATGAGCGCAAGCCATGGACATAGCACTATATGTGGTATATGGTGGTGGTTGTCAGGACAAAAAGGAGAAGATAGTCTCACATCAACTAGGCGTATCAACGTGCTATGGAGATGCCCATTAATAGATATCAATGTGAGTGAGTAGGGATTGCCATGCAACGGATGCACTAAGTGGGTGTGCATCCAACTTGCTTCCTCATGAAGACCTAGGGCATTTTGAGGAAGCCCAGCATTGGAATATACAATCCAAGTTCTATAATGAAAAATTCCCACTAGTATATGAAAGTGATAACATAGGAGACTCTCTATCATAAAGATCATGGTGCTACTTTGAAGCACAAGTGTGGAAAAGAGATAGTAACATTGTCCCTTCTCTCTTTTCTCTCATTTTTTTTCTTTCTTTTTTTCTTTTTTTTGGTGGGCTTCTTTGGCCTTTTTTGAAAGTCTGAAGTCTCATCCCGACTTGTGGGGGAATCATAGTCTTCATAATCCTTTCCTCACTTGGGAAAATGCTCTAATAATGAAGATCATCACACTTTTATTGATTTACAACTCAAGAATTAGAACAATACTTAGAACAAAATATGACTCAACGTGAATGCCTCCGGCGGTGTACCGGGATATGCAGTGAATCAAGAGTGACATGTATGAAACATTATGAAGGTGGCCTTGCCACAAATACGATGTCAACTACATGATCATGCAAAGAGCAATATGACAATGATGGAGCGTGTCATAATAAACGAACGGTGGAGAGTTGCATGTCAATATATCTCGGAATGGCTATGGAAATGCCATAATAGGCAGGTATGGTGGCTGTTTTTAAAAATTTAAATGTTGGGTGCATGATACCGGCGAAGGTTGCGCGGCATAATAGAGGCTAGCCATGTGGAAGGGTAATTATGCATATATCCATGGACTCACCTTAGTCATAAAGAACTCATATACTTATTGTAAAAGCTTATTAGCCCTCGAAGCAAAGTACTACTACGCATGCCCCTAGAGGGATAGATTGGTAGGAAAAGACCATCGCTCATCCCCGACCGCCACTTATAAGGAAGACAATTAAAAGAGCACTCCATGCAACAAATTTGTCACACAACTTTTACCATACGTGCATGCTACGGGACATGCCAACTTCAACACAAGTATTTTTCAATTTCATAATTACCCAACTAGCATGACTCTAACATTACCACCTTTATATCTGAAAACAATTATCAAGCATCAAATCACTTTCTATGATAGTTTTTATTATACCCAACTCGGATGTTCATCATTCTAGGACCAATTTTATAACCATAGCAAATACCATGCTGTTCTAAAAGACTCTCAAAATAATATAAGTGAAGCATGAGAGATCAACAATTTCTTCAAAATTAAGCCACCGCCGTGCTCTAGAAAATATAAGTGAAACACATAGAGCAAAACTATCTAGCTCAAAAGATATAAGTGAGGCACAAAGAGTATTCTAATAAATTCTATCATGTGGGTTTCTCCCAAAAGGTGTGTTCAGAAAGGATAATTGTGGTAAACTAAAAAGAAAAAAATCATATCATACAAGACGCTCCAAGCAAAACACATATCATGTAGCTAATAGAAATATAGCTCCAAGTAAAGTTATCGATAGACGAAGACGAAAGAGGGGATGCCTTCCGAGGCATCCCCAAACTTAGGCTTTTGGTTATCCTTGAATATCTTGGGGTGCCATGGGCATCCCCAAGCTTAGGCTCTTGCCACTCCTTGTTCCATAATCCATAAAATCTTTACCCAAAATTTGAAAACTTCACAACCCAAAACTTAACAGAAATCTCGTAAGCTCCGTTAGCGAAAGAAAACAAAACACCACTTCAAGGTACTGTAATGAACTCATTATTTATATATATTGCTTTTAGACCTACTGCATAACAACTTCTCTATGGTTTACAAACTATTTTACTAGCCATAGATTAATCAAAATAAGCAAACAACACACGAAAAACAGAAGACCTCCCCGGCAACGGCGCCAGAAATCCTTCTTGCTACGTCTTGAGCTTGCGTTGGTTTTGCTTGAAGAGGAAAGGGTGACGCAACACAGTAGCGTAAGTATTTCCCTCAGTTTTTGAGAACCAAGTATCAATCCAGTAGGAGGCTCCTCAAAAGTCCCACGCACCTACATAAACAAACAAGAACTCGCAACCAACGCAATAAAGGGGTTGTCAATCCCTTCACGGCCACTTGCGAAAGTGAGATCTGATAGAGATAATATGATAAGATAAATATTTTTTTGGTATTTTATAATATAGATTGGAGAAGTAAAAGATGCAAATAAAAGTAGATTGAAAGCTTTATATGATAAAAGATAGACCCGGGGGCCATAGGTTCCACTAGTGGCTTCTCTCAAGATAGCATAAGTATTACGGTGGGTGAACAAATTACTGTCAAGCAATTGATAGAAAAGCGAATAATTATGAGATTATCTAGGCATGATCATGTATATAGGCATCACGTCCGTGACAAGTAGACCGACTCCTGCCTGCATCTACTACTATTACTCCACACATCGACCGCTATCCAGCATTCATCTAGAGTATTAAGTTCCTAAAGAACAGAGTAACCAATTAAGAAAGATGACATGATGTAGAGCGATAAACTCATGCAATATGATATAAACCCCATCTTTTTATCCTCGATGGCAACAATACAATACGTGCCTTGCTGCCCCTGCTGTCGTTGGGAAAGGACACCGCAAGATTGAACCCAAAGCTAAGCACTTCTCCCATTGCAACAAAGATCAATATAGTAGGCCAAACCAAACTGATAATTCGAAGAGACTTGCAAAGATAACTAAATCACACATAAAAGAATTCAGAGGAGATTCAAATATTTCTCATAGATCTCCACAATTCATAAACCCACAATTCATCGGATCTTGACAAACACACCGCAAAAAGAGTTACATCAAATAGATCTCCAAGAAGATCAAGGAGAACTTTGTATTGAGATTCAAAGAGAGAGAAGAAGCCATCTAGCTAATAACTATGGACCCGAAGGTCTGTCGTAAACTACTCACAACTCATCGAAAGGGCTATGGTGTTGATGTAGAAGCCCTCCGTGATCGATTCCCCCTCCGGCGGAGCGCCGGTGAAGGCTTTAAGATGGGATCTCGCGGATATAGAAGGTTACAGCGGTGGAAATAGTTTTTCGTGGTGGCTTCTGATGTTTTTGGGGTACATGGGTATGTATAGGAGGAAGAAGTAGGTCGGTGGACGCTCGAGGGGCCCACGAGACATGGGGGCACGCCCAGTAGGGGGGGCGCGCCCTCCACATTCGTGGCCGCCTCGTTTGTTTCTTGACTTCCACTCCAAGTCCTCTGGATCACGTTTGTTCCAAAAAGATCGCTCCCGAAGGTTTCATTCCATTTGGACTCCGTTTGATATTCATTTTCTTTGAAACACTGAAATAGGCAAAAAAACAGCAATTCGGGCTGGGCCTCCGGTTAGTAGGTTAGTCCCAAAAATGATATAAAAGTGTAAAGTAAAGCCCATAAACATCCAAAACAGGTAATATAATAGCATGGAACAATCAAAAAATATAGATACGTTGGAGACGTATCAGGACACACCTAGGCACCGGCCCTGTCCCGCAACAAGGGGTCTGCTCCTCTACTTCCAAGGCAACCAAGCTGCCCTGCCTGAGCTCGACGATTCATGCCCGGCCACGACCACGCACCGCTCCGAGCAGGTAGCACCTCCCTCTCCCTCTGTTGACTAACCTGCTGCTAATCTCCCTGCACGGGCTGCTGCTATCATAATTTTTATAATGGTTGATGTTCGTTAGCTAGCTGTAAGCGGCTTGCTTTCTGCTAATGGCCCATTAGGTAGAGTACCTATGCACCTGGTTGTGGTCATGGCCTTGCTGCTTCATCAGTTTTTTTCCTCTAGGTCATTAGCTAGCTATGCTATGCATGTGTTCGTTAATTTGCAAGAAAGAATTTTTGTCCTTGTTTTCATTTCCTTGCTCTAGTCAAATTCATCATTTTTTTAATACTTGTTAGATTTTGAGTATGCCACTGCTGCTAAAACAACAACATCAACCATCAATTACCATAGCATGGCTCTGTTTTGGTAACTAGTTGCCGCACTCAATTAAATTAGCCTACCGACTAATCTAGTACATTATTAATTGTTGCTCCTCCACTTTTTTGGTATCTCTTGGTTTGCAATGGTACAACTATAAATGTCATTTTCTTGAATGGTCTGTTCATAATATATTTGCCCCAGTTTTTATAATTCTTCTCTCATTCATGTAAGACAGGAAGCCATGTTGCCATTTTGTTTGTTCCTAGCCCCGACTGGTCGTCCGGCGAGTCCGTCATGTTGTCATTTTCTTGTAAAGTAGTACAGTATCACACTTGTAGAGCTCATTACACTTGTAGAGGTTGTAAAGTACTGTATTACACATGGTCATATGTATTGGCATGGATAGAGCTTGTTACTGTTGTTGCCAATGTATTATGTGATCTGGTTGCTCTTATTTGAAGTATTATGTGTGCTTTTTGTCTGCCAATTTAAATACTGGTTGAAATATGAAGAATATGAGCCTGATAGATGGGACCCACTTACCAAAACATGACAAATGGGACCCAGTTACCAGAACCTGACAACTGGGACCCATTTAATAAAAAAGGAAAATGAAATTGTTTAGACAAAAAGGCCATGGCCCAACAATAAAAAAGGTTGCAACGTTGGGCTTGGCCCATGAAGTCGACCAAAAAATTGACAGAAAAAAATCAAATAGGCTGAATTGTTGGGCCAGGCCCATGTAGAACAGCGAACTGGACCGGGCTGATTTTAACCAACGACCTTTTCAATTGGTCGCAATTTTGCCACGTCCGATTGCCATGTCGGATCCGACGTGGCCTGGGCAGAGAGCTGGCGACCAAAACAGAAGGTCATAGAATCAACGACCTTTTGTTTTGGTCGTGGAATTCCACGACCTTCTCACAGAGAAGGTCGTTAATTTCAGTTTACGACCGCCAGCTTTTGACCATCTGTTTTTGGTCAAAAAAAGGTCGCAAATGAAAAACAATGACCTTTCAGTGACAAACAGTGATGGTCACAAGTTGACATATTTCTTGTAGTGTGGGCAGGCACCTGCGTGGTGACGAGCGGCCTCTACACCAACCCAGCAAGCACCTGCGTGGTAGCATGCAGACCTTCGTGAAGGCTCCACCACCGCGCCAGCCCAGCCGCCAGCCAACGTGGCGCCACGATGCCTCGTCAGCTCAGACGCATGTCGAAGCCAGGCGAGGCGGCGACAACTGGGACGTGCTTCCTTGCCATCCCCGATAAAGCAAGAGGGGCACGTCGGCAGCGCATTAAATGCGTTTGTCCGACGGTGCCAGAGGATAGACTCATCCACTGTACACCTTTCCACTTCATGTGTGCCGCTGTGGCAACCCCTTTTGTCTATAAAAGGAGGCTCGAGGCGTCCAGGAGAAGGATTCGGATCTTTTGGGCAAGTTACACCACGTAGCTAGCTCAAGAACACAAGAACAGTCAAATACATCCACCAAAGCAGGACTAGGGTATTACGCATCTTCGCGGCCCGAACCTGGGTAAATGATCTATGTGCTTCCTGTCAGACCT
Source organism: Aegilops tauschii subsp. strangulata (assembly GCF_002575655.3). Lineage (NCBI taxonomy): Eukaryota > Viridiplantae > Streptophyta > Magnoliopsida > Poales > Poaceae > Aegilops > Aegilops tauschii. The sequence continues at coordinate 27,097,808 of NC_053037.3, read as the reverse complement.
GCTCTTTGTACAACCCCGCGCCCGCCAACCGCAGAAGGGATCCCAGTGATCCCATAGGTGTCGATTTCCCTCGACATAAGGTAAGGCCAGTTTCCACAAGATGACGATGCTTACGTTCAGCGGTGCCATTCTGCTGATGTGTATGAGGACAAGACACACGGTGCGAGAGCCCATGTTTGTTAAAAAACGAATTGAGGTTGTGGTATTCACCCCCCTAGTCGGATTGGACATGAAGAATTTTCTTCTTAAGGAGACGCTCAACGTGTGCTTGAAACTGAATGAAAACATCAAACACATCAGATTTACGCTTAATAAGATATAGCCAAGTAAACCGACTATAAGCATCAATGAAACTTACATAATAATTGTGGCCACTAACAGATGTTTGGGCATGACCCCATACATCAGAAAACACAAGCTCAAGAAGATGTTTCACAACACGACTAGACTCTAAAAAAGGAAGTTGGTGACTCTTGCCTTGCTGACAGGCATCACAGATAGTTTCAGCAGTTTTATTGGACACAACTGGTACTTCATGACGATGCAGCACATGATGAACTATAGGAGGAGCAGGATGACCAAGGCGCGCATGCCAGTGCGTAGGAGACACACGAACACGACTGAACGCATGGGGAGAAAACTGCGTAGGAGGTGCGGGCAGTGCGTCAAGTGCATACAGGCCATGGCGAAGACGACCGCTAAGTAGAACGGCCCTTGTATCCCGATCCTTGAGAAAGAAAGGAAAAGGTTGAAACTCAACAAGGACATTATTACCATGTGTAAGTTGAGGAATAGACAACAAACTATGTGTGGCAGAGGGAACTCAAAGAACATTAGAAAGATGCAGTTTTCAAAAATTGTGTGCAAGAAGTGAGGCCTGACCAACATGGGAGATGCGCATACCTGCTCCATTGGTGGTGTGCACCTGATCATGACCACGATATGGATCCTGAGTGGAGAGCTTGCCCATCTCGCTGGTGAGATGGTTTGTAGCTCCTGTGTCCATATACCACGTAGGATCAATGGAGTAGGACGGAACGCGCCCGTGCTCATGACTCATCACCGCAATGGCAGCCTGCTTATCATTCCCTTTGCCATTGTTGCCCAGGCCATGGAAATCTTGCTTGAAGCGTCTATGGCAGCGGGAGGCAATGTGACGCTCAATGCCACACAGCTGGCAGGCCTGCTGAGTGCCGCAGCAGGGACAGCAAGCGAGCGGTCGGCTCCCGCCAGTAATGGTCGGCGCACTGCCCCACAAGGCCTGCTGCGATGAGGGCGCTGGTTTGCCACCTGGTGGTGATGGCTTCTGAGGTTTACCACGAGTCGCGGCGTTGGCGGAGACGAAGCTCGGGGAGACACGATGCGCCTTGATGCACTATTCACAGCCGAGGAGGCGTGCATAGAGCTCAGGAGGCGGGAGTGGATCATCGCGACCATGGACGTTCTCAGTGAGATTGTCATAGTCATCATCAAGCCCATTAAGCACATAGGTGGTGAAGTCCTCATCCTGAAGCGGCTGACCAACGGAGGCTAACTTGTCGGCAAGGCCGGTCATCTTGTTGAAGTAGTCCATGATGCTGAGGTTGCCAAGCTTGGTCTCGCCCAACTCGGTGTGTATAGAATGAGCACACGCCTGAGACTGGGAGGAAAAGCTAGTGTGAAGCGCCGCCCATGCCTCCCGGGACGTAGCGGCGAAGATGACCATCAACGAAACGCTCGGAGTGAACGAAGGCTGAATGGCAGAGAGGATTTCCTGATCCTGGGCCACCCATGTGTGGTACGCCGGATTATGAGGAGGTGGACACGGGATGGATCCGTCAACGTAGCCCTCCAAGTAGCGGCTCCGCAGAAGAGGCAACACCTGAGCACGCCACGACAAGTAGTTGTCCGGCGCGAGCTTCACTAGTAGCAGGTGCGAGAAGTAAAACGGCGATGGCACCGCGGCCTGATCAGCGTGAGCCTGCGTCGGTGGTGCATAGAGACCCATCGACGGGGCTGTCTCCGGATGAGCAGCGATCGCCGAGTATGGTGGGTAGAAGCCAGGAGGACCAGCAGCTAGGGTGCCGTAGTTCAATGCAATAGGGGCCCCATACGGCAAAGTGGACGCAGCCCCATAGGGTTGTTGCGACGGCGCCAGGTAGGGTTGATGCGGCGGCGCCGTGTAGGGTTGTGGCGGCGCCATGTAGGGTTGCGGTGGCGGCGCCGAGTAGGGTTGCCGTGAAGGCGCCGTGTAGGGTTGCTGAGGCGGCAGCACACCATAGGGCGGCATCGGCCAGGAAGATGAAGGCGGCAGAGTGCACCATAGGCCGACGCAGGAGCACTATACGAGGTAGAGTCGGCGCTGTAGTTCGGCGCAGGAGGAGCGCCATAGGGCGGCAGCTCCGCGATCTCGGTCAAGGGAGTCGGATCGCCCTGGGCGCCTGATCCGATCAGGGACCCTGGCGGCGGCAGTGCACCATAGGCCGCCGCGAGGGGCCGAGCGAGGAAGGGCGACGTAGGAGCAAGGGCCGGCGCAACAACGGCGGCAGCGACAGAGGTCGGCACGACGGTGGCGATGGCGGTGGCGGCGGGGGCAGCGGAAGACATCGTAACCTAAACTGATACCATGTAAAGCATATGATTTGGGAAACTGCTCGAAACCCTAAATGGGGTGTGGCTATCTCATTATATAGAGGTACCAAAGGGTACAATACAAGGTGTATACAAAGTCTACGTATATACAGTCTAACAGGTATAATCTATCCTATAGCTGATAGTAGATGGGCAAGTCATGTTCATTGTGTGCCTAAGAAAGGAGGTATTACTGTTGTTCCTAATGATAAGAATGAACTTATTCCACAAAGAATTGTTACAAGCTATAGAATGGTAATTGATTTTAGAAAATTAAACAAAGCAACTAGAAAAGATCATTACCCTCTGCCTTTTATTGATCAAATGCTAGAAAGATTATCTAAGCACACACATTTTTGCTTCCTTGCTGGATACTCTGGTTTTTCACAAATACCTTTTTCTCAACCTGATCAAGAAAAAACCACTTTCACTTGTCCCTTTGGAACTTATGCTTATAGGCGTATGCCTTTTGCTTTATGCAATGCACCTGCTACATTTCAAAGATGTATGACTGCTATATTCTCTGACTTTGTGAAAAGATTGTTGAAGTTTTCATGGACGACTTTTCTGTTTATGGGAAGTCTTTTGATGATTGTTAAGCAATCTTGATCGAGTTTTGCAGATATGCGAGCAAACAAATCTTATCTTGAATTGGGAGAAGTGCCACTTTATGGTTAACGAAGGTATTGTTTTGGGCCATAAAATTACTGAAAGAGGTATTGAAGTGGACAAAGGTAAGGTTGATGCAATTGAGAAAATGCCATGTCCTAAAGATATCAAAGGTGTTCGTAGTTTCTTAGGTCATGCCGGTTTCTATAGGAGGTTTATCAAAGAATTTTCTAAAATTTCTATTGCTCTAACAAATCTTTTGCAAAAGGACATTCCTTTCGTTTTGGATAATGATTATTTAGAAGCCTTCAAAACACTCAAGAAAGCCTTAATTTCTGCACCTATTGTTCAACCACCTGATTGGAACTTGCCTTTTGAAATTATGTGTGATGCTAGTGATTATGTTGTTGGTGATGTTCTAGGACAAATAGTTGACAAGATACTAAATGTTATTCATTATGCTAGTAAAACTCTAGACAGTGCTCAAAGAAATTATGCTACTACTGAAAAGGAATTCCTAGTAGTGGTGTTTGCTTGTGTTAAATTTACATCTTACATTGTTGATTCAAAAGTAATTGTTCACACTGACCATGCTGCTATAAAATATCTTATGGAAAAGAAAGATGCTAAACCTAGACTTTTTAGATGGGTTCTCTTGTTACCAGAATTTGATTTGCATATCACTGATAGAAAAGGAGCCGAGAATCGCGTAGCTGATAACTTGTAGACTTGAGAATGTCCTTGATGACCCACTACCTATTGATGATAGTTTTCCTGATGAGCAGTTAGCTGCAATAAATGTTTCTCATAACACTCCTTTTGGTAGGCTGACTATGCTAATTACATTGTTGCTAAATATTTACCACCTAGTTTCACATACCAACAAAAGAAAAAATTCTTCTATGATTTAAGACATTACTTTTGGGATGACCCACATCTTTATAAAGAAGGAGTAGATGGTATATTAGACGTTGTGTACCTGAGCATGAACATGGACAAATCCTATGGAAATGTCACTCCGAAGCTTATGGAGGACATCATGCGGGAGACAGAACCGCTCATAAGGTATTGCAATCTGGATTTTATTGGCCCACTCTCTTCAAGGATGCTCGTAAGTTCGTCTTATCTTGTGATGAATGTCAAAGAATAGGTAATATCGATAAGCGTCAAGAAATGCCTATGAATTATTCACTTGCTGTTGAACCATTTGATGTTTGGGGATTTGATTACATGGCGCCTTTTCCTTCCTCTAATGGGTATACTCATATTTTGGTTGCGGTTGATTATGTTACTAAGTGTGTAGAAGCTATTCCAACTAGTAGTGCTGATCACAACACCTCTCTTAAAATGCTTAAGGAAGTTATTTTGCCAAGGTTTGGAGTCCCTGATATTTAATGACATATGGGGGTTCACACTTTAAATTATTCATGGTGCTTTCCATAAAATGCTTGCCAAGTATGATGTTAACCATAGAATTGCATCACCCTATCATCCTCAGTCTAGTGGTCAAGTTGAACTTAGCAATAGAGAAATAAAATTAATTCTACAAAAGACTGTCAATAGGTCCCAGAAGAATTGGTCTTAGAAATTAGATGATGCACTTTGGGCTTATAGAACAACATATAAAAATCCTATGGGTATGTCTCCGTATAAAATGGTTTATGGAAAATCTTGTCATTTGCCTCTTGAGTCAGAACATAAAGCTTATTGGGCAATCAAATAACTCAACTATGCTTTTAAACTTGTCGGTGAAAAGAGGTTATTTGATATTAGCTCATTAGATGAATGGAGAACCCAAGCTTATGAAAATGCCAAGTTATTTAAAGAAAAAGTTAAAAGATGGCATGATAAAAGAATCCAAAAGCGTGAGTTCAAAGTTGGACAATATGTTCTTTTCTACAACTCTCGTTTCAGATTCTTTGCAGGAAAACTCCTCTCCAAATGGGAAGGACCCTATGTTATCGAGGAGGTATATCGATCCGTAGCTATCAAAATAAATAATGCCGAAGGTACTAACCCGAAGGTTGTTAATGGGCAACGAATAAAACACTATATCACAGGTATGCCCATTAATGTTGAAAGTAATATTATCCAAACTATGACACCGGAAGTACACATAAAAGAGACCTTCCGGAACACTCCAGAATCGTGAAAAAGAGGAGGTACGTGATATGGTAAGTAAACGGACTCTGAAAAATCCACAAAAATATTTTCTGTTAGTTTTGGAAAATAACAAAAATTTGGAAAATAAGAAACAACCAGGAAGGTCACCCTGGTGGGCACAAGACACCAGGGCGCGCCTTGCTTGCCAGGCGTGCCTAGGTGGGTTGTGCCCACCTCGGGTACCTTCCGGACTCCGTTTCTCTCCCGTTTGCTTGTTTCCCAAGATAAAAAATCTTTATATACCCCCCAAACCTGTTGACCACTGTATAGCAGAGAAATATTATGTTCTCTTTTCTTGCTGTTTTCGGTCAGAGCTGTTGAGCAAGGCATCATGTCTTCTTCTTCCTCCAACAACATGGAAGAGGATGCTTGGTTAATGAAGGTCGAGCTGAAGAGAGAAGCGCCCATAGAAGCCGTCAAAGGGGACAAAAGCAAGGAGGCTACAGGAGATCAAGCACCGGTGGTTGAGTAGGCCTGGCCTGCTGAGGAAGAAGAAGATATCCTTAAACCTTACAATGCTCATCTTACCCCCTGAGGTTGAAGCCTTTCGAATCATTGAAACAATTCGTGTGCAAAATAAATATCTCACTCGTGAAAATATTCTGCATCAAGAGCACATCATCTTCCTTTGGAGCGTCATCCGTAGATTGGAGAATCTCTTGATCATGAAGGACAGGATCGCCTCTACTTCACCACCACCATCTTCTTCATCATCAAAAGAAAACTGAGTATCGGGCATGGGCACTCCCCTTGGCTTCCGCCAAGCTTGGGGGAGGTGCCCCGGTATCGTACCACCCCCACTATCTTTTGCATTTACTTATCTTAGTTCGATCCATAGTTATCTTTTGCTTTAGATGAATAAAAGTTTAGTTTGATCCTTTCTTTTTGAGAGTTTGATCTAGCCTTGTAATCGTGTGCGAGATATATAATAAAGTTTAGTTTGAGTTTTTGCTTTCTTTACTTTCATGTTCCAATAGAAAGAAAGGAAATAAATGAAATAGATCATATGCTAATCTTATGGTAGGTAATGACACCACATAAGGAAAAGTATAAGTAGAAAATTTTATTAGAGGTTGACAAACATAGCATTGCACTGGTACAACAACGTCCTAAACAAACGGTTTAAAACCCATTTCCGCGACGGCATTTGGAGCCGTCGCCATGTGGCACCCCGGCTCAGAGCAACCGGTTTACCCTGTATTGCCAGCCCAGAGACCGTGTCTTCTGGCAACACACAACATCTTGGTACAGAAAGCAACCGCTTTATTGATGCTAGCGGAACAAGGTTCATATTACAACAAGTGGCGAGGCCAAGAAGCACGCACGGTGCAGCTGAACAATATGTACATTATTTAGTGAACATAAAGGGGCCTCGATCATAACAACTACTCGGCAGTGGAACGACGTCGTAGCGGAACTCCATAGCACAGGGACACCGATGTGGACACGATCTAGACTCGGACATCACTCCTTTCCAATGAGACTTTCCTAAAAGCTGGCATGACATGCCAGGTCAGTACATTGAATGTACTTGCAAGCTCACAACAAACATAAACATAATGACAAAAGATATCATGATAATTAACCAATTTCTTTACTAATGCAAAATCATATCATACATGCAGTGATCATGATCTTGTGATATAAGTCCCTCGGACTTGCTTACCAAACGGTGACCGCTCTCGGATCACAAACGGACCAACCTCTTGGTCTTTGCTCGGGTTACCTCGTAACCAAACGGTGATCTATCTGAGATCACGAACTGACCAACAACTTGGTCTCCATTAACATAATGGTTTCTCAATCAACATCTCCTCAATAGTGCAAAGTTCATAGTTTAGTGTGCAAAATTAATTAAATGTTGACCCATGGTGTGACCTACTTTCGAGCGTATCCGTAACCGTGGACTCGGCTATCGATAGATTTCATACACTCTGCAGAGGTAGCGCACTATACCCACACCACGGAACCCATGGCCTCGCACTCCCATTCGGGTGGACCAACGGCGTCCCGACGAAACCCCTCCATTGCCATGACACTCTCCCGGCCACTCCGACTCACTCCCCACTGGGCTAGTCCTGGGTGGCCCCGTGTCTACCAAAGACACCAACGGCCAACTCCCATAAAGGCAAATGTGGGTTCACTGGGAAAAACTCGATTCCGTGGCACCATGACCCGATCAACGATATATTGAAGTTGAGTTATTATCAGGTTCAACTTAAGGTGAAAGTGACCGGTGTCATGATATGACATGAAAATGCATCACTAACATATGCATCATATATCAACGGAAATAACTGGGTCAACTATATCAAACACTAAGCATGGACATCAATAACTCATAACACCTCCCTGGTTATGATTAATCATCACTGTAAACAGAATCTTTACTTAGCATATTTCATTTTTCTCATTCAAGAAAAATAACTCAGAATAATTCCTTATTTCCAAAACCATATTACTTCTTCATAACAAATATTACTTCTAATTACTTAACCAACTTAGTTAGCTTCAAACTTCTGTAAACTAAGCATATCAACTCAAACAAGCATCCAACAGAATATAAATATTTATTCTAGTGATTTAAATGCATGGATTAAATCACTACTTCAAGTTTAAAAAAATCACAAATATTGCAATGGCACCATGAAAATGTTGCTGTGGCTTGCCTTAGTGCAGATGAGGTTCACAATCCTCCTCGTGATCCTCAAGACAAGCTTCACTTTCTGAAAACAATTATAAACACAAAAAGAAAACATCAAGAAATCTTTTGAAATTCACCAGAAAATCTAGACAGCAGAGAAAAATCTCATTTTTGGTGAGCTGCTAGATCTTTTCATAAAGAACACAATGCAAAAAGAATCAATTCATTTGGACTTATGGTTAAAAAGTTTTGGCTGTTTGAAGCTCTCTGGATAAAATTGAATTTGAATTTAAATAAAAGAGAACTGAGGGGGAGTGACGTCGAAGGCGTAAACCCCGCGGGCACCACCACTCGTACCGCTTCGGGCGCAGCCAGAGTGGCTGACTAGCGGGTCCTGCTAGTCAGGTGAGAGGGAGGGGGAGAGGAAAACAGAGGGCGGCGAGGCTCCGCCGGAGCACACGCTGGCGAGGAGGGCTCCTTGGCCCGAGCTAGAGGGATGGATCGAAAGAGGGGAGAAAGGCGCACCTACCCGTACCCATAGGTTTGTTAGGGGCGGTCGGACGGCGTCGGAAACTGCCTCTCTAGCGGCGACAGAAAGCAGAGGTCGCCGGAGTTGGAGATGACGACGACCAGAGGCAGCACCAGGGGCTCCAACCGGGCGGAACGGCACCACCGAGGCACGGCGGAGGCCCTGGAAGGGTGGCCCGAGCCTAGAAGGGCTGGAGCTGCGGAGACGACCCGAGGGGATCGCCAGTGAGCTCAAGCTCGGGGACGGCGGCCCGCGGCCTGCTCGGCCGGGCTACGGCTTCCTACTGGTTTGTGGAGGGTGTGTGAGGAGTGGATGATGCTCGAGGAGGCTGGGGAGGGCTGTATTTATAGCCGAGTGAGGTGAGGGGTTCGGGCTCAGCCGAAGGACACCTGGACACGGCGCCCGGCGATGAACGGCGTCAGTGAGCAAGGGGGAAGGCAACGCAGCTCACGGGGGCACTGTGGGCTAGCGGAGACGAGCACACGAGCGAGGGGGTGGCGATGAACATAGTGCACAGCACACTGTTGGGTTGGCCGGACCGCGCCCGTGCTCGCTGTGGCGAGCTCCGGCGTCGGCGAGCGCCGGGAGGGAATTAAGGGGGTCAGGATGATAATCTCGGCGAAGTTTGGCAAGGCGGGGCAGGCAGGGAAGCGAGCACGCGAGCAACAGAGGCTCGGGCGCGTCGCAGAGTGCGTCGGCTGCATGCCAGCATGCCTGGACGAACGCGGTCACTGCGTGAACTATGACATGAGGCCGCGCTAAGCCTAAACTTCATGTCTGGCGTGTAGTCCTTGGTGGTTTGAGTGGTTACAACACTTTGAGTTGAGCTCAGGCGCAGTAAGATGGATTTTAACTTCCTGGTAAGTTTCTGGACAGTAACTTTGAGCACTTACTGAGGTCAAAATACTAAGGGTTGGGAGCTGAGCTTTGGAGGTTAGCAATCATCTACGAAGGTAGTGATGCACAAGAAAATTCAGCCACATATGAGCAAGTAAAATGGTAGTTGCTGTAGAAACTACCATTTGTGTCCACAACAGAAAATATTTTCTGTAGCAAAAATATTCCAAAAAGTGATGCAATATTTTTGCTCAGGAAGGTGGCCTAGGGTTCAAAGAATATTTGGGAATTTTCTCAGATTTTTGTGGGCAAGAAAGATTGGGGTTGCTTTGGAACACAATGGACTAGTTAGGGTTTTAGAGGGAAAATGAATATTTTTCATTTAAGAAAAAATATTCATAATATTATTTTGAGATGGATCAGAGAAGAAATGATGGCTAGAGAGAGAAATAAGTCACTTGGGTGAAAGTCAAGGTGGTACCCAAGTATTTAAGTCCATCTGAAGTGATTCAAAATTTCAAATTCAAATCCAGACCAACTGAAAATCAGACAGAGAGAAAAGGGCAAAAACCAGGCTATCACAAACCTCCCCCACTTAGGATGAATCTCGTCCTCGAGATTCGGTTGCTCGGGAAAACCATTCTGGATAATGTGCCTTTAGAAATTCTTCTCGTTCCCAAGTCGCTTCTGCCTCTATGTGATGCTCCCACTGAACTTTGTAAAACTTCCTTGCTTTACTACGAGTGACCCTTTCCATTTGATCCAAAATTCTGAACGGTCTCTCTTCATATGTTAAATCCTTAGCCAACTCTATTTCTGTCATAGCAGTCTTTTTCTCAGGCGGTGATATGCATCGCGTCAACTGTGAAACATGGAACACATTGTGCATGTCTGACAATTCTGGGGGTAGTTCCGACTGATATGCAACAGTACCAACTCTGGACATAACTGGGAATGGACCAATAAATCTGGGTGCCAATTTTCGACGAGTCTGGAATCTCTTGACTCCCTTCATAGGAGTGACTCGGAGGTATACGTGTTCTCTGGGTTCGAAACTGATTTTTCGGTGCTTTGCATCATAATAACTCTTCTGTCGAGATTTAGCCAATTGCAATCTGTCTCGGATTTCCTTGACTTGCTTCTCAGCTTCCATCATGAGATCCGTTCCGAAAATACGGCTATCTCCAGTTTGAGACCAATTTAAAGGAGTGCGGCACTTACGGCCATACAAAGCCTCATAAGGTGACATCTTTAGACTGGTCTGGAAGCTCATGTTGTATGAGAACTCGGCATATGGCAGGCAGTCTTCCCATTTAGGTCCTTGGGCCAAAGCATAGGCTCGTAGCATATCTTCGAGTATTTGGTTTACCCACTCAGTCTGTCCATCAGTCTGAGGATCATAAGCGGTGCTATATTTTAGTGCTGTCCCCAAGGCTTGGTGGAGACGTGACCAGAAAGCGGAGGTAAAAAGTGACCCCTGGTCAGAAGTGATTGTTCGAGGTACTCCATGCAGACCGACTATTCTGGATACATACAGTTGTGCGAGTTGATCGACTCGGTATGTGGTTCTGATGGGGATAAAGTGAGCTACCTTGGTTAAGGTGTCCACTATGACCCAGACCGCATCATTGCCTCACTGAGTCTTTGGTAGTCCTGTGACAAAATCCATGCAGACATCATCCCATTTCCATTGTTAAACTAGCAACGGTTGGAGAAGTCTGGCTGGCTTCTGATGTTCTGCCTTCACCTTGTTGCATATGTCGCAACATGCCACAAAATAGGCAATGTCTTTCTTCATTCCATCCCACTAGAATATTTGTCGAAGGTCTTCATACATTTTAGTACCTCTAGGGTGAATAGAATATGAAGATTCGTGTGCTTCTGACAGGATTTTCTTCCTTAAATCCTCCTGGCTGGGTACACAAATCCTTCCACGGAATCGTAGTGTACCGTGTTGATCCTTTGAAAAATCTGAAGTCTGTCCCGCTAACATACTCTTGGCACCTTTCTGTAGGACGGTGTCATCTGGCTGGGCCTAGCGGATCTCTTCCTCAAGGGTAGGTGTAACTTCCATAATATTAGCAAGACCAGCACTGACTATAACTAGGTTGAGCTGAGCAATCTCCTCTTGAAGTTCAGGAGGCAAGGATTCCATTATGGTATTCAGGCTGAAAGGCTTTCGGCTGAGTGCATCGGCAACCACGTTGGCCTTACCCGGGTGGTAATTTATTCCAAGATCATAGTCCTTGACTAACTCAAGCCATCGTTGACGGAGATTTAAATCTGGCTGAGTAAATATGTACTTGAGACTTTTATGGTCGGTAAAAATTTGGCACCTCTTCCGAATGAGGTAGTGTCTCCAAATTTTTAGAGCATGAACCACCGCGGCTAATTCCAGATCGTGAGTAGGATAATTTCCCTCATGGGGTCGTAGTTGTCGCGATGCATATGCTACCACCTTACCATCTTGCATAAGTACGCATCCAAGACCTTGTCTGGAGGCGTCGCAGTACACATCAAAGCTGCGGTAGATGTCGGGAAGAGTCAACACAGGTGTTGTCGTCATCCGGATTTTTAGCTCATTGAAACTTTTCTCACAGTCCTCAGTCCATTCAAACTTCTTATCTTTCTTGAGCAGCTCCGTCTTGGGTTTAGCAATCTTGGAAAACCCTTCAATGAAACGACGGTAGTAGCCAGCTAATCCAAGGAAACTCCGGATTTGAGATACGGTTGTGGGTGCCAACCAATCGAGCACGTCCTTTACTTTGCTCAGGTCCACGGCTATACCTTCTGCGGACAACACATGTCCAAGAAATCCAACTCGCTTGAGCCAAAACTCGCATTTATTGAATTTGGCGTATAGCTCATGGTCATTGAGTCGTTGTAACACAGCTCTGAGGTGTTCTTTGTGCTCTTCTTCACCTTTTGAGTATATAAGTATGTCATCGATGAAGACCACCATGAATTTATCGAGGAAGTCCATGCATACTTTATTCATCATATGCATGAAGAAAGCAGGGGCATTGGTCAGGCCAAAGGACATAACTGTATATTCATGAAGACCGTACCGGGTAGTGAATGCGGTCTTAGGAATATCTTCCCTTTTAATCTTGAGTTGGTGATATCCTGTCCTTAAATCGATTTTGGAGAATACCCCCACTTAGCTGATCAAACAAGTCATCAATTCTGGGCAGTGGATATTTATTTTTGATGGTGACATCATTCAGCTGACGGTAATCCACACACATGCGGAGGCTGCCATCCTTCTTATCCACGAATATAGTAGGTGATCCCCATGGTGAAGAGCTGGGACGGATATATCCTTTCTGGAGCATTTCATAAAGCTATTTCTTTAGCTCCACTAATTTTGATGAAGGCATAGTAATACTTCTTGTCTAACGGTGCGGTTCCGGGCACAAGATCTATTGCAAACTCAAGCTCTCGATCTGGCGGCATGCCTGGCGGTTCTTCTGGAAATACATCAGGAAACTCACTGACCATAGGAATTAATTCCAATCTTTCTTGGGTATGCTCCTGCGAGCATAGAATTTTGTAGTCTTCCCCTCTTGACTGGTCAAAGTGACCTCTCGGGTCACGCAGTTTATGCATACTCGATATTGGGTTAACCAATTCATCCCCAAAATAATGTCCAACTTTACGGACTCAATGATTATCAAGGAAGTTGGAAAACGGGCTCCGTTAATATTGTTTTCTAGGTTATGGCAGACCAGATTGCTTCTGAGAAAAGATCCGGGGGATTGTACCAGCATATTCTTGCCCAAGAGCTAACAAGGAAATTTGTTTTGGTCAACAAAACTCCGCGAAATAAAAGAGTGGGAAGCCCTAGAGTCAAATAAAATTACGGCATGTATGTTATTAACAGAAAACATACCAATGACGACTTCGGGGTTCTCTTGGGCTTCGTCTGCGGAGAGGTGATGAACGTGCCCAGGGATGTTTTGCTGGATAGAGTATGACTCCATAAAGTTGACTTGTGGCATGAATGGAGCATTAGTCTTGCCGTTCCTGGGACACTTTCTGGCATAATGTCCGGTTTGCCCACAACTGAAACAAGAATTGTTGCGCTGGCACTCTTCTCGCACCGGGTTAGTCACAACATTCTTGACTTGTGTGGCGGTTTTGTTAACATTCTGCTGCAAATTGGGCTTGCACTCCACCTGAGTATGCTGCCAGGTACGAGCCTTTTGCACTGGCTGCACTTCCTTCCTTGGCTCGAACTTGCGCTTGTGGTCATTATTAGCAGGCCTATTGTCCGGTATGAGCTTGTGCTCCCTTTCAGCAATGAAAGCCTTGTTTACCAGAGTTTGGAAATCTGGGAAATCAAACATACTGAGGGTACATCGGAGATGCGGGTTTAATCCCCCAAGAAACCTGTCAATCTTTCTTTCTTCGGTGGCCACATCATAAAGAGAGTAACGGGCCAAATGATTGAACTTTTGCAAATATTCACCCACAGACTGACTTCCTTGGAGGAGCGTGAGAAATTCACGCTGCTTAACCTTCATAATTCCAGTAGGAATATGATATTTCCGGAACTGATCCTTGAATTTTGCCCAGGTGATTTCTTCATCAGCAGGCCACATGGCTTTTTTTGCATTTTCCCACCATATGGCGGCAGCGCCTTCAAGATAATGAGTTGCAAATGGGACTTTGTCATCTTCTTCAGTATGAACAATCTCAAGCTTCCTCTCAATGGTTCGCAACCAATCGTCTACATCCAAGGGATCTATAACCTGACTGAAACTGGGAGGCTTGGTTCTCTGAAAATCTGACAGCTTGGAGTGATGACCGTTCTGACTTCCATTCTATCCAACCACAGCTTGCACACTCCTCAATATTTCAATCAGATCATTATTCCTCCTTTCCTCAAACATACGCAGAATTTGCTCGATGGAGGGCGGATTTGGTGGTGGAGGTGGTGGTGGAACATACGGCTCGGGGGAGTGTCCTGCCTGTCGTGCGGAACGACGAACAGGAACATCCTCACAAGCGTCGCTACTGCTGCCTCCCTGTGTCATCCTATTGTGGATTTTCCCCAAGACAACGCAACCAAGATGAGAAACATCCAAATTAAATTGGGGAAAGCCAGCAACGAAACCCGAGAGAAGGCGAAATAAAGAAGAAAATGCGACGAATAAAATAGAGTTCCAACATAATTATACATAGACTCATACATGAAAGATGAACAACATGCCAAGTTCAACTACTCTCATACCTGAAACGGAGCATCATGACTCGTACGACTACATCCGTACATCATACTGACAACTGTGGATACTCAAACGCTCTACTGCTCTGCTGGTGCTGCGGGGTCCTTTCCTGAAGCGGACTCGGATCCTGAACTGACGACGTTAACCGAAACCTCTGGGTTAAAACTAACACGACAACACTGCCTTGAGGGCTCTCCCTCCGGGGCAGGTGTAGGGTGAAGCATCGGGGCTACGGGAGTACTGAGAAGTGAAACCCACTCAGGAGGAGCACTGAGAGGATTCACGGTCGATGTGCCCGAGCTACTCCGCGGAGTAACCGGTGAAATAGGTGAATTAGAATTGGATGGAATATAAGGGATAAATCCCGTCGATGATGGGGTAGTGAAAGATCTAGTAGCAGCTAAAGCAGTACGAGCACGAGTCAGCTCTCGAGCCAGCTCGTGGATCATAAGGTAGCTAGAGTGATATAATGAGAACGGTGGCTAGCAACACTATCAGACTCCGGATCAATGACAGGAAAACGGACACGACCATTGTCGTGCAGAGAGGGATAGTAGTGGAAACCTAGGTGGTTCTGCATCCGGACCTCGTTATAACGAAGCTCGACAAGGACCTCGAATGCAGCAAACTGGATGGCCTGGGAAGCGGTGTAAGTGCATCTAGTGCCCCTTAGTGATTTTGGTGCATTGACGACTCGGTTAAGGGACTAATGTGTTTGTGAGTGTACACAGGTCTATAAGTCTATGAGGAGTTTGATATTTACAGAGCAAGTCGACCCCTAAAAATGAATGTCTTCGACTGAAGACTTTCTGAAGACTTTGAAAGTGAAGAAATTGGTGTGACCTTGAAGACTTGGCATTAATTCGAGGAACATGAAGCGTGAAGACTTTTGTTTTCGTAGTTTCATTTTCTCTTTCTTGAGTCATAGGAAACACCGTACTGTTAAAGGGGTCGAGGAAATACTAAGGAGAACTTTCCAAGTGATGCTCAACTCAAAATCCTACACCTACCAATCCCTTTGAGTGAAGCCATTGGAAATCTCATACAGTTCAGTCAATTTCTTCAGTGACAGGTACGGAGTTCTTCTGGTCGCTGAGGAATTTGTTCTGACTGAGGAGTTAGGAATTCGCCAGTGCGGATTGCCTACACAGTGAGGAACATGATAGCCCTGAGGAAATTGAGCCTCAAATATCCGACCATTGGTGTGCTACGCGCCAGCTGTCCCAAAATATCTACCCACCTAACGGTCATATCATTGAAGGGCATTTATGTCTTATCATGTCGGGCTTCTCCCTAGGCTATAAATAGCTGCCCCCTACAACCACTAGCTGGTTGGCTGCTCCGAGAGAATCTGACACTTGTCATTTGAGAGCATCCCATCCTCCGAGGACTTTGAGCTAAAATCATCAAGTGAGGAAACCCAAACCCAAACACCTACAAACCCAAAGTGATTGAGCATCACTGAAGAGATTAATCCTGCGTGGATCCGATGCTTGTTACCTTTGAAGACTGTGCATCTTCCAGACGGTTAGGCGTCATGGTCTAGAGCATCCAAGAGGAAATTGTGGATCGCCGAGTGACCGAGTTTGTGAAGGTTTGGAAGTCACCTGAAGACTTACAACAAGTGATTGGGCGAGGTCTCTGTGACCTTAGCTCAAGGAAAATACGGTGAGGACTATGTGTCAGGGACTGCGTGTCCTCATGTTTAAATACCTAGCAGCTCCAACCAAACGTACAACGGTCACAGCAGTTGGAACTGGTCTACCAAATCATTGTCTTCACCAAGCCTACTGGTACTATTTCCTCAACTCTTTCATTTCCTCATTGCAGTTGTTGTGTGCTTGTTCATATCTGTTTGAAGACTTTGACTAAAGACTTTCTCAATCTCCTCAGTTCAATTTCTTCAGTCTGTTTGTCTTCATCCTGTATTATCCTGTGTTTACGCTTCCTGTACTCTGTGTCTGTTTTCATTTCATAATGATGTCCATGTTTATGTTCTGTCATGTATGCATCTGAGTACTTATTCCACTGCAAGTAGTTCTTCGCTTAGGAATTTCCTCACCCTGAAATTCCTCAGTGAAGAGTTCATAAAAATCATCTATTCACCCCCTCTAGTCGATATAACGCACTTTCAATTGGTATCAGAGGAAGGTACTCCCTTGTTCTGTGTGATTTTGGTTTAACCGCCTGGAGTTTTAGTTATGTCGACCACAGGAATGATCTTGAAAAGCTAAGAGTGAGTTATGAAGATCTTCAGAAGGAGCGCGATTCATTACTTTCTCAACAAATCATCGCTACTCGGGAAGAATTTGTTCCTCCATGTTTGAAGTCCATTGAACGTGAATCTGCTAATTCTTCACCTGAATGTTCAAATGCTTCTAATGTTACAAATTCTTCACCTGTCTCTGCTATCACTAACTCCTCATCTGAGGACATTGCTAGTATCACTAATGATGCAGGGCTAAAGGAATTGTACATGATAGGCATGTACAAAAGCCTCAAAGGGCATCAGACTCTTTGTGATGTGCTTAAAAAGCAGATCCTCAACAAGAACCCTAGGAAAGAGGGTATTGCCTTTGAGAGGAAAATCAATGCTGATGGAACATATTGGAAGCCTGAGCAGTACCCCAAAACCTCATGGGTTGCTGCAAAGGGACCTCCAGTAGATCCATCTACTTTATCTGGCTTCACATGTGAATCTCCTCATTCTTCTGATGAGTCATTTGACTCCAACTATAAACTGTTCAAAAATCAGAATGGTGAAGTATTTGCTAGATATATTGGCACTAACTGCAGGAACGGTTCCCCCGTGAAGAAAATCTGGGTTCCCAAAAGGTGCCTTGAAAATCTTTAGGTGAATGTCAACATGACACCACCTGTGAAGAATAGGAACCCCAGATCAAATTCTTCATATGGGCCAAATTCTTGATATGGATCCAAGTCCTCATACGGACCAAATTCCTCACGTGGATCAAAGTCCTCAAAAGGATCAAAGTCCTCATATGAACATCATCGTGCTAACACCTCTGTTTCGCAGGGAAGAGCTAAGGGCTATGAATATGAGCATTAT
The DNA here is from genome assembly GCF_002575655.3 of Aegilops tauschii subsp. strangulata. NCBI lineage: Eukaryota > Viridiplantae > Streptophyta > Magnoliopsida > Poales > Poaceae > Aegilops > Aegilops tauschii. Next base: position 27,080,115 of record NC_053037.3, on the reverse strand, counting down.
TCTTCTAATCATTATGTTCATAAGTCCTCGAGGAATTTCTCTGCTTATTCATATGCTTATCCTAACTCCTCTTATGTGAAACGAAGTGGACTGGCTTCTATGCCACCTTTCTCGTATGGATCTCGTAGAGTGATGAACTCTTTGCCACCCCTTCAGATGTGGGTGGTGAAGAAAAAGAACTAATCTCTTATGTAGGGTCAGGTCTCCAGACGTGCTTAAACATTTGAAGAATTAGCTGGAGACCTGAAAATGCCTGGAAGGACGCAGGCTAATCATGAAGAAATGAACTTTCATTTCTCACGTCCTCATACTGCTTTATCTGTTCTATTGCTTGATGAAATTGATCTGATGAAATTGATGTCATATTCTTCACTGATGAAGTATATGAGTTCGTAAGTTGCACTAATTCATCTGCAGGATGATCAACCCAAAGCCAATGAGTGGGTCCTCGATAGTGGATGTACAAATCACATGACTGGTGACAAGAATCTATTGATGGATGTTCCCCTATCTCCATCACATCTGAAGCATATCATCTTCACTGGCAAAGGCAAAAGTCAGGTATTGGGTCTAGGTAAGGTTGCGATCTCAAAGGATCGACACATGGACAAAGTCATGCTTGTCGAGTCCTTAGGATACAACCTCATGTCTGTCTCAATGCTTTGTGATGTTGATATGGTTGTTGTCTTTGGCAAGTATCGTTGTGTTGTGATCATGGAAGCTGACAATTCCAAAGTCTTCGAAGGCTTTAGGAGAGGAGACTTGTATATTGTTGATTTCTCTACAGGATCTCAACCAGTTGTATTTTTACTTGCAAAAGCTTCATAAGGCTGGCTATCGCATCGACGACTTGGTCATGCTGGCATGAGGAATCTGCACACGCTCGCGAAGAAGAAGCATGTCATTGGCATTGAGAATGTCAAATTCCTCAAGGATCACTTGTGTGGAGCCTGCGAAGCTAGAAAGATGACCAGGGCCAAACATCCAGCAAAGACAATCATGACTACCACTCGACCATTTGAATTGATTCACATGGATCTCTTTGGTCCTAATCATTATTCAGCAGTTACAAATGATTCATCTCTATATGGATTTGTTATTGTTGATGATTACTCTCGTTACACATGGGTACATATTGTCACTTACAAACATGAGGTGCAGGAAGTCTTCAAACGATTTTCCTCGAGGGCTTCAACCAACTTTGGTGTGAAGATCAAGCACATCAGAAGTGACAATGGAACTGAGTTCAAGAATTCTGGTCTTGATGACTATCTTGATGAACTTGGTATTACTCATGAGTTATCTGCTCCTTGTACTCCTCAGCAGAAAGGCATCGTGGAGTGCAAGAACAGGACTCTTGTTGAGATGGCTCGCGCTATGCTTGATGAATACAAGACGCCTCATCGTTTCTAGATTGGGGCAATTGATACTGCGTGCCACATCATCAACAGGGTATATCTTCACAAATTCTTCAAGAAGACTGCTTATGAACTCCTCACTGACAAGAAACCCAATGTAAGTTATTTCAAAGTCTTCGGTGCTAAATGTTGGATTAGATATCCCCATCACAACTCAAAATGTGCACCAAAAGCACATGAGGGTTTTATGCTTGGTTACGAAAAGGACTCGCACACCTACAGAGTCTTCAACAACGTTCTCCACAAAGTTGTTGAAACTGTAGATGTGCGGTTCGATGAAACTAATGGCTCGCAAAGAGAGCACCTACCTTCTGTGTTAGATGAACAGTCACCTGAGGAAACTATCATGTTCAAGGCTACTGAGGATGTCATTCCTACCGAAGAATCTATTGAAGAAATCATTCCAGAACGTGAAGAAGGTCATGCTGATGCACCTGAAAAAAATGGTGCTGAAGAAAATGCTGATCAAATTCCTCAACGACAACCCGCTCATCCTCGCACTGCAAACGAAGTGCAAATTGAGAAAATCATCAGCGACATCAACATTCCAGGTCCTCTCACACGCTCAAAAGCTTCACATTTATCTAACTTTTGTGGGCACTTTGCTTTCGTCTCTATCACAGAGCCCACTAAGTTAGATGAAGCATTTCTGGAGCCTGAGTGGATTCAAGCTATGCAAGAAGAATTACATCAGTTTGAGCTCAACAACATCTGGGAACTGGTCAATCGTCCAGATCCTCGCAAGCACAATATCATTGGCACAAAGTGGATCTACCACAACAAGCAAGATGAAAATGGCCTTGTGGTGAGGAATAAGGCACGGCTTGTAGCTCAAGGCTACACACAGGTTGAAGGAATTGATTTCGATGAAACTTTTGCACCTGTTGCTAGACTTGAGGCTATTCGCATATTACTTGCTTATGCTAACCATCATGATATCACTTTATATCAAATGGATGTGAAAAGTGCATTCCTTAATGGTAAGCTTGAGGAAGAAGTATATGTTGCTCAACCCCCAGGTTTTGAAGATACAAAGCATCCTGACAAAGTCTTCAGACTCAATAAGGCCCTCTATGGCCTCAAGCAGGCCCCTCGGGCGTGGTATGATACTTTGAAGGAATTCCTCATGAATGATGAATTTGCCTATATGATGAGTGAAGGATATCAAATGTCTATGATGGGAGAATTGAAATTCTTCTTAGGTCTTCAAATTCGTCAACAACGCAATGGCATATTTATATCTCAGGAGAAATACCTCAAAGATATACTGAGGAAATTCGGCATGCAAGATTGCAAAGGGGTCAAAATTCCTATGCCCACCAATGGCCATCTATGCACTGATAAAAATGGTATTAACTTTGATCAAAAGGTATACCGCTCCATGATTGGTTCATTATTGTACTTATGTGCATTTAGGACAGATATTATGCTTAGTGTTTGCATGTGGGCCCGATTTCAAGCTACAGCGAAGGAATCACACCATAAGGCTGTGAAGCATATTCTTCGATATCTAGCTCACACAGCAACACTTGGATTATGGTACCCCAAGGGCTCGGCTTTTGATCTCATTGGATATTCAGACTCTGACTATGCTGGTGATCGTGTGGACCACAAGTCAACATCAGGCACATGCCATTTCATCGGACGATCTTTGGTCTGTTGGTCCTCGAAGAAACAGAACTGCGTATCACTATCTACAGCTGAAGCTGAGTACATTGTTGCTGGTTCTTGCTGTGCTCAATTACTGTGGATGAAGCAAACTCTTAAGGACTACGACGTCAACATGAAGAATGTGCCACTCTACTGTGACAATGAGAGTGCAATCAAGATCGCTCACAACCCAGTTCAGCACTCGAAGACAAAGCACATTCAAATTCGTCATCATTTTCTTCGTGATCATGTGTGGAAGGGCGACATCTCTATTGAGCATGTACGGACTGAAGAACAGCTAGCCGATATCTTCACAAAGCCCTTGGATGAGAAGAGATTTAGCAAGTTGAGGTGTGAGCTAAATATTCTAGAATCTTCGAATGTTCTTTGAAAAGGACACTCATCCTAACACTTATGCAAAATTGATGACTTAGATGTGCAACACGCGAAGAAACGTTTTTCTTCAATCAATGAAGACTAACACTCTTAGTGTGAAGAAATTAATGAAGAATTTTATTCTCAGAACCCTACGACAATTGTATGCGGTGTCTGAAATCATCATTCTTATACGGTGGGTCACGCCACCACCAAAAGTTGAAAATTTTCAATTTGAGTTTTTTTTGGTTTTTGAAATTCCTCAGTTGCTCAATTTCTTCAACTTTGTATTGTCTTCACTGTTTCCGTCATTTTTCTTCATTGGCTATATATATATGAGTTTATGTCCTCTACAGCATTCACTTATTTCTATTTCTTCAGTTGCTTTTTCTACTAAGTGAATGTGATTGGACCCTTCCCCCTCTATGCTAAACTCAACCCAGTCTATTCACAAATTCTTCATATGCGTTCTATTTGAAACTCGTTCAAAATCTTCACTGTGTCCTTGTCAGCTGAAGAATTTGCGAACGGAACTTTAAAACTTATCTCATCTAAATTTTCGGCTTTTGCAGCTCAAACCGTTCTGCATCCCACGATAATACTTATCTATTCACCCACGATCTCACACGATCGCCACCTCTCAGTACGTGGGTGACACATGTCAAGCGAATGAGAAGGGTCAGGGGCACGTTCGTCCAATTTCTTCGGACGAGTGGTTTTTCACTTCGGCTATAAATACCCCTCCCCTTCCTCACTTCATTTTTACTCCGCTCGATCTCTCTCCCGCTCGAGCTTCTCAAACCCTAGCGCCGCCGGTACTTCCATCGTCGCCGGTGAGGAAGAGCTTCACTGCGTCGACCTCCTCGCCGTCGTACTCGCGCCGGCTACGGATTTCTTCACTCCTCCGCCGCCGTAGCTGTCTTCCTCAGCGAAGTTAGGGCGTGGAAGATCCGAACTGACGAGCTTCACATCTACACTTCCCAGTTCGTTGTGTTCTTTGTCCAGGGTAATTAAAAATTACTTTTACTACCCTCCTTGATTCAACTGTTTTCTACAAAATCTTCAAAAGGTGTTTACACTTCAAATCTTCACACACTAAACACCTCACATGTCATCTGTTCTTGATCCATTTCTCTAAGCATCATTTTTCTTGAAGATTCCTCACTTCTGTGGATTTTTGATCTATACAACTCTGCAACCTAAGACAAAGAACGCTTAGTGAAATTCTTCAAGACTCATCTGGTCAAATTCCTCAAACCTGTTCTTTTTGAAAACCTTCTGAGAACGCATATGACCTCTCCAAATTCCTCGCAACTATACTCTGTTCACAGGTACTCATGTCCGCTCCTGAATCACTAGGTTCTCATCAACTTAACTCATTTGCAGCGTTCCTCGAAGAAAGGTTGCACACCTCTTCAGAAAATTCGGTTGTTCATATTCCTCATCTGAAGAAAATGGCTGACAGTAAAAAGCCACAGAAGGGAGGAAAGAGGCCTGAGGTCAATACCGCTTTCGAGATCCCTGATGACATATACAAGGATTATTGCACTCCTGATGAGGCCAAGTTTGGCAAGGAGGACAAAAATCAGCGCAAGGGGCGCATACAAAGGATAGAGAGGAGATGGGCAAGGGAATGGAGGGAGTACAGGTATGTTACTCCCAAGTATATGAAGAAATTTGCTCTGAATCCTCCATTGGCACCTGGCCAAGAAGCTGATCCCACCAGCATCAAGCGTGGTGAGGACTATCCTGATGAATGGGCCAAGCGCCAGGCCAAGCTAGCCAAAATAGCTAAGGAAGCAGTGAGGAAATTTAATGAAGACTCTGCTGCTGCTACCACTTCTGAGGCCTCTGCATGCAAGCCAAAGAAGGCCATGGCTAAGAAGCCTGCTCATAAGCCAAGTGCTTCACCTCAAATGCCCTCACGGCCAAGTTCCTCAGCAATGCCCTCACAGCCAGATTCTCCAAAGCCCTCATGGCCAACTCCTCAAGCTGCTCCAGCTCCTCCAAAGTCCTCAGCTTCTCCGCCAAAGTCCTCAACTCCTTCGACAAATCCTCAGAACCTGTGCATTTCGCCACATGCCAAAGGACAACAGACATCTCTATTGCCTCAGGAGCTTCTGCTAGTTCTTCAGCCGCACCAAATTCCTCAATTGGCCCCTCTCTGCTGAAGAAAAAGGCCACTACTGGACGAGGCTCTCGACGAAGTCCTCACAAGAAGTAGGTCACCTTTCAAGTGACGTCTGATGAAGACGAAGCTGATGATGAGGAACTTGCCGAAATCATCAGAGACATGCAAGTCAGGGCCGCTAGAGCAAAAGGCACAAATGTGCCTCTACTTTTGGATCCAAAGTTGATCCTTGATTACATTGATCTCTGGCACAAGGACCCCAACACACCTATGCCTTATTTCAAGTTGACTCCTGGCCAAAGTCATATGTTGACTGCCTTTATTCAGGAAGAAAAATGGAAATTTGAAAAGGCCAGGCAGTTGAAGAAAGCGCAGTACAAGAAGGAGCGTTTCCTGAAGAAAAACGTTGTCTCTATGAGAACTGAAGAACTTGTCACTATTCAATCTGAGATCAAGAAGCTCAGTGATGAATTTGACGTATACCGCACTGACTGGCTTGGAGCCAAAGTCAGGTTTGTGAATTTAGCTGAGAAGTTCACTTCCAATGTTGCAGCCCCAACGCGACAACAAAATCCTCAGGCTGAGGCATCTTCTCAGCCGACTGAAGAAAATGCCAGCACCGCTGATGACAATGAGGTTGCTGAAGAAAATCAGAGTACCAGCACTGATGATTGCACTCCAGCCACTGAAGAAATTGCCAGGGTGTCCACTAGTGTTACGCCTGAAGAAACTGAAGAAGTCAGGGCAACTGCATCTGTTGTGCCTGAAGTAATTGTACCAAATTCCTCTGCTCCTCCTGCACCTACCCCAACTCTGATCCCTCCGTCTGCATCAGATGTGAAGAAAACCAAGGCTGCAGAGCATGCAGCGGTGAAGAAAAGGAAAGCATCAACTTCATCAGTTTCTTCAGCTCCGAAGAAGATGAAGCCATTGACCAGCTCTTTTGCGAATCCAATTGATGTTATTCCGGTCTCATCCATTCCATCAAAGGACCTTGTTCCTTTTGATGAAGAATATGTGATTCCAAGTGAATCAGATGAACAGATTACTTCTGCTTCTTCGTCAGAGCAGTTGGATGAAGAAATTGAAGCGGATGCAATCCCTTCAACCCCAATAGTCTCATCGCCCATGCCTCAGTTCACTGCTGAAGAGGCCGGCGTTGAGGAAAAGAGTGAAGAAGAAGATGTGGACATTGGATGTACAACACCAGTGTTGAATGATGAGTTTTGGGAAAGTCAGGACCCCAACTCTCCTTTGTTCACACCTATGCAACAAATTCCTTCAGTTCCTTGTGAATACTGGAGTACAAACGGGATCTAAAGAACCTCATGCCACACCGTCTGTCCATGAAGAAATTCCAGCCACTAGTGCTGATGAAAATGTTATTGAAGAATTGAAGTCCCAGGCTGTCACTGAAGAAGAACCTGAAATTCCTCAGCCTGTGTAACCCGAGATTGCGATTCCTGAGGTGGTGATGCAATTGACTGATACTGCTCAGCCCGTGCCAAAGGATCCCTTCTCGAAGAAGCAGAAATTCAAGGTTAATGACTTCTTCGGCGAGCATGTTTTCTTCACTGACTACAACCCATATGACTCTGCTCGTCTTAGAAGGAAGCGTTTCTGGACTGCCAGCCAAGCAAATTTTTATTCTTCACTGCTCTTCAACAAGGACAAAGTATTCGACCACGAGCATATTCCTCACGTGGACATGGAATCACTGCCTTGCTTTACGCCAGTCCTCAGTGTGCTTCATGATGCAGGATTGCTCAACTTTTGCACGGATATTTACGATTGGAATGAAGAGCTCATTCTTCAATTCTATGCAACCCTGCACATCACAGGCGATGCTAAAGATATCAACCTTGGGTGTTGGACTGGATGACCGAAAATACTCATTACAAAGCACCGGCCTCTGAATTACTTCATGCCCTGCCAATGAGTCCCCCCTTGAAGGTGCTCGTTGTCTGTACCAAGAGCCTGAACTCATTGCTCATTACATGCAAGTGCTAATGAAGCCTCTGAAGCTCGGTCAAGCCCCAAGAACCAAATTCCTTGTGAAGGAATTGCTATATGTGCCAAGAACAGTCTATCGCATTCTGACGAAGACTATGAGTCCAATCAAAGGCCACGACTCATCTGATGAGGAAATTGTTGGCATCATGAAGAATCTGCTATTCAACATCATACATGGCACTCCTGTCAATTATCACGATTTCTTCATGAAGACTCTAGCCAATGTTGCACTCTCTCCGTTTGAGTTGAAGCCTTACGCACCCTTGATTATGAGATTCCTCAGAATAAGGTCTTCACTCAACTACAAGGCTGATTTTCAGAATCACCTCAGCTACTTTCCCCAATTGAAGTCCTCAAGCGGACGTTTTCCTCAGCTAATGAAAAGGGCAAGGCCGCTGCTGTTATTGATGAAGGCATTCGTCCATTGGATGGTTAGTTTTGCAAAGCTGCATCTTATTCCACCAATGATGACTCTGCCACTCATGATTCTGCTGCCAATGCATCCAAGCCAAATCCTCAAGCCGCATCTCCAAGAGTGATGACTGACCGTGAGCTTCTCCTCAGTCTTCACCAGAAGGTGGATCGAAACCACAAATGGGTTAAGTGTCAGTTTGGTTCTATTCTTCACAACATGACTGCTATGCACAATGCAGTGAAGAAAAACCATTTCTACCTCCATGAAGTCTTCAATCGCACCTGGGCTATTCTGTCACATCTGTATGGTGAAGAAGATCTGAAGCAAATGGGTCTCAAGGAAGATTTTGAACGGTCTACTCCTCCACCAAAGAAATTCAAGAAGGTCAAGGTTCCTTCCTTGGTGGCCAGCTCATATTCTTCATCATGCGAAACAGATGAGCATGAAGACTTGGACGACACTGCGGCAGGCCCTACTTCAACAACCAACCCCAACAATGCTGGCGCTCCTCCATCAACTTGATATTCTTCAGGGGCGTTAGTCCTCATTTTTTGGTCCTTTTGGTCATTCAATGACAAAGGGGGAGAAATTTGAGTTAGTCCTCAAGCGGGTCTATCTATATGGGTGTTTTTTTTGCTAAGTTACAACTCTCGTTCTTCTGAGACTTTATTTGATGGAGTTGTAAACTTAAACTCTATGGTGGTCTGATACTTTTGCTAAGATTTTCTGCATGCTTATTCCTCGTTAATGTTAATGCACGCATGCTGAATTACATCAGTCACCATATTTCATAATGCATTTCAAATTCTTCATATTATATGTCAAATGCATGTATGAATTACAATATATAGGGGGAGATCTCCATGATTCTACTCTTCAAGTGTGCATTGCTTCAAAAGCAAATTCCTCACTATGCACATCGTCAGGGGGAGTTCTTCTATATCTTGCAATCAAATTCCTCAAATCAGTATTTATACATCATATGTTTATCCCCGTTGAAAACTTAACCTATATTGTCGTCAATCACCAAAAAGGGGGAGTTGTAAGTGCATCTAGTGCCCCTAAGTGATTTTGGTGTATTGATGACTTATAGGTTAAGGGACTAATGTGTTTGTGAGTGTACACAGGTCTATAAATCTATGAGGAGTTTGATATTTACAGAGAAAGTCGACCCCTAAAAATGAATGTCTTCGACTGAAGACTTTAGATTTCTGAAGACTTTCCAAAGACTTTGAAAGTGGAGAAATTGGTGTGACCTTGAAGACTTGGCATTAATTCGAGGAACATGAAGCGTGAAGACTTTTGTTTTCGTAGTTTCATTTTCTCTTTCTTTAGTCATAGGAAACACCGTACTGTTAAAGGGGGTCGAGGAAATACTAAGGAAAAATTTCCAAGTGATGCTCAACTCAAAATCCTACACCTACCAATCCCTTCGAGTGAAGCCATTGGAAATCTCATACAGTTCAGTAAATTTCTTCAGTGACAGAGAAGAAGTTCTTCTGGTCGCTGAGGAATTTGTTCTGACTGAGGAGTTAGGAATTCGCCAGTGCGGATTGCCTACACAGTGAGGAACATGATAGCCCTGAGGAAATTGAGCCTCAAATACCCGACCGTTGCTGTGCTACGCGCCAGCTGTCCCAAAATATCTACCCACCTAACGGTCATATCATTGAAGGGCATTTATGTCTTATCATGTCAGGCTGCTCCCTAGGCTATAAATAGCCGCCCCCTACAACCACTAGCTGCTTGGCTGCTCCAAGAGAAACTGACACTTGTCATTTGAGAGCATCCCATCCTCCGATGACTTTGAGCTAAAATCATCAAGTGAGGAAACCCAAACCCAAACACCTACAAACCCAAAGTGATTGAGCATCACTGAAGAGATTGATCCTGCGTGGATCCGACACTTGTTACCTTTGAAGACTGTGCATCTTCCAGACGGTTAGGCGTCATGGTCTAGAGCATCCAAGAGGAAATTGTGGATCGCCGAGTGACCGAGTTTGTGAACGTTTGGAAGTCACCTGAAGACTTACCACGAGTGATTGGGCGAGGTCTGTGTGACCTTAGCTCATGGAGAATACGGTGAGGACTGTGTGTCCTCAGGTTTAAATACCTAGCTACTCCAACCAGACATACAACTGTCACAGCAGTTGGAACTGGTCTACCAAATCATTGTCTTCACCAAGCCTACTGGTTCTATTTCCTCAACTCTTTCATTTCCTCATTACAGTTGTTGTGTGCTTGTTCATATCTGTTTGAAGACTTTGACTGAAGACTTTCTCAATCTCCTCAGTTCAATTTCTTAAGTCTGTTTGCCTTCATCCGATATTATCCTGTGTTTACGCTTCCTGTACTCTGTGTCTGTTTTCATTTCATCGTGATGTCTATGTTAATGTTCTGTCATGTGTGCATCTGAGTACTTATTCCGCTGCAAGTAGTTCTTCGCTTAGGAATTTCCTCACCCAAAAATTCCTCAGTGAAGAATTCATAAAAATCGTCTATTCACCCTCCCTCTAGTCGATATAACGCACTTTCATGCATAGATTTGTTTTCAGTACTTTTCGAAGCAGTTCACCGATGATTACCTCTCAAACCACCTGCATGGTCAAGAGGCGAGGAAGGTATTCATTCAACACCCACAGTACAATATCGAAGTCTTGCTGAAGAGGACGAAGGTTGGGCGGGCAATTATCCATAGCCACCGGCCTAAAGTTGCAAGGACATTCAACATCACTGAAGGCTCAATATTTGCCTTCCGCTTCTGCAGTATCCCAGGTAAGATTCATCTGTCTATTTACTATGTGTGATGCTACTTTCCAAAGGTTTTTGGTGCTGCATGTGAAACTTGGTGCTGTTTTGTAATGGTGTAACTGAGTGCCGAAGCTATCTGATGTAATTCGATTATGAAATTCTGGTTGCTTTTATATGGATATGAAGTATTTGGCGTGTTTTATAAGAAATGTCAGTTTGATTAGTACATGGATTATCAATAATAGGCTAATTACCTTGCTTATTGTGGCACTCCGACCCGCATGGAGCAGGGGGCCTTCGCACGTCAGCCCAGGATAACACCTGACGCACGCAGGTCCATGATACAGCATTCCAGGTACAATAATATTCATCAAATACATGTGTGTATGATTACATCATTGATGAATACAATTATCTGGCATAGCCCTAAGGCTATTTACATGGCAGCGGAAGTCCATATAAATGGCGGCAGAAGTATTGGTTTGGCAGCGTCTCACTAAGGCTGGGCTCCACAACTCACAGGACTGGCAAGGTTACGGCCTAGCACGACGGAACATGCGAACGACCTACAAAACTGGCATGACACGCCAGGTCAGTACATTGAATGTACTTGCATGACAACCAAATACATAGCGTCCAAACAAACAGATGACAAAGCAAGAACCAAGCGTCTGCAATAACCTACCTTATAGCAGAAACTAAGCATGGCAAGATATTAACTAGAGACATGGATCAAAAACAACATCATAGCATATACTAGCATGGCAACATCATGACTGGTAGTTTACTTTCCGTATAGTTTCATGATGCCATGCCATGTTTTGACTGAACTTATGCCATGCTTTGATATGCCATGTTCTGATTGAAATGCCATGCTATGTTTTGTTGTTACCATGTTAGAAGTAAGTTTGATATACCGTTGCCATGCTAGTAGATGCCATGATGTTGTTTTTGATCCATGTCTCTAGTTAATATCTTGCCATGCTTAGTTTCTGCTATAAGGTAGGTTATTGCAGACGCTTGGTTCTTGCTTTGTCATCTGTTTGTTTGGACGCTATGTATTTGGTTGTCTTGCAAGTACATTCAATGTACTGACCTGGCGTGTCATGCCAGTTTTGTAGGTCGTTCGCATGTTCCGTCGTGCTAGGCCGTAACCTTGCCAGTCCTGTGAGTTGTGGAGCCCAGCCTTAGTGAGACGCTGCCAAACCAATACTTCCGCCGCCATTTATATGGACTTCCGCTACCATGTAAATAGCCTTAGGGCTATGCCAGATAATTGTATTCATCAATGATGTAATCATACGCAGATGTATTTGATGAATATTATTGTACCTGGAATGCTGTATCATGGACCTGTCGTGCGTCAGGTGTTATCCTGGGCTGACGTGCGAAGGCCCCCTGCTCCATGCGGATCGGGGTGCCACAATAAGCAAGGTAATTAGCCTATTATTGATAATCCATGTACTAATCAAACTGACATTTCTTATAAAACACGCCAAGTATTTCATATCCGTATAAAAGCAACCAGAATTTCATAATCGAATTACATCAGATAGCTTCGGCACTCAGTTACACCATTACACAACAGCACCAAGTTTCACATGCAGCATCAAAAACCTTTGGAAAGTAGCATCATACACAGTAAATAGACAGATGAATCTCATCTGGGAAACTGCAGAAGCGGAAGGCAAATATTGAGCCTTCAGTGATGTTGAATGTCCTTGCAACTTTAGGACGGTGGCTATGGATAATTGCCTGCCCAACCTTCGTCCTCTTTAGCAAGACTTCAATATTGTACCGTGGGTGTTGAATGAATACCTTCCTCGCCTCTTGACCATGCAGGTGGTTTGAGAGGTAATCATCGGTGAACTGCTTTGAAAAGTACTGAAAACAAAGCTATGCATGAAAGTGCGTTATATCAACTAGAGGGGGTGAATAGACGATTTTTATGAATTCTTCACTGAGGAATTTCAGGGTGAGGAAATTCCTAAGCGAAGAACTACTTGCAGCGGAATAAGTACTCAGATGCATACATGACAGAACATAAACATGGACATCATGATGAAATGAAAACAGACACAGAGTACAGGAAGCGTAAACACATGATAATACAGGATGAAGACAAACAGACTGAAGAAATTGAACTGAGGAGATTGAGAAAGTCTTCAGTCAAAGTCTTCAAATAGATATTAACAAGCACACAACAACTGTAATGAGGAAATGAAAGAGTTGAGGAAATAGAACCAGTAGGCTTGGTGAAGACAATGATTTGGTAGACCAGCTCCAACTGCTGTGACAGTTGTACGTCTGGTTGGAGTGGCTAGGTATTTACACCTGAGGACACACAGTCCTCTCCGTATTCTCCATGAGCTAAGGTCACACAGACCTCACCCAATCACTCGTGGTAAGTCTTCAGGTGACTTCCAAACGTTCACAAACTCGGTCACTCGGCGATCCACAATTTCCTCTTGGATGCTCCAGACCATGACACCTAACCGTCTGGAAGATGCACAAGCTTCAAAGGTAACAATCGTCGGATCCACGCAGGATCAATCTCTTCAGTGATGCTCAATCACTTTGGGTTTGTAGGTGTTTGGGTTTGGGTTTCCTCACTTGATGATTTTAGCTCAAAGTCATCGGAGGATGGGATGCTCTCAAATGACAAGTGTCAGTTTATCTCGGAGCAGCCAACCAGCTAGTGGTTGTAGGGGGCGGCTATTTATAGCCTAGGGAGCAGCCCGACATGATAAGACATAAATGCCCTTCAATGATATGACCGTTAGGTGGGTAGATATTTTGGGACAGCTGGCGTGTAGCACAACAACGGTCGGATATTTGAGGCTCAATTTCCACAGGGCTATCATGTTCCTCACTGTGTAGGCAATCTGCACTGCCGAATTCCTAACTCCTCAGTCAGAACAAATTCCTCAGCGACCAGAAGAACTTCATCTCTGCCATTGAAGAAATTGACTGAACTGTATGAGAATTCCAATGGCTTCACTCGAAGGGATTGGTAGGTGTAGGATTTTGAGTTGAGCATCACTTGGAAATTTTTCCTTAGTATTTCCTTGACCCCATTAACAGTACGGTGTTTCCTATGACTCAAGAAAGAGAAAATGAAACTACGAAAACAAAAGTCTTCACGCTTCATGTTCCTTGAATTAATGCCAAGTCTTCAAGGCCACACCAATTTCTTCACTTTCAAAGTCTTCAGAAAGTCTTCAGTCGAAGACATTCATTTTTAGGGGTCGACTTTATCTGTAAATATCAAACTCCTCATAGACTTATAGACCTGTGTGCACTCACAAACACATTAGTCCCGTAACCTATAAGTCGTCAATACACCAAAATCACTAAGGGGCACTAGATGCACTTACAATCTCCCCCTTTTTGGTGATTGATGACAATATAGGTTAAGTTTTCAACGGGGATAAACATATGAAGTATAAATACTGATATTGAGGAATTTGATTGCAAGATATAGAAGAACTCCCCCTGACGATGTGCATAGTGAGGAATTTGCTTTTGAAGCAATGCACACTTGAAGAGTAGAATCATGGAGATCTCCCCCTATATCTTGTAATTCATACACGCACTTGACATGTAATATGAAGAATTTGAAATGCATGATGAAATATGGTGACTGATGTAATTCAGCATGCGTGCATTAACATTAACGAGGAATAAGCATGCAGAAAATCTCAGCAAAAGTATCAGACCACCATAGAGTTTAAGTTTACAACTCAATCGAATAAAGTCTCAGAAGAACGAGAGTTGTAACTTAGCAAAAAAGGCCCATATAGATAGATCCGCTTGAAGACTAACTCAAATTTCTCCCCCTTTGTCATCGAATGACCAAAAGGATCGAAAAATGAGGACTAACGCCCCTGAAGAATATCAAGTTGATGGAGGAGCGCCAGCGTTGTTGGGGTCGGTTGTCGAAGTAGGGCCTGCCGTAGTGTCGTCCAAGTCTTCATGCTCATCGGTTTCGCGTGATGAAGAATATGAGTTGGCCACCAAGGAAGGAACCTTGACCTTCTTGAATTTCTTTGGTGGAGGAGCAGACCAGTCAAAATCTTCCTTGAGACCCATTTGCTTCAGATCTTCTTCACCATACAGATGTGACAGAATAGCCCAGGTGCGACCGAAGACTTCATGGAGGTAGAAATGGTTTTTCTTCACTGCATTGTGCGTAGCAGTCATGTTGTGAAGAATAGAACCAAACTGATGCTTAATCCATTTGTGGTTTCGATCCACCTTCTGGTGAAGACTGAGGAGAAGCTCATGGCCAGTCATCACTCTTGGAGCTGTGGCTTGAGGATTTGGCTTGGATGCATTGGGAGTAGAATCATGAGTGGCAGAGTCATCATTGCTGGAATAAGATGCAGCTTTGCGAAACTGACCATCCAATGGACGAATGCCTTCATCAATAACAGCAGCGGCATTGCCCTTTTCATCAGCTGAGGAAAACGTCCGCTTGAGGACTTCAATTGGGGGCAAGTAGCTGAGGTGATTCTGAAAATCAGCCTTGTAGTTGAGTGAAGACCTTATTCTGAGGAATCTCATAATCCAGGGTGCGTAAGGCTTCAACTCAAATGGAGAGAGTGCAACATTGGCCAGAGTCCTCATGAAGAAATCGTGATAATTAACAGGAATGCCATGTATGATGTTGAATAGCAGATTCTTCACGACGCCAACAATTTTCTCATCAGATGAGTCGTGGCCTTTGATTGAACTCATAGTCTTCGTCAGAATGCGATAGACTGTTCTTGGCACATATAGCGATTCCTTCACAAGGAATTTGGTTCTTGGGGCTTGACCGGGCTTCAGAGGCTTCATTAGCACTTGCATGTAATGAGCAGTGAGTTCAAGCTCTTGGTACAGACAATGAGCACCTTCAAGGGGAGGACTGATTGGCAGGGCATGAAGTTCTTCAGATCCAATTTGTACTTCAGTATTCACAGGGGACTGAGGAATTTGTTGCAGAGGTGTGAACAGAGGAGAGTTGGGGTGCTAACTTTCCCGAAAGCCATCATTCAGCACTGGTGTTGTACATCCAATGTCCACTTCTTCTTCTTCACTCTTTTCCTCAATGCCAGCCTCTTCAACAGTGAACTGAGGCATGGGCGATGAGACTATTGGGGTTGAAGGGATTGCATCTGCTTCAATTTGTTCATCCAACTACTCTGACGAAGTAGCGGAAGGAATCTGTTCATATGATTCACTTGGAATCACATATTCTTCATCAAAAGGAACTAGGTCCTTTGATGGCATGGATGAGACCGGAATAGCATCAATTGGATTCGCAAAAGAGCTGGTCAATGGCTTCATCTTCTTCGGAGCCGAAGAATCTGATGAAGTTGATGCTTTCCTTTTCTTCACCGTTGCATGCTCTGCAGCCTTGGTTTTCTTCACATCTGATGCACACGGAAGGATCGGAGTTGGGGTAGGTGCAGGAGGAGCAAAGGAATTTGTTACAATTACTTCAGGCACAACTGATACAGTTGCCCTGACTTCTTCAGTTTCTTCAGGCGCAACACTAGTGGATGCCCTGGCAATTTCTTCAGCGGCTGGAATGCAGTCATCAGCCCTGGTACTCTGATTTTCTTCAGCAGCCTGATTTTCATCAGCGGTGCTGGCATTTTCTTCAGTCGGCTGAGCAGATGCCTCAGCCTGAGGATTTTCTTGTTGTGTTGGGGCTGCAACATTGGAAGTGAACTTCTCAGCTAAATTCACAAACCTAACTTTGGCTCCAAGCCAGTCAGCGCGGTATACATCAAATTCATCACTTAGATTCTTGATCTTAGATTGAATAGTGACAAGTTCTTCAGTTGTCATAGAGACAACATTTTTCTTCAGGAAATGCTCCTTCTTGTACTCCGCTTTCTTCAACTGCCTGGCCTTGTCAAATTTCCATTTTTCTTCCTGAATAAAGGCAATCAACATATGACTTTGGTCAGGAGTCAACTTGAAATCAGGCATAGGAGTGTTGGGGTCCTTGTGCCAGAGATCAATGTAATCAAGATTCAACTTTGGATCCAAAAGTAGAGGCACATTTGTGCCTTTTGCTCTAGCGGCCCTGAGTTGCCTGTCTATGATGATTTCGGCAAGTTCCTCATCATCAGCTTCGTCTTCATCAGACGGCACTTGAAAGGTGACCTGCTTCTTGTAAGGACTTGGTCGAGAGCCTCGTCCAGCAGTGGCCTTTTTCTTCAGCAGAGAGGGGCCAGTTGAGGAATTTGGTGCAGCTGAAGAACTAGCAGAAGCTCTTGAGGCAATAGAGATGCATGTTGTCATTTGGCACGTGGCGAGATGCACAGGTGCTGAGGATTTTGTCAGAGAAGCTGAGGACTTTGGCGGAGGAGCTGAGGACTTTAGAGGAGCTGGAGCAGCTTGAGGAGTTGGCCGTGAGGGATTTGAAGAATCTGGACGTGAGGGCATTGCTGAGGAACTTGGCCGTGAGGGCATTTGGGGCGAAGCACTTGGCTTATGAGCAGGCTTCTTAGCCATGGCCTTCTTTGGCTTGCTTGCAGAGGCCTCAGTAGTGGTAGCAGCAGCAGAGTCTTCATTAAATTTCCTCACTGCTTCCTTAGCTATTTTGGCTAGCTTGGCCTGGCGCTTGGCCCATTCATCAGGATAGTCCTCACCACGCTTGAGGCTGGTGGGATCAGCTTCTTGGTCAGGTGCCAATGGAGGTCTCGGGCATGGAGGATTTAGAGCGAATTTCTTCATATACTTGGGAGTAACATACCAGTACTCCCTCCATTCCCTTGCCCATCTCCTCTCTATCCTTTGTATGCGCACCTTGCGCTGATTACTGTCCTCCTTGCCAAACTTGGCCTCATCAGGAGTGCAATAATCCTTGTATATGTCATCAGGGATCTCAAAAGCAGTATTGACCTCAGGCCTCTTTCCTCACTTCTGTGGCTTTTTACCGTCAGCCATTTTCTTCAGATGAGGAATATGAACAACAGAATTTTCTGAAGAGGTGTGCAACTTTTCTTCGAGGAACACTGCAAATGAGTTAAGTTGATGAGAACCTAGTGATTCAGCAGCGGACATGAGTACCTGTGAACAGAGTATAGTTGCGAGGAATTTGAAGAGGTCATATGCGTTCTCAGAAGGTTTTCAAAAAGAACAAGTTTGAGGAATTTGACCAGATGAGTCTTGAAGAATTTCACTTAGCGTTCTTTTTCTTAGGTTCCAGAGTTGTACAGATCGAAAATCCACACAATTGAGGAATCTTGAAGAAAAATGTTGCTTAGAGAAAAGGATCAAGAACAGATGACATGTGAGGTGTTTAGTGTGTGAAGATTTGAAGTGTAAACACCTTTTGAAAATTTTGTAGAAAACATTTGAATCAAGGAGGGTAGTAAAAGTAACTTTTAATTACCCTGGACGAAGAACACGATGAACTGGGAAGTGTAGATGTGAAGCTCGTCAGTTCAGATCTTCCACGCCCTAACATGGCTGAGGAAGACAGCTACGGCGGCGGCGGAGTGAAGAAATCCGCAGCCGGCGCCAGTACAACGGCGACGAGGTCGAGGGAGTGAAGCTCTTCCTCACCGGCGACGATTGAAGTAGCGGCGGCACTAGGGTTTGAGAAGCTCGAGCGGGAGAGAGATCGAGCGGAGTAAAAACGAAGTGAGGAAGGGGAGGGGTATTTATAGCCGAAGTGAAAAACCACTCGTCCGAAGAAATTGGACGAACGTGCCCTTGACCCTTCGTATTCGCTTGACATGTGTCACCCACGTACTAAGAGGTGGCGATCGTGTGAGATCGTGGGTGAATAGATAAGTATTATCATGGGATGCGGAACGGTTTGAGCGGCAAAATCCGAAAATTTAGATAAGATAAGTTTTAAAGTTCTGTTCGCAAATTCTTCAGCTGACATGGACATGGTGAAGATTTTGAACGAGTTTGAAATAGAACGCATGAAGAATTTGTGAATAGACTGGGTTGAGTTTAGCATAGAGGGGGAAGGGTCCGATCACATTCACTTAGTAGAAAAAGCAACTGAAGAAATATCAATAAGTGAATGCTGTAGAGAACATAAACTCATATATATATATATAGCCCATGAAGAAAAACGACGAAAACAGTGAAGACAATGCAAAGGGTTAAGAAATTGAGCAACTGAGGAATTTCAAAAACCAAAAAAAACTCAAATTGAAGATTTTCAACTTTTGGTGGTGGCGTGACCCACCGTATAAGAATGATGATTTCAGACACCGCGTACAATTGTCGTAGGGTTCTGAAAATCAAATTCTTCGTTAATTTCTTCACACTTAGAGTGTTAGTCTTCATTGATTGAAGAAAAATGTTTCTTCGCGTGTTGCACATCTAAGTCATCAATTTTGCATAAGTGTTAGGATGAGTGTCCATTTCAAAGAACATTCGAAGATTCTAGGATATTTAGCTCACACCTCAACTTGCTAAATCTCTTCTCATCCGAGGGCTTTGTGAAGATATCGGCTAGCTGTTCTTCAGTCCGTACGTGCTCAATAGAGATGTCGCCCTTCCACACATGATCACGAAGAAAATGATGACGAATTTGAATGTGCTTTGTCTTCGAGTGCTGAACTGGGTTGTGAGTGATCTTGATTGCACTCTCAATGTCATAGTAGAGTGGCACATTCTTCATGTTGACGCCGTAGTCCTTGAGAGTTTGCTTGATCCACAGCAATTGAGCACAGCAAGAACCAGCAGCAATGTACTCAGCTTCAGCAGTAGATAGTGATACGCAGTTCTGTTTCTTTGAGGACCAAAAGACCAAAGATAGTCTGAGGAAATGGCATGTGCCTGATGTTGACTTGCGGTCCACACGATCACCAGCATAGTCAGAGTCTGAATATCCAATGAGATCAAAAGCCGAGCCCTTGGGGTACCATAATCCAAGTGTTGGTGTGTGAGCTAGATATCGAAGAATATGCTTCACAGCCTTATGGTGTGATTCCTTCGGTGTAGCTTGAAATCGGGCACACATGCAAACACTAAGCATAATATCTGGCCTAGATGCACATAAATACAATAATGAACCAGTCATGGAGCGGTATACCTTCTGATCGAAGTCAATACCATTTTCATCAGTGCATAGATGGCCATTGGTGGGCATAGGAATTTTGACCCCTTTGCAATCTTGCATGCCGAATTTCCTCAGTACATCCTTGAGGTATTTCTCCTGAGATATAAGTATGCCATTGCGCTGTTGACGAATTTGAAGACCTAAGAAGAATTTCAATTCACGCGCGAGGGGCCTGCTTGAGGCCATAGAGGGCCTTATTGAGTGTGAAGACTTTGTCAGGATGCTTTGGATCTCGAAAACCTGGGGGTTGAGCAACATATACTTCTTCCTCAAGCTTACCATTGAGGAATGCACTTTTCACATCCATTTGATATAAAGTGATATCATGATGGTTAGCATAAGCAAGTAATATGCGAATAGCCTCAAGTCTCGCAACAGGTGCAAAACTTTCATCGAAATCAATTCCTTCAACCTGTGTGTAGCCTTGAGCTACAAGCCGTGCCTTATTCCTCACCACAAGGCCATTTTCATCTTGCTTGTTGTGGTAGATCCACTATGTGCCAATGATATTGTGCTTGCGAGGATCTGGACGATTGACCAGTTCCCAGACGTTGTTGAGCTCGAACTGATGTAATTCTTCTTGCATAGCTTGAATCCACTCAGGCTCCAGAAATGCTTCATCTAACTTAGTGGGCTCTGTGATAGAGACGAAAGCAAAATGCCCACAAAAGTTAGATAAATGTGAAGCTTTTGAGCGTGTGAGAGGACCTGGAATGTTGATGTCGCTGATGATTTTCTCAATTTGCACTTCGTTTGCAATGCGAGGATGAGCGGGTTGTCGTTGAGGAATTTGATCAGCATTTTCTTCAGCACCATTTTCTTCAGGTGCATCAGCATGACCTTCTTCACGTTCTGGAATGATTTCTTCAGCAGATTCTTCGGTAGGAATGACATCCTCAGTAGCCTTGAACTTGATAGTTTCCTCAGGTGACTGTTCATCTAACACAGAAGGTAGGTGCTCTCTTTGCGAGCCATTAGTTTCATCGAACCGCACATCTACAGTTTCAACAACTTTGTGGAGAACGTTGTTGAAGACTCTGTAGGTGTGCGAGTCCTTTTCATAACCAAGCATAAAACCCTCATGTGCTTTTGGTGCACATTTTGAGTTGTGATGGGGATCTCTAATCCAACATTTAGCACCGAAGACTTTGAAATAACTTACATTGGGTTTCTTGTCAGTGAGGAGTTCATAAGCAGTCTTCTTGAAGAATTTGTGAAGATATACCCTGTTGATAATGTGGCACGCAGTATCAATTGCCTCAATCCAGAAACGACGAGGTGTCTTGTATTCATCAAGCATAGTGCGAGCAAACTGAACAAGATTCCTGTTCTTGCGCTCCACGACGCCATTCTGATGAGGAGTATAAGGAGCAGATAACTCATGAGTAATACCAAGTTCATCAAGATAGTCATCAAGACCAGAATTCATGAACTTAGTTCCATTGTCACTTCTGATGTGCTTGATCTTCACACCAAAGTTGGTTGAAGCCCTCGAGGAAAATTGTTTGAAGACTTCCTGCACCTCATGTTTGTAAGTGACAATATGAACCCATGTGTAACGAGAGTAATCATCAACAATAACAAAGCCATATAGAGATGCATCATTTGTAACTGCTGAATAATGATTAAGACCAAAGAGATCCATGTGAAGCAATTCAAATGGTTGAGTGGTAGTCATGATTGTCTTCGCTGGATGTTTGGCCTTGGTCATCTTTCCAGCTTCGCAGGCTCCACACAAGTGATCCTTGAGGAATTTGACATTCTCAATGCCAATGACATGCTTCTTCTTCGCGAGCGTGTGCAGATTCCTCATGCCAGCATGACCAAGTCATCGATGCCATAGCCAGCCTTCAGAAGCTTTTGCGAGTAGACATACAACTGGTTGAGGTCCTGTAGAGAAATCTACAATATACAAGTCTCCTCTCTTAAAGCCTTCGAAGACTTTGGAATTGTCAGCTTCCATGATTAGAACACAGCGATACTTGCCAAAGACAACAACCATATCAACATCACAAAGCATTGAGACAGACATGAGGTTGTATCCTAAGGACTCGACAAGCATGACTTTGTCCATGTGTTGATCCTTTGAGATCGCAACCTTACCTAGACCCAATACCTGACTTTTGCCTTTGTTAGCGAAGATGATATGCTTCAGATGCGATGGAGACAAGGGAACATCCATCAATAGATTCTTGTCACCTGTCATGTGATTTGTACATCCAATATCGAGGACCCACTCATTGGCTTTGGGTTGATCATCCTGCAGATGAATTAGTGCAACTTACGAACTCATATACTTCATCAGTGAAGAATATGACATCAATTTCATCAGATCAATTTCATCAAGAAATAGAACAGATAAAGCAGTATGAGGACGTGAGAAATGAAAGTTCATTTCTTCATGATTAGCCTGCGTCCTTTCATGCATTTTCAGATCTCCAGCTAATTCTTCAGACGTTTAAGCACGTCTGGAGACCTGACCCTGCATAAGAGATTAGTTATTTTTCTTCACCACCCACATCTGAAGGGGTGGCAAAGAGTTCATCACTCTGCGAGCTCCATATGAGAAAGGTGGCATAGAAGCCAGTCCACTTCGTTTCACATAAGAGGAGTTAGGATAAGCATATGAATAAGCAGAGAAATTCTTCGAGGACTTATGAACATAATGATTAGAAGAATAATGCTCATATTCATAGCCCTTAGCTCTTCCCTGTGAAACAGAGGTGTTAGCACGATGATGTTCATATGAGGACTTTGATCCTTTTGAGGAATTTGATCCACGTGAGGAATTTGGTCCGTATGAGGACTTGGATCCATATGAACAATTTGGTCCATGTGAAGAATTTGATCTGGGGTTCCTATTCTTCACATGTGGTGTCATGATGACATTCACCTGAAGATTTACAAGGCACCTTTTGGGAACCCAGATTTTCTTCATGGGGGAACCGTTCCTGCAGTTAGTGCCAACATATCTAGCAAATACTTCACCATTCAGATTTTTGAACAGTTTATAGTTGGAGTCAAATGACTCATCAGAAGAATGAGGAGATTCACATGTGAAGCCAGATAAAGTAGATGGATCTACTGGAGGTCCCTTTGCAGCAACCCATGAAGTTTTGGGGTACTGCTCAGGCTTCCAATATGTTCCATCAGCATTGATTTTCCTCTCAAAGGCAATACCCTCTTTCCTAGGGTTCCTGTTGAGGATCTGCTTTTTAAGCACATCACAAAGAGTCTGATGCCCTTTGAGGCTTTTCTACATGCCTGCCATGTACAATTCCTTCAGCCCTGCATCATCAGTGATACTAGCAATGTCCTCAGATGAGGAATTACTGATAGCAGAGACATGTGAAGAATTTGTAACATTAGAAGCATTTGAACATTCAGGTGAAGAATTAGCAGATTCACGTTCAATGCACTTCAAACATGGCAGAACAAATTCTTCCTGAGTAGCGCTAATTTGTTGAGCAAGTAATGAATCGCGCTCCTTCTGAAGATCTTCATAACTCACTCTTAGCTTTTCAAGATCTTGCTTTCTTTGAAGAAATTCATAAGAAAGCTTCTCATGATCAGATAAGAGAGTGTTATGATGACCTTGAAGGTTGTCAAACCTAGACTGAAGTCTCTGATGATTTTCAGTCAAGGTTTTAGTGCGATCCATTTCTTTACCCAACATATCATTACTTTTGTCTAGCATGTTTTGAACCTTTTCAAAAGCCTTTTGTTGTTTCACAGCAATCTTAGCAAGTTTAGAATAGCTGGGCTTTAGGTTTTCATCAGATTCATCCTCCTTGATTCAGAGGAGGTATATTTGAGTACCTTGGCACCCTTTGCCATGAAGCACTAGGTGGGAGCATAGTCATCATTGCCTTCATCAGCCTTGCTGGTGAAGCCATTTTTTCAGAGTTGAAGATGGACTTGCTGACGAATGCAGTAGCAAGAGCTAGGCTCGCCACACCGGACTCGGACTCCTTAGATGCCTCCTCTTCCTCATGTTCCTCAGATTCAGCCTCAGAGTCCATTTCTTTGCCAATGAATGCCCGAGTCTTCTTGGAGCTTCTCTTCTTGTGCGATGAAGACTTTGAGGATTTTGATGATGAAGACTTTGAGGATTTTGATGATGAAGACTTTGAAGATTTCTTCTTCTTCTTCGCATCATCAGAACTGTAATCCTTGTATTTCTTCTTCTTTGATTCCTTTTCCCACTGAGGAAAATCTTGAATGTAGTGACCAGGTTTCTTGCATTTGTGGCATAGCCTCTTCTTATAGTCACTGGATGAGGAATCATTGCTTCTTGACGATTTTCCGAAATGACCACGTCTAGAGAACTTCTGGAATTTCTTCACGAGCAGTGCTAGCTCCTGGCTCAGTTCTTCAGGATCACCAAGGCTACTACCAGAATCTTCACCTTCAGATTCAGAGATAGCCTTGGCCTTCATGGCACGTGATCTGCCATAGCTCGAACCATAGAGATCTCTCTTCTCAGCAAGCTGGAACTCATGAGTGTTTAGACTCTCGAGGATATCAGCGGGATCAAGTGACTTGTAATCTCCACGTTCTTGTATCATCAGTGCTAGAGTATCAAATGAGGAATCAAGCGATCTCAGCAATTTCTTCACCACCTCATGGTCGGTGATGTCAGTGGCACCAAGTGCTTGAAGCTCATTTGAGATGTCAGTGAGGCGATCGAAGGTTTGCTGAACATTTTCATAGTCGAGTCTCTTGAAGCGGTTGAAGAGATTGCGAAGAACGTCCACTCAAGAGTCACGTTGAGTTGAGACTCCTTCATTCACTTTGGACAGCCTATCCCAGATAAGCTTAGCAGTTTACAAAGCACTCACTCTTCCATACTGCCCTTTGCTCAGATGGCCACATATGATGTTCTTCGCTTGAGAATCGAGTTGCTTGAATCTCTTCACATCAGCAGCATTCAGAGAAGGTGTGACTGAGGGAACACCATTTTCCACAACATACCAGAGATCGTTATCAATTGCCTCAAGATGCATTCGCATCTTATTCTTCCAGTAGGGGTAGTCCGTCCCATCGAAGGTAGGACACCCAGCAGAGACCTTGATCATACCTGCGGTCGACATAACTAAAACTCCAAGCGGTTAAACCAAAATCACACAGAACAAGGGAGTACCTTGCTCTCATACCAATTGAAAGTGCGTTATATCGACTAGAGGGGGGTGAATAGACAATTTTTATGAATTCTTCACTAAGGAATTTCAGGGTGAGGAAATTCCTAAGCGAAGAACTACTTGCAGCGGAATAAGTACTCAGATGCATACATGACAGAACATAAACATGGACATCATGATGAAATGAAAACAGACACAGAGTAGAGGAAGCGTAAACACATGATAATACAGGATGAAGACAAACAGACTGAAGAAATTGAACTGAGGAGATTGAGAAAGTCTTCAGTCAAAGTCTTCAAACAAATATGAACAAGCACACAACAACTCTAATGAGGAAATTAAAGGGTTGAGGAAATAGAACCAGTAGGCTTGGTGAAGATAATGATTTGGTAGACCAGTTCCAACTGCTGTGACAGTTGTACGTCTGATTGGAGCGGCTAGGTATTTAAACCTGAGGACACATAGTCCCGGACACACAGTCCTCACCGTATTCTCCTTGAGCTAAGGTCACACAGACCTCGCCCAATCACTCGTGGTAAGTCTTCAGGTGACTTCCAAACCTTCACAAACTCGGTCACTCGGTGTTCCACAATTTCTTCTTGGATGCTCTAGACCATGACGCCTAACCGTCTGGAAGATACACAGTCTTCAATGGTAACAAGCATCGGATCCACGCAGGATCAATCTCTTCGGTGATGCTCAATCACTTTGGGTTTGTAGGTGTTTGGGTTTGGGTTTCCACACTTGATGATTTTAGCTCAAAGTCCTCGGAGTACGGGATGCTCTCAAATGACAAGTGTCAGTTTCCCTCGGAGCAGCCAACCAGCTAGTGGTTGTAGGGGGCGGCTATTTATAGCCTAGGGAGCAGCCCGACATGATAAGACATAAATGCCCTTAAGTGATATGACCGTTAGGTGGGTAGATATTTTGGGACAGCTGGCGCGTAGCACAGCAACGGTCGGATATTTGAGGCTCAATTTCCTCAGGGCTATCATGTTCCTCACTGTGTAGGCAATCCGCACTGGCGAATTCCTAACTCCTCAGTCAGAAAAAATTCCTTAGCGACCAGAAGAACTTCGTCTCTGTCACTGAAGAAATTGACTGAACTGTATGAGATTTCCAATGGCTTCACTCGAAGGGATTGGTAGGTGTAGGATTTTTTGTTGAGCATCACTTGGAAATTTTTCCTTAGTATTTCCTCGACCCCCTTTAACAGTACGGTGTTTCCTATGACTCAAGAAAGAGAAAATGAAACTACGAAAACAAAAGTCTTCACGCTTCATGTTCCTCAAATTAATGCCAAGTCTTCAAGGTCACACCAATTTCTTCACTTTCAAAGTCTTCAGAAAGTCTTCAGAAATCGAAAGTCTTCAGTCGAAGACATTCAGTTTTAGGGGTCGACTTTCTCTATAAATATCAAACTCCTCATAGACTTATAGACCTGTGTACCCTCACAAACACATTAGTCCCTTAACCTATATAAGTCGTCAATACAGCAAAATCACTAAGGGGCACTAGATGCACTTACAATGCATAAATCGCTGTTGTAAATTTTGAAATGGTGCAGTGGGTAAAAACAAGGTAAAAGAGTTGGTACCATCCTATAGTTGACTGATGTCTTCTTCATTGTGCAAACAAAGATCTTGCTGTTATTCGTCGCAAGTTTCCTCATCCTAACAATCTTTCTGAGTTTCTTGACTTGACTGATATTCATGGACATCTCATTTCCCCATATGCAAAATGGGTCGAATAGTGGGTCTAAGCTTCTGACAGCAGGACCTACATGTGCAAGACCAAATTGTAAGAAACCTAAATATTAGAATGATTCCTGCAACTGCACAATAATGTGCTATTAACCAAAGGACCCTGCTTGAACAAACCTCGATGGTAAACCGCAGTATCTCCCATTGTTTCCCTGCAACACTGCAACACACATAAGGAAGACCTTGACCAGGTTAACTGAGAGTTGCCATACTATCAGTAGAATATGTATTGAGTACAGCCAAATTGAAGAACTAAACCAAACAGTTAAATGGACAGCAGACCAAATGAACCAGAATAGTTAACTGAGCATGACATTGCAGAATTGAAACATGTATGAGAAGATATGACAGTTAACAAAACAAAGAATGCTTGAGAACAGCACTACGAAATGTAGCAATTGTTGGACCAAAGTGTTAACTGAACATTACATATCAGAGGACCAAACTGTTAACTGAACATCAGATTGCATATTAACATTACATGGGACAAATCACTAGAAGGCACTGGCGGTGGCCTCGAAAAAACATCGCGGACTGTATTTTAAAGTAGACAACCGTGTGGCGGTGTCGACGGTGGCCTCGAAGACGAGGTGCTCCTCCAAGATCTGGCGGTCGACACGCATGGCAGCCATAGCGACCTCGTTCGTGCGTGCAGCCGCATGCTACTGAGCTACACGTTATATTGCGTGCAAAATCGCTGTGGGCGGCGCTTAATTGGAGTAGAGGGGCAGTGATTTCGGTGGAAGGTGTCGCTCCGTCGGTCGGGGCATGTGGGATGGGAAAGGAGGAGGATGGTGTGGGTGTTGTGTGGATTACCTAACCATATCGATCAGGCCATGCAGCAAGAAGAAGGGTTGGCGGCGAGGAGGCCGCGCAACAAGAAGAAGGGTCGCCAGCGAGGAGGCGGCGCTGCAAGAAGAAGGGTTGCCGGCGAGGAGGCGACGCTTCAAGAAGAAGGGTAGCCGGCGAGGAGGCCGCGCTGCAAGAAGAAGGGTAGCCGGTGAGGAGGCGGCCCTGCAACAAGAAGGGTCGCTGGCGAGGAGGCCGAGCTGCCAGTAAGGAGCAGTGAAGGTTTGAACTTGGAAAGCAAGGAGGAACAGTGGAAATGTGACTTTTGGTAGGAGGGAGGGGGCGGGGAGATAGATATTTCCGCGGTGGCAAAAAAATTTCGCTCGGTGCCGCGAGAAACTGGCGCGCAAGTGTGGTTCAAGTGGGGGCGGTGGACCGTAGACGACGAAGCTTCCTGCGTAAGCCAGACAAGACGGTGCACCAAGATATTTTATATCGCATCCCACGTGATTCTTTCTAGAAAACTGTTTGTGGTATACCCGATTTTTTTCATTATGTTTTTAAAGACAAAATGGTCTTACAGAGGGAAAGGATGGTGTTTGAATTGCTAGAACATTTACGTATAGTGAACATGCAACTAGTACTTGCGTGTCGTGTCTAAATTTGGAATTATTCCAGGTTCGTTTGGCATTTTTATGCATTAATTGAGTTTCTAGGCATTTAATGTGCATAATTCAAATTTGAACTACAAGCACATGCTCCAATGCACCAAAGTTTTTTGAAAAATCACATGTGTGTCTTTGGGTGAATTTATAGGTCCCATGCAAGAAATGGGAATGAAATTCAAACATCTGGGCGTCGTGGCTCGGCCGAAATGATTGAGAAACTTGGTTTTTTAATTCCTGTAAATCCAAAACATGGATGAAGATCATGAACTTGGCATGGTGTCATGACATGGCACCAACATGTTTGAGTAAATTTTTTCGCCGCATTTTGGAATTATTCCGGGTTCGTTTGGCATTTTTGTGCATTAATTGAGTTTCTAGGCGTTTAATGTGCATAATTCAAATTTGAACTACAAGCACATGCTCTAGTGCACCAAAGTTGTTTGAAAAACCACATTTGTGTCCTTGGGTGAATTTATAGGTCCCATGCAAGAGATGGGAATGAAATTCAAACACCTTGGTGTCGTGGCTCGCCCGGAAAGATTGAGAAACTTGGTTTTTTAATTTCTGTAAATCCAAAAGACGCCTAAAAATCATGAAACTTCGCATGGTGTCATGACATGGCACCAACATGATGCGGTAATTTTTTTGGCCGAATTGGGACAAGCTTTGGTGTAAACTTCTTGCAAACCGGAGCTTCTGCCAAGAAGGCTCGTGGTTCCGAGAGGGAACGTGCCACCTCCATGTGCGAAACGACATACGTACACTGCCTTCTCCCGCCTTAATTCTTTTACATAGTCAGATTAGACCAAATAGAAGTATCGTGCTAAATTTTGCAATTATTCCGGGTTCGTTTGGCATTTTTATGCATTAATTTAGTTTTTGGGCATTTAATGTGCATAATTCAAATTTGAACTACAAGCACATGCTCCAGTGCACCAAAGTTGTTTGAAAAACCACATGTGTGTCCTTGTGTGAATTTCTAGGTCCCATGCAAGAGATAGGAATGAAATTCAGGCATCTGGGCATCGTGGCTCGGCCGGAAAGATTGAGAAACTTGGTTTTTTAATTCCTGTAAATCCAAAACACGCCTGAAAATCATGAAACTTGGCATGGTGTCATGACATGGCACCATCATGCTGCGGTAATTTTTTTTGGCCGAATTGGGACAAGCTTTTGTGTAAGCTTCTTGCAAACCGGAGCTTCCGCCAAGAAGGCTCGTGGTTCTGAGAGGGAACGTGCCACCTCCATGTGCGAAACGACATACGTACACTGCCTTCTCCCGCCTTAATTTTTTTACACAGGCAGATTAGACCAAATAGAAGTACCGTGCTAAATTTTGGAATTATTCCGGATTTGTTTGGCATTTTTATGCATTAATAGAGTTTATGCGCATTTAATGTGCATAATTCAAATTTGAACTACAAGCACAGGCTCCAGTGCACCAAAGTTGTTTGAAAAACCACATGTGTGTCCTTGGGTGAATTTCTAGGTCCCACGAAAGAGATGGGAACGAAATTCAAACATCTGGGCGTCGTGGCTCGCCCGGAAAGATTGAGAAACTTGGTTTTTTAATTCCTGTAAATCCAAAACATGCCTGAAAATCATGAAACTTGGCATGGTGTCATGACATGGCACCAACATGCTGCGGTAATTTTTTTGGCCGAATTGGGACAAGCTTTGGTGTAAGTTTCTTGCAAACCGAAGCTTCCGTCAAGAATGCTCGTGGTTCCGAGAGGGAGCGTGCCACCTCCGTGTGCGAAACGACATACGTACACTGCCTTCTCCCGCCTTGATTATTTTACATAGGCAGAATAGACCAAATATAAGTATCGTGCTAAATTTTGAAATTATTCCGGGTTCGTTGGCATTTTTATGCATTAATTGAGTTTATGCGCATTTAATGTGCATAATTCAAATTTGAACTACAAGCATAGGCTCCAGTGCACCAAAGTTGTTTGAAAAACCACATCTGTGTCCTTGGGTGATTTTCTAGGTCCCATGCAAGAGATGGGAATGAAATTCAAACATCTGGGCGTCGGGGCTCGTCCGGAAAGATTGAAAAACTTGGTTTTTTAATTCCTGTAAATCCAGAACATGCCTGAAAATCATGAAACTTGGCATGGTGTCATGACATGGCACCAACATGCTGCGGTAATTTTTTTGGCCGAATTGGGACAAGCTTTGGTGTAAGCTTCTTGCAAACCGAAGCTTCCGTCAAGAAGGCTCGTGGTTCCAAGAGGGAACGTGCCACCTCCGTGTGTGAAACGACATACTTACACTGCCTTCTCATGCCTTAATTATTTTACACAGGCAGATTAGACCAAATATAAGTATCGTGCTAAATTTTGGAATTATTTCGGGTTCTTTTGTCATTTTTATGCATTAATTGAGTTTTTGCGCATTTAAAGTGCATAATTCAGATTTGGACTACAAGCACGGGATCCAGTGCACCAATGTTGTTTGAAAAACCAGATGTGTGTCCTTTGGTGAATTTCTAGGTCATATGCAAGAGATGGGAATGAAATTCAAACATCTGGGCGTCGTGGCTCGGCCGGAAATATAGAGAAACTTGGTTTTTTAATTCCTGTAAATCCAAAACACGCCTGAAAATCATGAAACTTGGCATGGTGTCATGACATGGCACCAACATGCTGTGGTAATGTTTCTATCCAATTTGCCAAGGCGCACACATTAACAATCAACAAAGTCATTTTGGAACAAGTGTTGTCACGTTACAAATCGGAAACACAAGTATTATTGAAACCGTGGGCGTTCTACTTACCAATTACGTGCCGCCACGCGTCCCCTTTTTTATTGGCTAGGAGGTGTCGTGCGGGGTAGCTATTTGAGTAAGGGAGGCGTGCGATCAGACCCCTGCGCTTGCTCATCGGGAGGAGAGCCCTTTCACCGCTTCCCGCCACGCACCTCCCTCCCAACGCCCCCATTAATGGCGCCCGAGCACATGTTCTATGGCGTGGCTATATGTCTCACTGGACTGAGATTTAAGAAAGAAAAATGAAAAACTGAAAAGAAAGTTTTGCACAGATCTTGATGTAAGATCCGACGGACCTATATAGCATCGACTGCGACTTATAGCAAGCATGATGAATATAAGGACAATGAAAGTGGATAATAATTGTCTTACATATTTAGGAACATAATTAAAAAAATCCACATGCGGCAATGCCCGAAATACACAAGGGCAAAAGAAGAAGGAAGACAACGATCTGGCTCGCTGATCTCTACTTTGTTGATGCGTTGCTGTAGGCCGCGGGAACTAGTCTCCGCAGCGAGCGGTGATGAGGTCTTTCTTGTCCTCAAGATGCTGCTTGAGAGCATCCACGGATTTCTCCACTAGCCTTCTGCGCTGGATGCGCAGCATGGCATTCTCGTCCATAAGTTTCTTGACAATGACGCCGGTCCTCTCCAACAAGGCAGTGGTCTGCTCCTGTTGCCCCGCACTTCCGACGATCTTCGCCCTCAGCAGGTCGCGCTCGGCCTGCAGCTTCGCATTGCTCTCATTTAGTTGCCGGATGACGCCGGTAGACTGTTCGAACAAGGCTTTCAGGTCATCCTGCAACCTCGCCCACCTGGAGATCTGATCCATCTGCCTAAGGACGAGGGCACGCATGCGCCTGTAAGAGTCCTCGCCTGTCCGCGAGACATTTTCCCAGGCCGCCGCGGCGTGGGAGGACATCTCTGCTGCATTCGCGGCGCGGCGGGACATCTCTTCTGCTTCCGCGGCGCGGCTGGACCAGTCTGCTACATCGACGGCGCGGTGGGACGTCTGTGATGCTTCGGCAGCGCGGTAGGACCTCTCTACTGCTACGGCCACGCGGCGGGACATGTTGGCTGCTTTCGTGGCGAGGCGGGACATCTCTCATGCTTCCGCTTCCAGGCTCGCCTCTCCCTGGTGGCAATCTCTCAAACCAGAACTCACGCTGGCCATGGCAGACGCAAGGGAACGATGATGAATGACTTGTTTGTTTTTGTGGATGAGGAGTTGAGGAGGAATGTGTAGTCATCTTGGAGTTGTAGTATTTATAACCGAGTAGTAATACGCTCCTAAGTGGGAAACCGTTTAGGTTTTGATCGGTGTGAACAGGTTTGCAATTTGGAATGTGACGGGACGCATGCTCAAAATTTACTGACGGTTATAAGTGCGGCACTATTCCCGAAAGGCGTAACGTGGGCACGTACGCCTTCTCGGCCGCGTACGTGGCGTTTGCACCATAGGGTGCACTGCAATAGGCAATGTCAACACCATCGCGCACGGTTCTTTTAATTAGAATGTGTGTGCTCGTCTAGCGCACCCACGTTGATCTATCTAACTGTTTCAGTTTGTTGTGGCTAATCACAAACAGTTCATCCATGTGAAGTGTATGCCATCAATCGCAGACACTTTGATCTCGCTGTCCCGTTTCTGTTCTGTTGCCTAATCAAAAACAGTTAATCCTTCTGAAGCGTATGCCCTCAATCACACACACCTTGATCTGGCTGACCGTTTTTTGTGTGTTGCCTAATCACAAACAGTTCATCCGAGTGAACCGTTTGTTGTGTATCGCACACGCCTTCATCTGGCTGCCCGTTTCTTTTGTTCCTCCTCATCGCAAACAGTTAATTGAACTGAACCGTATGCCCTTCATTGCACACACAAGTAAAACCTGAACCTGTTTGATGCATCCGTCATTGCAAACGTTTTATACATTTCTGACGGTTTTCATACAGCAGTGTTTGCGATTATTGCATCGCACATAGTTTCTCGAAGGGTCTCTGATCGTATTGTCGCGTTAGTAGCATCCTACAGTAGTGTTGGTCAGTGATGCAACTCATGAAAGAATTAATAAGGGAAGAGAAGATTCACATATAAATACACTATCCTAGAAATCTTTTGTGATTGTGAGCCCCCATCAAAATATTATATGACAAAATTGTTGACCTTGGACAAGGAAGACAACGTAATGATTTATGTTTGTTCATATTCACATAGAAGTTATATTGTCGTAGATCCTTCAACATGTGGTGCTTGCCCCCCCATCTTTGCTATCCAAAAACTCCGCACTAAGTAGAGATACTACTTGTGCATCCAAAACCCCTTAAACCCAAATATTATTTTCAAGAGTCCACCATACCTACCTAAGGATTAAGTAAGATCCGTCAAGTAAGTTTTCATCAGTGCAATAAGGCAATAAAAATTGCTTCTAAAAGTGTTAGATCATTTAGTGTAAGAGAAAGTTGAGCGTTGTACGAACTTGTAATAGCAAAGAATAAAAGTGACAGACTACATAATAAAGGTTGCTATCATAAGGGGCAATATAACGTGACGCTCTTTTGCACTAAGGGGTTGAGCATACAAACAAATAAGCGCATGGCAACCTCTGCTTCCCTCTGCGAAGGGCCTATCTTTTACATTTATGTATTTACTTTTATGCAAGAGTCAAAGTTTTTCTCTCTATTCCTTTTTATTTTTCTCCTTTGGCAAGCATCATGTGGTGAGGAAAGATCTAGGCACATATGTCTAGTTGAATATGGGTAGCATGAGTTATTATTGTTGACATCACCCTTGAGGTGAATATGTTGGGAGGCGAAACTATAAGCCCCTATCTTTCTATGTGTCCGGTTGAAACGTTTTGCTCATGTGTATGCGGTGAGTGTTAACAATCATAGAAGACTATATGATGGTTGAGTATGTGGACTTGCCTAAAGGCTCCGATACGTGACCCTTCCTGAAAAGATGATGAATTGTAGTTGCAAAGTTGACTAAGAACATAGTTTGTTGGTTTCCAATAGAGTTTATGCCTTATACTTCGATAGTGTGATGAATTGTTACTTATTCATGAGAAGTCTATGATAAAAGTTCTATGATAAAGGTTTTATGTTAAAGTTTGTTGCTGTTATAATAATTCACATGATGCTTCTATGTTCGTATTTTGTTTTTATTGACACATCTCTCTTTAAGCATGCGGACATCTTTTTCGATTTTGGTTTTCGCTTGAGGACAAGCGAGGTCTAAGCTTGGGGCAATTGATACGTCCATTTTGCATCATGTTTACCTACTGTTATTTATGATGTTTTATTGCATAATAATGCTTTTTGGAGTAATTCTAATGCCTTTTCTCTCATAATATGCAAGGTACACACAAAGAGGGAGAATTCCGACAGCTGGAAATCTGGACCTGGAAAAGCTACGTTAGGCCACCTATTCTGCACAACTCCAAATGGGCTGAAACTTCACGAGGATTTTTTATGGAATAAATAAGAAATACTGGAGCAAATAACCACTGGAGGGGAGCCACCTGGTGAGCACAAGACACCAGGGCGCGCCTGGCCCCCCAGGCGCGCCCTGGTGGGTTGTGCTCAGCCCAGCCCACCTTGGGTGCCCATCTTCCTGTATATAAGTCATTTTGACTTAGAAAAAATAAGGAGAGGACTTTCGGGACGGAGCACCGCCGTCTCGAGGCGGAACTTGGGCATGAGACTTTTGCCCTCCGGTGAAGCGAGTCCGCCGGGGGAACTTCCCTCCCGGAGGTGGAAATCATCGTCATCATCATCACCAACAACTCTCCCATCTTGGGGGGGGGCAATCTTCAACAACACCATCTCCTCTCAAACCCTAGTTCATCTCTTGTGTTCAATCTTTGTACCGGAACTATAGATTGGTGCTTGTGGGTGACTTGTAGTGTTGATTACATCTTGTAGTTCACTACTGCAGGTTGCTGCTAACGCGACACTATGATTAGAGACCCTTCGACGAAACTGTGTGTGATGCATTAATTGCAAAAGGTGGTGTAAAAAACCTGTCAAAAGGTGCAAAACGTTTGCGATGGAGGATGCATCAAACACGGTTCAGATTATAGTTGCGTGTGCGATGCTGGGCATACGGTTCGGTTCAATTAACTGTTTGCGATATGGTAGAACAAAAGAAATGGGTAGCCAGATGAAGGCGTGTGTGATATACGGCTTACGGTTCACTCAGATGAATTGTTTGTGATTAGGCAACACAAAAGAAACGGTCAGCCAAATCAAGGTGTGTGCGATATACGGCATGCGGTTCACTTGGATGAACTGTTTGCGTTGAGACAAGAGAACAGAAATGGTTCAATATAAGAAGATGTGTGTGAGACGCGGCAAACAGGTCTGTAATCAGAAATGTTTGCAAAGACCGATAATAACACAGACGGTTGCTGCTAATAAGACGTGTGTGTTGTGCTCTGTCTACACAACATCTTTTGGCCATAAGGATGCGAAGAGGCATCCTATATCAGCAAGGACTAGATGTTCCACCAGTAGCTCATCTAAGAGAACTCTCAAGTTAAGTGTGCTCAGGCTGGAGCAGCCATCAGATGGGTGACTGGATGAGAAGTTGTCTCGATGTTAAATTAACTGATGGGATGGGTCGCCCCGATCAAATTAAATTACCTTTGACCTGGATGATCCATCCCATGAGTTAATTTAACCTCGAGGTCCTTGTTTTTTAAACACATGTTAAAGAAGGTCTACCGCATTACTTTTTGACAATGTGTGATACATGGCATACAGTTGATCCATCCGACCTGTTTGTGATGGAATAAGCCGCGTGTGTTGTGGGCAAACACTTGCTAGTATTCAACCATTTGCGATTGATGAATTCATCACCGACGGGTTCCCTAGTGTGGTCCGTGTTCATCTGATCATCATCTACTTCTTGTGCTAGCTCGATGTTCCTTCTATCTAAGTTTCCATTAACTGATGGCGTTTTATGAACACGCCACCGTTTCCCGCCATTTCCTCACCTGTTTCCCGCCACCCAGTGATATTGCGCATAAACCTAGGTGGCGTGCGACGCACGGAGGTGACAAGCCCATCCTGTAGCACATCCACCTTTTCCAAGCATGCCAACCCACCAAAGCGCCGCCTCTGCCATCAACCTCGTCGACGAGGAAAACGAGCAGGCGACACAGCCCGTCAAGGCCGAGGCGCTCCTCGGCAACGCGATGGACGACGCCGTGATGCGCGTCATCGCCAGGGTTGAGCAGACCTTTGGCGCATGGCGCTTGAGCGCCGCGGATCAAGATAGGCATGTCAGCGCCGACAGGCTGCAGCTCGCCGCACAACATGCTCGATGGCGCGTCGCAGAGCAAGCTAGGCGCGTCCGCACCGAAAGGCTGCGGCTCACCGCACAGCGAGACCGTTGGAGCGGCGCAGAGTGAGAGGCGCGGCGCGCCGCACAGCAAGAGCGGATCCATCGGCGCTTGCCTACTATCGACACGGCGTCGCAGTTGGGTACACGTCCCGTCAGTACCACCATTCCTCGCCAGGAGTGGGCAGAGGCCCTCAGCGTCGTACTTGCACCAGAGGCCGGCCACGCCATACTTGCACCGGACGCTCGCCGCACCGTTTGCATGGGTGGCGCTATGCGCCTTGTCCGCAGCCCGCTGGATGCCAACGCGCTAGTCTGTAGGCTCGATCGCCTCCTTGGCCCAGGTAAGGGCTGCTGGTCATGGTCTCATGGACGCAGAGCCAAGAGCTACCATAGGCAAGGGCTGCTGGTCATGGTCTCATGGACGCGTTTTATTTTGTTGAGCCGTTTCGACATGGATAGCTATGTATTCACAACAATCATAGTATTGCTCTGTTTATTCCTCTGTTTCAATGTGTGTACTCTGTTTTCCGTTCTTATATGTTCTGTTTCAATGTGTGTATATACGCTTTCCATTCTGTATATGTGGATGATAACATCTAGATTCAAATTAGTCACTACAAGGATTCGGGTCTATTGCAACAAAATTGTTCATCGCGATACATGCCGATTTGTGGCGATAAGTACCTATTGCCACGAAACAGCATTCATTGGCAGCCGTTGCAACTGGACGCATGGTAATAGGTTATTGCCACAAAAAAGCAATTGTGGCAATAAAGTGTGCTATTGCAACAGCCATGTGGGAAGTCGCCACATGTTTTCCCGTGGCAACACTCATCTGATGCCACAATTTTCTTTGTGCAGATAGCTTTAATGCAACATGTAACGAATCGTGGCGACTGATAGCTCGTGGCGATAGACATTTGTGGCAACAACCTATGCCAACGACGCTCGTTTTGTGGTGTATACTGTTTCGTGGCAATAGTCAAGTGTGGAAATAAACTATGGCAACAATCCTTGTTTTCGTGGCATTAGGCATTTTGCCACGAACCGCTACACTTGTGGCATTAAGTTATGGCAACAAATATTCCAATCGTTGTAACAGGAAATTGCAACATACTAGTTTTGGCGGTGATAAATAGGTATCACAACGGGTGAAATGTTTGTAGGGAGAAACTATTGCGACAATTTAAATTTTCGTGGTGCTAACATGTGGCAACCAAAAGTGGGTTGTGGCAATAGCCTATTGCAAATACAAAAAATACAGGCATTCAATTACAATATTCAAAACCATACATATAATATGTAGATTCATAAAATTCATAATTCTGATAGCAAATATCCATCAAATGAAACTCAAATGTAATTTAGCCATCCCAATTAAGTGCCAAGACTAAATTGTCCGTGTCTAGAGTCCAGTCGAGCTAGTTCTTTGGATCCTGCAATCAAGAAATCAAAAAAATATATAATTCTAGTTAATGAGTCCAACGTAACATACGCCATACAATTATTCCAGCCCCATTGTTAAAAAGAACTGTCGCCAGACTAACTGGAGTAATACTGTGTCAGCAAGCATGTAAATGAGGGATCAGAACAGTTTTAAAAGTGTAAATGTCTAAAGCATAAGCACAAGTACATGTACTAAAATCTTCCACTATTGATTTAAGTTGTGGCTCAATCTATAGTTTCAGTTAAGTTCATGTCCCTAGCTAGCACATACTCATATTTTTAAGTTGTGACTCGATGCAGCAACAATGCATGGTGAAAGAGAATAAGCAGCTAACTAACTATGAAGGCCAATGACATGCTCACTTGAAAGTGGACCATGAGTGTCAGTTTCTTTGTTTTCAACATCTTAGACGTGCTTTGTCCTAAAAACGGAAAGAACAATTATAGGTGCGGTAACCACTGTCAATTGCACTGGATTCATGCAAAAAAAAGTATGGGCAAACATAGAACCACACCTCATGGTGAAAAAAACATATTGCATGTCAAAAGACAAAGTTATACTAGAGGAGCGTCAATTAATTTGGATCAGAGGGAGCAGATTGAATGTTACCTTGAACTTATCCATAGAACCAGCTTCTGCATAAGCCTCAGCAGCTTTGGAGGCAGGTTCTTGTAGACCAAGGGCTGGGCAACGAGGGTCGTCAGCACCTGCATGGTAATTGATAAATGAAGCTCCAGCAGCAAGAAAAATGCTCAATTAACATTAATTTTTAAACAAAGGGTTAACAACAGTTCTGGGTCAACCATAAAATCATAAAACAAAAATATATACTGAAGATTGGAAGCCCAGCCCTGACAAGTGCTCATTGAACTCATAAAAGAGAAGTGAGAGACTTTTGAATATGTTGGGTCATGCAATAACTATTGGACGAAACAGAAGCACTCAATAAGAAATATGCTTGGTTTTATCATTTAGGAGGAGGAGTGGACGTGGTGCAATCAGAGGAATAGAGTAGGGAGCATCAAATTGTGAAGCCATAGCAGGTGCTATCTTGTCACAAACCTGGTAAAAATAAGTCAATACACGATCGTGAAACATTTACAATGGAACAATCGGAAATAAATGATGGCGCTGCCTCTCCTCGCAGCGCCGCTCTTCTTCTCTCCTTCGCAACTCTCCCTACTCAGAGTTTCTCTCAAGGACACTCACCATGGAAGAACTCAAAGAACACACACGCACACATATACCAAGAAGGAGCACAAAGCTTTGCCCACGGGCTCTTCTCCTTGGTGAACATATTCGCTACATTTTGTTACTGCCCTCACGGCTCTTCTTCACTCATTGACTGAAATGACTATTTATACACACGGCAAGCACCCATGCCATCTAAACTCACGCCACTACTTTGACCCACTAACTAACTACCTAGCTGCATGCACACACACGCACCACTTCTGCCATGCATGCACACACAACGGCCAGCCACACACATTGGCTTGGTCCGGTTATTACTCAACTGACTAACAGCACACACACGTTCCAGCTTGAGTCGCTTCCAAGTTTCTGCAGGCCTCTAGCTGAATTGGCGCATGCCACAACTAATGCGTCCGATTCTTGCTCCATCTCCACCTGCACGCAACTCGGCCATCGAACTCGCGGAGCTTTAACACATGCATCTAACTATCATGCATAATTAGCTTTGCCTTGTGCACGTGAACACAACCTGACGTGCACACACAGCCGCAGCTCAACTACAAGCATGATATAAACATATCTAATCGTACGCACTAATAACAAGATTAGTTCTAACATTCACCTCCCTAATCTTGTTAACTTATTTCTCTCTTGAAGCCAATAATTGTTCACGTCATCGATGCAACACGCGGACGGCCGCAAATGCCATCTTGTCACGCCGACTGCCGTCGTCGTCGTTGGCCTCGATGAGAGCCACACCTCCCGCGCCTTCACCATGAGCGCACCGCCGTGGCACGCTCGCTGCCGCATGTTTGCCACCGGTGCCGCAACTCGCCGGTGACTCGCCTCCATGCTCGCCACCGGTGACACAACTCGCCGGTGACTCGCCTCCATGTTGTCGACGATGGCGCACCTTATCGAAGACTCGGACATGGAACTCCTTATGGCAATGGCCTCCACGCATGGCCATCACCACCTTGCCGCCGATGCCGCAACTTACCGGGCAGCACACCCCTCTCCATCGCTCGTGACGCAGCTCGACGATGATGGAGACACGCACCGGCGGCTAGCAGCATCGCGCCGCCAACGGCGTTCACCTTGCGCCGCCAACATCACCCTCACATGGAGTCTGCCGCGCCGCCACCGTCGCCTCGGATCGACAGGCTCTGATGCCAATTGATGGCGCTGCCTCTCCTCGCAGCGCCGCTCTTCTTCTCTCCCTCGCAACTCTCCCTACTCAGAGTTTCTCTCAAGGACACTCACCATGGAAGAACTCAAAGAACACACACGCACACATATACCAAGAAGGAGCACAAAGCTTTGCCCACGGGCTCTTCTCCTTGGTGAACATATTCGCTACATTTTGTTACTGCCCTCACGGCTCTTCTTCACTCATTGACTGAAATGACTATTTATACACACGGCAAGCACCCATGCCATCTAAACTCACGCCACTACTTTGACCCACTAACTAACTACCTAGCTGCATGCACACACACGCACCACTTCTGCCATGCATGCACACACAACGGCCAGCCACACACATTGGCTTGGTCCGGTTATTACTCAACTGACTAACAGCACACACACGTTCCAGCTTGAGTCGTTTCCAAGTTTCTGCAGGCCTCTAGCTGAATTGGCGCATGCCACAACTAATGCGTCCGATTCTTGCTCCATCTCCACCTGCACGCAACTCGGCCATCGAACTCGCGGAGCTTTAACGCATGCATCTAACTATCATGCATAATTAGCTTTGCCTTGTGCACGTGAACACAACCTGACGTGCACACACAGCCGCAGCTCAACTACAAGCATGATATAAACATATCTAATCGTACGCACTAATAACAAGATTAGTTCTAACAATAAATATCAAATAAATCAGATAGTCACCTTTTTCACAACCTCTGCATCTATTTCACTCTTCCCTGAATCAATTCTTGCTTCTACAGGAAAGACAAACCGACATAGATACTTACATGTAAATGTTCTGAACTGATACAATATATTTCAGCTGTGATCTATATTTTTCAATGGTGTGTGCCCAATCTTAAAGAGGATGCATGGTATCTAACCTTCAAATAAAGGCTTAATGCTATCAACTCTAGCTTGCCACATGTCATTATCTATTGCCCATTGAAATCCCTGTAGCCACCACAAAGAGCATTGCTTTACTTAATTACATGGGACAAATCACAAAACTATGTGCACCCATATTGATAAATTACTGCTGTGTGTACCTGAACACCAATTATTGGAACAACAACACTGTACCGTGTATCCACAAAAGCAGCAAACCATGCATGCATTCCTGTATTCAGCTCCAAATAAAAAGGATAAATTTTCTAAAAGTGAAGTCTATGCATTAATTCAGTATCATGATGCAATCATGATCTATAATACCTCCGAGTGATTCACCAGTAATCCCTATAATACCTCCGAGTGATTCACCAGTAATCTCCAAGCTTTATCAAGCCCCACACCTGCACATGTTCCTCACTGAGTATCGCAAAAAAACAGGCCCAACATGTTTTGAAGTATGATATACCAGGTCATACAGTAGAAGACAATCATAAGGAGAGAACTAGACCAAAAGAATAAATCCAGAATTCAACTGAAGTGCCAACCCAGATAGTATAGTTATGGCACCAGTACAGCTGGACTAACACCAACAACAGTGGTAATCCAGAGCTAATACTTAATCAGAAATAATTCCAATGCAATCCCTTGTTAACCTGCCCAAGCTGCCTTCGCACGGCCACTCTGTAACTCTTCAAGATATCACTGCCACTATCTATTAGCTTTGCTTCCTTTCGGAGGATTCAAGAACAGATTCACATACATCTCTCATCATTTTAAGTGCAGCTGGCTTATCAGTCACATTATTAAAGCCTAACTTCTCAATGAGCTGCTACAAAGACAACACGCCGGCAATAGCAGATATTCTTCATACCATTGTGCTTCACAAATAAAAGAATTACTGTTAGTTTTTAGTTTGATTAGTACTCATACACATACAGTTGCAGAATTATGTAGAGCAGATGTGAATACTAACATATCATATTGAACTCCTCGTGGCCTTCTAGCTCTGTGTCACCATCACGATCACCCATCGTCTTCATCATCCGACACATCTTCACAATAAAATCAGAGTAAGAAACATTGTAGTCATAAACTACATTATGCGAAATTATCAAAACAAGAGATACTACATTAGCAGTGCATGGCTCCTCCACGTTTAAAGGAGGAAAGCCAGACTTCTATCTTAATGCCCGGGGGAGGGGAGCCAGGCGACGCCCGCTGGCTCGACATCGCCGAACGCAGGTGCCGCCAAAGGAGGGCGCACTGGCGGGGTTTGCGGCGGGCAGCACGGGGGCCAGGCCGCTGCCGAGGGATGTCGCCCTGTGACGCAGTGGACGGGGCGAGTGGGCGGGGCGGCGCTCGCGAGTCTTGAGCAGCGGACGAGGGGCGGCGTCCGCGGGAAGGGGTCTCCGGCAGCGGGCAACGACGACGGCCTCTGGCAGTGGGCGGTAGGACTGGCCGGGGTTGCGCGGGTGTCGGGCAGCCGACGGTGCGTGCGGCGGCGAGCGGGCATGGCCGATGACACAGAGGCGCGGAGAATAGGGAGGAGGGCGAGATCGAGGACGACGACTCCTCGTCGGCGGCACCGCGCGGCGCGCTGGGCAACCGCCGCACCCACTGGACGACGCTAGGATTTCTGGATGTTCTAGGATGGGAGGAGATCGGGAGAAAGAACAACCTGAACCAGGGACGAGTGCTCCAGATCCAATCGCCGGTGAAGACGCCGTGTGATTTGGTTAAAATAGTAATCATGAGTAGTTAGGAAGGGTCTTTAGCAGCAAGATAAATAGACTCTATTTTTTTGGTGGGAACACAAAATATTGGCGCAAACTACAGTAAACCAAAATTATGTGGTGGGAAAGTAATTCTTTTTGGAGGGAATGTTTAGAATAATGAAATAAATTGGAAAAATAATATTTCAAAGCAATATGAGATATATATATATATATGCCGCTAAATCGTCTCACGACCGTCATCTTCCCTCCGAACTAGATCGGGAGATTCCCGATGAAATCGTCCCACGTTCGTCATCTTCCCTAAGTCCGGCGGTAGGCGGCGTGTGGGAAGCTCGCATCCATGGCCGGTGGAGAGGCTCGAGCTCGCGTGCGAAGGTCGGGAAGAGGGACAACGGAACTGCTTGGTCAGCATCTAGGATGGAGGAAGCGGGCGACGGGAGCCATGGCCGACCAGGAGCGGCGTGCAAGGTCGGAGGGGCGGCTCGCCGGCCGAGGCTTGCCGCCCAGGTCAGGACGGCATGAGCTGCAACCTGGTAGGGGTGGCCGTCGCGCGGAAGTAGTGGTCTCGACCGGTACTAGCGCGTTATCGCCGGACGACCAAGTACAACCAGGTTTGCACTACAATTTCGAAAATCATGTCAGAAAGCAACAAAAACTTGGCCAGTTTTGAACTACTAGGCTATACTCTTGCCTTGGAACACAAGTACAAATGGGATGGGTTGATGAGACGGTCGATCTATGTTAGTCTCGATCTCACATTTTGATCTTGAGATGTGGTGATCTCAACATCTTTCATCTTACCGGACATTCCGTGGAGGGTTCCTCCGCGCCAGAGTAAATCCAACATAATCATGTCATTTTTGTTTCAACGAAAACCATAAAGATTCAACTGTGTAAATTAACAACCAAGCCAATTTTGTTTTGAGATCTGTTGTGTTAGGAAC
This sequence comes from Aegilops tauschii subsp. strangulata, assembly GCF_002575655.3. Taxonomy (NCBI): domain Eukaryota; kingdom Viridiplantae; phylum Streptophyta; class Magnoliopsida; order Poales; family Poaceae; genus Aegilops; species Aegilops tauschii. Next base: position 27,036,391 of record NC_053037.3, on the reverse strand, counting down.
GTGTTGTTTCATCATGGATCTACAATTGTGTATCTTTGTTTACTCCCTAGTTGCCATGACAACATTGAAACTTGGGATATATGTCAAATAGTGCCCTTGCCCATCAGATCCGTCCTGCATCGGATCCACGCACGAGGGGGTGAAGGAGCCCTGCCACCGCAGTCACGGGCCGGGCTTCACCCGGTCACGCCCTCTGGCAGCTACAAGGGAGGGGAGGAGCAGACGGCAGGGCACTGGGAGGTGTCTAGGGATCCCTCCCGTCGTCCGCAGCTCGCGTCACCTGGTGCTTGGGGCCACGGATTCGGCGAGATCGCCGCCGCCACTAAGACCCAGCACACCCCACCATCGGAGGTCACATCTGCGTCACCCGCCTCCCAACGTAGCCGCTAGGAAGCCGGATCGCGCCGCCGCGACCCTCCGCATCGCGACGCCCTTGTCCGTCAGATCCGTCCCGCATCGGATCCACGCGCGAGGGGGCGAAGGAGCCCTGCCGCCGCCGTCCTTGTTGGAATATCATGGTTTAGTTGCTATATCCATTTCTACTGGTATAATTGATGCTACTGTTGTAGTTTAATTTTAAAAAAATCATCAATTTTAAAAAAAGTTCTTCGAATTTTTTAAAAATTAATCAATTTGAAAAAATTTCATTTGTTTTGAAAGAAGTTCATCAAATTGGGAAAAGTTCATTGATCTTTTAAAAATTTCACAAATTAGAAAAAAAATCATCAATTCTGCAAAAATCTTCACGAATTCGAGTAAAAGTTCATGGATTTCGAAAAAAAAATTCATCGGTTTTAAAAAAGTTCATGATTTGAAAGGAATCCGCGCATTTAGGAAAAAGGATAAAGAAAGGAAAAAACCGAAAACCGGAATAAAAATGGCAGGTGAAAAAACCACGAAATGATAGAACAAATAAAAGGAGTAAAAAAGCATGTATATCACAACCGATGGGATAGCGTAGTGGTTTGCGTTCTTTCCTTTCATACAGAGATATCATCGGATTGATCCTGGCAGCTGCACTTTTTTGTCAGTTTGGCGAAAATAAATACAAAAGTATACAACTACGTTTTTGTCGGTTTGACGAAAAGAAATACAAAAGTATACAACTACGACTGGATCGATCCTGTCACCTGCACTTTTTTTGTGAGTTTGACGAAAATAAATACAAAAGTCTACAAAAGTATAATACCATTTAAATATATATACACTGTATATTTATGTGTCCATATTTGTTATCACATATATATGCACTGTATATTTACGTGTGTGTATATATATACATATATATATATATATATATATATATATATATATATATATATATATATATATATATATATGTATATATATATATGAGATATGTGGGGAAACTACCACTGGGTGCTAGGATGGATTTCCCTACACATATATATATATGAGATATATGGACCGATACATTATGGAATTAATGAAAAAGATTTAAAAAATTATATGCATAATATGATCGACCGTATGGGAGCATGCTGAACACATACACCTAAAGGAAAAAATTTGTTAAGGACAATATCATTAGGAGAATTAATTTTTTTATGAGAAATCGTAAGATGCATGCATGGAGTAAGTCTGTATACTTACTACTGCATGCTGCATTTTGACCAGATGCAACTTATTCTGGCCGTGCTTCCTTTTAACTGATGGTGCAGTTAGTAAGCCTCTCTTTCCTTCCTAGCTTCTCTTTTCTTATTGCGAGACGACTTCTTAACAGCCAGGAAAGTCAAGGACGTATATAAATTGGATCGACGGGATGTAAGGAGGCGATGTGGGTCTATTCAAGAAGAAAATTGACCTTCAGCATAGCACACAACATGACTGAGCTCAGCTGGCTGCGTCATTATTCCTGAACAAGAGGTTTTGAGTTCGAATCTGTATGCCTACACTTAATTTTGTTGGGCCCGATTTATTGGCCAAGCGTAGCATACACACCTATTTTTGCTGGGCTCGTCTCGGCCCGATACGCACGATTTTAACTGCTTGACCACGGACAAGAAACAGACGAAATTACGGTGGTAAGAAGCAATAACCCTTTAGTAGGTAAAAAGGTATAGATATAGATTCCTATCAAGAAAGTGTGTTCTATCCATTTATAAAAAATTCCCATTGTTTTGGTTAATTGAAATTGGTGCAATTAAATATATTTTAATTACTCCTTAAAGCTTGTAAAAATCATAACTTAATATCTATAAATTTGAATAATATATTTTCCACTGTTTTGCTTGTAACAAATGCAACATCACACAGATGTTGCAATATATTTCCGAATATTACCACAAATAGTTATTATGTTGAAATACCTAGTTTCTATTACAACAAAATGGCTGCCTCGCGCAACGGAATTTGTTTGTCGCAATATCGCTACCATATTGCAATGCCAAAGCAGTTTGTTGCAATAGTTAGCCACTTTTTTGCAACAATATTTGTAACTACTGCAACATCACTCCGATGTTGCAATATCTTTTTGAATATTGCCACGAGTAGTTCTTCTGTTGAAATACCTAGTCTCTATTACAACAAAATGACTGCCCTCGCTCAACGGAATTTGTTTGTCGCAATACTGCTACCATATTGCAACGCCGATACAGTTTGTTGCAATATGAGGCCTGTATTGCAACAAAGTTAGTATTTATCGCGACGAAACTAAGTTATCGCAATATGTGCGGCCTATTATCACAACCGGAGAATTTGTGGTAATATTGCGTTTTATTGCAACAAAACGTAGTTGTAGCAATATATTTTGTTGCAATAGACCGGAATCCTTGTAGTGAGTATACAAAAACAGATAGAAAATGGAATTCATAATATATATATATATATATATATATATATATATATTAATTGTTCATTAGTTCATCACAGAATATATATATATAATATCATCACATATACGTGATGATACTTAATTAACTACTAGGTACAATGCATAAAATTGAAAACGAACAATACTAAAACTAATAATCCCTCCTGGGGCCAGTATTCCGGTAGCCCATCGCTAGCACCTCCCTGGTGCGCGGCGTCTTCCCAGTGCGGAGGCAGTACTCCGCCTCCTCCGCCTCGCAGCGCTTGACGTACCGATCTGCCTCTTGCTGGCGGCCGCGCGCGAACGATCTTGCCATTTCGTTGGGCGCCCAGCGGAGCTCCCCGTCGGTGGCACGCTGGAGCTTATCGGCCCACCTCCACGCAGCGACGAGGCGCCCAGCGGCTATGACCTTCCTCACGAAGTACCCGTCTTCGTACACCTCCTCGGCACGACGACGCGCCCGCCCCCAAAGCTCCGCCGCCTCCTTTTTCTAGGCGACATCACGGACTTCACAGTCGCCTGGTACCTGGCTTCATCCTCTGCCATCTCCTTCTTGAACGCCACTTGCCTGGCTTTCTCAGCCGGCGATAGCGACTTCCACATACAAAGATTGTACTGGCCCCAAAACCAATCCAAAGTTGGGGGGTCCGGCGCAACCTCCACTGGTACGCGTCGGTCCTAAACAAACGGTTTATAACCCCTTTCCGCGACGGCATTTGGAACCGTCGCCAAGTGAGTGTGGGCGATAGGTGGTCCTTCCCACACGACCCAGAAACCGTCGGGGATAGGGCCCCTACAGTACTCCTACTCGTTTCTGCTTGCATTGCCATCACAGTCGGTATTTTGCGGTGCTACATTTATGATGCGTGGCCCATCACAAATGGTTCACTATTATAGAACGTGTATGATGCACGGTCCATCACAAACGGTTCACCATTAAGAAGATTAGCTAATCGTTGTACGAGTGTCGGACAGGATTATGAAACGTCGGACCGTCGTAACATTGTTGTACACGACAACTATCACACACGCTATTCTGTGGTGCAACGTTTACGATGCATACTTCATCAGAAACAGTTCATGGTTGCGAATCGTGTACGATAAGGTAACTAACACAAACGTTTAGTTTGCCCGCACCGTTTGTGATATTGTCTGACATCACACACGCTTTGCAAACGCCAATTGTGTGCATGCTTGCACACATTTCCTCTCTGTGAACCGTCTCGGATTATGGTGCATATCACAAACGTTTGTGTTTTAGCAACCGTGTGTGCCGTAGCAACCTGGAGAGCATAATTTTACTGCAATTTAATTGCTGCTTTTCCAAATTGTACCATATTTGGATTTGAATTTGAATTTGAATGTATGCTACAACTTTATTCATATCCATCAGGTTCAAACAACCAATGCATTATTCGATTCATAGGTACATATGTTCAAGAATTACATAAGAACCAAATAAAGAATGATGAACCACAGTTGTATACTTGTACTATTAAAGACGGTAAAGAAAGAGGTGAAATATATTCTGGTTGCTGAACAAGGTGAAGCGGAATGCCCATATTGTGCCCTCCTCCATGCAGAAGGCACACACGACTCTAGTCCAACCCCTTGTGATGGTCGACTGCCCATCCTTCACGGTCTTCATGAAAACATCTAGATAATCATCATGTTCTGGTAGAAATACTTTAACCTTTGCATGCCCACCAATCATGTAGTTTGAGAGGTAATCTTGAGTAAACTTCTTTAGCAACCACTGTAAAGGAAAAAGATTCAGACATTGTCATCTAACATAACTCATTATGGGCAGTAAAAAGAAGGCTGCAGAGTTTTACTCACCATCCTGCAGTTCGCTGTTGTCTTGGATAAAGTGTAAACAAATAGTTTAATTGCCATCTTTGGACCCATTTTACTAACAATCTTTATCAGCTTCCTCACTTGATGCTGGTTCATCGATATCTCATTGCCCCATACGCAGAAAGGGTCGAAACGCGGATCTTTACCAATGACATATGTACCTAAAAGCACCAAGTTAATATTAGAAGCTAAACAACAATTGCACAATGATGTAGTACAACACTCTTTTATAATATGTCCATATACATCCGTATGTGGTAGTCCATTTGAAATCTCTAAAAAGACAAATATTTAGGAACGGAGGGAGTATCTTATAACATCCAATATACTCACATATTAGATGAATTAACATCTTATATTATGGGCTGGAAGGAGTTTAGTTCATTCTTACAAATTATCGGCTGATTAACTGTTGTTGTATCCATGGGTTACAACTAGTTTGAGCTAGTTCGGGCTCAAATAGCCCTAAAATATATCTAAACATGAGGGCTAGTTTGAGCTAGTTGCATCTATAACCCACCCAAAAAAACTATCCAACCCAAGAGGTGCTAATTGGAGCTAGTTCTCCTAGTGCATTTATTGTCAATCTAACCCTGCCATCCAAACAACTCTTTGGATGGAGTTAGTTCAGGGATAGTAATGAGCTAGAAACTAACTCTAACCTCTAGCTAAGTTGAGTATCCAAACAAGGCTGTGTTGTTGCTGGTTCTTCTGCTGCTCTTCTACGTATATCTAGACATCATTAGAACATTAATATAACACTCTTCCTTGTTGCTATGTAGCCTAGGATTGCATATTTAGACATTAAGTACAGTGCATGTTGCTATGTAGCCTCAGATATATTACATATGGCTCTAGTTAACCTAACGAAAAATGGGTTGCAGATATATTCAGTTAAAAGTCCTATTCACCGATTAGTCCCTTATCAGTCGCCGGCCTAGCTATATGGTACCAGCTACCGATATCCTGAACAGTGAGCAGATATAAGCCATGGGATGAAACTAACCTCGATGGAAAACAGTAGTCATTCCCAAAATGGTCCTGTGTAGGTACATCGAGGAGCATGTTAAGCACACAGGCTAAACATCAACCAAAATTATACATGGCAGACAAAATAATCTCCAAAAGATAGCGTCAGTGTGCAGGTTTAAGCACGCTAGTAAAGCAAAACAAGTGGAAAGGTGTGCTAACTGCAACAGGCCTAACATTTAACAACAAGTAAACATAGTCATTCAAACTGGTATTGTGCCGGTCTAAGTACACTGATTATGGTTAAATAAAAATGGAAAGGCGTGTTAACTACAAGATGCAACAACCAAATGTAGTCATTCTTAGTGGTATTGTTGAAACTGGTACTGTTGAAATTGAACTGCACAGTTCATACTTGCACATATAGAACATCACGTTGTGAATAACTGGAATAAACAAGACATACTATGAACAACCAAAGATAGCATTTGAAACTGAACATATGCTAACTACAAACAACCGAACAATCAAAAAACTTTAAAAGAGGCATATGCGCTATAACAGGCTTAACAACAAGCAAATATATGCATTCCTATCGGTATGTTTAAAAATGGATTGATGAAATGTACTGCACAGTAAATAATTGCACATATAGAGCATGACATTGTGAACAACTGAAATAAACATGGCATACTGCAAACAACCAGATATAGCAATTAAAACTGGACATATTCTCACTACACTACAAAAGGGACTCGACAAAACAAATCATGGGTTTCCCACTACTAGGGAAAACCCTAGTAGTAGCGCTTGAAATATGCAGTAGCGACGCGTAAAAGCAGAGCGCTGCTACTAAACTGTTAGTAGTAGCGCTTTTTATGTACACCGCTACAACTACAAAAACAGTTGGTGGCCTGGTCTGGTCCCACATAGTAGTAGCGCATTTTGCTTCACAATGCTATTACTATGGAGTTACTAGTAGCGCTCTCCAGGAAAAGCGCTACTACTAAATAGCAGCAGCATTTACTTCTTTCCAGCGCTACTACTATGCTACTGTGTATAAGCGTTTTCCTAGTTGTGTCCCCCTGTGAAGAGGCATGGCAAAACAAATCATGGGTTTCCTCACTTGTCACAGATGGGCTCATTCCCGTGGGAAGAGCATGGACCCTGGATGCGCTCCATGTTGTCGCAGATGGGCTCCTTCCCCTTGGAAGAACACGGCTGTAGGGTGCCCTCCCTGATGTCGCAGACGGGCGCTTTCCCCTTGGAAGAGCAGATGAGCTCTTTCCCCTTGGAAGAGCCGGAGAGGGTGCCCTCCTCGTGGTCGCCGTCGATGAGGTCTGACTTGGAAGCTGTGGATCCCAAGCCAGCGCCGCAGAACATGTCCTTCAGAAATGACAAAAGGGGCTCGATGGCGATGTAGAATGGCAAATTGTTGACAGTGAGCCAGAAGAGATCAGCGGCGGGGCCATGGATGAGATCGACGACGGTTGAACCCAAGGGGTTGGGGGTGGGCCGCTTATCCTGTGACACAGCCCGCCTTAGGCCATCGCTGTCGATGACCTTGATGCCGTAGCTGGTGGCCGAGACATGCCCGCATACTCTATCCCGCTGTTTTAGTGCCTGCTGCCAGTAATGGTCGTCAGCTTCCTCGGCAACGTCGGGCGAAGAGACCGCTATACACCTCTTTTGGGCCAGTCGCTCCTCGAGCTCCACGGGAAGCGTTGCCGGGCTTAGGCTGCGACGCTCTGGAGTGGGGGATGGGGATCTGTGGGAAAGGGAGCGTTTGGCAGGCTTCATCTAAGAAACTCAGGGCAGCCTGGGTATGGAGATCGGTGGGTAAGCTGCACGGGCAAACTGGCAGATGTTGATGTTGGGGAACGTAGTAATTTCAAAAATATTCCTATGCACACGCAAGATCATGGTGATGCATAGCAACAAGAGGGGAGAGTGTTGTCTACGTCCCCTCATAGACCGTAAGCGGAAGCGTTATGACAACGCGGTTGATGTAGTCATACGTCTTCACGATCGACCGAACCTAGCACCGAAGGTACAACACCTCCGCGATCAGCACACATTCCGCTCGGTGACGTCCCACGAACTCACGATCCAGCAGAGTGACGGGGAAGAGCTTCGTCAGCATGACGGCGTGATGATGGTGATGATGAAGCTACCGGCGCAGGGCTTCGCCTAAACACTGCGACGATATGACCGAGGTGGATTATGGTGGAGGGTGGCATCACACACGGCTGGAAACAATCAACTTGTGTGTTCTAGGGTGCACCCTTGCCCCCGTATATAAAGGAGCAAGGGGGAGGCCGGCCGGCCTTGGGGCGCGCCAAGGAGAGGGGGGAGTCCTCCTCCTAGTGGGAGTAGGACTCCCCTTTCCTAGTCCAACTAGGAAGGAAGAAGGGGGAAGGAAGGAGAGGGAGAGAGGGAGGAAAGAGGGGGTGCCGCCCCCTCTCCTTGTCCAATTCGGACTCCCAAGGGGGGCACACAGCCAGCCCTAGGCCCTCTCGTCTCTCTCCCACAAGGCCCATGTTGGCCCATTAGATCCCCCGGGGGTTCGGATAACCCCCCGGCACTCCGATAAATATCCGGTGACCTCCGGAACTCATCCGGTATCCAAATATAGTCGTCCAATATATCAATCTTTATGTATCGACCGTTTTGAGACTCCTCGTCATGTTCATGATCACATCCGGGACTCCAAACTATCTTCAGTACATCAAAACACATAAACTCATAATACCGATCGTCACCGAACGTTAAGCGTGCGGACCCTACGGGTTCGAGAACTATGTAGACATGACCGAGACATGACTCCGGTCAATAACCAACAGCGGAACCTAGATGTTCATATTGGCTCCTACATATTCTACGAAGATCTTTATCGGTCATACCACATCAGAACATACGTTGTTCCCTTTGTCATCGGTATGTTACTTGCCCGAGATTCGATTGTCGGTATCTCAATACCTAGTTCAATATCATTACCGGCAAGTCTCTTTACTCGTTCCGTAATGCATCATCCCGCAACTAACTCATTAGTTACATTGCTTGCAAGGCTTATAGTGATGTGCATTACGAGAGGGCCCAGAGATACCTCTCCGACAATCGGAGTGGCAAATTCTAATCTCGATCTATGCCAGCTCGAGAAGTACCATCGGAGACACCTGTAGAGCACCTTTATAATCACGCAGTTACGTTGTGATGTTTGGTAGCACACAAAGTGTTCCTCCGGTATTCGGGAGTTGCGTAATCTCATAGTCATAGGAACATGTATAAGTCATGAAGAAAGCAATAGCAATATACTAAACGATCAAATGCTAAGCTAACGGAATGGGTCAAGTCAATCACATCATTCTCTAATGATGTGATCCCGTTAATCAAATGACAACTCATGTCTATGGCTAGGAAACATAATCATCTTTGATTCAATGAGCTAGTCAAGTAGAGGCATACTAGTGACACTCTGTTTGTCTATGTACATATTCACACATGTACTAAGTTTCCGGTTAATACAATTCTAGCATGAATAATAAACATTTATCATGATATAAGGAAATATAAATAACAACTTTATTATTGCCTCTAGGGCATATTTCCTTCAGTTGACAATGGAGGCCTTCGCGGCGGCGGCGGGGACCTTGCTAGGGTTTCGAGCGAGGGAGGGGGGTGTGTGTGTGCGCACGCCCGAGGAGGTTTTGGTGTGTGTGTGTGGAGGGGGGCCGCGGGGTGTTTGAGGAAATGATGCGGGTACTGAAAATTTTACTATGCAGGAGTCAAACGCGGGAGTGAAATGCCGGGCTATTGAAAATTTTGATGATAGTGCATCACACATGGTCCGGAGATAACAACCGTGTGTTATGAAACAGAAACACCCTCGAGGCGGGCAGATATTTTCTAGGGATGCAGGCGGGATTGGGAACAAGAAACATCGCACACGGTCCGGAGATAACAACCGTGTGTTATGAAACAGAAAAGCCCTCGAGGCGGGTAGATATTTTCTAGGGATGCAGGCGGGATTGTGAACAAGAAACATCGCACACGGTCCGGAGATAAGAACCGTGTGTTATGAAACAGAAAAACCCTTGAGGCGGGCAGATATTTTTGAGACGGGGAGCCTCGTGGAGCCCAATGTACTGTGCGGATGTGTGCGTGACAGGTGCACCGGCGTGGCACACGGTTAGTTTGAGTGAACCGTGTCTGTGGTGTCATCTGACTTGTCTAATGTTCATAAATTTGGCGAAAAATGATGTGGGAGAGGGTCAGAACACGAACACACTTGCATGTGTACCAAATTTATGTATCAAAAGGGTGGTTTGATTTTCAAATACCAAATGCAACTTCGATGTGGCACCTCTCTCGCAAAGCGCACGGTATTGCTTGCCCCACCCCCCTCGTGTCGGCACGAAGGGAATCTTAAGCTATGAATGCATGCCCCCTCCCCCCCCAACCGAGGTTCACCTAGCAAAGTGCGAAGTAGCTAGCAGCCCCCCTCCTTTCTCGTGCCGGCACGAAGGGAATCCTAAGCTATGAATGCATGCCCCCCCAACCGAGGTTCATTCACCTAGCAAAGTGCGTAGTAGCTAGCAGCCCCCCTCCCTCGTGTCGGCACGAAGGGAATCCTAAGCTACGAATGCATGCCCCCCAACCGAGGTTCACCCTAGCAAAGTGCGAAGTAGCTAGCTGCCCCCCTCCCTCGTGTCGGCATGAAGGGAATCCTAAGCTATGAATGCATGCCCCCCAACCGAGGTTCACCCTAGCAATGTGCAAAGTAGCTAGCAGCACCCCTCCCTCGGGTCGGCACGAAGGGAATCCTAAGCTATGAATGCATGCCCCCCAACCGAGGTTCACCTAGCAAAGTGCGAAGTAGTTAGCAGCCCCCCTTCCCTCGTGTTGGCACGAAGGGATTCCTAAGCTATGAATGCATGCACCCCCCAACCGAGGTTCACCTAGCAAAGTGCGAAGTAGCTAGCAGCCCCGGCCCCCTCCCTCCACTACAAAAAAGACACATCCGTGACATTTTGGGCCGAACGAATTTTTTTTCTGTCATCCATATGACACTTATATGACGATATTGTGACAAAACCCGGTATCATCATATATGTGGTGGGCTCCTACTTCTATGACAAAAAATCATGACAGAAAATGGGCTTTTCGTCCTGGGCGGGCCAGAGACGCAGCTGCATGACATTCTTTGGGCCGTCCATGACGGAAAAAAACCGTGGTAGAAGCGAGGGCGAGGAAAATTTCGGGGAGTTCCCGGTTACGGTGGGCGGTCGGGGGCCGAGTGATGCGCGTTTCTCTCATACACGCACGCGTGTGTGTGCGAGGCGTTGGCTCTAACTGAACCCGAGCGAGGCGTTGGGCTCTAACTGAACCCGAGCGATTGCACTGCAGGCTACGCGTTACTGAACCCGATCGATCGATCGATGGCTGTTAACTGAACCCGATCGAGCGATTCCTTCGCTACTGCTGCTAACTGAAGCCGATCGATGCTGCCTCTCTGGATGAACAGTGAGCGTTACGGGGGGGGGGGGGGTTGGATGAATAGTGAGCGGTGGCGTTACCTCTGGATGAACAGGACCCCGTGGTGTGGAGGGCTGGATGAACAGGACGACCCCGTGGAGGGCTGGATGAATAGTAGACGGTGGAGGGGTGCCCGTGGAGGGGTGGATGAACAGTAGATGGTGGAGGGGTGCCCATGGAGGGGTGGTTGAACAGTAGCCGGTGGAGTAGCGCGTGGTGGAGGCTGGATGAACAGGAGCCCGTGGAGGCTGGAGGAGGTCGACGGTAGCGCGTGGAGGCTGGAGGAGGTCGACGGTGGAGATGAACAGTATCCCGTGGAGTCCCGTTTTGCGGTACGGCACACCCCTCCCGATGAACAGGACCCCCGTTTCGACCGTAGCGCTCCAACACAAGTCCGTTTCGTCTGTTTTGTGGTATGCCACACCCCTCCCGACGAACAAGACCCCCCGTTTCGATCGTAGCGCTCCAACACAAGTCCGTTTTGTCCGTTTTGCGGTACGCCACACCCCTCCCGATCAACAGGACCCCCGTTTCGACCGTAGGAGGTCCATTTCCTCCGTTTTGTGGTACGCCAGACCCCTCCCGATGAACAGGATCCCATTTCGAACGTAGCCGGTCGAACACGAGGCCGTTTCCTCCGTTCTGCTGTACGCCATGCCTTGTTTCCATCGCCTGTTCCATCCAAGCCCTCCCGATGAACACGAAGACGCATTCCGTTCTGACCCAGCCGGTTGGCTCCCCATTAACACGACGACGACATTGTTTCTTCGTTCTGACCCAGCCATGTACACGAGCCTTGGCCGTACGTATGCACGAGTAGGCGTTCGAGACCCCGCCCGTATGTACGTACGTGGCCGTATTTTCTTTCTTGCACCATGGCCGTTGTACGTACGTGTACATGCTACATGCGCGCCTCTACTACGACACGTGCGCGCCTCTAGTATGACACATGCGCGCCTCTACTACGACACGTGCGCGCCTCTACATCCATCAGTATGTACGTACACGTTCGCGACCAGAATGACAACGCTACGTATGCTTCGACCAGGTGGGTCCCGACTGTCAGGCACTTCCTTGCGTGCGAAGATGTAGCTGGTGGGTCCCAGCAATCAGGGGGGCAAATTGGTTTTTTTTTCTTTTGTCCGGACGCACTTCCTTGCGTGCGAAGGTGTCGCTGGTGGGTCCCAGCAGTCAAGGGGGAAATGTTTTTTTCGCGAAATATGGTGGCCCGTCCGGTGGGTCCCTGCTGTCAGGTGGAGGAATCATTATTTTCTGCATAATAAGGAGGCACTTCCTTGCTGCGGCCATGGACCCAGCTGTCAGCCTCTCCACGTACAGTCCACGTCCGATGGAAGTTGTTCCTTGACCACGTTGACCACACCGCGCCGAGAGCACAAGGGCGGTGGACGACGGCGAGGCTAGGAAGGGGACGACGCGGAGCCGGGGAAGACGCGGCAGTGGATGCCCACGCGTAGAGGAGTATGAGGGTTCAGTCGTTCGGCTGCGGTATGAGGCTGCCGTCGCCGCAGAATAACAGGGGGTGTGGGTGCATATAGGGATGGCCTGGCCAGCGGTGGGAGTAGTAGGGGGCGGTGAGGCCTTCGCGGCATCACAGCCGGCCACGGGCGGCAGGAGCAGGCGGCACGACCGGCACTGCTTTGGGCGGCTGGAGCAAGAAGTCCAGAGGTTGAAGAAGCACTACGGTCGTTGGATGGACATCGTACGGTCACTGGAGCTAGAATCGTTCATATATTGACTAAAGTTGACAAAGGCCTCCGTCCCAGTCAACTTAGTAGGCCCACAAGTCAGCCTCCCACCAAGGTGGGTCCCAGCTAGCAGGGGGGTATTCATTTTTTTGTGCGTAATAAGGAGGCACTTCCGGTGGGTCCGAGCTGACAGCGGGGGGAACGTTTTTTTTCACGAAACACGGTGGCCCGTCCGGTGGGTCCGACCAGTCAGGGGGAAACGTTTTTTTCGCGAAATACTGGTGGCCCGTCCGGTGGGTCCCTGCTGTCAGGTGGAGGAATAATTATTTTCCGTGTAATAAGGGGCACTTCCTTGCGGCTGCCGTGGACCTAGCTGTCAGCCTCTCCACGTACAGTACTCTTTCGATGGAAGTCGGTCGTTGACCACGCCGCATTGAGACCACCACGGGGGTGGACGACGGCGAGGCCTAGGAAGGGGACGACGCGGAGCCGGGGAAGACGCGGCAGTGGAAGCCCGCGGGGAGAGGAGTACGAGGGTTCACCGGTTCGGCTGCGGTGTGAGGCTGCCGTCGCCACAGAATAACAGGGGGTGTGGGAGAGTAGAGGGATGCCCTGGCCAGCGGTGGGAGTAGTAGGGGGCGCTGAGGCCTGCGCGGCAGCACAGACGGCCACGGGAGGCGGGAGCAGGCGGTCCCGCCGGCGCTACTTTGGCGGCTGGAGCAAGAAGATCAGAGATTGAAGAAACACGACGGTCGTTGGATTGACATCCAACGGTTGTGTCTGCTAGAATCGTTTGTTGACGTATATAATAACTAAAAAAATCTTGCATACGCGTCAACTAAACAGGCCCACAAATCAGACCACTCCCTCTTTATTTTAATAATTTATATATAGCTGTTACGTCTCCAACGTATCTATAATTTTTGATTGTTCCATGCTATTATATTACCCCTTTTGGATGTTTATGTGCTTTATTTTACACATTTATATCATTTTTGGGACTAACCTACTAGCCGGAGGCCCAGCCCGTATTGCTGTTTTTTTGCCTATTTCAATATTTCGAAGAAAAGCAATATCAAATGGAGTCCAAACGGAATGAAATCTTCGGAGGCGATCTTTTTGGAACAAACGTGATCCAGAGGACTTGGAGTGCAAGTCAAGAAGCAGCCGAGGCGGCCACGAGAGGGGAGGGCACGCCCTTCCCTGGTGGGCGCGCCCCCCTGTCTCGTGGGCCCCTCGTGTGGCCACCGACCTACTTCTCCCTCCTATATAAGCCTACGTACCCCGAAAACATCCAAGGAGCACCCAAAACAAATTTTCCACCGCCGTAACCTTCTGTATCCGTGAGATCCCATCTTGGAGCCTTCGCCGGTGCTCCGTCGGAGGGGGAATCAATCACGGAGGGCTTATGCATCAACACCATAGCCCCTCCGATGAGTTGTGAGTAGTTTACCACAGACCTTCGGGTCCATAGTTATTAGCTAGATGGCTTCTTCTCTCGTTTTGGATCTCAATACAATGTTCTCCCCCTCTCTTGTGGAGATCTATTCGATGTAAACTCTTTTTGCGGTGTGTTTGTTGAGATCCGATGAATTGTGGGTTTATGATCAAGTTTATCTATGAGAAGTATTTGAATCTCTGAATTCTTTTATGTATGATTGGTTATCTTTGCAAGTCTCTTCAAATTATCAGTTTGGTTTGGCCTACTAGATTGATCTTTCTTACCATGGGAGAAGTGCTTAGCTTTGGGTTCAATCTTGCGGTGTCCTTACCCAGTGACAGAAAGGGTTGCAAGGCACGTATTGTATTATTTCCATCGAGGATAAAAAGATGGGGTTTATATCATATTGCATGAATTTATCCATCTACATCATGTCATCTTGCTTAATGCGTTACTCTGTTCTTCATGAACTTAATACTCTAGATGCAGGTAGGAGTCGGTCGATGTGTGGAGTAATAGTAGTAGATGCAGGCAGGAGTCGGTCTACTTGTTGTGGACGTGATGCCTATATACATGATCATGCCTAGATAATCTCATAATTATTCGCTTTTCTATCAAGTGCTCGACAGTAATTTGTTCACCCACCGTAATACTTATGCTATCTTGAGAGAAGCCTCTAGTGAAACCTATGACCCCCGGGTCTATCTCCTATCATATTTGCTTCTGATCTACTTTTATTTGCATCTTTACTTTTTTGCATCTATATTATAAAATACCAAAAATATATTTACTTTATCATATTATCTCTATCAGATCTCACTTTCGCAAGTGGCCGTGAAGAGATTGACAACCCCTTTATTGCGTTGGTTGCGAGTTCTTTGTTTGTTTGTGTAGGTGCGTGGGACTTTTTGAGGAGCTTCCTACTGGATTGATACCTTGGTTCTCAAAAACTGAGGGAAATACTTACGCTACTGTGCTGCATCACCCTTTCCTCTTCAAGGAAAACCAACGCAAGCTCAAGACGTAGCAAGAAGGATTTCTGGCGCCGTTGCCGGGGAAGCTTTCATCAAGTCAAGACATACCAAGTACCCATCACAAACTCATCTCCCTCGCATTTACATTATTTTCCATTTGCCTCTCGTTTTCCTGTCCCCCACTTCACCCTGGCCGTTTTATTTGCCCTCTCTTTCCCAATCTTCTCCTCCCTTTTTCGCTTGCCTTTTTCCGTTTGCTTGTGTGTCGGATTACTTGTTGCCATGGCGCAAGATAATACCAAATTGTGTGATTTTTCCAATACCAATAATAATGATTTCCTTAGTACTCCGATTGCTCCTCTTAATGATACTGAGTCTTGTGAAATCAATACTGCTTTGCTGAATCTTGTTATGAAAGATCAATTTGCCGGCCTTCCTAGTGAAGATGCCGCTACTCATCTAAACAACTTTGTTGATTTGTGTGATATGCAAAAGAAGAAAGATACGAATAATGATATTGTTAAATTGAAGTTATTTCCGTTTTCACTTAGAGATCGTGCTAAAGTTTGGTTTTCGTCTTTGCCTAAAAATTGTATTGATTCTTGGAACAAGTGCAAAGATGCTTTTATCTCTAAGTATTTTCCTCCCGCTAAGATCATCACTCTTAGGAACGATATTATGAATTTTAAACAACTTGATCATGAGCATGTCGCCCAATCTTGGGAAAGAATGAAATTAATGATTCGCAATTGCCCTACTCATGGATTGAATTTATGGATGATCATACAAAATTTTAATGCCGGTTTGAACTTTGCTTCTAGAAATCTCTTAGATTCGGCCGCGGGAGGCATGTTTATGGAAATTACGTTAGGAGATGCTACAAAACTTCTTGGTAATATTATGGCTAATTATTCTCAATGGCACACCGAAAGATCTTCTAGTAAAAAAGTGCATGCTATAGAAGAAATTAATGTTTTGAGTGGAAAGATGGATGAACTTATGAAGTTGTTTGCTACTAAAAATACTCCTCTTGATCCCAATGATATGCCTTTGTCTACTTTGATTGAGAATAATAATGAATCTATGGATGTGAATTTTGTTGGTAGGAATAGTTTCGGTAACAATGCTTATAGAGGAAACTTTAATTCTAGACCGTTCCCTAGTAATTCCTCTAATAATTATGGAAATTCCTACAATAATTCTTATGGTAATTTTAATAAGATGCCCTCTGATTTTGAGAATAGTGTGAAAGAATTTATGATTTCTCAAAACAATTTTAATGCTTTGCTTGAAGAAAAATGGCTTAAAGTTGATGATTTGGCTAGGAACGTTGATAGACTTTCGCTTGATGTTGATTCTTTGAAACTTAGATCTACTCCTCCTAAGCATGATATCAACGAGTCCCTCAAGGCTATGAGGATTTCCATTGACGAGTGCAAAGAAAGAACCGCTAGATTGCGTGCTAAGAAAGATTGCTTTGTAAAAGCGTGTTCTTCTATTTCCTATGATAATAATGATGAAGATCTTAAAGTTATTGATGTGTCCCCTATTAAATCTTTGTTTTGCAATATGAATCTTGATAATGATGGGACTGAATATGATCCACCTTTGCCTAGAAGGCGTTCTAAAAATTCGGAGTTTATAGATCTTGATGCTAAAATTGGTAAAAGTGAGATTGAAGAAACTGAAACTCTAGATAATAAATTTACTATTGTGGATTTCAAGGAATTTGATTATGATAATTGTTCTTTAGAAGGTTGTATTTCCTTGTTGCAATCCGTTGTTAATTCTCCTCATGCTTATAGTCAAAATAAAGCTTTTACCAAACATATCGTTGATGCCTTGATGCAATCTTATGATGAAAAACTTAATTTGGAAGTTTCTATACCTCGAAAACTTTATGATGAGTGGGAACCTACTATAAAGATTAGAATTAAAGATTTTGAGTGTTTTGCTTTGTGTGATTTGGGTGCTAGTGTTTCCACGATTCCGAAAACTTTATGTGATATTCTAGGTTTCAATGATCTTGATGATTTCTCTTTAAATTTGCACCTTGCGGATTCCACCATTAAAAAGCCTATGGGAAGGATCAATGATGTTCTCATTGTTTCAAATAGAAATTTAGTGCCCGTAGATTTTATCGTTCTTGATATAGATTGCAATCTTTCTTGTCCTATTATTCTTGGTAGACCTTTCCTTAGAACGATTGGTGCGATTATTGATATGAAGGAAGGGAATATTAGATTCCAATTTCCATTAAGGAAAGGCATGGAGCACTTTCTGAGAAAGAAAGTTAAATTACCTTATGAATCTATCATGCGAGCTACTTATGAATTTAGTGCCAAAGATGGCACCACTTAGATCTATCTTCGCTTTTATGCCTAGCTAGGGGCGTTAAACAATAGCGCTAGTTGGGAGGCAACCCAATTTTCTATGTGTTTTTTGTTTTTGTTTCTGTTTAGTAATAAATTTATCATCTACCTTCTGTTTAGATGTGTTTTTATCTTTTAATTAGTGTTTGTGCCAAGTAGAACCTATAGGATAACTTATGGTGATAGTTGATTTGATTCTGCTGAAAAACAGAAACTTTGTGCTCACGAGAAAAAATTTAGTAAATCACAGGAAAGTGATTTTGCGTTGATTCTTTTTGCTGCTGATCAATAGATAAATTTCCTAGGACTTACTATTTTGGTAGAAATTTTGGGGTTCCATAAGTTTGCGTTAGTTACATATTACTACAGACTGTTCTGTTTTTGACAGATTCTGTTTTTCGTGTGTTGTTTGCTTATTTTGATGCATCTATGTCTAGTAAAATAGTTTATAAACCATAGAGAAGTTGGAATACAGTAGGTTTAACACACCAACAAATAAAGAATGAGTTCATTACAGTACCTTATGTGGTGGTTTTGTTTTCTTTCACTAACGGGCTTACGAGATTTCTGTTGAGTTTTGTGTTGTGAAGTTTTCAAGTTTTGGGTAAAGATTTGATGGACTATGGAATAAGGAGTGGCAAGAGCCTAAGCTTGGGGATGCCCAAGGCACCCCAAGATATTCAAGAATAGCCAAAAGCCTAAGCTTGGGGATGCCCCTGGAAGGCATCCCCTCTTTCGTCTTCGTTCATTGGTAACTTTACTTGGAGCTATATTTTTATTTACCACATGATATGTGTTTTGCTTGGAGCGTCGTGTATTATATGAGTCCTTGCTTTTTAGTTTGCCACAATAATCCTTGCTGTACACACCTTTTGAGAGAAGCCTACTTGATTAGAAATTTCCTAGAATACTCTATGTGCTTCACTTATATCTTTTGAGCTAAACAGTTTTTGCTCTAGTGCTTCACTTATATCTTTTAGAGCACGGTGGTGGATTAATTTTGAAGAAATTGTTGATCTCTCATGCTTCACTTATATTATTTTGAGAGTCTTTTAGAACAGCATGGTATTTTCTTTGGTTACAAATTTGGTCCTAGAATGATGAGCATCCAAGTTGGGTATAATAAAAACTATCATAGAATGTGAATTGGATGCTATGATCAATTTGATGCTTGATAATTGTTTTGAGATATGGAGGTAGTGATATTAGAGTCATGCTAGTTGGGTGATTATGAATTTAAAGAATACTTGTGTTGAAGTTTGTGATTCCCGTAGCATGCACGTATGGTGAACCGCTTTGTGATGAAGTCGGAGCACGATTTATTTATTGATTGTCTTCCTTATGAGTGGCAGTCGGGGACGAGCGATGGTCTTTTCCTACAAATCTATCCCCCTAGGAGCATGCGCGTAGTACTTTGTTTTTGATGACTCCTAGATTTTTGCAATAAGTATATGAGTTCTTTTGACTAATGTTGAGTCCATGGATTATACGCACTCTCACCCTTCCACCATTTCTAGCCTCTCTTGTGCCGCGCAAGTTTCGCCGGTACCATACACCTACCATATACCTTCCTCAAAACAGCCACCATACCTACCTATCATGGCATTTCCATAGCCATTCCGAGATATATTGCCATGCAACTTTCCACCGTTCCGTTCGTATGACACGCATTACTTTTGTCATATTGCTCTTTGCATGATCATCTAGGTGACATCGTATTTGTGGCAAGGCCACCTTCATAATTTTCGTACATGTCGCTCTTGATTCATTGCATATCCTGGTACACCGCCGGAGGCATTCATATAGAGTCATATCTTGGTCTAGCTTTGAGTTGTAATTCTTGAGTTGTAAATCCATAAAAGTGTGATGGTCTTCGTTATTAGGGCATTGTCCCAGTGAGGAAAGGATGATGAAGACTATGATTCCCCCACAAGTCAGGATGAGACTTCGGACTTTACAAAAAAAAGGCCAAAAGAAAAAAAAGAGGCCAAAGAAAAAAAAGGAAAGAAAAAAAAAGAAAGAAGAAAAAAATAATATAAAAATGAGAGATAAAGAGAGAAGGGACAATGCTACTATCTCATTTTCCACACTTGTGCTTCAAAGTAGCACCTTGATCTTCATGATAGAGAGTCTCATATGTTATCACTTTCATATACTAGTGGGAATTTTTCATTATAGAACTCGGCGTGTATATTCCAATGATGGGCTTCCTCAAAATTGCCCTAGGTCTTCGTGAGCAAGCGAGTTGGATGCACACCCACTTAGTTTCTTTTGTTGAGCTTTCATATATTTATAGCTCTAGTGCATCCGTTCCATGGCAATCCCTACTCACTCACATTGATATCTATTAATGGGCATCTCCATAGCCCGTTGATACGCCTAGTTGATGTGAGACTATCTTCTTCCTTTTTGTCTTCTCCACAACCACCGTTCTACTCCACATATAGTGCTATGTCCATGGCTCACGCTCATGTATTGCGTGAAAGTTGAAAGAGTTTGAGATTATTAAAGTATGAAACAATTGCTTGGCTTGTCATCGGGGTTGTGCATGATTAAATACTTTGTGTGATGAAGATAGAGCTTAGCCAGACTATATGATTTTGTAGGGATAACTTTCTTCGGCCATGTTATTTTGAGAAGACATGATTACTTTGATTAGTATGCTTGAAGTATTACTAATTTTTATGTCAATATAAACTTTTATTTTGAATCATTTGGATCTGAACATTCATGCTACAATAAAGAAAATTACATTGAGAATTATGCTAGGTAGCATTCCACATAAAAAATTCTGTTTTTATCATTTACCTACTCGAGGACGAGCAGGAATTAAGCTTGCGGATGCTTGATACGTCTCGAACGTATCTATAATTTTTGATTGTTCCATGCTATTATATTCCCCCTTTTGGATGTTTATGGGCTTTATTTTACACATTTATATCATTTTTGGGACTAACCTACTAACTGGAGGCCCAGCCCGTATTGCTGTTTTTTTGCCTATTTCAGTATTTCGAAGAAAAGGAATATCAAACGGAGTCCAAACGGAATGAAACCTTCGGAGGCGATCTTTTTGGAACAAACGTGATCCAGAGGACTTGGAGTGCAAGTCAAGAAGCAGCCGAGGCGGCCACGAGAGGGGAGGGCGCGCCCTTCCCTGGTGGGTGCGCCCCCCTGTCTCGTGGGCCCCTCGGGCAGCCACCGACCTACTTCTTCCTCCTATATAAGCCTACGTACCCCGAAAACATCCAAGGAGCACCTGAAACACAATTTCCACCGCCGTAACCTTCTGTATCCGCGAGATCCCATCTTGGAGCCTTCGTCGGCGCCCCGCCGGAGGGGGAATCGATCACGGAGGGCTTCTACATAAACACCATAGCCCCTCCGATGAGTTGGGAGTAGTTTACCACAGACCTTCGGGTCCATAGTTATTAGCTAGATGGCTTCTTCTCTCTTTTTGGATCTCAATACAATGTTCTCCCCCTCTCTTGTGGAGATCTATTCGATGTAAACTCTTTTTGCGGTGTGTTTGTCGAGATCCGATGAATTGTGGGTTTATGATCAAGTTTATCTATGAGAAGTATTTGAATCTCTGAATTCTTTTATGTATGATTGGTTATCTTTGCAAGTCTCTTCGAATTATCAGTTTGGTTTGGCCTACTAGATTGATCTTTCTTGCCATGGGAGAAGTGCTTAGCTTTGGGTTCAATCTTGTGGTGTCCTTTCCCAGTGACAGCAGGGGCAGCAAGGCACGTATTGTATTGTTGCCATCGAGGATAAAAAGATGGGGTTTATATCATATTGAATGAATTTATCCCTCTACATCATGTCATCTTGCTTAGTGCGTTACTCTATTCTTTATGAACTTAATACTCTGGATGCAGGCAGGAGTCGGTCGATGTGTGGAGTAATAGTAGTAGATGCAGGCAGGAGTCGGTCGATGTGTGGAGTAATAGTAGTAGATGCAGGCAGGAGTCGGTCTACTTGTTGCTGACGTGATGCCTATATACATGATCATGCCTAGATAATCTCATAATTCTTTGCTTTTCTATCAATTGCTCGGCAGTAATTTGTTCACCCACCGTAATACTTATGCTATCTTGAGAGAAGCCTCTAGTGAAACCTATGGCCCCCGGGTCTATCTCCTATCATATTTTCTTCCGATCTACTTTTATTTGCATCTTTACTTTTTTGCATCTATATTATAAAATACCAAAAATATATTTACTTTATCATATTATCTCTATCAGATCTCACTTTCGCAAGTGGTCGTGAAGGGATTGACAACCCCTTTATTGCGTTGGTTGCGAGTTCTTTGTTTGTTTGTGTAGGTGCGTGGGACTTTTTGAGGAGCTTCCTACTGGATTGATACCTTGGTTCTCAAAAACTGAGGGAAATACTTACGCTACTGTGCTGCATTACCCTTTCCTCTTCAAGGAAAACCAACGCAAGCTCAAGACGTAGCAATAGCTCATGGCAACTTCTTATGCAATTTATTGCAGTCGTTTTTTTGGTTGGCTAGGGCCAATTTCGCATATTTCTGTGGGTTCCAAACTATTTTTAATACCGAAATGTCGAGCCAGATTTAAAGTACTTTGAAGATATATTTAAATTAGGTTAATGCCCAGTGAAATAGGAATCTGAAAATGTGAAAAAAATTCAGAAATTATAAAGTAATTGCCAATTTGTCATCTATTTTTATATTTAGAACCCATTTCATATTACTTTCAAGATTTGCAGGCGTCTTGAAAGAGTTGCAGCCCATCAGTGCATAGAAAAATAAGTAGGCCTGGATTGGGTATTCTTCAGAAAAAATAAACTGGGCTCATTTTCACAAAGAAAAAATAGCTGGGCTGGTCACATGGTGAACATAAAATATAAGCATGGGCTAGACAGGCTACAGCCCAGTTCAAACCCTGCTCCGTCTCAACAATAACAAAAAACAATACTGCTCGAGTAGCTACGTCCCAGGTGTCAGCCGATCTTGTGCTGTTCTCTTGTCTATTGACTATATACGCTCACAATGTCGTGGGTCCCAGATGTCAGGAAAACACTAGGAGGAAGCATTTTATTTTTCCATACGCTGACGTGGTGGGCCCCTACTGTCATCCTCTCCACGTACTTCTGCCGATTCCTGTTGTTTGTTGACCATGTTGACAACGCGAGAGGGCGGCGCCGCGGCAAGCGCACCAAAGCGCGCGGAGGACGTCGGCGTTAATGATTTAGGATACGGTGGGGCGGCGATGCGTGCGCTGAGGCGCAGCCAGCCGTGGGAGGCGGAAGTAGGCGGCCCTGCCGGCGCTGGTTTGGTTTTGGCGGCTGGAGGAATACAGGACTGAAGAAACATGACAGACTGTAAAAGTAGCAGGAGTACTTAACAACCTTAACTGAAACCAGCAGGGGCACTTAACAACCAAAGCTGAAAGTAGTATGAGTACTTATAAAGGTTCAACCGTACAAAGCACGCCTCGAACAGTGCTACTTTGCCTACAGTTAACCAAGGGTGAGGCCGCCAAGCCCCAGGACAAGGCCCAGGCGCCACCCCGCGCATCCACAACCTTCTGAAAGCGGCTTCATCTCGCAATGTGGTCAATAAACAGGATATTCGCTTTAGAGCCATGGAAAAGCATGAACATAATCTTCTGTCCTATTGTCCAAGATGGACGGGCCTTCATTATTTGAGACCACACATGAATAAGTATCTTTTCACCTCCAAGGGGAATTGAGTAGGTCGACATAAACATCATGTTGTGACCAAGCGCAAGTCTGACCCGACCATGGTCAGGCATCTGTATAGGAACAATAGAACTGGGCAGTTTCTGTTTCAAGAAGATCACAGCTGTAAAACTGTGTATAAGCAATAGTTTATGAACAACATATATAACAGAAAACAGCTCGTACCATAAGTTTCTCGACACAGTTGGACCTGTTCAACGAGTGCAGCAGTGGCACACATATCCCATGTGGCCTTCCACCTTTGAAACGCCCCACAAGGACCTCAAGACAATCAATAAAGTGTAGGAACTTGTGGATGTCGATCCAGCCAACTTCAGTGCCATCAGTAACAACCGAGTTATTACAGTGCAAGAAACGAGCAGACTGCTTAACTCTGAAAAAACCTACACGTGCCACCAATTATAAGAAAATATTAGTTAGAAGTAGCATCTTCATGAGAGATTCGTTGCTACTTCTAAAGTTAAATTGTGATTAGTTAGACAGAATAGGTGGATTAAGAAGTAATCGAGGCAACAAGCAAGAACCAGATACAAAACTAACATGGATGAACAATTGGAACGACGTCGGGGTGGAAGATCGCAGCGAAGATGAGACCAGGTTCTCCTATTTCCATCAACATTCGTGCGCCAACTTTCAGTCCGTAACACTTGAGAAAGTTTATCCAAGTTCGGCCATAAAAAAAGCAGCGATCTTCTTGGTTCATGAACCCAACTCGGAACTTATATCCATGGCTTGTCTTCACTGTGACCATTAAACTAGTGTATTCAGTTATGGCAAGGCCGAGCATCTTGAGTACATGTGTTCTGGCAGAGCAAATAATACACTGCAGGAAAAATGATATGAGAACACAGCATGTTCAAAAAAAAACCACCCTCCCGGATAGAAAAGAGGATTCTAGGAACATACTGTGCGCGTTTCAAAATGTTGTGTTAGGATGAGAAGGAACAAGTGTGGCGTCTCGCCGAGGGCGCAGAAACCTATAGGGTACTCGCACTTTGGGCACTACAAATGAAACACACTAGATTCAGTAGGAAGAAAAATGCATCAACGGCGGCGGCTGCCATCCTAGGATTACCTGCGACCAAGGGACTTGGATTTATCGGGGATGGATGAAGAATTCGTACCTGGTTCTCCATGAGAAAACCCTATGCAATCGCCAAGAGGGGGTTTTCTCTGAACAAGCAGACGAGGGAGAAGGGGATTCAGGCCTAGTGAAATATTGCCGCTTCGTCCGTGCACCTTACTGCTAAAGCTGGAAGGGGGGTTGTGATTTGACGACTCATTGGGCATTACTGCGGCGCTACGACCGGGGTGTGTCTACCGTGAAGTTGTGCACTCTAATTTGTGCATATGGCACGTGGACCCCGTTGCCGGTTGCCCCACATATCAGCGAAAGGAAGTAGAAAGACAGGAGTAACTAGTTACACATAAATATATTTTTTGACAGAGAGATACTCCCTCTGTAAAGAAATATACAAATCTTTTATATCATAGATAGGCTCACCTTGCCGAGAAATATACTCCCTCTGCAACGCACGGGCATTATGGGGGTTCAGCTTTTTTTATAATACTCAGATAGGCTCACGGTTCTGGACTTTGGGCCACAGGCCGACCCTGCATGTTTGGGGGCCCATGTGTTCTGCCTCAGCGCTTTTCATATTGCAAGCGATCGGTACGGCACTGGTTTTAGATGCTGTCGCAAGGCGAATACACAAAATTGAATAAAGCACGGCAACTGTTGGAATGAAATCGAATGACAGTTCCTAACCAGCAATCAGAGTTGCAATTCTATCAACGATATACCAGGTGATAAATAGTACTGTCGTACTACTTATACACACAGGACACTTGTTTCACCATGCCAGATTATTACATCAAAATCTCTCAGAGGATAGATTAGTTCGGCAGTTGCGTGCTGCTACTAAAGAATTTCAAGGTTGATTTGGACCAGCTCTCCTTGCCGAGAAAGTTCGATTTTGACATCATCCCCTACCGCAAGATATGATTTAGATTTGAACCTTGACCATCCTTTAGCATCAATCATCATGCGACCATCCTTTGTACTTACGGTATATTGAGCAGGTTCATTCACACAAAGGCTGCGCATGGTAAGAGAAACTTGGCCGCGGTCGCCCGGATTGTTGAACGACTCCCTCGTTGCTCTAGGGATTCTCTGTTTGCAAACAACAAGACATATCCAAACAGTTAGATCAACACAGTGAATCATGTGAAACAACATGGAAAGAAAAAAGAACGAAGCACTTGGGCGGCCAATGCTTACCAAGAAGGTGGACATGTCAGTTTTTGTAAGGACTTTGGTATATGAAGTGCGAACTGCAGCCCAGTCTGTTGCCGGTGCAACTGCACGGGCCGGAGCAGATGCAAGTGCAAGTGTTGGTGCAGGTGCCGAAGCCGCTGCTGCTGCCGGAGATGGTGCTCCTTGTAGAGCTGGTGCCGGTGTCGGAGCAGGCGCCGGTGTCGATGCCTGATCCTCCGGTAGATCAGACTGATCTGCTGACGCGGTTGGTGCCCAATCCTCAGCTGGATCAGACTGAGCTGCTGCCGCTGTTAGTGCTAGAGCAACCACCGGTGCTCGATCCGTTGCTGAAGGTGGTACCGATGTGCGAGACAGCAGCGATCGTGTCTGGTCTGCTATGATCAGCTTTCTAACTTGACTAGGATCCGTGACCATGATCCAGTTTTTTCTTCATTTCTTTTAAACGCGAGAAGGACTAATTGTGGCATTTCTGTTAAACCAAACTGCAGTTCATCATAGGGATTTAGCTTGTACTCAGACAACAGACTGGTCCAATTTTTTCCAGTAATATAAGTGATGGACAGTGCCTTCGTTACTGACACGACATAAGAAGTGAAACCTACAAAAATAGCCATCGTAGAGCAACCCAAACGGTTTATGCTGTGATGAATGTCACATGGCAAAACCTGCATAGTAAAATTGCAGGAAAAGAAAGAAAACATGACATTAAATCAATAAGATTTAGACAGTAAATCAATAAGATATACTTGATGTGACACGAGTGAATCCTTACCAGGAAATCACTATGTTGAAGTACTAAACAGAAGATTGATCGTCCAACTACGGGTGACATGCAGGGGCCCCGCCTACTCCCACAAGCAGGACAGTCCAAAGGTCGTGACAAATCGTATGGACCGAATATCCATGGGACTGGAAATCCTGGTGGGTGCGATAAACCCTGCAATGCATACAGATATTGGAGTGTAACCATAATTGATAAACCGTCCTCACAAAAAATATGATCTGGATACTTCAAAATATATAGACTGAATTGAGTGGACAGACATTAACATAGACCGTTCTCAGGACTGACCACACACCAAAAGCGGCAGTACTAATAAACAATACAGGGCTCACAAACACAAATCAAGTACTGAACAATAGTACTTACTACAGACAAGCAAAGTTGCACTAACTAAACTATGCAGACTATTTCTTGCCACCGACCTACGGGATGAACCCCGCATAACTGACTAGGCCATGGACTTCGTGTGAGATGTCTACATACACCATCACCATCTTGTCAACCTTGGAGAACCTAACAGAGTGGTCTTTCCACTCATAAACATGATGATGAAGACAAGCCGCATCAGATTTGTTGGGAAGCTTTACAATAACCACACCCTTCATAATCGAAGGCACAACCAGGAAATTTTTGTGGTCAAGTACAACCTCGAGAACACGCCTGACAATAAAGCTACAGGAAAACACTAGTTCAGGACACGTGGCGACAAGGACATAGCAGCTGGATAGTTCAGCAGTAGAACTCATCATCAGGTCTTCCAGTTCACACGACATGACTTTGAGAACTTCATCTCCACCGCGGACCCGGTTCTAATTCAAACAGAAACCATCTTTTATTACTACCTCCGTTCAGAAATATAAGATGATTTTCGATATTATACTCCATAAAGTAGTTGAAAGGTAGCATTGATGTTCATAAAGTACTGAGTTAAATATACCCTCTTCAAAGGTTACAAGTTAATGAGGCAAATATACCCTCTTCAAAGGTAGCATTGATGTTCATAAAGTACTCCCTCCGTCCCAAAATTCTTGTCTTAGATTTGTCTAGATACGAATGTATCAAGTCACATTTTAGTATTAGATACATCCATATCTAGACAAATCTAAGACAAGAAATTTGGGACAGAGGGAGTAGTTGAAAGTAATCTATAAGAAATCAGTGTCAACCTCTCGCATGTTTTGGTCAAAAGAGGAATTTAGAACCGTCATTTGGCACACTAAAATCACATGCAAGATCACCCAGAAAGTTGTACTACCAGTACTAGTACTGCGTGTTAGATGAAAAAACACGATCAAGATCGAGAAAAGGATCGTCAACAAGAGACATTACCTGGACTTGCTTAACGAGGGATCCCGGAGAGGGGGGCTTGGACAGGGCGATGGCTTTCATCTTGTTTGCGGTAGTCTCGGCGGGGTGCTTGCGCTTCTTCGTACCATGAGCCTCGACGGTTTTGGCCAGAGCCATAGACATCACGTCGGCCGGTGCTCCAACGTCCATCCAAGAGAGGAAGCTGAGAGAGAAGAGTGAATGGAGGAACAAGATGAGGGAGAAGCGAAGCGAGTGGGAGTTTTCTTCAAGAGAGGAAGCTGAGAGAGAAGAGTGAAATGATGGTTGCTTCGTCCGTCCAACTTACTGCTGGAAAGGAGGGGGTTTTGTGATTTAACGGTTCATTGGGCATTACTGCGGCGCTTCGATCGGGGTAGTCTACCGTCACTCTACTACGGAGTAATTTAGTGCATGAATGGTGGACCCAGGTGCTGGCTGTCCCACGTCGGTGAAAGTGAGTAATTTAGTGCATGGCTAGAGGAGGATCCACACGGTAGAGCGTGTCCACTGTTTTTCTGAAGAAAAAAATGATTACAACAAGCATTTCCACTCTGACGACGGAGGAGTGCGAAACACGGCAGCCACTTGAACATACACAATGCTCCTACTACTAGGCATGTGCAGTGGTTCATACGTCAGTACTACACAATCTTGTTGCTAGTGTAGTAAGATATGACGATAACAAATGATGTTGTGCGCATGTCAACTACTCCTATATGTAACATAGCACCGCTTTTTCGACTGTCCGGTCGATAATGAACATGAACCATATGAACCATGAACCATGAACATGAACCATATGAAGCACGAATAGTGTTAGGCAGGGTGTATGAAGGGTGCACGGGATGGGAGCAAAAGTTCCCTTCTCGACCCACTTTTGGGTGTTTGGTAGAGTGCATGAAGGGTGCATGAGTCCACATTAGTAGGTTGACAAAAATACACGAAGAGGAAACAACTATATTGAGATGAGAATGCAACCAAACACACCCACACGCTTTGTGCTACGGCGACTGATCTGCACCGTCTGAGTTTGATCCAACGGTCATGTTGCACCGAGACATGGACATGCCCATGCAGAGGGCGCCTAAACACCACCGAAGTCCCTCTACTTCTCGAGGTGCATGACGTTGGTGATGCAGGGTGGAACCACCCGCAGAGCCCGCTCCCGGTCGACGGGAGCCAGCTCGTCAAAGACGGCGTCCAATGGCACGAATGGATTTCGGTGACGGAGCCCTGAAAGGATTCGGCCGGCAACAGCGACAGCAGCCCGCAACCCCTCCTTGTCCAGCTCAGCCCCCACCATCACGCGGAGACGGCTCAGCTCCTCAGAGATATAGGTGAAGAAGGAGACTAGGTCAGGCAGCTGCAGCTCGTTGAAGTCGACCGGGTGGTCGAACGGGTTTAGCCCGACGGCCGGCATCATCGCGCTGGCACGACGGTAGGCATCGCGCAGCCGCAACACGTGCGTGGCAACTTGGTTCACCAAGT
Organism: Aegilops tauschii subsp. strangulata; assembly: GCF_002575655.3. NCBI lineage: Eukaryota > Viridiplantae > Streptophyta > Magnoliopsida > Poales > Poaceae > Aegilops > Aegilops tauschii. Next base: position 27,007,095 of record NC_053037.3, on the reverse strand, counting down.
GGCTGAGGCGATCCTGGACCTCGTCACGATCGGCCCGCTCACGCTCCAGCCGGCTCCCCTGATGGCCTATCGTATCTCCCACTTTCTGCAGCAATGCCACCGACGCCTCGAGCATCTTTGTGGTGGACGCCTGCCGCTTTTGAAGCTCCGTGAACTCCCGCACATAACGGAGGAGCATGGCACTCCTCTCCTCATTGAGCTCATGGAGCTCCACGTCCTTGGCTCTGAGCTACGCATCCTTGGCATGGAGCTCCTGTGTCAGGCGCCTCACCTCGGACTCCGTGATCTGCTGCGCCGCCATGGCACCAGGTAGAAGCAATGGGGAGAGGAAGCAAAGGGGGCGAAACGGCTGAAAGGCAATGCAATCTACGGGAAGGCGGAGGGAGCCAGCCGAGGAGCGGGGAATCTTTTGGTTTTCACCATGGTAAAACACCAGTCGACGACTTCTCACATCAGGGAGCAGTGGGTTTTATAGGCGGAGTCATCGTGACTAATTGCTGCCGCGCCTGCTCCTGTCAATCAAAAATTAAAAATCCTGCCGCGCCTGCTCCCGTCAATCAAAAAATTAAAAATCCTTCCGCACCCAAACACCAGAGCAACGCCGCGGTGGATATTTAAATTTACCTGCCGGCAAGTAGATAAAAAAGGGGTGAAAAAACAAATGTGGCGGCGGCCTAGCTAATCGGTCGAACTAGCCCAACTAGCTAGCCACCGTGCTTCACTGATGTACTCGGCAGGAAAGGTGGTCTTTCCTGATTTGACGACTCATTTACTTGCTTCGGCGCTACGACCGAGGAGGACCCAGAAAACGCGCGGTAGGGCGTCCCACGTCAGGAAGAATATATGCGTGCACCACCCGGGAGGACCCCGAAACCGCGCGATAGGGTGTGCCACGTCTCGGCACGGAGGAAAAATGTGCGTGTAAAAATATACTGTATCAGACGTAGTACCTATGGTTTGACCTCGGGACCCAGCCAGTCGGTCGAAAACACCCCACTAGCCACACGGCTTCATCATGCAAACGTGGCACGGAGGATAGATGTGGTTAGCTCCGTCTCGACCAGCCACAACGTCTCTTGTTCTAGGCGATTCTTCTATTTTCCAAGATTTTTTTAGTTGTAATAACACCACGGCAAGCTAGCGCCGCTCTTCGTGTGTGCCCGTGCAAAGGTTAGATGATCGAGAGAAGAGAGATTGAGATCGCAGACCTGGGACCCACCAGTAAGTGAGACAACGGTCATGCACGTATTGACGAGGCACTCCCTCTACTCTACTCAACGCAAGTACTGTATAAAATTAAGTTATGGGACAAAGCCAACAACCGTTGTTGTTTCAGGCTATCGACTTACGCTTTGTAGTCCAGGTTTCCTGTACGAATCTCGTCTTTCAGATTTGTTAGTTTTAGGTCCAAATTTGATTATTGACAAGTGGGACCCCGTGTGTTGTTCCGATATTTCAGTGTAGGATGGTTTGTTTCAACAAACACTTTGCGCGGTTAGACAAGTAACGGCACGAGTTACACATATTTTGCAAGTTTACGAACAAAAATGACAGCGGCATAGAATATCACATCCACCCCGCAGATTAGATACTATGGTGATACGAGTTTTTACACCGTTGGAAGTGGGATCCAATGGCTTGGGAGTAGTCTTTGTAATTATGCGCAATTTCCAAACTCTCCAAAGGTTTTTTTGCAAATAAAACATTCAGACCTCATGTGTGCCGCTGTATCTTCGATCCAACGGCTCCCCGTTGCTCATATTAGGTGCTCCCCGTAGCTTAATTACCCGCTACAGTGATATGAGCATCTAGGTCGTATGATCAGTGATCAGATGGCACATGCGTAGTACTTGTACTTTCTGCGCATTTCCCAAACTCTATCAACCGTATATTGCAAAAACATTCAAACCTCCTACTGTGGGCCGTTAGATCTCAGTGAACTCGTATCACCATAGAATCTACGGTGCGAGAGCACCTCATATTCTCCCGTGCGAGAAAACATAAGGTGCTATCGCAGCTTGGATGCTACGGTGATACGAGCTTGGAGGTCGTTTGATCTGAGATCCAATGGCATCTGACCAGTCTTTGTGCTTGTAAGCAGTGGCCGAACTCTTTTGGGGCTTTTCTGCAAAAAACCATTCGAACCACCGAGGAGGTGTTGGGTCACAAATCCAACGGCTCCGAAGAGCTTGTATCACCAAAGCTTCTAAGGTGTGGTAGCACATGATATTCTTACATACAGGAGAATATGATGTCCTCCTTCATCTTAGATGCTACGGTGATACGAGCTTCAAGGTCGTTGGATATGGGATCCAAGGGCATCTGAGTAGTTTTTGTACAAATTGTGTGCAACTCTCAAACTGATCAAGGTTTCCTGCAAAAATATTAAGACACATCATGTGAGCTGCTATATCTCAGATCTACAAGCTCCAAGCAACTCGTATCGGCATATAACATCTAAGGTATGGGGGAACATGATATTCTCTCGGGGAGGAGGGGTGGGGGGTGCACAACCAATCGGTGGTTGGGAGGGTGGGGACAAATATAATCTAAACAACCCTAAACAGAGCTCCACAATTTTACCTAAGGTCGAGGGGTTGACCCCCGACAATCATAGCTCCGCCTAAACACAACATTTGCATGTACTATAGTACTAGACTTAATATTCATGTTTCAGTTTCATGTTCATTTTAAATATTGAACTGAGGACCATGGATGTCTTACATTTTACTCCCTTTGTTCCTAAATATTAGTCTTTTTAGAGGTTTCAAATGGACTGGCACATACGGATGTATATAGACATATTTTAGAGTCTAGATTCACTCATTTTGCTCCGTATGTAGTCACTTGTTGAACTCTCTAAAAGACTAATATTTAGGAATAGAAGGAGTATTTTTCAATTCGTGTCATACATGCATGGTTTGGAAAAGTAGATGCACTATACTTATTGGATTGTTGTTGTGTTCGTGCGTGTGTGTCTCTCTCTGTGTGTGTGTGGTCATATGCATGATACATACAAAGTTTTCTCACCTCCATATTGTTCATCTTTTAAATTTGAATTTCATTGGAAAACTTACTAGGGATACCATGAAATGTGAAATCCACGCTGAGATCACTATATCACAAACTCAGTCTAATTCAACAACTCGTCATAAATCAATTACCACGTTGAGATTAGTATTTGCAAGGAAAATACGGGTCTTGTAATACACATAGATTCGTTCGGCAATTTAAAAGGTTCCTTTCGTATTCTCGAATGGTAGGACCCAACGGCGTACCAGCCAGACCTTGGCTCGTGTTGATCCTAAAAAAATAAAAAACCAGGCTCGTGTCCTTCGGTGGCGTGCGTGGTACGCACATTAGGCAACCCCAACCAGTCGAGCCTCAGCGTTTCAAGTCGAAATATCTGGCGGCCAGAATTCCAGCGCTAGGAAATTCCCCTCATGTCCCCGGTCCATAATGACTACCGATGAACAACGGAGGGATGCTTTAGTAACTAGACAACGTTACCTACCGTGCCGAGCACGGTTCAATTCCCTCGGTCGCCGCTCATCAAGGTCACCCGTCAATTGCATTGCCTAGTACTACTACTCTACACCAGGATGAGCACAGAATTGAGCCCGTTTGTTCGTGCCTAGTACTTGAGTTAATATACCAGGCAATGCACTGGTACGTGGCCTGGGCAGACAGCTAGTGACCAAAACAAAACAGTAGGCATATTTTGGTCATAAACGTCTACGACCTTCTCACAGAGAAGGTCGTTAATTTCAGTTTACGACCGCCAGCTTTTGACCTTCTGTTTTTGGTCACAAAAAGGTCGCAAATGAAAACAATGACCTTTCAGTGAGCAATAGTCAAGGTCACAAGTTGACATATTTCTTGTAGTGTCAGGCAATGCACTGGTACGGAGGGATTATCCTTTTACTCTGCATATATAACTTGTCTGAAGTCTAACTAAGCAAAATGTTTGACCAAATCCTTTCTTAAGAAATACAACAGGACAGATGTACGGCTTGAAAATTTATTGCATGATGCAGCTTATGATATTGTTTCTAATCCTGGATCTTAAATTTCAGAAATTCCAAAAGTGAGCATAAATTCTTGAAACTGAGCATGGTCATGTGATATGGCACAAATATTACTTCGTAAGTTTTTTATTCAATTTGAGACAAGCTTCTTAAGACAAGTTGCACAAATGAAGAGCCAAGGTATTTTGGAACAAAGACCTGTCACGTTAAGGCGAACACTTTCACTATTGAAACCTTGGGCGTTTACGTGCCGCCACGAGTCCCCGCTTCTCATCGGCAGGTGTCGTCCGAGCAAGCGTGTGAGTCGACGGGAGGCGTGCAACCAGACCATTGCGCTGGCTGTCAGGGAGGCGTGCAAGCAGACCGCTGTGCAGGCTCACCGGGAGGCGAGCCCTTTAACCAGGCTCCGCCGCCCACCGTCATCCCAACTGCTCCCACTTTTAATGTCGCCGGCGCCGCATTTTAAAATCAACCCCGCACTACCCGGTATCGCTACAATCTTCTCTCTTCCTCTCCGATTCTCCTGTCGTCTACCTCCAACTAGCCTGACCTAAACGTACGCCATGCCGCATCACGATGGTCTGCCCTTAGTGTTCCAGTTTCCCGAGGAAGACACCAAGCCGGAGTCTCAAGAACTTAAGGCGCTTTGGGACGAGCTTGAACTGGCCTTACGGGAAGACGCCGCGCCTGTCCCCGCTGCCGTTCCGGCTCCCGTCACCCCGACTGCGCCAGCGTCCATCCCAGTGGCATTGATGGGCTGGGAGCCGCACATTGTCGCCGAGCTTGATCCCACGGGGTTCCACGAGGTCCCCGCCGACTTTCACGCGCCCGTGCACCTGCCAGCGCATGCGCCTGCGCGTGCACTGAGGCGCACGCCCATGCCGGTGCCCGTGCACCTGCCAGCGCCTGCGCCTGCGCGTGCACTGACGTGCGCGCCCGTGCCGGTGCCCGTGCACACGAATGTCTCCGCCGCGCCGTTGACAGCGCATGTCCCCGCGCGGGTGCCAGTGCCCCCCTCAACGGAATGGATGGCCGCCGTCGACCGCTTCCTTGCACCAACGCCAGTCGCCTCCTCCTGCCAGTTGACTCGCTCCAAAGTCCAGAACATTTTGGCCTTCCTTGAAGCTAGGACAACATCCAGGAGTACGCCAACAACGGCGCAAGATCCCGCCGTCGTCGTCGGTCAATGGCCCAACGACACACAAAGCACGGCAGAGGAGCCGCTTCCCACGGCAAGATGCCCCCGCCGCGGCCGCGCAATCTAAATTTTCCATGAAAAACGTTCGGATTGCCATGCTTAAAATCCGAACGTTTATCATTTCCGTTTATTTGATATCGATCGTCGTATAATTTAAATTCGGAGTCAGACTGAACGAAATCTATGGTTTGATCGATTGAATGTTCTGCTAGAGCCGTATCAAATTAAATATTAAACGTCATCAAGCCACATGTATTCCTTGTCATCCAACGACCTAGACTGCTTCAATGTCGAGCGCTCAACACGTTTAGCGTGCAGTTAATTTCATGCCAAAAATAGTGCTAATCACATAATAACACGCAAATAATATCCTAGTACTTAATATCCGCATGCACTTAATATACTTCCAAATTAACGTGCATTGCACGTACACACTGACTAGTGCTGCTAGTACGTGAAACTGGTGCCGTGACTTATGAACGCGTCCAGATATGGTCAACGGCAACATTGCCCGCGAGTTCTTCGTGTTTGCCCGTGCGTCTAAACGCAGAAGGGGAGGAGAGAGAGAGAGCACACATGGAACCCACCAGTAGGTGAAGGCGAATAGTACTAAAAATAATATTACATGTTATTCATTAATTAGGCTGTGGTAATATAAAAACATTATGTGAACAAAGGGGGGTACAACAAACATTGCTGTTCTACGTATGTTGCCTATTGACGTGCGGCTTGAAGGCCCGGTCGCATGTTCGATCCTCGTCCTTTATTTTTTAATGTGTATATGGGTCCAAATTTGTTTCATGACATGTGGGCCCCTCGGTGTGTAGTTTGTAGCACTTTAATTCGTGGGTCGAAATTTTTTCCATTCCAAGTGGACTATCGGTGTGTAGTTTTGTAGCTTATTTATAATAATTAAAGGGAACAACATAGTTTTTTCAATAATACCATGGTGCAAAGTTGAAGGCGAGAAAGGACGTGCGAGAGAGCGATGACCGAGCTAGAGGGAAATCAACTAGGGGAGTTGCGGGGGTTGCAACGGTGTTTGGAGTAGTTGTGGGCCGAATGCTACGAAAATATAATCTAAACCAACCGGAATAAATGCCTACACAAATTAATCCAAGGTTGGAGTGCCCCTCACAATGTAAATAGCTCCGGCTTTGCGAGGGATGGAGAGGTAGTAGCTTCAATGCGTGGAAGATACGGTGTGAGAAAGCGAGGTCAATCGAGAGACATATAGATAGAGAGACAAAGTGAGTGTGGTCCGACATTCATTGAACAAATATATATGCTCTGGAGAGATATTGTCCGATTGAGCTTTTGGCAAGGGTGAGGGCTGTAAGATAGAGCTTGAGAGATGATCCAGTCACAGACGTGTAGATATATTTTGTGCGTGGGAGGAAGCAAGGTCAAGCGATCACATAGGGTCGCCATGCGATCGAAAGAGTGAGACGGGTTGGAGAGAGTGACCTAGATAGACAATGTGCGTGAGAGAGTATACAATGTGAATAGGTCGAATTGGGCTCAAACATGGTGATATATCTTTTTGTCCGAGAAAGAGCGAGGTCAATCGAGACATACAAAGAGAGAGAGAGAGAGAGAGAGAGAGAGATTGAGTGAGCGTGGCCCACCATGAGGTCGAAAGAGTGGCGGCGGCTTGGATGGACTGACCTAGATAGACAATCTGCGTGAGAGAGTATAGAGTGTGTCGATCGAGGCCCGAACAGGGAGATATATCATTTGTGTGTGAAAGAAAACGAGGTTAAACGAGACTCAGATAAAGAGAGCGATATTGAGCGAGTGTGGCCCGCCGTGCGGAAGAAAGAGTGAGACAATCTCGAGGGAGTGACCTAGATATACAACGTGTGTGCGTGCGCACGAGAGGTTGGGGGGGCTAGATAGGCAATGCATGTATTTAGCGCGAGAGGGTGAGAGGGAGAGGGGAGAGAGAGAGAGCTCGGCATGGGGTGCAATGGCGGGTGTGTGAGGTATATACATTTGGTAACAGAGTGGAAAAAGGGGCTGTGTAGTTGAGAGACTTAGAGATCGAAACATGGAGAGAAAGAATGAATGTGTGTTGGAAACCGATAGCTTCCTAAGGTGGTTAGGAGAGGAAGATTGACCAATACAGGAAGTATGTAGCGTTTGTGCGGGGCGGGGGGGGGGGGGGGGGCTAAAAACAACATTTGAATGTACATAGTACGAGACTTAATATCGATGTTTCAATTCAGTGTACATTGTAAGATTTGAACCGAGGACCATGCATACGGGTAATTATTTCGAATTCGTGCCATACTAAGTTTCGACAAGTTGACATTGACTCAATTTGTTGTGCTTTTTTGTAGGTCATATGTTTGAATCCATACAAAAGTTTTCTCACTACCATGGTGTTCATCATATACATATGAATTTGTATTAAAAAAGTAGCATGGATACAGTGAAATGCGAAATCCACGTTAGAATTGGAGATCGCTACGTGACACACACTCTAATTCAAATAACTAATTATGTTACACACACTCTAATCCACATTAGCGTGGATACCGTTTCGAATTTTTTTTCAAATAACTCCTCATTAATTAATTTAGAGTACTCCCTCTGTTCACTTTTATAAGACCTTGAAGACATTTCAGACAATGTGCAAAACAGTTCATTTTAAGTTGTCTGAAACGACTTACAAAAGTGAACGGAGGGAGTATCTCGTTTCGAATGACTAATTATTGCAAGGAAAACACGTGCATGGTAATACATACAGATTCGTTTGCATTCTCAAATGTAGGCGCACCAGGCAGACCAGGGTCGTGTCGGGGTGGACACTGCTTCGGTGCCTTAAAGGCACCTGCCTTTGGGTCACTGACATGTGGGCCAGCCACCTGTTGGGCCCACATGTCATGGACACAAAGGCAGGTGCCATAAGGCACCGAAGCATAGTCCTATTGGGGTGGTCGCGTGTGTCGGACGGATGCGTAGCACCCATCCACCCACCCCCCTCCCTCCCTCCCCCACTCCCCCACCCCCTACCCCCTTCCCGCCCAAAAAAGGACGACGACAAAATAAGTTTGCGCTTCCACGTTTCGGATTGAAATATCTGGCGGCCCCAATTCCAGCCCTGCAAAATCTCTTTTCTCCACCGTCCCCTTCCGCGCACAGATTGCTCAAATCCCTAATTCGCCGCCAACCCAAGCAAAGTTCGAATCGCCCCTCGTCTCGTCTCTCTCCCCACCTCTGTGCTGGACGACGACGACGAAGACGACAATCGCGCTTCACCACCGCGCCGGAGCTACCTCATCTACGCCCTCGTCCACCGCACTGGGTGGTCCATCGACAACGTCGGCCGCCGTAAACGACGTGCCTCACAGACACAGAGTTCTGCCGCATCAAGTGTGCTTCACCGATGTCGTCTCCTAGCTCACCGGGGCTACTTCACAGAGCACATCGTCGCACCTCCGCCACCCGAGGCCATTGGGGCTTCACCAACGGTCTCGTCCACCACATCGTAGCGCTCCGCTGCCACTCAAGATCTGCATCCGTGCGCGGCCAGCCAACGCCAGCGCATCACCCTCAACGGCTCTGAAGTGACCCGCACTCTAGCTAGGTGAGCATGCCCAAACGCCGGCCCGAACTAGGTATCCACACATCACTCCCTTGTGCACTGTTCCGACGATGTTTGGATATCCTTTCACTGCTCTCTAAGTTTACACGCCTATGCAACTCTGACTTTAACTCTTATTTCTTCTGGAGATATCATCTGAAACAAGCAAATCCATTTTTTAGCGAAGCATGACGGCGCTACGGGATCTGGTACACATCCTGCACACCCTATAACCTTGTAAGTATCTGTCCTCCGGTACAACATCAAGGTCGATTCCTCTTATTTGATCAACCATTCGCCGTGTCAAAAATGCAGAGGGGGATGCAAGGAGCACAAGGCCTGCACATCCAAGCAAGTGGTAACATGGACTTGTACATGGAACATCCCAAGCGCAAGCAGAGCTGTAGTGAGCCTGTACAACGAGCTAGCGCAAGTCCCTCCATTTCATTTAATTCGTACTGGCATTCGTGTATGATTTGTGTGCAGTGGAGGATCCACGAATTCAAGTTACCAGGGGCGAACATTTAACTTAAAAAATACGAAGGCACTTGCACTCCGGAAATCAACATAACTTGAGAAATGTGAAGCTACATGTACTTTGAAAACCAGCTAATGATCCAAAGTAGTTCAGATTACAAACACTAAATGATGTAAGCACCAAAAAACACAAAATGCAACATGGTGTACAAGGACTACAAACATGGTCTATACCTGCTTGAATTATTCGTTCTCTGGCTGAAAATATCGAAGTGTAATTGCACCTATAACCAGTGATCAAACTGCATATCAATATATCTATCCTGCACAAGTATGCCAATAGTTTAAAACAACAGATTAGAAAAGTGTTTATGCTATGTTGTCATGATACGAGGATTTTCTGGTAGATGGCCTCGACGTTTCCTCAAGCTATGAAAATGCACTATAATTTGCTTGTCATCAATGCCTGCAAATCTCTGTCTCTCTCAACATAGTAGATCATCATTAGACACTAAATCCTTCAATGAGCTTGCAAAATGCTTGCATTAGATCCCTCATTAGACACTATATGTTCATCACCAGGAGCATGTAAAATGTTTGCATCAAATCCTTCATTAGCAGTCTGTTCATTAGACACTTCAGGCTCAAGAACAACATGAGCTTGTATGTTTGCACCGGAAACTTGATTAGATACATCAGATTCAGTCAGTTCAGTATTGATTGGGGGAGTTATAAAATAAGTAGAAATTGGTTTCATTTTCTCATAGATTCCCTACATACAAGCAGTTTTACAACACCATCAGGTTTAACTATTGGCCAGAAATTGAAGAGTTGAATTAGATATAATCAGGGATGTGATGTACCTGCTCGTTGCGCATGCTACTCTTGCAAGCTGCGACTGTCCGTTTGCGCAAGCTCGATGCCATGCCCGTGTTGCCGCTGCTGCCTCCCACGCAGGCTACACCCAGGGTTGGATCTTCATCTTCTTGTCCTTCCGTTCGCTTAAAGCCCGGCGACCGCCCTCCAACGAGGGCACGAGGAAGTGCTGTGTCGGTCTGTCCAGCGGCGGCTAGGTTAGGAGCGAACCAGACTGGAAGCTGGAGCGAATGAATTCGGATTTTTGCTGTCGGTCGATATGGGAGGTGCTCGTTTGGGCCGCGAGCCTGCTATAGGGCCTGCCTTGCACTTATGTTATTGGCCCATCCAAATTGAAACATTTTTATTCATTTTTTACATTGCCTGCTCGTGCGTTGGGACGGAGAAAACTAGCATGGGCCAACCTGGACGACTCAAACTAGGTGCACACTTTCCAGCCACCTGAGGCGGCCGCCCATACCAGCCCCTATGGTGGCGTCGCCCCTTTTTGCGTGTATGATTGGATAGTGAAAAATATTCCAGTGGCACTTTTGATTTACCCACAGAATGGTTGAATTGCTCGTTTCTATGAACTGAGTTCGCCAATAATGTGAAGGATGCTAGTCTTTTCACCCTATTGTAGATTGCTTAGATCTCGATATGCCAAAAGTAATCGCATGAAATATACAATAAAAGCCAGTGTGATGTGTGTGGCTACAACTAGTCTGACTACACGTCCTCATATAACATATCATGTAACGCCCCGGATCCGATGCGCCAGGTGTCTGCCAGTTATTCGCTGTCGTTGCCATGTCATTTGCTTGCGTGTCGCACTTTGCCATGTCATCATCTGCATTTCATATCATGTCATCATGTGCATTGCATTTGCATACATGTTCGTCTCATGCATCCGAGCATTTTCCCCGTTGTCCGTTTTGCAATCCGGCACTCCTATCTCCTCCGGCGCCCCTTTTGCCTCTTTTCGTGAGCGGGTGTCAAACGTTCTCGGAATGGACCGAGGCTTGTCAAGTGGCCTTGGTATACCACCGGTAGACCACCGGTCAAGTTTCGTTCCATTTGGAGGTCGTTTGGTGCTCCAACGGTTAACCGGGTAACCGCAAAGTCCGTTTGTGTGTTGCAGCAAAACCCCCCTTCAAACAGCCCCAAAACCCTTCTAAGTCTCCGCCATGATCTCGGTCGTTCGATCACGATCGCGTGGGCGAAAACCGCACCCCGTTTGGACTCTTCCAGCTCCCTCTATCTATAAATAGGTGCCTCCCCCGAAAATTCGCGGATGAATTCCACCCTAACCCTAGCCTCCATGGGGATCCGCGCCGCCGCCAGCCACCTCCCACCTCTCCTCCTCCGCCACTTGGCGCTGTCCCCGCCGCCAGCCACCACCCAGCGCCGCCGCCAAGTCAGCGGAGACGCCGCCCGTGGCCACTCCCCATGCGCCACGTCTCCCTCCCGCGCCCCAACCGCCGCGGCCCGCCCGAGCCCGGGCCAGGCCCGCGATGCCCATCGGGGCCCGCGCCCGAGGCCGCTCTGCGCCGCCGCCCGCAGCGCTCGCCTCCCTGGCCGAGGCGCCCCGCTCGCCTGGCTCCTCCCCATCGTTGCTCCCCGCCGCCTCGTGCCTCCCTCGTACCCCCTCGCTTCCGTGCTGCCCTGGCAGGTCGCCGGAGCAGCTCCTCCGCCCCGCCGCCATCCTCTGGAAGGCTAGTCGCCGTCGCCCCCTTCTCCTTCTCCTCCTTCGGCTCTCTCCCTCACCGTATCTGCACCGCAGGGAACCGCCGCCGCCGCCCTTGGAGCATCACCGTCGCTGGATCCGGCCATCTCCGACGTCCGCCGCCTCCTCGCCGGCCTTCCAAGCCCCGCCGGAGCCCCCCCTGTTCCTGCGCCGTCGCCGTGCCATGGCCTCGGTCGGCCTCGTCGGGAAGGACGGCGCCCTCACCGCCGCCACGTGGGCCCCGCGGCCCAGCCGAATCACCTCCAAGGCCCAGCCGAACTCCCCGCGGCCCAGCCCAGCGTCGGGCGCTGCCCCGGCCTGCCTCCTCCTCCTTCTAGGCCGAAGCCCAATGGGTGAGCGCCATATTCCTCGCCCGCGGCGCTGCTTAACTATTAGACGCTCGTTCTGTTTTTTTCGTCTGTTAAAACTGCCAAGTCCCTGGGTTTGCATAATATGTGAGCTTGTTTGACCTAGTGTAACTCCACGCATAATGCTCCGTTTCGCGCGTGTGATATATCAAAATGTTCGTCTCGTGATGCTCTACATTTGGTTCCATTGCACCATGTTCATTAGAGTCCATCTTGATGCCTAAATCATCGTTGCAAGAGTGCTAGTTGCTGTTGTCTGCTGGTTCTTATCAGAACTTGGAGATTTGTCATTTTTGTATCATTTAATATGTGCATATTATGAGTATGATCTCTACATGTGTTTTGTTGTATGCCACGCCATCTTTCCAGAGGTGTATGCCATGTATTTTTGTGATCTCCGTGGTGACTAGCACAAGCATGCAAAGTAGGCTCCGTAATGTTCCTGATTTCAGGGACTTGGTGATTTCTCCAAGTCCTTGTCTGCTGTTATTTTGTTTCCATGTAAACTTGATGCTACAGAGAGATCCATGCATATTTTGGAGATATTCAGTAATGATGTTTTGTAGCTATTATTGTAATAGATCCATTCATCCCCTTGTTTGCAATTATGGTGTGCCATAGTATGTCTCAATCTTGCTCTACTTTTGCTATAAAATATTTCTGGCAGATTCTTAACATGATATTCATTTTTGCCAAGCTTGTTGTAGTTGATCCATACATGCTATGCTTTTGTTCTTGCCATGGATAGCTTCTTAAACATGCCAGATTGCTATAGATATGCTTGTCTTGTCATGCATTACTTTGTGGTGAGTGCATCAAGCTCACCAAGATGCCTTCATATTATAGTTTCTGCCATGCTTTGTTTTCTGCCCTGTCTGGAACCTGATAACGATACTTGCTATGTTTACATGCTTGCCATCGTATCTTATTTTCCTTTTTGGCTTATGGTCAGTAAGGGACTTTTGTTATATGCTTTGAGTAGAGTCATGCAATGCCTTTCTTTGCTATGATAAGTTCCTGTAGCATGTTGATTTCGTGCTCTGAACATTGCAACCTGATGTTATTTCTGTCATGCCCAGTAATTTTGCTAAGTCTGTGAACCTGTTATTATTTGCAATCTTGCCATGTCCTTTTGAGCATGTTCTAATGATTTCTGGAGATAGCTCAGTATTCATGTTTTGTTGTGCTTTACCTGTACATCATGTCGATGCCTTTGGTTTTCATGTTGAGTTGCTGTAGCATATTGTTTTGAGGCTTGTATTATGCCTAGTTGCTGTTTTGGACAGATTGTTGCTATGTCTTGTTTGGAGTGTATGTGTTGCACCGTTGCTCCGTTTCGAGCATGCTCTATATGAAACTTGCTTACAATTGTATGTAGTTCCATATTATCATGTTGCACCCTTGTTTTGAGGTGTTTGCTTGATGTTTCCATGCATTTTGCATCCATGCCATGTTTACCTTGTTTTGCTCATATCTTTTAGGCCGTAGCTCCGAATCTAATGAACTTTATATGGAACTTGACTAGAATTTCGTGTAGATCATCATCGTGCTCTTTAACTTGCTGTTTAACAACTTCAACTTAATGCTTGTTCAGTTCTCGACCAATTTCGAAATTTGCATATGAGGACTTACCGGATTTGTTATGTGCTGTTTCCGGCCTCGTTTAAACTTGCTTTGATGTGTTGCTCTTGTATGCATCATCTCTTGTCATGAGTAGCTTCATATAGACCTGTCATGCATCATTCTTGTTTGAGCATCATGCCTTGTTTATGTGAGGTGTGTTTACCTTGTTGTGTGCTTCTCCTCGATAGTTCCCGTGTCGTTGCGATCGTGAGGATTCGTTCGTCTTCGTGGCTTCATCTTCTTCATGGACTCGTTCTTCTTCCTAGCGGGATTTCAGGCAAGATGACCGTCACCTTGGATCTCATTACTATCATTGCTATGCTAGTTGCTTCGTTCTATCGCTATGTTGCGCTACCTATTCATTTGCTCTTCAAGCCTCCCAAATTGCCATGAACCTCTAACCTTTGTCACCCTTCCTAGCAAACCATTGTTTGGCTATGTTACCGCTTTGCTCAGCCCCTCTTATAGCGTTGTTAGTTGCAGGTGAAGATGAAGATTGCTCCATGTTGGATTATGTTTATGTTGGGATATCACAATATCTCTTATATTATTAATGCATCTATATATTTGGTAAAGGGTGGAAGGCTCGGCCTTATGCCTGGTGTTTTGTTCCACTCTTGCCGCCCTAGTTTCCGTCATACCGGTGTTATGTTCCCGGATTTTGCGTTCCTTACACGGTTGGGTGATTTATGGGACCCCCTTGACAGTTCGCCTTGAATAAAACTCTTCCAGCAAGGCCCAACCTTGGTTTTACCATTTGCCCAGCCTATTTCTTTTCCTAGGGAGTCGCTCTCTCGAGGGTCATCTTATTTTACCCCCCGGGCCAATGCTTGTCTAAGTGTTGGTCCGAACTAGAGCCCCTTGCAGCGCCACCTCGGGGAAACTTGAGGGCTGGTTTTAGTTGTACGTAGTGCTCATCCGGTGTTGCCCTGAGACCGAGATATGTGCAGCTCCTATCAGGATGTCGGCGTGATGCGCTTCTATCCTTGGTGGGACCTTCGTGTTCCTTTAGGATAGGGTCGCATCTTGGGCGTGACATATCAAGGACGCACCATCTTACCAGATTAACCATTCGACTTACCAATGCAGTGTGGGAAGAAAGAAGTATTGAGACTGCGTATCCAAGCAATTGATGCCATGGACTCCTTCGTACAACCTTGTAAGCGAAAAAGAAGTTGCAGTGTGCCTGTACAAAGAACGAGCGTAAGTTCAGTTACCTGCTTCTCGGAATTTTAGTTAGCCACTTATTGCAAAATTGTTCAATTATGTTGCTTGGCTTAATTTAGTTTGCAACTGATTACATAATGCCACAGCCTGTTAATCATATTGTAGACTGCGCCTATCTATGTGTTTGATACTTACTGTTAAGAATTACCTGTTTGCCTTAACTTAAATATCTACTTGTTTGTTTAACTGCTTTGCTGCTGCAACATCGGGTTACAATGATGCTAATAACTACTTTTCAGCATCCAATTGAAACTCTTTAATTCCTTGTTTGTTTAACTGGTTTGCTGTTATAATTCCCAGTTGAGATGTTTTGCTAACTTCAACTTTTCTGAATCCAATCGGAACTTTAATGGCAAAACTGGTTAGCCCAAGATCAAAGAGCGAGGTCCCCATGGACCTTGCATCATCCCACAGCAGTGGCACCGGCCCAATCGTGCATTATGAATTGCCAACTGCTGATGCTCTAGAGGCTAAACTAGTGGTAGAAAGAGATTCTGCTTCTGCACTTAGAGATGAAGTTGACATGTTGAGGAAGCAAACAACACAATCACAAGCAGTACTCAAGGCAACCATTGAATATTTGGTGGATTTCAAAACGAAGCAAGCTGAGACTGACCAGATTGTTAAGGTCCTGAAGGAAAAAAGGAAATTAAATTCCTACTTGGTAAATCATAGGTGAAATGTTCTTTCCATCGTTGAATAACCTTTGTGTTGTCTGTTCATGTTATCAATCAAACCATTTGTTTTAGAGATCATGTAATAATTATTTTTTTTGTTTTTTGGTTTGTAATTTTATTTGAGCACATGTCTGTATTATTTGATAAGACTCGGAGACATTTCATTTGGATTGCCGTGCCAGACCTACAAATTTGCCAATCGGGCTGAATGTGCATTCAACAATAGTAGTAGTATAGATGGACCATAAGTGGCACGCATCGGAAAGGGCCAAGATGCTGGCTAAAAAAAGGATGTTGTTGTAGCAAAAAAAAAGTAGAGCGGCATGGCTTATGTATGTTAGTTGATATTATTGATCCATATACTCTATAAGTGTTTATATGTCTGTTAGTTCTGTACATTCTTGGTTGATTGACTCGGTATTTGAATCTTGATACATCGCTTGTGTACATATCTAAATGGGAGTACACATTATGGTGCGTGTGACATTTGAGTTGGACATGAAGTGTTCCAAATATTCGAGTTCACCTTAAACTGGATTCTAGCTTCTGAATTTGAGTATCGACATTTGTAAACCATATTCGTATATGACAGTGGAATACATCTTTGTAGTCCTTTTGAAGATATATAAAAACACATAGAATGATTTATAAAGATTCATATAAGAATACAAAATGGATTCGAATTTAGTTGCCAGGGTAAACGAGGATGCTTAGTGTCCCAAAATTCGAAAGAAGCGGCAAAATGTCCACTCCCACATTGGCTGCCCGAAGCCAAGTGTTTGGGAGATGGAAATTACTACCTACCCATTACACGTACAATCCATCGGCCCGATTTCCACTGCTCTAAATAGGGGTAGGTTAGTAACTTCAATTAGACGTGACACGACCGCCTCTGAGCCCATTCCGACACGGTGGGCATCAAACATGGGCGGCAAAACACATTTGATTCAAGCTCGTCCGAAAGACCTCTGTTTCTCCCTCCATTCCCCATTCATACACGGTGGGCGGCAAAACAAACTCGACTCGGCCGAAATCGATGTAGGCAAATATTTTCAATAGGGGCAGGTTTGTAACTTCACTCAGACGTGACACAACCGCCCTACCTGTCAGCCCCGTTCATACACCGTGGGCGCCAACCACGGGCGCCAACCACCCTCTCCTCGCCCGAAATCGCTCTGGGCAAATATTGGCGAGATGCGATATTACCGTCCTATCCCCAACCGACGAGACGTCCAAATTTTAAACGGGGGCTAAGTTCGTAACTTTCCCATATTTCAGATAGGCGCGTCCCAAAAACATGGTTCCCCGTACCTCTCCCTCCATTTTCCCATTCATACACCGTCCGCGCTAGAACACCCCATCCCCACACCAGCCTCCGTCCGCCACCCCATCCATCGCCGCCGTCCTCCACCACATCCATCGCCACCGTCCTCCACCATGCTGGAGCGCCTACCAAGACCGCGTCGTCCACTGCTAGAGATGGACGTTTCCCATCCACGGCGATGGACCAATAGCCTTGCATCGCGTCCTCTCGCTTCATCGGCGCCGTCGTCCTCTTTGCCGGGGCCGCTCACACGACCTACTCTTCCACCGCAACGGGACTTTTCCCCCAATGCACCCGTCTACCGTCGTAGATCTGCTTCAACGCCACCGACAGCCATCGCACCCCTGATGCCTACACGGCACCGCAAGAGAGGTGGTACTTCATATCTCCTCAACCTTTTGATCTCAACCAGAAAATAGTTCTTAACTTGGTTACTCTACTTTCTTTTCAGCTCTAAGAATTTAGTTCTTAGTTCGAAGCAAACAATGGATGCTAAATATCATTTCTCCGGTTTGCAGCTTCAATTCTGCCATGGCACAGCCATAATACGGTTTAATTGATCATGCTTAGGGTTTAATTGATCATGTTGGTTCCGTGGTGGTTTCTTTAATAGAAATCAGAGGGGAAACCCTCTTTTGCTAAAAAAATATGCTTAGAGTTTCCCCCTTTTATGATCACTATACGATCAGAACACGTGCTTCGTGTCATGCAGGGGTTTATAGGGAGACACTCTTCGAGTTGAATCCGCAATGCATTCCATAGATAATCTGACTACTTTTTATGTTTTCATGAATCTCAGATTCTGAACAGCATCATAATGATTATGAGCTTGCGCGCATGAAAAGAATAAAGCAGAACAATGCCATGGCTGTCAAACTTGGCATTAAGGGACTGAAATCAAGTCTGGATGCAATGCAATGCAAATGCTCTCCACCTATAGATTCATGCTCAGAATATGATCCTAACAGTGATTCTGAGCTAGAGGGAGACCTAAGTCAATGTAGCTCCCTAGTGGAGGAGTCAGAGGAAGATGCCCTATCTTATTCACCCATCAAGGTACTTGCTCTAACTTTCCAAGGTTACATTGCTCGCACATATCTTGCAACTGATGCTTTGCATTGCTTCTACTTTGTTGAACTGCCATTAGCTTAGTTTACACATCGTGTATGTGAATACGCCCTGCCTATCCATTTTCAATACATATTCCATCTGTCATCATACCATATTTATCCATTCAAATGCTGTTCTTGTGTATCAGACGTTCAAAAGGAAGAGGGCGATTGCTGATCGTGGAGGAGCACAAGCAAAGTATTTGGAAAAGGTAGTGGCACCTGATAAATCAAATAGCCCATTAGGTGTAGTTGCAATATCACCTGACCCACTAAACACCCCAACTCTAGCAGACTCTAGCCCTACTACACTGGTCATTTCTGATGCCCCAACTCAGCAGACCCCAACTGCAGCCAACAGTACGATTATGCCAGTTGACATAGCACCAGCTGTACGACGCAAAACCCCCATTCCAGCAAAGAGTACACCAAATCCAGTTGCCAAATCCCTTTTCGAACCAGAGAGAGCCCCAATTGCAGCAAATCGGACCCTTGTTCCTTTTCTTCCTAGTTTAGAAGACGAAGCTTATGTTGTTGTCAGGAACTTTGTGCGCATCTTTCCTTCATGGAAAGATTATACCGCAGACACAGAACAATTTCCAGTCTTCCTCCGCAACTTACGCGTAAGTAATGTACTAATGTTATTCATGGTCATTACTGCATATGTTTCCGCTAACAGAAGACACAAGATTTCATTCTTTTAAATAGGAGAGGAGCAAACTGGATTGTGAGGCAAGGGTTGGTTGCGCTTTTCAAGCACTCGTTGATGAAGTATCGTTCCTACCTGAGGCAAGCGCACTTCAATGGCAAGCCTCTGAACGAAATTTCTGTAAAGTCTCCAGTGCTACATTTATCCGACGGTGACTGGAATAATCTTGTTACACATTGGTCTCGGTTGCAGTGTAAGGTACTGTCTATGATATCACATCACAATTTTAACTACATTTCTGCATTTGCCTTAATGTCTCACTTGTATGAAAACTGTTAGCAGAAGAACATTCGTTCGCAAGGGACCACAGAATCTCGCAACTATATTGCACACTGCATTGCTCTTGTGAGTACCTCTTGCCCTGTATGACCATACTTACTTTCATAGCTGTTTGATTATGTAGCATCACTGCACATGTTAGCCTCGTAATCGTCCATTTGGTGGACATTATAAGATCTGTATGGACTCTTACATAAATTTAGAATCAACCCAATGCTTTTGAAGAGGTTTAGCTCTGCAGTCCTCTTGTAAGGACTGAACGTGGTCCATCACTGTACTTACATTAATAGGTACTCCCTCCGTCCCATAATATAAGAATGTTTTGTATAGTACACCAGTGTTCAAAACACTCTTATATTATGGGAAGAGGGATTGGTTCATTTTGTAGCATTCTGCATCTTATCTCCCTCACCCACCATTTACTAAAAAAGATCAGATCTATATTTAATCTTACCAACAAGTAGAATACACAGGCAATGCTAGTGCAAAAGTGTAGCCCATTGCTCTTGTCAGTACATTTTGTCCTGTAATGCTTGTACTTTCAGGGATTGGTAGTTGATTATGTAGCATCAATCTGCATCTTATCTTCATTATCCTCTATCCCTTCCAGTATTGTCATATCTATAATTACTCTCTACAAAATGTAGAGTACAGGCAATGCTTATGAAGAAGATTCTGTGCTGAAATTCTTGAGTTATCCTTCCCTTGACATGGAGAAGGGCATTATAAAGCCGGTGTTAACTGTTAATGTAAGTCAGTCCTTCTAATCCCTTTATCCTCAACTACTGTTTAATTTTCTCATACTCCCTATTGTTTACTGATGTTTAGTTTGCTATTTCTACCAAAATGCATGTTCGCAAGAACCGTAAGTTCTATGTTTTACTTGTAAAACCAAATTCCTTATTCATACCATGCACATTACTTAATACTCCCTATATGTATGCTTGTATTTGTGGATCTATAATCCAGTGTGTGGTGAAGCAGCCCATGTTTGCACCTTGCCATCTCCTGTGTTATCTTACTGATGTGGTTGATGATATGAACAACATGCCATGCACATTATCCAAAATAGATACAATGATTTTCTTTGCCCTTCATCTATGCTTGTTATGTTGACATGGTAATCCAGTAGTGTGGTGAAGCTCCCCGCATTATGAACAATGCCAAATTATGCTATTGATATTTTGAACTTACTCTTTATTTTCTAATTTGAAATTGGATGGAATTGACAACATAGTTATCATCTTTGTTTATACACGTGCAAAACATGTCATCTCTCTGCTTTGTTTCAGGGTGATATGCCTGATGGCATGCACAAGTCTGCTGAAGGCTGTGAGACAAACCAAACATATATTGCAGCAAAGAAGGCAAAACATCTTGAAGATAGCGAGACAACCCCAAAGTCTTATCTTGATGCAGTGTTCAAGTTACTTGAGACTAACAGTCAGACAAGCTCATAGAATTCGTTGTCTGAATCAGTTCGACTTCTTCAGTCCCAAGTTCTAGCAGAAAGGCATTCTGCAACTCAACTTCGACTTGAAGTCCTATCTCTAAGAAAGATTGCGGAGAACACCAATGAGAACCTCATCGCTAAACAGCTACACCTGGAAGCTATAACCGACATGCTAGGCCAGTCTCACAGCCTTGCTCAGCAGCTTGCGCAGCAGTTCCCCCGCAAGGCTAACCTTTCTTGAACTGTCTTGGAAGTGGTCTCGGTTCAGTATTATTTTGTTACGCTGCAATTGTGCCCAGTTTTTCTAATCTGCTTCTTCGTTGCGCTTTATGATCACTGGTGGCGAATTTCGATGCCCAGTGGATGTAATATACCTTAAATCCTTTATTGTATAGTGTAGGTTTATTCTTAGTTACTATGCCGTAATTTCTTTATTGTATAGAGTAGGTTTGTTCTTAATTCCTACTGGTTACTGCCATCATTCGCTATCTGAAAAAAATCAGATGTAGTCGACCGGGCTGAAACATTCGACTCTAACGGGCCTGGTTTTTAGCGGGCCACAATTGGGCCGGCCTGCGTCTTTCTTGGGCCCGAATGATTGGGGCCTTCACACATTGGGCTAGGCCCAAACTTACACTAGCCTATATTTTAGTTGGTCCTTTTGTCGACCCAGCGCTTAGTTTGGCCCAGGTAGCGTTGGGCCATTAACAGGCTGAATATTGTACTGGCCTGTTACGGCCGAGATGAAACCACGGGCCTTTAGCAGGCCAAAATGCATGTTGGGCCTCAATTTTCACTAGTCGTCGACGTGCCTTTAGCAGGCCGAAATGTAGACTGGGCCTTTTTGGGCCCAGTTAGCTCACGGGCCGTTACCAGGCCGAAACATATCTCGGGCCTTAGTTGCCCCACTGATATCATGGGCCTTTAAGAGGCCGAAAGCTTAGTACAGGCATCAACGGGCCGAATTACGCGACAGGCCTTTAACAGGCCCAAAGTCATGTTGGGCTTAACTGTTGCCACCTTTAGCACGGGCCGTTAGTGGTCCCGATGTCCCGTCGGACTGTATATGGCGCATGGGCAGCACGGGCCATTCCCAGGCTGAAAGTCACACCGGGCTGAAATGGGCCCATGTCTACATCAGGCCTCTAACAGGCCGAAAGTCACTGGGCTGTAGTTGGGCCCAAATATTCGGCGAACAATTAACGGGCTAGATCTGGCTTCGGGCCGCAAATGGGCCCAAATATTGGGCGACCAATTAACGGGCCAAATCTGGCTTCGGGTCGTAAATGGTCCCAAACATTGGGCGAACAATGAACGGGCCAGATCTGCTTTGGGCTATAAATGGGCCTTTATTAAGAGGGCCGTTATTGGGCTGGCCCACTAGTAGCTGATTAAGTACTATGGGCCTTTGACTGGGCCGGCCTTTTTAACCTATATGGGCCTCTATTGGGCCCAGCCACGTGTCGACGTATCATAGGTATGTCTCCTCCAATGGACGGGCAACATCTGGCCCATTGATGAGCTGACAGGTGTTCCCTTCGGCCAATCAGAATTTTACACGTGGAAATTTCCCATTGGTCAGGGCTGTTAATGGGTTATCGGATCCAAAATCCGACCCGATAGCTTAACGGCGTTCCGTTACGGTCGATGCCACGTGTCGGTCACCATTGACAAAAGCACTTCTGTGACGCGCGATTTATCGTCAGGGAAGTGGACACTTCCGTGATGATAATTTTGGTAATGTAATGGAACACTTCTATGACAACACAGGTATGACTATCTTGATTCTGTCATAAAATCGTCATGGATGTACATGCATGACAAAAAACGTGACCTACTGTGACAAACACGTATCATCACGAAGTGTATTTTTTTGTAGTTCTCGTGTCGGCACGAAGGGAATCCTAAGCTATGAATGCATGCCCTCCCCCGCTCCCCAACCGAGGTTCACCCTAGCAAAGTGCGAAGTAGCTTGCAGCCACCCCTCCCTCATGTCAGCACGAAGGGAATCCTAAGCTATGAATGCATGCCCCCCCAACCGAGGTTCACCTAGCAAAGTGCAAAGTAGCTAGCAGCCCCCCCTCGTGTGGGCACAAAGGGAATCCTAGGCTATGAATGCATGCCCCTCCCCCCCAACCGAGGTTCACCTAGCAAAGTGCGAAGTAGCTAGCAGCCCCCACCCCCCTTGTGTCGCCACGAAGGGAATCCTTAGATATGAATGCATGCCCCCCCATCCGAGGTTCACCTAGCAAAGTGCGAAGTAGCAACCCCCCCACACACACTTTCAGTCGGCGGGCCTGAGAGGCATATATCTCACCAAGATGCATCATAAAACGGACCAAGAATAATCCACCTTGGTCGTACAACCTCTCTCTTGTTGTGGGTCAAAGTGGTGGCCGTCCATGCGACCCCGGAGATGGGCTAGCTCGCCAATAATCACGCAAGTAGCTAGTCCCTGAAGACAACCACTGCATGCGTGTGGCC
Organism: Aegilops tauschii subsp. strangulata; assembly: GCF_002575655.3. Taxonomy (NCBI): domain Eukaryota; kingdom Viridiplantae; phylum Streptophyta; class Magnoliopsida; order Poales; family Poaceae; genus Aegilops; species Aegilops tauschii. The sequence goes on along the minus strand of NC_053037.3, from coordinate 26,983,969 downwards.
CAAACATATGTATGGAGAGGTGTGTTTTTGAGTAACAATGGAACAACTTTGATGTGGCAACGTGATTTCGAACTAGAAATCCCCACACTGAGTGAGGGTTAGGTTGACGATGCATATGTATGTTACACCACACTTCAAGCCAACGACGGGGATTCATGCATGTGTGCATAGTATATGCGCTCAAACTTAATTAGGTCTGAATCTCACCATGACCTATACTATGATAACACGAACCAAATAAAGAATCCGCCATGGTAACCTATCTTGTTGTTGGTCAAGGTGATCATGGATGTCCACGCGGGCCCACGAATAAATAGGCTTGTCGCCGATAACCACACGAGGGAGTGTATCGTTCGAAGGCAACCACTACATGCATATGTATGGAGGTGATGCGTGCATGCATGTTTGAATACACAACATTGATGTGGCGTGTGTGTCAAAAATCGTACACTAGCTCCCCCACACAGTGCGAGATCGGTTCATGATGTGTCGTTGTACTACCCACTTCGACTCGATGGGAGGGATTCATGCGTACACATGCATGTGTGTGTGCTCAAACTGTATCATGCATGTCATCCCAGAGCAAAAATAATAATCCCCTCCTAAGTCAAATTAACCTCTCTTGTTGTCAGGCAAAAAGTAGTGATGGACCAAGCGGGCCCACGGGTGGAAAGCATCGATATCGCTGATAACCGCTTAAGTGGGTGCGAGAGGACAACCACCACCGCTTTGCATGTGGGACAAACATATATATGTTGAATACCCAAAATGCACAACTTTGATGTGTCACATGCCTCAAAAACCGTAAACCATGCACCCACACAGAGTGAGGTTCATATCAAGCATACTACATATGATGGTCCCCTTCCCCCCCTTCACCGCATACTATATGCTCAGGCCGTAATATATGTACAACTCAAAAGAATGTTGGTCAAGGTGAAATTAATTAACCTCTCCCGATATTGGTCAAGGTGATGCATGCATGCATCGACGATGGCCTCGTGGGCCCACAGATGGAAGCGTCACACGTGAGTGTCCTAGCTAGGATATGCATGTGGCCCAAAAAGGTGTTGTGTGATGTTTGAATAACCAATTTCACAATTTTGATGTGGCACGTTCCTCGGTAACCAAAAAGTCCCGACACTGAGTGAGGTGTACTTGTTCACGGACGCGTACGTATAGTATATATGCTAGTCCCCTCCCACCTTTTTGACGCGTACTATATACCACCATAACACAAACAAAAATGATTCTACCTTGCTGGTCAAATTAACCTCACTGCCGACTGTTCGTCAAAGTGATGGACGACGACCTCACGGGCCCACAGAAAGCGTCACACGCGAGTATCGAGTGTCGTGTAGGACACCCATCGACTGCATGTGGCCAAAACATTTATGTATGAAAGGGTTGTGTAATGTTTTAAATAAGGATTTTACGACTCTGATGTGGCACCGGCCTGCCTAACAAAATGGCCAACCCACACGGTGGCTCACAACTCGTAGTGTACTGCGAGCCACCCGCCACCCCCAGACGCACACACCCACACACACACCGCGAATCCACCGCAACTACGATGCGTGTTAAATTAATTATCCCGCGGTGAACATACATGTTACCAAAGGAGGGACGTTTTAATTTCAAAAAAATCATAGAGATCATTAAGACGTTTTAGTACATTAATTGATTGATTTTCTATGGGTATAATGTGCAAAAATCAAATTTGAGCTACATGCACACGTGACAGTGCACCTAAATGGATTGCAAAAACACATGTGTCTCACTAGGTGCATGTTTACTCCCCGTGCAACAAATTTCAAACATTGAGAATCTTGATTTTTAAATTCTAGTACATCCAAAACTTATTTGAAGTTCATGAAACTTATCGTGTTGTCATATGGACACCAATACAAAGTGGCATTGTACTTTTTTTCAAATTTGAGACAAGTTTTGATGTAATCTTTATCTAATTACAGACGGGAGATTATTAATAATTGGGAACCAATATCCCAAATGGATTATTTATTCGAACCATGAGCGTTAGACCAACAATGGATACGTGCCATGCTTCGCTTAAGCAATAAAGCAGCAGCATTAATCATCCAAATAGAAAAACAATATACGTGCCGCCGCGCGAACCATGCGGCGTGCGAGCAGGCGTGAGTTGACGGGACGCATGCGAGCAGTCCGCCGCGTAGGCAGACGGGGAGGTGTGCATGCAGGTGTGTGAATTAACGGAGGCGTGCTCACTGTGCAGTGTCATCGGGAGGCGTGCGAGTAGCTGTGTGAAATTTGGTAGGCATGCCAGCAGTCCGGTGCGCAGGCTCATCGGGAGGCGAGCCATCGGTTTGACCGCCGCCCGCCTCTCTCGCACAACTCCCACTACTCCTTATTAATGGTGCGCCCGAGCGGCCGCACCCCCCATCCTCGCTACGCACACACAATCCTCTCTCTCCGCTTGCATCCTCGACACCGCTCTCAGTCCTCAAAGCCGTCAGTGTATGAGGATGCCACCGAAGCGCCCCATCAAAGGGAGTGGCGATGCAGGGGCTGCTAAAGCACCGGAGCACGGCGTGGAGATGGAGACAGAGGTTGCCGTCACCGCCGGCGAGTTATAGCTGCACCCTGACGTCGTCGACGGCGTCGAGCTACCATAGCCGGAGGCGGAGTTCCACACCGACTCCGACGACCACTCCGGCGACGACTCCGATGACCACTCCGGCGACGACTCCGATGACCACTCCGGCGACGACTCTGACGACCACTCCGGCGACGACACCGATGACGACAGACAGCTGGTTAGTCATCTATACCCATTTATGTGTCAAATAGAACATAGGGTTTCTCTGGTTGCTCCTGCCTCCCCCTTTTTGGAATAGAAATCCTATGGTTATGTTCTCCCAATCCATGAAATCTAAGTAAGTTTCTTAGATCTGTGTAGTGTATTGATTGTTTGAATGGTACAGGTGATAAGTGATTAGTTCTTTCATCTGTGCGAATGATTTCTGCTAGTAATCCGACTAGGATTAGTGTTCGTGCTAATAATTCCTAGCCAGGGCTTAACAATTGATTTTGAATGACCTACATATGTTTGTGCCATTATTTTCTTCAAGATTGGTCTGTACATAGACGAGTGTGCTTAAATATCGAACCATAATCTCTGGATATGTATAAATAAATAGCCATAAATTCCTAATCCTACTTCACGGCATGTAATCATTGATTTGATGCCAAATTTGTTTTACTATTTGTATAGGTGCCAGAGGAGGTACAAGAGGCAAATCCTGAGGGAGCTTTATGCGGGAATGCATAACATGCGTATTAGGACCTGGAACGACGGCTATGGATGTCCATTTTGCAACGAGAAGCTTCATGACGCGTATCTAAGTGTTCTGCCGCATGCAAGAGGACGGGCCGTTGGCTCCATCAAGCAGAAGTATTCTCGCAGGGTGGCGTACGGCGCGTACGCCGAGTACCTGGAGAAGCTTCAGGATCGTGCCGGCCGCATGTGAGATGAGATGTGGGATGGATCAAACTATGTACGCTTGAGTATGCTTAATGACGGTTGAACTATGTACTTATGGTTGAACTATGCTTATGTACGTGTACGCTTATTATCTATGTCTGGGTATGTTAAATATTTCGCCAAATTTTGGTTAAAATTACAACGGGGGACCAATAAACCAGGACGGAAGTAGTACGTCAAGCACACACGGTTCCCAAAATTGGAACCGTGTGCAATGACTTCCATTTTGCCTGCTGCATCAATCACACATGGTTTGCTCTAGCAAACCGTCGCCCCCAAAATTCTTTGTGGGACAGAAAACCCTCACCACCCAATTTGAAAAAGAAAAAAGAAAACCCTCACCATCCCCACGTCACAAAAACCCTCACCCCGCCCGCCACCCTCTCGGCCCCTCCGGTACGTTCCCCATTCACACCTGCACAAGCTCCTCCACGTCTATGCCATGGCACCGCCTATCGCGGCGGTAAACACTTAGCTCGACGCCTGCCGCCGCCGCCAGCCTGCCGGCAAAGCCCACCACATTTCGTCACTTCCGCTTGCTGCCGCCTATCGCCATCGACTTTCTCGACGCTGCTCGCGGTCGGCCCAGTTCTGCTCGGTTGGGGAATCTGCCGTACTGAGGGTTCTTTCTCATGGACGACAAGGTAACTAATTTAACGAGATATTATCTCATCTCTTATCCCAGTTCATCTGCCTCCTTCAATCACCCGGCGGAAATCACCGTGAATTCATTTTTATTCGAGCTGATTTGATGGTTTTCTTTCATTCATAGAATGTATAGTGCACCGACACTTCAGGACTTTGCGACCGCCGCCAGAGATTCCATCTCTCCGTACAAGATAACTTGAGGACGCGCGCAGTATGTTCAATCTCACCCTAAATCGGTCGGCATGGCCTACTTTCCTGAACATATTCTAAATATTGCTATATTTGGATAAAAGGTGCCACATGTACGATATACGTCAAAGGGGATTTCCCCCCTCTTCTTTCTATATTAGAAAAATTAATGATGTATTGTTCATTTGATTACTCTCATATTTCCATGATATCATGTTTACCCTATCTATTTAATTATAGATTTTTGTCCTTCGATTTCAACTGTTCTACAGTTCTTTTAATTTGGGCCCATATTTGCATGTTACCATATTTTCTTTAACAATCTTACCATTTTCTGCAGAACATCCCTTGCTATGCAACAGATTATGTAGTGCACAATTTTTCCCTTTACATAGATCAAGGCTCCACGGATGTCATACTGCACACAAACCATGGATTTACAATCATTGCTACTGTAAGACTTGATGAACGTGGTGACCCCTATTTTGGCACTGGGTTTTGGAAAGAAATTGCAAAGTTTTATGTACTGAAAGGTGGCACTAAAATTGCCTACACATAAAAGGGCCTGGTCATGAGATATATGCTAACTTCCCCGACAAAATCATCCGTCCAGACTTTGTTTGAAGTAAGTTTTGTTTTCAACTATCTGCATGTTGACTTACCCAACAATGTCAAATGAATTGTGTAGTATTTAAGCAACCAATTGTTATTTCCTTTTCTTACTATATTCCTACCTAATAACTTCTAGTTACCAATACACTTTTCTATTGCCCTGTTTTACCTAAATATTCCCTGTACTCCCATTTTTATCAGAAAGCGCCGCTGACAAGGAGACTCCGAAGGTGGAGAACGGGGCTGCCAACAAGCAGAGGCGGGGCGAGCTAGAACCGCAAGAGACTCCAGCAGGCCTAGACTTCATCAGCAGCCTCCCCGATGATATGTTGAAAGTCATCATCTCCCTCCTTCCAATCAAATATGGGACGCGGACAACCCTCCTTTCCCGGCGGTGGCGCCTCCTATGGAACTCCAGCCCTCTCGACCTCATCGACACCCACGAGCTATGCCATGGCTATAGCAAAAGCTTGGATGCGTTCTCCAAGATCCTCGGTAGTCACCTTGGCCCAACCAAAGGCCTCAAAATGGGCAAGTTCCGTTCCAACGGCAAGGACCGAGCCAAGCTTGACGACTGGTTCCGATCCCCCGCCCTAGATCAGCTCGAGGAGCTCACTTTTGATGATGGGCATATGTGGTCGCTGCCAACGTCCGCACTCCGCCTCGCGCCCATGCCGCGCGTCGCCAAGTTCAGGAACTGCCATTTCCCGCCCCTTAATGACGCGCCCGCTCTTATTCTACCACGACTGAAGCACCTCGAGCTCGTCATTGTCTGCCTCTCAAAGAGTGACATGGAGCGCCTGCTCTGTGGCTGTACTGCACTCGAGTACCTTCATCTTCAGGCGATCAATGGGTTGAGTACCTTCCACATCACCTCCATGACTCTCCGGACTATTTATGTGTGTTGCTGGTGCGGCAAGAAGACATCACAAGATGTGTACCACGGTATGGTCATTGAGGGCACACCTGCACTTGAGAGATTACTTGTAGTTGATCAAGAAGGTCCAACAAGAATCAATGTCATTTCTGCACCGAAATTGACAGTGGTGGGCTACTCGTCTGACAAATACTCCGAACTTGTTACTGGATCCACACCCGTTCAGGTACAACAGCCGCCTTCTACCTCTCCTTCTACAAATTAACATTATTTCTAATTTTGAAGATGTTTGTTCATCTGTCATTCAGAAAATGATTCCGACAAGCTTGACCCCAAAACTGCGCACAGTGAAGGTCTTGGCACTAGAATCTATCGGCCCCAACCTGGAGCAAGTTGTCAGTTTCCTGAGATGCTTTCTGTGCATGAGAAGCTATATATCGAGGTGATGTTCCTTTCCTGTTAAATGTTAACCATAAGGGAGTTCAATTTGTGACACCTTTTTCCAGGTTTACAATGACAATGTACTACGATTTCTGAAGGTTCTTTTGGAGGATTTCAGTACATACATTCCCCGCCATATTGGTTGCTTGATCCATATGGTTACAATCAATAAGCATTTCTCCTTTGGATTCATCTGTACTAGTTTTCTTAGGGAACTTTTCATCCACTCCAACCTCTTGTGAAGAAGGCTACATTTTTCTAGAATGTAATCAAATGCCCATGTTAATCATGTCAGATCAAAGATGGCATGTTAGTGCATTTTACAAATCCTGCAAACCAAATAGGCCTGTCGTAATATTCATAACTGCATGTAGGCACTAACACGTTCTCTTCTTTTGCAGATAAGATTAGGCCGAGTGGTGGATAATGTGATACAATATAACGATCATGTCGAATGCCTAGATCCGCATCTCTCAAAAATTACTTTGAAGAACTACCGAGGGACCTTACCGGAGATTATATTCACCAGGTACTTTGTTCTGAGAGCAAGGGTGCTGAAGGAAATGAGGTTTGACCTACATTTATTTCGCAAAAATGAATGGTTTATTGATCAGCGTCGGCGCCTGCGGCAGAATGGAGTAGGCTCCAAAAATGCTGAATTTCATTTTGGAACTTCATATGACAGAGTAATCGGAAGTCATTGTGTCAACCCCATATATGACTTCTAAGTGGCTGACCCCTTTCAAGAAATTGTCAGGTTTCGAAACCAGACTTAGAAGCAGTGATATTAGTTTGAACCTCTCTAATATCCATGTTCATCGGATTAGCGCGAGCGTTTGCAGCTGATGAGCTGAATTTCATTTCTATTATCAGTTTGAACCTTGTAATCTTTGAATTTGAGCCATATAACTCTGGAATTTGAACCTTGTAACATTTCGAGCTTTTGTGGTACAATCGTTGAAATGGCATCGTATGAGACTCGTATATTGCTAGCACTATTTTGACCTTAATATGAAATGGTCTTAGATTTTATTAAGCATTCTCGAAGCAGTTTACCTTGTCGATCTCATAGCACAAGATCTGTATAGCTAACTCGACTGCGATCTTCGACATTATTGCACACAGTTGGTTTCTTCCACCATGTGCACTGTAGAGCGCAGAATTAATTATCGCACTCGAGTGTCCATCATCACCCTTCTGTGTAACTTTGACCTCATCACCCAAGGGTAAACTTATGACCGAAGTCATTCCACACACTTTGTTTTTACAAAGCTTTTTACCAATAAATGCCCACGATTTGCCAATAGCCGACGCGTGGCCAAACTAGACGGGCATGAAGCTTGCGCGGTAAACAGCGCGATAGCGCGGGAACAGGCTCACCGACGATACATTTGGCGCCTCTTCAAGCCCACGCGTGGGGTGCGGTGTTGTCAAGCATGCACTGGAATCCTCCGCTATGAACGCCGTGACAAGACGTGACGATTACAGGCTGACCGGCCCCCATTTATTATAGCGGCCATTTAACCTACCCTTGTGTCTCTTCAACCTTTCGATCACGCCCCACCATTGCAAGAAGCACACCAACCACGAGAAATTCTTAGAGGGTATCCTGCGTGGCTCCAATGGCGCTCTGAGTGGCTGCCGACGACGAGCAGTAGTTCACCATGCGTGCCGTGGTGGACACCCACAGAAGGTTCATGGACCTCTCGATGCTGTACACCAACGACCCGGTCTGTGTGGAGCACTCTATCCACATCATGGAGCTGTTGCTTGCCGCGGAGAAGTACAAGGTGGTCGGGTTCGACCTCGAGTACACCCGCGTTCATGCCGGGTCTCGTCCCAAGGTCGCCGTCGCCCAGATGTGCGTGCGCCAGCACGTCCTCGTCTGCCACTACTTCCTGGCCACAAGGCCTTGCGAGCGTTTTGCCAGGTTTACCAACATCCCCCACCACATGTTCTCTATGGTGGACATCACCAACGATGTAAAGGCGCTCGAGAATTCGGGCATCGCCTGCCAGAATCTTGTCGACATCCAGGGCCAATACAAGATCTGGGGCAGCAAGGAGCATGAGAAGGACTCACTGGTTCACCTCGCCGAGGCCATCATCGACCCCTACTATAGAGACATGAAGGATTCATGCAACAAGGACAAACATGCCTGACACTCGGCCTGGATGGAGAAACTCGACAAAGCTCACGTCGTGTACGCGGCCAAGGAGGTGTAAACGAGCTACGACATGTCCAGGCGGATCGTTGACATGAGGAAGTGCCTCCTTCCCCAAAACGGCCAGGGATCCAGCCGAAAGCAGAGCAATGGCAAGCGTCGTCGCAACAATAAGTAGATGATTAGATCCTCAATTCTCCTACTTTGTATGCATGTAATTGCTTTCTTTGGTGTGTGGAAATGTTATGTGTGTAGTCGCTTGTGTAATTGTATGCTTAATTTGGTTATGCAATGCTGTCTTTTTAAGTATATATGTTGATGCTCTGTAGACAGAGCGTAGATGTTGTGCGGACAAAGGAAATCACATCGCACATGGACTAAACAATGGAACGCGTCGGTGATGTTTTCATCAATCAATCACAATTGTATACCAGCAAGCGTTTGCTCACAACACACACGGCTTGTTAGCAGTAATCATCTGTGTTGTTATCGGTCTTCGCACACGTTTCCGATTACAGACCTATTTTCCTCGTATCACACACATCTTTTTCATTTGAACCATTTTTGTTCTCATGTCTCAACGCAAACAGTTCATCTGAGTGAACCGCATGCCGTATATCGCACACACCTTTGATCTGGCTGACCGTTTCTTTTGTGTTGCCTAATCAGTAACAGTTCATCCGAGTGAACAGTATGATCACTAGTAGGAAAAGGGGCTTTTACCCCGGTTCATAAGGGCCTTTAGTCCCGGTTCTGGAACCGGGACTAAAGGGTCGTTACTAATGCCCTAGCCCTTTAGTCCCGGTTCTAACACGAACCGGGACTAAAGGCCGTACACGTGGCCGGTGCGGGGAGCCCAGGCAGGAGGGCCTTTTGTCCCGGTTGGTGTCACCAACCGGGACCAATAGGCATCCACGCGTCAGCACCTGGCAGGAGCTGAGGTTTTTGTTTTTTTTGAAAGGGGGAGGTTTAGGGGTTTTGGGTGGTTAATTTAGGTGTTTCATATATTGTGTTAGCTAGCTAATTAATAGAGAGAAGTGTCCTCTCTTATCTCCGTGCTTGGTCGACGCTACGTACTATATACGTATGGAGAGGAGTAGACACGCTAGCTAGTAATCAAATGAAGGAAACAGAAGATCGTCATGAACATATGCATACAGAGAGAAGTGATATCGACCACCTCTTCTTCTCCGAGATATTGGTCGAACAACAAGTTCTCGTATATCTATCCGACACTACCGGCTACATATATACAATAATTATCTCTTACAATACAATCTCCTAATTATATTGTAGGAACACAGGGTCCACATAGTATTCTCCGTTTTCAGCGATCACGTGGTCAAGGAAGAATGCCGCCAATTCCTCTTGAATTGCTCGTATACGATGTTCTGCTAGGAGTTCATCCCGCATCCGAAAGATCTAATTTGAAGAAGGGGGTCAATACATATATATATATATATGAATAAATGAAACTCAACACAAATGATGGTAATAAAATAAAATTGTGAATATTATTGCTTACGCACTTCATATTGTTCTTCAGTGTAGCCCCGCTCACAGGTCGTGTGGCGGATGGACTCGCAAACGTAGTATCCACAGTAATTATTCCCGAGTTCCTGCCACAACCACTTTACAAGAAATAGAGGTCAATCAAACTGATAAGCAAGCATGCTAAATGCTATTGATGAAACTAGCGCTTGAATCACTAGGAGATGCGCGGAACATGCTACTATGGTACTTACTTTCGGGTGTCTAAATTGCAGCTTCTTCGGGAGTCCCGGAGCTTTTGAGGTGAATTTTCTCCAAACCCTGCCAGACAATGAAAACAATTACTTGATATCAGGAAATGAACAAAGTTGTTGATATGGTGGATAATGATCGATTTAACTTACTTCTGGAGCATTTGAGTCATGTTCGCATAGTCCTGGGGATCTTTTCGTCTCGAGTCTAAGACGGTTACTACTCCCGGCTCAAGCTTAATCTCCAGGAGAATATAGTGGAAGCTGCGCATGCATGCATAAGTCATCAATTACATTACCATAATCTGGACTAATAAGGGAAACCGAATATGCACAAGACAGTAACACTCCCTTGAAGTTGTAAGGAAAGAGTATTATATCTTTGTTTTGATTTAATACCAACGATTGTAGCAAGTTGGCCTCGGCTTCTTTGGGATTTTTTTCAACCGTATATGCATCTATGAGATTTGTGTTACTGTACCCAATATCACCGATTTGTCTTTTCTTCAATTCGGCGATCTTCAATCTGCATAATATAGTGAGGATAAGTATAAATACATGCAATGAAAGAGCTGACCTATATAGAGAGACTTAATGACAGAAGTAGTACTACTTACAGACAGTAGCAAGTGATCGTTGTTTTATCGAGGGACTTTTGATTGTAAAACTGGAAGAAATCCTCAAATGGAACATTCAGTAGTTCAATTCCAACAAGGTCATGCTCCGGTTTAACTCTCAGCGTCAAAGTACTCATCCTATCAGACTCTCTGCAGGTTTTCATGTACCAATCATGTAGTCTTCGCATCATCGTGCTTAGAGATCTGACATCTTTGACGAGAGGCTTCCCGTAATGGTATTTGTGTTCGTCCACCTCCATGATTTCATAATGTACATCGTCGGGCAGGTAATCTCCAAGATTGCTATAACCGGGCACCATACCCGGATCATTAGCGACGATGCCTTTTGACACCTTGAGCGGGGGGCACGATTGGTTCTCTTGTTCGCCGAGCTGGGCAATTTTTTTCCCAGCTCGTCGTTCTTTCATCCTTTTATCACTGACAGTACTTCCCGACCGCTCCGCTTCGGCATATGCCTTTGCAAGAACGCGCTCATAGTTGCCTCTCGGCGGAGACTTTGGTGGTTTTGTCAGGGCAGCCAGAGTGTGCTTTGCTTTCACCGGATCTACCTTCTCCTCCGGAGGTGGATGTTTGTTTGCTTTCACCCCTTCAAAGAAGTTCTTCACTTCGGCTCGCACGTTCTTCGCGTTCTCCTCCTCGGTCCTCTCATATGGTAACTTCTCTGGAGTCTTCAGAGAAGGACCGAATCTGTATTGCCTCCCGCCTCTGGCAGCTGTACTGCTAGACGCCGGCAGAGCAGAGGGAGCGGCTGCGGCTGTCTTCTTTCCTTGCTTACGAGGCGGAGGAGAAGGACTACGACGCGCCGGAGCAGCCGCATCGGCAGTGGATCTCTTCCACCCTTGCTGACGAGGCGGAGAAGGAGGAGGCTGGCTGCTCTGGCGCGCCGGCGCTGGCGGAGAAGGAGGCGGAGTGCCGCCACGCGCCAGAGAAGGAGGCTGAGTGCCCTGATCACTCGCCGGAGGAGGAGGCGGAGGAGGAGGCGGAGTGCCCTTACTCGCTGGAGCCGTCCAGTTCGGAAGCTTAATGAGCTCCTTCCACCATAGGCATGGAGTCTTCAGAGCTAAACCCAGCCGAGTCTCCCCTTCACCGGTAGGGTGGTCAAGCTGGAGGTCCTCAAATCCCTCTGTTATCTCATCCACCGTCACCCTAGCATATCCTTCTGGAATCGGCCGGCAGTGGTAGGTTGCGCCGGGTTCAGTAGGTAAAACAGAGCCAACAGCCGCCTTGACTTTCAAGTTCTGCCATTCCGCCATAAGGTGGCAATGTTGAGACTCCGTGATAGCATCCACGGGGTAGCTAGCAGGAGCCGCATGCTCCAGCTGAGGCAGCTCGGTGGAAGCCACGCTGCTTCTACGCTGAGATGGCGTTGTAGCTTCGGGGGCAGTTTCGGCATCTCGATTGCCATCTCGTTCCTCTAGCACTTGAACCCTTTCGTGCAGACGCTGAATTTGGATCTGCTCCACTTTTTTCCTCCTCTCCTTGGTTTTGTAACCGCCCGCGTCCGGAAAACCAGCCTTCCACGGAACGGAGCCTGGCGTGCCTCGTGTCCGTCCAGGGTGCTCAGGATTCCCGAGGGACATTGTGAGCTCGTCGTTCTCTCTGTCTGGAACGAACGTCCCTTGCTGCGCTGCATCGATATAGTGCTTAAGCTTCTTGACGGGTATTGCATGTTGCTCGTCCGTCCAACGACACCTCCCTGATACAGGGTCCAAGGTTCCGCCAGCCCCGAAGAACCAAGTCCGGCAACGGTCTGGCCAGTTCATTGCCTCTGGTTCGATCCCTTTATCAAGCAGATCCCTCTCAGACTTGGCCCACTTAGGCCGGGCTTTGAGGTAGCCACCTGACCCCGTGCGATGGTGAAGCTTCTTCTTCGCAGCATTCTTCTTGTTTGTCGCTGACATCTTCTTACTCTTTTCCGATGTCTTGTGGGCCACAAATGCGGGCCAGTGATCTCTGATCTTCTCATACCGGCCGATGAATTCTGGTGTCTCTTCTTTGTCGACAAACGTTTTCAGCTCATTCTTCCACCTCCTGAATAGGTCTGCCATCTTCTTAAGAGCATGAGACTTGATTAATTGCTCTATAACTGGCTTCTCTGGATCCTCCTTTGGCGGTAGGGTGAAATTTGCCTTCAGCTCAGTCCAAAGATCATCTTTCTGCATATCATTGACATAAGACACCTCAGGGTCTTCCTTCTTAGGCTTATACCATTGGTGGATGCTGATCGGGATCTTGTCCCTAACTAGAACCCCGCACTGAGCAGCAAAAGCATCCTTTGTCCGGAGGGGTTCAATCGGTTGGCCGTCGCGCGCGATTGCTGTGATCTCAAACCTTTCATCTGAGCGCAACTTTCTCTTCGGGCCTCGTCTCTTTACCGCAGTTGTGCTCGATCCGGAGGGCTAGAAAAAAGAAGAAAGACGAGTGTTAATTAATATGTGTACATACCAAAACAATGAATGCATCAATTAGCTAGTCAGCACAGGCTTAACTAATATATTTACCTGGCCGGACTCTGTTCGGTCACCGGAGCCGTCACCACGGGCTCCTTCTTGCACCAGCATTGGGTCACCGGAGCCATCATAATCATGTCTTTCCTCCTCCACTCTTCGATCACCGCAGCCTGCTTCTTCACCCTATTCTTCCAGACCATCATTGTCGTTAAGATACGACAAGATATCACCTCCGGCTAAGATTATGTCCCCCAACACGTCTTCTGCTTGCTCAGCTCGTCCGTGCTCCATTGTTTCTGCAAATATTACAACATGGCAATTATTACACAAACATGACAGCAGGTGGATATATTAGTGCAAAGGTAGACCTAGCTTATTCCGGGTTTGGGGTGGCCTAGGCAACGCTTCAAGGGTAGGGGCGCGGCGGGAGGGGGTAGGAGACCGACATCGTTTTTTCTAGGGTTTGGGTGTCCTCGAGAGTTTTGGTCGAGCGAGAGGGCCGGGGGGTGCTCCCGTGGTATAAGTTATCACGGTCGAGAGGGGGTATACATATCGACCGTCCATCATGTCGAAGTTATCTGGGAGGGAGTTATATATATCGACAACGACGACATACATACACGGGAAAATAATGTTATCGGGGAGGGGGTATATATCGACCCCCCACGTGTTGAAGTTATCGGGAGGGGGTTTTATATCGACAACGACGACATACATACACGGGAAAATAATGTTATCGAGGAGGGGGTATATCGACCCCCCCTCGTGTTGAAGTTATCCCCCCTCGTGTTGAAGTTATCGGGAGGGGGTAATATCGACAACGACAACATACATACACGGGAAAATAATGTTATCGGGGAGGGGGTATATCGACCTCCCCCCCCCCCACGTGTTGAAGTTATCAGGAGGGGGTTATATCGACAACGACGACATATATACACGGGAAAATAATGTTATCGGGGAGGGGGTATATCGACCCCCCCCCTCGTGTTGAAGTTATCCCCCCTCGTGTTGAAGTTATCGGGAGGGGTATATATCGACGACGACAGACCCGATAAAACATAAGAAAACGAAGAAGAAATAAAAAGAGGAGAGAAGAAGAAAGGAATAGAGGAGAGGATTGAAGAGAAAAAAAGAAGAAAAAAAAGAGGAGAAGAAGAAAGGAATAGAGGAGAAGAAGAAAAAATAGAATATTTTCTATTTTTTCTTCTTCTCCTCTTCTTTTTCTTCTTTTTTCCTCTTCTTATCTATTTCTCCTCTTCTTCCTCTCCTCTTCTTCTTTCTTTCCTCTTCTTATTTTCTTCTTTCCTATCCTTCTTTTTCTTCTTCTTCCCTTCCTAGCTAGATATATAAAACTTTTCTAAAATTGTAACTTTTGCATATATAAAACTTTTCCATGTGCATCATCATTTCTCATATATATCGAATATATATCCATTGTCATATATAAAAACTTTCTATATATGAACACAAAACTTTCTATGAACAAAAAAACATTTTTTACATATATATTCATACATTTTGAACATCTACATACATACAAATTTTTTTGTTCACATATACATTATAGCCACATACACATATACATCACATATGAACAAAAAAAATTAAACTTATAAAAATAAAAAACAGAGCCGGGGCGGCGGCTCTCACAGCGGGGGCGGCTAGGACGATGGCGACGGCGGGGGCGGAGAGGGCGCCGGCGCGCGGGGGCGGGACGGGGCGGGAGCGGCGAGGGCGCCGGCGAGCACGCGCGGGCCGCGCTGGTGGCTCGGGGCGCCGAGGCGGTGCGCGCGAGCTGGGGAGCACGAGGTGGGGCGGCGCCTGGGGGCAGGGCGACGGCGACGAGCACCGGGCGGCGACCCGTCGAGGCAAGGACGCGGGGCGACGGCGACGTGGAGCGGGCGGCGACGGCGAGCACGGGCAGCCCGGCGGCGTCGGGGGAAACTGGCGAGGTATCTCGAAAATTTCCTAAGTGTGGACTTATATAGCAAAGCCTTTAGTCCCGGTTCGTGGCACCAACCGGGACTAAAGGTGGGCATTAGTCCCGGTTGGTGCCACCAACCGGGACCAAAGGCCCCTTTTCAGCTGCCCAAAGGGCGGGAAGCGGCGGCCTTTGGTCCCGGTTGGTGGCACCAACCGGGACCAAAGGGGGGGCATTGGGCCCAGTTGGTGGCACCAACCGGGACCAAAGGCCTTGCGCTGCCCGCGGCCAAAAGTTTAGTCCCACCTCGCTAGTTGAGAGGGGCTCGGAGTGGTTTATAAGCCCCACTGCGGGTGCCCTCTCGAGCTCCTCTCAAATGCAGGCTTACGGGCCTAATGTCACACTGTGCTGTCTGTTGGCCTATTGGGCCTTCTGCGGGCCTGAATCCTGGCCCAGGTTGGGTTTCTAGTCGTATTCAGGCCGTGGTGGCCCAATAGGTGGCAGTTTTTTCAATTTTTTTTCCAGTTTTTTGGTTCTGTTTTTTGCATTATTTATTTTGTTTTGTTTTTTGCTTTATTTTTTAATTCTTTTTGCTTTTAGGTCAGCAAAATTATAAACTGTCTGTTAATGCCATTAGTTTTAGAAAACATATAAACTTTCTATTAGTGCCATTAGTTCTTTATGAAAATTCTTTTTGCTATATTTAGTTTTTTGTTTTCTTTTTTGCTATATTTATTTTGTTTTGTTTCTACTTACAACAAAAAACTTATTTATTTTATTTTATTTTGTTTCTAATTACTTATTTATTTTACTTTATGATAATTCTTTCTGCTATTAAAGTTTCTATCAAAAAAAGTTCTTTATGAAAATTCTTTTTGCTTTTAATGATTAAAAATAAAAAAGTGGCGCAATGCGCGTTGATTTGCTTCAAGCCTTTCGGAATAGTGTAGACTGCACTGCACATAGCTCGATGCAGTCTACCTTATTCCTCAAGGCTTGAAGCTAAGCAACGTGAGCATTGCGCCTCTTCTTCATCGTCTCTGCACTCAGGGCTTATAAACCGCTCCTAGTGCCTCTCAGCTAGCGAGGTGGGACTGAAAAACTGCTTAGCTAGTAAGAAACTCTAGTACCGGTTCGTGCCACGAACAGGTACTAAAGGTGCTCGTGGGGCCACAGCCTCATTAGTACCGGTTCGCGGCATCAACAGGGACCAAAGGGTGGAATTGGTCCCGGTTCGTGCCACCAACCGGGACCAATGGCCTTGCACAGCGGCGTGGTGGTGAGTTTAGTCCCACCTCGCTAGCTAAGAGAGAGCCGCACCTGTTTATAAGGTGCGGTGCGCCTGAGCTATCGAGCTCCTCTCTAAAGCAGGCTTACGGGCCTAACCTCTCTGCACTCAGGGCTTATAAAGCATTTAAAATGAACTCTGAAAAGGTTGAAAGTTGGCATGGTATCATCATTTCATCCACATAGCATGAGCAAGAAAGTTGAGAGGGTTACGGCAAAAACTAGATGCACTTCTTGTACAAAACGGACAATGGTATCATACTCGTCTATTACAAAGTTGGCATGGTATCATCATAATAGTTGCGGGAGAAAGTCTTCACTTTTTCTTCGCTTGTGTCATTTGCTTATTGCGCCGTAACCATGGATAATCTTCATCGTTTATCAGGATGCTTGGGCCAGCCTTGACTTTGAAGGGAGGAATTTCATGAAGCTTTTCATAATCTTCAGACATGTCTGTCTTGCCCTCCACTCCCACAATGTCCCTTTTTCCTGAAAGAACTATGTGCCGCTTTGGCTCATCGTATGATGTATTCGCTTCCTTATCTTTTCTTTTCCTCGGTCTGGTAGACATGTCCTTCACATAGATAACCTGTGCCACATCATTGGCTATGACGAACGGTTCGTCAGTGTACCCAAGATTGTTCAGATCCACTGTTGTCATTCCGTACTGTGGGTCTACCTGTACCCCGCCTCCTGACAGATTGACCCATTTGCACTTAAACAAAGGGACCTTAAAATCATGTCCGTAGTCAAGTTCCCATATGTCCATTATGTAACCATAATATGTGTCCTTTCCCCTCTCGGTTGCTGCATCAAAGCGGACACCGCTGTTTTGGTTGGTGCTCTTTTGATCTTAGGCGATCGTGTAAAATGTATTCCCATTTATCTCGTATCCTTTGTAAGTCAATACAGTCGAAGATGGTCCCCTGGACAACGAGTACAACTCATCACAAACAGTGGTGTCACCTCTGAGACGTGTTTCCAACCAACTGCTGAAAGTCCTGATGTGTTCACATGTAATCCAGTCGTCACACTGCTCCGGGTGTTTGGAGCGCAGACTGTTCTTGTGTTCATCGACATACGGGGTCACCAAGGTAGAGTTCTGTAGAACTGTGTAGTGTGCTTCGGACCAAGAATATCCGTCCCTGCATATTATTGAGTCCCCCCCTCCAAGCGTGCCTTTTCCAGTCAGTCTCCCCTCATACCGCGATTTAGGGAGACCTATCTTCTTAAGGCCAGGAATGAAGTCAACACAAAACCCAATGACATCCTCTGTTTGATGGCCCATGGAGATGCTTCCTTCTGGCCTAGCGCGGTTACGGACATATTTCTTTAGGACTCCCATGAACCTCTCAAAGGGGAACATATTGTGTAGAAATACGGGCCCCAGAATGACAATCTCGTCGACTAGATGAACTAGGACGTGCGTCATGATATTGAAGAAGGATGGTGGGAACACCAGCTCGAAACTGACAAGACATTGCGCCACATCACTCCTTAGCCTTGGTATGATTTCTGGATCGATCACCTTCTAAGAGATTGCATTGAGGAATGCACATAGCTTCACAATGGCTAATCGGACGTTTTCCGGTAGAAGCCCCCTCAATGCAACCGGAAGCAGTTGCCTCATAATCACGTGGCAGTCATGAGACTTTAGGTTCTGGAACTTTTTCTCTGGCATATTTATTATTCCCTTTATATTCGACGAGAAGCCAGTCGGGACCTTCATACTGAGCAGGCATTCAAAGAAGATTTCTTTCTCTTCTTTCATAAGAGCGTAGCTGGCAAGACCTTCATACTGCTTCGGAGGCATGCCGTCTTTTTCGTGCAAACGTTGCAGGTTCTCCCGTGCCTCTGGTGTATCTTTTGTCTTCCCATACACGCCCAAGAAGCCTAGCAGGTTCACGCAAAGGTTCTTCGTCACGTGCATCACGTCGATTGAAGAGCGGACCTCTAGCTCTTTCCAGTAGGGTAGGTCCCAAAATATAGATTTCTTCTTCCACATGGGTGCGTGTCCCTCAGCGTCATTCGGAACAGCTAGTCCGCCGGGACCCTTTCCAAAGATTACGTGTAAATCATTGACCATAGCAAGTACGTGATCACCGGTACGCATGGCGGGCTTCTTCCGGTGATCTGCCTCGCCTTTGAAATGCTTGCCTTTCTTTCGACATTGACGATTGGTCGGAAGAAATCGACGATGGCCCAGGTACACATTCTTCCTGCTTTTGTCCAGGTATATACTTTCAGTGTCATCTAAACAGTGCGTGCATGCATGGTATCCCTTGTTTGTCTGTCCTGAAAGGTTATTGAGAGCGGGCCAATCGTTGATGGTTACAAACAGCAACGCGTGCAGGTTAAATTCCTCCTGTTTGTGCTCATCCCACGTACGTACACCGTTTCCATTCCACAGCTGTAAAAGTTCTTCATCTAATGGCCTTAGGTACACATCAATGTCGTTGCCGGGTTGCTTAGGGCCTTGGATGAGAACTGGCATCATAATGAACTTCAGCTTCATGCACATCCAAGGAGGAAGGTTATACATACATAGAGTCACGGGCCAGGTGCTGTGTTTGCTGCTCTACTCCCCGAAAGGATTAATGCCATCCGCGCTTAAACCAAACCATACGTTCATTGGGTCAGCTGCAAACTCAGCCCAGTACTTTCTCTCGATTTTTCTCCACTGCGACCCGTCAGCGGGTGCTCTCAACTTCCCGTCTTTCCTACGGTCCTCACTGTGCCATCGCATCAACTTGGCATGCTCTTCGCTTCTGAACAGACGTTTCAACCGTGGTATTATAGGAGCATACCACATCACCTTCGCAGGAACCCTCTTCCTGGGGGGCTCGCCGTCAACATCACCAGGGTCATCTCGTCTGATCTTATACCGCAATGCACCGCATACCAGGCATGCATGTATCTTCTGCACCTCCAATCCTAGAGGGCATACGACCTTCTTTGCTGCGTATGTACTGTCGGGCAATTCGTTATCCTTTGGAAGCTTCTTCTTCAATATTTTCAATAGCTTCTCAAATCCTTTGTCAGGCACAGCATTCTCTGCCTTCCACTGCAGCAATTCCAGTACGGTACCGAGCTTTGTGTTGCCATCTTCGCAATTGGGGTACAACCCTTTTTTGTGATCCTCTAACATGCGATCGAACTTCAGCTTCTCCTTTTGACTTTCGCATTGCGTCCTTGCATCGACTATGACCCGGCGGAGATCATCATCATCGGGCACTGGTTCCTCTTGAGCTTCAGCAGCTTTCCCCCTTGCAGCATCATTGGGCACATCGTCTGGTTCCTCTTGATCTTCAGCAGCTTCCCCCGTTGCAGCATCACCGTATTCAGGGGGCACATAGTTTTCATCGTCCTCTTCTTCTTCGCCGTCTTCCATCATAACCCCCATTTCTCCGTGCCTCGTCCAAACATTATAGTGTGGCATGAAACCCTTGTAAAGCAGGTGGGCGTGAAGGATTTTCCGGTCAGAGTAAGAGTTCGTATTCCCACATATAGGGCATGGACAACACATAAAACCATTCTGCTTGTTTGCCTCAGCCACTTCGAGAAAATCATGCACGCCCTTAATGTACTCGGAGGTGTGTCTGTCACGGTACATCCATTGCCGGTTCATCTGCGTGCATTATATATAATTAAGTGTGTCAAAGACCATTACAGAACATCATGAATAGATAATTAAGTGACCAAATTAATAGAAGTTCATCATCACATTAGAACCAAAGTACATACATAGTTCTCATCTAACAACATATATATAGCTCTCCAGAGCATCTAATTCATTAAACCATACATTGAAACTATGTAAAACATTTCAATGTGAAAACAAATGCGATCATAATCGCAACCAAGGTAACAATTGATCCAACGGCATAATGATACCAAGCCTCGGTATGAATGGCATATTTTCTAATCTTTCTAATCTTCAAGCGCATTACATCCATCTTGATCTTGTGATCATCGACGACATCCGCAACATGCAACTCCAATATCATCTTCTCCTCCTCAATTTTTTTATTTTTTCCTTCAAGTAATTGTTTTCTTCTTCAACTAAATTTAACCTCTCGACAATAGGGTCGGTTAGAATTTCCGGTTCAACCACCTCCTAGATAAATAAAATCTATGTCACGCTGGTCGGTATATTTGTCATAAACAATAAATGAATCAAATAGTTATAAAAAGATAATATATACCACATCCGAATCATAGACAGGACGAGGCCCGACAGGGGCGGATACCAAAACCATCGCACTATGTAATAAGAAGGAATAAAAGAGTAAGAAAATTAGACAAGTATCTATCTAAAGTAAGAATTTTTTCTTTCAAAAAGAAGATAAGAACAAGAGGCTCACCACGGTGGTGCCGGCGACGAGATCGGCGCGGGCGGTCGACGGCGGTGAAGACGGGAATGGGATGTGACGGGCCGCTAAACCTAGACAAATCTCGAGGAAAATGGAGCTTTGAGGTCGAGCTTCGAGAGGACAAAGCTTAACTAGTGTGGCTCGGGCATTTCATCGAGCACCTCATGTGCATAGGAGGTGAGCTAGAGCACCACAAAGCCCTCCCCTTGCCGGCCAGAGAAAAACAGAGCACTGGAGTGCTCTGCTCGCGGGCGAGGGGTATATATAGGCACCTCATTGGTCCCGGTTCGTGGCATGAACCGGTACTGAATCCGGGCCTTCTGTCCCGGTTCATGCCAAGAACCGGGACCAATGGTTGTGGGCCAGGAGCGAGGACCATTAGTCCCGGTTCGTGGCTCGAACCGGGACCAATGGTTCCATACGAACCGGGACCAATGGCCACGAGGACCCGGCCGGCCCCCTGGCCACACGAACCGGGACCAATGCCCCCATGGGTCCCGGTTCATGACTGAACCGGGACTAATGTGAATATTGCCCTATGACCAAAGCCCAGATTTCTACTAGTGGATGTACATCGCACACACCTTCATCTGGCTGCCCGTTTCTTTTGTTCCTCCTCATCGCAAACGGTTAATTGAGATGAACCATATGCCCTGCGTCGCACACGCAACTAAAATCTGAACCGTGTTTGATGCATCCTCCATCGCAAACGTTTTGCACCTTTTTTGACGGTTGTTTTACACCACCGTTTGCGATTATGGCATCACACACAGTTTCGTCGAAGGGTCTCTGATCGTAGTGTCGCGTTAGCAGCATCCTGCAGTAGTGCTCGTCTGGTGGCACGTAGGGGTCCTCATTGTTGCTATTCGAGTGAGCGTCCTCGGGGGGCGGCGACTCCTCGTCGGTGCGTGGGTAGTCCAGCGGCGCCTTGGCAGAGATTTGAGAGAGAGAGGGCGAGCGAGGGGAGGATGTGGATGAGAATGCAGGCGGGACGACGTGAGCAAGGTAGTATTTATTGGCGGCCGGAATCTAGATCGACGGCCACGCCGGTCGCCGGAATTTATGAGTACTGTAGTTTGAATTACACACGATTCCCGCAGCAAAATCCGTGTGTGAACATAATAGCTGACGGTTCCAATACAGAACCGTGTCTGATTAATGATCCCCGCCACTCACCTACCAAACCTCGAGCCGCAAGATAGAGTGCCAATCGTGTGGGGGGCGGTTGTCTTGCCAGATATTTACATTTTCTTTTTTGAATACCAGATATTTACATCATCTGATGATTTTTTTGACCCACACACAATTACACAAAAATATGATTTTTCAAACCGTTATGGTTAGGCGTTGCATGTAGATGTAGTCAAATTTGAATTACGGTCATTAAATGGCTAGAAAATCACTTAAATGTCTTTAAATGGTCAAATGACCCCTGAAATTTTCCAAATTTTCACATGACAGTTGTATTAGTGCACGTTAAACGTAGAAAAAAATTTGAAGGCAATAAGAGGAAGCTATCTCCCGTTCGTCATCAAACATGCATTGTTCCCTCTCGGAACCATGAACCTTCTAGTGAGTTGCTCCGGTTTGTGAGGGGTGTGTGTCCAAACTTTCGTAAAACAGGCGAATTTTTTTACCACGTCATCTTGGTGGCATGACATTAAATCAAGCAAGGTTTCATGTTTTTCTGATCATTTTTTAATTTTTTGGAACTAAAATGCCATGGCACTCCATGCACGTGCCCATGCCGTGAGACCAATATGTTTGAAAATTCCTTCTAATTTACTACACATGGAATTAACTCGCACACAAGTACACAAATATGATTTTTCAAACCGTTATGGTTAGGCGTTGCATGTAGATGTAGTTCATATTTGAATTACGGTCATTAAATGGCTAGAAAATCACTTAAATGTCTTTAAAAGTCAAATGACCGCTAGAATTTTCCAAATTTTCACAGTACAGTTGTAGTAGTGCACGTTAAACGTAGAATAAATTTTGAAGGCCATAAGAGGAAGCTATCTACTGTTCGTCATCAAACATGCATTGTTCCCTCTCGGAACCACGAGCCTTCTAGTGAGTTGCTCCAGTTTGTGAGGGGTGTGTGTCCAAACTTTCATCACACATGCTAGTTTGTTTACCACATCATATTGGTGGCATGACATTACATCAAGCAAGGTTTCATGTTTTTCTGATCATTATTTGATTTTTTAGAATTAAAATG
Organism: Aegilops tauschii subsp. strangulata; assembly: GCF_002575655.3. Taxonomy (NCBI): domain Eukaryota; kingdom Viridiplantae; phylum Streptophyta; class Magnoliopsida; order Poales; family Poaceae; genus Aegilops; species Aegilops tauschii. The sequence continues at coordinate 26,960,877 of NC_053037.3, read as the reverse complement.
CCATGGCACTCCATGCATATGTATGCATGTGTCCATGTCGTGAGACCAATATGTTTGAAAATTCCTTCTAATTTTCTGCACATGGAATTAACTCGCACACAAGTAGACAAATATGATTTTTCAAACCGTTATGATCAGGCGTTGCATGTAGTTTGTCACAGCCTGAATTTTGGCCCTTTCTTTTTCATTTCTTTTTCTGAGATTTTTGCTTGAGTTCTCTTTTTCCGTGGCTTTGTGGTCTGGAAACTGAAGAAGATGCCCTCTTCTTTATTTCCAGAGTGGCTTGTCATCCTTCAATCCTTCCTCTAGATCATATCCTTTCCATCCTAGCCCAATCCCAAAATTCTTTTGCTAGGGAATATTCCTTTTTCTATTAAAGGAATTATCCTTTTGCCCTAGGTTGTGAAGCAACCTATTCCATCACACCTAAAATTCCCAAATAATTCTCATAAATTTTTTGGGTCATATCTTCCTCAAATATGGCAAAACATTTCATTTGCCATGTTTATCATCATCCTCAAATAATTCATTTCCTATTCTGCCCTAAATGGCACATTCTGAAGCAAGTGCTATTTTCCTTTGCCCAATTGATCTCAAACTCCTTGGACACCTTTTCCTGTCCATATCTTTGCCACATGCCAAAATGCAACCTCATTTGCCTAGTAGTCATTTAATTATGATTTTCCAAAGTTTCTGTCCAGAAAGAAACTTTGTGAAGGAGGTACAAGCTAGGAATTTTAAATGAGTTGCAATTTTGCATGATCCTTCATATGATCAAATCATAGCCCTACACCAAATTTGAGCTCATGTAATGCCTCCATGTGAGCAGAGCTTCAAATCTTTGTTTCTGTCCAAAATTTCAGTTTGTGAAGCAAGTATATTTTATCTTGCTCCATTATGGCTGTAAATTTTCCTAGACTTTCTCATATCCATATAACCCATCTCCACCCAATTTGGGCATATTCCATCTAGCCAATTTTCCTCTAGAATTTCTGCAAGTTTCTGGTCAGTGGGGATGTTTGTGAAGGAAGTACCATTTTGGTTTATCCAAATGGTGTGAAACCTTTTTCAGCATCTTCATATGACCAAATAACTCTGCCCTTCCCAAGTTCAGCTCAAGTGGCTTCACCATTTGAGTGCATCATCATGATTTCTATTTTGGACCAGATTATGCAGTTGCAAAGCAACTATATTAATTCTTGGTCCAAATCACCTCCAAATCTCCAGGATCGTAGTTCTTCCATAGCTAATCACACCAGACAACCCATTTGGCTCCAAGCTCCTTCCTGTTGATCAGCAGTACTCATCCAAAATTGATACAACAATCTTCAAAGGAGGAGTCCCATCGATCCAGAGCTCATTTATTTGATCCATCACTTCCCTCAGCCCCTCTGATAGAAGGACAAAACGCTAGACAACATTTCCCTGCCTCTCGCATCCCCTCCTTGCCGGTCACAGTGGTGACCGCGTCGTTTGCACGCGCTCTGGCTGCGTTGGACATGCTCTGGGTGTCGGGACGCGCCGGCCAGCTGTGCCTCGACGGTTTCGCGCGTCCAAGCATGCCGACCTGACTCCCCCTCCCTCTTGCGTCGCCCTCGACCTGTTGCCCCCTCTCCAAGTCTCCTCACCGGAGCTAGACGCCACTCGTCCACGAGCACACAATGCCGACCGGGCATTTATGGCGTTCGACTTCTTCTCCTCTTCTCCCTGAGCTCTGCCTCGTCTCCGTGACGCTTTGATGCTCGTCGCCTTCTCCCTCGTCGCCTTCCCGAGCCCTCCCCGTGCCTCTGCACGCGCCAGCGCGACGGCACACGCGTCACCACGGCCGTGCTCGCCCAACCGCCTCGCCCCGGCTATTTAAAGCCACCCCGAGGCCGTTTCTCTTCACCACTCGCCTCCTGCGCCTCCTCTAGCCCCGCCCCACTCCTTGCCCGAGCTCGAGAAGCTCTCGCTGCTCGACATTGCCGCCATGGCCGTCGCCTCTGACCTCTTAAATTTGGTCGAAGCCGAGCCTCCCCCTCCCTTCTGACCTCACCTGAGGACCACCCGGACCACCTAGATCCTCCCCGTGCCCTCGCCCCCTTGCCAGAGTCACTCTGGCCACGAGCCCCAACTCCACCCGACGCCGCCGTCTGCCGGCGTTGAAGCTGCTGCCGCCCCGCCGATCCCCGACGGCCATGACCTACCCCTTCGGATGCGGCTCCTCCTCCTGATTCCATCCATCGGCGGAACACCACGGGAGATGCCTTGTAGCGCCGGCGAGCATCGTCGGAGCTCGCCCCTGGCTCGGCCGAGCGCGGGCGTGCGCGATGGAGACGAAGCCGGCGATCCCTCCCTGCCAGCTGGCCGCGGGTGACGGTGTCCTGGACTAGGGGGTACTCACCATGTCATCCCCCGATCAGTTAGATTGGGCCGAGGACCCCCATGGCCGTATACTCGTGGGCCAGTTCGGACAGTTGCGGCATACAAGGAAGATTCCACAAGACTTGGTGATCAAGACAAGAACTCCTCCCCACCGGCGTATTCGGCTAGGACTCTTGTTATCCAAGGCCTCTGGTGCATTATATAGACCGAGGCCAGGCTAGTCGATAGAGATAAATATACAACAATCATAATCATCATAGGGTAGCTCCTAGGGCTTAGCCTCTACGATCTCGTGGTAGATCAACTCTTGTAATACTCATATCATCAAGATCAATCAAGCAGGAAGTAGGTTTTTACCTCCATCGAGAGGGCCCGAACCTGGGTAAAACATCGTGTCCCTTGCTTCCTGTTACCATTAGCCTTAGACGCACAGATCGGGACCCCCTACCCGAGATCCGCCGGTTTTGACACCGACATTGGTTCTTTCATTGAGAGTTCCACTGTGCCGTCGCTGTAAAGCTTGATGGCTCCTTCAATCATCTGCAACAAAGCGATCCAGGGTGAGGTTTTCCTCCCCGGACAGATCTTCGTATTCGGCGGCTTTGCACTGCGGGCCAATTCGCTTGGCCATCTGGAGCAGATCGATAGCTACGCCCCTGGTCATCAGGTCAGGTTTGCAAGCCTGAACTACACCGCCGACATCCGCGGAGACTTGATCTTCGACGGATTCGATCCCATGACAGGCGCGCCGAACAGTCAGGATGTGCATGACTTAGATCCGCCATTGGACGGTGTTCGGGAGATCACGCCTGTGGCTGCCCCGGCTCTTAATCACTTTTCAGATCTGTTTTCTGCACGAATACGGATCCGACCCGAATTCATGTTTCTTTATGAACGTGATATTGGACAACCTTTATAAAGGAACTTTCTTCTAAGGTATTGCGCGTTGCTCTTAACACGTGCCCATAAAATTTTAAGCCTCCTCTGAGGTAATCTTCGCCATCACGCTGGTGTCAAACTAGTCCGGCAATATAGCTCCACGGCTGCCGACTTGCGCTAGACATGTCGTCGCTTTTTGAGCCGAGCTCAACTTCTTCGGATCCTCACCTCGGCGAGCCAAACAAGAGTTCGGAATCGCCAAAGATAAATCATCACCAACATCGCCGCCCCACAGATTACATGGAGCGGGCACACCAGCATCGCCGCATGGTCACTTCATCAAACCAGCATTGGCCGCGTCACAAGTTACGACCTGCGTCGGCATGACCGCATTGTTGCTTCTTCGAGCCAATGTCCGTCACGCCGAACTACTTCAACACCTCGGCTGACATGGCAGCTGCAACAACTCCTCACCGGCCTGCTCCGTCACCTCGGCTAAACCGGGGACTTGGCTATTTCTTCATCAACATACTCCGGTGACTTCGGTGTCACAAGCCGACCGGCTTTGTCACGTTAGCTGGACCGAGGGCTTCGCCTCGGCAAGCCAACCTTTGCCAGCATCACCAGGCCATCGCTTTATCGCCCATCAGGCAATGGGTGTGCGGATCGATTCCTGATTTTGGGAGTCGCTTTTCTTCGGACTGCTACAACAAATAAATCAGGTGCCATTAATCCTAACAATTTTTGCTTGTTGGGTTTATTTTTCTTAAAGAATTATTACTCGGGTTTGTTCCATTGTCTGTACACAGGTCTGTCAAATGGCGGCCACATTAAAAACGATCGCGCGGTGGTTCGGTCAGTTTCCGTACATAGTTCGGCGAACGCCGCATCCGGAGCCCGGACCGCCCTGCAAATTCAGGCTCTGTCACGCCTTCACTGCGTCACGCCGGCGCCCTGCATCGACATTGGCTTTGGCGACAAGCCACATCTCAATAAATAAATTATTTTCGCGTAAAGCAATTAAGCAAGGATTATATATATATTATTATTTCCTGGAGCGCACTGTTTTATGTGTGCAGGTAATCGATTTTGACTGTGTTACGCGGTCACTACTCCGGAGTGCCGAACTCCTTGCTCGGACACCTCGGGCCTGGGGGCTGGGACCTCGGCCACGCCGAGGACTGCGAACCTTGTCGGATCTGTCACAGATCAAAGGGCGTCTTCGTCCCGCCACGAGCCCGAATCGCGTCATCAACACCGAACACATTAACCAGCTAAGTTGCTTTCATGCTCAAAAACATTTAATTTTAAATTTTGTTCGGTTCGACCAAGCATTATACTTTTCGGCACAAAGTTGTTTGTGACAAAATTCCTTGTCATAACTTTGTTTGTGACATACATATTCAAATACCCCGTTTACTTGGGGGCTTCCTTTGTGAAGCATTTCCTCTTCGTGTATTATGCCACAACATGCACCATATTGACTTAAGCGATTTGCAAGCTGGGTTGCCTTGCTCCTGTGTTTACCCCTACATTCCAGATTGTTCTGCTAGGGAGTAAAGGGAGCACCTCTGCGATTGTCATGATCTGATCATCCGAGCCGGACCTCAGACTGGGTGAAGCCGAAAGCTAGCGCTCTTACTGTTTTCAATAATGGTCGGCACACAACGGAACTCATGAGTACAAAAAATCTATTGCACAAGTCTCATAGTAATAATGAGCAACCGAAGAAAGGTATCGGTGGGGGTACTATTTTCTTCGAAGATGCTTCTTACACTTTGTAAGTAATATATCATAAGTTCCCTGAGCGCGCTTTGTCTGTTACAGCCTTATGACCTGATTGCCTGGTTATCGGAAACACCGTCGATATTCTCGACAGGTGGAGTACATAACACTTTTCGGTCCTTGACCGAAGAGGGAGAAGCCGACGGTCGGTTAAGATGCGTATAAAGTTCGGGTGAACACATATATGATATAAGTACTTCGGTACATACAATCATTATACATAAAATTCTTTTATCCAAGTTACTTGGGGGCTCTTAAATTTATACGAGTTGTTTTATAGTAAATGTGTTTTCTTCTTGGTCATTGCAAAGTCTTTCTCTACCGCTCCTTTTTTGACTCGTAGTCTTGAGATCGGATGTGTCATGTTAAAGCACGACAGAAGCACAATTTTTTTTCCAATTCTCGGATTGGCACCGAACACTTGATCTTGTTCGGATGTCATGTTTTTACTGACGTTTTTTTGGTTTTCCAAGCTTTTGGCACTTTTAAACTATTTGTGTGTTTTTCGCATAAGTCTCGCAGTGCAGCGCCGGACACCTTTAGAGATTCGGCAAAAACATTCTCGGATATTGCTATATATGCATCGGTTTCAAATTGTGCCTTCGGTCCATAGTTGGGTTGCCCGGCTCCTGTGCTTGACTCCTATGTTCCGTTTTGTTCAGCTAGGTGTGCTACGGGAGAACCACTGCGATTGTGCTTCCAGCTCGCATGGTTAAGCACCTCAGTGGAGAAAGCCGAAAACTGACTGTCACAATAAGCGCAAACTGGTCAGCAATCCGATGACCGTGTTAAATGATGGGCCATTAATAAGATTGGCCGAAGTGTTCGGCTTGACCTCAGTTGTCGCCGAACACTAACCGGGGGCTCGTAGCTACCTTCCCCAGTTTAAAGCTCCTATGACTAAGTGAAAGTTATAAAGCCAGGATATCTGATTGCCTCGTTTCTGCTAACACAACCGCCTCTGGGCACCGAGACGTCGCCTAAGGGTTGTCTGGTTATTGCAGAAACACCCTGCATAGTATCTACAAAGGGGTAGAAGCCGACGATGGGCCACTTTCAATTGATAAACGGTCGCAATGGAGTCAAAATAAGTATATATCACCAGCATTTGTATTCATTATACAAGCATTGCCTTCCGTAATTATCGTTATATAAAGCCATAAATATGCATCAATTTGACTTAAGATTTTGGCCAAGCTGGGTTGCCTGGCTCCTGTGCTTACCCCTATGTTCCCGATTGTTCGGCTAGGTGGTAAAGGGAGCACCTCTGTGATTGTTACTACCGGGTCATCCGAGTTAGTACCTCAGACTGGGTGAAGCCGAAAGCTAGCAATCTTAAAGTATCACATTGGTCGGCAACAACGGAAGTGAAAATTTTGGTTCATTCATACCATAGAATTCGGGGACTTTCCCCGAACTAAGTCCTCAATATTTTTCTCCTGCATTGATCGGAGGTGAGGTTTCATGATCATGGTTGGCATGACAACCCAAAGAAAGGAACCGATAGCGGGACTATTTTCTCTGGAAGATGATTTTTACGTTAAAAAGTAATATAACATATCTCTCCGCGTACCTTTGTTTATAAAACCATATGGCCGGATTGCCTTGTTTGTCGTAAATCTTTGCCCTCATAAAGGCTTTATAAAGTAGGACAAACACTCCTCGGCTGCTGGCCAAGGAGGTGGAAGCCGATGGTCGGTCAACAAAGTTTTTTACAGTGTGGATCCGAGCATTAATGATGTAAAGTACTTGGATACATAAAATCATTACATATACTTTGTGATTTTACTCTGGATATCGATCCTTAATTCGGCCATCCGTGCCCACATTAAGGCTCGGGGGCTACTGGGCTTTGCGCTCATTATTTATAAATATTAAAGGGGTACATCGATCCCCTGATCTGGTGTTGCCACCCGACCAGTGTCTCGGGGGCTACTGCATTGCCTATTCAATGCAGAAAATTCAAAGTGCTCAGTGTTCGGCTCGACCAAACTATGCGCAAACACATCTTCGGACAATAATAGGTATCATTTGGACCTATATAGCGTCAAGCTAATATATTGCGGCAACTTCTCAAGACCCTCTCTCAAGGGCCCGTTCGCCGATCACTATTATCTCTAATATATTACACTGCGTCTATTTCTACGTATGCTGCCAAGCTAGGAGTTGATCCTCAGGCCGATTTCGCGCATCGACCTGAGTCTCAGGGGCTACTAGGATCAGTGGTTTCATGTTTTCCTTCAGGTGCATCTCGGATATTAGGCCGATACACACCTTGAGGGCTACTGGCTATACATCTCGTCAGAGATTACATTGCACAATTCGGAATTAAATTCATAAAAATCAGCCCATGGCCAAGGTGGTGCACCACCTCGGAAGCAGTACGGCATAAAGCTCGGGCGCCAGTGGCTGGCTCCGTAGAGGGCATTTCCGGTATTAAGCTCAGCTAAACTCTTTCAACTTTTTCGAACCAAGGTGATCTATGACACCTTGGATATCATCTGGCGTTGGAGCTCGGATATAGTCCGGCGTTGGAGCTTGGACACAGTCCGGCGTTGGAGCTCGGATACATTCCGGCGTTGGAGCACGGAAGCAGTCCGGCGTTGGTGCTCGGCTGCAAAAGACACCTCGAATGCAGTTCTGCGTTGGAGCTCGGACGCAAGAGGACACTGCCGCCCGGGAACAACTTCAAACCCGAGGTGTGGCATAAAAGTAAGAAGGCATTGATAAAGGCCGAGAAATTAAAGGAGCTCCTCGGATACCCGACATGTAAACTCTTCAGATTTACTTTGGCGATTCTCAAGATCGAAGATGAGCAGATTTGTTGAACCAGTTTTCAAGACCGGCGACTGAAGATGAAGAACAGTTCGGAAGAATCGAGGAGCGTCCACAACTTGAAGACGGTTCAGGGGGGTACTGACGGTGTCCTGGACTAGGGGGTACTCACCACGTCATCCCCCGATCAGTTAGATTGGGCCGAGGACCCCCCATGGCCGTATAGTCGTGGGCCAATTCGGACAGTTGCTGCATACAAGGAAGATTCCACAAGACTTGGTGATCAAGACAAGAACTCCTCCCCATCGGCGTATTCGGCTAGGACTCTTGTTATCCAAGGCCTCTGGTGCATTATATAAACCGAGGCCAGGCTAGTCGATAGAGGTACATATACAACAATCATAATCATCATAGGCTAGCTCCTAGGGCTTAGCCTCTACGATCTCGTGGTAGATCAACTATTGTAATACTCATATCATCAAGATCAATCAAGCGGGAAGTAGGGTTTTACCTCCATCGAGAGGGCCCGAACCTGGGTAAAACATCGTATCCCTTGCTTCCTATTACCATTAGCCTTAGACGCACAGATCGGGACCCCCTACCCAGCAAGCCCTGCATGTCAGTGAGCCAAGCCACGGCCCCGCCACTGCCATAGTGGATAAGTGGAAGCGCATTTGCGCGGATACGTTTTCCCGTTCGGAAGGCGCATTTTCGTGCGGCTTAGGCCAAGGATGCGTTTTCCTTTCAGGAAAGCGTATTATGTCAAATGCGTTTTCAGTTTTTCCACTCAGGGGCCTGTTTGTGGATATATTTTTATAGATAGGTCCCTGGCAGTCGAACCTCTATATCTTTTCAACCACAACTCCAATTTAGGTGATTCCAACGCCCACATCTTCGTCTCTTCGAGCCCAAACTTTTGGTATCATTTTAACTATGGTTTGACGTATTGGAAATGACCATTTTTCCCTTGCCCCTAATCAGCCCCCTCCGAGAGCTAATCCTTTCCGGCGATGCCTTCCGCGATCTTTCCGCACTTCTTCCCGGAGCCTTCTTCATCCCCAAGCAAGCCACAACCACCATTTGCATGATAGCCATGTAGAAGCATTGGTTTTCAACTTGAATCTTTAATAACTGTTTGTTTGTTTTGCTAATGCTGTCATTATTTTGGTTATGCTTCTGGATCGGTGTTTACCGTGATGCTATGTTTTCTTGCACTCTGTTATTTTGTTCTTCATGCTAGCATTACTTTAATATTGGTAATGTCTGGTAGTAGTACATATTGGTGATGGTCATCTTCGGTGCCTGACTATCGTCGGTTCCGAGTACCGTTGTTATGCATGTTCCTTTGCATCCAGTTGATTAAATACTTGCATGGTAGTTTTATCGGTATGTTCTTGCATGATGTTTATTGTTGATGCCAGTGGTCATGTTATGCTATGAGTAGTGTTATACTTGTGATATTCATGCTCGTCATTATGCCATGCTCAGTTGGATACGATTTATTGTTGATAGTTATGTTGCATCGCCATGCTTATGTTAGTATCATGTTCATGCATTGTAGTTGCCTCATGTTACTTTTATCATGGCTCAGCATATTGCATTTAAGTTTAACCGGATTAAATTGAAGTTGAACAACTGTTGGCTGAGTCATGGTGCCACCATATCGAAACTGACCAGTGCAGCCACGCTTGCCTTATGGGAAGGCCTTAGCTGGGTCTATTGTCATGCCTCTCACCGGTGCCTCCCGCGAGGGAAGGTTATGCGCGGGCGCTACCTTGGCCAGGTAGGACGGCATATACCGTGTGTGCTCGTTTTTGTTTATGGATCCTTGTCCCCGTTTGGGACCGTTTTGCCACGACGGTGGCCGTTGGTGCCTTTGGTAGGCACGGGGCCACCCAGGACCTAGCCCAAAGGGGAGTTGGTCGGAGTGGCCGGGAGAGTGTCATGGCAGTAGGACGGTTTTGTCGGAACGCCGTTGGTCCACCCGAATGGGAGTGCGAGGCCATGGGTTCCGTGGTGTGGGTACAGTGTGCTAACCTCTGGAGAGTGTGTGTGTGTTAAATCTATCGATAGCCGCGCCCGCGGATATGGGCCCAGTTCGTGTCGGTCACACTATGGTATCGTGAATGGTGGATATTTGTGGTGTTATTTATGTGATCGTGAGAGGATCACTGTGATATCGTGAATACCAACTTGTTGGATATTTGTGGTGTTATGCGAGAGTCAAGGGTTAAGGTCAAGCTCCTTGTGATCATAAATGATTACTATGGTATTGTAATACCAAGCTTGATTGGATCCTGAGATGATCGTGTAATGTCAGCGATGGTAAGTAATACATGTGATGGTTACGATGTAACCCGAGCAGAGTAAGTTGGTACATGATAGTTTCATCGTGTTGCATGCTAGAATCATCATGTTCATATGTTTATGCCATGCTCATATTGTTCTAGCTGCATCATGTTGTACATGCCATCTTGTTCTGATAGTATCGTGTTCATCATTGCTTAATAATCTGTAATTGCCATGCTATTGTTTGTCTTGATTGCTTTGGTTGCCGTGAGCTTGCAAGTACATTCAATGTACTGACCTGGCGTGTCATGCCAGTTTGCAGGTCATGCCGGATATGATTGCTTGTTTCTTGTGGATCCCTTGTTTGCGCGCTAGGATAAGCGTTCCAGCCAGAGTCCCTGCGGAGTGGAGTTCACCACCGTCGTCGCTTTTCCGCTACCCGTAGTCATTCCACTGCATCGTGTTGTTCTGCTGCTTGCATGGAACAACCGTGGCACGCGTAGCGTCGCCGTGCCGATGTAATCCCTTGTACCCCAATAGATTGCAATAAAGAGCTGATTTGTTCTATGCTAAGCAGTGCCGTATTCCAGAAGACTTCTCCTCGATCTCTGGCTGGAATACGGGGCGTTCCGGTTTCTCTGAGCCGGGGTGCCACAGGCTTGGTATCAGAGCAGGTCTGGCTGTAGGATGCCCTAGCCCGCGCGAACATTAGAATGCGGTAGTATAGAGCCCCGTTGGTTGGTTGCACTTGATTGCTGCATTTGTTTGTTGCATAGCATGCATATAGATTAGTATCTTGTCGCTAACGGTTCATCTTGTGAGTGTAGGTGGCGTCGGTTTCGATCCACACCTGCACCCTCCTTCTTTGCATGCCTGCTCTTCAATGTTTGGCATCATCTCTGTCCCAGCAGAGTGATGCCCTAGTACAAGTGTTCCAGACACCATTTGCAGGAGTTATGCTCGGGTATCGCGACGATATCTTTCCACTACCCACCTGTATTATTTCCTTGATAGACTTGTCTCTATCTTGAATCGGGCCATCCATCTCGTCCCTTCGGCAACCCTTACTGATATTTGTTATCAGAAAAGGGCAATGCCATCAAGCCTTGTTTTTCCTCCCCTATATTGCCCTGTCATTCCATTCCTTGGACGTGTACGGTTCCCCTTCGTACGCTTGATGATGACGTGGTCGTGACCTTGTGTCTCGCTACTTGATCACCAAGTCCGTCCTCGCCCCGTATCCATCCGGTTGCGACCGGTGTTCAGCCAGCGATTGGTGTAGCCTTGGTTACGCCAACTCTTTCCACACAAAGACTCACTTTCGTGCACATCGCCACAGCATATTAGACCGTAATACCAGGTTTTCGGCGAGATTTGTGTGCTTAGGTGTGCATGCATATTATTGTGTGAGTAGAAGTAATATGTGCTGATTGCTTTATATTCTTGGTATGCTTGTGTGTTTGTTTTGTTGTACTCGTCGTTTCTTTTGCTTCTTTTCTTTGGGCCTTCGGTGTGGCATTATTTTCCCCTCATTAAAGTTGCTCATCAACCGACACTGGACCCAAAGAATTAGCAAGGAATTCAAATACTTGGAAGCTCAGATAAAGGGAATGAAGTTATCAGCACACTGCAGTGAAGTTTGGAATATCTCGTCTGAATGCAAAAGGAATCCTAGATGGACAGTCAGTATCATGCTTGCATCAGCATGCACTCCTTACAACAATATGGATAATCAAGTCTACCCTAGTGTGCAATCCTCATGGCAGTAATGATCAGACCAGTAAGAAGATAAGCTATGTGCAGGATCAACAGTGCAGTTTCAGTCAAAGCATAAGCCATCCAATCGTCCTCAGTACGGCAATGGTACGAGATAGTACATTGTGAATTGACAGCAGATGGCAGAATCAGATCCGCAACAGTTGGTCAGAAGCAAGAATCAGATCCGCAACTGTTGGTCAGAAGCAAGAATCAGTCAGAACACAAGTCTGTCTTGGGAATCAGAATCTCAGATATATGTGAAGGAAGCCAGATATACACCTTAGTGTGACAAAGGACTATGAGGATTGACGACAACACTGAGCTCTGTACAAGTACCGGTGAACCTGGAATATGATCCTGATGAGCCCTCGTCTTCTTTTCTCTGGTAACGGCACCATGCCTGTGTTCTAAGCCGTTTTTGGCCGTTTAGGGTGGATGCCGACTTTATATTTCTCTATTCAACAACTGTCACGGGTTCTGAGCTGCTTTCCGGCCGTCTCGTACAGCTGTTGAGTTTCTTTTTGACAGTGGCCCTATGCTTTTAGCTACTTTTCAGCTATCTTAGGGAGCTACCGCTTTCTTCTTATCAACACGGTCTCATGCTCTGAGCTGCTTTTCGGCCATCTTGAGCCGTGGTTGAGCTATTTCAGTGATGTCCCAGATCTGAGTTGTAAAGACCGTTCTGGTGGCTACTGATTTATTTGCCGACTTCTTGCAAGGGTTCAGATGATCATTTTCCCCCGGTCAGAATATTGCACCCGACAGAACCTATGGTCACACGAAGAAGCAATATGACCAAGCTCTTTCAACCAAGGATCCAGATCAAGAAAACAATAATGAAGAAGCAAGACTAGTGGTGCAGATATTAAAATGGTGCAGATGCCCCGGACAGTTTGAGTCAGTATGGATCACCATGGATATTCACCAAAAGGGTCTCCTCGATTTTGGATGGTGAATAACAGTCTAGAAGCATGTGTCCTCACTTATGTGAAGCATCAACGGATAGACTGTCGTGGACAAAATTCTTTCACGAGATTCACAGTCAGTCAAGTCTGCGGATACTATCATATAAGGCCATACACCTTTATGCTGGTCAGGACAGGCGACAGACAAATATTTGGAATGAATCTGAGACTCAAGACAGTGGAGCCAGTCAGCATGATGCAGAAATTCCTGTGATAAGTCAGAATCTGTCAGGAAAGCAGTTATGACTCACCTCTGTGTTTGGAACCCAAAGAACCTGGATTTAATGGAGGAACCCAATGCAAGGAGTCAGAGCTTGGGTGTTCATCAGAAAAAAAATCCGGTCACCAATTCATGGACAGAATGCAGAACAGACACAGCAATCGGAAATCACTCTCGGATTTGTGAGACAGGCAGATATTTCAGACATGGTAAATCTCAGACCAGTCAGCAGCTATGAACAGAATTGGGGCCAGTATAAGCAGGACAAGGTGAAGTATGATCTGCCAGGATATGGACACAGTAAAGCCAACCACCCCAGATCCAGTCAGATAAGTCAGATGAAGGATTTAATGGGAACAATCAATAAAGGAAAAAGGATACCCGAGTTGGAAACGGTTTCCTCAAGTCAGTATATTCAGACTTGTTCCCTGAGCAACCAAATCTAGAGGATGAGATTTCTTTAAGGGGGGAAGGTTTGTCACAGCCTAAATTTTGGCCCTTTCTTTTTCATTCGTTTTTCTGAGATTTTGGCTTGAGTTCTCTTTTTCCGTGGCTTTGTGGTCCGGAAACTGAAGAATATGCCCTCTTCATTATTTCTAGAGTGGCTTGTCATCCTACAATCCTTCCTATAGATCATATCCTTTCCATCCTAGCCCAATCCCAAATTTCTTTTGCTAGGGAATATTCCTTTTTCTATTAAAGGAATTATCCTTTTGCCCTAGGTTGTGAAGTAACCTATATTTCCATCACTCCTAAAATTCCCAAATAATTCTCATAAATTATTTGGGTCATATCTTCCTCAAATATGGCAAAACATTTCATTTGCCATGTTTATCATCATCCTCAAATAATTCATTTCCTATTCTGCCCTAAATGGCACATTGTGAAGCAAGTGCTATTTTCCTTTGCCCAATTGACCTCAAACTCCTTGGACACCTTTTCCTGTCCATATATTTGCCACATGCCAAAATGCAACCTCATTTGCCTAGTATTCATTTAATTATGATTTTCCAAATTATCTGTCCAGAAAGAAACTTTGTGAAGGAGGTACAAGCTAGGCATATTCAAATGAGTTGCAATTTTGCGTGATCCTTCATATCATCAAATCATAGCCCTCCACCAGATTTGAGCTCATGTAATGCCACCATGTGAGCACAACTTCAAATCTTTATTTTTGTCCAAAATTTCAGTTTGTGAAGCAAGTATATTTTATCTTAATCCATTATGGCTGTAAATTTTCCTAGGCTTTCTCATATCCATATAACTCATCTCCACCCAATTTGGGCATATTCCATCTAGCCAATTTTCCTCTAGAATTTCTGCAAGTTTCTGGTCAGTGGGGATATTTGTGAAGGAAGGACCATTTTGGTTTATCCAAATGGTGTGAAACCATTTTCAGCATCTTCATATGACCAAATAACTCTGCCCTGCCCAAGTTCAGCTCAAGCGGCTTCACCATTTGAGTGCATCATCATGATTTCTATTCTGGACCAGATTATGCAGTTGCAAAGCAACTATATTAATTCTTGGTCCAAATCACCTCCAAATCTGCAGGATCGTAGTTCTTCCGTAGCTAATCATACCAGACAACCCATTTGGCTCCAAGCTCCTTCCTGTTGATCAACAGTACTCATCCAAAATTGATACAACAATCTTTAGAGGAGGAGTCCCATCGATCCAGAGCTCATTTATTTGATCCATCACTTCCCTCAGCCCCTCTGATGGAAGGACAAAATGCTAGACAACATTTCCCTGCCTCTCGCATCCCCTCCTTGCCGGTCACAGTGGTGACCGCGTCGTTTGCACGCGCTCTAGGCGCCGGGACGCGCCGGCCAGCTCTGCCTCGACAGATTTCGCGCGTCCAAGCATGCCGACCTGACTCCTCTCCCTCTCGCGTCGCCCTCGACCTGTTGCCCCCTCTCCAAGTCTCCTCACCGGAGGTAGACGCCGCGCGTCCACGAGCACACAATGCCGACCGGGCATTTATGGCGTTCGGCTTCTTCTCCTCTTGTCCCCGAGCTCTGCCTCGTCTCCGTGACGCTCTGATGCTCGTCGCCTTCCCGAGCCCTCCCCGTGCCTCTGCTCGCGCCAGCGCGACGGCACACGCGTCACCGCGGCCGTGCTCGCCCAACCGCCTCGCCCTGGCTATTTAAAGCCACCCCGAGGCCGTTTCTCTTCACCACTCGTCTCCTGCACCTCCTCTAGCCCCGCCCCACTCCTTGCCCGAGCTCGAGAAGCTCTCGGTGCTCGACGTCGCCGCCATGGCCGTCGCCTCTGACCTCTTAAATTTGGTCGAAGCCGAGCCTCCCCCTCCCTCCTGACCTCACCTGAGGACCACCTGGACCACCTAGATCCTCCCCGTGCCCTCGCCCCCTTACCGGAGTCACTCTGGCCACGAGCCCCAACTCCACCCGACGCCGCCGTACGCCGGCGTCGAAGCTGCTGCCGCCCCGCCCATCCCCGGCGGCTGTGACCTACCCCTTCGGATGCGGCTCCTCCTCCTGAATCCATCCGTAGGCGGAGCACCGCGGGAGATGCCCTGTAGCGCCGGCAACCGTCGCCGGAGCTCGCCCCTGCCTCGGCCGAGCACGGGCGTACGCGATGGAGACGAAGCCGGCGACCCCTCCCTGCCAGCTGGCCGCGGGCCCCGCATGTCAGTGAGCCAAGCCGCGGCCCCGCCACTGCCATGGTGGATAAGTGGAAGCGCATTTGCGCGTATACGTTTTCCCATGCAGAAGGCGCATTTTCGTGGGGCTTAGGCTAGGGATGCGTTTTCCTTTTAGGAAAGCGTATTCTGTCAAATGCGTTTTCTGTTTTTCCACTCAGGGGCCTGTTTGTGGATATATTTTTATAGATAGGTCCCTGGTATCATTTTCACTATGGTTTGACATACTGGAAATGACCATTTTTCCCTTACCCCTAATCAGCCCCCTCTGAGAGCTAATCCTTTTCGGTGATTCCTTCCGCGATCTTTCCACACTTCTTCCCGGAGCCTTCTTCATCCCCAGGCAAGCCACAACCACCATTTGCATGATAGCCATGCAGAAGCATTGGTTTTCAACTTGAATCTTTAATAACTGTTTGTTTGTTTTGCTAATGCTATCGTTATTTCGGTTATGCTTCTGGATCGGTGTTTACCGTGATGCTATGTTTTCTTGCACTCTGTTATTTTGTTCTTCATGCTAGGATTACTTTAATATTGGTAATGTCTGGTACTAGTACATGTTGGTGATGGTCTTCGGTGCCTGACTACGTCGGTTCTGAGTACCGTTGTTATGTATGTTCCTTTGCATCCAGTTGATTAAATACTTGCACGGTAGTTTTATCGGTATGTTCTTGCATGATGTTTATTGTTGATGCCAGTGGTCATGTTATGCTATGAGTAGTGTTATACTTGTGATATTCATGCTCGTCATTATGCCATGCTCAGTTGGATATGATTTATTGTTGATAGTTATGTTGCATCACCATGCTTATGTTAGTATCATGTTCATGCATTTTAGTTGCATCATGTTACTTTTATCATGGCTCAGCATATTGCATTTAAGTTTAACCGGATTAAATTGAAGTTGAACAACTGTTGGCTGAGTCATGGTGCCACCATATCGAAACTGACCAGTGCAGCCACGCTTGCCTTATGGGAAGGCCCTAGCTGGGACTATTGTCATGCCTCTCACCGGTGCCTCCCGCGAGGAAGGTTATGCACGGGCGCTACCTTGGCCAGGTAGGACAGCATATAACTTGTGTGCTTGTTTTTGTTTATGGATCCTTGTCCCCGTTTGGGACCGTTTTGCCACGACGGTGGCCATTGGTGCCTTTAGTAGGCACGGGGCCACCCAGGACCTAGCCCAAAGGGGATTTGGTCGGAGTGGCCAGGAGAGTGTCATGGCAGTAGGACGGTTTTGTCGGAACACCATTGGTCCACCCGAATGGGTGTGCGAGGCCATGAGTTCCGTGGTGTGGGTACAGTGTGCTAACCTCCGCAGAGAGTGTGTGTGTGCGTTAAATCTATCGATAGCCGCGCCCGTGGATATAGGCCCAGTTCGTGTCGGTCACACTATGGGTCAACAGTAATAATAATAATGTGCTTAATAACAACCCCGGTTCGATGATGAAAGAAGTTGGTTGATATTTATGTGATCGTGAGAGGATCACTGGGATATCGTGAATACCAAGTTGTTGGATATTTGTGGTGTTATGCGAGAGTCAAGGGTTAAGGTCAAGCTCCTTGTGGTCATAAATGATTACTACGGTATTGTAATACCAAGCTTGATTGGATCCTGAGATGATCGTGTAATGTTAGCGATGGTAAGTAATACATGTGATGGTTACGATGTAACCCGAGCAGAGTAAGTTGGTACATGATAGTTTCATCATGTTCCATGCTAGTATCATCATGTTCATATGTTTATGCCATGCTCGTATTGTTCTAGCTGCATCATGTTGTACATGCCATGTTGTTCTGATAGTATGGTGTTCATCATGTCTTAATAATCTATAATTTCCATGCAATTGTTTGTCTTGATTGCTTTGGTTGCTGTGAGCTTGCAAGTACATTCCATGTACTGACCTGGAGTGTCATGCCAGTTTGCAGGTCATGCCGGATATGATTGCTTGTTTGTTGTGGATCCCTTGTTTGCGCGCTAGGATAAGCGTTCCAGCCAGAGTCCCTGCGGAGTGGAGTTCACCACCGTCGTCGCTTTTCCGCTACCCGTAGTCATTCCACTGCATTGTGTTGTTCTGCTGCTTGCATCGAACAACCGTGGCAGGCGTAGCGTCACCGTGCCGATGTAATCCCTTGTACCCCAATAGATTGCAATAAAGAGCTGATTTGTTCTATGCTAAGTAGTGTCGTATTCCAGAAGACTTCTCCTCGATCTCTAGGCTGGAATACGGGGCGTTCCGGTTTCTCTGAGCCGGGGTGCCACATAGATGTAGTTCAAATTTGAATTACGGTCATTAAATGGATAGAAAATCACTTAAATTTATTTAAAAGGTCAAATGACCGCTATAATTTTCCAAAATTTCACATTATAGTTGTAGTAATGCACGTTAGACGTAGAAAAAAATTGAAGGTTGTAAGAGGAAGCTATCTCCCGTTCATCATCAAACATGCATTGTTCCCTCTCGGAACCATGAGCCTTCTAGTGAGTTGCTCCGGTTTGTGAGGGGTGTGTGTCCAAACTTTCGTCAAACATGCAATTTTTTTACCACATCATCTTGGTGGCATGACATTACATCAAGCAAGGTTTCATGTGTTTCTGATATTATTTTAAATTTTTGGAATTAAAATGCCATGTCACTCCATGCATACATCTGCATGTGTCCATGTCATGAGACCAATATGTTTGAAAATTCCTTGTAATTTACTAAACACGGAATCAACTCGCACACAAGTACACAAATATGATTTTTCAAACCGTTATGGTTAGGCGTTGCATGTAGATGTAGTTCAAATTTGAATTACGGTCATTAAATGGCTAGAAAATCACTTAAATGTCTTTAAAAGGTCAAATGACCCCTAGAATTTTCCAAAATTTCACATTACATTTGTAGTAGTGCAGGTTAGACGTAGAAAAAAATTGAAGATCGCAAGAGGAAGTTATCTCCCGTTCATCATCAAACATGCATTGTTCCCTCTCGGAACCACGAGCCTTCTAGTGAGTTGCTCCGGTTTGTGAGGGGTGTGTGTCCAAACTTTCGTCAAACATGCCAATTTTTTTACCACATCATCTTGGTGGCATGGCATTACAGCAAGCAAGGTTTCATGTGTTTCTGATATTTTTTTAAATTTTTTGGAATTAAAATGCCATGTCACTCCATGCAAACATATGCATGTGTCCATGTCGTGAGACAAATATGTTTGAAAATTCCTTCTAATTTACTGCTCATGGAATTAAGTCACACACAAGTACACAAATATGGGTTTTCAAAACGTTATGGTTAGCCGTTGCATGTAGATATACTTCAAATTTGAATTACGATCATTAAATGGCTAGAAAATAACTTAAATGTCTTTAAAAGGACAAATGACCCCTAGAATTTTCCAAAATTTCACATTACAGTTGTAGTAGTGCACGTTAAATGTAGAAAAAATTGAAGGCCGTAATAGGAAGCTATCTCCCGTTCGTCATCAAACATGCATTGTTCCCTCTCGGAACCACGATCCTTCTAGTGAGTTGCTCCGGTTTGTGAGGGGTGTGTGTCCAAACTTTCGTTAAACATGCCAAATTTTTTACCACATCATCTTGGTGGCATGACATTACATCAACCAAGGTTTCATGTGTTTCTGATATTTTTTAATTTTTTGGAATTAAAATGCCATGTCACTCCATGCTTAATTGTGTCATAGCCGTTAGACCAATATGTTTGAAAGTTCCTTCCAATTTACTGCCCATGGAATTAAATCGCACACAAGTACACAGAATATGAGTTTTCAAACCGTTATGGTTAGCTGTTCCATGTACATGTAGTTCAAATTTCAATTACGGTCATTAAATGGCTAGAAAATCAATTAAATGTCTTAAAAGGTCAAATGACCCCTGAAAAATTCCAAAATTTGACCTGACATTTGTATTAGTACTACAAAATTTCTCGTACATTTAAAAGACCATCCGTTGCCACTTTACGCCAAATTCGTCTTTCACAGCTAATAAAAAATATCTACAACATCACACACAGTTGTTTTCTAGGAACCGTTTGCGATGAAAATATATGGGTATATTTAAGTCTCCCTCCTTAAGCTTCACCGGCTCGTCTGCTCCAGTGCCGGCAACCCTCGAATCCACGAATCCCAATCCCCATTCCCCCACCCCCATCTTGCAAAGAGGACGCTGTGGAAACGCTTCGTGAAGGCCCGTACGGTGGCCGCGTCCCCCCCGAGCGCCGCCGCCTGCGCCGAGAGCGCAGCCGCCTACGCCGAGAGTGCTGCCGCATCCGCATTGAGCGCGGCCGCTTCTGCCGAGAGGGCGTCTACGGCAGCCGACAGGGCAGCTGCAGCAGCCGAGATGGCTGCAGCTGCTGCTGCGACGGCGGCTGCAAACGCCGAGAGCGCTCGAGCTGCCGTCCGTGCCGCCGATGTTGCCCTGACCCAAGTCGAGGCCATTTACGCCAAGATATTCCAGGCCACCTCTGACTCTAGCATGCAACCCATGTCCGAAAAGGGGCAGTGGCCAGGGAGCACCTGCTTCCTCGTGAGGTCGCTGAGCGGGAGCTGGAGATGCAGGAGGCAGCGGAGATCAAGGAGCGCCGGGAGGAGGAGTTGCGCGTGGCCGAGGTCGAGGTAGAGAAGAGTCTGTCCGTCGAGGAATTGGCGGTGGAGTACCAACGCGAGCTCTGGCGCAGCCACTACTATGAGTACTACAACCTTGAGGGCGGCGCCGAGGATAAGGACGCGGTCGACTTCAGCAGGGGGGACGCGAAGTCCACGAACGGCGGCATGTCGCCAGGACAAGTCATCTACGTCTCATCTCACAACGGCGGTGGATTTGTTAAAATTATGCGTGTTGGGGAACTTAGTATTTCAAAAAAATCCTATGATCACGCAAGATCTATCTAGGAGAAGCATAGCAACGAGCGGGGAGAGTGTGTCCACGTACCCTCGTAGACCGAAAGCGGAAGCGTTTAGCAACGCGGTTGATGTAGTCGAACGTCTTCGCGATCCAACCGATTCAACCACCGAACGTACGGCACCTCCGCGTTCAGCACACATTCAGCTCAATGACGTCCCTATAGCTCTTGATCCAGTTGAGAACGAGGTAGAGTTCCGTCAGCATGACGGCGTGGTGACGGTTATGATGAAGTTACCAACGCAGGGCTTCGCCTAAGCACGATATGACCGAGGTGTGTAACTGTGGAGGGGGGCACCACACACGGCTAAAACAATTGATCTTGTGTGTTCTAGGGTGCCCCCTGCCCCTGTATATAAAGTATGGGAGGCGGAGGCCGGCTGGCCCCTGTAGGGTGCTCCAAGGAGAGGAGTCCTACTAGGATTCCACTTGGTGGAAGGGGGAAAGAGGAAGGGAGAGGGAGAAGGGAAGGAAAGGAAAGGGGGGCGCCGCCCCCTTCCCCTAGTCCAATTCAGACCCAAGGGGGGCAAGGCCAGTCCCTTGTGGCTCTTCTCTCTCCCCACTAAGGCCCATGAAGGCCCATTAGTTCCCCGGGGGGGTTCCGATAACCCTCCGCCACTCCGATAATTACCCGGTACCTCTCGGAACTCATCCGGTGTCCGAATAACATCGTCCAATATATCATTCTTTATGTCTTGACCATTTCGAGACTCCTCGTCAAGTCCGTGATCTCATCCGGGACTCCGAACAAACTTCATTCATCAAATCACATAACTCATAATACAAATCGTCATCGAACGTTAAGCGTGCGGACCCTACGGGTTCGAGAACTATGTAGACATGACCGAGACACATATCCGGTCAATAACCAATAGCGGAACCTGGATGCTCATATTGGCTCCTACATATTCTACGAAGATATTTATCGGTCAAACCACATAACAACATACGTTATTCCCTTTGTCAACGGTATGTTACTTGCCTGAGATTCGGTCGTCGGTATCATCATGCCTAGCTCAATCTCGTTATCGGCAAGTTTCTTTACTCGTTCCGTAATACTTCATCCTGCAACTAACTCATTATTCACATTGCTTGCAAGGCTTATAGTGATGTGCATTACCGAGAGGGCCCAGAGATACCTCTCCGAAACTCGGAGTGACAAATCCTAATCTCAATCTATGCCAACTCAACAAACACCATAAGAGACACCTGTAGAGCATCTTTATAATCACCCAGTTATGTTGTGACGTTTGATAGCACACTAAGTGTTCCTTCGATATTCGGGAGTTGCATAATCTCATAGTCAGAGGAACATGTATAAGTCATGAAGAAAGCGATAGCAATAAAACTAAACGATCATTAATGCTAAGCTAACGGATGGGTCTTGTCCATCACATCATTCTCTAATGATGTGATCCCATTCATCAAATGACAACACATGTCTATGGTTAGGAACTTAACCATCTTTGATTAACGAGCTAGTCAAGTAGAGGCATACTATGGACACTCTGTTTGTCTATGTATTCACACATGTACTAAGTTTCTGAGTAATACAATTCTAGCATGAATAATAAACATTTATCATGATATAAGGAAATATAAATAACAACTTTATTATTGCCTCTAGGGCATATTTCCTTCAGTCTCCCACTTGCACTAGAGTCAATAATCTAGATTACATAGTAATGATTCTAACACCCATGGAGTCTTGGTGCCGATCATGTTTTTCTCGTGAGAGAGGCTTAGTCAACGGGTCTGCAACATTCAGATCCGTATGTATCTTGCAAATCTCTATGTCTCCCTCCTTGACTTGATCCCAGATGGAATTGAAGCATCTCCTGAGGTGTTTGGTTCTTTTGTGAAATTTGGATTCCTTCGCCAAGGAAATTGCTCCAGTATTGTCACAAAAGATTTTCATTGGACCCGATGCTCTAGGTATTACACCTAGATCGGATATGAACTCCTTCATCCAGACTCCTTCATTTGCTGCTTCTGAAGCAGCTATGTACTCCGATTTGTGACTTAGAGTCATCCAGATCAGTGTCAAAGCTGGCATCAACATAACCGTTTATGACGAGCTCTTTGTCACCTCCATAAACGAGAAACATATCCTTAGTCCTTCTCAGGTATTTTATAATGTTCTTGACCGTTGTCTAGTGATACACTCCTGGATTACTTTGGTACCTCCCTGCTAAACTAATAGCAAGGCACACATCAGGTCTGGTACACAACATTGCATACATGATAGAACCTATGGCTGAGGCATAGGGAATGACTTTCTTTTTCTATCTATCTGCTGTAGTGGTCGGGCCTTGAGTCTGACTCAACTTCATACCTTGTAACACAGGCAAGAACCCTTTCTTTAACTGATCCATTTTGTACTTCTTCAAAACTTTATCAAGGTATGTTCTTTCTGAAAGTCCAATTAAGCGTCTTGATCTATCTCTATAGATCTTGGTGCCCAATATATAAGCAGCTTCACCGAGGTCTTTCATTAAGGAATGCAGTTTTGACATCCATTTCCCAGATTTCATAATCATAAAATGCGGCAGTTGCTAACGTGATTCGGATAGACTTATGCATCTCTACGGGTGAGAAGGTCTCATCGTAGTCAACTCCTTGAACTTGTCGAAAACCTTTCACAACAAGTCGAGCTTTGTAGACAGTAACATTACCGTCAGCGTTAGTCTTCTTCTTGAAGATCCATTTATTCTCTATTGCTTGACGATCATCGGGCAAGTCAACCAAAGTCCATACTTTGTTCTCATACATGGATCCAATCTCGGATTTCATGGCCTCAAGCCATTTCCCGGAATTTGGGCTCATCATCGCTTCCTCATAGTTCGTAGGTTCGTCATGGTCAAGTAAAATGACCGCCAAAACAGGATTACCGTACCACTCTGGTGCGGATCTTACTCTGGTTGACCTACGAGGTTTAGTAGTAACTTGATCTGAAGTCTCATGATCATCATCATTAGCTTCCTCACTGATTGGTGTAGGAATCACTGGAACTAATTCTGTGATGAACTAGTTTCCAATTTGGGAGAAGGTACAATTACCTCATCAAGTTCTAATTTCCTCCCACTAACTTCTTTCGAGAGAAACTCATTCTCTAGAAAGGATCCATTCTTAGCAACGAATATCTTGCCTTCAGATATGTGATAGAAGGTGTACCCAATAGTTTCCTATGGGTATCCTATGAAGACACATTTCTCTGATTTGGGTTCGAGCTTATCAGGTTGAAGCTTTTTCACATAAGCATCGCAGCCCCAAAATTTAAGAAACGACAACTTTGGTTTCTTGCCAAACCACAGTTCATATGGTGTCATCTCAGCGGATTTAGATGGTGCCCTATTTAACGTGAATGCAGCTGTCTCTAAAGCATAACCCCAAAACGATAGCGGTAATCAGTAAGAGACATCATAGATCGCACCATATCTAATAAAGTACGGTTACGACTTTCGGACACACCATTACGCTGTGGTGTTCCAGGTGGCGTGTGTTGCGAAACTATTCCGCACTGTTTCAATCGAAGACCAAACTCATAACTCAAATATACATATCCACGATCAGATCGTAGAAACTTTATTTTCTTGTTACGATGATTTTCCACTTCACTCTGAAATTCTTTGAACTTTTCAAATGTTTTAGACTTATGTTCATTAAGTAGATATACCCATATCTGCTCAAATCATCTGTGAAGGTCAAAAATAACGATACCCGCCGCGAGCTTCAACACTCATCGGACCTCATACATCAGTATGTATTATTTCCAACAAGTCTATGCTCGCTCCATTGTCCCGAAGAACGGAGTCTTAGTCATCTTGCCCATGAGGCATGGTTCGCAAGCATCAAGTGAGTCCAAAAGCCCGGCAGCATGGACTTTCTTCATATGCTTTACACCAATATGACTTAAACGGCATTGCCACAAATAAATTGCACTATCATTATTAAACTTATATCTTTTGGCTTCAATACTATGAATATGTGTATCACTACTATCGAGATTCAACAAAACTGGACCAGTCATCAAGGGTGCACGACCATAAAAGATATTACTCATATAAACAGAACAACCATTATTCTCTGATTTAAATGAATAACTGTCTCGCATCAAACAAGATCCAGATAATGTTCATGCTTAACGCTGGCACCAAATAACAATTATTTAGGTCGTCCCGAAGGTAGATGTAGAGGTAGCGTGCCGACGGCGATCACATCGACTTTGGAACCATTTCCCACGCGCATCGTCACCTCGTCCTTAGCCAATCTTCGTTTAATCCGTAGCCCCTGTTTCGAGTTGCAAATATGAGCAACAGAACCAGTATCAAATACCCAGGTGCTACTACGAGCATTAGTAAGGTATACATCAATAACATGTATATCGAATATACCTTTCACTTTGCCATCCTTCTTATCCGCCAAATACTTGGGGCAGTTCCGCTTCAAGTGACCAGTCCCTTTGCAGTTGAAGCACTCAGTCTCAGGCTTAGGTCCAGACTTGGGTTTCTTCACTTGACCAGCAACTTGTTTGCCGTTCTTCATGAAGTTCCCCTTCTTCCCTTTGCCCTTTTTCTTGAAACTAGTGGTCTTGTTAACCATCAACACTTGATGCTCCTTCTTAATTTCTACCTCTGCAGCCTTTAGCATTGCGAAGAGCTCGGGAATTGTCTTATCCATCCCTTGCATATTATAGTTCACCACGAAGATTTTGTATTGGTGGCAGTGATTGAAGAACTCTGTCAAAGACACTATCATCAGGAAGATTAACTCCCAGTTGAGTCAAGTGGTTGTGGTACCCAGACATTCTGAGTATATGTTCACTGACGGAACTATTCTCATCTGTTTTGCAGCTGTAGAACTTATTGGAGACTTCATATATCTCAATCCGGGCATTTGCTTGAAATATTAACTTCAACTCCAGGAACATCTCATATGCTCCATGACGTTCAAAACGTCGTTGAAGTCCCAGTTCTAAGCCGTAAAGCATGGCACACTGAACTATCGAGTAGTCATCAGCTTTGCTCTGCCAGACGTTCATAGCGTCCGGAGTTGCTCCTGCAGCGGGTCTTGCACCTAGCGGTGCTTCCAGGACGTAATTCTTCTGTGCAGCAATGAGGATAATCCTCAAGTTAAGGACCCAGTCCGTGTAGTTGCTACCATCATCTTTCAACTTAGCTTTCTCTAGGAATGCATTAAAATTCAAAGGAACGGTAGCATGGGCCATTGATCTACAACAACATAGACACGAAAAATACTATCAGGTACTAAGTTCATGATAAATTAAAGTTCAATTAATCATATTACTTAAGAACACCCACTTAGGTAGACATCCCTCTAGTCATCTAAATGATCACATGATCCATATCAACTAAACCATGTCTGATCATCACGTGAGATGGAGTAGCTTTCAATGGTGAACATCATGCTCGACCTTTTGGTCTCAGTGTTCCGAGGCCATATCTGCATATGCTAGGCTCTTCAAGTTTAACCCGAGTATTCTACATGTGCAAAACTGGCTTGCACCCGTTGTATGTAAATGTAGAACTTATCACACCCGATCATCACGTGGTGTCTCGGCACGACGAACTGTAGCAACGGTGCATGCTCAGGGAGAACACTTATACCTTGAAATTTAGTGAGAGATCATCTTATAATGCTACAGCCGTACTAAGAAAAATAAGATGCATAAAAGATAAACATCACATGCAATCAAAATATGTGACATGATATGGCCAACATCATCTTGTGCCTTTGATCTCCATCTCCAAAGCACCGTTATGATCTCCATCGTCACCAGCTTGACACCTTGATCTCCATCGTAGCATCATTGTCGTCTCGCCAACTATTGCTTCTAGGACTATCGCTACCACTTAGTGATAAAGTAAAGCAATTACATGGCGATTGCATATCATACAATAAAGCGACAACCATAAGGCTCCTGCCAGTTGCCGATAACGGTTACAAAACATGATCATCTCATACGACAATTTATATCTCATCACGTCTTGACCATATCACATCACAACATGCCCTGCAAAAACAAGTTAGACGTCCTCTAATTTGTTGTTGCAAGTTTTACGTGGCTGCTATGGGCTTCTAGCAAGAACCGTTCTTACCTACGCATCAAAACCACAACTATTTTTTGTCAAGTGTGTTGTTTTAACCTTCAACAAGGACCGGGCGTAGTCAAACTCGATTCAACTAAAGTTGGAGAAACAGACACCCCCTAGGCACCTGTGTGCGAAGCACGTTGGTAGAACCAGTCTCATGAACGCGGTCATGTAATGTTTGTCCGGGCCGCTTCATCCAACAATACCGCCGAATCAAAGTAAGACGTTGCTGGTAGGCAGTATGACTATTATCACCCACAAATCTTTGTGTTCTACTTGTGCATATAACATCTACGCATAAACCTGGCTCGGATCGCACTGTTGGGGAACATAGTATTTCAAAAAAATTCCTACGATCACGCAAGATCTATCTAGGAGAAGCATAGCAATGAGTGGGAGAGTGTCTCCACTTACCCTCATAGACCGAAAGCGGAAGCATTAAGCAACGTGGTTGATGTAGTCGAACGTCTTTGCGATCCAACCGATCCAAGCACCGAACATACGGCACTTCCGCGTTCTGCACACGTTCAGCTCGATCACGTCCCTCGAGCTCTTGATCCAGGTGAGAACGAGGGAGAGTTCTGTCACCAAGACGGCGTGGTGACGATGATGATGAAGTTACCGGCGCAGGGCTTCGCCTAAGCACTACGACGATATGACCGACGTGTGTAACTATGGAGGCGGGCATCGCACACAGCTAAGACTATTAATCTTGTGTGTTCTAGGGTGCGCCCCTGCCCCGGTATATAAAGGAGGGGAGGGGGAGGCCGGTCGGCCCCTGTAGGGCGTGCCAAGGAGAGGAGTCCTACTAGGACTCCAAGTCCTAGTAGGAGTCCACTTGGTGGAAGGGGGAAGGAGGAAGGGAGAGGGAGAAGGGAAGGAAAGGGGGGCTGTCGGTGTCAAAACCGGCGGATCTCGGGTAGGGGGTCCCGAGCTGTGTGTCTAAGGCTAATGGTAACAGGAGGCGGGGAACACAATGTTCACCCAGGTTTGGGCCCTCTCGATGGAGGTAATACCCTACTTCCTGCTTGATTGATCTTGATGATATGAGTATTACAAGAGTTGATCTACCACGAGATCGAAGAGGCCAAACCCTAGAAGCTAGCCTATGATTCTGATTGTTAATGGTCCTATAGACTAAACCCTCCGGTTTATATAGACACCGGAGGGGGCTAGGGTTACAAAGAGTCGGTTACAGAGAAGGAGATCTACATATCCGAATTGCCAAGCTTGCCTTCCACGCCAAGGAGAGTCCCATCCGAACACGGGACGAAATCTTCAATCTTGTATCTTCATAGTCCAACTGTCCGGCCAAAGTATATAGTCTGGCAGTCCGAGTCGCCCCTAATCCAGGACTCCCTCATTAGCCCCTGAACCAGGCTTCAATGACGACGAGTCCGGGGTGCAGATTGTCTTCGGCATTGCAAGGCGGGTTCCTTCTCCGAATACTCCATAGAAGATTTTGAACACAAGGATCGTGTCCGGCTCTGCAAAACAAATTCCACATACCACCGTAGAGAGAATAATATTCCACAAATATAATTTGCTGACAACTTTTCATAGCGTGACATCACGCCGCGGCCCGGTTATTATTCGAACCATTTTTCTCAACCAACAGCTGCACATATTGCGAGGCGGTTTCATGGGCACGTCTTGTCGAAGCAGAGATCGTGTCCCCTTATCACGGGATTCTCATCAATACGGGTGTGGGTAACCCAACCGCGCCATTAACACGACGCTTGGGAAACGAGCGAGTTTTACGGGGCAAGTGGGGAGGCGCATGGTTTCTACCGCCTCTATAAAGAGATAAGGATTCAACTTTTTCACCCACGCCTTCTTCTTCCTCTACTCATCCATTCTCCCTTGCTCGAACTCCAACGCCCAAGCGTTCGTCTTCTCTGCCCACAAAGGCCCTCCGAAAATGTCCGGATCCGGAGCAGGAGGCAAATGGATGGCCTCTACTGTCCGGGAGAAGGATATCAAAAAGCTTCGGGAGGCTGGATATCTGGCCAAGAAAATCGGCCACCGCCTTCCGACGGCAGGACAGATCGTCCCTACTCCGGAACCCCACGAGAGGGTTGTATTCCTCCCTCATTTTGTCCGTGGGCTAGGGTTTCCCCTCCACCCATTCATTTGCGGCATCATGTATTATGGGATCGATTTTCATGATCTATCCCCCAATTCCTTCCTCAACATATCGACATTCATCGTCGTGTGTGAGGCCTTTCTCCGCATCTCGCCACACTTCGGCTTATGGCTGAAGATTTTCAATGTGAAGCCCAAGGTAGTGAGGGGCGAGCACGCCGAGTGCGGAGGTGCCATGGTGAGCAAGATGCCCAACGTCGCATGGCCATCAGGTAATTTTAATGATTCTGTCAAGGAGTGGCAGCAGCATGGTCCTATGTCACTGAGCCACGCGACCCAAAATGGGCCGCGGCTCCCGAATTTCAATCCGGAGCTCCGCTGCGGCTTACGTCCTTGCCCGAGAAGGGCCTGAACTGGTCTTCGTCCGACGAACTGTCCGAACTCTAGACGAGCGTCAAGGATATGGAAGAGAAGAATATCAAACTTGTCGATGTAGTCCAGGTGATGTTAGTTCGCCGGATTCTTCCTTGCCAACGCAGACCTTTCAGTTTATGGGAATTCGACCCGGCCAAGCACCAGACCCTGCGAGAGATCTTCGGCTCCTCGCATGAGGAAATCTGGAAGGTGCTTTTCAAGTCCGGAAAATCGTGGACGGACTCGGCCGAGGACTGTGTGTACCAACTGTCCCGCCCCGCAAGTTCGGTAAGTCATTATATGTTAACCATTCACACATTTTATTCACATAATTCGAGGAAAATGCTTGATGTGTTTTCCACCACTCTCCTAGGACTGGACGAAGAAGGCGGGGTGGATCTACTGTCCGGCCCCCCTACCGGAAGAACCGGCCGGCCCACTTCTGACGAAGATGCTGGTCCCGGCGCCTTACAAGGCGCCGAAGAGGAAGGCCGAGAAGGAGGCCAAAAGGACCAGGGCGGTCCTCGTCGCCGCGGTACTTAGGACACAATACCCGAAGACTCCGATGCCATCTCTTCCCCCAAAGAGGTCGAGGAAGAGGAGGAAGACCAATCCCCAGCAAGGGGAAGAAAGAAAAGGACGACCTCCAAATCTTTGGAGGCCGAGTCTCCCAAGAAGGTCGAAAACCCCCCTTCCGGAGGAGTCCACCGCTGCTGCCGACAGCAGGCCGGAGTGGGATCCCAGGGTCCAGCCCCTGGTGAACTCGTGAGTATATAAAATCTGAACACGTTTATGCGTCCAAACTTACTTTGGCATGATGTTTTAACCATCGATCCCTACTTTTTCGGCAGTCCGGCGAGGTCCCGCACCGATCCATCCTCATCGGAGGGTTCACTGGGTTCGGATGCTATGGACAGCGGGACGCCCCCAAAGGACCCTTCCCCAAAACAGATGAATAATACTGAGGCAACGTCCCAGAGGGAACCAAGCCAAGGAGGGGGGAGAAGACCATAAAAGCGGCGCCAGGGAGGCAAGCTTCAAGGGCCGGACACACGGGAGAAAAGGCTCCCATGGATGTTCACGGCGGGTGCTATCCTGAATTCGGCCCCCAGCCGGACACAATTCCGGAGACCAATACGGCCCCAGAATCAAGCAGCTGCCTCCCTCGGCTGGAGGGGTTGTGCCTATTTCATCGGCAACTTCTGTCCAATCAGAGGTGCCGGATACTTTATCGGTGGCGCTAAAGAGCGCCTCCATCATTGAATAACACCGTGCCCTTATGGGTATGGTGATTGAGAAGATTCAGTCCGCTGAGAGTGGACTGAATGAAGCCTGCATCAGCCTTATAACAGGCTTTGAGGTATGTAATTATAAGAAAATATCACGATATAGACAGAAGCCCCTGATGCTCTGTTTGGTGTTCGGAAAGGAAGGCCGGACAGAGGATCAAATGATATCCGTAGGAGTCTAACAGAATATGTCCATGTGAATAAGTAGGCATTTGTAGCAACTGCCGCCTCTCAAACTGAGGAAGTCTCCGAACTGAAACATAGTCTGGAGTGGACCGAAGAAGAACTCGGCGGAGTGAAGAAGCAATTGGAGGATAACCAAGGTATGCAGAAACCTTGTTTGCATTTACCGCGAATGATTAAGTTTGTATAATGAAAATATTTTTATGATGTGCTCTAGGGGCGACGGCCGAAATTGAGGCTCTGAAGAAGGCTGTGGCCGAAGCCGAGAAGAAGGCAGCCGCAGAGCAGGCTCTTCATGAAAAGCACGAGGCCAGGGTTATTGAAGCTAAACGAGAGCTTCAAGAGGCCGTGGGGAAATGCGAGACCTTGGAGCGGAGTTTATCAAGGAAAGAATCTGAACTCTCCCAAGCTCGCAAATGATGCACGGGGGGAAACCCAGCGCGCCTTGAAGGAAGTTCAGGAGGCGAGGAAGATTGCGGCTGGTAAGGCTTTGTCTATGCAAAGCATGTATTTGAGAGGAGAAAATCACGTTTACTAATTTGAATTTGGATTTCTCCAGGGGTATTTGCGGAGCTGCCACGTAGCATATCTGATGCCGCCCAATTTTATCGAGCCGAAGAAAGAAGCACTACGGAGAAGCTCTTCTGGTTGCAGTATCTGGCGCCGAATTATCCGGTGCCATTTTCCGATCAGCTGAAACAGCTGATCGAACTGCATAAGGCGGCCGAACTAGCCATGAAGGATTTAATTATCTGGCTATGGCCTACCGAGCCGATTCCAAGCAGCTACTTTGGGCTCGTTAAGCGGCTTGTGAGTGCCTGCCCGCGACTTGATGTCATCAAGCGGTCGGTCTGTATTGAAGGTGTGCGAATGGCCTTCGCCCATGCAAAGGTGCACTGGGGGAAGATGGATGCTGAAAAGCTGATGACCGAGGGACCGCCGGAGGGGAAAGAGCACCGCAAGCCCGAGTTATATTATGATAGTGTGCTGAAAGGGTCCTGCCTTGCGGCGGAGCAATGCACTAAGGACATTATATTTCCATGAATACAGTCATGTTGTCCTTTGTAATGTTGAACAAGGTCATTTCTATTATTTATTGCCTGTTATTAAAAAAATTCCTCCTGCGCGGCCGTTTTATATATTAATCCTAAGAGTTGGCCAGTCGTCGGCTTCTGCCCCCTCGTAGAAAATATAGGGGTGTTCGGGATAAACCTGAGCACTCTTTATCCCAGTTTTGGGTACTTGAAGGAGGTGTTCAGCACAACAAACCAGGCAATCGGACTATAAGGCTTTATCACTCTCACTTAGCCATAGGAGTTTGACAAAAAGGAAGGTAGGCGCAGCCCTTGGTGTTCGGAAGACCGCACGAGGGGCTCTATGAGCACCTGATCGGAAGAGAGCCGATCCATCGCATGCTGCATTAGTTATCGCATAATGCGGAAGAAATCCTTAAAGATTTTATAACCTCTCGAATAGCGACCAGCTCTCGCCGCATCATGACAGTCAGTTTTCGGCTTTCTCTACTGAGGTGCTCGTCCGGAAGAACCGGGACACAATCGCAGTAGTTCTCCCTGCGCTACCTTAGCCGATATAGCGGAACGTAAGGCACCAAAACAAAGGAGCTGGGCAAACCCAACTATTGACCCAAGACATGATTCGGAGCTGATGCATATATGCTATAAGTTCGGGGTGCCAAACAACTCTGACGGTGTTCGGACTTTATTGCCGTATTATGGGTACAGTGAAGCCCCTGGCATATGAAGGCGTATCGCGATATGCGGATGCCATTTGACAAAGAGTGCCAATAAAAAACAACAGCAGATAAGCGTCATATAAAGTCACATGCTGGAAAATAACACGTCTATGCGTATGAGTACAGATAATGTGATGAAAAATAAATGTGACTTCGGAACCTGCTGAGACTGGGCGGGAGGAGGCTGTGTGCGGATCCGCCGTGTGGTCGGATGGTCCTCAAGGGGCATCTCTAAGGATTCCCTTGCAGATTCGAGTTGTTTCCGTGTCGCCAGTCCTGGCCTACGCAAAGGTGCACCTGCAAAGAGAGTGTAAAAAAGATATTTACGTGCCATGTACCGGTTAAGCCGCATTGTGTGGCCTATCCTAGCTGTGCCTCCGTTTACTGCCGGAGTGTTTTAATTGAGCTCCGTCCGAGCCAGGCTATCCTGCCGCAAAGTAGTTCAGACTTCCTTGACGGTGTCCGGGAGCTTGGCTGTCGACTCGAGGTTCGATTGATAAATGCCTTTCGTTGCTTCTACTGTCCAGGCGGCAGTACATTCTTCGGCACAGAGGTGGAGTTCGGCTTTGCCGTTAACTGTTATGACGCCACGCGGACCGGGTATCTTGAGTTTATGGTAGGCATAGTGTGGCACCGCATTGAATTGAGCAAACGCGGTTCGTACGAGTAGTGCGTGATAGCCACTGCGGAAGGGGACGATATCGAAGATTAACTCCTCGCTTCGGAAGTTGTCCGGAGATCCGAAGACCACTCCTAGTGTGATTGAGCCCGTGCAGCAAGCCTCTACACCTAGTATGACACCTTTAAAGGTGGTTTTAGTGGGCTAGATCATCGAGTGATCGATACCCATCTTGCGCACTGTGTCCTGATACAGCAAGTTTAGACTGCTGCCTCTGTCCATAAGGACTCGTGTGAGGTCAAATCCGTCAATTATTGGGTCAAGGACTAGTGCGGCTGAATTGCCCTGATTGGTATTGGCCGGGCGATCCGTATGGTCGAAAGTGATCGGCCGTAATGTATACTGTGGGGCGACTGTCAAGTCGACATCCGTAAGAGTGAACACCCGTTCCAGCTTGGGAATGTGGGTGGCGTTTATCGTGTTCACCGTTTGATTTGCGGGGGGAATTTCCTTTGTCCTCCTGTATTCGGTGATCGGGGCTCCTCGTTGTCGTTATCACTTTGAGACCCCTTCCCCTTATTGTCGACACCTGACCTGCCGGCTTGTTTGAAGACCCAGCATTCTCTGTTAGCATGATTCGCTGGTGTTCCTGGCGTGCCAAGAATTTGGCATGGACGATCGAGTATGCGGTCCAGACTGGACGGGCCCGAATTGTTCTATTGGGGTGGCTTTTTCCGCTGACCGGACTTAGAGCCACTGAATCCGGCATTGACTGCCGTATCTTCGGTGTTATCACCATTTTTGCGACGCTTGTGTTTGTTGCGTCAGGGCTTGCCGCTGCTATCTCTGGCCTCTGATGTGCCCGGATTGCTTGATGTGTTGTTGCTACGAGCCAACCAGCTATCTTCGCCCGCACAAAGTGGGTCATGAGTGTCGTGAGGGCTGCCATGGTCTTCGGCTTTTTCTTGGACGAGATGCCGGGCGAGCCACTCGTCACGGATATTATGCTTAAAGGCCGCTAGGGCTTCGGCATCCGGACAGTCGACAATTTGGTTCTTTTTAGTTAGGAACCGAGTCAAGAATTTCCTGGCTGATTCTCCGGCCTGTTGGCTTAT
This sequence comes from Aegilops tauschii subsp. strangulata, assembly GCF_002575655.3. Lineage (NCBI taxonomy): Eukaryota > Viridiplantae > Streptophyta > Magnoliopsida > Poales > Poaceae > Aegilops > Aegilops tauschii. The sequence continues at coordinate 26,926,703 of NC_053037.3, read as the reverse complement.
GTGACTTAAGTCATCAGCATCCGGTGGTCGCACATAAGTGCCCTGGAAGTTATCCAGGAATGCGTCTGCCAGGTTCTCCCAACTTCTAATGGAATTTGCCGGCAAACTATTCAGCCAATGCCTGTCGGCCCGTTGCGTTTTAGTGGGAGGTACTTGATGGCGTGTAAATCATCCCTGCGGGCCATGTGAATGTGGAGAAAGAAATCTTCTATCCATACCGCAGGGTCCGTAGTCCCATCATATGATTTGATGTTCACGGGCTTAAACCCTTCTGGGAACTCGTGGTCCATTACTTTGTCAGTGAAGCATAGGGGGTGTGCGGCGCCTCTATGCCGTGCTATATCGCGACGCAGTTCGAGTGAGTCTGGTTGGTTGTGTTCGGCCCGGCCGGATTTGTATTTGGTGTATCCGGCGTGGTGATCGTTGACACGCGTTGGGGCGCGCCCCCGTGATCCGTAGATCGATCTTGAGTGCCCTGCTTTGTGTTCCAACACATCTCGCAGGTCCTGTGTGTAGCCCCGGGCCTTCGTGTTTTTGTTTGACTGGCGACGGGGTGCGGGCTGGTGATCAGGCTGATATACTTTGTCTCGGCAACTTGGTGGCTGGTTAGCCGCATCCTGGGCCTCCTCCTCAAAGCGAGGTAACAACTTGCGCTTTGGGTAACTTTTGGTTGGCGCCCGAGTCTATATTCCTCTGCTGCTAGGACCTCAGTCCAACTATCAGCTAGCAGATCTTGATCAGCTTGAAGCTGCTGCTGCTTTCTCTTCAGGCTTTTTGCAGTGGCTATAAGCCGGCGCTTGAAGCATTCCTGCTCGACGGGGTCCTCAGGCACGGTAAATTCGTCATCACCGAGGCTCACCTCGTCATCGTAGAGGGGCATGTAATTGTCATCCTCCGAGTCTCCATTCATTGCCTGTTCATCGGGGCTAGTGTGCCCATTCTCCCGTTCGGCCTGTTCGAAGTCTGGCTGGGCGAGATTGTTTTTGTCTTCGGCATTATCCGGAGTGTTGTTGTCTCCTGTGCGGGTATCACCATTTTTGCTATGGCGGGGCTTAGAGCGACGTCTATGACGCCGGTGCTTAGACTGCTTCTCAAGGGGATTATCCTCCGTTGCCTCATCGCCGTTGCCTTCTTTGGGTGTGTCCACCATATATATATCATATGATGAGGTGGTTGTCCAGCGCCTTGTGGGCGGTAGTTCCTGTTCTTCTCCGGCATCGTCGTCCATACCGTCGATGTCTTCGGAGTCAAAGTCAAGCATGTCGGATAAGTCATCGACAGTGGCTATTAAATGGGTGGTGGGTGGGGAACGAATTTCTTCGTCGTCCGCTTCCCACTCGAGCCGGACATAGTTCCGCCAAGAGTCTCTTGACAGGGAGAGAGATCTTAACGAATATAGCACGTCGCCCAAGGGTGAGTGCTGAAAGATATCCACGGAGGTAAACTCCATGATCGGTGCCCAATCAGATTCTATAGGCACGGATGTACGCGGTTCAGAGCCTATGGCCGGAGACGCGTCCGAGGGGCCGATGACGCAGACCTCATTAGAGGCGAAGTCTGTGTTCGGCTCTATCGCCGATGAGTGCGCGGCCTCCGTGGCGGGGTCCATCCACCCATCCTCGGATGGCACGATCTGCTCCGGACTGAGAGCCGGGGCATCCGTAGGTGTGATCTCCTGAACACTTTCCGATGGCAGATCTAAGTCATGCCCATCGTCATTGTTCGGCGCACCTGCCATGGGTTCGAATCCGTTGAAGATCAAGTCTCCGCGGGTATCAGCGGTGTAGTTCAGGCTTCCAAACCTGACCTGATGGCTAGGGGCGTGGCTATCGATCTGCTCCAGATGGCCAAGTGAATTGGCCCGCAGTACGAAGCCGCCGAATACGAAGATCTGTCCGGGGAGGAAACCCTCACCCTGGATCGCATCATGTAAGATGATTGAAGGAGACATCAAGCCTTATCGCGACGGCACAGTGGAACTCTCAATGAAAGCACCAATGTCGGGGTCAAAACCGACGGATCTCGGGTAGGGGGTCCCAAACTGTGCGTCTAAGGCTAATGGTAATAGGAGGCGGGGGACACAATGTTTACCCAGGTTTGGGCCCTCTCGATGGAGGTAATACCCTACTTCCCACTTGATTGACCTTGATGATATGAGTACTACAAGAGTTGATCTACCACGAGATCGAAGAGGCTAAACCCTAGAAGCTAGCCTATGATTCTGATTGTTGTTGGTCCTACGGACTAAACCCTCCGTTTATATAGACATCGGAGGGGGCTAGGGTTACACAGAGTTGGTTACAGAGAAGGTGATCTACATATCTGAATTGCCAAGCTTGCCTTCCACGCCAAGTTGAGTCCCATCCGGACACGGGACGAAGTTTTCAATCTTGTATCTTCATAGTCCAACAGTCCGGCCAAAGTATATAGTCCGGTAGTCCGAGTCCCCCCTAATCCAGGACTCCCTCAGGGGCGCCGCCCCTTCCCCTAGTCCAATTTGGACCCAAGGGGGGGCGCGTCCAGCCCCATGTGGCCCTTCTCTCAACCCACTAAGGCCCATGAAGGACCATTAGTTCCCTCGGGGGGTTCCGATAACCCTCCGGCACTCCGATAATTACCCGGTACCTCTCGGAACTCATCCAGTGTCCGAATAATATCGTCCAATATATCATTCTTTATGTCTCGACCATTTCGAGACTCCTCGTCATATCCGTGATCTTATCCGGGACTCCGAACAAACTTCAGTCATCAAATCACGTAACTCATAATACAAATCGTCATCGAACGTTAAGCGCGCGGACCCTACGGGTTCGAGAACTATGTAGACATGACCGAGACACATCTCCGGTCAATAACCAATAGCGGAACCTGGATGCTCATATTGGCTCCTACATATTCTACGAAGATCTTTATCTGTCAAACCACATAAGAACATACGTTGTTCCCTTTGTCAACGGTATGTTACTTGCCCGAGATTCGGTCGTCGGTATCATCATGCCTAGTTCAATCTCGTTATCGGCAAGTCTCTTTACTCGTTCCGTAATACATCATCCTGCAACTAACTCATTAGTCACATTGCTTGCAAGGCTTATAGTGATGTGCATTATTGAGAGGGCCCAGAGATACCTCTCCGAAACTCGGAGTGACAAATCCTAATCTCAATCTATGCCAACTCAACAAACACCATAAGAGACACCTATAGAGCATCTTTATAATCACCCAGTTATGTTGTGACGTTTGATAGCACACTAAGTGTTCGTTCGATATTCGGGAGTTGCATAATCTCATAGTCAGAGGAACATGTATAAGTCATGAAGAAAGCAATAGCAATAAAACTAAACGATCATTAATGCTAAGCTAACGGATGGGTCTTGTCCATCAGATCATTCTCTAATGATGTGATCCCATTCATCAAATGACAACACATGTCTATGGTTAGGAAACATAACCATCTTTGATTAACGAGCTAGTCAAGTAGAGGCATACTAGGGACACTCTGTTTGTCTTTGTATTCACACATGCACTAAGTTTCCGGTTAATACAATTCTAGCATGAATAATAAACATTTATCATGATATAATTAAATATAAATAACCACTTTATTATTGCCTCTTGGACATATTTCCTTCAATGCGTACTTAGTCTTTGTTTTAATGCTGGTCTTTTGTGAGAGCAATGTTTAGGTCAACTGGCTCTGTTTAATTACTAAAATTGCTCGATTCAGTAAGTGTGGTCTGTCTGCTGTACGCTCTTTTGTGTGCCCAAATTACCAAGCGATGTTAAATTATGCAATGACGTACCCGGGGAAATTTCCATCAAAATTTGAATTATCAAACTCATCCCATGCGCGTAAAGCAGAAGAATCATTTGTGATCCACACAATCGTTCAAAGTGAATGGTCCGGCGGCACCGCGCGCAAAGTTTCCCTCCACATTTCCAAAATTTTGGCCTACCGCCAAAATATCTACCCCCGCCCTTTCCCCCCTTCCCCACCCCCTTTTCTCCCCGACCACAAGTCACATTTCCTCTGTTTCCTCCTTCCTTCCTTCCTTCCTAAGCTATAGCCGCTTCCTCGCTCTCGTCGTCTCGCATCCTACAGCGGGGGTCGCCATGGTCTTCTTCAAAGACCTCTCCAGCAGTTCCTCCTCCGGCGACAACTCCTTCACCACCTAGGTATGCCTCTCTTCTCTCTCTCTCTCTCGGGCTACGAATTGGAATGAAGGATTTTTACCCAGCGGTCGATTTGAGTCATTTCTTCCTCTTGTAGCTCCTTAGGACCATCAGTGGCAATGAATGGAGCGGGGTGGCTAAAGATCTATCTGCTCGTTGTCACCATCAATCTCCATGCGTGAAGCTAGTTGCGTTTGAATCTGTGCACAGTGGGAGGATGTTTCTAGCATGTGCAGAGAAGGTTAGACCCTCTTTCGTTGTTCCAAATCATTTGTTAGATGTGATTCAGACACTATCACGGTCCCAACCCATTCATACCATACCTTCAACCAAACGATCCTAAGACAGTGTCACAGTTTGTACCTAGTATCTTAAATTGTTGCCATCTCATTAGCGGTGCCATTAGAAAATTATTTGGCACCGATAACCCACAAGTATAGGGGATCGCAATAGTTTTCGAGGGTAGAGTATTCAACCCAAATTTATTGATTCGACACAAGGGGAGCCAAAGAATATTCTCAAGTATTAGCAGCTGAGTTGTCAATTCAACCACACCTGAAAGACTTAATATCTGCAGAAAAGTATTTAGTAGCAAAGTAGTATGGAAGTAACGGTAACGGTGACAAAAGTAACAGTGGCAGTTTTTGTAGTAATCGTAACAGTGGCAACGGAAAAGTAACTAAGCAAAGATCAATATGTGAAAAGCTGATACGTCTCCGTCGTATCTATAATTTTTTATTGTTCCATGCCCATATTCTACAACTTTTACATACTTTTGGCAAATTTTATACTATTTTTGGGACTAACATATTGATCCAGTGCCCAGTGCCAGTTCCTTTTTGTTGCATGTTTTTTGTTTCACAGAAAATCCATATCAAACGGAATCCAAACGGAATAAAAACTTACGCAGATTTTTTTGGGAATATATCTGATTTTTGGGAAGTGGAATCATCGCGGGATAATGCCAGAGGGGGCCACGAGGCAGGGGGCGCTCCCCTAACCCTCGTGGACACCCCGTAAGGCGGATGTTGCCCTTCTTTCGCCGCAAGAAAGCTAATATCCGGATAAAAATTGTGTTCAAATTTCAATCCAATCGGAGTTATGGATCTCCGGTTATAAAAGAAATGGTGAAAGGGCAAAATCCAGGACGCAGAGACAGAGAGAGAAAGAGAGACAGATCCAATCTCGGAGGGGCTCTCGCCCCTCCCACGCCATGGAGAACATGGACCAGAGGGGAAACCCTTCTCCCATCTAGGGAGAAGGTCAAGGAAGAAGAAGAAGGAGGGGGCTCTCTCCCCCTCGCTTCCGGTGGCGCCGGAACGCCGCCGGGGCCATCATCGTCACCGCAATCTACACCAACACCTCTGTCATCTTCACCAACATCTCCATCACCTTCCCCCATCTATATACAGCGGTCCACTCTCCCGCAACCCGCTGTACCCTCTACATGAACATGGTGCTTTATGATTCATATTATTATCCAATGATGTGTTGCCATCCTATGATGTCTGAGTAGATTTTCGTTGTCCTATCGGTAATTGGTGAATTGCTATGATTGGTTTAATTTGCTTGTGGTTATGTTGCTGTCCTTTGGTGCCCATAATATGAGCGCGCGCGTGGATCACACCATAGGGTTAGTTGTATGTTGATAGGACTATGTATTGGAGGGCAAGAGTGACAGAAGCTTCAACCTAGCATAGAAATTGATGCATACGGGATTGAAGGGGGATCAATATATCTTTATGCTATGGTTGGGTTTTACCTAAATGAACGTTAGTAGTTGCGGATGCTTGGTAATAGTTCCAATCATGAGTGCATAGAATTCCAAGTCAGGGATGACATGCTAGCAGTGGCCTCTCCCACATAAAACTTGCTATCGGTCTAGTAAAGTAGTCAATTGCTTAGGGACAATTTCGCAACTCCTACCACCACTTTTCCACACTCGCTATAGTAACTTTATTGCTTCTTTATCTAAATAGCCCCTACTTTTTATTTGCGTGCTCTTTATATTCTTGCAAACCTATCCAACAACACCTACAAAGTACTTCTAGTTTCATACTTGTTCTAGGTAAAGCGAACGTTAAGCGTGCGTAGAGTTGTATTGGTGGTTGATAGAACTTGAGGGAATATTTGTTCTACCTTTAGCTCCTCGTTGGGTTCGACACTCTTACTTATCAAAAGAGGTTACAATTTATCCCCTATACTTGTGGGTTATCAAGACCTTTTTCTGGCGCCGTTGCCGGGGAGCCATAGCGTGGGGTGAATATTCTCGTGTGTGCTTGTTTGCGTTATCACTAAGTAGTTTTTATTTGCTGTTCTAAATTGTTCTCTATCTTTAGTTATGGATATGGAACACGAAATACCAAAAAAATTAGGTGTACTTGCTACTCATGGAGATGGGGAACCTCCTAAAACCCTCGATGCTGGTTATGTGAAAAATATTGTGTACTAATTTGATAATCCTGAGAAAACCCCATTCAGTTATGTAATGGGAGACACGTTGGATCAACGTGACTACTTTAGGGATTATCGCTTGACTCAAAAAGGGAATCTATTATGGGGTCAAATTCATATGTTGCATTGGTATGCTCGGGAATTATGCTTGAGATATGATTATACTTGTTGCTCTAGGGTGAAGGTTCCACACCTTCGCTTTTCATGCAAATTTAATGATGATAAAACCTTGGCTTCTTATGCTAATGGTATATATGATTACTATGATGTGGAACAAATAGAAGAGTTCGTTGCTTTTATGGGTGCTTATGAAATTGAATCTTTGTTTAAAGAGTTTGAAAATTTTGATGATTCAGTTTATAGACCTAAAAATTTAGCTATCCTTAAATATTGCTATGAGAATTATGAATTCAATTCTGATATTGATGATTTTATTGAGAGAGTCTCCGCTGTCCAAGAAGAGACTAATATTTTGCAGGAGTCTATGGACAAAGGAATTGATGAAACTGTGAGCTCATTAGATGAAAAAGATGAGGAGGAGAGCAAAGAACAAAAGGAGGAAGAGCGGATTATCACCCGTGCCCACCTTCTAATGAGAGTAACTCTTCAACTCATACATTGTTTAATTTCCCTTCATGCTTACCGAAGGATGAATGCTATGATAATTGTTATGATCCCGTTGATTCTTTTGAAATATCCCTTTTTGATGATGCTTGCTATGCTTGTGGCCAAGATGCCAATATGAATTATGCTTATGGAGATGAACTTGCTATAGTTCCTTATGTTAAACATGAAATTGTTGCTATTGCACCCACACATGATAGTCCTATTATCTTTTTGAATTCTCCCGACTACACTATATCGGTGAAGTTTGCCCTTATTAAGGATTATATTGCTGGGTTACGTTTCACTACTGCACATGATGATTTCGATGAATATAATATGCATGTGCTTGCTGCTCCTACTTGCAATTATTATGAGATAGGAACTATATCTCCACCTCTCTATGTTTCCCACATGATAAAATTGCAAGAAACTGTTTATACTATGCATTGGCCTTTACTATGTGTGCATGAATTGTTCTTCTATGACATGCCGATGCATAGGAAGAGAGTTAGACTTCGTCATTTCATGATATATGTTACTTTGTGCTCACTACTAAATTACAAATCATTGTTAATTAAAATTGGCTTTGATATACCTTGGGATCCGGGTGGATCCATTACTTGAGCACTATATGCCTAGCTTAATGGCTTTAAAGAAAGCGCTGTCAGGGAGACAACCCGGAAGTTTTAGAGAGTCGTTTATTTATGTTGTGTGCTTTTATATAGTTTAAAAATAAAAATAATGTGTCACTACTGGGAAAAGGCCTACTAGTGGCGTACCAGTTTTGCCTACTAATGGCGCACTACTGGTGCGCCACTAGTACCACGCCACTAGTATTTTTTACTAATGGCGCACCACGCCGTGCGCCATTAGTGTAGACCAACATGCGCCATTAGTATGCCTCCCAGGGGGCCATATTTACCCATGTGCTTTGGCATACTAATGGCGCACTGAGGGGTGATGCGCCATTAGTATCCTTTGGCATACTAATGGCGCACTTTGGGGTGATGCGCCATTAGTATGAATATTAGGTATTTTTTTTACTTTTCTGATTTTTGCACAGGTTTCAAAATATATTATTGGACAGAATATAGACAGCACCACACAGCAAACAGCAGATTCATCGAATACAATAGAAGATTAGTCTCCGAGTACAATTCATCATATTAGTCTCCGAATTCAAAAGACCGAACAAAGATAGAACATTACAAGTCTCGAGACCGCGAGTAGCGAGTTTGTCTTCACATTACAAGTCGATATCGATCATCTAAACTACCATCACATAGAAGAGATCTGCGGTCATCACGATGAGCATCATCGCGATGAAACTGGTCTTCATCCGGTTCCTCCAACGCTCCCTCCTCTCTCCCGCTAGATAGCGCATGTATCTAGATTCCGCCTCCGCCCTAGTGGTGTACCCTTTGTAACTGTTACCGCTGAAATGGTGAACCTGTCTCCGACACTTCTCCCAGTCGTCGTAGACTCTGGGAACCTTACCCTTGTACACGACATACGACGGCATCTCTATGCACAAGCCAAACAACAGACAATACATAAGCAATATATAAGTATGCAACAAAAGGATCAGAAGAGAAAAGCAACACATTAATAGCACGATTCATGGTCCTACTAATACATAGCATCGATTACATCTAACTTGAACTACTGTCCAAACCAAAGAGACATACAAGTTCATTAAAGTTTTAATTACAACATGAGCTAATCGATGTTTCAGAACTACAAATAGCATCACTACTTTCGACTCGACTCATGGGACCGAAGCGTGGATGAAGCTGCCGTCTTTCGTGATGGTCATGAAGTCGCGGGCGTTGTCAGCCTGCATTTGTAGCGTTGTGTCTATGTCACTGTTGGACGGTTGATATCTGAGGTAGAACTGCCCCGAGGTACGAAGGACATCTTGATGATGATTTCTGCAAACTCCGACTGGATGCGAAAGAATTCTTGTCGGAGGTCCGCGTCCTGGATTGCCGCCAAACTCCGACTGAAGGTGATTATGGTCCCGTACGATCGCCCGCATGTGATGGAGGGCATAGTAGGCATCCTTCTGACCGCCAGGCGGCTGCTTGACGCAGGGGAACCTCGTATTGTGGGTGAACACGTGCATGCCGTACCTACGAACTGGCCTCTTAAAGGTGCCTCTAGATTTGGCGTAGCCGGGGAGAGCATCATCAAGAACTTTCTTGATATTTGTGTAGTCTATCTTGGAGTCACGGTTCGGGTCGAAATACGTGGCCATGGAATATTTCGGGCTTAAGAGGATGAGTGTGCAATGTGTGTCACTGCACAGAACATGGAATGTTAGAGAAAAAAAAGAACGATCGAAATCTAAGAAATCATATGTTACGGGGCAGTTAGGGGATGACTTACTCGGGAAAGTACGGCACGAGGAAGTTATCCTTATCTGGGTTTGCCAGAATGACGCCTTCGAGGTGTGAACTCGCGACTTGCCGGTCCCCAGCGCTACCCAAGATCTTGGCACGCATGTAGAAGGGGTCGACTATCCCGATGTCCGGGGTCTTGTCTCTAATGATCCACATCTCCATACTCAGCGAAAATAGCCGAACGAAGGTGTAGTGCAGCGGATGAAGGTTAAACATAGCAAAGATGTCATCAAACCACAGGACGATCGTACCCCCGACGTCGCTATCCGCAAAGCCCTTGCCCTCTGGCACCTTGGCCACGAAAACCGGGTATGCCACATCATTCTCTCTGAGAAGCCGCTTCTCCAAAAAAAGAACACTATCATGCAGACTCCGCATAGCACCGGTTGCAGCATTGAGCATATTTGTTGGTAGCATCGCCCTACCCGCCACATGCACCCTCCTCGAGATATCCTTAGGTGAAGGTGGCCCGTCCTGAGCATGGATCGTACTCGGTGCCGGCTGGCTCGCACCGGTGCCCTTGTTAGTCTTTCGTTTCCGTGCCTTCTTCTTGATCTGCTGTAATGGGACCGAGTTCTGCTCACAGACCGCCTTCTTGAGCGTGTTGGGGCTGATAATATTTCGCACCTCATCTATCCGAGGCTCGGTGAAGGCGGCAGCTGGAGGCGTCTCCTGAGAACTGAACGCCAGACGACGCCTGTTGCAATTGGGTATCTCCGTCGTACCAGCTAGATCGCGGTCGTCTTGGTTGGGTTCTTGAGAAGGAGGCCCGCAGAACTCGTCACCGGACACATGTTCAGCAAAGTACTTATCGACGTTGGTAAATGTACCGTCGTCGTTGTCGTCGTCGTCCGGATCCTGTGCCATATGCATGTCCGGATCCTGTGCCATAGGGATGTCCGGCATGTCCGGTAGCGTTGCAGCGTTCTTGCCATGGCTTGGCGCCGGCACGACTGGCGGTCTTGTCTGTTGGGTGGTTTCCCCCCCCCAAACGAATCTGGCTCTTCGGTCAAAGCAGGGGCCAGCTTACGCAGGCGCTGAGGGTCATCACATCATCTTCGTCGGCCCCAGCGGGTCGAATCGGAGGTAACAACTCGTCGCAGCCTGGCAGCACCCGAACCAGTTCAACCCTATACAAGGTGGGTGGCATCAGATTACCGTGGAACACGCGGTTGCCCGGTTGAACGATTCTGCCCTTGGTGACATCGACCAACTCGCCGCCCACGAAGTGAAGGAGAGTGCAAGGAACGTCGGCGGCGGCCTGCGAAAACATGTAGGGCGTCAGGGATGCCCAGTCAAAGGCAAGGAGATGAAGTCATCGGCCGAGAGGCTTAGTTACCGTGATGCCGTTGAGCTCGGCTAATGTCGAGGCACCGCCAACGGTGGGCGTGCAACTGATGGAGGGGCCGCTTGCTGGCGAGGTGCCGGCCGGCGTACACCCGGGTGCATTAAGCTCCAATGCCCGTGCCGGCGCCGGAGACACGAATACCGCCTCCACCGGAGACACCAATGGTGCCGCCTGCGCGTTGTCCGAGTTGCTCGCCGTGAAGCTGGGAACCGGGGGCGGCCCCTGTTGGCCGCCCGCAATCCACGTCGTCAGCCCCTCAATCAAGGTAGGCACCATGGTGGTGAGCGTCGTTCCCAGTTGTTGTTGCACTTGCTCTTCGACAATCTCCGGAATCCGCGCCACTTGTGCCTTGAGTTCCTGAACCTCGCGCGACTGGCTTTCCGAGCTGGTCTTTTTCTCCTTTCGCCCACCAGTGGTATAGTATGACGACCATTTTGTGGACAAGCCTTTGCCGGCCACACGACCAGCTGACGACGGCTTACTGAGCTTATCCTCGATTTTCATTATGTTCAACGCCCTATTTAAAGGGGTGTCGAAAGGGGAGCTCTAAGACGACCCCGCGCTACTGCTTTCAGTCTCCTGCTGCGGAAGCAACGTGAACCATTTAGAAATATTGGGGAACTAATTAGAATGCAACCATATGGAGCTAATTACGTGGGGGTGTATTCCTTACCAGAACAAGCTCAAGCGCTCTGGTCTTCGGATCCGTGGTAAGCTCCTTTGTTACCGGGTCCTCCTTGTACTGGGCCCTGACAAAGTTCCTGGTCTGCTTGTCACGGTATTTCTCGAAGCGGGGCGGTAGGCCTTGCTCGGCACGCTCCGCGTCCCCCTTGTCCCATATAGGCTCCGCCACTCTGTAACCGCCGGGACCGAGTTGGTGGACCCCTAAGTTCAACTGCCGCATTTCTTTCCCCCACTGACTTGATACAGAGGTTGCGCTGCTCTCGCACTTGATTTTGAACTCCTTGTAGTCATCTTCGCTGATCAAAGGATATTTCGCCTTGATCTTCTCATAACTATCACCTTTTTCAATCATTGCCTCCACCGTGCTTCTCCAAGTAGACAGGGACGTGCTCATCCTCGAGAGGGCGGCACTGTTCACTTTGTTCCCTGAGAGGCGTGTGTTTGCAAAGTCAGCGGGGAACTTGTATCGTTCGTGCAGCTTCGTGAAGAGGAGGCTGCGTAAATTCCCTCGGTCCTTATGCCTTAGGTTCTCGGTGTTGATCGAGACGGTGCTCCGGAGAATGCACCCGAGCTGAACCGAGTACCCCTTGACTACTTCTTTGGGCGCCGTCGGATGCCCGTCGGAGTTCACTTCAGTAAACTCCTCCTTGACGGTGCCGAGCACGCTCGGGCGCCGGTCCTTCCGTTGCCTCTTCGGTTGGCTGCCATCTGTGCGTGCGCCGCCATCATCAGTGGTGGCATCCTCGGCGGCACCATCAGTGGTGTCATCCCCGACGCCACTAGGGGTTGTGTAGTCAGGATCGGTGTCTTCCGCGGTGTCCTCATAGCAGTGAGGTTCTTCCTCCAACTCCTGGGACAGCTCGCAGAATTGCTTGCCGCCCGAACCGCCGGCCTCATCGTTGTGGGCCATGTTTCGCTCTAAATAGGAAAAAAGTTTGGTCAAAAAGTTGGTTATTGTCAAGGAACAAGATCATGATCATGTAGGGTTTGTCGACACCGAGGCATCCTAAAAGCTAAGCTTTTATCATTTAGGGTTTGTCGACGCCGAGGCACCCTAAAAGCCTAAGCGTACATCATTTAGGTTCACATCGACACCGAGGCACCCTAAAAGCCAAGGTTTCATCATTTAGGGTTTGTCGACGCCGAGGCACCCTAAATGCTAAGTTAAGTTTTCATCATTTAGGGTCTATCGATGCCGAGGCACCCTAGGTTGACTGATATATATGGGTATCTTCTAATAATATACCCTATCAAGAAAAGGGAAGGTGAATTCTAAGTTGGTCCTAATCACTTGGCTCTATTGTCACCTATGGTTTAATGCACCAAGAATGGCGGGGCAGTTGATCCTACTTAATTAAGTACTAAGATACCCCGGCCCATGCATTAGTCGCAAGTACCCCATATGTCCTATTTTTAGCAAAGTCATGCTAAAATTCACGGAAAATTTCAGCATGACCTTTGCTGGAAATAGGACATATGGAGTACCCGAATTTGCCGGAACGGAAGTTAATCGACATTCCGGCAAACTCAAGGGCCTCTCGGGGTACCTGCAAAATCATTATCCCCGCGTAATGAAGTCGCCAATGGTTCATTTCAGAAGACCACAAGTAGCATCATCACAAGTACAACATCATCTATAGCTTTATATTAACAAAGCATCCACACATATACAAAAGACCACTTATGCCAACAGTATGGTTTCTATCAGATTCAGAGTTAGAAACAGGAAAAACTGGTGCTTCAAAGCCTACTGGACACAATTTACATCTATCAGTACAGGATGTCCTGACTAATTTCAAGTGTTCACAGGTGAACTTGTACCATGGATGAGCCTAGTGCTTCATTAGTCACCCTGTGCATGAAATGTATCATGTATCAAACCATCAATTAACTGCTGAAAAACAAAAACCTTCAGGACAGAGTGAAAATAGTTACCGAACTCAATGACTAAAGATATGTAAAATGTATGACACAGAAAATAAAGAAATCATGTTGATGAATAGTATTGTGTCAAGTTCAGTTTGAAAATTCAGTTACTGCTTGAGTGATTTGACACCAAAAATTACTCCCAAAAATTACAATGACTGTATATTGACTGCATATGCTTGTTTTGATTGTAACTTGGTGAAGTAGTCACTACTGTACTACTAGTGTGCAGCGATTTGGGAGAAGAGCTCATCGATTAGATTGTAACTTGGTGCACGTGCATTCAGTCACCACCACCAAATCCTAGTGCAGATGTGGTTCTAAAATCCTAGTGCACTTGCACTTGGTGCACTTGGAGAACATGATTGGGCATTCTGAAACATAATTGCTCTAGTGCAGCTGTGGTTCCAATTGAGGTGTGCCCTATGGTCTTATACATAAGCCAAACAAACTAATTAGGGTTCAGCAGCAAGCAGCTGCACAACTGCATCACTCCCTGTCTCCCTCCCTTCAAATACAGCGGCTCAAAAGTCAAGTAAACTGAAGATTAATCTAACAAGCCTGACAGTAGCTAACTGTACCTAACTGTACCTAACTGAATTTTTTTATGACAACTAACTGATGCCAACTGTACCTAACTGTACCTAACTGATGCTAACTGTACCTAACTGATGCTAACTGTCACAAATATGATATTTTTATGACAAAATACATCATTATCAGGGCACATTATGGCCATTTTCTTACATGATGCTAACTGTACCTAACTGATTTTTTGACAGTAGCTAACTGTATTTAGTAATTTTTCTGTAACAGTCTTGCCCCTATTTGAAGGACAAGCAAATAGATACCTAAAATCCACTAGTATTGCCTCTAAAAAAGCCTAACTGAATTTTTCTATAACTGTACCTAACTGAATTTTTCTGTACCTAACTGAACTGTAAGGAGTTAACTGAAATTCACTAGTATTGCCTCTAAAAAAGCCTAAAGTCCACTATTATCTACTTTAGGCACAATCATACACAATTATGACTCTACTGTAACAATTGTACTCTATCAAAATGTTGAAATTTTGACATTCGGAGGGTCACCTACGTGGTGGTGCCCTGCACAGCGGTCGAGACTCAGAGTAGAGGTTGATGGCAAGAGGAAGAAGAAGAAGAAGGAAGTGGAGGGGAGGGGCTCACCTGCAGTCGAGGGCGTACACGGCGCCGGCCGGCCTCCTTGGACCCGGAGAAAGCCGCGGTCGTGCCGGATCCCTAGGGCTCGGGGCCGGCACAACACCACGCCGCAGCAGAGCAGAGCAGCGCGCGGACGGCGGCGTCGCGTGGCCTTGGTGAGCTGAGGTAGAGGCGGTCGTCGTCTCCTCCTCCTCCCCGTCCTCCTCCTGGTCCTCCTCCTCCGGCTCGGGGCGCGGGGGCGGCGGCGCGGGGGAGCTGCAGTGGTGGGGGGCGCGGGGGCGGCGCGGGGGAGCTGCAGTGGTGGGGGCGCGGGGGCGGCGGGGGTGGTGCCCGGCGGGGGTCGGGGCGGCGGCGTCGTGGGTCGGGGCAGCGGGTGGATCTGGCGAGGGAGAGGGACGAATGGATCTGGCGAGGGAGAGGGAGGAATTAGCTAGGGGGAAGATTATTAATGGCGCACCCCGCAGCGGTGCGCCATTAGTATGTTTTTTAGATAGCAATGGCGCACCCCCGATCGGTGCGCCATTAGTAATCTTTTTTTTAGATAGCAATGGCGCACCAGCTAGGGGTGCGCCATAAGTAATTTTTTTTGTTGCATGTAATAATTTTTTAGAAAATGAATATGAAACAGTAATAATTTTTTTAAAAATATCATCAAATTTCTAATTTGAAAATATTTATGAATATGAAAAAATATCATCAAATTTATTATTTGAAAATATCATCAAATTTGTTATTTGAAAATATAATCAAATTTGTTTTTTTTTGCAATTTTAGTTGCATTCATTTGTGACGGTGGAGCTGGCCGGGGAGGGTGCGGTGGGTCGTCGGCGGCGGTGGAGCGGGGGAGGGTGCATGCGGTGGGTCGTCGGCGGGGGTGGAGCGGGGGGTGCATGCGGTGGGTCGTCGGCGGCGGTGGAGCGGGGGAGGGTGCATGCGGTGGGTCGTCGGCGGCGGTGGAGCGGGGGAGGGTGCGGGGGGTCGGCGGCGGCCGGTGGAGCGGGGGAGAGGGTGCGGGGGGTGCTCGGTGGCGAGGGGAACCGGATCTGGCGAGGTGGGATAGCGATCGAGATGGAGGGGGATCGAGATCGAGTGTCCATGAAATTTAAAAATATTCATGAGTTCAAAAAGTGCCCATGAAATACAATCGAGAAATGAAGGCTACAATTTAAATACAATCGATCTTAGCTAGCTATCTGTTCACAATCTTCTTGCCCTTATTTTTCGTAAATGGAGTTCTTCTCTTGAACGGACGTCCTTTAGGTAGGGTGGTCCTGCTTCTTCTTGTGGTGTATGCTGATACTTCATCGTCGTCGTCATGTTCCATCTTCGGGTCGCCGTACTTGTCGAAGTCTTGCTCATTGGCGACTCCATCCATTCCGATGATCTTCCTTTTGCCTCTCCTCACGACAACACGACTGGGCTTTGACGGGTCGGTAATATGGTCCACTTGGGAAGCCAGTACCCATGGCTCATTTTTCGTGGTGTCGTTCGCGCCCGCGGTCTTGGATTTGGCTTCGGGTATAACCATGGTGTTGAAATACCGGTCTTCTTTTTTGACGCTCTTGGCCCATCTGACACGGAACATCGGGACCTCTCCAGCGTAGCTCAGCTCCCAGATCTCCTCGATCCTTCCGTAGTATCTGTCCTTGTCGTTACCAGTGTAGGATTCCATCGTTACCCCGGAGTTCTGATAACCATCGCTCTTCATGTCCTTGTCCTCGGTGTAGAATGTGTAGCCGTTGATATCGTACGCCTCATACGTCATCAGGTTGTGCTCGGCGCCCTGTGACAAGGCGAATATGAGTTGTTCTTCCGCGGAAGAATCCTCATGTAAAGGGTATGACAGAAGCTTCTGCTTGAACCAACGCGTGAAACATGAGTTGTGCTCTTTGATTATATCTCCGTCCGTCCTCTGTTGGCCTCGGTCATTGTACGTCTTCTCAATAAAGGTTTTGTGCTCTACCACCCAAGGATCGACCACGTCTATGTGTTGTAGCGCGACTAGGTTTGCTCTTTCAAAGTCGGCGAGTCGACCCTCGAAGTCGACATGCATTTCGCGGTGACAATCATGGTGACCCCATCCAGCGAGCCTGCCGAGGTGCCTGTTAACGGGCAGACCAACGGGGTTCTCGATGCCTAGATAATTCGTGCAGTAGGAGATGCACTCTTCGGTCAGAAAGCCCCTGGCTATGCTTCCCTCTGGACGTGACATGTTGCGAACGTATCCTTTGATGACACCATTCATCCTTTCGAACGGCATCATATTGTGCAGGAACGTCGGCCCCAGTTGGATGATATCCTCCACGATATGGACCAGCAGATGCACCATAACGTCGAAGAATGCGGGCGGGAAGTACATCTCAAGCTCGGATAGTATCACCACGATCTCTTCCTGTAGCCTTCTTAGTTGCCTCACGCCAACCGACTTCCGAGAGATGATGTCGAAAAAGTTGCATAGGCCAAATAGCGTTTCACGGACGTGCGCGTCCATGATCTCACGGATTGCAACTGGAAGTATCTGCCTCATCAGCACGTGACAGTCGTGAGACTTCATCCCGCTGAACTTCTGCTTCGTTGGGTCTAGGTATCGGCTTATCTTCCCTGCGTAACCGTAAGGAAGTTTTACTCCTACGAGGCAGGTGAAAAACTGATCGATCTCCTCCTGACTTAGAGTGAAGCACGCGGGAGGGAAGTCATTTCCGGTCTTCTTGGCCTTTTTGCCTTTGCGACGACTTTCCGTGTCCTGCTTCGCCTCATCATCATCATCATTAGGGTGAAGCTCCTCCCTGATGCCCATTGATTTCATGTCTGCCCTTGCTTTCGGCCCATATTTGGTCCTCTCTGGCATGTTGAGGAGGGTACCAAGCAGACTCTCGCACACCTTCTTCGTGATATGCATGACATCAAGGCTGTGAGGCACACGGTGGATCTTCCAGTACGGCAAGTCCCAGAAAACAGACCTCGTTTTCCATACCTTCAGCAGCAGCTCTGGCGCCTTTCGCTTCTTTCCCGGCTCTGGCGCCTTTTGCTTCTTTCCCGGCAGTGGGCAATCTTTCCAATTTTTCAACAGCTCGTCTATTTCCTCGCCGCTCCTCGTACGCGGGCGTCTTCGGGGTTCGGTTTCACCATCGAACAGATCCTTGTGTTTCCTCCACGGGTCATCGTCGCGAAGCCACCTTCAATGTCCCATGAACACGGTTTTCGAAGACCCGGGATCTCTATCTAGCTGGCGATACATTGTGTCATCCATGCACCTGACGCATCCAGAAAATCCGTGGACCACCTGCCCCGCGAGATATCCGTAACCGAGATTGTCGTGCACCGTCGTGAGCGGTGCGGCTCTCATAGGGAAATATTCTTTCTCTGCAGTGTCCCACGTATTGGCTGGCGTTTTCCACAGCGTGTCTAGCTCCTCTTTCAGCAGCCCCAGATACAGATTGATGTCGTTCCCTGGTTGTTTCGGCCCTTCAATTAGCATACTCATGTGAATGTACTTCCTCTTCATGCACAACCAGGGGGGAAGGTTGTTCATCCACACAAACACAGGCCAGGTGCTATGTGTGCTTCTCTAGCTGCCAAACGGATTGACTCCATCGGTGCTCGCGCCCAGTACGATGTTCCTTGGATCCATCTTGTCTTTTTTATTTATCTCTGGATCATTTGTGTCATGTTCTCGCTTCTTCTCCTCCCTATCCGCGTGCCAACGCAGGAGCTTTGCTACCTTAGGGTCCGCGAAATATCGCTGCAGACGAGGAGTGATCGGAAAGTACCACACCACTTTTCGAGGAGCTTTCTTCCTCTTCTTGTATCGAGTGACACCGCACATCGGACATATGGTAGACTCCGCGTGCTCGTCCCGATAAATGAAGCAATTGTTCATGCACACATGGTATTTCACGTGCGGTAAATCCAGAGGACACACGATTTTCTTCGCCTACTCGAAACTGGTCGGGCACTTGTTCCCCTTGGGAAGACATTCGTGCCAGAATGCCATGTTCTCGTCGAAGCATGCGTCGGTCATTTTGTGTTTTACCTTCATCTCCAGAGCCATGAGCATTACTTTCAGGCGGGTATCCTCGGGCCTGCATCCTTCATACAATGGAGTAACCGCGTCTATCTCCAGTTGATCCAGCTTGGCTTTCTCTCGGGCGGCAGCTCTTGCGTTATCCGTCTACTTGAGAAGCAGCTCTTGAATATGAGGGTCCTGCACCCTGCCCATCAATGGGCCATCATCGTCTGCTCCGCCGGCATCTTCATCTTCATGATCATGCCCTTCTTCTGCTCCGGCATCTTCCTCATCATCATGTCCTGCATCTTCTACATGATGACTGTGTACAGCATCACCGTCGTGATGCTGTCCTGGAGATTCTTCGTCTTCTCGCCCGCCCAAGCCGCGGTGGTTGTCTTGCTGCCCTTCCTCATTTCTTGCCCGGCCCCCATGGACGACTTCACAGTCATCTTCATCACCTTGCCACCGATAGCCATCCATGAAACCATGCAAGAGCAGGTGGTCCCGCACCTGCCCGGAATCCGGGTCCGCAATAAGGCTCTTCAGCTTGCATCTTTGACAGGGACATCTTATCTCCGTCTCGTTCTTTTGAAGCATCTCGGCCTTCGCGGAGCTCAAAAACCTATTCACGATGCCTTCGGTCATCATGCAGACCATGGTCGCCTGCGGGGTAGAGCAAAACGATATTTTAGAACCAAGAAAAAATTTGGCATGACTTTCCCTAAAAATAGGACCAAAAAGAATGCATAGTGCCAAAATTCTCGCCGAAACGGAAATGAATCAACATTCTGGCAAAATATTGGCAACTATCGCATTTCAAATACCGGTACCTGCAAACACAAACATATATGCAACACCACAAACATATGCAACACCACAAACATACATAGATCTAGCTAGGCCACAAAAGTGCATGTGCACACGTTGTTGGAGGGAGAACAACATAAAGATAGCTTCCCCCTTACTTACCTATCAAAAAAAGGTAATTTAACCACTTAATTTGGATGAATCTATGGTGCAAATGAGGTGAGGAGGAGGAGGCAGCCGAGACAAGCTTGGAGGAGGAGGTGGAGAGAATGAAGTGGGGAAAGTGAGTGGGTAGGTGTGGCTGTCCAAAATATCTAACTGGTCCTAGGTTACTAATGGCGCACCACCTGCAGGTGCGCCATTAGTAACCCTGGTTACTAATGGCGCACCTGCTGGTGGTGCGCCATTAGTAGTTTTGCAAAAAAATAAAAAAATATATATACTAATGGCGGACCTGGGAACAGTGCGCCATTACTAGTTTAAACTAGTAATGGCGCACTATTACACGGTGCGCCATTAGTAGTTTTGCAAAAAAAAAGTAAAAAAATATATAGTAGTGGCGCACTGTGTGGATGGTGCGCCATTACTAGTTAGAACTAGTAATGGCGCACTGCGACATGGTGCGCCATTATTATGTTTGGAAAAATAAAAAAATTGGTACTAGTGGCGCACCGTGTGTCTGGTGCGCCATTAGTGCTTTTCACACTAATGGCGCACCAGCACACGGTGCGCCACTGCTCTATAGTAGTGGCGCACCACGTGTCTGGTGCGCCATTAGTGGCCATTTCATCTATAGCCCTTTTCCTAGTAGTGTGTCGAGGTTTGCCTTTAGGATGTTTTAGACTACTTGTTGGTTTGTGCGGTGCAGGACAGAAACTTTGGCTGTAGTGCGCGATTTTACATTTTTTACTGGTACGTCAAATGGTTCTGAAAATTTTTGCACTGTATTTCTATACAAATTTTTTATGTTTCCTAATTTTGGCAGAAGTTTTGGAGCACCAGAGGTATGGTGAATGTCCAGATTATTACAGACAATCCTGTTTAAAACAGATTCTGTTTTTGATGCATAGTTTGCTTGTTTTGATGAAACTATTGATTTATATCAGTGGATTAAGCCATGGAAAAGTTATATTACAGTAGCTACAATGCAAAAAAAAATATGAATTGGTTTGCAACAGTACTTAGAGTAGTGATTTGCTTTATTATACTAACGGATCTTACCGAGTTTTCTGTTGAGTTCTGTGTGGATGAAGTGTTCGAAGATCGAGGAGGTCTCGATGTGAGGAGAAGGAGGAGAGGCAAGAGCTCAATCTTGGGGATGCCCAAGGCACCCCAAGTAAATATTCAAGAAGACTCAAGCGTCTAAGCTTGGGGATGCCCCGGAAGGCATCCCATCTCTCTTCAACAAGTATCGGTATGTTTTCGGATTCCTTTCGTTCATGCGATATGTGGAGCGTCTTTTGCATTTAGTTTTCACTTTTCTTTTATGCACCATGCTGGTATGAGATAGTCCATGGTTGATTTATAGAATGCTCTTTGCACTTCACTTATATCTTTTGAGTATGGCTTTATAGAATGCTTCATGTGCTTCACTTATATCATTTGAAGTTTGGATTGCCTGTTTCTCTTCACATAGAAAACCGCCATTTGTAGAATACTCTTTTGCTTCACTTATATTTGTTAGAGCGTGGGCATATCTTTTGTAGAAAGAATTAAACTCTCTTGCTTCACTTATATCTATTTAGAGAGATGACGGGAACTAGCCATTCACATGGTTAGTCATAAAATCCTAAATAAAACTTGTAGATCATTGAATATGATATGTTTGATTCCTTGCAATAGTTTTGCGATATAAAGATGGTGATATTAGAGTCATGCTAGTGGGTAGTTGTGGATTGTAGAAATACTTGTGTTGAAGTTTGTGATTCCCGTAGCATGCACGTATGGTGAACCGTTATGTAACGAAGTTAGAGCATGAGGTATTTATTGATTGTCTTCCCTATGAGTGGCGGTCGGGGACGAGCAATGGTTTTTTCCTACCAATCTATCCCCCTAGGAGCATGCGCGTAGTACTTTGTTTCGATGACTAATAGATTTTTGCAATAAGTATGTGAGTTCTTTATGACTAATGTTGAGTCCATGGATTATACGCACTCTCACCCTTCCATCATTGCTAGCCTCTCGGTACCATGCATTGCCCTTTCTCACCTTGAGAGTTGGTGCAAACTTCGCCGGTGCATCCAAACCCCATGATATGATACGCTCCGTCACACATAAGCCTCCTTATATCTTCCTCAAAACAGCCACCATACCTACCTATCATGGCATTTCCATAGCCATTCCGAGATATATTGCCATGCAACTTCCATCATCATCATATACATGACTTGGGTATTCATTGTCATATTGCTTTGCATGATCGTAATATAGCTAGCATGATATTTTCATGGCTTGTCTGTTTTTTGATATCTTTGCTACACTAGATCATTGCACGTCCCGGTACACCGCCGGAGGCATTCATATAGAGTCATATCTTTGTTCTAGTATTGAGTTGTAAGTAAATAAAAGTGTGATGATCATCATTATTAGAACATTGTCCCAAGTGAGGTTGTCAAAATAAAAGAGGCCAAAGAAGCCCAAATAAAAAAAGAGGCCAAAGAAGCCCACCAAAAAAAAGAGAAAAAAATAAAAAAAATGAGAGAAAAGAGAGAAGGGACAATGTTACTATCCTTTTACCACACTTGTGCTTCAGAGTAGCACCATGTTCTTCATATAGAGAGTCTCTTGAGTTATCACTTTCATACACATTGGGAATTTTCATTACAGAACTTGGCTTGTATATTCCAACGATGGGCTTCCTCAAATGCCCTAGGTCTTCATGAGCAAGCAAGTTGGATGCACACCCACTTAGTTTCAGTTTGAGCTTTCATACACTTATAGCCCTAGTGCATCCGTTGCTGGCAATCCCTACTCCTCGCATTGACATCAATTGATGGGCATCTCCATAGCCCGTTGATTAGCCGCGTTGATGTGAGACTTTCTTCCTTTTTGTCTTCTCCACACAACCTCCATCATCATATTCTATTCTACCTATAGTGCTATATCCATGGCTCACGCTCATGTATTGCGTGAAAGTTGAACAGGTTTGAGAACATCAAAAGTATGAAACAATTGCTTGGCTTGTCATCGGGGTTGTGCATGATTTGAATATTTTGTGAGGTGAAGATGGAGCATAGCCAGACTATATGATTTTGTAGGGATAACTTTCTTTGGCCATGTTGTTTTGAAAAGACATGATTGCTTTCTTAGTATGCTTGAAGTATTATTGTCTTAATGTCAAATGATAGACTATTGCTTTGAATCACTTGTGTCTTAATATTCATGCCATGATTAGATTACATGATCAATATTATGGTAGGTAGCATTCCACATCAAAAATTATCTTTTTTATCATTTACCTACTCGAGGACGAGCAGGAATTAAGCTTGGGGATGCTAATACGTCTCCGTCATATCTATAATTTTTGATTGTTCCATGCCAATATTCTACAACTTTTACATACTTTTGGCAACTTTTTATACTATTTTTGGGACTAACATATTGATCCAGTGCCCAGTGCCAGTTCCTGTTTGTTGCATGTTTTTTGTTTCGCAGAAAATCCATATCAAACAGAGTCCAAACGGAATAAAAACTGACGGAGATTTTTTTGGAATATATCTGATTTTTGGGAAGTGGAATCATTGCGAGACGATGCCCGAGGGGGGCACGAGGCAGGGGGGCGCGCCCCTGACCCTCGTGGACACCCCGTAAGGCGGTTGTTGCCCTTCTTTCGCCGCAAGAAAGCTAATATCCGGATAAAAATCGTGTTCAAATTTCAATCCAATCGGAGTTACGGATCTCCGGTTATAAAAGAAACGGTGAAAGGGCAAAATCCAGAACGCAGAAACAGAGAGAGATAGAGAGACAGATCCAATCTAGGAGGGGCTCTCGCCCCTCCCACGCCATGGAGACCATGGACCCGAGGGGAAACCCTTCTCCCATCTAGGGAGAAGGTCAAGTAAGAAGAAGAAGGAGGGGGGCTCTCTCCCCCTCGCTTCCGGTGGCGCCGGAACGCCGCCAGGGCATCATCGTCACCGCAATCTACACCAACACCTCTGTCATCTTCACCAACATCTCCATCACCTTCCTCCATCTATCTACAGCAGTCCACTCTCCCGCAACCCGCTGTACCCTCTACTTGAACATGGTGCTTTATGCTTCATATTATTATCCAATGATGTGTTGCCATCCTATGATGTCTGAGTAGATTTTCGTTGTCCTATCAGTAATTGGTGAATTTCTATGATTGGTTTAATTTGCTTGTGGTTATGTTTTTGTCCTTTGGTGCCGATCATATGAGCGCGCGCGTGGATCACACCATAGGGTTAGTTGTATGTTGATAGGACTATGTATTGGAGGGCAAGAGTGACAGAAGCTTCAAACTAGCATAGAAATTGATGCATACGGGATTGAAGGGGGACCATTATATCTTAATGCTATGGTTGGGTTTTACCTTAATGAACGTTAGTAGTTGCGGATGTTTGCTAATAGTTCCAATCATAAGTGCATAGAATTCCAAGTCAGGGATGGCATGCTAGCAGTGGCCTCTCCCACATAAAACTTGCTATCGGTCTAGTAAAGTAGTCAATTGCTTAGGGACAATTTCGCAACTCCTACCACCACTTTTCCACACTCGCTATACTAACTTTATTGCTTCTTTATCTAAACAGCCCCTACTTTTTATTTACATGCTCTTTATATTCTTGCAAACCTATCCAACAACACCTACAAAGTACTTCTAGTTTCATACTTGTTCTAGGTAAAGTGAACGTTAAGCGTGCGTAGAGTTGTATCGGTGGTTGATAGAACTTGAGGGAATATTTGTTCTACCTTTAGCTCCTCGTTGGGTTCTACACTGTTACTTATCGAAAGAGGCTACAATTGATCCCCTATACTTGTGGGTTATCAAAAGCTCGTAGGCTATGGATTAGTGATGGATAATTATGTCGGATGCGATTCCTCATGCAATAGTTATAACATAGGGTGACACAGAACTAGCTCCAATTCATCAATGTAATGTAGGCATGTATTCCGAATATAGTCATACGTGCTTATGGAAAAGAACCTGCATGACATCTTTTGTCCTACCCTCCCATGGCAGTGGGATCCTATTGGAAACTAAGGGATATTAAGGCCTCCTTTTAATAGAGTACCGGACCAAAGCATTAACACTTAGTGAATACATGAACTCCTGAAACTACGATCATCACCGGGAGTGGTCCCAATTATTGTCACTTCGGGGTTGCCGGATCATAACACATAATAGGTGACTATTGACTTGCAAGATAGGATCAAGAACTCACATATATTCATGAAAACATAATAGGTTCAGATCTGAAATCATGGCACTCGGGCCCTAGTGACAAGCATTAAGCAAAGCAAAGTCATAGCAACATCAATCTTAGAACATAATGGATACTAGGGATCAAACCCTAACAAAACTAACTCAATTACATGATAAATCTCATCCAACCCATCACCGTCCAGCAAGCCTATGATGGAATTACTCACGCGCGGCGGTGAACATCATGAAATTGGTGATGGAGGATGGTTGATGATGACGACAGCGACAGATTCCCCTCTCCGGAGCCCCGAACGGACTCCAGATCAGCCCTCCCGAGAGAGATTAGTGCTTGGCGGCGGCTCCGTACCGTAAACGTGATGAATCCTTCTCTCTGATTTTTTTCTCCTCGAACGTGAATATATGGAGTTGGAGTTGAGGTCGGTGGAGTCTCAGGGGGCCCATGAGGCAGGGGGCGCGCCCCAGGGGGTGGGCGCCCTACACCCTCGTGGACAGGGTGTGGGCCCCCTGATGCTGATTCTTTCACCAATATTTTTCATTATTTCCAAAACATGTCTCTGTGTATTTTCAGGTCATTCTGAGAACTTTTATTTCTCCACAAAAATAACACCATGGCAATTCTGCTTAAAACAGCGTCAGACCGTGTTAGTTCCGTTCAAATCATGCAAGTTAGAGTCCAAAACAAGGGCAAAAGTGTTTGGAAAAGTAGATACGTTGGAGCGCATCAACTCCCCCAAGCTTAAACCTTTGCCTGTCCTCAAGCAATTCAGTTGACAAACTGAAAGGGATAAAGAAAAACTTTTACAAACTCTGTTTGATATTGTTGTTGCAAATATGTAAAGCCAGCATTCAAGTTTTCAGCAAGGATTATGAACTAACCATATTCACAATAACATTTAGGTCTCATGTTTACTCATATCAATAGCATAGTCAACTAGCGAGCAATAATAATAAATCTCGGATGATAACACTTTCTCAAAACAATCATAACATGATATAACAAGATCGTATCTCGCTAGCCCTTTCTGAGACCGCAAAACATAAATGCAGAGCACCTCTGAAGATTAAGGACTGACTAGACATTGTAATTCATGGTAAAAGAGATCCAGTCACAGTCATACTCAATCTAAATTAATAGTAATGCATGCAAATGACAGCGATGCTCTCCAACTGGTGCTTTTTAATAAGAGGACGATGACTCAACATAAAAGTAAATAGATAGGCCCTTCGCAGAGGGAAGCAGGGATTTGCAGAGGTGCCAGAGCTCGAATTTTGAAACAGAGATAAATAATATTTTGAGTGGCATACTTTCATTGTCAACATAACAACCAAGAGATCTCGATATCTTCCATGCTACACACATTATAGGCGGTTCCCAAACAGAATGGTAAAGTTTATACTCCCCCACCACCAACAAGCATCAATCCATGGCTTGCCCGAAACAATGGGTGCCTCCAACTAACAACAATCCTGGGGGGGTTTTGTTTGTAATTATTTTGATTTGAGCATGGGACTAGGCATCCCGGTTACCAGCCACTTTCTCGTGAGTGATGAGCGGAGTCCACTGATCGTGAGAATAACCCACCTAGCATGGAAGATATAGACAACCCTAGTTGATACATGAGCTATTCGAGCATACAAAACAGAATTTCATTTGAAGGTTTAGAGTTTGGCACATAGAAATTTTCTTGGAACGGCAGGTAAATACCGCATATAGGAAGGTATCGTGGACTCATATGGAATAACTTTGGGGTTTATGGAAGTGGATGCACAAGCAGTATTCCCGCTTAGTACAAGTGAAGGCTAGAAAGAGACTGGGAAGCGACCAACTAGAGAGCGACAACAGTCATAAGATTAATCAACAATGAGTGCAAGCATGAGTAGGATATAAATCACCATGAACATAAATATCGTGGAGGCTATGTTGATTTTGTTTCAACTACATGCGTGAACATGTGCCAAGTCAAGCCACTCGAATCGTTCAAAGGAGGATACCACCCTATCATACCACATCACAAACATTTTAATAGCATGTTGGCACGCAAGGTAAACCATTATAAACTCCTAGCTAATTAAGCATGGCATGAGCTACTATAATCTCTAATTGTCATTGCAAACATGTTTCATTCATAATAGGCTGAATCAGGAACGATGAACTAATCATATTTAGAAAAACAAGATAGGTCGAGTTCATACCAGCTTCTCTCATCTCAATCAGTCCATCATATATCGTCATTATTGCCTTTCACTTGCACGACCGAACGGTGTGGATAATAATAATAGTGCACGTGCATTGGACTAAGCTGGAATCTGCAAGCATTTAATACAAGGGAGAAGACAAGGTAATATGGGCTCTTGGTTAAATAAACAATAATGCATATGAGAGCCACTCAACATTTTCATCATGGTCTTCTCATCTCGGCCCCCAAAGAAAAGAAATAAAATAAAACTATTTACACGGGGAAGCTCCCAACAAGCAAAAGAAGAACAAGAAATCTTTTTGGGTTTTCTTTTAATTACTACTACTACATGCATGGAAAGTAAACTGGCTAAAAGCTACAACTAATTAATTTTTTTTGGTTTTTCTTAAGGTTATTCAAACACACAAGAAGAAGACTTAGAAGAGAAAATAAACTAGCATGGGTAGTACAACGAAAAAGTATGAGCACCAACACCTAGGATGAGTGTGTGAACATGAATGTAATGTTGGTGAGAAATACGTACTCCCCCAAGCTTAGGCTTTTGGCCTAAGTTGGTCTATGCCCACGGATGGCCTGGCGGATATCCAAAGTCGTAACTGGGGTTGTACTGAGATGCAGCAGCTACTGCCTCAAGAGCTGCAGCTCGGAGGCGAGCTGCTTCCGTACTCCTCTCATATTCGTTTGCCTCCTCCCTGGTTATAACATATCTCCTTTTTGCCTGAAAGTTAAAGAAAGTAGGAGCAGGGAGGGCAATATGGACTGTGCGCCGTCTGTCAAAGATTAGTCGGTACTGGAGGAACTGTTCATTCCTCTCAACAAACTGGTGGCGAACCATGGCATTATAATCTAGATAAGCAGGACACAACTCTATATCATTTTCATGTATGGGTACATCAAGATAATTAGCTACACGAGTTGCATAAATTCCACCAAACTAATCTTCACTTGTACCATTAAGATGCAACCTACGTGCAACAATGGCCCCCAGGTTATATTGTTTATCTCCTAATACCGCACTCTTGAGGACACTAAGATCTGGAACGCACATGTGCCTAGCCTCATCTTTACCGTTAATGCATCTACCTATAAAGAGAGCAAAATAATGTATGGAAGGGAAATGAATGCTCCCTATGGTAGCTTGTGTGATTTCTCTAGGATCCCCCATAGTGATACTAGCAGGAAAGTCTTTATATTCAGATTTGCGAGGTTCACTAACATTGCCCCACTGTGGGAGTTTACAAGCAGTATTAAAATCTTCTAGGTCCATGGTATATGCTTTATCATAAAGATCAAATAGAACAGTGTGAGAATTGCGCGAGGATGTAAATTTAAACCTTCTCACAAAGGAATCAGTTAGGTAGTAGTATTGTGGGCACTTATCTGGCACGAAGCCCTCAAGATCAGCATTACGCACATACGCGTGAAATTCATTCTTGATGTCTGCCCGGACCATAAACTCTTCTGACAGCCATTCAGAAGGCCGCACTTGAGCTTCCCTCGGTGGTTCATCGTCCGGCTCACGTACCGCGAGCCTTGGTCCTTCTTCCTTGAGGAACCACCTTGGTACATTTTCCTAAACACTTTTCTTTCTCTGAAAAATTTCTGAAAATTTTAGTGACTCAAAATAAAAGTGAACAAAACTAAACAAGATTGATAGCAACTACTCCGACAAGTGCCTAGAAACTATATCATGCATTAGAACTACTTGGGACCATATAAATTTGACATGCAAGCTCAAGAACAGGCTCACCTAAGCAGCATATTTTTTCCATAAATAAAGCACTAGACCAAAAACTAATTGGACCATTGGAGGAGTCACATACCGAAGAACAATCCCCCAAAACAGTTTTGTGAATGGAGCTTTGAGCAAGGAGATCGAAAATGGCAGCAAGATGAGCCAGAACACGGGCTTGAGCTATGGAAGGATTTTTTCTGGACAAAGAAGAAGCGAGTGGGTGCTGGAATAAGTGGAGGGGGTCCACGTGGGGCCCACGAGGCGGGGGCACGCCCCAGGGGGTGGGCGCGCCCTGTGCCCTCATGGCCAAATGGTGGCCCCCTCTGGTGTGTTCTCAGTGCCAGATATTCTTAAATATTCTACAAAAAATCATATTTTATTTTTAGGATGTTTGGAGAACTTTTATTTTCGGGGTATTTTTTATTGCAAGAATAATTCAGAAAACAGACAGAAAATACTATTTTTGCTTTATTTAATCTAAATAATAGAAAGTAAAAGGAGGGTACAGAGAGTTGTGCTTTCTAACTTCATCCATCTCGTGCTCATCAAAAGGAATCCACTAACAAGGTTGATCAAGTCTTGTTAACAAACTCTTTCTGAATAACACGAAACCGGAGAATTTTCGAATAACACTAGGTTACCTCAACGGGGATATGCATGTCCCCAACAATAAGAATATCATATATCTTCTTGACAGTAGGAAGCGGGAATTCAAAACCTCCAATAATAATCGTTGAAATTTTTCCAATAGAATTGATACTATGGAGTTGAGGTTGTTTCCTCGGAAAGTGTACTGTGTGTTCATTACCATTAACATGAAAAGTGACATTGCCTCTGTTGCAATCAATAACAGCCCCTGCAGTATTCAAAAAGGGTCTACCAAGGATAATCGACATACTATCGTCCTCGGGAATATCAAGAATAACAAAGTTCGTTAAAATAGTAATGTTCGCAACCACAACAGGCACATCCTCACAAATGCCGACAGGTATAGCAGTTGATTTATCGTCCATTTACAAATATATTTCAGTAGGTGTCAACTTATTCAAATCAAGTCTACGATATAAATAGAGAGGCATAACACTAACACTGGCTCCAAGATCACATAAAGAAGATTTAACATAGTTTCTTTTAATGGAGCATGGTATAGTTGGTACTCCTGGGTCTCCTAATTTATTTGGTATTCCACCCTTAAAAGTGTAATTAGCAAGCATGGTGGAAATTTCAGCTTCTGGTATCTTTCTTTTATTTGTAACAATATCTTTCATATACTTAGCATAAGGATTCACTTTAAGCATATCAGTCAAACGCATACGCAAAAAGATAGGTCTAATCATTTCAGCAAAGCGCTCAAAATCCTCATCATCCTTTTTCTTGGATGGTTTAGGAGGAAAAGGCATGGGTTTCTGAACCCATGGTTCTCTTTCTTAACCGTGCTTCCTAGCAACGAAGTCTCTCTTATCATAACGTTGATTCTTTGATTGTGGGTTATCAAGATCAACAACAGGTTCAATCTCTACATCATTGTTATTGGTAGGTTGAGCATCAACATGAACATCATCATTAACATTATCACTAGTTTCATGTTCATCACCAGATTGTGTTTCAGCATCAGAAATAGAAATATCATTGGGATTCTCAGGTGTGTCAACAACAGGTTCACTAGAAGCATGCAAAGTCCTATCATTTTTCTTTTTCTTCCTCTTAGAAGGACTAGGTTACATTAGTTCTCTGAGAATCTTGCTCAACTCTCTTAGGGTAGCCCTCAGGATACAAAGGTTCCTGAGTCATTTTACCCCCTCTAGTCATAACTCTAATAGCATTATCATTTTTCTTATTATTTAATTCATTGAGAAAATCATTTTGAGCTTTAAGCACTTGGTCTACTTGAGTGGTAACCATAGAAGCATGTTTACTAATAAGTTTAAGGTCACCTTAACTCTGGACATATAATCACTCAAGTGTTCAATCATATAAGCATTACGTTTCAATTTCCTACCAACATAAGCATTGAAGTTTTCTTGTTTAACAATAAAATTATCAAACTCAACTAAGCATTGGCTAGCAGATTTATTACGAGGAATATAACCTTCATCAAATCTATAGAGAGAATTTACCTTTACTACCTGTGTCGGGTTATCAGGACCATGTATTTCTTCAATAGGTGGTAAATTCTTAACATCTTCTGCTTTAATACCTTTTTCTTTCATAGATTTCTTTGCCTCTTGCATATCTTCAGGACTGAGAAATAGAATACCCCTTTTCTTCGGATTTGGCTTAGGAGTTGGTTCAGGAAGTGTCCAATCATTATCATTACTCAATATATTATTCAATAGCAATTCAGCTTGCTCAACCGTTCTTTCCCTGAAAACACAACCAGCATGACTATCCAGGTGGTCTCTGGAAGCATCGGTTAGTCCATTATAAAAGATATCAAGTATTTCGTTTTCCTTGAGAGGATGATCAGGCAAAGCATTAAGTAATTGGAGAAGCCTCCCCCAAGCTTGTGGGAGACTCTCCTCTTCAATTTGCACAAAATTATATATTTCCCTCAAGGTAGCTTGTTTCTTATGAGCGGCGAAATATTTAGCAGACAAGTAATAAATCATATCCTGGGGACTACGCACACAACCAGGAGTAAGAGAATTAAACCATATTTTAGCATCACCCTTTAATGAGAACGGAAATAATTTGAGGATATAGTAGTAACGAATTTTTTCCTCATGAGTGAATTGGGTGGCTATATCATTTAATTTAGTAAGGTGTGCCACAACAGTTTCAGATTCATAACCATAAAAAGGATCAGATTCAACCAAAGTAATTAACTCAGGATCGACAGAGAAATCATAATCCTTATCAGAAATACAGATAGGTGAAGTAGCAAAAGCAGGGTCATATTTCATTCTAGCATTCAAAAACTTTTCTTTCAGCTTAGCTAACAGTTTCTTAAGATCATATCTATCTTTGCAAGCAAAAAGATCTCTAGCAGTTTCTTCATCCATAACATAACCCTTAGGCACATCAGGCAATTCATATCTAGGGGGAGAATCTTCATCATCACTTTCATCAATATTATCAGTTTCAATAATTTCATTCTCTCTAACCCTAGCAAGTTGTTCATCCAGAAATTCACCTAATGGCACAATATTATCAAGCATAGAAGTAGTTTCATCATAATCATCATGCATAGCAGAAGTGGCATCATCAATAACATGCGACATATCATGTCCGGGGAAATGACACCTATGGGATCACTGGGATCCCTTCTACGGTTGGCGGGCGCGGGGTTGTGCAAAGAGTGGGTCTAGGAGCCAGCACGAGGTTGTTTACCCAAGTTTGGGCCACGAGGATGTGTAATACCCTAGTCCTGCTTTTGGTGTATATTTGTGTGTTCTGGAGTTCTTGAACTAGCTACGGTATGTGCGCCATCCAAAAGATCCGAATCCCCCCTCAGTACGCCGCGGGCCTCCTTTTATAGTCAAAAGGGGCTGCCACAGTGGCACACAGGAGGTGGAAAGGTATACAGTGTACAAGCTTATCCCCTGTCATTACGGGACAGAACGCAATAAATGCACCCCTGAGGTGTCCCCTTGCTTTATCGGGGACGGTAACGAGGCCCGTCCCGTCCGTCGCCGCTCCGTCTGGCTTCGACACGCATCAAGGCCAATGAGGTGTGTAGCGCCACGTAGGCATGCAGGCTGCTGAGTTGACGTGGTGGTAGGGTCTTCACGAAGATCTGCATGCCACCACGCAGGTGCTTGACTATTAGGATTAGTACCCACGTACTGCCACGTGGGTACTTGCTTTAGTTGGTGAGTTGGCCACTGAGCTGGGGCGGCAAGGCCTTGCCGCGGTCTTGTGGATGTTCCCGGCAAGGGTCTTGCCAGGGCCTTGTGAGCACCCTCGGCAAGAGTCTTGTCGGGGCCTTGCGGGTGTCTTCGGCAAGGTGCCTTGCCGGGGCCTCGTGGGCATCCTCGGCAAGGAGCCATGCGGTTGTCTTGTCTCTGGTCCTCATCTAGGATTTGTAGGCTCTCTGTCTTCACAAAGATCTGCATGCCACCATGC
The DNA here is from genome assembly GCF_002575655.3 of Aegilops tauschii subsp. strangulata. Lineage (NCBI taxonomy): Eukaryota > Viridiplantae > Streptophyta > Magnoliopsida > Poales > Poaceae > Aegilops > Aegilops tauschii. The sequence continues at coordinate 26,893,714 of NC_053037.3, read as the reverse complement.
AGGCACTTCTCGAGCCTTGGTTCCAACATCGTCGATGGTGTCGGAACTCTCAGGCTCAAGGGTGGCTGCAATGCTGGCATTGGGGTGACTTGCCCCGGCAAGGCTCTTCCCGGGGCTACGTAGATCGCCCCGGCAAGGGTCTTGCCGGGGGAAAGCCCATCTTGTTGCTCTGTCTTCTGCGCCCTTGGTTGGAGCGCCGCTTTGGTAGTTTTGTACTTCTGCTTCCCTCCTCTGCCCTGCTAAGTGTGGCCGCAGGCGCGGCTCTGACTGTCCGCGCACAAGTGAAGGGGTACAAAAGAGAGCCCCTACTTTTGTGCGCCGACAGGAGCTCCTGGGCCTGGGCCACACATAAGCGCAACGCGTTGTTGGGCTAGGCCCAAAACGGTGCGCGGGCACGCGGGGCGGGTTTTCTACCGTAGTAACTTCTTCGCTGGTTGCGCTTCCCCACGACCTGCGTTGAATGTGTGACGTGGGGGTCGTGCGTGACGTGGGGGTCGTGTGCGGAGTGACCGCGGCATGCTTGCGCCACTCCGCGGTTTCAATAGTAAAGAGGTGGTCCGCGTTCTCCTCAAAAAATAGAGGAAGCTGCAGAGGCGCGGCTCATTTACTAAGTAGACTTGGGTCGTGGCCATCATGGCGCCCGCGCCCTACGATCACAGGGCACCAAACGGCCGCTCCACTTGCCATCTGAGTCTTGGCTCATCCGCCATGTGTCCTCCATGCATCGGGGAGGGCAGACGGTGGACACAGAAGGCGTGGGTTTTAATGCTGGGGCGGGGGGTCGGGCATCACTGATTGGGGCAGCGGGTCGGTCATGTTTCCTCGCGCCTCCGGCGGTTGGATTGGCTGACTGGGGCGGTCGCGCCCGGGCTCGTTCGACTGCGTCCCTCTATATAAGGGGAGAGGGACAGCGCCTTCTCGTACCCATCTTCTGTCAGTCTGATCCCTTTCCTTCCCTTCGTCATGGCGAGAGGGCGTGGTCGTGGCCGTGCCCCTGGGGAGGCGACTAGGTCTTCCTCCCGTCAGAGGGTGGCGGCGGTTAAAGAAGAGCCGGACACCCAAGGTGAAGTCATGCTAGAGGTAGAGGCGCCGGCCGGGGCCGCTGTCGGTGTCAAAACCGGCGGATCTCAGGTAGGGGGTCCCGATCTGTGCGTCTAGGCTGATGGTAACAGGAAGTAAGGGACACAATGTTTACCCAGGTTCGGGCCCTCTCGATGGAGGTAAAACCCTACTTCCTGCTTGATTGATCTTGATGATATGAGTATTACAAGAGTAGATCTACCACGAGATCTTAGAGGCTAAACCCTAGGAGCTAGCCTATGATGATTATGACTGTAATTGTGATCGGTCTTCTAAGGACCAACCTCTCCGGTTTATATAGGCACCAGAGAGGGCTAGGGTTTACATGGAGTCGGTTACAAGGAAGGAAATATAATATCCGGATCGCCAAGCTTGTCTTCCACGCAAAGGAGAGTCCCATCCGGACATGGGACGGAGTCTTGAGTCTTGTATCTTCACGCTCCAATAGTCCGGACAAAGTACATAGTCCGGCTGTCCGGATACCCCCTAATCCAGGACTCCCTCATTAGCCCCTGAACCAGGCTTCAATGACGATGAGTCCGGCGTGTAGTTTTGTCTTCGTCATTGCAAGGCGGGTTCCATCTCCGAATACTCCAAAGTAGTTATCGAACACTTAGACCGTGTCCGGATCTACAAGATGATCTTCACATACCACCTATGGGGAGAATGATATTTCACCAATATAATCTACTGACAACTTTAGACAAAGCGACAGGATACTACGGTCGAGTCATTATTCGAACCATTTTTCCACAACCAGCCTCAACACATATCGCGAGGCGGTTTCCTCTGCATGTTTTGCCGAAGCAGAGATCGTATTCCCTTATTGTGGGATTCTCATTAACGCGGGTACGGGGTAACCCAAACGCACCGCAAATTACGGCGAGTGGAGAACGAGCGGGTTCCACGAGGCAAGTGGGGAGGCGCAAAGCTTTACCGCCCCTATAAAGAGATAAGATCTCTCCCTCTCTACCCACGCCTTTTCTCCCCGCTAGTCCATTCTCTACTGCTCGAGCCCCAGCGCCCAAGCGTTCTTCTTCTTCGCCGAAGAGAGGTTCTCCGAAGATGTCCGGATCTGGAGCAGGAGGCAAATGGATGGCCTCTACCGTCCAAGAGAAGGATATCAAGAGGCTCCGAGAGGCCGGGTACCTGGCCAAGAAGTTCGGCCACCGTCTTCCACCGGCGGGACAGATCGTCCCTACTCCGGAGTCTCACGAGAGGGTCGTATTTCTCCCTCATTTTGTCTGCCGGTGAGGGAGTCCTGGATTAGGGGGTATTCGGACAGCCGGACTATATACATCGTCCGGACTATTGAAGCGTGAAGATACAAGACTCAAGACTCCGTCCCGTGTCCGGATGGGACTCTCCTTTGCGTGGAAGACAAGCTTGGCGATCCGGATATTGTGTTTCCTTCCTTGTAACCGACTCCATGTATACCCTAACCCTCTCCGGTGTCTATATAAACCCGAGAGGTTGGTCCTTAGAAGGCCGATCACAATTACAGTCATAATCATCATAGGCTAGCTCCTAGGGTTTAGCCTCTACGATCTCGTGGTAGATCTACTCTTGTACTACTCATATCGTCAATATTAATCAAGAAGGAAGTAGGGTTTTACCTCCATCGAGGGGCCCGAACCTGGGTAAACATTGTGTCCCTTGCTTCCTGTTACCATCAGCCTAAGACGCACAGATCGGGACCCCCTACCAGAGATCCGCCGGTTTTGACACCGACATTGGTGCTTTCATTGAGAGTTCCTCTGTGTCGTCGCCGCAAGGCTCGATGGCTCATCTCGTCATCAAGGACAACATCACCTCGGGGGGAGCTCTGGCGGTAGGCCAAACTCTCCAACTTGGAGGCTTCATCATGGCTGCCCCATCGGCGGTCGCGCCGACGATGACCTCTCGGGTCATCACCCATAACCTCCGCGTCGATTCGGAACTCGCCGAACAGATGGACCCGATAGAGCTCTCCTCCCTTAATGAGCTCTTGGATCGCATCGCCGCTCTGGGAGTCACTACGGACTATGACCGGATCGGGCTTAAAACCGACCAAAGGGACATTAGATCCCCGCCGGCCACCCATGAGATAGCGGTAGTGGAGAAACCGCACACGGACTGCCCCTCAATTTTGAGGACGAATTATGTCCGGATCACCGAGCTCCTTGAGCCGAACACCAGCTCAAGGGAAGACGTGACCCGGGTCCCAGACTTAGAATCGGGCATTGGGTCGAAAAAATTGGGCAACAATCCGGATCCTAAACTGACGGACTCGGAAACTCCCATGCCCCTGGGTGCTAGATCGGATCAGAACCCGGATTCAGCTAACAACGCCCACCCGAACTTAAACCGTCTCTCCCACATCAGGCAAGAGCCCCAGGAGACAGTACATCGCTTCTGGGCCAGATTCCTCCTGGTGTTAAACAAGGTCAAGGACTGCCGCGAGGAGGACGTAGTCTCACTCTTCTGCAAAAACTACATGAACAAAGGAATCCTAAATGCTATAAGCCGCCGTGACATAGTACACTTTGCGAACTTGGCAACCATAGTACAGAAGTACTGTGCGATGGAAAGCGCTTGGAAAACCCAAACAGAATTTTGGGATAGTACGGCTCTAACCAAAACCTTTGTCCGAACTAAACGGGCGAACTCTCCTAAGTCGGCCGATCCAATTCCCAAGAAACCAAAGCCCACCCAGGGCGGGAAACCGTATTGGAAGGGTGGCTCAATGGTCCATGCAAACTCCACAGTACTCCGGACACAACACCAACCCATAGCCTCAGGGCATGTTGGATACTCCGGCAGGTTGCAAAAAGTGGCGAGGATCTTCTTGCAAGCCATAAAGCAGAGCAACTTCCCACCAACGAACACAATATGGTACTAACAGTCTTCGAGACTTTTGCCTCAAATAATAGGCGCAAGCGAGCTCATCGAAGCTCCACTGAAATTTTCCATGTGGCAAAAACAAACCCCTGGAACGACACTGCAATAACTTTTAGTGCCAGTGATGAACCTCGATTCCAGACTGTCCGGGCACCAGCTGCTCTGGTCCTTAGCCCAATCGTGGACGGCTTTCGGCTCACTAAGGTACTCATGGATGGAGGAAGCGGATTAAACTTGATCTATGAAGAAACACTCAACAAGATGGAAACTGGTAAAAGCCGCATTGAACAAAGCGGCACAACCTTCAGGGGAATTATCCCTAGTCGGGAAGCGCGGTGCGCGGGAAAAATCACACTCGATGTGGTATTCGGCACCCCGGAGAATTAGAGGTCCAAAGCAATCACATTCCAAGTGGCTCCTTTTAACAACGGATACCACGCCCTTCTAGGGCGGGACGCGTTTACAAGCTTTCAAGCTATACCCCATTACGGGTACATGAAGGTTAAAATGCCCGGGCCCAATGGAATCATCACTCTAGCCAGTGATCCGGATGTCGCACTACGCGCCGAGAATAAAACCGTGGCACTAGCCCTGGAAGCATTATCCGAAGCCCTAGCAGCCGAAGAATTAACAACGATGCGGGCCACCGTGGACAGGGACGACGTGATACTCGACAAGCGACCAAAGTCCACCTCATTAAACCCGCAGACGAGATAGTCAAATTCCAAGTCCATCCAACGGACACCACGAAGACAGCTTCCATCGGGACACAGTTGAGCCCCGCAACGGACGCCGTACTGCGAAACTTTTTACGCGAGAATTGGGACATTTTCGCCTGGCACCCATCGGACATGCCGGGCATCCCACGCAGATTGGCCGAACACAACCACAATATACTAAAAGGATACACACTGGTCAAACAGACTCTAAGGCGATTCTCAGAGCCCAAACGGCAAGCCATGGGGGAAGAGCTAGCCAAACTACTCGAAGCCGGATTCATCAGGGATATCAAGCACCCGGATTGGCTGGCAAATCTGGTAATGGTACCAAAGAAGGACAAATCCTGGCGCCTATACGTCGACTTCAAAGACCTCAACAAGGCTTGCCCCAAGGATCCCTTTCCCCTCCCTCGCATCGATCAAATCATCAATGCCACAGCTGGACACGACTCGTTGTGTTTTCCTGACGCATACTCTGGATACCATCAAATAAAGATGGCAGAGACTGACCAAGCTGCAACAGCTTTCATAACGCCATATGGCCCTTTTTGCTTCAACACTATGCCGTTCGGGCTTAAGAATGCCGGTGCAACCTATCAACGCATGATTCAAACATGCCTGGAAAAGCAAATCGGAAAAACAGTGGAGGCATACATGGATGACGTGGTCATAAAAACAAGGCACGTCGAAACCCTAATAGATGACTTGAGGCTTACATTCGATAACCTCCGGACATACGACATCAAGTTGAATCCGGAAAAATGCGTTGTCGGCGTCCCCTCGGGGAAACTGCTGGGCTTCATTGTTTCCAATAGAGGAATTGAAGCGAATCCGGCAAAAATCTGAGCTCTATCACAGCTGGCTATACCAACAGACCTCAAGCACATCTAGAAACTAGCTGGATGCGTGGCCGCTTTGAGCCGCTTTATCTCCAGGTTAGGAGAAAAGGCATTAACTCTTAACCGCCTCCTTCGGCGCACTGAACACTTCGTGTGGACGGACGCAGCCGCGGCCGGACTCGATGAAATAAAGACCTTACTGCCAGTAATCCAGTCCTAACAGCGCCAAATATCGGCGAGCCTATGCTACTGTACATAGCTGCAACACATCAAGTTGTAAGCGCAGTGCTCGTCGTCGAACGAGAGGTTGACGGATACAAATTCCCACTCCAAAGGCCGGTTTATTACGTATCCATGGTCCTCACCCCATGCAAATCCCGCTACCCACACTATCAAAAAATAGCATACGCGGTCTTCATGGCATCCCGGAAGCTGCGACACTACTTTCAAGAGTGTTCGATCACGGTGGGCTCCGAAGTACCACTTAATGACATAATAAATAATCGCGACGCTACGGCACGGATTGCTAAATGGGCTATCGAGCTCCTTCCGTTCGACATAACATACAAACCTCGGCGGGCCATCAAGTCGCAAGTACTGGCTGACTTTGTCCCCGAATGGACAGAGGCCGAACTCCCTAAAGAGTACAGCGCGTATTCCAACTGGATCATGCACTTCAACGGCTCTAAAATGCTGGCCGGATTGGGAGCAGGTGTAGTCCTGACGTCTCCCACCGGAGACACGGTCCAGTACGTCCTCCAAATATTATACACAGACTCCAACAATGCAGCCGAATATGAGGCCCTGTTGCACGATCTTCGGATGGCAGTCTCTATGGGCATCCAACGCCTAGAAGTGTGCGGGGATTCGAACCTCGCAATATCACAAATAAATGGAGACTTTGATGCCAAGGATCCGAAAATGGCGGCCTACCGTAATGCCGTCCTCAAAATGTCAGCTCGGTTCGAGGGGCTCGAGTTCCACCATGTGGCTTGAGAAAACAATCAAGCGGCGGACGTCCTCGCCCGCATTGGCGCTAAACGCGACCCTGTCCCACCTAACATATTCTTAGAAACGTTGTTCAAGCCATCCGTCGTATGGGAAGGGTAGTCCGGCAATATCAGCACGGATCCGAATACACCCCAGATTCCGAACCATCAGACACAATCGGAGGCTCCGCCACCGAAATAACATCTTCGGCCCACGAAATCATGGCTGTAATCGCCCCGTGGACTGAGCCTTTCTTGGCCTACCTAAATAGGCAGGAGCTCCCCGAAGACCAAAATGAAGCACGCTGCATCGTCCGGCGTTCTAAAGCTTACAAAGTCCACGAAGGGGAACTCTACAAGAAAAGTGCTACCGGAGTGCTCCAAAGATGCATCTCCGAAGAGGAAGGGCGGCAACTCTTGGCTGAAATCCATGCCGGACTGGGTGGGCACCACGCCGCGGCTCGAGCACTAGTCAGCAAGGACTTCCGTATAGGCTTCTATTGGCCGACGGGCTGAGCAGATGCACAGGACCTTGTCCAACACTGCGTTGGTTGCCATGTCTTCGCCAATCAGAGTCATATGCCCCCTACCGCTGTCCAAACAATCCCCATAACTTGGCCCTTCACGGTCTGGGGGTTGGATATGGTCGGACCCCTTAAAGGGGGAAGCCACAAGAAAAAATACTTATTGGTCATGGTGGACAAGTTCACCAAATGGATAGAAGCCAAACCAGTCAAAACGGCCGAATTCGGACCAGTCATACACTTCATATCCGGGGTCGTACACCGATACGGCGTTCCCCACAGCATCATCACTGATAATGGCTCCAATTTCACAGTCGATGAAGTGAAAGCTTGGTGCGGCAAAATGGGCATTAAGCTCGACTACGCTTCCGTCTACCATCCCCAAACAAACGGCCAGGTCGAACGGGCAAACGGTCTCATCATGAGCGGCATTAAACCCAGACTAGTGCGATCCTTGATAGAGTCAGATACACACTGGGTCGAGGAGCTCGACTCCGTACTCTGGGGGCTGCGGACCACGCCGAATCGCACCACTGGATATACACCATTCTTTATGGTGTACGGTGCGGAAGCAGTACTACCCTGCGACATAATACATGATTCGCCACGCGTACGCATGTACGAAGAGAAGGAAGCCGAGTTAGATCAGCAGGATAACTTGGACGCCCTGGAGGAGGAGCGCGATGTCGCAAAAGCCCGCTCCGCATTCTATCAACAGCAGGCTCGACGATACCAAAGCAGAGAAGTGCGGGCCAAAACTTACAATATTGGCGAACTCGTTCTATGCCTACCGGAGAAGAAAAAGGACAAGCTCAAACCCAAGTGGGAAGGTCCCTTCGTCATTGACAAAGTTCTCACTGGAGGAGCGTACCGCTTACGTAATGCATCCGATAACAGGCTCGAGCCGAACCCATGGAACGCGGCCAGACTCCGGAGATTCTACGCCTAAACGCCGAACTCAATGTTCGTCTCCTCACTCCCTCCCTTTTATTTATGCTCCATCCCTTTTTCCTTTCTCGACCTTTCTTCCTCTTCACACAAAGTATTTAATACAGTACGGACTCCCGGATTACTCCGGCCGCACTATGTGTGTAAGCAATACCTGGGGGCTTCCTATACGGAAGCTAAACATAATTACTCTAACGGCTTTTCACCCATCACATATGCATTCTTTTTCCATATGTGCCTTTTCTTCACCATTATATGCATCGATATGACTTAAGATGTGGCCAAGCTGGGTTGCCTGGCTCTTGTGTTTATGCCCTACGTTCCCGTTAATTCGGCTAGGGCATAAGGGGAACACCTCTGCGATTGTTACTGCCGGTTAAGCCAGATGTGTACCTCAGACTGGGTGAAGCCGAAAGCTAGCTTCCTTAAGAGAATATTCGGTCGGTGAACTAAAGATGTATTCGTTTATCACAACATAAAACCCCAGAAGTCTTGTATCCTGCGCCATCGTTCGCAGTCCGGACATGTGCATTGTCGCATGCGTACCCAGGGAAAGGAACCCCTAACGGAACTATTCTCTCTGGAGATGTTTCTTACCACCCATGTAATATAACATAACTAGTTGGGTCCTTGTCTGTTCAAGCACTTATGACCCCTACGCCTGGTTTCCACGCATACCCCGGTTTTGTATAACTGAGTGGGTATTCGGACACACCCCGGACTGTAGGATCCGGGGGCTGAAGCGAAAAGGTCCGCCATGACAAATGATTTTAATCCGGCTAGGGGCTAATTATGCCCATTGAGTTACATAGTCACTTGGATTGACTATATTCCTCCTCTATACCATCCAACAGGCTATCTAGCTTACAATCCTGTTGTGAGTACTTGGCGGCTAACGCTACCTGGTCATATACCAGACTCACGGGAATTTCTTGCCCATCGGGCCCCGCCAGTCCTACTTCGGCCATATGGTTCGGGTCCAGCTTGGTATAGCGCGTCTTCACCATAGCCCAGGCTTCTCTTTCACCTTGCCGGCAAGCTGACATCTTCCACAATCGGAAGCGCCGCCGTGCTCCTTGAAGCATGTCCACAAGCTCCCCCAAGCCATGCGGCAGTAAGCTTGATGGCCACAAGGCCTGAGCAACACCCTGCATCACTTGCCGAGCTCGCTCATGCAGTTGCGAGAGGTCTTCCAGTAAATTACTTGCAGATGAGGGCATCTCCTCTTCAGGGCGACCTGTTAACATTCCTGCAAGCAAAATTCTTTCAATATACTTCCTCGCCGAACTATCATACAGTTCGTCTAGGCACTCACCATAAATGCCGCGTCGAAGCCTTTTGTTCTCCTTCACGGAGTCCGCCAGCTGGGCGCGGACGTCTTTTAATTCTATGCCCAGCCGGACAATGGCATCTTGAAGATTGTTCTTCTCCTGCCTAACTTGCCTAAGAATACGCTCGCCAGCCTTTAGCTGCCTTTTGAGATGCGAGTCGTCATCTCTTACGCCCTCCGGATTCACCCCGGGATTGTCTACAAACTTCTTTGTTAGACTCGTTGTACCAAACATTTACTAACTGGTGCATCTTCGTACAATTGAGACAAATGTTACCAGATGAGGCCTTCTGGGATTCCTCTAACTTGGCAACTGTGTCCACCAGCTGGGCCTTGCATTCTTCTAGCTCCCGAGCCAATTGTTCATTCTTATCTACAAGGACCTGCGCATAAATTGATCCTTAAAACAGTTGTTCCAACCATTTCAAGTCTCAGGGGCTACTGCTATACATGCTTATCAAAATTTCTTACCCGTATATCATTGGTATACTGGTCCGTCGCTCGGGGCAAGCCCGCCCTGAGTAGCTCGGATATATGCATCCCCCGAATTGAAGGCATTAAACGCCTCTTCAGAAAAGATGTTGTTCTGAAGCATGGCCCGTCGTCGCCGGTGATTCATGGCGCTCTCTACTTCGGAGTTCGTGACCGAGAGCATATCCGCGTCTTTTGTCGGAGAACTATGTGACATCGGCCCCGTGTCCGCCTCCGCTCTCGAAGCCGGTTCTGGAATCCGGCTGGTGGAGGCGTGATTGGGGGGATCCCCGGATATAGTCTGGCTACTCCTCTTCCTGCCAGGACACAAAGGGCGCGGTTATACTTCAAATACCATAATCACAGGACAGATTTTTACCTTACCTCTGCAGCGGCGTGTCGACCCTTACCGCCTTCCTCTTGAGCCTGCCCGATCCGGACGCCTGCGGTCGACGAGTCCCTAGGGGCTTGGCCCTGCGCTCCGACCGTCGTCTCTGCAAAAAAAACACGACACTTCAAGGGTAAGGCATGACATCTGAAGGGAGTCCTCTTCGGAGGATAGGGTTTTTTAGTCTGGCTTACACGCGACGAAGGGAGCAGTCTGGGATAGTTGGCAATAATGGCCACTGAGATGCCACCACAGCTCGCCTGATAAAACATCCCGTTGACAAGCTCCACGGTAATATCCGGATCTTCTTCGAATCCTGGATCTAGGGCCCTTTCGGGGTCCTCTGGCTGCGGTGAGGGGCTGGAGATTCCTTCTACGGCCCTCCTCAGTTCCTGCTTGGAAATATCGAAGCAGATAATCTTAAGCGAAGAACGCCATGACGAGTGAAGCTGGGAAAGGAATAACGACTTACCCAGTTTGGAGGGTTGTACATGGAGAATCCGTCCCGCGATTTAATGTGAAGGAATTCCCCCTCCTCTCCTTTGTATAAATCGGACAATATCCTGGCCAGAGCAGTGGCGGAGTCCGGACCCTTACGGCCACAGCGGGTGGCATCATCTTCTCCGTTGAAGTGCCACATGGGCTTCCCCCGGTATTGAAGCAGTTGCACCCCCCGTAATATGCATATTGCCATAACGTCGACTATCGTCAGTCCGGACTTGGCCAGTAACTTGATCCTACTCATCAGGAAGTGTGTTTCCCTGGTATCCTCCTCTTGGGGGCCTCGGGGGCACCAGCTTAGGCGTGCCCTCGGTGGGACGTCACTAAACTCGGGGAGACCTGTCCGGACTGGATCCGGAAGGGGAACGTCATCAATGTAAAACCACTCTGAAGGCCAGTTTTCTGGTGCCTTCTTGGGAGTGCCGGATAGGTATCCGGTCTTGGCAATGCGCCATACTTTGGCTCCGCCCACTTGATATATGGATTCCCCCTGATTGCGGGGGACAAGGCAGAACAGCTTCTTCCATAACCCGAAGTGAGGCTCGCAGCCTAAAAATAGCTCGCAAAGGGCAAAGTACCCTGCTATGTGCAGTACGGAGGCAGGGGTAAGATTGTGCAACTGGAGACCGTAGAACTCCAGGAGCCCGCGAAGGAACGGGTGGATGGGAAACCGGACGCCCCTTAGCAGATACGGGATGAGGCATATTCGCTCCTCTGGGGATGGATTCGGAGATCCCTCCGCTTGTTCCCTACCGTTATGAGTGGCTGTTCCGGCTCGAACGGGCACCATGAATGTCAGGACCCCGATTCTAAGTCACACCGATCTAACATGTAACACCTCATATCACTTTGCGGCCTCACGCACGGTATTCCCACGGGTGTCGCCTTACCATGGCCCGGGACCGTTTGCGCCTTTTGGCTCACGTATATGATAATGTCGCTAGCATCCATATGACAGAGAACCCGGGCCGACATGACTAGTCGTGAACCCAAAGTGGCACTAACTTACGGGGACAGGCATACGTGAATCAACATCGAGCATGTCGGTCAGCAGCGTGCGAATCCGGGCTGTAGCACTGGGCTAACAGGACTCCGGGAACCCGGGCTGTAGCAGGCTAGGCAGGACTCCGGATGTCACCGCGTGACATTTCCCCGAAGGGACAGACACAGGAACGAAGTGAATCACATGCCGGCCAGTCAGGTGTCCGGAGCAGTAGTGCTGGGCTAGCAGGACTCCGGTGAACCGGGCTGGAGCGGACTACTATGGCTCATGGAAGCACAAGACTACATTTCCCCATAAGAGAGGCTACCAAGGACAAACAACTAGGTTGTCGGATCCCACACATACCAAGCATTTCAATCATACACACAATATGCTCGATATGTGTAAATACAACATGGCATCACAACATAACTCTACGACTCAAGTACTTATTCATTAGGCTCCGAGGAGCGAGATATTACAAACATAGGTCCCATGACCCAACATTCAGAGCATACAACTCAAACACATGCGGAAGCTTAACATGTCTGAGTACAGACATCTACAAATGAAAAAGGCTGAGAAGCCTGACTATTTACTAGATCCTGCCGAGGGCACAAGATCGTAGCTGAGGTATCAAGCTAAACGTCGAAGTCCACACGGAACTACTAGCGAGGCTGACGTCTCTCTGCAAAACATAAAATAAGCAAACGTGAGTACAAATGTACCCAGCAAGACTTACATCAGAACTATCTACATATGCATCGGTATCAACAAAGGGGGTGGTGGAGTTTAACTGTAGCAAGCCAGCTTTGACTCAGTGGCTATCCTAACTACGACTGCAAGTAACTCTTTTGAGGTGGCGCACACGAGTCCACATATTCACCATATCAATACTCCACTATGGATCTGCTCCCGTCTCCCTACGAGAACGCCATCCATAGCACTCACGCTTATCTTGCGCATTTTAGAGTATCCACTTTCACTTGTTTATGAACTGTTATAGGCAACCCAGAAGTCCTTTACCGCGGACACGGCTATTCGAATAGATCATATTAACCCTGCAGGGGTGTACTTCGTCACACACGCTCTCACCACTTACCGCCGTTTACACGGCATGTACTCCGCAACCTTCAAGCGGAAGCCCAGCGAGGGTGTCGGCCACAGCCTACCTAAACACTCAAGTCTCTAGTCCAGGTTTATCGCCTATACAGGTTCCATCCGCAGGGAGTCCGGCCGAGGTTTCCACATACGGCCCCGAACGATGTGTGCAGGGTTCCCGAGACACCAAACGGGCGCCCGGTACACCGTGCCACGTGCCTACCGCATCACAGCCCACCCCTCGGGTCAGCGCTGCCCACGGCCTCCAGCATACTACAAACACCAGAAACTACTTGCAACTCCTGGACAGAGGACAAGGGTGATTAAGAAGCCGAGAGGGTCCATCGGTTTCGGGCCCAATGCGTGGTAGTAACTATATCATGGATCACAAACACAGAACTCAGTTCCTGAGGACTGCTTCAATGAGACAACCCACCATGTACTCCTACATGGCCTCTCACCACTACCTTTACCAAATCGTGTTCACACACTTAGCTCACACACAGTACGACATGTTCATCACCATTCCAACTCATCCCCGATGAATCAGACCCGACTCAACTCTAAGCAGTAGTAGGCATGACAAACAAGCATGACTGAGTAGGCACATCAGGGCTCAAACAACTCCTACTCATGCTAGTGGGTTTCATCTATTTACTGTGGCAATGACAGGTCATGCAGAGGAAAAGGGGTTCAACTACCGCAGCATGTAACAATTGAATCGATGTTGTCCTAATGCAGTAGAAGAGAGCAGGAGCGAGAGAATGGGATTGTATCGGAATGAACAAGGGGGTTTTGTTTGCCTGGCACTTCCGAAGATCATATAGCTCTTCATCAGTGTCATCGAACTCAACGTCGGAACCACGTCTATCGAGAGGGGACAACCACCGGCAAACAAGGAAGAACACAATCAATGCAATGCAACAATTATGATGCATGCTAAGACATGGCAATATGAATGTGTTTTGGCTAATGCAACTACAAACAGATGGGTTTGGGTCTTTTTGAACCAAAGCTTCAATCCCAAACTCAAATTATGAATTCAAATAGTGCCTTATCATGTTTTGAACTAAACAGCAAGGTTAAGTTGTTTAGACATGCATGAAACCAGTACATATGGATAGATTGGATTTTTCTGATCATTTTTCATATATAAATTATTTCATTCTGAGCTACGGTTGATTTTATATGATTTTTAGAAGTTTATACTAATTTCTAGAATTTCCTGAATAAGAATAAAACCAGAAAAAGGTTAACTGCGTCAGCATGACGTCTGGGTGACGTCAGCAGGTCAAAGGCGCCAGCCCAGGTCAACCCTGACTTGTGGGTCCCGCGGTCAGTGTAACAACGTCAGCAGCAGAGGCTGACTGGTGGGGCCAGGTCAACGCTGAGGTGGCAAGGTCAAACTGACCGGTGGGGCCACGGGCATTAGCTTAATTTAAACAGGAAATAACCCTGTGGTTAATTAAGGGGCGGGGTCCGTCTGTCAGTGAGCTAGGGGGTTAGTTAGTGGCGTCATTAGCCGCTAATGATGGTGCCACGTCGGCACGGCCGGGGTTGGGTCGCCGGCGACCATCCAGTGCGGCGGTGACTCGCTGGGGTGGCGCTAGGGGCAGCGGCTGGTTGCGCTGAGGGCACCAGGAGGGAGCCCGTGCTCGACCGCATCCAACCGAAGAAGTTGGAGGGTGCGGGGTGGCCGGAAACTCGCCGGAGACGAGCTATGGCGGCGGCTGGAGATCGGGCGTCGGCGAAGACGATGCTACGGCGAACGGCAGGAGCAGTGGGTGGGGGGTTTTGGGCTTCTGGCATTGCACTGAGCACGGTGGTATGCTCAGACACGACGTGCGTGAGCTCTAGCCACGGCGGCGACACGGCCGGCGGCGACGGGTTCTCGGTTCGACAGAAGTGATGGCTATGCGGTGATATCGAGCACGGCAAGGGAGAGGGGCGGCGTAGGAGCTCACAGTGAGGTAGTAGAGCAGCTCAGTGGCCTCAGGGAGGCGGCGGAGACGGCGAATCGGACAGCGGCATCCGGCGGCCGTGGACGGGGAAGAAAGGTCACGGCGTCGTCTTGGTGTCCTCCGGCCTTGCGTGGGTTGGCGGAGAGGTGCTCGGGGTCTAGGCGCAGCTCGTGGGCCGGTCAGAGAAGCGAGGGGGGAGGCGGTGGCTGCAGCTACGGCGAACGGCAGCGTCGGCTACGCTCGGTGAGGTGGGGATCAGCGAGGGAGAGAGCAGGGGGGAGAGTGAGAGAGGTCGAGCGGATCGGGACGACGCCGGGGCGTTCACCCACGCGTCCAGAGTCTCAGCGGCAAGCAGGAGGAGGCGTGGCGCCTCGCGCGCACGTGCGC
The DNA here is from genome assembly GCF_002575655.3 of Aegilops tauschii subsp. strangulata. Taxonomy (NCBI): domain Eukaryota; kingdom Viridiplantae; phylum Streptophyta; class Magnoliopsida; order Poales; family Poaceae; genus Aegilops; species Aegilops tauschii. The sequence goes on along the minus strand of NC_053037.3, from coordinate 26,878,614 downwards.
TGTCCCGCCTCTGCCTACTGGCAGAGGTTAGGGATGAATGGCACCAGGCCAGTGGGCTGGGCTGGCCAGGTAAGTGGCCCAGGTAACTCTCTTCCTGTCTTTTCTAATTCTGTTTCTGTTTTCTAATTTCTTTCTGTTTTTGATTTGATTAAAATACCAAATCATTTCATAAAATCCTGGAATTAGTCATGGGTCCTATCTGAGTTATTCTAGTGACCCTGAACAATTTCCAACATTTTTGAAGCATCTAAATTATATATATAGCATTTAAATAGCTCCAACTCAAATATGTATTGTGTTAATTCAAATACCAAAATGTCCTGCAAAAATATGCATCATCTCTGGTATATGGTTTTCACCTTTTTCCATAAATCATGAACATTTTTGCAGACCAATTTGGGATCATTGAAAACATTTTAGAGTTGAACCTATTTGCATTATTTTGGTGCTAGGGGTTTGATCATCCCCATTTCAAGTTTCCGAGGAATTTAAACATGATGCACACATGACTAGCTAGCCTAGAGCAAACCAGAGCTAGGGATGTGACAACTCACCCCCACTAAACAAGAATCTCGTCCCGAGATCCAAGCGTAGTGTGAGAGGAAGAGGGGACACAAAAACTAACACAATATTCTCGATCCAATTGCCCTTATCGAAGATGTTGATTCATTGCTTCAAATTGATATTGTCGTCTTTGCTTTCGGGATCTTCATCCAACACGATGACGATAGAAGAAACTCTGTAGGGATCGATCTTCTTAAAGATCGAGCAACTCACGATCAACTCACGGAATGAGATGTTGAACATTTCTCGAGCTAAGACACGAAACATACATCAAGAGGGATGGAGTGGAACAGAGAACGAGGATTCAAGTTGATAAGCACAATTCCACACTGAATAAGATGGTGCATGGTTTCAAAATAGCGAGGAGTTAATTGCCATGACTCCATAACGGGGCACCTTAGGGAAGGTGGCTCGTGGAATTATTCCCTTAAGTGGCAAAAAAGAATTACTTTTGACACATAGATCATTGAAAATCTTCACACCAGCCCAAGGCAATTTGCAATCGTTTACTTGAAGGAGTTCGGAAGAATGGCATATTCCGAGTGGATGATGTGGACTACCTTGTTGAAGACAACGCAATGGATGATTTTGCCTATCATCGGAAATGGATTGGACCCATGGCAGGACCACTTTTGAAGATCCTGGACAACAACTGCTAAGAAGGACAGCCCATGGAAAATTGGCACGATGGGGTGCAAGCTGGGAACAAAATGCAAATGTTGGGAATGTTCCAACCATCACAACTGCCTGAGATTCAGATCTGGTTAGAAATGGGATACTTCAGACTCACATGTCTGAAAAGAAGAGTTGCAACAAAAATCAACGAGATAATGTTGCAAAACTCTCAGGAGATGAACTACGATAGCAAGCTCCAAAACATGAGCTGGTTCTGCTACAGACCTGTGAACATGCTGTTCAAAACAAGCATGACCACGTAGTAGTCTTATAATAAAACACTACCGAGTTCAGGTGGGGAACAATCCTCAAAGATATCGAAGTCCTTGTATAAACCCCGGGTCTTAAGAAGGAGCTTCTTTTCCTTGAACAAATCAATCAGTGGCTTGGTGTGCTAGGGAATACATATGGAGTGGAGGTAATTAATCTACCAAACCATAGAATACATTCGCACATGCATAACTGACTTGGGATGGTACCAGAGCAAACAAAAACAATCTTTCTCGAACTCACGGCGGCAACTTGCACCAAATGCACATGAATTCGAGGAAGTCACTTCTTCCATCCAAGCATAAGCTTCATGAACGGAACACAAAGGCATTGCTTACAAAGTTTTCAACACTAGGTTGATGTTCAACATGAATCATGGGGGGGACAAAATGCTGCTGATGGGCTCAACAGCAACTCATCGGAATTTCCATATCATTGGACTTCCACCATCATGTGAACACGGTGATAGCATTGGTCAGACCAAAAGATGTAATGTGTATGCTCGAGGGATCAACCACGAGTAAGACAACATTACGAACATCGCTGGTTCTGATTTGACTTGATGATAGCCCATACTCAAGTCAAAGTTTTGACAAGACAATAGATCCAACAACAGATCACGAGGACCAATTGGTGAAGATATCATCTTTATCCAACACACACACAAACACAAAGATATCCCTTAAGAAAGAACCAAATTCGGCAAAGCTTTTTATCTTCCAACTCTCCAAGTTGTTGTTTAGCTTAACCAACTAGCTCAGGGGTATCCAACACGGATTCTTGGAGAAGGGGTGGTTTACAGGAAACCAACTTGATCACGAATTCAACATAGCGGTCAGGTGACAACCTGGTGATACTTCCGAGAAGATATTCGGAAAATCACGTACCACCGATATGTTGCTAAGCTCGAGAACAATCTTGCTTTTCAGGGCAAGACGATATGACCGAATAAGCAAGGACTGACACTAGCCTAACTCATTGATCGAAAAGCGCACCAGAAATAAGGACTAGGTAGCACGATCAACCTTAGGATGTGATTCAGTAACCAACACGCTAAGGATGAAATTATTGTCCTTTAACTACCAAGCAATGGAGTTGCTAGGAGTATTGATTTCACACATCATAGTTCACTTGTCGGCATTCCGGTTGCAACAACACGGGACCAAGAAATGAGTGATGATGGCGAGGAGTATCACTGCGTCAAGAATTCATAAGAGGTGGTGCAATTCCTACGATATTCTCGACATAAAGGGGGTAATACTCGAAGGTAGAACAGAACAAAAGTTGGTTAGGCATTTGATCTATGGAATACAACTACTTTGACCCAATCCCAGAGATGGACGAGGTACTGGAGTTTGTTTCTCCTAGTCACTCCGGATTAGAATGGCTTGACAGACCACAAGAATAATAGGCATCGATAACACAAATGCAAAATTACTCCTGACTATCAATTGATAGACGAGGGCCAGAAAATAACTAAAGAGGGACAACCCAAAGGAACATATGTTTTTATGAGTTGTGGATGCATGGATTAGTATGTCGAACAAATTCAACATATTTCTTCCGGATAACCCATGCAGAGGAGGAAGGACTGGCAGAGTCACAATATGAATGGAGTACTCCTCAAGAGCGCCCTGGTTGTGATCTTTTGGTTAAAAGAACTTCTGCCATAATGGTTATGGTATTTGGAAGAAGGAAATACCACGGACCTCGAGGACTGTTGCAAGGTTACTAATATCCTAAAGGAACGAGCAAACACTATCAACAGGAGGTAAGTGGAGTGAATCTTGGGCTCAAGAACCCAGAAATATAATGCCTACTAACTAAATGGCATCACGGGATGCTTTCGAGAATAATGGCCAGAATCATCACACTGGGGATACAAAGAATTGCTAGATTACTGAGTGGTTCTCTAAAACACCTAGGGTCATAATAATAACTCCAACATATATGTCAAGGCAACAGAGTACCTCAACTCAACGATTAGTGTGGTTAATCTGGCCCAAAGGAACATCGAGAATGGAAAGAAGGGATTTGCAAATGCATCAGATTATTTAGAAGCCTGGGATAACTCGGACAACATAATGGCTGTAAATGCTCAAACGATTTGAGACATCCTACAAAATGGTGGCATAACCAGTAAACATCACAATATAAACTTCCGGGATCAATGGTCAACATACGGAAGTAGTAGGAACTGAACTGAGGCTTAAATCCATCAATCCTATGAGTCTACGGATTAGTAACACGTCATCCTGATAGACAGATGAGAAGGCCTAGTTCTTAATCCCCGTAGAAGAGAAGAGGGTGACTCAGATCAGAAGGACATAAGGTAAAGGAGTAAAAAGAACCTTACGTTCCCTCCCACAATCAATTCCCTTATATAACTAAAGCATTTCTAGACACAACTTCGAGCAGTTTGGCTTGGTAATCCTACAGGCAGTCAGGCTCTGATACCAACGCTGTCAGGACCCCGATTCTGAGTCACACCGATCTAGCATGTAACACCTCATATCACTTTGCGGCCTCACGCACGGTATTCCCACGGGTGTCGCCTTACCATGGCCCGGGACTGTTTGCGCCTTTTGGCTCACGTATATGATAATGTCGCTAGCATCCGTATGACAGAGAACCCGGGCCGACATGACTAGTCGTGAACCCAAAGTGGCACTAACTTACGGGGACAGGCATACGTGAATCAACATCGAGCATGTCGGTCAGCAGCGTGCGAATCCGGGCTGTAGCACTGGGCTAACAGGACTCCGGGAACCCGGGCTGTAGCAGGCTAGGCAGGACTCCGGATGTCACCGCGTGACATTTCCCCGAAGGGACAGACACAGGAACGAAGTGAATCACATGCCGGCCAGTCAGGTGTCCGGAGCAGTAGTGCTGGGCTAGCAGGACTCCGGTGAACCGGGCTGTAGCGGACTACTATGGCTCATGGAAGCACAAGACTACATTTCCCCATAAGAGAGGCTACCAAGGACAAACAACTAGGTTGTCGGATCCCACACATACCAAGCATTTCAATCATACACGCAATATGCTCGATATGTGTAAATACAACATGGCATCACAACATAACTCTACGACTCAAGTACTTATTCATTAGGCTCCGAGGAGCGAGATATTACAAACATAGGTCCCATGACCCAACATTCAGAGCATACAAGTCAAACACATGCGGAAGCTTAACATGTCTCAGTACAGACATCTACAAATGAAAAAGGCTGAGAAGCCTGACTATTTACTAGATCCTGCCGAGGGCACAAGATCGTAGCTGAGGTATCAAGCTAAACGTCGAAGTCCACACGGAACTACTAGCGAGGCTGACGTCTCTCTGCAAAACATAAAATAAGCAAACATGAGTACAAATGTACCCAGCAAGACTTACATCAGAACTATCTACATATGCATCGGTATCAACAAAGGGGGTGGTGGAGTTTAACTGCAGCAAGCCAGCTTTGACTCGGTGGCTATCCTAACTACGACTGCAAGTAACTCTTTTGAGGTGGCGCACACGAGTCCACATATTCACCATATCAATACTCCACTATGGATCTGCTCCCGTCTCCCTACGAGAACGCCATCCATAGCACTCACGCTTATCTTGCGCATTTTAGAGTAACAACTTTCACTTGTCTATGAACTGTTATAGGCAACCCAGAAGTCCTTTACCGCGGACATGGCTATTCGAATAGATCACATTAACCCTGCAGGGGTGTACTTCGTCACACACGCTCTCACCACTTACCGCCGTTTACACAGCATGTACTCGGCAACCTTCAAGCGGAAGCCCAGCGAGGGTGTCGGCCACAGCCTACCTAAACACTCAAGTCTCTAGTCCAGGTTTATCGCCTATACAGGTTCCATCCGCAGGGAGTCCGGCCAAGGTTTCCACATACGGCCCCGAACGATGTGTGCAGGGTTCCCGAGACACCAAACGGGCGCCCGGTACACCGTGCCACGTGCCTACCGCATCACAGCCCACCCCTCGGGTCAGCGCTGCCCACGGCCTCCAGCATACTACAAACACCAGAAACTACTTGCAACTCCTGGACAGAGGACAAGGGAGATTAAGAAGCCGAGAGGGTCCATCGATTTCGGGCCCAATGCGTGGTAGTAACTATATCATGGATCACAAACACAGAACTCAGTTCCTGAGGACAGCTTCAATGAGACAACCCACCATGTATTCCTACATGGCCTCTCACCACTACCTTTACCAAATCGTGTTCACACACTTAGCTCACACACAGTACGACATGTTCATCACCATTCCAACTCATCCCCGATGAATCAGACCCGACTCAACTCTAAGCAGTAGCAGGCATGACAAACAAGCATGAATGAGTAGGCACATCAGGGCTCAAACAACTCCTACTCATGCTAGTGGGTTTCATCTATTTACTGTGGCAATGACAGGTCATGCAGAGGAAAAGGGGTTCAACTACCGCAGCATGTAACAGTTGAATCGATGTTGTCCTAATGCTGTAGAAGAGAGCAGGAGCGAGAGAATGGGATTGTATCGGAATGAACAAGGGGGTTTTGCTTGCCTGGCACTTCCGAAGATCATATAGCTCTTCATCAGTGTCATCGAACTCATCGTGGGAACCACGTCTATCGAGAGGGGACAACCACCGGCAAACAAGGAAGAACACAACCAATGCAATGCAACAATTATGATGCATGCTAAGACATGGCAATATGAATGTGTTTTGGCTAATGCAACTACAAACAGAAGGGTTTGGGTCTTTTTGAACCAAAGGTTCAATCCCAAACTCAAATTATGAATTTAAATAGTGCCTTATCATGTTTTGAACTAAACAGCAAGGTTAAGTTGTTTAGAGATGCATGAAACTAGTACAGATCGATAGATTGGATTTTTCTGATCATTTTTCATATATAAATTATTTCATTCTGACCTACGGTTGATTTTATATGATTTTTAGAAGTTTATACTAATTTCTAGAATTTCCTGAATAAGAATAAAACCAGAAAAAGGTTAACTGCGTCAGCATGACGTCTGGGTGACGTCAGCAGGTCAAAGGCGCCAGCCCAGGTCAACCCTGACTTGTGGGTCCCGCGGTTAGTGTAACAACGTCAGCAGCAGAGGCTGACTGGTGGGGCCAGGTCAACGCTGAGGTGGCAAGGTGAAACTGACCGGTGGGGCCACGGGCATTAGCTTAATTTAAACAGGAAATAACCCTGTGGTTAATTAAGGGGCGGGGTCCGTCTGTCAGTGAGCTAGGGGGGTTAGTTAGTGGCGTCATTAGCCGCTAATGATGGTGCCACGTCGGCACGGCCGGGGTTGGGTCACTGGCGACCATCCAGTGCGGCGGCGACTCGCTGGGGTGGCGCTAGGGGCAGCGGCTGGTTGCGCTGAGGGCACCAGGAGGGAGCCCGTGCTCGACCGCATCCAACCGAAGAAGTTGGAGGGCGCGGGGTGGCCGGAAACTCGCCGGAGACGAGCTATGGCGGCGGCCGGAGATCGGGCGTCGGCGAAGACGACGCTACAGCAAACGGCAGGAGCAGTGGGTGGGGGTTTTGGGCTTCTGGCATTGCACTGAGCACGGTGGTATGCTCAGACGCGACGTGCGTGAGCTCTAGCCACGGCGGCGACATGGCCGGCGGCGACGGGTTCTCGGTTCGACAGAAGTGACGGCTACGCGGCGAAATCGAGCACGGCAAGGGAGAGGGGCGGCGTAGGAGCTCACAGTGAGGTAGTAGAGCAGCTCAGTGGCCTCAGGGAGGCGGCGGAGACGGCGAATCGGACGGCGGCATCCGGCGGCCGTGGACGGGGAAGAAAGGTTGCGGCGTCGTCTTGGTGTCCTCCGGCCTTGCGTGGGTTGGCGGAGAGGTGCTCGGGGTCTAGGCGCAGCTCGTGGGCCGGTCAGAGAAGCGAGGGGGGAGGCGGTGGCTGCAGCTACCGCGAACGGCAGCGTCGGCTACGCTCGGTGAGGTGGGGATCAGCGAGGGAGAGAGCAGGGGGGAGAGTGAGAGAGGTCGAGCGGATCGGGACGACGCCGGGGCGTTCACCCACGCGTCCAGAGTCTCAGCGGCAAGCAGGAGGAGGCGTGGCGCCTCGCGCGCGCGTGCGCTGTCCCGCCTCTGCCTACTGGCAGAGGTTAGGGATGACTGGCACCAGGCCAGTGGGCTGGGCTGGCCAGGTAAGTGGCCCAGGTAACTCTCTTCCTCTCTTTTCTAATTCTGTTTCTGTTTTCTAATTTCTTTCTGTTTTTGATTTGATTAAAATACCAAATCATTCCATAAAATCCTGGAATTAGTCATGGGTCCTATCTGAGTTATTCTAGTGACCCTAAACAATTTCCAACATTTTTGAAGCATCTAAATTATATATATAGCATTTAAATAGCTCCAACTCGAATATGTATTGTGTTAATTCAAATACCAAAATGTGCTGCAAAAATATGCATCATCTCTGGTATATGGTTTTCACCTTTTTCCATAAATCATGAACATTTTTGCAGACCAATTTGGGATCATTGAAAACATTTTAGAGTTGAACCTATTTGCATTATTTTTGTGCTAGGGGTTTGATCATCCCCATTTCAAGTTTCCGAGGAATTTAAACATGATGCACACATGACTAGCTAGCCTAGAGCAAACCAGAGGTAGGGATGTGACAATGAACGCCGGTGGGAGAAACCCTTGGGTTTGTAGCTCTATCAAGCGGCTATGAGGAACTGAACACTCTTCCCAATCTCCCGACTTGGAACGAGGAGAGCAAGCAGAAGAGCTGCGACAACCAGCCATGTTGGAATGTTTTTTTTCTGGAAGCGCTCTGTTGGATGCTTGCTTGAGGGGGGAGAGTGAGGTTTGGATCTGAGTATTCCTGTCTCTTCAAATAGACGGCCAGCCTGAAGGGTCGGGGGTGGCAAGTGAAAAAAAGCCTCGGCTCCTCGCATTCGCTCGACACGTGGAGATGGTCGTTATTGAGGCACTGAAACCAAGGAGTACAACATTGATGGGAAGCCGGACACTATTCGTCGTAGCAGGTACATTGGAGTGTTCGGAGATGGAACCCGCCTTGCAATGCCGAAGACAAGACTGCGCGCCGGACTAATCGTCATTGCAGCCTGGTTCAGGGGCTACTGAGGGAGTCCTGGATTAGGGGGTATCCGGACAGCCGGACTATATACATCGTCCGGACTATTGAAGCGTGAAGATACAAGACTCAAGACTCCGTCCCGTGTCCGGATGGGACTCTCCTTTGCGTGGAAGACAAGCTTGGCGATCCGGATATTGCGTTTCCTTCCTTGTAACCGACTCCATGTAAACCCTAGCCCTCTCCGGTGTCTATATAAACCGGAGAGGTTGGTCCTTAGAAGGCCGATCACAATTACAGTCATAATCATCATAGGCTAGCTCCTAGGGTTTAGCCTCTACGATCTCGTGGTAGATCTACTCTTGTACTACTCATATCGTCAATATTAATCAAGCAGGAAGTAGGGTTTTACCTCCATCGAGAGGGCCCGAACCTGGGTAAACATTGTGTCCCTTGCTTCCTGTTACCATCAGCCTAAGACGCACAGATCGGGAACCCCTACCCGAGATCCGCCGGTTTTGACACCGACAGCGGGCTCGGGTTTCCCCTTCACCCATTCGTTTGCGGTATCATGTATTATTACGGGATTAACTTTCATGATCTGTCTCCCAATTCTTTCCTTAACATCTCGACGTTCATCGTCGTGTGTGAGGCTTTTCTCCGAATTCCGCCTCACTTCGGCCTATGGCTGAAGATTTTCAATGTGAAGCCCAAGGTGGTGAGTGGCGAACACGCCGAGTGCGGCGGCGCCATGGTGAGCAAGATGCGCAAGGTTATATGGCCAACGGGCACCTTCAATGACTCCATCAAGGAGTGGCAGCAGCAGTGGTTTTATGTCACTGAACCGCGCGGCAAAAAGTGGGCCGCGGTTCCTGAGCTCAGATCCGGAGCCCCGCTGCGGCTCACTTCCTGGCCCGAGAAGGGCCTGAACTGGTCCTCGTCCGATGAGCTGTCGCTACTCCAGACGCGCGTCCGGAGTGTGGTCAACAAGGACGTCAAACTTGCCGACGCAGTCCAGGTGATGTTAGCTCGCCTGGTTCTCCCTTGCCAACGTCGAGCCTGCAATTTGTGGGAATTCGACCCAACCGAGCACCAGACCCTTCGGGAGCTCTATGGTTCCTCCCACAAGGATATCTGGAAGGTGCTCTTTAAGTCTGGCAACTCGTGGCCGGACTCCACCAAGGACCGTGGGTATCACTTGTCCCATTCTGCAAGTTCGGTAAGTTACTGCTATGCTCTTCTCCATCCATGCTTCAGTTGGCATGTCCTGAGGGGAACACTTTTATCATGCTCTACCATGACCCCAGGGATGGATAAAAAAGGTGGAGCGGATTCACTGTCCCGCCCCGCTGCCGAAGGAACCGGCCGGACCTCTTCTGACGAAGATGCTGGTCCCAGCGCCTTACGAGGCGCCAAAGAAAGAGTTTTCCAAGAAGGTCAAGAAGACCCGGAGTGGCCTCCATCGTCGCGACGTTTCGGACGCAAGATCCGAAGACTCCAGCGACCGTCCCATCTCCGAGGGCGAAGAGGAGGAGGAGGAAGATGAGCTCCCCGCAGGGGGTGGGAAGAAAAGGATGGCTTCCTCGTCCCTGGAGGCCGAATCGCCGAAGAGGGGGAAATGTTCCCTCCTAGAGGCGTCCACCGCGGCTGTTGATTGCAGCCCGGAGTGGGATCCCAGGGTCCAGCCCCTGGAAAAGTCGTGAGTATATGAAACCCGAACACGCATACACGCCCGGGGTTGATAGGATGTGGGAGATTTAACCGTCACCATATTTTGTGTAGCCCGACAAGGTCCCACACCGGACAGTCCTCATCCAAGGATTCCCTGAGCTCTGATGCCCTGGCGAGCGAGACGCCTCCAGAGGCCCCTTCCCCGAAGCCTAGGCGCGACACCGAGATGTCGTCTCAACGGGACTCGGACCAGGGGGGCATGTCCCTGGGGCCGGACACACGGAAGCAGCGGCTCCCAGGCGTGTCGACGGCGGGGGCAATCTCAGGTTCAGACCGCAGCCGGACATGGTCCTAGAGACCTTTAAAGCTCCAGGATCGGGCGAGCAGCCTCCTTTGACGGGGGGAGGCTTGCCTACTCCGCCAGCAACCTCTGTCCAAGCAAAGCTATCGGGCGGCCTGTTGACAGCGCTAAGGAGCGCGTCCATTGTCGATGAACACCGGACCCTCATGGGTGAGGTGATTGAAAAGATTCAGTTCGCTGAGAGCGGGCTGAATGAGTCCTGCCTTGGTCTTATAAAGGGTTTTGAGGTGCGTATTTAGAAACCTTTTGGAGATTGCCATAGTGTGAGTAGTAGCCCCTGATGCACTGTCCGGCGGAAGAGAGAAAAAGCCGGACAGGGGATCAAATCATCCGCTTTGCAGGTGACTCAGTTAATGACGCGTATCCCTTTGTTTGAAACCAGGCGTTTGCAGAGACAACCGCCACTCGTAGTGCGGAGGTGTCCGGACTAAAGCAGAGTCTGGAACGGGCCGAAGAGGAACTTGGCCGCGTGAAGAAGCAATTGGAGAATAAGCAAGGTATGTCGAAACCTTGTCCTAAATTCGGCACGTATGAGTAGTTGTGCCTGACTAGAAATATTTGTATTTTATGCTCTAGGGGCGAGTGCCGAATATGAGGCACTGAAGAAGGCTGTGGCCGAAGCCAACGTAAAGGCCGCCACCGAGCAGGCTCTTCGTGAGAAACACGAGGCCAGGGTCATTGAAGCTGAGCGAGAGCTTCAGGAGGCTGTGAAGAAAGGTGAGGCCTTGGAGCAGAGTTTAGGAGGGAAGGAAGCCAAACTCGCCCAAGCTCTCCAAGCCGCGGAGGATGCTCGAGAAGAAGCCCGAGGTGCTCTAAAGGACATTCAAGGGGCACGGAAGATTGCAGCTCGTAAGGCCTTTTGTACTCAAGGCCACTTTTTTCATAGTAATGGCGGTTCTAAGCGACAAGCTGAATTCTTGTTTCTCCAGGTGTGTTTGTGGACCTGCCACACAGCATATCAGATGCTGCCCACTTCTACCGTACTGAGGAGAAGAAGTCTGCGGAGAAGGATTTCTGGTCGCAGTATTTGGCACCGAATTATCCAGTGCCCTTTGTCGATCAGCTAAAGCAGCTGGTCGAACTGCACCAGGCGGCCGAACTAGCCATGAAGGACTTGATTGTCCGGCTGTGGCCCGCGGAGCCTATTCCAAGCAGTTACTTCGGACTCGTGAAGCAGATTGTTGGCGCCTGCCCTCGACTTGATGTCATTAAGCGATCGGTCTGCATAGAGGGTGCACGCATGGCGTTTGCCCATGCGAAGGTGCATTGGGGGAAGCTTGATGATGAGAATCTGATGACTGAGGGACCGCCGGAGGGTAAGGAGCATCGCAAGCCTGAGTTATACTATGAAGGTGTCCTGAGAGGAGCCCGCCTTGTGGCGGATCAGTGTACCAAAGACACTATATTTCCCTGAAGGCCGTCGTGCCATTCTTTGTAATGTGGGATAATGGCACTTTTAATAATTATTGCATGTTTATGTGAACGTTTGTTCTTCCTGTGCGGCTGTTTAGTGTATATAAAACCTGAGAGTTGGCCAGTCGTCGGCTTCTGCCCCCACGTGAAGAGCACGGGGTTGTTCGGGATATACCTGAACACTCTTTATCCCATTGTTGGGTCCTTTTAAGGAGGTGTTCCTCACCATGAACCAGGCAATCAGACTATAGGGCTTTATCACTCTCACTTAGCCATAGGATTTCGAGTATGGTTGGCGCAGCCCCTGGTATTCGGAAGGCCGTACTAGGGGCTCTATCAGCACCTGATCGGGAAACCGATCCCTCACACTTTGCATTTATGATGGCATTGTGCGGAATGAATCTTTAGAGATTTTGTAACCTCACGAACAGGTGACCAGCTCTCGCCGTATCATGACAGTCAGTTTTCGGCTTTCTCTACTGAGGTGCTCGTCCGGAAAAACCAGGACACAATCACAGTAGTTCTCCCAGCGCTACCTTAGCCGATAGAGCGGAACGTAAGGTACCAAAACATGGGAGCCGGGCAAACCCAACTAATGACCCAAGACATGATTCGGAGCTGATGCATATAATGCTATAAGTTCGGGGTGCCGAGCTACCGGAAAGGTGGCTGGACTTTATTGCCGTGCTATGAAGCCCCTGGTATAATGGGGCATGACATAAGGCGTAGGTGCCATTTGTGACAAAAAGGCGTCAATGAGAAGCGACGGCCGGCAAATGCTATCTAGGTCTATGCATTGTAGTAGATATGTCTATGCATATGAGTGCAATTTATGTTTATGAAAAAGAAGTGTTTTTGGGCGGAACCTGTCGTGGCCGGACTGGAGGAGGCTGTGCGTTGATCCGAGGTGTATCCGGACTGCCTTATGCCTTCCTGCCTTGTGCGCCCGAGCTGATTTCGCGTTGCCAGTCCTGTTCTGCACCAGAGTTAGTCTGTAAAGATAAATGCTTAAAGGCAGCTGCATGTACTGTTTCTGTTTGAATCGCGGGTGCCTGATTGGAGCCTGGATGAGCCAGGCTATCATGCCATATAGTAGCTCGGACTCCTCAATTGGTGTCTGGGTAGTTGGCTGCCAAATTAAGATTTGATAAATAGGCACTACTCGCTATTCCAGCATCGGTATGATTTCCACTCCGAGGGTGGGGTTCGGCCTAGCCCATAATTGTGACTATGTCACGCGAGACTGGCCTAATGTTGTACCTTTTTGGATCTAGCCAATGTGGTTCGTCCCAGTAGTATGTGGTAATTACTGTGTAAGGGGACAGTGCCTGAAGACTTATTCTTCGGCATGGTATTTGTTTGGTGATCCAAAGACAACCATTAGTAAGGTGGGCCAGTTGAAACTTGGCCTTGGCACCTGGCATCTTTGAGGAGATGTTATTGATAGTTTTATGCCTGTGGGGGCTCGTGTAAGATGGAGCCCCCAAACTGGGTAGGTAGTGAATGCGACGAAATTGCTATGGCTGATGTTTGCCCGGACGGTCGATGTGATTAGAAATGATCGGCCGTATTTTTGTACTGCGGGGGGATCTTCCTTTGTCCTCACCATGTTTGATTGGTTTTTGTTTGAAACCTCCCTTCATTGTTTCCGGCGTACGACCGGCCGTTTTGTTCTGAGGATCCGGCATTCTCTATTAGAATGCTTGGCCGCCCTTCTGGGGGTACCATGAATTTCGCATGGTTGATCAAGTACGCCACTTGGGCCGGATGGGGTTGAGCTGTTCTTTTTCCGCTGACCGGACCGGGGGCCTCTGAATTTGGTACCAACTTCCCTGATTTGACGTTTATGATGATTGCGCCGAGGCTTGAGGGTGCCGCCCCGTGTTTTCATCGTATTGTCCTGGACCGTGGTGGTATATTGTCGTCGTGGTATGTGCCTTAGGTTCTCCTTCTTAGGTTGAGGTAGCGAATTGTGCCTTGTGTGCTCTTTATCGGGGCGGTCGAGTCCGTATTCCTCGGTAGCTAGGACCTTGGTCCATCTGTCCGTGAGCAAATCTTGGTTGGCTTTGAGCTGCTGTTGCTTCTTTTGTAGGCTCCTTGCAGTGGCTATAAGCCGTCGCTTAAAGCGAACTTGTTCCGCGGGATCCTCGGGCACACCGAATTCATTGTCACCGAGCCTCACCTCGTCTTCGGAGGGGGGGCTATAATTGTCCCTCTCCAAATATCCGTCCGTTGCTTCATTGCCGTTGGTTTCCTTCGGAGTGTCCACCATATATATATCATATGAGGAGGTAGCTGTCCACCGCTTCGTGAGCGGTGGTTCCTGTTCTTCCCTTGCATCGTCGTCCATACCGTCGATGTCTTCGGAGTCGAAGGTAAGCACGTCGGTTAAGTCATCGACCATGGCGATGAGTGGGTGGTGGGTGGGCAGCGAATTCCTTTGTCGCCTGCTTCCCACTCGAGCCGGACATAGTTCGGCCAAGAGTCTCCTGACAAGGAGAGAGACTTTAATGAGTTCAGCACGTCGCCAAAGGGCGAGTGCTGGGAGATATCCGCTGCGGTGAACTCCATTACAGGAGCCCAACCAGATTCGGCGGGCTCAGGGGCGTGCGGACTGGAACCAACAACCGGATACGAGTCCGGGGGTCCGGAGTCACAGGCCTCCACAGAGGTGAGACTTGTGTTCGGCTCCACTGCCGATGAGTGTGCGGCCTGTGGGGCGGGGTCCATCCACCCGTCCTTGGGCCACGCAGCCTGCTCCAGATTTAGGTCCGGGTCTACTGCAGGGGTAATATCCTGAGCATTGTCTGACGACAGGTCTAGGTCATGCTCATCGTGACTGCCCGGCACTCCTGGCACAGGCCCGATTCCGTCGAGGATCAAGTCTCCGCGGATATCGGCCGTGTAGTTCAAGTTTCCGAACCTGACCTGGTGGCCAGGGGCGTAGCTGTCGATCCGCTCCAGATGGCCAAGCGAATTGGCCCGCAGTGCGAAGCCGCCGAACACGAAGATCTGTCCGGGGAGAAAAGTCTCACCCTGGACCGTGTTGTTGACGATTGAAGGCGCCATCAAACCTCGCAGCGACGACATAGAGGAACTCTCAATGAAAGCACCAATGTCGGTGTCAAAACCGGCGGATCTCGGGTAGGGGGTCCCGATCTGTGCGTCTTAGGCTGATGGTAACAGGAAGCAAGGGATACAATGTTTACCCAGGTTCGGGCCCTCTCGATGGAGGTAAAACCCTACTTCCTGCTTGATTAATATTGACGATATGAGTAGTACAAGAGTAGATCTACCACGAGATCATAGAGGCTAAACCCTAGGAGCTAGCCTATGATGATTATGACTGTAATTGTGATCGGTCTTCTAAGGACCAACCTCTCCGGTTTATATAGGCACCAGAGAGGGCTAGGGTTTACATGGAGTCGGCTACAAGGAAGGAAATATAATATCCGGATCGCCAAGCTTGTCTTCCACACAAAGGAGAGTCCCATCCGGACACGGGACGGAGTCTTGAGTCTTGTATCTTCATGCTCCAATAGTCCGGACAAAGTACATAGTCCGACTACCCGGATACCCCCTAATCCAGGACTCCCTCAGCCGCGGTCAGCGAGGTGGCCGAGGCAGAGGCGGGTGTGGACGGGGGACACCCGCGTCGTCACCATCTTCGTCGCCATCTCCTCTGCCATCTTCTCCTGCCTCGTCGAGCGGTCATGTCGGGGATTCGGTGCTGGAATTTATCCTGCAACTGCGCGGCCGCCGCGCAGCCACCTTCGTCTTCCCGAAGCGTTTGCGAGGGTGCTGGAGATCGACCGGCCGCCGAGGCTAACGCTTCACATGGAGGGGTGTTGCCATGGCAACATGCGGATGAACACATGGTTCCCTGCCCCTCATGTGATGCTTCTTCGTCGGGGCTGGAAAACCTTCGCACGTGCCCATTGCTTGATGGATGGGCATGTCCTCTACTTCAAGCTAGCGGAGAGCGACCTACTCTCCGTCAAGGTCTTTGGGTACTCGGGACACAGGCTAGGGTGCTGTGCCGAGAGCTCGACCGATGGTGAAATCTCCTCTTCGGGCGAGAGTGACGAGGAGGACAGCGACAGCGACGACGAGGGTAGCGGGCGAGAGGATGACGGGTCCGACTAGGCATCGGACACACTATCCCCGGGTGACGCCGGTAGCACCATCATCTGCATCACCAGCTCCTTGAACTTCTCGGGGTCGCCTCCTTAGGCGGTTTGCATGGGAAGGCTGGGGCAGACGAAGAAGGCGGGCGGCGGGCCGTCAAGTCGGAGTACGCGGGCACCGACGCCTTCATCGCGTATTGCCGGCCCACTGCCTCATCCTTCGGCTCTTCTCCCGGCACCAAAATCACCAGCCCTCTTACGGCCGCCGGGACGTTCTTTTGATGTCTTCTGCTACTCGTACCTTGCCTAGGCGCTCCTTTTGCTCTTCTGTCATCTTGTTCCGTTTCCTGAGGAGAGGTACTAGAAAGGGATTACGGGCATCTTATCTCTTTTTAGCTTTTAAGCCTACTGGCCTTAGTAAGATTTAAACCTTGTAACCCCCCTGCTCATGTATGCATTCTGTATGAATTGTACTTGTCAACAATGTATTAATGAACAGAAGGGTGTTTGCCGGGTTTCTTTTGCACGTGGGCGAGACCCGCACCAAGGAACAAGTCCTCGTTATCTTAAGATAAACATTGTAACCCGGCAACAGACCTTGCCGTCCTCCTGCTCCATAGCTCAACTACACTCACGCTCTTGGAAGGAGGTAGGGAAAAGTAGGATTGGGCCCTTCGCCTGTTCCTTTCCCACCATGCTACGACCAAGTCCCGGCCCAAAGTAAGGTTTTTGGACACGAGAAAGAAGGAACATGATGGTATAAGAGTGAGCGAAGTCTCATACGTTCAAGCTTCATACGAAAGTAGGGAGTGGGGGGTGAAAGACTTATCTGATTTTGCAACCGCCCGGCAATCTTGGCTTGCCGTGGTCGAACCTTTGGATCTGCAGCCCCCGGCAACCTTGGTTTGCCAGGGTTGGGGCGCCAGCCTGTTCTCTTTCCTCCAAACGGCTCAGCAGAAATGTTCATGCACCCTGCGAACCAAAAAGGACAGGAAGGAACAGAGAGACGCACACTCGACCTCTATGCTAGGGGTTAGTCGCCGCTAAGGACTATCAACCCTAACCGAGGGAGAGACTCAACCTAGCATGCATGCTAAAACTTAGGGTGCCAGGGCTTCATTTATTTATGCTCAGGGTCTGCGCCTGGCTTTGTACAAAGGTTTACATGCCTTGCCGGCAAGGCTTGTACAAAAAGGTGGTCTGCCGGGGGGGCCCGGCAACCGCGCCTTACGGGTAAAACTTTGTGAAGATGTTCGATGTTCCAGGAATTGCTTACTGGAATACCATCTTCGGTCTCCAGGCAGACTGCGCCGGGCCTGGTGACTCGTATTACCCGATAAGGGCCTTCCGACTTCGGCATCAACTTGTTGGAATTCTTGGCCGACTGAACGCGCCGAAGAACAAGGTCGCCTTCCTCAAAGCTTCGGGCATGAACCTTGCGGCTATGGTAGCGGCGCAAGGCTTGCTGGTAGCATGCTGCTCGCACAGCTCCCCGAAGACAATCATCCTCAAGGAGCATTGCGTCATCTTGCCTCAATTGCTCTAGCTCAAGCTCATCATAAGCGAGCACTCGGGGTG
The DNA here is from genome assembly GCF_002575655.3 of Aegilops tauschii subsp. strangulata. Taxonomy (NCBI): domain Eukaryota; kingdom Viridiplantae; phylum Streptophyta; class Magnoliopsida; order Poales; family Poaceae; genus Aegilops; species Aegilops tauschii. Next base: position 26,860,886 of record NC_053037.3, on the reverse strand, counting down.
ACCCGTATGTGAGTTCCGTGGGGAGAACTGCTTCTGCCCCATAAACGAGGGAGAAGGGTGTCTAGCCGGTGGCTCGATTTGCTGTCGTTTTGATCGACCAAAGAACCGCCGGCAATTCATCAATCCAGCGCCTTCCGCACTTATGTAGCCTGTCAAAAGTCCTTGTCCGGAGGCCTCGCAGTACTTTAGCATTGGCCCTCTCTGCCTAGTCGTTGCTCCGATTATGCGCAATAGAAGCAAAACAAACCTTGCTGCCGAGGTCTTGAATGTATTGTATGAAGGTGCGGCTTGTGAACTGCTTGTCGTTCTCGGTGATGACTCTGTTTGGTACACCAAAACGGCAGACTAGCCCCTTGAAGAACTTGACGGCTGATTGTGTTGTCACCTTTCTCACTGCTTCCACTTCTGGCCACTTTGTGAACTTGTCGATTGCAACGTACAAGTACTCAAAGCCCCTGATAGCATGGGTGAAAGAGCCCAGTATGTCGAGCCCCTAGACCAAGAATGGCCAAGAAAGAGGGATTGTTTGGAGAGCTTGAGCTGGTTGATGAAGCTTCTTTGAATGGAACTGACACGCTTCACACTTGGTTACTAGTGTCGTTGCATCCTGGAGGGTAGTGGGCCAGAAGAAACCTTGCCGGAATGCCTTGCCGGCAAGGGCCCTCGACCCTATGTGGGAGCCACATATGTCTCCATGTATCTCTGCCAACAGCTCCAGTCCTTCCTCCCGGGGAATGTACTTCAATTTCACACCGTTTGGTCTTTTTCTGTATAGAACATCATCGACAAACTGATACATGGCAGACCGATGGGCTACTTTCTCCGCTTCTTCCTGCTCCTCAGGGAGTTCCCCTGTTTGGAGAAAACGAACGGTATGATGTGCCCATTCTAGAGCCTGAGGCTCGACGACGAGGACTAAAGGCATCTCCTCTGCCATGGGGGCGGCTGTCTCCACGGCCAGGGCTTGACGCCCTGCCGGAGTCTGTTGCCCCATGGCAGGCTCTGCGTCCCCGGCAACATATCTGCCGGCGGCTCCTAGGAGCTCAGTGGGAAAGTACATGCCGGGACCTGATTTCCTCCGCTTGTTCTGCTCTATCGATGGCTCAACGGATGGTTGAGTTAGTCGAAGCACAAAGGTGTACCTGGTTCCACAGGTAGTTTGAGGGTAGCGCGTTTCGACTAGTCAGTGATGCCGTTCTCCACTCGGGGAACATGCTCTGCTTGTATACTATCAAAACGCTCCTCCAGCTTCCTCACTTCATTTATGTAGGCCTCCATCAACGGGCTCTGGTAATCCTTGTTAACTTGCTTGACGACAAGCTGTGAATCACCCCTGATGATGAGCTTTTTGATTCCGAGGTCTGCCGCGATCGTAAGACCGGCAAGCAACCCCTCGTATTCGGCAGTGTTGTTTGTCGACATCTCCCTGGGAAAGTGCATCTGGACTACATGCTTGAGGTGCTCTCCGGTGGCTGCGATGAGCAGCACGCCAGCATCGGCGCCTTGCAGCGAGAAAGCCTCGTCAAAGTACATAATCCAGCCGCGACTTGTTTCCTTGCCGTGGAGAGTGGTCTCCTGGATCTCTTCGTCGGGCGTTGAGGTCCATTCTGCAATGAACTCTGCCAAGACTCTACTCTGGATTGTTGAAGTGCTTTGAAACTTCAAACCAAAGCTCGACAGTTCCAAGGCCCATTCCACAATCCTCCCGGTTGCGTCTGGGTTATGCAATATCCGTTGCAACGGGAGGCGGGTGACGACGGTGATCTCGTGTGCTTGGAAGTAACGACGCAGCTTCCTCGAGGCCATAAGAAGGCTGAAGAGCAACTTCTGCACACCGGAGTACCTTGATCTAGCTCCCTGCAAGAGGGAGCTGACAAAGTAGACCGGGTGCTGCATCATCTTCTTCTTCTGCACTACTTCATTTGGTTGCATCGCTTCTGCTCCGGTGGCGTCAGGCTCTACCACTGGTCAGCCCTGCCGTTGCTATCACTTCAGCATCGACCTCCCTCTGCACCACTAGTGCGGCACTGACCACTTGATTTGTTGCCGCTAGATATAGCAGCAACGGCTCTTGTGGTTTAGGCGCAACCAGTATTGGCGTAGAGGAGAGGTATTTCTTCAAATCCTGTAGCGCTGCTTCGGCCTCCGGGGTCCATTCCATTGGGCCTGCCTTTTTCAAGTTTTTCAAAAAGGGAAGGGCGCGCTCAGCAGACTTGGAGATGAATCTGCTCATGGCGGCAACACAGCCAGCAAGCCGACGCACATCCTTGATCCGCCTGGGCGCCTCAATCTGCTCAATGGCCTTGATCTTGTCTGGATTTGCCTCGATCCCACGCTGTGACACAAAGAACCCGAGAAGTTTTCCGGACGGAACGCCGAAGACACACTTCTCAGGGTTCAGCTTGAGGTTGATCTTGCGCAAATTCACAAACATCTCGTCTAAGTCTTGTATGAGTGTTGCCTTGTCCTTGGTTTTGACCACTATGTCATCCATATAAGCTTTCATATTTCTATGTAGCTCTTGCAAATGTTGAACCATCACTCTTCAACCCGAAAGGCATTCGTAAAAAACAATACGTACCACATGGGGTGATGAACGCAGTCTTCTCTTCGTCTTCTCTTGTCATGAAGATCTGATGGTATCCTTAGTAAGCGTCAAGGAATGATAGCAAGTCACACCCGACCATCGAGTCTACAATCTGGTCGATGTGCAGCAAAGGGAAAGGGTCTTTTGGACAAGCCTTATTGATGTCCGTGTAATCAATACGTAGCCTCCATTTCCCATTTGCCTTGCGCACCACTACCGGATTGGCCAACCACGTTGGGTGGAGCACTCCGCTGACCAAGCCTGCCGCTTCCAACTTTCTGATCTCCTCTGTGATGAACTCTTGCCGCTCTAAAGCTTGCTTTCTGGCCTTCTACTTGACGGGTCGTGCATGAGGACAGACAGCAATATGGTGCTCAATCACCTCCATGGGAATGCGGGGATGTCGATGCTTGCCATGCAAACACATCAACATTCGCCCGCAGGAAGGCGACGAGCGCGCTTTCCTATTTGCTGTCGAGGGTGGAGCTTATAGTGAAAGCCCCTCCCATGCCATCCCCCTTGACGGACACCTTCTTGGTCTCTGGTGGTGCAGCTCTGGATTTCTTGCTCTTGCCGGTGGAGCTCTCTGGCACGTCCTCGACGGGAGCACAACACTCTGAAGAGGTGCGCCTGCCGGAGCGGGTGCGAGAGGTTTTACCGGTCTTCTTCCCTCCCGGGGCTTCAGCGGCAGGAGCAAGTGCCTTGGCGGCAGTTGCTACAACTGCCTCCCAGTAGAGTTGGTCAGCGCAAATCAGCGCATCCTTCTTGTCGGAGGGGACGGTGATGATGGTCATCGGCCCAGGCATATTCAGCGTGTTGTAGGTGTAATGTGACACCGCCATGAACTTGGCTAATGCTGGGCGGCCGAGGATCCCGTTGTAGGGCAAGGGGATCTTGGCAACATCAAAAACAATCCTCTCTGTCCTATAGTTCAGCTCGCCTCCAAATGTCACGGGCAGCGTGACCTTACCCTTCGGCTGACTTCTTCCCGGGTTGACTCCTTGAAACGTGCCCGTTTCTTCGAGGTCCCCATCGGGAATCTGCAGCCTTTTGATCACAACGGGCGAGATCATGTTCAGACCGGCCCCACTGTCAACTAGCATTTTTGTCACCATGAGGTTGCATATTGTTGGGGAAACCAACAACGGCAAGCACCCGACCGCAGCTGTGCGATCAGGGTGGTCCTCGGTGTCAAAAACGATAGGCGTGCTGGACGACTTCAGTGGCTTCTGAGCATCGAATGATGGTTCCGCTGCTGTGATCTCACGCGCCCACCGCTTGAGCTGGCGGTGAGAGGTGTGCAGCGAGGCGCCACCGACGACGCACATGGCCTCTGTAGCTTTCTGGAACTCATGCTCGCCGGACTCGTCGTCCTCGTCATGATCATCGTCTTCTTGCTTCTTGTCGAGGCCTCGAGCGGGCCTTTCTTGTTAATTATCTTTGCCGCGGCGACCAACTTGGCCGCCAAGCTTCTTCACAGATCCCTCAGCACCATCCTGGCCCTTCTCCTTGTCCCGCCTTTCATATTCGGCTTTCTGCTTCTCTACGAGCTGCTCGACTTGTCGACAATTCTGGAGGTCATGGCCCTTGCTGCGATGGATCTTGCAGTACTGCTTGTCGGAGCCTCCTGGCTTGTCGGCAGCCACCAAGGCCCGGCGGGCGGTGCACCCGGCAATTTCCTTGCCGGGGTTGTCTGCCTTGGTCTTCTTGGCATCGCTGGCGTCGTCGGATCCCTCGACGACAAGCACGGCTTTGCCCTTGCGCTTCCTATTGCGGCGTCGGCCCTTCCTTGCCGGGGCGACGGCGTCTTCGTCTGAGGAGTCAGTTTCCACACCGGCGTCCTCGTCGGGGTACTTCCTTCCCTCTTCAGCCTGAGCACATCTATCGGCTAGAACATAGAGTTCCGCCACATCCTTGACCTTGTTCATCGCCATCTCTTCACGCATCTTGCGATTATGCACATTCTGATGGAACGCGTTGATGATAGTGGCGGGATGAACGTCCGGGATGTTGTATTGCACTCGGCTGAACCTCTGTATGTACTTGCGCAGGTTCTCGCCTTCTTTCTGGGGGATGATATGCAAGTCGCTTGCCTCGCCATGAGCTTGGTGGCCTCCCGTAAAGGCGCCAACAAACTCATGGCACAAATCCGACCAAGAAGAAATAGAATCCACTGGCAAGTGCATCAACCATGACATGATGTTGGGTTTAAGTGCCAACGGGAAGTAATTGGCAAGCACCTTCTCGTCGCGAGCTCCGGCAGCTTGCATCGCGATGGTGTAAATGCTAAGGAACTCTGACGGGTGAGTCTTGCCATTGTACTTCTCGCCGACGTCAGGTTTAAACGTGCGGTGAGTGGGCCACTGGAACTGCCGCAGCTCACGGGTAAAGGCCGGGCAACCCACCTCGTAAGGTAGGCCACCAGAGCCCCCTGGTGCTGGGTGGTCCATAGTGGGCCCCGCCCGCCTATCTGACTGATGGTGCGCGTCGCGCCATCACTCGATGGTGGTTCGAGCGTCTTCATGGGCTCGCTCCCGAAGAACTTAGCGCTGATCGCGGTGGGTCCGTGCGTCGGACGACGCTATGGAAATGTTATCACAAGCGTCGTCCCGACGGACCGGCACCCGTAGTGACTGGCGTGGAGGAGGAAAATGCACCGTGGCTGCAGCACCTCCGGTCCTTCCACCACTGGCATGCGGTGGCTCGACAGAGCGTCGTCCTGAGGGCCCAGCTGGCCGCGGCTCATCTTGATTGGCGACACCGACGAGGCTTTGGATGGTGGCTCTCCACTCGTCGAGCTTTTCCGCAGCAGGAGGAAAGTCGAGGAGCAGCTGCGCGCGCCAAAGCTTCTACTGGCGTGGGTGGCGGCGAGAGCTGCGTGGACCGTGACATGCTCCGACTTCTAACCACGTTAGAAGGAGCTCTATCACGGCCTTGCGGCTGCGCGCCATTTTCGCCAGCGCCTCGGCGTGCATGCTAGTCTAGTGCGTCCCGTGAGTGGTGCATAGGACTCTTCCCGCGGCGGCGCCCGGGGTCGCTAGCATGGTGGCGCTGCTCATTGCTCGCAACCTGGGAAGAGCGCGTTACGGGCGCCGGTGTAGGCGTCCTGGAAGTCGCCGTGCCACGCGTAGGTGGCCCGACGCCGCCCTTGGAGGGCCCCACGCCGCCTGCGGGGGGCACGACTCCGTCTTTGGATTTGGTGGCGTGCAGCTCGTTGCCTCGTGCATGAACGACGCCGCTCGCCAGGCTTTGGCTGCCAGAACAATGTGGGTGCTCGCGGGCCGCGCCTCGGCCTCCGTCCGCGAGCGCCCCATCGCTCGCCCGCAGTGGTATGGGCCGTTCGGCTCCAGATGAACCGATCGTCGTGATCGTCTTCTTCTTGGGAGCCATGGTGATGGAGAACTGCTATACTAACTGCTAGACCGGATTTTAACAACTGCGCCCCCTACCTAGCGCGCCAAAGATGTCGGGGGAAACGACACCTATGGGATCACTGGGATCCCTTCTACGTTTGGCGGGTGCAGGGTTGTGCAAAGAGCGGGTCTAGGAGCCAGCACGAGGATCGTTTACCCAGGTTCGGGCCGCGAGGATGCGTAATACCCTAGTCCTGCTTTTGGTGTATATTTGTGTGTTCTTGAGTTCTTGAACTAGCTACGGTGTGTGCGCCGTCCAAAAGATCCGAATCCCCCCTTAGCACGCCGCGGGCCTCCTTTTATAGTCAAAAGGGGCTGCCACAGTGGCACATAGGAGGTGGAAAGGTATACAGTGTATAAGGTTATCGCCTGTCATTACGGGACAGAACGCAATAAATGCACCCCTAAGGTGTCCCCTTGCTTTATCGGGGACGGTAACGAGGCCCGTCCCGTCCGTCGTCGCTCCGTCTGGCTTTGACTCGCGTCTAGGCCAACGAGGTGTGCAGCGCCATGTAGGCTGGCAGGCTGCTGAGTTGGCGTGGTGGTCACTACAAAAAAAATACACTTCCGTGATGATACATGTTTGTCACAGTAGGTCGCGTTTTTTGTCATGCATGTACATCCATGACGATTTTATGACAGAATCAAGATAGTCATACCTGTGCTGTCGTAGAAGTGTTCCATGACATTACCAAAATTATCATCACAGAAGTGTCCACTTCCATGACAATAAATCGCGCGTCACAGAAGTGCTTTCGTCAAGGGTGACCGACACGTGGCATCCACCGTAACAGAACGCCGTTAAGCTATTGGGTCGGGTTTTGGATCCGATAACCCGTTAACAGCCCGGACCAATGGGAAATTTCCACGTGTAAAATTCTGATTGGCCGGAGGGAACACCTGTCAGCTCGTCAGTGGGCCAGATGTCGCCCGTCCATTGGAGGACACATGCCTATGATACGTCGACACGTGGCTGGGCCCAACAGAGGCCCATATAGGTTAAAAAGGCCGGCCCAATCAAAGGCCCGTAGTACTTAATCAGGTACTAGTGGGCCGGCCCGATAACGGCCTGCTTAATAAAGGCCCATTTACGGCCCGAAGCCAGATCTGGCCCGGTAATTGTTTGCCCAATATTTGGGCCCATTTACGGCCTGAAGCCAGATCTGGCCCATTAATTGTTCGCCCAATATTTGGGCCCATTTACGGCCCGAAGCCAGATCTGGCCCGTTAATTGTTCACCGAATATTTGGGCCCAACTACAGCCCAGTGACTTTCGGCCTGTTAGAGGCCCGATGTAGACATGGGCCCATTTCAGCCCGGTGTGACTTTCGGCCTGGGAATGGCCCGTGCTGCCCATGGGCCATATATGGTCCGATAGGACATCGGGCCCACTAACGGCCTGTGCTAAAGGTGGCAACAGTTAAGCCCAACATGACTTTGGGCCTGTTAAAGGCCTGTCGCGTAATTCGGCCCGTTGATGCCTGTACTAAGCTTTCGGCCTCTTAAAGGCCCATGATATTATTGGGCCAACTAAGGCCCGAGATATGTTTTGGCCTGGTAACGGCCCGTGAGCTAACTGGGCCCAAAAAGTCCCGGTCTACATTTCAGCTTGCTGAAGGCCCGTCGATGACTAGTGAAAATTGAGGCCCAACATGCATTTCGGCCTGCTAAAGGCCCATGGTTTCATCTGGGCTGTAACAGGCCAGTACAATATTCAGCCTCTTAATGGCCCAACGCTACCTGGGCCAAACTAAGCGCTGGGTCGACAAAAGGCCCAACTAAAATATAGGCCGGTGTAAGTTGTGGGCCTGGCGCAATGTGTGAAGGCCCCAATCATTCGGGCCCAAGAAAGACGCAGGCCGGCCCAATTGTGGCCCGCTAAAAACCAGGCCCATTAGAGTTGAATGTTTCGGCCCGGTCGACTACATCTTATTTTTTTCAGATAGCGAATGATGGCAGTAACTAGTAGGAATTAAGAATAAACCTACTCTATAAAATAAAGAAATTACGGCATAGTAACTAAGAATAAACCTACACTATACAATAAAGGATTTAAGGTATATTACATCCACTGGGCATCGAAGTTCGCCACCAGTGATCATAAAGCGCAACGAAGAAGCAGATTACAAAAACTGGGCACGATTGCAGCGTAACAAAATAATACTGAACCGAGACCACTTCCAAGACAGTTCAAGAAAGGTTGGCCTTGCGGGGGAACTGCTGCGCAAGCTGCTGAGCAAGGCTGTGAGACCGGCCTAGCATGTCGGTCATAGCTTCCAGGTGTAGCTGTTTAGCGATGAGGTTCTCATTGGTGTTCTCCACAATCTTTCTTAGAGATAGGACTTCAAGTCGAAGTTGAGTTGCAGAATGCCTTTCTGCTAGAACTTGGGACTGAAGAAGTCGAACTGATTCAGACAACGAATTCTGTGAGCTTGTCTGACTGCTATTCTCAAGTAACTTGAACACTGCATCAAGACAAGACTTTGCGGTTGTCTCGCTATCTTCAAGATGTTTTGCCTTCTTTGCTGCAATATATGTTGTGTTTGTCTCACAGCCTTCAGCAGACTTGTGCATGCCATCAGGCATATCACCTTGAAACAAAGCAGAGAGATGACAGGTTTTGCACGTGTATAAACAAAGATGATAACTGTGCTGTCAATTCCATCCAATTTCAAATTAGAAAATAAAGAGTAAGTTCAAAATATCAATAACATAATTTGGCATTGTTCATAATGCGGGGAGCTTCACCACACTACTGGATTACCATGTCAACATAACAAGCATAGATGAAGGGCAAAGAAAATCATTGTATCTATTTTGGTTAATGTGCATGGCATGTTGTTCATATCATCAGCCACATCAGTAAGATAAAACAGGAGATGACAAGGTGCAAACGTGGGCCGCTTCACCACACACTGGATTATAGATCCACAAAAACAAGCATACATATAGGGAGTATTAAGTAATGTGCATGGTATGAATAAGGAATTTGGTTTTACAAGTAAAACTTAGAACTTACGGTTCTTGCGAACATGCATTTTGGTAGAAACAGCAAACTAAACAGTAGTAAATGATAGGGAGTATGAGCAAATTAAACAGCAGTTGAGGATAAAGGCTTTAGGACTGACTTACATTAACAGTTAACACCGGCTTTATAATGCCCTTCTCCATGTGAAGGGAAGGATAACTCAAGAATTTCAGCACAAAATCTTCTTCATAAGCATTGCATGTACTCTACATTTTGTAGAGAGTAATTATAGATATGATAATACTGGAAGGGATAGAGGATAATGAAGATAAGATGCAAATTGATGCTACATAATCAACTACCGATCGCTGGAAGTACAAGCGTTACAGGACAAAATGTACTGACAAGAGCAATGGGCTACACTTCTGCACTAGCATTGTCTGTGTATTCTACTTGTTGGTAAGATTAAATATAGATCTGATCTTTTTTAGTAAATGGTGGGTGAGGGAGATAAGATGCAGAATGCTACACAATGAACCAATCCCTCTTCCCATAATACAAGAGTGTTTTGAACACTGGTGTACTGTACAAAACGTTCTTATATTATGGGACGGAGGTAGTAGCTCTTAATGTAAGTACATTGATAGACCACGTTCAGTCCTTACAAGAGGACTGCAGAGCTAAACCTCTTCAAAAGCATTGGGTTGATTCTAAATTTATGTAAGAGTCCATACGGATCTTATAATGTCCACCAAATGGACGATTACGAGGCTAACATGTGCAGTGATGCTACATAATCAAACATCTATGAAAGTAAGTATGGTCATACAGGGTAAGAGGTACTCACAAGAGCAATGCAGGTGTAGTATAGTTGCGAGATTCTGTGGTCCCTTGAGAACGAATGTTCTTCTGCTAACAGTTTTCGTACAACTGAGACATTAAGGCAAATGCAGAAATGTAGTTCAAATTGTGATGTGATATCATAGACAGTACCTTACGCTGCAGCCGAGACCAATGTGTAACAAGATTATTCCAGTCACCGTCGAATAAATGTAGCACCGGAGACTTTACAAAAATTTTGTTCAGAGGCTTGCCATCGAAGTGCGCTTGCCTCAGGTAGGAACGATACTTCATCAACGAGTGCTTGAAAAGCGCAACCAACCCTTGCTCATCTTCACAATCCAGTTTGCTCCTCGCCTATTTAAAAGAATGAAATCTTGTGTCTTCTATTAGCAGAAACATATGCAGTAATGACCATGAATGACATTAGTACATTACTTACGCGTAAGTTGTGGAGGAAGACTGGAAATTGTTCTGTGTCTGCGGTATAATCTTTCCATGAAGGAAAGATGCGCACAAAGTTCCTGACAACAACATAAGCTTTGTCTTCTAAACTGGGAAGAAATGGAATAGGTGTCCTATTTGCTGCAATTGGGGCTCTCTCTGGTTCGAAAAGGGATTTGGCAACTAGATTTGGTGTACTCTTTGCTGGAATGGGGGTTTTGCATCGTAGAGCTGGTGCTATGTCAACTGGAATAATCATACTGTTTGCTGCAGTTGGGGTCTGCTGAGTTGGGGCATCAGAAATGACCAGTGTAGTAGGGCTAGAGTCTGCTAGAGTTGGGGTGTTTTGTGGGTCAGGTGATATTGCAACTACACCTAATGGGCTATTTGATTTATCAGGTGCCACTACCTTTTCCAAATACTTTGCTTGTGCTCCTCCATGATCAGCAATCACCCTCTTCCTTTTGAACGTCTGATACACAAGAACAGCATTTGAATGGATAAATATGGTATGATCACAGATGGAATATGTACTGAAAATGGATAGGCAGGGCGTATTCACATACACGATGTGTAAACTAAGCTAATGGCAGTTCAACAAAGTAGAAGCAATGCAAAGCATCAGTTGCAAGATATGTGCGACCAATGTAACCTTGGAAAGTTAGAGCAAGCACCTTGATGGGTGAATAAGATAGGGCATCTTCCTATGACTCCTCCACTAGGGAGCTACATTGACTAAGGTCTCCCTCTAGCTCAGAATCACTGTTTGGATCATATTCTGAGCATGAATCTATAGGTGGAGAGCGTTTGCATTGCATTGCATCCAGACTTGATTTCAGTCCCTTAATGCCAAGTTTGACAGCCATGGCATTGTTCTGCTTTATTCATTTCATGCGCGCAAGCTCATAATCATTATGATGCTGTTCAGAATCTGAGATTCATGAAAACATAAAAGTAGTCATATTATCTATGGAATGCATTGCGGATTCAACTCGAAGAGTGTCTCCCTATAAACCCATGCATATGCAAAGTTCACCTCCCAACCGTGCTGACCAGACCACACACAGAAATAGAAACCCCTTATGTCTCTATCATAGGCAGACACACATTTCAAAACTGAAGTAGGAACATTAGAATCATATGAAATTCATATTTGAACAAATAAACTAAGGAATTATGAGTGGCATAATGTTTAGCTTAAAGGGAACCACCACGGAACCAACATGATCAATTAAACCCTAAGCATGATCAATTAAACCGTATTATGACTGTGCCATGGCAGATTTGAAGCTGCAAACCAGAGAAATGATATTTAGCATCCATTGTTTGCTTCGAACAAAGAACTAAATTCTAAGAGATGAAAAGAAAGTAGAGTAACCAAGTTAAGATCTATTTTTCTGGTTGAGATCAAAAATTGAGGAGATATGAAGTACCACCTCTCTTGCGGCGCCCTGTAGGCATCTGGGGTGCGATGGCTGTCGGTGGCGTTGACGCAGATCTGTGACGGTAGACGGGTGCATCGGGGGATAAGTCCCGTTGCGGTGGAAGAGAAGGTCGTGTGAGCGGCCCCGGCAAAGAGGACGACGACGCCGATGAAGCGAGAGGACATGATGCAAGGCTATTGATCCGTCGCCGTGGATGAGAAACGTCCATCTCTAGCAGTGGACGACGCGGTCTTGGTAGGCGCTCCGGCATGGTGAAGGATGGTGGCGATGAATGTGGTTGAGGACGGCTGCGATGGATGAGGTGGCGGACGGAGGCTGGTGTGGGGATGCTGTTCTAGCATGGACGGTGTATGAATGGGAAAATGGAGGGAGAGGTACGGGGAACCATGTTTTTGGGACGCGCTTGTCTGAAATATGGGAAAGTTACGAACTTAGCCCCCGCTTAAAATTTGGACATCTCGTCGGTTGGGGATAGGACGGTAATCTCGCATCTCGCCAATATTTGCCCAGAGCAATTTCGGGCGAGGAGAGGGTGGTTGGCGCCCATGGTTGGCGCCCACGGTGTATGAACGGGGCTGACAGGTAGGGCGGTTGTGTCACGTCTGAGTGAAGTTACAAACCTACCCCTATTGAAAATATTTGCCTACATCGATTTCGGCCGAGTCGAGTTTGTTTTGACGCCCACCGTGTATGAATGGGGAATGGAGGGAGAAACAGAGGTCTTTCGGACGAGCTTGAATCAAATGTGTTTTGCCGCCCATGTTTGACGCCCACCATGTCAGAATGGGCTCAGAGGCGGTCGTGTCACGTCTAATTGAAGTTACTAACCTACCCCTATTTAGAGCAGTGGAAATCGGGCCGATGGATTGTCCGTGTAATGGGTAGACAGTAATTGCCATCTCCCAAACACTTGGCTTCGGGCAGCCGACGTGGGAGTGGACATTTTGCCGCTTCTTTCAAATTTTGGGACAATAAGCATCCAAGTTTACCATGGCAACTAAATTTGAATCCATTTTGTATTCCTATATGAATCTTTATAAATCATTCTATGTGTTTTATATATCTTCAAAAGGACGACAAAGATGTATTCCACTGTCATATATGAATATGGTTTACAAATGCCGATACTCAAATTCAGAAGCTAGAATCTAGTTTAAGGTGAATTCAAATATTTGGAACACTTCATGTCCAACTCAAATGTCACACGCAACATAATGTGTACTCCCATTTAGATATGTACACAAGCGATGTATCAAGATTCAAATACCGAGTCAATCAACCAAGAATGTATAGAACTAACAGACATATAAACACTTATAGAGTATATGGATCAATAATATCAACTAACATACATAAGCCAGGCCGTTGTACTTTTTTTTGGCTACAACAGCATCCTTTTTTAGCCAGCATCTTGGCCCTTTCTGATGCGTGCCACTTATGGTCCATCTATACTACAATTATTGCCGAATGCACATTCAGCCCGATTGGCATATTCGTAGGTCTGGCACATCAATCCAAATGAAATGTCTCCGAGTCTTATCAATTAATATAGACTTGTGCTCAAATAAAATTACAAACCAAAAAACAATTATTACATGATCTCTAAAACAAATGGTTTGATGGATAACATGAACAAACAACACAAAGGTTATTCAACGATGGAAAGAACATTTCACCTATGATTTACCAAGTAGGAATTTTCCTTTTTCCTTCAGGACCTTAACAATCTGGTCATTCTCAGCTTGCTTCGTTTTGAAATCCACGAAATATTTAATGGTTGTCTTGAGTATTGCTTGTGATTGTGTTGTTTGCTTCCTCAACATGTCAACATCATCTCTAAGTGCAGAAGCAGAATCTCTTTCTACCACGAGTTTACCCTCTAGAGCATCAGCAGTTGGCAATTCATAATGAACGATTGGGCCGGTGCCACTACTGTGGGATGATGCAACGTCCATGGGGACCTCGCTCTTTGATCTTGGGCTAACCTGTTTTGCCATTAAAGTTCCGATTGGATTCAGAAAAGTTGAAGTTAGCAAAACATCTCAATTGGGAGTTATAACAGCAAACCAGTTAAACAAACAAGGAATTAAAGAGTTTCAATTGGATGCTGAAAAGTAGTTATTAACATCATTGTAACCCGTTGTTGCAGCAGCAAAGCAGTTAAACAAACAAGTAGCTATTTAATTTAAGGCAAACAGGTAATTCTTAACAGTAAGTATCAAACACATAGATAGGCGTAGTCTACAATAGGATTAACAAGCTGTGGCATTATGTAATCAGTAGCAAACTAAATTAAGCCAAGCAACGTAATTGAACAATTTTGCAATAAGTGGCTAACTAAAATTCCGAGAAGCAGGTAACTGAACTTACGCTAGTTCTTTGTACAGGCACACTCCAACTTCTTTTTCGCTTACAAGGTTGTACGAAGGAGTCCATGGCATCAATTGCTTGGATACGCAGTCCCAATATTTCTTTCTTCCCACACTGCATTGGTAAGTCGAATGCTTAATCTGGTAAGATGGTGCGTCCTTGATATGTTATATGAGGACGTGTAGTCAGGCTAGTTGTAGCCACACACATCACACTGGCTTTTACTGTATATTTCATGCGATTACTTTTGGCATATCGAGATCTAAGCAATCTACAATAGGATGAAAAGACTGGCATCCTTCACATTATTTGCGAACTCAGTTCATAGAAACAAGCAATTCAACCATTCTGTGGGTAAATCAAAAGCGCCACTGGAATATTTTTCACTACCCAATCATACACGCAAAAAGGGGCGATGCCACCATAGGGGCTGGTATGGGCGGCCGCCTCAGGTGGCTGGAAAGTGTGCACCTAGTTTGAGTCATCCAGGTTGGCCCACGCTAGTTTCGTTCATCCCAACACACGAGCAGACAATGTAAAAACTGAAGAAAAATGTTACAATTTGGATGGGCCAATAACATAAGTGCAAGGCAGGCCCTATAGCAGGCTCATGGCCCAAACGAGCGCCTCCCATATCGATCGACAGCAGGAAGAATCCAAATTCATTCGCTCCAGCCTCTAGTCTGGTTCGCTGCTAACCTATCCGCCGCTGGACAGACCGACACAGCACTTTCTCGCGCCCTCGTTGGAGGGCGGTCGCCGGGCTTCAAGCGAACGGAAGGACAAGAAGATGAAGATCCAACCCTGGGTGTAGCCTGCGTGGGAGGCAGCGGCGGCAGCACGGGCATGGCATCGAGCTTGCGCAAACGGACAGTCGCAGCTTGCAAGAGTAGCATGCGCAACGAGCAGGTACATCACATCCCTGATTATATCTAATTCAACTCTTCAATTTCTGGCCAATAGTTAAACCTGACGGTGTTGTAAAACTGCTTGTATGTAGGGAATCTATGAGAAAATGAAGCCAATTTCTACTTATTTTATAACTCCCCCAAATCAATACTGAACTGACTGAATCTGATGTATCTAATCAAGTTTCCGGTGCAAACATACAAGCTCATGTTGTTCTTGAGCCTGAAGTGTCTAATGAACAGACTGGTAATGAAGGATTTGATGCAAACATTTTACATGCTCTTGGTGATGAACATATTGTGTCTAATGAGGGATCTAATGAAAGCATTTTGCAAGCTCATTGAAGGATTTAGTGTTTAATGATGCTCTGCTATGTTGAGAGAGACAGAGATTTGCAGGCATTGATGACAAGCAAATTATAGTGCATTTTCATAGCTTGAGGAAACGTCGAGGCCATCTACCAGAAAGTCCCCATATCATGACAACATAGCATAAATACTTTTCTAATCTGTTGTTTGAAACTATTGGCATACTTGTGCAGGATAGATATATTGATATGCCATTTGCGCACTGGTTATAGGTGCAATTACACTTCGATATTTTCAGCCAGAGAACGAATAATTCAAGCAGGTACATACCATGTTTGTAGTCCACCATGTTACATTTTGTGTGGTTTGGTGCTTGCATCATTTAGTGTTTATAATCTGAACTACTTTGGATCATTAGCTGGTTTTCAAAGTGCATGTAGCTTCACATTTCTCAAGTTATGTTGGTTTCCGGAGTGCAAGTGCCTTCTCATTTTTTAAGTTAAATGTTTGCCCCTGGTAACTTGAATTTGTGGATCCGCCACTACACATAAATCATACACGAATGCCAGTACAAATTAAATGAAATGCAGGGACTTACGCTAGCTCATTGTACAGGCTCACTGCAGCTCTGCTTGCGCTTGGGATGTTCCATGTACAAGTCCATGTTACCACTTGCTTGGATGTGCAAGCCTTGTGCTCCTTGCATCCCCCTCTGCATTTTTGACACGGCGAATGGTTGATCAAATAAGAGGAATCGACCTTGATGTTGTACCGGAGGACAGATACTTACAAGGTTATACGGGTGTGCAGGATGTGTACCAGATCCCGTAGTGCCGTCATGCTTCGCTAAAAAATGGATTTGCTTGTTTCAGATGATATCTCCAGAAGAAATAAGAGTTAATGTCATAGTTGCATAGGCGTGTACACTAAGAGAGCAGTGAAAGGATATCCAAACATCGTCGGAATAGTGCACAAGGGAGTGATGTGTGGATACCAAGTTCGGGCCGGCATTTGGGCATGCTCGCCTAGCTAGACTGCGGGTCACTTCAGAGCCGTTGAGGGTGATGCGCTGGCATTGGCTGGCCGCGCACGGATGCAGATCTTGAGTGGTAGCGGAGCGCTACGATGCGGTGGACGAGACCGTTGGTGAAGCCCCAACGGCCTCGGGGGGCGGAGGTGCGACGATGTGCTCGGTGAAGTAGCCCCGGTGAGCTGGGAGATGACGTCGGTGAAGCGCACCTGATGCGGTGGAAGTCGGTGTCTGTGAGGCACGTCGGTTGCGGCGGCCGATGTCGGTGTCAAACCGGCGGATCTCGGGTAGGGGGTCCCGATCTGTAACAGGAATCAAGGGACACGATGTTTTACCCAGGTTCGGGCCCTCTCGATGGAGGTAAAACCCTACTTCCTGCTTGATTGATCTTGATGATATGATTATTACAAGAGTTGATCTACCACGAGATCGTAGAGGCTAAACCCTAGGAGCTAGCCTATGATGATTATGATTGTCCCTATACAGACCAAACCCTCCGGTTTATATACACACCGGGGGGGGCTAGGGTTTACACAGAGTCGGTTACAAAGAAGGAGATCTAATATCCGGATCGTCAAGCTTGTCTTCCACGCAAAGGAGAGTCCCATCCGGACACAGGACCAAGTCTTGAGTCTTGTATCTTCGCGGTCCATCAGTCCGGCCAAAGTGTATAGTCCGGCTGTCCGGATACCCCCTAATCCAGGACTCCCTTAGTAGCCCCTGAACCAGGCTTCAATGACGATGAGTCCGGCGCGCAGTTTGTCTTCGGCATCGCAAGGCGGGTTCCATCTCCGAATACTCCAAAGTACCTGTTGTAACGAACAGTGTCCGGCTTCCCATCAATGTTGTACTCCTCGGCTTCTGTGCTTCAGTAATGGCCATCTACACGTGTCGAGCGAATACGAGGAGCCGGAGCATTTTTGCATTTGCCACCCTGGCCTTGCAGGCAAACCGTCTATTTGAAGAGACGGGGATCCTCAGATCCAAACCTCACCTTCTTCCCTTGAGCGAGCATCCAGCAGAGCGCGCCCGGAAAAAACCATTCCAACATGGCCGGTCGCCGCGGCTCCTCCTCTCGCTCCCTCAGCTCTAAGCCAGGTGGTTGGGAAGATTGTTCTGTTCCCCATAGCCGTTTGATAGAGTTGCAGACCCAGGGGTTTCTCCCGCCCGCATACATGGTCCCCGTCCGAGTCGGACTAGCCACCTATAATGGCGGGGAGCAAGCGGAAAGTTTTCCCAATCCATTCAAGGGGGAGCGAGTATGCCTTGTCCCTTACCTGCTGAGGGGCCTTGGATTTCCAATCCATCCATTCCTCCCCGGGCTCCTGGAGTATTACGGCCTCCAGCTGCATAACTTCACTCCTGCCTCTCTACTACACATCGCGGGTTACGTCGCCCTTTGCGAGCTCTTTCTAGGCTGCGAAGCTCACTTCGAGCTATGGAAGAGGCTATTCTGCCTCGTCCCTCGCAATCAGGAGGGATCAATATATCAAGTGGGCGGAGCCGAAGTATGGCGCATAGCCGGAACCGGATACCTGTCCGGTACTCCAAAGAAGGCATCCGAAGACTGGCCTTCGGAGTGGTTTTATATGGAGGACGTTCCCCTTCCGGACCCTATTCGGATGGGTCTTCCTAAGTTTGCTTCCACAGCTGGCGCCCTCGGAGCCCCCAGGTGAAAGATAACAGAGAAGTCCTTTACCTGATGGGCAGGATAAAAATGCTGGCCCAATCTGGACTGACAACGATCGAGGTTATGTCAATATGTATAATGCGGGGAGTGCAGCCACTTCAGTATCGGGGGAAACCCATGTGGCACTTCAATGGAGAAGACGATGCCACCCGCTGCGGTCGTAAAGGTCCGGACTCCGCCACCGCTCTGGCGAAAATACTGTCCGATTTGTTCAAAGGGGAAGAGGAGGAGTTCACCTGTATTAAACCACGGGATGGATTTTCCATGTACAACCCCCCGAGTTGGGTGAGCCGTTATCTTTTACTCAACTCCGTTCATTCCCGCATTCTTCATCATATTTATTTTGCTAATTCCAAGCAGGAACTGCGAAGAGCTGTGAGGGAGATCCACAGCCTGGCTCCACAGCCAGAGGATCCTGACCGGGCCCTCGACCCCGGGCTCGAAGAAGATCCGGACATATGTGTGGAGCTCGTCGATAGGACGTTTTATCAGTCAAGCTGTGACGGTGCTTTGGTGGCTATCATAGCCGATTATCCCGGCCTACTCCCTGCATTGAATGTAAGTAAACCCAGAGTCCTAACTTCCGAGAAGGATCCCTTCCGTGCACTTTACCCACCGCACATGTATTGCGTTTCATAGGGAAGGCCATCGGGGCGCCGTGCCGAACCCGCGGTGACTCGCCAACAAAGGGCACCGAAGCCGGGTAGGCTCAAAAGGAAGGCAGTCAGGACCGAGGCGCCGTCGCAAAGGTATGACTTAAAACCTGCTCCGCAATTGTAGCCTTTTTAAAATATAACGATGTCCCTCGTTCCTTGGCAAGAAAAGTGCTCGCCGGACTGTGACCGGAGATCCTGCCAGCCACGCCTCCACCAGCCGGATTCAAGAGCCGGACTCGAGGGCGGAGGCCAACGTGGGAACTACACCAGACGGTCCTCCTACAGAGGATGCGGATAGAATATCCGCTACAAATTCCGAGGTGGAGAGCGCCATGAATCACCGGCGTTGTTGGGCCGTACTCCGTGACCCAAATTTCTCCGAAGAGGCGTTTAATGCCTTCAACTCAGGAGACGCGTACATCCAGGCTGCTCAAGGTGGACTTGCTAGAGCCACAGAGCAGTATTTAAAGGATATACAGGTAAGAAAAAATCTGATAATTATGTATACCAGTAGCCCCTGAGACTTGAAACAGTTGGCACAACTGATTTAAGGATCATTGTATGCCCAGGTTCTTACAGAGAAGAATACCCATTTGACTCAAGAGCTGGAGGAGTGCAGAGCCCAGCTAAGGGCCGCAGTTGCCGAAGTTGAGGAATCCAAGAAGGCCTCTTCTGGTAATACTTGTCTTGAGCAACAAGAATATAATAACTTGTACCAGCAAGTATTCGGCATGCTTGCGAATCTAACGAGAGATTCTGCAGGCAATCCTGGAGTGGATCCGGATTTAATACTAGGGGAAGGGCAACATGCTCAACGACAGCTAGAGGCTGGCGACCACGTGCTTGCGCGTGTTATCCAAGAGAAAAATAATGTCAGAGATGCCCACACCCGGCTGGGTGTTGAACGAGAAGAAGTTCGGGCCCAGCTTGCTGACTCCGTGAAGGAGAATAAAAGGCTTCGATGCGGCATTTTTAGTAAGTGCTCACGCGAAACTCTATACAGTTCGGTGAAGAACCGGGCTAACAGAGTTGTGTCTGTAGGTATGCTGACAGGTCGTCCTAAAGAGGAGATGCCCGGATCCGCAGGTGATTTGCTACGAGAGCTTTCACAACTACACGAACGAGTCCGGCAGGTGATGCAGGGTATTGCCCAAGCCCTGTGGCCATCCGCCTCCCTGCCAGGAGGCATGGAAGAGCTTTTAGAGATGCTCCAGGGAGCGCGGCGGCGCTTCCAATTGTGGAAGATGTCAGCCTGACGACAAGGTGCAAGGGAAGCCCGGGCCATGGTGAAGACGCGCTACAGCAAGCTTGACCCGAACCATATGGCCGAAGTCGGACCGGCGGGGCCAGATGAGCAAGAAATTCCCGTGAGTCTGGTGTATGACCAGGTAGCATTAGCCGCAAAGTATTCCCAATAGGACTGCAAGCTAGATAGCCTGTTGGACGGTATAGAGGAAGAATATAGTCAGTCCAATTGATGATGTAATTTAATGGACATATGTAGTCCCTAGCCGGATTAAAAATCATTTGTCATGGCGGACCTTTTCGCTTCAGCCCCCGGATCCGACAGTCCGGGGTGTATCCGAATACCCGCTCAGTTATGCAGAACCGGGGTATGCATGGAAACCAGGCGTAGGGGTCATAAGTGCTTGAGCAGACAAGTACCCAACTAGTTATGTTATATTACATGGGTAGTAAGAAACATCTTCCAGGGAGAATAGTTCCGTTAGGGGTTCCTTTCCCTGGGTACGCATGCATCGATGTACATGTCCAGATTGCGAACAGAAACACAGGATACAAAACATCTGGGGATTCACGTTGTAATAAATGAAAGAAACATCTTTTGTTCACCGACCGAATATTCCCTTAATAACGCTAGCTTTCGGCTTCACCCAGTCTGAGGTACACATCCGGCTGAACCGGCAGTAACAATCGCAGAGGTGCTCCCCTTATGCCCTAGCCGAATTAACGGGAACGTATTGCATAAACACAAGAGCCAGGCAACCCAGCATGGCCACATCTTAAGTCATATCTATGCATATAATGGTGAAGAAAAGGCACATATGGAGAAAGAACGCATATGTGATAGGCAATATGCCATGAAAGTAATTATATTTAGCTTCCGTATAGGAAGCCCCCAAGTATGGTTTGCACACATGGTGCGGCCGGAGTGATCCGAACATCCGCACTGTATTGAATACATTGTGTGAAAAAAAGGCGAGAAAGGAAAAAACAAGGGAGGAACATAATTGAAAGGGGCAGGGGTAAGGAGACGAACACTGAGTTCGGCATTTAGGCGTAGAATCTCCGGAGTCTGGCCGCGTTCCATGGGTTCGGCTCCAGTCTGTTATCGGAAGCATTACGTAGGCGGTACGCTCCTCCGGTGAGAACTTTATAAATAATGAAGGGACCCTCCACTTAGGTTTGAGCTTGTCCTTCTTCTTCTCCGGTAGGCGTAAAACGAGTTCGCCAATATTATAAGTTTTGGGCCGCACTTCTCTGCTTTGATATCGTTGAGCCTGCTGCTGATAGAATGCGGAACGGGCTTTGGCGACGTCACGCTCCTCCTCCAGGGCATCTAAGTTGTCCTGCCGATCTAACTCGGCTTCCTTCTCTTCGTACAGGCGCACACGAGGTGAGTCATGTATTATGTCGCAGGGTAGTACTGCTTCTGCGCCGTACACCATAAAAATGGTGTGTATCCGGTGGTGCGATTCGGCATGGTCCGCAGCCCCCAGAGTACGGAGTCGAGCTCCTCGACCCAGTGCGTGTCCGATTCCATCAAGGACCGCACTAGTCTGGGTTTGATGCCGCTCATAATGAGACCATTTGCACGTTCGACCTGGCCGTTTGTTTGGGGAAGGTAGACGGAGGCGTAATCGAGCTTAATGCCCATGTTGCCGCACCAAGTTTTCACTTCATCGGCTGTGAAGTTTGAACCATTGTCTGTGATGATGCTGTGGGGGACGCCGTAACGGTGTACAACCCCTGATATGAAGTCTATCACTGGTCCGGATTCGGCCGTTTTGACTGGTTTGGCTTCTATCCATTTGGTGAACTTGTCCACCATGACCAATAAGTATTTTTTCTTATGGCTTCCCCCTTTAAGAGGTCCGACCATATCCAGCCCCCAGACAGCGAAGGGCCAAGTAATGGGGATTGTTTGGAGAGCGGTAGGGGGCATATGGCTCTGATTGGCAAAGAGCTGGCAACCGACGCAGTGTTGGACAAGGTCCTGTGCATCTGCTCGGGCTGTCGGCCAATAGAAACCTGTACAAAAGGCCTTGCTGACAAGTGCCCGAGCCACAGCGTGGTGCCCGCCGAGTCCGGCATGGATTTCTGCCAAGAGCTGCGGCCCTTCATCTTCGGAGATGCATCTTTGAAGCACTCCGGTTGCACTTTTCTTATAGAGTTCTCCCTCATGGACTTTGTAGGCCTTTGAACGCCGCACAATACAACATGCTTCATTTTGGTCCTCAGGGAGCTCCTGCCTATTTAGGTAGGCCAAGAAAGGCTCGGTCCACGAGGCAATTACAGCCATGATTTTGTGGGCCGAAGGTGTTATTTCGGTGGCAGAGCCCCCGATTACATCAGATGGTTCGGAATCTGCAGTTGTATTCGGAGCCGGGCTAGTGTTGCCGGACTCCCCTTCCCATACCACGGATGGCTTGAACAGCCTTTCCAGGAATATACTAGGTGGGACAGGGTCGCGTTTAGCGCCGATGCGGGCGAGGATATCCGCCGCTTGATTGTTTTCTCGAGCCACATGGTGGAATTCGAGCCCCTCGAACCGGGCTGACATTTTGAGGACGATAGTACGGTAGGCCGCCATTTTCGGATCCTTGGCATCAAAGTCTCCATTTATTTGTGATATTGCGAGGTTTGAATCCCCGCGCACCTCTAGGCGTTGAATGCCCATAGAGACTGCCATCCGAAGACCATGTAACAGAGCCTCGTATTCGGCTGCGTTGTTGGAGTCTGTGTATAATATTTGGAGTATGTACTGGACCGTGTCCCCGGTGGGGGAAGTCAGGACTACACCTGCTCCCAATCTGGCCAGCATTTCAGAGCCGTCGAAGTGCATGATCCAATTAGAGTACGCGCCGTACTCTTTAGGGAGTTCGGCTTCTGTCCA
Organism: Aegilops tauschii subsp. strangulata; assembly: GCF_002575655.3. Classification (NCBI taxonomy): domain Eukaryota; kingdom Viridiplantae; phylum Streptophyta; class Magnoliopsida; order Poales; family Poaceae; genus Aegilops; species Aegilops tauschii. The sequence goes on along the minus strand of NC_053037.3, from coordinate 26,838,091 downwards.
TTTGGCGACGAAGTCGGCCAATACTTGCGACTTAATGGCCCGCCATGGTTTGTATGTTATGTCAAACGGAAGGAGCTCGATGGCCCATTTAGCGATCCGTCCCGTTGCGTTGCGGTTGTTGATTATGTCGTTGAGGGGTACTTCAGAGGCCACCGTAATCGAACACTCTTGAAAGTAGTGTCGTAGCTTCCGGGATGCCATGAAGACCGCGTACGCTATCTTTTGATAGTGTGGGTATCAGGATTTGCATGGAGTGAGGACGGTGGACACATAATATACCGGCTTTTGGAGCGGGAACTTATATCCGTCTGCTTCTCGTTCGACGACGAGCACTGTACTTACAACCTGATGTGTCGCAGCTATGTATGGTAGCATAGGTTCGCCAATATTTGGTGTTGTCAGGACTTGATTACTGGACAATAGGGTCTTTATTTCGTCCAGTCCGGCCGCAGCTGCATCCGTCCACTCGAAGTGTTCGGTTCATCGAAGAAGGCGATAAAGAGGCAGTGCATTTTCTCCTAATCGGGAGATAAAGCGGCTTAATGCAGCCACGCATCCAGCTCGTTTCTGGATATGCTTGAGGTCTATTGGGATAGCCAACTGCGACAGAGCTCGGATTTTTGCCGGATTTGCTTCAATTCCTTTATTGGAAACAATGAAGCCGAGCAACATCCCGGAGGATACGCCGAAAACACATTTTTCCGGGTTTAGCTTGATGTCATATGTTCGGAGGTTATCGAATGTAAGCCTCAAGTGATCTATCAGGGTTTCGACGTGTCTTGTTTTTATGACCACGTCGTCCACATATGCCTCCACTGTTTTGCCGATTTGCTTCTCCAGGCATGTTTGAATCATGCGTTGATAGGTCACGCCGGCATTTTTAAGCCCGAAAGCCATAGTGTTGAAGCAGAAAGGACCATATGGCGTTATGAAGGCCGTTGTGGCTTGGTCGGTGAGGGAGTCCTGGATAAGGGGGTATCCGGATAGCCGGACTGTATACAACGTCCGGACTATTGAAGCGTGAAGATAGAAGACTCAAGACTTCGGCCCGTGTCCGGATGGGACTCTCCTTGGCGTGGAAGGCAAGCTTGGCGATCCGATATTATGTTTCCTTCCTTGTAACCGACTCCATGTAAACCCTAGCCCTCTCCGGTGTCTATATAAACCGGAGAGGTTGGTCCTTAGAAGGCCGATCACAATTAAAATCATACCATCATAGGCTAGCTCTTAGGGTATAGCCTCTACGATCTCGTGGTAGATCTACTCTTGTACTGCCCATATCTTCAATATTAATCAAGCAGGAAGTAGGGTTTTACCTCCGTCGAGAGGGCCCGAACCTGGGTAAACATTGTGTCCCTTGTTTCCTGTTACCATCGGCCTTGACGCACAGATCGGGACCCCCTACCCGAGATCCACCGGTTTTGACACCGACATTGGTGCTTTCATTGAGAGTTCCTCTGTGTTGTCACCACAGGGCTCGATGGCTCCGTCAACCATCATCAACAACACAGTCCAGGGTGAGACTTTTCTCCCCGGACAGATCTTCGTGTTCGGCGGCTTCGCACTGCGGGCCAATTCGCTTGGCCATCTGGAGCAGATCGACAGCTACGCCCCTGGCCATCAAATCAGGTTCGAAAACCTGAACTACATGGCGGATATCCGCGGAGACTTGATCTTCGACGGATTCAGGCCCACGCCAGGAGCACCGGACAGTCACGACAAGCATGGCCTAGACCTGCTGTCGGACAACACTCGGGATATCACCCCAGCAGTAGCCCTGGACATAAATCCGGAGCAGACTGCGTTGCCTAGGGACGGAGGGACGGACCCCACCCCGCTGGCCGTACCCTCATCAGCGGTGGAGCCGAACACGGGCCTCGCTTCTGAGGAAGCCTGTGACTCCGGACCCCCGGATTCATATCCGGTTGGAGGTTCCAGTCCGCGCGTTCCCGAGCCCACCAAGCCTGGTTGGGCTCCGGTAATGGAATTCACCACTGCGGACATCTTCCAGCACTCGCCCTTTGGCGACTTGCTGAATTCATTAAAGTCTCTCTCTTTGTCAGGAGGCTCTGGGCCGAACTATGTCCGGCTAGAGTGGGAAGCAGGCGACGACGGAATTCGTTGCCCACCCACCACCCACTTCATTGCCACGGTCGATGATTTAACCGACGTGCTTAACTTTGACTCCGAAGACATCGACGGTATGGACGACGATGCAGGAGAATTACAGGAGCCACCGCTCACAGGACGGTGGACGGCCACCTCATCATATGATATATATATGGTGGACACTCCGAAGGAAACCAATGGCGACGAGGCAACGGAGGATAACCCCTCGGGGAGAAAAGCAAAGCATGGGCGTCGTCGCGCGCCGCTCCAAGCCCCGCCACAGCAATACCGGCCCCGAAGATGAAAGCAATCCGGATGGCGCCGAAGAAGAATATAACCCTGAACAGCCTACCTTCGAGCAGGCCGAACAGGAAGATGAGCAGGTCAGCGCAGTGGAACAGGCGACGGACGGATACTCGGAGGAGGACAACTACATACCCCCCTCCGAAGACGAGATTAGCCTCGGTGACGACGAGTTCGGCGTGCCCGAGGATCCCGTGGAGTAGGAGCACTTCAAGCGTCGGCTTATAGCCACTGCGAGGAGCCTGAAGAAGAAGCAACAGCAACTCCAAGCTGATCAAGACTTGCTCACAGACAGATGGACCGAAGTCCTGGCAGCCGAGGAAAACAGACTCGAGCGCCAAACGGCTGACCAGCCACCCCGTGGCCGGGATAAAACGAGATATCAGCCCGAATACCAGCCAGCACCCCCACGCCGATACACTACGGCTCGGGGCAACAGGCAAGACCTGTGAGATAATCTGGAAAGCAAAGCAGGACAGCCAAGATCGATCTACGGATCGCGGGGGCGCGCCCCAGCAGGTGACGATGCCCGTCACGCCGGATACACTATCAACAAGTCCGGCCGGGCCGAACTACGTAACCACATAGCCCGGCACAGAGGCGCCACATACCCCCTTTGCTTCACCGACGAGGTGATGGATCATGAATTCCAAGAAGGGTTGAAACCCGTAAACATCGAATCTTACGATGGCACAACAGACCCCGCAGTATGGATCGAGGATTTCTTTCTCCACATTCACATGGCCCACGGAGATGACCTACACGCCATCAAGTATCTTCCCCTTAAGCTCAAAGGACCAGCCCGGCACTGGCTAAACAGCCTGCCAGCAAATTCCATTGGCAGTTGGGAAAACCTGGAAAACGCATTCCTCAACAACTTCCAGGCCACATATGTGCGACCACCGGACGCTGATGACCTGAGCCACATCATTCAACAGCCCAGAGAGTCAGCCAGGAAATTCTGGACTCGGTTCCTAACTAAAAAGAACCAAATAGTTGACTGTCCGGATGCCGAAGCCCTGGCGGCTTTTAAGCATAATATCCGTGACGAGTGGCTTGCTCGACACCTTGGCCAGGAAAAACCCAAGTCCATGGCAGCCCTCACAACACTAATGACCCGCTTTTGCGGGGGCGAGGACAGCTGGTTAGCTCGCAGCGGCACCACGCCACATCTCGGCACTTCGGATGTCCGCGACAACAACGGCAAGCCACGACGCAACAGACATAAGCGACGGAACAACAGTGACAACACTGAAGACACGGCAGTAAACGCCGGATTCAGCGGATCTAAGTCCGGTCAGCGGAAGAAGCCGTTCAAAAGGAACAACCAAGGACCATCTAGTCTGGACCGCATACTAGAGCGCTCGTGCCAAATTCATGGCACCCCGGACAAGCCAGCCAACCACACCAATAGAGACTGCTGGGTGTTCAAACAGGCCGGCAAAATAAACGCCGAAAACAAGGACAAGGGGCTGCACAGCGATGATGATGAAGAGCCCCGGCGTCCGAATACGGGGGGTCAAAATAAATTTCCCCCCCAAGTGAGAACGGTCAACATGATCTACGCCACTCACATCCCCAAGCGGGAACGGAAGCGGGCACTACAGGACGTCTACGCGATGGAGCCAGTCGCCCCCAAGTTCAACCCATGGTCAGCTTGTCCGATCACCTTTGATCGTAGGGATCATCCCACTAGCATCCGGCACGGCGGCTCAGCCGCATTGGTCTTAGACCCAATCATCGACGGATTCCACCTCACGCGAGTCCTCATGGACGGCGGCAGCAGCCTGAACCTGCTTTATCAGGACACAGTGCGCAAAATGGGCATTGATCCTTCAAGGATCAAGCCCACCAAAACCACCTTTAAATGTGTAATCCCTGGAGTAGAGGCCCGCTGCATGGGCTCTATAACACTGGAAGTGGTCTTCGGATCCCCGGATAATTTCCGGAGCGAAGAGTTAATCTTCGATATCGTCCCTTTCCGTAGTGGTTATCACGCACTGCTCGGACGAACCGCATTCACTAGATTCAATGCGGTACCACATTATGCATACCTCAAGCTCAAGATGCCAGGTCCGCGCGGGGTCATAACAGTCAACGGAAACATGGACCGCTCTCTCCGTACAGAAGAGCATACTACAGCCCTCGCGGCAGAAGTACAATGCGGCCTCCTCCGCCAGGCCATCAATCCGGCGACGACAACCCCAAGCACCATCAAGCGCGTCCGGGGCACCCTGCAACAGGATCATCAGGAACGCCAAGAGCGTGATTAGCAGTCCGGCCTCCGCTCAAGCCCCATCAAAGCAGCATTCGTGCCATGCGTACATAATTACGCGCTCAAGATACCATGGGCATAGGCGGAGGCACAATAATGACTCAGTCAATAGTGCGGGTAACCGCCAAGTACCTTCATAATCTTTCCTCTTTACCTTTCAGGACATCGCTCTAGTGCAGCATCCTCAGAAGAGCCGGATCGCCGGACTTATATAGGAAAGACAATCAAGGAGGAAACAGGCGTTGCACACAGAAGGAAATACCCAGGTGGCATCTATTTACGATCGTTATACCTGCTTTATCTATCTGCACACAGCCTGCCTCTTGATAGGACATGTCACATAGTCCTATTTATCTCCGCTTAATGCATCCATTGTAAACATACGCTTAAATGTATTATTCATCAATGGGAGATCACATATAGCGTCAGCTTACTATTTTTACTTGAGCATTTTTTCTTATAAATGTTTATTTGATATTGCACCCGTACATCTTGATACCGTCTGTTTACCAGGGGCTCCTCATGGCGCCCCCGTAATATGGCAATTAAAGTCCGGACACTTTCAACAGTGTGGCACCCCGAACTTATAGCACTATATGCATCAGCTCCGAATCATGTCTTGGGTCTACAGTGGGTTAGCCCGGCTCCCTTGTTTTGGTACCTTACGTTCCGTTATATCAGCTAAGGTAGCGCAGGGAGAACTACTGCGATTGTGTCCCGGTTCTTCCGGACGAGCACCTCAGTAGAGAAAGCCGAAACTGGCCGGCATGATGTGGCGAGAGCTGGTCGCTGTTCGAGAGGTCTTAAAATCCTTAAAGATTTTTCTCTTTAGGCGATAAATCGGTGTCGTCCGATCTAGGCGATTATAGCGCCCCAATTCGGCCTTCCGGATTCTAGGGGCTTCGCCGAAATTTAAAATTGTAGACTTCTATGGCTAAGTGAAAGTTATAAAGCCGCAATAGTCCGAGTGCCTTGTTCGCTGCGCCGGACACCTCCTTAAGGGACCAAACATTTGGATAAAGAGTGTCCGGGTTTTCCACGAACACCCCAGTACTAGTTACGTGGGGGCGGAAGCCGACGACTGGCCTACTTTCAGAATTTTATAAACAGCCGCACAGAAGGTAATATTTTAAATAACAAAAGTGCTACATAGCACAAAGTAACTTCGTCTTCAAATTACAACAATGACAGAAGTGAATTCATTCTAAAATGGTGTCCTTGGTACATTCATCGGCCACGAGACGAGCACCCTTCATAACGCCATCATAATACATCTCAGGATGGCGATGCGCCCTGCCCTCTGGTGGACCGTCCTTCACTAGCCTCTCAGCATCCAGCTTGCCCCAATGCACCTTCACGCGGGCAAAGGCCCGGCGGGCACCCTCAATGCAAACAGATCGCTTGATGACTTCAAGCCGCGGACAGGCATTCACCATCCGCTTGATCAGGCCAAAGTAACTAGTGGGCAGGGGCTCACCAGGCCACAGCCGGACTATGAAATCTTTCATAGCCACTTCGGCCGCCCTGTGGAGTTCGACCAACTGCTTCAGTTGGTCACTCAGAGGCATCGGCTATTCGGTCCCAGCATACTGGGACCAGAATAGCTTCTCCGTTGAGCTCCCCTCCTGGGCACGGTAGAACTCCGCAGTGTCGGACACGCTGCATGGCAGATTTGCGAATGCCCCTGGAGAGCTCCGAATTCGAGTAAGTAAAAGAAACGCCTCCTCCACATGTTTGCTTTGCATAAAGAATTTCTTACCCGCTGCTATCTTTTTGGCCTCCTGGATTTCCTGCTGTGCCTTCTCAGCTTCGGCCTTGGCATCCTTTATACTCACAAGGGCCTTCGCAAGCACGGCCTCTTTTGTCTTCAGATCATGCTCCATGGACTCGTACTTCTTGCCGAGGTCCTGGAGCTCTTGCTGTACCTCGTCCACCCTAGCATTTTTCTTTTCGCGCTCCTTGCATTCCAAGGCCGCTTTGTTTTCGGCCTCGGACAGCGCTTTCTTCAGGGACGCCACTTCGGTGGTGGTCCCTGTCACACAGTCACGACACTTTGGCATTAGACTATCCTATCTTGTTTATAATTAAATACATAAGAGTGGGGAATTACTTACCCTGGTTCTCTTTGAGCTGCCTCTTAGTGAGGGCGAGCTCTCCCTGTGCCTGCTCCAGGTCCCGCTTTAGTTCGGCAACCTCGGCTGTGTGGGCGGCAGCGGCAAGCAGCACAGCCTGCTTATTCATATGAATATTCTTTATTAGACTCCTGCGGTTTATAATTGACCGTCCGTTTGGTTTTTCCTTCCGAACACCAAACAGAGTATCAGGGGCTACTACCTATCGGGTGGTAATCTTATACATTCTGATTACTTACCTCAAAGCCTGTTAGTAGGCTGGTGCAGGCTTCGGTTAGTCCGCTCTTGGCGGACGAAACCTTCTGAATCACCGTACTCATAAGAGTACGGTGCTCTTCATCCATGGAAGCGCAGAGAAGCTCTTCCCTCAGACAATCCGGCGCCTTATGCGCAACGGAAGTCTTCGACGCAGACGGCTCGCCCTCCTTTACGAGGGGCTGCCTGCCGGAGCCCGGAACCGTTGAAGGTTCCAGAACAGTGTTTGGCGGAGACCTACTGTGGCTCTCATCGACACGATCCACGGGGATCTTGAACCCCGCCTGTCCGACACCTGTAATCCCGCCTTGGGGCATCTCCAGAGTCACCTCCCCCCGCTCTGGGAGCCTTTGGGACAACACCTCCGTGTTATCCGCGGGCTGGGAAGTAGTGGCCGTCGGGAGCGATTCCATCTCCGAATCGCTCAGGGATCCGGAGGAGGATGCCTCAGGATGACTTTTGGCCGGACTACATACATGTTCGGCATTATAAATACAAAAACTATGAAGTAAAGTAATGATGGAGTGCGGGCACTTACGATCGCACTGGGGGCTACCCCCTGGGCAGCTACTCCTCCTCGCTGAGAGCGGCCGTGGCGGAATAGTCCGGAAGGGACACCTTTCCCTTCTTGGACGTCTCAGCCTCCCCTTCTGGGGCGGACTTTCTCTTTTTCTCCTCCCCAGTGCGGGGAGGCAGAATTTCTTCTTGATTCCCCCCGCCTCCGTGGGAGGAATCCGTCTCGTCGTCGTCAGACGACATGGGTATGACAGCCTTGCGCCCAGGGCCTTTTCGGGCCCCCTGGTCCGCCTCCTCAAGCCCCTCATCCTTCCCAGACGGGGCATCTTCTTCTTCTTCCTCCTCCCCTTCATGGGAGGAGTGTGTCTCGCCGTCTTCGGATGAGGCTGCTGGCGCAACCTTGCGCCTGAGACCCTTTCGGGTCCTCGGGGCCTTCTTTCTGGCCTTCTTCTCCGGCACCTTGTATGGTGCCGGGACCAGCATCTCCGTCAGGAGAGCATCAGCTGGGCCTTCTGGCAGCGGAGCCGGACAGTAAATCTGCTCCGCTGTCTCCACGTAATCGTGAACAAATATGCATAACTGCTTAAGGCTCCCCCATGAATATATTGGGGAGGACCAAATCCGGTGATAGTCTGAGTACTCACCTGATTAGGAGGCCGCGCGGCGTGAAGCCCGCGGTCCTCGGATGTGGGAGGAGGTACTTCGGAGGCCTTGAACAATACCTTCCATGCGCCCTTGTGCGTCATGTTATAAAGCTTCCGAAGCGTCTGGTGTTCGGCCGGGACGAACTCCCACAGATTGAATGCCCACCTTTGGCAGGGCAGAATCCGGCGAACGAGCATGACCTGGATCACGTTGACAAGCTTGATGTTCTTGTCCTTCATGCTCTTGATGCAGGTCTGGAGTCCGGCCAGCTCCGTAGAATCGCCCTAGGACAGGCCCTTCTTTCCCAGGAGGTGAGCCGCACGGGGGCTCCGGATCGGAACTCGGGGGCCGCCGCCCAGTTGGTGCCGCGCGGCTCGGTGATGTAGAACCACCCCGATTGCCACCCTTTTACGGTTTCCGCAAAGGAACCGTCCAGCCAGGTGACATTAGGCATTTTGCCCACCATGGCCCCTCCGCACTCCGCTTGCTGGCCGCTTACAACCTTCGGCTTCACGCGGGAGATTTGCAGCCACAGGCCGAAGTGAGGCCGGATGCGGAGGAAGGCCTCGCATACGACGATGAACGCCGAGATGTTGAGGACGAAATTCGGGGCTAGATCATGGAAATCTAGCCCATAGTAGAACATGAGCCCGCGGACGAAGGGGTGAAGTGGAAATCTCAGTCCACGGATGAAGTGGGCAACGAACACGACCCTCTCGTGGGGTCCTGGGGTCGGAATGACCTGCCCGGCGTCCGGTAGCCGGTGCGCTATGTCTGCGGCCAAGTATCCGGCCGCCCGAAGATTTGTGATGTGCTTCTCTTTGACGGTGGAAGCCACCCACTTGCCTCCTGCTCCGGACATGTTTAGCTGTGCGGAGAAGACTTGGGCTTGGGCGCTGGAGCTCGAGGGGGCAAGAGTGGGCAAAGGAGGAAGAAGGCGTGGGTAAAAATGGGGAAATCTTATCCCTTTATAGAGGCGCCAAAAGCGGTGCGCCTCCCCACTTGCCCATTGGGAATAGCTTGCTCCCCAAGCGTCACGAGTAATGGCGCGATGGGATTACCCATACCCGTATTGATGAGAATCCCGTGATAAGGGGACACGATCTCTGCTTTGACAAGACGTGTCAAAGAAACCGCCTCGCAATGTGCGCTGTGGCTGGTTGAAGGAAAGCGGTTCGAATGATGACCCGACCGTAATGACACATCGCGTTACACAAAAAGTCGTCAGCAGGTTGTGTTTGTGAAATATCGTTCTCTCTACGGGGGCATGTGAAGATCTTCTTGCAGATCTGGACACGATTGAAGTGTTCGTTAATTACTTTGGAGTATTCGGAGGAGGAACCCGCCTTGCAATGCCGAAGACAATACTGCGCGCCGGACTCATCGTCATTGAAACCTGGTTCAGGGGCTATTGAGGGAGTCCTGGATAAGGGGGTATCCGGACAGCCGGACTGTATACAACGTCTGGACTATTGAAGCGTGAAGATACAAGACTCCAGACTTCGGCCCGTGTCCGGATGGGACTCTCCTTGGCGTGGAAGGCAAGCTTGGCGATCCGATATTATGTTTCCTTCCTTGTAACCGACTCCATGTAAACCCTAGCCCTCTCCGGTGTCTATATAAACCGGAGAGGTTGGTCCTTAGAAGGTCGATCACAATTACAATCATACCATCATAGGCTAGCTCTTAGGGTTTAGCCTCTACGATCTCGTGGTAGATATACTCTTGTACTACCCATATCTTCAATATTAATCAAGCAGGAAGTAGGGTTTTACCTCCATCGAGAGGGCCCAAACCTGGGTAAACATTGTGTCCCTTGTTTCCTGTTACCATCGGCCTTGACGCACAGATCGGGACCCCCTACCCGAGATCCACCGGTTTTGACACCAACAGTCAGACTCTGCCATCTTTATTTGATGGTATCCGGAGTATGCATCGAGAAAGCATAGTGAATCGTGTCCTGCGGTGGCGTCGATGATTTGGTCGATGCGAGGGAGGGGGAAGGGATCCTTGGGGCAAGCCTTGTTGAGGTCTTTGAAAGCGACGCATAGGCGCCAGGATTTGTCCTTTTTTGGTACCATTACAAGATTTGCTAGCCAATCCGGATGCTTGATATCTCTGATGAATCCGGCCTCAAGTAGCTTGGCTAGCTCTTCTCCCATGGCTTGTCGTTTAGGCTCTGAGAAGCGCCTAAGAGTCTGCTTGACTGGCTTGTATCCTTTCAGTATATTGAGGCTGTGTTCGGCCAGCCTGCGTGGGATGCCCGGCATGTCCGAAGGATGCCAGGCGAAAATGTCCCAATTCTCGCGTAGGAAGGCTCGTAGTGCGGCGTCCATTGTGGGGCTCAACTATGTCCTGATGGAAGCCGTCTTCGTGGGGTCCGTTGGATGGACCTGGAATTTGACTATCTCGTCTGCGGGTTTAAATGAGGTGGACTTGGGTCGTTTGTCGAGTATCACGTCGTCCCTGTCCACTGTGGCGTGCAGCGTTGTTAGTTCTTCGGCTGCTAGGGCTTCGGATAATGCTTCCAGGGCTAGTGCTGCAGTTTTATTTTCGGCGCGGAGTGCGACGTCCGGATCACTGGCTAGAGTGATGATTCCATTGGGTCCGGGCATTTTAAGCTTCATGTGCCCGTAATGTGGTATAGCTAGAAAGCTAGTGAATGCGCCCCGTCCTAAAAGGGCGTGGTATCCGCTGCTGAAAGGAGCCACTTGGAATGTGATTTCTTCGGACCTGTAATTCTCCGGGGTGCCGAATACAACATCGAGTGTGATTTTTCCCGCACACCGTGCCTCCCGACTAGGGATGATTCCCCTGAAGGTTGTGCCGCTCTATTCGATGCGGCTTTTATCAATTTCCATCTTGTTGAGTGTTTCCTCATAGATCAAGTTTAATCCGCTTCCGCTGTCCATGAGTACTTTAGTGAGTCGGAAGCCGTCCACGATTGGGCTAAGGACCAAAGCGGCTGGTGCCCGGACTGTATGGAATTGAGGTTCGTCACTAGAACTGAAAGTTATAGCAGTGTCGTTCCACAGATTTATTTTTGCCCCGTGGCAGATTTCAGCGAAGTTTCGATGAGCTCGCCTGCGCCTATTATTTGAGGCGAAAGTCTTGAAGACTGTCAGTACTGCATTGTTGTCTTCGGCGAGATGTTGCTCTGGTTTATGATTTACAAGAAGATCCTCGCCGCTTTTTGCTACCTGCCGGAGTATCGAACATGCTCTAAGGCTATGCGTTGGCGTAGTGTCCGGCGTGCTGTGAATTTTGCATGGCCCATTGAGCCATTCTTCCAATACGGTTCCACGCCCTGGGGTGGGCTTTGGTTTTGTGGGAATTGGATCGGGTAACTTACGAGAGTTTGCCCTTTTAGTTCGAAGGAAGGGTTTAGTGAGAGCCGGATTGTCCCAAAAGTCTGTTTGGGTTTTCCAGGTGCTCTCCATCGCACAGTACTTCGCTAAGTCGGCAAAGTGTACTATGTCACGGCGACTTATAGCATTAAGAATCCCTTTGCTCGTGCAGTTTTTGCAAAAAAGTGAGATTGCGTCTTCCTCGCGACAGTCTTTGACCTTGTTTAACACAAGGAGGAATCTGGCCCAGTAGCGATGTACTGTCTCTTGGGGCTCTTGTCTTATATGGGAGAGACGGCTTAAGTCTGGGTGGGCGGGATTAGTTAAATCTGGATTCTGATCCGATCTAACGCCCAGGGGCAGAGGAGCTTCCGGGCCTGACAGCTCGGGCTCCGGGGTGCTGCCCGATTTTTCCGGCCCGTTGTCCGATTCTAAGTTCGGGGCCTGGGTCATGTCCTCCCGCGAACGGGTATCCGGCTTAGAGAGCTCGGCAATCCGGATATAGTTCGTCCTCAAAGTAGAGGGATAATCCATGTGCGGCTCTTCCACTACCGCTATCTCGTGGGTGACCGGTGGGGATTTAATATCCCTTTGGTCGGGTTTAAGCCTAATCCGATCATAGTCTGTTGCGACTCCCAAAGCGGCGATGCGATCCAAAAGCTCATTGAGGGAGGAGAGCTCCATTGGATCCATCTGTTCGGCGAGTTCCGAGTTGACGTGGAGGCTGCTTTTGATGACCCGAGAGGTCATTGTCGGCGCAGAAGCCGATCGGGCGGCCATGAAGAAGCTGCCCAGTCGAAGAGTTTGGCCTACCGCCAGTGCTCCCCTAGAGGTGATGTTGTCCTTGACAACGAGGCGGGCCATCGAGCCTTGCAGCGATGACACAGAGGAACTCTCAATGAAAGCAACAATGTCGGTGTCAAAACCGGCGGATCTCGGGTGGGGGGTCCCGATCTGTGCGTCTAAGGCTAATGGTAACAGGAAGCAAGGGACACGATGTTTTACCTAGGTTCGGGCCCTCTCTATGGAGGTAAAACTCTACTTCCTGCTTGATTGATCTTGATGATATGAGTATTACAAGAGTTGATCTACCACGAGATCGTAGAGGCTAAACCCTAGGAGCTAGCCTATGATGATTATGATTGTCCCTATACAGACCAAACCCTCCGGTTTATATAGACACCGGAGGGGGCTAGGGTTTACACAGAGTCGGTTACAAAGAAGGAGATCTAATATCCGGATCGCCAAGCTTGTCTTCCACGCAAAGGAGAGTCCCATCTGGACACGGGACCAAGTCTTGAGTCTTGTATCTTCGCGGTCCATCAGTCCGGCCAAAGTGTATAGTCCGGCTGTCCGGATACCCCCTAATCCAGGACTCCCTCAGCCGACGTTGTCGCTGGACCACCCGGTGCGGTGGACGAGGGCATAGATGAGGTAGCTCCGGTGCGGTGGTGAAGCACGACCATCGTCTTCGTCCGGCACAGAGGTGGGGAAAGAGACGAGACGAGGGGCAATTCGAACTTTGCTTGGGTTCGTGGCGAATTAGGGATTTGAGCAATTTGGGTGCGGAAGGTGACGGTGGAGAAGAGAGATTTTGCAGGGCTGGAATTGGGGCCGCCAGATATTTCAATCCGAAACATGGAAGCGCGAACTTATTTTGTCGTCGTCCTTTTTTTGGGGGGGTGGGTGTGGGGGGAGGGAGGGAGGGGGTGGGTGGCTGGGTACTACGCGTCCGTCCGACACACACGACCACCCCGACAGGACTATGCTTCGATGCCTTAAGGCACCTGCCTTGGTGTTCATGACATGTGCGCCCAACAGGTGGCTGGCCCACATGTAAGTGACCCAAAGGCAGGTGCCTTTAAGGCACCGAAGCAGCGTCCACCCCGACACGACCCTGGTCTGCCTGGTGTGCCTACATTTGAGAATGCAAACGAATCTGTATGTATTACCATGCCCGTGTTTTCCTTGCAATAATTAGTCATTCGAAACGAGATACTCCCTCCATTCTTTTTTGTAAGTCGTTTCAGACAACTTAAAATGAACTGTTTTGCACATTGTCTAAAATGTCTTCAAGGTCTTATAAAAGTGAACAGAGTGAGTACAATAAATTAATTAACGAGGAGTTATTTGAAAAAAAAATGAAACGGTATCCACGGTATCCATGCTAACGTGGATTAGAGTGTGTGTCACATAATTAGTTATTTGAATTAGAGTGTGTGTCACGTAGCGATCTCCAATTCTAACGTGGATTTCGCATTTCACTGTATCCATGCTACTTTTTTAGTACAAATTCATATGTATATGATGAACACCATGGTAGTGAGAAAACTTTTGGATGGATTCAAACATATGACCTACAAAAAAGCACAACAAATTGAGTCAATATCAACTTTTCGAAACTTAGTATGGCTCGAATTCAAAATAGTTACCCGTATGCATGGTCCTCAGTTCAAATCTTACAATGTACACCGAATTGAAACATCGATATTAAGTCTCGTACTATGTACATTCAAATGTTGTTTTTAGGCCCCCCCCCGCACACACGCTACATACTTCCTGTATCGGTCAATCTTCCTCTCCTAACCACCTTAGGAAGCTATCGGTTTCCAACACACGTTCATTCTTTCTCTCCATGTTTCGATCTGTAAGTCTGTCAACTACACAACCCCTGTACCACACACACCCGCCATTGCACCCCATGCCGAGCTCTCTCTCTCTCTCTCTCTCTCCCTCTCCCTCTCACCCTCTCGCGCTAAATACATGCGCATTGCCTATCTAGCCCCCAACCTCTCATGCGCATGCACGCACATTGTCTATCTAGGTCACTCCCTCAAGACTATCTCACTCTTTCTTCCGCACGACGGGCCACACTCGCTCAATCTCGCTCTCTTTATCCGAGTCTTGTTTAACCTCGTTTTCTTTCACACACAAATGATATATCTCCCTGTTCGGGCCTCGATCGACACACTCTATACTCTCTCACGCAGATTATCTATCTAGGTCAGTCCATCCAAGCCGCCCCCACTCTTTCGACCTCATGGCGGGCCACGCTCACTCAATCTCTCTCTCTCTCTCTCTCTCTCTCTCTCTTTGTATGTCTCGATTGACCTCGCTCTTTCTCGGACAAAAACAATATATCACCATGTTTGATCCCAATTCAACCTATTCACATTGTATACTCTCTCATGCACATTGTCTATCTAGGTCACTCTCTCCAACCCGTCTCACTCTTTCGATTGCACGGCAACCCTATGTGATCGATTGACCTTGCTTCCTCCCACGCACAAAATATATCTACACGTCTGTGACTGGATCATCTCTGAAGCTCTATCTTACAGCCCTCACCCTTGCCAAAAGCTCAATCGGACAATATCTCTCCAGAGCATATATATCTAATTAATGAATGTCGGACCACACTCAGTTTGTCTCTCTATCTATATGTCTCTCGATTGACCTCGCTTGCTCACACCGTATCTTCCATGCATTGAAGGTACCTCTCCATCCCTCGCAAAGCCAAAGCTATTTACATTGCGAGGGGCACTCCAACCTTGGATTAATTTGTGTAGGCATTTATTCCGGTCGGTTTAGATTATATTTTCGTAGCATTCGGCCCACAACTACTCCAAACACCGTTGCAACCCCCGCAACTCCCCTAGTTGATTTCCCTCTGGCTCTGTCATCGCTCTCTCGCACGTCCTTCCTCGCCTTCAACGTTGCACCATGGTATTATTGCAAAAAACTCGGTTGTTCTCTTTAATTATTATAAATAAGCTACAAAACTACACACCGATAGTCCACTTGGAATGGAACAAATTTCGACCCACAAATTAAAGTGCTACAAACTACACACCGAGGGGCCCACATGTCATGAAACAAATTTGGACCCATATAGAAATTAAAAAATAAAGGACGAGGATCGAACATGCGACCAGGCCTTCAAGCCGCACGTCAATAGGCAACATATGTAGAACAGCAATGTTTGTTGTACCCCCCTTTGTTCACATAATGTTTTTATATTACCACAGCCTATTTAATGGATAACATGTAATATTATTTTTAGTACTATTCGCCTTCACTTACTGATGGGTTCCATGTGTGCTCTCTCTCTCTCCTCCCCTTCTGCGTTTAGTCGCACGGGCAAACACGATGAACTCGCGGGCGATGTTGCCGTTGACCATATCTGGACGCGTTCACATGTTACGGCACCAGTTTCACGTACTAGCAGCACTAGTCAGTGTGTACGTGCAATGCACGTTAATTTGGAAGTATATTAAGTGCATGCGGATATTAAGTAGGATATTATTTGCGTGTTATTATGTGATTAGCACTATTTTTGGCATGAAATTAACTGCACGCTAAACGTGTTGAGCGCTCGACATTGAAGCAGTCTAGGTCGTTGGATGACAAGGAATACATGTGGCTTGATGACGTTTTATATTTAATTTGATACGGCTCTAGCAGAACATTCAATCGATCAAACCATAGATTTTGTTCAGTCTGACTCCGACTTTAAATTATACGACGATCGATATAAAATAAACGGAAATGATAAACGTTCGGACTTGAAGCATGGCAATCTGAACGTTTTTCATGGCAAATTTAGATTACGCGGCGGCGGCGGGGGCGTCTTGTGGTGGGAAGCGGCTCCTCTGCAGTGCTTTGTGTGTCGTCGGGACACTGACCGACGGCGACGGCGACGTCTTGTGCCGTTGTTGGCGTACTCCTGGACGTTGGCCTAGCTTCAAGGAAGGCCAAAATGTTCTGGACTTCGGAGCGAGTCAACTGGCGGGAGGAGGCGACTGGCGTTGGTGCAAGGAAGCGGTCGACGACGGCCATCCATGCCGCTGAGGGGGGCACTGGCACCCGCGCGGGGACAGGCACTGTCAACGGCGCGGCAGAGACATTCGTGTGCACGGGCACCGGCACGGGCGCGCATGTCAGTGCACGCGCAGGCGCATGCGCTGACAGGTGCACGGGCACCGGCACGGGCGTGCGCATCAGTGCATGCGCAGGCGCATGCGCTGGCAGGTGCACGGGCACGTCAAAGTCGGCGGGGACCTCGTGGACCCCGTGGGGTCAAGTTCGGCGACAATGTGCGGCTCCCAGCCCATCAATGCCACGGGGATGGGCGCTGGCGCAGTCGGGGCGACGGGAGCCGGAACGGGAGCGGTGACAGCCGCGGCGTCTTCCCGCAAGGCCAGTTCAAGCTCGTCCCAAAGCGCCTTATGTTCTTGAGACTCCGGCTGGGTGTCTTCCTCAGGAAACTGGAAGACTAAGGGCAAACCATCGTGATGCGGCATGGCGTACGTTTAGGTCAGGCTAGTTGGAGGTAGACGACAGGAGAATCGAAGAGGAAGAGAGAAGATTGTAGCGATACCGGGTAGTGCGGGGTTGATTTTAAACTTCCGCGCCGGCGACATTAAAAGTGGGAGCAGTTAGGACGAAGGTGGGCGGCGGAGCCTGGTCAAAGGGCTCGCCTCCCGGTGAGCCTGCAGAGCGGTCTGCTCGCACGCCTCCCTGTCAGCTGGCGCAGCGGTCTGCTCGCACGCCTCCCGTCGACTCACACGCTTGCTCGGACGGCACCCGATAAGAAGCGGGGACTTGTGGCGGCACATAAACGCCCACGGTTTCAATAGTGAAAGCATTCGCCTTAACGTGACAGGTCTTTGTTCCAAAATACCTTGGCTCTTCATTTGTGCAACTTGTCATAAGCAGCTTGTCTCAAATTGAAGAAAAAACTTACGAAGTAATATTTGTGCCATATCACGTGACCATGCTCAGTTTCAAGAATTTATGCTCACTTTTGGATTTTCTGAAATTTAAGACCCAGGATTCGAAACAATATCATAACCTGCATCATGCAATAAATTTTCAAGCCGTACATCTGTCCTGTTGTATTTCTTAAGAAAGGATTTGGTCAAACATTTTGCTTAGTTAGACTTCAGGCAAGTTATATATGTAGAGTAAAAGGATAATCCCTCCATACCAGTGCATTGCCTAATATATTAACTCAAGTACTAGGCACGAACAAACGGGCTCAATTCTGTGCTCATCCTGGTGTAGTAGTAGTAGTAGTACTAGGCAATGCAGTTGACGGGTGACCTTGACGAGCGGCGACCGAGGGAATTGAACCGTTCTCGGCACGGTAGGTAACCTTGTCTAGTTACTAAAGCATCCCTCTCTTGTTCATCGGTAGTTATTATGGACTGGGGACATGAGGGGAATTTCCTAGGGCTGGAATTCTGGCCACCAGATATTTCGACTTGAAACGCTGAGGCTCGACTGGTTGGGGTTGCCTAATGTGCGTACCACGCACGCCACCGAAGGACACGAGCCCGGTTTTTTTTTTATTTTTTTATTTTTTTAGGATCAACACGAGCCAAGGTCTGGCTGGTACGCTGTTGGGTCCTACCATTCGAGAATACGAAAGGAACCTTTTAAATTGTCGAACGAATCTATGTGTATTACAATTCCCGTATTTTCCTTGCAAATACTAATCTCAATGTGGTAATTGATTTATGACGAGTTGTTGAATTAGAGTGAGTTTGTGATATAGTGATCTCAACGTGGATTTCACATTTCATGGTATCCCTAGTAAGTTTTCCAATGCAAATTCAAATTTAAAAGATGAACAATATGGAGGTGAGAAAACTTTGTATGTATCAAGCATATGACCACACACACACACAGAGAGACACACACGCACGAACACAACAACAATCCAATAAGTATAGTGCATCTATTTTTCCAAACCATGCATGTATGACACAAATTCAAAAATACTCCTTCTACTCCTAAATATTAGTCTTTTAGAGAGTTCAACAAGTGACTACATACGGAGCAAAATGAGTGAATCTAGACTCTAAAATATGTCTATATACATCCGTATGTGCCAGTCCATTTGAAATCTCTAAAAAGACTAATATTTAGGAACCAAGGGAGTAAAATGTAAGACATGCATGGTCCTCAGTTCAATATTTAAAATGAACATGAAACTGAAACATGAATATTAAGTCCAGTACTACAGTACATGCAAATGTTGTGTTTAGGTGGAGCTATGATTGTCGGGGGTCAACCCCTCGACCTGAGATAAAATTGTGGAGCTCTGTTTAGGGTTGTCTAGATTATATTTGTCCCCACCCTCCCAACCACCGATTGGTTGTGCACCCCCACCCCTCCTCCCCGTGAGAATATCATGTGCCCCTTGATACGTCTCCAACGTATCGATAATTTTTGATTGTTCCATGCTATTATATTACCTGTTTTGGATGTTTATGGGCTTTACTTTACACTTTTATATCATTTTTCGGACTAACCTACTAACCAGAGGCCCAGCCCGTATTGCTGTTTTTTTGCCTATTTCAGTATTTCGAAGAAAAGGAATATCAAACGGAGTCCAAACGACCTACTTCTTTCTCCTATATATACCCACGTACCCCGAAACCATCAGAGGCGACCACGAAAAACTATTTCCACCACCGTAACCTTCTGTATCCGCGAGATCCCATCTTGGAGCCTTCGCCGGTGCTCCGCCGGAGGGGGAATCGACCACGGAGGGCTTCTACATCAACACCGTAGCCCTTCCGATGAGTTGTGAGTAGTTTACCACAGACCTTCGGGTCCATAGTTATTAGCTAGATGGCTTCTTCTCTCTTTTTGGATCTCAATACCATGTTCTCCCCCTCTCTTGTGGAGATCTATTTGATGTAACTCTTTTTGCGGTGTGTTTGTCGAGATCCGATGAATTGTGGGTTTATGATCAAGTTTATCTATGAGAAATATTTGAATCTCCTCTGAATACATTTATGTGTGATTAAGTTATCTTTGCAAGTCTCTTTGAATTATCAGTTTGGTTTGGCCTACTAGATTGATCTTTCTTGCAATGGGAGAAGTGCTTAGCTTTGGGTTCAATCTTGCGGTGTCCTTTCCCAGTGACAGCAGGGGCAGCAAGGCACGTATTGTATTGTTGCCATCAAGGATAAAAAGATGGGGTTTATATCATATTGCATGAATTTATCCCTCTACATCATGTCATCTTTCTTAATGCGTTACTCTGTTCTTTATGAACTTAATACTCTAGATGCAGGCAGGAGTCGGTCGATGTGTGGAGTAATAGTAGTAGATGCAGAAGAGTTTCGATCTACTTGTCACGGACGTGATGCCTATATACATGATCATGCCTAGATAATCTCATAATTATTCGCTTTTCTATCAATTGCTCGACAGTAATTTGTTCACCCACCGTAATACTTATCCTATCTTGAGAGAAGCCACTAGTGAAACCTATGGCCCCCAGGTCTATCTTTTATCATATAAGTTTACCATCTACTTTTATTTGCATATTTACCTTTCCAATCTATATTATAAAATACCAAAATATATTTATCTTATCATATTATCTCTATCAGATCTCACTTTCGCAAGTGGCCGTGAAGGGATTGACAACCCCTTTATTGCGTTGGTTGTGAGTTCTTTGTTTGTTTGTGTAGGTGCGTGGGACTTCTAGGAGCTTCCTACTGGATTGATACCTTGGTTCTCAAAAATTGAGGGAAATACTTACGCTACTGTGCTGCATCACCCTTTCCTCTTCAAGGAAAGCCAACGCAAGCTCAAGACGTAGCAAGAAGGATTTCTGGCGCCGTTGCCGGGGAAGCTTCCATCAAGTCAAGACATACCAAGTATCCATCACAAACTCATCTCCCTCGCATTTACATTATTTTCCATTTGCCTCTCGTTTCCCTCTCCCCCACTTCACCCTTGCCGTTTTATTCGCCCTCTGTTTGCCAATCTCCTCTCTCTTTCGCTTGCCTTTTGTTTTGCTTGTGTGTTGGATTACTTGTTGCCATGGCGCAAGATAATACCAAATTGTGTGATTTCTCCAATACCAATAAAATGATTTCCTTAGTACTCCGATTGCTCCTCTTAATGATTTTGAGTCTTGTGAAATCAATACTGCTTTGCTGAATCTTGTTATGAAAGATCAATTCACCGGCCTTCCTAGTGAAGATGCCGCTACCCATCTAAACAACTTTGTTGATTTGTGTGAGATGCAATAGAAGAAAGATACGGATAATGATATTGTTAAATTGAAGTTATTTCCGTTTTCACTTAGAGATCGCACTAAAGTTTGGTTTTCGTCTTTGCCTAAAAATAGTATTGATTCTTCGAATAAGTGCAAAGATGCTTTTATCTCTAAATATTTCCCTGCCGCTAAGATCATCTCTCTTAGGAACGATATTATGAATTTTAAACAACTTGATCATGAGCATGTTGCCCAATCTTGGGAAAGAATGAAATTGATGATTCGCAATTGCCCTACTCATGGTTTGAATTTATGGATGATTATACAAAAAATTTATGCCGGCTTGAATTTTGCTTCTAGAAATCTTTTAGATTCGGCCGCGGGAGGCACTTTTATGGAAATCACATTAGGAGAAGCTACTAAACTTCTTGATAATATTATGGCTAATTATTCCCAATGGCACACCGAAAGATCTACTAGTAAAAAAGTGCATGCTATAGAAGAAATTAATGTTTTGAGTGGAAAGATGGATGAACTCATGGAATTGTTTGCTATAAGAGTCTTTCTATTGATCCCAATGATATTCCTTTATCTACTTTGATTGAGAATAATAATGAATCTATGGATGTGAATTTTGTTGGTAGGAATAATTTTGCTAACAATGCTTATAGAGGAAACTTTAATCCTAGACCGTTCCCTAGTAATTCCTCTAATAATTACGGAAATTCCTACAATAATTCTTATGGTAATTTTAATCAGATACCCTTTGATTTTGAGAATAGCGTGAAAGAATTTATGATCTCTCAAAAGAATTTTAATGCCTTGCTTGAAGAAAAATTGCTTAAAGTTGATGATTTGGCTAGGAATGTTGATAGACTTTCGCTTGATGTTGATTCTTTGAAACATAGATCTACTCCTCCTAAGCATGATATCAATGAGTCCCTCAAGGCTATGAGGATTTCCATTGATGAGTGCAAAGAAAGAACCGCTAGATTGCGTGCTAAGAAAGATTGCTTTATAAAGGCGTGTTCTTCTAATTTCTATGAAAATAATGATGAAGACCTTAAAGTTATTGATGCGTCCCCTATTAAATCTTTGTTTTGCAATATGAATCTTGATAATGATGGGACTGAATATGATCCACCTTTTCCTAGAAGGCGTTCCAAAAATTCGGAATTTCTAGATCTTGATGCAAAAATTGGTAAAAGTGAGATTGAAGATATTAAAACTATAGATAATAAATTTACTATTGCGGATTTCAAGGAATTTAAGTATGATAATTGTTCTTTAAAAGATTGTATTTCCTTGTTGCAATCCGTTGTGAATTCTCCTCATGCTTATAGTCAAAATAAACCTTTACCAAACATATTGTTGATTCCTTGATGCATCTTATGATGAAAAACTTAATTTGGAAGTTTCTATACCTAGAAAACTTTATGATGAGTGGGAAACTACTATACATATTAGAATTAAATATCATGAGTGTTATGCTTTATGTGATTTGGGTGCTGGTGTTTCCACGATTCCGAAAACTTTATGTGATATTCTAGGTTTCCATGATTTTGATGATTGCTCTTTAAATTTGCACCTTGCGGATTCCACCATTAAAAAGCCAATGGAAGAATCAATGATGTTCTTATTGTTGCAAATAGGAATTTGGTGCCCGTAGATTTTATTGTTCTTGATATAGATTGCAATCTTTCTTGTCCTATTATTCTTGGTAGACCTTTTCTTAGAACGATTGGTGCAATTATTGATATGAAGGAAGGGAATATTAGATTCCAATTTCCATTAAGGAAAGTCATGGAGCACTTTCCAAGAAAGAAAGTAAAATTACCTTATGAATCTATCATGTGAGCTACTTATGAATTGAGTGCCAAATATGGCACTACTTAGATCTATCCTCGCTTTTATGCCTAGCTAGGGGCGTTAAACAATAGCGCTAGTTGGGAGGCAACCCAATTTTCTTTGTGTTTTTGTTTTTGTTTCTGTTTAGTAATAAATTTATCATCTACCTTCTGTTTAGATGTGTTTTTATGTTTTAATTAGTGTTTGTGCCAAGTATAACCTATAGGATTTTCTTGGATGATAACTATTTGATCTTGCTGAAAATTCCAGAAACTTTCTGTTCACGAAAACAATTGTTTAAAATTACCAGAACGTGATAAAATATTGATTCAATTGCATTAGATCAATAAACAAATTATCTAGGTCGTCCTATTTTGGTAGAATTTTTTGAGTTCCAGAAGTTTGCGTTAGTTACAGATTACTACAGATTGTTCTGTTTTTGACAGATTCTGTTTTCCGTGTGTTGTTTGCTTATTTTGATGCGTCTATGCCTAGTAAAATAGTTTATAAACCATAGGGAAGTTGGAATACAGTAGGTTTAACACCAATATAAATAAAGAATGAGTTCATTACAGTACCTTGAAGTGGTGTTTTGTTTTCTTTCGCTAACGGAGCTTACGAGATTTCTGTTAAGTTTTGTGTTGTGAAGTTTTCAAGTTTTGGGTAAAGATTTGATGAACTATGGAATAAGGAGTGGAAAGAGCCTAAGCTTGGGTATGCCCATGGCACCCCAAGATATTCAAGAATAGCCAAAAGCCTAAGCTTGGGGATGCCCCGGGAAGGCATCCCCTCTTTCGTCTTTGTTTATCGGTAACTTTACTTGGAGCTATATTTTTATTCACCACATGATATATGTTTTGCTTGGAGCGTATTGTATGATATTATTCTTTGCTTTTTAGATCACCACAATCATCCTTGCTGTACACACCTTTGGGAGAAACCCACATGATTAGAATTTATTAGAATACTCTATGAACTTCACTTATATCTTTTGAGCTAAATAGTTTTTGTTCTAGTGCTTCACTTATATTTTTTAGAGCATGGTGGTGGCTTAATTTTGAAGAAATTGTTGATCTCTCATGCTTCACTTATATTATTTTGAGAGTCTTTTAGAACAGCATGGTATTTGCTATGGTTATAAAATTGGTCCTAGAATGGTAGGCATCCAAGTTGGGTATAATAAAAACTATCATAGAAAGTGAATTGGATGCTATGATCAAGTTGATACTTGATAATTGTTTTGAGATATGGAGGTAGTGATATTAGAGTCATGCTAGTTGGGTGATTATGAATTTAAAGAATACTTCTGTTGAAGTTCGTGATTCCCGTAGCATGCACGTATGGTGAACCGCTTTGTGATGAAGTCGGAGCATAATTTATTTATTGATTGTCTTCCTTATGAGTGGCGGTCGGGGACGAGCGATGGTCTTTTCCTACCAATCTATCCCCCTAGGAGCATGCGCGTAATGCTTGGTTTTTGATGACTTGTAGATTTTTTGCAATAAGTATATGAGTTCTTTTGACTAATGTTGAGTCCACGGATTATACGCACTCTCACCCTTCCACCATTGCTAGCCTCTCTTGTGCCGTGCAACTTTCGCCGGTACCATACACCCACCATATATCTTCCTCAAAACAGCCACCATACCTACCTATTGTGGCATTTCCATAGCCATTCCGAGATATATTGCCATGCAACTTTCCACCATTCCGTTTATATGACACGCGTCATCATTGTCATATTGCTCTTTGCATGGTCATGTAGTTGGCATCGTATTAGTGGCAAAGCCACCTTCATAATTTCATACATGTCACTCTTGATTCATTGCATATCCCGATACACCGCCGGAGGCATTCATATAGAGTCATATCTTGTTCTAAGTATTGAGTTGTAAATAAATAATAGTGTGATGATCTTCATTATTAGAGCATTGTCCCAGTGAGGAAAGGATGATGGAGACTATGATTCCCCCACAAGTCGGGATGAGACTTCAGACTTTAAAAAAAGAGAGAGAAAGGCCAAATAAAAAAAGGAAAGGCCAAATAAAAAATAAAAAATGAGAGAAAAGAGAGAAGGGGCAATGCTACTATCCTTTTTACCACACTTGTGCTTCAAAGTAGCACCATGATCTTCATGATAGAGAGTCTCCTATGTTGTCACTTTCATATACTAGTGGGAATTTTCATTATAGAACTTGGCTTGTATATTCCAATGATGGGCTTCCTCAAAATGCCCTAGGTCTTCGTGAGCACGCAAGTTGGATGCACACCCACTTAGTTTCTTTTGTTGAGATTTCATACATTTATAGATCTAGTGCATCCGTTGCATGGCAATCCCTACTCACTCACATTGATATCTATTTTTGGGCATCTCCATAGCCCGTTGATACGCCTAGTTGATGTGAGACTATCTTCCTCTTTTTTGTCTTCTCCACAACCACCATTCTATTCCACATAAGTGCTATGTCCATGGCTCACGCTCATGTATTGCGTGGAAGATTGAAAAAGTTTGAGATTACTAAAGTATGAAACAATTGCTTGGCTTGTCATCGGGGTTGTGCATGATTAAATACTTTATGTGATGAAGATAGAGCTTACCCAGACTATACGATTTTGTAGGGATAACTTTCTTTAGCCATGCTATTTTGAGAAGACATGATTACTTTGATTAGTATGCTTGAAGTATTACTATTTCTTATATCAATATGAACTTTTACTTTGAATCATTTGGATCTGAACATTCATGCCACAATAAAGAAAATTACATCGAGAATTATGCTAGGTAGCATTCCACATCAAAAATTCTGTTTTTATCATTTACCTACTCAAGGACGAGCAGGAATTAAGTTGGGGATGCTTGATACGTCTCCAACGTATCTATAATTTTTGATTGTTCCATGCTATTATATTACCTGTTTTGGATGTTTATGGGCTTTACATTACACTTTTATATCATTTTTGGGACTAACCTACTAACCGGAGGCCCAGCCCGTATTGCTGTTTTTTTGCCTATTTCAGTATTTCTAAGAAAAGGAATATCAAACGGAGTCCAAACGGAATAAAACCTTCGGGAGCGTGATTTTTGGAACGAACGTGATCCAGAGGACTTGGAGTGCACGTCAAGAAGCAATCGAGGCGTCCAGGAGGGTGGAGGGTGCGCCCTTCCCTGGTGGGTGCGCCCCTGTCTCCTGGGCCCCTCGGGCGTCCACCGACCTACTTCTTCCTCCTATATATACCCACGTACCCCGAAACCATCAGAGGCGACCACGAAAAACTATTTCCACCACCGTAACCTTCTGTATCCACGAGATCCCATCTTGGAGCCTTCGCCGGCGCTCCGCCGGAGGGGGGATCGACCACGGAGGGCTTCTACATCAACACCATAGCCCTTCCGATGAGTTGTGAGTAGTTTACCACAGACCTTCGGGTCCATAGTTATTAGCTAGATGACTTCTTCTCTCTTTTTGGATCTCAATACCATGTTCTCCCCCTCTCTTGTGGAGATCTATTCGATGTAACTCCTTTTGCGGTGTGTTTGTCAAGATTCAATGAATTGTGGGTTTATGATCTAGTTTATCTATGAGAAATATTTGAATCTCCTCTGAATTCTATTATGTGTGATTAAGTTATCTTTGCAAGTCTCTTCGAATTATCAGTTTGGTTTGGCCTACTAGATTGTTCTTTCTTGCAATGGGAGAAGTGCTTAGCTTTGGGTTCAATCTTGCGGTGTCCTTTCCCAGTGACAGCAGGGGCAGCAAGGCACGTATTGTATTGTTGCCATCGAGGATAAAAAGATGGGGTTTATATCATATTGCATGAATTTATCCCTCTACATCATGTCATCTTTCTTAATGCGTTACTCTGTTCTTTATGAACTTAATACTCTAGATGCAGGCAGGAGTCGGTCGATGTGTGGAGTAATAGTATTAGATGCAGAATTGTTTCGATCTACTTGTCACGGACGTGATGCCTATATACATGATCATGCCTAGATAATCTCATAATTATTCGCTTTTCTATCAATTGCTCGACAGTAATTTGTTCACCCACCGTAATACTTATGCTATCTTGAGAGAAGCCACTAGTGAAACCTATGGCCCCCGGGTCTATCTTTTATGATATAAGTTTACCATCTACTTTTATTTGCATCTTTACTTTTCCAATCTATATTATAACATACCAAAAATATATTTATCTTATCATATTATCTCTATCAGATCTCACTTTCGCAAGTGGCCGTGAAGTGATTGACAACCCCTTTATTGCGTTGGTTGCGAGTTCTTTGTTTGTTTGTGTAGGTGCGTGGGACTTCTTAGGAGCTTCCTACTGGATTGATACCTTGGTTCTCAAAAACTGAGGGAAATACTTACGCTACTGTGTTGCATCACCCTTTCCTCTTCAAGGAAAACCAATGCAAGCTCAAGACGTAGCACCCCCATACCTTAGATGCTATATGCCGATACGAGTTGCTTGGAGCTTGTAGATCTGAGATATAGCAGCTCACATGATGTGTCTTAATATTTTTACAGGAAACCTTGATGAGTTTGAGAATTGCACACAATTTGTACAAAAACTACTCAGATGCCCTTGGATCCCATATCCAACTACCTCGAAGCTCGTATCACCGTAGCATCTAAGATGAAGGAGGACATCATATTCTCCTGTATGTAAGAATATCATGTGGTACCACACCTTAGATGCTTTGGTGATACAAGCTCCTCGGAGCCGTTGGATTTGTGACCCAACACCTCCTCGGTGGTTCAAATGGTTTTTTGCAGAAAAGCCCCAAAAGAGTTCGGCCACTGCTTACAAGCACAAAGACTGCTCAGATGCCATTGGATCTCAGATCAGACGACCTTGAAGCTCGTATCACCGTAGCATCCAAGCTGCGATAGCACCTTATGTTTTCTCGCACGGGAGAATATGAGGTGCTCCCGCACCGTAGATTCTATGGTGATACGAGTTCACTGAGATCTAACGGCCCACAGTAGGAGGTTTGAATGTTTTTGCAATATACGGCTAAGAGAGTTTGGGAAATGCGCAGAAAGTACAAGTACTACGCATGTGCCATCTGATCACTGATCATACGACAGTAGATGCTCATATCACCGTAGCGGGTAATTAAGCTACGGGGAGCGCCTAATATGAGCAACGGGGAGCCGTTGGATCGAAGATGAAGCGGCACACATGAGTCCTGAATGTTTTATTTGCAAAAAAACCTTTGGAGAGTTTGGAAATTGCGCATAATTACAAAGACTACTCCCAAGCCATTGGATCTCACTTCCAACGGTGTAAAAACTTGTATCACCATAGCATCTAAGCTGCGGGGTGGATGTGATATTCTATGCCACTGTCATTTTTGTTCATAAACTTGCAAATTATGTGTAAGTCGTGCCGTTACTTGTCTACCCGCGCAAAGTGTTTGTTCAAAAAAACCATCCTACACTGAAATATCAGAACAACACACGGGGGTCCCACTTGTCATTAATCAAATTTGGACCTAAAACTAACAAATCTGAAAGACGAGATTCGAACTGGCAACCTGGACTACAAAGCGTAAGTCGATAGCCTGAAACAACAACGGTTGTTGTCTTTGTCCCATAACTTGATTTTATACAGTATTACATTGACTAGAGTAGAGGGAGTGCCTCGTCAACACGTGCATGACCGTTGACTCACTTACTGGTGGGTCCCAAGTCTGCGATCTCAATCTCTCTTCTCTCCATCGTCTAACATTTGCACGGGCACACACGAAGAGCGGCGCTAGCTTGCCGTGGTGTTATTACAACGAAAAAAAAGCTTGGAAAATATAAGAATCGCCTAGAACAAGAGACATTGTGGCTGGTCGAGAAGGAGCTAACCACATCTATCCTCCGTGCCATGTTTGCATGATGAAGCTGTGTGGCTAGTGGGGTGTTTTCGACCGACTGGCTGGGTCCCGAGGTCGAACCATAGGTACTACGTCTGATACAGTATATTTTCACACGCACATTTTTCCTCCGTGCCGAGATGTGGCACACCCTACCGCACGGTTTCGGGGTCCTCCCGGGTGGTGCACGCATATATTCTTCCTGGCGTGGGAGGCCCTACCGCGCATTTTCTGGGCCCTCCTCGGTCGTAGCGCCGAAGCAAGTAAATGAGTCGTCAAATCACGAAAGACCACCTTTCCCGTCGAGTACATCAGTGAAGCACGGTGGCTAGGTAGTTGGGATAGTTCGACCGATTAGCTAGGCCGCCGCCACATTTGTTTTTTCACCCCTTTTTTTATCTACTTGACGGCAGGTAAATTTAAATATCCACCGCGGCGTTGCTCTGGTGTTTGGGTGCGGCAGGATTTTTAATTTTTTGATTGACGGGAGCAGGCGCGGCAGGATTTTTTATTTTTTGATTGACGGGAGTAGGCGTGGCAGCAATTAGTCACGATGACTCCGCCTGTAAAACCCACTGCTCCCTGATGTGAGAAGTCGTCGACTGGTGTTTTACCGTGGTGAAAACCAAAAGATTCCCCACTCCTCGGCTGGTTCCCTCCGCCTTCCCGTAGATTGCATTGCCTTTCAGCCGTTTCGCCCCCTTTGCTTCCTCTCCCCATTGCTTCTACCTGGTGCCACGGCGGTGCAACAGATCATGGAGTCTGAGGTGAGGCGCCTGACACAGGAGCTCCATGCCAAGGATGTGGAGCTCAGGGCCAAGGACGTGGAGCTCCTTGAGCTCAAGGAGGAGAGGAGTGCCATGCTCCTCCGTTATGTGCGGGAGTTCACGGAGCTTCGAAAGCGGCAGGCGTCCACCACAAGGATGCTCGAGGCGTCGGCGGCGTTGCTGCAGAAAGCAGGAGATACGATAGGCCGTCAGGGGAGCCGGCTGGAACGCGAGCGGGCCGATCGTGACGAGGTCCAGGATCGCCTCAACCACTTGGTGAACCAAGTTGCCACGCACGTGTTGCGGCTGCGCGATGCCTACCGTCGTGCCAGCGCGACGATGCCGGCAGTCGGCCTAAACCCGTTCGACCACCCGGTCGACCTCAACGAGCTGCGGCTTCCTGACCTGGTCTCCTTCTTCACATATATCTCCGAGGAGCTGAGCCGTCTCCATGTGATGGTGGGGGCTGAGCTGGACAAGGAGGGGTTGCGGGCTGCCGTCGCCATTGCCGGGCGAATCCTTTCAGGGCTCCATCACGGGAATCCATTCGTGCCATTGGACGCCATATTTGACGAGCTGGCTCCTGTCGACCGGGAGCGGGCTCTGCGGGCGGTTGCACCCTGCATCACCAACGTCGTGCGCCTCGAGAAGCAGAGGGACTTCGGTGGTGTTTAGGCGCCCTCTGCATGGGCATGTCCATGTCTCGGCGCAACATGACCGTTGGATCAAACTCAGACGGTGCAGATCAGTCACTGTAGCACAAAGCATGTGGGTGTGTTTGGTTGCATTCTCATCTCAATATAGTTGTTTCCTCTTCGTGTATTTTTGTTAACCTAATAGTGTGGACTCATGCACCCCTCATGCACTCTGCCAAACACCCAAAAGTGGGTCGAGAAGGGAAATTTTGCTCCCATCCCGTGCACCCTTCATACACCCTGCCTAACACTATTTGTGCTTCATACGGTTCATGTTTCATGGAGTACTGTAGCACCGTACTCTCCGTGCGCTGTAGACCTAGTTCTGTTAACATTGATCTCACCGTTCATTCTCGACCGGATAGTCGAAAAATTAGTACATATTGGAGTAGTTGACATGCGCACAACATCATTTGTTATCGTCATATCTTACTACACTAGCAACAAGATTGTGTAGTACTGACGTATGAACCACTGCACGTGCCTAGTAGTAGGAGCACTGTGTATGTTCAAGTGGCTTCCGTGTTTCGCACTCCTCCGTCGTAAGAGTGGAAACGCTTGCTGTAATCATTTTTTCTTCAGAAAAAACAGTGGACACGCTCTACCGTGTGGATCCTCCTCCAGCCATGCACTAAATTACTCACTTTCGCCGACGTGTGGGACAGCCAGCACCTGGGTCCACCAGCCATGCACTAAATTACTCCGTAGTAGAGTGACGGCAGACTACCCCGATCGAAGCGCCACAGTAATGCCCAATGAGTCGTCAAATCACAAAACCCCCTCCTTTCCAGCAGTAAGTTGGACGGACGAAGCAGCCATCATTTCACTCTTCTCTCTCAGCTTCCTCTCTTGAAGAAAACCCCCACTCGCTTCTCCCTCATCTCGTTCCTCCTTTCACTCTTCTCTCTCAGCTTCCTCTCTTGGATGGACGCTGGAGCACCGGCCGACGTGATGTCTATGGCTCTGGCCAAAACCGTCGAGGCTCATGGTACGAAGAAGCGCAAGCACCCCGCCGAGACTACTGCAGACAAGCTCAAAGCCATCGCCCTGTCCAAGCCCCCCTCTCCAGGATCCCTCATTAAGCAAGTCCAGGTAATGTCTCTTGTTGACGATCTTTTTCTCGATCTTGATTGTGTTTTTTGATCTAACACGCAGTACTAGTACTGGTAGTACAACTTTCTGGGTGATCTTGCATGTGATTTTAGTGTGCCAAATGACGGTTCTAAATTCCTCTTTTGACCAAAACATGCGAGAGGTTGACACTGATTTCTTATAGATTACTTTCAACTACTCCCTCTGTCCCAAATTTCTTGTCTTAGATTTGTCTAGATACGGATGTATCTAATACTAAATTGTGACTTGATACATCCGTATCTAGACAAATCTAAGACAAGAATTTTGGGACGGAGGGAGTACTTTATGAACATCAATGCTACCTTTGAAGAGGGTATATTTGCCTCAGTAACTTGTGTTATGGATATTGCAAGTAATCCCTCTACTCTCATGCCTTTGAAGACATGTTCTAGTGTCTTTGTTCACTCATTTCTGTGCATATATGTAGTCATATATGGAGTATAATATCAAAAATCATCTTATATTTCTGAACGGAGGTAGTAATAAAATATGGTTTCTGTTTGAATTAGAACCAGGTTCGTGGTGGAGATGAAGTTCTCAAAGTCATGCCGTGTGAATTGGAAGACCTGGGGATGAGTTCTACTGCTAAACTATCCAGCTGCTGTGTCCTTGTCGACACGTGTCCTGAACTAGTGTTTTCCTGTAGCATTGTTGGCAGGCATGTTCTCGAGGCTGTACTTGACCACAACAATTTCCTGGCTATGCCTTCGATTACGAAGGGTGTGGTTCTTGTAAAGCTTCCCAACAAATCTGATGCGGCCTGTCTTCATCATCATGTTTATGAGTGGAAAGACCACTCTGTTAGGTTCTCCAAGGTTGACGAGATGGTGATGGTGCATGTAGACATCTCTCACGAAGTCCATGGCCTAGTCAGTTATGTGGGGTTCATCCCATAGGTCGGTGGCAAGAAATAGTCTGCAGAGTTTAATTAGTGCAACTTTGCTTGTCTGTAGTAAGTACTATTGTTCAGTACTTGATTTGTGTTTGTGAACCCTGTATTGTTTATTAGTACTGCTGCTTTTGGTGTGTGGTCAGTCCTGAGAACGGTCTATGTTAATGTTTGTCCACTCAATTCAGTCTGTATATTTTGAAGTATCCAGATCATCTTTTTTGTGAGGACGGTTTATCAATTATGGTTACACTCCAATATTTGTATGTCGTGTCAGTAACGAAGGCACTGTCCATCACTTATATTACTGGAAAAAATTGGATCAGTCTGTTGTCTGAGTACAAGCTGAATCCCTATGATGAACTGCAGTTTCGTTTAACAAAAACGCCACAATTAGTCCTTCTCGCGTTTAAAAGAAATGAAGAAAAAAACTGGATCACGGTCACGGATCCTAGTCAAGTTAGAAAGCTGATCATAACAGACCAGACACAATCGCCACTGTCTCGCACATCGGTACCACCTTCAGCAACAGATCGAGCACCGGCAGTTGCTCTAGCACTGACAGCGGCAGCAGCTCAGTCTGATCCAGCTGAGGATCGGGCACCGACCGCGTCAGCGGATCAGTCTGATCTACCAGAGGATCAGGCAGCGACACCGGCACCTGCTCCGACACCGGCACCAGCTCTACAAGGAGCACCATCTTCGGCAGCAGCGGCGGCTTCGGCACCTGCACCAACACTTGCACTTGCATCTGCTCCGGCCCGTGCAGCGGCAACCAAACGAGCAGTTGCACCGGCAACAGACTGGGCTGCAGTTCGCACTTCATATACCAAAGTCGTTACAAAAACCGACATGTCCACCTTCTTGGTAAGCATTGGCCGCCCAAGTGCTTCGTTCTTTTTTCTTTCCATGTTGTTTCACATGATTCAATGTGTTGATCTAACTGTTTGGGTATGTCTTCTTGTTTGCAAATAGAGAATTCCTAGAACAACGAGGGAGTCGTTCAACAATCCGGGCGACCGCAGCCAAGTTTCTCTTACCATGCGCAGCCTTGGTGTGAATGAACCTGCTCAATATACCGTAAGTACAAAGGATGGTCGCATGATGATTGATGCTAAAGGATGGTTGTCGGTGTCAAAACCGGCGGATCTCGGGTAGGGGGTCCCGAACTGTGCGTCTAAGGCTAATGGTAACAGGAGGCGGGGGACACAATGTTTACCCAGGTTCGGGCCCTCTCGATGGAGGTAATACCCTACTTCCTACTTGATTGATCTTGATGATATGAGTATTACAAGAGTTGATCTATCACGAGATCGTAGAGGCTAAACCCTAGAAGCTAGCCTATGATTATGATTGTTGATGATGTTGTTGGTCCTATGAACTAAACCCTCCGGTTTATATAGACACCGGAGGGGGCTAGGATTACACAGAGTCGGTTACAGAGAAGGAGATCTACATATCCGAATCGCCAAGCTTGCCTTCCACGCAAAGGAGAGTCCCATCCGGACACGGGACGAAGTCTTCAATCTTGTATCTTCATAGTCCAACAGTCCGGCCAAAGTATGTAGTCCGGTTGTCCGGATACCCCCTTATCCAGGACTCCCTGAGTAGCCCCTGAACCAGGCTTCAATGACGATGAGTCCGGCGCGCAGATTGTCTTCGGCATTGCAAGGCGGGTTCCTTCTCCGAATACTCCATAGAAGATTGTGAACACGAGGATCGTGTCCGGCTCTGCAAAACAAATTCCACATAACACCGTAGAGAGAATATATTTCACAAATCTAATCTGCTGACAACTTTTCATAGTGTGACGTCACACCGCGGCCCAGTCATTATTCGAACCGTTTTCTCCCTGCCTGCCATAACACGTATTGCGAGATGGTTTTATTAGCACGTCTTGTCAAAGCAAAGATCATGTCCCCCTTATTGCGGGATTCTCATCAATACGGGCATGGGTAACCCAATCGTGTTACTGATATAACTCCACGGTTTTAGGCAAGTTCCAAACGGTCACGTGGAGGACGCTTGATATTCTCCCCCTTTATAAAGAGGTCCAGACCTGTCCTTTTCTTTCCACGCCCAATCCTTCCCTTCCCTTACCTCGAGTTCCAACACCCAAGGCTCAGGCTAAGCGCTTCGGACCTTCAATCATGTCCGGATCCAACCTTCAAGGCCGGTGGATGGCCTCCTCTGTGACAGAGGAGGATATCAAAAAGCTTAGGGAGGCTAGGTATCTGACCGCCAAAATATCCCACCGGCTTCCTGCTCAAGGGTAGGTTATCCCCACTCCCGAACCTAGCGAGAGTGTCGTGTTTGTTTCCCACTTCCTTCGAGGGCTTGGCTTCAGTCTTGATCCCTTCGTAAGAGGGCTCATGTTTTATTACGGGCTGGATTTCCATGATCTAGCTCCAGATTCTATCCTTCACATCTCGTCATTTATCGTCGTATGTGAGGCCTTCCTCCGCATTACCCCACACTTCGGCTTATGGCTCAAGACCTTCAATGTGAAGCCGAAGATGATCGAGGGGCGACACGCAGAGTGCGGGGGGCGCTATAATAAGCAAAGGTGCCGACGCCCCATGGACGAAGGGTTCCTTCCCGGAGGTGTCCGAATTATGGCAGCGGGAGTGGTTTTACATCACTGCCCCCGGGGGTACAAAGTGGGTGGCCGCCCCGGCCTTTCGCCCAGGCCCTCCGCCTCAACTGGCGTCATGGGTCAACAAAGGGCTGGACTGGGGGCCAATTAATGACGTGTTGACATTGCAAAGCCGCATCCGAGACCTCCTTAGGAGGGACGTCAGTCTCATCCAGGTAATGCAAGTAATGCTGGTTCGTCGGGTCCCGCCGTGCAAACGTCATCCTCTCCTATGTGGGAGTTCAACCCAGAAGGAACGCGAACTATTCAACACTTCTTCAGCATGACGCTCGAAGGGATGTATAAATTATTCTTCGGATCACGAATAAAGTGCCCGGACACCACCGAGGATGCGGGTCTAAACTGCAACCGTCCAGATACCCAGGTAAGCAACTCTGCCGCTGAACACACCGTTATTATGTTTGTTATAACATCATTCTGATAAACTACCCTCGGCCTGGATTGGATAAAGAAGGTGGAGAGGATCAGGTGTTCGGCCCCTCTTCCTGAAGGCTCGCCGAATCCTATTCTAGCCAGGATGTTGGAGCGCGCACCCTACCAAGTGCCATCAGGAGAAGATGAAGGGAGGCGCAGGGAAGCCGAGAGCGGGCTCCATGCGCTACACATCCAAACCGGAGGAATTGGTACCTCCGCAAAGGAGGATGATCGGAGAGGTGAATCAAAAATCTCCTCTCCCCATGGGAAGAAAAAGGGGCGCCCCTGAAGATTTAGAAATGGAAGCTTCCAAACAAGGGAAGAAAGCTTCACCAGGGGGCCCGGGCCCGGGGGGCATCCTTGCCGCACGGCGCCCGGGGGGGCATCAACCGAGCCGTAACTGAACAAAGGCACTTTTGACAAATATATCTTTTTACTTCTCTGAGAATAACAGCCGGGACACATGTTTTGCAGTCCGGCTCCTAGCCCTTCTCAACAAAGTTCGTCTTCAGGGGATCTTCTTCCAGAGATGATGGAGAGCGAGACGCCTTCTCCTGCTTCCCCGCATCGCGAGACGGACAACCCTGAGGTGTCATCACGGAGGATTTCTCCTGATCCGCAAAGGCCAGAAGGTAACTCTTCGGCCGCCAGAAGTCCGGAGTATCCGGCTCCCAAGGAGAGCAACAGAAAGAGCCCGGGATTGTCCGGTGCCCAACCGGACACATTGATGGGTCTTTTGGAGCGAGCGGCTATCTCAGAGGCGCATCGTACCCTAATGGGTACGGTGATTGAGAGGATTTCATCCGCCAAAAGCTGGTTAAATGAAGCTTTTACAAGCCTGCTATGGGGCTTTGAGGTACGCAAAGTAATATATATATTTTTGACTGTACCGCACATGCTAGATGTGCTCTGTATAGATAGTAGCCCCTGAGACTCTGGTTGCTATCCAAAGATGGCGAACAGAGGATCATAATCTCTGGTAATAATCGCGCCACTTTATGTGCAGGCGGCTGAGGTTCCGGCAGCTGACCGAACTACTAATTTTGCCGTACTAAAGTGGCAGCTTGACATGGCCGATGCCGACATTGCGCTGGTTAACAAGCGGCTTGACGAGGCCCAGGGTATGTATATTCGGCTTGTCAGCAAATGTTAAGAGGAGCATGATGCTAGTATCTATAATATGTTGTGACTGCAGATGGAGCTGCTGCCATGGAGACCCTTCGGGCGGAGCTTGCCCGAGCCAAGGAGCAAGCCCGAATAAGCGATGCGATCGCTCTGAAGGCGGTCAAAGAGTTAAGAGCCGAACAGGCTGCTCATCGCCAAAGCGAAGAAAAGATAGCCCAGATGGCTATCGAGCTGAAAGATGCCGCCGACCGCCGTGAACTCCTTGAAAAGGAGAATCAAGCAAAAGCGGCTGAGCTGAAGAAGGCCCTGGAGGCAGCCAAGGAGACCCACTCTGAAATGAGAGGTATAAGGGCGGAGCTTCGTGAAGCTGGAGATATCATAGCTGGGAAGCCCTATTTGTTGCGGATGAAGTTCGGAGATCCGAAGTATGCCCCTCTGGATCAGTTGTGGAGCGCTGCGGACGCGTATGCGGACCTGGCAAAGAGTGCTGCTGATGCGACCGAATTTTACAAAGATCGGAAGGACCATAAGGCGGAAAGATTATTCTGGTCGCAGTTCAGTGCTCCGACGCGTCCACTGCCGTTGAATGAAAGGATGGCCGCCTGGGCCGAGCTCCATAGGTTGTCCGGGCTTGCTATGAGGTCTGTCGTGGATCATCTTTGGCCACGAGGACCAAGGCCGAACAGTTATTTTACATTAGTGCAACAATTCCTTGGCGCTGCGTCGCATATCCACGCTTTGAAGAGGTCGGCGTGCATTTAGGGCGCGCGGATGGCTCTTGCCCGTGTTAAAACATACTGGGCCGGGATGGAAGCCACTGCTATTGCAACCCGGGGTCCGGCGGAAGGCCAGGACCCAGCCGAGCACTATTTTGAAGAAGTCCTAGAAGGCGCCCGTTTAATAGAGGCTCAGTGCTCGAAGAGTGCCATGTTCGAGTGACATGTATCTCCATCGTAAAAACAATGCTATTCTGATTTATAAAGGCTATTTTTATACTTTTGCCTGAAAAGTATTATGTATATGTAAAAAACCTGAAAGATTGCAGTCGTCGGCTTCAGCCCCCACGCATATAATGCGGGGGTGTTCGGTAAAGCGCATAATCACACTTTATCCAACGTCTTGGTCCGTTTGAGGAGGTGATAGCACGGCGAACAAGGCAATCGGACTATATTTCTTTAACACTTTCACTTAGCCATAGGAGTTTGACAGTGGGGCTACTATATAGCCCCTGGTACTCCCGCGTTCATCCGAATACGGCGCACGTACGTACATGACCGGGAAATGTCCTTCGTTAATGCGGAGGAATCCCGAAGATTCCGATGAGTCATCGAGTGGCTGACCAGTCTCACGCTTTATCATGACAGTCAGTTTTCGGCTTTCTCTACTGAGGTGCTCGCCCAGATGAACCGGGGCACAATCACAGTAGTTCTCCCGGTGGCACCTTAGCCGATAGAGCGGAACGTAAGGTATCAAAATACGGGAGCCGGGCAAACCCAACATTTGACCAAAGACATGATTCGGAGCTGATGCATATAAGGCCAAACTCACGACGTCGAACACTCCCTAAGGTATTCGGACTTTATAACATATTCTGGGCTGAGTAACGCCCTCGATAATGAACCCTGGATTTCTAGGTACATGCATTAATGTTGGCGTGACGAAATGCCAATAACGCTGTTAACCCACTCGGTTGTGTAAAGTATCCGGAGGGTGCGATTCAACAAGAGACATTAAAAAAGGTCTACGCAGGGGCTTAATCTAAAAAGAAACCTTTGAGCGGGGCCCTGCTGCACGTCTGCGCCTTTGGCTCCGTTGTGCTGTATCCTGGAAGGGTGTAGCATGATGATCGTCTGCAAAAAGGAGAAAACCCAGGTGAAAGAATCTGGTGATCGTGCGAAAAAGTTGGTTATTCTTAATAAACCATAAAAATGTAATCTATTAATTTACTAATAGGATCAAGCCGAATTATGAGCCTTTATACGTGCGGGCAGCCCCTAGCACCACATGTGGGGGCATGTCCGCCAACCAAGCTCAGGTTTATCTGGCTGCTATAACTAGTGGTGCGCCGGACACGTCTAACCGCGTCCGTGGTCTTGATGACCGATCATTTATTGGGGAGTTGGTTCGGCTATCAGAGCCGCCGCATATTCTTCTGCACGCCGAGAACACTCTATATTTCTGCTAATTGAGATGACGCCACGTGGACCGGGCATCTTGAGTTTAAGATAAGCATAATGCGGGACTGCATTAAAACAAGCGAAGGCCATTCTTCCGAGTAGTGCATGATAGCCGCTTCGGAATTGAGCTATGTCAAAGATTAGTTCTTCGCTTCGAAAGTTGTCGGGAGAACCGAATACAACCTCTAATGTTAGAGAGCTCGTACAGCGGGCCTCAGTGCCTGGTATTACTCCTTTAAAGGTAGTACTGCTTTGGCTAATTCCTGATGGGTCTATCCCCATTTTGCGGACAGTGTCCTGATATATCAAATTAAGACTACTGTCGCCGTCCATAAGGACTCGGGTGAGATGGTATCCATTAATTATTGGGTCGAGTACCAAGGCAGCCGAACCTCCATGCCGGATACTAGTCAGATGATCCCTGCAATCGAAAGAGATCGGGCAGGCCGACCATGGGTTGAATTTGGGGGCGACGGGCTCTACAGCGTAAATCATGTTCACTGTTTTGACCTCTGGTGGAAATTTCTTCTGTCCCCCAGTGTTCGGCTGGCGAGGCTCATCCTCTTCTTCGCTTGGCGTCTCCCTCCCCTTGTGTTCGGCGTTTAGTTTGCCAGCCTGCTTAAAGACCCAGCATTCTCTGTTGGTGTGATTTGCAGGTTTTTCGCGGGTGCCATGAATCTGACATAATTTGTCTAGAATCTTGTTTAGGCTAGATGGTCCATCTCTGGTGCCTTTAAATGGCTTCTTCCATTGACCGGGTCGAGAGCCCCTGAATCCGGCGTTGACCGCCGTGTTGTCTGGGCTGTCCTCGTTATTTTGACGCTTATTTTTATTGCGTCGTGGCTTTCCATTCCCGTCCCTGACTTCTGATGTTCCTGGGTCGTTGGTACCGCTGCGGGCCAACCAACTGTTCTCTCCCATGCAAAAGCGGGTCATAAGGCTTGTGAGGGCTGCCATTGTCCTCGGCTTTTCCTGGCCGAGGTGTCTGGCGAGCCATTCGTCCCGGACACTGTGCTTGAAAGCCGCTAAGGCTTCGGCGTCCGGGCAGTCGACGATTTGATTCTTCTTAGTGAGGAATCTGTTCCAAAGCTTTCGGGCTGACTCTCCGGGTTGTTGAATTATGTGACTTAAATCGTCTACATCCGAAGGTCAGACATAGGTCCCTTGAAAATTAGTCCTGAAAGCATCCTCAAGTTCTTCCCAACTTCCAATTGAGGTTTCGGGGAGGCTTTTCAACCAGTGCCGAGCTGGACCTTTCAACTTGAGGGGCAGATATTTGATGGCGTGGAGATCATCTCCGCGAGCCATATGGATATGAAGAATGAAGTCCTCAATCCAGACCCCAGGGTCTGTCGTTCCGTCGTATGCTTCTATGTTTACGGGTTTGAACACCTCTGGAAATTCATGATCCAGTACCTCATCGGTGAAGCACAGGGGGTGTGCGGCACCCCTGTATTTGGATGCTTCCGATGGTTGTAGTGTTCGTTTTTGATGCCGAACTGTTATTTGATCAGTATGATAGTTTGGGCGGCCCTGATCCTGTGTCGGAGCACGCCTCCTAGATCCATAGATGGACCTGGCCATATCGGTTTTTTTGTTCAAGTGCTCACGTAAATCGTGTGCTGGCTTGTGTGCGGCATTATTAGCTGCTTTGTCTTGGCCACGGGGTGGTCGGTCCGGCCGGTCGGCCGTATTATTTTTCGGCGGTATGGGCTTTATAACCTCGTCGTCGAATTCGGGCAGAAGCTTGCATTTTGGGTAGCTCTTGGTATGGCGATCACCGCCATATTTTTCTTCAGTGTCGAGCACTTTGTTCCATTTGCGGTTGAGCGTATCCTGCGCAGCATTAAGCCTTTGCTTCTGCTTCTTCAAGCTTCTCGTGGTGGCGATAAGCACTTCGGGAAGGTCTTCTTGTTCCAACTGCTTTTCCGGGATGATGAATGCGTCGTCATCCGGACTGTTCTCCTCTCCAGAGACAGGTTTATCAGTTTTATCTCCACCGTCATCATGATCGGACAGCGGCCCCAGATTGTGTTCGGCGTCCCCCGGCTCATCCTGCTCCATCGCTGGGTCCATAGGGCCGTCCGGGGTATTATTTCTTTTTGCACTGTTATCGCTGTTTTTACTGTGACGGGGTTTGGAGCGACGCCGACGCCGTCGCTTTGGTTGCTCTTCAAGGGGATTATCCTCCGTTGCGTCCTTCCGTTCCTTGCCGTCACTTTCTCTAGGTGTATCCACCATGTATATATCATATGATGAGGTGGCTGTCCAGCGCCCTGGGGCGGTGGTTCCTGTTCTTCTCCGACGTCGTCATCCATACCGTCCATGTCTTCGGAGTCGAAATCAAGCGTGTCGGTTAAGTCGTCGACAGTGGCTATTAAGTGGGTGGTGGGTGGGGAACGAATTTCTTCATCGTCCGCTTCCCACTCGAGCCGGACATAGTTCGGCCAAGAATCTGTTGACAAGGAAAGAGACGTTAATGAGTTTAGCACGTCACCCAAGGGCGAGTGCTGAAAAATATCCATGGCGGTGAACTCCGTGACCGGTGCCCAATCAGATTCGGTAGGCACGGCTGCACGCGGTTCGGATCCTGTGGCCGGAGACGAGTCTGAGGGTCCGATGATACCACTCTCACAAGATGTGGAATCAGTGTTCGGCTCCGACGCCGATGAGTGTGCGGCTTCCGTGGCGGGGTCCATCCACCCGCCCTTAGAAGGCACGATCTGCTCCGGATTGATTCCCGGTGCTACCGCGGGTGCGATCTTCCGAATACTGTCCGACGGCAGATCAAGGTCATGCCCGCCGTGACCGTTCGGCGGACCTGGCATGTGCTCGAATCCGTCGAAGATCAAGTCTCCGCGGATGTCGGTAGTATAGTTTAAGATTCCAAACCTGACCTGATGGCCAGGGGCGTAGCTATCAATCTGCTCCAGATGGCCAAGAGAGTTGGCCCGCAGTACGAAGCCGCCGAGTACGAAGATCTGTCCGGGGAGGAAAACCTCACCCTGGATCGCATTATTGAAGATGATTGAAGGAGCCATCAAACCTTATCGCGACGACACAGTGGAACTCTCAATGAAAGCACCAATGTCGGTGTCAAAACCGGCGGATCTCGGGTAGGGGGTCTCAAACTGTGCGTCTAAGGCTAATGGTAACAGGAGGCGGGGGACACAATGTTTACCCAGGTTCGGGCCCTCTCGATGGAGGTAATACCCTACTTCCTGCTTGATTGATCTTGATGATATGAGTATTAAAAGAGTTGATCTATCACGAGATCGTAGAGGCTAAACCCTAGAAGCTGGCCTATGATTATGATTGTTGATGATGTTGTTGGTCCTACGGACTAAACCCTCCGGTTTATATAGACACCGGAGGGGGCTAGGGTTACACAGAGTTGGTTACAGAGAAGGAGATCTACATATCCGAATCACCAAGCTTGCCTTCCACGCAAAGGAGAGTCCCATCCGGACACGGGATGAAGTCTTCAATCTTGTATCTTCATAGTCCAACAGTCCGGCCAAAGTATATAGTCCGGCTGTCCGGATACCCTCTTATCCAGGACTCCCTCAATGGTCAAGGTTCAAATCTAAATCATATCTTGCAGTAGGGGATGATGTCAAAATCGAACTTTCTCGGCAAGGAGAGCTGGTCTAAATCAACTTTGAAATTCTTCAGTAGCAGCACGCAACTGCCGAACTGATCTATCCTCCGAGAGATTTTGATGTAATAATCTGGCATGGTGAAACAAGTGTCCTGTGTGTATAAGTAGTACGACAGTATTATTTATCACATGGGTATATCGTTGATAGAATTGCAACTCTCATTGTTGGTTAGGAACTGTCGGTCGATTTCATTCCAACAGCTATTGTGCTTTATTCAATTTTGTGTATTCGCCTTGCGACAGCATCTAAAACCAGCGCCGTACCGATCGCTTGCAATATGAAAAGCGCTGAGGTAGAAGATATGGGCCCCCAAACATGCAGGGTGGGCCTGCGGCCCAAAGTCCAGAACTGTGAGCCTGTCTGAGTATTATATTCTCAGCTGAACCCCCATAATGCCCGTGCGTTGCACGTAACATCAAGATGCATTTGTATGAGTATTTTATCTTGTGAGAGAAAAGGATGAACGAGGGAAGGCCTTATTTGCAAATGTGGAGAGGTGTGTGGGTACCTTTTTGCAAAATTGCCATAGTTTCCTTCCTATCCGTCGGATATAAATCAGACGGCCTATATTGCAGGATGGCAGGTACACCATCATCACCAACTCGTCTATACTGTGTTAAAAACAACTCTGTTTTTTATAATTATATATGTTATATATATTCCCCTTGATTTTTCTTATGTATAAATTTGTGATATAAAAGATTTGTATATTTCTTTACAGAGGGAGTATCTCTCTGTCAAAAATATATTTATGTGTAACTAGTTACTCCTGTCTTTCTACTTCCTTTTGCTGATATGTGGGGCAACCGGCAACGGGGTCCACATGCAATATGCACAAATTAGAGTGCACAACTCCATGGTAGACACACCCCGGTCGTAGCGCCGCAGTAATGCCCAATGAGCCGTCAAATCACAAACCCCCCCTTTCCAGCTTTAGCAGTAAGCTGGACAGACGAAGCGGCAATATTTCACTGGGCCCGAATCCCCTTCTCCCTCGTCTGCTTGTTCAGAGAAAACCTCCTCTCGGCGATTGCATAGGGTTTTCTCATGGAGAACCAGGTACAAATTCTTCATCCATCCCCGATAAATCCAAGTCCCTTGGTCGCAGGTAATCCTAGGATGGCAGCCGCCGCCATTGATGCATTTTTCTTCCTATTGAGGGGGTGTTTGGCTCAGGGACTTTTTAGTCCCAGGAACTAGAAAAAGTCCCTAGGAACCAAACGGGAGGGACTTTTTCTATAGGGACTAGAAAAAGACTCTACTGGAGAGTCTTTTTTGATTAGTCCCTAGGACTAGAAAAAGTCCTAGGACTTCTGAACCAAACAGCCCCTGAATCTAGTGTGTTTCATTTGCAGTGCCCAAAGTGCGAGGACCCTACAGGTTTCTGCGCCCTTGGCGAGACGCCACATTTGTTCCTTCTCATCCTAACACAGGATTTTAAAACGCGCACAGTATGTTCCTAGAATCCACTTTTCTATCTGGGAGGGTGGGGTTTTTTTGAACATGTTGTCGACTAATTTGGAAATTTGGATTGCTATATTTGGATAAAAGGTACTACTAGTACGATGGTCAACACTGACGTGAAGGAGGAAGTTATTTCTATATTTGGATAGGGAATACATTGTGTTCTCATATTATTTTTCCTGCAGCGCATTATTTGCTCTGCCAGAACACATGTACTCAAGATGCTCGGGCTTGCCATAACTGAATACACTAGTTTAATTGTCACAGTGAAGACAACCCATGGATATAAGTTCCGAGTTGGGTTCATGAACCAAGAAGATCGCTGCTTTTTTATGGCCGAACTTGGATAAACTTTCTCAAGTGTTACGAACTGAAAGTTGGCGCACGAATGTTGATGGAAATAGCAGAACCTGGTCTCATCTTCACTGCGATCTTCCACCCCGACGTTGTTCCAATTGTTCATCCATGTTAGTTTTGTATCTGGTTCTTGCTTGTTGCCTCGATTACTTCTTAATCCACCTATTCTGTCTAACTAATCACAATTTATCTTTAGAAGTAGCAACGAATCTCTCACGAAGATGCTACTTCTAGCTAATATTTTCTTATAATTGGTGGCACATGTAGGTTTTTTCAGAGCTAAGCAGGCTGCTCGTTTGTTATTCTGTAGTAACTCGGTTGTTACTGATGGCACTGAAGTTGACTGGGACGACATCCACAAGTTCCTACACTTTATTGATCGTCTTGAGGTCCTTGTGGGGCGTTTCAATGGTGGAAGGCCACGTGGG
Source organism: Aegilops tauschii subsp. strangulata (assembly GCF_002575655.3). NCBI lineage: Eukaryota > Viridiplantae > Streptophyta > Magnoliopsida > Poales > Poaceae > Aegilops > Aegilops tauschii. The sequence continues at coordinate 26,793,999 of NC_053037.3, read as the reverse complement.
ATATGTGTGCCACTGCTTCACTCGTTGAACAGGTCCAACTGTGTCGAGAAACTTATGGGCCGAGTTGTTTTCTGTTAATGTTGTTCATAAACTATTGCTTATACACAGTTTTACAGCTGTGATCTTCTTGAAATAGAAACTGCCCAGTTCTATTGTTCCTATACAGATGCCTGACCATGGTCGGGTCAGACTTGCGCTTGGTCACAACATGATGTTTATGTCGACCTACTCCATTCCCCTTGGAGGTGAAAAGATACTTATTCATGGGTGGTCTCAAATAATGAAGGCTTGTCCATCTCGTAGAATATGACAGAAGATTATGTTCATGCTTTTCCATGGCTCTAAAGAGAATATCCTGTTTATTGACCACATTGCGAGATGAAGGCGCTTTCAGAAGGTTGTGGATGTGCAGGGTGGCGCCTGGGCCTTGTCCTGGGGCTTGGTGGCCTCACCCTTGGTTAACTGTACGCAAAGTGGCACTGTTCAAGGCGTGCTTTGTACGGTTGAACCTGTATAAGTACTCATACTGCTTTCAGCTTTGGTTGTTAAGTGCCCCTGCTGGTTTCAGTTAAGGTTGTTAAGTACTCCTGCTGCTTTTACAGTCTGTCGTGTTTCTTCAATCCTGTCTTCCTCCAGCCGCCAAAACCAAACCAGCGCCGGCGGGGCCGCCTGCTTCCGCCTCCCACGGCTGGCTACGCCTCAGCGCACGCATCGCCGCCCCATCGTCTCCTAAGTCGTTAACGCCGACGTCCTCCGCGCGCTTTGGTGCGCTCGCCGGGGCGCCGCCCTCTCGCGTTGTCAACATGGTCAACAAACAACAGGAATCGGCAGAAGTACGTGGAGAGGATGGCAGTAGGGGCCCACCATGTCAGCGTATGGAAAAATAAAATGCTTCCTCCTAGTGTTTTCCTGACATCTGGAACCCACGACATTCTGAGCGTATATAGTCAATAGACAAGAGAAGAGCACAAGATTGGCTGACACCTGGGACGTAGCTGCCCGAGCAGTATTTTTTTTGTTATTGTTGAGACGGAGCAGGGTTTGAACTGGGTTGTGGCCCGTCTAGCCCAGGCTTATATTTTATGTTCACCATGTGACCAGCCCAGCTATTTTTTCTTTGTGAAAATGAGCCCAGTTTATTTTTTCTGAAGAATACCCAATCCAGGCCTACTTATTTTTCTACGCCCTGATGGGCTGCAACTCTTTCAAGACGCCTGCAAATCTTGAAAGTAATATGAAATGAGTTGTAAATATAGAAACAGATGACAAATTGGCAATTACTTTATAATTTCTGATTTTTTCACATTTTCAGATTCCTATTTCACTGGGCATTAACCTAATTTAAATATATCTTCAAAGTACTTTAAATCTGGCTCGACATTTCGGTATTAAAAATAGTTTGGAACCCACAGAAATATGTGAAATTGGCCCTGGCCAACCAAAAAAACGACTGCAATAAATTGCATAACAAGTTGCAATGAGCTATATATAAATTATAAAAAAAAGAGGGAGTGGTCTGACTTGTGGGCCTGTTAAGTTGACGCGTATGCAAGATTTTTTTAGTTTTTATATACGTCAACAAACGATTCTAGCAGACGTAACCGTTGGATGTCAATCCAACGGCCGTCGTGTTTCTTCAATCTCTGATCTTCTTGCTCCAGGCGCCAAAGCAGCGCCGGCGGGACCGCCTGCTCCCGCCTCCCGTGGCCGGCTATGCTGCCGCGCAGGCCTCAGCGCCCCCTACTACTCCCACCGCTGGCCAAGGCATCCCTCTACTCACCCACACCGCTTGTTATTCTGCGGCGACGGCAGCCTCACACCGCAGCCGAACCAGTGAACCCTCGTACTCCTCTCCGCGCGGGCTTCAACTGCCGCGTCTTCCCTGGCTCCGCGTCGTCCCCTTCCTAGGCCTCGCCGTCGTCCACCGCCGTGGTGCTCTCGGCGCGGCGTGGTCGATGTGGTCAACGACCGAGTTCCATCGGAAGAGTACTGTACGTGGAGATGCTGACAGCTGGGTCCACGGCAGCCGCAAGGAAGTGCCTCCTTATTACGCGCAAAATAATTATTCCTCCACCTGACAGTAGGGACCCACCAGATGGGCCACCAGTATTTCGCGAAAAAAACGTTTCCCCCTGACAGCTGGGACCCATCGGACGGGCCACCGTATTTCGCGAAAAAAAACGTTCCCCCCGCTGTCAGCTCGGACCCACCGGAAGTGCCTCCTTATTACGCACAAAAAAATGAATACCCCCCTGCTAGCTGGGACCCACCTTGGTGGGAGGCTGACTTGTGGGCCTACTAAGTTGACTGGGATGGAGGCCTTTGTCAACTTTAGTCAATATGAATGATTCTAGCTCCAGTGACCGTACGATGTCCATCCAACGGCCGTAGTGCTTCTTCAACCTCTAGTCTTCTTGCTCCAGCCGCCCAAAGCAGCGCCGGTCGTGCTGCATGCTCCTGCCTCCCGTGGCCGGCTGTGATGCCATGGAGGCCTCACCGCCCCCTACTACTCCCATCGCTGGCCAGGCCATCCCTCTACTCACCCACGCCCCCTGTTATTCTGCGGCGACGGCAGCCTCACACCGCAACCGAACCAGTGAAGCCTTATACTCCTCTACGTGTGGGCATCCACTACCACATCTTCCCCGGCTCCGCGTCGTCCCCTTCCTAGGCCTCGCTATCGTCCACCGCCCTGGTGCTCTCGGCGCGGCGTGGTCAACATGGTCAAGGAACGACTTCCATCGGACGTGGACTGTACGTGGAGAGGCTGACAGCCGGGTCCATGGCCGCAGCAAGGAAGTGCCTCCTTATTACGCAGAAAATAATGATTCCTCCACCTGATAGCAGGGACCCACCAGACGGGCCACCGTATTTCACGAAAAAATGTTTCCCCCCTGACTGCTGGGACCCACCAGCTACATCTTCGCACGCAAGGAAGTGTGTACGGGCAAAAAAAACCATTCGCCCCCCTGACTGCTGGGACCCACCAGCTACATCTTCGCACGCAAGGAAGTGCCTAACAGTCGGGACCCACCTGGTCGAAGCGTACGTAGCATTGTCATTCTGGTCGCGAACGTGTACGTACATACTGGTGGATGTAGAGGCGCGCACGTGTCGTAGTAGAGGCGCGCACGTGTCGTAGTAGAGGCGCGCACGTAGCATGTACACGTACATACAGCGGCCAGTGTGCAAGAAAGAAAATACGGCCACGTATGTATACATACGGGCGGGGTCTCGAACGCCTACTCGCGCATACGTACGGCCAGGGCTCATGTACATGGCTGGGTCGGAACAGAGAAACAGCGTCATCGTCGTGTTCATGGGGAGCCAACCGGCTGGGTCGGAACGGAATGCGTCTTCGTGTTCATCGGGAGGGCTTGTGTCGGGGATATACCCCGCGGTATGAACCGGCCGGAAGTATAACCCGGCCGGGCTTGGCGGTTTACTTGAGACGGTTTACACTTGGCGATTCACTGGCGACCCGCCCTGACCAGACGGTTTACAAGCAACCTGCCTAAACATTATGACGCACTGGTAACCCGGCGGGCGACAGACGGATGACAAGGCCCAAGACCCAGAAGGCCGGTTTATGTTAATAGTGGGCCGGTTTAAGATGAAAGGCGTGAAGAATATTTACCTTACAAGGAGTTAAGATCCGGACTTGTATCCGGTTTGTATTAGAAGGTAGACTAGTCATAATCCTAATAGGACTCCACATGTAACCCACCCTCTAACTTATATAAGGAGGGGCAGGGCTCCCCAAAGGGGGACAAGGAAGCAAGAAACAATCTCTAGGGCTAGACACAAAGAGCCGGTTTACGGCGACTCCCTCATGATAATGAGACCTAGCCACAAACAACATGTAGGGTTGTTACCGGATGATGTTTCCCGGGGCCCGAAGCTGTCTAAACCCTTGTCTTGTGTTGCCTCTCTCGATTCCGCTCAACCCCTCTCAAGCTACCATATAGATGCGTTGGCCTCACGACTAAGTCCTCACACTAGGACATCTGCCGTGACAATTCCACGACAGTTGGAGCCCACCGTGGGGCTCGCGCATGGTGGTGTTGAGTTCTTGGAGGGATCTCTCCTAGGGATCGAGAAATTCATGATTTTTCGGATGAAGATGTCAACAAGCAGTTGGAACGGCACGAACAAGTTTGAGACAGAGATTTTAGGGTTGCATGTTTTGCAGCCGCCGCACACACCTAGACAACGTGTTGGACTGAATTGCTCGAAGCATCAAATCAAAGATGGCCAATTGCTAGTGCATATAGTCAAATAATGCAACGAGCTGCTGTTAGATGACCAAGAATCAGCCTGCAGGCCAATAAATTGCACGTCACGTGAGATCAAAACCAAGAAAATAGGCAAGAAAAATAAGAGAATGGCGTTTTCTCGGAAGGATTTTATGCTCCGTCGGAAGCAAACGATCTGATCCAATCTGGCCTACCGAGTTCTTGCAAGATTGACATGAAAAAAAAATGGGTGAAGCACAGGCTTAATATTCCTCTGCCCACACTTGGTTTATGGAAGACTTACACTGGGTTTGTTCAACCGTCAAAGATAAATTTGCTATCCGGGAAAAGGTTTCAGCATCGGCGTAAATCAGATCAGAATCAACATGGTCAGGCAGCAGCTTGTGCATCATAAATCAGATCGGATTCATATTCTACAGATTGATCTGGTCAGAACAGCCACCATGAAAGAGACCAAGTCCCGTTCGGACGCAAGTTTCCAAACTACCCAAAGCAATCACGAGTGTACTCCAATTGTGTGCTCAAGTCTCCCGTGGAGACTCCCTTTAAGCCAATTCAAGTTACGAGAGTGCAAAAAGAGCTCTGCCTGCACAATCCTATCGAGTCAATAAATCCGACTCTGCTGTGGCCTCTTTCTAAGCCACTGTTGTGGCCCGCCGTTGCAAGCCACCGGTCGCCGCCCCTACAGCCTCAAAACACCCAGCTCCGGCCTGAGCATCTCCCCTCCGTCGCCCGCTGCTGCGACCCATTGCTTTTAGTCGCCACTGGGACGCCGACCTGCCTATTTCACCATTGCTGCAGCCTTCGCCGTTGCCCCGGGCGACCCGGCCACAGCTGTTGCTTGCGAAGCTGCCCGGCCTCATGCTTGATCTGAGCCACCTCCGGCCTCGTGCTGACGCGCCCTGGCGCCGAGCTTCCTTCGCCATACCGCTAGTGAGCCGCCTGGCTGTTTCCCCCGAGCCGGCCTCCTTCCAGCGTGCCAAGCCTCCTCTGCAAGACCTTTTTGAAGGAAAGTGGGCTTGCTACGAAAATGAAATTTTCTGTTGGCAATGGATGAGCTGTACTATAATCAAGTTAAATACGGACGTAATATAAGAATCATCCGTCGTCCGAACGATCAGGTGATATTCATCTAAGTACATTTTCTTGACACATATTGTTTTTTATCAAAGAACAATCACATTGTTCTGTAATATTTTTTATGCAGGACGACTATTAAAAGAAAAAGGGTGGTGTTATACCGTGGATGCATGTTCGGCGGTGCTGCATGGCTTCATGGGCGCGCGTGTCGTGGCCCAGTTTACATCAAACGCGCTAGCTGACTCGCCCGTCGCACCGCCTTACAGCGCCACGGATGACTCGCCCGTCCGCTTTCGCGGCCGGTTCATGTGTCTGCGCCGGCTTACAAACGTCGCGGGCGATTCACCTGTCCGCACCGGTTTACCATACCGCGGCCGGTTCACCCGTGAGCGACTTCAACTTCACCTAGCGATCATCAATTTGATGGCGGATTATTTCCGGCCTGGCACATCAGGTGATATCCATCTAAAATATATTTTATTGGTACATATTATTTTTTGTCATAGAGTAGTATATCTTTGTCTTGGTCTGCAATATTGTTGATGCAGGACAATTGTTCACTACATCAAAACGACGTGATTAAATCGCCCGTCCGCGCCGGTTTACACACCGCAGCCGGTTCATCTGTTTGAGCCACCTCTGATGCTGAGGTCATATTTCCGGCCGCCTCTCGCGGCCTGGTCTACATCGACACACCGGGCCGCACCTGTTTGCATGAGGTGTTTATTAAGTATAAAGCAAGTCACAGCTTGGGTAGCCCGGTTTTCTTTCAAATTGGAGGCAAATTAGCATCAACCGCCATCTGCACTAGATGGATCAATGGGCAGGCACGCAAGTCGCCGCCGCTACAGTTTGGATAACTTCAAATAGCCAGTTGGAAGGAACCATTGGCTGAGTTGCTGACACGGCTCACACGGAATCATTTACAACCCGCCGCAGTCACCTCAACCTTCTGTGGATTCACATCGTGCTATCAACACCAATGATATATAAGTTATGCCGGTTTATATCACGGTCAAAATATGGAGAATCTCAAGCCAACTCCTCGAGTCACCTTTGAGACTCGGGGGCTACGATGGCATGGCTCGGCAAATCTTACCAGTTTCAGCAAATTTAAGAACCCCAGGACGATGGAGGGAAAGATAACCCGGTCCCGGAGGCTACTGTTATATTGATAAAAATTTAAAGGCCGTCAGAAAATTTCCGGCTGAAAATGAAGATTCTGGTTTAAAATCCGGGTCAAGGGAAAGATGTCTCCCAGAAAGTTTCGAAGCTCTCAATATCCGGTTCAAAATCCCGGTTCAAGAAGAATTTATCTCTTGCAAAAAGTTAAAGGTTGCCGAAGAGGGCCTGTTGCCATGATGCGCGGTTCAAATATGGGTATCCTGCCTTATTGGCCTGTCATATTATTGATCACATGGGGGCTTCTGTTTATGAAGCGGTGTCCGGTTTTCCCCTCGATCCAGCTTCTACAGCTATATATTCATACAAGTCATTTGGGGGCTTGGTCGTGTTCGAACCATAGCAACACCTCTTGGCTGGCTCAGAAAGCCACGACAGTAAAGTCACTTGGGGGCTTGGTTGTGTTCAACCATAGCTACACCTCTTGGCTGGCGCAATGCCATTATTTTGGGGCCAAAGAGTGTTGTCAAGAACAACTCAAACATAGGCACTCACTGAGCACAGCTCAAAATGTTGTTTAGGGACTCTTTGCTGTCGTAATGAACAAAGAAATCCCGGGTTAACCTGCCTTCATTAAGTAAGTCACTCTGCCCAGGTATACCTGGTATGACCTACCAACTTGACAAGTCAATCATATATGACCCTGAACTTGTCAATGACAGACCGGTGATTGGTTAAAGATGGAGGACCATCTTAAAAGGCTTTGCAAAATGGTTTAACCCTGTGGCCTGGCAGCCCATGAAAAGCCTCGAATTTGGGCCTGGCAGCCCTTGAAAAGCCTCGACTACAAGTTTTCATATGCTTTTATTTGCCAAGTTTTTTCTCCTTTGATGAGGTTTATAATATCTTATGATAAACCAGTGTCTATTGACCCGGCTTGGCTTTCAACTACAAGTTGTCAGTACATGATCAGTTATAATCTGGCGCCTATTGACCCGATCTGGTTTTGACTACAAGTCGCCAGTATTATATATGGATAATCCGGTGTTTATTACAACCCAGTACGGTTTTATCATAAACCGGCAAAATATGGGAGGAGTTATCAGTACTCAATATTTGGGTCATCACCCTTACTACAAGAAGTTGGTAAACCAACAATATGATTCAATGTCACGGCTATGATATATTTCGTATTTGATTATTCTTAAGTGCAGCCTTGGTTATAAACCCGGGTTATATGTTGGGCATTATGACCCGTCCGGCGGTAAACCGCCAGGACACTTTAAACTTGTTGTATGCAGAAACAGGTTGAATAAAGCATGATTATAAATCACCGGTGTTTATTAACCCAGCCTGGTTTTTGACTATAAGTCGCCAGTATATATTTGGATTGCGCCATTGGAATCATGCGCTTATAAATCATTGGATTATATTATTTCACTCATCAAATAGCCAACATGGCTGGATTATATTATGGTTACAATAACCAGTATTATGATTAAGGTTTTCAAAGTCGCTTTAGCGCAATGGCTATCATGTTATCAATGGATATTATTTTATTGATGGATATTCTACAATGGAAGGAATAGTCCCGAGTCGCTGCAGGCTTACGACCCGGCACTCGGGGGCTACATTATTCAAATTGAGATTACATCAAATATGCAAGTCCCATATCACTGCCAGCATGCACCATGACACTTGGGGGCTAATGCAAAGTCATTTTTTGCTCATCTTATTGAAGACCCGACTCATCACATCATAATGAGCCGGCCCTTGGGGGCTACCAATTGCTCCTGTCAACAATTCAAGGTACACAAGGTTTAATTCATTATATTGAAGGATCCACTGCTCAGTTCGTAAAGCACAAAGCTCTTAACCTTGTGGACATGGGTTCAAGCCCCATGGTGGAGTTACATCATATGATGTTATTTTCAATGAAGCGTATATAAAGTCCCAGCTCAATATTATCTTACTGAGCCAGCCCTTGGGGGCTACACATTGCTGTTCAAATTTACATGATCATATTTATACAGTCCCTGCTCATTATTGTATAATGACCCGGCCCTTGGGGGCTACACTGGTTGAGGTTTTTGAGCATCAGGCAATTACAAGTCCCAGGTTGCTGCAAGCATGACAACCCGGCACTTGGGGGCTACATAATATGGAAGTTTTTACTAGTGACTGGGATGAACAACATGGATTTCTTCAAAAGTGGCAGCATTTATATTGAAGCAAGTCTTAAGCCATCACTTTGTTCTGCTCAAGACTTGGGGGCTACAGGTATTATATTATTATCGAAGAAATATTTTCAAATTCTCTGTTTTGAGCAAACCAGATTGACCCGGCGTCACCAATCATTATGACCCTGTGTCTGCAACCCGGCGTCATCAATAATCATGAACCGGCGTTGGCAACAATCATGAACCGGCGTTGGCAACAATCATGACCCGGAATTATCAGCTTTTATAACCCGACAATGGTGGTAATCATAAACCGGCAAGTTTTACATCTTCAAGCCGGCTGGATATCAGTTGAATATTTCAGAGACTAATATTTTTGTCAAGTCAGAGCATTGAAGGCCAATTCAGATGGATTCTTTATCTACAAAATATCTTCTGCAAGCAAATTGATTATGAAATTGGTCTATTTACTCGGATTTTTTAGAAGGAAGAAATGACAAGGATTTAAGGATGATCAAACGCCGGTTTACAAGAATTCTTAACCCGGAGCAAAACCTGTCAAATTTGTTCTTATGTTTATTTTGCGGCATAAGTTTACCATGGATAAATCCAAGCTAAACTGGGGGCTAATGTCGGGGATATACCCCGCGGTATGAACCGGCCGTAAGTATAACACGGCCGGGCTTGGCGGTTTACTTGAGACGGTTTACACTTGGCGATTCACTGGTGACCCGCCCTGACCAGACGGTTTACAAGCAACCTGCCTAAACATTATGATGCACTGGTAACCCGGCGGGCGACAGACGGATGACAAGGCCCAAGACCCAGAAGGCCGGTTTATGTTAATAGTGGGCTGGTTTAAGAGGAAAGGCGTGAAGAATATTTACCTTACAAGGAGTTAAGACCCGGACTTGTATCCGGTTTGTATTAGAAGGTAGACTAGTCCTAATCCTAATAGGACTCCACATGTAACCCGCCCCTCTAACTTATATAAGGAGGGGCAGGGCTCCCCAAAGGGGGAAAAGGAAGCAAGAAACAATCTCTAGGGCTAGACACAAAGAGCCGGTTTACGGCGACTCCCTCATGATAATGAGACCTAGCCACAAACAGCATGTAGGGTTGTTACCGGATGATGTTTCCCGGGGCCCGAAGCTGTCTAAACCCTTGTCTCGTGTTTCCCCTCTCGATTCCGCTCAACCCCTCTCAAGCTACCACATAGATGCGTTGGCCTCACGACTAAGTCCTCACACTAGGACATCTGCCGTGACAATTCCACGACAACTTGGACCGAATAGGCGACGGAAATGAGGCTGGCGTACTGCAGAACAGAGGAAACGGCCTTGTGTTTGACCAGCCACGTTTGAAACGGGATCCTGTTCATCGGGAGGGGTCTGGCGTACCGCAAAACGGAGGAAACGGACCTCCTACAGTCGAAACGGGGGTCTTGTTGATCGGGAGGGGTGTGGCGTACCGCAAAACGGACGAAACGGACTTGTGTTGGAGCGCTACGGTCGAAATAGGGGTCCTGTTCATCGGGAGGGGTGTGGCGTACCACAAAACAGGACTCCACGGGATACTGTTTGTCTCCACCGTCGACCTCCTACAGCCTCCACGGGCTACTGTTCATCCACCGTCGACCTCCTCTAGCCTCCACGGGCTCCTGTTCATCCAGCCTCCACCGCGCGCTACTCCACCGGCTACTGTTCAACCACCCCTCCACGGGCTCCTGTTCAACCACCCCTCCACGGGTTCCTGTTCATCCACCCCTCCACCGTCAACTGTTCATCCAGCCCTCCATGGAGTCATCCTATTCATCCAGCCCTCCACGGGGTCCTGTTCATCTAGCCCCAACCGGCTCGATCGATCGGGGTCCTGTTCATCCAGAGGCAACGCCACGGGGTCCTGTTCATCCACCCCCACCGCTCACTGTTCATCCAAACCCCCCCTAAAACAATCACTGTTCATCCAGAGGCAGCATCGATCGGCTTCAGTTAGCATGAGTAGCGAAGGAATCGCTCGATCGGTTCAGTTAATAGTCATCGATCGATCGCTCGGGTTCAGTAACGCGTAGCCTGCAGTTGCAATCGCTCGGGTTCAGTTAGAGCCCAACGCCTCGCTCGGGTTCAGTTAGAGCCAACGCCTCGCAGACACGCGCGTACGTGTATGAGAGAAACGTGCATCGCTAGGCCTCCGACCACCCACCATAATCGGGAACTCCCTGAAATTTTCCTCGCCCTCGCTTCTACCACGGTTTTTTCCGTCATGGACGGCCCAAAGAATGTCATGCAGCTGCGTCTCTGGCCCGCGCAGGATGAAAAGCCCATTTTCTGCCATGATTTTTAGTCATAGAAATAGGAGCCCACCACATCTATGATGATACCAGGTTTTGTCACAATTATCATCATAGAAGTGTCATAAGTATGACAGAAAAAAATTTCGTTCGGCCCAAAATGTCACGGATGTGTCTTTTTTTGTAGTGGGTAGGGTCTTCACGAAGATCTGCATGCCACCACACAGGTGCTTGACTATTAGGATTAGTACCCACGTACTGCCATGTGGGAACTTGCTTTAGTTGGTGAGTTGGCCGCTGAGCTGGGGCGGCAAGGCCTTGCCGCCGTCTTGTGGGTGTTATCGGCAAGGGTCTTGCCAGGGCCTTGTGAGCGCCCTCAGCAAGAGTCTTCTAGGGGCCTTGCGGGTGTCTTCGGCAAGGTGCCTTGCCGGAGCCTCGTGGGCATCCTTCGCAAGGAGCCTTGCGGTTGTCTTGTCTTCTGGTCCTCATCTAGGATTTGTAGGCTCTCTGTCTCCACAAAGATCTGCATGCCACCATGCAGGCACTTCTCGAGCCTTGGTTCCAACATCGTCGATGGTGTCAGAACTCTCAGGCTCAAGGGTGCCTACAATGCTGGCATTGGGGTGACTTTCCCCAGCAAGGCTCTTGTCAGGGCTGCGTAGACCGCCCCGGTAAGGGTCTTGCCGAGGGAAAGCCCATCTTGTTGCTCTGTCTTCTGCGCCCTTGGTTGGAGCGCCGCTTTGGTAGTTTTGTACTTCTGTTTCCCTCCTCTGCCCTGCTAAGCGTGGACACAGGCACGGCTCTGACTATCCGCGCACAACTGAAGGGGTACAAAAGAAAGCCCCTACTTTTGTGCACCGACATACAGAATCAATAGCAGGAGTAGGTGTTGCAAGTTTACTCAAAATAGAAGGTGAATCAAGTGCAGAGCTAGATGGCAGTTCCTTACCTCCCCTCGTAGTTGAGGGATAAATCTTAGTTCTTTTGTCTTTCAAGCTCCTCATAGTGATCAGCAGATATAAATCCCAAGTGACTCAAAGAATAGAGCTATGCTCCCCGGCAACGGCGCCAGAAAATAGTCTTGATAACCCACAAGTAAAGGGGATCGCAACAGTTTTTGAGGGTAGAGTATTCAACCCAAATTTATGGATTCGACACAAGGGGAGCCAAAGAATATTCTCAAGTATTAGTAGCTGAGTTGTCAATTCAACCACACCTGAAAGACTTAATATCTGCAGCAAAGTATTTAGTAGCAAAGTAGTATGGAAGTAACGGTAACGGTGACAAAAGTAACAGTAGCAGTTTTTGTAGTAATTGTAACAGTGGCAACGGAAAAGTAACTAAGCAAAGATCAATATGTGAAAAGCTCGTAGGCAATGGATCAGTGATGGATAATTATGTCGGATGCGATTCCTCATGCAACAGTTATAACATAGGGTGACACAGAACTAGCTCCAATTAATCAATGTAATGTAGGAATGTATTCTGAATATAGTCCTACGTGCTTATGGAAAAGAACTTGCATGACATCTTTTGTCCTACCCTCCCATGGCAGCAGGGTCCTTTTGGAAAGTAAGGGATATTAAGGCCTCCTTTTAATAGAGTACCGGACCAAAGCATTAACACTTAGTGAATACATGAACTCCTCAAACTACTGTCAACACCGGGAGTGGTCCCGATTATTGTCACTTCGGGGTTGCCGGATCATAACACATAGTAGGTGACTATTGACTTGCAAGATAGGATCAACAACTCACATATATTCATGAAAACATAATAGGTTCAGATCTGAAATCATGGCACTCGGGCCCTAGTGACAAGCATTAAGCATAGCAAAGTCATAGCAACATCAATCTTAGAACATAATGGATACTAGGGATCAAACCCTAACAAAACTAACTCGATTACCTGATAATTCTCATCCAACCCATCACCGTCCAGCAAGCCTACGATGGAATTACTCACGCACGGCGGTGAGCATCATGAAATTGGTGATGGAGGATGGTTGATGATGACGACAGTGACGGATTCCCCTCTCCGGAGCCCTGAACGGACTCAAAATCAGCCCTCCCGAGAGAGATTAGGGCTTGGCGGCGGCTCCGTATCGTAAAACGCAATGAATCCTTCTCTCTGATTTTTTTACCCCGAACATGAATATATGGAGTTGGAGTTGAGGTCGGTGGAGTCTCAGGGGGCCCATGATGCAGGGGGCGCGCCATACACCCTCGTGGACAGGGTGTGGGCCCCCTGATGCTGATTCTTTCGCCAATATTTTTATTATTTCCAAAACGTGTCTTCGTGGATTTTCAGGTCATTCTGAGAACTTTTATTTCTACACAAAAATAACATCATGGCAATTCTTTTGAAAATAGCGTTAGTCTAGGTTAGTTCCATTCAAATCGTGTAAGTTAGAGTCCAAAACAGGTGCAAAATTGTTTGGAAAAGTAGATACGTTGGAGATGTATCAATAAGTGATTGCCTACTTTCAAATTCAAAACATGTGATTTTTAAAATAGGGATTAATTAGGGATTACATTGCACATGGTTTGCGAAAGCGAAACGCCTGCGATATACGTGGAGATCAGAAACGTTTCTAGGATCCACTACGTGTGCGATCAATCTCCACTGCACACACGACTTTCTCTTGAAAACTGTTTGCGTTAGGCCACCTTGCGCAAACGTTTACCACATAAAAAGTGTGTGTGATGGACAGCCTTTGCCACACAGTTTCTTCTATGCACCGTGTGTGATGTATTCAATAACGCAAATGATAAAACTATTAATATCGTGTGCAATGTCAACGCTATCACAAACGATTTAACGGGAAAAATTGTGTGTGATGTACTTGTGAACGGAAACGTTTTCCTTGGAGCGACTGTGTGGGATGTACATACGAACGGAAACGTTTAGCGGGGACTGACTGTGTGGGATGTACTTGCGACTGGAGACAATTTCGCCGTATAATTGTATTTTTTAGCTCTACTGTATGTATTTCCATATTTGAGCGCTCGCCGGTCACACACGACCTCATTTTGCCGAGCGTGTGTGCCAGGAGGGCATATCCCCGATGGTTTCTGGGCCGTGTGGGAAGGACCACCCTATCGCTCAGTCTGATCCAGCTGAGGATTGGGCACCGACTGCGTCACCGGATCAGTCTGACCTACCGGAGGATTGGGCATCGACACCGGCACCTGCTCCGACACCTGCACCAGCTCTACAAGGAGCACCATCTCCGGCAGCAGCAGCGGCTTCGTCACCTGCACCAACACTTGCACTTGCATCTGCTCCGGCCCGTGCAGCGGCAACCGAACGAGCAGTTACACCGGCAACAGACTGGGCTGCAGTTCGCACTTCATATACCAAAGTCGTTACAAAAACCGACATGTCCACCTTCTTGGTAAGCATTGGCCGCCCAAGTGCTTCGTTCTTTTTTCTTTCCATGTTTCACATGATTCACTGTGTTGATCTTACTGTTTGGCTATGTCTTCTTGTTTGCAAATAGAGAATTCCTAGAGCAACGAGGGAGTCGTTGAACAATCCGGGCGACCGCGGCCAAGTTTCTCTTACCATGCGCAGCCTTGGTTTGAATGAACCTGCTCAATATACCATAAGTACAAAGGATGGTCGCATGATGAATCATGCTAAAGGATGTTCAAGGTTCAAATCTAAATCATATCTTGCGGTAGGGGATGATGTCAAAATCGAACTTTCTCGGCAAGGAGAGCTGGTCCAAATCAACTTTGAAATTCTTCAGTAGCAGCACGCAACTGCCGAACTGATCTATCCTCCGAGAGATTTTGATGTAATAATCTGGCATGGTGAAACAAGTGTCCTGTGTGTATAAGTAGTACGACAGTATAATTTATCACGTGGTATATCGTTGATAGAATTGCAACTCTCATTGTTGGTTAGGAACTGTCGTTCGATTTCATTCCAACAGCTGCCGTGCTTTATTCAATTTTGTGTATTCGCCTTGAGACAGCATCTAAAACTAGCGCCGTACCGATCGCTTGCAATATGAAAAGCGCTGAGGTAGAACACATGGGCCCCCAAACATGCAGGGTGGGCCTGCGGCCCAAAGTCCAGAACCGTGAGCCTGTCTGAGTATTATATTCTCAGCTGAACCCCCATAAAAAAAGCTGAACCCCCATAATGCCCGTGCGTTGCACGTAACATCAAGATGCAATTGTATGAGTATTTTATCTTGTGAGAGAAAAGGATGAACGAGGGAAGGCCTTATTTGCAAATGTGGAGAGGTGTGTGGGTACCTTTTTCCAAAATTGCCATAGTTTCCTTCCTATCCGTCAGCTATAAATCGGACGGCCTATATTGCAGGATGGCAGGCACACCATCATCACCAACTCGTCTATACTGTGTTAAAAACAACTCTCTTTTTTATAATTATATATGTTATATATATTCCCCTTGATTTTTCTTATGTATAAAGTTGTGATATAAAAGATTTGTATATTTCTTTACATAGGGACTATCTCCCTGTCAAAAATATATTTATGTCTAACTAGTTACTCCTATATTTCTACTTCCTTTTGCTGATATGTGGGGCAACCGGCAACGGGGTCCATGTGCCATATGCACAAATTAGAGTGCACAACTACACGGTAGACACACCCCGGTCGTAGCGCCGCAGTAAAGCCCAATGAGCCGTCAAATCGCAACCCCCCCCCCTTCCAGCTTTAGCAGTAAGTTGGACGGACGAAGCGGCAATATTTCACTGGGCCTGAATCCCCTTATCCCTCGTCTGCTTGTTTAGAGGAAAAACCCCTCTCGGCGATTGCATAGGGTTTTCTCATGGAGAACCAGGTACGAATTCTTCATCCATCCCCGATAAATCCAAGTCCCTTGGTCGCAGGTAATCCTAGGATGGCAGCCGCCGCCGTTGATGCATTTTTCTTCCTACTGAGGGGGTGTTTGGTTCAGGGACTTTTTAGTCCTAGAGCCTAGAAAAAGTCCCTAGGAACCAAACGGGAGGGACTTTTTCTACAAGGACTAGAAAAAGACTCTACTGGAGAGTCTTTTTTGATTACTCCCTAGGACTTCTGAACCAAACAGCCCCTGAATCTAGTGTGTTTCATTTGCAGTGCCCAAAGTGCGAGGACCCTACAGGTTTCTGCGCCCTCGGCGAGACGCCACACTTGTTCCTTCTCATCCTAACACAGGATTTTAAAATGCGCATAGTATGTTCCTAGAATCCTCTTTTCTATCCGGGAGGGTGGGGTTTTTTTGAACATGTTGTCGACTAATTTGGAAATTTGGATTGCTATATTTGGATAAAAGGTACTACTAGTACGATGGTCAACACTGACGTGAAGGAGGAAGTTATTTCTATATTTGGATAGGGAATACATTGTGTTCTCATATTATTTTTCCTGCAGTGCATTATTTGCTCTGCCAGAACACATGTACTCAAGATGCTCGGCCTTGCCATAACTGAATACACTAGTTTAATTGTCACAGTGAAGACAAGCCATGGATATAAGTTCCGAGTTGGGTTCATGAACCAAGAAGATCGCTGCTTTTTTATGGCCGAACTTGGATAAACTTTCTCAAGTGTTACGGACTGAAAGTTGGCGCACGAATGTTGATGGAAATAGCAGAACCTGGTCTCATCTTCACTGCAATCTTCCACCCCGACATTGTTCCAATTGTTCATCCATGTTAGTTTTGTATCTGGTTCTTGTTTGTTGCCTCGATTACTTCTTAATCCACCTATTATGTCTAACTAATCACAATTTATCTTTAGAAGTAGCAATGAATCTCTCACGAAGATGCTACTTCTAGCTAATATTTTCTTATAATTGGTGGCACGTGTAGGTTTTTTCAGAGTTAAGCAGGCTGCTCGTTTGTTATTCTGTAGTAACTCGGCTGTTACTGATGGCACTGAAGTTGACTGGGATGACATCCACAAGTTCCTACACTTTATTGATCGTCTTGAGGTCCTTGTGGGGCGTTTCAATGGTGGAAGGCCACATGGGATATGTGTGCCACTGCTGCACTCGTTTAACAGGTCCAACTGTGTCGAGAAACTTATGGTACGAGTTGTTTTCTGTTATATATGTTGTTCATAAACTATTGCTTATACACAGTTTTACAGCTGTGATCTTCTTGAAATAGAAACTGCCCAGTTCTATTGTTCCTATACAGATGCCTGACCATGGTCGGGTCAGACTTGCGCTTGGTCACAACATGATGTTTATGTCGACCTACTCCATTCCCCTTGGAGGTGAAAAGATACTTATTCATGGGTGGTCTCAAATAATGAAGGCATGTCCATCTTGGAGAATAGGACAGAAGATTATGTTCATGCTTTTCCATGGCTCTAAAGCGAATATCCTGTTTATTGACCACATTGCGAGATGAAGCCGCTTTCAGAAGGTTGTGGATGCGCGGGGTGGTGCCTGGGCCTTGTCCTGGGGCTTGGCGGCCTCACCCTTGGTTAACTGTAGGCAAAGTGGCACTGTTCGAGGCATGCTTTGTACCGTTGAACCTGTATAAGTACTCATACTGCTTTCAGCTTTGGTTGTTAAGTGCCCCTGCTGGTTTCAGTTAAGGTTGTTAAGTACTCCTGCTGCTTTTACAGTCTGTCGTGTTTCTTCAGTCCTGTCTTCCTCTAGCCGCCAAAACCAAACCAGCGCCGGCGGGGCCGCCTGCTTCCGCCTCCCACGGATGGTTGCGCCTCAGCGCACGCATCGCCGCCCCACCGTCTCCTAAATCGTTAACGCCGACGTCCTCCGCGTGCTTTGGTGCGCTCGCCGTGGCGCCGCCCTCTCGCGTTGTCAACATGGTCAACAAACAACAGGAATCGGCAAAAGTACGTGGAGAGGATGACAGTAGGAGACCACCATGTCAGTGTATGGAAAAATAAAATGCTTCCTCCTAGTGTTTTCCTAACATCTGGGACCCACGACATTGTGAGCGTATATAGTCAATAGACAAGAGAAGAGCACAAGATCAGCTGACACCTGGGACGTAGCTGCTCGAGCAATATTTTTTTGTTATTGTTGAGACGGAGCAGGGTTTGAACTGGGCTGTGGCCCGTCTAGCCCAGGCTTATATTTTATGTTCACCATGTGACCAGCCCAGCTATTTTTTCTTTGTGAAAATGAGCCCGGTTTATTTTTTCTGAAGAATACCCAATCCGGGCCTACTTATTTTTCTACGCCCTGATGGGCTGCAACTCTTTCAAGACGCTTGCAAATCTTGAAAGTAATATGAAATGGGATGTAAATATAAAAACAGATGACAAATTGGCAATTACTTTAGAATTTCTGATTTTTTCACATTTTCAGATTCCTATTTCACTGGGCATTAACCTAATTTAAATATATCTTCAAAGTACTTTAAATCTGGCTCGACATTTTGGTATTAAAATTAGTTTGGAACCCACAGAAATATGCGAAATTGGCCCTGGACAACCAAAAAAACGACTGCAATAAATTGCATAAGAAGTTGCAATGAGCTATATATAAATTATTAAAAAAAAGAGGGAGTGGTCTGACTTGTGGGCCTGTTAAGTTGACGCGTATGCAAGATTTTTTATTTATTATATACGTCAAAAAAGATTCTAGCAGACATAACCGTTGGTTGTCAATCCAACGGCCGTTGTGTTTCTTCAATCTCTGATCTTCTTGCTCCAGCCGCCAAAGCAGCGCCGGCGGGACCGCCTGCTCCCGCCTCCCATGGCCGGCTGTGCTGCCGCGCAGGCCTCAGCGCCCCCTACTACTCCCACCGCTGGCCAGGGCATCCCTCTACTCACCCACACCCCCTGTTATTCTGCGGCGACCGCAGCCGAACCAGTGAACCCTCGTACTCCTCTCCGCGTGGGCTTCAACCGCCGCGTCTTCCCCGGCTCCGCGTCGTCCCCTTCCTAGGCCTCGCCGTCGTCCACCGCCGTGGTGCTCTCGGCGCGGCGTGGTCAATGTGGTCAACAACCGACTTCCATCGGAAGAGTACTGTACGTGGAGAGGCTGACAGCTGGGTCCACGACAGCCGCAAGGAAGTGCCTCCTTATTACGCGCAAAATAATTATTCCTCCATCTGACAGCAGGGACCATCGGACGGGCCACCAGTATTTCACGAAAAAACGTTTCCTCCTGACTGTTGGGACCCACCGGACGGGCCACCGTATTTCGCGAAAAAAACGTTCCCCCCGCTGTCAGCTCGGACCCACCGGAAGTGCCTCCTTATTACGCACAAAAAAATGAATACCCCCCTGCTAGCTAGGACCCACCTTGGTGGGAGGCTGACTTGTGGGCCTACTAAGTTGACTGGGACGGAGGCCTTTGTCAACTTTAGTCAATATGAACAATTCTAGCTCCAGTGATCGTACGATGTCCATCCAACGGACGTAGTGCTTCTTCAACCTCTGGTCTTCTTGCTCCAGCCGCTCAAAGCAGCGCCAGTCGTGCCGCATGCTCCTGCCTCACGTGGCCGGCTGTGATGCCGCGGAGGCCTCACCGCCCCCTACTACTCCCACCACTGGCTAGGCCATCCCTCTACTCACCCACACCCCCTGTTATTCTGCGGCGACGGCAGCCTCACACCGCAGCCGAACGAGTGAACCCTCATACTCCTCTACGCGTGGGCATCCACTGCCGCGTCTTCCCCGGCTCCGCGTCGTCCCCTTCCGAGGCCTCGCCGTCGTCCACCGCCCTGGTGCTCTCGGCGCGGTGTGGTCAACGTGGTCAAGGAACGACTTCCATTGGACGTGGACTGTACGTGGAGAGGCTGGCAGCTGGGTCCACGGCTACAGCAAGGAAGTGCCTCCTTATTACGCGGAAAATAATGATTCCTCCACCTGACAGCAGGGACCCACTGGACGGGCCACCGTATTTTGCGAAAAAAAACATTTCCCCCCTGACTGCTGGGACCCACCAGCTACATGTTCGCACGCAAGGAAGTGCGTCCGGGCAAAAAAATTGATTCGCCCCCTGACTGCTGGGACCCACCAGCTACATCTTCGCACACAAGGAAGTGCCTGACAGTCGGGACCCACCTGGTCAAAGCGTACGTAGCATTGTCATTCTGGTCGCGAACGTATACGTACATACTGGTGGATGTAGAGGCGCGCACGTGTCGTAGTAGAGGCGTGCACGTGTCGTAGTAGAGGCGCGCACATAGCATGTACACGTACGTACAGCGGCCAGTGTGCAAGAAAGAAAATACGGCCACGTATGTGTACATACGGGCGGGGTCTCGAACGCCTACTCGCTCATACATACGGCTACGGCTCGTGTACATGGCTGGGTCGGAACGGAGAAACAGCGTCGTCGTCGTGTTCATGGGGAGCCAACCGGCTATGTCGGAACGGAATGCGTCGTCGTGTTCATCGGGAGGGCTTGGCCGGAATAGGCGATGGAAACGAGGCCTGGCATACCGCAGAACGGAGGAAACGGCCTTGTGTTTGACCGGCCATGTTCGAAACGGGATCCTGTTCATCGGGAGGGGTCTGGCGTACCGCAAAATGGAGGAAACGGACCTCCTACGGTCGAAACGGGGGTCCTGTTGATCGGGAGGGGTGTGGCATACCGCAAAACGGACGAAACGGACTTGTGTTGGAGCGCTACGGTCGAAACGGGGGTCTTGTTCATCGGGAGGGGTGTGGCGTACCGCAAAACGGGACTCCACGGGATACTGTTCATGTCCACCGTCGACCTCCTCTAGCCTCCACGGGCTACTGTTCATCCACCGTCGACCTCCTCCAGCCTCCACGGGCTCCTGTTCATCCAGCCTCCACCGCGCGCTACTCCACGGGCTCCTGTTCAACCACCCCTCCACGGGCTCCTGTTCAACCACCCCTCCACGGGTTCCTGTTCATCCACCCCTCCACCGTCTACTGTTCACCCAGCCCTCCACGGGGTCATCCTGTTCATCCAGCCCTCCACGGGGTCCTGTTCATCCAGCCCCAACCGACTCGACCGATCGGGGTCCTATTCATCCAGAGGCAACACCACGGGGTCCTGTTCATCCACCCCCACCGCTCACTATTCATCCAAACCCCCCCTGCAACGCTCACTGTTCATCCAGTGGCAGCATCGATCGGCTTCAGTTAGCAGCAGTAGCGAAGGAATCGCTCGATCGGGTTCAGTTAACAGCCATCGATCGATCGCTCGGGTTCCGTAGCACGTAGCCTGCAGTGCAATCGCTCGGGTTCAGTTAGAGCCAACGCCTCGCACACATGAGCGTACGTGTATGAGAGAAACACGCATCGCTCGGCCCCCGACCACCCACCGTAACCGGGAACTCCCCGAAATTTTCCTCGCCTCGCTTCTACCACGGTTTTTTCCATCATGGACGGGCCAAAGAATGTCATGCAGCTACGTCTCCGGCCCGCCCAAGACGAAAAGCCCATTTTCTGTCATGATTTGTTGTCAAAGAAGTAGGAGCCCACCACATCTATGATGATACCGGGTTTTGTCACAATTATCGTCATAGAAGTGTCATAAGTATGATAGAAAAAAAATTGTTCGGCCCAAAATGTCACGAATGTGTCTTTTTTTGTAGTGGGTAGGGCCTTCACGAAGATCTGCATGCCACCACACAGGTGCTTGACTATTAGGATTAGTACCCACGTACTGCCATGTGGGAACTTGCTTTAGTTGGTGAGTTGGCCGCTGAGCTGGGGCGGCGATGGGGCGGCAAGGCCTTGCCGCCATCTTGTGGATGTTATCGGCAAGGGTCTTGCCGGGGCCTTGTGAGCACCCTCGGCAAGAGTCTTGTCGGGGCCTTGCGAGTGTCTTCTGCAAGGTGCCTTGCCGAAGCCTCGTGGGCATCCTTGGCAAGGAGCCTTGCGGTTGTCTTGTCTTCTGGTCCTCATCTAGGATTTGTAGGCTCTCTGTCTCCACAAAGATCTGGATGCCACCATGCAGACACTTCTCGAGCCTTGGTTCCAACGTCGTCGATGGTGTCGGAACTCTCAGGCTCAAGGGTGGCTGCAATGCTGGCATTGGGGTGACTTGCCCCAGCAAGGCTCTTGTCGGGGCTGCGTAGACCGCCCCGGTAAGGGTCTTGCCGGGGGAAAGCCCATCTTGTTGCTCTGTCTTCTGCGCCCTTTGTTGGAGCGCCGCTTTGGTAGTTTTGTACTTCTGCTTCCCTCCTCTGCCCTGCTATGTGTGGACGCAGGCACGGCTCTGACTGTCCGCGCACAAGTGAAGGGGTACAAAAGAAAGCCCCTACTTGTGTGCACCGACATATCATAATCAATAGCAGGAGTAGGTGTCACAAGTTAACTCAAAATAGAAGGTGAAGCAAGTGCACAGCTAGATGGCAGTTCCTTACCTCCCCTCGTAGTTGAGGGATAAATCTTGGTTCTTTCGTCTTTCAAGTTCCTCATAGTGATCAACAGATAAAAATCCCAAGTGACTCAAAGAATAGAGCTATGCTCACCGACAACGGTGCCAGAAAATAGTCTTGATAACCCACAAGTAAAGGGGATCGCAACAGTTTTCGAGGGTAGAGTATTCAACTCAAATTTATTGATTCGACACAAGGGGAGCCAAAGAATATTCTCAAGTATTAGCAGCTGAGTTGTCAATTCAACCACACCTGAAAGACTTAATATCTGCAGCAAAGTATTCAGTAGCAAAGTAGTATGGAAGTAACGGTAACGGTGACAAAAGTAACAGTAGCAGTTTTTGTAGTAATTGTAACAGTGGCAACGGAAAAGTAACTAAGCAAAGATCAATATGTGAAAAGCTCGTAGGCAATGGATCAGTGATGGATAATTATGTTGGATGCGATTCCTCATGCAACAGTTATAACATAGGGTGACACAGAACTAGCTCCAATTCATCAATGTAATGTAGGAATGTATTCCGAATATAGTCCTACGTGCTTATGGAAAAGAACTTGCATGACATCTTTTGTCCTACCCTCCCGTGGCAGCGGGGTCCTATTGGAAACTAAGGGATATTAAGGCCTCCTTTTAATAGAGTACCGGACCAAAGCATTAACACTTAGTGAATACATAAACTCCTCAAACTACTGTCATCACTGGGAGTGGTCCCGATTATTGTCACTTCGGGGTTGCCGGATCATAACACATAGTAGGTGACTATTGACTTGCAAGATAGGATCAACAACTCACATATATTCATGAAAACATAATAGGTTCAGATCTGATATCATGGCACTCGGGCCCTAGTGACAAGCGTTAAGCTTGGCAAAGTCATAGCAACATCAATCTTAGAACATAATGGATACTAGGGATCAAACCCTAACAAAACTAACTCGATTACCTGATAAATCTCATCCAACCCATCACTGTCCAGCAAGCCTACGATGGAATTACTCACACACGGCGGTGAGCATCATGAAATTGGTGATGGCGGATGGTTGATGATGACGACAGTGACGGATTCCACTCTCCGGAGCCCTGAACGGACTCCAGATCAGCCCTCCCGAGAGAGATTAGGGCTTGGCGGCGGCTCTGTATCGTAAAACGCAATGAATCCTTCTCTTTGATTTTTTCTCCCCGAACATGAATATATGGAGTTGGAGTTGAGGTCGGTGGAGTCTCAGGGGGCCCATGATGCAGGGGGCGCACCCTAGGGGGTGGGCGCGCCATACACCCTCGTGGACAGGGTGTGGGCCCCCTGATGCTTATTCTTTCGCCAATATTTTTTATTATTTCCAAAACGTGTCTTCGTGGATTTTCAGGTCATTCTGAGAACTTTTATTTCTACACAAAAATAACACCATGGCAATTCTGTTGAAAACAGCATTAGTCCAGGTTAGTTCCATTCAAATCGTGCAAGTTAGTGTCCAAAACAAGGGCAAAATTGTTTGGAAAAGTAGATACGTTGGAGATGTATCAATAAGTGATTGCCTACTTTCAAATTCAAAACAAGTGATTTTTAAATTAGGGATTAATTAGGGATTACACTGCACATGGTTTGCGAAAGCGAAACGTCTGCGATATACGTGGAGATCAGAAACGTTTCTAGGATCCACTACGTGTGCGATCAATCTCCACTGCACACACGACTTTCTCTTGAAAATTGTTTGGGTTAGGCCACCTTGCGCAAACGTTTACCACATAAAAAGTGTGTGTGATGGACAGCCTTTGCCACATAGTTTCTTCTACGCACCGTGGGTGATGTATTCAATAACGCAAACGATAAAACTATTAATATCGTGTGCAATGGCAACGCTATCACAAACGATTTAACGGGAAAAATTGTGTGTGATGTACTTGTGAACGGAAACGTTTTCCTTGGAGCGACTGTGTGGGATGTACATACGAACGGAAACGTTTAGCGGGGATTGACTGTGTGGGATGTACTTGCAACCGGAGACAATTTCGCCGTATAATTGTATTTTTTTAGCTCTACTGTATGTATTTCCGTATTTGAGTGCTCGCCGGTCACACATGACCTCATTTTGCCGAGCATGTGTGCCAGGAGGGCATATCCCCGATGGTTTCTGGGTCGTGTGGGAAGGACCACCCTATCACCCACACTCACTTGGCGATGGTTCCAAATGCCGTCGCGGAAAGGGGTTAAAAATCGTTTGTTTAGGACCGACGCGCACCAGTGTTAGGAAAGAAAATAAACTAGCATGGATAGTACAATGAAAAAGTATGAGCACTGACAACTGGCATGAGTGTGTGAACATGAATGTAATGTCGGTGAGAAATACGTACTCCCCCAAGCTTAGGCTTCTGGCCTAAGTTGGTCTATGGCCACTGCTGGCCTAGCGGATATCCAGAGTCGTAGTTGGGGTTGTACTGAGATGCAGCAGCTACTGCCTGAAGAGCTGCAGCTTGGAGGCGAGCTGCCTCCGTCCTCCTCTCGTACTCGTTCGCCTCCTCCCTGGTTATAACATATCTCCTCTTTTCCTGAAAGTTAAAGAAAGTAGGAGCAGGCAGGGCTACATGGACAGTGCACTGTCTGTCAAAGATTAGTCGATACTGGAGGGGCTGTTCATTCCTCTCAAGAAACTGATGGCGAACCATAGCATTATAATCTAGATAAGTAGGAGGTAACTCCATATCATTTTCATGTATGGGTACATCAAGATAATTAGCTACACGAGTTGCATAAATTCCACCAAACAAATCTCCACTTGTACCGTTAAGATGCAACCTTCGTGCAACAATGGCTCCCAAGTTATGTTGTTTATCACCTAATACCGCACTCGTGAGGACAGTAAGATCTGGAATACACATGTGACAAGCCTCATCTTTACCGTTAATGCATCTACCTATAAACAGAGCAAAATAATGTATGGAAGAAAAATGAATGCTCCCTATGGTAGCTTGTGTGATTTCTCTAGATTCCCCCACAGTGATACTAGCAAGAAAGTATTTATATTTAGATTTGCGAGGTTCGCTAACATTGCCCCACTGCGGGAGTTTACAAGCAGTATTAAAATCTTCTAGGTCCATGGTATATGATTTATCATAAAGATCAAATAAAACAGTGTGAGAATTGCGCGAGGATGTAAATTTAAACCTTCTCACAAAGGAATCAGTTAGGTAGTAGTATTGTGGGCACTTATCTGACACAAATCCCTCAAGATCAGCATTACGCACATATGCGTCAAATTCATCCTTGATGCCTACCCGGACCATAAACTCTTCTGACGGCCATTCACAAGGCCGCACTTGAGCTTCCCTCGATGGTTCATCATCCGGCTCACGTATCGCGAGCCTTGGTCCTTGCTTCCTGGAGGAACCACCTTGGTACATTTTCCTAAGCTTTTTTCTTTTTCTGAAAAATTTCTGAAATTTTTAGTGACTCAAAATAAAAAGTGAACTAAACTCAACAAGATTAATAGCAACTACTCCCACAAGTTTCTAGAGGCTATATCATGCATTAAAACTACTTTGGACCATATAAATTTGACGTGCAAGCTCAAGAACAGGGTCACCTTAGCAGCAAAAATTTGCAATAAATAAATCACTAGAACAAAAACTAATTGGATCATTGGAGGAGTCACATACCGAAGAACAATCTCCCCAAACAGTTTTGTGAATGGAGCTTTAGCAAGGAGATCGAAAATGGCAGCAAGATGAGCTAGAACACGGGTTTGAGCTATGGGAGGATTTTTTCTAGACGAAGACGAAGTGAGTGAGTGCTGGAATAAGTGGAGGGGGTCCACGTGGGGCCCACGAGGCAGGGGGCGCGCCCCAGGGGGGTGGGCATGCCCTGTGCCCTCGTGGCCAAATGGTGGGGCCCCCTGGTGTGTTCTCAGTGCCAGTAATTCTTAAATATTCTAAAATAAATCATACTTCATTTTCAGGACGTTTGGAGAACTTTTATTTTCAGGGTATTTTTTTATTGCAAGGATAATTCAGAAAACAGACAGAAAATACTATTTTTTCTTTATTTTAATCTAAATAACAGAAAGTAAAAGGAGGGTATAGAGAGTTGTGCTTTCTAACTTCATCCATCTAATGCTCATCAAAAGGAATCCATTAACAAGGTTGATCAAGTCTTGTTAACAAACTCTTTCCGAATAACATGAAGCCGGAGAATTTTCGAATAACACTAGGTTACCTCAACGGGGATATGCATGTCCCCAATAATAAAAATACCATATTTCTTTTTGATAGTAGGAAGAAGAAATTCAAAACCTCCAATAATAATCATTGAAGTTTTTCCAATAGAATTGATACTGTGGACTTGAGGTTGTTTCCTCAGAAAATGTACCGTATGCTCATTACCATTAACATGAAAAGTGACATTGCCTTTGTTGTAATCAATAACAGCCCCTGCAGTATTCTAAAAGGGTCTGCCAAGGATAATAGACATACTATCGTCCTCGGGAATATCAAGAATAACAAAGTTCGTTAAAATAGTAACGTTTGCAACCACAACAGGCACATCCTCACAAATACCGACAGGTATAGCAGTTGGTTTATCGGCCATTTGCAAAGATATTTCAGTAGGTGTCAACTTATTCAAATCAAGTCTACGATATAAAGAGAGAGGCATAACACTAACACCGGCTCCAAGATCACATGAAGCAGTTTTAACTTAGTTTCTTTTAATGGAGCATGGTATAGTTGGTACTCCTGGATCTCCTAGTTTCTTTGGTATTCCACCTTTAAAAGTATAATTGGCAAGCATGGTGGAAATTTCAGCTTCCGTTATCTTTCTTTTATTTGTAACAATATCTTTCATATACTTAGCATAAGGATTCATTTTAAGCATATCAGTCAAACGCATACGCAAAAAGATAGGTCTAATCATTTCAGCAAAGCGCTCAAAATCCTCATCATCCTTTTTCTTGGATGGTTTAGGGGGAAAGGCATGGGTTTCTGAACCCATGGTTCTCTTTCTTTACCGTGCTTCCTAGCAACGAAGTCTCTCTTATCATAACGTTGATTCTTTGATTGTGGGTTATCAAGATCAACAGCAGGTTCAATCTCTACGTCATTGTTATTGCTAGGATGAGCATCAATATGAACATCATCATTAACATTATCACTAGGTTCATGTTCATCACCAGATTGTGTTTCAGCATCAGAAATAGAAATATGATTGGGATTCTTAGGTGTGTCAACAACAGGTTCACTAGAGGCATGCAAAGTCCTGTCATTCTTCTTTTTCTTCTTCTTAGAAGGACTAGGTGCATCAACATTAGTTCTTTGAGAATCTTGCTCAACTGTCTTAGGGTGGCCCTCATGATACAAAGGTTCCTGAGTCATTTTACCCCCTCTAGTCATAACTCTAATAGCATTATCATTTTCCTTATTATTTAATTCATTGAGCAAATCATCTTGTGCTTTAAGCACTTATTCGACCTGAGTGGTGACCATAGAAGCATGTTTACTAATAAGTTTAAGGTCACCTTTAACTCTATACATATAATCACTCAAGTGTTCAACCATATAAGCATTACGTTTCAATTGTCTACCAACATAAGCATTGAAGTTTTCTTGCTTAACAATAAAATTATCAAACTCATCCAAGCATTGGCTAGCAGACTTATTACGAGGAATATCACCTTCATCAAATCTATAGAGAGAATTTACCTTTACTACCTGTGTCGGGTTATCAAGACCATGTATTTCTTCAATGGCTGGTAAATTCTTAACGTCTTCAACTCTAATACCCTTTTCTTTCATAGATTTCTTTGCCTCTTCCATATCTTCAGGACTGAGAAATAGAATACCCCTTTTCTTCGGAGTTGGCTTAGGAGTTGGTTCAGGAAGTGACCAGTCATTATCATTACTCAATATATTATTCAATAGCAATTCAGGTAGCTAAACAGTTCTTTTCCTGAAAACACAACCAGCACAACTATCCAGGTGGTCTCTGGAAGCATCGGTTAGTCCATTATAAAAGATATCAAGTATTTCATTTTTCTTGAGAGGATGATCAGGCAAAGCATTAAGTAATTGGAGAAGCCTCCCCCAAGCTTGTGGGAGACTCTCATCTTCAATTTGCACAAAATTATATATTTCCCTCAAGGCAGCTTGTTTCTTATGAGCGGGGAAATATTTAGCAGACAAGTAATAAATCATATCCTGGGGACTACGCACACAACCAGGAGTAAGAGAATTAAACCATGTTTTAGCATCACCCTTTAATGAGAATGGAAATAACTTAAGGATATAGTAGTAACGAATTTTTTCCTCGTGAGTGAATAGGGTGGCTATATCATTCAATTTAGTAAGATGTGCCACAACAGTTTTAGGTTCATAGCCATAAAAAGGATCAGATTCGACCAAAGTAATTAACTCAGGACCAACAGAGAAATCATAATCCTTATCAGAAATACAGATAGGTGAAGTAGAAAAAGCAGGGTCATATTTCATTCTAGCATTCAAAGACTTTTCTTTCAGCTTAAGTAACAGTTTCTTAAGATCATACCTATCTTTGCAAGCAAAAAAGTCTCTGGCAGTTTCTTCATCCATAACATAACCCTCAGGCACATCAGACAATTCATATCTAGGGGGAGAATCTACATCATCACTTTCATCAATATTATCTGTTTCAATAATTTCATTCTCTCTGACCCTAGCAAGTTATTCATCAAGAAATTCACCTAATGGCACAGTATTATCAAGCATAGAAGTAGTTTCATCATAAGCATCATGCATAGCAGAAGTGGCATCATCAATAACATGCGACATATCAGAATTAATAGCAGGAGTAGGTGTCGCAAGTTTACTCAAAACAGAAGGAGAATCAAGTGCAGAGCTAGATGGCAATTCCTTACCTCCCCTCGTAGTTGAGGGAAAAATCTTAGTTCTTTTGTCTTTCAAGCTCCTCATAGTGATCAGCAGATATAAATCCCAAGTGACTTAAAGAATAGAGCTATGCTCCCCGGCAACAGCGCCAGAAAATAGTCTTGATAGCCCACAAGTATAGGGGATCGCTACAGTCTTTTAGGGTAGAGTATTCAACCCAAATTTATTGATTCGACACAAGGGGATCCAAAGAATATTCTCAAGTATTAGTAGCTAAGTTGTCAATTCAATCACACCTGAAAGACTTAATATCTGCAGCAAAGTGTTTAGTAGCAAAATAGTATGGAAGTAACGGTAACGGTGGCAAAAGTAATAGTAGCAGTTTTTGTAGTAATCATAACAGTGGCAACGGAAAAGTAACTAAGCAAAGATCAATATGTGAAAAGCTCATAGGCAATGAATCAATGATGGATAATTATGTCGGATGCAATTCCTCATGCAACAGTTATAACATAGGGTGATACAGAACTAGCTCCAATTCATCAATGTAATGTAGGCATGTATTCCGAATATAGTCATACGTGCTTATGGAAAAGAACTTGCATGACATCTTTTGTCCTACCCTCCCGTGGCAGCGGGGTCCTATTGGAAACTAAGGGATATTCAGGCCTCCTTTTAATAGAGTACCAAACCAAAGCATTAACACTTAGTGAATGCATGAACTCCTCAAACTACGGTCATCACCGGGAGTGGTCCCGATTATTGTCACTTCAGGGTTGCCGGATCATAACACATAGTAGGTGACTATTAACTTGCAAAATAGGATCAAGAACTCACATATATTCATGAAAACATAATAGGTTCAGATCTGAAATCATGGCACTCGGGCCCTAGTGACAAGCATTAAGCAGAGCAAAGTCATAGCAACATCAATCTTAGAACATAATGGATACTAGGGATCAAACCCTAACAAAACTAACTTGATTACATGGTAAATCTCCTCCAACCCATCACCGTCCAGCAAGCCTACGATGGGATTACTCACGCACGGCGGTGAGCTGTCACGACCGGTTTTCCAATAAAACATTTATTGAGAAACCGACCCTTTTATCTGACCAGTATAGAAGAATCCTTCTTACTGGTAGACAAATCCTTGATACAGAAATCCAGAAGTACTAAATATTATACAGGGTTGAGCTGAGGCTGCTCAACAAATTTATTACAAGCACGCCGGTATTATACATAAAGGCGGATATGACACAAGGGGTATGGTGGCATAACTACAGACTCGTAATAAAAGTGGTGGTGGATATGTCACAGCGAAGTGGGTGACATGACTCCTAAATCTTATAGCTCATCGAGCGTCGGAGTGAGGCTCGAGGACTTTTATTCTGGGTAGCGGAAGCGTATATAATACAGGTGACCAAATCCAGGATCGCACGGGACTGACTGGGACTCCTCTAGGCGTCGGACTCGCTATCGAACTCTTCATCCATAAGATCGCCTTCGTCAACATCTGGCCAAATCAACAAGTCAGGTGAGTACTACGAAAGTACTCGCAACACAGTTTGGACATAAGATATAACAAATGCAAACATGATGCACATGAGCAGATTAGTAATGCGCACTCAGATAATAAAATTTTGCACTGCATGACAAGTAAAAAGGAAGTCAGGCGGTAGTCCTCCCGAAATCCCAACGAAATATTGAAGACCAATCGAGTGTCTGAAATGACGCCTCGAAAGGGTAAAAATAAATTAACAATGTCGTAGTCGGGCGTCAGGGCGACACCACATAAAGGGCTTATATTGAAATATAAACGACAGTGCGTGCCACAGTCGGACGTCTGAGCGACATCACATAAAGGGCTTATATCAAAAGTAACTAACAAGAGTGCCACAGTCGGACGTCTGAGCGACATCACATAAAGGGCTTATATCCAAAGTAAATAACAAGAGTGCCACAATCGGACGTCTGAGCGACATCACATAAAGGGCTTATATCAAAAGTAACTAACAAGAGTGCCACAGTCGGACGTCTGAGCGACATCACATAAAGGGCTTATATCCAAAGTAAATAACAAGAGTGCCACAGCGGACGTCTGAGCGACATCACATAAAGGGCTTATATCAAAAGTAAATAACAAGAGTGCCACAGTCGGACGTCTGAGCGACATCACATAAAGGGCTTATATTTCATTATTTGAAATTCAAGTAGCTCATGAATTTAAATCATCTCAAGGAAATATTCAGGTACGTAATAATAAAATGGTTAGTCCATCCATAGGAATAACATTCGACCTGGTTTACCACTCATGTTTGTTCACCGGGGATTTTCACTGAGACTGACACAGAGACTGACGCTGAGACTGACATGGATGCTGATATGTTGACCAAGGTCCTTGACCATGGACACAATTACTCGGAAAGGTTTTGACTCTGCAGAGTTTGTACTTTTAACCACGGCCAACAGATTTCAGTAGTCACAAGGGACTAGTTCCGTTTACGGTGTTTTAGGAGAAACACATCCAACCAGTACACACCCATTCCACATTCCGCTGCCAGGGATCACCCTAGGCAACGTTCAAGAAAAACCTTGAGACGGGGAGGCTACAACCTCGCGTAGCATGGGATCAAATTTATATCGCGCGCTCTAAGGGGTGCCCCCCTCTCGGTCCCAACCAGAAACACCCATGCCCCCTGGCCGGATGACTGGCTTTAATCCAGGGCCATGGAACCCTCATCCCGGCCCCTCTATTTGGTGTGTACAAGGTAAGAGGTTTGCAACTTACTAAACCGTATCCATTACAGAAAACATGTGGCAGCACGAAAAGGGAAATTGAACGGTAACGTGGCTCGTCCACGTTAACGTCGGAGTTTAACGGTTGACATAAGACCGGCATGCTTCAACAATACCATCTTACTACCTCTCATGTCACCACATGATCAGGTTATCTCCCATCAAAGGATCACATCGAGTTTCGAAGCATACTGGTAGTTGCCTTACATGCAACATAACACCACTGATGCCCACATAAACATGCCATGCACAAACTTTTCAAGCAAACATGCAAAACACTCATCATATCAAAGGTTCAAACATGCTTGCCTGGTTCGGAGAAGTCGGAGCCTAGCTCGGCGAAGTTCGCGGTTCCGTCACCTCCTCCGGTATCTACGGTATAAAGAAACCGTATACTAACGTGAATACCGTGTGTGTATAAAAATTATTCCAAAATTTTCCAAATAAATACTATAAAAAGACTAGACAAAAATATAAGACTGACAAAAAAAGAATCAATCAAAAAGCATCTTTTGTTTAAAAGATATAAGGGTTTTAGTCCAAGGACTAATCTGTGATGAAACAGAAAAGAACCAGGGGTTAGTTTGAAAAAGCAGAAAACGCTTCGGTAGGAAATACGCCAGCCCAAAAGGAAAACGCACTTTGCCCGAAGGCGCCTTCAGAAAACGATTCGAATAAGAGAGAGAGAGAGAGAGAGAGAGGCTGACGGGGGGGTCCCACCCGTCAGGTTCAAACTTCGAACAGAGCTCGCTGGCGCCCGAGGGCTGCGGTGGTCGCCGGCGTTGATCCACGGCGAGGTAGGGGGATCGGAGGGTACCTACGGGTTCACCGTGTCCTTCCGCGTCGGTGGGTGGTGGACTTGGTCGTCGGCGAGCACCACGTCGACGGCGGCCTTATCTCCGGCGGACGGCGGTTCGGGCAAGGATGAAACTCTCCGGCGGGGGCCGCAAACTTCAAATTAGGGCGCTGGTTAGAGAGGTGGATGCACTAGGAGGCTACTGGCATGGCTTGAGAGGTGGGGGTGCACGCACTTGAGCGAATTTTGCCGGATCCCAAAGCGGGTCGTGGCGGCCGGAGTCGGGGAAGAAAGCCCCCCCCCCCCCCCCGAGGTCTCTCCAGTGGCTGGGCGTGGTTCTGGTGGGGTGGAGTTATGGCGAGTGGTCGAGATCAAGCTCGGGGCCTCCTTTTATAGCCGACTCGAGGCGGTTGCCGTGAACGGATAACGCCGGCGGGCAATTACGGCGAGGCAGTGGTCGGGCAGGAGGTTTAGGGGGTTGGGCATCATCGTGATGGTCCACTGGTACCGTTTCTTAGTTGAAAACTTGGTCGGACTGGGGTGATACTCCAGCCCTCGACGGAACGGCCGTACGGGCACGTCGGCGGCAGGGAGCGCGCTCCGTGCCTTCCAGTTCACGACGATGGGTCTGCAGCGCGCACAGGGAAGGGGACGGCCACGCGGTGGCCTCTGGTGGCTTGGGCGGTGCTGGACGGCGCCGTCCCTCACTGCGCCTCTCTGGCAGCCGCAGCGGGTGCTGCTGCCGTCGTTCACGGGGCGATGCACCTCTGCCAGCTCGCCGCCGACGCCCGCAACCTTCCAGGCGACCGTGCGGCACGGTGGATAAGAAGGAGGAACAGGGAGCAAGGCGCCACTGCAGCTACTGGCGAGATCGACGTGAGGTTCTGAAGAAAACGACACTGGCACCTGAAACTGTTTCTCTGAAACTCTGAACCTTGACAGGAACAGTGCATGCCAGGTGTTCGACAATATGTTTTGGGCACGAGGAAAAAATTTCTGGAGCTGGGACTTGGTGAGGTGACCTCTTGATGCATCTAGAGGCTGCCTGATTTTTCTCAGATTTTTAGGAGAAGAAAACAAATGAATTTCACCAAAATTGGCAAATATGGCCCAAACTTGCAGCAAGCATATTTTGAAAATTTTGAACTGTGGACCAGTGGATCTTCATGGATCTTGGTTGAGGGTCCTAAGGACTAGCCAGGGAAACTTGTTTGGAGGCAAAACTCAAAGGAAATCTAGTGGTTCCTTTGTAAACCTCTAAGGGCCAAAATAGGGGACAAAAAAGATTTTTTGATTAAAAATAAATGGAGATAAAATCATGGGGGAGTTAAACTTGCTGGATTTGAAGCTTGACTTGACACAAAGTGGGAAGATGGCCTTTGGGAGGGGGATTTCAACTTAGGTCATGGCAAGAGGTAAATTTTGGAAGGGAAAGGATCACCCCATAAGCCATAGGGCTATTTTTAAAAGAAAAGATTTTTTAAAAATTTTCCCAATGAAAAACATTTGTGTTGAGTCAACACAAGGTGAAAACCCTCAAGACCAAAGATCAAGTTTTGGATGAACCTAAAGAAAATACTTGTCATCAGAGAAATTTTTTTGAGAAGGAGAGTCCTTAGGAAAAGAAAATTTAGATAACCTCCTTCAAATCAAATAAAGAATTTGATAAAACCAAATAAAATTTTTGGGTGTCCCATGAGCATCATGAAATTGGTGATGGAGGATGGTTGATGATGACGACGGCGACGGATTCCCCTCTCCGGAGCCCTGAACGGACTCTAGATCAGCACTCCCGAGGAAGATTAGGGCTTGGCGTCGGCTCCGTATCGTAAAACACGATGAATCCTTCTCTTTGATTATTTTCTCCCCGAACGTGAATATATGGAGTTGGGGTTGAGGTCGGTGGAGTCCCAGGGGGCCCATGAGGTAGGGGGCGCGCCCTGCACCCTCATGGATAGGGTGTGGGCCACCTGATGCTGATTTTTTCGCCAGTTTATTAATTCCAAAACGTGTCTCCGTGGATTTTCAGGTCATTCCAAGAACTTTTATTTCTGCACAAAAATAACACCATGGCATTTCTGCTGAAAACAGCGTCAGTGCGGGTTAGTTCCATTCAAATCATGCAAGTTGGAGTCCAAAACAAGGCAAAAGTGTTTGGAAAAGTAGATACGTTGGAGACATATCACGCACCGCTTCAGCAGTTTGTGCAGCCAACTTTGGTCCACACATCCGAGCAGCCAAGGAGTAAAATACTAAATCTTTATGGCACGAAGGAACTGGGCATCAGAGCAACTACGTGCTCTGGAGTCCGGGTCCCTGATATTTTTCCGCTGCATCGGCTCGCCAGTGCAGGGCACTGGTGCGAGATGTAGCAACAGTTGTCTTTACCCCAATTTTGGCATACATAGTGGACGGCCTTAATGCTATTAGTTCTATGTTACTAAATTTGTGCATGTACACTACGTCTCCAATGTATCTATAATTTTTTATTGTTCCATGCTATTTTATTATCAATCTTGGATGTTTTATAATCATTTTATAGTCATTTTATATCATTTTTTGGTACTAACCTATTGACATAGTGCCAAGTGCCAGTTGCTACTTTCTGCATGTTTTTTCCATCGCAGGAAATCAATATCAGACGGAGTCCAAATGCAACAAAACTTCACCAAGAATTTTTATGGACCAGAAGGAACGTAATGGGCCCTGGCTGTGCCTGGGGGGTGCCCCGAGGGGGGCACAACCCACCAGGGCGCTAGGAGGCCCAGGCGCGCCCTGGTGGGTTGTGCCCACCTCGGGTGCCCCCGGACCACCTCTTTGCTCTATAAATACCCCAATATTCCAGAAACCCTAGAGGAGTCGACGAAATATTCATCCAGCCGCCGCAGAGTCCAAAACCACCAGATCCAATCTAGACACCATCTCGGATGGGGTTCACCACCTCCATTGGTGCCTCTCCGATGATGCGTGAGTAGTTCTTTGTAGACCTTCGAGTCCGTAGTTAGTAGCTAGATGGCTTTCTCTCTCGCTAAATTCTCAATACAATGGTCTCTTGGAGATCCATATGATGTAACTCTTTTGCGGTGTGTTTGTTGGGATCTGATGAACTTTGAGTTTATGATCAGTTATATCTTTTTATATCCATGAAAGTTGTTTGAGTTTCTTTGATCTCTTATATGCATGATCTCTTATAGCCTCGTATTTCTTCTCTGATATTTGGGTTTTGTTTGGCCAACTTGATCTATTTATCTTGCAATGGGAAGAGGTGCCCGGTAGTGGGTTCGATCTTACGGTGCTTGATCCCGGTGACAGAAAGGGAAATGACACGTATGTATCATTGCTACTAAGGATAAAACGATGGGGTCTATCTCTACATAGATAGATCTTGTCTACATCATGTCATCGTTCTTATTGCATTACTCCGTTTTTCCATGAACTTAATACACTAGATGCATGCTGGATAGCGGTCGATGTGTGGAGTAATAGTAGTAGATGCAGGCAGGAGTCGGTCTACTAATCTTGGACGTGATGCCTATGTAATGATCATTGCCTGGATATCGTAATAATTATTTGAAGTTCTATCAATTGCCCAACAGTAATTTGTTTATCCACCGTTTTCTATTTTTCTCGAGAGAAGCCACTAGTGAAATCTACGGCCCCCGGGTCTTCTTTCTCATATTTGCCTTTGCGATCTACTTTTTCCTTGCATTTATTTTCAGATCTATTAAAATAAAAATACAAAAATACTTTGTTGCACTTTATTTTATTTGCGATCTGTTTATTCAATCTATTACAACTTTCTCCCGTTAGCACGCAATTTCTGGCGCCGTACCCCGAAAGGGATTGACAACCCCTTTAACACGTCGGGTTGCGAGGTGTTGTTATTTGTGTGCAGGGGCTGTTTACGTTGTGTTGCTTGGTTCTCCTACTAGTTCGATAACCTTGGTTTCATATCTGAGGGAAATACCTACCGCCGCTGTGTTGCATCATCCCTTCCTCTTTGGGGAAATACCCACGTAGCTTCAAGCGACATCATACACACCTGTTAGTATCAATTTGCTGCCATCCAAACACTGTCGCTATGTTGTTGCAGTTATATTTACCTTCCTCATAAAATGTTCAATTTGTTATTTATTGTACATGAGTAAGAACTTGTAGCGTTGTTGCAGTTAATTATAGCTTCTGATGTTCCAGAATTTGGTTATTGTCTCAGTAGCAATTAATTCATTTGCACATTGATCTTTTTGAGAGGATATGTCATAATTAACATGTTTCTTTAGTTTTTCAAAATAAGCATTGGTGATTTTCTATGTTGCTATAAACCTATTTCCCTACAATTGTTACTGATCTTGTTTTAAATATTATAGGATGAAAGGAAGTGTTCTTACTTGGAGTGGGTTAATCAAGAGTGGCCACAGTCTTTGAAGATGTGCCTAGCGAAGCTCTGGAGCATGTATGAGGAAGAGAACAGACGTAGGCTTAGAAAAACTATTCTCAACGCTGAAGAATATTTGAAGATGCGGGATAAAAAGTTGAAGGTGGAGAATGAGCTCAGATTTTTTAAATCAGACTTTGCTAAGATGGTGTTGGCGAAGGAGGAGGCACTTTCCCAGTTGGCTCGTGCAAAACAGGTTCTAACTGAACTGAAAGCAGAGGTGGATAAGACGAGCCTGGATGATCTCGATTAGGGAAAGGAATATATTGTTCTTATGAAGTTGAACTAGCTATATGTTGTACTCTGTTGTTTTCATGTAGCTATCGTACTGTGATGTTATAATATATTTATGTGCCTAATATGAAATTGGTAAACAACTGTTCGATATGAAATGTGAATTTGCGTAATACTGGAATTATTAATTGTAAACTAATAAACCTGCTAAATGTCTCGTGGAACTTTGCAAACGGTTCTAGCAGTAAAAGCGCTTGTGATGGATAGCCCAATGCCACACAGTTTTCTTCATCAAATCGTGTGTGATGTCGTTGATAAAAGGAAACAGTTAACCAAGGCAGAGCGTGTGTGATAGTTACACCTTTCATACACGAGCCTACACATAAAACTGTGTGGGATGTACATACGAACAGAAACGTTTTCCCTGGATTGACTATGTTGGATGTACATAAGAACGGAAACATATTCCTTGGATTGACTGTGTGTGATACATATAACGGAAATGTTTTCCCTGGATTGACTGTGTGGGATGTACATAAGAACGGAAACGTATTCCTTGGGTTGACTGTGTGTGATATACATACCTACGGAAATGTTTTTCTGGGATTCACTGTGTGGGATGTACATACCTACGGAAATGTTTTTCTGGGATTCACCGTGTGGGATGTACATACCTACGAAAATGATTGGGTTTCGATGCCTCGCCCGATCGCATAGGAGCTCATTTGGTGTCCCAGGAGGGCCTATCCCCGACGATTTCTGGGTCATGTGGGAAGGACCCCCCCTATTGCCCACACTCACTTGGCGAAGGTTCCAAATGCCGTCGCGAAAAAGGGTTAAAAACGTTTGTATAGCACCGACGCGTACTATTGGTTGATTACTATATATGGTCTATTTGGTGGAAGATTATATGTTCAGATCCATTATGCTATTTAATACCACTCTGATCTTGAGCATGTTTATCACTTGTGAGTAGTTACTTTTGTTCTTGAGGTCACGGGAGAAATCATGTTGCAAGTAATCATGTGAACTTGATATGTGTTTGATATTTTGATGGTATGTATGTTGTGATTCCCTTAGTGGTGTCATGTGAACGTCAACTACATGACACTTCACCATATTTGGGCCTAAAGGAATGCATTGTGGAGTAGTTACTAGATGATGGGTTGCGAGAGTGACAGAAGCTTAAACCCTAGTTTATGCACTATTCCGTAAGGGGCCGATAGGATCCAAAAGTTTAATGCTATGGTTAGACTTTATTCTTAATACTTTTCTCGTAATTGCGGATGCTTGCGAGGGGGTTAATCATAAGTAGGAGGTTTATTCAAGTAAGAACATCACCTAAGGACCGGTCCACCCACATATCAAATTATAAGAGTAGCGAACACGAATCGAATCAACATGATGAAAGTGACTAGATGAAATTCCCGTGTACCCTCAAGAATGCTTTGCTTATTATAAGAGACCATTTTGGCCTGTCCTTTGCCTCAAAAGGATTGGGCTACCTTGCTGCAGTTTTGTTACTGCTATCGTTACTTGCTCGTTATAAATTATCTTGCTATCAAACTACTCTGTTACTTCCAATTTTAGCACTTGTAAACATTACCTTGCTAAAACCACTTGTAATTTCCTTCTGCTCCTCGTTGGGTTCGACACTCTTACTTATCAAAAAGGCTACAATTGATCCCATATACTTGTGGGTCATCAGAGCATGGTGTTGCTCCCGGGCTCTGTCGTTCCCTGTCGCGCCAGGCTTGGTATCCGTCCCATCCAGCGGGCGTGTGTCCTCAAGATCTGTAAATGGATCTTGTATCTGCCATCCTGGCGTTTAAGTCATTCTACAGATCATATGGATCCTTTGGCTGCACTGGCTCCTTGGCCGACCGGCGAGGGAGCATAGGTGGGTTTTAGGCCTCTCAAGCCGTCCTGTCCCGTCCTTGAGGGAGGTTGTCGGGCTGGTTTGCCTGAGTATGTCTGGGGGTATGGATTTCGAGGCCTCATCGTCAAATTGCGGAAGCAAGTGTCGCCGTGGGTAGCTTTTGTTTTGATCCTGCCGCTGATTGTCGAAGCCCTCTTCGGCTGCTAAGACCATCGTCCACCTGTCGTTAAGGGTAT
This sequence comes from Aegilops tauschii subsp. strangulata, assembly GCF_002575655.3. Lineage (NCBI taxonomy): Eukaryota > Viridiplantae > Streptophyta > Magnoliopsida > Poales > Poaceae > Aegilops > Aegilops tauschii. The sequence goes on along the minus strand of NC_053037.3, from coordinate 26,754,532 downwards.
TCTGCTCAACCTTTAACTACCGTTGTTTCTTCTTTAGGCTTCGGACGGTGACTACGAGTTGCCGCTTGAACTGTTCCTGATCCAGAGGGTCCTCGGGGATGATGAAATTCTCGGGTCCGAGGCTATCCTCCTCTTCAGAAGGAGGAAGGTAGTTGCTGTCCTCGGAATCACCGGGGTCCTCAGGGTTATCCTGGTCCTCATCCCGTTCAAAAGTGTCATGGTGATGTTCGGGGGCAACGTGGTCACCGAGCTCCTCCATGTTGTCCGGAGTATGGTTATCTCTGGTGCCATTTGTATCCGTGTTGCTTTCCTTGCTTTTTCGCCCCATGGATCGCCTGCACTAGCGCCGGCGTTTGAGCGGTTCCTCACCGGGTTTATCACCATCCTTTCTGGGGGTGCCATCGTCATTCTTTCTGGGGGTGTCCACCATGTAAACATCATAGGTGGAGGTGGCGGTCCACCTTCCAGTGGTGGGAGTGGCAAGGGAGGGAGCAGCATAGGTCGTGGCGTCGATATCTTCATCCATCTCGCCAGCCTCCTCGGAGGCGTAGTCGAGCATGTCGGTTAAATCCTCGATAGTGGCTACTAAGTGGGTGGTGGGTGGGACGCAAAATTCCCCGCGGCTGGCCCCAAGTCCGATCTGATCATAGATCGAGGGCGGGCCATCCGTGATGCTCATCATATGGATCCGATCTAACGCCTCGTTTAACAGCAAGAGGTCAGCCGGATTCATATTCTGACCTCTTTTGGAGTTAACCTACGGTATGCCTGCATAGGGGGTGCGTTCGGCCAAGGCTGGCCCCGGGTCCTCGGACGCTGAGACCGGATCCAATCTCAAAGCCAGATCCGAGATAGAGGCTGACCCGGAGATGGGATTAGGGAGGAGGTTCGAAGTTGAGGCTTCGGGATTACTAGGCCCCTCAGGTAAAGCTGAGAACCCAGTAAAGATTAGATCACCCCGAGCATCGGCGACGTACTCCATGTTGTCGAACCTGATTTCTTGCTCAGGGGCAAAACTGTCGATCTGGTCAAGGTGACCGGTCGGGTTGGCGTGTAGAACGATGCCGCCAAACGCGGAGAGTTGGCCGGGCATGAAGACGTCCCCGGTGTAGATGCCATCGCCGATGACTAAGTGAGTCATTGATCTTCTGACGATACTACAACGGAACTCTCAATGAAAGCACCAATTTCGGTGTCAAAACCGACCCTACGTCCCGCTTGGCTGTATTGATGTCTTTGTATGATAATTACAGAGTTGATCTACCATGAGATTGGATGAACAAAACCCTAGGTGGGTATAGTGATAATGGTCCTCCCTCCGTACGGACCAACCTTCTGGTTTATATAGACATCAGGAGTACATAGGGTTACATATGCTCGGTTACCATCAGGGGATAAACATGTCGGTTACGCTAACTAGACTTGGAGGATACGCCAAGTCTTCGGTGGTTTCCTTCTGGAGCAAGGGGTCGCCTATAGTCCGGCCTTCCATTGATGAATCAAGAGCGGCCCGCCAGTCCGGCCCATGAGAGATAGGCCGGCAGCCCGAGGACCCCTTAGTCCGGGACACCCTCATTGGGTACAAGTATTTTCTTTTATGTGTGCAGGTGCTGTATACAAGGCTTTGTGTGATTCTCCTACTGGATTGATAACATTGGTTCTTAATTGAGGGAAATACTTATCTCTATTGTATTGCGTCATCCTCTCCTATTTGTGGGAATCCCAACGCAGCTCACAAGTAGCAAAGCGTTAGATTTACTTCTTGCAGCCTCTGTACTCAAGCCATTGGGCTGGACATATGTTTCTTTCTATTTTGATTGCAAAACTCTAATCGAAGCAGTGGAAGTGAGGAACCTTCTTACCAAATCTGGACGTTTGAGAATCTAGACTTGCTGATTTCTTCAACGCCATTTCTAGTCTAAGCTCTTTCAAATTACTTCACATCCCTAGATCCCAAAATTCTCTCACGCATGCTCTAGCAAAGAAAGCTCTTTCAAACAGATCTTTTTCTTTCTTGCTCTTTCCTGTGTAGCAAGGTCTCTAGATGTAAGTATAAAAGGGCTTTGGAAGCCATATGTTTTCCCTTGGGGAAAATTATGTTTGTACACTGTCTTGGATGCTAATGAATAAAGTTAGCCTTCGTCGAGGGCTGCAATTTGACCAAAAAAACTTAGAAGATAGGGGACACTCTGTAGATGTAAATTCAAAGACTAGTAAAAAAATCAAGACGTCTCTACAAAATTCAGTCAATTCATATGCAGAAACCACCACGTTTTTATAGGGGAATAAAGCAAAATAAAACAAAAGGAGAAAAGAAAAAGAAACATCATTTTTAAATTGTTACGGATATTTATGTTACTATATGTCATAAAAAAATATGCGAACAAGTTGTTACATTTTCATAATCATTTCTATAAATGTCACGACCATTTTTTTTGAATGGTTACAAAATTCTAATATACATCATTAACTTTTTAAAAACTGCACAAACAGTTTTTTTAAATGGTCATAAAGTTTTAACATATGTCATGGACATTTTTGTAAAATTGCACAAACCATTTTTTATACTTCAATGAACATTTTTAAAACATGTGAACATTTCTGTAAATGTTGCAAACAAATTTAATAATTACAAACACTATTTTATAAGACATGAACATTTTTTTATAAATTGCTTGAAATAATTTTTTGTGTCTCATGAAGATGTTATAAATGAATAACTCGTAATATTTGTGAACATTTTTTTAATAGTACCAACATTAATTAAAATGTCATGAGTAAATTTATTTATTTTGAGCCTCAGTTACTTGAGCTTTAGTATTGATATATATAAATAATTTGTATAAACGTCTGAATATATTTTAAGTGTATAATGACATTTTATTAAAAATGTGTGAACACTTCTTTTAAAAATACAGGAATAAACCGTAGGTTCCTTAGAAGCTAAGCAAGCGATCATTCTCGCCAGCAATGAGTACCAAGATCCATTTCAGCAAAATCTTTCATCCTCAAACAAGTGGCCAAGTTGAAAGGGTCAATCAAATCCTCGAAGACATGCTTGGATCGTGTGTCATCCCTTTCGGTATGAAGTGGGAAGATTGCCTTCCGTTTGCCGAGTTCTCCTACAACAACTTCCAAGCAAGTTCGGGCAAGGCCCATTTCAAAATTCTGTATGGCAGAAAGTGTTGTACTCCTCTCAACTGGTCAGAAACCGGTGAGCGCCAACTTCTCAGCAATGACTTGATCACAGAAGCTAAACAGATGTGTAGAGTCATCCGTGAGAACCTCAAAGCTGCGCAATCACGCCAGAAAAGCTACTACGATAGCAAGCACCGTGACTTGGCTTTCGAGATTGGAGACCATGTCTATCTCTGAGTCTCCCCCATGAAGGGCACTCAACGTTTCGGTATCAAAGGGAAGCTAGCCCCAAGATATGTGGGTCCTTCCAAAATTGTTGGCAAAAGAGGCAATCTTGCCTACCAACTTGAGCTACCTTCCAACTTCTCAAATGTGCACGATGTGTTTCACGTGTCACAACTTCGCAAGCGCTTCAAGACGCCCGAGCACACTATCGACTTCAAAGAGATTGACCTCCAAGAAGACTTATCCCATCGTGAGCATCCTGTTGTCATTCTCGAAGAAACCGAGCGCAAAACTCGCAACAAGTCTATCAAGTTCCTCAAAGTTAAGTGGTCACATCATTCCGACCGAGAAGCAACTTGCGAACGTGAGGATCATCTCTGTTCCGAATATCCCGATTTCTTTCGTTCCTAGATCTCGGGATGAGATCCTCTTGTACTGGAGGAGAGTTGTAACACCCCAAATGTAACCCTTCCCATTTTGTAACCTATCCAACCTTTGTCATGATCTATTTCCATGTGGGTTCTATCATTTATGGCTTCATCATCTTGTTTTGCTTTGTTGTTTTTACTTGTTGCATTGCCATGCCCTTGATTGTCATATTGCATTTGGTCATTCATGTGTTGTCATGATCATCATGTGCATTGTGTTGTTCATCTTGTGGCTACTTGCTCTATGTATGCTGTTGATGTTCAACACCCCTTTGCTACCTCTCTCAACCTATCATGCACCCTCACCTTCTTCTTCGTTTACTTCTTTATGCTAGTGACATTTTATTGGACTCAATTAATTTTTTTCCTGCAAATATTAGACCATGTCCTTAACCTCACTGCCAAATTTCATCTCTTTCGAAGTTGTTTTGGTTGGACTAAAAATTCACTCAAGTTTGAATCAAATTCAAACTTGTTTAACTTTTATGTCTCTAAAAATTGCCAAGCCAATTTTATTAAATTTATAATATTCCAGGAGTTCAGGAATATCCTCACTTCTCTCAAATTCGTCTCCACACTCCCTGTGTGTTTCTTTTCTTTTCTGTTTGAAGAAAATAGTAAAAGAAAAAATAAACGCAGCAGCAGCGCAGACCAGCACCACAGCCACCTGGGCCTCCTCCCTCCCGGACCGGCCCCGCAGCACCCCCCTCTCACCTGCGCCCGTGCTCCTTTCCACGTGGATGTCCGCGCCGGACCCACTGCCAGCGACCCACACGCCTGTTCTTCCTCCTCCTCGGTTCGCTCCCCTCTCACAGTAAAAACGGCCGCGCCAGGGGCACATTGGCCACCGTGGACACGGCACCGCGCCCGCTCCTCCGGATAAAACCCGCAGCCTCCGCCCTAGGGTTCCCCCATCCTCTTCCTTCCCTCCTCCGCCGCCGCGAGGAGGTAAGACGCGGCCCACGTGGCTGCTTCCCCGCCATGGCCGCTGCGGCCACGAGCTCGCTGCCGGCCTAGCCCTCCGCCGTGGCCTCCCCTCCGTCGACCAGTCGCTGGAGATCGCTGCCCGGGATCCATTCTGACGTCGAGCCGCGCCCAAGGATCGTCAAGTCCGGCTACCTCCCCGTCGTCCTCTTCCTCCCCTGCTTCACGGTCAGATCAGCGCCGGAGTTCAGCTAGTCGCCGCAGTTACTGCAGCAACTCCCCGTCCGCATCGTTTTGTCCTAGGTGAGGGAGGTATATCCCTATTCTTCCCCGTCCATCCTCGCCTCCATTCGCTCCGCGTAGACCACGATCTGCCCATGCCATCACCGCGTTCCCCGTGCTCTGGCAGAGTTCGTTTTATTTTGTCGTTGTTGTAGTTATTTCTGCTGTGACTCGCTCATGCACCTGCACCGCGGCCAGACCGCAGCGCCCCGCAGCTCACCCACGCGCACGCACGCGCTCGAGCGCAAGCCCCATGGCCTCCGCCGAAGCATCTGAGGCAAGCACGAGCTCGCCCTCGAGAGACCCCGCGCGCGCATGTTCCATTGTAGCGCCGCTTGCACGCACCACACCGCCTCCCAATCCCGCACCCCCGCCCGTGCTCCACTGTTCCGTTGGTTGCCGGCACGGCACCGTGCCATCTTCCTGTACGCGGTGAAGAACAGGGCTCGGCCTTCTGGCACTGGTTCAAAAACGTCAGGCGCCCTTCACATCACAAACACCATTTTAGCTAAGTGGTCAGCTCTCCTCTGTGATACCCAGGAGACCAGGGATCGAATCCCAGGATCTGCAATTTTGGGTGAGGGGTGCTGCCTCGCCATTCAACTTGTTTTCGCAGCTTGGGTCACATGGTTCCCTGTTTGGGAGTTACTTTCCTGTTTGACTGCTTAATTCAGGGGTCGCTTAACTAAAACTCTACTTCTTGTAGCCTTTCAAATCTCTTTTTCATGATGTAGCATATTGTCTCCTTACCATGCAATTAGAATTAATTACATAAATTCCCTTGATCTGCTAGCATTTGATTTTCATAACTGTTTTTGGTGAACTATACGCCAAGTCTCTGGCTTGTGATATTTGTTTGTTGGACAGTTAATCAGCTGCTCCTTATGTACCCTTAGGTTTGGAAATCTCTCATTTCAGAAGGGTACTGATTGTCTATTGTCGTACAGTTGCAGTACAAAGGTTTTCTCGATCACCTGCGATTTGAGTTGCACACATTCTCCTCTTAGGTTTTGAACTAGCTTTGTTTGAGAGTTAGAAATTCAATCTGGAATTTATTTCTGAAATAGATATCAAACTGACAAGTAACTTTTTGCAATGGTTTGACCCTTGTTGTTGTAAGATTTAACACCCATTCCTATTCTAGAATTAGATATCAAATTGATTAGTTGTATGCTCATATTCATTATACTCGTCCATTGTTTTGTTTCCAAATGGTGTGGCAAGCCCCAAAATTCCTACAAAACTGAAATATTCACCTAGCAGTGATACCGATATGCATGATCACTGTTGTTTGATTTGGCTTAAATTTTTACTCATGCTCTTTTTAGACAAACCTCTTTTTGGCCCCCTTTTGTTAGAATCATGTTGCTCTTGGTGCAATCACTTTGCTTCATAGCATTGCTGCTTGTGTAGTCTAGGGATAAGGTTGCAGCCAGTACAGATTTGCTTTGTTTTTTTGTCTCAAACATGGCACTTTTGTTTCCTTCGCTTAGAATCCTTTCAGGAATCTAGTTTTCTGTAACTATGATGGTTTTGCTCTTCAGTAACCTACTTCTTTTTGCTCTTGAATGGTATTTTAATTATCCAGTCATCCAGCTCTGCACCCTGCGGCTTGGCCTCCAGCGATGGTCAAACCCTAATATCTTTTTCTCATGACAATTCAGTAGGCATGGCTCGGCGACATCATCAAACTAGGAAAAAGGCTGAAAGGACTGCTCTACAGTTGGACAAGCGCCGGCGCTTGAAGGAAGTCTTACACAGTTTTATCTACCAACTCATACTATGGGGTGGGTGGCTTTCTTTGTATCTCAACTGGATCCCAGATGACGGGCCATCTTCCTTGGTTCGTCGAGCTATCCTCATTGCACCCTTTGTGCTGTACATTGCACCGTTGGTTCTGTATGCGGTGGCAGATCGGGTCCGTGATTGGGCCTGGGTATTGGTAATATCGTTATGGGCTCCATGCATACTGAGCTTGCTGGTATGTGTTCTTTGTGCTCTCTCTTTCTCTCTCTCTCTCTCTCTCTCTCTCTCTCCATGTGTGTGTGTGTGTGTGTGTGTGTGTGTTTAGGAATCAATGTTGTAGCTGTTCTGTTACTTGAGTTACTGTATCGATCTATGTTGGCTTGCAGCACGAATATCCTAATCTGTGTAGCTTTGTTCAGATGTTAGAGGAGAATAATTGAGTAACCTGTCGCCATGAAGTAGTTAAGCTTTCAAGTGATGTTATTAACCTGCAGTGCTAGGGCTGGAAATGGTGATAGATATTGATGTTCCCCATTCAAAAGCAAGTTTTTCTTTAGATAATTTAGGAATTTCGTTACTCTGGTCCTGTCCACATCCTCCTGGCAGAGAAGTCTCTGGTCGTATGATCTGAGGGTTTTCCTCGATAAATTAGGTTATGTTTGTTTTATGTCAAGTTCCTCGCTGTCCATGTTAACTGCAATTCATTTCATGGTCACAATAGATTTAGCTTTAAGTGACAGTCATTCTGCAGTTACTATGAACTACTAGTGACAGGTGCCTTTTTTTTGGTGTGATTCATTTTTCTTGCATAAGGATTTGCATGCACCTTATACCATCAGAACTCTGTACTTTTGGGTCTTGTGAAGTTGTTCTTTCTTACTAAACTTTGCTGTTATTGTATGGCTCCTTTCGTGGTGGAGTCGTCGTTACTTATTTTGGTGCTGCTTATGTACTTCAGCGAATCTTGTGTGATATGTTTGGCTGGACTGTGACCTTTTTCAGAGTTAGAATGTTTCTTTATCTTGTTACTTTACAGCTTTGCATGTTTGCCTTGCGAAACCATCCATGTTCCACCGTTTAAAATGGTAAATTGTTAAATTCTTTGTATGATTCTATGTCTTTTCCTATGGTAACAAGGTGTACTGATATGCGGCAAAACGATCCATTTTGACCATGCTCACTGATGGGTACTTTGTTTATGTGCATTAATTATATCACCTTGGCCTGCTATTTTTTTTTGCATGTATGGTTGAAAGCTGGGGGAGAAGTCCATCTCAAAATATGTGGAAAGATATCCTGTTAGTGAACTGTATACAAGGCATAACGGCGACACAGTTCTTGTCTGCACCAAAGAGGGTTTGCAGTTGCTGGCAGGATTCATAGACATTATTCTTAATGCACACATGAGTGGTAAAAGTTGGGCCGGTACCTTCTCTTCTGAGCATCTTCGGTTGACTGGAAACCGATGCAGAATCAGTTTGGCGCCTACCTTCACTGGATCTTTTGGGAACCTGCTCCTTGATCTATCAACATTAGGCAGAGTGCTAATTGATCATTACAAGTTTGACAGCCAGAAACCTGAAGCTTCAGTTAAGAAAAAGAAAAAGAGGCCTGAAGCATATGTTCACCAACTCCATGCCACGCTGACAGATCCTCCTGTCAGTGCAAATTCATCTCCCATTGACATGAAAAAGTTCATAAAGTTCTTGGGGAAACATTTGGCCCGCAAATCCTCTCGTGAGAAGAAGCTTCTGTTCAGGGATCTGTTCCAGATCCTGAAGGCATTGGGTGCAGTAGAAAAGGCGTCTTTGGATGCAACGGTGGCCAAGATAAATATAACTTTGAAAGATTGGCGGACTTTGGCTGACAAGGACCCATTGTTGAGGGAAACCTTGTACTATCATCAATTCAAACCCAATAATACAGTTTGTCGATATGGACCTGGGCCAGATGAATTGTTCAGATTTCTGAGGAACTTCTTGGAACATGGAGGGGATAGACATGTAAGTTGACTGGAACTTCGTTAAATTAATTAGGAAAATTTGTGTTTTTAGTTTTTACCATCACGATGTTTGGGATTGTGTTTTTGTCACTGTTTTCCATCTTGTGTTTAATGTACTACCTTTTTTGCATCATCTTCATCTTTCCATTATTAGTTATCTAACAACTTTAAGCAAGTTACGAACGACGAGTCCACTTTGCATATGTCGCTTAACTTGCTTCCAGTCCAGATTTTTTAATGGAGCTCTTCCAAGTATCCCTCCACACCCAGCATTGGGGCCATGTAACCTGCATGCCTTTGAGGGACGCATGCTACTGCTGCTGGCCAGTGGCCAGAACTTTTTTCTGAAAAACAAGCCTTTTGAACTTCTTCACAAAATTGGTAGCAATGTGTCCCATGCACTCTGTAATCCCTATGCTCCAGACCTTGAAGTACGTTCTGCACTGCATTGTCCAAACCCTTGCATGCATCCGTGCATAACTAAAGCCTGGTGCGTTCCAACCATTCAATGCACCCTTTGAAGAAACCAAGTCCGGCTTTCAGTTGATTCTGCTTCTATAACTCCATATGCAACGGGGTACACTCCGCTGCCCCAGTGGAAGGATCTTGACTCATCTAAGATAATATGACCTCCCATATCCATTTCCTTTTTGCTGGCCTAACAGCCTCACCAAACTCTGTAGTTGGGCGCGTTTGTCTGTCAGTTGGATACAGCTTAACATACACTCTGTTGCACATAAACAATTGAAGTTCTGCAAGTATTGCTGATAAGGTAAAACAATTTTAAAGTTGTTCCATCCCTCATGTAAGATGCATGAAGTCTCCATCTGGAATTTTAAACCAACAAACGGTCCACCATAAGTCTTGGTGGATCACTTCTTAGTTTGTACTCAAATTCTCTCTTCATTGCGAAGTATGCAAGGGCAAGTTTAAACTCAAGTAATATTAGGAATGATGGTTTCTTCCATAGTTGGTTTCTAATGATGTGACATTTATGATGTTTATAGGCTAATGGTCAGCAGAAGATTGGGAGCATGAAAGACATTGACACTGCAGGCGCTGAGTTGTTCCCGCCCTTTACAGTGAAACTCACTTATCATTTAGTGATGGTGCTGGAGATGGCCGGCCTGTAAGTTTCTCTACAAAACGAGACATGTTTACTATATTTATTTAGTTGGAAATTTCCAAGTGATTTTGCGCTGTTAAACAGCTATTATTGTAACAAAATTTATGTTTGAAGCATGTCTTCAGCAGTTTCTTTGAAAAACTAAACAATACATTTTATCGATTGTGTTACGAGAACTGACCATTTTGATCTTCGCCATCCCTTCCAATTTTAATATGGTAAACTGTGGCATACCTGATGAAAACACGTAGCCATGTGGTGTGAGTATCAGTTTAACTCAGATGCAGGGGTGCCACTGTAGGTTAAATAATGTTTCGACAGCGTAGCTGTTGATCATGTATTCTTATGGTTTGTTTGTCTAATGCCCGGCAAAGCAGGAGTTTAAATGTATAGATTAGATTTGGTTCTAGTCGTTATTTTAGCATGACATGTTAGGGCTGTCTCTCATGGATAGTACTGTAGTTCTTTAGCATCTTACTGCTAGGAACTAGAAGTATTTACTGTGTTAAGTACTACTCACTCTGTCCCAAAATAAGTGTTGCTGGTTTAGTACAACTTTGTACTAAATCAGCGACACTTATTTTGGGACGGAGGGAGTAGTATTTTACTGGGTATTTCAAGTGGTTTGATGTGTTAAATAGTTATGATAACAAAGCTGATGTGTGTTAAACATGTATTCTCCGTTTATTTTCTTTTGAGAAACTAAATAAGACTATCTTTCGTTGTAGGTTGGACTATGCCTGGGAAAACAACTGAAGCCAAAGCCGAAGCAAAGCAGCCAAAGCTTATTTGAGAAGCAACATCTGGAAGCATTCACAAGTTACTCAAGAAGCTCTGCAGTGACTCTCTAAGGCCCTGTACAACATTGCGTGGAAAGCTAAAGAACCGGAGCAATCCTGTCATGTAGCCCCATGTGCTCGGATCCCTTAGTTGTGAGTAGGTTGCTTGATGTAGTCTGTAGTGACATGGTTAGATAAGTGAAGGATATCTTTGTCGCTATCACTCCAATTTTGATATTATGGTCAACTCTATGGCAATACCTGATGGAGCTGTGTAGGAGTAGTTGGTTAGATACCATTTTCAACAGAAGAGTAGCCGTTGATCATGTGTTTGTATTGTGTAGTATGGGCATGTGGTATGTTGTTCTAATTTCCTGCAAGATACCGGTTCAAATGTCAGAATTTTTAGAGCAACGATACATGAAATTGTCGGGGGCATAGAAATTTCTCAGTTGTGAGATAATGCAATCTGATCCAGAAAATGCAGTGTTTGCTTTCGGGATTATCAACCGTCGTGAACAAAACAGAAATGTTTGGAAATGATTCCACGTCAGCCAGTGCACTTCTTCTCTTCCCCCATAGAATCAGCTAGCCAGCGAGTTCATCTCAGGAGCAATACGGCGGTCGACCTTGACTCTGACCTTAGTTCAGTCTGCAGGCACATCTCAACCTGCAGCACATGGCACATCTCAACCTGCAGGGCTCATTTGGAAGCAAAGGGAGCTAAAACCAGGGCACCAAATCCTTGCAGGGAATTTACTATGCCACTTCGAATCCATGGGAAGATACCCCCAAGCCCCTCCAGTGTTTGCTCGCACGGGAGCTCCCCATCCAGCGTCAGGGAGACAGAGGTGAAGGAGATTGCATTGCGTACGACTGCTGCGGAGAATTCTCCCTATGTCCAGAGACGTTGGAGAGAAAACCTGGATTACGGGTTGATCGGGACAAAAACATGGCGCCCCTATTCCTCGCGTTACGCGAGACGAGGGGGTAACCTTGCGTCGGGGGAGCCCTAGATGGGCCGGCCCAGCTGCATGGGAGGACATGACCTCCTTTTTTTCTTTCAGTATTCCGTTTTTTCGCTTTATTTTTTACTTTTCTTTATACTTTTAAATATTATATATATATAACACATTTGACAAATGTTAAATACGTGTAAAAAATATTGAACGAGTATTTAAAAAATGTCGAACAAGTATTTAAAAATGTTGAATAAGTATTAAAAATGTTGAATAAGAATTTGAAAAATGTTGAATGAGTATTTTAAAAAATGTTGAATAAGTATTAAAAATATTGAACAAGTATTTGAAAAATAATTGAATAAGTATTAAAAAATGTTGAACGAGTATTTGAAAAATGTTGAATAAGTATTTGAAAATGTTGAATAAATATTAAAATGTTGAACAAGTATTTGAAAATATGTTGAATAAGGGTTCGGATAATGTTGAACGTGTAGAAAAAATGTTGATACGAAAACGTAAAGTGAAAACGAAAACAAACATAAGAAAAAAACAAAACAAAAACAAAAAATGGAGAAAAAAAGAAAATCAAACAAAAAATGGAAAAGAAAAGTAAAACCAAAAAAATGGAGAATAAAAAAGAAAACTAACAAAAAATGGAGAAGAAAAAAGAAAATGCAAAAAAGAATGACAAAACCAATGAAAAATCATTGTTTTTCAGTCTAAGAAGGTCTCGCCCATATCACGAAATGGGAAGCTACCGTAGTGGTTAGCGGCGTTGTCTGCTATAAGTTGATCAAGGGATCGACTGCTGGTGCTCATCCCATTTTCTTCTCTTTTTATTTCTCTTTCCCAGACAACCAAACAAAGCCTCATGGTGTGTTTGGATGCTCACATGGGTTTTGGCCCCTTGCATTACTGGCTCAGTTGAGCTGTTGAAGCAAGGGCAACTCCAACGAGTCGACACATTTCGTTTGTCCATGTCTGTTTGGATGCGCGCTGACAAAAACACAGCCAAACTCACTGACACAAACAGACAGATGTCTGTTTTTTGTCCGCTTCCACCCATATTTGATCCAAATTTGTGTCGGGTTTGCATCCGCCCGGACATGCCTCATCCGTCGACAGCATCCTACCCTTGTCCTGCAACCCATTTGGCTGCCCACAAAGCCAAATGCCTAGGCTGTATTAGGCCAACTCCAACGCATCGATCCATTTGGTCCGCTTGTGTTCGCTTAGGTCCGAGATGACAAAGAGGGCTAGCCGGAGGAGGAACGAGAAGGCCAAAAAATAAGTCGCTGCCACTCAAGCCCAAACCACCGCTACAGAGAGCGATGCCCTGGTTGCCAAGGTCGCGCAATAGGCCCTCCTCATTCTACAGTACCAATAGCCGACCGTTCTCATCGCCGCCCCGGCGGTGTCTAACATGGGATCATTGGTGGCCCGTCCGCCCAAGCTTCCGGAGTCGCCGGGCATGTCAACGACGCTGCCGACATATGGGCTCTGTCCCGGATATGACCCCATCACGTCTCGCTTCTCCACATCACCTCGAGACGGCTCGCAAAAAATGGGTGACTTCATGCCAATCATCCCGGTGGTGCCTCCCCTTGATCTCAATGCCACCCCTGTTGCCAGCCAATCCACCGGGACGCAAAGGAAGCGCCAACGGGCCATCCCCTTGGGTAACCTTCCCGATGGCCGCACGCTGTTTGTTGATATGCCTGTTGGGGAACGTAGTAATTCAAAAAAATTCCTACGATCACGCAAGATCTAAATAGGAGATTCATAGCAACGAGAGGGGAGAGTGTGTCCACGTACCCTCGTAGACCGAAAGCGGAAGCGTTATGTTAACGCGGTTGATGTAGTCGAACGTCTTCGCAATCCAACCGAGCAAGTACCAAACGTACGACACCTCCGAGTTCAGCACACGTTCAACTCGATGACGTCCCTCGAGCTCTTGATCCAGTTGAGGATGAGGGGGAGTTTCGTCAGCACGACGGCGTGGCGACGGTGATGATGAAGTTACCGGCGTAGGGTTTCACCTAAGCACTACGACGATATGACCGAGGTGTTGAACTGTGGAGGGGGGCACCGCACACGGCTAAGAGATTGTCTGTTGTGCCTTTCGGGTGCCCCCCCCCCCCCCCGCCTCCGTATATAAAGGGGGGAGGAGGAGGTGGCCGGCCTAGGGTGCGTGCCAAAAGGGGGCAGTCCTACTTGGACTCCTAGTCCAAGTAGGATTCTCCCCCCTCCTTCCTTCTACCGGAGAGGGAAAAGGGGAAGGGAGAAAGAAGGGAGCTTCTTTATCCACCATTTGGTTCTTTACCCCTGCATTTATGCTCGTGTTATTCATCTGTATTCCAGTGGTAGGGTGGAGCTGCCAACACATACACTGTGGCACTACCTACTTTGTCTTAACTGAGTTAGCTAATGATATGAACAATGCTATATTATATTAATCCTATTTTAAACAATGTGTTGATTTTTCAATATGAAATGGGATGGGATTGACAGTATACTAACCATGGTTGTTTATAAAGATGCAAAACATGTTATCTGTCTGTTTGTTTATCTTTTAGAATGCTAACTCAGATATGATGGCAATTTTGTGAATATAGTGAGACAAACCCATGTTTATCTTTATTAAAACTACTGCAGATAATAAGGCAAAACATCTTGATGATAGCAAGATAACCACAAAGTCACGTCTTGATGTAGTGTTGAAGATACTCACCACTACTAGTGACACAAGCTTAATGAAATCGCCGCCTGAATCAGTTTGACTTGTTCAGCCTCAACGCCAAGAGAAAATACATGGTTCGACTATGCTCGAACTGAAAGTCGAATCTTCAAGGAAGATCACGGAGAAATCAAATGCGCACATTATCGCTAACCAGTTAGAACTGGAGGATATAAGTGTCAACCAAGGTCAGTCTCATTGGCTTGCTCATCTACTTGCACGATAGCTTTGAGGCAAGGTTAACGTTTCTTAACCTGTGTTGACGTGGACTTGATTCTATGGATTTATTTTGTTGTTGTATTAATCTACATTGTGGCGAACTTTGATACACAATAGATGTTTTCTATTTAATTTTCAATTGTAAAGTGCATTTTTATTGTTAATCACTACATATGTTGCTTCCCACGGTCCACTAATGGACCGAACACACCTTGGTCGTTAACGAGCTGAAATAACCATGAGCAACAAATGAGTTGAGATAACGATGGGTCACAAACGGGTTGAGAGCATCACGGGCCACCAACAGGTCAAAAGAACCATGTGCCACAAACGGGCCGAAAGCACCTTGGACCATGGATGGACCAAAAGTACCATGGGCCACAAATGGGCCAAAATCAACATGGGCCATAAATGAGCCCAAAGAAATTAGGGCCTTTATCACATGCCAAAAATGGCACAAAGATACCATGGGCCATTACTACGTCGAAAGACACCACTGGCTGTAAATGAGCCCAGAAGCACCACACACGTTTAATAGGCCGAAGGACGCCACATTCCACATATGGGAAAAAAGACACCGTGGGCCACATATGGGCCAGAAGAATCAATGGGTTGTAACCATGTCGAATGACCCAAGGGCCGATAGTGGACTAAATTCACACGTTTCCGAATGGGTCATATGGACCCATGTACTAAATGAGCTCGGCAAGCACGCCGCTAAGGGCCTTCCATGGGCCAGATCTATTAAGTTTTAGACTATGGATGGTGGGCCTTAAATATGCCTTTGACTAGGCCAACCTCTTTAACTAGAGGGCCTCTATTGGGTCATGCCACATGTCGTTATTTCATAGGCGCATGCAGTCCATTTTACATGTGTCACTTGTTACAACGAACAGCTAATGCGTGGCTCCCTCAGCCAATAGGAAGCCGACACATGGCAACTCAGTAGTCAGCCACGTCGTTGATGGGTATCAGATTTGGAACCCGCACCCGCTAGCTTAACGACAACCTATAACGGCGGCTACCACATGTTGGTCACCCTTGACAAAATAATGTTATGACGCATCATTTTCTCTCATGGAAGAGCACACTTCCATGATGAAGAAGTGAGTATTGTCATGGAATACATCTATGACAATACATGTATGATTATCTTGATTATGTCATAAAATAGTCACATATGTGCATCACTGAAAGAAAATGGAACCTACTATGGAAATCAAGTATCATCACAAACGTGTCTTTTTTTGTAGTGATTTTTTATTTCAACGTCTGAATAAGTATATATCATTACTATGATGGTAACTATAACCTATACAATTACGCCAACGCAATGTTAATAAAATGTATTATGGAGGTATGAGTAACTACACCAAGGCAATAGTGATAACTTGCTTTGGTGGTAATTTTTTAAGGTAACAGTTAGTCACCACACGTCCACACCACTGATATGGTGGCAATTGTTACCTACACATATGGGTAATTCACCAACGATATGATGGTAACTTTTACCTGCACAGCTGGGTTACTATAGTGATGCCATGACACAAGTTTGACGTGCTATGGTGGTTGAGTAATTACAACCCTACACAAATAGTAATTGTAATGCCGACAACTAGCTAGGTAACCACATCATTGGCAATGTGGCAACTCAACCTAGGCATATAATGGTGCACTCATTGCTATGGTGGTAATTAGATTGTGCATTTTCTTCATTACCTAAATAGAAACATTCATGTATTGGTAGCGAAGCTCGTGCTAAACAATTGAACAAAGGCATCCATTTGTGAGTCTGGTTAAAGAGTTCTCAGATTCGTTATGCTCTTCTTCCTAAAATGGGACATGTGGGGTGATGGATATAAAATACAAAGATGCCATCACGGATTACCTCAATTCTTTGTAAAATGAGATAATAACTAGTGAGTAAAGTTACTTAATAGAATTCTGCATATCCTGCTACATACTTGAACTCTAGGTACTGCTCCATGATTTGATTTTTCCAAGCAACAAACAACATCAGACTCTCACGGAGAAGTGAGGGACGGGCTCCATTGGTCACAACACATTGGACTAAAAAATTGGTGGCATGGGAATCTTTCCCTAAGAAAATCTTATTGATCGATACAAGTATAATCAATTATAAAAAGAGTCAATGACTGATACAAGTATTGAGTAAAACGATGTAAGATCGCTACACGGTACCCACACAAAAAAAGAGATCAATACACAATGAAGGAATTCAAAATTTTAAATGGCCATTTGTGCAAAAGATGCTTTTACTTAAAAGGGCTTCTTAATAAATGGAATGACTGGATTATAGAAACCATGAGGAGGGGGGACATGTAGGCATTAAAGTTAATGATGTCATGGGACCAGACTTTAACTTGTAAAGGATTAAGGTTATTTGATCTTGTTGGTGATGCTCTTGTGATTATTCTGCAAGAAAACATGGCGTTGTGAGAGGGGTGACTCAAGACTTTAGTGAAATTTTTCTTCTTGGGAATGCTGTTAATAGAGAAGAGGAATATAGGAGAATATTTACATGCCAAGGGGGGAATCTACCCATGAAGTATCTTGGGGGCCCCCTTAACAAGGTGAGGATTATAAACAAAGACAGGAGGCTAGTAGAAAATAAAATTGAAAATAGATGTGCCTGGTGGCAAGGCAAAAATGCTTAATAGTACAGGCAGACTTGCTTTGGTGCAATCGAGCCTTACTACCTTAGCAACCTGGCACATATAAAAGACATGACATCCATTTTGCTGACAGCTGACTCAATATGTGTCCCAAATTTTTACTGGTGGCCACTATGGTGATATGTTGCATTAGTTAAGGGTCTAGTGCTTTTTGTTACCTCGCTTGTAAGAATCTCTAATGGTTTCTTTCAAGTAAAGGGGGTTTTCCATTCCGGGGCGTGCTACGCGTCTAAAAGATCAGCCGGGTCGCGAGCCGCCAGATCTGCCGCATCGACCGGCCGAGCGCACCTCCACCATTGCAACGCAGGTCTTGTTGCAGATTCTTTTTTTTTGCAACAACTGTTTTGTTGCAAAAACATTTTTGCAACTGATGTTTTGTTGCAAACAAAATAATTCAACTGAGGTCTAGTTGCAGAATATTTCCGCGAGAGATTTTGTTGTAAAATATAACCCGTCGTAGACCATTGTAACATCACGTATGTTTCAGAAGTATAGCCCTAGGTTTTGTTGACAGTAAGCGTTTCCCTTTCCCTTAACGATCTTATATTTCTTTATGGGGTAGTAGTAGAAACGGGAAAACCTTTTTACTTGAAAGAAAAAAATGCCCATAATTCCGAACGGCGTAAAGACACCGCGGTCGAATTCGAATCTGTGTTTGAATTTTGGCAGGATGAAGCGTGGATGGTACGCGTTCGAAGCTAGTGTAGAAGGGTCGGGCCCGGTGGCATCCGTGACACCGCCCTCCCTCTCCTCCACCCAACTACTCCACCAACGCACACACGCCACGCACAAGAGGCAAGAGGAGAAATTCCCCTTCCAGCCAGCCCTGGCTAGGTTGACTCGTGCGCCGAGTCCCAATCCCCGCAACAATGTCGCATCCCGACCCCTCCTTCCTGGTTAAGCTTGTGCCAGGGCCAGGGCCAGGGCCAGGCTTCCAACCCCACCACAACCGTTTTGCGAGGCTAGACCACGAGGTTACGACAGACGACGAGGCCGCCGCCGCCGCCGCCACCGACTCGCGCTCCGGCCGTCCCGGGCGGGTCTTCAACGAAATCACCCAAGCCGTCGAGGACGACGCCGGATCCACCTCCCGCCTTCCGGATCTGGTCTTAATCAACCAGACCGGGCGCATCTCCGACCGCCGCAACGCGACCACCGCCGAGTGCCGCACGGGGAAGGGCCAGTCCGTCGCGGTGTCCTTCTGGCTCGTCGAGCCCCCCGACGTCTCCTACTTCTCCGTCCACTGCCCCGGCCTCGAGGAGGACGACTTCTCCGACACCCCGCCCTTGTTCCTCTGCGCCGAGGGACCTTTCGTGCTCTTCTGCGTCACCCTCAACGTCCCCGAATGGAGCTCCGTCCACCACTTCGTCTACTCCGCCCGTGGGATCCCCGGAGGGAGGCCGTCGCTGCACCCCCTCCCGGACCCAAAACCCAGGGTCGAAGCCTTCATGAGCCAACAGTTTGGCCTTTTGCCTTGCGGTGACGAGCATTATGCCGTGGCCTTCCTCCACCACGAGTGGGATTCTAGCGATAAGGATTGGCACTACTATGTTCACATCTTTTCATCCGAGGCAAAGGCATGGAAGAGAAGCGACGAGGTCTTGCTCCGCTTATCCAACTCCGATCAGTTATTGTTTGATAGGCATGCAAGCTCCAAGCAAATCACCGTCGGAGAAAGCTCGCTGGGCTTGGTTGATCTCTTGCGTGGTATTCTTCTTCTGAGCAACCTGTTTGACCAGCGTCCTGTCATCACATACATACAGTTACCTTCTGAAATGGCTTGCATCACTGATAGGGACGGTTATCCTTACCACGCCCCGGAGTACTCCCGTGATATCACCTGCTGCGGCGATCTGATCAAGTTTGTGGAGGTAGAATTTGATGAACCTTCCTGGAGGACCAATGGTCAGGGTTGGAGAGCCACCACATGGAACAGGAAGGTCTCCTCGAATGATTGGGCCAGGCACCACACAGTTGGTGTTGCTGAAATCTCAGTTGAACCAACTTACTCGTTATTGTTGCCTAAGCTTTTGAATGAAGACACCAAACAGCTGGAAATTAAGAGACTGATATTCCTCATTCCGACTTTGAGCACGAACGATGACGATCTCCTATACATGATGTGCAAGGTGAACGAGGAAGACGACACGGCCTGGGTCATCACTGTTGACATGAAGCGTGCAGCTCTTAAGGCACTAGTCCCGATCGCCACCAAACCATCCTACTCCATTACAACTTACTGCCCGTGCGCCTTTCCCGAGTACTACTTCGACATCACACCAGGTCTACTATATATTCTGCCTTTTATTGCCCTTTGTCATGTGGTTTAGCCAGGAATGCACTATGCCGTCTCTTGGACGTACTCTTGGTTTTCTGTTTCTTATGAATGTGCATTTCAGAACCGAGTATCGACACTGTTGCCGTCGGACACCTTTGCCATGTCGGATGACTCAGTTTTGGCGGCAAAACTCCTGCCATAAACGGTGGTGGGCTTGCATTTACCCCCCTGCATGTACATAACACAGAAAGGCTGCTCCTTTCTTCACTTCCCTTCTGTTTCCTCATTTTCTCCCCTGCCATGGCTGCAAGCTCCCACACTTCTTGTTTCCAACTCATTCTCTCCTCTGCCATGGCTGCAAGCTCACACACTTCATTCACTTCAACCATGGCGAGGACCAACCCTGGTAGCTCACTTCAACCATGCAATAAATTGTTGTGCTTGAAACAATGTCTCAATTACAACACACATGGAAGCTGTAACACAACATGATCTGAAACATTGACACAAATGAGTGCATTGCCCGCATTCACAGCAACAGCAGTAATACGAAGTGCATTGGGTACATATAACTAAGAGTGAATTACATGGCACTCGAAATAAAAGCTAGTGATCTAGGTTTCTATTACATCAGAACCTCAAAATGCACATATCAAGGTGCAGATAAACCCACAGCAACACATGCATGAGGTTTACTTCAACACCTAGCTGGCATCATCTAAATACTACCCAAAATAGAACTGTTGTCTATCCAAAAGGCTCTCTGTCCAAGTGAGAACATGTTCACTTATATTCAGTGATGCTGGCCTTTGTAACCCTCTTCTTTTGCTTCTTCTTTAAGCCAACAGTGGATGTGGTAGTTGTAGTGGGCTGCAAAGCATCTCTGTTGCGAGCAATGAAGGCGGATTCTGGAATAGGGCCTGGTGACACATGGGATTGATGTGATGCTTGAGCCTGCTTACAACCAAAGAAGCATCAAGCATCAATGCAACACATTTCAGGGAAATGAGATGTTAAGAAAGAATAACATACTTGAAGAAGGAGTGTTTCAAGCACGGTAGTTTGAGTGCGTTGCTTCCTATGTCCAACACTTGTTGTACCAGATTTCTGTAAATAGAGTATGAGCAATAGTTGTTCATATCTTCGGCCATGAGAGTTCAGCATCAAAAGGAAGATGAGTATCATGCAACAAAATGTGTTGAAAACGCTTACTTGTTAAACACTTCACATGTATTGTTCAGTAGCAAGTCAGACTTGGGCAATGTAGTGAAGAAAGCTCTGCACCATGAGCTAGGTTCAATTGCTTCTAATAGTTATATGCATCCTGGTTCAATACCTGCATGTCATCCATATGTTTTCTCCAATCAAGCCTATTGTAGGATCTTGCAATAGCCCACAACTTGTTCTTCAAGTTCTCCCCCTTGAATTTTTTGTTGAAATTCTGGTATAGGTACCTCACAGAGAAGGCGCCACAAGCAGCGGCAAGGACCGGACCAAGGAGGAGTAGGAATATTTGAAGAGTCTGAGAAGCCGGGCTATTGGGGTGGCTCTACTGCCGAGCAAGGTGCCGAGAAGGTTTGCTACCGAAAGAAACGAAGCCGTGCAAAGAAAAGGCGCCACAAGATTTTCAAGCCCAGTAACTTTTGGGGGAATGTGGCTTCAAACCGCTGCATGCTGATGTCTATCAGCATGTTGGCACTTTGCTGGATGGTCCTAATCGTCTTTGGAGTATGGACTGAACCAGCCATCTCCAACGTGATCCTGCGGTCCATCGGAACCAAAGTGGATGCGGTCTACAAATACTACACGGACAAAGGATCTTAAGATGGAAGATCTGGCGGTGATGATGATGCTGGCTTAGGGTTTTTCTCCTGCTCTTTTGGCAACTTGCCGGTGACCTAAACAGTCCATTTCCCTATCTTGAATGATGGTTCCGGCTGTGGCTAACCGCTAACGCATGAACATGCATGATGCTGTTGTAGTGCTTTCCGTGCAATATGCCACGAACAACAATGCCCAATCACTTGCTCGTTGCATGTTAAGTTATTCCATTTCATTCGTACGAGTCAGATTTCCTTTTTGAACCTGAATTTTCCATGCCTACTCACTGTCTTTGTATATACTCCCTCCGTTCTTCAGAAGCAGGAAGTACTACTCTCGCTCGTCACACACCCCAAAAGGCCAGGCTACGAAAAGGAGTAGTGTGTGATGCTCTGACGCGCTTCGTTTGGTGTCCAAGATGAACCAAAATGACACTATCGAAGAAAAACCGGTCCGGCCGCAACTGTGAAGCAATCCTGATGCAGTGACAAAGTTCCTTTGTTGTATATATATAGCATCATTTTTAATTTTTATACAGTATATTTTTTGCGGGAACATATCATCAATTTTCAAAGCGTAGATTGAGTAAAGTGTGCTTGTAGACGTGCTTATTACTATCTCTACAGCAAGAGAATAAATGGGCATGTCAAATTCAGGTTCACAAGCAAACCTTACTCAATAAAAATGAAAATGGAAATAGGTTGCAACAGGCCACGAATACAAGTGAGTGGGCATATTGCACGTGTTGGAATACCTGTTTGTGCCCAGGTCTAGGCTCGATTCTCTTGGGCAGGCGAGAATAATAAGCAGAAGTACCACATGATCAACTGGCCCGATATCTGCAAGCCGCGTGACCAAGGCGGACTAGGGATTATGTGCTCCCAAGCGTATGAACATCACCCTGCTTTCGCGGTGGCTTCGGCACATTGCACAAGAGGAGGGTGGCCTCTGGCTTGGCATCATCCGAAATAAGTATTTGCGTGGCCAACCGCTCGCTTTTTGTCAGCGGTCTGGCGGATCACAATTTTGGCAGTCTGTCATTCAGCTGCTCCCGGTTCTCCGTATTAGGACCTCCATCTCAGTAGGTTCCAGAGCCTCCACATTATTTTGGTTTGACCGATGGGCTGGGGATGTTACCTTTGCAGCCCGCTTCCCCGACTTGTTCTCCATCACGGTAGAACCTAGGATCTCCGTCAAGGTCGCCCTCGCTAATTTAGGGCGCCTCGCGTTCCGGCGGCCTTTTGGGCCACCGGATCTTGCTGCTTGGGACGAGCTCCTCGGTTGCATTGCTCTCCATGAGCCTGATGTTGATCTTGCGGCCGATCACATATCCTGGCGCCTTGTGCCCTCGGGTATCTTCTCCACCAAGTCATTGTACCAGGCCATCGCGCCCTCACCTGCCGTCCCGCCTCTTACTCAGGTGTGGTCCATTCGACTTCCATTGAAGATTAGGATCTTCCTGTGGCAATAGATCTGTGGCCGGACTCCCTCTGGAGTGGAGGTTCGCAAGCGGAATGGCCCAGGTGACGGACTGTGCCCCCTATGCGGGACAGTAGAGGACTCAAGTCACATCTTCTCTTGCTTGATGGCTCTCCGCTTGGCGCCGCCGCTTCCTCCGCCACCTCCCGAGCCCGACTAGCTCCCTTTTTGGAGTCGCTGCCTCTTCGGCCAACGGTAGGCCAAAAAGTCCCTCTTCGGCCAACAGTAGGCCAAAAAGTGGTCTTCGGCCAACACCTGCTCTCCTGTTTTAGAAAATTCATATCAATTAGGATTTTTAGTATTTTAATTTGATTCTTTTTGCATTAGATTAGAAATTTTATAAAGTTTCTGTAGATATCAAGTTGATTAGATTTGAAAGTTTGAATTTGAATTTTCATGAATTTTCTCAAATCACTAGATTGCCTATAATTTGAGCTAGGAGTATTTTTTTAGATGATTCTTTTTGCTACTGGTTCTTTGTGACTTTGTTTATCAGTAGTAATTAATTGGCGAATTTTAGGATTATTCAAAATTAGGTTTTTACGAAAACAGTTATGTTTTAGTGTTTTATAGGTTTTGTGCTATTTCTTTTAATTTTAATTGCTTTAAATTATTTTCTTTATTTTTTTTGACATATTCTTTTAGTTTCTGTTAAGTTATCAATAGATATTTTTTTGTAGTATTTTTTTGTATTTTATTTCTTGACCGATCAAAAGGATAACCGGACATCTTGACGAGACTACACTGGCCTCCTTAGTGTGGCGGGAGAGAATGGCGGGAAAGAAAATGGCAGGAGAGAATGGGGGGAGAAAATGGCGGCAAAGTAAATGAAGGGAAAAAGATTGTGGGAAAGTATATTTTTCTTCATGTATAAAACGGCAATGGTTGTACAGGACTTATAAGGCACTTTTAAATATAAACTCCTATGAAGCTTAAAACAAGTTTTCTAGTAGGATAAAAGAAATAAAATACTAAAAAAATACTAAAAATAAAATAGCTACGGATAACTTAACAGAAACTAAAAAAATATGTCAAAAAACTAAAGAAAACAATTTAAAGCAATTAAAATTAAAAGAAATAGCACAAACCTATAAAAGACTAAAACAGAACTGTTTTCATAAAAACCTCATTTTAAATAATCCTAAAATTCGCCAATTAATTACTACTGATAAACAAAGTCACAAAGAACCAGTAGCAAAAAGAATCATCTAAAAAATACTCCTAGCTTAAATTATAGGCAATCTAGTGATTTGAGAAAATTTATGAAAATTCAAATTCAAACTTTCAAATCTAGTCAAACTTGATATCTACAGAAACTTCATAAAATTTCTAATCTAACGCAAAAGGAACCAAAATAAAATACTAAAAATCCTAATTGATATGAATTTTCTAAAACAGGAGAGCAGGTGTTGGCCGAAGACCACTTTTCGGCCTACCGTTGGCTGAAGAGGGACTCTTTGGCCAACAGGAGGCCGACGGGGTGATACTTTTGATTTTTTTGCATTATGGTGTATAGTTTTCGAATTTGCTATAAAAATCATCATAGTATCAAAAAAAAAAGAAAATCATCATAGGACAGCTATCCATCAGGAAACATGGGCGACCGAGCGATACGGGTAGCAGTAGCATGTCAGACAGAGCCGGCGTAGCGATGTTCTTCTTGCCCGCTCCCCTTGCCTCTGCGAGAGCAGTCAGTGCAGCCATTTGCTGCTCCGATAGGGCCTGGTCGAAGGAGGCTTCATGGTTGGCGGTGGCGTCCGGCCAGTTCGATCCCGAGCTTCTACATGATCAGATGCTGCGCCCTGGCGACGGTGAAGAGGATGGGCGCCGTCTTGGAGGCTAGGAGCGGCCGCGGCGGCGCGGGTTGTACGCTGGGCGGCGGCGGCGGCATGGAGCCCTGGTTGACGCGGTGGCTTTTTTTTAAGACAAACTCGGAAGCTTTTATTAACTTGTCACAATGTTTACACGGACGAAGGTAAGTCTATCTGGCTGGCCTAACCACACATATCGGCCAGCCGGAAGCGATAAAGCATGCTTCGCAAGTTTGTGAGCCTCGACATTCGAGCTCCTAAATTCATGACTAATATTACAAGCCTGAAAAGTAGACGTACGATCTAATATTTCATGTATAAGTGCTCCATAAACATCGGGTTTCTTTCTCGGACATCTTCCACGACCACCTTGCAATCTGATGAAACTTGAATCTTCCGTTCATACAGATCCTCTGCCAGGGAAAGAGACTCCCTAATTGCCAAGCATTCAAGAGTAGCCGGGTCTGAGATTCTCATGAACACCATTGCCGAAGCTCCCAGGAAAGCACCCGAGTTGTCTCTGCATATAGCTCCCACAGCTCCATATCTCCCTCCTCTCCCAACTGCGGCGTCCACGTTAATTTATACTGCTCCCGCCAGAGGCAGTAACCAGTGTGATGGCCGTGGACCCGACCTTGGAACTGATACTGATGGCTGTTTTATAGCCTCCAACTCTCTCAGATATGACTGCACAAAAGAGTGTGTTGAGAATGGACTTTTGTATATCTGCTCGTGAATCGCCTTACGTCGTGCACCCTGAAAGGATCGATATAGTTGACTAGAGGGGGGTGAATAGGCAACTAACAATTTTTAACTTTTTTTTACCAAATTAAACTTTGCATCAAAGTAGGTTGTCTAGATATGCAACTAGGTGAGCAACCTATATAATGCAACAACAACAAGCACACAAGCAAGTAAGGGATATAACACAATTAAGCTTGCACAAGTAAAGGCACGAGATAACCAAGAGTGGAGCCGGTGAAGACGAGGATGTGTTACCGAAGTTCCTTCCTTTTGAGGGGAAGTACGTCTCCGTTGGAGCGGTGTGGAGGCACAATGCTCCCCATGAAGCCACTAGGGCCACCGTATTCTCCTCACACCCTCATACAATGCGAGATGCCGTGATTCCACTATTGGTGCCCTTGGAGGCGGCGACCGAACCTTTACAAACAAGGTTGGGGCAATCTCCACAACTTAATTGGAGGCTCCCAACGACACCACGAAGCTTCACCATAATGGACTATGGCTTCGCGGTGACCTCAACCGTCTAGGGTGCTCAAACACCCAAGTGTAACAAGATCCGCTAGGGATTAGTGGGGGGAATCAAATTTCTCTTGGTGGAAGAGTAGATCGGGGCCTTCTCAACCAATCCCGAGCAAATCAACAAGTTTGATTGGCTAGGGAGAGAGATCGGGCAAAAATGGAGCTTGGAGCAACAATGGAGATTAGGGTTGGAAGAGGTAAGTCTTCTTGAGGAAGAAGACCCCCTTATATAGTGGGGGGACAATTCCAACCGTTACCCATCACTCAGCCAGCGACCCGCGGTACTACCGCACCACAGGAGCGGTACTACCGCACGGGCCTGCGGTACTACCGCGGCGGACCGCGGTACTACCGTGGGCGCGACAGAGCCTGGACTTGAACAGAAGAGCACCGACAGGGCGCGGTAGAACCACAGGCGCGGTACTACCGCGACCCCATGCGGTACTACCGCAGGGCAGCCACAGTCCAGGCACGGTAGGCACAGATATAAAAAATTACATCCGTGACTACCTCCGCTGAGATTTTATCGATGCGAAAATCTGACACGGTACTACCGCGAACCAGGGGTGCGGTACTACCGTGAAGGGTGCGAATGTAAAAAAAATTACATCCGCCCCTACCTCCACTCCTGCTGTTGTGCCTGGCCAGGCGGCATGGTACTACCGCATCATAGCACGGTACTACCGCGTAGGGCGCGGATGTAAAAAATTACATCCACCCCTACTACCGCTTGCGCAGCAGCGCCAGGCCAGAGGGCACGGCACTACCGCTCAGGAGGAGCGGTACTACCGTGGGAGCGCACGGTACTACCGTGCCGGGGTCCGGTACTACCGCTGGCTCCTACGGTAGTACCGCTCAGAGGAGCAGTACTACCGCCAGCCTGAGACGAGCAACTCGGAGTCCTTCATTTCGCAGAGACAAGGTGAGACGGAGGAAACTCCAAAGAGCCAAAGGAAAGGCGGTGCAAAAGGGACGTGCGCGTGAGATTCCACCCAAACCTTTCCAAAGCGGACCCCCTCTTAATAGTACGACTTTCCTACGACTCAACTCCACCGAAAAGAACCGTAGTGAAACGCCGTCTTCAATAATCTCCGAGGGGCATCAAATTGCCTTGTGTTTAGACATGATATATCTAAAAAGCTCAACACACACGATTAGTCCGCAAAAGCATTGTCATCAATCACCAAAACTACTAAGGGACAAGTATGCCCTTACAATCTCCCCCTTTTTGGTGGATTGATGACAATACGGGATTTGCACATAGAGATAATGAATGAGACATCGGCAAACCCACCATCTATAAAATGTAGACGGGCTCCCCCTAGATGTGTGCATTCTATAGATGTGCTTTGGACTGCACGGCACACATACTAGGATCAACACTCCCCCTATATTTTATAGACAAGGCATCTCTTGCTAAAGAAAAACAACATTAAGGAAGTAGGCAAGAAGATAGATATGACTAAGTGACGAATACATAAAGATAAGTAGGAGTGCATATGTCTTACACCATATGATAAAACTTAGTCTCACGAGCACAACCAAACCAAAGCAAGCAAGTTCAACAGACGGAAAGCAAAGCGAACGGCGAAACACACGACACGCAAATCCTACACTCTCTCCCCCTTTGGCATCGAGACACCAAAAAGGCAGAGAGGGCACCTACAACAAAGGTGGTAGCTCAGGCGGAAAACGACTCCTCGTCGCCAGACTCCGCAGCAGGGATGTACTCCTCCTCAGAATCAGTCCACTTGTAGCCCTGCTTAGCCATCCAGGCAGCCTCGGGGGTGATGTGCTTCTCATAGCCGCTCGACACGTCCTCGCCGCACGCCCTCAAGATCCTGTTGTCGCGACGGCGACCCTCCTTCTGAGCAACATGAGCCTTGTACTGACCCTGGACCTGCATGCAGAATAGCCTCTTCATCTTGATCTTCAGCTTCTTCGCCCAAGAGGGCTCAGCAGAGGGAGTAGTGTATGCAGAACGGTCCTCAGCAGCTTCTTCCTCCTCAATCTCCTCCTCATCCACAGCCATCCTGGCAGCCTCAGCAAAAGTGGTGGTGTTAGCCCATTGGCTCTTGATGCGGAGCCTGATGGGCTCATGACGAATCCAACCTGGAGCTTCAAACTCATCATTGGGAAAGAGCTTCTCCCAAGTCTTGGAGATCAGGTGAAACAGTTAAGGCCCATAGATGGGGACCTTACGGTTGAACACGGCAAACTGAAGCTCACACCACATGATATGTGAGACATCGAGTGGCTGAGTCTGAGCCTGACGGGCCTCCTCACAAAGGAGCATCATGTCAACGAGGTAAGCATGCACCTGGCCCATGTCACCAATGCGCGGGAAAAGGGTGTTCCAGAAGAGTCGATGCATGATGTCAAGAAACGGGTTAAGCACCCACACCTTCTTCTTGCTGGGAAGTGTCTTCTGAACAAGGAATGGCATGAGCTTGTTCTTGTTGGCAGACTCAGAGTTGGCATGAGGGCGAACTCCAAATGGCGTGTCAAGCCCCTCATCTGGAACATGAAGCAACTCCATGAACTCCTTCCATGTAGCAGACATCCGTCGACCATTGGTCATCCAAGTCATGGTCCTTGCTTCATCGATGCCGAAGTAGACCGAAGCAAAGAACTGTGCTATGATCTCTGGATCAAAATCCTTGTGAAAGGTGAGCATGTGCTCAATGCCGAACTGCTCCACTAGATCCAAGGCCTCTCCAAAGTAGCCACGGTGCTTGTCCTGCCTCATGTGATGCATGTCAATCCAGTGAACTTCCACGTAGATGTTCTGCTTGGCCTTGATCACATCCAGATAGATCAGATTCTGCTGCTTGGTCCAGAAGAGATCATTGCCTCGCAAGTTAGCTCGGGGATTCACATATGGATTGATCTTCCTTCGAATGACAAACTCGGCCTGGGGCATCTCATCCATGCCCATGACGGGCTCCTTCTGCTTGTTGGCAGTGTACTTGGTCCTGCGTTGGGAAGCAGATGACCCTTCTGGAGCTTCTTCTGGGTTGCGCAGCCGCTTTGACCCTGTGTCACGGCTGGGATTCGAGCGACGAGCAGGAGAACCGGAGCCACCACCTAGACACAAAACACAAGAACACGCAAGGGAAACAAGAAGGATCAATGCAAATGTCAAGGCCAAAGCCGAAAGAAACAGATAAGCACAAGATCTGGACAGAAAAAGAGCTCCAGATGAATCTACGGTAGTACCGGGCCGTTGTACGGATGTAAAAAATTACATCCGCACCAGCCGCGGTAGTACCGTGCCGGGGTGGCACGGTAGTACCGCGCCTGGGGCGGAAGTAATTTTTTACTTCCGGGCACCAAGAGGTAGTACCGCACCGAGGTGCGGAAGTACCGCATGGCGCCAGTTACATGCGAGGCTGCGGTAGTACCACTCCAGGAGGAGCGGTAGTACCGCACGGATCGAAAACCGGGACTAGAGCTGCGGATCTGGATCTTGAACCTCCGCACGACTACATCGGTACTACCGTTGATCAACCGGAACTATTTTGACTATCCAAAATGCATGCTTACTACACTACCACGCTCCTACGAATCCCACTTGCACAGATTTAGCCAAAAATCTCAAGAACACCACATGCATCTCCCCAAGACCTAAAAGCACAAGGAAGGACAAAAAGGAGAGGAACTTGGGGAAAACCTGGGTCCATGGCAAGAGGGCGAGGTGGGGAACGATCCCACCGGTCGGAATCCGAGGAGAGCGGCCGGAGACGGAGATCCGCCAAAGGCCTCCGGCGCCGTTCTTGGGCAGGAGAGAGAGAGACGGGGTGGGGAAAGAGATGAATGGGCATGGGGAGTTAGAACTCCCCCTGTCCCGCTCTTAACCCCCACCCGCTCGCGTGGGTGCGGAAGTACCGCGGGTCATTGCGGTAGTACCACCCGGGCGGAAGTACCGCCCGCTGGGAGGTAGTACCGCTCGTCCCGCGGAAGTAAAAAATTACTGCCGCGATGGTAGCGGTAGTACCGTGCCCCTGGGAGGCAACTGTGCAAGCGCAGGGCCACCAACTCTTGCGGTAGTACCGTGGCTTGCCACGGTAGTACCGTAACCCAAGAAAGTGCAAGTATTACCCATGAGAAAGAGAGCATTTGCACTACAACCTTCGGAAACACCGAACAACTAAGAAGCAACCACAAAAGACGACACAAACACGGCGCAGAGAAATCACAAGACACCGAAGACCAACACTAACCTCGACTCTCAGGAGAAGAGGGCGGTGGCCGAGGCCACCTATGTGTGAGTCACTTGGTATGGCACCGCGAAGAATTATCCTTGGGCCCATGATCGAGACTCGTCTTTAACGCACAAGTGCCAACAAAAATGGCAAATGTGGAAGAGTATGATCAATTTATGCATAATGGGGGGAGGGAGAGTTCATTGAGAGAACAACACTCTCCCTATGTCCATGCCTACACCTAGACAAGAAAGCATGATGAGTATGGTGGGGTGTGCACAGGTTCAAACCACATTGCTCGAATCAATGATATTTAGCTCATGCCTTAACTCGCGAAATCTTGCTTCATCCAAGGGCTTCATGAAAATATCTGCGAGATTATCATGTGTGTTGACATACTTGAGCTTGATCTCCTTTCGCCTAATGTGATCCCGGATGAAGTGATACCGAATCCCAATATGCTTCGTCTTGAAGTGTTGCACCGGGTTGAGAGAGATCTTGATGGCACTTTCATTGTCACACCAAAGAGGCACTTCGTCACAAGTGACACCGTAATCCTTTAAAGTTTGCCTCATCCATAGAAGTTGAGCATAACAACTACCGGCAGCCACATACTCTGCTTCGGTGGACGAGAGAGACACACAACTTTGCTTCTTAGAAGACCAACTCATTAAAGAGCAACCAAGTAATTGGCACCCTCCGGAGGTGGACTTCCTATCCACTTTGTCTCCCACCCAATCTGAATCTGTATAACCCAAAAGATCCAAGTTGGCTCCTCTTGGGTACCATAAGCCAAAGTTTGGGGTATGCGCCAAATATCGAAAGATTCGCTTGACCGCCACAAAGTGGCTTTCCTTAGGTGCAGCTTGAAACCGTGCACAAATTCCCACACTCAACATGATATCCGGTCTAGATGCACAAAGGTAAAGCAAGGATCCAATCATGGAGCGATATACCTTTTGATCCACCGCTTTACCATTGGGATCAATGTCAAGTTGGCATTTGACGGGCATTGGGGTGGAGGTCGGCTTGACATCACTTAACTTGAACCTCTTGAGCATGTCTTGAGTGTATTTGGCTTGGTTGATGAAGGTTCCTTCTCTTCTTTGCTTGATTTCGAACCCGAGAAAGAACTTTAAATCTCCCATCATAGACATCTTGAACTTTGAGGTCATGAGAGCGGCAAATTCTTCATTGAAAGCTTTGTTAGGGGAACCAAAAATAATATCATCAACATATAGTTGGCACACAAACAACTCCCCTTTGACCTTCTTAGTAAAAAGAGTGGGGTCGATTTTCCCGATTTCGAACCCACGATCTTGTAACAACTCTGTAAGATGCTCATACCACGCACGTGGGGCTTATTTAAGGCCATAGAGCGCCTTGTGGAGTTGGTACACATGATCGGGAAAATAGGGATCTTCGAAACCGGGGGGTTGTTTGACATACACCAACTCATTTATGGGACCATTAAGAAAAGCACTCTTCACATCCATTTGTTGCAAAGTGAAATTATGATGAGAAGCATAAGCAATCAACAAACGAATAGATTCAAGGCGAGCAACGGGAGCAAAGGTTTCACCGTAGTCGATACCCTCGACTTGGGAGTAGCCTTGTGCCACCAAACGAGCCTTGTTGCGAACAATGATCCCATGAGCATCTTGCTTGTTCTTGAATATCCACTTGGTTCCAATGACATTATGATTCCCGGTTGGCCTTGGCACTAATTTCCATACTTGGTTGTGCTCGAAGTTGTTGAGTTCTTCATGCATGGCATTGAGCCAATCCGGGTCCTCGAGCGCCTCATACACCTTTTGGGGTTCGACACAAGAAACAAATGCATGATGTTCACAATAGTTTGCTAATTGTCTATGAGTGCTTACCCCCTTTCTTAGGCTTCCAACCACATTCTCCATGAGATGACCTTTGGTGGTGAGCTTGGAAGCGATCTTCGCGGCACGACGCTCTAATTCCTCCTCGGATGTGAAAAGAGGAGGGGTAACTTGATCATCTTGAGCGCCGTCATGAGCTTGTTCTTGATCATGAGCTTGCTCATGATCTTGAACTTGCTCGAAGGTGAGAACTTGACCTTGGGCATCATTTGGTGGTTCACCACCATCTTGATGTAGATCTTGCCCTTGATCTTGTTCATGAGGTTGAGGGCCTTCACTATGTTCTTCGGAAGCGTGTGGGTCTTGGGTTGGTGATGGCTCCACTTGAGTGGAGCATTGTCCTTCTCCTTCGGCCACAAGGGGTTCCTCAATGGGTAGGATATGACCAACACCCATTCTTCTTATGGCTTGGGGAGGAATTTCATCACCTACATCACAAATACCACTTTGCTCCACTTGGGAGCCGTTATTCTCATCAAACTCCACGTTACACGTCTCCTCAATAAGTCCCGTGGACTTATTGAGAACACGGTAAGCATGGGAGTTTGTAGCATAACCAACAAATATGCCCTCATGAGCTCTAGCCTCAAATTTAGACAAACGAACACCTTTCTTGAGAATGAAACACTTACACCCAAACACCCGAAAGTACTTGAGGTTGGGCTTGTTACCGGTGAGTATCTCATATGGAGTCTTGTTTAAGCCCTTGCGGAGATAGAGCTGATTTGATGCATGACACGCGGTGTTGATGGCTTCGGCCCAAAAGTTGTATGGAGACTTGAACTCCATCATCATGGTCCTTACCGCATCCATCAACGTCCGATTCTTCCTCTCCGCAACACCATTTTGTTGAGGGGTGTATGGTGCGAAATATTGATGCTTGATCCCCTCATCACTAAGAAACTCATCCAAGGTGTAGTTCTTGAACTCGGTGCCGTTGTCACTCCTTATTGTCAAGATCTTTGCATTGTGTTGACGTTGAGCTTCATTTGCAAAGTCGATGACGGTTTGTTGGGTCTCGCTCTTCCTCTTGAAGAAATATACCCAAGTGTATCTTGAATAGTCATCCACAATCACCAAGCAATACTTTCTACCTCCAAGACTATCAAAGGATGGAGGCCCAAAGAGATCCATGTGAAGGAGAGTAGATGGTAGTCGTGGGAGGGTGAGCCTTCTCATGAAGCTTATGGTAGTCGTGGGAGGGTGAGCCTTCTCATGAAGCTTTCCTTCGATACAAGCACTGCAAGCACGATCTTTGGCAAAACTAACATTTGTTAGTCCACGGACATGGTCCCCCTTGAGAAGACTTTGCAACAGGCTGTTAGTGATTCAGTAGGTTTGACACCAAATCAGCCCCATTAGTGCTTGACTTAAAAAGCAACAGGCTGTCATCGGCAAAAAGGAGGTGGTTGACGGCGGGGGCCGTTGGAGCCACCTTGATCCCCTCAAGCTGGGATGACGAAGAACTAGATTTGAGGAGGCACGTGAGGCCCTCTGCTGCAATTAAGAAAATGTATGCGGAGATCGGATCTCCCTGTCGAATGCCCCTTCCCGGGCTAAACTGATCAAGTCTCTCGCCATTGAAAAGCACTGAGAAAGAGACAATGCGTACCATGCTCATCACAATATTTACCCAAGTTGATGCAAATCCTAGTTTCAGCATCATTGCTTGCAGGTAGTCCCACTCCAATCTGTCATAGGCCTTCATCATATCAAGCTTCAAAGCACAGTAGCTATTTACCTTGGATCTGCTCCTTCTCATAAAGTGAAGGCATTCATATGCACTAATTATGTTGTCTGTAATGAGTCTCCCCGGTACAAAGGCCGACTGCTCTTCAGAGATAATATCCGGTAAGACTTGCTTGAGCCTGTTGGCAATGACCTTGGAAGCAATCTTATACAAAACATTACATAAGCTTATGGGTCTGAACTGTGATAGTAGGGACGGGTTGGATACCTTTGGAATTAACACTAGGATTGTGTCGTTGATGCATTCCGGGCTTTCCTCTCTCCTAACAATTTTCAACATCGCCTCTGTAACCTCATCACCACAAAGATCCCAATGATGCTGATAAAAATGTGCCGGAAATCCGTCTGGACCGGGGGCTTTTGTCGGGAAAATTTGGAATAAGGCTGATTTTACATCATCCTTGGTGTAGGGGGCGCACAGGAGCTCATTCATCTCCCTTGACACCTTGACCGACACTGTGTCTAGGACCACATCCATATTGTGTGTACCTTCAGATGTGTACAAAGATGTATAAAAATCTTGTACCATGGCCTTCAGCTCGTGGGGATCAACAGATATTACCCCAAGAGAATTCTGCAAAGCTTTTATCATGTTCTTCTTCCTCCTTATACTTGCTCTTTAATGAAAAATGTTTGTGTTCTTGTCGCCAGACGTTAGCCACTGAATTCTGGACCTTTGCCTCCACATCAATTCCTCACGGTGGTCGAGTTCCACCAGTTTCTCATTTATCTTAAGCTCAATATGGGTTGGAGCCGTGCGATTGGGGTCTGACTGAAGTTTCTCAAGTTCCTTCTTCAAATCCTTGATCTCCTTACGAACACAACCAAAGGTGTTTCTATCCCAGCGCCCTAAGTCGCTCGATATCGCATGCAGCTTTTCCTTGAGTTGTTCCACCGTTGTGCACAAACCCTTTTCTGACCATGCTTTGTTGATCGTTTCTCCCCAGTCCGAGTGGCCCTCCCACATAACCTCATAACGGAAAGTTCGAGGTGGCCGGGCCACCCTCTCCTCTCTATTTAAATCCAGTAAAATTGGGCAATGGTCAGAGGTGGCTGCTGTTAAGTGTGCAAGATCAGCCATAGAAAACAGAGTGCGCACTCTGTCGTGGCCAAGGCCCGATCCAGGCGTACGCGGGTGTACGTCCCTCCCCTCACTTTCTTCTCGAAAGTCCACGGCCGTCCAGAGAAGCCAATGTCCATTAAACTGCACACGTCCACCGCATCTCGAAAAGCTTGAATTTGTGCGTTGCTTCTCTGTCCAATCCCGACGTGCTCATCGGGCCGCAAAACCTCATTGAAATCTCCTAGACAAATCCAAGGGAGATTATTGAGCATGCTCAGATTCTTGAGAGTGTCCCATGTTTGTGATCTGAGGTGTGTTCGAGCTTCTCCGTACACTACAGTTAATCTCCACGGATCCATGCCTGATTCTGTCACGGAGCAATCAATATGATACTCTGAGTAACCTAAAATCTCAAGTTTTATTTCATTGTTCCAAAAAACACCAATGCCACCACTTCTACCTTGACTATCAATTGCATATCCATTATCATAACCAAACGAGCCAGCTAAAGCTTCTACCCTAGTTCCATCAAGCTGAGTTTCTACAATACACATTAGGGTAGGGGCAAACTTATTCGCGAATTCGTGAATTTCTCGAACCGTCGCAGCTTTGCCCAGACCGCGACAGTTCCAGCAAGCATTCATTGGGCCCGGCGGCGCTCCTCGAAGGAGCTCGCCAAAGTCTTTACTGCTAAACTCTGTCCATTCGTGCCATCATCTTCCATCCTGGTCCTCTTTGGATCTCTCTTTGGTGGAGGACTCACCATCGCAGCTCCCGTCGGAACAATCGCCAACGGGTTCACCATATTTTCTAGAGAAACAAGATTTGGAAGGGAGGCCGAAGAGCTAGTTATAACAGGCTCTCCTAAAGGATCAGAAGTACGTTTCCTGCTCTCCTCCACTTCCTTCATGATTGCATCCTCATCGACATCTAGCTGCAGCTTAGAATCTGCATCGTTGGGTTTACCATATTCCGCTCTTCCACCCCCAGCTCGTCCACCACGGTGGCCGCCGCGGCGTCCTCTTCCTCGACCCGCCCCCGGGCCTGCTCCAACACGCATATTCCAATCAGCTCTGAGATTTTATAGTACAGCGCCGATGGGGGGTGAATACCATTGTCGTGCTCCTTGTAGACATGCCCAAGATGGCCACACACAGCGCACCAATCCGGCAGGCGTTCGTATCTCACACGGTATATCTGACGCTTGCCATCACGAATCATAGAGACCGCATTCTTCAGAGGCTTATTGACGTTGATCTTGACCCATACACGATAGAAGTTTCCAGCAAAGTCTTGAGTCATTGTCTCGGTGAACAAAACTTCCCCGACTTTTGCAGCTAATGGCCCAACCAGATGCGCATATAAATCAGGTACATCATGGATCTGTATCCATATGTCAAGAGTGTCTAGCTTCACCTCAGTTGGCTTGGTGATGCCGTCATAAGGTGTGATGATGACGGCGTTCCCCCTGAAATTCCATGGTCCTTCTTGCATCACTCGTTCCCAGTCACCCAAACAAAAGAACTGCAGAGTATAGAGATTATCCTCAAGCGGATGGAACTTGACATCGCGAGCTAGATCCCATGCAGCCCGCGTGTTTTTGAAGAACCAATATTGACTGTACTGCTTGTCTATGTGAACTCTAGCCACCGCCATCCACCTTGCTACCTCCGGTGGTGCAGCTTCCTCGTCAAAAACGACATCATCAAGGTCTTCCTCGCGAAGCCCCAACTCAGCCATCATCTTCTCCACGTCTGATGCGGAGCTGGAACCCGACGCCTCGTTGGTCCTTGATCCCATCACTGCAGAACACTTGAACCCTAGCCCGAGAGAGAAAACCGATCGGGCCTTGAAACTAACCCTAGCTCTCTGTTCCTTGCAGGGAGGTGATAACCAGGTCGGGAGGTGATGCTGGGATCACCCCGTTGTCGGCCCGGATCCGCCGAAGGATCGGAGGAGGGAAGGAGAACGCTCGACGGCGGCGTGAGATCGCCACCGGGAGAAGGAAACCCTAACGAGAGGGAAGATTGGCTATAATGACGGGGGTTGACGCGGCGGCTGGTCTCGGGACGATGGCTGGCCTGGGTGGCAGAGCATGTACGGGCCAAAAACGGCGGCCTGTTCGCAGCCAGTTGGGCGTCCTGTTTGCGGTTCATTGGGCCCCGAGTCCAGCCCATGGGCTAAATGAGCCAGAGAAGTTCACGTGTGCATCATTGTGCCGTGGTGCCCAATTCTCAAAAAAAAAAAGTGCCACGGTGCCCTCAAAAAAAAATCTGTGCCGTGACCGACACCCTCGGTCAAAGCCAGAGAGTTCGCGGGTTTTTTTTTTCGACAGACAGAGTTCACGGGTGCTTCACCGACGGGCTGGCTAGTGGCCACCCACGGCGGCAGAGAGCGGCAGGTTGGGCGACAGAAGGAAACATGGAAACGGAATGTCTACGTCTGCATGCCCGCGACATGGGCGTAGCATGCCCTTCCTCTTGCGTACTCTGGGTCGCAGGCGGCGTGCTCTGACCACTGATGCATGGCCACGAGGCATCCGGCACAAACTGCGCCCACGCTCATCCTAGCAGGAGGCATGCAGCAGCAGGCAACAACAACGTTCAGCAAGATGTCGTGCAGCATAGCAATCCATTAATTAGCGGTCAAAGTGCTTGTCCACGGGAACGGGGTCAGCTATTTCTGCCCCGACAAAAACCGGACAATGAAATGGTTACATGGACAAGACTAGGGAGAAACGCAATCAACTTCTCAAGGGGGGCATTTTCTGTGGAACAAGGCCACAACTTGCATTGCGTGCCCCCACAACCATAGGATCGTAATTTAAGTCGAGATCGAGCATATCATGAACATGTTTTTCTTTTTTCAGAGATAGAGCCTTGGGGCTACTTTTTTCAGAGATAGAGCCTTGGGGCTACAAAAACAGTTGCAACAGAGAGCGACGCAATGGTGCCGGGTTGAGATCCTCTACAGTACCATATGGTGTTGTAGTGTGGATGACATGTACAGCACCGTACAGTACTGCAGAGGATCTAACCCAATGGTACCAGGCCAGTGAGCGGCGCAGCACAACAGTCGAGGCCATCTCCGGGTGGTAAAATGGTGTATGTGTTTCAAGAACCACCGAGGCATGCATCGGATGCTGTCAACATAGTGGCATTTTCATGATAGATGAGGCATTGTTTAGTTTGACACAAGAGCTACTTGTGCGGTGTTTCGGTATTTTGCGGCGCAAACGCCGCTTGAGGATAAACTCATTTCTTATTTGATACTTTGATTAGATTCCAGGAATCTTTTCCTTTTTGAAGTTATTTGATTCCAGGAATCTTTTCTTTTTTGAAGTTATTTGATTCCAGGAATCTATTTGAGTTAGCATCAACAATTCCTTTCTGTGCAATTAGTGGAATGGAATTATATTCGGTTAATTATTGCCTCAGTTAACATAGTTATTAGCGTTGTTAACGAGAGCAGTCAGCTTGCACTCTTTTACCGTAACACTAACATGAACCGGATGATGAGCGTCCAGTATGTCTAGCTACCCGTGTCTC
The DNA here is from genome assembly GCF_002575655.3 of Aegilops tauschii subsp. strangulata. Lineage (NCBI taxonomy): Eukaryota > Viridiplantae > Streptophyta > Magnoliopsida > Poales > Poaceae > Aegilops > Aegilops tauschii. The sequence goes on along the minus strand of NC_053037.3, from coordinate 26,716,159 downwards.
TGGCTGAGATCGTTACAGAGAAAAGTACATCTTACCAGAGTGGCAGCACATTATTTTCTCCGTGCCAGTTGCTACACGTATGGAGATCACGAAAAGCTAAGAATTCCGATGGCAACAAACCAGTAGTGTCAATGATCAAAAGAAAACAGCGTTAATAGTGAAACTGCATTCGTAACCAACACGAAACCATCTCCTTGGGGTGGTGAGGTTAGGATTTCTCGTAATGTGGCGAGATTTGATGTCAGGCACTTCAGATCGATGCAAAGGTTCAATGGCAACGACTGCAGCTCCAAAGCGTTGGTCCTTGGGGGCACGTGCATAAAGACTTCCCGGCTATCATCGAGAAGGTCAAGCCGGCACCCTTAAGGGAGCGGAGACAGCGACTCATCGACAGCTCGTTCTTGTGGCAGTAGTGGTCATTCGGTGGTCTTGATATCTTAATTTTAATTTTTTATTGTGTTTAAGATGCTTTGTACTTCCGGTGATTTTTTATAATAGATATGATGCTTTTCACACAAAAAACATGAAACCAAGAGTTATGTTCCAACAAAAACATGAAACCAAGTGTCCATTGGATAGCATAGTAGTATATTGATGGTCATACCACATAAATAATATAAAATAAACATTTTTGTCTCTCAAGTTAACACACAATATAAATTTGGTCCCTCATTGTTTTTTAGGCCACATTTAATTCCTCATGACTGCTAGTTTTGCTGGCGGCGTTTTACAAGTGGAGATGTGATCTAGGTGGGTGCCGCCCCCTTTCTCCGAGCTCCCCCTTGTTGTTGGATAAGTGGTGGGCCTCTTGGCGCTACCGGCAGGCCTGCTGCTGGGCTCCTCGATGGTGAGCCACCCCCAATATATGACATCATCATCATATGCTTTTCCCCCTCGTAGAACTGGCAAGTTAAGGAAAATTCCTAGTAAATGTAAATGAAAGCCTTTATTGGGAGTTGTAGGGGCGGGGAAAATGGTATGACCTCCGGTTTGTCTGCTCTTATTCGGAAATATGATTGGGATTTTGTGGGTATCCAAGAGATCGTGATAAAGAAGTATTATCGAGTTTTTTTCCCCAGAAAGTTGGATCATGGGAAGTTATTTAGGTGGGACTGGATTCCTTCAGTGAGAAAGTCTAGAAGTATCTTGTGTGGGTCTAGACTTGATACCCTGATAGTTAAGTATGTTAAGTTGGGGAAAAAACTTATTCAAGTAGGTGTGGAACATATAAACAACAATTGTGCCCTTCGTGTTGTGGTGGTGTATGGTCTTGCTCATGAGGAATATAAGGCTGATTATTTTCTTACTGAGTTGGTTGTTTGTGTTCTAGTCTTGTGCATCCTTTTATTGTAGGGGGGAGCGGGTTAATATTTTTAGGAGTTGTGATGAGAAAAATAAATTATCTCAGCTGCCTCATTCTTCAAAGTTGTCTAATTATATTATTCATACTTTTGACCGGCGCCGCCGCGGTGCCCTTGCCGACATTCATGGTCTAGATGTCCTTCATCAAGTGGTGGCTGAAGGAATGATCCATGGCAACACGGAGGTGCGGTGGAAAAGCGTTGCGGCGGTGACACGCGGTGAAAATGTAGTGGTTGAAGAGCTAAGACTTTGGGCGATGAACTCTGGGCACAAGGAGGAAGAAGGAGAGAGAGAGAGAGAGAGAGAGAGAGAGAGAGAGAGAGGTGAGCCTCCTTTGGCTCTGTCCAAGCCCTTTTATATGAGATGGAGAGTCGCAACGGCAGCATGAAATTAGCCACGCGACAATTTATCCCCTCGTATCCCCATGAAGGCGTTAAATGCACGCGGGATTTGAGGGGCCTGTTAAAGGGCGAGCGGTGATCGACGCGTGTGTCCCTTAGTGATTGGACGTGGCATTGGTGGGCCGTATGCCCACTCCCGCATGTCATGTTGACCATCAGTTCAAGGATGACACTTGGTCCTCTGGGACCGGTGGATAAGACCGGCCTTGTTTGTCAGGATCGGACAAGTTAAACTTTGAAGACATTGCAAGGTATTTGGCCCGTGAGAACTAACTACGCGGGAAACATTTCTCGGGGATAGGTCGGCCATCTCCATGGACAACTCGAGATCGAGATGGATTGCATCACCTCGACAGTAGTCCGGCTAGTCAAGGAATCTCTGAAGAACCAGTTTCAACCTCGGTGACTGAAGATGATTTTCAGCTAGGAGATGCTGAGGTGTGCCCAGTATTGGAAAACCGTTCTGGGGCTACTAATAATGTCTCGGCCCAGGGGTCTCTCATCATGTCGGTTCCCGACCAGGTGGGTTAGGCTGAGGACCCCTAGGCCAGTTCCATAATGCCGAAGCCCACACGTGGCACTGTGTTTTAACAAAGGACCCTTGTCTTTTTTCTCTCACAACCCTCTTTCGTGGAATCAATGCATGCACATTGTTGGGGAGAAAGTGACCCAAGAGGTCCTCAAAGTCCTAAAAGGCGGTGAAATGCCAGTGGGCTGGAATGACACTACTATCGTGCTAATCTCGAAAGTAAAAAATCCGGAGAGGATCAAGGATATGAGACCTATTAGTCTTTGCAATGTGGTATATAAAATCATTTCTAAAATCATGGCCAACCGACTCAAGGTGATTCTACCTGATATTATTTCTTCTAACCAAAGTGCCTTTGTGCCTGGTAGAATCATTTCAGATAATATTTTACTAGCATATGGATTAACACATTTCTTGCAGCACAAAAGAAGAGGTGGCCAAAGTTATGCAGCCCTTAAGCTAGACATGAGCAAAGCTTATGACAGGGTTGAATGGGGCTTCTTGAAGAACTTGATGATAAAGATGGATTCAGCAGAGGGTGGGTGAACCTTGTTATGAAATGTGTTTCCTCTGTAAGATATCAGATCAAGGTAAACAATGAGATGACATCAATGCTTCTACCTGAAAGGGGGCTCAGACAGGGGGACCCTCTATCCCCATATCTTTTCCTTTTGTGTGTGGAAGGCTTCTCGACCATGTTGAAGAAGGCGGAAGAGCAAGGGAAGATTCAGGGCATTAAAATCTCAGTAAGGGGTCCAAGTATGAGCCACTTATTGTTTGCAGATGATTCTCTATTGCTAGTTAAAGCTGATGCCTCAAATGCCAGAGAACTAGATTCAATCCTCCAAAGATACGCAAGAGGATCTGGGCAAATAATCAATAGGGATAAATCAACAGTGATGTTTAGTAAAAACACCAAAACAAGTCAGCGAAGAGAAGTCATGGAGACATTACATTTGTCAAATGAAGCCTGGAATGAAAGATATTTGGGCCTTCCAGTTTACATTGGCAAGTCAAAATCAAAAGCGTTCGGATTTGTGAAGGAAAGAGTATGGAAAAAGGTGCAAGGCTGGAAGGAGAAATTATTATCAATGAAAGGTAAAGAAATTCTCATAAAAGATGTGGCCCAATCGATCCCGGTCTACACGATGGCATGCTTTGATCTGACAAAGGCAATATGCGACCAGATAAGCGCTATTATTAACAGATATTGGTGGAGTCAGGCGGATAAGGAATAAGATACATTGGTTAAACTGGGACATATTGTCACTTTCAAAAAGGTATGGTGGGCTCGGCTTCCGTGACATGTATGCTTTCAACAAAGCAATGCTAGCAAGACAAGCATGGAGACTAGTTCAAAATCCCAACTCTTTGTGTGCACAGATCCTAGCTGCAAAATACTTCCCGGATGGCAACATCTTCAAAGCAAAACAGAAACCGGGGATATCATATACATGGAGGAGTGTGCTGAAAGGAGTCAAATTACTAAAGGCTGGAATGATTTGGCGTGTAGGAAATGGTGAAAAGATTAATATATGGGAGGATCCCTGGATTCCATCAAATATATCCAGAAAACCAATCACGCCAAGAGGGGGAAATCTGCTATGTAAAGTGTCAGAACTCATTGATCCTTGCACAGCAGATTGGGATACAGCGCTGATAAATCAAAGCTTTTGTAGAGAAGACGCATCCAATATTTTAAAAACTAATTTATCAGAGGATGTGGAGGATCAGGTTGCATGGCACTTTGATAAGACGGGACAATTTCCAGTGAAATCTGCTTATAGAGTGGCAGTGGAGGGAACAAAAAAGACATCTACAAGGGTCTTTGGCTCTTCGTCGGTCACAGAGCATATTAATGACCAGTTAAAGTGGGAGTTAATCTGGAGAATCCCAGTGCCAGGGAAGATGCAACATTTTCTATGGCGTCTCGCTCATCATAGTTTGCCTTTTAGATCAAAACTGGCAAGAAGAGGATTTGATATCAGTACTATGTGCCCTGTTTGCTTAAAAACAGAAGAAGATGGAGGCCATTGCTTCTTCAAGTGCAAGCAAGTCAAACAATTATGGAGGATGACAATGTTGGAAGAGGTCAGGCTTGATCTGATGAAATGTGTAGACCCTATGGAAATTGTGTCTGCCTTATTACGAATGGGGAATGAAAACTGCATAAAAGTCTGCACCTTATTACGGCTATGGTGGCATGAAAGGAACAAAGCAAATGCTGGAGATCAAAGAAGAAATATTACAGTAGTAGCACATTCAGTGGAAGTGCAAAGTCAGGAATTCCAAAATTTATAAAAAGGAGAAAGCTCAATACTCAATGCAAGCTAAACCTTTGAAATGGTGCCCACCTCAACCGTCGACCCTCAAAATTAATATTGATGGTGCCTTCAAAGAAGGCACCTCAAAAGGAGGGTGGGGCTTCATAATAAGAAATGAGGATGGAGGAGTAGAAGCGGCTGGAGCTGGCAATCTGAACATGGTCACAGATACACTTCAATCTGAAACTTGGGCACTAATGAAGGCAATCTGCAGAGCCATCGAGCTTGGCATGGGGCACATTATCATTGAAACAGATTGTTTGGTCCTAAAACAGGCTATAATGAGCAATGCTTATGATCTAGCGAGTCATGGGGTTTTATTTCAAGAAGTTAAGCAGATGCTCAGGTTAAATTTTAGCTCATGGAACATTGTGTGGTGTCCAAGGACATGTAACAAGGTGGCTCATGTATTAGCATCTCATGGTGCTTGTATGGGTGATGGAGAATCAATGCAATGGTTCTCTGAAGTCCCAGACTTTGTATCTGAACTTGTCACCAGTGATAATGCTGGGCAGGTTGTTAATGGAATGAGCTAGTGGTCGTTCCGTCTAAAAGAAATGCACGCGATGTGTCCGATGGAATGTGCAGCGCGTCGACGCAGTCATGCATGCCGCACCGCAGCTCGCTCGTAGTCCACCCCCACCGGGTCGTCCCACCACAGCCGCACGTGATGTAACAATTATTTCTAATTATTAAAATTGAAGTTTTATTTTAAAAAAATAATCCAAAAGGACCCTTGTCTTTTTCTCTCACAACCCTCTTTTGTACAATGCACGCGTTGTGTCTGATGGAATGTGCAGCGCGTCGACGCAGTCCTGCACGCCGCACCGCAGCTCGCTCGTCGCCCAGCCGGCCAACCCCATCGTCTCGTCCCACCACAGCCGCCCCAGCGTGGATGCCATCGCCGGCATCTCCTCCGGTTCATAGAAAACGTGATAGGAGCACCACGCCCACGCGCAGGACACCGTGTGCACCACCAGGCCCGACGAGGCCATCCTGTGCGTCGACGCGTACCAGAGCATCTTCGTGCAGCTACTCTGTGGCGTACCAGAGCACGCTGACGTGCTCTGCGTCGGCGCAGTCTTGCGTCTGGCTTCCTCCGCGGCATCCACTTCCTCGGGAAGCAATGGCCATGCCTGCGCCGAGACATCAGCGGCGGCGAGGTAGACACGGAGATCACCAACAGCGTCGTACTCGCCGCCGTCGGACGGGTGCTCCGTGCAGAACCGGCGATCGCCGACGCGTGCGCGAGGCCGTCGCGGCAGCGAGCGCGAGCTCGTCGTCACCGCCTACTCTGGCTTGACCGTTACCGTGTCGGGGACAGCGTCACCAAAGCGCGGGCGCGGCATTGGGTGCGCGGTAGCGTCGCGCCCTACGCGGCGGCGGCGGGCTACGCGGATCCTCGCGTGCAGATCTCGCAGGCCAACCGGATGCTGCTGCTCTGCATCGTGCCAGCCATGCAGAAACTGCACACGTCGCTGCCCCGCCCGATCATGGTCTCGACTCTCCACCGCGCACTCCCTGGGCGTCTCGGACGTGCCCACGCCGCCGTCATCATGCCGCTCGCCGGCTTCCTGCGCGCTACGGGCGCGCCGTTCATGGCGAGCGCGTACCCTTTCAATGGCCTCACGCCCTCACCAGTGACACCGAACTCAACTTCGCGCTGTTGCGGGTGAGAGCCGAAGGTGTCATGGACTCTCGCACTGAGCTGCGGTACACCAACGCGCTGAACGCACAGCTCGACGCCGCGCACTCTGACACTGGGCTGTGGTACACCAACGCGCAGTTCAACGCCGTGCACTCGGTGATGGAGCTGTCGACGTCGTCGTGTCCGACACCGGGTGACCATGGGCTGCGGAGGACAAGGAGGCCGGGATGGGCACCCGGCTCATGCCGAACACGGGCTCACCCTCCTCGACAAGAGCCTGAAGCCCTGCCCGGTGTCCGAGCCTCACTTCCGACTGTTCCACTCCGACAGGACACCCGTCTACGACGCCGGCATCTTCACCACTCCAGAGGTAAATAATCTGTGCCACCATTGGTTTTACTCTCCGCTCTTCTTCGACATGATGCCAACCACTCACGTTGCGTGCGTGGGGTGCTCGCGTGCTGGGCGGCTGAGCGCCAAAATTACACCGGCGGCGCCGATACCAGACGCGGGAGCGGCGGACTCGGGCTGGCGGTGGGACGGGCGCTGCTGCAGGAGAATATCAACTTCGGGGGCCACCGACTGCGGCGCGATACTGCCAAACGGCAACATGCGTTCAACTGCGAGGTCGGTCGCACGGGCGTCGTGACTCGTCTTTTCAGCTGGATTGGATTGGTCTCCCCTCTAATTAAACGGCGGCATACTCTGTTTCTAGTCATCAAACATTTCACATGCGTTCCGAATATGATGGAAATTTGAAAGGTTATGGCCACAAGAGAACAAAAATGGGTGTGGTTAGGTTTCCGTCGACTGAGATTTTTTTTCCAAGGAAATAGTGGGCATTTTATTCCTCTGAAATAGTGTTACAAACTGCTAATACAATAGTTTGAACATTGTCTGAAACTCGGTCCAACCAACACACGGTGCGACCTCTAGATATCCAAGTCTCTCAGTCAAGTATAACATAACATACAAAAGGAAAAAGAAAAAATTAAAAAAAATTGCACGGGTCTCAATGTAAGATCTCGCCGATATAATATCAAAGTCTCAGTCAACAAAGACTTAGTAAGGCTGAACAAAGATACAAGGGTTTTTCAAAAAAAAATGTGCCACGTGTTGGCCATTGTATTTGGGTTGAAAAGTTCACTTTGATCATAGTGTTTTTTTGCGGGCGATCGTCGTACTTAAGAATACTGTTAATGTGGTCATTATGTACAACTTAAGGTGATTATCGGTCACTAGCTCATTGTAAGGTTTGTATTTTTTGACACATACAAGTTCGTATTTTGCCTACTTTGACCGATCAAACTGCCTACGTGGCAAATAATACAGCCTAGTCAGCCAACATTCTCTCTCTACCTTTACCGTCCGTCCCACTGTCACTGAGTTGAATAAGAAATGAACATGAAAAACTACGCGACATACTCTTCGAAGCAAGTCGTTCGAAAGAAAGAAAGGCGGTCTCCAGCCACCAGGAGTCTCCACCGTCGCTACCCTTCGGCGGCTCTCCTTCGCCGGCGACCTCGGTCGTCGGTGGTGAGGGGGTCGCAGATCCACGTGTGAGCTCATATTTTACTCTTGTAGTTTATGTTTTTAGGTTGTTCATTGTCTCGGGATCGGCGGCGGCAATGACGACGCTGAATAAAGTTTCTTCAGATCCTACTCTGACAAGGCGATCGGTCATGTGGTTGGGGATGGAGATGGTTTTGGAAATCAGTTTGTTCAAGCAAGGATGGCGTCGCGGCGACGGCATCCTTGTGGTGGACCTGTGTCCTCGGGCTCTGCTGTTGCGACGACGTTTGTTCCAGCGCCGGCGCAGAGCTACGGAGGTAGTCCAGGAGCGGATGCAGATTGTGGTCTACATCGGCGGCATCTGGAAGGCGGTGGATATGGGTTCGGGGGTTCGTGGATGACAGATATGGTTTTCTCCTCCGACGTCTTAGTCGGGTGGGGATGCCAGATCTGGAGTTCGATGGCGTGTCCGGAGTGTTGCCCCGCCTGATTCGTTCAATGGCAATGATTTCGTCTTTGGTGAGCCATCTTGGAGGTCTGCAAAGCTGCATATCGGCGATGGAGCCGCTTCGAGCTCTCGTGTGAAGGTGATCCATCATTTTTTTTTCCTTTGGTGGCTGATGTGGTGGTGCCAAAGGCAGATGACGGGCGTCGGTGTCAAACTCAGAGGATTCTTCGGCCTTGATTGTATTTTTACTTCTTGGCTGGTGTTCCTTTGTGCAAAGACTAGATTTTTGTTGTCTTTTCAGTTTTGTCAGGTTAATGTGTACGTGGTTTATACTATGATCATTATGATATACTCCTATATGAGACATCATATTACCATGAAAAAAAAGGAAAAACTATGCGACAGTAACGGGGATCCAAACCAGGGACCTGTCGCTGACGCCGAGACGAGGCAGCCAACTGACCTAGCAGCCCATTGCGACAAATAACTAAAGCGCGACATTGTTATGAGAAGACACGACAGGCATGCGCACACTCGCACGCAACACGCGTGCACACATGACATTCGCACACATGACCATGGTGCGCGCGCACGTCTCGCAGCTCCTGTGCATCCGCCGGCCGGCATCGATCGGTTTTGCGACGCGGCGGTCGCTCATGAGACCCTGTCCCGGATGACCGGCAACACAACGTGCACCCCTGACACCGCCCGCTCCCGCTAGCCGCGGCTACTTGCTGTGCGTGCGTATTGAGTTGTGGCGTGCTTGCTTGTTCGTCTGCATGCATGTTGTGAATGGCGAGAATGGTGAGAACTGAGAAGCTGTACGGTCGCGCCAAGTGGTGGCAGGCTGCGTGCGGATGGACCAAAACCACAAAATCTCACAAGATCTAACAAATTGCAAGAAAAATTTTGGGGGCTACTTTTATGGAGATTTTTAAATTAGGACGAAAAACAACAAAATCAAGCTAGCAAATGGGGGTAGTGACTCCAAGATGTGAATCAACCTTGCTAATGATACCAAGATGTTGTAGGGTGAAACCCTAGAGGGGATCTTTTCACACTTGGAGGGGGAAAAGAGGAAGAACACACAAAATCGCAAGGAGAAAATCACTCTAACAAACCCAAATAACACATCCACTAGAGTAGCATACAAGAGATCCACAAGCATACATGAACAATTCAAATAAAATAGCACCAGGGTAAAAGTTCTTCCCACTAGGTGAGGTCTTGATATCCAAAAGGATCTTCTCCAAGAGGAGGGCTTGATCTCCAAGAGGAGCTTCTCCAAGAGGAGGTCTAGATCTCCTAGAGGAGGAAGATAAGCAAAGCTCTCTCTTTGTGTTTCTAATACTTTGTTATCCCCTCAAATGAGCAAGGGGAAGAGGTTATATAGTCTAGGTACGAATATGAGGGAGAGGGGGATACAAGGGTCAAAACCACAAAATGCACGCAGGCACGCGGAGCAGTCCGGGCACTCGGGGTAAAGTGGCCCGGGCACCCGTGGGTAGATGCATCAGGGGGGCGGGCACCCGGACCGGACAGAGGGCTGAGCCCTTGGCGCTGTGGAGGCGGGGCACCCGGTGGTGATGGCCCGGGCACCTGGTGCGGGCAGGAGCAGCTCCAGGCGGGAGGGGGCCGGGCACCCGGGGCCGGCTGGAGAGGCCCAGGCGGGCGGCCAGGCACCCGGGGGGGTGGCTGGGGCGAGGCCCAGGCTGTGATCGGGCACCCGGGGTGGCCAGAGGCGCGGCCAGCCGGCGGCTGGGGGTGGCCGGGCACCCGGGGAGGTCCGAGACCTCTCTTGCTTTGTGCCTCACACGTCCTTCTTCCTTCTCCTCTTCCATAGGTGCTTGTGTCTCCGTCCTCGCCTCTTCACGGTCTTCTTCTTGGTTGACCTACGTCAAGTACGAATGGTTGTATACTTATTTAAATTATGTTTCTCTTTCATTCTGTTGCCTTCATAGCTAACTTTTGAGCTTTATGTGTGGACTATATATAGCCACACATCAGGAGTATGGTAAGAGAGCTCTAATTGATGTATTTATTTACTAGCATGGCATACATGGATTTGAATATAACTTTATGAATGAATTTATCAGTGAAAGTTGGTGCACGAAGATTTGAAAAGATTGGTTGCACAACTTTAATGGAAGCGACAACATATCTTGTGCAATCCAGATGAAGAGATGATTTGCCATGTGCATGCATACATCACACTGGCTAAATGTGGTTTTTTATTCAGATTTTTGCATGGAAGTTCGCACTCCATCTCCTCCTTGCACCACACCAGCCATGGCATCTGGCTCCAAAGCCCTATGGGACGACCTCTCCGGCGAGCAGAAGACGGATCTCTTCGACATTGCAGCGACTGGGTGGCCCGACGAGCTAGCCAGATACAGGCTGGCTTGCCGGCAAGCTCTTTGGAGCCGGCACTACTGTCACCGCCTCGCCCGTCTATGCAGGCCAAACATCCAAACAACCTAAAACAACACCCAGGGAATCTAACTGAGGTATATGCAGGCTACCAAACGCGTGAATGAATGATATTGCAAAATTGCAAAGTGGACCGGCGTCGCTGCCCATGATCTTAATTGTATCCCGATTGATCCCCCTAAAAAACATTGTATTCTGTTTAACTGTGTGTGTTATTAATTGATTTTGATTTATAGTAGGAGTAGAGCGGAGCGTGTTTATAGCCTCAAAAGAAAAGAAAAGAAAATCTGTGTGAGACGAGACGGATCCCCTTTGTCCTCTCAACCAGCCGTCCACTCGCGGGGGGAGTAAATTACCCGCATCGCCGGCGCCGGTGCCCCGCCCCGCCCTGCCCCTGCCTCTTCTTCCCCGCCGACTCACCGCCGCGCTCATGGGGACCATCGTGGACCAAATCGGCGCCTCGTCCTCGAGATCCGGGATCCCACGCGTCCCTAGCTAGCCCGGAGTGAGAGGACGATGCCTCCGCCGCGGCCATCGCACGCGCGGGCTTAGCCCGACGCCGACCACCGGCGACGGCAGAGGGGAGAGCGGGAAGGAGGAGGGGACCGGCGGCGGAGAGTTGGGTCCCCACGGTCGCACGCGCGGGGGGCGACGGGGGGAGGGGGAGGGATCGGCGGTAACATGCTCCCTCTTACCCCTTTTTTCACATGGAAGGTAAGAAGGTAAGAGTTAATCAAATCCAATGTAAAACTTGAACAAAGTGCGGCGTACATGGGCGATGAGTGAAGTAGCAAGTAAGTTCTGTATACGTTTACGGACATCGGTAATAATACACCCTCAGGGCAGTACAGAAATGTCAATGGAGATGATCGGTATGTGTTCAAAGCGCCTGTGTGGAGGAGGTGCACACTGCCATGGGGCATTTTGATTTCACTATCACTGTTTCAGTCCATGTAGTTCCTCCTTTTCTTAAAGACATATATGATGTGGTAATGGTTGGCCTACGTCAAGTAGACAAGTACGAATGGTTGTATACTTGTTTAAATTCTGTTTCTCTTTCATTCTGTTGCCTTCGTAGCTAACTTGTGAGCTTTATGTGTGGACTATATATAGCCACACATGGCAGGAGTACTAGTGGTTGGGGCGTGCCCATGGCGCGCCGCCTGAGCAGAAGCTCGGCGGTGCCAGGTGGGACGCGCCCCTCTCTCTTTCCTATTTATACTAATATACGCACTCATTTTGTCTTCGGATCATATTTTGTTGAACAAATCGTTGCTTCAGTCCAGTATCAGTGCCACATCGATGTGTTTCACCTGCTCATTACTGCAGGGTCTATCTTTGTGCAAAAAATTATAACGATGCTACGAACTTGTCGCTCTGCACCGGCTCAAAGGGCAACACGTTCCTGTCAAGGTCTGGTCCCTGGCCAGACATTGCATGTGGAGCTGTCGCAGCTCCCAGCAGACGTCGTCCAGGTGGAGCGTTGGTGACTCCCAGCCAGCGCCGGTCGCTTGATTTAGATGAGTTGATCCAGCTCCAACGCCGCTCCGACCTCCTCGTTGACGGGCTCCATGCCCTTATTGATGTGTCCATGCCAGTCTAAGGAAGCCGGGAGCTCAGCTATTCCCCGAATTACATGCCTGCTCGCAAATCTATAATACCTAAATAGTTCATTTCCATTATCTTATTTCTCTTGACATGTAAGCTGTCCACATCACTAATCGATATGCAACCATTCACCTCACTCCACCTCAGCAGTGTAGCCACATGAGCAACTTTTTCCCATGCATGATGTCTGGTCGTGCCATCCGTTACCAGTGTGTAAATTGAACCCTTCCGTTTCATCAAGCGGTAAACTATGCAACGCATCGATTCCTCTCTCTCATTAATAAAGTAGAAAAAACGATTGAGCCCCGTCCTGTCGAGCCCTTCCTTTTCTCTTATATTTATACTACAGCGCGGTGGTTTTTTTAAAAGGAGGATGACCCCCGGTCTCTGCATCTGGGTGATGCATACGGCCATTTTATTAATTATTCTCACAAGACCTTACAAAGCCATACAACAGTAAGACTAAAGCCACCATCTAAGCAACAACTGTCGCTACAACTATCCAATTGATGAAGGGGCGCAGATAGTCTGGGCCTAATACCAAACAGACATCGCAGCCAAACCTAAACATCTAAGACCTGAGGTCCCAACCAGGACGCCTGCCGGGTATGGGGCACCTACCAGTCCAGCGCACTCCTCAATCAGGACGCCTGCTGGGTATGAGGCCGCCGCAGCCACCTGCCACCAATCCATCTTCAGAGCTATACTGTTGCATGTACCGTGTCAGGTCTCTCTGCCATCGACGCCATCACGACGCCCGACAGCGTCGTCCTCCTGCGCGAGTCCATCCTCCCACAGCGAACTCTGAATCTGCACTGCGCCACGCCGTCAAGATCCGTCGCCATCAGTGTATAGGATGAAGCACCGCTCCACCAAAGAATCCGTCCTCTGGTCCCTCGATCACGTGTGTACCTCCAAGAATGACGCCCCCAAGGGAGGAATGACACCAGAGCGCCGCCGTCATCCGATCATCCGATTTAGGGTTTCCCCCAGAGGTAGCAGAGAGTGGCCTTGAACTTCTCCATGGAAATGCCTTCAAGAAGGGAACGACGCAGATAGCGCCGCCACCGCCGGCCTTAGCAGACGCCGAAGGCAAGTTTTCACCCATATCAGTTCGAAGGGATCCAACTCTCGTGCACGGGTTGCCGTCACCACCAGCACCACCAGGCAGAACCCTGGAGCACCGGCAGATCAGCGAGCCACCGGCACCACCACATCCAGATCGCCGGCCCCGCCGGGCCGCCGCCATCCCCCGCACCGTCCGGGTCAGAGACGGAGCCGCCGACTGTGCACAGGGACCACCGCCGCCTGCACACACCGGAGTGCCGCCGAGAGCCCACCGCCCGCCACCGCTTGCCGAGAGCCGCCGCCGCGCGCCCCGAGCGGACTCCCACGCGCACCAGGGGAAACTGCCATCGCCCCCAAGCCCGCGCCGACGCGCCCCGCCTTCAGCGCGCCGCCAACCACCGCCGCGATCCGCCCGCGCCAGATCCAGCGAGCCGTGGAAGATGAGATCCCGCCGCCGCCGATGCCGACCTCGGTGAGCCAAATTCCGGTGAAGAAATCCAACACAAGTCGGTGCAAGCGGCGGCTCCGCCGATCTCGCGCGTGTCCATACCTACTCTGAGCAAATCCAAAGCTCCAACCTAGAGACAATGCACGACTACATGGATCCCGCCGGCTCCAACGTCAACAGGAGCCTACTTCGATCTGAGCGAGTATCATCGACACGGTGGGGCGACAGCGGCCAAGCACGTAGCACACGACGACTCACATCCCAGGAGCAGCACACGCGCGAGGGCGGGCCAACGCCTCAACCCGCGCGTGAGTGTCATGAACGATCACGCTGCCCAGCCGGGCGTTCCCGGTTGTTGAGCGTACGTTGTACACTGCATATGTATAGGACTAGGGTCTGTATTTATACCGTTGTATCTCTCTCTCTCCCCCCGTATATTTGTATATCTTGGGAGACAAGTAGAGGCCGGTCCACCCTGTACCTATATATGTGCATCATGCACACAATCAATGATTATCGATTCGTGCAATCTCATTCTTCCTAACTAACATGGTATCAGTTTAGCATGCCGATCCCTTTCCCACCTTCCACACTAGCCGCCGCCGCGCCCTACAGCAGCCGCCGCCGCCTCCCTTGCGCCGCCGCCGCCGCTGTCCACTGCCGCTGCCGCACCCTCCCCTTCCCTCGCAGCCGCCGCTTTCCCCTCTGCTGCCGCTGCCCTCCTCCCCAAGTTGCCGCCGCGCCCCCCAAACCCTAACCCTACCCCGCGCCGCCGCCACTCTCCCCCTCCCACCCGAGCCGCCGCACCCCTCCCCTTGCCGCCGCTCCCATGGCGTCCCCTCAATCCAGCAACTCCAATCCGTTTGCCGGACTCGTACCCGACGCCACCGCCGTCCGTGATCTCGACATCCACACCCGTGTTCCCATCAAGCTTGATCAGTCCACCTCCTCGTACTACGCATGGAAGACCTACTTCAACCTCGTCTTCCGCGAGTACCACCTCCTCGAGCACGTCGACGGGACCGTGGATGGCGATCTCATGGTGGATGATCCGGACTGGGCGGCCATTGAGGCCTCTCTCATCCGGTGGTTCTACCTCACCGTCTCCCCGGACATCTTCCACACGGTCGTCTCGGAGGATGACGACGCGTGTGCCGTATGGACCAAGATCAACAACCTCTTCACCGACAACAAGCTTCAACGTCTCGTGTTTTTGCAGCAGGAATTTTTCGGGTGCCACCAAGATGATTCCTCCATCGATGACTACTGCAGGCGTCTCAAGCGCCTCGCCGATGAGCTCCGTGATATCGGCGCCAAGGTGT
This sequence comes from Aegilops tauschii subsp. strangulata, assembly GCF_002575655.3. NCBI lineage: Eukaryota > Viridiplantae > Streptophyta > Magnoliopsida > Poales > Poaceae > Aegilops > Aegilops tauschii. The sequence continues at coordinate 26,701,059 of NC_053037.3, read as the reverse complement.
CGGACGCGCTCATGCTTAGCACCCTCACCGCCGGCCTCAATGAGGACTTCGGCAACGTGGCTTCGAACCTCTCCCTGCTGCCGAACCCGACTTTCCAGTCCGTCACCGCGTACTTACGCTTGGAGGAACAGCGGATGAAGAAGGTCAAGGCCCGCGTCCACCACACCGCCCTCGCCGCCGGGACATCTCGCGGGCAGCCGCAGCCCGCCCCGGCCCAACCGCGTCCGCCGGCGCCATCGGGGTACTACCCCCTCCCGCCCACTCCGCCCGCACCTCCCGCTCCTCAGCAGCAGCAGCAGGGCGGGGGCGGCGGCTGCCGCAACAGGCGCCGTGGGGGAGGGGGCGGCGGTCGTTCCCAGCAGCAGCAGCACCAGCCGCCAGGGTACGGGGGGGCCCAGCGCCAACATCAGCCCTCCCAGCCCTGGGCCGTCGGCCCTAACCCGTGGACCGGCGTGGTCCACGCTTACCACATGCCGGTCCCACGGGCCCCGGGCATCCTTGGGCCGCACCCGGCCGGGCCGCAGGCACACCTCGCCGCTGCACCCTACCAGGCGGGTGGGGGCGGCCACGCCCCCGGTGGCTACGCGCCGGGCTTCGCGCCGGGCGGCTACGCGCCTCCGCCGGCGTCCTTCGGCTATGCGCCGCCGCCTGCACCAGCTCCGCCCGGTAGCTACTCGCTCCCTCCGGCTCCATGGGATCCCGCTCTGCTCGCTGCACTTCACTCGGCGCCGTCTCCCTCCAATTACGGAGGTGGCGGTGATTGGTACATGGACACGGGGGCTACCGCCCACATGACGTCGCACCCTGGTAACCTTACATCTTCCTTCCCGTTCACCACTTCGAACCGCATCACCTTTGGTGATGGTTCCTCCGTACCCATTACTCATGTCGGTCATAGTTTCTTTCCATCTAATTCTATGCCTATTAACATGACTAATGTTCTTGTCTCACCTAACCTAGTTAAAAATCTTGTCTCCGTTCGTCGTCTTGCACGTGACAATCCTCTCACCGTTGAATTTGATGGCCTTGGTTTCTCTGTGAAGGACGCCCGTACGCGGATGGTGCTCCACCGGTGTGACAGCCCCGATGACTTATACCCGGTGCACTCCGCCTCCACCGCCACCGCCTCACCAGTCGCCCTCGCCGCCGGTGTCGACCTCTGGCACGCACGCTTGGGTCACCCCAACTCCACCGTCCTTCGCCAGATTCTCAAGAGTTTTTCATTTTCATGTAATAAATTCGACGAGCACACTTGTCATGCTTGCCGTCTCGGCAAGCACGTTCGTCGCCCGTTTAGCGAGTCAAACACTATTTCTTCTTTTCCGTTTCAGTTAATCCATAGTGATGTTTGGACATCTCCCGTTGCGAGCAACACCGGTTTCATATATTATCTTGTTTTACTTGATGATTTCTCTCACTTTGCGTGGACGTTTCCGCTCCGTCGCAAATCCGATGTTCTCACCACTCTCACAGCCTTTTACTCCTACGTCACTACCCAGTTCGGGCGCCCTATCCTCGCCCTTCAGACTGACAATGGCAAAGAGTTTGACAATGCTGCCACTCGCCATCTTCTCACCTCTCACGGTACCACTTTTCGTCTCACATGCCCCTACACATCTCAGCAGAACGGCCGCGCCGAGCGGATCCTCCGCACTCTTAACGACTGCGTCTGCACGTTGTTGTTTCACTCCAACGTGCCCCCTCGGTTCTGGCCTGACGCTCTCGCCACCGCCACTCTCCTAGTTAACATTAGGCCTTGTCGTCCACGCTGGAACTACACACCCCATCACCTTCTTTTTGGTTCCCCTCCCTCCTACGATGGTCTTCGCATCTTCGGATGTTTGTGTTATCCCAGCACCACCTCCACCTCACCACACAAACTCGCTCCTCGCTCCGTAGCATGTATCTTCCTAGGCTACCCTCCTAACACCAAAGGTTACCGGTGCTACGACCCCGTCTCCCACCGTGTGTACACCTCTCGACACGTGTACTTTGACGAGCGGGTTTTTCCTTTTCATCAGGTTCCACCCTCTGCAGCAGACTCGGCGCTCCTTGATGGTGTCCCGGATGCGGACTCGGTGCTGCCCCCGGCGCGGCCTCTCCTGGCCCCGGCGCGGCTCCTGCCGGCTCCTCCTAGTGCGGCCTCGGCGCCCCCCCCCCCGCGAGCCCCTCTGCCGCGGCCCAGGCTGCACGCCCCCGGCGCGGCCCTGCATGGCCCCGGGTGGCCCTTCCGCTTCCACCCCGCCGGGCGACGTACCTGGCCCCGCCCCGGCCGGCTCCACCTCGGCTGGCCCCGCCCCTACAGCCGGCTTCGGTCCCGCTGTGACGCCGGGCGTGACGGACTCTTCATCACCCCCGTCCGTCACCCCCGCCGCAGCCGACCCGCCTTCCACCGGCATGGTGACACGGTCCCGCGCCGGCATCCACCGCCCCAGCACGCGCTATGCTGCTGACGAGTACGCGTGCGCGGTGTCGGCATCATCCTCTCCACCGTCGCCCATACCCTCGTCCGCACGCGCCGCTCTCCGCGATCCACATTGGCTCGCCGCGATGCGCGAGGAGTTTGACGCGTCGCAGCGCAACCGCACATGGCATCTTGTGCCGCGACCCCCTCACGCCAACGTCATCAGTGGCAAATGGGTGTTCCGCCACAAGACCAACCCCGACGGTTCTCTCGAGCGCTACAAGGCTCGTTGGGTGGTGCGAGGTTTCCGCCAGCGCGCCGGTGTGGACTTCACCGACACCTTTGCTTCGGTTGTTAAACCGGGCACGATCCGTACGGTGCTTCAGCTAGCGGTCTCCCGGGCCTGGCTAGTGCATCAGTTGTATGTTTCCAACGCGTTTCTGCACGGCCATCTCATGGAGCCGGTCTTCTGCGAGTAGCCGACTGGTTTTGTTGACGCCGAGCATCCCGACCATGTCTGCCTGCTCTCTCGGTCCCTCTATGGACTGAAGCAGGCCCCCAGGGCATGGTACCAGCGTATGGCCGGGTTCCTACAGCAGCTTGGGTTTCATACAACCCGCTCCGACGCGTCGTTGTTCGTCTATCATCAGGGCACTGCCACTGCCTATCTGCTGCTCTATGTGGACGACATTATCCTGACGACATCCTTGCCTGGGCTTCTTCAGCAGCTCACGGCTCGTCTACGTTATGAGTTTGCCCTCAAGGATCTTGGAGCGCTGCACTACTTGCTTGGCATTGAGGTCGTTCGTCATGCCGACGGGTTCTTTCTGCATCAGCAGAAGTACGCTCATGAGCTTCTTGAGCGCGCGGGCATGCTTAATTGCAAGACCGCGTCCACGCCTGTTGACATCAATGCGAAGGTTTCTGCTTTGGAGGGTTCCCCTGCGCCAGATGCGGCGTTCTACCGCTCCATCGTTGGCGCCCTGCAGTATCTCACCCTCACTCGGCCTGACCTGCAGTATGCAGTTCAGCAGGTGTGCCTCCATATGCACTCCCCGCGTGATTCCCATTGGACTCTGGTGAAGCGTATCCTTCGGTATATACGCGGCACTATGACCATGGGGCTCACCCTGACGGCTTCCTCCTCCATCGAGATGGTCGCCTACTCCGATGCTGATTGGGCTGGCTGCCCAGACACGCGTCGTTCTACGTCAGGCTATTGTGTCTACCTCGGGCCTTCGCTGATATCGTGGTCGTCCAAGCGGCAGCCCACGGTCTCTCGCTCGAGCGCCGAGGCGGAGTATCGAGCAGTGGCTAACGCCGTTGCTGAGTGCTCTTGGCTCCGTCAGCTTCTTCAGGAGTTGCTCTGTGTGGTTCCCAAGGCCACGATCGTCTACTGTGACAACGTCTCCGCCGTCTACCTCTCCGCCAACCCCGTACACCATCGCCGTACGAAGCATATTGAGCTCGACATTCACTTCGTTCGCGAACAGATGGCTCTTGGGAAGGTTCGTGTTCTACACGTTCCTACCACTCAGCAGTTTGCCGATGTCATGACTAAGGGACTACCGACCCCAGTCTTTGAGGAGTTTTGGTCCAGTCTCTGTGTCTCCGGCGACGCTTCGACTGCGGGGGGGTGTTGAGCGTACGTTGTACACTGCATATGTATAGGACTAGGGTCTGTATTTATACCGTTGTATCTCTCTCTCCCCCCGTATATTTGTATATCTTGGTAGACAAGTAGAGGCCGGTCCATCCTGTATCTATATATGTGCACCATGCACACGATCAATGATTATCGATTCGTGCAATCTCATTCTTCCTAACTAACACCGGTGACGGGAGGGATTCAACTCCCGCATGTTATCTCAGATGCATGTGTGAAGGTATACGGCCAAGGTGGATAGTACATACGTGGCTCCTCCTGCAGACCTGCACAACGCCGGTCCAGCTCTCCTCCATGGCACTCCGGAATTTTCTCGGGCGGGCCTCCCTTTACCCGTGCGCTGCCCCATACAGACGTCACCTACCTCCCCCGGCCATCTGTCCCAGGCTCCCAGCCAAGCCGTCCACACAACCAGTCCCAGCCAAGCCGGCTGCACAACCACCAGATATCGGAAGCGGCGGTGCGCCTATAGACGTATCTGCTGCACAATCTAGCTAAGTTGTGGAATTTTTTTCCTTTTGACAATTTTCATATAATGAAGCGTTGTACAATGAAGTGTCCTTTGTGCGTAATTAAGATTGGTTCGTTAATGACACAGTTTCTTTCCGAAACTTAAAATCCCTATATATTCCTCCTTGACATAGCATCTATCATCTTTATTTTCTGTTTTTTTTTTGGATGGCTCGATGCAGCTGAATCTATCGGTTTAGCAGCAGCCCTCACACCATCGGCAATCCGACAAACCCTACTTCTACTTTTTGTTGTATAGTAATACATGTCTTATTCGTATCATAAAGATTAAAGTACAAGTCACGAAAGGACCGACATGACAAAACTGAAAAGATAGCAGAACATCTCTGAGCTTGAAACCAACGCCCATCACCTGCCTCCGGCATCACGACAGCAGCCACCGAAGAAAAGAATGATGGATCACCTCCTCACCCGAGCTCGACGCGGCTCCATCGCTGATATGCAGCTTTGCGGACCTCCAAGGTGGCTCACCAAAAGTGAAGCCCTTACCGTTGAACGAATCAGACCGGGGCAACACCCTGGGCACGTCATCGAACTCCAGATCTGGCACCCCATCGCAACTAAGACGTCGCAGAAGGAAACCATACCTGCCATCCATGAACCACGAACCCAGCATATGTTCCGTCTTCCAGATGTCGTCGATGCAGACCACAATCTGCATCTGCTCCTGGACTACCTCCCAAGCTCCGCGCCGACGCTGGAGCAAACGCCGTCGCAACGGAGGTAAGCACGGAGGCTTCTTTTTGCTCCATTACTTATTCCTCTACAGAGATTACACTAGTAGGAAAAGGGGCTTTTACCCCGGTTCATAAGGGCCTTTAGTCCCGGTTCAGGAACCGGGACTAAAGGGTCGTTACTAATGCCCTAGCCCTTTAGTCCCGGTTCTTACACGAACCGGGACTAAAGGCCGTCCACGTGGCCGGTGCGGGGAGCCCAGGCAGGAGGGCCTTTGGTCCCGGTTGGTGCCACCAACCGGGACCAATAGGCATCCACGCGTCAGCACCTGGCAGGAGCTGAGGTTTTTGTTTTTTTTTGAGGGGGGGGGGGGGGGTTGGGGGTTTTGGGGGGTTAATTTAGGTTGTTATTAGGTAGCTATTAGAGAGAAGTGTCCTCTCTTATATCTCCGTGCTTGGTTTACCAACGCTACGTACTGCTATGCCTAAACATGGCTTAGATTGAAGTGAAGGCAACATGTGGTGCATGTCGAAAGTAATACTAATCCGGACTTGATCAAGTTTGGATTGTACTACTTTCGACACGCACCACATGCATGTTGCCTTCACTTCAATCCAATCCATGTTCATTTCACCCGCTGATATATAATAACTCTTCATGCACGCATCATGCATCATCATATATAATAACAAGTCCTACTAATCATCATCATACAACTTCTACTCGTTATTAATAACAAGTCATACGATCATCATCCTCACAGTCATCAAACCAACCCTACTTAATTGTTCTTAACACATGATCATCAGTATTAGGTAGGACCGAAATACCCTCTTTAAGGTAAAATAGCATAAAACAATATGGACCCTGACTCTCCATTATGGAGAATGGAGATCATCCTGTCTCCAATTCTTGCGCCTCGCTTCCTTTTGCTTCCAAGAAGCTCCTTGCGACTGTCCATACATTTTTTCCATTCTTTGATTTGCATGTCTCCACTTCTTTTAGAAATCCGGTATGGACAGTTGAGATTCGTAGGATGACCTGGTTGTATATTCAAAACATCAAGCCTACCATTCTGATACATCCAATGAGGCACACAATCCTCTGGGATTCTCTGTTGAAAAACATAGTAATAACTTCATAGTTAGCAATGATAATGCACTAGTTTTAGAACTATGCAAAATATGCACGGATGTCGTAATAGTAAGAAATCTTACCAGGGTATCTCCATAGTAGTTACCGTAGTTCAACACGTGCACTAGTGGCACGTATGGAGGACCATAATGATGAGGAGTTTGATTGTAGATATTGTAATTCTCAATATCAGTACAAAATCCGACCAGATGAGTTTTCTCCTTATAAGTTAACTCAGAGCCATCGGTGTAGTAGGTTCTGTCTACCATGTTCCGCACATTGTTTGAACAATCAAAATAAGCTGTCAATGAAAATAAGCTGTCAACTATTTTGAAATGAACAATATAAATTAGCTAATAACTATGTTTGAGAAACTCACATAGCGGTAGAATTGGAGGCGTATCAACAAGGACCCAAATGTCCATATTGTCTTGCTCGATGTCAGGATCACCAAGATCCATGGTGACAAGCATACCCTCATCAAAACCATACATCTTGCAAAATGCTTCCCAATTTTTGCAACCAAAATGGGTTACGCTCTCAGAATTATACAGATTTACTTCAAAATCTATATCATGATGGGTCCTTATGTGAATTTTCTTTGTTTCCATACATTCATGGTCTTCAAAACCCATCCTCTCCAAGACGTAGCGTCTTGCATGGCATGGGATAAGCTAGCCGAATTGTAAAAGATGAAAAGTACACGTTGAAATAGTTGAAGTCGTGCTTAATTACGAAAAAATAACACTTGTCGTCGTTGCGTACCGTTTCAACATCGAACGTCTCCTCCAGCTTAATACTGAAGCGCCGATCTTCGTCCAGGTGAGGCCTGTCGCACTGACCTCGGTCATCGTGGCACCAGTCGCACTCCCCCGGGAGACTTTCGTCGTCCGAGTACGACATTTCCTATGTTCATATATAATTCAAATATTAAACATCTACAATTAAATATATGTACTAAAAAACCTAAGTTAGATCATTATTATTCATCACGGGTTGACTATCGGTTTGTCGAGTCTTTTCTTGAAAACTCTCAGCTCATGTGGTGTATACATTCGACCGTTGGTGATGGTCGCTCCTCCCTTTGTCCCCGTGTGCATTACACCAAAATGTCTAGCTAGCACACGGGAACAAAGGAGAAGCGACCCCCACGACAACAGTCGGGATTCTTCGTCCTCTCATATATATATGGTGGAACTCTCCCTCACTGATTCCTCTCTGACATTTGCGACCGTCGGTGATGGTAGCTCCTCCTTTCGTTCTCGAGTGCATTACACCAAATTGTCTAGCACACGGGAACGAAGGAGAAGCTACCCCCACGACAACAGTCGGGATTCTTCGTCCTCTCATATATGGTGGAGACTCGACAGACTTACAGTCAACCCGAAATAACGTTTAATTATCTTTCTAAAAGAGGATTTGGCTGGTCTCACCTCGATGTCGGAGGGGGCGGTGACGGGGACGACGGCGGGGATGATGGAGAGGCCGGGGAGGCTCCTAGATTTCTGCGAAAACAAAAACCCTATAAGCTATCAACTAATCATAGTGCTCTCCAATTTTAGCATTCAAAGTAGGATCGGAGTAGTTTTCCACTCTGAGCATTCAATAAGCAAAATCAAATCACAAAATAAAGTAGTATTCAAATTAGGATGCATTCAATTATAAGCAAAACTACATCATCTCCATGCGTCCGTACATCGCCGAATATTATAACTAATACACCTCGAATACTATCATACATATAGCATCGCTAGTACAGCTAGAACAGTAGCGCCCGACGGGTATCGGCGCGGGCGGTGGACACCCAAAGGGACGGAACCATCACAGGATCATAGCTCCAGTGAGATCCCTGAAGAACCTGCCAGGTATTGTCGAACCTGCCCTCCAACGCAACCATGTAGCGACGGACGTGCTGGTCCTCCCCGCTGACACGGTGACGTACCTCCTCCGCGGTGTCCGGAAGCCTCGGCACCGTCACTGGCCCACGCGAGCGCCATCAAACAAGGATCGGGTCAACGACGGGCTGGTTCCTCACCAACCTACGCCCACCGGAAGGTAGCACCTCCCAAAACCAGCCCGGCGGAGCCCAGTCCCGGACATGGCCCCTCTGATCAAGCCGGCCTCCTCCGCCGAGTCGACGACGAGGATGCGGGATAGGCATCGTCGACGTCGATGCGGGAATAATTGCTTTAACTAAAAAAACAAACTAGTTCTATTAATTTCCTTACTATAAATAGAATAAAGTAGTACTTACTAAAAATAAACTAGCTAGTTTAACTAGTTCTATTATTTTTCTAACTAATTCTATTAAACACTTTCTAAGTAGTACTTACTAAAATTTATCGGGGAGGGGGGTACGTATATCGACAACGACATACCCGATAAAAAAATAAGAAGAGGAAGAAGAAGAAAAAAAAAGGAGAAGAAGAAAAAAAGAGGAGAAGAAGAAAGGAATAGAGGAGGAGATCGAAGAAAAAAAAGAAAAAAAAGAGGAGAAGAAGAAGGAATAGAGGAGAAGAAGAAAAAATAGAATAATATATTATTCTATTTCTTCTTCTTCTCCTCTATTTCTTCTTCTTCTACTCTTTTTTTCTTCTTTTTCATCTTCTTATTTATTTCTCCTCTTCTTCCTCTCCTCTTCTTCTTATTCTTCTTCTTCTTCTCCTTCTTCCTCTTCTTATTTTCATTTTCTCTCTCTTTCTTTTTCTTCTAAATATGAACATACATAAATGACTTTGATCATACACAATTTTCAGATTCCTACACAATATGAACATATACATAAATTGACAAAGAAAATTCTATGAACAAAAAAAATCATAAAAATTCTATGAACAAAATTACAACAGAAAAAAGTCATAAAAATTCTATGAAAAAATTGATATATTCTTTGCATATATATGAACATACAAACATTTGCATATTCAATAATAATATCACCAAAAAAATTTGAACTACACATCTAAATTAATACATCTAAATTACAACAACTAAATTAACTACACATCCAAATTAATACAACTAAATTACAAATCTAAACTACACATATGTAATAGCTAACTAGGGGGCGCGGCGGCGCAGCGGCGGCCATTACAGGGAGGAGGAGGGCGTGGCGGCGGCTCACATCGGGCGACGGAGGGCGACGGCGTGGGCGGCGGAGGGCGGAGGATGACGGCGACGGGCGATGGCGTGGGCTCGGGGGCACGGGCGACGGCGACGGCGGCGGGGGGCGGAGGACGACGGCGACGGGCGATGGCGTGGGCTCGGGGGCACGGGCGACGGCGACGGCAGCGGGGCAGCCTGGCGGCGTAGATCGAGCTCGCGGCGTCGTCGGGCGGGGGGCCCCTGGCGACGGAGATGTGAAATTTTCACAAGTCCTGGTTATATAGCAAGGGCATTGATCCCGGTTCGTGGCACAAACCGGAACCAATACCCACCCTTTAGTCCCGGTTGGTGGCACCAATCGGGACCAAAGGCCTCTTTTCACCAGCGCAAAGGGCGGGAAGCAGAGGGCTTTGGTCCCGGTTGGTGGCACCAACCGGGACCAAAGGGGAGCATTGGTTCCGGTTGGAGCCACCAACCGGGACTAATGTGCTGGCGCGGTGCGGTGGGAAGTTTAGTCCCACCTAGCTAGCTGAGAGAGCTCAGGACCTGTTTATAAGCTGCGTTGCAGCTCAGGTGCTGAGCTCCTCTCTAAGATGCAGGCGTTACACATGCCTACCTTTGTCATTGCCATGTTGGGCCTATTGGGCCTGCGGGCCTGCATCCTGGCCCATGTGCAGATGGGTTTCTAGTCGTATGCAGGCCGTGTGGCCCATTAGGCGGCATTTTTATTTTTTCCAGTATTTTTTTGTTTTTTGAATTATTTATTTTCTTTTGATTTTTGTTTTATTTTTTTATTCTTTTTGCTTTTAGCTCAGAATAATTATAAACTTTCTGTTACTCCATTAGTTTCCAAATTTGAATAGTTTAAATTTCATCCGGAAACTCGTCTGTTACAAAGGGATTTCACTTTTTAAAACTTATTTGAACACCTAACTTTGTGTGTGTTCAAAATGCACCATTCAAAGCCACATCATCATTTTTCAATCCTTTCTGACTTCATTTGTTATTTTTCATGCATTTACTAATTATTTTGAGCTATAAGACCCTAAAATTGAAAAGCATTTCAAATGAACTCTGAAAAGGTTGAAAGTTGGCATGATATCATCATTTCATCCACATAGCATGTGCAAGAAAGTGGAGAGGGTTACGGCAAAAACTGGATGCACTTCGTGTACAAAACGGACAATCTCTTTCAAAGTATCAGGATTTCATCCGGAAACTCGTCTGTTACAATGGAATTTCATTTTTTAAAACTTATTTGAACTCCTGACTTTTTTTGTTTTCAAAATGCACCATTCAAAGCCACATCATCATTTTTCAATCCTTTCTGACTTCATTTGTTATTTTTCATGCATTTACTAATTATTTTGAGCTATAAGACCCTAAAATTGAAAAGCATTTCAAATGAACTCTGAAAAGGTTGAAAGTTGGCATGATATCATCATTTCATCCACATAGCATGTGCAAGAAAGTTGAGAGGGTTACGGCAAAAACTGGATGCACTTCGTGTACAAAACGGACAATCTCTTTCAAAGTATCAGGATTTCATCCGGAAACTCGTCTGTTACAATGGGATTTCATTTTTTAAAACTTATTTGAACTCCTGACTTTTTGTGTGTTCAAAATGCACCATTCAAAGCCACATCATCATTTTTCAATCCTTTCTTACTTCATTTGTTATTTTTCATGCATTTACTAGTTATTTTGAGCTATAAGACCCTAAAATTGAAAAGCATTTCAAATGAACTCTGAAAAGGTTGAAAGTTGGCATGATATCATCATTTCATCCACATAGCATGTGCAAGAAAGTTGAGAGGGTTACAACAAAAACTGGATGCATTTCGTGTACAAAACGGACAATCTCTTTCAAAGTATCAGGATTTCATCCGGAAACTCGTCTGTTACAATGGGATTTCATTTTTTAAAACTTATTTGAACTCCTGACTTTTTGTGTGTTCAAAATGCACCATTCAAAGCCACATCATCATTTTTCAATCCTTTCTGACTTCATTTGTTATTTTTCATGCATTTACTAATTATTTTGAGCTATAAGACCCTAAAATTGAAAAGCATTTCAAATGAACTCTGAAAAGGTTGAAAGTTGGCATGATATCATCATTTCATCCACATAGCATGTGCAAGAAAGTGGAGAGGGTTACGGCAAAAACTGGATGCACTTCGTGTACAAAACGGACAATCTCTTTCAAAGTATCAGGATTTCATCCGGAAACTCGTCTGTTACAATGGGATTTCATTTTTTAAAACTTATTTGAACTCCTGACTTTTTGTGTGTTCAAAATGCACCATTCAAAGCCACATCATCATTTTTCAATCCTTTCTGACTTCATTTGTTATTTTTCATGCATTTACTAATTATTTTGAGCTATAAGACCCTAAAATTGAAAAGCATTTCAAATGAACTCTGAAAAGATTGAAAGTTGGCATGATATCATCATTTCATCCACATAGCATGTGCAAGAAAGTTGAGAGGGTTACGGCAAAAACTGGATGCACTTCGTGTACAAAACGGACAATCTCTTTCAAAGTATCAGGATTTCATCCGGAAACTCGTCTGTTACAATGGGATTTCATTTTTTAAAACTTATTTGAACTCCTGACTTTTTGTGTGTTCAAAATGCACCATTCAAAGCCACATCATCATTTTTCAATCCTTTCTTACTTCATTTGTTATTTTTCATGCATTTACTAATTATTTTGAGCTATAAGACCCTAAAATTGAAAAGCATTTCAAATGAACTCTGAAAAGGTTGAAAGTTGGCATGATATCATCATTTCATCCATATTGCATGTGCAAGAAAGTTGAGAGGGTTACAGCATAAACTGGATGCACTTCGTGTACAAAACGGACAATCTCTTCCAAAAGCATTTTATTTATATTTATTTTACTGTTGCTATTTTTATTTATTTTACTGCTGCTATTTTTACTTAATTTATTAAGGTTTATTTATTGTAGTTACTATAGTTTATTTTATTTTATTTTATTAAGGTTTATTTAGTTTTATTTATTTTATTAAGGTTTATTTATTTTATAAATATAAAAAAAATGAAAATAGATGCGCTTATAGAGAAAATTCAACCTAAATTCATAATAAATTTCTATGAAATTTACTGTGAATTTAGGTCAAATTCCCTGTATAAGGGCATCTATTTTCACTTTAAAAGGCAGAGAGGGACAGACTTATAAACTGGTGTGAGCCCCCTTCGGTTGACGAGGTGGGACTAAACACTGGCCGCAACTAGGACCAGCCCTTTAGTCCCGGTTTGTGGTATGAACCGGGACTAAAGGGTGGTGGGCCAGGAGCGTGGCCCATTGGTCCCGGTTTGTACCACCAACCGGGACCAAAGGGTCCATACGAACCGGGACTAATGCCCACGAGGCCTCGGCCGGCCCCCTGGGCTCACGAACCAGGACCAATGCTCACATTAGTCTCGGTTCGTGACTGAACTGGGGCTAATGTGAAAACTGCCCTGTGACCTAAGCCCTGTTTTCTACTAGTGTTAACACTATACTTTTAATGATGAGATGATCCTTTCAAGATTTTTACGGTCAATATAGTCACTTTCTGAGCATCTCTATTCTACAATCTAGATGTTCTAGCAATAACACGGTTTGCTCCTTTATGCCTACAGATATACAAAACATTCTAGGCATTCTTTTATATTTTACCCAAATCATTGTGATCTCACACAACATTGATGGCCTGACAACCTTCTCTGCTTTTGAATTGGTATGAATGACTGATGAAGGTTTTAATTTCCAAATACATAGTCCATTTACCATCCCTTTGGTTATATTATCATAGAATATGGATGTCATAAAATTTAGTCATATATAAGAAGTGGGTGGCTTAAATATGGATGGCATAAAATTTAGTCATATATAGTGTGTGTATCTGACAAATTATGCGTACATGTCCATTTGTTCATTGAATTTGTAAGTACATGCTAAAAAACGTATAGAAATCATTCAGCCTTCAATATTTTTAAAATATGATAACTTATCCATGCATCCAAGTGACATAGGCAATCTGACTCCTAATGAAAAGGAAACATGAGACCTTACATGACTGGCTCAGTTATATAAGGAGAACATGAAGGGCATTCTTTTATAATATTCCCATATCAATATGATCTCACACCATACTCATGCCGGACAACTTTCTCTGCCCTTTAATGAGGATCACACATATGACTGGCAGGTGAAGATTTATTTTCTCTACTCCTGAATTGACCTAATCTTTATCATAGCAAAACTTCAGTCACTTTTAGGATGACACTTAACTTATCTACCGGAGTAATTCCATGGAGTATATATTTCTATTCAGAGTCCATTGCCAGCCTTTAATTCCATCGACACTTCTACCTTTAGGGAATAACTGCGTGAGCAAAACTAAGTGCAACCATCCTAAAGGTAGAAGTGTCGATGGAATTAAAGGCTGTGTAGCATTGGCAAGTCCCTTTTCCATGACTTCATCAATAACCGCTTCATATATGTGCAATCCTTCGAAGTAAAGTGTACTTTCATCCTACATCGTCACCAAGAAAACACCAGTTCGAGCAACAGAACGTCAACGCACCCGGATTCAGAATACACATGCACTTTGTTCTAGCTGTAGAAATCTAATAGCACACTGATCAAAATTAGTGCAAGGACATATCAAACAGGTAAAAAAGATATGAAAGACTAACTTTATCAAAACAAACAGGAAGAGGAGCAATATAAAATTATGGGCCAGATCAAAGGGAGTTGTCTGTGGGAGAGAAGTGTCGATGATTACCAGGATTCAGTTGCTAATCACCGTCGAGGATCCCAACATCGACAAACGATTCAGGAAGAGCTGGAACAATTCGTGATAGTGCTGCATCAGCCTCCCCACTGGGTGTTTTTCAGTGGGAAAATATAGTATAATATGTATATCTAGTCCAGCCTAATTCTCTAGTTAATGATCTCCTTTGTTTTGTTTTATTAGATTCTATTTTAATTCAGACGATTCTATTTTACATTCAGACTGTAGCTAATTGCCTCCTTTCTCCCTCTGTCCACACCATAGACAAGCATGCACTACCAGCTTTAGCGGCCAAAATCTGGATCTATTGAGTCAGCTTCATCACCCAGATTTTCTGATAAAGAGCACGAAATCATAACACGATTATACAGGAGTTGAAAAAATCGTACTGGGCATGGGCCGTCTATTAGCTTTGCTAAGTATGGTGCCGTCGATTAGGCTGGCTTGATTAAGAAACTTTATACATACTACTATATATTAGTAGATGTCCTAAAACAGAGTAGGATCTATTAGAGAAAATTTGAAAAGGTGTGTTAGTATGTGACCATAAAATAAGGTTGTAAACAGACCAGGAATACTATACTCCAACAGACACTTAATCTTTTTAGAAACAGGAAAGTTTGATTTCATAACATAAATGTGTGCTTTCATAAGGCACAAAATCTGAAGCATTTCAATCTATACTCCAAATAACAATAGCCAACACCATGACTAATAGTATATCAGGGAAGAACATTAGGTTCATTTTTTTCTTGAGCCAACAAAAATATATGATAAAATACCTTCCTGCGTATTAGCAACAAAAGGGATATAAATAAGCATACAAGTTGTACTCCAGCTTAGATTGCACCATACACCTCCATTAGCCATAAAATTTAGGAATAGTGCAGCCTGTTTTGACGATGGAAAATACACAATGTTTGTAGTCAATAAAATCAATATATAGAGCAAAAAACAAGGCAAACTCATTCTGCAACTTCTTAAGTCCCAGATTTATTTTCTTACGGTAAAGTGAAAGATAATCAAAATAAGACTTTGGATAATCGAAATAAGAACTCATTCTGGCGAACTTAAGGTCCTACTCTTACCATGAGCTGCAGGGACAAGTTCATGCCTACCATATGCAAGGGTTTAAAAACATGATATAATTACCTAAAATATGCAGGTGGTATTTCCAGTTTGCTCCTTTCCATTAGTAGCCCTGCCCAATGAAAATTTGAGACATTTCAGCCACGAAGATCAGGAACATACAAATCACATGGGAGACAAATTGGGGTTGGGTAAGGATGAGCTATGGCCCGTGAAGCAAGCCAGAAAATTTCCCCTTGGGGTAGCTAAATAGCTCCACATGGGCATCAATTAGCAAGCACAAATCTCACGCCGCTAGGCCATCACACGTCGCATTCTTCATCGCTCGGAAGCAGCGAATCGAACAGCCCAATCATCAACACATCTTCAGATCGATATGGGGAGGACGGGGTGAGCAAGCGACCGTACGTACCTTGACACCCTCGATCTCGAGGTGCTCCTCCTCCACCACGTCCACCACCACCATCGGGTACTTCTCCGCCAGCCACCGGTAGGGACACCCATCTCCGCCGCTAACCTTGAGGTCAAGGCTCCAGGATTGGTTGCAGGCCGGCCGGCGCGCTGTCGGCCTGGGCGATCCCAGCAGCAGCGACCTTCCGTGTGCACAAGGTCGACGACTGGGACGCGGGCTCCTTGGAGGGTCCCCTCCGGGTGCGGCTGCTCCCCGGCGGCGCGGGCTCGCTGGCCCTCTTCTGCGGCGTTCCGGCGTGGGCGAGGGGTGTGGCGGCATGGGAGAGCTCCGGGCGCGAGCGCAGGGAGGGCGGCGGCGGCTATAACCCTAGCTGTGGGAGGAGAGGGGCGTTGAGCGCGAGCGGGAGGCTTGCTGCCCAGTCCACCACTCACGAATGGGAAAAAGTCCAAAACAAACCTTGAAATTGTAGACGATGACTAAATCAAACCCTGAATTTTGAATCCCGAAAATTGGCACTCTAAACTTGTAATCCCGGTCTATTTTAGACCCTAGACATGTTTCGCACACTCGGAATATGAAAATCCCGGGGGATAACCTGCTACTCATAATTTGGGCCGGCCCATATAACCCAACAAGAAATCGTGAAATTTAAAATATATTCACGCATTTCTAAATTTTGCAGAAGCTAAAAAATATTCCTGTTTTCTATCTATCGCACAAATTCAATTCTTTTTGTGCTTTTAGTTTTTTCTGGAATTTTGAAATTATATTTGCATTTTTAAAAACTGCTTGTTATTTCAAAAATAACTCTAAAAAATGTTCAAAATGTCTATAGTTTTTCACGTGCTATGAATTCAGATTTTCAAAAATATTATCACATTTTATAAATAATGTTTTTAGAATTTTGTAAAAAATGTTTTTAGAAAATGTTTCGAATCGTCGGCTAAGCACTCGGCTGGGCCGGCCCCCTAGACATGAAGCGAGCTTTAATTTTCCTAAAGCTGAACAAAATTTTTAAGTGCGAACACTTTTTGATACATAAACATTTTCTGAAACCTGAACATAATTTTAAAGTGTGAATGCTTTTTTTAAATTTCAAAAATAGGAACAAATTTCAATATCTGACCAGATTGTAAGAAAATATTTTGTGATATCTAAAAAATATCAAAAGTTTTAAAAAATGTATGGACCAATTCAAACAAATGTTTATACAACGTATAATAAAATTTGTGTGATTCAACAAAATGATTCGTACATTCAAAAAAAATGTAGCATTTCATTAATGTTTACGAGTTTCAAAAAATGTGTTTGTGACATTTTCAAACAAAAATGTGAGTACAATGTAAAAAAAGTTTGCGTGTTGTAAAAAATTGTGTCTTACACTTAATAGAATATACTTGGCATGTGTTTGCAAAAAGTGTCTACAAATTTAAAATGTTGAACCATGCAAAGAGTGTTTGTTTAGTTTATAAAATGTTTATTGTCATTAATAAAATGTAGAGATATATTTTGAAAAAATATAACCTTGTATTAAAAAAATTGAAAACATTTAATTTAAAAGTACATAATGTATTTAAAAATATCAAAAGTTTATCAAAAAATATTTTATGTGTGCGTTAAAAATGTATATTGGGTACGAAGAAAAAATAGACATGTGTAGAAAAGAAAAAACAAATAAGGAAAAAAACAAAGAAAACCCAGTGCAGTGGGCGCACGAGCGATGCCGCTAATGGGCCGGCCTAATTCAGCAAACACCGGCTAAATCCTCTCTCAAGGTTTAAAATAGACCTGGATAAGAAAATTTGGTGTGCTGATTTCAGGGATTGAGAGTTCAGGGATTGATTTAACTTTCGCCGACAAGTTCAAGGTTTGTTTTCGATTTTTTCCCTCACGAACGAGTCTTGTTTCTGACTTCGCTCGGTACAGTAAGAGCAACTCTAGCAGAACCCATAAAATCCCAGACCTGCAAAACGCGTTTGCAGTTTGATGTAAAACTCGTTTGCGGGTCGAGAATGAGCGCGAGAGATCAGAAACCGTAGATGAAACTGCATAACTTGAAAAAACAGATTCGCGAGAGAAATTGCACAATAGTAGTTTATCATCACATACTACATATATTAGTTCGTCACATGATCAAACACTACAAACATTAGTTCATACTGCATACTACATTAGTACTAGTACTAGAGGTGGTGGGGATCTCATGGCGGCGAGCTCGCGGCCATGGACGACGCCGTGGAGGAGCTCAATCCTCCTCGCTGGAGCTGCGGAGGTCGATGTACTTCTCCCTCTGCTCCCCGTGGATGCGCCGCCACTCGTCGTCCTTCTCCTTGGCGGCGAGGTTGGCCGCGACCGCCTGCTTGAAGATGAGGTCTTCGAGCTCCTGGTGGTGGCACTGTTGCTCCGCCTCCTCGCGCAAGCTCCGCTCGGCAATGGCGGCCGCGGCCGCGTCGACATCGGCGAAGTCCTCCGGCCCGATGACTTCGCGGTTGCCGAGCTCCTCGGGCTCCAACTTCATCGCGACCTCCTCCGCTCCTCCGACCACTCCCTCTTCACGGGGAGAAGGCCCGCGCCGGAAGAGGAGGAGCTCCCGGCGTACGAAGAAGATCTCGCCGCCGAGGACGAGCCCGCGACCAAGGACGCCGTACGGCCGTGCCGACGGTCGTACTCGTCGGTCTCCCGGACGCGGAAGCTCGTCAACAGCGAGAGGCCGCAATTGGTCCACTTCCTCGTGCCGTCCGACCGGACGCGCCGCTCGCGCTCGGGGTCGCTACCGCCACCGGATCTGCTCCCGGAGCCGCGTCCGGAGCTCCACATGCGGCCCCACATGGCGGATGGAGGCGGAAGGGACTCGCCGGCAGCAAGAAATGTGCGGTGGGGAGTGGGGGGTTGCGCGAGGAGGCGGCGGCGGGGGATAGGATTTCGACCCGCAAACGCGTGGCAAACCCGTAGAAATAGTGGTCGGGGCGTGCAGTTTGCGGGCCACGGCATAATTTTTTGCGGGCTGAGCGAGTATACGGGCTCTACTCTGGCCAGAACATCAGGCCGAGCCTGTATACTCGCTGGAATTATGCGTGTGGGGGCCTTTTGCAGGGTCTGCTAGAGTTACTCTAAAACCTGCACAGTAAAATTGGATAGGTGTACCGCGCGAGCGACGCCCCTTGATGCGTAGCCTATTGTTTTGGATGATAGGAGAGCTCCAATTGATGTATTTAGTTACTAGCGTAGCATACATGGATTTGAATATAACTTTATTTAATGAATTTGTCAGTGAAAGTTGGTGCACGAAGATTTGAAAAGATTGGTTGCACAACTTTAATGGAAGCGCACAACTTTAATGGAAGCAACAACATATCTTAGTGCGATCCAGATGAAGAGATGATTTGCCATGTGCATGTATACGTGACGCTGACTAAATGTAGTTTTTTATTCATATTTTTGCATTGAAATCCGCACTCTGTCGTGGTATTTCCTCGACATATGCCAAAGGATGGCTGATCATGTGTGGGGACAGGAGTATGTTGCCGGGCTCTAGAAGCGGGAGTAGGCAAGACCTCAAACGGCGACGAGTCTTACCCAGGTTCGGGGCTCTTCGTAAAGATAACACCCCTAGTCCTGCTCTGCGGTGTCTCTACATGGTGACTATGGTCAATATGGTAGCTACAAGGTTGCTCCTCGAGCTGTTCGGCTAGAGGAAGAAGAAGGGCAGGGCTAGCTCTATCTCTTCCCTAGCTATGGGTGGAGGGAACTAAAGGCTGAACCCTTTGCATGGGTGAGCCTGGGGTTTATATAGGCCTACCCCAGGGGTACAATGTTAATCCGGCCGGGTGGTAGGTCCCGACCGTTAGTGACTAAGGAGGTCGGGTTCTCCGCCGGCTGCTGGGGCCCGCTATCGGTATCAAAACTGGCGGATCTCAGGTAGGGGGTCCCGAACTGTGCGTCTAAGGCTAATGGTAACAGGAGGCGGGGGACACAATGTTTACCCAGGTTCGGGCCCTCTCTATGGAGGTAATACCCTACTTCCTGCTTGATTGATCTTGATGAATATGAGTATTACAAGAGTTGATCTACCACGAGATCGTAATGGCTAAACCCTAGAAGTCTAGCCTATGAGATTATGATCGTTGTAGCTAAACCCTAGAAGTCTAAACCCTCCGGTTTATATAGACACCGGGGGAGCTAGGGTTGTACAAAGTCGGTTACAGAGAAAGGAATCTACATATCCGAATCACCAAGCTTGCCTTCCACGCCAAGGAGAGTCCCATCCGGACAAGGGACGAAGTCTTCTATCTTGTATCTTCATAGTCCAACAGTCCGACCAAAGTATATAGTCCGGCTGTCCGAGGACCCCTTAGTCCAGGACTCCCTCAGTAGCCCCTGAACCAGGCTTCAATGACGATGAGTGCGGCGCGCAGATTGTCTTCGGCATTGCAAGGCGGGTTCCTCCTCCGAACACTTCAACATAGCCTTCCGAACATAGAAAACGTGTCCGGCTCTGCAAAACAAGTACCACACACAACCGTAAAGAGTATAATATTTCACGAGTCCAATCCGCTGACAACTTTTTGTAGCGTGACATCATGCCACTGTCCGGCCATTATTCGAACCATTTTTTAGCCTGCCGCTCCGTATTTCGAGGTGCGGTTTCATTGGCACGTCTTGTCAAAGCAGAGATCGTGTCCCCTTATCACGGGATTCTCATCAATACGGACATGGGTAACCCAACCGTGCCATCTGCACGGCGCTTGGGGAATGGGCGGATTTTAAGGCGAGCAGGGAGGCGCATGACTTTTACTGCCTTTATAAAGGGATAAGGATTCATCCTTGTTCACCCACGCCTTCTGCTTCCTCTGCCCATCCATTCTAGAGCTCCAGCGCCCAAGCTTTCGCCTTCTCCGCCCAAAAAAGCACTCCAATCATGTCCGGATCCGGAGCTGGAGGCAAATGGATGGCCTCCTCCGTCAAGAAGAAGGACATCAAGGAGCTCCGGGAGGCCGGGTACCTGGCCAAGGACATCGCTCATCGACTTCCGGCCAAGGGACAAATCGTCCCCACCCCGGAGCCCCAAGAGAGGGTGGTGTTTCTCACACACTTCGTCCGCGGGTTGGGATTCCCTCTCCACCCGTTTGTCTGCGGACTAATGTTTTACTACGGGTTAGAGTTCCATGATTTGGCCCCCAACTATATCCTCAATATCTCGGCATTTATTGTCGTGTGCGAGGCCTTCCTCCGCATCCCACCTCACTTCGGCCTATGGCTGAAGACCTTCAATGTGAAGCCAAAGGTGGTGAGTGGCGAACAAGCAGAGTGCGGGGGCGCCATGGTGGGCAAGATGCCCAATGTCACCTGGCCCGAAGGCTCCTTCGTGGAGACTGTAAAAGGGTGGCAATTGGGGTGGTTCTACATCACCGAGCCGCGCGGCACCAACTGGGCGGCGACCCCACCGCATTCCGATCCGGAGTCCCGATGCGGCTCACCTCCTTACAAGAGAAGGGCCTGACCTGGGGTTCTCCGGACGAGCTGACAGCACTCCATACGCGCGTCCATAGTATGATAATCAAGAAAGTCAAGCTCGTCAACGTGGTCCAGGTTATGCTCGTCCGCCGGATTCTTCCGTGCCAACGCCGGACTTGCTATCTGTGTGAGTATGATCCGGCCAAGCACCAGACCCTATTAGAGCTCTTTGGCACGATGCACGAAGATATATGGAAGGTGCTCTTCAAGGCCAATGAGGTGCCGCCGGCCACGGACGAGGATCGTGGGCACGACCTAACTCACCCTGCAAATCCGGTAAGTCCTTTCATGTTTTCAAGGTGCACCCTTTACTTGCACATTCGAGGTAGGCATCTAAGTCTCACTGTCAATTATTTCATGACTGGACAGAGATAGTGGAGCGGATTGACTGTCTGGCTCTGCTGCCCGAAGGCCCAGAGACTCCGCTCCTGACGAAGATGTTGTTTCTGGCGCCTTACGAGGTGCCGGAGAAGAAGGCCCAAAAGAAGGCCAAGGGGACCAGAGGTGGTCCCTGCCGCAAGGGTACTTCGGACGCGACGTCCGAAGATGCCGAGGCTCACTCCTTCGTCGCCGAAGACGACAAGGAGGAGGAGGAAGAAGAAATCCATTCCCCCCTATAGGGGGGAGAAAGAAGAGGGCGGCCTCCACACATGGGGAGGCCGAGGCGTCCAAGAAGGGGAAGACTTCCCTTCCGGAAAACTCCGCCGCGGCCGCCAACAGCGGCGGGGAGTGGGAGCCCAGGGTCAAGCCCCTGGCCAAATTGTAAGTATCCGGACACGTTCATGTATCCGACCCTTTTATTTAATATTTTACTATGCTGATTTATGCATTTGCAGTCCGGCTCGGTCCAGTCCCGAGCGGTCCTTATCCTCAGAGGATTTGCTGGATCTGGCTGCGATGGACAGCGAGACCCTTCCGTCGGCCACCTCTCCCCGGGACCTGGATGGCGCCGAGGTGTCGTCCCGAAGTATCCTCGTCCTAGGAGAGAATCCGGCAGCCGTCCAGGAGGCGCCAGAGGGTGAAGCCTCGGCTGCCGGACACACTGGGAAGCAGAGCCCCATGGATACTGACGATGGGGGCCGTATTCCATTTGGTCCTCATCCGAATATAATTCCGGAGGCCCCTACGGTTCCGGAATCAGGCGAGTAACCCCCTTCGAGGGGAAGGGGCACGCCTATACCACCGGTGACCTCTATCGAACCAGAGGCACCGGACAGATTGCTGGAAGCGCTAAAAGGCGCTTCCATTGTTGACGAACACCGTACCCTAATGGGTACGGTGATTGGGAAAGTCCAGGCCACGAAAAGCGGGTTGGCTGAAGCCTGCACTAGCCTTTTAACAGGCTTTGAGGTAAGTAATATAATTGTAAAGATATTGTCACAGTATAGACAGTAGCCCCTGATGCTCTGTTCGGTGTTCGGAAAGAAAAGCCGAACAAAGGATCAAATAATTTTCACAGGAGTCTAACATAATATGTCTTTGTTAATAAGCAGGCATCGCTGCTGGCTGCTGCCGCTCATACTGCGGAGGTCTCCGGACTGAAGCAGAACCTGGAGCAGGCCGAGGAAGAGTTCGGCCTCATGAAGAAGCAGCTGGAGGACAACCAAGGTATGCAATAACCTGCGTGTATATTTAGGAAGGATGAATGGTTCGTGCTGACTAGAGTGTCATGAACTTTATTAGGGGCCACGACCGAAGTAGCGGCCCTCAAGAAGGCGTTGGCTGAGGCCGAGGACAAAGCGGCCAAGGAACGCGCCACACACGAGAAGCAGGAGGCCCGGGTCAGCGAGGTCCAGCAAGAGCTCCAGGACACCGTCAAGAAGTACGAGTCCTTGGAGCGTGATTTTAAGACTCAAGAGTCCGAACTTGCCAAGGCCCGCCAGAGCGCACAAGATGCCCGAGCTGAAGCCCAGGGCACCCTCCAGGAAATCCAGGCGGCCAGGAATATTGTTGCGGGTAAGGCTTTCATTATGCAAAGCAGATATGTGAAGGAGATGTTCCTTTTACTTACCCGTATTTGGAGCTCTCCAGGGGCGTTTGCGGATCTGCCGTGCAGCATATCAGATGCTGCAGATTTTTATCGAGCCGAAGAAGGGAGCTCTACAGAGAAGCTGTTCTGGTCTCAATACCTTGGACCAGAACATCCAGTGCCCTTTAGCGACCAGCTGAAACAGCTAGTCGAGTTGCATAAGGCGGCCGAAATAGCCATGAAGGACTTGATAGTCCGGCTATGGCCTGCCGAGCCCATGCCCAACAGCTACTTCGGACTCGTGAAGAGGCTTGTCAGCGCCTGCCCTCGGCTTGAGGCCATAAAGCGGTCGGTCTGCATTGAAGGTGCGCGAATGGCCTTTGCCCGCGCCAAGATGCACTGGGCGAACATGGACGCCACGAAGCTGACGACCGAGGGGCCGCCTGAGGGCAAGGAGCACCGCCGACCCGAACTATATTTTGATAGTGTCCTGGAGGGATCCCGCCTTGTGGCGGAGCAATGTGCCAAGGATATCATATTCCCCTCAAAACATTCATGTTATCCTGCCTTGCAATACGAAACAAGATCGTTATGTAATATAATGCTTGTTTATTTAAATTTTTACCTCCTTTGCTGCCGTTTATGAAATCTGAGAGTTGGCCAGTCGTCGGGTTCTGCCCCCACATAGATAGTACGGGGGTGTTCGGGGTAAATGTAAACACTCTTTACTCCAAATTTTGGTCCTTAAAGGAGGTGTTTAGCGCAACGAACAAAGCAATCAGACTATACGGCTTTATCACCTTCACTTAGCCATAGGAGTTTGACAATGAAATTTTTTGGCGCAGCCCCTGGTGTTCGGAAGGCCGAACTTGGGGCGCTATACACGCCTAATCGGATAAAAACCAATTCCTCGGATAAAGCGGAAAAAATCTCTAAGGATTTGAAACCTCTCGAACAGCTGGCCAGCTCTCGCCGCATCATGACAGTCAGTTTTCGGCTTTCTCTACTGAGGTGCTCGTCCGGAAGAACCAGGACACAATCGCATTAGTTCTCCCTTTACTACCCTAGCCGATATAGCGGAACGTAAGGTAGCAAGCACAGGAGCCGGGCAACCCAACTATTGACCAAAGACATGATTCGGAGTCGATGCATATAATGCTATAAGTTCGGGGTGCCAAATTGTACTGTAAAAGTGTTTGGACTTTATTGCCGTATTGTGGGGTGTAAGGAAGCCCCTGGCGAAATAATGCGTACCAGAGTGTACGGGTGCAACTGATAAGAAATACAAAGACAAGGAAAAAATCAAGTAATAAGTTGACACTGCAAATTATTTTCCATTGTAATTTGATTAATACGTCGAGGCATACTTGTAGAAGTAATGCGATAAGCAAGTAAGCCTATTTAACATGCCATGACCAAGGTTGAGCTGCGTGCGGGTATTTAAAACAGGTATAACGATCATTAGCCACACCACCTGGGAATTCCCTTGTATGTCAAAGCCCCTTGCCTTCCTGGTGTGTCCGTCCCGCGATGGGTCCGATGATCAGGTTATCAGAAAAGCCTCGAGAAGAGAAAAACCTGAAAGAAAGACAAAAAGTGAAGGTATGCGGATCCAGAGGCGGTTGAGCCGCATTGTGGACCGTGGTCTAGCTGTGCCTCCGTCCATGCCCATGGTATTTTAAGTGCGTAGTTATGTACGCGCGGCACAAATGTCACCGCTTGATTGGGACTGGGACGGAGGCCGAATTGCTAGTCACGCTCTAGATGAGCTGGACTGTCCTGCTGCAGAGGAGTTTGGACTCGCTTGACAGTGTCCGGGAGCTTTACTGTTGAAATGAGGTTCTGCCTAAAAAGGCTGCTCTGTACTTCTGCTGCAAGGGCCGCGGTGTGCTCCTCGGTACAGAGGGAGTGTTCTGTGTTTCCATTGACTGTTATAACACCGCATGGTCCGGGCATCTTGAGCTTGAGGTAGGCATAGTGTGGCACCACATTGAATCTGGCGAATGCGGTTCGCCGGAGTAGTGCATGATAACCACTGCGGAAGGGGACGATATCAAAGATCAACTCTTCGCTTCGGAAATTATCCGAGGATCCGAAGACTACTTCCAATGTGATTGAGCCCATACAGCAGGCCTCTACACCTGGTATGACACCTTTAAAGGTGGTTTTGGTGGGCTTGATCCTTGAGGGATTGATACCCATTTTGCATACCGTATCCTGATAGAGCAGGTTCAGGCTGCTGCCACCATCCATGAGGACTCGCGTAAGGTGGAATCCGTCAATAATTGGGTCAAGGACCAGTGCGGCTGAACCGCCATGACGGATACTGGTCGGATGGTCCCTGCGATCGAAAGTGATCGGACAGGAGGACCATGGGTTGAACTTTGGGGCGACTGGCTCCATCGCGTAGACGTCCCTGAGTGCACGCTTGCGCTCGCTCTTGGGGATATGGGTGGTGTACATCATATTCACCGTTTTGACTTGGGGGGGGGGGAGATTTCTTCTGTCCCCCTGTATTCGGTGGTCGGGGTTCCTCGTCGTCGTCATCTCTTTGCGACCCTTTCTCCTTGGTCTCGGCATTTAGCTTGCTAGCCTGTTTGAAGACCCAGCATTCCATGTTGATATGATTAGCTGGTTTATCAGGAGTACCGTGGATTTGGCATGGTCGATCTAGTATGCGGTCCAAAGTTGACGGGCCCGGATTGTTTCTCTTAAATGGCTTCTTCCGCTGACCGGACTTAGAGCCACTGAATCCGGCGTTGACCGCCGTGTCTTCGGTGTTGTCACCGTTGTTTCGACGCTTATGTCTATTGCGTCGGGGCTTGCTGTTGCTGTTTCTGGCTTCAGAAGTGCTCGGTTCGCTTGTATTGTTGTTGCTACGAGCTAGCCAGCTATCTTCGCCCGCACAAAAGCGGGTCATGAGTGCTGTAAGGGCTGACATGTACTTCGGTTTTTCCTGGCCGAGGTGTCTGGCCAGCCATTCATCACGGATGCTGTGCTTAAAGGCCGCTAGGGCTTCGACGTCCGGACAGTCAATGATCTGGTTCTTTACCTTGTCCAGAATTTCCTGGCTGACTCTCCGGGCTGTTGGATTATGTGACTTAAGTCATCGGCATCCGGAGGTCGGACATATGTGCCTTGGAAGTTGTCGAGGAAGGCGTCCTCCAAGTCCTCCCAGCTGCCAATGGAGTTTTCGGGTAGGCTGTTCAACCAGTACCTAGCTGGTCCCTTGAGTTTGAGCAGGAGGTATTTGATGGCGTGGAGATCATCGCCGCGGGCCATGTGAATATGGAGAAGAAAATCCTCAATCCATACCGCGGGGTCTGTTGTGCCATCATATGATTCGATGTTCACGGGTTTAAACCCTTCTGGGAAATCGTGTCCCATTACTTCGCCAGTGAAGCAAAGGGGGTGTGTGGCGCCTCTATATCGGGCCAAGTCATGACGTAGCTCGGATGGAGTTCGTCTGCGATTTTCGGCCGGACGTGATTATGTTTGTCACGTTCAGCCGGATGGCCATTGTCTCGCATTGGGCACGCCCCCGTGATCCGTAGATTGATCTTGTCTGACCTGCTCTGTTTTCCATGTCATGGCGCAGGTCATGTGTATATCCCTGAGCTGTTGTATTTCTGTTTGTTCGGCGAGGCAGTGCGGGCTGGTGTTCGGCTCGAGGTGCCGCTTTGTCCCGGCCACGTGGTGGTCGGTCAGCCGCATTGTGCCTTGGTAGGACGGGCTCCAACGCCTCGTCATCGAACTGTGTTAACAGTTTGTGCTTCGGGTAGCTTTTGGTTGGGCGCTCGAGGCCATATTGCTTGGCTGCCAGGACATCGGTCCATCTTTCATTGAGCAGATCTTGATCGGCTTGAAGCTGCTGCTGCTTCTGTTTCAGGCTCCTTGCAGTGGCAATTAGCCGACGCTTAAAGCATTCCTGTTCAGCGGGCTCCTCAGGCACGATGAAATCTTCATCACCGAGGCTCACCTCGTGCTCGGAGAGTGGGAGGTAGTTGCTATCCTCCGAGTCTTCATCTATGGCATGTTCGCCAGGGCTGACTCGCCCATCATCCCGTTCCTCCTGTTCGGAGGTTTGCTCAATGAGGTCTTCATTGTTTTCGGCACCATCCGGAGTGTTGTCCTCTTCTGTGACGGCATTGCTATTTTTACTACGGCGTGACTTAGAGTGGCGCCGCTGACGTCGGCGCTTCGGCTGTATCTCAGGAGGTTTATCCTCAACTGGATTTTCATTGTCGCCGTTGTTTTCTTTGGGTGTATCCACCATGTATATGTCGTACGAGGAGGTGGCTGTCCAACGCCCTATAGGCAGTGGTTCTTGCTCCTCTCTGGCATCATCGTCCATACCGTTGATGTCTTTGGAGTCGTAATCAAGCATGTCGGTTAAGTAATCGACAGTGGCTACAAAGTGGGTGGTGGGTGGGGAACAAATTTCTTCATCATCCACTTCCCATTCGAATCGGAGATAGTTCGGCCGAGAGTCCCCTGACAAGGAGAGGGATTTTAACGAGTTTAGCACGTCGCCAAAAGGCGAGTGCTGGAAGATGTCCGCGGGGCTGAACTCCAAGACCGGCGCCCAACTAGGTTCGATGGACGCGGATGCACGCGGTCCGGAACCCATCGCCGGAGATGAGTCCGAGGTTTCGGTAACACAAGACCAGCTCAATGTTGGATCTGTGTGCGGCTCGAGCGCCGCTGAGTCTGCGGCCTCCGTGGCGGGGTTAAGCTTCCCGTCTTCGGACGACGCAGTCCACTCCGGCTCTAGGGCCAGGGCGGTCACAGGCGCTATCTCCTGTGCGCGGCCAGATGACAGATCTAAGTCATGTTCATCGTGGTGGCTGGGAACAGCCATCACGGGCTCGAATCCGTCGAAGATCAAGTCACCGCGGACATCGGCCACAAAATTCAGGCTTCCAAATCTGACTTGACGGCCAGGGGCATAGCTATCGATCTGCTCTAGATGGCCAAATGAGTTGGCCCGCAGTGCGAAGCCGCCGAATACGAAGATCTGTCCGAAGAGGAAGATCTCCCCCTAGACTGCATTGTTGTAGATGATTGATGGAGCCATCAAGCCTATCTTCCACAACACAGCGGAACTCTCAATGAAAGCACCAATGTCGGTGTCAAAACCAGCGGATCTCGGGTAGGGGCTCTCGAACTGTGCTTCTAAGGCTAATGGTAACAGGAGGCGGGGGACACAATGTTTACCCAGGTTCAGGCCCTCTCTATGGAGGTAATACCCTACTTCCTGCTTGATTGATCTTGATGAATATGAGTATACAAGAGTTGATCTACCACGAGATCGTAATGGCTAAACCCTAGAAGTCTAGCCAATGAGATTATGATCTTTGTAGCTAAACCCTGGAAGTCTAAACCCTCCGGTTTATATAGACACCGGGGGAGCTAGGGTTGTACAAAGTCGGTTACAGAGAAAGGAATCTACATATACGAATCGCCAAGCTTGCCTTCCACGCCGAGGAGAGTCCCATCCGGACACGGGACGAAGTCTTCTATCTTGTATCTTCATAGTCCAACAGTCCGGCCAAAGTATATAGTCCGGCTGTCCGAGGACCCCTTAGTCCAGGACTCCCTCACCCACCTCTGGTGGGCCCTGCCAGCTGCCGAGGAATCGGCCGTCAGGTGGGACCCGCCGCCTGTGGGTCCCGTGGACGACTCTCCACTATTGCACCATCTGTGCTGACGGAGGCCGTGTCAGGCGGGCCGTGGCTATAGTGTTGCGCCGGGCGGGTCGGCGGCCGCCTGGCGGCGGTCACTGTAGCCATGCGTCCGGGATTCCCCAGCTTGTCTCTTGCTCGGGCCCAAACTCTGAGGAAGAGGATAGGCCGCCTGCCAGGAGTCGGCCCACGTCCTGCCGCCTTTTGGAGCGTGTCGCCTACTTGGGGTCCGCCGCCTTCTAGGAGGCAGCCCTCTGGCTCTGGCCGACCCCAAGGGCCAGCCTTGCGACCAGTCAGACTGAGGGGCTTGGCCAGCCCCGATGTGTAAAAAAGTGTTGAAGTGTTGATGAGGCTACCCAGGGTCTATCCCCCGTCAGTAGTCCTCGAAGCTGCTGAGGTTCTACGGCTTCGGGCAGCTCGGGTAGGGGGTCCCGAACTGTGCGTCTAAGGCTAATGGTAACAGGAGGCGGGGGACACAATGTTTACCCAGGTTCGGGCCCTCTCTATGGAGGTAATACCCTACTTCCTGCTTGATTGATCTTGATGAATATGAGTATTACAAGAGTTGATCTACCACGAGATCGTAATGGCTAAACCCTAGAAGTCTAGCCTATGAGATTATGATCGTTGTAGCTAAACCCTAGAAGTCTAAACCCTCCGGTTTATATAGACACCGGGGGAGCTAGGGTTGTACAAAGTCGGTTACAGAGAAAGGAATCTACATATCCGAATCACCAAGCTTGCCTTCCACGCCAAGGAGAGTCCCATCCGGACAAGGGACGAAGTCTTCTATCTTGTATCTTCATAGTCCAACAGTCCGACCAAAGTATATAGTCCGGCTGTCCGAGGACCCCTTAGTCCAGGACTCCCTCAGTAGCCCCTGAACCAGGCTTCAATGACGATGAGTCCGGCGCGCAGATTGTCTTCGGCATTGCAAGGCGGGTTCCTCCTCCGAACACTTCAACATAGCCTTCCGAACATAGAAACGTGTCCGGCTCTGCAAAACATAGGAATCTATACGATTGATCGCCAAGCTTGCCTTCCACGCCAAGGAGAGTCCATCCGGACACGTAGAGGGTCTTAGGTCTTCACATCTTCATGGCCCATCAGCCCGACCCATGGCTAACAGGCCGGACGCCCGAGGACCCCTTAGTCCAGGACTCCCTCAGTAGCCCCTGAACCTGGCTTCAATGTCGAGGAGTCCGGCGCGCAGATTTGTCTTCGGCATTGCAAGGTGGGTTCCCTTCTTTCGAACTCCAGAATAACCTTCGGATGTAGTAAGTATATCTGGACCTGTGTGTGCAATTGCAGAGAATACAATATTTCTCGATCCAACCTGCTAACAATTGTTTATGAGGTCACGCCCGCCGGGTTATTGTTCCGAACCGTTTTGGGTAGCCCGCCGCCCCACGTCTCGGGACGGGGTTTCACTGGCACGCCTTATCAAAGCAGAGATCGTGTCCTTTATTCACGGGATTTTCATTGATGCAAGTGAGGGTAACCCAATCGTCCCCCGGGTACAATTCTTTGGAGATAGGTTAGTCTCGAGACCCAGGAGGAGACGTTCGGTATTTGGGGTCTTTAAATAGGGACCCAGGCTCGTCTTTTTTCCTTTGCGCTTGCTTCTTCCTCAACCCCAGCCACCTCGAGTTGTAACCCTCGGGTTCCAATCACCACCAGCCCATCATGTCCGGCTCTAGCCATTCAGGCTGGTGGGTGGCTTCTTCCGTCACGGAGGAGGATATCGCGAAGCTCCGCGCGGCGAGGTATCTAACCCCAAAGATTCTTCATCGGCTCCCAGCAGCGGGGCAGGTTATACCTACCCCTAGATTCGGCGAGAGGGTAGTATTTGAGGCCCACTTCCTTCACGGGTTAGGGTTCGTGCTTAATCCCTTCGTCCGGGGGCTCATGTTTTACTATGGACTTGATTTTCACGATCTGGCCCCGGACTCCATCCTTCTTGTCTCGACATTTATCGTTATGTGTGAGGCCTTCCTCCGGACTCGTCCGCACTTTTGTTTGTGGCTCAAGACCTTTGACGTGACGTCACGGGTGACAGAGGAGGAGCTGGCAGAATGTGGCATTGCCACAATAGGCAAGCTTGCCAGCGCGGTTTGGTTTGAAGGGTCTTTCGCCGAGTCTTTCGACCTATGGCAGCAGGGGTGGTTTTATATCAGCGAGACGCGTGGCTCCAGGTGGGAGGCTACACCCACATTCCGACCCGGCCCTCCCATACAGCTTGCTTCGTGGATCAATAAGGGATTGGACTGGGGATCCGCCAGTGACGTGCAGACTCTGCAGAGTCACCTCCGAAGCCTCATTGAGAAGGGCCTCGACCTTATGAACGTCGCCAAGTAATGTTAGTCCGCCGGACCTTGCCATGTCAGCGGCGGCCTCTCCGTATGTGGGAGTTTAATCCAGAAGGGCGACGGACTCTTCAGCACTTCTTCGGCACCACGCATGAAGGAATGTGGAAGTTATATTTCGGGGAACAAGGTGATACGTCTCCAACGTATCTATAATTTATGAAGTATTCATGCTATTATATTATCCATCTATGATGTTTTATATGCATTTATATGCCATTTTATATGATTTTTGGGACTAACCTATTAACTTAGAGCCCAGTGCCAGTTCCTGTTTTCTCCTTGTTTTTGAGTTTTACAGAAAAGGAATACCAAACGGAGTCCAATTGACGTGCCAATTTTTGACGATTTTTTATGGACCAAAAGAAGACCACAGAGCATCGGAGTTGGGCCAGAAGAGTCCCGAGCTGCCCACGAGGGTGGGGGGCGCGCCCCCCTATCTCGTGGACAGCCCGGAGACCCCCTTGACGTGAAACCTACACCAAAAATTCCTATAAATACAGAAACCTTCGGGAAATACCCTAGATCGGAAGTTCCGCCGCCGCAAGCCTCTGTATCCACGAGAAATCAATCTAGGCCCTCTCCGGCACCCTGCCGGAGGGGGCCATCATCACCGGAGGCCATGGAGGAGGATCCCGGAGGGGCCATCATCACCATGAAGGCCAAGGACCAGAGGGGGGAAGCCATGGAGGAGGAAGCACAAGGGGGAGAACCTCTCCTCCTCTCTCTTGGTGGCACCGGAGTGCCATCGGGAGGGGAATTATCGCCGCGGTGATCGTCTTCATCAACATCACCATCATCATCACCATCCTCATCTCTTTTATGCGGTCCACTCTCCCGCACCCCGCTGTAATCCCTACTTGAACATGGTGCTTTATGCCACATATTATGATCCAATGATGTGTTGCCATCCTATGATGTTTTGAGTAGATATCTTTTGTCTTTGGGTTGATTGATGATCTAGATTGGTATGAGTTGTATGTTTTATTTTGGTGCTGTCCTATGGTGCCCTCCGTGCCGCGCAATCGTGAGGGACTCCCGCTGTAGGGTGTTGCAATGCGTTCATGATTCGCTTATAGTGGGTTGGTGAGTGACTGAAACACAAACCCGAGTAAGAGGGATTGTTGCGTATGGGAATAAAGAGGACTTGATGCTTTAATGCTATGGTTGGGTTTTACCTTAATGATCTTTAGTAGTTGCGGATGCTTGCTAGAGTTCCAACCATAAGTGCATATGATCCAAGTAGAGAAAGTATGTTAGCTTATGCCTCTCCCTCATATGAAATTGCAATGATGACTACCGATCTTGTTAACAATTGCCTAGGATAATTCCGCACACCGACCCATCATTATTCCACACTCGCTATTTATATTATTTAGTAATATATTCTAACTTTATGATAACAGCAACTACTTTCATATTTTAGCTTTCCGATATCATACAAAGTTATCCTCTCCATACCCACAACGTAGTTTTATTTCTTGTTGCTAGTTGGAAGCAAACGTTCGGTGTACGTAGAGTCATGTCAGTGGCAGATAGGGCTTGAGAGAATATTTATCTTACCTTTAGCTCCTTGTGGGTTCGACACTCCATACTTATCACTTCCACCTTTGGAAATTGCTACGATGATTCCCTGCACTTGGGGATTATCACGAGGGCATTGGCCGGACACCACTGAAGATGTTGGCCTTGACTGCAATCATCCGGACACTGAGGTAAGTATTTGCTTTCCGCACATCTTTCAAGCATCTCCTGACAAGATACTGAATAATCCGTCTCTATGCAAGACTGGACAAAGAAAGTGGTGTTAAGCTGGTGTCCGACGCCTCTTCCCGAAGATTCTGCGACTGCACTGCTGACGAGAATGTTGACTCCGACACCGTGCCATGTGTCTGCAAGGGAGGGCGGGAACAAGGAGACCAGAGGTGCTCTCGGCTCCGGGGATAATTTAGACGCTGTGTTCGGGAAAACCGAAACCTCCTTGCCCGAGGGTAAAGATACAGAGGAAACCCTCCATGGTAAGAAGACGACTGCTTCCGAAGATCAGGAGGGGAAGCCTTCCAAGAGAGGAAAAACGCCATCGACGGGCGGCTCGGGCCGGGCGAGCGATGTTGCCGCAGAACTTTATGATGAGGACAAACCTCTGGCCAAGCCGTAAGTGAAGCGGGGCACTTTAAACGTACCTCATTCTTTTCCTATCAGTGAAGTAATCGTCCGATGTATGTTCATCTTAACAGGTTAATGCCTGGTGTTTCTCAACTGTCCTCCTCCTCGGGAGACCTTCTTCCAGAGATGATGGAGAGTGGCACGCCAGCTCCGGCTTCCTCGCCCAACAGGGAGGATGATTCTGAGGTATCGTCCCGGAGGGCTCCTCCCGATCGACAAGCAGTGCAGGGGACAAAGAAGGCATTACCCGAAGGTGGTGCCTCTGTCCCTCAGGGCTCGGAAGTCAAGAATGACGGCCCCACACTATCTGGTTTACAGCCGGAAACAATTCTGGAGGCGAGTAAGCGGATTCCTTCAAAGGAATGCCATACTCCGGCGGTGGTTTCCGAAGACCCTGGAGCGCCGGAACTGCTGACGGACATGCTGCGACAAGCATCCGTTTCAGAGGAGCACCGTGCCTTGATGGTTACGGTGGTCGAAAAGGTTCTGTCCGCGAAAAGCAGATTGCATGAGGCCTTTACGAGCCTTCTAAGAGGCTTCGAGGTTTGTGATGTAATTTTGCCAATTGAATTTTATTGACAGAATGCACTTGTTGTATATGCAGTAGCCCCTGAGACTTGGATTGCCTGCCGAAGGAGGCGATCGGAGGATCAAAAAAGATACGGTTAGGTACTAACCTTGATTAAATTTTAAATACAGGTTGTCTCCTTCGCGGCGGCTACCCGGAATACGGAAGTGGCCGAACTGCAGCGAAAGCTGGATATTGTGGGGGATGACATTGCATTGATCAACAGGCGTCTTGACGACTCGCAAGGTATGTATTTCGAGCATTCGTTACACCAATTTGCTTGTAGTTGAGGCCTGGCACGGAGGAGAGTTTTATAGAAAATTTGCATGAATGCAGATGGTGCTGCCGCCATTGAAGCTCTTCGAGCGGAGCTAGCCCGGGCCAAGGAGCAGGCCCGGTGTAGTAATGTGGCTGCCGAAAAGGCATCGGCTGATCTGAGAGCCGAACAAGCAGCTCAACGCCAAAATGAGGAGAAAATATCCGTACTGGCGCTTGAATTGCAGAATGCTCCCAGCCGCTGTGAATACCTTGAGAAGGAGAGTAAAGCCAAAATGGCTGAGCTTGATAAGGCCTTACAAGAGGCGAGTGAAGCTCGGTCTGAGTCCTGGGCAGCTCGTGAGGAGATTTGGCAGGCTAAGGAGATAGCGGCCGGTAAACCCTTTTTGCTTCAGACTAAATTTGGCGATCCGGACTATGCTCAGCTGAACCAGGCTGGAGTTCTCCGGCTGAGATTTTAGACTTGCTGAAGAGTTCTTTCGATGCGGCGCAGTTCTACCAAGCGCAAGAGGGGTATACAACGGAGAAGATTTTCTGGTCATAATTTGGCGCATCAAAGCGCACTCTGCTGCTGAATGAACAGATATCCCAATGGGCCGAACTTCATAGGATATCCGGCGACGCCATGAAGAACGTCATAATCCGGTTGTGGCCGAACGAGCCTATTCCAAAGAGTTACTTTGGCTTGGTGCAGCGTCTTGTTGACGCAGTGCCGCGTATCGATGCTGTGAAGCGGTCAGCATGCATTGAAGGTGCACGGATGGCTTTTGCCCGAGTCAAGACATTCTGGGTGAAGATGAAGGCCATCGATGTTGCAGCGAAGAGTCCGCCCAAGGGCCAGGACCGGCCAGAGCATTATTTTGAAGACGTCCTGGAAGGCGCCTACTAGATAGAGGGTCAATTTTCAAAGAACATAATGTTCATGTGAATTGTATTAGAGTTGTAAAAAACAATTTTATAAGTAATATATTTTTATATTTTGCTCAAAAGCGTATGATCCTCCTGTGCGGCTGTTTCAATATAATCTGAAAGTTTTCCAGTCGTCGGCTTCAGCCCCCTCGTAGGAAGTACGGGGGTGTTCGGAAAAGGCATGTAATCACTCTTGACCCAACATCTTGGTCCATAAAGGAGGTGACAATGCGGCGAACCAGGCAATCGGACTATAGGGCATTAACACTTTCACTTAGCCATAGGAGTTTTATAGTTGGGGCTACGACATAGCCGCTGGTATGCGTACGACTTATTCCGATGTGGTGCATTACATATATGACCTAAAAAGGAGGTCCTTCGGGTTACACGGAAGAATCATGACAGATTCCAATAAGTCATCGAGTGGTTGACCAGCTCGCGCAGCATCATGACAGTCAGTTTTCGGCTTTCTCTACTGAGGTGCTCATCCGGTCTAAGCCAGGGCACAATCGCAGTAGTTCTCCCTTTATTACCTTAGCCGATAGAGCGGAACGTAAGGTAGCAAGCACAGGAGCCGGGCAACCCAACCATTGACCCAAGACATGATTCGGAGCTGATGCATATAAGGCCAAAACTCGTGACGCCGAAGTATGCTATAAAGCTGTTCGGACTTTGCTGGCGACTCATTTGTTCCCGTACCGAGCCCCTGGCAGGTAATGCCGAGGTGCATAAGTAGAGCGGCCGTACTCATTGTTGAGAGGGTATTGAAGATTAGTTCGGACAAAGCTTTACTGGGAGCAGAGCAATATGCCAATGATAAATTCATATGTATAAACAAACCACAAACCCGGCTATTTGACATGCACGGGGTCGGGAACAGAGGAAAAAAAGGCATAATACAGGCTCAAAAATAAAGAGTGTGGTCTACAAAAAGTTATTTTGGACCTCCTGTCGCACGTCTGCGTCGCCCGTCCTCGGGGGTGGGGGAATCCTTAACGGGAGTAGCCCCTTAGGTGAGTATACAAATCCGAACTCCGATAGAGTCCATTGTAGATGTTGTCCTTTTCGTCACCTATTTCTTAAGAGATAATAAAGAAAGAAATACATAAAACAGATAAAAAACATTACGGGGATGTTTGCAGGGTTGTCCATATTGTGCTTCCGTCGATGCCCATGGTATCTTGAGTGCGTAGTGATGTACGCGCAGTGTGAACCTTGCTGGTATAAGAGGTGGGTGACGGAAGCCGAACTGCTATTTCCGTTCCGGGAGTCGTCGAACTTCAGAGGGGAATTGTTTCTGGCCCCTGGTATTCGGCTAGCGAGCCGCTCCGTCGTCTTTATCACCTGGCGGCCTCCTCCCCTTGTGTTCGGCGTTGAGCTTGCCTGCCTGCTTGAAGACCCAACAGTTTCTGTTGGTATGATTAGCTGGCTTATCAGGATGACCGTGAATCTGCAAGGTCGGTCCGATATCCTGTCAAGGGTGGATGGTCCGTCTTGGTTTGCCCTCAGTGGCTTCTTCCGTTGACCGAGTTTTGGATTGTTAAATCCTGCGTTGACCGCTGTTTCGCATGAACTTTCATTGTTATTGCCACTGTTGTGTTCAGTTCATCGTGGCTTGCCGTTGCCGTCCCGTATTTCGGAAGTGCCCGGGTCGCTGGCGTTATTGCTTTTACGAGCGAGCCAGTTGTCTTCTCCCGCACAAAAGTGAGTCATTAGAGCGGTAAGGGCTGTCATGGACTTAGGTGCTTCCTGGCCGAGGTGACGTGCTAGCCATTCATCCCGGACGCTATGTTTGAAGGCCGCGAGGGTCTCCGCGTCCGGACAGTCGACAATTTGGTTCTTTTTGACTAAGAACCTAGTCTAGATCTCCCTGGCTGACTCGCCGGGCTGTTGGACGATATGACTTAAGTCATCGGCATCTAATGGTCGGACGTATGTTCCTTGGTAGTTGTCTCGAAAGGCGTCTTCCAAATCTTCCCAGCTGCCAATAGAATTTTCTGGCAAGCTGTTTAGCCAGTGCCGCGCTGGCCCTTTGAGCTTGAGAGGTAGGTATTTGACGGCGTGAAGGTCGTCTCCTCGAGCATGTGAATATGGAGGAGGAAATCCTCAATCCAAATCACGGGATCTGTTGTTCCATCGTATGATTCGATGTTAATGGGTTTAAACCCGTCTGGAAATTCATGCTCCATTACCTCATCGGTGAAGCAGAGAGGGTGTGCGGCTCCTCTATGTTGAGCCACACTGTGGAGCACCTCCGGTGGATTCAGTCTGTGACTTTCGGACCAGGCGTGGTCGGGTCTGTTTAGTCCGAATAGGTAACCATCATCACCTGTCGGGGCATGTCCCCGCGATCCGTACACCGATCTTGTGTGTCCTGCTCTGCCCTCCAGGCTTTGTTGGATGTCTCGAGTGTGCCCCCGAGCTGTTTTGGTCTTGCCTTGACGGCCGAGTGGGGTGGTATGGTGTTCTGCTTGGGCTGCTGCTTGGTCCGGACCGAACTGTGATCGGCCTGCCGCATTGTTCGATGGTGGTGCGGGCTCCAGTGCCTCACCGTTATATTGAGGGAGCCACCTACGCTTGGGGTGGCTTTTGTCTGGGACGTTAAGGCCGTACTCTTCGGCGGCCAGGACCTCGGTCCATCTATCATTGAGCAAACTTGGCTCGCTTGAAGTTGCAGCTACTTCTTTCTTAGGCTCCTTGCAGTGGCTATTAGCCGGTGTTTAAAGCGCTCCTGCTCGAGAGGTTCCTCAGGCACGATGAAATCTTCATTGCCGA
Organism: Aegilops tauschii subsp. strangulata; assembly: GCF_002575655.3. Lineage (NCBI taxonomy): Eukaryota > Viridiplantae > Streptophyta > Magnoliopsida > Poales > Poaceae > Aegilops > Aegilops tauschii. The sequence continues at coordinate 26,663,008 of NC_053037.3, read as the reverse complement.
GGCTCTCCTCTACCTTGGAGAGTGGGAGATAATTACTATCCTCCGAGACTCCATATGTGGCCTGTTCGTCAGGGCTATCTTGCCCGCCTTCTTGTCCCTCCTGTTCGGATCCTTCCCCAACAGGGTCTTCAATGTCCGAAGTGTTATCTTCTCCGGTGCCAGTATTGTTTTCTTTTGGGCGACGCGACTTGGGGTGGTGCCGGGGGCGCCGGTGTTCGGACTGTGTACCAGGAGGTTTATCCTCAACCGGATCCTTCTTGTCATCATCGGGAGCGTCGTAGGATGTGTCTATCATACACATTTGATACCAGGAAGTGGCCGCCCCGCGTCTAGTGGATAGCGAGTTCTGGCCTTGCCCCTCATCGTTGTCCATACCATCGATGTCTTCGAAGCCGGGGTCAATCGTGTTGATTGGGTCTTTGATAGTGGCTATGAAGTGGGTGGCGGGTGGGAAGCGAAATTCTCCTTCATCTGCCGCAAATTCGAACCGGACATAGTTCGACGGCGAATCACCTGCCAGGGATAGGCTTTTTGGTGAGTTTAGTACGTCGCCCATGAGCGAGTGTTGGAAGACGTCTGTGATGCTGAACTTAAAGATCGATAACCAATCGAGTCCAGTATCTGCGGGCTCGCAGGGTTCAGAGCTTGTCGCCAGAGGCGAGTCCGGGGTTCCGTGGGTACAGATATCATGCGAAGTAAGATCTGTGTGCGGCTCCAACGCCGAGGAATCGGTAGCCTCCGTGATGGGGCTGAGCTTCCCATCTTTGGATGACTCGATGTGCTCTAGATCTAAGGCCGGAGTAGTTATAGGAGCAATCTCCTGAGTGAGGCCCGATGACAGGTTTAAGCCGTGCTCATCGGGGTGAAGGGGAGCGGTTGCTGCGGTCTCAAATCCGTCAAAGATCAAGTCTCCACGGATGTCCGCGACATTGTTCAAGCTCCCAAACCTGACCTGATGGCAGGGGCGTAGCTATCGATCTGCTCCAGATGGCCAAGAGAGTTGGCCCGCAGTACGAAGCTGCCGAATACGAAGATCTGTCCGGGGAGGAAGGTTTCTCCCTGGACAATGTCATTATAGACGATCGAAGGGGCCATCGAGCCCTTTGTCGACAGCACGGCGGAACTCTCAATGAAAGCACCAATGTCGGTGTCAAAACCGGCGGATCTCGGGTAGGGGGTCCCGAACTGTGCGTCTAAGGTCGATGGTAACAGGAGACAGGGGACACGATGTTTACCCAGGTTCGGGCCCTCTCTATGGAGGTAATACCCTACTTCCTGCTTGATTGATCTTGATGAATATGAGTATTACAAGAGTTGATCGACCACGAGATCGTAGAGGCTAAACCCTAGAAGCTAGCCTATGGTTATGATAATGTGTCTGTCCGCCTATCCGGACTCTCTCCGGTTTATATAGACACCGGAGAGATCTAGGGTTACATGGAGTCTGTTACATAAAAAGGAATCTATACGATTGATCACCAAGCTTGCCTTCCATGCCAAGGAGAGTCCCATCCGGACACATAGAGGGTCTTCGGTCTTCACATATTCATGGCCCATCAGTCCGACCCATGGCTAACAGGCCGGACGCCCGATGACCCCTTAGTCCAGGACTCCCTCAAGGGCCTCAGTAGTTTCCCTCTCAAGTGATCTTTCGCCTTCGGCACCGCCCGACTGGGAGGTGTCGGACGCCAGGAGCCGAACGTGGCCACGACCGCCTGGTGGAATTCGAACCGGCTGGCGGGAGTCGGGGCGGCACCGTCCGCCAAGCGCGCACCACGTGGCGCCCGCAGGCCAGGCCGGCCTGCCAACCCACGCGCGCGACGGGACGTCGCCGCAGGCTGGGGACCGCCGCTATAGGGCTTCGGCCCGCGCGCGAATCTGCTGCGGCCGAGGCGGGCGGTTGCCCTTCCGTGGCACCGTAACTATGCCTTAACGTGCGGAATGCGTGGGATCGTGTGGGGCGTGGAGCGTAGTTAATCCCACACCCGCACGTCGCCTCGGCTTCGCCCCGGCCGGTTATAAAGAGGAGGGAGGGAGATGGGGAGGAGCAGAACGCTTGCGCGCCCACTCCCCACTCTCTCTTTTCCCCTCTCCATCGTCATCGCCGCGCCGCTCCGCTCCGCTGCCACTGAAGCGCCGCTACGGCTGCCCCCCTCGTGGTCGTCGCCTTGCCACGGTCGTTGATCCGTCGAAGCAACCGCTCTGCCGTGACCACCACTACGGCTTCGCTGCTGCGCGTCGCCGTCGTCATCATCCCCGTTGCCGCGGCGTCCTTCATCCTTCTTCTCCGACGAGCTCTCCCTCGGCGTCCTTGCGCCATGGCGAAGAGTGGATGGATGGGATCCACCATTCACCAAGACCACATCGACTTCCTCCGCGCGACACGGAGGATACATCGCTCCGACAACATGAAGGTACGCATCCCCGGGCCGGAGGTCTCGCCGCAGCGGAAGCCGGATGAGTACATGGTTTTCCGTGCCCACTTCCTCCATGGCTTCGCTCTCCCAGCCTCCGTCTTCTTCCAAGAGTTCCTCCATTACTTCCGACTGCAGTCGCACCACCTCACCCCCACCACGGTGGTGTGCCTATCCTCCTTCGTCTCCTTCTGCGAGGGGTACCTCGGCGTGCAGCCGACTATCGAGCTATGGGGTAGATTTTTCTACCTCAAGCTTGGTACGGCGGAGAAGGACGAGCCGGCCCCGTGCGGAGCGTGTGTGGCCGTGAGGAGCTCAGGAAGCGGCACGCGCTTCCCTCTGATTCCTCTGCACGAGTCGGCCAAACTTTGGCAGATGTCATATTTCTACGTCTGGAACCTCCGGAACGTAGACTACATCAACTTGCCGCCTTACGTGTCACGACTGCCTGCTGGATCATGCAGCAACTGGCAACAGCAGCCGCCCAAGCGCCCACTACTGCCCAAGATCGTCAGCGTCCTCGTCCTGTTGAAGGAGATGACCAGTCAGGAGGGCCTCCAGCCGGCCGACCTACTGGCCGGCTACATCATGCGCCGGGTGTCGTCGCTCCAGCTCCGACCGCACCTCATCTGCGAGATGAGCAGCCGCAGGGATCCATGCCCGATGTCGACGAAGGAGATGCCGAGGACAGAGGTGGCCCTCCACGTCAACGACATAACCAACTGCAAGCTCAACAACGCGGAGTGGCGCAACGGCAAGGAGCCTTATAGCCGGGCCAACCCTCCTCCGGCGGTAAGTGCCAGATCCGACTGCTCCGCTCTTTACATTTCTTGTTCTTTCGACTTGACCAGTCGGCTTTTGTGGCAGCGCTTCCCGGGCCAAGGCGCGCCGCTTCCTGGTCACGAGTGGATGTTGGACCGCGAGGACAGCAACGTTGAGGACCCCGAGCTAGGGGCGGCCGCCATGGAGGAAGGCGCCAACGAGGAGGTCGCTGGAGGAGGCGGCGAAGGAGATGGCGGCGCCGAAGCAGGTGGCTCCTCAGGAAGCAAAGGTAGATCAGGCGGCCCTGGAGCAGGCGGCTCTGCAGGAGGCGGGGGTGGAGGAGTCAGCGACGTCCGGTCTTGGCCGGACGACGACGAAGGTGACGACGAGCAGCGCCCTCCTGAGGGGGGCACGGAGAGAGGAACCGGCACTTCTACGCCACCACCGGCGACCGCACCTGGCGGTCACAAGCGCGGACAGGGGGCAGGTATGGCAGCCACCCGGCCAAGAGGACCAAGAAGGCGGATGCCACCAGGCGGCAGGAGGCCCAGAAGGCGGCTGCCAACCGGAAGGGGCCCAAGCCCTTGCCGCTTACATCCGGGTAAGCATGCCCGCCTTTTCTGACTTTATGCTTTTCTTCTTTCTTGTGGTGTTTCTTTATCTTTGCTTTTCTGTTGGACAAGGCGGCCTGTGCCACCTCGCGGGCTTCATCCGCCTCAGTGACGGACCCGGTGGACGGCTCAGCGGACGCCCGGCGTCCGGATCCGGCTGCGGCCCTCCAGGAGGCGCGGGAGAAGAACGCGCGGGAGGCGCGGGAGGTGAAGGAAACATGCCCTAGAGGCAATAATAAAGTTATTATTTATTTCCTTAATTCATAATAAATGTTTATTATTCATGCTAGAATTGTATTAACCAGAAACTTAGTACATGTGTGAATACATAGACAAAACATATAGTCCCTAGTATGCCTCTACTTGACTAGCTCGTTAATCAAAGATGGTTAAGTTTCCTAACCATAGACATGTGTTGTCATTTGATGAACGGGATCACATCATTAGGAGAATGATGTGATGGACATGACCCATCCGTTAGCTTAGCATTATGATCGTGTTAGTTTCATTGCTACTGCTTTCTTCATGACTTATACAAGTTCCTCAGACTATGAGATTATGCAACTCCCGAATACCAGAGGAACACTTTGTGTGCTACCTAACGCCATAACATAAAAGGGTGATTATAAAGGTGCTCTACAGGTGTCTCCGAAGGTGTTTGTTGGGTTGGCATAGATCGAGATTAGGATTTGTCACTCCGTGTTTCGGAGAGGTATCTCTGGGCCCTCTCGGTAATACTCATCACTATAAGCCTTGCAAGCATTGTAACTAATGAGTTAGTTGCGGGATGAAGTATCACGGAACGAGTAAACAGACTTGCCGGTAACGAGATTGAACTAGGTATTGAGATACCGACGATCAAATCTCGGGCAAGTAACATACCGATGACAAAGGGAACAACGTATCTTGTTGTGCGGTTTGACCGATAAAGATCTTCGTAGAATATGTAGGAACCAATATGAGCATCCAGGTTCCGCCATTGGTTATTGACCGGAGATGTGTCTCGGTCATGTCTACATAGTTCTCGAACCCATAGGGTCCGCACGCTTAATGCTCGATGACGATTGGTAATATGAGTTTATGTGTTTTGATGTACCGAAGGTAGTTCGGAGTACCGGATGTGATCACGGACATGACGAGGAGTCTCGAAATGGTCGAGACATAAAGATCGATATATTGGAAGCCTATGTTTGGACATCGGAATGGTTCTGGATGAGTTCGGGCATTTACCGGAGTACCGGGGGTTACCAGAACCCTCCCGGGGAGAATATGGGCCTTAATGGGCCTTAGTGGGAGAGGAGAGAAGGTAGCCTAGGAGGGGGCGCCCCCTCCCCAAGCCCAATCCAAATTGGGTGAGGGGGCCGACCCCCCTTTCCTTTCTCCTTCTCCCTCTTCCTTCTATTCCTAGTGGGACTAGGAAAGGGGGAGTCCTACTCCCACTAGGACGAGGACTCCTCCCCCCTTGGCACGGCTAGAGAGGCTGGCCGACCTCCCCCCTCCCTCCTTTATATATGTGGGGAGGGGGCACCCTAACACACAAGTTGACATTGTTTAGCCATGTGCGGTGCCCCCCTCCACAGTTACACACCTCGGTCATATCGTCGTAGTGCTTAGGCGAAGCCCTGCGCCGGTAACTTCATCATCACCGTCACCACGCCGTCGTGCTGACGAAACTCCCCCTCGGCCTCAACTGGATCAAGAGTACGAGGGACGTCCCCGAGCTGAACGTGTGCTGATCGCAGAGGTGCCATACGTTCGGTGCTAAGATCGGCCGGATCATGAAGACGTACGACTACATCAACCGCGTTGTCATAACGCTTCCGTTTTCGGTCTACGAGGGTACGTGGACACACTCTCCCCTCTCGTTGCTATGCATCACATAGATAGATCTTGCGTGATCGTAGGAATTTTTTTGAAATTACCGCGTTCCCCAACAGTGGCATCCGAGCCAGGTCTATGCGTAGATGTTATATGCACGAGTAGAACACAAAGAGTTGTGGGAGATAATAGTCATACTGCTTACCAGCATGTCATACTTTGATTCAGCGGTATTGTTGGATGAAGCGGCTCAGACCGAAATTACGCGTACGCTTACGCGAGACTGGTTCTACCGACGTGCTCTGCACATAGGTGGCTGGTGAGTGTCTGTTTCTCCAACTTTAGTTGAATCGAGTGTGGCTACGCCCGGTCCTTGTTGAAGGTTAAAACAGCACACTTGACGAAAAATCGTTGTGGTTTTGATGCGTAGGTAAGAACGGTTCTTTCTAGAAGCCTGTAGCAGCCACGTAAAACTTGCAACAACAAAGTAGAGGGCGCCTAACTTGTTTTTGCAGGGCTTGATGTGATGTGATATGGTCAAGCATGATGTGATATAAATTGTTGTATGAGATGATCATGTTTTGTAACAAAGTTATCGGCAACTGGCAGGAGCCATATGGTTGTCACTTTATTGTATGCAATGCAATCGCCATGTAGTTGTTTTACTTTATCACTAAGCGGTAGCGATAGTCGTAGTAACAATAGGTGGCGAAACGACAACGATGCTACGATGGAGATCAATGTGTCGCGCCGGTGATGTTGGAGATCATGACGATGCTTCGGTGATGGAGATCATGAGCACAAGATGATGATGGCCATATCATGTCACATATTTTGATTGCATGTGACGTTTATCCTTTATGCATCTTATTTTTCTTAGAACATCGGTAGCATTATAAGATGATCCCTTACTAAATTTCAAGGTACAAGTGTTCTCCCTGAGTATGCACCGTTGCTACAGTTCGTCGTGCCGAGACACCACATGATGATCGGGTGTGATAAGCTCTACATTCACATACAACGGGTGCAAGCCAGTTTTGCACGAATACTCAGGTTAAACTTGACGAGCCTAGCATATGCAGATATGGGCTCGTAACACTGAGGCCGAAAGGTCGAGCGTGAATCACATAGTAGATATGATCAACATAGTGATGGTCACCATTGAAAACTACTCCATCTCACGTGATCATCGGACATGGTTTAGTTGATTTGGATCACGTGATCACTTAGATGATTAGAGGGATGTCTATCTAAGTGGGAGTTCTTAAGTAATATGATTAATTGAACTTTAATTTATCATGAACTTAGTACCTGATAGTATTTTGCATGTCTATGTTGTTGTAGATCAATGGCCCGTGCTACCGTTCCTTTGAATTTTAATGCGTTCCTAGAGAAAGCTAAGTTGAAAGATGATGGCAGCAACTACACAGACTGGGTCCGTAACTTGAGGATTATCCTCATTGCTGGACAGAAGAATTACGTCCTGGAAGCACCGTTAGGTGTACCATCCGCGCCCGCAACTGCAAACATTGTGAATGCCTGGCAGACGCGTGTTGATGACTACTCGATAGTTCAGTGTGCCATGCTTTACGGCCTAGAACCGGGACTTCAACGACGTTTTGAATGTCATGGAGCATATGAGATGTTCCAAGAGTTGAGGTTGATATTTCAAGCAAATGCCCTGATTGAGAGATATGAAGTCTCCAATAAGTTCTATAGCTGTAAAATGGAGGAGAATAGTTCTGTCAGTGAACACATACTCAGAATGTCTGGGTACCACAACCACTTGACTCAATTGGGAGTTTATCTTCCTGATGATAGTGTCATTGATAGAGTTCTTCAATCACTGCCACCAAGCTACAAAAGCTTCGTGACGAACTATAATATGCAAGGGATGAACAAGACTATTCCCGAGCTCTTCGCGATGCTAAAAGCCGCGGAGGTAGAAATCAAAAAGGAGCATCAAGTGTTGATGGTCAATAAGACCACTAGTTTCAAGAAAAAGGGCAAAGGGAAGAAAGGGAACTTCAAGAAGAACGACAAAAAGGTTGCTGCTCAAGAGAAGAACCCCAAGTCTGGACCTAAGCCTGAAACTGAGTGCTTCTACTGCAAAGGGACTGGTCACTGGAAGCGGAACTGCCCCAAGTATTTGGCGGATAAGAAGGACAGCTAAGTGAAAGGTATATTTCATATACATGTTATTGATGTGTACTTAACTAATGCTGGGAGTTGCGCCTGAGTATTTGATACTGGTTTTGTTGCTCATATTTGCAACTCGAAACAGGGGCTACGGATTAAGCAAAGATTTGCTAAGGACGAGGTGACGATGCGCGTGGGAAATGGTTCCAAAGTCGATGTGATCGCGGTCAGCACACTACCTCTACATCTACCATCGGGATTAGTTTTAGACCTGAATAACTGTTATTTGGTGCCCGCGTTGAGCATGAACATTATATCTAGATCTTGTTTAATGCGGACAGTTATTCATCTAAATCAGAGAATAATGGTTGTTCTATTTATATGAGTAATATCTTTTATGGTCATGCACCCCTGATGAGTGGTCTATTTTTGTTGAATCTCGATAGTAATGATACACATATTCATAGTGTTGAAGCCAAAAGATTGAAGTTTAATAATGATAGTGCAACTTATTTGTGGCACTGCCGTTTAGGTCATATCGATGTAAAGCGCATGAAGAAACTCCATACTAATGGACTTTTGGAATCACTTGATTATGAATCACTTGGTGCTTGTGAACCGTGCCTTATGGGCAAGATGACTAAAACTCCGTTCTCCGGAACAATGGAACGAGCTACTGACTTGTTGGAAATAATACATACCGATGTATGCGGTCCAATGAGTATTGATGCTCGTGGTGGGTATCGTTATTTTCTTACCTCCATAGATGATTTAAGCAGATATGGTTATATCTACTTAATGAAGCATAAGTCTGAAACATTTGAAAAGTTCAAAGAATTTCAGACTGAAGTGGAAAATCATCGTAACAAGAAAATAAAGTTTCTACGATCTAATCATGGAGGAGAATATTTGAGTTACGAGTTTGGTATTCATTTGAATCAACATGGGATAGTTTCACAATTAACGCCACCTGGAACACCACAGCGAAATGGTGTGTCCGAACGTCATAACCGTACTTTATTACATATGGTGCGATCTATGATGTCTCTTACTGATTTACCGCTGTCGTTTTGGGGTTATGCTTTAGAGACGGCTGCATTCACTTTAAATAGGGCACCATCTAAATCCATTGAGACGACGCCTTATGAACTGTGGTTTGGCAAGAAACCAAAGTTGTCGTTTCTTAAAGTTTGGGGTTGCGATGCATATGTGAAAAAGCTTCAACCTGATAAGCTCAAACCCAAATCGGAGAAGTGCGTATTCATTGGATACCCAAAGGAAACTGTTGGGTACACCTTCTATCACAGATCCGAAGGCAAAATCTTTGTTGCTAAAAATGGATCCTTTCTAGAGAAAGAGTTTCTCTCGAAAGAAGTGAGTGGGAGGAAAGTAGAACTTGATGAGGTAACTATACCTGCTCCCTTATTGGAAAGTAGTTCATCACAGAAATCAGTTCCTGTGATTCCTACACCAATTAGTGAGGAAGCTAATGATGATGATCATGAAGCTTTAGATCAAGTTACTACCGAACCTCGTAGGTCTTCCAGAGTAAGATCCGCACCAGAGTGGTACGGTAATCCAGTTCTGGAAGTCATGTTACTAGACCATGATGAACCTACGAACTATGAGGAAGCGATGATGAGCCCAGATTCCGCGAAATGGCTTGAGGCCATGAAATCTGAGATGGCATCCATGTATGAGAACAAAGTGTGGACTTTGGTGGACTTGCCCGATGATCGGTAAGCCATAGAAAATAAAAGGATCTTTAAGAAGAAGACCGACGCAGACGGTAATGTTACTGTTTACAAAGCTCGACTTGTTGCGAAAGGTTTTCGACAAGTTCAAAGAGTTGACTACGATGAGACTTTCTCACCCGTAGCGATGCTTAAGTCTGTCCGAATCATGTTAGCAATTGCTGCATTTTATGATTATGAAATTTGGAAAATGGATGTCAAAACTACATTCCTGAATGGATTTCTGGAAGAAGAGTTGTATATGATGCAACCGGAAGGTTTTGTCGATCCAAAGGGTGCTAGCAAAGTGTGCAAGCTCCAGTGATCCATTTATGGACTGGTGCAAGCCTCTCGGAGTTGGAATAACCGCTTTGATAGTGTGATCAAAGCATATGGTTTTATACAGACTTTTGGAGAAACCTGTATTTACAAGAAAGTGAGTGGGAGCTCTGTAGCATTTCTGATCTTATATGTAGATGACATATTATTGACTGGAAATAATATAGAATTTCTGGATAGCATAAAGGGATACCTGAATAAGAGTTTTTCTATGAAAGACCTTGGAGAAGCTGCTTACATATTGGGCATCAAGATCTATAGAGATAGATCAAGACGCTTAATTTGACTTTCACAAAGCACATGATAAAGTTTTGAAGAAGTTCAAAATGGATCAGTCAAAGAAAGGGTTCTTGCCTGTGTTACAAGTTGTGAAGTTGAGTCAGACTCAAAGCCCGACCACCGCAGAAGATAGAGAGAAAATGAAAGTCATTCCCTATGCTTCAGCCATAGGTTCTATCATGTATGCAATGTTGTGTACCAGACCTAATGTATGTCTTGCTATAAGCATAGCAGGGAGGTACCAAAGTAATCCCATAGTAGAGCACTGGACAGCGGTCAAGAGCATCCTGGAACACCTGAAAAGGACTAGGGATATGTTTCTCGTTTATGGAGGTGAAAAAGAGCTCGTCGTAAATGGTTACGTCGATGCAAGCTTTGAGACTGATCCAGATGACTCTAAGTCGCAAACCGGATACATATTTTTATTGAATGGAGGAGTTGTCAGTTGGTGCAGTTCCAAGAAGAGCGTCGTGGCGGGATCTACGTGTGAAGCGGAGTACATTGCTGGTTCGGAAGCAGCGAATGAAGGAGTTTGGATGAAGGAGTTCATATCCGATCTAGGTGTAATACCTAGTGCATCGGGTCCAATGAAAATCTTTTGTGACAATACTAGTGCACTTGGCTTGGCAAAGGAATCCAGATTTCACAAGAGAACCAAGCCCATCAAGAGACGCTTCATTTCCATCCATCATCAAGTGTCGGAAGGGGACATAGAGATTTGCAAGATACACACGGATCTGAATGTTGCAGACCCGGTGAGTAAGCCTCTCTAACGAGCAAAACATGATCAGCACCATAGCTCCACGGGTGTTAGAATCATTACTATGTAATCTAGATTATTGACTCTAGTGCAAGTGGGAGACTGAAGGAAATATGCCCTAGAGGCAATAATAAAATTATTTATTTCCTTAATTCATGATAAATGTTATTATTCATGCTAGAATTGTATTAACCGGAAACTTGGTACATGTGTGAATACATAGACAAAACATATAGTCCCTAGTATGCCTCTACTTGACTAGCTCGTTAATCAAAGATGGTTAAGTTTCCTAACCATAGACATGTGTTTTCATTTGATGAACGGGATCACATCATTAGGAGAATGATGTGATGGACATGACCCATCCGTTAGCTTAGCATTATGATCGTGTTAGTTTCATTGCTACTGCTTTCTTCATGACTTATACAAGTTCCTCAGACTATGAGATTATGCAACTCCCGAATACCGGAGGAACACTTTGTGTGCTACCACACGTCACAACGTAAAAGGGTGATTATAAAGGTGTTCTACAGGTGTCTCCGAAGGTGTTTGTTGGGTTGGCACAGATCGAGATTAGGATTTGTCACTCCGTGTTTCGGAGAGGTATCTCTGGGCCCTCTCGGTAATACTCATCACTACAAGCCTTGCAAGCATTGTAACTAATGAGTTAGTTGCGGGATGAAGTATTACGGAACGAGTAAGGAGACTTGCCGGTAACGAGATTGAACTAGGTATTGAGATACCGACGATCGAATCTCGGGCAAGTAACATACCGATGACAAAGGGAACAACGTATCTTGTTATGTGGTTTGACCGATAAAGATCTTCGTAGAATATGTAGGAACCAATATGAGCATCCATGTTCCGCTATCGGTTATTGACCGGAGACGTGTCTCGGTCATGTCTACATAGTTCTCGAACCTGTAGGGTCCGCACGCTTAACGTTCGATGACGATTGGTATTATAAGTTTATGTGTTTTGATGTACCGAAGGTAGTTCGGAGTCCTGGATGTGATCACGGACCTGGCGAGGAGTCTCGAAATGGTCGAGACATAAAGATCGATATATTGGAAGCCTATGTTTGGACATCGGAATGGTTCCGGATGAGTTCGGGCATTTACCGGAGTACCGAGGGTTACCGGAACCCTCCCGGGGAGCATATGGGCCTTAATGAGCCTTAGTGGGAGAGGAGAGAAGGTAGCCTAGGAGGGGGCACCCCCCCAAGCCCAATCCTAATTGGGTGAGGTGGCCGGCCCCCCTTTTCCTTTCTTCTTCGCCCTCTTCCTTCTATTCCTGGTGGGACTAGGAAAGGGGGAGTCCTTACTAGGCAAATCAACCAAAACCCTAATGTCACCTAGATACTCCATTGTCACCTCAAGTATCCGTGGGCATGATTATACGATATGCATCACACAATCTCAGATTCATCTATTCAACCAACACAAAGTACTTCAAAGAGCGCCCCAAAGTTTCTACCGGAGAGTCAAGACGAAAACGTGTGCCAACCCCTATGCATAGGTTCATGGGCGGAACCCGCAAGTTGATCACCAAAACATACATCAAGTGGATCACGTGAATATCCCATTGTCACCACAGATAAGCACGACAGGACATACATCAAGTGTTCTCAAATCCTTAAAGACTCAATCCGATAAGATAAATCCAAAGGGAAAACTCAATCCATTACAAGAGAGTAGAGGGGGAGAAACATCATAAGATCCAACTATAATAGCAAAGCTCGCGATACATCAAGATCGTGCGAAGTCAAGAACACGAGAGAGAGAGATCAAACACATAGCTACTGGTACATACCCTCAGCCCCGAGGGTGAACTACTCCCTCCTCGTCATGGAGAGCACCGGGATGATGAAGATGGCCACCGGTGAGGGTTCCCCCCTCCGACAGGGTGCCGGAACAGGGTCCCGATTGGTTTTTGGTGGCTACAGAGGCTTGCGGCGGCGGAACTCCCGATCTATTCTGCTCCTCGATAGTTTTAGGGTATATGGATATATATAGGCGAAAGAAGTCGGTCGGGGGAGCCACGAGGGGCCCATGAGGGTAGGGGGCGCGCCCAGGGGAGGCAGGCGCGCCTCCCTGCCTCGTGGCCACCTCAAAGCTTCCTTGACTTCAACTCCAAGTCTCCTGGATCACGTTCGTTCCAAAAATCACGCTCCCGAAGGTTTCATTCCGTTTGGACTCCGTTTGATATTCCTTTTCTTTGAAACACTAAAATAGGCAAGAAAACAAGAATTTGGGCTGGGCCTCCGGTTAATAGGTTAGTCCCAAAAATAATATAAAAGTGCTTAGTAAAGCCCATAAACATCCTAAACAGATAATATAATAGCATGAATGCTTCATAAATTATGGATACGTTGGAGACGTATCAGCATCCCCAAGCTTAATTCCCGCTCGTCCTCGAGTAGGTAAATGATAGAAGAAATAATTTATGAAGTGTGAATGCTAGCAGGTGCCCAAGTTTGATCAATGATAATTTCAATCACCTTTTCTAGCATCATTATACGTCATAACAGTAGTTCATCTCATAAAACTTCTCATGATCAAGTAACAAGCTATTCACATGTTAAAGTATAGACCATAAACTTTCTTGAAAACTAGCAAACTTCATTCTCAGTCATCAAACAATTGCAATTCATCTTATTTTCAGGAAGGGTCTATGTCAGAGCTTTGATTTAGCAAACTCCACATACTCAACTATCATATATTCTTCCATGATTGCTACCACTCAAAGCATATTCTTAGAACAAATAGCATCCATCTAATACAGAGAAAGATAGGGGCTTACTGCTTAGTGTGTCGCCTCCCAACTCACTTATCATATAGATAATTGTCAACATTAATAATTCATGATCAAATATATTTTCATGGCCATATATGCTTAGATCGTTCCCCAACACACGATGCTTGCCAACTAAAGAGTAGGTAGGAATGAGAAGGAATACTACTGACTCTTGCATAAGGTGCCAGAGCTCGATTTTCAAATAGAGTTGAAAATAATTTTGAGAGGTATGATCTCATTGTAAACATAACAACCAAGAGTTCCCAATATCTTCCATACTACATACATTATAGGTGTTTCCCAAACAGAATGGTAAAGTTTTTAGTCCCCTCCACCAACAATCATAAATCCATGGCTTGCCCGAAACAACAGGTGCCTCCAACTAACATCAATCCTGGGGGAGTTTTGTTTGCAATTATTTTTTAATTTGATTTTGATCTTTTGATCATGGGACTGGGCATCCCGGTTACCAGCCATTTTTCTCGTGAATGATCAGCGGAGTCCACTCATCTTGAGAATAACCCACCTAGCATGGAAGATACTGACAGCCCCTAGTCGCTACATGAGCGATTCGGGCATACAAAACAGATTACTATTTGAAGGTTTGGAGTTTGGCACATGCAAATTTACTTGGAACGGTAGGTAAATACCGCATATAGGTAGGTTTGGTGGACACTCATGGAAGAAACTTGGTTCAAGGAATTTGGATGCACAAGCAGTATTCCCGCTTAGTACAGATATTTTGGCTAGCAAAGGATTCTAAAAAGCAAGCACCACATGTTGGAGGATCTATAACAATATAACTTCTATACAAATATACCCAAGCATAACTCATTACGTTGTCTTCCTTGTCCAATTTCAACTAATTTGCTCAGGTTTCAAAATAATTAATGGAGCTCACAATCATAGAAGATGTCTAAGATAGTATATTTATATGTGAAATCTCTCTTCCTTCAATATTCTTTCATGAATTGTTCAAGTGACCAATACAACGCTTGCTAACCTTCAATAAATTTACAACCTCTACTTCTTAGATGTGAAGTCATTACTCCCAACGGGGTAAGCATATGAAACATATATAATTTAAGATTTATGACATTCAACCCATTCAACCATTTACTCATAGGATATAAGTGAAGCACACGAGTAAATGACAAACTACTCCAAAAAGATATAAGTGAAGATCAATGAGTAGTTAAATAATTATGCAACTATGTGAAGACTCTCTCTCATTTAAGAATTTCAGATCTTGGTATTTTATTCAAACAGCAAGCAAAGCAAGATAAAATGACATTGCAAGGATAGCACAACTCATGTGAAGAAGCAAAAACTTATGCTCAACCGATACTAACCGATAGTTGTTGAAGAAGAAAGGTGGGATGCCTAACGGGGCATCCCCAAGCTTAGATGCTTGAGACTTCTTGAAATATTATCTTGGGGTGCCTTGGGCATCCCCAAGCTTGAACTTTTGTGCCTCCTTAATTCCTCTCATATCATGGTTTCTCTATTTCTCAAAAACTTCATCCACATAAGACTCAACAAGAACTCGTGAGATAAGTTAGTATAAACCAATGCAAAAACCTTATCATTTTCTACTGTAACAAATCACTAAAATTATTATTCAACATTGCATACTAAATGTCTCTGCATATTTAATACTCCTATCCACAAATAGAATCATTAAACAAGCAAACATATGCAAACAATGCAAACATAACAGCAATCTGCCAAAACAGTACAATGTGTAAAGAATACAAGATTCATCATACTTCCCTAACTCCAAAAATTATGAGAAAAATACTACGCTGTAGAAGATTTATCAGAGCTCAATATGCAAAAAGTTTCAACTTTATATCATTCTCTGACTTTTCTAGGGAATTTTTGCAACAGCGATAAACTTTCTGTTTTGAAACAGCAACATGTATACTTGCAAAATAAGCATGGTAAAGGCTATCCTTGACATTTTTTATTGAAAATAGAGATGCAAAAAATTATTCTAAATAACAGCAAGCAAAAACTAACAAAATAAAATGACACTCCAAGCAAAACACATATCATGTGGTGAATAAAAATATAGCTCCAAGTAAAGTTACCGATGAACGAAGACGAAAGAGGGGATGCCATCCGGGGCATCCCCAAGATTAGGCTCTTGGTTGTCCTTGAATATTACCTTGGGGTGCGTTGGGCATCCCCAAGATTAGGCTCTTTCCACTCCTTATTCCATAGTCCATCGAATCTCTACCCAAAACTTGAAAACTTCACAACACAAAACTCAACAGAAAACTCATAAGCTCCGTTAGTATAAGAAAATAAATCACCACTTAGGTACTATTGTGAACTCATTCTTTATTAATATTGGTGTAATATCTACTGTATTCCAACTTCTCTATGGTTCATACCCTCCGATACTACTCATAGATTCATCAAAATAAGCAAACAACACATAGAAAACAGAATCTGTCAAAAACAGAACAGTCTGTCGTAATCTGTATCAAACGCAAACTTCTGGAACTCAGAAAAATCTGCCAAAATAGGAAAACCTAGATAATTGGATTATTGATCTGCTGCAATTGGAATCAGTATTTTATCACTTTCTGGTGATTTTTAACAATTGTTTTCGTGAGTAGAAAGTTTCTGTCCTTTTAAGCAAGTTCAAATAATTATCATCCAAGAAGATCCTATAGGTCTTACTTGGCACAAACACTAAACTAAACATAAAACCACATCTAACCAGAGGCTAGATGGTTTATTTATTACTAAACAGGAACAAAAATCAAGGAACAAAAATAAAAATGGGGTGCCTCCCAACAAGCGCTTTTCTTTAACACCCCTAGCTAGGCATGATGATTTCAATGATGCTCACATAAAAGATAAGAATTGAAACATAAAGAGAGCATCATGAAACACATGGCAAGCACATTTAAGTCTAACCCACTTCCTATGCATAGGGATTTTCTGAGCAAACAACTTATGGGAACAATAATCAACTAGCATAGGAAGGCAAAACAAGCATAACTTCAAGATTTTAAGCACATAGAGAGGAAACTTGATATTATTGCAACTCCTACAAGCATATATTCCTCCCTCATAATAATTTTTCAGTAGCATCATGAATGAATTCAACAATATAACCAGCACCTAAAGCATTCTTTTCATGATCTACTTGCATAGAATATTTACAACTCTCCATATACGCAAAATTCTTCTTATTCGGAATAGTGGGAGTATCATAAGAGACTTGAATACTATAAATTGTTTCCACATTAAAATAGTAATGTTCAGAAATGGGTAATCATAATCATGACAAGTTTTATAAATATTATCATCACTACTTTTTATAGCATAAGTTTCATCACAATAATCATCATAAGTAGCAACTTTGTTCTCATCATAATCAATTGAAACCTCTTCCAAGATAGTGGAATCATCACTAAATAAAGTCATGACCTCTCCAAATCCACTTTCATAAATATTATAAGATTCAACATCCTCCAAAATAGTGGGATCATTACTTCCTAAAGTTGACACTCTTCCAAACCCACTTTCATCAATATTATCATCATAGGTAGAAGGCATGCTATCATCATAATAACTTTGCATATCAAAACTTGGGAGGCTAGAAATATCATCTTCATTAAACGTAGCATCTCCAAGCTTGGGACAAACATTAACTTCAGCAAATATATTCTCAAATATTTCATCCTCATCAAACATAGCTTCCCCAAGCTTGGGCCTTTTCATATCATAAGCATAATCATTCTCATCATTAATAGTATGGATAGCACCAATAGTATAGCAATTATCATCATCACAATGAGTAGTAGGAGCAACATCATTTGGGAGGGATACCTTTTTACCTTTGCTGCTCCGTCTTTTCTTTTTCTTCTTCACATTATGTGTGGGTTCAACCTTCTTCTCTGAGCTCCTTATTGATGAGATTGGTTGAATAGAAAGCTCCTCCTCGTTACCTGATTCATCATAAGAAATAATAGGAGGATATTGGGAAGTCTCTTCCCTTTCATTAGTATTCTATTCATCTTCTATTTGCTTTCTTTTCTTTAGGTAATTGGCAATATAAGGATTTTCAATGCAATTCACCGCACAATACAAATAAATTTGCTCTAGATCAAAATCAAAAAGTTTATAACGGGCAAATTCGGGAAGGTGCTTAATTAAACGTTTGATTTCTTCATAACCCATAAGCAAACTGAGTTCATTATAATGTGCAAGGGAGATCAAATCATCACAATTTTTGGACACGATTCGATCATGAAACAATTTGCATCGGAGATGTAAATGACCACTTTCATTGCAAAGTTCACAAGTACGGCAAAGGAAATATAAATTTTCAGCACTCACATTTAACCTTTCTCGCAACAATTTAGTTTCTAACTGCTTATGCCTCTTGCAATATCTATCTTCTCTATTTGGTGTGTCTATGCAAACCCAATGCTCTCCACAAAAATCGACATGCTTATAGGAAACATTTTCATCATAACTAGTGCAATCATCATTAGTACTATGGATATTCAAAGAGTTCATACTAACAACATTGCAATCATGCTCATCATTCAAAGATTTAGTATCAAACATTTTATAGACTTCTTCTTCTAGCACTTGAGCACAATTTTCCTTTTCATCATACTTACGAAAGATATTAAAAAGATGAAGCGTATGAGACAAACTCAATTCCATTTTTTTGTAATTTTCTTTTATAGACTAAACTAGTGATAAAACAAGAAACGAAAAGATTCGATTGCAAGATCTAAAGATATACCTTCAAGCACTCACCTCCCCGGAAACGGCGCTAGAAAAGAGCTTGATGTCTACTACGCAACATTCTCCTTGTAGACGTTGTTGGGCCTCCAAGTGCAGAGGTTTGTAGGACAGTAGCAAATTTCCCTCAAGTGGATAACCTAAGGTTTATCAATCCGTGGGAGGCGTAGGATGAAGATGGTCTCTCTCAAGCAACCCTGCAACCAAATAACAAAGAGTCTCTTGTGTCCCCAACACACCCAATACAATGGTAAATTGTATAGGTGCACTAGTTCGGCGAAGAGATGGTGATACAAGTGCAATATGGGTGGTAGATATAGGTTTTTGTAATCTGAAAATATAAAAACAGCAAGGTAACTAATGATAAAAATGAGCGTAAACGGTATTGCAATGCTAGGAAACAAGGCCTAGGGTTCATACTTTCACTAGTGCAAGTTCTCTCAACAATAATAACATAATTGGATCATATAACTATCTCTCAACATGCAACAAAGAGTCACTCCAAAGCCACTAATAGCGGAGAACAAACTAAGAGATTATGGTAGGGTACGAAACCACCTCAAAGTAATCCTTTCTGCTCGATCTATTCAAGAGTCCGTAGTAAAATAACGCGAAGCTATTCTTTCCGTTCAATCTATCATAGAGTTCATACTAGAATAACACCTTAAGACACAAATCAACCAAAACCCTAATGTCACCTAGATACTCCATTGTCACCTCAAGTATCCGTGGGCATGATTATGCGATATGCATCACACAATCTCAGATTCATCTATTCAACCAACACAAAGTACTTCAAAGAGCGCCCCAAAGTTTCTACCGGAGAGTCAAGACGAAAACGTGTGCCAACCCCTATGCATAGGTTCATGGGCGGAACCCGCAAGTTGATCACCAAAACATACATCAAGTGGATCACGTGAATATCCCATTGTCACCACAGATAAGCACGGCAAGACATACATCAAGTGTTCTCAATTCCTTAAAGACTCAATCTGATAAGATAAACTCAAAGGGAAAACTCAATCCATTACATGAGAATAGAGGGGGAGAAACATCATAAGATCCAACTATAATAGCAAAGCTCGCGATACATCAAGATCGTGCGAAGTCAAGAACACGAGAGAGAGAGAGAGAGATCAAACACATAGCTACTAGTACATACCCTCAGCCCCGGGGTGAACTACTCCCTCCTCGTCATGGAGAGCGCCGGGATGATGAAGATGGCCACCGGTGAGGGTCCCCCCCTCTGGCAGGGTGCCGGAACAGGGTCCCGATTGGTTTTTGGTGGCTACAGAGGCTTGCGGCGGCGGAACTCCCGATCTATTCTGCTCCCCGATAGTTTTAGGGTATATGGATATATATAGGCGAAAGAAGTCGGTCGGGGGAGCCACGAGGGGCCCACGAGGGTGGGGGCGCGCCCAGGGGAGGCAGGCGCGCCTCCCTACCTCGTGGCCACCTCGAAGCTTCCTTGACTTCAACTCCAAGTCTCCTGGATCACGTTCGTTCCAAAAATCACGCTCCCGAAGGTTTCATTCCGTTTGGACTCCGTTTCATATTCCTTTTCTTCGAAACACTGAAATAGGCAAGAAAACAACAATTTGGCTGGGCCTCCGGTTAATAGGTTAGTCCCAAAAATAATATAAAAGTGCTTAGTAAAGCCCATAAACATCCAAAACAGATAATATAATAGCATGAATGCTTCATAAATTATAGATACGTTGGAGACGTATCACCAACTTGGTGGGGCCGTCGAGGAGCGAGACGCGGTATGATTCCAACGTCGCACCATCCGCGCCTACCTCAAGCGGAGCGGACATGCCTTGCAGTGCCGCCTGTAGCAGGTCCCGGCCTGCTCAGGCAGAAGCTCCGTCCTAGCTAATGACCAGCACCTCTGTGACGGTGCTGGCCCTGGTGTTGCTGTCCGCGGAGGGGAACGGGTCGCCGACGATCTCCACATGGTCGGGGTATACATCGGCGTTCGCTGCGTCAGAGTCGATGAGCATCTCGACGGGCGGGTCGGTGGAACCGACGGACTCCAAGTCAGAGGCGAGCTCGTTGGCGATGTGGAGCTTGCCGAGAGGTCGACAAGGAAGCTCTCGGAGCTGTCCGATCCCGCGTCGGGCGCGGGCTCGTCGGCGAGGCGGATCCCGCCGAGGAGATCGGCGAGGGAGCTCACGGCGCAGGCGGCCTCCAAGCCATGCAACATGTCGGCGCAAGTGCCATCCGGCGCGCCGGGCTAGCTGCGCTCGCTGGGAAGGAAGAGGGTTCCCGTCCAGAACGTGTCTCCGGCCAACGGTGCACTTAGCCCCACGGTGGGCGCCAAATGTCGTGGTATTTCCTCAAAATATGTCAAGGGATGGCTTATCATGTGTGGGGACAGGAGTACGTTGCCGGGCTCTAGAAGCGGGAGTAGGCAAGACCTCAAACGGCGACGAGTCTTACCCAGGTTCGGGGCTCTTCGTGGAGATAACACCGCTAGTCCTGCTCTGCGGGGTCTCCGCATGGTGACTATGGTCAATATGGTAGCTACAAGGTTGCTCCTCGAGCTGTTCGACTAGAGGAAGAAGAAGGGCAGGGCTAGCTCTATCTCTTCCCTAGCTATGGGTGAAGGGAACTAAAGGCTGAACCCTTTGCATGGGTGAGCCTGGGGGGTTTATATAGGCCTACCCTAGGGGTACAATGGTAATCCGGTCAGGTGGTAGGTCCCGCCTGTCAGTGACTAAGGAGGCCCGGTTCTCCACCAACTGCTGGGGCCCTCCTCTGGTGGGCCCTGCCGGCTGCCGAGGAACAGGCCGACAGGTGGGACCCGCCGCCTGCAGGTCCCGCGGACGGCTCTCCACTGTTGCACCATCCGTGCTGACGGAGGTCGTGTAGGGCGGGACGTGGCTATAGTGCCGCGCTGGGCGGGTCGGCGGCCGCCTGGCGGCGGTCAATGTAGCCATGCGTCCGGGATTTGGGGGAGGCATGGCGCACTGTAGCCATGCCCCAGCTTGTCTCTTGGTCGGGCCCAAACTCCGAGGAAGAGGATAGGCCGCCTGCCAGGAGTCGGCCCACGCCCTGCCGCCTTCTGGAGCGTGCCGCCTGCTTGGGGTCCGCCACCTTCTAGGAGGTGGCCCTCTGGCTCCAGCCGGCCCCAAGGGCCAGCCTTGCGACCAGTCGGACTGAGGGGCTTGGCCAGCCCCGATGTCTAAAAAAGTGTTGAAGTGTTCATGAGGCTACCCAGGGTCTATCCCCCCGTCACACTCCATCTCCTCCTTGCACCACACCAGCCATGGCATCCGGCTCCAAAGCCCTCTGGGACGACCTCTCCGGCGAGGAGAAGAAGGATCCCTCCGACATTGCAGCCGACTGGGTGGCCCGACGAGCCAGCCGGATATAGACCGGCTTGCCGGCGAGCTCTCCGGAGTCGGTGCCACCGCCACCACCTCGCCCGTCCATGCATGCCAAACATCCAAACAACCTAAAACAAATATCCAGAGAATCTAACTGAGGTATATGCAGGCCACCGAACGCCTAAATGAATGATATTGCAAAACTGCAAAGTGAACCGGCGCCGCTACCCCTGATCTCAATTGTATTCCGATTGATCCTATCCCTCAAAAAAATTGTATTCCGATTTGATCCTAAAAAAGAAATGTATTCCATACAAAAAAAAGAAAGAATTGTATTCCGATTAACTGTGTGTGTTATTGATTCATTTTGATTTATAATAGGAGTAGAGCAGAGCGTGTTTAGCCTAAAAAAAGAAACGAAAAGAAAATCTGTGTGAGAGGAGACGGAGACGGATCCCCTTTGTCCTCTCAACCAGCCGTCCCTCCACTCGCGGGGGGAAGCAAAGCAAATTCGCCGCATCGGCGGCGCCGGCGATCCGCCCCTGTCTCTTTTTCCCCGCCGACTTGCTGCTGTCAATCTCCCCACCCCATCCGTAGTCCGACTCCGAGTCGCGCCACCACCTTCCTCCTCCGGCGCCGGCGATCCGCCCCTGCCTCTTCTTCCCCGCCGACTCGCTGCTGCCAATCCCCCACCCCACCCGTAGTCCGACTCCGAGTCGCGCCACCACCTTCCTCCTCCGGCGCCGGCGATCCGCCCCTGCCTCTTCTTCCCCGCCGACTCGCTGCTGCCAATCCCCCCACCCCACCCGTAGTCCGACTCCGAGTCGCGCCACCACCTTCCTCCTCTGGCGCCGGCGATCCGCCCCTGCCTCTTCTTCCCCGCCGACTCGCTGCTGCAAATCCCCCCACCCCACCCGTAGTCCGATTCCGAGTCGCGCCACCACCTTCCTCCTCCGGCGCCGGCGATCCGCCCCTGCCTCTTCTTCCCCGCCGACTCGCTGCTGCCAATCCCCCCACCCCACCCGTAGTACGACTCCTAGTCGCGCCACCACCTTCCTCCTCTGGCGCCGGCGATCCGCCCCTGCCTCTTCTTCCCCGCCGACTCGCTGCTGCAAATCCCCCCACCCCACCCGTAGTCCGATTCCGAGTCGCGCCACCACCTTCCTCCTCCGGCGCCGGCGATCAGCCCCTGCCTCTTCTTCCCCGCCGACTCGCTGCTGCCAATCCCCCCACCCCACCCGTAGTCCGACTCCCAGTCGCGCCACCACCTTCCCCCTCCGGCGCCGGCGATCCGCCCCTGCCTCTTCTTCCCCGCCGACTCGCTGCTGCCAATCCCCCAACCCCACCCGTAGTCCGACTCCGAGTCGCGCCACCACCTTCCTCCTCCGGCGCCGGCGATCCGCCACTGCCTCTTCTTCCCCGCCGACTCGCTGCTGCCAATCCCCCCACCCCACCCGTAGTCCGACTCCGAGTCGCGCCACCATCTTCCTCCTCTGGCGCCGGCGATCCGCCCCTGCCTCTTCTTCCCTGCCGACTCGCTGCTGCCAATCCCCCCACCCCACCCGTAGTCCGATTCCGAGTCGCGCCACCACCTTCCTCCTCCGGCGCCGGCGATCCGCCCCTGCCTCTTCTTCCCCGCCGACTCGATGCTGCCAATCCCCCCACCCCACCCGTAGTCCGACTCCGAGTCGCGCCACCACCTTCCTGCTCCGGCGCCGGCGATCCGCCCCTGCCTCTTCGTCCCCGGCGACTCGCTGCTGCCAATCCCCCCACCCCACCCGTAGTCCGACTCCGAGTCGCGCCACCACCTTCCTCCTCCGGCGCCGGCGATCCGCCCCTGCCTCTTCGTCCCCGCCGACTCGCTGCTGCCAATCCCCCCACCCCACCCGTAGTCCGATTCCGAGTCGCGCCACCACCTTCCTCCTCCGGCGCCGGCGATCCGCCCCTGCCTCTTCTTCCCCGCCGACTCGCTGCTGCCAATCCCCCACCCCACCCGTAGTCCGACTCCGAGTCGCGCCACCACCTTCCTCCTCCGGCGCCGGCGATCCGCCCCTGCCTCTTTTTCCACGCCGACTCGCTGCAGCCAATCCCCCCACCCCACCCGTAGTCCGACTCCGAGTCGCGCCACCACCTTCCTCCTCCGGCGCCGGCGATCCGCCCTGCCTCTTCTTCCCCGCCGGCTCGCTGCTGCCAATCCCCCCACCCCACCCGTAGTCCGACTACGAGTCGCGCCACCACCTTCCTCCTCCGGCGCCGGCGATCCGCCCCTGCCTCTTCTTCCCCGCCGACTCGCTGCTGCCAATCCCCCCACCCCACCCGTAGTCCGACTCCGAGTCGCACCACCACCTTCCTCCTCCGGCGCCGGCGATCCGCCCCTACCTCTTCTTCCCCACCGACTCGCTGCTGCCAATCCCCCCACCCCACCCGTAGTCCGACTACGAGTCGCGCCACCACCTTCCTCCTCCGGCGCCGGCGATCCGCCCCTGCCTCTTCTTCCCCGCCGACTCGCTGCTGCCAATCCCCCCACCCCACCCGTAGTCCGACTCCGAGTCGCGCCACCACCTTCCTCCTCAGGCGCCGGCGATCCGCCCCTGCCTCTTCTTCCCCGCCGACTCGCTGCTGCCAATCCCCCCACCCCACCCGTAGTCCGACTCCGAGTCGCGCCACCACCTTCCTCCTCCGGCGGCGGCGATCCGCCCCTGCCTCTTCTTCCCCGCCGACTCGATGCTGCCAATCCCCCCACCCCACCAGTAGTCCGACTCCGAGTCGCGCCACCACCTTCCTCCTCCGGCGCCGGCGATCCGCCCCTGCCTGTTCTTCCCCGCCGACTCGCTGCTGCCAATCCCCCCACCCCACCCGTAGTCCGACTCCGAGTCGCGCCACCACCTTCCTCCTCCGGCGCCGGCGATCCGCCCCTGCCTCTTCTTCCCCGCCGACTCGCTGCTGCCAATCCCCCCACCCCACCCGTAGTCCGACTCCGAGTCGCGCCACCACCTTCCTCCTCCGGCGCCGGCGATCCGCCCCTGCCTCTTCTTCCCGCCGACTCGCTGCTGCCAATCCCCCCACCCCACCCGTAGTCCGACTCCGAGTCGCGCCACCACCTTCCTCCTCCGGCGCCGGCGATCCGCCCTGCCTCTTCTTCCCCGCCGACTCACTGCTGCCAATCCCCCCACCCCACCCGTAGTCCGACTACGAGTCGCGCCACCACCTTCCTCCTCCGGCGCCGGCGATCCGCCCCTGCCTCTTCTTCCCCGCCGACTCGCTGCTGCCAATCCCCCCACCCCACCCGTAGTCCGACTCCGAGTCGCGCCACCACCTTCCTCCTCCGGCGCCGGCGATCCGCCCCTGCCTCTTCGTCCCCGCCGACTCGCTGCTGCCAATCCCCCCACCCCACCCGTAGTCCGACTACGAGTCGGGCCACCACCTTCCTCCTCCGGCGCCGGCGATCCGCCCCTGCCTCTTCTTCCCCGCCGACTCGCTGCTGCCAATCCCCCCACCCCACCCGTAGTCCGACTCCGAGTCGCGCCACCACCTTCCTCCTCCGGCGCCGGCGATCCGCCCCTGCCTGTTCTTCCCCGCCGACTCGCTGCTGCCAATCCCCCCACCCCACCCGTAGTCCGACTCCGAGTCGCGCCACCACCTTCCTCCTCCGGCGCCGGCGATCCGCCCCTGCCTCTTCTTCCCCGCCGACTCGCTGCTGCCAATCCCCCCACCCCACCCGTAGTCCGACTCCGAGTCGCGCCACCACCTTCCTCCTCCGGCGCCGGCGATCCGCCCCTGCCTCTTCTTCCCCGCCGACTCGCTGCTGCCAATCCCCCCACCCCACCCGTAGTCCGACTCCGAGTCGCGCCACCACCTTCCTCCTCCGGCGCCGGCGATCCGCCCCTACCTCTTCTTCCCCCCCGACTCGCTGCTGCCAATCCCCCCACCCCACCCGTAGTCCGACTACGAGTCGCGCCACCACCTTCCTCCTCCGGCGCCGGCGATCCGCCCCTGCCTCTTCTTCCCCGCCGACTCGCTGCTGCCAATCCCCCCACCCCACCCGTAGTCCGACTCCGAGTCGCGCCACCACCTTCCTCCTCCGGCGCCGGCGATCCGCCCCTGCCTCTTCTTCCCCGCCGACTCGCTGCTGCCAATCCCCCCACCCCACCCGTAGTCCGACTCCGAGTCGCGCCACCACCTTCCTCCTCCGGCGGCGGCGATCCGCCCCTGCCTCTTCTTCCCCGCCGACTCGATGCTGCCAATCCCCCCACCCCACCAGTAGTCCGACTCCGAGTCGCGCCACCACCTTCCTCCTCCGGCGCCGGCGATCCGCCCCTGCCTGTTCTTCCCCGCCGACTCGCTGCTGCCAATCCCCCCACCCCACCCGTAGTCCGACTCCGAGTCGCGCCACCACCTTCCTCCTCCGGCGCCGGCGATCCGCCCCTGCCTCTTCTTCCCCGCCGACTCGCTGCTGCCAATCCCCCCACCCCACCCGTAGTCCGACTCCGAGTCGCGCGACCACCTTCCTCCTCCGGCGCCGGCGATCCGCCCCTGCCTCTTCTTCCCGCCGACTCGCTGCTGCCAATCCCCCCACCCCACCCGTAGTCCGACTCCGAGTCGCGCCACCACCTTCCTCCTCCGGCGCCGGCGATCCGCCCTGCCTCTTCTTCCCCGCCGACTCACTGCTGCCAATCCCCCCACCCCACCCGTAGTCCGACTACGAGTCGGGCCACCACCTTCCTCCTCCGGCGCCGGCGATCCGCCCCTGCCTCTTCTTCCCCGCCGACTCGCTGCTGCCAATCCCCCCACCCCACCCGTAGTCCGACTCCGAGTCGCGCCACCACCTTCCTCCTCCGGCGCCGGCGATCCGCCCCTGCCTCTTCTTCCCCGCCGACTCGATGCTGCCAATCCCCCCACCCCACCCGTAGTCCGACTCCGAGTCGCGCCACCACCTTCCTCCTCCGGCGCCGGCGATCCGCCCCTGCCTCTTCTTCCCCGCCGACTCGCTGCTGCCAATCCCCCCACCCCACCCGTAGTTCGACTCCGAGTCGCGCCACCACCTTCCTCCTCCGGCGGCGGCGATCCGCCCCTGCCTCCTCTTCCCCGCCGACTCGATGCTGCCAATCCCCCCACCCCACCAGTAGTCCGACTCCGAGTCGCGGCACCACCTTCCTCCTCCGGCGCCGGCGATCCGCCCCTGCCTGTTCTTCCCCGCCGACTCGCTGCTGCCAATCCCCCCACCCCACCCGTAGTCCGACTCCGAGTCGCGCCACCACCTTCCTCCCCCGGCGCCGGCGATCCGCCCCTGCCTCTTCTTCCCCGCCGACTCGCTGCTGCCAATCCCCCCACCCCACCCGTAGTCCGACTCCGAGTCGCGCCACCACCTTCCTCCTCCGGCGCCGGCGATCCGCCCCTGCCTCTTCTTCCCGCCGACTCGCTGCTGCCAATCCCCCCACCCCACCCGTAGTCCGACTCCGAGTCGCGCCACCACCTTCCTCCTCCGGCGCCGGCGATCCGCCCTGCCTCTTCTTCCCCGCCGACTCACTGCTGCCAATCCCCCCACCCCACCCGTAGTCCGACTACGAGTCGGGCCACCACCTTCCTCCTCCGGCGCCGGCGATCCGCCCCTGCCTCTTCTTCCCCGCCGACTCGCTGCTGCCAATCCCCCCACCCCACCCGTAGTCCGACTCCGAGTCGCGCCACCACCTTCCTCCTCCGGCGCCGGCGATCCGCCCCTGCCTGTTCTTCCCCGCCGACTCGCTGCTGCCAATCCCCCCACCCCACCCGTAGTCCGACTCCGAGTCGCGCCACCACCTTCCTCCTCCGGCGCCGGCGATCCGCCCCTGCCTCTTCTTCCCCGCCGACTCGCTGCTGCCAATCCCCCCACCCCACCCGTAGTCCGACTCCGAGTCGCGCCACCACCTTCCTCCTCCGGCGCCGGCGATCCGCCCCTGCCTCTTCTTCCCCGCCGACTCGCTGCTGCCAATCCCCCCACCCCACCCGTAGTCCGACTCCGAGTCGCGCCACCACCTTCCTCCTCCGGCGCCGGCGATCCGCCCCTGCCTGTTCTTCCCCGCCGACTCGCTGCTGCCAATCCCCCCACCCCACCCGTAGTCCGACTCCGAGTCGCGCCACCACCTTCCTCCTCCGGCGCCGGCGATCCGCCCCTGCCTCTTCTTCCCCGCCGACTCGCTGCTGCCAATCCCCCCACCCCACCCGTAGTCCGACTCCGAGTCGCGCCACCACCTTCCTCCTCCGGCGCCGGCGATCCGCCCCTGCCTCTTCTTCCCCGCCGACTCGCTGCTGCCAATCCCCCCACCCCACCCGTAGTCCGACTCCGAGTCGCGCCACCACCTTCCTCCTCCGGCGCCGGCGATCCGCCCCTACCTCTTCTTCCCCCCCGACTCGCTGCTGCCAATCCCCCCACCCCACCCGTAGTCCGACTACGAGTCGCGCCACCACCTTCCTCCTCCGGCGCCGGCGATCCGCCCCTGCCTCTTCTTCCCCGCCGACTCGCTGCTGCCAATCCCCCCACCCCACCCGTAGTCCGACTCCGAGTCGCGCCACCACCTTCCTCCTCCGGCGCCGGCGATCCGCCCCTGCCTCTTCTTCCCCGCCGACTCGCTGCTGCCAATCCCCCCACCCCACCCGTAGTCCGACTCCGAGTCGCGCCACCACCTTCCTCCTCCGGCGGCGGCGATCCGCCCCTGCCTCTTCTTCCCCGCCGACTCGATGCTGCCAATCCCCCCACCCCACCAGTAGTCCGACTCCGAGTCGCGCCACCACCTTCCTCCTCCGGCGCCGGCGATCCGCCCCTGCCTGTTCTTCCCCGCCGACTCGCTGCTGCCAATCCCCCCACCCCACCCGTAGTCCGACTCCGAGTCGCGCCACCACCTTCCTCCTCCGGCGCCGGCGATCCGCCCCTGCCTCTTCTTCCCCGCCGACTCGCTGCTGCCAATCCCCCCACCCCACCCGTAGTCCGACTCCGAGTCGCGCGACCACCTTCCTCCTCCGGCGCCGGCGATCCGCCCCTGCCTCTTCTTCCCGCCGACTCGCTGCTGCCAATCCCCCCACCCCACCCGTAGTCCGACTCCGAGTCGCGCCACCACCTTCCTCCTCCGGCGCCGGCGATCCGCCCTGCCTCTTCTTCCCCGCCGACTCACTGCTGCCAATCCCCCCACCCCACCCGTAGTCCGACTACGAGTCGGGCCACCACCTTCCTCCTCCGGCGCCGGCGATCCGCCCCTGCCTCTTCTTCCCCGCCGACTCGCTGCTGCCAATCCCCCCACCCCACCCGTAGTCCGACTCCGAGTCGCGCCACCACCTTCCTCCTCCGGCGCCGGCGATCCGCCCCTGCCTCTTCTTCCCCGCCGACTCGATGCTGCCAATCCCCCCACCCCACCCGTAGTCCGACTCCGAGTCGCGCCACCACCTTCCTCCTCCGGCGCCGGCGATCCGCCCCTGCCTCTTCTTCCCCGCCGACTCGCTGCTGCCAATCCCCCCACCCCACCCGTAGTTCGACTCCGAGTCGCGCCACCACCTTCCTCCTCCGGCGGCGGCGATCCGCCCCTGCCTCCTCTTCCCCGCCGACTCGATGCTGCCAATCCCCCCACCCCACCAGTAGTCCGACTCCGAGTCGCGCCACCACCTTCCTCCTCCGGCGCCGGCGATCCGCCCCTGCCTGTTCTTCCCCGCCGACTCGCTGCTGCCAATCCCCCCACCCCACCCGTAGTCCGACTCCGAGTCGCGCCACCACCTTCCTCCCCCGGCGCCGGCGATCCGCCCCTGCCTCTTCTTCCCCGCCGACTCGCTGCTGCCAATCCCCCCACCCCACCCGTAGTCCGACTCCGAGTCGCGCCACCACCTTCCTCCTCCGGCGCCGGCGATCCGCCCCTGCCTCTTCTTCCCGCCGACTCGCTGCTGCCAATCCCCCCACCCCACCCGTAGTCCGACTCCGAGTCGCGCCACCACCTTCCTCCTCCGGCGCCGGCGATCCGCCCTGCCTCTTCTTCCCCGCCGACTCACTGCTGCCAATCCCCCCACCCCACCCGTAGTCCGACTACGAGTCGGGCCACCACCTTCCTCCTCCGGCGCCGGCGATCCGCCCCTGCCTCTTCTTCCCCGCCGACTCGCTGCTGCCAATCCCCCCACCCCACCCGTAGTCCGACTCCGAGTCGCGCCACCACCTTCCTCCTCCGGCGCCGGCGATCCGCCCCTGCCTGTTCTTCCCCGCCGACTCGCTGCTGCCAATCCCCCCACCCCACCCGTAGTCCGACTCCGAGTCGCGCCACCACCTTCCTCCTCCGGCGCCGGCGATCCGCCCCTGCCTCTTCTTCCCCGCCGACTCGCTGCTGCCAATCCCCCCACCCCACCCGTAGTCCGACTCCGAGTCGCGCCACCACCTTCCTCCTCCGGCGCCGGCGATCCGCCCCTGCCTCTTCTTCCCCGCCGACTCGCTGCTGCCAATCCCCCCACCCCACCCGTAGTCCGACTCCGAGTCGCGCCACCACCTTCCTCCTCCGGCGCCGGCGATCCGCCCCTACCTCTTCTTCCCCACCGACTCGCTGCTGCCAATCCCCCCACCCCACCCGTAGTCCGACTACGAGTCGCGCCACCACCTTCCTCCTCCGGCGCCGGCGATCCGCCCCTGCCTCTTCTTCCCCGCCGACTCGCTGCTGCCAATCCCCCCACCCCACCCGTAGTCCGACTCCGAGTCGCGCCACCACCTTCCTCCTCCGGCGCCGGCGATCCGCCCCTGCCTGTTCTTCCCCGCCGACTCGCTGCTGCCAATCCCCCCACCCCACCCGTAGTCCGACTTCGAGTCGCGCCACCACCTTCCTCCTCCGGCGGCGGCGATCCGCCCCTGCCTCTTCTTCCCCGCCGGCTCGATTCTGCCAATCCCCCCACCCCACCAGTAGTCCGACTCCGAGTCGCGCCACCACCTTCCTCCTCCGGCGCCGGCGATCCGCCCCTGCCTGTTCTTCCCCGCCGACTCGCTGCTGCCAATCCCCCCACCCCACCCGTAGTCCGACTTCGAGTCGCGCCACCACCTTCCTCCTCCGGCGGCGGCGATCCGCCCCTGCCTCTTCTTCCCCGCCGACTCGCTGCTGCCAATCCCCCCACCCCACCCGTAGTCCGACTCCGAGTCGCGCCACCACCTTCCTCCTCCGGCGCCGGCGATCCGCCCCTGCCTCTTCTTCCCCGCCGACTCGCTGCTGCCAATCCCCCCACCCCACCCGTAGTCCGACTCCGAGTCGCGCCACCACCTTCCTCCTCCGGCGCCGGCGATCCGCCCCTGCCTCTTCTTCCCCGCCGACTCGCTGCTGCCAATCCCCCCACCCCACCCGTAGTCCGACTACGAGTCGCGCCACCACCTTCCTCCTCCGGCGCCGGCGATCCGCCCCTGCCTCTTCTTCCCCGCCGACTCGCTGCTGCCAATCCCCCCACCCCACCCGTAGTCCGACTCCGAGTCGCGCCACCACCTTCCTCCTCCGGCGCCGGCGATCCGCCCCTGCCTCTTCTTCCCCGCCGACTCGCTGCTGCCAATCCCCCACCCCACCCGTAGTCCGACTCCGAGTCGCGCCACCACCTTCCTCCTCCGGCGGCGGCGATCCGCCCCTGCCTCTTCTTCCCCGCCGACTCGATGCTGCCAATCCCCCCACCCCACCAGTAGTCCGACTCCGAGTCGCGCCACCACCTTCCTCCTCCGGCGCCGGCGATCCGCCCCTGCCTGTTCTTCCCCGCCGACTCGCTGCTGCCAATCCCCCACCCCACCCGTAGTCCGACTCCGAGTCGCGCCACCACCTTCCTCCTCCGGCGCCGGCGATCCGCCCCTGCCTCTTCTTCCCCGCCGACTCGCTGCTGCCAATCCCCCCACCCCACCCGTAGTCCGACTCCGAGTCGCGCCACCACCTTCCTCCTCCGGCGCCGGCGATCCGCCCCTGCCTCTTCTTCCCGCCGACTCGCTGCTGCCAATCCCCCCACCCCACCCGTAGTCCGACTCCGAGTCGCGCCACCACCTTCCTCCTCCGGCGCCGGCGATCCGCCCTGCCTCTTCTTCCCCGCCGACTCACTGCTGCCAATCCCCCCACCCCACCCGTAGTCCGACTACGAGTCGGGCCACCACCTTCCTCCTCCGGCGCCGGCGATCCGCCCCTGCCTCTTCTTCCCCGCCGACTCGCTGCTGCCAATCCCCCCACCCCACCCGTAGTCCGACTCCGAGTCGCGCCACCACCTTCCTCCTCCGGCGGCGGCGATCCGCCCCTGCCTCTTCTTCCCCGCCGACTCGATGCTGCCAATCCCCCCACCCCACCCGTAGTCCGACTCCGAGTCGCGCCACCACCTTCCTCCTCCGGCGCCGGCGATCCGCCCCTGCCTCTTCTTCCCCGCCGACTCGCTGCTGCCAATCCCCCCACCCCACCCGTAGTCCGACTCCGAGTCGCGCCACCACCTTCCTCCTCCGGCGGCGGCGATCCGCCCCTGCCTCTTCTTCCCCGCCGACTCGATGCTGCCAATCCCCCCACCCCACCAGTAGTCCGACTCCGAGTCGCGCCAGCACCTTGCTCCTCCGGCGCCGGCGATCCGCCCCTGCCTCTTCTTCCCCGCCGACTCGCTGCTGCCAATCCCCCCACCCCACCCGTAGTCCGACTCCGAGTCGCGCCACCACCTTCCTCCTCCGGCGCCGGCGATCCGCCCCTGCCTCTTCTTCCCCGCCGACTCGCTGCTGCCAATCCCCCCACCCCACCCGTAGTCCGACTCCGAGTCGCGCAACCACCTTCCTCCTCCGGCGCCGGCGATCCGCCCCTGCCTCTTCTTCCCGCCGACTCGCTGCTGCCAATCCCCCCACCCCACCCGTAGTCCGACTCCGAGTCGCGCCACCACCTTCCTCCTCCGGCGCCGGCGATCCGCCCTGCCTCTTCTTCCCCGCCGACTCACTGCTGCCAATCCCCCCACCCCACCCGTAGTCCGACTACGAGTCGGGCCACCACCTTCCTCCTCCGGCGCCGGCGATCCGCCCCTGCCTCTTCTTCCCCGCCGACTCGCTGCTGCCAATCCCCCCACCCCACCCGTAGTCCGACTCCGAGTCGCGCCACCACCTTCCTCCTCCGGCGCCGGCGTTCCGCCCCTGCCTGTTCTTCCCCGCCGACTCGCTGCTGCCAATCCCCCCACCCCACCCGTAGTCCGACTCCGAGTCGCGCCACCACCTTCCTCCTCCGGCGGCGGCGATCCGCCCCTGCCTCTTCTTCCCCGCCGACTCGATGCTGCCAATCCCCCCCACCCCACCCGTAGTCCGACTCCGAGTCGCGCCACCACCTTCCTCCTCCGGCGCCGGCGATCCGCCCCTGCCTCTTCTTCCCCGCCGACTCGCTGCTGCCAATCCCCCCACCCCACCCGTAGTCCGACTCCGAGTCGCGCCACCACCTTCCTCCTCCGGCGCCGGCGATCCGCCCCTGCCTCTTCTTCCCCGCCGACTCGCTGCTGCCAATCCCCCCACCCCACCCGTAGTCCGACTCCGAGTCGCGCCACCACCTTCCTCCTCCGGCGCCGGCGATCCGCCCCTGCCTCTTCTTCCCCGCCGACTCGCTGCTGCCAATCCCCCCACCCCACCCGTAGTCCGACTCCGAGTCGCGCCACCACCTTCCTCCTCCGGCGCCGGCGATCCGCCCCTGCCTCTTCTTCCCCGCCGACTCGATGCTGCCAATCCCCCCACCCCACCCGTAGTCCGACTCCGAGTCGCGCCACCACCTTCCTCCTCCGGCGCCGGCGATCCGCCCCTGCCTCTTCTTCCCCGCCGACTCGCTGCTGCCAATCCCCCACCCCACCCGTAGTCCGACTCCGAGTCGCGCCACCACCTTCCTCCTCCGGCGCCGGCGATCCGCCCCTGCCTCTTCTTCCCCGCCGACTCGCTGCTGCCAATCCCCCCACCCCACCCGTAGTCCGACTCCGAGTCGCGCCACCACCTTCCTCCTCCGGCGCCGGCGATCCGCCCCTGTCTCTTCTTCCCCGCCGACTCGCTGCTGCCAATCCCCCCACCCCACCCGTAGTCCGACTCCGAGTCGCGCCACCACCTTCCTCCTCCGGCGCCGGCGATCCGCCCTGCCTCTTCTTCCCCGCCGGCTCGCTGCTGCCAATCCCCCCACCCCACCCGTAGTCCGACTACGAGTCGCGCCAGCACCTTCCTCCTCCGGCGCCGGTGATCCGCCCCTGCCTCTTCTTCCCCGCCGACTCGCTGCAGCCAATCCCCCCACCCCACCCGTAGTCCGACTCCGAGTCGCGCCACCACCTTCCTCCTCCGGCGCCGGCGATCCGCCCCTGCCTCTTCTTCCCCACCGACTCGCTGCTGCCAATCCCCCCACCCCACCCGTAGTCCGACTACGAGTCGCGCCACCACCTTCCTGCTCCGGCGCCGGCGATCCGCCCCTGCCTCTTCTTCCCCGCCGACTCGCTGCTGCCAATCCCCCCACCCCACCCGTAGTCCGACTCCGATTCGCGCCACCACCTT
This sequence comes from Aegilops tauschii subsp. strangulata, assembly GCF_002575655.3. Lineage (NCBI taxonomy): Eukaryota > Viridiplantae > Streptophyta > Magnoliopsida > Poales > Poaceae > Aegilops > Aegilops tauschii. The sequence goes on along the minus strand of NC_053037.3, from coordinate 26,628,765 downwards.
CCTCCTCCGGCGCCGGCGATCCGCCCCTGCCTCTTCTTCCCCGCCGACTCGCTGCTGCCAATCCCCCCACCCCACCCGTAGTCCGACTCCGAGTCGCGCCACCACCTTCCTCCTCCGGCGCCGGCGATCCGCCCCTGCCTCTTCTTCCCCGCCGACTCGCTGCTGCCAATCCCCCCACCCCACCCGTAGTCCGACTCCGAGTCGCGCCACCACCTTCCTCCTCCGGCGCCGGCGATCCGCCCCTGCCTCTTCTTCCCCGCCGACTCGCTGCTGCCAATCCCCCCACCCCACCCGTAGTCCGACTCCGAGTCGCGCCACCACCTTCCTCCTCCGGCGCCGGCGATCCGCCCCTGCCTCTTCTTCCCCGCCGACTCGCTGCTGCCAATCCCCCCACCCCACCCGTAGTCCGACTCCGAGTCGCGCCACCACCTTCCTCCTCCGGCGCCGGCGATCCGCCCCTGCCTCTTCTTCCCCGCCGACTCGATGCTGCCAATCCCCCCACCCCACCCGTAGTCCGACTCCGAGTCGCGCCACCACCTTCCTCCTCCGGCGCCGGCGATCCGCCCCTGCCTCTTCTTCCCCGCCGACTCGCTGCTGCCAATCCCCCACCCCACCCGTAGTCCGACTCCGAGTCGCGCCACCACCTTCCTCCTCCGGCGCCGGCGATCCGCCCCTGCCTCTTCTTCCCCGCCGACTCGCTGCTGCCAATCCCCCCACCCCACCCGTAGTCCGACTCCGAGTCGCGCCACCACCTTCCTCCTCCGGCGCCGGCGATCCGCCCCTGCCTCTTCTTCCCCGCCGACTCGCTGCTGCCAATCCCCCCACCCCACCCGTAGTCCGACTCCGAGTCGCGCCACCACCTTCCTCCTCCGGCGCCGGCGATCCGCCCTGCCTCTTCTTCCCCGCCGGCTCGCTGCTGCCAATCCCCCCACCCCACCCGTAGTCCGACTACGAGTCGCGCCAGCACCTTCCTCCTCCGGCGCCGGTGATCCGCCCCTGCCTCTTCTTCCCCGCCGACTCGCTGCTGCCAATCCCCCCACCCCACCCGTAGTCCGACTCCGAGTCGCGCCACCACCTTCCTCCTCCGGCGCCGGCGATCCGCCCCTGCCTCTTCTTCCCCACCGACTCGCTGCTGCCAATCCCCCCACCCCACCCGTAGTCCGACTACGAGTCGCGCCACCACCTTCCTCCTCCGGCGCCGGCGATCCGCCCCTGCCTCTTCTTCCCCGCCGACTCGCTGCTGCCAATCCCCCCACCCCACCCGTAGTCCGACTCCGATTCGCGCCACCACCTTCCTCCTCCGGCGCCGGCGATCCGCCCCTGCCTCTTCTTCCCCGCCGACTCGCTGCTGCCAATCCCCCCACCCCACCCGTAGTCCGACTCCGAGTCGCGCCACCACCTTCCTCCTCCGGCGCCGGCGATCCGCCCCTGCCTCTTCTTCCCCGCCGACTCGCTGCTGCCAATCCCCCCACCCCACCCGTAGTCCGACTCCGAGTCGCGCCACCACCTTCCTCCTCCGGCGCCGGCGATCCGCCCCTGCCTCTTCTTCCCCGCCGACTCGCTGCTGCCAATCCCCCCACCCCACCGGTAGTCCGACTCCGAGTCGCGCCACCACCTTCCTCCTCCGGCGCCGGCGATCCGCCCTGCCTCTTCTTCCCCGCCGGCTCGCTGCTGCCAATCCCCCCACCCCACCCGTAGTCCGACTACGAGTCGCGCCACCACCTTCCTCCTCCGGCGCCGGCGATCCGCCCCTGCCTCTTCTTCCCCGCCGACTCGCTGCTGCCAATCCCCCCACCCCACCCGTAGTCCGACTCCGAGTCGCCCCACCACCTTCCTCCTCCGGCGCCGGCGATCCGCCCCTGCCTCTTCTTCCCCGCCGACTCGCTGCTGCCAATCCCCCCACCCCACCGGTAGTCCGACTCCGAGTCGCGCCACCACCTTCCTCCTCCGGCGCCGGCGATCCGCCCTGCCTCTTCTTCCCCGCCGGCTCGCTGCTGCCAATCCCCCCACCCCACCCGTAGTCCGACTACGAGTCGTGCCACCACCTTCCTCCTCCGGCGCCGGCGATCCGCCCCTGCCTCTTCTTCCCCGCCGACTCGCTGCTGCCAATCCCCCCACCCCACCCGTAGTCCGACTCCGAGTCGCCCCACCACCTTCCTCCTCCGGCGCCGGCGATCCGCCCCTGCCTCTTCTTCCCCGCCGACTCGCTGCTGCCAATCCCCCCACCCCACCCGTAGTCCGACTACGAGTCGCGCCACCACCTTCCTCCTCCGGCGCCGGCGATCCGCCCCTGCCTCTTCTTCCCCGCCGACTCGCTGCTGCCAATCCCCCCACCCCACCCGTAGTCTGACTACGAGTCGCGCCACCACCTTCCTCCTCCGGCGCCGGCGATCCGCCCCTGCCTCTTCTTCCCCGCCGACTCGCTGCTGCCAATCCCCCACCCCACCCGTAGTCCGACTCCGAGTCGCGCCACCACCTTCCTCCTCCGGCGCCGGCGATCCGCCCCTGCCTCTTCTTCCCCGCCGACACGCTGCTGCCAATCCCCCCACCCCACCCGTAGTCCGACTCCTAGTCGCGCCACCACCTTCCTCCTCCGGCGCCGGCGATCCGCCCCTGCCTCTTCTTCCCCGCCGACTCGCTGCTGCCAATCCCCCCACCCCACCCGTAGTCCGACTCCGAGTCGCGCCACCACCTTCCTCCTCCGGCGCCGGGGATCCGCCCCTGCCTCTTCTTCCCCGCCGACTCGCTGCTGCCAATCCCCCCACCCCACCGTAGTCCGACTCCGAGTCGCGCCACCACCTTCCTCCTCCGGCGGCGGCGATCCGCCCCTGCCTCTTCTTCCCCGCCGACTCGATGCTGCCAATCCCCCACCCCACCAGTAGTCCGACTCGGAGTCGCGCCACCACCTTCCTCCTCCGGCGCCGGCGATCCGCCCCTGCCTCTTCTTCCCCGCCGACTCGCTGCTGCCAATCCCCCCACCCCACCCGTAGTCCGACTCCGAGTCGCGCCACCACCTTCCTCCTCCGGCGCCGGCGATCCGCCCCTGCCTCTTCTTCCCCGCCGACTCGATGCTGCCAATCCCCCCACCCCACCCGTAGTCCGACTCCGAGTCGCGCCACCACCTTCCTCCTCCGGCGCCGGCGATCCGCCCCTGCCTCTTCTTCCCCGCCGACTCGCTGCTGCCAATCCCCCACCCCACCCGTAGTCCGACTCCGAGTCGTGCCACCACCTTCCTCCTCCGGCGCCGGCGATCCGCCCCTGCCTCTTCTTCCCCGCCGAGTCGCTGCTGCCAATCCCCCCACCCCACCCGTAGTCCGACTCCGAGTCGCGCCACCACCTTCCTCCTCCGGCGCCGGCGATCCGCCCTGCCTCTTCTTCCCTGCCGGCTCGCTGCTGCCAATCCCCCCACCCCACCCGTAGTCCGACTACGAGTCGCGCCACCACCTTCCTCCTCCGGCGCCGGCGATCCGCCCCTGCCTCTTCTTCCCCGCCGACTCGCTGCTGCCAATCCCCCCACCCCACCCGTAGTCCGACTCCGAGTCGCGCCACCACCTTCCTCCTCCGGCGCCGGCGATCCGCCCCTGCCTCTTCTTCCCCGCCGACTCGCTGCTGCCAATCCCCCCACCCCACCCGTAGTCCGACTCCGAGTCGCGCCACCACCTTCCTCCTCCGGCGCCGGCGATCCGCCCCTGCCTCTTCTTCCCCGCCGACTCGATGCTGCCAATCCCCCCACCCCACCCGTAGTCCGACTCCGAGTCGCGCCACCACCTTCCTCCTCCGGCGCCGGCGATCCGCCCCTGCCTCTTCTTCCCCGCCGACTCGCTGCTGCCAATCCCCCCACCCCACCCGTAGTCCGACTCCGAGTCGCGCCACCACCTTCCTCCTCCGGCGCCGGCGATCCGCCCCTGCCTCTTCTTCCCCGCCGACTCGATGCTGCCAATCCCCCCACCCCACCCGTAGTCCGACTCCGAGTCGCGCCACCACCTTCCTCCTCCGGCGCCGGCGATCCGCCCCTGCCTCTTCTTCCCCGCCGACTCGCTGCTGCCAATCCCCCACCCCACCCGTAGTCCGACTCCGAGTCGCGCCACCACCTTCCTCCTCCGGCGCCGGCGATCCGCCCCTGCCTCTTCTTCCCCGCCGACTCGCTGCTGCCAATCCCCCCACCCCACCCGTAGTCCGACTCCGAGTCGCGCCACCACCTTCCTCCTCCGGCGCCGGCGATCCGCCCCTGCCTCTTCTTCCCCGCCGACTCGCTGCTGCCAATCCCCCCACCCCACCCGTAGTCCGACTCCGAGTCGCGCCACCACCTTCCTCCTCCGGCGCCGGCGATCCGCCCTGCCTCTTCTTCCCCGCCGGCTCGCTGCTGCCAATCCCCCCACCCCACCCGTAGTCCGACTACGAGTCGCGCCAGCACCTTCCTCCTCCGGCGCCGGTGATCCGCCCCTGCCTCTTCTTCCCCGCCGACTCGCTGCTGCCAATCCCCCCACCCCACCCGTAGTCCGACTCCGAGTCGCGCCACCACCTTCCTCCTCCGGCGCCGGCGATCCGCCCCTGCCTCTTCTTCCCCACCGACTCGCTGCTGCCAATCCCCCCACCCCACCCGTAGTCCGACTACGAGTCGCGCCACCACCTTCCTCCTCCGGCGCCGGCGATCCGCCCCTGCCTCTTCTTCCCCGCCGACTCGCTGCTGCCAATCCCCCCACCCCACCCGTAGTCCGACTCCGATTCGCGCCACCACCTTCCTCCTCCGGCGCCGGCGATCCGCCCCTGCCTCTTCTTCCCCGCCGACTCGCTGCTGCCAATCCCCCCACCCCACCCGTAGTCCGACTCCGAGTCGCGCCACCACCTTCCTCCTCCGGCGCCGGCGATCCGCCCCTGCCTCTTCTTCCCCGCCGACTCGCTGCTGCCAATCCCCCCACCCCACCCGTAGTCCGACTCCGAGTCGCGCCACCACCTTCCTCCTCCGGCGCCGGCGATCCGCCCCTGCCTCTTCTTCCCCGCCGACTCGCTGCTGCCAATCCCCCCACCCCACCGGTAGTCCGACTCCGAGTCGCGCCACCACCTTCCTCCTCCGGCGCCGGCGATCCGCCCTGCCTCTTCTTCCCCGCCGGCTCGCTGCTGCCAATCCCCCCACCCCACCCGTAGTCCGACTACGAGTCGCGCCACCACCTTCCTCCTCCGGCGCCGGCGATCCGCCCCTGCCTCTTCTTCCCCGCCGACTCGCTGCTGCCAATCCCCCCACCCCACCCGTAGTCCGACTCCGAGTCGCCCCACCACCTTCCTCCTCCGGCGCCGGCGATCCGCCCCTGCCTCTTCTTCCCCGCCGACTCGCTGCTGCCAATCCCCCCACCCCACCGGTAGTCCGACTCCGAGTCGCGCCACCACCTTCCTCCTCCGGCGCCGGCGATCCGCCCTGCCTCTTCTTCCCCGCCGGCTCGCTGCTGCCAATCCCCCCACCCTTCCCGTAGTCCGACTACGAGTCGTGCCACCACCTTCCTCCTCCGGCGCCGGCGATCCGCCCCTGCCTCTTCTTCCCCGCCGACTCGCTGCTGCCAATCCCCCCACCCCACCCGTAGTCCGACTCCGAGTCGCCCCACCACCTTCCTCCTCCGGCGCCGGCGATCCGCCCCTGCCTCTTCTTCCCCGCCGACTCGCTGCTGCCAATCCCCCCACCCCACCCGTAGTCCGACTACGAGTCGCGCCACCACCTTCCTCCTCCGGCGCCGGCGATCCGCCCCTGCCTCTTCTTCCCCGCCGACTCGCTGCTGCCAATCCCCCCACCCCACCCGTAGTCTGACTACGAGTCGCGCCACCACCTTCCTCCTCCGGCGCCGGCGATCCGCCCCTGCCTCTTCTTCCCCGCCGACTCGCTGCTGCCAATCCCCCACCCCACCCGTAGTCCGACTCCGAGTCGCGCCACCACCTTCCTCCTCCGGCGCCGGCGATCCGCCCCTGCCTCTTCTTCCCCGCCGACACGCTGCTGCCAATCCCCCCACCCCACCCGTAGTCCGACTCCTAGTCGCGCCACCACCTTCCTCCTCCGGCGCCGGCGATCCGCCCCTGCCTCTTCTTCCCCGCCGACTCGCTGCTGCCAATCCCCCCACCCCACCCGTAGTCCGACTCCGAGTCGCGCCACCACCTTCCTCCTCCGGCGCCGGGGATCCGCCCCTGCCTCTTCTTCCCCGCCGACTCGCTGCTGCCAATCCCCCCACCCCACCGTAGTCCGACTCCGAGTCGCGCCACCACCTTCCTCCTCCGGCGGCGGCGATCCGCCCCTGCCTCTTCTTCCCCGCCGACTCGATGCTGCCAATCCCCCACCCCACCAGTAGTCCGACTCGGAGTCGCGCCACCACCTTCCTCCTCCGGCGCCGGCGATCCGCCCCTGCCTCTTCTTCCCCGCCGACTCGCTGCTGCCAATCCCCCCACCCCACCCGTAGTCCGACTCCGAGTCGCGCCACCACCTTCCTCCTCCGGCGCCGGCGATCCGCCCCTGCCTCTTCTTCCCCGCCGACTCGATGCTGCCAATCCCCCCACCCCACCCGTAGTCCGACTCCGAGTCGCGCCACCACCTTCCTCCTCCGGCGCCGGCGATCCGCCCCTGCCTCTTCTTCCCCGCCGACTCGCTGCTGCCAATCCCCCACCCCACCCGTAGTCCGACTCCGAGTCGTGCCACCACCTTCCTCCTCCGGCGCCGGCGATCCGCCCCTGCCTCTTCTTCCCCGCCGAGTCGCTGCTGCCAATCCCCCCACCCCACCCGTAGTCCGACTCCGAGTCGCGCCACCACCTTCCTCCTCCGGCGCCGGCGATCCGCCCCTGCCTCTTCTTCCCCACCGACTCGCTGCTGCCAATCCCCCCACCCCACCCGTAGTCCGACTCCGAGTCGCGCCACCACCTTCCTCCTCCGGCGCCGGCGATCCGCCCTGCCTCTTCTTCCCTGCCGGCTCGCTGCTGCCAATCCCCCCACCCCACCCGTAGTCCGACTACGAGTCGCGCCACCACCTTCCTCCTCCGGCGCCGGCGATCCGCCCCTGCCTCTTCTTCCCCGCCGACTCGCTGCTGCCAATCCCCCCACCCCACCCGTAGTCCGACTCCGAGTCGCGCCACCACCTTCCTCCTCCGGCGCCGGCGATCCGCCCCTGCCTCTTCTTCCCCGCCGACTCGCTGCTGCCAATCCCCCCACCCCACCCGTAGTCCGACTCCGAGTCGCGCCACCACCTTCCTCCTCCGGCGCCGGCGATCCGCCCCTGCCTCTTCTTCCCCGCCGACTCGATGCTGCCAATCCCCCCACCCCACCCGTAGTCCGACTCCGAGTCGCGCCACCACCTTCCTCCTCCGGCGCCGGCGATCCGCCCCTGCCTCTTCTTCCCCGCCGACTCGCTGCTGCCAATCCCCCCACCCCACCCGTAGTCCGACTCCGAGTCGCGCCACCACCTTCCTCCTCCGGCGCCGGCGATCCGCCCCTGCCTCTTCTTCCCCGCCGACTCGCTGCTGCCAATCCCCCCACCCCACCCGTAGTCCGACTCCGAGTCGCGCCACCACCTTCCTCCTCCGGCGCCGGCGATCCGCCCCTGCCTCTTCTGCCCCGCCGACTCGCTGCTGCCAATCCCCCCACCCCTCCCGTAGTCCGACTCCGAGTCGCGCCACCACCTTCCTCCTCCGGCGCCGGCGATCCGCCCTGCCTCTTCTTCCCCGCCGGCTCGCTGCTGCCAATCCCCCCACCCCACCCGTAGTCCGACTACGAGTCGCGCCAGCACCTTCCTCCTCCGGCGCCGGTGATCCGCCCCTGCCTCTTCTTCCCCGCCGACTCGCTGCTGCCAATCCCCCCACCCCACCCGTAGTCCGACTCCGAGTCGCGCCACCACCTTCCTCCTCCGGCGCCGGCGATCCGCCCCTGCCTCTTCTTCCCCACCGACTCGCTGCTGCCAATCCCCCCACCCCACCCGTAGTCCGACTCCGAGTCGCGCCACCACCTTCCTCCTCCGGCGCCGGCGATCCGCCCCTGCCTCTTCTTCCCCGCCGACTCGATGCTGCCAATCCCCCCACCCCACCCGTAGTCCGACTCCGAGTCGCGCCACCACCTTCCTCCTCCGGCGCCGGCGATCCGCCCCTGCCTCTTCTTCCCCGCCGACTCGCTGCTGCCAATCCCCCCACCCCACCCGTAGTCCGACTACGAGTCGCGCCACCACCTTCCTCCTCCGGCGCCGGCGATCCGCCCTGCCTCTTCTTCCCCGCCGGCACGCTGCTGCCAATCCCCCCACCCCACCCGTAGTCCGACTACGAGTCGCGCCAGCACCTTCCTCCTCCGGCGCCGGTGATCCGCCCCTGCCTCTTCTTCCCCGCCGACTCGCTGCTGCCAATTCCCCCACCCCACCCGTAGTCCGACTCCGAGTCGCGCCACCACCTTCCTCCTCCGGCGCCGGCGATCCGCCCCTGCCTCTTCTTCCCCGCCGACTCGCTGCTGCCAATCCCCCCACCCCACCCGTAGTCCGACTACGAGTCGCGCCACCACCTTCCTCCTCCGGCGCCGGCGATCCGCCCCTGCCTCTTCTTCCCCGCCGACTCGCTGCTGCCAATCCCCCCACCCCACCCGTAGTCCGACTCCGATTCGCGCCACCACCTTCCTCCTCCGGCGCCGGCGATCCGCCCCTGCCTCTTCTTCCCCGCCGACTCGCTGCTGCCAATCCCCCACCCCACCCGTAGTCCGACTCCGAGTCGCGCCACCACCTTCCTCCTCCGGCGCCGGCGATCCGCCCTGCCTCTTCTTCCCCGCCGGCACGCTGCTGCCAATCCCCCCACCCCACCCGTAGTCCGACTCCGAGTCGCGCCACCACCTTCCTCCTCCGGCGCCGGCGATCCGCCCTGCCTCTTCTTCCCCGCCGACTCGATGCTGCCAATCCCCCCACCCCACCCGTAGTCCGACTCCGAGTCGCGCCACCACCTTCCTCCTCCGGCAACGGCGATCCGCCCCTGCCTCTTTTTCCCCGCCGACTCGCTGCTGCCAATCCCCCACCCCACCCGTAGTCCGACTCCGAGTCGCGCCACCACCTTCCTCCTCCGGCGCCGGCGATCCGCCCCTGCCTCTTCTTCCCCGCCGACTCGCTGCTGCCAATCCCCCCACCCCATCCGTAGTCCGACTCCGAGTCGCGCCACCACCTTCCTCCTCCGGCGCCGGCGATCCGCCCCTGCCTCTTCTTCCCCGCCGACTCGCTCCTGCCAATCCCCCCACCCCACCCGTAGTCCGACTCCGAGTCGCGCCACCATCTTCCTCCTCCGGCGCCGGCGATCCGCCCTGCCTCTTCTTCCCCGCCGGCTCGCTGCTGCCAATCCCCCCACCCCACCCGTAGTCCGACTACGAGTCGCGCCAGCACCTTCCTCCTCCGGCGCCGGCGATCCGCCCCTGCCTCTTCTTCCCCGCCGACTCGCTGCTGCCAATCCCCCCACCCCACCCGTAGTCCGACTCCGAGTCGCGCCACCACCTTCCTCCTCCGGCGCCGGCGATCCGCCCCTGCCTCTTCTTCCCCACCGACTCGCTGCTGCCAATCCCCCGCCCCACCCGTAGTCCGACTACGAGTCGCGCCACCACCTTCCTCCTCCGGCGCCGGCGATCCGCCCCTGCCTCTTCTTCCCCGCCGACTCGCTGCTGCCAATCCCCCCACCCCACCCGTAGTCCGACTCCGATTCGCGCCACCACCTTCCTCCTCCGGCGCCGGCGATCCGCCCCTGCCTCTTCTTCCCCGCCGGCACGCTGCTGCCAATCCCCCCACCCCACCCGTAGTCCGACTCCGAGTCGCCCCACCACCTTCCTCCTCCGGCGCCGGCGATCCGCCCCTACCTCTTCTTCCCCACCGACTCGCTGCTGCCAATCCCCCCACCCCACCCGTAGTCCGACTACGAGTCGCGCCACCACCTTCCTCCTCCGGCGCCGGCGATCCGCCCCTGCCTCTTCTTCCCCGCCGACTCGATGCTGCCAATCCCCCCACCCCACCCGTAGTCCGACTCCGAGTCGCGCCACCACCTTCCTCCTCCGGCGCCGGCGATCCGCCCCTGCCTCTTCTTCCCCGCCGACTCGCTGCTGCCAATCCCCCCACCCCACCCGTAGTCCGACTCCGAGTCGCGCCACCACCTTCCTCCTCCGGCGCCGGTGATCCGCCCCTGCCTCTTCTTCCCCGCCGACTCGCTGCAGCCAATCCCCCCACCCCACCCGTAGTCCGACTCCGAGTCGCGCCACCACCTTCCTCCCCCGGCGCCGGCGATCCGCCCCTGCCTCTTCTTCCCCGCCGACTCGATGCTGCCAATGCCCCCACCCCACCCGTAGTCCGACTCCGAGTCGCGCCACCACCTTCCTCCTCCGGCGCCGGCGATCCGCCCCTGCCTCTTCTTCCCCGCCGACTCGCTGCAGCCAATCCCCCCACCCCACCCGTAGTGCGACTCCGAGTCGCGCCACCACCTTCCTCCTCCGGCGCCGGCGATCCGCCCTGCCTCTTCTTCCCCGCCGGCTCGCTGCTGCCAATCCCCCCGCCCCACCCGTAGTCCGACTCCGAGTCGCGCCACCACCTTCCTTCTCCGGCGCCGGCGATCCGCCCCTGCCTCTTCTTCCCCACCGACTCGCTGCTGCCAATCCCCCCGCCCCACCCGTAGTCCGACTACGAGTCGCGCCACCACCTTCCTCCTCCGGCGCCGGCGATCCGCCCCTGCCTCTTCTTCCCCGCCGACTCGCTGCTGCCAATCCCCCCACCCCACCCATAGTCCGACTCCGAGTCGCGCCACCACCTTCCTCCTCCGGCAACGGCGATCCGCCCCTGCCTCTTTTTCCCCGCCGACTCGCTGCTGCCAATCCCCCCACCACACCCGTAGTCCGACTCGGAGTCGCGCCACCACCTTCCTCCTCCGGCGCCGGCGATCCGCCCCTGCCTCTTCTTCCCCGCCGACTCGATGCTGCCAATCCCCCCACCCCACCCGTAGTCCGACTCCGAGTCGCGCCACCACCTTCCTCCTCCGGCGCCGGCGATCTGCCCCTGCCTCTTCTTCCCCGCCGACTCGCTGCAGCCAATCCCCCCACCCCACCCGTAGTGCGACTCCGAGTCGCGCCACCACCTTCCTCCTCCGGCGCCGGCGATCCGCGCTGCCTCTTCTTCCCCGCCGACTCGATGCTGCCAATCCCCCCACCCCACCAGTAGTCCGACTCCGAGTCGCGCCACCACCTTCCTCCTCCGGCGCCGGCGATCCGCCCCTGCCTCTTCTTCCCCGCCGACTCGCTGCTGCCAATCCCCCCACCCCACCCGTAGTCCGACTCCGAGTCGCGCCACCACCTTCCTCCTCCGGCGCCGGCGATCCGCCCCTGCCTCTTCTTCCCCGCCGACTCGCTGCTGCCAATCCCCCCACCCCACCCGTAGTCCGACTCCGAGTCGCGCCACCACCTTCCTCCTCCGGCGCCGGCGATCCGCCCCTGCCTCTTCTTCCCCGCCGACTCGCTGCTGCCAATCCCCCCACCCCACCCGTAGTCCGACTACGAGTCGCGCCACCACCTTCCTCCTCCAGCGCCGGCGATCCGCCCTGCCTCTTCTTCCCCGCCGACTCCCTGCTGCCAATCCCCCCACCCCACCCGTAGTCCGACTACGAGTCGGGCCACCACCTTCCTCCTCCGGCGCCGGCGATCCGCCCCTGCCTCTTCTTCCCCGCCGACTCGCTGCTGCCAATCCCCCCACCCCACCCGTAGTCCGACTCCGAGTCGCGCCACCACCTTCCTCCTCCGGCGCCGGCGATCCGTCCCTGCCTCTTCTTCCCCGCCGACTCGATGCTGCCAATCCCCCCACCCACCCGTAGTCCGACTCCGAGTCGCGCCACCACCTTCCTCCTCCGGCGCCGGCGATCCGCCCCTGCCTCTTCTTCCCCGCCGACTCGCTGCTGCCAATCCCCCACCCCACCCGTAATCCGACTCCGAGTCGCGCCACCACCTTCCTCCTCCGGCGCCGGCGATCCGCCCCTGCCTCTTCTTCCCCGCCGACTCGCTGCTGCCAATCCCCCCACCCCACCCGTAGTCCGACTCCGAGTCGCGCCACCACCTTCCTCCTCCGGCGCCGGCGATCCGCCCCTGCCTCTTCTTTCCCGCCGACTCGCTGCTGCCAATCCCCCCACCCCACCCGTAGTCCGACTCCGAGTCGCGCCACCACCTTCCTCCTCCGGCGCCGGCGATCCGCCCTGCCTCTTCTTCCCCGCCGGCTCGCTGCTGCCAATCCCCCCACCCCACCCGTAGTCCGACTACGAGTCGCGCCACCACCTTCCTCCTCCGGCGCCGGCGATCCGCCCCTGCCTCTTCTTCCCCGCCGCCTCGCTGCTGCCAATCCCCCCCACCCCACCCGTAGTCCGACTCCGAGTCGCGCCACCACCTTCCTCCTCTGGCGCCGGCGATCCGCCCCTGCCTCTTCTTCCCCGCCGACTCGCTGCTGCCAATCCCCCACCCCACCCGTAGTCCGACTCCGAGTCGCGCCACCACCTTCCTCCTCCGGCGCCGGCGATCCGCCCTGCCTCTTCTTCCCCGCCGACTCGCTGCTGCCAATCCCCCCACCCCACCCGTAGTCCGACTACGAGTCGCGCCACCACCTTCCTCCTCCGGCGCCGGCGATCCGCCCCTGCCTCTTCTTCCCCGCCACCTCGCTGCTGCCAATCCCCTCACCCCACCCGTAGTCCGACTCCGAGTTGCGCCACCACCTTCCTCCTCCGGCGCCGGCGATCCGCCCCTGCCTCTTCTTCCCCACCGACTCGCTGCTGCCAATCCCCCCACCCCACCCGTAGTCCGACTCCGAGTCGCGCCACCACCTTCCTCCTCCGGCGCCGGCGATCCGCCCCTGCCTCTTCTTCCCCGCCGACTCGCTGCTGCCAATCCCCCCACCCCACCCGTAGTCCGACTCCGAGTCGCGCCACCACCTTCCTCCTCCGGCGCCGGCGATCCGCCCCTGCCTCTTCTTCCCCGCCGACTCGCTGCTGCCAATCCCCCCACCCCACCCGTAGTCCGACTCCGAGTCGCGCCACCACCTTCCTCCTCCGGCGCCGGCGATCCGCCCCTGCCTCTTCTTCCCCGCCGACTCGCTGCTGCCAATCCCCCCACCCCACCCGTAGTCCGACTCCGATTCGCGCCACCACCTTCCTCCTCCGGCGCCGGCGATCCGCCCCTGCCTCTTCTTCCCCGCCGACTCGCTGCTGCCAATCCCCCCACCCCACCCGTAGTCCGACTCCGAGTCGCGCCACCACCTTCCTCCTCCGGCGCCGGCGATCCGCCCCTGCCTCTTCTTCCCCGCCGACTCGCTGCTGCCATTCCCCCCACCCAACCCGTAGTCCGACTCCGAGTCGCGCCACCACCTTCCTCCTCCGGCGCCGGCGATCCGCCCTGCCTCTTCTTCCCCGCCGACTCGCTGCTGCCAATCCCCCCGCCCCACCCGTAGTCCGAGTACGAGTCGCGCCACCACCTTCCTCCTCCGGCGCCGGCGATCCGCCCCTGCCTCTTCTTCCCCGCCGACTCGCTGCTGCCAATCCCCCCACCCCACCCGTAGTCCGACTCCGAGTCGCGCCACCACCTTCCTTCTCCGGCGCCGGCGATCCGCCCCTGCCTCTTCTTCCCCACCGACTCGCTGCTGCCAATCCCCCCACCCCACCCGTAGTCCGACTACGAGTCGCGCCACCACCTTCCTCCTCCGGCGCCGGCGATCCGCCCCTGCCTCTTCTTCCCCGCCGACTCGCTGCTGCCAATCCCCCCACCCCACCCATAGTCCGACTCCGAGTCGCGCCACCACCTTCCTCCTCCGGAAACGGCGATCCGCCCCTGCCTCTTTTTCCCCGCCGACTCGCTGCTGCCAATCCCCCCACCACACCCGTAGTCCGACTCGGAGTCGCGCCACCACCTTCCTCCTCCGGCGCCGGCGATCCGCCCCTGCCTCTTCTTCCCCGCCGAGTCGATGCTGCCAATCCCCCCACCCCACCCGTAGTCCGACTCCGAGTCGCGCCACCACCTTCCTCCTCCGGCGCCGGCGATCCGCCCCTGCCTCTTCTTTCCCGCCGACTCGCTGCTGCCAATCCCCCCACCCCACCCGTAGTCCGACTCCGAGTCGCGCCACCACCTTCCTCCTCCGGCGCCGGCGATCCGCCCTGCCTCTTCTTCCCCGCCGGCTCGCTGCTGCCAATCCCCCCACCCCACCCGTAGTCCGACTACGAGTCGCGCCACCACCTTCCTACTCCGGCGCCGGCGATCCGCCCTGCCTCTTCTTCCCCGCCGCCTCGCTGCTGCCAATCCCCCCCACCCCACCCGTAGTCCGACTCCGAGTCGCGCCACCACCTTCCTCCTCCGGCGCCGGCGATCCGCCCCTGCCTCTTCTTCCCCGCCGACTCGCTGCTGCCAATCCCCCACCCCACCCGTAGTCCGACTCCGAGTCGCGCCACCACCTTCCTCCTCCGGCGCCGGCGATCCGCCCTGCCTCTTCTTCCCCGCCGACTCGCTGCTGCCAATCCCCCCACCCCACCCGTAGTCCGACTACGAGTCGCGCCACCACCTTCCTCCTCCGGCGCCGGCGATCCGCCCCTGCCTCTTCTTCCCCGCCACCTCGCTGCTGCCAATCCCCTCACCCCACCCGTAGTCCGACTCCGAGTCGCGCCACCACCTTCCTCCTCCGGCGCCGGCGATCCGCCCCTGCCTCTTCTTCCCCACCGACTCGCTGCTGCCAATCCCCCCACCCCACCCGTAGTCCGACTACGAGTCGCGCCACCACCTTCCTCCTCCGGCGCCGGCGATCCGCCCCTGCATCTTCTTCCCCGCCGACTCGCTGCTGCCAATCCCCCCACCCCACCCGTAGTCCGACTCCGAGTCGCGCCACCACCTTCCTCCTCCGGCGCCGGCGATCCGCCCCTGCCTCTTCTTCCCCGCCGACTCGCTGCTGCCAATCCCCCCACCCCACCCGTAGTCCGACTACGAGTCGGGCCACCACCTTCCTCCTCCGGCGCCGGCGATCCGCCCCTGCCTCTTCTTCCCCGCCGACTCGCTGCTGCCAATCCCCCCACCCCACCCGTAGTCCGACTCCGAGTCGCGCCACCACCTTCCTCCTCCGGCGCCGGCGATCCGTCCCTGCCTCTTCTTCCCCGCCGACTCGATGCTGCCAATCCCCCCACCCACCCGTAGTCCGACTCCGAGTCGCGCCACCACCTTCCTCCTCCGGCGCCGGCGATCCGCCCCTGCCTCTTCTTCCCCGCCGACTCGCTGCTGCCAATCCCCCACCCCACCCGTAATCCGACTCCGAGTCGCGCCACCACCTTCCTCCTCCGGCGCCGGCGATCCGCCCCTGCCTCTTCTTCCCCGCCGACTCGCTGCTGCCAATCCCCCCACCCCACCCGTAGTCCGACTCCGAGTCGCGCCACCACCTTCCTCCTCCGGCGCCGGCGATCCGCCCCTGCCTCTTCTTTCTCGCCGACTCGCTGCTGCCAATCCCCCCACCCCACCCGTAGTCCGACTCCGAGTCGCGCCACCACCTTCCTCCTCCGGCGCCGGCGATCCGCCCTGCCTCTTCTTCCCCGCCGGCTCGCTGCTGCCAATCCCCCCACCCCACCCGTAGTCCGACTACGAGTCGCGCCACCACCTTCCTCCTCCGGCGCCGGCGATCCGCCCCTGCCTCTTCTTCCCCGCCGCCTCGCTGCTGCCAATCCCCCCCACCCCACCCGTAGTCCGACTCCGAGTCGCGCCACCACCTTCCTCCTCCGGCGCCGGCGATCCGCCCCTGCCTCTTCTTCCCCGCCGACTCGCTGCTGCCAATCCCCCACCCCACCCGTAGTCCGACTCCGAGTCGCGCCACCACCTTCCTCCTCCGGCGCCGGCGATCCGCCCTGCCTCTTCTTCCCCGCCGACTCGCTGCTGCCAATCCCCCCACCCCACCCGTAGTCCGACTACGAGTCGCGCCACCACCTTCCTCCTCCGGCGCCGGCGATCCGCCCCTGCCTCTTCTTCCCCGCCACCTCGCTGCTGCCAATCCCCTCACCCCACCCGTAGTCCGACTCCGAGTCGCGCCACCACCTTCCTCCTCCGGCGCCGGCGATCCGCCCCTGCCTCTTCTTCCCCACCGACTCGCTGCTGCCAATCCCCCCACCCCACCCGTAGTCCGACTCCGAGTCGCGCCACCACCTTCCTCCTCCGGCGCCGGCGATCCGCCCCTGCCTCTTCTTCCCCGCCGACTCGCTGCTGCCAATCCCCCCACCCCACCCGTAGTCCGACTCCGAGTCGCGCCACCACCTTCCTCCTCCGGCGCCGGCGATCCGCCCCTGCCTCTTCTTCCCCGCCGCCTCGCTGCTGCCAATCCCCCCACCCCACCCGTAGTCCGACTCCGATTCGCGCCACCACCTTCCTCCTCCGGCGCCGGCGATCCGCCCCTGCCTCTTCTTCCCCGCCGACTCGCTGCTGCCAATCCCCCCACCCCACCCGTAGTCCGACTCCGAGTCGCGCCACCACCTTCCTCCTCCGGCGCCGGCGATCCGCCCCTGCCTCTTCTTCCCCGCCGACTCGCTGCTGCCATTCCCCCCACCCAACCCGTAGTCCGACTCCGAGTCGCGCCACCACCTTCCTCCTCCGGCGCCGGCGATCCGCCCTGCCTCTTCTTCCCCGCCGACTCGCTGCTGCCAATCCCCCCGCCCCACCCGTAGTCCGAGTACGAGTCGCGCCACCACCTTCCTCCTCCGGCGCCGGCGATCCGCCCCTGCCTCTTCTTCCCCGCCGACTCGCTGCTGCCAATCCCCCCACCCCACCCGTAGTCCGACTCCGAGTCGCGCCACCACCTTCCTTCTCCGGCGCCGGCGATCCGCCCCTGCCTCTTCTTCCCCACCGACTCGCTGCTGCCAATCCCCCACCCCACCCGTAGTCCGACTACGAGTCGCGCCACCACCTTCCTCCTCCGGCGCCGGCGATCCGCCCCTGCCTCTTCTTCCCCGCCGACTCGCTGCTGCCAATCCCCCCACCCCACCCATAGTCCGACTCCGAGTCGCGCCACCACCTTCCTCCTCCGGAAACGGCGATCCGCCCCTGCCTCTTTTTCCCCGCCGACTCGCTGCTGCCAATCCCCCCACCACACCCGTAGTCCGACTCGGAGTCGCGCCACCACCTTCCTCCTCCGGCGCCGGCGATCCGCCCCTGCCTCTTCTTCCCCGCCGACTCGCTGCTGCCAATCCCCCCACCCCACCCGTAGTCCGACTCCGATTCGCGCCACCACCTTCCTCCTCCGGCGCCGGCGATCCGCCCCTGCCTCTTCTTCCCCGCCGACTCGCTGCTGCCAATCCCCCCACCCCACCCGTAGTCCGACTCCGAGTCGCGCCACCACCTTCCTCCTCCGGCGCCGGCGATCCGCCCCTGCCTCTTCTTCCCCGCCGACTCGCTGCTGCCATTCCCCCCACCCAACCCGTAGTCCGACTCCGAGTCGCGCCACCACCTTCCTCCTCCGGCGCCGGCGATCCGCCCTGCCTCTTCTTCCCCGCCGACTCGCTGCTGCCAATCCCCCCGCCCCACCCGTAGTCCGAGTACGAGTCGCGCCACCACCTTCCTCCTCCGGCGCCGGCGATCCGCCCCTGCCTCTTCTTCCCCGCCGACTCGCTGCTGCCAATCCCCCCACCCCACCCGTAGTCCGACTCCGAGTCGCGCCACCACCTTCCTTCTCCGGCGCCGGCGATCCGCCCCTGCCTCTTCTTCCCCACCGACTCGCTGCTGCCAATCCCCCACCCCACCCGTAGTCCGACTACGAGTCGCGCCACCACCTTCCTCCTCCGGCGCCGGCGATCCGCCCCTGCCTCTTCTTCCCCGCCGACTCGCTGCTGCCAATCCCCCCACCCCACCCATAGTCCGACTCCGAGTCGCGCCACCACCTTCCTCCTCCGGAAACGGCGATCCGCCCCTGCCTCTTTTTCCCCGCCGACTCGCTGCTGCCAATCCCCCCACCACACCCGTAGTCCGACTCGGAGTCGCGCCACCACCTTCCTCCTCCGGCGCCGGCGATCCGCCCCTGCCTCTTCTTCCCCGCCGAGTCGATGCTGCCAATCCCCCCACCCCACCCGTAGTCCGACTCCGAGTCGCGCCACCACCTTCCTCCTCCGGCGCCGGCGATCCGCCCCTGCCTCTTCTTTCCCGCCGACTCGCTGCTGCCAATCCCCCCACCCCACCCGTAGTCCGACTCCGAGTCGCGCCACCACCTTCCTCCTCCGGCGCCGGCGATCCGCCCTGCCTCTTCTTCCCCGCCGGCTCGCTGCTGCCAATCCCCCCACCCCACCCGTAGTCCGACTACGAGTCGCGCCACCACCTTCCTCCTCCGGCGCCGGCGATCCGCCCTGCCTCTTCTTCCCCGCCGCCTCGCTGCTGCCAATCCCCCCCACCCCACCCGTAGTCCGACTCCGAGTCGCGCCACCACCTTCCTCCTCCGGCGCCGGCGATCCGCCCCTGCCTCTTCTTCCCCGCCGACTCGCTGCTGCCAATCCCCCACCCCACCCGTAGTCCGACTCCGAGTCGCGCCACCACCTTCCTCCTCCGGCGCCGGCGATCCGCCCTGCCTCTTCTTCCCCGCCGACTCGCTGCTGCCAATCCCCCCACCCCACCCGTAGTCCGACTACGAGTCGCGCCACCACCTTCCTCCTCCGGCGCCGGCGATCCGCCCCTGCCTCTTCTTCCCCGCCACCTCGCTGCTGCCAATCCCCTCACCCCACCCATAGTCCGACTCCGAGTCGCGCCACCACCTTCCTCCTCCGGCGCCGGCGATCCGCCCCTGCCTCTTCTTCCCCACCGACTCGCTGCTGCCAATCCCCCCACCCCACCCGTAGTCCGACTACGAGTCGCGCCACCACCTTCCTCCTCCGGCGCCGGCGATCCGCCCCTGCATCTTCTTCCCCGCCGACTCGCTGCTGCCAATCCCCCCACCCCACCCGTAGTCCGACTCCGAGTCACGCCACCACCTTCCTCCTCCGGCGCCGGCGATCCGCCCCTGCCTCTTCTTCCCCGCCGACTCGCTGCTGCCAATCCCCCCACCCCACCCGTAGTCCGACTCCGATTCGCGCCACCACCTTCCTCCTCCGGCGCCGGCGATCCGCCCCTGCCTCTTCTTCCCCGCCGACTCGCTGCTGCCAATCCCCCCACCCCACCCGTAGTCCGACTCCGAGTCGCGCCACCACCTTCCTCCTCCGGCGCCGGCGATCCGCCCCTGCCTCTTCTTCCCCGCCGACTCGTTGCTGCCATTCCCCCCACCCAACCCGTAGTCCGACTCCGAGTCGCGCCACCACCTTCCTCCTCCGGCGCCGGCGATCCGCCCTGCCTCTTCTTCCCCGCCGACTCGCTGCTGCCAATCCCACCGCCCCACCCGTAGTCCGAGTACGAGTCGCGCCACCACCTTCCTCCTCCGGCGCCGGCGATCCGCCCCTGCCTCTTCTTCCCCGCCGACTCGCTGCTGCCAATCCCCCCACCCCACCCGTAGTCCGACTCCGAGTCGCGCCACCACCTTCCTTCTCCGGCGCCGGCGATCCGCCCCTGCCTCTTCTTCCCCACCGACTCGCTGCTGCCAATCCCCCCACCCCACCCGTAGTCCGACTACGAGTCGCGCCACCACCTTCCTCCTCCGGCGCCGGCGATCCGCCCCTGCCTCTTCTTCCCCGCCGACTCGCTGCTGCCAATCCCCCCACCCCACCCATAGTCCGACTCCGAGTCGCGCCACCACCTTCCTCCTCCGGAAACGGCGATCCGCCCCTGCCTCTTTTTCCCCGCCGACTCGCTGCTGCCAATCCCCCCACCACACCCGTAGTCCGACTCGGAGTCGCGCCACCACCTTCCTCCTCCGGCGCCGGCGATCCGCCCCTGCCTCTTCTTCCCCGCCGACTCGATGCTGCCAATCCCCCCACCCCACCCGTAGTCCGACTCCGAGTCGCGCCACCACCTTCCTCCTCCGGCGCCGGCGATCCGCCCCTGCCTCTTCTTCCCCGCCGACTCGCTGCGGCCAATCCCCCCACCCCACCCGTAGTCCGACTACGAGTCGCGCCACCACCTTCCTCCTCCGGCGCCGGCGATCCGCCCCTGCCTCTTCTTCCCCGCCGACTCGCTGCCGCCAATCCCCCCACCCCACCCGTAGTCCGACTCCGAGTCGCGCCACCACCTTCCTCCTCCGGCGCCGGCGATCCGCCCCTGCCTCTTCTTCCCCGCCGACTCGATGCTGCCAATCCCCCCAACCACCCGTAGTCCGACTCCGAGTCGCGCCACCACCTTCCTCCTCCGGCGCCGGCGATCCGCCCCTGCCTCTTCTTCCCCGCCGACTCGCTGCAGCCAATCCCCCCACCCCACCCGTAGTCCGGCTCCGAGTCGCGCCACCTCCTTCCTCCTCCGGCGCCGGCGATCCGCCCCTGCCTCTTCTTCCCCGCCGACTCGCTGCCGCCAATCCCCCCACCCCACCCGTAGTCCGACTCCGAGTCGCGCCACCACCTTCCTCCTCCGGCGCCGGCGATCCGCCCCTGCCTCTTCTTCCCCGCCGACTCGCTGCTGCCAATCCCCCCACCCCACCCGTAGTCCGACTCCGAGTCGCGCCACCACCTTCCTCCTCCGGCGCCGGCGATCCGCCCCTGCCTCTTCTTCCCCGCCGACTCGCTACTGCCAATCCCCCCACCCCACCCGTAGTCCGACTCCGAGTCGCGCCACCACCTTCCTCCTCCGGCGCCGGCGATCCGCCCCTGCCTCTTCTTCCCCGCCGACTCGCTGCTGCCAATCCCCCCACCCCACCCGTAGTCCGACTCCGAGTCGCGCCACCACCTTCCTCCTCCGGCGCCGGCGATCCGCCCTGCCTCTTCTTCCCCGCCGGCTCGCTGCTGCCAATCCCCCCACCCCACCCGTAGTCCGACTACAAGTCGCGCCACCACCTTCCTCCTCCGGCGCCGGCGATCCGCCCCTGCCTCTTCTTCCCCGCCGATCGCTGCTGCCAATCCCCCCACCCCACCCGTAGTCCGACTACGAGTCGCGCCACCACCTTCCTCCTCCGGCGCCGGCGATCCGCCCCTGCCTCTTCTTCCCCACCGACTCGCTGCTGCCAATCCCCCCACCCCACCCGTAGTCCGACTACGAGTCGCGCCACCACCTTCCTCCTCCGGCGCCGGCGATCCGCCCCTGCCTCTTCTTCCCCGCCGACTCGCTGCTGCCAATCCCCCCACCCCACCCGTAGTCCGACTCCGAGTCGCGCCACCACCTTCCTCCTCCGGCGCCGGCGATCCGCCCCTGGCTCTTCTTCCCCGTCGACTCGCTGCTGCCAATCCCCCCACCCCACCCGTAGTCCGACTCTGAGTCGCGCCACCACCTTCCTCCTCCGGCGCCGGCGATCCGCCCCTGCCTCTTCTTCCCCGCCGACTCGCTGCTGCCAATCCAGCCACCCCACCCGTAGTCCGACTCCGAGTCGCGCCACCACCTTCCTCCTCCGGCGCCGGCGATCCGCCCCTGCCTCTTCTTCCCCGCCGACTCGATGCTGCCAATCCCCCCACCCCACCAGTAGTACGACTCCGAGTCGCGCCACCACCTTCCTCCTCCGGCGCCGGCGATCCGCCCCTGCCTCTTCTTCCCCGCCGACTCGCTGCTGCCAATCCCCCCACCCCACCCGTAGTCCGACTCCGAGTCGCGCCACCACCTTCCTCCTCCGGCGCCGGCGATCCGCCCCTGCCTCTTCTTCCCCGCCGACTCGATGCTGCCAATCCCCCCACCCCACCAGTAGTACGACTCCGAGTCGCGCCACCACCTTCCTCCTGCGGCGCCGGCGATCCGCCCCTGCCTCTTCTTCCCCGCCGACTCGCTGCTGCCAATCCCCCCACCCCACCCGTAGTCCGACTCCGAGTCGCGCCACCACCTTCCTCCTCCGGCGCCGGCGATCCGCCCCTGCCTCTTCTTCCCGGCGACTCGCTGCTGCCAATCCCCCCACCCCACCCGTAGTCCGACTCCGAGTCGCGCCACCACCTTCCTCCTCCGGCGCCGGCGATCCGCCCCTGCCTCTTCTTCCCCACCGACTCGCTGCTGCCAATCCCCCACCCCACCCGTAGTCCGACTCCGAGTCGCGCCACCACCTTCCTCCTCCGGCGCCGGCGATCCGCCCCTGCCTCTTCTTCCCCGCCGACTCGCTGCTGCCAATCCCCCCACCCCACCCGTAGTCCGACTCCGAGTCGCGCCACCACCTTCCTCCTCCGGCGCCGGCGATCCGCCCCTGCCTCTTCTTCCCCGCCGACTCGCTGCTGCCAATCCCCCCACCCCACCCGTAGTCCGACTCCGAGTCGCGCCACCACCTTGCTCCTCCGGTGCCGGCGATCCGCCCTGCCTCTTCTTCCCCGCCGACTCGCTGCTGCAAATCCCCCCACCCCACCCGTAGTCCGACTACGAGTCGCGCCACCACCTTCCTCCTCCGGCGCCGGCGATCCGCCCCTGCCTCTTCTTCCCCGCCGACTCGCTGCTGCCAATCCCCCCACCCCACCCGTAGTCCGACTCCGAGTCGCGCCACCACCTTCCTCCTCCGGCGCCGGCGATCCGCCCCTGCCTCTTCTTCCCCACCGACTCGCTGCTGCGAATCCCCCCACCCCACCCGTAGTCCGACTCCGAGTAGCGCCACCACCTTCCTCCTCCGGCGCCGGCGATCCGCCCCTGCCTCTTCTTCCCCGCCGACTCGCTGCTGCCAATCCCCCCACCCCACCCATAGTCCGGCTCCGAGTCGCGCCACCACCTTCCTCCTCCGGCGCCGGCGATCCGCCCCTGCCTCTTCTTCCCCGCCGACTCGCTGCTGCCAATCCCCCCACCCCATCCGTAGTCCGGCTCCGAGTCGCGCCACCACCTTCCTCCTCCGGCGCCTGCGATCCGCCCCTCCCTCTTCTTCCCCGCCGACTCGCTGCTGTCAATCCCCCCACCCCACCCGTAGTCCGGCTCCGAGTCGCGCCACCACCTTCCTCCTCCGGCGCCTGCGATCCGCCCCTACCTCTTCTTCCCGCCCACTCGCTGCTGCCAATCCCCCCACCCCACCCGTAGTCCGACTCTGAGTCGCGCCACCACCTTCCTCCTCCGGCGCCGGCGATCCGGCCTTGCCGCTTCTTCCCCGCCGACTCGCTGCTGCCAATCCCCCCACCCCACCCGTAGTCCGGCTCCGAGTAGCGCCACCACCTTCCTCCTCCAGCGCCGGCGATCCGCCCCTGCCCCTTCTTCCCCGCCGACTCGCTGCTGCCAATCCCCCCACCCCAACCGTAGTCCGCCTCCGAGTCGCGCCACCACCTTCCTCCTCCGGCGGCGGCGATCCGCCCCTGCCTCTTCTTCCCCGCCGACTCGCTGCTGCCAATCCCCCCACCCCACCCGTAGTCCGACTCCGAGTCGCGCCACCACCTTCCTCCTCCGGCGCCGGCGATCCGCCCCTGCCTCTTCTTCCCCGCCGACTCGCTGCTGCCAATCCCCCCACCCCACCCGTAGTTCGACTCCGAGTAGCACCACCACCTTCCTCCTCCGGCGCCGGCGATCCGCCCCTGCCTCTTCTTCCCCGCCGACTCGCTGCTGCCAATCCCCCCACCCCACCCATAGTCCGGCTCCGAGTCGCGCCACCACCTTCCTCCTCCGGCGCCGGCGATCCGCCCCTGCCTCTTCTTCCCCGCCGACTCGCTGCTGCCAATCCCCCCACCCCACCCGTAGTCCGGCTCCGAGTAGCGCCACCACCTTCCTCGTCCGGCGCCGGCGATCCGCCCCTGCCTCTTCTTCCCCGCCGACTCGCTGCTGCCAATCCCCCCACCCCACCCGTAGTCCGACTCCGAGTCGCGCCACCACCTTCCTCCTCCGGCGCCGGCGATCCGCCCCTGCCTCTTCTTCCCCGCCGACTCGATGCTGCCAATCCCCCCACCCCACCCGTAGTCCGACTCCGAGTCGCGCCACCACCTTCCTCCTCCGGCGCCGGCGATCCGCCCCTGCCTCTTCTTCCCCGCCGACTCGATGCTGCCAATCCCCCCACCCCACCCGTAGTCCGACTCCGAGTCGCGCCACCATCTTCCTCCTCCGGCGCCGGCGATCCGCCCCTGCCTCTTCTTCCCCACCGACTCGCTGCTGCCAATCCCCCACCCCACCCGTAGTCCGACTCCGAGTCGCGCCACCACCTTCCTCCTCCGGCGCCGGCGATCCGCCCCTGGCTCTTCTTCCCCGCCGACTCGCTGCTGCCAATCCCCCCGCCCCACCCGTAGTCCGACTCCGAGTCGCGCCACCACCTTCCTCCTCCGGCGCAGGCGATCCGCCCTGCCTCTTCTTCCCCGCCGACTCGCTGCAGCCAAACCCCCCACCCCACCCGTAGTCCGACTACAAGTCGCGCCACCACCTTCCTCCTCCGGCGCCGGCGATCCGCCCCTGCCTCTTCTTCCCCGCCGACTCGCTGCTGCCAATCCCCCCACCCCACCCGTAGTCCGACTCCGAGTAGCGCCACCACCTTCCTCGTCCGGCGCCGGCCATCCGCCCCTGCCTCTTATTCCCCGCCGACTCGCTGCTGCCAATCCCCCCACCCCACCCGTAGTCCTACTCCGAGTCGCGCCACCACCTTCCTCCTCCGGCGCCGGCGATCCGCCCCTGCCTCTTCTTCCCCGCCGACTCGCTGCTGCCAATCCCCCCACCCCACCCGTAGTCCGACTCCGAGTCGCGCCACCACCTTCCTCCTCCGGCGCCGGCGATCCGCCCCTGCCTCTTCTTCCCCGCCGACTCGCTGCTGCCAATCCCCCCACCCCACCCGTAGTCCGACTCCGAGTCGCGCCACCACCTTCCTCCTCCGGCGCCGGCGATCCACCCCTGCCTCTTCTTCCCCGCCGACTCGCTGCTGCCAATCCCCCCACCCCACCCGTAGTCCGACTCCGAGTCGCGCCACCACCTTCCTCCTCCGGCGCCGGCGATCCGCCCCTGCCTTTTCTTCCCCGCCCACTCGCTGCTGCCAATCCCCCCACCCCACCCGTAGTCCGACTCCGAGTCGCGCCACCACCTTCCTCCTCCGGCGCCGGCGATCCGCCCCTGCCTCTTCTTCCCCGCCGACTCGCTGCTGCCAATCCGCCCACCCTGCCCGTAGTCCGACTCTGAGTCGCGCCACCACCTTCCTCCTCCGGCGCCGGCGATCCGCCCCTGCCTCTTCTTCCCCGCCGACTCGCTGCTGCCAATCCCCCCACCCCACCCGTAGTCCGACTCCGAGTCGCGCCACCACCTTCCTCCTCCGGCGCCGGCGATCCGCCCCTGCCTCTTCTTCCCCGCCGACTCGCTGCTGCCAATCCCCCACCCCACCCGTAGTCCGACTCCGAGTCGCGCCACCACCTTCCTCCTTCAGCGCCGGCATGAAGCACCAGTACCACGCCTGGCTCATCTGCACCGAGGACGCCTTCGTTCTCTTCAGCCTCAAGTTCTGGGGCCCCGCCCGCTTCTTCGTCTACACAGCCGGGAAGCAGTCCCTGCGGCTGCTCCCAAACCCCAACCATCCCTACTTCGGCGGGCAGTAGTTTGGCCTCTTGCCCCGTGGCGACGTCGACGGCGAGCACTATGCCGTGGCCTTCCTCGACGTCAAGTGGACTATCCGAGACGATTTTTGTCGGTTTGATGCCTATGTCTTCTCGTCTGAAACACAGGCATGGACGACCAGGAAGGCCTGCCTATCAGACCCTGCTGACAAGCCATTGTGTTGTCGACATGCCTTGTTCAAGCAGATCAGGGTTGGAGCAAGCGCGCTGGGCTGGGTTGATACCTGCTATGGAATTCTCCTTCTTGACCACCTGTTTGGCAGGCATCCTGTCATCAGAATAATCCCATTACCCGTGACAACCGTTGGCTTGCCCGAGCCAACCAAACCGGAGGACAATTACTGTGCCCTGAGTATTTTTACAATGTTGCCTGCTGCGACGATCTCATCAAATTTGTCCACATCAAATACGATGACCCTGATGCCATGACCAGAGGTTCAGGTTGGAAAGCCACAATGTGGAATATGAAGGTCTCTGAGGGAAATTGGTGCGAGCGCTACACGGTTGATGTTGCCAAAATCTCGGTTGACAAAAGCTTTTCTGCTAAATTGCCTCAGCTGTGGGATGATGAGACTCAACAACTGCAGTTGAAGAACCTGATGTTCCAAGGCCCGATTCTGAGCATGCTCAATGACAATTTGCTTTACATGATGGCCAAGGTGAATGATGAAGACGACACAGCCTGGGCCATCACTATTGACATGAAACATGCAGCTCTCAAGGCACTGGCAAAGTTTTCTGTCAAACCGAACCAACAACTCGTCACTACACTCTGCTTCTCATGCGTCTTCCCCAAGTACCTCAACATTCCCCCAGGTGCTTCTTCCTTCTTTCTCCCCATGTGATTTAACCAGCAATGCTATCTTTGAATTCTTGGTCTGTATGCTAGTAGGCTAGTCATATACGTAACTTGTAAGTGCTCATGAGAATGTCTCTGTTTTGACACTATCTGGGCTCTTCGGATTAATTAGTTTAGCTGTTCGTTAACATTAGAAATATACCACGCTATCACTTGGATTCTTGGTTTTCTGTTTGTTATGAATGTACATTTCAGTACCGTGTATTGACGCTATTGCCGTTGGACTTTTTAGCTGTTTGTTAACCCTCATCATACATGTTTACGCGATAGAAACTGGCATGAGGCAGCTGACGGCACACACAAAATGTTCTGCCAGTATGGACCCCTTATCTATAAAGATCTCAGTCATATAGGTAGACATACTGCATGCTAAAAGTATGCAAGGTGATACAGCTGTTGTCGTCAGAAGGGCGAATTAACTTGTTCTATTAGCATAATGTTATGATAATTGAGGCCGTATAAACCACCTCATCCCATTCCTTCTATAAGCAGAAAGGAATTGTTGATGCCAATTCAAATCCATTCCTGGAATAAAATTAATTAATAAAGTATCAAATGAGAGACAAGTTTATCCTCAAGTGTCGTTTGCACTACACAATACCGAAGCACAAGTAGCTCTTGTGCAAACTGGACAGTGCCTTATCTCTCATGAAAATGCCACCACGTTGTCATCCAAGCCTCGTGTGTTACAGCAGTCGGCTAGATCCAGTGTCCTTTCATCATTATGTTGTCAGTCCTTCATGCCGTTTCTGGTCGACCAACTTCTGCACATCCCAAAGCCCATTTTACCACTGTGTATGGCCTTGACTGTTGTGCTGTGTCGCTCTCTGGTACCAATGCATAGCTCACTGCTGTGACTGTGGCTATGCTAGCAACTTCTGTAGCCCCAGGGCTTTATCTCAAAAGCGTTCATCTTGTCTTCATGATTAGATTACGATCCTATGGTTCTGGGGGCACTAAGGTTGATGCCTTCTTCCATTAAAATTGCTCCCTTGAGAAGTTAATTGCAGTTCTCCCCAATCTTGTGTATGTAACTATTTATTTGTCCAATTATTCAGGGACAGAAATGTATGATCCCATGGAAATGCACTTTAAGAGGTAATTCATGTATTGTTGTGCTACCATTACTTGTTCCAGTTCTCTATTTTTATTTGCACGACATCTTGTTGAATTCTGATGTTGATGTTGCATGACTATTGCCACGATGAGTTTGGCGCAGTTTGTTATGCAAGTGCAGCAGACTCGAGAATGGTTCAGGGAACTTGGTATTTGTCCGCTCTTGATATATTTAGCCTTTTATACTGACTTCTGTTCTAATATATCACATGTGCAAGTGAATGTTTGCCAACTTCAACCAAGTGGATGTTTAGGGTCTTGATCTTAAATGATTTTCCTTGTGGCAATATGCAAATGTGTTAGTTTAATATGCAATATCACTCTGATCGGGTCAAGTATAATATCTTTGAATATCTTTTGATTTCCCCCTTCATTTGTGTCCGATAGAAATGTTAAGCAAGTACTGCCCTCGAAGCATTATTTTCTGCTGCTGCACATATACGTTCTTACAAAGTTGTGACTGTCATGACTAGAAGATTCACATCTATGTGGTGCTTTGCAGATCTTTTCTTAGATTGTGACTTGCCAACTTATAAGGAATCCAAAGCACTGCTTACGGAGTGTTGCCCAGTATCCTCTTTGTGTGTACATATTCATGCGGTAAGTTCTGTTCTGGTGACTCATAGATGTACGCCTTAAACGTATATTTATGTTTGCTCCCACAAGCTTCAAATTATTTATCATCTCTTTGAACTACGCACACAATTGTAGCAAATTTATATTCCTCTATTATGCTCTTGGTTTCAAATTATGATATCTCAATTTTTTCTGAATCCTATAACATCTTGATGCAGCTACTGAAATATGCTACATGCACTGATGAAGCCTCCAATAATATGCAACATCTCTTACGGTATATAAACGTAGAAACTTGTTCATGCACTTGTTTACTCCAATTATATTCTGACTATAATGTCTATGTTTCCTAGAGCATTTGAGGGTTTTGATATGCTGCTAACCGAGTCATTTAATGAGCAAGCAAGTGATGATACCCTGAGGAGCAAAATCATTGTGGCCCTTCCAATTTTAGACAAGTAAGTGAAAACCATACACATGTGTCTTCTTTATCACCAAAAATAATTATTTGTCCATCTTTCTATATCTTCCCCTCTTTGCAGTCTTCTGCAAAGTATGCTACCATCAATGACTCCTGAAGAAAGGTACCAAGGAGTAGGAATATTTGAACAATATGAGAAGTCAGGCTATACGAAGAAGGGCCACCAGTCGTTTGGCTCTAATGCTGAGAAGGTTCGCCACAGCAAGAAGCGAAACCATGCTAAGAAAAGGACTCACAAGCAGCAGCAACATATTTTCAAGCACAATAACTTTTGGGGGGATGTGGCTTTGAACGGCTGGCGGTACTTGGGCGGCTGCATGCTGATGTCTGTTGGTATGTTGTCACTTTGCTGGATGCCATGGAAGATCTTGCAGGAGATGCTAGCTTAGGGCTGCTTTCGTCCTGCTCTTTTGTCCTGTCCTGAAACCACTCTCCGGAATCATGTACATGTTGTAGCCAGGTTTTTGGGTGAGTAAGTTGGCTGCAGCTTGCTGCTGAACTAAACAGTATATTACCATAGTCACCTGCTCTTTCGGTGCATCGTATCTTGAATGATAGTTCTGGCAGTGGTTAGTCACCTGCTCTTTCGGTGCATCGTATCTTGAATGATAGTTCTGGCTGTGGTTAATGTATGAACATGATGCGGTCTTTTTTCTTGACGATCATCTCCTTTATTAATTCATAAGGATGTTAGCATCATTTATAACTGCGTCAGGGGTGGATCCCATCCCGAGACGGGCATGGGGATCTAGTTATCCTAGCCAGTTTCATGAGCTAGCTACCTGATTACTCTCTATTACAATGATCATATATAACAGTAAGATCTAGCGGGTGGCACTAGCTACTGAAGAAGAATTAGCATTGACTAGGGCTGTGGGCGGAGTTGTATGGGTTGGAGACGAATATATAGACATACCTCTCGGGTCTTCTTTGTGGTTCCGCTTCTATTCTTTCCCTAATCTTTACCTATAATATCTATATATAATAATAAAGCAAATCGGGTTTCTTTCGTCCGTCATGGCATTTTTCTGAAAAGTCCCTTTCTTTTCTTGAAATCAACCCGCCGTCCGGATTTAAGTCACACCCGAACCGTTATTTTACATTTTTCGAAACACCCCCTGATGTTTTAGGTAATTCATCCGCGGATCATATTTAAGTCAAACAAATGCTTTTTAAAATCATTCATATCTTTTAAACCGTAACTCCGATTTGAACATGTTATATATGAAATTGATTAGAAAAATATGTAGAAATATGAATATGAGATTATTTTTACCTGTTAAGTATTTTTAAATATTATTTTGAAATATATTTGAGTCAAACCAAATGATTTTCTAAATTATCTGTATCTTTTAAACCGTAACTTCGATTTTAACATTAACATATTATATATGAAATTTTATTAGAAAAATGTGTGGAATCTAAATATGATGTTAATTTTACATGGAAGCTAACTTATAATTCGTTTTTTTATACCGGCGGCGATCCGGATTGCAAATAAACACCCACTATAACCATATACGGAAAAGAAAACATCGATAATTACACATGCATACCTCTGAAAAATGTCGCATGGGAAAACAACAGATTTCTCATCGCGAGAGTGAGAGAAAGCGAGAGAGAGAGAGAGAGAGAGAGAGAGAGAGAGGGAGGAGAGAGGGAGAGAGAGACGCCTTAGGATTAACCATATTTAACACACCTTTTTTTGTTGTTTTGTGTGAACACCTAGGCCATCGCCGGCGAGGGTGAGAAGGAGGATAAGCGGCAACACAAATATGATGCCTCGCAAAAATAAAGGACATTGACCTATTGTGGTCTTGAGTGATGGTTGTTGAGTTAAGAGCATGTGTTATGTTTTCTCTCCTCTTGCAACGCACGGGCTCTTTTGCTAGTAATAATAAATCACAGATTGAGTTTGTCGGGTTCACCGTCGTGACATTTTTTAAAAAAGGTCCCTGCTATTTTAGGTACTCAACCCGCAGTCCTTTCTTTAGTAGACTAGTATAATGCCCGTGCGTTGCCACGGGCTTTTGAAATATTTTGCTGAAGTTATATAAACATAACGCAAGTTAAATTTCACATGTAGAGAAAAGATAGCGTGGGCATAATTGTGTAATAATTGAAGTCCACTTCACTTGCAATGTAAATTGATTAAAAAACAATTTGACGATGTATGCATATAGAGCGATTATCTAACTAAAAATATGTTACACTTAAGAAATTATCTCACAATCAAGAATGTTGTCTATCCAGTTTTTTTAGCTTACCTGCCTAGCCTTATTCTGACCTCAGCCACTCTCTCACCACAACCAGCCCTCTCACTCTTTCACCCCACGCACCCCTCACTCTATGTGTTCCTGTGCCGACAAAGCTGACAATATGTAGACGATGAAAATGACTGTCATGAACTACATTATGTTGGGGAACATAGTAATTTCAAAAAAATTCCTACGCACACGCAAGATCATGGTGATGCATAGCAACGAGAGGGGGAGTGTATCTTCATACCCTTGAAGATCGCTAAGCGGAAGCGTTTATCAACGCGGTTGATGTAGTCGTACGTCTTCACGATCCGACCGATCCAAGTACCGAACGCACGGCACCTCCGAGTTCTGCACACATTCAGCTCGATGACGTCCTCGCCTTCTCGATCCAGCAAGACGGGCGAAGTAGTAGATGAGTTTCGGCAGCACGACGGCGTGGTGACGGTGTTGGTGAAGAACAATCTCCGCCGGGCTTCGCCTAAGCACTATGGAGACTATGACGGAGGATAAACTAGAGGGGACCGTGTTGCCGGCACACGACTTGGTGTTTCTTAATGTGTCTTGGGTGCTAGCCCTACCCCTCTATTTATATGTTGAGCCCTGGGGTCGAAACTTGGAGTAAAAGCCTCCTCAAAGTCGGTTTTGCCCGAAAGGCAAGAGTCCTTCTCGGACTCCAGGGCTAGACGCCAGGGTTCCCGGCGTCTACCCCCAAGACGCCAGGGTTCCTGGCGTCTAGCCTCTGGTCTCCGCAAAACTGCCTTTTGCACTTTCCAAAAGCCTCGTGGGCTTTCCCCTTTGGCCCAAATAACGTGTTCTCGTACCCAAACATTTCGGGAAACATCCGGAACCCCTTCTGGTGAATTCCGGAACCCTTCCGGAGACCAAACACTATTATCCCATATATCAAACTTTATCTCCGGACCATTCCGGAGTTCCTCGTCATGTCCGTGATCTCATCCGGGACTCCGAACAACATTCGGTCACCAACATACATAACTCATATAATACTATATCGTCAACGAACGTTAAGCGTGCGGACCCTACGGGTTCGAGAACTATGTAGACATGACCGAGACACCTCTCTGGTCAATAACCAATAGCGGGACCTGGATGCCCATATTGGCTCCTACATATTATACGAAGATCTTTATCGGTCAGACCGCATAACAACATACGTTGTTCCCTTTGTCATCGGTATGTTACTTGCCCGAGATTCGATCGTCGGTATCTCAATACCTAGTTCAATCTCGTTACCGGCAAGTCTCTTTACTCGTACTGTAATACATCATCCCGCAACCAACTTATTAGTTGCAATGCTTGCAAGGCTTAAGTGATGTGCATTACCGAGAGGGCCCAGAGATACCTCTCCGACAATCGGAGTGACAAATCCTAATATCGAAATACGCCAACCCAACAAGTACCTTTGGAGACACCTGAAATGCTCCTTTATAATCACCCAGTTACGTTGTGACGTTTGGTAGCACACAAAGTGTTCCTCCGGTAAACGGGAGTTGCATAATCTCATAGTCATAGGAACATGTATAAGTCATGAAGAAAGCAATAGCTACATACTAAACGATCGTGTGCTAAGCTAACGGAATGGGTCAAGTCAATCACATCATTTTCCTAATGATGTGATCCCGTTAATCAAATGACAACCCATGTCTATGGCTAGGAAACATAACCATCTTTGATCAACGAGCTAGTCAAGTAGAGGCATACTAGTGACACTATGTTTGTCTATGTATTCACACATGTATTATGTTTTCGGTTAATACAATTCTAGCATGAATAATAAACATTTATCATGAAATAAGGAAATAAATAATAACTTTATTATTGCCTCCAGGGCATATTTCCTTCACATTATTCCTCATCTCTTCACCCAAATAGATCTTTCTAACATAGTTCCACCAATTTCTTCCATTTTCCGTGATTGTTCGAGATGGATGGTGCAAACGAAATGCTGTAACATGATGTGTCGGCTATCCCTCTAAACACCACCACCATCTCCGCCACCTGAGATATCCTGTACCCCGCCTTCAAATCCGTTAATCCCCTGCCCCTTCTCATCCAACGATGACCCGCCTCTAATTCTTCGTCTTCCTCCCGTAGCCGCATTTTGGTGCCCACGACCTCCCTCACCCCGCACTCGAGACCGCTAACCCCTTGCCTCTCCTCCGCCGCCAACACCCGCTGCTGCTACTACTCTTCTTCTTCCCTCTGCATACCTTTTTCTCTGTCCAGTCTATTGACCCGCCCACCTCTACATACGAAACCACTTGCCACCACCATCAACAGTCAGCAAATGTTGTCACGCACTACCTCCCTCTACCTGACTTGCCGCCCAACCCTCTAAATAGTGCCACAATCTCTAGCGCTCACGACCTTCCGCACCACAATAATCAATGGTTGGCCATATATGAAGAAAAATGAAGGATCAAGACGGTTCTCTGAAGAAGTCATACCATCTCTTGTCACACATCATGTTCATAGATCCTAGGCATACACTCTTCTCTCAACTTCATTATCATCTTTTTGGACTACAAAATCTAACACTCATGTTCTGAATAATCAGTAGAATAAATTAATTTCAAGACATGTCATGGATGAATTATTTGGGTGCCATACTTAAAAATAATAACCATTTATGACTGGGAGATATTTGGTAGGTTACACCGAATGCCATGTAGAAGCGATGCCCAATTTGATTGGATGCATCGTCTTTTGAGTCCGATAAATATCATTGGCATGCAAACTTGAGATACTTTGCCATCACCTGCGTTAAGTATGGCGCCTCTCCGCCGCAAGAAAGAGGTGGGCTTCAGAATCAGATCAATAAAAATAAGTGGGATCCGGGATTTCTGGATTCAATGTATGCACGTGCGTTGCTACGGGCCTTTTAACTTCTTTTTTTCTGATGACTTTTTGTATTGTTGTATAAGACTTGGTGACTTTTTTACCCCTTCCAACGACGTCGTTGGGACCCTTCTTGATGGATTCATTTGAACTTCGACATAATTCATCTCCATCGCTATCGTAATCTACAAAAAAGAATATATATATATATATATATATATATATATATAGAGAGAGAGAGAGAGAGAGAGAGAGAAATACACCTTTTGTATTATTGTGTGTAGTTTATATACAAAGAAGAACCATAATTTGTATACATCTCTTCTGATGTTGTAAAGTTTGATGAGTTTTCAGTCTGGTCAATCATAATTACGTCAGTGACTTTGTCGATCAACAGTAGCATCATCCGCATCCATTGACTTTTATCTCTGATGTACAAAAGTGAACATATACATATCTTAAAAAAGCTCATATATAATACTCCCTCCATCCCAAAATTCTTGATACATCCATATCTAGACAAATCTAAGACAAGAATTTTGGGATGGAGGGAGTATATATTTATTTGGTCAGCTGCTACATGCAAGCAGGTGACCGCTTTTAGTAGGGTGAGTCGCATCCCAATTTTAGTAACACGTAGACTCATATGTAAATCACTTGTTAGTAATTATTCTCAAGAAATAACTTGTTAGGGTTTGTGATATTTTTTACTCTATAAAGAAGTATGTGACATTTCTCTCATAGCAAACAATCGTTTTTTCCAAAAAAAAGTAAACACCTTTTATTCTTATCTTAAAAATGCAACTCACCATCTTACTCTCTCACCACATGACATAGTGCTAACACTCACATCTCATCTCCCGGCTTGCTATCCCCGCCGCGGCTTCTTACAGCACCCCCCCCCTCTACACCACGACATTCAGCCCACACCTTACTCTCACAGTCATCTCCCCCCCCCCCCCCCCCGCCCCCGCCCCCTTTGACAACATTGCCCGCCCCCCTTCTCTTTCCCTCCACGGCGTCCCAAGCCAATTCCTGGTGCCAAGGTGTGCACACCATCGTGGTCGAGGGCGACCACCATGACGATGCAACCTGCTGCTCACCGTAGCTCCGCACCTTCTTGAAGTACAGCGGCCACAATCATGTCCCAAGCTTATGTGTCCATCCTTTTATCTAGAGTATATTATCACTGCTGAAATCATAATTCAGGATATGGTACAAACTTCAGTATCAATACATCATAATAAACCAAATGCATCGGGGATCTGGGTGTACTATCCTAACAGAGGCATTGTTTCGCTACGAAGCCTGAATATTTTCTCTACCACATTCGATTTTGCTGCAACGCATAACCGATTTTGTTACCTTGAAAATTCAGTATTGTACAAGCTATCTGCCACCGGTGAACTCAAAGTGGATGCTTAAAAAAGGGCTCTGATAACTTCCACATTATAAGAAATATCAGGATGGATACATTGGCAAAAGCATGTGCAGATTTGCAGGTTATATCTTCTATGTGCAAAACAATAGATAGACAACACAATTAAGCAAACAATTAATTAACAATTTGAACTATTTTTATGGATAGTTTAAGAAGGTTACCTTCAGCTCAGATAAACCAAAATATATGGACAAAGGTAATAATCCAAGGAGTAGTGGAGCAAGGAGATCTGAGAACATCCATACAATATTTTCTCAATCAATCGATCAGCTCAATTTGTCCACACTCATGGAATAATTCCTCTCATTCAATGGTATATACAGTCCATTGGAAACTTCAAGCAAATGACCATGCTCCATACAACTCAAGATTTAGCCTTTTTGATTTCTCGGGCAACCACCAACATATAATTTTTGCCTTCCAAAGTGAATATATATAATGGAACCGCTGAAAAAATATGAAAGAAATAGATTGTAACACACGGATGAATGCAACAAAAAATCTATTGTGTAGGATTTAGAGGACCATTTACGAATAATAATAGAGGAATGGCTGATTGTAAAAGAGCTATGAAGGAAACATCACAAGCACCATACTGAATAATTCCACTCACGAGCTTTTCCTCGCAGAATCACAACTTCATAAGACATCCTTAAAAATCAGCCATCAGTAAATAGCTTGTTGAATCCAGACATGGTATGCAAACATTTCACTACATCTGGTCCCATATTCTGTATAGAAATCAAGTAGACATGGAAGTATACTCATATATCGCTGAATCTTGTAAAACATTTAAAAGGTAATCAGACACATTTTAACAACACTCTCTCGGCTCTTAAATAAGTGATATTTTTACTTGCCGAGTTTGCAAGGTACAAATTAAATCATAAATTATAGTAAAAACATAATCCACAGGTTTGATAATAACTAATCGATGAGCAGAACTTGTTTAACACATGAATAATCCATGACTATAAAAGAAGCTCATTGTACTCGGCCACTCGTCTATTGTGTGCACTGTTTTTCCGTCTTTATTGATCATAGCAAGATGATTCCTGATCAAATAGATGAATGATTTAAAGAGAGCGAATGTAAAGTGGTAGGATATTTGGCATGCATCATCGACTTGCGAAAACGAGAACAGGGAATTCACCTTGATAATTTTGGGTAAACAAATTAATCTGGCTATTGCCGTACATGGATAATTAGATTCTCTGCAGATTCACAAAACAATCATTTGTGACTGTTATGCAGTTGTGCAGATGTATGCACGCTATTCATATATAAGTGCCTACATGAAACAAGAATAAAATTAGAGTCCGTAACTAAGTTACTGAAAAAGAGCATTTGCACACAAATTGATAATATCAAGGGAAGAACAGGAAGCGAAGGGAGTCAGATGGGTTACATATCCACTGGGAGCAGTAGTAGATGCTTGGCGGCTGGTTGGATAGGATGGCGATAGTGGGGGGTGGGGGGTATGCTCCCCATCAGGTCGACAAGCCGGAGGTTGTCCCAGCAGGACCCCTTGTCGGATAGCGCCTGGGTGAACCTGTTGCCGGCTATGCTCAGGTACTGGACAGACAGTAGCGCCAATAGGAACGGCCCGACAAAGGGGTTCCGTGACACGTCCATATGCTCCAGCAGGTAGAAGGAGAGCCGGTGAACTTGTTCTGGCTCAGCACCACCGACGCCACTTTCCTCCCAAGACGCCCGAGCTATGATGTCATTACTCCTATCGTCTCTTACATAATTAACGTGTTTCCTATGCAATCATGGTACCGAGACACACATGAGTAATCTGCATGTATAGTTTTCTAATAATTAATCGTACATTCTGATTTCCAACTAATCCAATGTGCTAGTGCATCAGGCTCAACCAACCTTAATGCTAGGTTGAGCGGCATTCTAATTTCTAACTAATCTGATGGAATCCTCCTATGACGCATCCTCTCTGCTTCCCACCTTCCAGCGGCTCGATGATGGTGATGAAGGACTATAGATAAAAATTTAACGACCCTTACTCTGTACACATTTGAATCTATTTTCAGATGAAAAACACTGAACTATGATAAAATAAACAATAATCAACGACCCTGGCTGGGGAATAATATCGGTCCTTCCTTGTACTAAACAAGGTATTGAGGGAAAATAAATCTAAGAACAGAATGTACAGATTGGCAGAAGCTAAAAATCGAATGCTCTATTAGCAAGTCTAAATAATTTTGAGAAGTATTACCAAAGAGATGACTCTCCAGGCTGCCAAAGGGCATGTACTCGTACAACAGCAGCCGCTTGTCCCCTGCGCGCAGAAGCCGATCAGGCTGACGAAGTTAGGGTGGCTGAGCACCGCCAGTATCAGCACCTCCACCAGGAACTCCTTCCTCCCCTGCACGCTCTCTCGGGCCTGCTGCTTCACCGCCACCCAGTGGTCTGCCCCCCCTATCGATCGAGCAAACATGGAGTAGGCCGTAGATAATTACCGATATGATTCAGGTACAGAAGTATTTGGCCCCCCCTAACTCAACGTGATTTATGAAGAAAGGAAAAAGGGCCAATGTAAAAGCCCACTAGCGATCGTTTACAAGCCCATGACAAGGGAGTGAATTGCAAAAAACCACCACATTTGAAGTTGAAGCATCAATTTGCCACCACATTTCTAGCGCGTCCCAAAAATCCACCACTTTTCTTGTAAATTTTCTCAATAAAAACAAATGACCGGTTTGCCGCAGTTAACACGATTTCTGACAGGGCTAGCCCACCCGTCAGGTGCCACGTGGGAGAGGCCAGACGGCGAGTGGTTTGACGGCCGTTAGCGCTGTCGGTACAAAACAGAGCCCCCACTCCCCGCCGCTCACACTCCACTCCACTCGCTCACTCTCTCACTCTCACTCCTCTGCTCTGTTCCCTGTTGCCGCCGCCGGAGGCACGGTTCCCTCCCCGCCGTAGAAGATGCCGTCTTGGAAGGATGGAGAGGAGAGCAGCGACGAGGAGGAGCTGGTCGGCATGGATCTCGAGCAGCACTGGGTAAGAGATCTGCTTTGCACCTAGGGTTAGGGTTAGTGTTCAAGTGTTCTTTGATTTGAGACCATGTTTGGAGCAGTTGCTATTTTTTTTGCAGTTCACTAGTGTGCTACAATGCAGGCGAACCCTGGCACCACTATAGATGCATCCTTCTGTGGTAGAGCTGCAGATGCAAGCATCACATGTAGACTGCACTTGGCCCCATGCATGAAATATGTTGCATTTGAAGGAAAGGACACTGGGAGGAGGTTCTATGGATGTGTTGTTCCTCAGGTCAGTGGTATCCAACTAGGGTTTGTGTTGGTGGTAGTTAGTTTGCAGATGTTTTGGATTGCTGGCTGTCAGTAAATTCAGTTAATTTGGATTGTCTGTAGTTGCAAGAATCAAATTATGTCAGTAAATTCACTTAATGAAACATGATTTGTACTGTCTGTAGATGGAAGCATTAATTTATGTCAGTAAATTAAGTAAATGAAACATATTTTGTACTGTGGTAGAGTTGCAGATGCAAGCAAGCATCAATTTCTGTCAGTAATTTGAGGGGATTATCACTATTCAATTTATTTGGATTGTGATACTGACTGAACTAATGTAGTTTGTTCCAGGTTCAGTTGATGAAACATGTTTTTAACAGTGATTTTGCCAGCATCAGTTTCTGTCAGTAATTTAAGTAAATGAAACATGTTTTTGACAGTGATTTTTCAATTCAGTTAATGGTAGTATTGCTCTTGTCATATAAGCTTAGCTTGAACTGAATGTCTGCTGTATCTGCAAGTATGACTGAATCACTGGATATCTCATCTATTTTCTTGTTCAAGTTAGCATATTTATTTTCTAATACTTGATGCAGGATGGTATTGATTGTGGAGTTCCTCAGTGGGTTGATGCCCCATGGCCTTCTGTTCTGCAAAGATGTTTGGTGAAGATATGGGAGATGTTTCATGAGGAGAACCATGGTAGAATGATTGACCATGAGAAGTATAAGAAAGAGTTGGACAAGGTGAACAAGCAGTTGGATACACTTGGGGATCAGTACAGTCAGCTGGTTGAGGATGTCACCAAGATGTTTGATTGGGCAGATCAGAACAACAGGGTCATGAGTGATGAAGAGTTCAAGCAGAAGCAGATGGATGTGGACAAGGACATGGAGAAGCTAGCTATCAGCAAGGAGAAGGAGAGTGCTGACTTTGGCAAGATGAAGGAGATGGAGAAGCTGGCTCAGGAGCTCAAGGAGATGTAGTGCATTTATAGATCTCAGGGAGAGATCATTAGGAACACCAGGAAGGAGAGGGATGAGATGAAGAAAGAGAGGGACTGGCTGATAGAGGAGAAGAAGAAGCTGGAGTTTCTGGTGGGTGATCTTATGAAAGCTGGTCATGGCAACAAGGACAAGCTTGCCAAGATCAAGTCAATCCTTGATGAGTGAACAATGATGTTCATCACGTCAGTTATGTTAAGCTAATATGTGGCCTTGGAACAATATAGCTGGCCTTGGGGTTGTATATTTTGGGAATCCCTAGTTATGTAATGATTGTAATGATTATCTGCAAAACTACCTCCAGTTAAGTTATGTAATGTATGTAATGACTAGCTGCAAAACTACCCCAGTTATGTAATGTTGTTAGCTTTCTATAGTAAGAGCTATGCTATTATGAATCTGTAATTATTAATCTGCTTCTTTGGACTAAATGGTGAATGGTCAAGACCAACTGGGCATGGCCAGATTGGGCAAATGCTTATAGAAGGTAAATTGTTGATCACATATACCAAAAAGAAAAAATATGCAACCACCTAAACCTTTAAGTTAGTCTTTAGGGTGGATCGGGCTCGACAAAACCGACCACTCATTTAGTCTTTAGGGTGGATCGTGCTCGACAAAACCAACCACTCATTTAGTCTTTAGGGTGGCTCGAGCTCGACAAAACCACCCAAGCCACCATTTAGGCTTAGGGTGGCTTGGGCTTGACAAAGCCACCTAAAACTATCATTTAGGCTTTAAGGTGGCTTGGGCTCGACAAAGGCACCTAATGTTGGGGAACGTAGTAATTTTAAAAAAATTCCTACGCATACGCAAGATCATGGTGATGCATAGCAAAGAGAGGGGAGAGTGTGTCCATGTACCCTCGTAGACCGAAAGCGGAAGCGCTAGCACAACGCGGTTGATGTAGTCGTACGTCTTCACGATCCGACCGATCCAAGTACCAAACGTACGGCACCTCCGAGTTCAGCACACATTTAGCTCGATGACGTCCCTCGAACTCCGATCCAGCCGAGCTTTGAGGGAGAGTTTCGTCAGCACGACGACGTGGTGACGATGATGATGTTCTACCGACGCAGGGCTTCGCCTAAGCACCGCTACGATATTATCGAGGTGGATTATGGTGGAGGGGGGCACCGCACACGGCTAAGAGATCCAAGGGATCAGTTGTTGTGTCTAGAGGTGCCCCCCTGCCCCGTATATAAAGGAGCAAGGGGGAGGCGGCCGGCCTATGTCACAACCGGTTTTTCAATAATATAATTATTGAGAGACCAATCCCTTTTACGGACCAGTAAGGAAGAATTCCTTCTCACTGGTAGACAATATCATGGTCACAGAAGAAAAATACCAGGAGTACTGAATATAATACAAAGTTGAGCGGAAACTGCCCAACAATTTTTTACATGCACGCCGATGAAACCAGACGGCGGATAGGGTGGCATAACTACTAACTCATGATAATAACGGTGGTGGAAATATCACTGCGAAGCGAGTGATATGACTCCTGAAGACTACGGCTCTTCGAGCGTCGGAGTGAGGCTCGAGGAGACTTATTGCGGGTGGCGGAAGCGTATATAATACAAGTGACCAATATCCGGGATCGCGCAGGACTGACTGGGACTCCTCTAGGCGTCGGACGCGCTATCAAACTCTTCATCCAAGAGATCACCTTCGTCAACATCTGGCCAAATCAACAAGCCAGGTGAGTACTATGAAAGTACTCGCAAGACAGTTCGGACATAAGATATAACAAATGTAAACATGAGGCATATGAACAAGTTAACCAGTGCGTTCAGACATAGAGATAATAAATACTGGGTGCCAAGCGAGTGTCTGAATGACTCCTCGAGAGGAAACTGCAAGAATAATAATGCTGGTGCCAAACGAGTGTCTGAATGACTCCTCGAGAGGAAACTGCAAGAATAATAATGCTGGTGCCAAACGAGTGTCTGAATGACTCCTCGAAAGGAAACTGCAAGAATAATAATGCTGGTGCCAAACGAGTGTCTGAATGACTCCTCGAGGGGAAACTGCAGAATAGTAATACTGGTGCCAAACGAGTGTCCGAATGACTCCTCGAGAGGAAACTGCAAGAATAATAATGCTGGTGCCAAACGAGTGTCTGAATGACTCCTCGAGAGGAAACTGCAAGAATAATAATGCTGGTGCCAAACGAGTGTCTGAATGACTCCTCGAGAGGAAACTGCAAGAATAATAATGCTGGTGCCAACGAGTGTCTGAATGACTCCTCGAGGGGAAACTGCAGAATAGTAATACTGGTGCCAAACGAGTGTCTGAATGACTCCTCGAGAGGAAACTGCAAGAATAATAATGCTGGTGCCAAACGAGTGTCTGAATGACTCCTCGAGGGGAAACTGCAGAATAGTAATACTGGTGCCAAACGAGTGTCTGAATGACTCCTCGAGAGGAAACTGCAGAATAATAATGCCACAGTCGGGCGTCGGGGCGACACCACAAAAAGGGCTTATAATAGAAAATAAAGGCAGTGCGTGCCACAGTCGGACGTCTGAGCGACATCACATAAAGGGCTTATATTTAAAGTAAGAAACAAAGACATGCCACAGTCGGACGTCTGCGCGACGTCGCATAAAGGGCTTATAATGTAGCTCAATAATTCAGTAGCTCGAGATTATAAATTATTACAAGTACGAGACCATAATAAGGTTAGTCCATCCACAATAGTAATAACATTTAAACTGGGTTTACCACTTGAGCTTGTTCATCGGGGACAAGTTTTCCACGCGGATAGATATGGATATACTGATTTCACTACTTGATCATGGATACGATGATTTGGAAGAATTTGACTCTGCAGAGTTTGTACTTAACCATAGCCAATGGATTTCAGTAGTCACGGGGACTAGTTCCATTTACGGTGTTTTGGAAGAAACACGTCTAACCAGTACACACCCATTCAACATTCCGAAGCCAGGGATCACCCTCGGCAACGTTCAAGAAAAACCTTGAGACGGGGAGGCTACAACCTCGCGTAGCATGGGATCAAATTTCTATACGCGCGCTCCAAGGGGGTGCCCCCCCTCTCGGTCCCAACTGGAAACACCCATGCCCCCTGACCGGATGACTGGCTTTAATCCTGGGCCAAGGTACCATCATCCCGGCCTCTCTGTTTGGTGTGTACACGGAAAGAGGTTACCAACTTACTAAACCGCATCCTGACAAATGAAACATGTGGTAGCACGGAGGGGAAAAGAACGATAACGTGACTCCATCCACGTTAACGTCGGAATTCGTCGGATGACGCAAGGCTGGCATGCTACAACAATACCACCTTGCTGCCCTTCATGTCACCACATGATTAGGCCATCTCTCATCAGAGATCATCGCAACTTTGGAACATGCGGGTAGTTGCCTTACAAGCAACGAGGTATTCACCGACACTCATATGTCACGCACAAACTTTCACGCAAACATGCAAAACACCTATCATATCAAATGTTCAAACATGCTTGCCTGGTTCGGAGAAGTCGGAGTCTAGCTCGGCGAAGTTCACGGCTCCGTCACCTCTTCCGGAACCTACGGCAATAACGAAAACGGGCACTAACGTGAAAACCAACGCGTGCACAGAAACTTCTCCAAAAAATTTCCAAATAAATCCCATGAAAACTAGACAAAATTTTAAGAATGTCAGAAAAAGAATCACTCAAAAATTCCTTTTTATTAAAAATTTATAAAGGTTTCTGTCCAGGGACCCATCTGTAATGAAACAGAAAAGTCCCAGGGTTTTAACTGAGAAAACAGAAAACGGTTCGATTGGAAATGCGCAAGCTCAAGAGGGAAAACGTATTTGCCCGAAGGCGCCAACAGAAAACGCTTTGCATGGGGAAACAGAAGAGAGGCTGACGGGGGGTCCCACGTGTCAGGTTTAAAAAGCTCGCCGGCGCCCGAAGACTGCGGTGGACGCCAGCGTCGAACCACGGCGAGTTAGGAGGATCGGAGGGTACCAAGAGCTTCAGCGTGTCCTTCCGCGTCGGTGGGTGGTGGACTCGACCGACGGAGAGCACCACGTCGACGTCGACACTTTCTCCGGCGGACGGCGGCTCGGGTGGTGGTGGAGAACTCCGGTGGAGGGCTGCAAACTTCGAATTGAAGCGCGGGTCAGAAGGAGGGATGCATAGTGAAGCTACTGGCAAGAGAAGGGAGGCAGAGGCGCATGCACGGGAGCGAATCGAGCTGGATCCCGTGGCGGGTCGCGGCGGCCGGAGTCGAGGAAGGAGACCTCCTTGGGGCTCTTCCAGTGGCTAGGCGTGCTCTAGGTGGAGTGCAGGGATGGTGTGGGTTCGAGTTGAAGCTCGGGGCCTCTATTTATAGGCGGATCGACGGGGTGGCCGTGCACGGAGAATCTCCGGCGAGCGATTACGGCGATGCAGTGGATTGGCAGGAGGTTTGAGTGGCCAGGCAGCATCAGTGGAAGTTACTGGTGTCATTCCCCCGCTAATCTCGGTCGGTCTTGGCGTAACGGCGCCGGTCCACGGTGGGGTGGCCGCACGGGCACGCCGGCGGCAGAGAGCGCGCTCCGCGCCCTGCGGTTCACGACGAGAGTGGCAGCGCGTTCGGGGGAGTGGAAGGCCACGCGGCGAGCTCCGGTGGCTTGGGCGGCGCTGGGTGGCGCCGTCAGCGCCGCGCCTCTCTCTGGCAACCGCAAAGCCGCCGTTGGCGTCGGTCACGGGGCGGCGCACCTTCTGCTGCTCGTCGCCGACGTCCGCAAGGTGCCAGACACTCGTGTGGTACAGAGGACAAGGGGGAGGGGACAGCGAACACGGCGACACAGTGGCACTGGCGA
The DNA here is from genome assembly GCF_002575655.3 of Aegilops tauschii subsp. strangulata. NCBI lineage: Eukaryota > Viridiplantae > Streptophyta > Magnoliopsida > Poales > Poaceae > Aegilops > Aegilops tauschii. Next base: position 26,584,547 of record NC_053037.3, on the reverse strand, counting down.
GATCGACGTCGGCTTCTGAAGAAAACGACAGTGCACTGTAATGTTCTCTGAATTTTCTGAACCTGAATTTGACAATGCACTGCAGGTGTTCGACAGAATGATTTGGCAATGAGAAAAAAAATTTCTGGAGCTGGTACTTGGTGAGGTGACCACTCAATGTACCCAGAGGCTGCATGATTTTTCTTGGAATTTTTGGAAAAGGATTTGAATGAATTTCACCAAATTTGACAAATCTGGTCCAAACTTGCAATAAGTGTAGTTTGAAAAATTTGAACTGAAGACCAGTGGATCTTCATGGATCTTGGTTGAGGGTTCAAAGGACTAGGAATGGGAGTTGGTTTGGAGGCAAAAATCAAAGCAGAGATGGTAGCTCCTTTGTAAATCACCAATGGCTAGAATAGAAGACAGAAATTTGTTTGAATATGATTTATATGGAAAATAATCATATGGGGAGGTTCAACTTGCTGGATTTGATGCAAATCATGATCCAAGGGTGAGGGGAGGGTTAGGAGAGAGTAATTGCACTAAGGCCATGGCAAGAGGGAATTGTTGAAAGTGGCAAAGGGTTATTCCAAAAGCCATAGTGCATTTTCAAAAAGATTTTCAAAAGTCATTTTCCCCAAATGAAAAACATTTTGTCTTGAGTCCAAATAAAAGTCAAGAACCTCCAAGACCAAAGACAGATCTTGGGTGAATCCAAATAAAACTTTTGCCATAAAAAAATATTTGAGAGGGAGAGTTCTTTTGAGGAAAAAATTTAAATCACCTCCCTTAAGTCAAATAAAATCTTTTGAAAAATCCAAATAAAAATTTGGGTGTCACAACACCTACCCCCTTAGGAAAAATCTCGTCCTCGAGATTTCTGCCGATCCTCAAATAGATATGGATACTCTGCCTGGAGAAAATCTTCCCTTTCCCTTGTGGCTTCGTCCTCAGTGTGGTTGCTCCACTGAACCCTGAAAATTTTTGTTGTTTTCTGACGGGTCCTCCTTTCAGACTCTTCCAAAATCTTTACTGGCCTCTCTCTGTAGGTGAGGTCTGGTTGCACATCAATGCTCTCATGGGATACCTGCTTCTCTGGGTTACTCACACATTTTCTCAATTGTGAGACGTGGAATACGTCATGGACGTCTGACAGCTCCTTGGGCAAGTCTAGTTGGTAGGCTACCGTGCCTCTTCGTGCCTTTATACAAAATGGTCCAATAAATCTCGAGGCTAGCTTCCCTTTAATTTTGAACCGTTGCAGACCCCTCATAGGAGATACTCGGAGGTATACAGAATCACCGGGTTCAAAGCTGACCTCACGATGTTTTTGATCATAGTAGCTCTTTTGTCGGCTCTGTGCTGTCTTGAGTCTGTCCCTGATCTGTTTAACTTTCTCCTCGGCCTCTTTAAGCATGTCTGGGCCGAAGATACGGCTGTCACCTGTTTCTGACCAATTTAGTGGGGTACGACACCTCCGTCCGTACAATGCTTCAAAGGGTGCCATTTGCAAGCTGGCTTGGTAACTGTTGTTGTAAGCAAATTTGGCATACGGCAAACTCTCTTCCCAACTGGACCCATAGGTGAGCACACAGGCTCTTAGCATATCCTCTAGGATTTGGTTTACACGTTCCGTTTGTCCATCAGTCTGAGGGTGGTATGCTGTGCTGAAAGCTAGTTGCGTGCCCAGAGCTTGTTGTAGGTGATCCCAAAATTTGGAGACAAATTGTGTGCCTCGGTCGGATATTATAGTCTTTGGGACTCCATGCAAACAAACTACACGGGAGAGATAAAGTTTGGCCAGTCTTTGTGTGGAGTAGGTAGTCTTCACGGGAATGAAATGAGCAACCTTGGTTAGTCGGTCTGTGATGACCCATATGGCGTCATTTCCGCGTTGTGATCGGGGTAATCCGACAATGAAGTCCATTCCTATTTCATCCCATTTCCACTCCGGTATCCTGTTTGGCTGGAGTAGCCCTGCTGGCTTTTGATGCTCGGCCTTGATGCGCTGACATGAATCGCAACAAGCAATAAATGCGGCTATATCTCTTTTCATACCGTGCCACCAAAATATTTCCTGAATGTCCTTGTACATTTTGGTTCCTCCAGGATGGATCGAGTATGGAGCGGTGTGGCTTTCAGTTAAGATTTGTTGCTTGAGTTCCTCAATGTTAGGTACGCAAAGTTTGTCTCGGTACCATAATGTTCCTTCACTGTCTGTGACGAACTCTGAAGTCTTACCAAGGTTCATTTTCTTCTTTGTACCTTCGATGCTGGGATGCCCCTGTTGAGCCTTCTTAATTTGTTCCACCAGGGTGGGTTGTATCTCCAGATTTGATACGGTGCCCTCAGAGACTAACATCATGTTGAGCCTAGCGAACTCTTGCTGAAACTCAGGCCTCAAGTTTTGCGGATCGTCATTGTCCGGGCTGGGGTTTCGACTAAGGGCATCGGCCACTACATTTGCCTTCCCTGGATGGTAGTGAATACCGACATCATAGTCCTTGACCAGTTCCAACCAGCGTCGTTGGCGTAAATTTAGCTCTGGCTGTGTGAAAATATATTTGAGGCTCTTATGGTCCGTATATATTTCACAGCGATTTCCCAACAGAAAGTGCCTCCACTCCTTGAGTGCATGTATAACTGCTGCTAGCTCCAAGTCATGTGTTGGGTAATTTTCCTCATGTTTTCGCAGCTGCCTGGAGGCATATGCGACAACTTTGCCATCCTGCATTAGTACACATCCGAGACCTTTTCGGGACGCATCGCAATATATTTCGAAACTCTTGTGTATGTCTGGTACAGTTAAGACCGGTGCGGTTGTCAGCTTCTTCTTAAGTTCTTGGAAGCTTTTCTCGCACGCTTCCGTCCATACAAACTTCTTGTCCTTCTTGAGTAACTGTGTTATAGGTTTTGCCACAGTGGAGAATCCTTCAATAAATCTTCTGTAATATCCGGCCATTCCTAGGAAACTCCGCACATCTGTAACGTTGGCGGGCGGCTTCCAGTCAAGTATGGCTTTGACCTTTTCTGGGTCTACGGCCACGCCTTCTTGGTTCAATATATGGCCTAAGAAACCAACTTGTCTTAGCAAAAATTCGCACTTGCTAAATTTGGCGTACAACTGATGTTTCCTTAGTTCTCCCAAAACAATTCTGAGGTGCTCAGCATGCTCTTCTGGTGTCCTTGAGTAAACCAGGATATCGTCAATAAATACCACAACGAATTTGTCCATGAATTTCATGAACACTTTGTTCATGAGGTGGACGAAATATGCGGGGGCGTTCGTTAGTCTAAAAGGCATCACAGTAAACTCATATAATCCGTATCTGGAAGTGAATGCTGTCTTGGGGATATCATCTGTCCGTACTTTCAATTGGTGATATCCCGATCTCAAATCAATCTTTGAGAATACCTTGGCTCGTGCGAGCTGGTCAAACAAATCATTTATCCGTGGCATCGGATATTTGTTTTTGATGGTGACCATATTGAGGGCTCGATAGTCTATACACAGTCTCAGTGTCCCATCCTTTTTCTTTGCGAACAACACAGGCGAACCCCAAGGTGAGGAGCTGCCTCGAATAAATCCTTTGTCCAATAATTCCTTTATCTGCTTCTTCAACTCCACCAATTCTGAGGGTGCCATTCTATAAGGCTTCTTATAGATGGGAGCGGTGCCAGGTGCTAGTTCGATGCTGAATTCTATCTCTCGGTCTGGTGGCATGCCTGGTAGTTCTTCAGGGAACACATCAGGAAACTCGCATACCACTGGAACTTTTCTCAGTTCAGAAATGTCCACTTTGTTCAGTTTTGGTTGCTGTGACCGTGGTCTTTCTTGAGCTGTAACCCTTATTGTCTTGCCATGATGGTGAGTGAGAATCACGGTCCGATTGAAACAGTCAATGAATCCTTTGTTGGTGGTCAACCAGTCCATTCCTAAAATGACATCCCGTCCTTTACTCTCCAACACGATGAGATTTGCTTGGAATTGTAGTCCTTCGAACTCAATGACCACTCCTCGACACTAACCCTGAGCGATTTGCTTATTCCTGGGGGACTTGATGATCATAGATTTTTCCAAGGGAAGTATCGTAAAACCATGTTGCAAAACAAAACTCTTCGAAACGAACGAATGGGAAGCTCCAGAATCAAACAAAACGGCAGGTACTGTGTTGACAGGGAACGTACCGAGCATGATGTCTGGGGCATTCTGCGCTTCTTCCCTGGTCACATGGTTCAGGTGACCCTTCCGGTGGTTGTTGTTGGGGTTGAAATTGTTGCGCCTGGGGGCTGGATTGTTTCCACCATTGTTTGGCTTGGGTGCCGGATTCCTTGGCTTTGGGCACTGTTTAGCATAGTGCCCTTCTTGACCACAAGCATAGCAGGTGACCCCTGGACGGTATGTGTACTCCTTGTCCCTGGCATGAAACTGTCCGACGGGCCTTGGATCAGTAGTCGTGGATCTCCTTGCGTCTGTCCGTGGAACCTCAGTCTTGCTTCGGTTGTTGCGAGCAAGAGTCGCCCTGTCCCTCTTTCGCTTACGGATATCTTCCAGACTACGGCGCTCATTCTCCAAGGTAATGGCCTTGTCCACCAGAGTTTTAAAATCCGGAAATGTGTGTACAATCAGTTGGCATCTTAGTGCTGGTGCCAGGCCGTCCAGGAATTTTTCCATCTTCTTGTTTTCTGTCATGTGCTCGTCGTAGGCATAACGAGATAGCTGGGTAAATTGACCATTGTATTCTGTCACTGACATGCCTCTCTGCTTCAGGTCATCAAACTCTCTCTTCTTGATTTTTATGATGCTCCTGGGGATGGGTGCCCCACGGAAGCCTTCCTTGAACTCTTCCCAGGTGATGTTGTGTTCACTGGGATGCATGTGTAGGAAGTTTTCCCACCATGCTGCAGCTGCTCCAGTAAGGTAGTGTGGTGCATAAAGCACCTTCTCATGATCTGAACACTGAGCAATAATTAGTTTCCTTTCAATGTCACGAAGCCAATCATCGGCTTCCAGCGGCCTGTCGGTGTGAGCAAAAGTTGAAGGGCGAGTCTTCTGTAACTCAGATAACTTGGAATGTGGTTGATAGGGTTCGCGGTGGTTTCCCATATTGATGACATGATTCATCATCTCTTGGTGCTGTTGCTGGCTTTGCTCGAAGAGACGGCATACTTGAGACAGGGCTGCTTCGCTGTCTTGTTGAGTGGACTGACCCTGAGTGAAATTGTTGCTAGTCTATGTCCCGTAAACCTCTTCTGGCTGATTGGGCATGGAGCGAGTCCACGGGCGAGACATTTTTCCAGTCTGGGGTATTATTTTGCAAAACCCATGAGAAAAACTGTGTAACACAAGGGAAAAATCTTGCAAAGGCAACAATTTAAAAGACCTCAAGGTTTTGAAGGAAAACGTAAGCGATTTTGCATGGAGAAGAACTGCTTAGCAAATATCTTACACGCGAAAAGCAAACACACGATACAGCACTCAGGATGCGCGTACACATTCCTGACATGTTATTTAGGCTAGCGTACTACTCCGGAAGGCAGCAAACACACCAATACAAACTAGCGTACAGATAAAACAACACATCATACAAGCAGGCATAATGCACGGCTACTCGGCGCTCTCAGTCGGAGATGGTGAAGATTTCCTTTCCCTTGCCGATGGCAAGACTCAGCGGTCCAGGAGAATCAACCTCCACCTCCTCTCTAGCTGGCTCCTGGCGCGTAACGCTGTGCTGCGGTGACGATGCGGGAGCGACGGGTGGTAGCGCAGGTGCGGCAGGCGGTGCGGCTCTGACTGGAGTAGGAGCGATGACTCAGTCGAACTCCTCAGTGGTAGGCAGACGGCGAGCAGTGGCCAAAACGGCCGGTGCATAAGAGGCTGAAGACGAGACGAATGTCAGAGGCGGTGCCGTGTTGAGAAGCTCCTTCCTGCTGGCAGGACCGCCCCGGACTAAGTCCATGCGGGCAGCCACAAGATCATCCACGAGGTTGTCGAAAGACTCCTCCAGAGCCTTGAGATACTCCACAACCATCTCGATGGCTTCATCTCGTTCTCCCCGATGGCAGGCGAATGCATAGTGACTGGTGTATGGCACATGACATGAGAGGTAGCGGTAGCGACGAGTCTTCATCGTAGGAAGGATGTCCCGAAGACGAGCTATCGCCTCACGGGCAGCCATCTGCATGGCATGCCTCTCCGTAGGCATGGCCCTTCCCACAAAATGGAAGTGGCGAGCTGCAGAACGTCCTCCCTTGAATTGCACCATAGCTTGGTGCATAGACACGTCGTCGCTGAGCTTGTGCTGGTAGAGCGTGAACTCCGGGCGAGCTGCTGGCCCGATCGCGAGCTTGGTGATGGAGACGAGGAGCTTGACAAACCCCTCGGGCACGTTCGTGAACACTCGATTCTCACAGCTGCTGCCAGCCATCTACAAAAGTAGGCAAAAATTCTGAGTAGTCATGTCATAAATTTATGATGACCAACAGAAAATAGCTACAATTGCAAAATGCTGAAAAAGCACCAAAGACGCTAATAACCAATTAGCGATCGCACCTAGTGGCTTCCTACAGTTAGCCTGGCTCTGGTACCAAGCTTGTCACGACCGGTTTTTCAATAATATAATTATTGAGAGACCAATCCCTTTTACGGACCAGTAAGGAAGAATTCCTTCTCACTGGTAGACAATATCATGGTCACAGAAGAAAAATACGAGGAGTACTGAATATAATACAAAGTTGAGTGGAAACTGCCCAACAATTTTTTACATGCACGCCGATGAAACCAGACGGCGGATAGGGTGGCATAACTACTAACTCACGATAATAACGGTGGTGGAAATATCACTGCGAAGCGAGTGATATGACTCCTGAAGACTACGGCTCTTCGAGCGTCGGAGTGAGGCTAGAGGAGACTTATTGCGGGTGGCGGAAGCGTATATAATACAAGTGACCAATATCCGGGATCGCGCAGGACTGACTGGGACTCCTCTAGGCGTCGGACGCGCTATCAAACTCTTCATCCAAGAGATCGCCTTCGTCAACATCTGGCCAAATCAACAAGCCAGGTGAGTACTATGAAAGTACTCGCAAGACAGTTCGAACATAAGATATAACAAATGTAAACATGAGGCATATGAACAAGTTAACCAGTGCGTTCAGACATAGAGATAATAAATACTGGGTGCCAAGCGAGGGTCTGAATGACTCCTCGAGCGGAAACTGCAAGAATAGTAGTACTGGTGCCACACGAGTGTCTGAATGACTCCTCGAGAGGAAACTGCAAGAATAATAATGCTGGTGCCAAACGAGTGTCTGAATGACTCCTCGAGAGGAAACTGCAAGAATAATAATGCTGGTGCCAAACGAGTGTCTGAATGACTCCTCGAGGGGAAACTGCAGAATAGTAATACTGGTGCCAAACGAGTGTCTGAATGACTCCTCGAGAGGAAACTGCAAGAATAATAATGCTGGTGCCAAACGAGTGTCTGAATGACTCCTCGAGAGGAAACTGCAAGAATAACAATGCTGGTGCCAAACGAGTGTCTGAATGACTCCTTGAGGGGAAACTGCAGAATAGTAATACTGGTGCCAAACGAGTGTCTGAATGACTCCTCGAGAGGAAACTGCAGAATAATAATGCCACAGTCGGGCGTCGTGGCGACACCACATAAAGGGCTTATAACAGAAAATAAAGGCAGTGCCTGCCACAGTCGGACGTCTGAGCGACATCACATAAAGGGCTTATATTTAAAGTAAGAAACAAAGACATGCCACAGTCGGACGTCTGCGCGACGTCACACAAAGGGCTTATAATGTAGCTCAATAATTCAGTAGCTCGAGATTATAAATTATTACAAGTACGAGACCATAATAAGGTTAGTCCATCCACAATAGTAATAACATTTAAACTAGGTTTACCACTTGAGCTTGTTCACCGGGGACAAGTTTTCCACGCGGATAGATATGGATATACTGATTTCACTACTTGATCATGGATACGATGATTTGGAAGAATTTGACTCCGCAGAGTTTGTACTTAACCACAGCCAACGGATTTCAGTAGTCACGGGGACTAGTTCCGTTTACGGTGTTTTGGAAGAAACACGTCTAACCAGTACACACCCATTCAACATTCCGAAGCCAGGGATCACCCTCGGCAACGTTCAAGAAAAACCTTGAGACGGGGAGGCTACAACCTCGCGTAGCATGGGATCAAATTTCTATATGCGCGCTCTAAGGGGGTGCCCCCCCTCTCGGTCCCAATCGGAAACACCCATGCCCCCTGACCGGATGAATGGCTTTAATCCTGGGCCAAGGTACCATCATCCCGGCCTCTCTGTTTGGTGTGTACACGGAAAGAGGTTACCAACTTACTAAACCGCATCCTGGCAAATGAAACATGTGGTAGCACGGAGGGGAAAAGAACGATAACGTGACTCCGTCCACGTTAACGTCGGAATTCGTCGGATGACGCAAGGCTGGCATGCTACAATAGTACCACCTTGCTGCCCTTCATGTCACCACATGATTAGGCCATCTCTCATCAGAGATCATCGCAACTTTGGAACATGCGGGTAGTTGCCTTACAAGCAACGAGGTATTCACCGACACTCATATGTCACGCACAAACTTTCACGCAAACATGCAAAACACCTATCATATCAAATTTTCAAACATGCTTGCCTGGTTCGGAGAAGTCGGAGTCTAGCTCGGCGAAGTTCGCGGCTCCGTCACCTCTTCCGGAACCTACAGCAATAACGAAAACGGGCACTAACGTGAAAACCAACGCGTGCACAGAAACTTCTCCAAAAAAATTCCAAATAAATCCCATAAAAAACTAGACAAAATTTTAAGAATGTCAGAAAAAGAATCACTAAAAAATTCCTTTTTATTAAAACGTTATAAAGGTTTCTGTCCAGGGACCCATCTGTAATGAAACAGAAAAGTCCCAGGGTTTTAACTGAGAAAACAGAAAACGGTTCGACTGGAAATGCGCAAGCTCAAGAGGGAAAATGTATTTGCCCAAAGGCGCCAACAGAAAACGCTTCGCGTGGGGAAACAGAAGAGAGGCCGACAGGGGGGTCCCACGTGTCAGGTTTAAAAAGCTCGCCGGCGCCCGAAGACTGCGGTGGACGCCGGCAACGAACCACGGCGAGTTAGGAGGATCAGAGGGTACCAAGAGCTTCAGCGTGTCCTTCCGCGTCGGTGGGTGGTGGACTCGACCGACGGAGAGCACCACGTCGACGGCGACACTTTCTCCGGCGGACGGCGGCTCGGGTGGTGGTGGAGAACTCCGGTGGAGGGCTGCAAACTTCGAATTGAAGCGCGGGTCAGAAGGAGGGATGCATAGTGAAGCTACTGGCAAGAGAAGGGAGGCAGAGGCGCATGCACGGGAGCGAATCGAGCTGGATCCCGTGGCGGGTCGCGGCGGCCGGAGTCGAGGAAGGAGACCTCCTCGGGGCTCTTCCAGTGGCTAGGCGTGCTCTAGGTGGAGTGCAGGGATGGTGTGGGTTCGAGTTGAAGCTCGGGGCCTCTATTTATAGGCGGATCGACGGGGTGGCCGTGAACGGAGAATCTCCGGCGAGTGATTACGGCGATGCAGTGGATTGGCAGGAGGTTTGAGTGGCCAGGCAGCATCAGTGGAAGTTACTGGTGTCATTCCCCCGCTAATCTCGGTCGGTCTTGGCGTAACGGCGCCGGTCCACGGTGGGGTGGCCGCACGGGCACGTCGGCGGCAGAGAGCGCGCTCCGTGCCCTGCGGTTCACGACGAGAGTGGCAGCGCGTTCGGGAGAGTGGAAGGCCACGCGGCGAGCTCCGGTGGCTTGGGCGGCGCTGGGTGGCGCCGTCAGCGCCGCGCCTCTCTCTGGCGACCGCAAAGCCGCCGCTGGCGTCGGTCACGGGGCGGCGCACCTTCTGCTACTCGTCGCCGACGTCCGCAAGGTGCCAGACACTCGTGCGGTGCAGAGGACAAGGGGGAGGGGACAGGGAACACGGCGACATAGTGGCACTGGCGAGATCGACGTCGGGTTCTGAAGAAAACGACAGTGCACTGTAATGTTCTCTGAATTTTCTGAACCTGAATTTGACAATGCACTGCAGGTGTTCGACATAATGATTTGGCAATGAGAAAAAAAATTCTGGAGCTGGTACTTGGTGAGGTGACCACTCAATGTACCCAGAGGCTGCATGATTTTTCCTGGAATTTTTGGAAAAGGATTTGAATGAATTTCACCAAATTTGACAAATTTGGTCCAAACTTGCCGTAAGTGTAGTTTGAAAAATTTGAACTGAAGACCAGTGGATCTTCATGGATCTTGGTTGAGGGTTCAAAGGACTAGGAAGGGGAGTTGGTTTGGAGGCAAAAATCAAAGCAGAGATGGTAGCTCCTTTGTAAATCACCAATGGCTAGAATAGAAGACAGAAATTTGTTTGAATATGATTTATATGGAAAATAATCATATGGGGAGGTTCAACTTGCTGGATTTGATGCAAATCATGATCCAAGGCTGAGGGGAGGGTTAGGAGAGAGAAATTGCACTAAGGCCATGGCAAGAGGGAATTGTTGAAAGTGGCAAAGGGTTATTCCAAAAGCCATAGTGCATTTTCAAAAAGATTTTCAAAAGTCATTTTCCCCAAATGAAAAACATTTTGTCTTAAGTCCAAATAAAAGTCAAGAACCTCCAAGACCAAAGACAGATCTTGGGTGAATCCAAATAAAACTTTTGCCATAAAAAAAATATTTGAGAGGGAGAGTTCTTTTGAGGAAAAAATTTAAATCACCTCCCTTAAGTCAAATCAAATCTTTTGAAAAATCCAAATAAAAATTTGGGTGTCACAGCCTAGGAGGAGGGCGCGCCAAGGGGGGAGTCCTGCTCCCACCGGGAGTAGGACTCCTCCTTTCCTTGTTGGAGTAGGAGAAGGGAAGGGAGAAGGAGAAGGAAGGAAGGGGGCGCCCGCCCCCCTCCCTAGTCCAATTCGGACTAGTCCATGGGGAGGGGTGCGGCCACCCTTTGGGGCCTTTCTCTCCTTTCCCGTATGGCCCATTAAGGCCCAATACGAATTCCCGTAACTATCCGGTACTCCGAAAAATACCCGAATCACTCGGAACCTTTCCAATGTCCGAATATAGTCGTCCAATATATCGATCTTTACATCTCGACCATTTCGAGACTCCTCGTCATGTCCCTGATCTCATCCGGGACTCCGAACTCCTTCGGTACATCAAAACACATATACTCATAATATAACCGTCATCTAACTTTAAGCGTGCGGACCCTACGGGTTCGAGAACTATGTAGACATGACCGAGACACTTCTCCGGTCAATAACCAATAGCGGAACCTGGATGCTCATATTGGCTCCCACATATTCTACGAAGATCTTTATCGGTCAAACCGCATAACAACATACGTTGTTCCCTTTGTCATCGGTATGTTACTTGCCCGAGATTCGATCGTCGGTATCTCAATACCTAGTTCAATCTCGTTACCGGCAAGTCGCTTTACTTGTTCCGTAATACATCATCCCGCAACTAACTCATTAGTTACAATGCTTGCAAGGCTTATAGTGATGTGCATTACCGAGTGGGCCCAGAGATACCTCTCTGACAATCGGAGTGACAAATCCTAATCTCGAAATACGCCAACCCAACAAGTACCTTCGGAGACACCTGTAGAGCACCTTTATAATCACCCAGTTACGTTGTGACGTTTGGTAGCACACAAAGTGTTCCTCCGGTAAACGGGAGTTGCATAATCTCATAGTCATAGGAACATGTATAAGTCATGAAGAAAGCAATAGCAACATACTAAACGATCAAGTGCTAAGCTAACGGAATGGGTCAAGTCAATCACATCATTCTCCTAATGATGTGATCCCGTTAATCAAATGACAACTCATGTCCATGGCTAGGAAACTCAACCATCTTCGATTAACGAGCTAGTCAAGTAGAGGCATACTAGTGACACTATGTTTGTCTATGTATTCACACATGTATTATGTTTCCAGTTAATACAAGTCTAGCATGAATAATAAACATTTACCATGAAATAAGGAAATAAATAATAACTTTATTATTGCCTCTAGGGCATATTTCCTTCAGTCTCCCACTTGCACTAGAGTCAATAATCTAGCTCACATCGCCATGTGATTTAACAACAATAGTTCACATCACCATGTGATTAACACCCATAGTTCACATTGCTATGTGACTAACACTCAAAGGGTTTACTAGAGTCGGTAATCTAGTTCACATCGTTTATGTGATTTAACACCCAAAGCGTTCTAAGGTGTGATCATGTTTTGCTTGTGAGAGAAGTTTAGTCAATGGGTCTGCCAAATTCAGATCTGTATGTATTTTGCAAATTTCTATGTGAACAATGCTCTGCACGGCGCTACTCTAGCTAATTGCTCCCACTTTTAATATGTATCTATATCGAGACTTAGAGTCATCCAGGTCGATGTCAAATCTTGCATCGACGTAACTCTTTACGACGGACCTTTTGTCACCTCCATAATCGAGAAACATATCCTTATACCGCTAAGGAAAATTTTGACCGTTGTCCAGTGATCTACTCCTAGATCACTATTGTACTCCCTTGCCAACATCAGTGTAGGGTATACAATAGATCTGGTACACAGCATGGCATACTTTATAGAACCAATGGCTAAGGCATAGGGAATGAATTTCATTCTCTTTCTATCTTCTGCGTGGTCGGGCTTTGAGTCTTACTCAATTTCACACCTTGTAACACAGGCAAGAACTCTTTCTTTGACTGTTCCATTTTGAACTATTTCAAAATCTTGTCAAGGTATGTACTCATTGAAAAAACTTATCAAGCGTCTTGATCTATCTCTATAGATCTTGGTGCTCAATATGTAAGCAGCTTCACCGAGGTCTTTCTTCGAAAAACTCCTTTCAAACACTCCTTTATGCTTTGCAGAATAATTCTACATTATTTCCGATCAACAATATGTCATTCACATATATTTATCAGAAATGTTGTAGTGCTCCCACTCACTTTCTTGTTATACAGGCTTCACCGCAAGTCTGTATTAAAACTATATGCTTTGATCAACTTATCAAAGTGTATATTCCAACTCCGAGATGCTTGCACCAGTCCATAGATGGATCGCTGGAGCTTGCATATTTTGTTAGCACCTTTAGGATTGACAAAACCTTCTGGTTGTATCATATACAACTCTTCTTTAATAAATCCATTAAGGAATGCAGTTTTGTTTATCCATTTGCCAGATTTCATAAAATGCGGCAATTGTTAACATGATTCGGACAGACTTAAGCATAGATACGAGTGAGAAACTCTCATCATAGTCAACACCTTGAACTTGTCGAAAACCTTTTGCGACAATTCTAGCTTTGTAGATAGTAACACTACTATCAGCGTCCGTCTTCCTCTTGAAGATCCATTTAATCTCAATGGCTCGCCGATCATCGGGCAAGTCAATCAAAGTCCATACTTTGTTCTCATACATGGATCCCATCTCAGATTTCATGGCCTCAAGCCATTTTGCGGAATCTGGGCTCATCATCGCTTCCTCATAGTTCGTAGGTTCGTCATGGTCAAGTAACATGAACTCCAGAATAGGATTACCGTACCACTCTGGTGCGGAACGTACTCTGGTTGACCTACGAGGTTCGGTAGTAACTTGATCCGAAGCTTCATGATCATCATCATTAACTTCCTCACTAATTGGTGTAAGCATCACTGGAACTGATTTCTGTGATGAACTACTTTCCAATTCGGGAGAAGGTACAATTACCTTATCAAGTTTTACTTTCCTCCCACTCACTTCTTTCGAGAGAAACTCCTTCTCTAGAAACGATCCATTCTTAGAAACAAAGATCTTGCCTTCGGATCTGTGATAGAAGGTGTACCCAACATTTTGGGTATCCTGTGAAGACGCACTTCTCCGATTTGGGTTTGAGCTTATCAGGATGAAACTTTTTCTTATAAGCATCGCAACCCAAAACTTTAAGAAACAACAGCTTAGGTTTCTCGCCAAACCACAGTTCATACGGTGTCGTCTCCACGGATTTAGATGGTGCCCTATTTAACGTGAATGTAGCTGTCTCTAATGCATAACCCCAAAATGATAGTGGTAGATCGGTAAGAGACATCATAGATCGCACCATATCTAATAAAGTACGGTTACGACGTTCGGACACACCATTACGCTGTGGTGTTCTGGGTGGCATGAGTTTGTGAAACTATTCCACATTGTTTTAATTGAAGACCGAACTCGTAACTCAAATATTCGCCTCTACGATCAGATCGTAGAAACTTAATTTTCTTGTTACGAAGATTCTTCACTTCACTCTGAAATTTTTGAACGTTTCAAATGTTTCAGACTTGTGTTTCATCAAGTAGATATACCCATATCTGCTCAAATCATCTGTGAAGGTCAGAAAATAACGATACCCGCTGCGAGCCTCAATATTCATCGAAGCACATACATCGGTATGTATGATTTCCAACAAATCTGTTGCTCGCTCTATTATTCTGGAGAACGATGTTTTAGTCATCTTGCCCAAGAGGCATGGTTCGCAAGCATCAAGTGATTCATAATCAAGTGATTCAAAAAGCCCATCAGCATGGAGTTTCTTCATGCGCTTTACACCAATATGACCTAAACGGCAGTGCCACAAATAAGTTGCAGTATCATTATTAACTTTGCATCTTTTGGCTTCAATATTATGAATATGTTTATCACTACGATCGAGATCCAACAAACCATTTTCGTTGGTGTGTATGACCATAAAAGGTTTTATTCATGTAAACAGAACAACAATTGTTCTCTAACTTAAATGAATAACCGTAGTGCAATAAACATGATCAAATCATATTCATGCTCAACGCAAACACCAAATAACACTTATTTAGGTTCAACACTTGTCCTGAAAATATAGGGAGTGTGCGATGATGATCATATCAATCTTGGAACCACTTCCAACACACATCGTCACTTCACCCTTAACTAGTCTCTGTTCATTCTGCAACTCCCGATTCAAGTTACTAATCTTAGAAACTGAACTAGTATCAAATACTGAGGGGTTGCTATAAACACTAGTAAAGTACACATCAATAACATGTATATCAAATATACCTTTGTTTACTTTGCCATCCTTCTTATCCGCCAAATATTTGGGGTAGTTCCGCTTCCAGCGACCAGTCCCTTTGCAGTAGAAGCACTTAGTCTCAGGCTTAGGTCTAGATTTGGGCTTCTTCACTTGAGCAGCACCTTGCTTGCCGTTCTTCTTGAAGTTCCCCTTCTTCCCTTTGCCCTTTTCTTGAAACTAGTGGTCTTGTCAACCTTCAACACTTGATGCTTTTCTTGATTTCTACCTTCATCGATTTCAGCATCACGAAGAGCTTGGGAATCGTTTCCGTTATCCCTTGCATATTATAGTTCATCACGAAGTTCTACTAACTTGGTGATGGTGACTTAGAGAATTCTGTCAATCACTATTTTATCTGGAAGATTAACTCCCACTTGATTCAAGCGATTGTAGTACTCAGATAATCTGAGCACATGCTCACTTCTTGAGCTATTCTCCTCCATATTTTAGCTATAGAACTTGTTGGAGACTTCATATCTCTCAACTCGGGTATTTGCTTGAAATATTAACTTCAACTCCTGGAACATCTCATATGGTCCATGACGTTCAAAATGTCTTTGAAGTCCCGATTCTAAGCCGTTAAGCATGGTGCACTAAACTATCAAGTAGTCATCATATTGAGCTAGCCAAACGTTCATAACGTATGCATCTGCTCCTGCAATAGGTCTGTCACCTAGCGATGCATCAAGGACATAATTCTTCTGTGCAGCAATGAGGTTAATCCTCAGATCACGGACCAAGTCCGCATCATTGCTACTAACATTTTTCAACTTAGTTTTCTCTAGGAACATATCAAAATAAAACAGGGGAGCTAAACGCGAGCTATTGATCTACAACATAGATATGCAAATACTATCAAGACTAAGTTCATGATAAATTAAAGTTCAATTAATCATATTACTTAAGAACTCCCACTTAGATAGACATCCCTCTAATCATATAAGTGATCATGTGATCGAAATTAACTAAACCATGTCCGATCATCACGTGAGATGGAGTAGTTTCAATGGTGAACATCACTATGTTAATCATATCTACTATATGATTCACGCTCGACCTTTCGGTCTCAGTGTTCCGAGGCCATATCTGTTATATGCTAGGCTCGTCAAGTTTAACCTGAGTATTCCGCGTGTGCAACTGTTTTGCACCCGTTGTATTTGAACGTAGAGCCTATCACACCCGATCATCACGTGGTGTCTCAGCACGAAGAACTTTCGCAACGGTGCATACTCAGGGAGAACACTTATACCTTGATAATTTAGTGAGAGATCATCTTATAATGCTACCGTCAATCAAAGCAAGATAAGATGCATAAAAGATAAACATCACATGCAATAAAAAAATATGTGACATGATATGGCCATCATCATCTTGTGCCTTTGATCTCCATCTCCAAAGCATCGTCATGATTTCCATCGTCACCGGCATGACACTATGATCTCCATCATCTTGATCTATATCAATGTGTCGTCACATGGTCGTCTTGCCAACTATTGCTCTTGCAACTATTGCTATCGCATAGCGATAAAGTAAAGCAATTATTTAGCGCTTGCATCTTATGCAATAAAGAGACAACCATAAGGCTTCTGCCAGTTGCCGATAACTTCAACAAAACATGATCATCTCATACAACAACTTATATCTCATCACATCTTGACCATATCACATCACAACATGCCCTGCAAAAACAAGTTAGACGTCCTCTACTTTGTTGTTGCAAGTTTTACGTGGCTGCTACGGGCTTAGCAAGAACCGTTCTTACCTACGCATCAAAACCACAATGATATTTCGTCAAGTTAGTGTTGTTTTAACCTTCGCAAGGACCGGGCGTAGCCACACTCGATTCAACTAAAGTTGGAGAAACTGACACCCGCCAGCCACCTGTGTGCAAAGCACGTCGGTAGAACCAGTCTCGCGTAAGCGTACGCGTAATGTCGGTCCGGGCCGCTTCATCCAACAATACCGCCAAACCAAAGTATGACATGCTGGTAAGAAGTATGACTTGTATCGCCCACAACTCACTTGTGTTCTACTCGTGCATATAACATCTACGCATAAAACCAGGCTCGGATGCTACTGTTGGGGAACGTAGTAATTTCAAAAAAATTCCTACGCACACGCAAGATCATGGTGATGCATAGCAACGAGAGGGGAGAGTGTGTCCACGTACCCTCGTAGACCGAAAGCGGAAGCGTTAGCACAACGCGGTTGATGTAGTCGTACGTCTTCACGATCCGACCGATCCAAGTACCGAACGTACGGCACCTCCGAGTTCAGCACACGTTTAGCTCGATGATGTCCCTCGAACTCCGATCCAGCCGAGCTTTGAGGGAGAGTTCCGTCAGCACGACGGCGTGGTGACGATGATGATGTTCTACCGACGCAGGGCTTCGCCTAAGCACCGCTACGATATTATCGAGGTGGCTTATGGTGGAGGGGGGCACCGCACACGGCTAAGAGATCCAAGGGATCAGTTGTTGTGTCTAGAGGTGCCCCCCTGCCCCCGTATATAAAGGAGCAAGGGGGAGGCGGCCGGCCTAGGAGGAGGGCGCGCCAAGGGGGGAGTCCTGCTCCCACCGGGAGTAGGACTCCTCCTTTCCTTGTCGGAGTAGGAGAAGGGAAGGGAGAAGGAGAAGGAAGGAAGGGGGCACCCCCCCCCCTCCCTAGTCCAATTCGGACTAGTCCATGGGGAGGGGTGCGGCCACCCTTTGGGGCCTTTCTCTCCTTTCCCGTATGGCCCATTAAGGCCCAATACGAATTCCCGTAACTCTCCGGTACTCCGAAAAATACCCGAATCACTCGGAACCTTTCCGATGTCCGAATATAGTCGTCCAATATATCGATCTTTGCATCTCGACCATTTCGAGACTCCTCGTCATGTCCCTAATCTCATCCGGGACTCCAAACTCCTTCGGTACATCAAAACACATAAACTCATAATATAACCGTCATCTAACTTTAAGCGTGCGGACCCTACGGGTTCGAGAACTATGTAGACATGACCGAGACACTTCTCCGGTCAATAACCAATAGCGGAACCTGGATGCTCATATTGGCTCCCACATATTCAACGAAGATCTTTATCGGTCAAACCGCATAACAACATACGTTGTTCCCTTTGTCATCGGTATGTTACTTGCCCGAGATTCGATCGTCGATATCTCAATACCTAGTTCAATCTCGTTACCGGCAAGTCTCTTTACTCGTTCTGTAATACATCATCCCGCAACTAACTCATTAGTTACAATGATTGCAAGGCTTATAGTGATGTGCATTACCGAGTGGGCCCAGAGATACCTCTCCGACAATCGGAGTGACAAATCCTAATCTCGAAATACGCCAACCCAACAAGTACCTTCGGAGACACCTGTAGAGCACCTTTATAATCACCCTGTTACGTTGTGACGTTTGGTAGCACACAAAGTGTTCCTCCGGTAAACGGGAGTTGCATAATCTCATAGTCATAGGAACATGTATAAGTCATGAAGAAAGCAATAGCAACATACTAAACGATCAAGTGCTAAGCTAACGGAATGGGTCAAGTCAATCACATCATTCTCCTAATGATGTGATCCCGTTAATCAAATGACAACTCATGTCCATGGCTAGGAAACTCAACCATCTTCGATTAACGAGCTAGTCAAGTAGAGGCATACTAGTGACACTATGTTTGTCTATGTATTCACACATGTATTATGTTTCCGGTTAATACAAGTCTAGCATGAATAATAAACATTTATCATGAAATAAGGAAATAAATAATAACTTTATTATTGCCTCTAGGGCATATTTCCTTCACCTAAAACTATCATTTAGTCTTTAGGGTGGCTCGAGCTCGACAAAACCACCCAAGCCACAATTTAGGCTTTAGGGTGGCTTGGGCTCGACAAAGCCACCTAAAACTATCATTTAGGATTTAGGATGGCTTGGGCTCGACAAAACCACCAGTCCAAACTTAGCATCAAAAGCCAAAATCTTGTAGAATAGAAAAATTGTTGATGACACAAACATGTTCTTAACCATAAAAGTTCTCATCCGTAATAGTTCTCAAACTTAGCGTGCTAACACAAACAAGTTCTCAAGCTAAATACTGATTACACATACCAGTTCACAAATAGCAGTTCTTAAGGCAGGCAGTTCAAAAGACAACAGCCAAATTGTGCACTGACTAGTTGCCACTGGCATAAAAGTAACCCCTCATCCTGGTGCTCTGGAACCTCTTCCTTTTGGACCCTACTGTTGCTCCCTCTGTTGTAGTTGCAGCCCTAGGTGCCATGTAGGGCCTTCCACCTCTCCTGCTGGCTGCATTGCTTGAACCTGAAGCTCTTGTGGCAGCCTGGGAAGGAGTAGTAGAAGCATCACTGTTGATGCTTGCCCTTCTAGATCCAGCAGTTGTTCTTCTTGGCCTTGTAGAAGCAGCAGGCTGGGCAGGACCAGTAGAAGCAGCAGTTGTTTTTCTTCCCCTGGTAGATGTAGCAGGCTGGGCAGGACCAGTAGCAGTTGTTCTTATTCTCCTAGAACTTCCCCCAGCTTCATGGCAGTGAGTTCTAGTTGTCTAAGAGAGCACACACCATAGCCCAACAATGAAAACAATTAAAACAATGACAACAATGAATCAAATTGTTTGTGCCAACAATGAAAACAATTAAAACAATGACAACAATGTGCATATTCCATACCTTGTGCTTGTCCTTTCTTGCCTGAAGATGAGGCTTCAGGGGCTGAGGGCAGTAGGTGTACCTATGTTTCTGCATCTTGTAGTTGCTGCAGGTGATAGTTGCCATCCTTGATGTATCCTTCTTTGTTGGGACCTCAAATTGCCCCTTCCTCCTAGCTGTTTGCTTCCTGCCCTTCTTCTCTTTGAACACTGGTGGATCTATGTCAGCAGTTGGTGTCCTAGGCCAACAGTCAGGCCCTGGTACAGGGTAGATGATGTGCTTGTATGTTTCCTTATACAATGGTTTTTTGAAGAACTCATGCACATAGTCTTCTGGTTGTCCCTTCACTCTTGTAATGGCAGAAACTGCATGGTTACATGGCCAACCACATAGGTCCCATTTCTTGCAGTCACAGGTCCACTTATCAAGGTTCACACAGTAGGTGGACTCCCCACTAGTGACTTGTCAAATACCAGGACCTGCCATGTATGCAGTGCATTGCCTTGAGTACTTCTTTGACTCCTCCAACTTCTCCATATAAGTGGGTGTTATCTCCCACTTACTCTTCTCTGTCTTCTCTCTAACTGCTTGGTACTTAACCATCAACTTAGTTCCGAATCCATCTACACAGCTCCTTATTGACTTGTTCCTCACATCTAGTATCATCTTGTTAAATACTTCACTAAGATTGTTGACTACTAGGTCTGTCTTGCATGTGTGATCCATAGCATGCCTTGCCCAAGTCTCTTTAGGGATTTCACAAAGCCACTTCCAAGCATCTTCATCCTCCTTTTTCAGTTCATTCATTGCAACCTCAAAACCATTCTTGGTGTATGAATATGCAGCATTGTCCATATGCTTCTTCAACTCCTCACTCCTGAAGCCAGCTGACTGGAAATTTGCATAGATATGTCTAAGACAATATCTTTGAGGTGAGTGTGGGAACACAGCTTGAATTGCATTCAACAGCCCCTGCTTAAGTCATTATATAGATTATTAATCATATAACTTCATAATTGTAGGAAGTATTACAAATTATTAATTCGTTAAAAGTAAGACAAGGCCATATTTGTTGATTGGCCTCCGTTAAAAGTCTCCTGGGCGCTGGGCATTATTCCCTATGATTAGCGATGCGCTGTTGCCGTCCTGCGCCCTCGCTGCCGCCCGCCTCTGCTCTCCATTCTCATGATCTAATTCGTAAACGCAAGCTGATTCACTCGCCAATTATTCGTCCTGCAGCCAATGATCGAGCCAAGGTTAATCCAGCACACTGTCTACTAATCTATCTCAATTCCCATCTTCTATCATTAATTCGTTATACATCAGATTTCAACTTTTGGTTGTGTAATTTGTGATGCGTCGCGCTCGGGCACAGGCAATCGTTTGAAATCACGCACCTTCCAACCACGGCCAAGCAGTCTACCTCGACCTAGCGGTAGAGGGGACGAGTAGGGGCTGGGTTTGATTCTCTATGTATGTATTCTGACAGCATTGATCTTCTTTTTAGTACAACAACAAAGTTACATAATAAGGTAGTTTGTGAGGCAAAAAAAACAGACTTTAGCACCGGTCTGGCCCCCCCTATGTCTAAATCCTGGCTCCGCCCCTGCTGCCACCATCTGTGCATCGGAAGCGCCCTGCAAGAAGAAGAAGAATCACATTGTGCTGATGATATAATACATATATCATATATAGTCCAGACCAAAGAATGATCAGAAAATCAACATGGTAGTTGGATGTGTCAAACATCTGCGACAAAAGTGATTAAGAAATGTACTGTGTGAACTAAGGAAGCAGCATCGAGGACGACACACAAGGAAATATGCTTGTCACTTGTCAGTACATTCCCCTAATCTCACCAAATGCGCATACACTTTTATTGCTTTGAAGAATATAAAGATAGCAAATGAAGAAATCAGTTGCTGCCTGCCCGACTCAGGTTTGCAACATACAAATGATATACACAGACCATGAATGTATTATAACTTTAGAAGAATATACATTAATCTTTCACAAGTATAGCGAAACTTATCATGAGACGGAGAGAGTACTATAGTTTAGCACATTTTTCTATCACAAGTATAGTTGTTGAATAATGACGAGCAATCTGAAATCATCCACTTACAAAGAAAGAGGGAAGACATAACACGGGCTCGTTAGCTCACCCATACAAAGTTGAGTCAGTGATTAAGTGGATTGCCAAAAAGAATATAGGGGAGACCATCATATCCATGTGTGGTGTACTCAGCTCCACCCTTTCTCGTCACTATATTTGTTCATGTTCTCTGCTGGTTGGTTTTCTCAGAATCTGCCGGGGCAGAGGAAGCTCTGGTCAACTCCTGCTCAACAAAGAACCTTTGTGAGGCCAAACAACCAAAAATCCTTGTTCATACAAACATAAAAATGATGAACTATCCAATAATTTCTTCGTGATCATGCAATAAGCTGTGCCTTCCAAAACTTTCATATGGCTGCGGTAGATTCGGCTCACATGAAACATAAATAAAATAATATGTATATAATGATTTTACCTTATAATAGATGTTTTAGAAACTCATAATATATATTTGATAGCTCCACTCCAAAAGTATAAAATTCCTCACGTTGAATACCTATAAACAAAGGTGAAATAAGGATCTCTTTTGGACCTATCAATGAAAAGAGGAAAGGTTATGTCAGCGACCAATCGGAACCGTCGAAAGTTCAGCACATCCATCTTTTAGCAAATGTACATGCAAAGCAATTCTTTCTCCGAGTGAACTCTGAACTATTCTATGCCACATGTAAATAAATCATCAAATTACAGTAGGGAGACATGGTTTTTACATGTGTGGTTGGTGACCCTATAAGAATCAGCAGAAAGAAATCGAGTCAACAGAGATACTTTTGTAAGGGCCTGAGAGGTTATATAATGAATAGAAGATTCATGGAAAGACGTTACTTACATGATACATGTAGCTAGAGAATCACAGTGCCCTCAATTGAAGTTTTATGTTCTCCCCATTAGTGATCACACTGAATCAAAAAGCAAAATGTCAGACAAACAGATTACCTGGAGTGAAGGCATCAGGTAAACAAATTATCCGAATCAAGCTCACTAAAAACAGAATCAAAAAGCTAAATGCCAAACAGATTGAGTACTTTGCCTGGTATACATACTTGTCCCACCTTGCATCAACCCCATGCATGGCGGTGGCATCAACAGTGTCATGAGCTCCTGCTGCCCTTGCGTCGATAGAAAGGTTGTCATCGTCGGCGCCGCGCGCCTCCGAATCAAGGATCCGTTTGGCATGGAGGAGAGCGCCATCAGATTGATGCGTCCATCCCCAAACAACGAGCCAAGATAAAGAATATTATGACTGGGAGTTGTGTGTCCCCACTTTGTGTCTGCAACCACTTCCTTTCTACAGCTCCAAATCAGGGGAGCATCTCTTCGTTCCCAGCGATACGGTCTATGCAGGTGCCGCCGGCGGCGGCGACGCCCCACCACAAAAGATTGTCTTCGAGCCGCGAGTTGCCGCATCCAACCCCAAGGACCTGCAGTTGGTAGATATTTATTGGGGAAAAACGACCAATAAAGCATGACTGAAGTTTAAACTTTGCATAAATAAAAAGTAATCAATGTATCAAAGGATTTGATCTGTGGGCATTTTCCTTTTTCCCAAGTAACAACGTCAAACTTTTCAGGGGAAGGGTATATACAATAACTGAATGCTTTCCACGTGTTTTTAAATCAATGGGTCCTCCTACAAATTCTTTAAAGAGTATAACTGGAAAACCATTGCGTGGGCAGCTGCTTTTCCCTCTCCTAAAGCATCGACTCTACAAATATAACACATTTGGTCACCGGAAACTCATGAATCATAAGGTACAGGGGTGGAGCACGCGACGCAACAGAGCAGAAGAGAATGTTGTACCTGAAACTTAAAGGCCACATTAAGGTTCGTGGGATTCTTGTCTGAGTGAAACAAATTGGTCTGTACAAACTGAAATATAGCCAGCGCAGCTATATCAGAACCCATGAGGCCATGAGCACACATATAGTCAGAAGCACAGCTAAATCACGTACCTTGTGAGCATACACCATTCCCTCCAGCCACTTGGTCGGGTACCACGGGGTTCACCTTGAGACACCTCGTGGATGATCTTCATCCCTTCTACACAATTAAGCACAAAAAAAAACAAATTGAGTTCACCTTGCAAGACTATTGAGAGGGATTTAGGTCCTTATGAAGTACAGAGTATAGTACAGAAAAGGGGTTCTCCCTAAAGAAAATAATGTAGCCTCCATCCAGAAACAAATGGCGAATTAAGCACCCTCCAGTTCAGTTTCACTCTCATCTAAATTCTATTTTCATGAGAAATTAATCAATTAACTAGGGTTAGTCCAGTTCATCCAAAACAGTGGAGCTCCAAGGAAGAAAGAAGAACGGTTGATCTAAAACAGGGAAGAAACAGGGCTATCATCTTCAAGATTAGTTCTGTATCAAAGCAAGAGCTCACGATTAGTTCTGGGAATTTTGAGTGATGAAGATAAGAAATGCAGTACCGGTACTCTTGCTCCCCTTGCTCTGAGAAGGTTTGCATACCTCAAAGTGCCCAACACCTGCCGCTGGCTAAAATAGTGTGCATAAAAAGATTAAGAATATAAGCTACATTCAGATTAGGCTAGATAAGGAGCTATGCGCTTGTACACATCAAGCCTATATCGTTATTTTCATACACCAAGGCAATTCGAATGCATTAGATTAGTCCAATGTGGCTGACGAACTACTGTTAGGAAGAGAATGAACGGAGTTACAACCAGTTAGGATCTGCACAAGTAGGAAATATAGTGACCACACCTACGAAGGAGACTCAGGGAAGTAGTTACCTGCAGCTGCATGCGATGGTGAACGCTTTGTTGTGTCTCCACCATGTAGTTTCTCCGGTCCACATCCCTGTCCCCTCCGCTGCCGCCTCCACTCCTATCCCCTTCTGGAAGCCTGGATCTAAGCGCCTGGAGAGGCGGTGGCGCACGGCCGGATCACAGGATACATGGAGGGGGAGGTCACTGCTGGCAAGGCGCCGACCGATGGGAATCGTGGGGCGGAGTCATCACCGGGGTGCAGCGTCGTTGGTTGAGGCCGCATTGGGAAAGAAGAGGCACTCGAGGCCACCGCCCAGCCGAGGTAGGAGGCGCCAGACGGGAAGAGGTGCGAGGCTAGGGATTGGGGAGGGGGTAGGTCAGCGTGCGGCGTCTCCCGTCATCGGCGGCGGCTCCTCAACGGGATCGGCGGCGTCTCCCGTCATCGGCGGCGGCTCCCGTAGTAGCGCAGGGATCGACGGCGGCTTGATGTGCGAGGGCGGCGGCGAAGGATGCGAGTGCGACGGCGGCGACCAAGGGATCTCGTGCGAGTCGTTCTCGCTCGAGGGCATGTGACGTCGCTCGTACGTGCGGGTTTTTTTTTCGCGGGTTAATTTTCGTAGGTTTTTTTATCGCTGGTTAATCGTCGTAGATTTTTTCTTCGACGCTTGTCTCGGGCGCGATCGGCTGTTACGACCTGAAGAGCGCAGTGGCTAGTGGAGGACTCGTTACGTGGTTTTTTCGTCGTGGCGGGTCAGCCTGAGGTGGGAGGAGGTACCAAAATAGGTAAAAAAAACCGGGTGAGGTGGAACAAAAATAAACCTGGAACGGAACTACCAACTGAGACATTAGGAGTAGAGATTACTACTAATAATGTACGTGCAATGCACGTTTATATTAGATAGGATATTAGTTGCACGTTATATTAGGTAAGATATATCCGTTGCACGTTGGTATTTGAGAAGATATCAATTACTTTTTCGCGGGAATGGTAGGATATTAATTACATGGCAGATTTCAAGGGATAGCGTTGAGTCAAAACATGTTTATAACCAATGGAAGTGGTGAGTAATTATAGCGTTAAACGTGTTTGGTGCTCAATATTGGAGCGATTTAAATCACTAGATAGCATGATTTGACGATCGAGATGGTTTGGATCTGCTCATTTGGGTATTTTTATATTGGTATTTATATTGGTATGTAGACGTAGATGTCGAAAACGTTTTGTTTTTGCAAAAGAGACCTTGTTTTTTGATATATTCAACCCGTGGTCCTTTTTCATTGAGAAAACGTCCGGGCTCCTTCGAGCAGAGGCTGGGCGAGGCGGAGGGCAGCCAGGCGCGGGGGAGAGTGGAGAGGCCGGCGGCGGCTGTGGGGAGGCTCGCCGGGACGGCAGAAAAGTGGCGGCGCCAGTGTGTGAAGAGGCGGCCAGCCCGCACGCGAGGTCGGTCAGGAGGAGGCCTTCTGGAGAGAGCTGGGAGGAGAGCGAGCGGCGCCGTGGTGATCTCGCCGGCGAGCGACGGGAGGAGGACGGCGAGCTGAGCCGAAGGAGGGCGAGGCTTCCACGTGCAGGAGGCTCCCCAGCGGATCCGGGAGACGGCGCGAGGCATCTCCGACAGCGTGGGCCGGGCGGCCGGGGCGCCGTGCTTCGTCAGATCCGTGTTTCAGTCGTGCATTCAGTTTGTCCCTCGACGTCGACGGCTCTATGATCAGCCGTGCTCTCTTCCACGGTTGTACATGGCCCAGCTGAACTCAACCAGATTCTTCTTGTCCTGGACGCTCGCCACCTCGTGGTCATGACCAGCTTCAGCTAGCAGCAGCACGCCTTAGCTGTAAGTGTCATCCTCTTCTCTGTCAGCTCCCGAGTCGCCGAATATTCAGGATCCATTTACCCTGCAGTTGATTCATGAAGGGAGAGATAAGCAAGAATGGTCTAGGATCCCTTTACTGAATACTCCATTAGCTGATTCATGTTGCAAAAATTCACCAGCTGGAGAGTTGTGCGTGTATCTGTGTTCACAGTTTCAGTACAAGATTAATATGCTAACATATTGCACATCTTTTTAGATCCTACATGTCCAGTTTAATTAGCATGTAGTTTTCAAAAAGATCACTTTAGTGTACTGTTGATCATCATGTAGTCCTATTACTATGAAATATAGGACGATATACATGTCCCTGTTGGTTGAGAGAAAATTTGATTGTTAGGGTAGTACGATCATGTTGTAACGACTGAGAAACATTATGCAATTTTGTTCTCTTCTTTTCAGCATTTCTATCACACCTGTACCGCTGACCAGCTGTCTGACAATTGCCGCCTAACCTACACCAGCACCAAAGACGCACCCCCGCATAGGTAAGCTTCTCGCCCTCTTCATCTCTTGTATGATCTTGTCTGTTTAATCTTTGGAAAATATTTATGTCATTGATGATGCAGTTTGCTAGACAAAGTCTAAGTTTGACATTTTTATGGTCTGCTTATGCTTGTTAGACGTATCTTATCTTGATCAGTAACTGGAAAATTGGATTAAGTAGGATTCAATCTTGCAATGACAACTGGACTCTTTATTGCAGAGTGGGCATGGATGTACAAATCAGCAAGGTACTTTTGCGTTATTCTAGACAAAGTAGCCAATACTTATCTGGTGTATATGGATTTTTGGAATTTGATAAGCCAGAAGATACCACGATCCTTTGTCCATGTAAAGTATGTGTGCACACTTCTGTACTGTCAAAGGATGATGTCCATGATCATTTGATCTGTAATGGAATTTTTCAGAGTTATGACAAAAATATTTTCATGGCGAATCTTCAGATGAGCACAATAATGATCAGCAACCACAGCTTCACAATGAATAAATGCTTGCTGGCATGCGTGGATGGATTAAGGATGCCTTGAGGATATGTATGATGATGTGTCAACGAGTGAGAGTACAGATCCACCAATTCAACATGGACCAAAATTAGAAGTCAAACAATCTTATAGATTGATCAATGATTCGAAGAAGCCTTTATGGCCGGGATCTGGATTATCACAACTATCATTACTTGTGATTTTGTTTAATACAAAATCCATGAACAAATGGTCTGATAAGTCATTTGGAGATCTAATTGACACTCTACACATGGCCATTCCAAACGGAAATGAGCTGCTCCAGAATTTCTACGAGGCTAAGAAGACTTTTCAAAATTCGGCCTAGATTACTGCATATCAGTGCTGCCTTCCACATGTTTGACGGAATGCACAACCACATTGCTCACACAAAATTCGGCCATTAGGCAAACTGAGAGTTGCTTACAAGTCTCTTGCATATATGATGCTAAAGGAATTTCTTCCCACTTTGAACATTCAGCATTGCAGTCTATGCTCTCATGAAACTATTAGTGAGTTTTCTCAGAATCTATGCTTCCTCAATTTTTTTACTTCTGTAGTGTCTTCTAATTTTTGTACTGGTCAATTTTAATAGCTCTCATACTTTCATTGTAAATTATAATAAGAGGTTGTATAGAAATGAATGAACAGTACAATTAACAGCTCTCATATTTTTGTACTGGTCAATTTAATAGCTCTCATATTTTTGTACTGGTCAATTTTAATAGCTCTCATATAGATAATTTTTGTATACTTATACAATGAATGAACAATACAATTACTTTCACAGTGATGTTCATTGCATAGAAATTCTAGCTTTTCTGTGTTATTTCTTAAGCTGAATTGTTTATTTATGCAAAGTTGTGCTCATTCATTGCTATAATTGTGTGTGATTTCCTAGGGTGGTGAGGCGAACCTAAAATGTGCAACATCTGATCTTGCTTGCCGAGCTGCTATTCCTGATATACAGCCCTTAAACACAAGCATGTCTTTATTTATTTGTTTATCTTGCTTTGCTTCAATGGAAGAAATAAAAATAAGAAACAGTTTTTGTGGTGGATCTCTAGGAAAATTTGGAATGGTATTTGATCCGAGTACAGCAACTATGAAAACAATTGATCTTAGATTTGAGTTTCTTTTAATCTTTAAATGATGTACGGGGCCAACAAATTCAGCTATTTGGTTTTGTAGGTTTGATATTTCTGAAACTTGTTAGGATTTAGGGTGCATATCAGAAGTAGATGTACATCACGCTTAATGGTGAGACGAGAACCTGATCCGGTCACATATTTCTTTTGTTTCTCTGCCATGTTCAAATATAGCAAACATGTTTGGTGTTTGTTTAAATGTGAGCTTCAGAGGTAGCTTAATCGATACTAAATGTTTGGTACCAGAGTTTTTTCGCAGTAATCAGATGTTTATTTAACTGAAGGCCTTCCTATCTTAATACATGTATCACTTAATGTTAACGCTTCGGCACTACTCGCGACTTGTGACGACACAGTGTGTTCATTGTCTGATGTGCTGCAGGACCATTGAACAGTATTCAGAGCATACACCTATTCGTGCCTCAGTATGGTGGACTTAAATGATGTTTCCCAGAATAGTTGGCAGTTTACATCGACATGGCAGGCAGGGATGTGGAGTGACAAAATATGATATTTGGAAGAGCTGGTTCGGGAGCTGATGTACAGCTACTTTTAGTACTTCCAATATTGCTATCTACTTGCAAAGTTGTTTGGGTGGTAAATTATTAATTTTATACCCCTTGCACCGCACAGGCCTTTTGGCTTGGCCTTCTCCCTCCATGCACGCCAGCTGCGGTGGAAGCCTAGCTCCCACAGCTCTACGGTGAGGCAACACAGAGAGTGACGACAACTTCTGAAGCCATGGCTTGCCTGTGATTACCAGAGTGGCGATTAGTGCGATTTGGATACCTGTTTTGTTTGCTCCTTCTGTTTTGATTTGAGCTGATGGGGATGAGATGTGACCCCGCTGCTGGGCATCGCAAATGCCACGGCTCCAATGTATGCCCCAGCTTCTGTGATGCATGGGCGAGGCTACTCGATCTGGTGCAGTCGCCCTCCTTTCAAGAAATCAAGTTCTTTCGTTCAGATTTTAGATCTCTTGATTTTCAGCTTAGTTCTAGGATAGAAAAGCATGCTCCTTATGGGTTCAACTAGGAAGACCATTAGCCACTTTTTCAGAATTGGATGGTGTGGTGCACCTTCATCTCGCTGTCCAACTTCTTTGCTTATTTGCTTTAACCATACTACAGTTGTATAGCAGGATAAGGATCCAATCTTGTGACGCCACTCCATTTGTACCATCGTCAAAAATTGCACATGAGTTGATTAAGACTTTCAGAGTTCAGAGAACACCTAGCAGAGTTAATCGTCCTGAAGGTATATCAGATCCTAAGGAAAGAGGTCTTAGTTCAGATTTGTCACTACTCTGTGCTGTTGGATAGCCATGGTATGTGTTAGTTTTATTTTACCACAGAAGTTTGATTCTTGGTAGTTAGGATATCAGGCGTATACATTACTTTTCTTATGAATCTGTTCTCTTTTAGTGCACTATCAATGTATCTAATCTACCTATCAAAGTTTTCAAAGAAATTGATGGCGGGGCTCAGCGGCGTCGTGGCGAATGGCGAAGCTTCTAAAATGGACGGGGGAGAGGTGGTAACACGCGGCTGGGAGACGTACATATTTGAGGAAATACAGTTCATAATGTTTCATATTAACAAAAATTGATAGCCTTTGTAAAGTAATACGAACATTTTGGTGATTCCGGGACAACCCCAATATGAATCTGTAAGAAAAGATATGTCATACATTTGTGCAAATTGATAATGTAAGCTCATCTAGAAACTTTATTCTTTTTTCAAGGTTGATTTACTTGGTGGTGCTAACTTCCATTTTCTCAAAACAGGACATGCGTGCTATTTCTGAAAAAAAGAAGCTTCTCTGTTGGCTGGCATCCCTGATGCTACACAGGAGTATGTAGGAAAAGAAATGGCGTCTCATAATTAATTGGATGTAGATCAGTAGGGTCAATTACAAATTGTTGGCTGTAAATGACTTTCAGTTTCTAGCTTTCATAAAATTTAGACATGTAGTACTCTTCAACAGTATGCTGTGGTTGATGGGGGTCCTATGTGTTTGTTCAAATTATCATGCTGGATAATATTGCTTTTACTAGCAGTTGCAGTGTTCTTACTATTTTATTACCAGAAATATCATCATGTTTTGCTATTGATGTAATGCTATATTTCTTGTCTGAAACCAAAACCTTTAGTTGCTGCTGTGGTGCTCTTATTATTGTTATATTCCTTCACAGAAAGCAAACCTTTGTCATGGCTAACTTATAGAATAGCAGATACAGAGTTCAAAAACCATCAGTCTCAGGAATACTCTGACCATGTGTTTGATTCTATTGAAGACCCAATATGTGATGAGGTGCTGCAACTCCTAATGTTGAGCTATATGGACTATATGGCTCGAACAACCATAACAAACATAAGGGTCGATCGAATTCAGAAAGTTGCAGTTTATTTGCTCTGAAACTACTCTGTGGACGATAGTTTATGCTGCCGATCACTGCACGACCCTAATCAAACAGTCTGCTGCAGTTTAATTCTATGCATGGATGGCTTGATCTCACTGTCGTCCAAAAATCTTCTTATTGGAGTCTTGTGCATATATTCAATAATCGCTTCAGTTTGAATGAAAATCGTTAACTGGACTCCCATGATTGCAACGGTGTATTATTCGGCAAAAAGTAGTATTGTCGCCTTTCAATGTTTTCATTCGCATCCGTGGTCATATATGTTGCTTGGACGAAACAATTGGTCCTTATTTTTAATACAAGTTAACGTCAATTGATTTGTTTCGGCCAAGCCCAAATAGTTAAAAAAAGATTAAACTCTTCTCAACCAAACAACCATCTGTAAATCCCTAAAAAAAACCATATGTAAGAATTCCCAGACAAAAATGCTCTAAAAAGTATCTGTAACAAAAAGTTAAAACAGTAAAAATAGCTTTAAAATATTCACAGTAATACATATGTTCACACTATTTTGTTTCAAACAATTATGTTCGCATTTTCTCTAAAAATAAAAAGTTCCCAAAAAATTCCATTTTTACTAAAACAAAATCCATTTAAAAACATACAACAAAAAAGCATTCTTTTCATAAAAAACATCTGTCCAAAAATGTACTTTTCCGTAAAAAAATGTTCTTTTTTAGAGAAACGTTCCAATTTTCATAAAAATGTTAACAATTCTTAAAAAGTGCTCCAACTTTTGTGAAAAGTTAACTTTTATTAAAAATAAGGAATTTCCCATGTTTAATCTGATTATGAATGTTTATTAAAATTAGATATAAAAATGACGCGCAATGGCATATGTGCCTTTTTTTTGGGCCCGGTGCAACGCACGGGCATTTGTACTAGTAATACCTACTACTAAAGGGAGAGATGTGGTATTCTTAATCCGTCAGGTATCTTTAACAAAAAAGCTCCTAACTTTTTTTGAATCAACCCACAATCTTGACCCCGTTAAATCCCGAACACTCGATGTCGGGTGGTAGGTGCGACATATGCCAACGAATGGCTTATCATAGTGGGTGCCAGTAAGACGTCGCCGGTACCTGGAAACGGGATGAGGCGAAGACATGCACGCCGGCGAATCTTACCCAGGTTCGGGGCTCTCCGAGGAGATAACACCCCTAGTCCTGCTCTGCGGGGTCTCCGCATGATCACTAGATCAGAAAGAGTAGCTACAAATGCTCCTAGAGCCGCTCGGTTCAAGGGAGAAGAAGAGCAAGGCTAGCTCTTGCTTCCCTCTCTCTATGGTGTGTGTGCGATGCTCAGAAGCCAACCCTTTGCATGGGTGCCCCGAGGGGTTTATATCGGCCTACCCCCGGGGGTACAATTGTAATCTGGCTGGGCGCTGGTCCCAGCCGTCAGTGTCTACGCTCGCCGGCTTCTTCGCCGGCCGTTGGGGCCCGCCGACTGGTGGGTCCCGCCGGCTGCCGGCCTCTTGGTCGACCGGCCGGCCCCACCGCCTAGGGTCTTGTCGGCGGCTGCTTACTGTAGCCTCGCCCCTAATGACGAGGGCTTCGTTGAGGTAAGCGTGGCTACAGTGTGCCGCCTCGAGGGCTCTCACTGTAGCCTTACCTCGTCTTGTCTCCTTAATGTGGCTCATGCTTCGAGGAAGAGGGTAGCCGGCTTCTGGGGGCTGGCTACGCCCTTGGCCGACTGGGGGAGGCCGGGCCGCCTTCGCGCCTCTCTCTGGCTGAAGGGGCCCGCTGCCCGTGGGTCGTACTGGCGTCTGTCGTGGGTGACGTTGAGGCCTGCATGGCTACAGTGCCGAGCTGGACGGGAGATGGCCATCCCGTACGGCGTCCTGTGGCCACGCTCGCCTCGGGCTTCGGGGGTAGTGGGCCGTACTGTGGCCACACCCCGTCTTGTCACCGTTATGTGGGTGCAGTTTTGGTGGTTGCGGTCTTGGTCGGCTTCTTGGAGTCGGCGCTCTTCGTGGCCGGCTCTGGGAAGTCGGCGTTCTTCATGGCCGGCTCTGGGGAGTCGGCATCCTCTATGGCCGGTTCCCTGGAGTCGGCCATCCCGTGGTTATCTTGGAGGGGAGGTTGCTAAGGCTGGGCCGTCTTCTGAGAGTCGGCTTCAAAGGTAGCCGGCCAGGGAAGGCGGCCCAATGCTTGAAATGCTTGAAGGCCCAAAGGCCTGATAATTTTTTTGGAAGGGCCAGGGGCAGTCGGTTAGGCTACCCGTGGCTATTTACTCCGACAGTAGTCCCCGTAGCTGATTGGGCTTCGAGGTTGGGTAGGAGTCGAGAAGCTCGGTCAGCTTCCTATCTTGACAAGCCGGCAGCTGGGAGCCGGCCTTGGTTAGGCGCGCCGTCTTGGCCACAAATTCTGGAGTCGGAGGGCGGGAGCTCGCCAGCGCGTGCACCGGGCCGCGGGCCGGCCACTTGCCGCCTGCGAACCACGTGGCCTCTCTCGGCCAGAAAGCCTGCCAGCCCACGCGCGCGACGGGACGTCGCCGCAGGGCAGGGGCCCGCCACGTCCATGCCCGGGCCCAGGCGTGGATTCTCTGCAGCCCGAAACCGCCCGCACGTCTCCCCGCGGCAGTTTCGGCACACCTTTAGGGCGTAATAATCGCGAGTTGTGGGGGGAGTGGGTGCAGTTAATCCCACGTCTCGCCCCACGTCCGGCCTCCCCGGCTTCACCTCGCGAAGCTATAAGTAGGGGGAGAGGGAGAGCGGCAGGCTCTCACACGCTCCTCCTCCTTCCACCATCTTCTTCCTCCTGCCGTTTCTTGCAACAGCGCCTCGCCGCCGTGCTCTTCCACCACTCGTTCCTCCGCCGTCGCGCTCGTTTTCGCCATGCCCCCGCCACGGAGCAGTATGGCGGGGACTGGGACGGCTCCAACGTCCACGAGGACCACGTCGAATTCCTCCGCAAGACGCGGCGGCTGCCCGGCGCAGACAAGGTGGAGGTCCGTCTCGCGCCGGCGAAGGAGAATACACCGGAGCCGTGGGAGGGCGAGCGGGTGGTCTTCCGCTCGCATTTCTTGCGTGGCATCGGCCTGCCCGTGAGCGCCTTCTTCCGCTCCTGGCTCGAGTTCTACCAGCTCCAGCCGCACCACCTCACCCCGAACGCGGTGGTGCTGCTGTCTGCCTTCGTCACCCTGTGCGAAGGCTACCTCGGCGTCCTCCCTACCCTCGAGCTCTGGGGGGAGTTCTTCCAGTCCAAGCTGGGCACGCGCATGCAGGGCGTGCCGGCTCAGACTGGCGCCTTCATCGCGATGCGGAGGGTGGCTGCCGACAACCCCTTCCCCGTCATCACGCTGATCCAGTCGGTGAAGTTATGGCAAAAGTCGTACTTCTACGTCAGGAACATCGCCCCGCAGGGCGACTACGTCAACCTGCCGGCTTACGTAGCTGGCCCACCGGCGGGCAGGCGGCCCCAGTGGTCCTACCGGGCCGTGACGCTGACGCCGGCTGGATCCGCAGCCGTCGCCCGAGTGCGAGCGATGACCCAGTCAGAGGGCTTGTCAGGGCCCGACCTGCTGGCCGCCTTCGTCACGCGCCGGGTACTCCCGCTCCAGAGCCGCCCTCATCTGATCTGTCAGATGAGCGGCCAGCTCGATCCAAGCCGGATGTGTACCAAGGACATGCCGCACGAGGAGGTGGCCTATATGGTGAACTACCTCGCGAACTGCAAACTCTCCGAAGAGTGGCAGTTCGGCAAGGAGCCATATAGCCGAGCCAATCCGCCGCCCACGGTATGTTCTCCTTGTCTCTTCTTCTTTCTCTCAGCTTCGTCACTGAGTTCCTTTGGCCGACTCTGACTAGTCGGCTTGTCTTTGATAAAGCCCCCTTCTTCGGCCTGCCGGCGGGTCGGACGCGGAGCGCCGATTCGTCCCCGACCGGACGCAGCACGACCTGGAGGACCCCGACTTGGGGGCGGCCGCTATGGACGACAACACCGAGCCGGGTGGTGGCCAAGCCGGCGGCGAAGCAGGCGGCTCCGGGCATGGAGTCACCTTCGACGACTGGCCGGACGACGACGAGGCCGAAGTCGTCCCGCGCCGTCAGTCGGCATCTGGCCGCGGTGCGGGTTCCTCCGCTGCACCGCCTGCTTGGGGCGGCGGGCAGAAGCGTCGCGCCGCACAGGGTTTGTTCGGCAGTCGGACGAAGAAGCCCAGGGGCGGGGCGGCGGCGACCAGGCGGGAGGAGGCGGCCACGAAGGCGGCTCGCTTCCGCAAGACGGTGAAGCAACCGCAGACGGTGTCGGCGTAAGTTCAACCTCCTTCATGTACTCTTTTTTCTTTCTTTTCTCTGGTGGTTCCTGAATCCTTGTCTTTTTCTCCGAACAACCAGAGCTCCACTGTCGCTCGAGCGGGCGGCTGCCGCCTCTGTCGTTGAGTCGCCGAGGGGGTCTGGGAGCACCACTCGTCGCGTGGACCCCCGAGCCGACCTTCAGGCGGCGACGGAACGGAACGCGCGGGAGGCGCGGGAGGAGCGGGAGGCGCGGGAGGCGGAGGCACGGAAGGCGGCGCAGGAGGAGGAGGCGGCAAAGGCACGCGCCGATGCCGCAGCCAAGGCCCAAGCGGAGGCTGCAGCTGCAGCGATGGCGGAGGGGGCCCTGTTGGTCACCCCACTGCGCGTCGCAGCGCCCGGGGCCCCGGAGCCCCCGCCAGAAGAGGCCGGCGGCGACCAGCCGGGGCTGGAGAGGGATGACGGCGTCGTCATCCTGGAGAGGGCGCCGGTGCCGACCCCGCCGACTGGGGCGGCTCAAGGCGGCCGGCCTGATCTGCCGCCTGCGCAGTCGGTGGGGGGCGAGCCAGCCGCGAGGACTGAGCTGGCGGTCCGGATGCCGCCGAGCCGGCGCGCGGGGAAGGCTGCGTCGGAGCCACAGAAGGCTGCGTCGGAGCCGCAGTTGGCCGCGGGCTCCAGCTCGTCGGCCCAGGATGGGGAGGCGGCCAGCGCCACCTCGGGGTGGACGTCGGGCGGAGGGTCGGCCGTGATGAACGTGGCCGCGCAGGACGTCCGGACCCGACTCCAGGCCCAGGCTACGGCGCTGAGGCAGTACACCGACGAGTTCCTTGCAACGCGGGCGGCCATCCGGGTTAGGCTTCTTATCTTGCTTCTTCTTGATCTTGGTTTCTTCTTGATCTTGGTTTCTTCTTGATCTTGGTTTCTTCCGTGGGGGCGCGTCAGCGCACCTACTGGGTGTACTCCCCGAGTTCCGAGTCGGCTGCTGAGCAGGCGGTTTGGAACTTCTTAGTGGATTTGGCTTTGCTATTCTTGTTCTTACTTCGATCTTCTGCCTATCTTGCAGGACTACCACAATCTTCGTGCGGCCGCCTTCAACTCCCAGGCTCGGGAGCTGACCCAGAAGACCGCCGACCTTACTGAGAGCCGGGGTAAGTGCTTTGTTCTTTATCTCACGTGGGGGCGCGTCAGCGCACCCACTGGGTGTAGTCCCCGAGATTCGGGCCGACTGCTGAGCTGTCGGGTCGGATCTTCCTTGAGGACTTCCTCTAATTGTTTCTTCTTTTTCTGCCGTCTCTGCAGCGGCCAACGCCGGTCTGAGGGCATAGCTGGGAGAGTCTCAGACTGCCCTTCGTGTCAAAGAGGCCGAGCTTGCCGCCTTGGTGCAGGAGCGCGACCGCCTGGCCAAGAAGTTGGCCGACCAGGAGGAGGGCCACAAGGCGGCTCTGAAGGCGGTGCAGGACCGCGAGGCCACCCTCCAGGCCGAGTACGAGACGGAAGCGGCTGGCTGGGCTGAAGCGAGGCAGACTCTGATCTCTGGCAATGGTCAGATCGATGATCTGGTCGACGGTAAGCCGCCTGCTTCTTCGTCCTTTCTTGCCGTCTGCCACTTTTGGCTCGTTTTCTGACTTGCTGTTTTCTCTTCTCTCTCTTTCTTTCTTGCGCAGAGTACTTCCCTGGCTACTCTACCGTCGCCAACCAGATCATCGAGGCCCGCCGCCAAGCGCGAAGGCAGGCTGGCTTCGAGATTTCGCCAAGTGCTGGCCGTTCGCTGGAGGAGCAGCTCTTGGCGATCCAGGCCCGTATCCAGCCGGCTCACCGACTGCTCCGCCGGCTTCAGCGTGCCGGGGCGCAAGTATTGGCCGCCCTCTGGCCCGGCGCGGTGGTTCCCCACACCCCCAGTCGGACTGCCGACTGGCTGGAGGTGGCGGTTGGTCGCTTCGAAGCCTGGAAGGCCTCGGCAGCTCGGTCCGGCGCCAGGCGGGCGCTGGAGTTCGTCAAGGCCTGGTACCCGGGCCTGAGCCTGGACCAGCTGGCTACCTGGCGGCAGCAAGCCGACATGGAGCTGGAGCCGGCGCGGCCGGCTATCATCCGGCGGGCTTCGGCGATCGCCGACTACACCGACACCAGTGTCTTCACCCCTGAGGTGGATGACAACGGCATCGCCCAGCCGGAGGAGTGGTTCGGGCTGAACCCGGTAGACGGTGAAGACTCGGCGGAGGAGATCGACTCCAGCGACGAGGGCGAGGAGGAGGAGGAGGAAGATGAAGACGCCGAGCCGGATGGTCGAGCGGCCAACCAGCCTCAGCCTGACCGCGCCTCCAGCACCACGTCACGCACGGGTGCGTCGCCCGTCACTGGTGGTGACCAAGCCGTGACCCGCTAGCCGGCCACTCCTTCAGCCGGCGATGCCATCTCCACCAATCAGCCTGGCTCCCGCACCGCGCCTTAGTCTAGCCTGCTTATCTTTTGTTTTCCTGTCTTGTCACTTTTGGAACAATATTCTGTTGAGTCTGCACAATTCCACCCACTGGGGGTGTATTCAAACTATGTCGATTTCCAGCCTGTTGGGGGCTTTATATGTATATATAACTTATGCATGCATTTGGCTTTTCCTTGTTCTTTGCTTTTCATCCTTCTGCTGTTTCCTTTGCCGCCCTCCCTTGGTTGCCGCCTCCCCAGACAGACAGTTGCTCTGCAATCTGTTGCTGGAGAAGTGCTTGGCCAATTGGGAGGGCAAGTACTCTAGCTTTGTTGGATTAGAGCTAAGTGTTTAGGAAGCCAGCCAGCCGGCTGTTCTGACAGCCGGCAAGCGTGGTTGGAGGCCGTCTTTTTGCTATATAAGTTCGTTAGTCCTTAGCCATTTTTCGTGTGGGCATCCTTTCTGCCTTGGCTCTTGCTAGTCTAGCAGTCGGTTCTTCGAGCTGCGACTTTCAACAAGAGAGGATTCGGGAGCCGGCACACTACTTGTCTGACTTCAGGTATAACTTTTAATATAGCTTAAGGCGGCCAGTCCCCGGGCCGACTAGTCGAACCCGGTGCCAGACGAGAAATCAAATGTAATAATACATTCATGGATATGACACTCGTCATTCATAGATAAATAAAGGCAGTCCCCGAGTACTGTTCGGGGAGCCTGTTGGTTCGTACTTAATACAAAAAGGGTAGCGTGATACATACTGCTTTCAACTGTAAAATCTTCTCAGGAGGTTCGCGTTCCATGGTCGCTCTGACTCCTTGCCGGAGTCATCTCTCTTGCGTGCTCTTGGTTTTTGCGCGTCGATCAAGTAGTAGGAGTCGTTGCCGAGTGCCTTGCTGACGACGAAGGGGCCTTCCCAAGGGGCCGAGAGCTTGTGCTGGCTGGCTGTTCGCTGGATCAGCCGAAGCACAAGGTCGCCCTCTTGGAAGGATCTTGGCTTGACCTTGCGGTTGTGGTAGCGGCGCAGCCCTTGCTGGTAAATGGCGGACCGGCTGAGTGCTAACAGCCGGCCTTCTTCTAGTAGGTCGACGCCGTCTTCTCTTGCTTCCTTGGCCTCCGCCTCCGTGTACATGGTGATTCGAGGCGAGTCAAACTCGATGTCTGTTGGGATGACAGCCTCGGCACCATATACAAGGAAGAATGGAGTGAAGCTAGTTGACTTGTTGGGTGTAGTGCGCAGACTCCAGAGGACAGCCGGCAGCTCATCGAGCCAGCAGCCGGCCGATCGCTCCAGTGGTACAACCAGTCGAGGCTTGATGCCGGAGAGGATGAGTCCATTTGCTCGCTCGACCTGGCCGTTTGACTGCGGGTGGGCAACGGACGCTAAGTCCAGTCGGATGCCCTACGTCGCGCAGAAACGTGCCAGTGCTCCTTTGGCAAAGTTCATGCCGTTGTCGGTGATGATGCTGTGCGGCACACCGTACCGAGTAGTGATGTCAGTGATGAATGTCACGGCAGTCGGCCCGTTCAGCTTCTTGATCGGCTTCGCTTCGATCCACTTGGTGAACTTGTCCACGGAGACAAGCAGGTGTGTCAGGCCGCCGCGGGCTGTCTTGAAAGGGCCCACCATGTCCAGTCCCCAGACGGCAAAAGGCCATGTGAGGGGAATGGTCTTGAGTGCAGAAGCCGGCAGGTGTTGCTTGGAACTGAAAACTTGGCATCCTCTGCAGCTCTTGACTATTTCTTTGGCATCTTCCAAGGCAGTCGGCCAAAAGAAACCATGGCGGAAAGCCTTGGCCACAAGTGATCTTGAGGCTGCGTGGCGGCCGCATTCGCCTTGGTGGATATCCTTGAGGATTGCCACTCCTTTTTTTGGCTCGACACAACGTCGGAAGACTCCAGTGATGCTGCGCTTCACAAGCTCTCTATTGATTATTGCATATGCTCCGGCTCGTTGTTGCACTAGTCTTGCTGAGATCTCATCAGCCGGCAGCTCTCTGCTGACTAGGAATCTGAGGATGGGCTGGGCCCAAGATGGAGCTGTGACTTCTTCTTCTGTTAGTGTAGCCACCATGACTCGGGTGGGTGGGTTGGGTGGCGTGGAGTTGGAGTCGGCCACCGCTTCTTGCGTTGCTGCAATCCCTGGGCCGACTACTGCAGTCCCCGGGCCAGATGCGACTACGGCAGTCCCCGGGCCAGTTGTCGAAGTCCCCGTGCCGCCTGCGGGGTCCCTCCAGTCGGATCCGGCTGCATCTGGCACAGGCGGTACGAAGATTGAGTCCGACTCTGGAGACGGCTTGATGGACGGCTTGAGGAGGCGCTGGAGGGAGACGCCAGTCGGTATGGCTTGTCGGGTGGAGCCGATCCGTGCTAGGGCATCTGCTTGGTCGTTGTCGGCCCTTGGCACGTGAAGGAACTCGCACCCTTCGAAGTACCCGCTGATCTGCTGGACGAGGAATCGATAGCTCGCCATGTTCGCGTCCTTGGCGTCCCAGTCGCCAGACGACTGCTGGACCACCAAGTCTGAGTCGCCGTAACACAGGATCCGGCGTATGCCGAGTTCTTTGGCCAGCCGGAGCCCGTGTACGAGCGCCTCGTACTCGGCCACGTTGTTGGAGGCGGCGAAGTGGATCTGCAGCGTGTACTTGAGCTTGTCGCCTTTGGGAGAGGTGAGGACGATGCCGGCTCCCAAGCCGGTGCGCATCTTGGACCCGTCAAAGAGCATCCGCCAATGGGTAGAGTCAGGAGCCGGCGGTAGGTACTGGGTCTCGGCCCAGTCGACGAGGAAGTCGGCCAATGCTTGGGACTTGATGGCGGTGCGGGGTTGGTAGAAGATCGTGTAGGGCGCTAGTGCAATGGCCCATTTAGCCACCCGGCCGGATGCATCCCGGCTGCCTATGATCTCGGCGAGCGGGGCGGTGCACACGACCGTGATGGGATGCTCTTGGAAGTAGGGCTTCAGTTTCTTGGCAGCGAAGTACACCCCATAGCACATCTTCTCGTAGTGCGGGTAGTTTTGCTTTGAGCTGGATAGCACTTCGCTGAGATAGTACACTGGCCTCTGGACTAGCTGGGCTCGGCCTTCTTCCGGGCGCTGGACCACAACAACAGTACTGACCACTCGGCTAGTCGCGGCGATGTAGAGGAGCATGGGCTCCTTTACAGTCGGCGCTGCCAGGACAGGCGGAGTGGTCAGCATTTTCTTCAACTCATGGAAGGCTTGGTCGGCTTGATCATTCCACTCGAAGTGAGTGGACTTCTTCATGAGTCGGTACAGGGGGAGAGCCTTCTCTCCTAGTCGGCTGATAAAGCGATTCAGGGAGGCTAAGCACCCGGTGAACTTCTGCACATCTCGCAGTTTGGTGGGAATCTCCATCCTCTCGATGGCCTTGATCTTCACATGGTTGCACTCGATGCCGCGTTTGGAGACCAGGAAGCCTAGCAGCTGGCCGGCTGGTACTCCAAACACGCACTTCTTAGGGTTGAGCTTGATTTGGAATCGGCGCAAGTTGGCAAATGTTTCTTTCAGGTCTTCCAGCAGGGTGCCGCGCTTCTCTGTCTTCACCACAATGTCGTCTACATAGACGTGGGCATTTCTGCCGAGTTGTTTCAAGAGGCATTTCTGCATGCAACGCTGAAAAGTGGCACCGGCATTCCTCAAGCCGAATGTCATAGTCAGGTAACAGAAAGCTCCAAATGGTGTGATGAAGGCAGTCTTCAGGCGGTTTGCTGGGTCCAACTTGATCTGATGGTACCCTGAGTAGGCATCCAAAAAGCTCAACAGCTCGCATCCGGCTGTGG
Organism: Aegilops tauschii subsp. strangulata; assembly: GCF_002575655.3. NCBI lineage: Eukaryota > Viridiplantae > Streptophyta > Magnoliopsida > Poales > Poaceae > Aegilops > Aegilops tauschii. The sequence goes on along the minus strand of NC_053037.3, from coordinate 26,543,031 downwards.
AGTCTATCACTTGGTCAATCCGTGGCAAAGCAAACGGATCCTTTGGGCAGGCCTTGTTGAGGCTAGTGTAGTCTATGCACATGCGCCACTTGTTATTCTTCTTCAGAACCAGAACTGGGTTGGCAAGCCATTCTGGAAAAAACACTTCCATGATGAAGCCAGCGGCAAGGAGCCGGGCTATTTCTTCTCCCACGATTCTTCTCTTCTCTTCTGACAGTCGGCGGAGGGGTTGCTTGACCGGCTTCTCGTCGGCTCGGACATGTAATTTGTGCTCGGCGAAATCCTTCGGGACACCCGGCATGTCCTTTGGGGACCATGCAAAAATGTCTCGATTCTCACGGAGGAAGTCGACGAGCTCGCCTTCCTATTTACTGTCCAAGTTCGCCCCAATGACAGCGAACCTCTCCGGATTCTCCGGGTCCAGAGGTATCTTCTTCGTCTCTTTGGCAGGCTGGAAGGAGCCCTGCGCATCACTATCTTTGGGGTTGGGGGACAGGGCCGGCTGCTTGCCGGCCATGGCCACAACCCGCTCCAGCATCTTCTTCTCTTTTGCCACCACGAGGGACTCGGCCAGCCGGCTACTGGCCATGGCACACTCGATGGACTTCTTGTAATCGCCGGCTACTGTGATGATCCCCTTCGAGCTCGGCATCTTCATCTTCAGGTAGGCGTAGTGGGGCACAACCATGAACTTGGCCAGAGCAGGTCGACCAAGCAAAGCATGGTAGGGGTTCTCCAGATCCACTACTTCGAACCAGATCGCTTCTCGGCGAAAATGATCTTTGTCTCCGAAGAGAACGTCCATTTTAATCTTGCCGATTGGGGAGCAAGACAAGCCGGGGACAATACCATGGAACACGGTTCGGCTCGGCATGAGCTGCTTCACCTTGATGTTCAGTTTCTCCATGGTATCGCGGTACAGTATATTGATGCTGCTTCCGCCATCTATCAGGACATGGGAGAATCGGGCAGCTTGCCTCTCCGTCGCGAGGGTAACATCCAAGACCAGTGCATAGGAGCCAGGGGATGGCATCACCTCTGGGTGGTCGGCCTGGCTCCAGCTGATTGGCTTCTCTGACCAGTGCATGAACTCGGGAGCGCTAGAGGCGTTTGCATAGACCTCTTGATGCTGTCGGCGCCGACTACGCTTGTCATCGGCTTGGCTGGTGAAGACGACGTAGGCGGCGTGCTCTTCAGGGAACTCGTCTTGGATGGCTCCGACTGCCGGACGAGCCGCCGGCGGCTGGGGGGCTGGAGGCGGCGGGCCGGGAGGCGGAGGCGGCAACAACCCTTCGCCCTTGGAGATTCGCGTCAGCCAGTGGCATTTTTGGGTCGTGTGGTTGGACGGCTTCGCGCCGCTGTGGAACTTGCAGGGGGCGTCGAGAGTCTGCTCGTAAGAGAAAGCCGGCTGCCAAGCCGGCCTGCCACCCTTCTTCTTGGGAGCGGGCCGCTCTTCGGGCTGCTCATCTTCAACTGTGGCCACCTGCCGACTGGTGGAAGTCGGCATGGGGGCCTTGCGCTTGTGGTCATTCTGGTAGGGGCGCCGATTGGAGTCGCCAGCTGGCGTCTTGGGAACCGGAGCGAGCACCTTCCTAGAGGCGTCCACTCGGAGCTCGGTCTTCATCGAGGAGTCGGCCGTGGCGTACTTGTCCGCGATGACCAGCAGTTCGTCGAGGGTAGCCGGCTCGTCGCAGAGGAGTCGGTGCTTGAGGAGGGTGCCCTCTCGGCACCCGGCTGTGAAGTACTCGATGGCCTGAACCTCGTGCACTACTTCGCAGGTCGACTCATTGGGTCCTTGGACGCACAGGGAGAGCTGGCGAGGCTTGGGAGGCCGCTTATACGTGCTGGTGAAGTTGTGGACGAAGACTTCCGTGAAGTCCAGCCAGTTGTTGATGCTATAGGGCTTGAGGCTGTTGAGCCATGTGCGCGCCGTGCCTTGCAGCATGAGGGGGACGTACTTCACGGCGACGCGCCGATTGCCATTGGCTATGCTGACAGCAGTGGAGTAGTCGATGAGCCAATCTTCCGGCTTCACGGAGCCGTTGTACTTGGGCGTGTCTCTGGGGAGCGAGAACCCTTTGGGGAAGGGCTCGTCGCGGATGCGGGGGCCAAAGCATGGCGGGCCGAAATCGTCTTCTTCTTCTAACGCCAAGGATCGAGCAAGGCGGTCGATCCGATGGCGGGCGTCGTTCTCGCCGACTCCTTCTCGGCGGCCGAGTCGGTCGCCAAGAGTCGGGTGCATGACGGGCGGCGGGGTGAGGCGTCTCTCTCTTCGAGGCGGGGGAGGAGGCAGGTTTCCTTGGCGCTCCACCGCTCGAGGACGGCCTTCCGCGTCGCGCTCTATGGTGATACGAGTCCGGCTGCGGCTAGCAGCCTGCTCCTTGTCTTTCTTCTGGCGGGCGCCGCTCGCAGTCGGCGAGCGGGACGTCGCGGCGTGCTCTTGGCGCGGGGGGTGACTCTCGGCGCGGGCGCCGGCTTTGTGCCGTTCTGCAGCCGCGTCGATCAGCTGCTGGATCTGTCTTGTCATGTAGGGGAGCTCGTCGGCTCCCAGCCCATTCAGCTCTTCGGCGGCCGCCTGAGCGGCTCGCAGATTCTCGAGCGGGGTGGCGTAGACGGGGCGATCTGCCCCCAGCATGCTGGCAATGACCGCGCCGCGCTTCTGGACGAAGCCGGGTCGGCTCGGCCCGCTAGGCGGCGGCGTACCGAAGGCAGCGCGGTCGACTTCGCGCTGGTGGGCCTCGGTGAGGCGTCTCATCGAGGCTATCTTCTGGCCCTCCGCGATGAGGGCGAGGCGGCGTGCCTCCAGGGTCTCGGCGTCGGCGTCGGCCGGGATGGGGACGGAGAGGTCGCGCATCGCCGCTTGCAGGGCGTCGTGGGCGTCCTCGCCCGAGTTGGCGACGTGGCTGATGACCAACACTTCGGTGACAGTGCTGCTGCCACTGTCAGCTCGAGGGAGAGGGTCGTCGAAGACCACCACGTCGGAGGGGTAGGCGTCAAGCGATGTTGTGTCGGAGTCGACGAGCATCGGGTCGGTAGAGCCGACCGACTCCACATCTACAGCAGGCTCGCTAGAGACGTGAATCTGGTCGAGGAGGCTGACGAGGCGGCTCTCGGGGTAGTCCGTGCCCGCGTCGGACGCGGGCTCGTCGAAGATGCGAGTCTCGCCGAGAAGATCGGCGAGGCAGCTCGCCGCGCAGGCGTCGTCGACGCCTTGCAGCGTGTCGAGGCAAACGCCATCGGGCGCAGCAGGCTGGCTGCGCTCGCGGGGGAGGAAGAGGGTTCCCGTCCAGAACAGGTCTCCGGACGATGGTGCACCTGGCCCACGGTGGGCGCCAAATGTCGGGTGGTAGGTGCGACATATGCCAACGAATGGCTGATCATAGTGGGTGCCAGTAAGACGTCGCCGGTGCCTGGAAACGGGATCAGGCGAAGACATGCACGCCGGCAAATCTTACCCAGGTTCGGGGCTCTCCGAGGAGATAACACCCCTAGTCCTGCTCTGCGGGGTCTCCGCATGATCACTAGATCAGAAAGAGTAGCTACAAATGCTCCTAGAGCCGCTCGGTTCAAGGGAGAAGAAGAGCAAGGCTAGCTCTTGCTTCCCTCTCTCTATGGTGTGTGTGCGATGCTCAGAAGCCAACCCTTTGCATGGGTGCCCCGGGGGGTTTATATAGGCCTACCCCCCGGGGGTACAATTGTAATCCGGCTGGGCGCTGGTCCCAGCCGTCAGTGTCTACGCTCGCCGGCTTCTCCGCCGGCCGTTGGGGCCCGCCGACTGGTGGGTCCCGCCGGCTTCCGGCCTCTTGGTCGACCGGCCGGCCCCACCGCCTAGGGTCTTGTCGACGGCTGCTTACTGTAGCCTCGCCCCTGATGACGAGGGCTTCGTTGAGGTAAGCATGGCTACAGTGTGCCGCCTCGAGGGCTCTCACTGTAGCCTTACCTCGTCTTGTCTCCTTAATGTGGCTCATGCTTCGAGGAAGGGGGTAGCCGGCTTCTGGGGGCTGGCTACGCCCTTGGCCGACTGGGGGAGGCTGGGCCGCCTTCGTGCCTCTCTCTGGCTGAAGGGGCCCGCTGCCCGTGGGTCGTACTGGCGTCTGTCGTGGGTGACGTTGAGGCCTGCATGGCTACAGTGCCGAGCCGGACGGGAGATGGCCATCCCGTACGGCGTCCTGTGGCCACGCTCGCCTCGGGCTTCGGGGGTAGTGGGCCGTACTGTGGCCACACCCCGTCTTGTCACCGTTATGTGGGTGCAGTTTTGGTGGTTCCGGTCTTGGCCGGCTTCTTGGAGTCGGCGCTCTTCGTGGCCGGCTCTGGGAAGTCGGCGTTCTTCATGGCCGGCTCTGGGGAGTCGGCATCCTCTATGGCCGGCTCCCTGGAGTCGGCCATCCCGTGGTTATCTTGGAGGGGAGGTTGCTGAGGCTGGGTCGTCTTCTGAGAGTCGGCTTCAAAGGTAGCCGGCCAGGGAAGGCGGCCCAATGCTTGAAATGCTTGAAGGCCCAAAGGCCTGATAATTTTTTTGGAAGGGCCAGGGGTAGTCGGTTAGGCTACTCGTGGCTATTTACTCCGACACTTGAATTTTAAACGTTTTTTCATAAAGCTCCTAACTTTTTTGGAATCAACCCACAATGTTGACCCCAATAAACCCCGAACATTCGGATTTTAAACATGCCATCTTGAACGTTTTTTCATGGCAAGTTGACGCGAGGTGGCAACTTTAGTTGTTACAACATGGCAACGTTGTTCCAATTGGGTTTTTTGTTTGCAAATTGCCATGATTGTCAACCTCGCGTGAACTGAAGTTATCATGAGAAACGTTCGGGCTGCCATGCTTAAAATCCGAACGTTCGGTATTTATCATTTTCGATCTCTAAAAGCGGTTTCCTCTCGGTCTCCCGTCTGGCACAAAGCTATGGGCCAGGAAAACGGTTTTCACATAGGTTCCTCACCTCACGTACGTGTTTGTAGGAGTTGTTGCTGCGCGTGCAGGAATTCACCAGGAAATTATATCAGAGCCTCGACGATCACCTTTTTGGTAATTTCGGATCCAACCACACTTGAAGCGCTCACAGTCCAAGAAGCGCTATCTTTAGCGGATGATCTCTATGAATGGAGAATCTATATGCCATGAAAAACGTTCGGGCTGCCATGCTTAAAATCCGAACATTCGATATTTATCAGTTTTGATCTCGAAAAGAGGTTCCCTCTCGGTCTCCCGTCTGGCACGCAGCTATGGGACAGGAAAACGGTTTTCACATAGGTTCCTCACCCCTCACATACGTGTTTGTAGGAGTTCTTGCTGCGTGTGCAGGGATTCAGAGGGAAATTAAATCGAAGCCTCGACGATCACCTTTTTGGGAATTTCGGATCTAAGCACACTTGAAGCCCTCACAGTCCAAGAAGCACTATCTCTAGCAGATGATCTCTACGAATGGAGAATCTATATTGCCTCAGATTGCAAAACTATAGTCGACGACATCAAGCAGAGAAGTGCGGCAGTTTATGGTGTGATTATTCAGGAAATCATAGTTCATTCTAATATTTTTACTACTTGTATTTTTAGTCATGAGTTTAGGACCTTGAATACCGAGGCTCACAATTTAGCGAAACATCTCTTACACTCGGTGTTGGTCGTTATGTTTGGTTAGTCAACCAAGTTGATCTTACCTTCGTCTCTGTAAACATTGTGATGTTTTAGATAAAGGCTCCACGAGATTGCCTAAAAAAACGTGTGTCTGTGTTGACGCTTGTACTACTAGGAAACCAATCCTTCAGTGTGTCTCCCTCACGATCACGACTCGCAGTCGAACCTTCCCTAACACTTTCCATAAGGACCGTGATAAATGCAACACATGTGCCACGAATACATGACAACTCCGAACATTTTTTATGGCAAGTTTAGTGACGCAAAATGGCTACTTTAGTTATCAAGCATGACAACTTCATTTTCAGAAGGCAAGTTTCATTTTTTTGTCTTTTTAGGATATCAACTTCAATTGTAAAAAAACATCAGGGCCGGAGTGCTTCGTACCATAGGTGTGGCACTTATCATTTGGGTTCCATAAATACGACGCTCATACGATTGGAGATAGGGAAGTTGCAGACAAGCCGCCGGACGAGGAGACAAAGGCCGAGGACGATGTCACAGACGATTCATCAGGTTAGTGCGGCGCGGTCAGCCCCTCGCGAGAGCGTCGAGAAAGCACAACAATATCTCTCGTGGCTTCCAAGGAGGAAGAGATGCGCCGATGCCGACAAGGCCCACACCATCACGTCTCTCCTATCAAGTCGTAAGATCTCAGCCTCGCCCGCACCAAGGCCGTCTGCAACAACGGCTGAGCCCAATGCTAAGAGCATCTCCAATAGAAGATGCAAATTTGGAGATGTAAAACAGGAGATATAAAAATTTACATCTCCAAAAAAGAGGCAACTCCAACAGATGATGCATATTGGAGATGTAAAACTGCAACTCCAATAGAAGATGCAAAATGGAGATGTAAAAACTAGTGGGCGGCCGCCGAATCGGGGCGGCGGCAGTGGGGACGATGGTGGCGCAGCGCAATTCGGGGCGGCGGCGTCGGGGCGGCGACGGCTACGCGCGGGGCGGCGAAGGAGCGTCGGAGGGGCGGCGGGGGTGGTGAATCAGGATGACAGTGGCCCGAATCGGGGCGGCGGAGCAACGACGGTGCGCGGTTGCGGGCCGCAGTGGTGGTGGAATCGAGCGACAGTGCAGGGATGCATCCGGTGATGCGGGCGGGGCGGCGGCGGTGCACGGATGCATCCGGTGATGCTGGCGGGCCGGCGGTGCAATTGAGCGGCGACGGTGAAATTGAGCGGCGGAGAAAAAATGCTCGATTTGTGGCGTGCGGTGGCGGCCGGCGGTCGAAATCGGCGGCAGGGGTGCCAAAGGGGGCGAATCTGGCGCGGGGCAACGACAATGGGGTGCGGCGGGCTTACGAGTGGGCGGCGGGAGGAAGAAGAGGTGTTGGGGGAAGAAAATGGAATGATGGATGGAGGTTGGCGCATGGCTGATGTTTTTACGTCTCCAGTGGGTGGAGATGCAAATTTGCATCACAAAGTGTTGTATTTTAGATCTTCGGGAGGCGGAGATGTAATTTTTTTTGCATCCACATCATCTGTTGGAGAAGGGTTTTTGTGTCCCGAATGTGCAAAAGTTAGTTATTTTTGCATATACATCTTCTATTGGGGCATGTTTGGTAGCCTTGTGAGTCAGGCCTGGTGATACGTCTCCAATGTATCTATAAATTTTTTTATTGTTCCATGTTGTTATATTATCATTCTTGGATGTTTTACAATCATATTATAGCAACTTTATATCATTTTTTGGGACTAACCTATTGACATAGTGCCCAGTGCCAGTTGCTGTTTTTTGCTTGTTTTTTACTTTGCAGAAAATCAATACCAAACAATGTCCAAATGCCACGAAACTTTTTGGAGATTTTTTTGGACGAGAAGACAACTTGGGAGCCAAGGAAGCACCTGGGGGAGGCCCGTGGGGCCCACAGGACATCAATGCGTGCCAGAGACCCCTGGCGCGCCCTGATGGGTTGTGCGGCCCACGGGGGTCTCTTCCACCGTCTCTCAGCTCTATAAATACCCAAATATTTCAGAAACCCTAGGGGAGTAGACGAAACACAATTCCAGCCGCCGCAAGTTCCCGAACTACAAGATCCAATCTAACAGCATCACGGAGGGGTTCACCATCCTCATTGGTGCCTCTCCCAAGATGCGTGCGTAGTTCACCATAGACCTATGAATCCGTAGGCAGTAGCTAGATGGCTTCTTCTCTCTTTTTGATTCTCAATACAATGGTCTCTTGGAGATCTATTTGATGTAATGACTTTTTGCGGTGTGTTTGTTGGGATCCGATGAAATTTGAGTTTATGATCAGTTTCTATCCATGAATATTATTTGAGTTTCTTTGATCTCTTATATGCATGATTACTTATACACTCATATTTGTTCTTCGAATCTTTGGTTTAGTTAGGCCAACTAGATCGATTTTTTTGCCATGGGAAGAGGTGCTTTGTGATGGGTTCGATCTTGCGGTGTCCTCTCCCAGTGACAGAAGGGGCAGCGAGGCACGCATGTATCGTTGCTATTAAGGATAAAAAGATAGAGACTATTCCTACATGAATAGATCTTGTCAACATCATGTCACTGTTATTATTGCATTACTCATACACTAGATGCATGCTAGATAGAATGTGTGGAGTAACAGTAGTAGATGCAGAATCGTTTCGGTCTACTAATCTTGGACGTGATGCCTATATGATGATCATTGCCTTGGATATCGTCATAATTATTTGATATTCTATCAATTGCCCAACAGTAATTTGTTTACCCACTGTATGCTATTCTCTCAAGAGAATCCACTAGTGTAATCTACGGCCCCTGGGTCTATCTTTTATCATATTGCTTTCCGATCCATTTTTCTATCGTTTTGTTTTCAGATATATATTTTACAAACCCAAAAATACCTTGCTGCACTTCTTCTTTACTTATTTTATTTCGTGTTTTTGCAAGATCTATTTATCCAATCTCATACTATTCTTTTTACCGAGTAGGGATTGACAACCCCTCTTACGCGTTGGGTTGCGGGGTTTTGTTCTTTGTGTGCAGGTACCATTTAAATAGTGTTGCTTGATTCTCCTACTGGTTCGATAAATCTTGGTTTCATAACTGAGGGAAATACTTGCCGTTGTTGTGCTGCATCATCCCTTCCTCTTTGGGGAAATACTGACGCGGTACAAGCAATCACCTGGCTAGCTCAAGCCTGACTCAATGGAGCCTCGGTGAGGAAAATAGGCAAAAAATCGACATCTGCAGATTGTTCGGTTGCCCGCATCTAGACCTCTCGCATTAGGGGATCAACTTTGGCTTAGCATTTGGTTGCCTGCATTGGCTCGGGTCATGCAACTATATGGTGTTTGGTTCCATGCAACAAATGTTGTTTGGTAACCTCTTCGGTGTGGCGTGAAGAAAAAATCATACACACACAATAGAAGATAGTTGTAGACCGTAGCTAACCGCAGTTTAAATAAAGTGCGACACTTAAACATATCAGTTCAAATGCAAAGAATTATGATAAGAAAATAAACCAGCTGGAGCATAGAAAGGGCAATCCTAGACGTTGAGGGCGAATGCGTCATCATGCTTGCCGCACTTGGTCACCACTTTAATGCCTTCGTCGACAAAGACGAAGACATATTGAGTGTGTCTGGAGTGAGCAGTTTGAACGTCACCATGTAGCCTATCCTGATCTGATGGACGGAGGTAAAGGGGGCCCAACCCTGATCGAGGGTCACCCTGCCGTCCATCCGCCGGACAGTCACCCTCCACGAGCAGCCGGTGTTGGTCCTCAGCTTGAACTCTTGCGGCATTGCTAGGAAGTGTTTGGTGAAGTCCAGAGGCATCGGGGTGCACTCAAGCTGAGGGGCAATGACCACCTTGCAGAAGAGGGTTGGACCTCCCTCCTCTTGGTAGTGGCCGTAGTTACAGGGCTAGCCGCTAGGGGGATCTTCCAGCACAATGTCCTCATCCATGGCCACCTCCTCAAGCGTGGTTGGCTCAACCTCCATGGGCGGCACGACCTCCTTGCCCTTCTCCATGGTCAGCACCACCTCATTCCCTTGTTGTCCGTGTCAATCTGCATTACGAAGAGAGCGCATTATGAAGAGCACAACAAAGTTTCGAGGTTGATTGCAATTAAAACCTACCGTCCATAGCCCCTTTATTCACACCCATCCTCACGATCACTACTTACCCACCATCTCACTTAGTCATCTCTCTATCTCTCACTCTTCCTCCCATCTACAGCCATGAACTCCAGTAGCAACTTCAACCCCATCCCCAACCCCTTCCCTTGGGGCATTGGATGGAGGGCTTTCTTTTTCGGGTGCTCGCTTGGTGACCGCACCAAGTTCGAGAACACCATGGAAGTCCGCTCTAGCTTCACCAGCATGGCAAACATGCGGAAAGATTCGGATGCAGTGGTGAAGAAGGCAACACCGGAGGAGTCGAATACACTACTAGGGAAAACCTTATACACAGAATCTTAGCAGCAGTGCGGTTCAGGGGGAGGCGCTACTGCTAATTAGCAGCAGCGTGGGAAAAAAACAGGCGCTACTGCTACTAACTTAGCAGTAGTGCGGCTTGGCGGAACCACGCTGCTACTAAAGTCGACCGACAGTTCCCGCCAACCTAGATTTAGCAGTAGCGCGGTCTATATAAGCGCGCTGTTGATAAAGTAATAGCAATAGCGTGCTTTTTTCTTGGACGCGCTACTGCTAATTGTTGCTTTTTTTAAACTGGCCACATGGCGGGACCCACTTAGCAGTAGCGCATGTGCCATAAGTGCGCTGCTACTACGTTTATAGCAGTAGCGCTGTTTATGACCAGCACTACTGCTAAGCCGCAGCATATGCCACCTTTTTCCCTCCCCTCCCCCTCCCCAATCCTCTCTTCCTCACTTCCCCTACCTCCCAGCTCCTCTCTCCCTCACTTTGCTTCTTCCTCACTACTTCTCCCCCCATTACTCTCCTTCTACCTACCTTTCTCTCTCTTTATTACTCCTAGCTAACTTACACCACCTCCATTAATGCATCTCCTTTCTCTTTTTCCTCTCCCTCCACTAGATAGTCATCTCCTTCCCCAACTAGGTTGGTAGATCTACCCATTTAATGAAGTGAGCTATGTACCTCCCTAACTAGATCTAGCCATCTCAAGAAGTAAGCTTTGTCCACTTTTGATCATTCCCTAGGTGTGTGGTGACACCGATCGACATCATCATAACCGTGCTCAATCTCGAGATAGGTGATTAAAAATGTGTGCTTTTGCAAGAATGGAAATATGTGTATGTGTGCGATATAACATAATCGCGTGATATGATGGAAATTGTGTGTGTGCCTTGAGTTGCCTATGTTTTGCTGAAATGCCGATTTATTTCCGTTTTGGCGAATTTCGGGAAAACTCTATATGTCCTATTTTTAGGGAAGGTCATGCCGAATTTTTGTATGACTTTGATGCATGCATGCATTTTTATAATCAATTTGTTTATTATTATCGTGCAGGCGTTCATGATGGTTAGTGGAATGATGGTGGACAGGTGGTTGCGGTCGGCGGTGCAGGACATGAAAGAAAATAACCTGACAGAGGTTTTATGTCCGTGTCAAAGATGCAAAGGAATAGTTTGGCTCGACCCCTATGATGATGGTCGTGTCGAAGCGCACCTGCTCATGACTGGTTTCATGGATGGCTATACTCGGTGGATAACTCAAGATGAGGATGATGATGTTGAGGACGCCGACGGGGCAGGCAATGACGACACGGGGCAAGACGAAGAGATGATCGATAATGACAGCGGGGAAGAGGCCGGACATGGCGGCGGAGAAGGGGCCGGACATTGAGGAGGAGAAGGGGCCGGACATGGCGACGGAGAAGGGGCCGGACATGGCGGCAGAGAGAACGTGGAATCCATGCTGCAGAGTTTGTCGGTACTAAGTTCAATCATGCGGGACCCTCATGTTCAAGCACTGCTTCGCAAGGAGACGAGTACTAAGAGAGCTACTTCTAGAGAGGAGGCTAATTAGCTGCAACAACTGGTGGTAGACTCGAACACTCCATTGTATGATGGTTGCAATCCTAAGGTGACCCGCTTGAGTTTCACGCTCCAATTCCTGAAGATTAAGGCTAAAAACAAATGGACCGACACTAGCCTCGATGAGCATCTCAAGTACCTAAAGTATGTTCTTCCCCCGGGAAATATATGTCCTACTAGTATGGATGAGGCCAAGAAGATCGTGTGCCCTCTTGATCTGCCGCACGTTAGATACCATGCATGCATCAACGATTGCATAATTTATTGGAAGGAGCACGCGGAAAAAACAAGCTATCAGGTGTGCAATGCTTCTCGATACAAGAAGGTCGGGAAGAAATCTCCCCAGAAAGTTGTATGGTACTTACCGATCACTCCCTGTCTCCAGCGGTATTTCGTAGATCCCAAGGAAGCAAAGCTCATGCGCTGGCACGCGGAGATGAAGAAGCCCGACGACGGAGATGATCCAAAGCTGAGACACGTCAAGGATGGAAGCCAGTGGAGAGCGTTGAACGGCTTCTGTCGGTATTTCGAATGTGATGCAAGGAACATCGTGCTCGGCGCGTGTACCGATGGCATGTATCCATTTGGCAACCAGAACACCAACCATAGCACATGGCCCGTGTTTGTATGGATGTACAACCTCCCCCATGGTTGTGCATGAAGTCGAAGTACATTCACATGAGCATGCTGATTCAAGGGCTGAAACAACCGGGAAATAATATTAATCTGTATTTGGGGCTACTTCAAGAGGAGTTAGACACGTTATGGAAAACACCGGCCAAGACATGGGACGCCAGCAAAGGCGACTATTTCTACATGAGAGTTGCGCAGATCACGACCGTGCACGACTATCTCGGTTACGGATATGTCGCAGGCTAGGTGTCCATGGATATTGCGGATGCACGGGGTGCATGGATGATACAACGTCTCAGCAGCTAACGTCAAGGAAAGAGGGCGGGTCTAGGAAAATCGTGTACATGGGGCATCGAAGATGGCTCGGGAAGGACGACCCATGGAGAAACCGTGGAGATCTATTCAATGGTCACGTTGAGCATCGAGGACCTCCACGTAAGCGGAGCAGCGCCGAAATCGATGAGCTGTTGAAAAACTGGGAATAGTGCCCCGCGCCAGGAAAGACGATGAAAAAGGCACCGGAGCCGCTGCTGAAGGTATGGAAGACGAGGTCTGTGTTCTGGGACTTGGAGTACTGGCACAAACTCGACACACCTAATTGCCTTGATCAAATGCATATATGTAAGAATGTCCTTGAGAGCTTGCTCGCGATACTGATGAACATGCCGGATAAGACCAAGGATGGGCCGAAGGCAAGAAAAGACTTGCAAGATTTGGAAATCAGGGAAGATCTGCACATGCCGCCTCGTAAAAAGTCAGACGAGACAGAGACGGAGACAGAGGCGCGGGAGAAGAAAGGCAAAAAAGTAAAGGAAGAGGATTATTGCCCCCCTTCTTGCTTCACCTGAAGTCCGGCTGAGATCAACCAATTCTTTAAGTGCCTTACCGGAGTCAAAGTTAGTTCCGGTTACTGTGGCAAGATAAGCAGATATCTAGAAACGAACAAGAAAAGGTTCAGCGGGATGAAGTCTCATGACTGTCATGTGATGATGACGCAAATACTACCTGTTGCCCTTAGAGGGATAATGGACAAGCACGTCCGTGGCACGCTTATTTGGTCTCTGCAACTTTTTCGACGTCATCTCTAGAAAGTCGATCAGTGTGAAGCAGCTCTGAGGGCTACAGGAAGAGATCATTGTGATACTGAATGAGCTTGAGATGTACTTCCCGCCCGCGTTCTTTGACGTAATGGTGCATCTGTGTGTCCATATTGTGGAGGACATAATAGACCTGGGGCCGTCATTCCTGCACAACATGATGCCATTTGAGAGGATGAATGGGATCAGCAAAGGATGCATTTGTAACATGTCCCGTCCGGATGGAAGCATCGTCCAGGGCTATCTGACACAAGAGTGCACCTCTTTCTTTGAGAATTTTCTATATGGCGCGGACCAGCCGCCTGGTGTTGGTGTTGGTTTGCCCGTTAACAAGCACGATGGGAGGCTCGAAGGAGAAGGTCACTCCAACAGTCGCAGGGAACTGCACGTGGCATACTCAGATCGACGCAACGACTTTGACAGAGCAAACTTGGTAGTGCTACAACACCTAGACGAGGTAGATCCTTTCGTGGCACTGCACAAAGAAATTATCGCAAAGAAGTATCGTGACCGGGGGTATGCAGGACAGACGCCGAAGTTACTAGAGAGCACAACTCCACTTTCCTGCATTGGTTCAAAGAGCATATTATTGCTAATCCCCCGAAAGAGGGCTCTAAGGACGGATTGCTCATATACACCTTAGCACATGGCCCCTCGCCCAACCTCGTCATCTATCAGGCATATGATATCAACGGATGCACGTTCTACACGGAGGCCAAAGATATGGACAGTGATGATCAGAACTCAGTGGTGAAGATGGAATGCATGATCGACAGCGACAATAGCGCAACTAAGAGATTTTACGGAAGGGTCGAGGAGATCTGGGAGCTTGACTACTCTGGACTGCACAATGCGACGATGTTCCGTGTCAGATGGGCTAAGAATGTCCAAAGAGAAAACCGGTTTTTACTACCATGACTATACCCGACGCCAAGAGCGCTACCCTGAACGCTATCGCAAAAAATGAGCCATGGGTACACGCTAAGCACGTGACACAATGCTTCTTCATAACCGACCCGTTCAATCCCAGTCATGTTGTCGTGAGGAGAGGAAAAGGAACATCATTGGAATGGATGGAGTCGCCAATGAGAAAGACTACGACCAGTACGACAACCCAATGAGGGAAGATGACGATGACGATGAAGTATATGTCAAAAGAAGAATCAATACTACATTACCTAAGAAAGATCGTACTCCATGGAAAAGGAAAAGTCACAATGAGGGGCTCAATTATTCTTCAACGAGCAAGAAGGGAAAGAAGCTCACTCAAAAACAAAAACGTCAACGTTGAGGAACCGTACGTTGTCGGTCAAATGATGTAATATATATGTTCCTAGTTTGTGTACACACTTGGCCATTATGCATTTGTCAAATGATGTAATATATATGTTCCCATTTTGTATACATACTTAACCGTCAAATGATGCAATATATAGTGCCTTAGTTATATACATTGTATCACCTTCCCTTCGTTCACTGCTCTCGGAAAAATGGAAAAGAAAATAAAAGAAAAGGGAGAAAAAATAAAGGAAAAGAAAATAGAAGAAACAAACAGGAAAACTGTTATAGGTAATAGCAGTAGCGCTTTCTACAGGAAAACGATCTCGCTATCTGTAATAGCAGTAGCGCTTTCTGAAATAAACGCTATAGCTATCTAAAATAGCAGCGCGTTCTTTGCAAAAGCAATATAGCTAACTTATCTATAGGGCGTTTGTACGGAACGCGCTACTACTATCTCGACTTAACCCCAAAATCCTCACTCTCTCTGCTTCTTCCCGCCTCTGCTCTTCCCACAAATCCCACTCTCTCTTCCCCTGTGTCGTCACCGCCGGAGCCCTCGACCCCGGTGCTCGCCCCCGACCCCGGTGCTCGGCCCCGTCTCGGCGCTCGCCCCCGACCCAGGCGCTCGGCCCCGTCTCGGCGCTCACCCCCGACCCCGGCGCTCGCCCCCGTCCCCGCGCTCGCTCCATCTCCCCCGACCCCGGCGACCACTGACCCCGGCGCTCGCCCCCGCCTCGCCTCGCTGCCGCGCCGTCTCCCCCGACCCCATCTCTCTCTGCCCTCTGTAAGCCCTCTCCCCACCCCTCTTCTCTGCTATTTATTGCTAATTAGTATAAAATAGTATGAACCCTAGGCTATTTTTTAGTGTAACAAAAAACAGAATTGATTATATAGGTTTCTTGCATTTTTTTAGTTAAAGCAATTGTTGTTATTTAAATTTTATAGTGCTAGTTAGTTAATTAGAATTAGTATGAAACCTAGGACAGATTAGTTAAAACAATTATTTCTATTTAAATCTTTTAGTTAAAGCAATTGTTGCTATTAAAAAAACAGAATTTGAAGTGGACAGATTAGTTCTATATTTTAGAAAAACATGACTTCTTGCATTTTTCTTCAAGTTCTATATTTTTCTTCCTTTTATATGCGAATTTGAAGTGGACATGTGATATGTGGACATGTGATTTGGACATGTCATATTTGGAATTTGGACATGTCATTTGGACATGTGATGTGTAGGGCAAATGATCCAAGTGGCCTATGTTTCGCCGGAATGTTGATTCATTTCCGTTCAGGTGAATTTCAAGCGCTCAATATGTCCACATTTTTAGCAAAGGTCATGCCAAAATTTTCCGTGAATTTTGGCATGACTTGTGCTAGAAAGTAGGCATATCGAGTGGCGGGAGTTGCTAGAACGGCATTCCGGCAAAGATAGATCTTTTTTATGTCACTTCTCATTTTTTTTATAGTTTTAGAATTAAACGAGGAGACTTAATCGTAGGAAACGTGTCGAACAACGAAGAAACCGGGCCTTCTGACCAAGATGCAGACGAGATGGATTATGAGGGTGAACAAGAGTACCTTGACTTTTTGACTGCTAAGCAAAGTCAAGGTTTGCAGGTCGGCCTCGATGATGGTACTGACGCGGACATCGACACCAAGGGCGCCGGCATCGATGGCGGCGCCGAGACCGGCGGGGAAGATACCGGCGCCGATACCGGAGAGAAGAAGCAGAAGAAGCAGAGGATACGAAAACCTAACAAACTCGGCATCGGACGACTGGTGATCACAAAGATGGCACCTGGGAAGTTTGAGCCATTAGAGCCAGAAGAACCTCGCAAGTGCTATGGGAACTAAGTAGGATGCATCCTACGGGAATGCGCGAGCATCAACGACGATGACTTAAGGAGTAAAGAACATTTGAGGCAGTTGCTCCTGACAAAGTTGCACAAGAGATTCAAGTTCCCCGACCGGGATGATAGCATAGAGCAACCATGGGATGATCCGAAGATGAAAAAGATTAACAATCACACCATGGGCATGTTCCGCAATGATTTGGCCTCTTGGAAAGGGAGGGTGAAACGAGCTATTGAGGCTGAGGAATCCCTGTCCAAGATTCTGGAGGAAAATCCGACACTTACAGAGGAGGAGTTCGAAAAGTTCAAGGACACTTGCGCTACCGAGGCAGCCAAGGCTAAGGTTGCGAAATTCAAGAGCCTTTAGCAAAGGAACACGGGGAAGCATCGCCTCGGAAGTCGTGGCTACCTTGGCAAAAGGCCCATATGGGATAAGGAGGACGCGGAACATGAATCCGAGGGTCACCCAAACCCCTTCGCGAAGTTCACCAACCCCTTGGAGCATGACTTCATCAGGGCCCGCTACAAGTGGGACAAGAAAAAGAAGGTTTTTTACACGGACGAGATCACAAGGAGATTAATTAGATTACTGGTAATTATTATTTTACCACCTTACATTTAGCTCCTGATCAAGTCGACTACACATTGTAAACGGTTCACGTTCCTTCTACAGGAGAAGCAACACCAGCTTCAAGCTGAAAGCCCTACTTCGCCGATGAGGCCCAAGTGGGACACCCCTCTCAACCGGGCCTTGAACGAACTTAAGGGACTTCCTTTGGGCCAGCGGCCGCAATATGGACGTGTGCACGGCGCCGGAAACGGCGCCACGTGGAAGGTGTTTTACAACGAGGGCCGGAAGGCGAATAAGTAGAAAAAGAAGTTTAGTCAGGCGGACATCGACGAGAAGGTGAAGCTTGCGGTCGAGAAAAAAGCAGCTGAGGACGCGCAAAAAGCAGCCGAGGAGAAACATGATTTGCTAAAGCAGGTAGTAGATGCAGCTGTAAATGCTTGCAGAAATGATTTCGCTACAAACTTGGTCCCGGCTATCATCAACTGGACGAAGGAAAATCTAGACAAGATGGTACATGATTTCCCCATGCCCAGTTTCGTCAGGAGAAACTCGGTAAACAACAGCACTACACCATCATCTGCTCACGCAACCGGGCCTGCTGCCGCACGCGCACCCGCACCCGCTCATAGCAGCCCATCCTCAGTCTCTGGCGCGCTAGGCGGGCCTTCGTCTTTGGCTGAGCTCGACGCCCTCACGGTAATTACATGTTGCACCAACATATATGTCTAGAATATTCTATTTTCGTTGCCTTTCAGATGTTTTACGCCGCAGACATGTGTTTGCAGGCAGACGAAACCCCGTGCACCATACTCTACTTGATCAAAGGCTAGAAGGTGGATGTGGGAAAGGGGTGTTAATGAAGCCCTTGGAACTCACGTTCCACAACTAGCCGATGCCCGCTGGGCACTTCAGGGTTAACTTGTCCAGTGTGAAATCGGGGCACGAGGATTTGCCTCCTCCATTATGGGTTGGGGGAGAGGACGACGAGACCCCGCTGCGAATTGGAAGCTGCAAGGGTTGAGTGCTGCTATGGCCGAAGAATCTTCTTCGTCTGGAGCCGACTGAGAGCACACCAATAACCACACATCAACAAGCATGTATGGAGACCACCACCCTGCCTACGCAATTACTAGCTCCTGTAGTGCTGGGTGAGAGCGGCGGATGACGTGATGAAGGGGGTCCAATAGTAGCTGATGTAATCGGCCCCATAGAACAAAGAATGGATGATGAGATGGAGGAGACGGAGGACCCAATGGGTTTCCTCAATACAGGCGCATATGAAGGTGACTTAGATATGATGAGTCAGCCATATGACGAATCGGGCTATCAGCATGCTGATGAGGATATGGATGATTTGCCCGGGCAGGAACGTCCTAGCAGGGATTACAAGAAGTCTCTCTTCATGAAATCCTCACAGGACATGCCTGAAGATGCCGCCTCAACACAAGCTCAACTAGCCGGGGGTCGTACAGTGCTTAGCCCAGCAACACTGGGGCAGGGGTTAAGGAAGGGTCTAGAAGGTGTGCCCAAGAAAAAGGAGAGGAAGAGATCAGGTAAGATAGGCTCAGCTGCCTGCAAACAAGCCAGAGCACATAGCAGCCGGACGGTGGATTCTGAAGAGGTACCCGTCAAAGGTGCGTCCATGTTCCATGTCACGGGCGAGCCGATGCTACCGCCGAAACCGCTGGAGGCACTAGCAGGGGATCTCAGGAGACTGCACGACCATGTGCTGTCGACTGAGAAAAGCCTACTAGCCTCGAAGGATCCAGGATATCCGACATATGCAGCTCGTGTGCCTGAGGGGAAGTGCTACGTTGACACACGGCCCGAGGAGGTGTTCTTCCTGGGGTTTGACCATATCTTCGAGATGTTTCTGATAAGGCGGCTCAATTTTACAATTGTCCGCCTTTTTGCGCTACATATGAGCTCTGTCATGAAGAGAGAGGAAGTCTCACAAATCTGTGTGGCGGATCCGTACTACATGCACAAGTCCTTCTTGAGTCTCAGCGACTCTGAGCGTGAAACTACTAGGCAGTACCTCCAAAACTTCATGGTACAGAATAAGGACCAGGAAATTGTCCTCCTTCCTTATCATCCAAAGTAAGTCAGTTCCGGACAACCCTTCTGTACATTTCAATCATTCCTTCTTGCTCATATGGAGAATAATTTGAGGTGCCTTTTTCTCTGCAGCAACGGGCGCGCCGTCCTTATCGTTCTTTACCCGCGAGTCTCCCATTCCGTGTATTTGGACCCTACCAGAAACTACGAGAAGAAGGACTACACCCACATAATGAATATTCTAGAGGATGCTCTCCAAGGTTTCAGCATTAGGGGTGGCCACGTGCAGATCAGGAAACAAAGGAACAAGAAGATGGGTTTCGTACATAAAACTAACTTCTGCTGCATCCAGGTCCCAAAACCAAGCAAGAAAGATGGATTCTACATCCTCCATCTCATGATTGAGTTCAGCATGGATCACCAAAAGCTTCGCATCACAAACAGAAATGATGATCATATCCACAAGTGGGTAGAATCTCATGGAGAAGCGGATTATAAACTTAGAGATGACTTCTTTCACATCCAAAGGGACATTGCGATGATCATCATGAAAGAAGTCGTCGATGAGAAGGGGATGTTCCACCACGGCCTATATCGCGAGCCGACATCCGAACTCGCATAGGCATGCAACATCATGACCTCACGCCGTTCAAGAAGCTAGGGTCCATCCTTGATGATATGGAAGGATGGAACTTCTAGTGATTTACGATGCCGATGATGATGATATGTGTCAGTTGAACTTGTATACTTTCTATAGCGATGAAACTTTGTGATGTCCACGGTCCCTGCCAAACTTGCATAACGCTACTTTGTTAGTTTGGGTACAATGACCTGCGTACCTCTAGTTAATTAGTTTGCGTACTGTATGTTGCATCCTGTTGCTAACCCTTTCTTTTTCGTGTTGCTCTAGTATATTTTGTTGCATATGATTGTACATTCTCTTGATGAAGATGCATCTCTAACAGGTACCTAGCTTCTTGATGGCGAGGTGGCAATGCTATGTCGTGTACAAAGGTAAGGTTCTAGGGGTGTACAACGAGTGGCCTGTGTGTCAGGTGCAAGTGAATGGGGTCTCGGGCTGTCGGTGAGAAATGACACCTATGGGATCACGAGGATCCCTTCTGCGGTTGCGGGGCGCTGGGTGGTGAGGAGAGCAGGATCAGCAGCCAGTACAAGCACGTGGATCGTATACCTAGGTTCGGGCCGCGGAGATGCGTAATACCCTAGTCCTGCTTGGATGTGTATATCTGTGTTCTTGAGGTTCTCGAACTAGCTACAAGGGGCGTAACTTGTCCAAGGGTCCGAATCCTTCTCATGGATGCCCTGGGTCTCCTTTCATAGGCAAATGGATCGCCACAGTGGCACCAGGAGGTGGCATCGGGGTACTGTGGTTAAGCTTATCGCTAGCTATTACGGGACAAGATGCATTTAATGCGTAGCTTAGGTGTCCTCTTGCTTTATCGGGGACGAGAGCGAGGCCCGTCCCGTCCGTCGCTGCTCCTCCTCGCTTCGACACGCACCCTGGCCAGCGATGCGTGCGGCGCCATGTAGGCAGGCAAGCAGCTGAGGTGGCGCGGTGGTGGAGCCTTCACGAAGATCTGCATGCCGCCACGCAGGCATGTGCTGAGTTGGCCTGGAAGCTGCATGTTGCCACGCAAGTGCCTGTCCAGCTGGTTGAGCTGGCAGCTGCATGTGAACGGCGGTGGAGACTTGGTTGGTGCGGGCCTGGTAGTTGCCCCGCTGACGCCCTTGGCAAGGGCCTTGCCGGGTGGCCCCGCAAGGGTCTAGCCGTGGCGTGCTGTCGTCCCTGGCAAGGATCTTGCCGGGGGTCTCGTGGGTTTCCTCGGCAAGAATCTTGTCGAGGTCGTTGCCTTCCAATCCTCATCTGATCTTGAATATTCTCTGTCTTCACAAAGATCTGCATGTCACCATGGAGGTGCCTCCCGAGCCCTGGCCCAACATGGTTGATGGTGTTGGAGACCGTGGGTTCGAGGGTGGATCACTCCGCTGGTGTGGGCGAGCCGCCCCGGCAAGGGTCTCGCCGGGGCTGCTGAGGCCGCCCCGGCAAGGGTCTTGCCGGGGAAACCTGCTTCGTCCATCCGCTCTCTGTGGTCTCGATCTTTGGCGTTTCGCTGATTGTTTCTGTGGCTCCGGCCCTCTCCCTTGCCTGCTTAGCATGGTCGTGGCCGCGCGGCTCCGACTGCCCGTGCACTTAGTAAGGGGTACTAAAACAGAACCCCTATTTTAGTACACCGACAGGAGCCCCCAGGCCTGGACCACACATAAGCGCAGTGCGGTTGTTGGGCTAGGCCCAAAAACAGTGTGCGGGCAGGTGGGGCGGTTTTTTTACCGCAGTAACTTTCCGCCCGCTGCGCTTCCCCATGACCCGCGTTGATTGCGTGACGTGGGGGTTGCGCGCGCGGGTGACCGAAGCATGCTGACACCATCTGTGGCGAACAGTAAAGAGGCGGCCCGTGTGTCTCTTCGAGACCGCAGGGTCGCTGCTCATTTACTCTCCGCACTTGGGGAACCACTGCTCCACGCGTCCCATTACGCCCGTCTCTTGCGCCATGTTCGCTGCATGCATGACGCAGAGTGAATGACCGGCGCGCGGGATACGGGAAGTCGCGTGTGCGCATGGGTCTATTCCCACGCGCCTTCAATTGGGTGGGGAGGGCGGTCGACGGCCCCGCCCGCTGTCACTTCAATGAGCCGGGTTGGCCGAAAGGGGTGGCCGAGCCCCGCCCCCGCCCCTTTATAAAGAGGGGAGCGGGAGCAACGGCGCCTCTCAATCCTTCGTCACCTGCTTCTCTCCATTCCTGCTCCCTCCTTCCTTCTCTCATGGCGAGGGGGCGCGGCGACGCTTCATCGGTGGCGGCGAGGGTCTCGGCTAGACAACGCGTCGCTCCTCCCCAAGAGCTCGTGGCGGCAGAGCCAGCCGTTAGAGGAAGGGGGAGGGGGCGAGGTCGAGGCCATCGCGGTGCTCGGGGAAGAGGATGATGGGGCAGTGCATCGGCCTCGCCTCCGCCAGCGGCCCCTCCCCCGGTGGAGGGCCACGCCGGGGACAACCCCCACGAGTTCTTCCTCAGGCCGCGCCAGCCGCCGCGCCGTCGTCTTCGTCTCCCGACCCCATTTGCGCGGGAGATGGAGCTGGACCCGCCGCAGGCACTGCGGCTGCATATGAGGGGCTGCGGGAACAGCGGTACATGGGCCGACGTTGAGTTCCCCGCCCCTCACGTCATGTATCTTCCCCAAGGGTGGAAGCCCTTTTCCCGCATCCACAACCTGACAGAGGGGCTCACTCTCCATTTCAAGTTAATGGAGGGCGGCCTCCTCTGCGTCAAGGTCTTTGGGCACTTCGGGACCTGCGTAAGGTGCTGCGTGGAGAGCTCCTCTGATGACGAAAACTCCTCCTCGAGCGAGAGTGACGAGGAGGACAGCAGCAGCCACGACGAGGGTAATGGGCGGCAGCACGATGGGTCCGACTAGGCGTCGGGCGCGCCGCTCCGGGGCGATACCGGCGACCCCATCATCCGTGTCGCCAGCTCCTTGAACTTCTTGGGGTCGCCTCCTTGGGCGGCTGGCTTGGGAGGCCGGAGAAGACAAAGAGGGCAGGTGGCGGGCCGTCAAGCCGGAGTACGCGGGCACCGACGCCTGCGTCGCGTATTGCCGGTCCTGCCGCCTCGTCTTCCAGCTCTTCTCCCGTCAGCATCATCACCAGCTTCCCTTCGGGGCGACCACCGGGATGTTCTCCTGGTGCCTTCTGCTGCTCGTACCTCGCCTAGGCGCCCCTTTTGCCCTTTTGCTTTCTTGTTTCATTTACTGAGGAGAGGGACAAGAAAGGGATTACGGGCACTTCTTAACTAGTAAGCCTACGGGCCGTATTTAGATCTAAAACTTGTAATCTCCCTGTTCATGTTTATGTTCTGTACTTACTGTACCTGTATGGAACATATTAATGGAAAAAGAGTGCTTGCCGGGTCTTGTGCGTGCGTGTGAGCAAAGCCCATACCAAGGAACAAATCCTTGTTATTTTTAATATAAGCATCGTCGCCCGGCAGCAGGCCTTGCCGTTCCCCCACTCCATTCGTCCATACTCGCGCCTTTGGCAGAGGCAGGGACGAAGTGGGGGTGGGCCCTACGCTTGCTTCCTTGCCGCCACGGCTACAACCATATTCCGAACCAAGAAGCTCTTGGGTGATAGGAACAAGGGGAGCACGGCAGCCTTGGAACAAAACGAGGTTCCATACGTCCCAAGTTTCATATGGAAATGCATGACAGGGGATGGAAAAACTTATCTGAATCTGCAGCCCCCGACAACCTTGACTTGCCGTGGGTGGACCTCTGTGTCTTCTGCCCTTGGCAAGCTCGTCTTGCCGGGCCCGGGGTGCTGGCTTGTTCTCTTCCTTCCACTTGGCTTGGCGGAGACATGTCATGTACCCTGCGCACCAAAGAGGATGGATAGGAACAAAATGACGCAAACTCGACCTCTATGCTAGGGGTTAGTCGCGGCTAAGCACTATCAACCCTAACCGAGGGAGAGACTCAATCTAACATGCATGCTATGACTTAGGGTGCCAGCGCTTCGTTTATTTATGCTCAGGGTCTGCGCCTGGCTTTGTACAGAGGGTTACATGCCTTGCCGGCAAGGCTTGTACAAAAGGTGGCTTGCCGGGAGGCCCGGCAGCCGCGCCTTATGGGTAAAACTTGCGAAGATGCTCGATGTTCCAGGAGTTGCTCACTGGAATGGCATCTTCGGTCTCCAGGCGGACTGCGCCGGGCCTGGTGACTCGTGTTACCTGATAAGGGCCTTCCCACTTCGGCGTCAACTTGTTGGAATTCTTGGCCGACTGAACGTGCCCAAGAACAAGGTCGCCTTCCTCAAGGCTCCGGGCATGAACCTTGTGGCTATGGTAGTGGCGCAAGGCTTGCTGGTAGCATGCTGCTCTCACAGCCGCCCGGAGACGATCTTCCTCAAGGAACGTTGCATCATCTTGTTGCAATCGCTCTTGCTCAAGCTCATCATAAGCGAGCACTCGAGGTGACCCGTATATGAGTTCCGTGGGGAGAACTGCTTCTGCCTCGTAGACCAGGGCAAAGCGTGTCTGGCCGGTGGCTCGATTCGGCGTCATTCTGATCGACCAAAGAACCGCCGGCAACTCGTCAATCCAGCGCCTTCCACTCTTGCGCAGTCTGTCAAAAGTCTTCGTTCTTAAGCCTCACAGAACTTCAGCATTTGCTCTCTCTGCTTGGCCGTTGCTCCGTGGATGTGCCACGAAAGCAAAACAGACCTTGCTGCCGAGATCCTCAATGTACTGCGTGAAGGCGTGGCTTGTGAACTGTGTGGCGTTACCGGTGATGATCTTGTTGGGTACACCAAAACGGCAAACTAGCCCTTTGAAGAACTTGATGGCTGACTGCGCTGTCACCTTCCTCACCGCTTCCACCTCTGGCCACTTTGTGAACTTGTCGATTGCAACATACAAGTACTCAAAGCCCCCGACGACACGAGGGAAAGGGCCCAATATGTCGAGCCCCCAGACCGAGAAGGGCCAGGAGAGAGGGATGGTTTGAAGGGCTTGAGCTGGTTGATGAAGCTTCTTCGAATGGAACTGGCACGCTTCACACTTAGTTACTAGTGCCGTCGCATCCTGGAGGGCAGTGGGCCAGAAGAAACCTTGCCGGAAAGCCTTGCCAGCAAGGGCCCTCGACCCTATGTGGGAGCCACATATGCCTCCATGTATCTCTACCAACAGCTCTAGTCCTTCCTCCCGGGAGATGCACTTCAATTTCACCCCATTCGGCCTTTTTCTATACAAGACGTTGTCAACGAATTGGTAGAGAGCAAACCGGCGGGCTACTCTCTCTGCCTCTTCCTGCTCCTCAGGAAGCTCTCCTATTCGGAGGAATCGGACGGTGTGCTGCGCCCATGCCGGAGCCCGTGGCTCGACGGCAAGGACCAAAGGCATCTCTTCTGCCAGGCGCATGGGCCGAAATGCCATCACGCGCCGTTTATTTTCTACACCCGCTCCCGCGCGCTGGACTCTCAAGCGCCCACTCGCAACTCCACCTACCCCATCCAGCTGTTGGCGCTGCCGCCGCCCGCGCCACCCCATTTCTTTCGGAGACCATTTCGGCGCTTCCCCGGCCTATCCCCGCGCCGCCGCTATCGGTGTCAAAACCAGCAAATCTCAGGTAGGGGGTCCCGAACTGTGCATCTGAGGATCAATGGTAACAAAGGACGATAGGGGCACAATGTTTACCCAGGTTCGGGCCTCTTAAAGGAGGTAAAACCCTACGTCATGCTTGATTGTATTCAATGAGTATAGGGGTTACAAGAGTTTATCTACCTCAAGATCATAATGGCTAAACCCTAGCTGTCTAGCCTATGATAATTCTAATAGCCTCTATGGACTAAACCCTCTGGTTTATATACATACCGGAGGGGCCTAGGGTTGTACAGAGTCGGTTTGTAGGGGATGGAAATAACATATCTGGACATCAAACTTTCTATCCACGCATATAGGAGTCCTACCCGGACACGACGGAAAGTATTCTGCATTTATCTTCACGGCCCATTAGTCCGACCCATATCAAATAGTCTAGACACCCGAGGACCCCCTAATCCAGGACTCCCTCAGTAGCCCCTGAACTAGTCTTCGATGATGATGTGTTAGGCACATGGATTGTCTTCGGCATTGCAAGGCGGGTTCCTTCTCCTGAACATTTTAGGATAACTCCCTGCACAAAGGAACTATATCCGGCTCTGTATAATTAATACAACCCTTAGCCACGAAGGCAAGATGTCAAAACAAAACAGTGTCTTTTAGTGACAACTTTTTCAGTGAAGCGTCACACTTGGCTCTTTAACATTTCGAACCGTTTCCACGCCTCCCGTTTTGTGTTTTGAGGCCTAGCCTCCACTTGGCACGTCTTGTCAAAACAGAGACCGTGCCCACCCATTGCGGGATTCTCATCAATACGGTTTTGGGTAATCCAACCACACCTTTCACACGATCTCTTTGGGAACAGGCGAGTTTTAAGGCTTGAGAGGGGGGCATTTGGTATTTCACCACCTATAAGAGGGTGAAAGATCCCTTCTTTTCCCCCACGCCTTCTTCTAGCTCCTGCCTTCCCACCTCTGAGCTCCAGCACCCAAAACTTTAATCTTTCCCACCGCCACCACCCTCCCCAGCCATGGCCGGATCTGGTTCCAAGGGCAAGTGGGAGGCCTCCTCCGTCATCGAGAAGGACATCAAGGAGTTCTGGAGCGCGGGCTATCTGTCCGTGGATATCGCGCACAGGCTCCCCGACAAGGATCAAGTTATCCCCAATCCGGAGCTCGGGGAGAGGGTCGTGTTCATCCCGCATTTCCTCCGAGGGCTAGGGTTTCCCCTCCACCCCTTCGTCCGGGGCCTCATGTTCTTCTATGGGCTAGATTTCCATGATCTAGCCCCAAATTCCTTCCTTAACATATCGGCATTTATTGTCATGTGTGAGGTTCTTCTCCCCATCCCCCACACTTCGGCCTACGGCTCAAGGTCTTTAATCTGAAGCCGAATGTGGTTGATAGCAAGCATGTGGACTGCGGCAGAGCTATGGTAAGCAACCTTCCTAATGCCGTCTGGCCCAAAGGGGCATTTGTCGAGACTGTCAAGGTGTGGCAGCAAGAGTGGTTCTATATCACCGAACCCCGCGACGCCAAGTGGGCGGCCACACCTGACTTCAGATCCGGACCCCCTACGGGACTCACCTCATGGACCGCCAAGGGCCTTGATTGGGGTCCCAACCAGAGGTGATGATGCTGCAGAAGCGCGTCTCCAACGTGTTGGGTAAAAACACTGGTCTCACAAACGTGACTCAACTGATGCTCTTCCGCCGCGTCCTTCCCTGCCAACTCCAGGCCTCCCCTATGTGGGAGTTCAATCCGGAAGAACCACGGACCTTGAACCGCGTCTTCGGCACCACGCACGAAGATATATGGAAGCAGCTTTTCAAGGCCCAGAAGAGTTGGCCGATGAAGACCGAGGACATCGGACTCGACAGCGAGAACCTGGCCTCAGCGGTAAGCATAACCCTCCCAAAGATTTATTTGGCTAACACTTTAGATGTGATGAAGATTATATTATCCTCTTTCCGTATAGGGCGGCGAAGGCGGAGCGGATCAACTGTCCGGCGCCGCTACCGGAGTAGCCGACCACCCCCCAGCTAACGGAGATGCTGGTCCCAGCGCCGTATCAATTGCCGGAGAAGAAGGCCAAAAAGAAGAAGGGCAAGGAGGCCAAGGGCGGCCCCTGCCACAAAGGTCTTTCGGACGCAGTGTCCGGAGAGGCCAAAGCCCTCTCCTCCCATGATGGAGACGAGGAAGAAGAGGAGGAGGAGGTGGAAAGTGACTCCCCTCATAAGGGGAGGAAGAAGAAGAGGGCGCCCTCCGAAGACCTGGAGGGGGAGGCACCCAAGAGAGGAAAGGTGATCCTCCATGACAGTTCAGACTCTGATGCCGAACTGGTCCCCAAAAACCCTCCCAGGGCGAAGCCCCTAGCCAAATCGTAAGTACTCAGATACTCACTATTTATCTTCAGTCCTCCATGTCTATTATATAAGTTATTTTGCTGTGTGCCTTTCAGCCCTCCACGCGA
Organism: Aegilops tauschii subsp. strangulata; assembly: GCF_002575655.3. Classification (NCBI taxonomy): domain Eukaryota; kingdom Viridiplantae; phylum Streptophyta; class Magnoliopsida; order Poales; family Poaceae; genus Aegilops; species Aegilops tauschii. The sequence continues at coordinate 26,515,282 of NC_053037.3, read as the reverse complement.
GCTCCTGAACACACTGTTATCGGAGGGGAACTCTCTACCGCCCGAGATGGCAGATAGCAAGATGCCGCCATGAGCCCCATCACCTATCACCATGGATGACACCAAGGTGTTATCCCGAAGGACCTCTCCTGGCCTAGGGGGTCAGACAAGACTATCGAGAAAGCGCCCAAGGTTAATACCTTGGTCGCCGAAGACCTAGGGGAGGCGACCCCTATGAAAACCGACGGTGGGGACCCCCAACAATCCGGGCCCCAGCCGGACACCATTCCGGAGACCAACGCGGCTCCGGGATCGGGTGAGAAGCCCCCTTTGAGAGAGGGGGGAGGAGCATCAACTCCATGGGTGACCTCCACTAATCCGGAGGCGCCGAACGCTCTAGAGGAAGCACTGCAACGTGCTTCCATCGTGGAAGAGCACCGCACCTTGATGGGTGCGCTGGTGGAGAAGGTTCAGTCTGCAAAAAGCGGACTGAACGAAGCCTTCACTAGCCTACTGACATTCTTTGAGGTATGCGACGTGATGTCCTAAACATTTTTGTTTCGTATAGAGAAATACATTTGTGTATAGACAGTAGCCCCTGAGCCTCTGTCCGGTTTAAAGAAACCGGTCAGAGGATCCACATAGTATTCGGGAGAGTAACATGCCATACTGTTATTGTGACAGGCTTCCCTGTTGGTGGCCACTACCCAGGCGGCAGAAGTTTCTGAATGTAACACCCTGAGAATCATGCTACAGTAACCCCCTATGATTAAGCTAATCATGTTGCTAAACAGGGCTTGATCACATTTGGATCACCTTCCTATTCAAACTCGTAGTTCAAACTTCAAATATAATTAAAGTGGAAAATAAAAGTTTTCAAAAATTCAAACAAAAATGTTCAGTGGGTGCTAAATATTACACTGGTAGTTATGGTGGAGAAAACACATTTTTATAAAATACCTAAATACTTTTATATGAAATAAAACAGAAAAGAAAATAAACAAATAAAAGAAAACAGAAAACAGAACACAGGCAGAGAAAAGGGAAAAAAAGGAAAAAGGCCCGTTCCCCCCCACTGCCCCCCCGGCCCAAACTGGGCCGCGACCCCGACCCCCGGCCCAGCCCACCTCCCCCCCCCCCCCGCGCCCCCTTACCTGTTCCCCCGACCGGGGTCGGAACAGGGGCGCGCTCCCGCCCGACCACCTCGCCGGCACCGACGCCGGAGAGGATAAGGTCGCCAGCCCCCGCGCCTCCTCGGGCCTCTCTCCCACTCACCCCCGCTCTCCCTCTCGGCCCCCGCGCCTCCCTCTTCCCCCCCAGATCCGCGCCGCTCTCTTCTTCCCCACGCCCGACGCGCTCGCCGCCGTCCTCCGTTGTTCACGCGGCCACCGAGCCCCGTTCTCCTCCCCGACGTGTCCCCGAGCTCCGCCGCATCGAGCCCGTCCTCCCCGACCACCTGCTCAAGCCGGGACCCCCTACATCGCCCCCAACGCCGTCGCCTTCTTCCTCGGGTCGCCGCCGTCTTCTTCGACTCCGGCGACTGCTGCTGCTACTAAGCCACCCACGGGCCTTTCTTGCGCCGCGCGGTGAGCTCCTCTATCTCCTCCCCCTCTCCGCTAGCTCGCCCGCGCTCCGTAGCTGCTCCCCCACGCGCGCCCGAACGCCGCGCCGCGGAGCTCGCCGCCGGCGGGTCTCCGGTGACCAAATGGTCACGGGCGTAGGCCCGCTAGCTCGACCGCGTCGTGCCGCACCCGCCTAGGTAGTTAGTTCGGCCGTTCGCGCGCTCTAACGCAGCATCCGTCGGACACCCGTAGCACCTCGCCGCCGGCGAGCTCGTAGCGGTCGTCCCCGGCCGTTCCAGCCCCTCCGGCCACCGCCGTTGGACGCGCGACGCCGAGCCGCGTCGAACGCGCCCAGCCACGCCCCCGAAGACCCCCTGTACGTGGAACCCGTACCCCTCCCGAGCCGCGCCGCCGTGCGTTTGGTCGCCGGGGTTGCTCCGGCGCCGGCCGCCGACGTGGCTGGCCTGGGGCCACCCCCAGTGCCCCTGCCAGTGGCCCCCACGGGCCCCAGTTGACTGGGTTGACCCAGTCAACTGCTGACTGGGCAGGCCCAGTCACTGACATGCGGGCCCCGCCGCAAAAATTAAAAAAAGAAAAAGAAAAGAAAATGTTTTATAAATAAAAGTAATTAATTTAGTTAATCACTCACTGACATATGGGGCCCACCCCAATAATTATACTGTTAGTTTAGTTTAACTGAATATTAGACTAACAGAGGCTGACATGTGGGTCCCACTAGACCCACCTGTCTGGTTTGACTGGTCAGCCGACCTGTTGACCTGCTGACGTCAGCATTGCCTCATACCGACGTTATAATTCATTTTTCTTAATATAAATAATTCCAGAAATTCAAATAAACTTTGAAAATTCATATCTTTTAAACCGTAACTCGGATGAAAATGTTCTCTATATGAAAGTTGCTCAGAACGACGAGACGAATCCGAATACGCAGTCCGTTCATCCACCACACCTCCCTAACCTATCGAACTAGCAACTTTCCCCCTCCGGTCCGTCTGTCCGATAACGCGAAACATCGGGAATACTTCCCGGATGTTCCCCCCCTTCACCGGTACCACCTCATATCGCGTTAGGACACCCCTAGCACCGTTCATTGTCATGTCACGCATCGTCATGCTTATGTTTGCATTATATTTACTGTTTCTTCCCCCTCTTCTCTCCGGTAGACTACGAGACCGACACTGCTGCTGCCCAGTTCGACTACGGAGTCGACGACCCCTCCTACTTGCCAGAGCAACCAGGCAAGCCCCCCCTTGATCACCAGATATCGCCTATACTTCTCTATACTGCTTGCATTAGAGTAGTGTAGCATGTTACTGCTTTCCGATATCCTATTCTGATGCATAGCCTATCCTTGCTTCTATTGTTGTTACCTTTACCTGCAATCCTACATGCTTAGTCTAGGATGCTAGATTTCCAACAGTGTCCCTACATTCTTGTCCATCTGCTGTGCTATACTATCGGGCCGTGATCACCTGGGCGGTGATCACGGGCATATACTTATATACTATATACATGACACATGTGATGACTAAAGTCGGGTCGGCTCGTAGGAGTACCCGCAAGTGGATCTTTGTGGCGGAGCGACAGGGCAGGTTGAGACCGCCTAGGTGAGAGGTGGGCCTGGCCCTGGTCGGCGTTCGCGGATACTTAACACGCTTAACGAGATCTTGGTATTTGATCTGAGTCTGGCCATTTGGTCTATACGCACTAGCCATCTACGCGGGAGTAGTTATGGGTATCCCAGCGTCGTGGTATCAGCCGAAGCCTTCTTGACGTCAGCGACTGAGTGGCGCGCGCCGGATTGGACTGGAACGCCACTAGGCTAGGTCTGCTTCCGGCCGCGTACGCAACGTGCAGGTGTGCATAGGGCGATGGGCCCAGACCCCTGCGCGCATAGGGTTAGACCGGCGTGCTGACCTCTCTCTTGTGCTTAGGTGGGGCTGCGACGTGTTGATCTTACGAGGCCGGGCATGACCCAGAAAAGTGTGTCCGGCCAATTGGGATCGAGCGTGTTGGGTTATGTGGTGCACCCCTGCAGGGAAGTTTATCTATTCGAATAGCCGTGTCCCTCGGTAAAAGGACGACCCGGAGTTGTACCTTGAGCTTATGACAACTACCAACTGGATACTGAATAAAATACACCCTTCCAAGTGCCAGATACAACCCGGTGATCTCTCTCTAACAGGGAGACGAGGAGGGGATTGCCGGGTAGGATTATGCTATGCGATGCTACTTGGAGGACTTCAATCTACTCTCTTCTATATGCTGCAAGATGGAGATGTCCAGAAGCGTAGTCTTCGACAGGACTAGCTATCCCCCTCTTATTCTGGCATTCTGCAGTTCAGTCCACTGATATGCCCCTTTACACATATACCCATGCATATGTAGTATAGCTCCTTGCTTGCGAGTACTTTGGATGAGTACTCACGGTTGCTTCTCTCCCTCTTTTCCCCCTTTTCTTTTCCATCTGGTTGTCACAACCAGATGCTGGAGTCCAGGAGCCAGACGCCACCGTCGACGACGACACCTACGACACTGGAGGTGCCTACTACTACGTGCAGGCCGCTGACGACGACCAGGTGTAGTTAGGAGGTCCCAGGCAGGAGGCCTTGCCTTTTCGATCGTTGCTACTTTTGTGCTAGCCTTCTTAAGGCAAACTTGTTTAACTTATGTCTGTACTCAGATATTGTTGCTTCCGCTGACTCGTCTATGATCGAGCACTTGTATTCGAGCCCTCGAGGCCCCTGGCTTGTATTATAATGCTTGTATGACTTATTTATGTTTTAGAGTTGTGTTGTGATATCTTCCCATGAGTCCCTGGTCTTGGTCGTACACATTTGCGTGCATGATTAGTGTACGGTCAAATCAGGGGCGTCACAAGTTGGTATCAAAGCCGACTGCCTGTAGGAATCCCCCCTATCCACACTCCTTGGCCGAAGTCGAGTCTAGACATTACAAAACATTTTACTAACATGGCTGTGTGTCTTACGGGCCCACGTCGCCATTGGGTGGTACTAGGATCTTTTACTCCTCGACCTTTACTCTGGGACTCTGAACTCTCTTCTACTCGGGTTAAAACGAATTTACTAACTCTAACACTAGGATCCCGTGACCGCGTTCACCCCAAAGATGGATAAGCCATAGATGTTTCTCAGAATAGTATTTTGAACAATTCACACACTGTCATTTGACTCCTTTGAAATGTCTTTGCTTTCAGATGGAACCCACGAGGCAGGTCGTTCGCCACACGATGGCCATTGGTGCATCGGGATCACCTGCGGTGCTAGCTGAGATGATGACCTATCTGGGTTATCGCTGGCACCCTGAGTACACCGTCTACGAGGAGTACCAGGACTTTAACCAGGAGTAGTACCATGCCATCGTCCACCTCTACTCTCGGGAGTACGACTCCACTACTGTGCTGCACACCGCACATGGTGTTGGTGTGACCATCGATATGGCTGTCCACGATGCTGCCTATGCTGCTCTGACACGTCTTCGTGGAGAGTATCGGGAGTTGGACACCTCCCCTTTCAGGCACATTGCTATCGCCTCTGATGTTGGTGCGGAGGGATACTATACTGCTGCCTACTCCACTGTCACCCGAGAGCCCTTCTACCATCAGCACCTGGTTCTGCATGCTGATGGGCTGGATCGAGCTAACCGAGCTCTTCGCCACGAGATGTACACCACCCGTCAGCAAATTTACCGTGCTCTGACGCTGCTGCACCCCTTTGTCCGGTCTGGACAGGTACCGCGTACTGCGATCTACCCAGCCAGGACCGTGATGCCCCGCGGTGTTGGTTGGCCAGAGGTGGGAGGCTACTCTCCCGCACTTGGTCCTCTTCTGCCACTAGAGCGTCGGGCTCTACACCTGAGTATGCGCGGCCCCCAGTCTGCTGACGTGGAGGGCTATCCGTTACCTCACTACCAGCTGTCGGGCTACGATTACCTCCACAGTACCTCTTGGGACTGATGTAGGCTTGCTTGTAGTGTTAGAGGCATTCGCCACGAGCCTGTGTGCCGCCTATGATGTTTTAATCTATGTACTGAACTCTGTGTACTGGACTCTATGCATGACCCCTTTTGTAAGCTATGCCGATTACTATGCAGTAGCTATCGTGCTCCTTTCGTTATGCATGTTTCATCATGAATGATTCTTGTCTTTGAAAATATTTCTCAATGCTGAACCACCCCTGTTATATATTAGCAGGATGGTTAGACCAGGTGGTCGTGGTCGTGGTGGCGATGCCCCACCACCACCTGAGTACATGACTAGTATGATCCAACAGCTTGAACTGAACCGCCAGTTCATGGAGAATATGATGGCTCAGTTTCCTCGCCCCAATATGAACCAGCAGCCAGCCCAAGTGACTCTTCAAGATTTCATACGCCTCAACCCAACCATCTACCGCAGCTCAACTCAGCCCCTGGATGCTGATGACTGGCTCCGTGACATCACCTATGAGATGGAGTCTGCTGATGTAGCCCCTGCCAGCTATGTCACCTTTGCTTCCTTCTTCTTGAAGGGACCCGCAGCTCAATGGTGGGACAGCCACAGGCGTACTCTGCCAGCTGGAACAATCATCACCTGGCCAGACTTCCAAGCAGCTTTCCGTGCCCGCTTTATTCCTCAGGGAGTCATGGACCGGAAGAAGCGTGAGTTCCGCAACCTCACCCAAGGCAACAAATCTGTCGAAGCTTATCAGCGGGAGTTTCTGGACTTGTCCCGCTATGCTGAAGAAGACATTGCAACTGATGCACGCAGACAGGAGAAGTTCCGTGATGGCCTTCAAGCTGACATCAAGCTCGCACTTCTAGTGCATGACTTTGCTGATTTCGCCACCTTGGTGAACAAGGCCATCAATGTCGAAACTGGTCTGCAGGAATACCAGAGCTCTCACAGGCGCAACCGTGACACGGGCTCATCTTCGGGCCCGCCCTCACAGAAGCGTAAGATATGGATCCCGAACAGCATGTACCGTCCAAATGCATCTGCCCCAAGGCAGACCTATGCTGCCCCTCGTCTGCCTACACCACCGTCCAGGCAGTCAAGACTTCCAGCTCCACCATCCCAAGCTCCTCTTCCCACTCCGAATAATGGCTTGTGCTTCAGGTGTGGTCAACCAGGACACCGTGCTAAAGAATGCACCAGAACCAGAATCAACTGGCCCTTCCAGCAACTGGCCGTGGTAACAATCAGCCCCGCAACAACAATGCTAAGTCTTATGGTCGTGCTCATGCCAACCACGTTGATCTCAACGAAGCTCAAGACCAGCCTGCTACTGTGATGGGTACACTCCTCGTAAATTCAGTACCAGCATCCATTTTATTTGATACAGGTGCATCGCATTCATTCATGTCAGAAGATTTTGCATACAAGCACGACGTTAAATGTGAGGAGATGAACACCTCTGTATTGGTCAAAACCCCCATGGGACAGTGTCAAACCTCCTTGGTTGGCATCGATGTCCCCGTGGAAATCGAAGGGCTGGAATTCTATGCCTCTCCCATTATCCTGAAGACGTCTAACATCGATCTCATTTTGGGTATGGATTGGTTGAAAGCGCATACTGCTTCTATAGTTTGCGCCACTAAAACCGTCCATCTGCTACACCCTTCGGATGAAATAGTTGCTTACCAAGCTAATTTGGTGCAAAATGCCGAGGCAAGGCTCTATGCATTAAATGCATTGAACGCTGCACCACTCGAGGGCATTGAAAACATTCCCGTCGTGCGTGAATTCCTCGACGTTTTCCCTGAAGAACTTCCAGGGATTCCCCCTGCTAGAGCTGTCGAATTCATCATCGACTTGAAACCAGGCACCACTCCTATAGCCAAGCGACCCTACAAAATGCCGCCGCATGAACTCCTTGAGCTTAAGGAGGAAATCAACAAGTCTCTTCGCAAAGGATTCATTCGCCCAAGTTGCTCTCCTTGGGGAGCACCTTCTCTCTTTGTCAAGAAGAAGGATGGGACAAACTGGTTAGTTCAAGACTACCGTCCTATAAACCAAGCTACCATTCAGAATAAATACCCTCTTCCTCGGATCAATGATCTGTATGATCAACTGGCGGGTTCGTCAGTGTTCTCTAAGCTCGACTTGAGGTTGGGCTACCACCAGATCCGTGTTCGCGAAGAGGATATCCCAAAGACCGCCTTCGTGACTCGCTATGGTTCATACGAGTACACCGTCATGTCTTTCGGTTTAACCAATGCTCCAGCCACCTCCTCTCGTCTGATGAACTACATATTCATGGATTACCTCGACAAGTTTGTCGTGGTTTATCTGGATGATATCCTGATATTTTCCAAGAACGAAGAAGAACATGCTGAACATCTTCGTCTTGTGCTGGAAAAACTACGAGAACATCAACTATATGCCAAGTTCTCTAAATGTGAATTCTGGCTACCGGAAGTAACCTATCTGGGGCATGTCATCTCTAAGGATGGTATTGCCGTCAACCCCGAGCGAGTTCAGGCTATTCTTCATTGGACTCCTCCCAAGAACGTTAAGCAAGTCAGAAGTTTTCTTGGTCTCGCCAGCTATTGCCGTCGATTTGTCGAGAACTTCTCCAAGATCGCCAGGCCTCTGACTAACCTGTTACATAAGGGCGTCAAGTTCCAATGGACAGACAAATGTCAGGAAAGTTTCCAGGCACTCAAGGACAAGTTGACTTCTGCCCCAGTTCTAGCTCCACCTGATACTAAGAAGGATTTCGTCATTTACTGCGACGCTTCCCGTCAAGGATTAGGCTGTGTCCTAATGCAAGACCGCAAAGTGATTGCTTATGCCTCTCGACAATTGCGCCCTCACGAAGAGAACTACCCAATACACGACCTCGAACTTGCTGCTGTCATTCATGCGCTGAAGCAGTGGCGACATTACCTTCTCGGTAATCGTTGCGAGATCTTCACTGACCACCAAAGTCTGAAGTATCTGTTTACTCAGCCAGATCTGAACCTCCGTCAACAGAGATAGATGGAGCTCGTTGCAGACTTTGACTTGGGTATTTCCTATACGCCAGGCAAGGCTAATGTAATGGCTGATGCCTTGAGCCGCAAGTCTTACTGCAACCACCTCCAGGTTCATAAAGTTCAGCCCTCGCTTGTTGAAGAATTCAGGAAGCTGAACCTCCATATTGTTCCTCCGGGTGCACTCGCTCCCCCTCCTAAGGAATTTGGCAAGGTGAACCTCCACGTTGTTACCCAGGGTTCACTCAATACCCTAGTTGCTAAACCAGATCTCGAGGACAGCATCAAAAGGCTACAGAGGTATGACTCTGAAGCCCACAAGATTAAGCGCTACCTTGCAGAAGGAAAGCCCTCATTCTTCACCATTGCTGAAGATGGCACCCTATACTTCAAGGGCCGCCTAGTGGTGCCATGTGCAGAGAAAAACCTGGATATGACACAGGAAGTTATGAAAGAAGCTCATGATACGCCTCTATGTATCCATCCTGGTAGTACAAAGATGTACCAAGATATCCGTCAGAGATTCTGGTGGACTAATATGAAGCAAGACATTGCTCGTTATGTTGCTGAGTGTTACGTTTGCCGTCGTATCAAAGCAAAACATCAAAGGCCTGCTGGAACTCTGCAACCTATCTCTATTCCTGAATGGAAATGGGACCATGTTGAGATGGACTTCGTCACTGGATTTCCCAAATCACAGAAAGGTAATGATGCTATTCTTGTCGTCATTGACCGGCTTTCCAAAGTTGCACATTTTCTGGCGGTCAAAGAAACGATCACTGCTAGCCAGTTGGCAACGCTCTATATGTCCAGGATTGTTTCACTCCACGGTATTCCATTGGTTATCAGTTCAGACCGTGGTAGCTTATTCACTTCAAGATTCTGGGCAAGTTTCCAAGAAGCAATGGGAACTCATCTGTCATTCAGTACTGCGTTTCATCCTCAATCGCAAGGACAAGTTGAACGCGTCAATCAAGTTCTCGAAGACATGCTTCGAGCTTGCGTTATTTCCTTCGGCAAGAAATGGGAGGAATCTCTCCCGTATGCTGAGTTCTCTTATAATAATAGCTATCAAGCTAGTCTGAAGATGGCCCCCTTCGAAGTGTTATATGGACGAAAGTGCCGAACCCCTCTGAACTGGTCAGAAACTGGGGAACGTCCACTCTTCGGACCGGATATTATCCAAGATGCCGAAGAACAAGTCCGCATTATTCGCGAGAATCTCAAGACTGCTCAGTCACGTCAGAAGAGTCAGTATGACCGTCATCATAAAGACATGGTCTATCAACCTGGCGAAAAGGCTTATCTTCGAGTCACACCTATGAAGGGTGCTCACCGCTTCGGGATCAAGGGCAAACTAGCTCCTCGCTATATTGGCCCATTCACTATTCTCGAAAGGCGTGGAAAAGTGGCATACCAACTGGAGCTACCGCCGAACCTTTCTCAGGTTCACGATGTGTTCCATGTGTCACAGCTCCGCCGTTGCTTCAAGGACCCAATCCGAGCTGTGGATCATGAAGTGCTCGAATTGCAGCAAGACCTCTCCTATAAGGAGCATCCGGTCCGCATTCTCGACCAAGCTGAACGCCGCACACGTCAGAAGGCGATCAAGTTTCTCAAAGTCCAGTGGTCGCACGATTCTGAAGATGAGGCCACTTGGGAACGAGAGGATCGTCTGCGCGAAGAATACCCCGCACTGTTTCTTTCTACCTCCTAAATCTCGGGACGAGATTTCTTGTAGTGGAGGAGAATTGTAACACCCTGAGAATCATGCTACAGTAACCCCCTGTGATTAAGCTAATCATGTTGCTAAATAGGGCTTGATCACATTTGGATCACCTTCCTATTCAAACTCCTAGTTCAAACTTCAAATATAATTAAAGTGGAAAATAAAAGTTTTCAAAAATTCAAACAAAAATGTTCAGTGGGTGCTAAATATTACACTGGTAGTTATGGTGGAGAAAACACATTTTTATAAAATACCTAAATACTTTTAAATGAAATAAAACAGAAAATAAAATAAACAAATAAAAGAAAACAGAAAACAGAACACAGGCAGAGAAAAGGGAAAAAAAAGGAAAAAGGCCCGTTCCCCCCCACTGCCCCCCCGGCCCAAACTGGGCCGCGACCCCGACCCCCGGCCCAGCCCACCTCCCCCCCCCCCCGCGCCCCTTCCCTGTTCCCCCGACCGGGGTCGGAACAGGGGCGCGCTCCCGCCCGACCACCTCGCCGGCACCGACGCCGGAGAGGATAAGGTTGCCAGCCCCCGCGCCTCCTCGGGCCTCTCTCCCACTCACCCCCGCTCTCCCTCTCGGCCCTCGCGCCTCCCTCTTCCCCCCCAGATCCGCGCCGCTCTCTTCTTCCCCACGCCCGACGCGCTCGCCGCCATTCTCCGTCGTTCACGCGGCCACCGAGCCCCGTTCTCCTCCCCGACGTGTCCCCGAGCTCCGCCGCATCGAGCCCGTCCTCCCCGACCACCTGCTCGAGCCGGGACCCCCTACATCGCCCCCAACGCCGTCGCCTTCTTCCTCGGGTCGCCACCGCCTTCTTCGACTCCGGCGACTGCTGCTGCTACTAAGCCACCCACGGGCCTTTCTTGCGCCGCGCGGTGAGCTCCTCTATCTCCTCCCCCTCTCCGCTAGCTCGCCCGCGCTCCGTAGCTGCTCCCCCACGCGCGCCCGAACGCCGCGCCGCGGAGCTCGCCGCCGGCGGGTCTCCGGTGACCAAATGGTCACGGGCGTAGGCCCGCTAGCTCGACCGCGTCGTGCCGCACCCGCCTAGGTAGTTAGTTCGGCCGTTCGCGCGCTCTAACGCAGCATCCGTCGGACACCCGTAGCACCTCGCCGCCGGCGAGCTCGTAGCGGTCGTCCCCGGCCGTTCCAGCCCCTCCGGCCACCGCAGTTGGACGCGCGACGCCGAGACGCGTCGAACGCGCCCAGCCACGCCCCCGGAGACCCCCTGTACGTGGAACCCGTACCCCTCCCGAGCCGCGCCGCCGTGCGTTTGGTCGCCGGCGTTGCTCCGGCGCCGGCCGCCGACGTGGCTGGCCTGGGGCCACCCCCAGTGCCCCTGCCAGTGGCCCCCACGGGCCCCAGTTGACTGGGTTGACCCAGTCAACTGCTGACTGGGCAGGCCCAGTCACTGACATGCGGGCCCCGCCGCAAAAATTAAAAAAAGAAAAAGAAAAGAAAATGTTTTATAAAAAAACAATTAATTTAGTTAATCACTCACTGACATATGGGGCCCACCCCAATAATTATACTGTTAGTTTAGTTTAACTAAATATTAGACTAACAGAGGCTGACATGTGGGTCCCACTGGACCCACCTGTCTGGTTTGACTGGTCAGCCGACCTGTTGACCTGCTGACGTCAGCATTGCCTCATGCCGACGTTATAATTCATTTTTCTTAATATAAATAATTCCAGAAATTCAAATAAACTTTGAAAATTCATATCTTTTAAACCGTAACTCGGATGAAAATGTTTTCTATATGAAAGTTGCTCAGAACGACGAGACGAATCCGAATACGCAGTCCGTTCATCCACCACACCTCCCTAACCTATCGAACTAGCAACTTTCCCCCTCCGGTCCGTCTGTCCGATAACGCGAAACATCGGGAATACCTCCTGGATGTTCCCCCCTTCACCGGTACCACCTCATATCGCGTTAGGACACCCCTATCACCGTTCATTGTCATGTCACGCATCGTCATGCTTATGTTTGCATTATATTTACTGTTTCTTCCCCCTCTTCTCTCCGGTAGACTACGAGACCGACACTGCTGCTGCCCAGTTCGACTACGGAGTCGACGACCCCTCCTACTTGCCAGAGCAACCAGGCAAGCCCCCCCCTTGATCACCAGATATCGCCTATACTTCTCTATACTGCTTGCATTAGAGTAGTGTAGCATGTTACTGCTTTCCGATATCCTATTCTGATGCATAGCCTATCCTTGCTTCTATTTTTGTTACCTTTACCTGCAATCCTACATGCTTAGTCTAGGATGCTAGATTTCCAACAGTGGCCCTACATTCTTGTCCGTCTGCTGTGCTATACTATCGGGCCGTGATCACCTGGGCGGTGATCACGGGCATATACTTATATACTATATACATGACACATGTGATGACTAAAGTCGGGTCGGCTCGTAGGAGTACCCGCAAGTGGATCTTCGTGGCGGAGCGACAGGGCAGGTTGAGACCGCCTAGGTGAGAGGTGGGCCTGGCCCTGGTCGGCGTTCGCGGATACTTAACACGCTTAACGAGATCTTGGTATTTGATCTGAGTCTGGCCATTTGGTCTATACGCACTAGCCATCTACGCGGGAGTAGTTATGGGTATCCCGGCGTCGTGGTATCAACCGAAGCCTTCTTGACGTCAGCGACTGAGTGGCGCGCGCCGGATTGGACTGGAACGCCACTAGGCTAGGTCTGCTTCCGGCCGCGTACGCAACGTGCAGGTGTGCATAGGGCGATGGGCCCAGACCCCTGCGCGCATAGGGTTAGACCGGCGTGCTGACCTCTCTGTTGTGCTTAGGTGGGGCTGCGACGTGTTGATCTTACGAGGCCGGGCATGACCCAGAAAAGTGTGTCGGGCCAATTGGGATCGAGCGTGTTGGGTTATGTGGTGCACCCCTGCAGGGAAGTTTATCTATTCGAATAGCCGTGTCCCTCGGTAAAAGGACGACCCGGAGTTGTCCCTTGAGCTTATGACAACTACCAACTGGATACTGAATAAAATACACCCTTCCAAGTGCCAGATACAACCCGGTGATCTCTCTCTAACAGGGAGACGAGGAGGGGATTGCTGGGTAGGATTATGCTATGCGATGCTACTTGGAGGACTTCAATCTACTCTCTTCTATATGCTGCAAGATGGAGATGTCCAGAAGCGTAGTCTTCGACAGGACTAGCTATCCCCCTCTTATTCTGGCATTCTGCAGTTCAGTCCACTGATATGCCCCTTTACACATATACCCATGCATATGTAGTATAGCTCCTTGCTTGCGAGTACTTTGGATGAGTACTCACGGTTGCTTCTCTCCCTCTTTTCCCCCTTTTCTTTTCCATCTGGTTGTCACAACCAGATGCTGGAGTCCAGGAGCCAGACGCCACCGTCGACGACGACACCTACGACACTGGAGGTGCCTACTACTACGTGCAGGCCGCTGACGACGACCAGGAGTAGTTAGGAGGTCCCAGGCAGGAGGCCTTGCCTTTTCGATCGTTGCTACTTTTGTGCTAGCCTTCTTAAGGCAAACTTGTTTAACTTATGTCTGTACTCAGATATTGTTGCTTCCGCTGACTCGTCTATGATCGAGCACTTGTATTCGAGCCCTCGAGGCCCTTGGCTTGTATTATAATGCTTGTATGACTTATTTATGTTTTAGAGTTGTGGTGTGATATCTTTCCGTGAGTCCCTGATCTTGGTCGTACACATTTGCGTGCATGATTAGTGTACGGTCAAATCGGGGGCGTCACACTGAACTCAATCAGAAGCTTTAGGTGGCCGATGAAGAAATCGACCGCATTAACAAGTGGGTTCGACGAGACGCAAGGTACGCGTATAATGTTTAAAAGCTTTAGTTGTATATCAAAAGTGATATATATGTTCAGAGGTTAACTCATTTAATGCTTTGATTGTGGGCATATTCGGTGCACCAGAGGTCGAGACCCTCAAAGGCGCCTTTGCCCAAGCCAAGAAAGAGGCGAAGGCAAACAAGGCAGCCGCTGACAAAGCGGCTGTAAAACTGAAGACCGAGCAGGCTGTCCGCCGCCAACACAAAGCTCGGGTGGCCGAAGTCGAGCAGGAGCTGAAGGATGCCGTCAGCAAATGCGAGGCTTTGGAGGAGAAGACTTCGGCCCAATCGTCCGAACTCGCCAAAACTCTCCAAGAGGCTAAAGAGGCGCAGACCGAGTCTCAGAGTGCTTGCGAGGAGATCCATCAGGCGAGGCAGATAGCGGCTAGTAAGGCCTTTCTTTTGCAGAGTATTTTTGGAGGTCAAAGATATGCTTTGCTCACTCGAGTGTGGAGTTCTCCAGATGCATTTGCGGATCTTCCAAGGAGTGCCGCCGATCCCGCACAGTTCTTCCGAGCCCAGGAGGGGAACTCGACCGAGAAGTTGTTCTGGTCACAATTTCTTGTGGCTGAACACCCGACGCCTCTGAACGACCAGCTGAATCAGCTGATGGAGCTGCATAGGGTGGCCGGTTTGGCCATGAAGGATCTAATAGTCCAGCTTTGGCCGGCAGAACCAATTCCCAGTAGCTACTTCGGTTTGGTGAAGCGGCTCGTCGACGCGCTACCTCGGATTGATGCTGTGATGCGCTCGGCCTGCATAGAAGGTGCCTGGATGGCCTTTGCCCGCGTCAAGATGCAATGGGCAAAGATGAAGGCCACTGACGTGGCGACTGCAGGCCCGCCCGAAGGCAAAGATCATCGGAAGCTGGAGAGATACTTCGATGACGTCCTAGAAGGGGCCCGAATAGTAGAGGGCCAATGTTCTAAGGACGTCATGTTTGAGTAGATGTATCCGGGTTGTAAAAACTATGTTATGAACCCATGCTTGTAATATATCTATGTGTTGCGCTTTTTGTTTCAAGCGATTTTTTCTCCTATGCGGCCGTTTTACTTATAAAAGTTGCCAGTCGTCGGCTTCAGCCCCCACGTAGATGCTACAGGGGTGTTCGTCCTGACGCGTGACCACACTTTATCCAACGTCTTGGTCCGTAAAGGAGGTGTCTGCGAGGTGAACCAGGCAATCAGACTATGCGGCATTATTACTTTCACCTAGCCATAGGAGCTTGACTGTGGGTCTAAGTACTAGCCCCTACACTACAAAAAAAGACATGTCCGTGACATTTTAGGCCAAACGAAAAAAAATTCTGTCATACTTATGACACTTCTATGACGATAATTGTGAAAAAACCCGGTATCATCATAGATGCGGTGGGATCCTACTTCTATGACAAAAAATCATGACAGAAAATGGGCTTTTCGTCCTAGGCAGGCCAAAGACGCAGCTGCATGACATTCTTTGGGCCGTCCATGACGGAAAAAACCGAGGTGTTCCCGGTTACGGTGGGTGGTCGGGGCCGAGCGATGCGCGTTTCTCTCGTACACATACGCGCGTGTGTGCGAGGCGTTGGGCTCTAACTGAACCCGAGCGAGGCTTTGGGCTCTAACTGAACCCGAGCGATTGCACTGCAGGCTACGTGTTACTGAACCCAAGCGATCGATCGATGGCTGTTAACTGAACCCGATCGAGCGATTCCTTCGCTACTGCTGCTAACTGAACCCGATCGATGCTGCCTCTGGATGAACAGTGAGCGTTGCAGGGGGGGTTGGATGAACAGTGAGCGGTGGGGGTGGATGAACAGGACCCCGTGGTGTTGCCTCTGGATGAACAGGACCCCGATCGATCGAGCCAGTTGGGGCCGGATGAACAGGACCCCGTGGAGGGCTGGATGAACAGTAGACGATGGAGGGGTGGATGAACAGTAGCCCGTGGAGGGGTGGTTGAACAGGAGCCCGTGGAGAGGGGTGGTTGAACAGTAGCCGGTGGAGTAGCGCGCGGTGGAGGCTGGATGAACAGGAGCCCGTGGATGAACAGACGCATGTGGAGGCTGGAGGAGGTCGATGGTGGATGAACAGTAGCCCGTGGAGGCTGGAGGACGTCGACGGTGGAGATGAACAGTATCCCGTGGAGTCCCCTTTTCCTCCGTTCTGCGGTATGCCAGGCCTCGTTTCCATCGCCTGTTCCGTCCAAGCCCGTTGGCTCCCACGCGTTCCGTTGCCTCCCGATGAACACGATGTATTCTGTTGCCTCCCGGTCAACACGACGGATTCCGTTGCCTCCCCATGAACACGAGCCTTGGCCGTACGTATGCGCGAGTAGGCGTTCGAGACCCCGCCCGTATGTACGTACGGGGCCATATTTTCTTTCTTGCACACTGGCCGTTGGACGTACGTGTACATGCTACGTGCGCGCCTCTACTACGACACGTGCGCGCCTCTACATCGACCAGTATGTACGTACACGTTCGCGACCAGAATGACAATGCTACATACGCTTCGACCAGGTGGGTCCCGACTGTCAGGCACTTCCTTGCGTGCGAAGATGTAGCTGGTGGGTCCCAGCAGTTAGGGGGGCGAATCGTTTTTTTTGCCCGAACGCATTTCCTTGCGTGCGAAGATGTAGCTGGTGGGTCCCAGCAGTTAGGGGGCGAATCATTTTTTTTGCCCGTAATATGGACGCACTTCCTTGTGTGCGAAGATGTAGCTGGTAAGTCCCAGTAGTCAGGGGGGAAACGTTTTTTCACGAAATATGGTGGCCCGTCCGGTGGGTCCCTAATGTCAGGTGGAGGAATCATTATTTTCCGCATAATAAGGAGGCACTTCCTTGCTGCGGCCATGGACCCAGCTGTCAGCCTCTCCACGTACAGTCCACGTCCGATGGAAGTCTTTCCTTGACCACGTTGACCACGCCACGCCGAGAGCACCAGGGCGGTGGACGACAGCGAGGCCTAGGAAGGGGACGACACGGAGCCGGGGAAGACGCGGCAGTGGATGCCCACGCGAAGGGGAGTACGAGGGTTCACTGGTTCGGCTGCGGTGTGAGGCTGCCGTCGCCGCAGAATAACAGGGGGTGTGGGTGAGTAGAGGGATGGCCTGGCCAGCGGTGGGAGTAGTAGGGGGCGGTGAGGCCTCCGCGGCATCACAGTCGGCCACGAGAGGCAGGAGCACACTGCACGACAGGCGCTGGTTTGGGCGGCTGGAGCAAGAAGACCAGAGGTTGAAGACGCACTACGGCCGTTGGATGAACATCGTACGGTAACAGGAGCTAGAATCGTTCATATTGACTAAGTTCACAAAGCCCTCCGTCCCCGTCAACTTGGTAGGCCCACAAGTCAGCCTCCCACTATGCTGGGTTTCAGCTGGCAGGGGGAGTATTCATTATTTGTGCGTAATAAGGAGGCACTTCCTTGCGTGTGAAGATAGCTGGTGGGTCTGACCTGTCAGCGGGGGGCATGTTTTTTTCGCGAAATACAGAGGCCCTTCCGGTGGGTCCCAGATGTTAGGTGGAGGAAGCATTATTTTGCGCGTAATAAGGAGGCATTTCCTTGTGTGCGGCCGTGGACCCAGCAGTCAGCCTCTCCACGCACAGTTTACTTCCGATGGTGTCGTTCGTTGACCACGTTGACCACGTTGACCATGCCGCGTCGAGCGCATCCAAGGTGGTGGACGACGGCGAAGCCCCGGACAGCAACGAGCCGGAGATGGAAAGACGTGGGAGTAGAGTCGCAAACGGAGAGGTGTACGAGGGTTAACTAGTTCTAGTGCGGTGTGGTTCGGCAGTCGGTGGAGAAGAACAAGAGGTGTGGAGGGGTGGAGGGATGGCCTGGCCAACGGTGGAGTAGCACTTCACAGCGAAGCGTGCTAAGCAGAGCTGCTAGCAGCAGGAGGCGGGAGGTGGTCCCGGCAGCGCTGGAGGAAGAAGACGAGAGATTGAAGATGGATGCCGGCGTTGGATGTAAATCCAACGGCTAACATGTCAGAATCATTTGTTGACTAAATTGACAACGACTTGCGTTGGCTTCGACCTATTGGCCCACATTTCAGCCTCCAAAAATGTGGCACGTATTCAACCCGTTTTTTAAGAATTCACAGTCTTTTTTTGCGCGGTAGAATTTACAGTCAATTTGATCTTTTTTTTGAATTACAGTCCATTAGCTTGGCTGGGTGAACAAATAATGTAGCGTCCATGCGGCCCATTTATTTTTTTTCTTAAAAAATTACAGGCCATTTGCACTTTCTCGAAATGCACGATTTTGCTGGGCTGATTCTAATTATAATGTTGGGTTGGGCCAGCAATGTTATCAAAAAATAAAAAGGGGTTGAACATTTTGTTATAAATATATTTAAATAATAAGTGATATTATTACATTCGTCCTTAAATTTTACAAAGCTTTTGTAGACAATCACTAGGATTTTCGTGCCAAAACAATCCAGGATTTTATTGTTAAGAAATTATTTTTATAAGTTAATAAGATGTGGGATATTGTTTTCTTACATATGTAAGTATCTGATAAATATATGATGACAATAAAAATAATATATAATAACATATAAAATAATTTAAATATATATAATATAGTTAGAAGGGAAACATAAGTTGGACCTAGCGTTCCTATTCTTATATAGAAATATAGAACAGACCTCTGCGTTTTCTTCAAGAAAATACATAAATTGGGTTGCCGATGTTTCAGGAAAAATAAAACCTCGGATGGGAGGTCCATAGGCCAGTCGATACATGTCGGCCCTCAAGAAAATACAAACAGGCCTATGGACCTCCCATCCGAGGTCGTGGGCTGCGCATGTTAAAAAAGAAAGCCTAGACGGGGCAGCCCAAAACCCAACATATAATAAATGATACCTGCCAGGTCCCCGGCTTCATTGTGAATTTATTTCCTATAGTAACTACGTTGAAGCACCTAAAAAATGTAACTATGTTGACAAAGCCGTGGGCCCCAACGTTAGTATAGCATTAGGAGGAAGTATTTTTTCGATGAGGCACTTGTTTGCGTACGGCCATAGACCTGGTGGGTCCCGGCTGTCCGCCTCTTCACGTACAGTCCTCTCCAGATTCCTCTCTTTTGTTCAGCATGTTCACAACGGCAGACATCGGCGTCGCGGCGAGCGCGCAAAGGCGGAGGAGGGGATCCGACCACCTGAGGAAGTGCCTTATTATTAATGAAACTACTGAACTAGCCTAGTGGCCAAGTGACACTACCCTACAGCTGTTCCGCCCGGGTTCGATTCCACCTTTGCAGGGAAAATATCTCCAATTTTTTTGCCTCTGCCTTTATTGACATGTGGGTCCCCATTGTCATCTACGCACACCACGTCCAACACTTGCCAAAACTTCGTCCCTCGTTTTCTCTGTGTTTCGCACACTCGACATTGTGTGGGCATTTTGAAAATAGCATATCTTTTTGACTGTGCATCATATGAAGATGTGCTATGCATGAATGTTGATCAGCACGATGTTAACTGGCTGGTAGTTCCATTTTCGACCATGAATAAAACTTCCAACATGATGTTAACCCTGTTTGAAAAGGCCGTGTTAATATAAATGCTCTGCCTCTGAAAGTTGTAGTTTCTTATCTGAAACTGAACTTGCAGTTTCTTATCTGAAACTGAAACTTGCAGTTTCTTCTCTGAGAATCACATTGTCTGCACTTTTATACTCCTATGAAACTACATTTTTAAGTGCTAAAAATAGATCTCTAGAATTCATAAAATACTTCATATGCTCAATACTGCAAATCTGAAATTCAAAAGACATTCATATCTGAAAGTACTCTCAAAATACACAACACAAAACACAATTCACAACCTGCAAATACTGACAACCCTAAGCTCCTCCTGAAAATTCACAACCTGCCCGACTATTGGGCTAGGGGGCAGTCCCCTCCTATTCCTCGATGGCAGACAGCCGCCCCGTGAGATGATGTGAACGGCGAGGGAGAGGATGGCTAGGAAGCGTCGTCGGGCAACTGCTTTTCTCCTCTTGCAGTGGGTTCGACCGACGAAGACTCCACCGGCTCGCTCTGGCAGGACACCCTCGCAAACGGCACCCTGTAGATGCTTGATACTTCAATCTCTGGTGGATGCTCCATCTGGGATCGATACTCCCACCACCGCTCCCTCACGATCCGATTCGGTGAATTTGTTTGCTCCATGGCCCAGAGGAGCAGCTCTATGTACTCCCGCGCGACTCCCTCCGGGAGTATCGCCGCCTTTTCGCTCTATTGCAGATATTTGGCCATGGATGTCGCCGTCGCCGCTAGTTGGTCCTTGTTGTCAAACCAAGACTGTATCTCCAACATCCTAGCTAGCTTCACAGGGTCGCCGTCTACGATCCTCACGTATCGATTGTACTCCTCCATCGATCTACTTCTCCACAGCACCTTCACTCGCCGGCGGTGGTTTTTGAATGGAAGAGGAGAGGAGCAGCGCTGGTTTTGGATTAGAACGGGAGAGGAGCGACGCTGGTTTTGGACTGCAACAGGAGAGGAGGGGCAGTGGTTTTGAAATGGAAGAGGAGAGGAGCGGTGCTGGATTTAGATTAGAACAGGAGAGGAGCGGCAGTGGTTTAAGAGGAGAAGAGCGGAAGAGCGGCGCTGGTCTTGGAAGTATTTTTTGTTTTGCGTATTTTGGGTCAAAGTTTGACCATGTACTGTATTTGACAAGCAAAATGTGAATGCATGTCACCAAAAATTGTATCGTTTGGTTCGTACCTAAATGTAATTTCAAATTATATTATTTTTGCAACGTATAACATATATTTTATGTGCGAAAATCATGGTCAATTATGATCCAGAATAAAAGGGAGACTAGTTAATGTGGGGTCGCTTTCTTAATTGAAGGGTAAATTGATTTTGATTTTGATCCAGTCACAGCGCGCCGGCCCTCTCGTCCAATCCTAAATCGCTGCCGCACGCTCCTCTCCCTCTTCTCCATTGCAAAACCACCTCCTCTGCTCTCCATCATCTCCATTCCAAAACCACCGTCTCGCCTCTCCCTCTTCTGATCTTCTCCATTGCAAAACCACCTCCTCTCCTCTCCATCATCTCCATTCCAAAACCGTGTATCGCCTCTCCCTCTTCTCTATTACAAGACCACCGTCTCTCCTCCCATCTTCCAAAGCTAGCACTGGACCACTCAGAAGGACATCTATGGAGAGGATGCAGCAGCGAATCAAGCAGATCACCGGCGGCGACCAGGCAAAGTTAGCCAGGTTAAAGGAGATCCTAACTTGGTTTGACAATGAGTGGGAGATTTCGAGGACGGTGAGGGCCATGTGGCAATGTATGAGAAAGAGCGAGACGACGGCGATGAGGGCGGTGATGTACATGTACTCCTCGGCGGCAGTCACGCCGCAGTCCTCCGAGTTCATCGAGTATCTCCTCTGGGCGATGGAGCAGACAGATTCGCCCGAGGCGATAGTCAGGCAGAGGTGGTGGGCGTACGGGTCGAAGGTCGAGCACCCAGAGTATAACGAATCGATCGAGTATGGTGTGCCATTTGTGAGGGTGCAAAGCCAGCCGGAGCCACAGGAGTATTCGTTCTCCCACCACAAGAGGAGGCCGGATGGCGCGGCGTCGCTTCCCCGCTGTTCTCCATGGTTCCCTCGACGCTCGCCTCCTTTCAACGGCGGCGGTAGGGTTTAAGGTAAGCTTCGCACTAACCTAATCTTCCACCTGCTCATGCTTACAATTAGTCTGCGAGTACTACGCCAATCACCCTAAAATAGCTCTGGACCTTTGGGTCAAAGTTGTGACACAGTGTACAAATAAAGAAAAATAGATTGGTGCTTCTTTCAGAAAAGAGTACTCCCTAGATAACTGCCAATATAAGCTACTAGTATTTGGTTAGAGGATTTGCTGCCGAGAAAGATCCATCCACAGAGAGCGCCACACATCCCACTGGTGGTGGTGGATGCCAATGCGTGCTTGGAGCATGGTTGGTGTCGGTAATTTTTACTTGGCACACCTCGCACTCTGCATATATGCCGGTTCCATACGTACATTTGTGCAGTTCCACCAAAATGCAGCTGAATAACCCTGTTTGCATAGGTAATGAAAAAGCATGATTACATTATAGTGGCACTAGTTGATGAAACACACAAAATAAATAGAAGAAAATATTGCGATAGTATCATCGTATGCCATGCTGCGAGGGCGAGATGGGCCCTGCGACGCCTCATACGGTACGCCTCATACTGGAAATCGTCCCAAGTCTCCCAGATACACCTTCTGCCAGTGATGAACATCAGTGTACAGCGGTAGTACAAGGAGGCGCCTTGAGACATTCAAATCTCTATTTTTGTACAGATCAACTAAAATTAAGCACCCCAGTTTGCAGAAATGCTTAAACATTAACAATGGGACTAGTTGATGAAACATACATTAACAAAGAGAAGTTTCTTTATCTACATTGGAAATGAAATGATAGAGAGGACACTCGATCTATTTTAACTGTATCATTACTTCATTTTATCAACACTAGGGTCGAGCAGGTGGCAAACAAGGTGTACCGTGCGTCGCAAGGATGGAGGCCGGGGGTGCTTAGACTGGGATGCTGAAGCTGGCTCTTTCAGTCACCAACATGGATGATTCAATTCATGGGACCTTTTGGTGCAGTTCACCTAAAATGAAGCAATGTCCCATGTGCTAGCAACTTCTTCTTCATTTTTTTAAGAAAAGGGCTCCAGCCCCGGTTCCATTTTCATCAGAAAACGAAACCCACAGAGCTTCTTATTCATTAGTTGCAATAAAATTGAGCCACATCAAGGTTAGTTGTGAAGCTCCTGGAATGTTCAACTATAATTTGGATATCATTTGTGCAGTTCAACTAAGATCGAGCGTGAAATGTATATCTCTGTTTGCGCAAAAAAGGTGGAAAGGAGGGTGACTAACAAGTGATGAGACATGCATCAAATGAAAAGAAGCATGTTCCTTATCTGAATGGAAATCCTACAAGGACAGTAGCAATTTCTAAAGCAGTGGCATTGCTAGATATTAGTGTGGGCATTAGGATTAACTATGACAACCGTTAAATACAACATTACTTTGGGCACGGGAGAGTAGGCGGGCCAGGACAGTTGCATTTCTAACGAAAAGAACCAACTTATCTTAATGGGAAATTTAGCAGGACAAGTAAAAAAGTGCCATTGATTCATATTACTAGAGGCATTACATTGAAAACAACATTGGTTTAACGTGTCCTTTCTTTTAACAGTGCGACTGCTACATTTTACTAGTGGCATTACATAAGAGTGGCTCGGGGCAACAAACATCAGAACAGGATAATTGGGTTGGTCCCATTTTTGTTCGGTATAGCCACCTTATACTGTGTGAGGCTAGCAAATCTACTGCTGGACTTACTCTGTTGACTTGTCCCCCAGTCCCCACTTTCTTTCCTTTTTCAACCAATAGATCGGGTTTATATTGAGTTTGTACTGCGTTTCCCTTTATTTTCCTATTAGACCTAGAGACCAGTTGGATAGCCAGTCTCTGCTACTTTTCGCCCCCATTATTTCCTCTTTCAACCAAGTCCTAGATTCAGGTAACAAATCTTCCCCCACCCCCACCCCCTTTCTTCCTTGTTTGAACCAAGTAGTACTAGATTCGAGTGCATGAACTAGTTTTACCTCTTAACCGTAAAAAAATTGGTGGTTTTCGAGTCCCCTGCCTCCTGGGCCCCTCGAGCACCCCCCGACTGACTTCTTTCGCCTATATAGTCCCACGTACCCTAAAAACATCCACGGAGAAGATAGATCTGGAGTTCCGCCGCCGCAAGCCTCTGTAGCCACCAAAAACCTCTCGGGAGCCCGTTCCGGCACCCTGCCGGAGGGGGAATTCCTCCCCGGTGGCCATCTTCATCATCCCGGCGCTCTCCATGACGAGGAGGGAGTAGTTCACCCTCGGGGCTGAGGGTATGTACCAGTAGCTATGTGTTTGATCTCTCTCTCTCGTGTTCTCGACTTCACACGATCTTGATGTATCGCGAGCTTTGCTATCATAGTTGGATCTTATGATGTTTCTCCCCCTCTACTCTCTTGTGATGAACTGAGTTTTCCTCTTGAAGTTATCTTATCGGATTGAGTGTTTAATGATTTGAGAACACTTGATGTATGTCTTGCCGTGTTGATCTGTGGTGACAATGGGATATCACGTGCCACTTGATGTATGTTTTGGTGACCAACTTGCGGGTTCCTCCCATGAACCTATGCATAGGGGTTGGCACACGTTTTCTTGACTCTCCGGTAGAAACTTTGGGGCACTCTTTGAAGTACTTTGTGTTGGTTGGATGAATCTGAGATTGTGTGATGCATATCGTATAATCATGCCCACGGATACTTGAGGTGACAATGGAGTATCTAGGTGACATTAGGATTTTGATTGACTTGTGTCTTAAGGTGTTATTCTAGTATGAACTCTTGAATAGATTGATCTGAAAGAATAACTTTGAGGTGGTTTCGTACCCTATCATAGTCTCTTCGTTTGTTCTCCGCTATTAGTGTCTTTGGAGTGACTCTTTGTTGCATGTTGAGGGATTGTTATATGATCTATCTATGTTATTATTGTTGAGAGAACTTGCACTAGTGAAAGTATGAACCCTAGGCCTTGTTTCCTACCATTGCAATACCGTTTACGCTCACTTTTATCATTAGTTACCTTGCTGTTTTTACATTTTCAGATTACAAAAACCTATATCTACTATCCATATTGCACTTGTATCACCATCTCTTCGCCGAACTAGTGCACCTATACAATTTACCATTGTATTGGGTGTGTTGGGGACACAAGAGACTTTTTGTTATTTGGTTGCAGGGTTGCTTGAGAGAGACCATCTTCATCCTACGCCTCTCATAGATTGATAAACCTTAGGTCATCCACTTGAGCGAAATTTGCTACTGTCCTACAAACCTCTGCACTTGGAGGTCCAACAATGTCTACAAGAAGAAGGTTGCGTAGTAGACATCATCACCTTCCCCGGCGGAGAGGATCCGGCTGGATCTGTGACCAGTGGTGAGCAGAGATAGAGAGAGTGTGTGTGGCCCAGGGTGCTCGAGGGGCCCAGGAGGCAGGGGACTTAAATCTTGACAGAAGAGTTATGATGATGCAAAGCACCGACAGATCAGCTTTGAACCCGGAGAACACGTATACCTCCGAGTCACTCCTATGAGAGGAATTAAGAGATTCCAGACTCGTGGAAAGTTGGCACCCAGATTTATTGGTCCATTTCCCGTTATGTCACGAGTGGGTACTGTTGCATATCAGTTGGGACTACCCCCTGAATTGTCGGACGTGCACAACGTGTTTCATGTTTCACAGTTGAGGCGATGCATATCGCCTCCTGAGAAAAAGACTGATATGACTGAAATAGAGCTGGCAAAGGATTTAACATATGAAGAGAGGCCGGTTAGAATTTTGGATCAGATGGAAAGGGTCACTCGTAGTAAAGCAAGGAAGTTCTACAAAGTCTAATGGGAGCATCACACGGAGTCAGAATCAACGTGGGAACGGGAAGAATTTCTAAAGGCACATTATCCAGAATGGTTTTCCCAAGCAACCGAATCTCAAGGACAAGATTCATTCTAAGTGGGGGAGGTTTGTGACGGCCTCGTTTTTGCCCTCTCTTCCTTACCTGATTTTCAGTTGGTTTGAATTTGAAATTTGGAGTTTTGAATCTTTTCATATGGACTTAACCACTTGGGTACCCCTTGGCTTTCACCCAAGTGCCTCATTTCCCTCTCTAACCATCATTCCCTCTCTGGTTCACCTCAAAATAATATTTGGAATATTTTTCTTGAAAAATATTCATTTCCCTCTCTTAAACCCTAGCTAACTCAATGGGCTCCAAAGCAACCCCAATTTTCCTTGCCCATAAAATTCTGAGAAAAATCCCAATTATTCTTTGAACCCTAGGGCACCTTTCTGAGAAAAAATATTTCATCACTTTTTGGAATATTTTTGCTACAGAAAATATTTTCTGTTCTGGACAGAAATGGTAGTTTCTACAGTAACTACCATTTTACTTGCTCTACTGTGGCTGGTTTTTCTTGTGCTTCATCAACTTAGTAGATGATTGCTAACTTCCAAAGCCCAGCCCCCAACTCCCAGTAGTTTGACCATAGTAAGCCCTCAAAGTTACTATCCAGAAACTTACCTGGCATGTGAAATCATTTATACTGCACCTGAGACCAAACCCAAGCGTGGTAACCTTCAAAACTACCACGAACAACAAGCCAGACATGAACTTTGGACTTAGGTCGGCCTGAGGGCAAAGTTCACGTGGTGACGGCGTTCGACCAGGCGTGCTGGCATGCAGCCGACGCGCTCTGAGTGCCGCCGAGCGCTCTGTTGCGCGCGTGCTCGCTTGCCCGCCTGCCTGGGCGTGCCAAACTGCGCCACAATCTTCGTCCAAGCCTTCTTAACTTCCCCCTGGCGCTCGTCGATGCTGGAGCTCGCCGCAGCGAGCACGGGGATGGTCCGGCCAACGCAACAGTGCGCGGCACACTGTGCTCGTCGCCTTCCTCTCGCCCCTATGCTCATCCCCGTTCGCCAACAGTTCCCGCGTGAGCTGCGTCGCCATCTCCCCCTCTCACTGACGCCGTTCATCGCCGGGCGCCGTAGCCAGGTGTCCACCGGTGGAGCCCGATCCCCCCTCGACGCTTGGCTATAAATAGCACCATCCCCGGCCTCCTCGAGCAACATCCACCACTCCCACACACTCCACGATCGAGTAGATAGCCGTAGCCCAGCCGGACAGGCCGCGGGCCGCCGTCCCCGAGCTCGAGCTCGCCGGTGATCCCCTCGGGTCGTCTCCGTGGTTCCAGCCCCTCCCAGGCCAGGGCAACCCTTCCAGGGCCTCCGCCACTCTCCGGTGGTGCCGTTCCGCCTGGTTGGAGCCCCTGGAGTCGCCTCCGTTCGTCGTCGTCTTCATCTCCGGCGACCTCCGCTCTCTGCCTCCGCTGGAGAGGCTGATTCCGGCGCCGTCCGACCACCCCTAGCTACTCTACGGGTATGGGCAGGTGCGCCACCGTCTCCTCTCTTGATCCCTCCCTCTCATTTTGGCCAAGGAGCCCTCGTCGCCGGCGTGCACTCCGGCAAAGCCGCGCCGTCCTCTGTTTCCCTCTCTTTCTCCCCCTCACCTGACTAGCGGGGCCTGCTAGTAAGCCACTCAGCACACGCGCGAAGCGGTATTAGTGGTGGCGCCCTGAGGATTTACGCCTTCGATGTCACCCCCCCCCAGTCTGTTTTATTTAAATTCAAATTTTATTATTTTTACAGAGAACTTCAAACAGCCAAAACTCTTTAACCATAAGTCCAAATGAATTGATTCTTTTTGCATTGTGTTCTTTGTACAGAAATCTAACAACTCACCAAAGATGGGATTTTTCCCTGCTATCTAGATTTTCTGGTGAATTTCAGAAGGGTTTTTGATGATTTCTTTTTGTGTTTTTAAATATTTTCAGACGGTGAGGCTTGTCTTGAGGATCACCAGGAGTCTTGTGAACCTCATCTGCACTAAGGCAAGCCACAACAACATTTTCATGATGTCATTTCAATATTTGTGATTTTCCTACTTGAACAAATGATTTAATACATGCATTTAAGTCATTATTATGTTATTTATATTTTGTTAATTGCTTGCTTTTGTTTAATATGCTTGATTTACAGAAAGTTTGAAGTTATCTTAGTTGGTAAAGAAACTAGGATTTATTTTTGGGTGATGAAAGAATAATATGGTTATGGATATAAATAATTAGTGGAGTTATTTTCTTGCATGAGTAAAAATGGTAAAATTGGCTAGAAAAGTTTCTGTTTAAAGTGAGGTTTAATCTTAACCAGAGAAGTGTCATGAGTTGTTGATGCTTATGCTTAGTGTGGATACATTTGACTCAGTCATTTCCGTTGATATGTGATGCATATGTTAGTTTTGCATGTCATGGCATTGTGACACCGGTTATTTTCACGTTAAGTTGAACCTGATAATAACGCAACTTGAATATATCGTTGACCGGGTCATGGTGCCACTGAAACGAGTCTTTCCCAGTGCAACCACATTTGCCTTTATGGGAAGGCCTTTATTCGGTCTGTTGTCATGCCTCTGGTTGGTGCCTCCAATGAGGGAAGGTTATGGGCGTGCGGTACCCTGGCCCGGTAAGCAGACATAACCTTGTGGGCCCGTTGCCAGAAGACATGGTCTCTGGGCTGGCAATGCATGGTAAACCGGTTGCTCTGAGCCGGGGTGCCACACACGTGTACCTTACTCTAGTCTAAATGGTGTTTGTGTGTGCGTTGTGCGTGTTGAGGTGCAAATTGTCTTTTTTTTGGGGTACACGTTAAGCTTGTTCTCCCGAAATTTCAAGCCGCGCCTTGTTATGCCAAAATTTCAAGCTAGCGTCTCTGTCTATCGTGCTGCGAAACTCCCGCCTCTTCAACATGCGCCTTTTTACCCAAAATATTTAAGATATATCTTTGTCTCATTGTGCTCCGACAACTCCCTCCATCTCAACCCGCGCCCTGCTATTCCAAAATTACAACGCGCGTGAAAACTCCCACCTCCTGTGAAATCCCGACACGCGAAATGCCCGTGGTACCCCTGAACCGGAAGAACCGCCTCAAATCGGTGGGGGTACTTTCGTAACTTACCCCACATTTTGGACAAGCGCGTCCCTAATCCATGGTTCCCCACTCCCATCCCATCCGCCCACCCATTCATACACCGAGGCCGTGAAAACCCACGACGAAGCCCTACACCCTCCTCCGTCCGCCACCCAGCCGGAGCCTCTTCCCCGACGACGTCGTCCACAGCAACACCTCGACGTCCCTCATCCACCGTACCGGAGGAGGATCCAATCGTCGATCTCATCGTCCCGCCGGTTCAACCACCCCGTCCTCCACCTCCAAGGAGCTGCCCCGACGTTCCCCTCGTCTTTTGCGCCACCTCCGTCTTCACCTGCACCACCGGAAGAGCATCATCATCACCATTTCCTCGGATGAAGCTGCGGCCTAATCGGCGCCACCAAAGAGGTTGTACACTAATCGCCGCATTTTCTTCTTGATTCGATCTCACGGTGCTGCCGGCGCTCGGTCCCGAGCCGACACGGCGCGGCTCCATCCACGGCGGCGTCGCCGGCCACTTCCTCCACGGCGTCGCTCCCTCGGCGGTGACGTCCACATCAGTAGGAGCTGCTGCTGCTTTCACTACTACAAAAACAGCTATAGCCAATATGGACACTAATGGCGCACTGTACATGTGGTGCGCCATTACTAAATACTAATGGCGCACCATGTGTTGGTGCGCCATTACTAGTTGAACTACTAATGGCGCACCACTCATAGGTGCGCCATTAGTAATTTTGTTACAAATTTTGTTTCAATTTTTTTTTTGAAAAACTACTAATGGCGCACGGTTGGGGTGGTGCGCCATTACTAGTTGAACTACTAATGGCGCACCACTCATAGGTGCGCCATTAGTAATTTTGTTACAAATTTTGTTTCAATTTTTTTTTGAAAAACTACTAATGGCGCACGGTTGGGGTGGTGCGCCATTACTAGTTGAACTACTAATGGCGCACCACCCCCACGGTGCGCCATTAGTAACTTGGCCCATTCCACCGAATGCACCGCCTTTTCAGTTTTAAAAAAATAGAAGAAAATGATGGAAATGTCAAAAAAATAAAATAAAATAAGTTTCCCCGTTAAACATTTTCAAAATCCTCAAAAACCTAACAGAAAAAAAGATACGGGGCTTTCAAGATCTAGAGGCAAAAAAATTCAAAAAATTTCAAACTTACTAGTGGCGCACCGGTTGCTAGGTGCGCACTAGTAACAGAAGAAAATATTGGTTCTGAATTTTTTTGGATTTTTTTTTCAAAAAATGATTCGTAATATGACAGGGAAGTTTGAAATATTTTTCAAAATTTCATCATACTCATGAATATGAACAAAGTCCTAGACATCAACAAGGTTTAATAGGATTGATATGATAGATATATCAACAAGTGGCTGTTAAGTGAGGTGGTGCTGGGGTTGGATAGAACCGTGAAGTTAAGCGTGCTCAGGCTAGAGTAGTGTGAGGATGGGTGACCTTCCGGGAAGTTTGACCACTTAGTGCGATTTGACTTGAAATTAAGCATATTGACCTGAGATTAAGCCATAGTGACCCGAGATTAAAAAAAATTCCGGGAAGTTTGACCACTTAGTGCGATTTGACTTGAAATTAAGCATATTGACCTGAGATTAAGCCATAGTGACCCGAGATTAAAAAAATTGGAAATTTTTTTTTAAAAAAATATTTCTGAAAAAAAATAAAAAAAATTTGAAAAACTTTTTTTTTGAAAAAAATATTTCTGAAAAAATATTTGAAAAAAAATTGTTACTAATGGCGCACTTCTATGTGGTGCGCCATTACTAAGTCAGATAGTAATGGCGCACCGTGGCATATACTAATGGCGCACCAGCGGTGCGCCATTAGTAAAAATTACTAGTGGCGTGATGCTAGTGGCACACCAGTAGTGCGCCATTAGTAGGCAAAACTGGTGCGCCACTAGTAGGCCTTTTTCTAGTAGTGTTTAGCTCCCGCTCGCGCTGCTGCTCTACTCTTGCTCTCGGTCCCCTGCCTGGTCGGCTCTTGCTATTGCTCTTGCTCGCGCTGCTGCTCTCGCTCTTGCTCTTGCTTGGGATGCTGCTCCAATTTAGCTACACTTCAGGCAACTGAATCAACTTTTGGGTCAGTCGATTTTCAGGGGGTGGGTTGGCTTGCCGGAGTGAAGGAAGAACCAGCCGCAGCGGGGAGGGGGGCTCGCCGAAGAGGTACCCCACTATCTATCTTAGGGTTCAGGGTGGGGGCGGTGGTCGCCGGCGGTGGTGGGGCGGTGGCGTGGGGATCGCCGGAGAAAAAGCTCGGCACGGGAGGCCTAGAGGGATGGCCGGGGTGGCGGCGGACCGGCGGTGGGGAGTGTTTTCGGGGCGGGCGGGGTGGCGCACCGCCGGCCGCGGGCGGCGGGGGGCTGCTATTTGGCCGGTGGTGGCTGGCGGCTCAGGGGGGTGGAGGTTGAAGATGAACTGCAGGCCCTTGATTTCGTATCCAACGGCTGCAAAATCGACCGACCAGAGATGAAAAAGCCGGCGGTGGTGGGGCGGTGGCGTGGGGATCGCCGGAGAAAAAGCTCGGCACGGGAGGCCTAGAGGGATGGCCGGGGTTGCGGCGGACCGGCGGTGGGGAGTGTTTTCGGGGCGGGCGGGGCGGCGCACCGCCGGCCGCGGGCGGCGGGGGGCTGCTATTTGGCCGGTGGTGGCTGGCGGCTCAGGGGGGTGGAGGTTGAAGATGAACTGCAGGCCCTTGATTTCGTATCCAACGGCTGCAAAATCGACCGACCAGAGATGAAAAAGTCAGTCGACTAACGTGTAGCCTCACCTTGGTAGTGCGTTCAGTTTCGATAGTAAAATTCAGTTTTGACAGCAAAATTCGGTTTCGACAGTTAAGTTCAGTTTCGACAGTTAAATTCAGAGATGAGCGGCTGATGTATTTTACATCTAGAACTTTGTGGTTATGTATTTTACGTCATGTATTGGAGATGCTATTAGAATTCCACGTAGTTTAACGTTGTCTCTCTCGTCCTGCTTCAGCCTCGGCGTCGTACAACTCACCGGAGCTGCTCCAACTACCAAACCCTCCATCACAGCGGAGCAGTACCTCGGGCTCCATCTCCAGATGCCTAAGATCTTCTTCCCCTCCTCCGACAACCACGCCAGAAGGAGCATCCTCACCGGCAACCCAATCACGCTGAGATCAACATGGCTTCGCCAAAGAGGTTGTACCCTTGTTGCATCTCTTTTTTACTCTACATGTTATATATATTGTCCACTGAGCACACGTAGTAACGTGAAATACGATTATTTTATCCTACTATATGACAAGCAGTGAGGTACCAGGCAACTTAGCTATCCGTGATGGACTCTCTTAAACGCCATCATTATTTATCTCTGTGCATTTGAGCTGTGCATTTGTCGATGGGCCTGGGAGTTGATCTAGTATGGCAGTGGCCTGGGTCCAAAGTAATAGAAGTAGCACAAAAACATTTTTTTAGTGTAGGATTTTCCTTGCTCAAGCCTGCCTACTAGAATCGTCAGTGCTTGAAAGGAAATGTGAATAAAAACATAGGAATTGGAAAGTTTCCTATGGTACTACTTTTCATGAATTTGGCGCAAAGGAATTGAGCAAAGGAAAACTATAGGATTTGTTCCTTTAGTGTCTCCTTGAAAGAAAAACCGTAGGAATTCTAATTTCCACCTGTCCTCCTTTTCATATTCCTATTCATCAAGCACAAGACTAAGAGATAGTAGCATGATAGCATTATAATCGTATATTTTCTTGCAGTTTGACTTAATCTCACCATGCCTTTTGCATCCTGTGATCTTCCAATTCTTGTAAATCAAACACCCAGATTGGCAGAAATCCTGTGTTTTTAAATTCTCTGTTTTGCACGTGCATTCCTATCCTATTCCTATCTATTTCCTATCCCTGCATTGTTAGAATCCTCAAATTCAAACAAGCCCTTACACAATTACTTCTGTTACAGATATGTGTCAAAGAAAACCTTGTGTGGTTTGTCCTACTCCTGCGGCGCTGTGTTCCACCCCAGCTCAGCTGCTCCAATGACGGAAGGGTTCACCACAGCAGGGATCCGCTCTCCAGACTGTCTTTCGTCGCCTCAGATCTTCTTCCCGCCGCTGGCAGCCACGACAACTGCATTACCATCATCAACTGAGCAGATGACCTTGAGGGCTACACGGGTCCGCAAGTGAGGTCGCACTCTTCCGTGTCTGCTTACGTTATGCATCACTTAATATGATGACATGCTACATTATCGTCGTGTTCACCTATTAGACTCCGAGTCAGGTCCAAACTAATGCTGAAACTTGAGTTTTTAAATGGTTGTGGGGTACATATTGGGGCAGCAATCAGTACTATCTGTCTACTATCTGGTTAATCTCGGGTGTCTACTATGAGTTTCATGTTGGGTGCAAACAAACATTAAAGGAGCCATTATCTGTATTTTTTAACTAAAGCTATTATCTGCCTGCTATCATTGGTTTTGGGTCTATCCACAGTTTGCTACCATCACTCTAGATTTGTGCATGAACTCCTTACATAATCTCACTATGTTTTATTGCTATGCATGCGAGTTATTGTACACAATGGAACTGATCATGTAGAGCAAAAGAGACGAGCCTTGCGTGGCAATAAAATTTCATGCAGACGTCGCTCCATGGTGGGCGCAAAGGCAGCTCCCCTCCACCCATTTCGGATTGTAATCAAGAGGAAGATAACTGTTCTGAGGGGGATTCAGAAGGACAAGACCACTCCTATTTACCCCATGAGGTCTTCGCTCTAACTTGGCATGCTGATGTTGGTAATATCATGCATATGGTGCCTTGCATTGCTTACTGTATACATTAAAGATGTCATCTGCTTAGTTTAGAAATGCTTTGTGTCAATGCCATCTGTTTAGTTTCTTTATCGTATATGTGAATCATGCAATGCCATCTTGTTTAGCCAGGCATCATATATGTGAATTTTGCAATGCCACCCTGGTTAGCCAGTCATCTTATATGTGAATTATATCATGCCATCATTTTTTATTACGTATTAAATTTGTCAACAATTTTAGTACATTCAATTACTCTTCATGTGCATCAGCCATTCGGCACGGTCATGGAAAAATCTGGAGTGGAAACAAGGTCTTCAGAGCAGACAATGCTATCTGACGAAGCGCATGTCTTGCTGGTTATCGATAGCTCCTCAGAGGAGGATTCAGAGACAGATGACCAGTCATATTCCCCCCCCCCCCCGAGGTGCATGCTCTAACTTGGCAGGGTTATGTTGCTCATATCGTGTGCATGGTATCTTGCATTGCTATGTCATTTGCTTAGTTTAGACATGCTTTGTGTGAATGCCACCTGTTCAGTGTCTAATTACCATATATGTGAATTATGCAATGCCATCTTGTTGCAAGACATTATATATGTGAATTATGCAATGTTATCTTGTTGCAAGGCATTATATATGTGAATTATGCAATGCCATGCTGTTTAGGCAAGCGTCATATATGTGAATTATATCAATGCTGTCCTTTTTTTGTATTTCTCATTGCTTTTGTCGACAATGTTTGTATATTCAACTGCTCTTCCTGTGCATCAGCCATTTGAATTGGTGATGGAGAAATCTGGAGTGAAAACAAGGTCTTCAGAGCAGACAATGCTACCTGCTGAAGCAGATATCTTGTTGGTTATAGATAGCTCTTCAGAGGAGGATTCAGAGGCAGATGACCAGTCCTATTATCCCCCTGAGGTGTATGCTCAAACTTGGCAGGGTTATATTACTCATATCATGCATATGTTGTATTGCCATGCTTAGTTTTTACATCATATACACAATATTGAATGCCATCTCCTTAGTTGACACATCATATATGCGCTTGCCCTCTACTCACTTCCTTAGTATATAAATCATATATTTGAATTATGTCATGCCATGATGTTTACATAGACAACATGTATTTGAATTATGGCATGCCAACCCATTTTCTAAAGACATAATATAGTTATATCATCTCATCCTATTTACATAGTCATCATATTTTAAATTATGTCATTCTATCCATGAATTATATCATGCCATCATGTTTCCATCGACGGCATGTTTGTGATTTATGGCATGTCAACCACTTTAATAGACACATCGTATAGTTATATCATGTCATCCTGTTTACATAGTCATCATATTTTGAAGTATGTCATTCTATCATGTTTAGTTAGCCATCAGACATGTGAAATTGTGTCATGCTATCCTGTTTAATTAGCCATCATATATGTGAAATTATGTACTGCTATTCTGTTTGGTTAGACAACATAAATGTGAATTATTTCATGCCCTGTTTTCTTCCCTACTATCCATTGCACCTGTCGATCTTACAATGTCTGTACATTCAATTACTTTTCTTTTTTATCAGCCATTTCAATTGGAGGGGGTGATGGCAGTATCTGTGGGTGTAAAAACACGGTCTTCAGAAAAGATCGTGCTACCTGTCGATGCAGATAGAACCACGGTTGTACTTTCACAAGAACCAGCCCGACCACACATAACCCAGACTCATGCAGATTGTACCCCTACCCAGTTGGACAGAGAACTAGCTACACCCCATCTAACCCCAACCCCGGCAGATAGTAACCCAGTTCCTGTTGACACAGCACCGTCTCCACCACAGAGCACTCAAACACGAGCAGTTAGTAAGGCAACTGTAGTGCCCAAAGCACGAGGACCACCACTCCGAACCCCAAGTCAACGCTTAAAGCAGAAGAAGAATTGTTCTCAGCTCAGGTTCCGTAGATATGGTTCATACTACTTTGCTCTTGCATCACTGTATTTACTCATACCAACTAATTTCAAATTTGAAGGATGCAATTGAAACTCCAATGGTGCAACAGGTATGTTTTAAACATGTTTCTTTAACGTGTTTGCTGTTGTAACTTGCTCTATGCTCATTTCAGTTTCAATTGAATAAACAGTTATGTTCTCATGCCATGCACATTACAAGTGTTGTTATTGCTGTGTAGTTTCCCACACTTATATTTTGTCTATGCTGCTTTGTCTTAAATAGATATGATTCAAACTGTATCTATCTTGATTTGGCAACATAAACTAGAATGATATAGACCATACAGTGACCATGCTACATAGATATATGTTTGTTTCATGATGTTATCCTGTCCACCTTACTACTGAACTGGTTACCAAAATGAGTTTCATATACTACATTGTAAACCTGTGATGTGTTTGTTTGTTTCTCTTTTTTAACGCGGATAAAATATTGAAGAAGAGTACCCCATTATGCAATGGTAAAGGAAGTAATGCAGATAAGGTTCAAGATAGTGAGACATCCCTGTTGGTCTCCAAGAAAGCTGATAAAAACTATATTGAAGACACTGAGACAACCCCAAAGTCCTGTCTTGATGTAGTGTTCGAGTTACTGGCTACTACTGCTGGCACCAGCTCTTCGAACTCGTTGCCTGAATCAGTTCGACTTCTTGAGTCTCAACTTCAAGTTGAAAGACATCGATTAGATGTTATGCAACAGGAAGCCGAAGGACTGAGGAAGTCCCTGCAGAATTCAGATGCATACTTTCTGGTGCAACAGCAAGTGCTGGAGGACTTAAGCGGCAAACAAGAGAAAGTTAATAAGCTTGCTAAGCATCTTGCCAGCATTATGGGTACCCAGGATATTGTTTCTTGAGCTCTTCTAAAGTGGTTTCAGTTCTGGACTTGTTTTGCTGCGGCGTTTATATGCTGCTGTGTTCCCTATATTTGCACTGGTGGCGAACTTTGATGTCCAGTGGATGTAATATGTGTAATAGCCGTGATAGCCTAGCGTAAGTTGCTTGCTTATTTATTTCCTTATTGTCTTGTTTATTTCTTTGCTTGTAGTCAGTGCAGTTCTTTTTCCGCGGTTTGCTAGTGGCCGCAATAACCTATTTTTTAAAACTAGGCCAGAATAACCATGGGCTACATATTTACTGTAGTTAGCATTTCCCTCCTACGGGCCGTAGAAACAATGGGCCTTCTATGGGTCGTAGAAACAATGGGCCTTATACGGGTCGTAGACACAATGGGCCTTCTATGGGCCGTATCATCAATGGGCCTTCTACGGGCCGTATGATCTGTTGGCCAAACATGGGCCAATAACAGACCGCATTATGGTCGTAAACGGTCTAGAGTTGGAATCGTCTGTTCATGGGCCGACCATAACGGGCCGTCGTTAATCTGCCGTATTTGATGATGCTATGAAAACGGCCCAACGTATTAACGGGCCACAAACGGGCCGACTGTAACCTCGTGCTGAATTTAGCCCACAAGCAGAAAATGACAGTAACGGGTCGTAAGTAAACGAATGCTGGAAATGAGCCCAAGAATAAATGGGCTCTGAGAAGGCCGAAAGATAACATGGGCTAGAAACGGCCCAATGGAATAACGGGCCGCTAATGGGTATAAAGTGATACACTGTTCATTACGGGCCAGTTTCACCACGGGCCGTTAATGGGTATAAAGTGATACACTGTTCATTACGGGCCAGTTTCACCACGGGTCGTTAATGGGCCAAGAGTTACAAAGGGCCTCATATGGGCCGAAAGACGTCATGGGCCATACATGGGCCAGAAGTGAAAACGGGCTGGAATCATATTGGATGGCCCAGATGACGCTACTGGGCCGAATTCGGATAGGGCGTAACGGGCCTTGGGTTAGCGGGTTGTAAATGGGATATATGCGAAGAAGCCGTTAACAGGCTTTCCATGGGCCGGCCCGCCACCTTTTGACCAAGTCAAACGGGCCGGCCTTTTCACAGGAATGGGCCTCTCACTACTAGGAAAACGCTTATAGATAGAAGTTTACCAGTAGCGTTTGTTTGTGACCCAACGCTACTAGTACTTAGTAGTAGTGCTGGCCAGAAAGAGCGCTACTGGTATATTTTAGCAGCAGCGCTTGTTACCGAAACCCACGCTACTGCTAAGTGTAACACACCACAATATCTGATCACAAAATATTAGCAGCGCTTGTCGCCCAACCAGCGCTACTGTTAGTTTTTGATCTATAGCGCTTGTTGATATAAACACGCTACTGCTATTTTTTCTATCTATAAAATTTTACCAGTAGCGTGTTATTTTGGACCGCGCTATAGGTAGTGCACCACCAGCCATAGATATTTTGCAAGCTGCCATAGCAGTAGCGTGCATAGTAGACCCACGCTACTGCTATGCCCGCTAGCCACCTACCACCTTTCCCCTCCTTCCTCCCCTTTCTTCTTCCTCCCCCCTTCCCTTTCTCCCCCTTTCCTTGCACCTTGCTTGTTCCAATGCTCCCCCTCCACCACCCCTCCATTAGAGCCCTCCCTTCCCCTCTTCTTTGCCTTTCCATCACCCCCTCTTCTTTGCCCCTCCACCACACCCCTCTTCTTTGCCCTCCACCACCTCCATTAATGCCCTCCTTCCCCCTCTTCTTTGCCCTCCACCACCCCCTTCCATTAATGACTTCGCTCTTGTCCTCTCCCTCTCCTCCCACTCTCTCCCTCTCCTCCTCTCCCTCCATTAATGCCCTCCCTTCCCCCTCTTCTTTCCCCTCCACCACCCCCTTCCATTAATGCCTTCCCTCTTCTCCTCTCCCTCTCCTCCCCTCTTCTCTTCTCCTCTCCCTCTCCTCCCACTCTCTCCCTAGCTAGCTAGCTAGTTAGAGCTATATATCTATAGAGCTACTAGGTAATTAAGAAGAAAGGTGCTCGATATCCCTCTCGACACATAGGTGAGCAAAAAAAGGTGTTTGTGTGGATAGGACCGAAACTATATATATATGGGCGATATGAGAATATATATACCGAATTGTGTGTGGCATAATTTGAGTTGCCTACATTGTGTATTTGATGAAATAATGTGGGTGACATTAGTTGCCTATGTTTTGCCGAAATGTCGATTCAATTCCGTTTCGGCGAATTTTGGGCATGCAAACTCAATATGTCCTATGTTTAGGGAAGGTCATGCCGAATTTTTGTATGAATTTGATCCATGCATGCATATATACGTGGTTATATTATTTGCTCCACCCGCAGGTGATCACGAAGGTCAATGGAAGGATGGTGGAAAGATACTGGCAATCCGCTGGGGATGACATGTATGAAAAAAGATTGAGGGATGTTTTATGTCCGTGTCAAAAATGCAAAGGAATAGTCAGGCTCGACCCCTTTGAGGGTGGTAAATTCAAGGCGCACCTGCTCATGCATGGTTTCATGCATGGCCATACTCGGTGGATAAGTGAAGAAGAAGAAGAAGGTGATGATGATGATGATGATGATGATGATGATGATGATGATGATGATGATGATGATGAGGACGTCGACGGGGCAGGAAATAACGACATGGGGCCACCAGACGAAGATATGACCGATTATGTGCCCGAAGAGGAAGACGGCCTCGGAAATGTCGATGGCGAAGAGGCAATTCAAGGCGGAAAAGACGCGGACACGCCACCGTATTCGTCGCTACTAAGTTCAGCCATGCGGGACCCGCATGTTCGAGACCTGCTTCGCAAGAAGACGACTAGCGACAGAGCTGCTTCTAGAGAGGAGGCCAAACTGGCGCAATTGGAGGTAGACTCGATGACTCCTTTGTATGATGGTTGCAATAATCCCGAGGTGACCCGCTTGAGTTTCACACTAGAACTTCTAAAGATGAAGGCAAAAAACAAATGGACAGATACAAGCCTGGATGAGCTTCTGAAGTACCTAAAGAAGGTTCTTCCCGCGGGAAGCCTGTGTCCTACTAGTGTCGAGGAGGCAAAGATAATCGTGTGCCCTCTTGATCTGCCACATATTAGATATCACGCATGCATCAATGATTGCATCATATATCGGAACGAGCACGCGGAAAAACCATCTGTCCAAAGTGCAATGCTTCATGATATAAAAAGGCCGGAAAGAAAGCTCCACAGAAAGTTGTATGGTACTTTCCGATCACTCCGCGTCTACAGCGGTATTTCGTAGATCCTAAGGAAGCAAAGCTTATGCGCTGGCACGCGGAGAGGGTGAAGCCAGATGACGGAGATGAACCGAAGCTGAGACACCTCGCAGATGCTAGCCAGTGGAGAGCATTAAATGCTGAATATGAATTTTTCGCAAATGATCCAAGGAACATCGTGCTTGGCGCTAGTAGTGATGGCATGAATCCATTTGGCAACCAGAACACCAGTCATAGCACATGGCCCGTGTTTGTATGGATGTACAACCTCC
Organism: Aegilops tauschii subsp. strangulata; assembly: GCF_002575655.3. NCBI lineage: Eukaryota > Viridiplantae > Streptophyta > Magnoliopsida > Poales > Poaceae > Aegilops > Aegilops tauschii. The sequence goes on along the minus strand of NC_053037.3, from coordinate 26,475,330 downwards.
CCCCTGGTTGTGCATGAAGGAAAAATACATACACATGGCTATGCTTATTCAAGGGCCGAGACAACCGGGAAATGATATAAATCTGTATCTCGGGTTACTGAAAGAGGAGTTACAGACCTTATGGACAACGCCGGCCAAGACATGGGATGCAAGCAAAGGAGAGTATTTCTACATGAGAGCCGCGCTGATCACGACGGTGCAGGACTATCTCGATTACGGCTATCTCTCCGGCCAGGTGTGCCACGGATATTGCGGATTCACGAGGTGCATGGATGATACAACTTCTCTGCAGCTATCGAAAGATGGCGGGTCTTTGAAAATCGTGTACATGGGGCATCGAAGATGGCTCGAGAAGGATGACCCATGGAGAAAGCGTGGAGATCTATTCAATGGTAAGGCTGAGCATCGAGGTCCTCCATGTAAGCGTAGCGGTGCAGAAATATGTGAGTTATTGAAGAACTGGGAATAGTGCCCCTCGCCGGGAAAGACGAAGAAAAAGGCGCCGGAGCCCTGCTGAAGATATGGAAGACGAGATCTGTTTTTTTGGACTTGGAATACTGGCCCATACTCGACACGCCTCATAGCCTTGATCAAATGCATATCACAAAAAATATCCTTGAGAGTTTGCTTGGAACATTGATGAACATGCCGGAGAGGACCAAGGATGGGCCGAAGGCAAGAAAAGACTTGGAATTTTTGAAAATCAGGAAAGATCTTCAAATGCCCGGTAAAAGGTCGTCAGAGGAGACCGAGACGGAGACGGAGACGGAAGATAGGGGCAAAAAAGTAAACAAGAAGGAAGAACAATATTGCCCCCCCTCTTGCTTCACCTTAGATCCGGGGGAGGTCGATCAATTGTTCAAGTGCCTTGCCGGAATCAAAGTTAGTTTCGGATACTGTGGGAAGATAAGTAGATATCTGGACACTAAGAAAAAAAGGTTCAGTGGGATGAAGTCTCACGACTGTCATGTGATGATGACACAGTTACTCCCGGTTGCACTTAGAGGGATTATGGACACACATGTGCGTGAGACGCTTACTGACCTATGCCACTTTTTTGATGCTATCTCTCGACAGTCGATCAGTGTGAAGCAACTCCATAGGCTACAGGAAGAGATCGTTGTCATACTAAATGAGCTAGAGATGTACTTCCCGCCCGCGTTCTTTGATGTCATGGTGCATCTATGTGTCCACATCATGGACGACATCATCGACCTAGGGCCGACATTCCTGCATAGCATGATGCCGTTCGAGAGGATGAATGGGGTAATCAAAGGATTCGTTCGTAACATGTCCCGCCCAGATGGAAGCATAGCCCAGGGATATCTAACCAAAGAGTGCATCTCTTTTTGTGAGAGTTATCTGACCAAAGACCCTGTTGTTGGTTTGCCCGTCAACAAGCACCGTGGAAGGCTCGAAGGCGAAGGTCACACCAATGGTCATAGGGATGTGAATGTGTTACGCTCAGGCCGACAAAACGACCTTGACAGGGCAAACTTAGTAGTGCTACAACACCTAGATGTGCTAGAAGATTTCGTGACACTGCACAAAGAGACCATCGCAAAGAAGTACCGTGACAGTGGGGTGCACAGGACGGACGCTGAAGTTATTAGAGAGCACAACTCCACTTTCTTGCGTTGGTTCAAAGAGCGAGTTCTGGCTAATCCCCCGGACGAGGGTTGTCCGAACGGAACACTCATATACGCCTTAGCACATGGCCCCTCGACCAACCTCGCGACTTATCAAGCATATGATATCAACGGATACACGTTCTAGACGGAGGAGAAAGATAAAAACAGTGATGACCAAAACTCAGGGGTGACGATGGAAGCCATGACCGGGAATGTAACTGAAAGATATTACGGAAGGGTCGAAGAGATATGGGAGCTTAACTACTCTGGATTGCATAATGCGACGATGTTCCGTGTCAGATGGGCTAAAAATGTACACAGAGAAAACCGACATTTCACTACCATGTGTATACCCGACTCCGATGACAGCGGTACCGTCAACGCCATCGCCAAAAATGAGCCATGGGTACACGCTAAACACGTGACACAATGTTTCTTCATAACTGATCCGATCAATCCCAGCCGTGTTGTCGTGAGGAGAAGCAAAAGGAGCATCGCCGGAATAGATGGAGTCGCCAACGAGGAAGACTATGACCAGTACGGTGATCCGATGAGGGAAGATGATGCTGATGATGACGAAACATATGTCAAAAGAAGAATGAAGACTACATGACCTACGAAAGATCGTAATCCCTGGAGAAGGAAAAGTCACGACCATGGGCTCAATTATTCGACAACGAACAAAAGAGGGAAGAAGATCAGTCTGAAGCGTCATCATCGCCCAAGCTCACAAACTAATCCCAAAGTTTCTGTGTGTCTAGCTATTTTGTATACCACTGATAGCGGTCAAATAAAAATAAAAAAATAAAAAGAAAAAGTTAGCAGTAGCGCGTTTTCGCTAGAGCGGCGCTATAGCGCGTTTTGCCAAGACGCGCTATAGCTAAGTTGCGTATACAGAGCCACTGCACCCATCTCTTTCCTCTCTCTCTCACTCTCTCACTCGATCCCCTTTCTCTCGCACCCGCCCATGCCGCCGTCGCCGCCTGCACCCGCCCACGCCACCGCCCACGCCCGCACCAGCCCACCCACCGCCGACGCCCGCACCCGCCGACGCCTCCGCCAACGCCCGCACCTACCCACGGCGCCGTCGACACGCGCCGCACCCGACCCCGACGCTGGCCACTGGCCACCCCGACGCTCCCTCCCCCCGTGCTGCCCCTGCCCTAGGTGCACCCCTGGCCCGGCTCCTCCCACTCTGACGCTCTCGCTCTCTCTCTGACCAAATTTGGTCTCTTTGCATATCGACGAGGAGGAGAACGACCCCCTCTGCCTCGGCGACCCTGACGCCACCCCCTCAACCCCGGCGAGCCCTGACCCCGACGCCACCCCCTCAGCCCCGGCGACCCTAACCCCGACGTGCAGTGAGCCACCTCCTCCTTTCTGGTCAGGTAGCAGGATTTTGCAGGATTTTGCCTTATGCAGTGTTCCATGTCTGGTCAGGTAGCAGCAACAGTAGCATTAGTATCTAGGTTCTATGGTAATTAAGATAAATACGATGAACTAATGGTGTAGAAACCATACGGAAACTAGTAGATGGCATTGAATATGCAACTGAAAATGGATTAGCTAGCATCATTGCAAAAAACAATGCTCAAAAAATATCTTGGAAAGTGTCATGTTAGCATCATTGAGCATTTTTCTGCCACTGAAGATTAGTGGAAACTGAAGATTGTTTTTTGTATTAAGCCACAAGTAGTTGTATTGGCAGCAAGTACAGAAAGTATTGTTAGTGAAAATTTGCGGTGATCAATTTTGCATTTCTGTAACTAGTCCATTACAGTAGTCTGCAATTTTATTTGAATGCAATGTTGATGGACAGAGCAGCAAGTTTATGAAATGAAATGAAATGATGTCCATTGGAGTCCATTTGGAGTTTCTCCATTGCTTGCGAGATGCTCTATATGTGACCTAAGTTTTGCCGGTTGCTAAGTGACCTATGTTTTGCCGGAAATGTTGATTCATTTCCATTCCGGCAAATTTCAGGCGCTCTATATGTGCACTTTCTAGCAAAGGTCATGCCGAAATTTTCCGTGAATTTCGGCATGACTTGTGCTAGAAAGTTGGACATATCGAGTGCTTGAGATTTGTCGCGACGGGAATGAAACGACATTTCTGGCAAAACAAAGGTCACTATTTTGTCATTATTCACTTTATTATATAAAGCTCGATAATTAAACGACTACGACATTGAACCCTAGGAAACATGACCGACACCGATGAGGCCGGAGGTTCTCACTCCCAATTAGGTCGAGCACACACCTACCTCGACTTTCTGGCGGATCAGGAGAGACAGGAAGCTGGGTGTCCGGACCGCCTTGTCATGACGGATGACGACGGTGGTGGTGCCGACACTGATGCCACCAACAACACCGGCACTGGGACTGGCGCTGATGATGTTCCTAACTATAGCACGGAAGGTGGGACCTCCCAAGCCAGTGAGGGAAAGAAGGAAAAGAGGACACGACGCCCAAATGAGCTCGGCACCGGAAGACTAGTGGTCACGGCGGTGCACCCTGGCGAGTTCGAGCCAATAGAGCCGCGAGAAGTGGCAGCGTGTTACGGCAACCAACTAGCATGCATCCTACGGGATACCGCTAACATCAACACCACAAAAATACGGAAGAATGATCAGTTGAAGAAGCTGCTTCTAACTAGGTTGCACGCAAGATTCCTGTTCCCCGGTCGTAATGACGAAGTCGACCCATGGGATGATGATGCCATGAAAAAAATCAACAACAAAGCCCTAGGGAAGTTTAGCAACGCATTGAGCGCTTGGAAAACTAGGGTGAAAAAGGCGATTCAAGTAGACCATGAAACCTACGCCGAGATTTTTGCAGACAATCCGAAAATTACGATAGAGGACTTTGAAAAGTTCAAGGAGACTTGCAATGAAGAAGCTGCCAAGGCCAGGTCGGAGAGAGGAAAGTAGCTACAGGCAAAGAACATGGGGAACCACCGCCTTGGAAGTCGTGGTTACATGGGAAAGAGGCCCGTGTGGGCTAAGGAGGATGCAGAACGTGAACGTCTGGGGATCCCAAACCCATTGGCTGAGTTCACCGAGCAGCAGGAGCACGACTTCATCAGGGCCCGATTCTCGTGGGACCCCAAGAAAAATATTTTTTCACCGACGGGCCGACTAGGAAATTCATGAGATTACTGTAATTATCCTTTTACCACCTTACATATTAGGTTCTGATCAACGAAGTCTACTACATTCTAGTCGCATTCGTTAAATGATTCACTGTCCATTCTGCAGAGAGAGCAACACAAGCTTGCGGCCCAGAGCGACTCGTCGACTCAGTCGACTCAGTCATCGGCGAAGTACAAGTCGGACACTCCTTTCAACCGGGCCATGAACATAATGATGGGACACCCGCTCGGCCAGCGACCGCAATATGGACGTGTGCATGGCGCCGGGGATGGGTCCACTTGGAAGTACTATTATAGCAAGGACCCTGAGGCCAAAAGACAGAGAAAGAAGTTCAGTCAAGTGACTATCGACGAGAAGGTGGCGCAGGCGATGGAGAAAGCAAAAGCTGAGACCAAAGCTGAGATAATCGCTGCATGTAGATTTGATTTCGTGGATTCCTTTACAACCTTGATTCCAACAGTGGTCAGATGGGTCGAATAAACTCCAAATGCGCCACCAAGTGAATTTCCCATGCCTAGCTTCACCGGGAGCAACTCAATGAACATCGCACCCATACCCGTACCTAGTATGGCAACCGCACCCGCACCTCCTCCAGCACCTGCTTGTGCGCCCAGCTCTCACAGCAGCCCTAGCTCCGTCTCTGGCTTGAATGTCGGGCCGTCGACATTGGCTGAGGTCGACGCCCTCACGGTAAATACGCATCGTCGCACCTTCATCAACTCAACTAATTAATTAATTTTCAATTGCCGTTCTTTTTGGACCTCTAACGTTGCACGTATATGTCTTTGTAGGCCGACTCCACTCCGTGCACCCTACTTTACAACATGAAGGGCGGGTTAGTGGATGTGGGGAAGGGTACTATACTGAAGCCTAAGGATCGATTGTTTCTCCGCCGGCAGATGCCTGATAACGCGTTAAGGGTCTCCGTGGCGAGTGTGAAAGCGGGCTACGAGGTTCTCCCTCGTCCGATACAAACCGATGGAGAGGATGACGATACCCCAACGCAGGTTGGCCAATGCAAAAATTGGCCGATCCTATGGCCGAAAAATCTTCTTCGTGTCGAGGTGGCCGGGAGCACACCAACGGGACCTCATGAAGGTATGACCACAACACCACCTACACAAGTACAACCATCGTCTGTGCTACTTGCTGAGATCGAGAGACATGAGGAAGGAGGGCCAACCGTTCCGCCGGCAGATGATGCCATCTGCCCCATGGAAGAGGATAGGGATCATGACATGGAGGATGCCGACGATGACCCTAACCAGTATTTCAATACTGCCTTTGACAACGAAGTAATAACGAGTCAACCATATGAATATGAGATGCATGTACCAGAGCCGGAACGTCCTCGGGAGTGCAAGAAGTCTTTGTTCATGCAATCCTCGCAGGACACGCCTCCAGATGCCGGCTCCACCCAAGCTCAACTACTTAGCCAGAGTCGTCCAATGCTGAGCCCGGCAACACTAGTGGTGGTGCTCAGGGAGGGTCTGACAGACCCACCAGCACCTCAGCCCACCAAGAAGAAGCAGAGGAAGAGACCGGCGGCAAGAAAATCCAATAAAGCTGGCAATGTTGGTTCTAGCAGCCAGCAGCCTTCGACCAAGGTTGACCATGTACCGATGAAACATGCGCCATTAATCCATGTCGCGGGAGAGCCAATGGTACCGGCGAATGCACTAGCTGCCATAGAAGGGGATCTCAGGAGACTCCATGACCATGTGCTTTCGACAGAGAGAAGCCTCCTCGCCTCGGATGATCCGGGATAACCACTTTATACGGTTCATGTGCCGAGCAGTTGCAAGATGTATGTCCACACATGCCCCGCGGACCTCTTCTTCCTGAGGTTTGATTACATCTTCCAGATGTTTCAAATGAGGACACTCGATTTTACATTCGTCCGCCTGTATGCGCTGCACATGAACTACATCGTCAGGAGAGAGCAAGTCACCGGTCTTGCGGTCTCGGACCCATACTACATGCATGAGGGCTTCTTGTCAGTCAACGAGGCCAACCGCCAATATTCGAGTCAGTACATCGAAGAATTCTTGGTCAGCAATAATGACAAAGAAACGATTCTCCTACCTTATCATCCCAGGTAAGTCATCCGCGGATAGCACTATAACACATACATCCTTTCGTGCATTTCAATAGTTACTTTGCACGCATGGAGGCTAAACTTGATCGTGTTTTTTGCGCAGCGGGGGGTGTCGTGCCGTTCTCATTGTTCTTTACCCGCGTTACTCCCGCGCTCTATATTTGGACCTGTCGAAGAACATACAGAAGAAAGATTACACACACATAAAGTATGTTCTGGACAGAGCTATGCTGGGCTTCAGCATGCGGGGTGGCTACATCCAACACAAAAAAAACAAATAAGGCCGGGCTTTGTTTCACCCACAAGACTAACTTCTGTTGCATCCAGCAACCGGCAAGAAGTGAGAATGATGGATTCTACGTCATCCATCTAATGATGGAGTATAGAAGGGATGTGCAATCACTTTGCATGAAATCTTCATCCGATACCCATATCCAGAGATGGGACGAAGCCTTTGGAGCCGTGCCGGATAATCGACTTCGAATGATTTCTACCAGATCCAACATGAAATTGCGTCCATCATCATCAAAGATGTCCTCGAAGAGAATGGGATGTTCTACGCCGGCCCAATATCGCAAGCTGACGTCCGAACCCGCATTGCCCTACAGCGTCAGGACATGACGCCTTTCACTAAGCTTGGGTCTGTCCTCCCGGATAAGGACAGATGGGAAGAGTGCACTGCTTAAAAACAATGTGTCTGTTTAGTTACTTGTTACTTTCTGTACGACGAAACTTCGAATCTCTCAGTACGACGAAACTATTAGATGTATGGTGCCGCGCTCTAGTTAATTACTTTCGGTACGATAAAATTTGTTAACTATGTTTACTATATATGTTGCTTCTATTTCATAACTGTTTTGTTGAATTCGCTTCATGGTATATATATGTGCATCTCTGACAGGTATATAGATCAACGATGGTGAGGAAGTGGTATGCCGTGTATGTAGGGCATGTTCCGGGTGTGTATGATGAGTGGCCAGAGTGTCAGGCCCAAGTCTCTGGCTTCTCCGGCGGAAGCCAGAAAGGGTTTGATAGCAGAGCGGAAGCCGAAGCTAGTTACTTGAGATTCATAGCAAAACAGGGGATTCAGAACCAGCGCCGCTACAAAAACTACTACATAATACCGCTTTTGATCATCGTGATCGCTCTTATCGTGTATGTCTTAGTTTAGGTAGATGATGAAACATGTGTCTACGGTGACAATGTAAGATACATGTCATGTGTATCGCTATTTCGAGATGATGATGAGATCGACATCATTTGTGTTGAGACTATGTTGATATGATGAGACTATGTTCTACCACTTCGATGATGATGATGAGACATTCCTTTTTCATATAGTTCCAGTGTATGTGTATGTTGTAACTGTATAAAACAAGTAAAAATACGAATACAGCAACATAAAAAAAATACTAGCAGTAGCGTGGGGTATTGGAGTAGTAGTAGCGCTGCTTACCAATAGCGTTTGTTTGTTGGGCCACGCTACTAGCATTAGCATTAACGATGGGCAGAGGCGCGCTACTGCTAGATACAGATAGCAGTAGCGCTGGTTCAAACAAGTGCTACTGCTAAAAAATAGCTGTAGCGCCATAGCAGTAGCGCGCCCACCCGCGCTACTAATAGACAAATAACCAGCGCTACTAATAAGGGTTTTCCTAGTAGTGTCTGTTGCACCGTGCCACGTGTCAACGTATCATAGGCGCCTTATGTCCAATGAGTGGATGACATCTGTCCCAACGGTGAGCCGACACGTGTTTCCTCCAGCCAATGATGATTTTACACATGGAAAATCCCCATTGGTCGGGGCTGTTAACGGGTTATCGGATCCAAAACCGGACCCGATAGCTTAACAGTGTCCCGTTATGGTGGATGCCACGTGTCGGTCACCCTTGATGAAAGCACTTCTGTGATGCGCGATTTATCGTCATGGAAGTGGACACTTCCGTGATGATAATTTTGGTAATGTCATGGAACACTTGTACAACAACACAGGTATGACTATCTTGATTCTTTCATAATATCGTCATGGATGTACATGCATGAAAAAAACGCGACCTACTGTGACAAACACGTATCATCACGGAAGTGTATTTTTTTGTAGTGGTAGTGCATGTGCGGCAATCCGGACTATGGTGCCTTTTTCACGCGGCTGGACGACGACTAGCCCCTCGTATAACATGGAGTGAATCGCTAGCTATTTGTAGAAAGTCGCCGAATCACCGACCAGCTCTCGCTTTATCATGATAGTCAGTTTCCGCTTTCTCTACTGAGGTACTTGACCGGGTGAACCAGAAATACAATCGCAATGTTCTCCCTTTACTACCTTAGCCGAAGGAGCGGAACGTAAGGTGGTAAGCATAGGAGCCAGGCAACCCAACTATAGACCAAAGACATGATTCGAAGCCGATGCATATAATGCAACATCCGGGACGCCTAAGATTACCCCATAGGAGTTCGGACTTGAAAATGTGAAGGGCCGAATACAGGCCCCGGTGTTAAGGCCGGAATAAAGCACGTGTGGCAGTCTAAAGTAAGGAGGGAATACATATGACAATATGAAATAAATTAGTACCAAACAGAAGTGGTGATCAACTATTTCCTTTATACCCTGATTAATACGTCGAGACATGTTATTACAGATAATGCCATAAATATCGAGGCCATTTTACATGTCGAGAGTTTACACAAGGGAAAGTCTTACACAAGGCCTAAGAGTAGTGGTTGAAGAAATGATGCCCTCCTGCACGTCTGCGTCGTTTCTCCTTGGTGAGAAATCCTTTAAGAGGAGGAGTCGATGGTCGTCTACAAGAAATGGGAACCTGGAAAAGAGCCCCTGTACAACCGTAGAGTAGGTAGGTTTTTAATGAACCTGTAGTGAAAGCAAAAAAAGTGTTAAGGTCCAAATAGGGTCAAGCCGTACTGTAGACCCTTTCCACGGTGTGCCTGTGGTGCTGCCCAAGGTATTTTAAGTGTGTAATTATGCACACGCGGTATGTATGCCGCAACCTTATGTGCCGATCGGGGGAGGCTGAACTGCTATTAAAGCTCCGGGTCTGCCAGCTATCGTGTTGTAGTGCGGATCGGACTCGCTAAGTGGTGTCATGGGTCTTGATGACCGATGAGCTGTTCGGCTTGATGAGGCCGCCCTGTTCCTCGGCTGCTAGGGCCATAGTGTGCTCCTCGGTACGAGGGAGCGCTCCATATTTCCATTTACTGTAATGACGCCACGCGGTCCAAGCATCTTGAGCTTCAAATAAGCATAGTGCGGGACTGCATTGAAGCTGGCGAAAGCAGTTCGTCCAAGCAGTGCATGATAACCACTGCGAAAAGGGACGATGTCGTAGATCAATTCTTTGCTTCGAAAGCTGTCTGGAGAGCCGAATACTACTTCCAATGTTAAGGAGCCCGTGCAGCGGGCCTCCACGCCGGGCATTACTCCTTTAAACATAGTGTTACTAGGCCTGATTCTTGACGGGTCGATACCCATCTTACGGACAGTATCTTGATAGATCAAGTTGAGACTGCTTCCGCCGTCCATAAGGACTCTAGTGAGATGGTATCCGTCGATGACGGGATCGAGCACCAGGGACGCCGAACCTCCGTGACGGATACTGGTTGGGTGGTCCCTGCGATCAAAGGTAATCGGACAAGCCGACCACGGGTTGAATTTTGGGGCGACAGGCTCTACGGCGTAGACGTCCCTTAACGCGCGCTTGCGCTCCCTCTTGGGGATGTGGGTGACATATATCATGTTCAACATTTTCACATCGGGGGGAAACTTCTTCTGTCCCCCATTGTTCGGAGGGCGAGGTTCATCATCGTCCTCGCTTTGAGCTCCCTTCCCCTTGTGTTCGGTAGTTATTTTACCGGCCTGTTTAAAAACCCAACAGTTTTTGTTGGTGTGGTTGGCAAGCTTGTCAAGGGTGTCGTGGATCTGGCAGGGCCTATCCAGTATTTTATCCAAATTGGATGGACCATCCCTAGTTCCTTCGAACGGCTTCTTCGGCTGACTGGGTTTAGAGATGCTGAATCCGGCGTTTACCGCTGTATCCTTGGTTTCTTTGTTGTTGTTCTGATGCTTATTTTTGCTGCGTCGTGGCCTTCCATTGCCATCCCTGGCCTCAGAGGTGCCGGGGTCGCTGGTATTGCTTCTATGATCCAACCAGCTATCTTTGCTTGCACAGAAGCGGGTCATAAATGCAGTAAGAGTTGCCATAGTCTTCGGCTTTCCCTGCCCGAGGTGGCGGGCGAGCAATTCGTCACGGACGGTGTGTTTAAATGCTGCTAAGGCTTCAACATCCGGACAGTCGACGATTTGGTTCTTTTTGATTAAGAACCGAGTCCAAAGTTTGCGGGCTGACTCTCTGGGTTGCTGGACTATGTGACTCAGGTCATTAGCATCTGGTGGCCGGACATAAGTGCCCTGAAAGTCGTCCCGAAAAGCGTCCTCTAAGTCCTCCCAACTGCCAATAGAGTTCTCTGGGAGGCTATTCAACCAGTGTCATGCTGGTCCTTTTAGCTTTAGGGAGAGGTATTTGATGGCGTGGAGATCATCTCCACGAGCCATGTGGATGTGGAGAAGAAAATCTTCAATCCATACAGCGGGATCTGTCGTACCATCGTAAGGCTCGATATTTATGGGTTTAAACCCTTCTGGAAACTAGTGTTGCATTACCTCATCGGTAAAGCACATGGGGTGTGCGGCACCTCTATACCTGGCGACATCGCGAAGGAGTTCGGATGACATCTGTGTTCGGGGCTAACCCCGGGTTTGGTTATGTTTGCTGTGCCAGTCCTGATGGCCATCATCTCGCACTGGAGCGCGTCCTCTTGATCCATAGATTGATCTTGTCAGGTCGGCTCTATTGGTTAGGTTCTGACGTAGGTCGTGCGTGTAGCCCGGAGCCGTTGTCTCCTTGTCTCTATGGCGAGGGGGCGCGGGCTGGTGTTCGGCGTAATTAGCCGTTTTGTCCCGTCCACGTGGTGGTCGGTCCGGTTGGTCGGCATGATTATATTTTGATGGTATTGGCTCAAAGGCCTCGTCATCGAATTGTGGCAGCAGCCTGTGTTTGGGGTAACTTTTTGTTTGGCGCTCAAAGCCATATCCTTCTTCGGCGGCCAGGACCTTGGTCCATCTATCGTTGAGCGTATCCTATTCGGCTTGAAGCTGTTGTTGTTTCTTTTTCAGGCTTCTCACAGTAGTGATGAGCTGTCTCTTAAAGCGTTCTTGTTCAAGTGGTTCCTCTGGCACGATGAAATCTTCGTTACCGAGGCTAATATCCTCTTCGGAGGCCGGTAAATAGTTACTATCTTCCGAATCCTCGTGATCGACAAGTTCATCGGGGTTGACTTGTCCCTCTTCCCTCTCATCCTACTCGAACGCAGGCTCGACGGGGTGGTCGGAGTCTTCGGCATTGTCTATACTGTCATTATCTCCGGTGCCGATGTTGCTGTCCCTCGCCCGACACGATCGTGAGCGGCGCCGCTGACGTCGGCGTTTTGGTGGTTCATCGATGGGCTTATCCTCATCTGGGTCTTGAGTTTCATCGTCGTCCTTCTTCTCAGGCGTGTCCACCATGTATACATCATAAGTAGAAGTGGCCATCCAACGCCCAGTGATAGGCGGGTTTTGACCTGGTTCGGCTCCGGCATCATCATCCATACCATCGATATCTTCAGAGGCATAGTCTAGCATGTCAGTTAGTGGCTATTAAGTGGGTGGTGGGTGGGACGTAAAATTCCCTGCTCTCAGGCCCCAGTTCAGGCCGGGCATAGTTCGGAGGTGATACTTCTATCATGGCGAGAGATCGCATTAGGTCCAGTGTCTCGTTTAAGAGCGAAAGATGGATGGGCGTATGAGGATCTGCGGAGCTAGATTCGGTAATAACCACTTGACCGAGCCCGATGGACACAGACCTCGAGAGTTCGGAGTTGACATCCAGAGGCGAGTCCGGCTTCCCGATGACAGGGAGAGTCCTGTTTGACTCCAAGTCCACTGACGGCATGGTCGCATCTGAGTCTCTGGCAGGAAGCTCCGTAACGGGAGAGAGTCCGGCGGGGTTTATCCTCTCGTCTTCGGACGAAGTAGCCTGCCTCGAATCTAAGGCCGGGGCGGGCGTGGGCGTCGACCCTTGAGCGGAACCTGATGATGGATCCGAAGGGCCTCCTTCATGTAGATGGGGAGCGGTGGCCGAGGCCGAGAACCCCTTGAAGATCAAGTCTCCTTGGATATCGGCGATGTAGTTTAAGCTTCCAAACCTGATCTGGTGACCAGGGGCATAGCTGTCGATCTGCTCAAGGTGACCGGTCGAGTTGGCACGTAGCACGAAGCCGCCAAACACAAAGAGTTGGCCGGGGAGAAAGGTCTCCCTGAAAACAGCATCGTTGTTGATGACAAGGCGAGCCATCGACCCTTCTATTGACAACACAGTGGAACTCTCAATGAAAGCACCAATGTTGTTGTCAAAACCGGCATATCTCGGGTACGGGGTCCCGAACTGTGTGTCTGAGGATCAATGGTAACAAGGGACAATGGGGACACAATGTTTACCTAGGTTTGGGCCCTCTCAAAGGAGGTAAAACCCTATGTCCTCCTTGATTGTATTCAATGAGTATAGGGGTACAAGAGTTGATCTACCTCAACATCATAATGGCTAAACCCTAGCTGTCTAGCCTATGAGAATTCTAATAGCCTCTACGGACTAAACCCTCCGGTTTATATACACACCAGAGGGGCCTAGGGTTGTACAAAGTCGGTTTGTAGGGGATGGAAATAACATATCGAACATCAAACTTGCCATCCACGCATATAGGAGTCCTACCCGGACACGGGGGAAAGTCTTCTACTTCTATCTTCACGGCCCATCAGTTCGGCCCATATCAAATATTCCGGACACCCAAGAACCCCCTAATCCAAGACTCCCTTAGCCACTGCTTCCTTCGTCTCCCTCTAGTCACCGCTGCCCCTCGCGTGCGGCAGTCCTCCAACGAACAGCGCCCGGCCGCCCACTGATACGTCTCCGTCGTATCTACTTTTCCAAACACTTTTTCCCTTGTTTTGGACTCTAACTTGCATGATTTGAATGGAACTAACCCGGACAACCATTGTTTTCAGTAGAACTGCCATGGTGTTATTTTTGTGCAGAAATAAAAGTTCTCGGAATGACGTGAAAATCCACGGAGCAACTTTTTGGATTTAAAAAAAATATTGGCGAAAGAATCAACGTCAGGGGCCCACAACCTGTCCACGAGGGTGGGGGGCGCCCCTGCCTCGTGGGCTGTCACAACCCTAGAATTTGCTTGTCATTATTTGCATTAAAGCATCCATGCATCATGTTTAAATTTTGCTTAAACTTGAAATAGGGGTGATCAATCCCTAGCACCCAAAAGAACTCAACTAGGTTCAACTTAAAAACATTTTCAATGGACCCAAAATACCCTTTAGAAAAGTTCATGATTTTTGATAAAGGTGAAAACCTCTGCCAAAAATGATGCACATATTTCTAGGCCATTTCTGGGCATTTGAATTAAATCATTATGTATTTGAATTTGGGCATTTAATTGCTATAATTATTTTAAATGCTCGAATAACTCTGAAACTAAATGTGGGTTGTTGGAGATAATTCAAAAGGACCCCACATTTTATTTGACGATTTTTAGATGAGGTTTAGTATTATACTAAATCAAAACAGAGTTAAAGCAATAGAAAACAGAAACTTAAATAGCAAAACAGAGAGAGAGAGAGAACTCACCTGGCCTTTCTGGCAGCCCACTAGCGGCCCAGTAGACAGCCGGCCTGCTAGGCCCAGCCCAGCCCCTCGCGCGTCGTCTTCCTCGCGCCTACTGGCGTTGCGCGTGGCGCGCGCACAGCCGAGCCGCGGCCACCTCCTGCTTCCACCTCCTGCTTCCTCTCCGCCCTCGTTCGACCACCTGGAGACGCCCAGAGCCCCTGGCCCTTCTCCCTCACTCTCTGCTCTGTCCTTTGCCCTCTAGCCCCCTTCCTCGAGCTCACCCGAGAGCGCTCCGCCGTCGCCGTGCTTCACCTGCGCAGCCACCGCCTCCCCCTCGCCCTCTCTTCGTGTCCGAGAGCTCCGCCACATCGGCTGCTACCCCTCCATCGAGCACGCGTCGCCAGACGCCCTGCCGCCTCGCCATCGACATGTCTTCTCCGCGCTCGGCCGCCGGATCGCATTCGTTGTCACGTCGCCATCCGGTCTCCCCGGAGCCCTCTGACGCCTCCAAACGACGCGTTGTGAGCCCTGAAGCTTTCCCCCTGTTCCCTCTGTCGTTTGCTTCCTCTATCTGCTGTTCCCAAGAAGACCGAACCCACCGCCGTAAGAGCTTGTCGCCGGCGTTGCTCCGGCGACCATTTGGTCACCCCAGCATGTCCAGCAAGCTCGCCGCACACCGTAGAGCCTCTCAAGCGCTTCGGGTCATCCGTTAGCACGTCGTAGCCTTGACCCCAAGCTCGCCCGAGCCCCGGCCTCCGCTGTTGATGTCGTCGTCATCGCTACCATCCACCTCGGGCCTTCCCGAGACCACCGTCGTACGCGCCGTGATGCCAGCTTCCCGTAGAACCCAGCCACGCATCCATCCATCGCCGGAGTTGGCCGAAAGGGCGACTTCGCAGTGTCTGTGTCCTCGTCGGCGATTAGCCGCCGATGACAACCACTGTTAGGGGCTAATCACCCCCCTAATTAACCCCCTGTCTCACTGACACATGGGCCCCACACCTTAATTAACCCAAACTTTATTTTCTGCTTAGATTAGTTATAACCCAGCGGGACCCACGCGTCAGCTTTGACCATGCTGATGTGGCTGTTGACCTGGCCCCACTAGTCAGCCTCTGTTCCTGCTCTATTACACTGACGTGCGGGCCCCACTTGTCAGGTTTGACCTGGACCAGCCCCTGTTGACTTGTTGACGTCATCATGACATGGTGCTGATGCAGTAATGCTTTCTGCGATTTTAATAAATCAGAAATGATTTATTATTTTTAGAAAATGCCCAAAACTTCTAAAAATCGTATAAAATCAACCGTAGCTCAGAATGAAATAATTTATATATGAAAAATGATCAGAAAAATCAAAAGAATCTGTTTATGGCATTTTCATGCATGTTAGAGCAACTTATGTCCTCTGTTTAGGACAATTCAATTAAATGGCATTTAAGAAAGCACATATGGAGTTTGAATTTGAACCTAGTGTTCAAGCCAACCCCATTTAACTTGTTGCTAGTTGCATTAGCCCAATCAACAGCATATTGCCATGTCACATTCATGCATCATATTGTTGCATGGCATTGATTGTGTTCCTTCTCTGTTGCCGGTGGTTGTTCCCTCTCGATAGACGTGTTCCGACGATGAGTTCGATGACACCGATGAAGAGCTATACTATCTTCAGAAGTGCCAGGCAAGCAAAACCCCCTTGTTCATTCTGATACAATCCCACTCTCTCGCTCCTGCTCTCTTTACTGCATTAGGACAACAACGATTCATCTGTTACATGCTGCGGTAGCTGAACCCCTTTCCTCTGCATGACCTGTCATTGCCACAGTAAATAGATGAAACCCACTAGCATGAGTAGGAGTTGTTTGAGCCCTGATGTGCCTACTCATTCAGGCTTGTTTGTCATGCCTGCTATTGCTTAGAGTTGTGTCAGGTCTGATTCATCGGGGATGAATTGGAATATGGTGAACATGTCCTACTGTTGAGAGCTAAGTGTGTGAACATGATTTGGTAAAGGTAGCGGTGAGAGGCCATGTAGGAGTACATGGTGGGTTGTCTCATTGTTGCCATCGTTAGGAACTGAGTTCTGTGTTTGTGATCCATGAACAGTTACTACCACACATTGGGTTCCGGTAACTCGGCCCCTCTCGGCTTATTAATCAACTCGATCTCTGTCCAGGAGTTGCAACTAGTTTCTGGTGTTTGTAGGTAGTGTTAGTAGTCTACCAAGTGGCACCCGGTACAGGTGGGCTTGGGACAGACTAGGCACAGTGGCACGGTGTACCAAGTGGCACCCGGATGGTGGGCTTGGGAACCCTGCTCACATCGTTTGGGGCCGTGAGCAGCACCTCTGCCGGATCTCCTTGGGGATGGAACCCGAATAGGAGATAAACCTGGACTAGAGACTTGTGTGGTTAGTCAGGTCGTGGTCGACTCCCTCACCAGGCTTCCGCTTGAAGGTTGCCGAGATACACGACGTGTACATGGTGGTAAGTGGCGAGAGCGTGTGTGAAGAAGTACACCCCTGCAGGGTTAACATCATCTATTTGAATAGCCGTGTCCGCGGTAAAGGACTTCTGGGTTGCCTGTGCAGTTCATACATAACTTGAAATGGATACTCTAAAACTCGCAAGATAAGCGTGAGTGCTATGGATGGCCTTCTCGTAGGGAGACGGGAGCGGGTCCATAGTGGTGTATTGATATGGTGAATATGTGGACTCGTGTGCACCACCTCAAAAGAGTTACTTGCAGTCGTAGTTCAGGATAGCTACCGAGTCAAAGCTGGCTTGCTGCACTCAAACTCCACCACCCCTTTGTTGATACCGATGCATATGTAGCTAGTTCTGATGTAAGTCTTGCTGGGTACATTTGTACTCACGTTTGCTTATTTTATTGTTCTGCAGAGAGACTTCAGTCTCGCTAGTAGTTCTGCGTGGACTTCGATGTTTAGCTTGTTACCTCAGCTACCATCTTGTACCCTTGGGAGGGTCTTGTAGATAGTCAGGCTTCTCAGCCTTTTTCATTTGTAGTTGTCTGTACTCAGACATGTTTATGCTTCCGCTTGTTGCTTGTATGCTCTGTATGTTGGGTCATGAGACCCATGTTTGTAATACTTGGCTCCTCGGAGCCTAATGAATAAATACTCTGAGTCATAGAGTCTTGTTGTGATGCCATGTTGTATTTGCACATATCGAGCATATTGTGTGTATGGTTGAAATGCTTGGTATGTGTGGGATCCGACAACCTAGTTGTCTATCCTTGGTAGCCTCTCTTATGGGGAAATGTAGTCTGGTGCTTCCACTAAGCCATGGTAGTCTGCTACAGCCCGGTTTACCGGAGTCCTGCTAGCCCAGTACTACTGCTCCGGAACACTTAGACTGGCCGGCATGTGATTCA
This sequence comes from Aegilops tauschii subsp. strangulata, assembly GCF_002575655.3. NCBI lineage: Eukaryota > Viridiplantae > Streptophyta > Magnoliopsida > Poales > Poaceae > Aegilops > Aegilops tauschii. The sequence goes on along the minus strand of NC_053037.3, from coordinate 26,457,328 downwards.
CATCGTTCCTGTGTCTGTCCCTTCGGGGAAATGTCACGCGGTGACTTCCGGAGTCCTGCTAGCCTGCTACAGCCCGGTTTACCAGAGTCCTGTTAGCCCAGTTGCTACAGCCCAGATTCACACGCTGATGACCGACATGCTCGATGTTGTTTCATGTATGCCTGTCCCCGTAAGTTAGTGCCACTTTGGGTTCACGACTAGTCATGTCGGCCTGGGTTCTCTGTCATATGGATGCTAGCGACACTGTCATATACGTGAGCCAAAAGGCGCAAACGGTCCCGGGCCAGGTAAGGCGACACCCATGGGAATACCGTGCGTGAGGCCGCAGAGTGATATGAGGTGTTACATGCTAGATCGGTGTGACTTAGAATCGGGGTCCTGACAGCTTTGGTATCGGAGCCTGACTGCCTGTAGGATTACCAAGCCAAACTGTTCGAAGTTGAGTCTAGAAATGCTTTAGTTATATAAGGGAATTGATTGTGGAAGGGAACGTAAGGCTCTTTTTACTCCTTTCCCTTATGCCCTTCTGATCTGAGTCAACCTCTTCTTTTCTACGGGGATTAAGAACTAGGCTTCTCATCTTTCTATCAGGATCACATGTTACTAATCCGTATACTTATAGGATTGATGGTTTCAAGCCCCAGTTCAGGTCCTACTACTTCTGTGTGTTGACAGTTGATCTCGGAACCTTGATATTGTGATGTTAAGTGGTTATGCCACCATTTTTGCAGGATGTCTCAAATCTTTTTCGAGCATTTACAACCGTTATGCTGTCCGAATCATTCCAGGTTTCTAAACAATCTGATGCATTTGCAAATCCTTCCTCCGTTCCCGATGTCCCTTTTGTCAGAATAAGCACACACTAGCCAGTGAGTTGAGGTACTCTGTTGCCTCGACATATATGTTGGAGTTGTTATTATGACACTAGGGTATCTTAGAGTTAGTAATCTAGCCATGTTTGGTGTTCCCAGTGTGATGATTCTGGCTATCATTCTCGAAAGCATCTCGTGATGTTATTTAGTTAGTAGGTATTCTATTTCCGGGTCCTTGGACCCAAGATTCAGTCTACTTACCTCATGTTGATAGTGTTTGCTCGTTCCTTTAGGATATTAGTCACCTTTGCGATAGTCCTCGAGATCCATGGTATTTCCTTCTTCCAAATACCATGAACTGCTTATGGCAGAAGTTCTTTGAACCAAAAGATCACAACCAGAGTGCTCTTAATGAGTTCTCCATTCTATATTGTGACTCTACCAATTCTACCTCTCCGCATTGATTATCCCGAAGAAACCTGTTGAACTTGGTTCGACATACGAATCTATGCATCCACAACTCAGAAAATCATACGTTCCTTTGAGTTGTCCCTCTTTAGTTGTTTTCGGACCTTCACCTATCAATTGATAGTCAAGAGTATGCATGCATTCGTTCATCGTTGCCTTTACTCTTGCATTCCGTCAAGCCATTCTATCCCGGAATGACTAGGAGAAACAAACTCCAGTACCTCATCCATTTCTAGGATTGAGTCAAAGTAGTTGTATTCCACAGATCAAAATGCCAATCCAGTTTTTGTTCTGTTCTACCTTGGAGTATTACCATCTTTATATCAAGAATACCATGGGAATTGCACACCATCCTATGAACTCTTGATACAGTGGTACTTCTCGTCATCATTTTTCATTCCCCGGTCCCCGTGTTGTTGCAACCGGAATGACGACAAGTGAACTATGATGTGTGAAATCAATACTACTAGCAACCCCGTTGCTTGGTAGCCAATGGACAATAATTTCATTCTTAGCGTGTTGGTTATTGAATCATCATCCTAAGATTGATCGTGCTACCTAGTCCATATTTCCTAGTGCACCGTTCGATCAATGAGTTAGGATTGTATCAATCCCTCACTCTTTTGGTCATATCATCTTGCCCTCGAAAGCAAGATTGTTCTCGAGCTTAATAACATACCGGTGGTTCGTGATATTCTGAATATCTTCTCGGAGGTATTACCGAGTTGTTCCCTGACTGTTATGTTGAGCTCGTGATCATGCTAGTTTTCTTCTAAACCACCCATTTTCCAAGATTCTGTGTTGGATACCCTGAACTGGTTGGTTAAGCTGAACAACAACTTGGAGAGTTGGAAGATGAAAGCTTGTTCGACTTAGTTCATCACTAAGGGATATCCTTGCGTGTGTGTGTGTGTGTGCGTTGAAGAAAGATGATATCCTCATCAATTGATCCTCGTGATCAATTGTCGGCGCTATTGTCTTATGCAATCCTTGATTTGAGTATGGGCTATCGTCAAATCAAATCAGGACCAACGATATTCCTAATGTTGTCTTACTCACAGTTGTTCCTCGAGCATACACCATTATATCTTTTGGTCTGACCAATGCTATCACCTTGTTCACATAGTTGTGGAACTCCATCTATATAGAAATCTCGATGATGTGTTGTTGAGCCCATTAGCAACATCTTATCCCCTCCATGATTCATGTTGAACATTAAGCTAGTGTTGGAAACGTTTATAAGCATTATCTTTGTGTCTCGCTCATGAAGCATATGTTCGGATGAAAGAAGTGACTTTCCCTAATTCACGTGCATTTGATGTAAGAGTCCGCCGTGAATTCAGGAAAGCTTGTTTTTGCCTCCTCCAGAATCATCCCAAGTTAGTCATGCACGTGCGAAGTGCTCTATTCCATATGTGTTTCCCAGCACACCAAGCCACTGATTGACTTGTTCTAGGTAAAGAAGTCTAATTTAAGTGCACAAGACTTCGACATCCTCGATGATGATTCCCTACTAGGACTTGGTAGTGTTTTGTTGTAAGACTACCATGTGGTCATGTTTGTCTAGGACAGCGTGTTCACATGTGTGTAGCAGAACCCGCTCATGTTTTGGAGGTTACTACCATAGTCCATCTCCGAGAATCTCGCAACGTCATCTCGTCGATTTGTGTTGCAACTCTTCTTTTCAGACCTGTTGAGTTTGAAGTATCTTGTTTCTAACCAGATCTGAATCTCAGACAGATATGATGGTTGGAACATTCGCAACATTTGCATTTTGTTCCCAGCTTGCACCCTGTCGTGCCAATTTCCCATGGGTTGTCCTTCTCAGCAGTTGCTGTCCAGGATCATCCGTCAAAGTGGGCTTACCATGAGTCCCATCCGTTTCCGGTGATAAGCAAAAATCATCCATTGCGTTATCTTCAACAAGGTAGTCCACATCATCCATTCTAGTATGAGTACGCCATCCCTGCAAACTCTTTCAACACATCGATTGTGGTTTGCCTTAGGCTGGTATAGAGAGTTTCAATGATCTATGTATCAAAAGCAACTCTTTTGCCACTTAAGGGAATAATTCTACGAGTCACCTTCCTCGAGGTGTTCCGTTGCGGAGTCATGGCAATTATCTCCTCGCTAGTTTGAAGCCATGCACCATCTTACCCAAGCGTGGAGTTTTTTGCCTACCAAATTGAACTTTCGTCATCTGTTTGTTTTCATCCCTCTCGATATGCGTTGTGTCTCAGCTCAAGAGATGTTTCTACGTCTCATTCCATGAGTTGATCGTCAATTGCTCGATATTTGAGGAACTGGACTCTTCTAGAGTTACCCTTCCTTCTCGTTATCATGTTGAATGGAATTCTCAGAGCAAGATGTCAAGACTAAGATGATGAATGGATCAACATCTTCGATAAGGTCAATTGGATCATGAAGAATCGTGTTAGCTTTGTGTCCCTCTGTCTTCTTACCTCACGTCTTGAATCTCGGGACGAGATTCTTGTTTAGTGAGGGTGAGTTGTCACAGCCCTAGAATTTGCTTGTCATTAGTTGCATTAAAGCATCCATGCATCATGTTTAAATTTTGCTTAAACTTGAAATAGGGGTGATCAATCCCTAGCTCCCAAAAGAACTCAACTAGGTTCAACTTAAAAACATTTTCAATGAACCCAGAATACCCTTTAGAAAAGTTCATGATTTTTGATAAAGGTGAAAACCTCTGCCAAAAATGATGCACATATTTCTAGGCCATTTCTGGGCATTTCAATTAAATCATTATGTATTTGAATTTGGGCATTTAATTGCTATAATTATTTTAAATGCTCAAATAACTCTGAAACTAAATGTGGGTTGTTGGAGATAATTCAAAAGGTCCCCACATTTTTTTTAGGATTTTTAGATGTGGCTTAGTATTATACTAAATCAAAACAGAGTTAAAGCAATAGAAAACAGAAACTTAAATAGCAAAACAGAGAGAGAGAGAACTCACCTGGCCTTTCTGGCAGCCCACTAGCGGCCCAGTAGACAGCCGGCCTGCTAGGCCCAGCCCAGCCCCTCGCGCATCGTCTTCCTCGCGCCTACTGGCGTTGCGCGTGGCGCGCGCACAGCCGAGCTGCTTCCACCTCCTGCTTCCTCTCCGCCCTCGTTCGAGCGCCTGGAGATGCCCAGAGCCCCTGGCCCTTCTCCCTCACTCTCTGCTCTCTCCTTCGCCCTCTCGCCCCCTTCCTCGAGCTCACCCGAGAGCGCTCCGCCGTCGCCATGCTTCACCTGCGCAGCCACCGCCTCCCCTTCGCCCTCTCTTCGTGTCTGCGTCGATAGGCTGCGGCTCGCCGCACGGCGAGAGCGTTGGAGTGACGCAGAGCGAGAGGCGCGGTGCGCCGCACAGCAAGAGCGGATCCATCGACGCTTGCCTGCTGTCAACAGGGCGTCGCAGCTGGGTACACGTCCCGTCAGTACCCACATTCCTCGCCAGGAGTGGGCACACGTCGTCTGTGCCATACTTTCACCAGAGGCCCACCGTGCCGTTCGCATGGGTCGCGCCGTTCGCCTTGTCCGTGGCTCGCTCGATGCCAACGCGCTGGTCGGTAGGCTCGACCGCCTCCTTGGCCCAGGTGTCCAGCTGGGCGCAGTAGAGGAACATGACCGTCGCATCCTCGAGGTGGTGATCTCTGATGAAATAGGCAACTTGGAGCTCGAGATCGCACTCCAGATGTACCGCGAGCGCGTCGACCGCTTGGACAAACACCTAGACGAGTTCAGGCAGAGCCAAGAGCTACCGTAGGCAAGGGCTGCTGGTCATAGTCTCATGGACGCGTTTTATTTTGTTGAGTCGTTTCGACGTAGATAGCCATGTATTCACAGCAATCATACTATTGCTATGTTTATTACTCTGTTTCAATGTGTGTACTCTGTTTTTCGTTCTTATATGTTCTGTTTCAATGTGTGTTTATACGCTTTCCATTTTGTATATGTGGATGATAACAGATAGATTCAAATTAGTATACAAAAACAGATAGAAAATGGAATTCATAGTATATATAATATTAATTGTTCATTAGTTCATCACAGAATATATATAATATCATCACATATACGTGATGATACTTAACTACTAGGTACAATGCATAAAATTGAAAACGAACAATACTAAAACTAATAATCCCTTCTGGGGCCATTATTCCGGCAGCCCCTCGCCAGCAGCTCCCTGGTGCGTGGCGTCTTCCCAAAGCGGAGGCAGTACTCCGCCTCCTCCGCCTGGCAGCGCTTGACGTGCTGATCTGCCTCTTGCAGGCGGACGCGCGAGAACGATCTTGACATTTTGTTGGGCGCCCACCGGAGCTCCTCGTAGGTGGCACGCTGGAGCTTATCGGCCCAGCTCCACGCAGCGACGAGGTGCCTAGCGCCTATGGCCTTCCTCCCGAAGTACCCGTCTTCATCCACCTCCTCCGCACGACGACGTGCCCGCCCCAAAGCTCCGCCGCCTCCTTTTTCCAGGCGGCATCACGGGCTTCACAAGCCGCCTGGTACCTGGCATCCTCCTCCGCCATCTCCTTCTTGAAAGCCACTTGGCTGGCATTCTCAGCCATCGGCAGCGACTTCCAAAGACAAAGATCGTACGGGCCCCAAAACCAATCCAAAGTTGGGGGGTCTGGGGCAACCTTGTCCGGTGGCGCGTGGGTGTCCTCGTCGCTGCTCTTCGAGTGAGCGTCCTCAAGGGGTGGCGAGTCCTCGTCGGCGCGTGGGCAGACCGATGGCGCCATGGCAGAGATTTGAGAGAGAGAGAGAGAGAGAGAGAGGGCGAGCAAGGGGAGGATCTAGATGAGAATGCAGGCGGGACGATGTGATCAAGGTAGTATTTATTGGCAGCCGGAATCTAGATCGACGGGAACAGTACACACGCCGGTCCCCGGAATTTACGAGTACCGTAGTGTGAATTACACACGATTCCCGCAGCAAAATCCGTGTGTGAACATAATAGCTGACGGTTCGCAATGCAGAACCGTGTCTGATTAATAGAGCCCGCAACTCACCTTCCAAACCTCGAGCGAAATAGAGTGCCAATCGTGTGGGGCCGGTTGTCTTGCCAGATTTTACATTTTCTTTTTTGAACACCAGATATTTACATCGTCTGATGATTTTTAACTTGCACACAAGTATACAATAATGATTTTTCAAACCGTTATGCTCAGCCGTTGCATGTAGATGTAGTTCAAATTTGAATTACGGTCATTAAATGGCTAGAAAATCACTTAGATGTCTTCAGAAGGTCAAATGACCCCTGAAATTTTCCAAATTTTCACATCACAGTTGTATTAGTGCATGTTACATGTAGAAAAAATTGAAGGCCGTAAGAGAAGGCTATCTGACGTTCGTCATCAAACATGCATTGTTCCCTTCTCGGAACCACGAGCCTTCTAGTGAGTTCCTCCGGTTTGTGAGGGGTGTGTTTCCAAACTTTCGTCAAACAGGCCAAGGTTTTTACCACATCATCTTGGTGGCATGACATTACATCAAGCAAGGTTTCATCTTTTTCTGATCATTTTTTAATTTTTTGGAATTAAAATGCCATGGCACTCCATGAAGTGTCCATGTTGTGAGACCAATATGTTTGAAAATTCCTTCTAATTTACTGCACATGGAATTAACTCGCACACAAGTACACAAATATGATTTTTCAAACCGTTATGGTTAGCCATTGCATGTACATCTAGTTCAAATTTGAATTACGGTCATTAAATGGCTAGGAAATCACTTAAGTGTCTTCAAAAGGTCAAATGACCCTTGAAATTTTCCAAATTTTCACATGACAGTTTGTACCAGTGCATATTACACGTAGAAAAATTTTGTAGGTCGTTAGAGGAAGCTATCTGCTGTTCGTCATTAAACATGCATTGTTACCTCTCGGAACCACGAGCCTTCTAGTGAGTTGCTCCGGTTTGTGAGGGGTGTGTGTCCAAACTTTTGTCAAACAGACCAATTTTTGTACCACATCATCTTGGTGGCATGACATTACATCAAGCAAGGTTTCATGTTTTCCTGATAAATTTTTAATTTTTTGGAATTAAAATGCCATGGCACTCCATGCATGTGTCCATGCCGTGAGACCAATATGTTTGAAAATTCCTTCTAATTTACTGCACATGGAATTAACTCGCACACAAGTACACAGATATGATTTTTTTAACCGTTATGGTTAGCCATTGCACGTACATCTAGTTCAAATTTGAATTATGGTCATTAAATGGCTAGGAAATCACTTAAATGTCTTCAAAAGGTCAAATGACCCCTGAAATTTTCCAAATTTTCACATGACAGTTTGTATCAGTGCACGTTACACGTAGAAAATTTTTTAAGCCTGTAAGAGGAAGCTATCTGCCGTTTGTCATCAAACATGCATTGTTCTCTTCTCGGAACCATGAGCCTTCTAGTGAGTTGCTCCGGTTTGTGAGGGGTGTCTGTGCAAACTTTCGTCAAACATGCCAATTTTTGTACCACATCATCTTGGTGGCATTACATTACCTCAAGCAAAGTTTCATGTTTTCCTGATCATTTTTTAATTTTTTGGAATTAAAATGCCATGGCACTCCATGCATGTGTCCATACCGTGAGACCAATATGTTTGAAAATTCCTTCTAATTTACTGCACATGGAATTCAAACATGATTTTTCAAACCATTATGGTTAGCCGTTGCATGTACAAATAGTTCAAATTTGAATTGCGGTCATTAAATGGCTAGAAAATCACTTAAATGTTTTCAAAAGATCAAATGAGACCCCTGAAATTTTCCAAATTTTCACATGGCAATCACTATCAGTCCACATTACACGTAGAAACAATTGGGGTGCCGTAAGAGGAAGCTATCTGCCGTTCGTCATCAAACATGCATTGTTCCCTCTCAGAACCACGAGCCTTCTAGTGAGTTGCTCCAGTTTGTGAGGGGTGTGTGTCCAAACTTTTGTCAAACAGGCCAATTTTTGTACCACATCATCTTGGTGGTATGACATTACATCGAGCAAGGTTTCATGTTTTTAATTTTTTGGAATATAAATGCCATGGCACTCCATGCTTAATTGTGTCATAGCCGTTAGACCAATATGTTTGAAAATTCCTTCCAATTTACTGCACTTGGAATTAAATCGCACAGAAGTACACAAAATATGACTTTTCAAACCGTTTTGGTTAGCTGCTACATGTACATGTAGTTCAAATTTCAATTATGGTCATTAAGTGGCTAGAAAATCACTTAAATGTCTTAAAAGGTCAAATGACCCCTGAAATTTTCCAAAATTTGACATGACAGTTGTATTAGTACTACAAATTTTCTCATACATTTAAATCACCATCCGTTGCCAGTTTACTCCAAATTCATCTTTCACAGCTAATAAAAAATATCTACAACATCACACACAGTTGTTTTGTAGGAATCGTTGGCGATGAAAAATTCTGGGTCTATTTAAGTCTTCCTCCTTAAGCTTCGTCGGCTCGTCTGCCCTAGTGTCGGCAACCCCCGAATCCACAAATCCCGATCCCCATTCCCGCAACCCCTCCTTGCAAAGATGACGCCGTGAAAACGCTTCGTGAAGGCCCGTACAATGGCCGCGTCCGCCCCGAGTGCCGCCGCCTGCGCCGAGAGCGCGGCCGCCTACGCCGAGAGTGCCGCCGCATCCGCATTGAGCGTGGCCGCTTCCGCTGAGAGGGCGTCTGCGGCAGCCGACAAGGCAGCTACAGCAGCCGAGACGGCTGCATCTACTGCTGCGACGGTGGCTGCAAATGCCAAGAGCGCTCGAGCTGCCATCCATGTCGCCGATGTCGCCGATGTCGCCTTGGCCCAGGTCGAGGCCATCCACGCCAAGATACTCCAGGTCACCTCGGAATCCAGCATGCAACCCACGTCCGAAAAGGTGGCGGTTGCCATGGAGCACCTGCTTCCTCATGAGGTCGTCGAGCGGGAGCTGGAGATGCAGGAGGTGGTGGAGATCGAGGAGCGCCGGGAGGAGGAGTTGCGCATGGCCCAGGTCGAGGTAGAGAAGAGTCTGTCCATCGAGGAATCGGCGGTGGAGTACCAACGCGAGCTCTAGCGCAGCCACTACTATGAGTCCTACATCCTTGAGGGCAGCGCTGAGGACGAGGAGGAGGACGCGGTCGACTTCACCAGGGGGACGCGGAGTCCACCAACGGTGGCATGTCGCCAGGACAAGTCATCGACTTCTCATCTCACACCGGCGATGCATAGGCCGGCGCGGCGGCGGATTTGTTAAAATTATTCGTACTTAGTCTTTGTTTTTAATGCTGGTCTTTTGTTTGAGCAATATTTAGGTGAACTCTCTCTCTCTGTTTAATTACTAAAATTGCTCAATTCAGTAAGTCTGGACTATGTGCTATACGCTCTTTTGTGTGCCCAAATTAGCAAGCGATGTTAAATTATGCAATGACATATGCGGTGAAATTTCCACCAAAATTTCAATTATCAAACTCATCCCATGCGCGTTAAGAGGAAGAATCATTTGCGATGCACATTATCGTTCAAAGTGAATGGTGTCCGGCGGCACCACGCGCAAAGTTTCCCTCCACATGTCGAAATTTTTGGCCTACCGCCGAAATATCTACCCTCCCCCCTCCCCATCCCCTTTTCTCCCCGACCACAAGTCACAGTTCCGTTGTTTCCCCCTTCCTTCCTTCCTAATCTATAGCCGCTTCCTCGCTTGCTTCCTCGCTCTCACCGTCTCGCATCCTACCGTCGGGGTCTCTTCTTCAAAGACCTCTCCAGCGGTTCCTCCTCCTCCGACAACTCCTTCACCACATGGGTATGCCTCTCTTCTCTCTCTCGGGCTATGACTTTGAATGAAGGATTTTTACCCGGTGGTTGATTTGAGTCATTTCTTCCTCTTTTAGTTCCCTAGGACCATCAGTTGCAACGAATGGAGCGGGGTGGCTGAAGATCTGTCTGCTTGTTTTCACCATCAATCTCCATGCGTGAAGCTAGTTGTGTTTGAATCTGTGGACATTGGGAGGAAGTTTCTAGCATGTGCAGAGAAGGTTAGACCCTCTTTCGTTGTTACAAATCATTTGTTAGATGTGATTCAGACACTATCACGGTCCCAACCCATTCATACCACACTTCAACCAAACACAACCTAAGGCAGTGTCCCAATTTATACCTAGTATCTAAAAATGTTGCCATCTCATCAGTGGTGCCATTAGAAACTTATTAGGCACCGCTTCAGCAAGTTGTGGAGCCAACTTGTCCGGACATCCAAGCAGCCAAGCAGTAAAATACCAAATCTTTATGGCACGAAGGAATTGGGCGTCGGAGCAACTAGGTGCTCCGGAGTTCGGGTCCCTGATTTTTTTCTGCTGCATCGGCTCGCCAGTGCAGGGCACCGGTGCGAAATGTAGCAACAGTTGTCTTTACACCGGTTTTGGCATACATAGTGGATGCCTTAGTGCTATTAGTTCTATGTTACTAAATTTGTGCATGTACACATCTGTTAGTATCAATTTGATGTCATCCAAACACTGTCGCTATGTTGTTGCAGTTATATTTACCTTCCTTTTAAGATGTTCAATTTGTTATTTATAGTACATGAGTAAGAACTTGTAGCGTTGTTGTAGTTAATTATAGCTTCTGATGTTTCAGAATTTGGTTGTTGTGTCAATAGCAATTAATTCATTTGCACATTGATCTTTTTGAGAAGATATGTCATAATTAACTTGTTTCTTCAGTTTTTCAAAATAAGTATTGGTGATTTTCTATGTTGCTATAAACCCATTTTCCCTACAATTGTTACTGGTCTAGTTTTAAATATTATAGGATGAACGGAAGTGTTCTTACTTGGAGTGGGTTGATCAAGAGTGGCCACGGTCTTTGAAGATGTGCCTAGCAAAGCTCTGGAGCATGTATCAGGAAGAGAACAGAGGTAGGCTTAGAGATAGTGTTGTCAACGCTGAAGAATATTTGAAGATGCGGGATAAAAGGAGGAAGGTGGAGAATGAGCTCAGATTTTTTAAATCAGACTTTGCGAAGATGGTGTTGGCGAAGGAGGAGGCACTTTCCAAGTTGGCCAGTGCAAAACAGGTTCTTATTGAACTGAAAGCAGAGGTGGATAAGGCGAGCCTGGATGATCTCGATTAGGGAAATGAATATATTGTAATAATATTGTTCTTATGAAGTTGAACTATCTATATGCTGCACTGTGCTATTTTCCGGTAGCTATGGTACTGTGATGTTAAAATATATCTATGTGCCTGATATGAAATTGGCAGACAGCTGTTTGATATGAAATGTGAATTTGCGTAATACTAAAATTATTAATTGTAAACTAATAAATCTGCGAAATGGGTCATGGAACTTTGCAAATGGTTCTAGAAGTAAAAGCGCGTGTGATGGATAGCCCAATGCCACACAGTTTTCTTCATCAAATCGTGTGTGATATAGCTGATAAAAGCAAACGGTTAGCCAAGGCAGAGCATGTGTGATAGTTACATGTATCACACACGAGCCTATACATAAACCTGTGTGGAATGTACATACGAACAGAAATGTTTTCCCTGGATTGACTGTGTGGGATGTACATACGAATGGAAACATTTTCCCTGGATTGACTGTGTGGGAAGTACATACGAACGGAAACGTTTTCCCTGGATTCACTATGTGGGATGTACATGAGAACAAAAACGTTCTCCTTGGATTGACTGTGTGGGATATACATACGAACAGAAATGTTTTTCTGGGATTCACCGTGTGGGATGTACATATGAAGGGAAACAATTGGGTTTGGATGCCTTGCCCAATCGCACACGAGCCAGCTTGTGCCCTATCCCCGACGGTTTCTGGGTCGTGTGGGAAGGACCCCCTATCGCCGTCACTCACTAGGCGACGGTTCCAAATGCCGTCGCGAAAAGGGGTTAAAAACCGTTTGTATAGCACCGACGCGTACCAGTGGATGATCGAGTGTGATAGACTCTACGTTCACATACAATGGGTGTAAGACAGTTTTGCACATGCAGAATACTTGTGTTAAACTTGACGAGCCTAGCATGTACAGACATGGCCTCGGAATACTGCATACCGAAAGGTCAAACATGAGTCGTATAGTAGATATGATCAACATAGAGATGTTCACCATTGATGACTACTCCATCTCACGTGATGATTGGACATGGGTTAGTTGATTTGGATCATGTATCACTTAGATAAACTTGAGGGATGTTTATTTAAGTGGGAGTTCATCAGTAATTTGATTAATTGAACTTAATTTATCATGAACTTAGTCTTGATAGTTTTGCATATCTATGTTGTAGATTAATAGCTTGCGATATAGCTCCTATATATTTTTCATATGTTCCTAGAAAAAACTAAGTTGAAAGATGATAGTAGAAATGATGCAGACTGGGTCCGTGATCTGAGGATTATCCTCATTGCTGCACAAAAGAATTATGTCCTTGATGCACCGCTAGGTGACAAACCTGTTGCAGGAGCAGATGTAGACGTTATGAACGTTTTGCAAGCTCGATATGATGACTACTTGATAGTTTAGTGCACCATGCTTTACGGCTTAGAACCGGGACATCAAAACGTTTTCAATGCCACGGAGCATATGAGATGTTCCAAGAGATGAAAGTTGGTATTTTAGATTCATGCCCGTGTCGAGAGGTATGAGACCTCTGACAAGTACTTTGCCTACAAGATGGAGGAGAATAGCTCAGCCAGTGAGCATGTACTCAAAATGTCTGGGTACTACAATCGCTTGAATCAAGTGGGAGTTAATCTTCCAGATAAGATAGTGATTGACAGAGTTCTCTAGTCACTATCAGCAAGCTACTAGAACTTCATGATGAACTATAATATGCAAGGGATGACAAAAACGATTCCGAAGCTCTTCGCGATGCTGAAATCGGCGAAGGTAGAAATCAAGAAAGAGCATCAAGTGTTGATGGTTAACAAGACCACTAGTTTCAAGAAAAAGGGCGAGGGAAAGAAAGGGAACTTCAAGAAGAATGGCAAGCAAGTTGCCACTCCCGTGAAGAAGCCCAAAGCTGGACCCAAGCCTGAAACTGAGTGCTTCTACTGCGAAGGAAATGGTCACTAGAAGTGGAACTGCCCCAAATACTTGGCGGATAAGAAGGATGGCAAAGTGAACAAAAGTATATTTGATATACATGTTATTGAAGTGTATTTTACTAGTGTTCGTAGTAACCCCTAGGTATTTGATATCGGTTCAGTTGCTACGATTAGTAACTTGAAACAGGAGTTGCGGAGACTAGTTAAAAGCGAGGTGACGACGTGTGTTGGAAATGATTCCAAGGTTGATATTATCACCATCGCACACTCCATCTACCTTCGGGATTAGTGTTGAACCTAAATAAATGTTATTTGGTGTTTGAGTTGAGCATGAATATGATTAGATTATGTTTATGCAACACGTTTATTCATTTAAGTCAGAGAATAATTGTTGTTCTGTTTACATGAATAAAATCTTCTATGGTCATACACCCAATCTGAATGGTTTATTGAATCTCGGTCGTAGTGATACACACATTCATAATGTTGATGCCAAAAGATGCAAAGTTGATAATGATAGTGCAACATACTTGTGGCACTACCGTTTAGGTCATATTTGTGTAGAGCGCATGAAGAAACTCCATGCAGATGGACTTTTGGAATCACTTCATTATGAATCATTTGATACTTGCTAACCATGCTTCATGGGAAAGATGACTAAAACTCCGTTCTCCGGAACAATGAAGCAAGCTAATGACTTATTGGAAATAATACATACCGGTGTATATGGTCCGATGAGTGTTGAAGCACGCGGCGGGTATCATTTTTTTCTGACCATCACAAATGATTTGAGCAGATACGAGTATATCTACTTAATGAAACACAAGTCTGAAAATTTGAAAAGTTCAAAGAATTTCAGGGTGAAGTGGAGAATCATCGTAACAAGAAAAGGCGAATATTTGAGTTATGAGTTTGGCCTTCATTTAAAACAATGTGGAATAGTTTCACAGCTCACGCCACCTGGAACACCACAGTGTAATGGTGTGTCCGAACATCGTAACCGTACTTTATTAGATATGGTGCGATCTATGATGTCTCTTTCCGATTTACCACTATCGTTTTGGGGTTATGCATTAGATACAGTTGCATTCACATTAAATAGGGCACCGTCTACATCCATTGAGATGACCCGTATGAACTGTGGTTTGGCAAGAAACCTAAGTTGTCGTTTCTTAAAGTTTGGGGATGCAACGCTTATGTCAAAAGGATTCAGCCTGATAAGCTCAAACCCAAATCAGAGAAGTGTGTCTTCATAGGATACCCTAAGGAAACAACTGGGTACACCTTCTACCACAGATCTGAAGGCAAGATCTTTGTTGCCAAGAAAGGAACCTTTCTAGAGAAGGAGTTTCTCTCGAAAGAAGTGAGTGGGAGGAAAGTAGAACTTGATGAGGTAATTGTACCTTCTCTCGAATTGGAGAGTAGCACATCACAGAAAACCGCTCCCGTGACGCCTACACCAACTAGAGAGGAAGCTAATGATGATGATCATGAAACTTCGGATCAAGTTACTACTGGACTTCGTAGGTCTGCGATGTGAACTAAATTATTGACTCTAGTAAACTCTTTGGGTATTGGTCACATGGTGATGAGAACTATGGGTGTTAATCAAATGACGATGTGAACAATAGAAACTTTTCACTCTTGACAACAACACTAGAGATACCTTGAGCAATCAAACTAGTGACCAAACCAGAGTTAAACGAAATATCATTGCTCATGAAGACAACAACCTTGATCATCCAAGGAACACACAGATTGCACTGCACGTGCACATGCCTTGGTAAAAGAGAGACTAGAAATCAAATATCATCTACTAGACTGTAGCATCTAGAAGCAACTAAGACCCAAACAACTAGGCATACCAGAGTTGTCAACATGGATACAAAACATATCTTCATCGTAATCAAATTACACAAGCAAGCAGTAGTGAAAAGCTAGGGTTTATGAGCTGACTCTTCCGCCCGTCTGTCAAGCCCGAGACGTCGGCGGGTACGGAGGCGGACCAGGCGCGGTCGTACTTGTGCAACGGCCACCGCTCAATGCAGCGTCGAGGCGGGGAGGAGCGGAGGAGGTGCAGAGGGAGGGACCGGAGGCGGAGACCGTACGGGTGTGGTGGTGGTTGCTACAGCCGCAGCGTCGTCGCGGGGAGGAGCCGCCGCAGGCCGAGGGAGGGACCCGGAGTCGGAGGCGGGGCCGTCGGAGGAGATCGCGGTGGCGCTACTCGCGACGGCCGCGGTGGTCGCCGCGTGGAGGCCCCGCCGCGGGCTTCAGGAGGAGAGCGGGGGGAGGAACCCAGAGGCGGAGGCGGGGCCCGCGTAGAAGGATGCGGAGGCGGAGCCGGGGAGGCGAGGCCGGCGGTGGTGGTACTTGCGACGGTCGCGGTGTCGCCGCAGGGAGGCGCCGCCGCGGGCTTCAGGAGGAGAGCAGGGGAGGAACCCGGAAGCGGGGCCCACGCAGAAGGATGCGGAAGCAGAGGCGGAGGCGAGGCCGGCGGCGGCTGCGATGGTCGTCGCACGGAAGACGTGCCGCGCGCTTCCGTGGGGGAGAGCGGAGCAAGCGCGAGGCGGAGGCGCTGGCGCAGGCGGAGGCGGAGCGAGTTTTGTTCTAGCTTCGCTGGGGTGGGAAGGGATGCGTACGGAAATGGCAGAGCAAAATAAAACAAAATGGTCAGAGTAATTTTCGTTTCTCATTTGGGATTTTTCCTTGGGTAATAACTTTGGAGTAGAGTTTTTTTTTATGAACGCACGCAGGCACATCTTACCCCTATGAGCACCTTCAAGAGACTGAGCCGGCACATCATCTTGAGATTGAGGAAGTCGCCACAGACGCTTTCATAGTCGATGGGAATGTCTCCTCCCGCTGAATACACATCGCCAGAAGGCATGAATGTTATTTTACGAGCGGGTACTTTGGGCGGCGACTACGAGCGGGGATGGATGAAGACCTGCAAGACGGGGCGGAGATGCAAGGGGCGACGACGGAAGACTAGCGGCTTACAACGAATTATGAATAATTAGAAGAAATGCATATTACATTGTGAAAGGAGGCCCTGAGATGGAGAGAAGCCGTTCACACATCGGCTGTGATCCGTTGAGCCATTTGGAAGCTACTCCCAAATTATGTGTATCTCTTCCTTTGGTGGCCCAAATGATTTATTTACCGCTAACCAGCAAATTAGCCAAGGATAATTTTATCCTAATTTATCTATAATTAAGTGATTTGGTCATTGTGCCAAAAATAATACTTCTTACATAAAAGAATGGAGAGATTACATAGCAGAGCCTGTTAAGAAAAAAGAAACTAATCAAATCCCCATCCGGGGCACATACCCCTCATGGTCTCTTGTCGTTAAGTCGTTTACCCTACATAGGGCCGACCCTGGTCTTGAGTTGTGGGGAGTTGGTATCAACAAAAGGCATCTCTCAAATGGATTTGATCGTCTATGATGACTAAGTAGAAGCATCGGTTCCACGAGAGCCTAGTCTTGCATAGGCGCAAGCAAATTTGTAGGCGCTCATCCTTACAGGTGATTACCACTAGATTTTAAATCCAACCTCTAAGGAAAACATTGTAAAAAGAGAGAGAATGAGATTGATTTGCACCTCGTGACCAACTTTCAACTTGATGGACATCAAGTTTGTATTGTAGAATACTGAACCGCTTCAACTTTTATATTTACAACACCAACTTTCGTCTAGTTTACACATGGGTTTCCAATACAACAAGCAGAACTTTCACCGATCTAAAATCCAACTTTCAATCGAATAACTTGGGGAATTTTACTAGGAAATCGATAGCTTTTAGATGCGACTCTATAATCTCCCATGTTCATCTACATTTTAACCAAAGACCACAAATGATGTGGCACATGTACCATATCTACTAATTTCCATAAAAAAAACTCAAACTAGAGTTGTCCAACTCCAATGCAAAAGGCATCAACAAAATTTTCACACAGAATAGTGAAGTCCCTTTCGGACAAGCAGAACAAGGCAAAAAAGAAAAAGGAAATGACCAACCAATGCAAGCTATATTTTTCTGCGAGGGAACCAGTGCAAACTACTGACACATTGCAAGAGCATAAATGTTCGGTTTTAAAAATCCAATGATGGTCTCCAATGAAAAGTGACTATATTATATGATTATCGGCTAATTTCTGCCAGCATCAAACATATTCTCATTTTATGCATATTTGCAAAAAAAAACAACAAAAAACATCATGGAAATAAGGGAGAATGTTAAAGGTTGAAGATTCTAGAGGAACTAGTGTTGGAAGTGTAATGTATGTGCACTAACTCTCGTTGTATAGTCCGTACAAGAGCATGTATACATCTATATTCTTCTTCTTCTTTTGCGAAAATGTATACATCTATATTCAATCACTGAGAAAGCACACAATAAATCCACGAAATAACCAGTTAAATCTAACGTGCTCCCTCCATTGGGAATTACCGTGACAAGTAATTTGAAACGGAGGGAGTAGATACCAAGGGCCTGTTCGGAGTCCCTCTCGCTCCGTAACTCCGCTCCCGGAGCAGCCGGAGCCGCGGTTTAAATTTACTGAGCCGCGAAATAGGTACTCTGCGGATCTTTGAATCTGGCGGAGCTGGAGGCTTCCCGAACAACTCCTAAGACGGACACATCCATGCTACGTAAGTAAGTATATGGTCGGCAGCAAGATGATTCAGATATTGTCCGTCCTCGAATGTTGTCAAAGTCGGGAAACTCGACTCCAAAACTAGGGAGGTCAAAACAAACCACAAAAACGGGTATGTTTGATGTATATTTGATCGATTGGAGTGGTTTCGGCATGGTTCTGAATGAAACTTACACGGTGGAAAAAAAAATATTTGGACCATTGACCTCGGCATGTCAGCCTCGACGTTGACATGTCTAATCCCTCTGCTGAGTTTTGTTGGCGACAGGCAGAGCATCGCCTTACCGCAGCTGTTACATGGCCTCGTGCCTCGCCGCAAGAAGACGGTGGCGCCGAGGGGCCCGTCGGGCCCGAACCTGCCATGACTGGGTTCAGTGCCAGACGGAGCGAACGACTGCGAGGTCAGCAGTCGCGGCCGTGCCTGGCATGCCGCCGCCTCCCCGCATCGGCGTCAGGTAGAACGGCAGCATGCCGTTGTCGGCGAGTGCCGCGCGCCGCGGTTCTGCTCCAGCACGTTACGCACAGCTCCTCCCACCTCCGCATCACGTTCTCGTCGACTAGCACCGCGTCTCGAAGCGCCGGCCTGTGGGCGCCGTGCTCCGCAACTCCCGCCCGCCGGCCGGGAACTCGCCGGGAGCTTGCGCCTCGTCTGCCATCCATCGACGGCAGAGCGCGCTCGTGCGCATCCAGCGTCTTAGTGCGCCACACTCCCGTCGATCTGCGCGGCCGCGTCCGGAGATGTGCATTCGCCAACCACTACCGGAAAACGGTTCTACCCCGACGGCCAAAACTATGCCTACGGCAGCCGTCGGCCTACTTGGAGCTATGCCGACAGCCTAGTCCTGGCCGTCGGCTTATCCTGGCCGTCGGGCTACCCCGATCTACGCCGACGGCAGCCGTCGGCACAGAACGGCCGTCGACCTAGATGCAGACACGCCGACAGCAGCCGTCGGCATACCTGTGGGCCCGGCGACGCAGCCCGTGACCAGCGGCTAACGCCGTCAAACCTATGCCGACGGTCGTAACGGGCGGCCGTCGGCATATCTCCGCATGCCACGTCACCGATCCGCAGCGTAGATATGCCGACGGCAGCCGTCGGCATAGGCGCCACGTCACCGATCCGCGGCACGGCGCCCACCCAAAACCCTGCCGTCTCTATGCCGACGGCAATGCCGTCGGCATACTTATTATTTTTTATATGTGTTTTTTTTACATTTGTTTTTTTGCTTTTTTTACATATGTTTTTTTGCTTTTTTTTATGTATTATATGAATATATATGTAGTTTGTAATTTTTTCCATAGATTATGAATATATATATAAAGTTTGTATTTTTTTCGAGCACATTAATAATGTGTCGTCATGTTCTTTTGAATATAGGCCCTTATATTTTACTAAAATAAAAAAACAGCTATGCCGACAGAAGTTTTCTGGCAGTTGCAAACGCCCGGCACCCGTCTCCAGAGTGTGACCCCCTCACGTCCGCGGTGTGCCCCCCTCACGGACGGCGCCGCCGCCGGCATCTGGAGGGCGGAAACAGCCGCAGTGGGTCTATACGGAGGGGACGTTGCTCCCCTCCGTATGGGATGACCTACCACAACCGGGTGGTGTTGTGGCATGTCCGAAGAGGCGGCACCTGGAGGGGGAAACGGACGCATGGGGTCTACACGGAGGGGATGTAGCTGTCGGTTTGGCCCGGATGTTGCTCCCAGGTGTCCCTCTCTGCTGACCTGACACAACCGGGTGGAGAGGTCCACTAGTCAAAGCCTGCCCGTGGGAAGTCAAAGGGGCTAGATCTCGTGGTCAACCGCTCCAGGGTTAGGCGGGACGGGGGCCCTGGGGGGAAGCAATGCCACCGGAGCGTCGCACCGGCCCCTCCTACATGCGGGGTGGTGTTGTGGCATGTCCGAAGAGGCGGCATGCGTCTCCAGGACGTGGCCTCACTCACGGACGGCGCCGTCGCCGGCACCTGGAGGGGGGAAACGGACGCGTCGGGTCTACACGGAGGGGATGTAGCTGTGGGTTTGGCCTGGATGTTGCTCCCAGGTGTCCCTCTGTGCTGACATGACACAACCGGGTGGAGAGGTCCACTGGTCAAACCCCGCCCGTGGGAAGTCAAAGGGCTAGATCTCGTGGTCAACCGCTCCAGGGTTAGGCGGGACGAGGGCCCTGGGGGTAGCAATGCCACCGGAGCGTCGCACCGGGCCCTCATACATGCGGGGTGGTGTTGTGGCATGTCCGAAGAGGCGGCACGCGTCTCCGGGGGGTGCCCTCCTCACGGACGACGCCGTCGCTGGCACCTGGAGGGGGGAAACGGACGCGTCGGGTCTACACGGAGGGGATGTAGCTGTGGGTTTGGCCCGGATGTTGCTCCCAGGTGTCCCTCTGTGCTGACATGACACAACCGGGTGGAGAGGTCCACTGGTCAAAGCCCGCCCGTGGGAAGTCAAAGGGCGAGATCTCGTGGTCAACCGCTCCAGGGTTACGCGGGACGGGGGCCCTGGTGGGTAGCAATGCCACTGGAGCGTTGCACCGGCCCCTCATACATGCGGGGTGGTGTTGTGGCATGTCCGAAGAGGCGGCACGCGTCTCCGGGGTGTGGCCCCCCTCACGGACGACGATGACACAGTAGTAGTCGTTCTGCGGTAACGGTGCGGCGTGAATATTATTAAATACTCGGATCGCGATAAAATCATGAGTTTTTTACACGACGTGGGAACATGTGCTATAGGAACGATGGTAATTTTTCATAATTTTTGGTGATGGAGAAGTATCCGAACAATTCCCTCTACGCGGATTGCCCTTCGCATGTCTACAACTGTGACCGGCGGCCTCCGTGGGCTAGCATGCCGCCAATCTTGCGTACGCGGCTTCTCACAAGTCTGAAGGTGTTGTGGCGGTTGCAAACGCCCGGCACGCGTCTCCGGGGCGTGACCTCCCAGCTCACGGACGGCGCCGTCGCCGGCACCTGGAGGGGGGAAACGGACGCGTCGGGTCTACATGGAGGGGATGTAGCTGTGGGTTTGGCCCGGATGTTGCTCCCAGGTGTCCCTCTTGTTGGAAATATGCCCTAGAGGCAATAATAAATGGTTATTATTATATTTCTTTGTTCATGATAATTGTCTATTGTTCATGCTATAATTGTGTTATCCGGAAATCGTAATACATGTGTGAATATATAGACCAGAACGTGTCCCTAGTAAGCCTCTAGTTGACTAGCTCGTTGATCAACCGATAGTCATGGTTTCCTGACTATGGACATTGGATGTCGTTGATAACGGGATCACATCATTAGGAGAATGATGTGATGGACAAGACCCAATCCTAAGCATAGCATAAAAGATCGTGTAGTTTCGTTTGCTAGAGCTTTTCCAATGTCAAGTATCTTTTCCTTAGACCATGAGATCGTGCAACTCCCGGATACCGTAAGAGTGCTTTGGGTGTGCCAAACGTCACAACGTAACTGGGTGACTATAAAGGTGCACTACGGGTATCTCCGAAAGTATCTGTTGGGTTGGCACGGATCGAGACTGGGATTTGTCACTCCGTATGACGGAGAGGTATCTCTGGGCCCACTCGGTAATGCATCATCATAATGAGCTCAATGTGACTAAGGCGTTGGTCACGGGGTCATGCATTGCGGTATGAGTAAAGAGACTTGCCAGTAACGAGATTGAACAAGGTATTGGGATACCGACGATCGAATCTCGGGCAAGTAACATACCGATTGACAAAGGGAATTGTATACGGGATTGATTGAATCCTCGACATCGTCGTTCATCCGATGAGATCATCGTGGAACATGTGGGAGCCAACATGGGTATCCAGATCCCGCTGTTGGTTATTGACCGGAGAGGCGTCTCGGTCATGTCTGCATGTCTCCCGAACCCGTAGGGTCTACACACTTAAGGTTCGGTGACGCTAGGGTTGAAGAGATATGAGTATGCGGAAACCCGAAAGTTGTTCGGATTCGCGGATGAGATCCCGGACGTCACGAGGAGTTCCGGAATGGTCCGGAGGTGAAGAATTATATATAGGAAGTCCAGTTTCGGCCACCGGGAAAGTTTTGGGGGTTATCGGTATTGTACTGGGACCACCGGAAGGGTCCCGGGGGTCCACCGGGTGGGGCCACCTGTCCCGGAGGGCCCCATGGGCTGAAGTGGGAAGGGAACCAGCCCATAGTGGGCTGGGGCGCCCCCCATGGGCCTCCCCCTGCGCCTAGTGTTTGAAACCCTAGGGTGGGGGGGCGCCCCACTTGACTTGGGGGGTAAGTTACCCCCCTGGCCGCGGCCCCCCATCTAGATGGGCTCTTGGCCGGTGCCCCCCCTCCCAGGGGGCCTATATAAAGGGGGGAGGGAGGGCAGTAGGACAACAGCCTTGGGCGCCTCCCTCCTCCCCTGCTACACCTCTCCCTCTCGCAGAAGCTCGGCGAAGCGCTGCCGAGACCCGCTACATCCACCACCACGCCGTCGTGCTGCTGGACCTCCATCAACCTCTCCTTCCCCCTTGCTGGATCAAGAAGGAGGAGACGTCGCTGCACCGTACGTGTGTTGAACGCGGAGGTGCCGTCCGTTCGGCACTCGGTCATCGGTGATTTGAATCACGGCAAGTACGACTCCATCAACAACGTTCATTGGAAAGCTTCCGCTCACGATCTACAAGGGTATGTAGATGCACTCCTTTCCCCTCGTTGCTAGTATACTCCATAGATGGATCTTGGTGAGCGTAGGAAAATTTTAAAATTAAGCTACGATTCCCAACACCTCTATGCTGACCTGACACAACCGGGTGGAGAGGTCCACTGGTCAAAGCCCGCCTGTGGGAAGTCAAAGGGCTAGATCTCGTGGTCAACTGCTCCAGGGTTAGGCGGGACGGGGGCCCTGGGGGGTAGCAATGCCACCGGAGCGTCGCACCGGCCCCTCATACATGGGGGTGGTGTTGTGGCATGTCCGAAGAGGCGGCACGCGTCTCCGGGGTGTGGCCCCCCTCATGGACGGCGATGACACAGTAGTAGACCTTCTGCGGTAACAGTGCGGCGTGAATATTATTAATAACTCGGATCGCGATAAAATCATGAGTTTTTTACAAGACGTGGGAACATGTGCTATAGGAACGATGGTAATTTTTCATAATTTTTGGTCATGGAGAAGTATCCAAACAACTCCCTCTACCCGGATTGCCCTTCGCATGTCTACGACAGTGGCCGGCGGCCTCCGTGGGCTAGCATGCCGCCAATCTTGCGTACGCGGCTTCTCACAAGTCCGAAGGTGTTGTGGCGGTTGCAAACGCCCGGCACGCGTCTCCGGGGCGTGGCCTCCTAGCTCATGGACGGCGCCGTCGCCGGCACCTGAAGGGGGAAACGGACGCGTCGGGTCTACACGGAGGGGATGTAGCTGTGGGTTTGGCCCGGATGTTGCTCCCAGGTGTCCCTCTGTGCTGACCTGACACAACCAGGTGGAGAGGTCCACTGGTCAAAGCCCGCCCATGGGAAGTCAAAGGGCTAGATCTTGTGGTCAACCGCTCCAGGGTTAGGCGGGACGGGGGCCCTAGGGGGGTAGCAATGCCACCGGAGCGTCGCACCGGCCCCTCATACATGGGGGGTGGTGTTGTGGCATGCCCGAAGAGGCGGCACGCGTCTCCGGGGTGTGGCCCCCCTCACGGACGGCGATGACACAGTAGTAGACGTTCTGCGGTAACGGTGCGGCGTGAATATTCTTAAATATTCGGATCGCGATAAAATCATGAGTTTTTTACAAGACGTGGGAACATGTGCTATATGATCGATGGTAATTTTTCATAATTTTTGGTGATGGAGAAGTATCCGAACAATTCCCTCTACCCGGATTGCCCTTCGTATGTCTACGACTGTGGCCGGCGGCCTCCGTGGGCTAGCATGCCGCCAATCTTGCGTACGCGGCTTCTCACAAGTCTGAAGGTGTTGTGGTGGTTGCAAACGCCCGGCACGCGTCTCCGGGGCGTGGCCTCCCAGCTCACGGACGGCGCCGTCGCCGGCACCTGAAGGGGGGAAACGGACGCGTCGGGTCTACACGGAGGGGATGTAGTTGTGGGTTTGGCCCGAATGTTGCTCCCAGGTGTCCCTCTGTGCTGACCTGACACAACCGGGTGGAGAGGTCCACTGGTCAAAGCTTGCCCGTGGGAAGTCAAAGGGCTAGATCTCGTGGTCAACCGCTCCAGGGTTAGGCGGGACGGGGGCCCTGGGGGGGTAGCAATGCCACCAAAGCGTCGCACCGGCCCCTCATACATGGGGGTGGTGTTGTGGCATGTCCGAAGAGGCGGCACGCGTATCCGGGGTGTGGCCCCCCTCACGGACGGCGATGACACAGTAGTAGACGTTCTGCGGTAACGGTGCGGCGTGAATATTATTAAATATTCAGATCGCGATAAAATCATGAGTTTTTTACAAGACGTGGGAACATGTGCTATAGGAACGATGGTAATTTTTCATAATTTTTGGTGATGGAGAAGTATCCGAACAATTCCCTCTACCCGGATTGCCCTTCGCATGTCTACGACTGTGGCCGGCGGCCTCCGTGGGCTAGCATGCCGCCAATCTTGCGTACGCGGCTTCTCACAAGTCTGAAGGTGTTGTGGCGGTTGCAAACGCCTGGCACGCGTCTCCTGGGCGTGGCCTCCCAGCTCACGGACGGCGCCGTCGCCGGCACCTGAAGGGGGGAAACGGACGCGTCGGGTCTACACGGAGGTGATGTAGCTATGGGTTTTGCCCGGATGTTGCTCCCAGGTGTCCCTCTGTGCTGACCTGACACAACCAGGTGGAGAAGTCCACTGGTCAAAGCCCGCCCGTGGGAAGTCAAAGGGCTAGATCTCGTGGTCAACCGCTCCAGGGTTAGGCGGGACGGGGGCCCTAGAGGGGTCGCAATGCCACCGGAGCGTCGCACCGGCCCCTCATACATGGGGGGTGGTGTTGTGGCATGTCCGAAGAGGCGGCACGCGTCTCCGGGGTGTGGCCCCCCTCACGGACGGCGATGACAGAGTAGTAGACGTTCTGCGGTAACGGTGCGGCGTGAATATTATTAAATATTCGGATCGCGATAAAATCATGAGTTTTTTACAAGACGTGGGAACATGTGCTATAGGAACGATGGTAATTTTTCATAATTTTTGGTGATGGAGAAGTATCCGAACAATTCCCTCTACCCGGATTGCCCTTCGCATGTCTACGACTGTGGCCGGCGGCCTCCCTGGGCTAGCATGCCGCCAATCTTGCGTACACGGCTTCTCACAAGTCTGGAGGTGTTGTGGCGGTTGCAAACGCCCGGCACGCGTCTCCGGGGCGTGGCCTCCCAGCTCACGGACGGCGCCGTCACCGGCACCTGAAGGGGGGAATCGGACGCGTCGGGTTTACACGGAGGGGATGTAGCTGTGGGTTTGGCCCGGATGTTGCTCCCAGGTGTCCCTCTGTGCTGACCTGACACAACCGGGTGGAGAGGTCCACTGGTCAAAGCCCGCCCGTGGGAAGTCAAACGGCTAGATCTCGTGGTCAACCGCTCCAGAGTTAGGCGGGACGGGGGCCCTAGGGGGGTAGCAATGCCACCGGAGCGTCGCACCGGCCCCTCATACATGGGGGGTGGTGTTGTGGCATGTCCGAAGAGGCGGCACGCGTCTCCGGGGTGTGGCCCCCCTCACGGACGGCGATGACACAGTAGTAGACGTTCTGCGGTAACGGTGCGACGTGAATATTATTAAATATTCGGATCGCGATAAAATCATGAGTTTTTTACAAGACGTGGGAACATGTGCTATAGGAACGATGGTAATTTTTCATAATTTTTGGTGATGGAGAAGTATCCGAACAATTCCCTCTACCCGGATTGCCCTTTATATTTGGAAAAAATGTGGTGCAGTCTGGGCAAACTGTGGTCAAATTGTGGTCAAACTAATTATTCTAGAATATTAGTGTTACTAAATAATTATTTCAGTTTTTTTGAATTTTGGCCAGCTGTGGTCAAACAGTGGTCAAACTGTGGTCAAACTAATTATTCAAGAAATATTAGTGTTACTAAATAATTATTGCTTTTTAAAACAATAGTTTCAAACTCAAACAGTGAAATGTGTCACTTCATGCTCAAGCTAAATTCCTGAGGGTTAATAGGATCGACGTCTTACTATTGTCAGCAAAACAACAAGTGTAGACTTGGAAACGAGGGAGAATAGAACCCGGAAGTTAAGCGTGCTCAGGCTGGGGGAGTGGGAGGATGGGTGACCGTTCGGGAAGTTAGATGATTTGGAATGATGAGGGGTGATTAGAGATTAGAGGATAAATTGAGCAGTGATGAGGGGTGTTGATTAGAGATTAGAGGTTAAAATAATTCAGAAATTTGAAAATAAAAAAAATTCAAAAAAAATTCAAAAAAAAATCTATGCCGACGGCTTTTCCGTAGGCATAGCTCTGCCGCCAGGAGTCACCAGGGGACGACACGTGGCATGGCCATGCATAGATGAAATCTATGCCGACGACTTTGCCGTAGGCATAGCTCTGCGGCCAGGAGGCACCAGGGGACGACACGTGGCACGGCTATGCCTACGGCAAAGCTGTCGGCATAGATTTCATCTATGCCTACGGCTTTGCCGTAGGCATAGCCCTGCCACCAGGAGGCACCAGGGAGTGCCACGTGGCAGAGGTATGCCGATGGCCAAGCCGTCGGCATACCTCTGCCACGTGGCATTCCGTGAATCGTTAGTGCTTTTGACGGCGCCGTCCGTTGCCGTCAGGCGAAAAACACGGCCGACGGCTAATCTATGCCGACGGCTGACGCCTGGCCGTCGGCATAGGCCCCTATGCCGACGGCTATACTGCGCCGACGGTCTGACAAGACTACGCTGACGTGATCTACGCCGACGGGGATAAGCCGACGGCAACCGTAGGCATAGATCTATGCCGACGGCAAAGGACCTATGCCGACGGCCCTGGGCTGTAGGCATAGTGCCCGAGTCCGGTAGTGAACGTCGACGGAGCTGCAAAGTTCTGGGCGCGGATACCGGCGGTCCTGGGCCGGCTCCGTCCACACCATGGTTCACCCGGAGCTAGCTCGCCCATTGTCGTCGGGAGCTCGCCGTTTCGAGCCACAAGATACACGGCGGGCTGGCTCACATGGACCCTATCCTGGCGAGGTCGATGGTCAAACCTGTGCGCGTGACCGTCCACTGCCTCGCCATGCAGCCCGCGGAGTCCTGCCTCCCCAACGCGTCTGCCGGCCGAGCCCTCTCGCCATGTCTTCCACGTGGTCAGATCACCTCGACCATATGTCTCCCGGCCTTCAGCAGTTCAGCGTATCCCTCGTTCGCACACAGCCTGCCGCCGCTTGGTGCGACCGTACAGCTTCTCAGTTCTCACCATTTCGCCATTAACAACATGCATGCAGACGCACAAGCAAGCACAACACACAACTCAATACGCACGCACGGCAAGCAGCTGCGGCTAGCGGGAGCGGACGTGTCAGGGGTGCACGTTGGGCGTGTTTGGTTGCCCGCATAAGGTCCAACCAAGCCCTCGCGGGAAGGATTCGGCCTGTTTGATAGCCCGCATACATTATTGTGCCTGCATCGCATGCTTCTTAAAGCACCTCAGGGTCTGGCTCACTGGAAACGCACGAATCGGCAGTTTCTCCAGGGCCAGGCCCGAGCGGTGCACGTGGGCGGGCGCGGCTGCACGCACACGGCCACGCTCGAGAAGCCGCGTTGCTTCTCGAAGCACCGGCAGTTAATAGCCTCACCGCTCCCTCTCCCCACTCTTCCCCACTCTCCCAACTCTCACCGGCGGCGGCGGATCGGAGCAGAGGAAGAAGACCACTGGACTCCATCACTGGCGGCGGCGGATCAGAGCAAAGGAAGAAGACCACCGGACTCCATCAATGGCGGTAAGCACTTCTCTCTCTTCCACATGAACGCTAGATTCGATCCACGGTGATAGATTCGATCCACGGCGGACGGGAATGGGGAATAGAGGTAGCTAAGCATACGGGTAATTCATACTACTGCATAGCAGTTCATACGAGTTCATACATGCAAGATTGGGGGATAGGGGAATAGGGGGAAAGGGGGTACAGAACGAACACAGGCTGACCGCGGCGGCCGTCAACGTCGTGCGGAGCGGCTGGTCGAGCCGCTGGCCTTCATCATCTTCTTCATCGTCGTGCGGGCCGGCGGGTCGTCCTCGTCGTCCTCGGCGGAGTCGAGGTCGATCTGCCAGGTAGGACGGACTGGCTCCGGCGCCCTAGCTGGCATGTGCACCGCCTCTTCTTCCTCCTCCTTAGGCTCCCCGCCGATGACCGTCGGCGGCGCGATACCCGTCTCCCAGTACACTGCGGCACGGCGGTCATTAGGAGCCCAGTAGGTCTTTTACTTGCGCCACTTCTTCCTCTGTTTAGGGTCGTCGCAGACGGCCTGATTCATGGCCCAGCGAAGGATGTCAACTGCCATCACGCCCTTCGCTGGGTCAGGAATCAGCGTCTTCAGCTCATCTTGAGTGGCCTTCATGAGCACGACATTGGATTCGTTCTGCATGTCCGGCATGGAGCCGAAGTTCGAGCACACCTCCATGGTGTTCTCGAACTTGGTCCGGTCACCAGCCGTCCACCCGAGGAAGAAGGCCCTCCAGCCAATACCCCAAGGGAAGGGGTTGCCGTTGGAGCTGGAGCTAGAGCTCATGGCGATGGGGAGGAGAAAGGTTGACAGTGAGAGAACAGAGGGATGGGTAAATAGTGGTGGGCAGGGTGAGTAAATATAGGGGGGTGGAGAGGAGGAGAAGAGTGACAGTCATGCCGTTTTAACTACAAGCTCTTGAATTAGCCATGAACTCTGTGCAATGCCTGACTCCATGACTTGTGTGCAGATCGAGGATAGCAATGAGATGGGCACGGAGGTGCTCCCGGCCGTTGACAGCAAGGGCAAGCAGCCCCTTCACCCAATGCCTGACGAGGCTGAGCTGCCGCCCACCGCCGAGGAAGACCCGAAGACGCCTGAGGGTGGCGACGACGAGGGCATGGAGGAGCCCCCCAGCAACAAGCGCTGCAACTATGGCCACTACCATCAGGAGGATGGCCCAACTCACTTCTGCAAGATCATCCTTGCACCGAAGCTTGAGTGCATCCCCATGCCCCTGGACTTCACCAAGCATTTCGTCGCGGTGCCGACGGAGTTCAAGCTCAGGAACAACACCGGCTGCTCCTGGAAGGTGACCGTCAAGCTGATGAACGGTAGGGTGACCCTGGATCAGGGTTGGGCCACCTACGCAGCCGTTCATCAGATCAAGATCGGCTACATGGTGACCTTCAAGCTCCTGACTCCCGACACCCTCAAGGTCATCATCTTCGACGACGATAGCATTGAGGTCGTCAACATGTGCGGGAAGCACGACGAAGCCTTCGCCGCCAAGGAGTAGGGCCGGGGCACCTCCATTTTAATTACTATTGAGTCTGCTTTGAACTGTTTATGGTTTATGCGTTGAACTGTTATATCTGCGGTACTGCTTATATCTGAATTATGCTAGTTGATGCTCTATTTATACTCTGTTGTGCTTATGATGTATGCTGCCGAAGTGTGGTGGTAACCTCTCCAACTAGCCAAAGAGGTTACCACGCATCATGCCTTGCATACAACCAAACACCATGCCTTGGGTTTGTGCACTAACATGCAGGCAACCAAACACCAGGCAGTGTGGTTCAGCTCATGCAGGTAAGAGGACATGCAGGCAACCAAACAATATGCATATGTTGCATTTGAGGCTGCATTTGCATAGCCAAGTTGGATGGAGAAATGTATGCAATACGGGTACTGTAGCGCACGGCAACCAAACACGCCCGTTGTGTTGCCGGTCATCCGGGACAGGGTCTCATGAGCGACCGCCGCGTCGCAATACCGATCCATGCCGGCCGGCGGATGCACAGGAGCTGCGAGACGTGCGCGCGCACCATGGTCATGTGTGCATGCGTGTTGTGTGCGAATGTCATGTGTGCACGCGTGTTGTGTGCGAGTGTGCGCATGCCTGTCGTGTCTTCTCATAACAATGTCGCGCTTTAGTTATTTGTCGCAATGGGCTGCTAGGTCAGTTGGCTGCCTCGTCTCGGCGTCAGGTCACTGGTTTGGATCCCCGCTACTGTCGCATAGTATCGCCCGGTCATTAACTGGTCACAAAATTTCGATACAGCCGGACAACTCAAACGAGGCTCAAACGTCCGGGCTGACCTGCACCCCTCATATCCACTCCGAATATGGGATGGATTGTGGGCACCTGGGCCCGTCCGCCACGTAGGACTGACGATGAGGTCCTACGCGGAATCGTCCGGAAACCCTCCGTCGCCACGTGGCGTGAACGTCACGTGGCGCCGCTCCGGCTCGCCGCCTGAGGCCAAATCCGGCTATTTAAGCTGGTTGACGTCCCCCAACCCTAGCCCATCCACCTTCTCCCTCTCTGCGCCGGCACCCGAGCCTGTCCGCCTCCTCTCCCCCGCTCTCCCACACTCTCCAGCATCTCCATGGTCCGGCGGAAGATCATCACGTATGCTATGCTCACACCGGAGCATCCGAGGCAGATCGTGGAGGAGATCCAGGCTAGGCGTGCCGCCCTCAGCGTTGCGGGGCTGACTTCGGACTCGCCGGAGCCGGAGGAGGAGGAGCAACAGCAGCCGGAGGAGGACGAGGAAGAGCAGCTGCCGAAGCCGATGGAGGTGGCGGATTCGGAGGAGGACGAGGCGGAGCAGCCTGCTCTAGGGTTCAACAAGGAGGAGGCGGAGGCGGAGTTCGTCGTCGCGCAAGCCAAGGAAATGGCGGAGCAGCAGGCCATCATCGTGTCCATCCAGGATGAGGCCTATGTGGAGGTCAATCGGTGGTTCCTCCGGCAGGAGCAGGCGGTGACCAACGCGCTCTTCGCCGAACTCGATGCAGAGATAGAGGAGGAGGCCGGAGCGGAGCAGCCGGAGTTGCTACTGCCGCCCATGTACCCGGAGCTGGGCACAGAGAGAGTTGACATCTTCGACGAGGAGTAGCTAGATCATCTACCTAGTACGTAGGTTCTTTTGTTTGCATGCTTTTTATATGGATTTGAGAATCTAGTATGAGGTGTCTGGATGCAGTTGTGCTAATTTGAGCAGTGCCCGATCACTGCCTGCAGACGCGCCCCGACGTGTTCGCGGGCGTTTAAGGGGTCATATTTGTCATATACGGCTGTAGACGCTCTTAGGCTGCATTATTTGCCACGTAGGCAATTTGATCGGTCTTAGGCAAAATATGAAGCTATACAATGAGCCAGTGACTGTATAATCACCTCAATTTTTATAGTAACAGCACTGACCGTATTCTTAAGTACACCCGCAAAAAAATTACAATGATCAAAGTAAACTTTTCAACACAAATACAGTGACCAACATGTGGCAACGTTTTTTGTAAGGAACCCCTTGTATTTTTGTTCTCTCGCGGCCATAATCTTTCAAATTTCCCTCATATTCGGAACGCATGTGAAATGTTTGATGAAATGTGCAGCAGTTCACGAAATCGTGCACGCCACCCCGCACCCCGCACCGCTCCTTGAACACCAAACACAATATCAAGAAACAAAGTATGCCGCCGTTTAATTAGGGGGGAGACCAATCCAATCCAGCTGAAAAAGAAGATGAGAAGAAAGAAATCTTCCTTGGTACAGCAGCAGTCACGACCCCCGTGCGCCCGATCTCGCAGTCCAACGCATGCTGTCGTCATGTTCTTTTGAATATAGGCCCTTATATTTTACTAAAATAAAAAACAGCTATGCCGACAGAAGTTTTCTGGCGGTTGCAAACGCCCGGCACCCGTCTCCAGAGTGTGACCCCCTCACATCCGCGGTGTGCCCCCCTCACGGACGGCGCCGCCGCCGGCATCTGGAGGGCGGAAACAGCCGCAGTGGGTCTATACGGAGGGGACGTTGCTCCCCTCCGTATGGGATGACCTACCACAACCGGGTGGTGTTGTGGCATGTCCGAAGAGGCGGCACCTGGAGGGGGGAAACGGACGCATCGGGTCTACACGGAGGGGATGTAGCTGTCGGTTTGGCCCGGATGTTGCTCCCAGGTGTCCCTCTCTGCTGACCTGACACAACCGGGTGGAGAGGTCCACTAGTCAAAGCCTGCCCGTGGGAAGTCAAAGGGCTAGATCTCGTGGTCAACCGCTCCAGGGTTAGGCGGGACGGGGGCCCTGGGGGGAAGCAATGCCACCGGAGCGTCGCGCCGGCCCCTCCTACATGCGGGGTGGTGTTGTGGCATGTCCGAAGAGGCGGCATGCGTCTCCAGGACGTGGCCTCACTCACGGACGGTGCCGTCGCCGGCACCTGGAGGGGGGAAACGGACGCGTCGGGTCTACACGGAGGGGATGTAGCTGTGGGTTTGGCCTGGATGTTGCTCCCAGGTGTCCCTCTGTGCTGACATGACACAACCGGGTGGAGAGGTCCACTGGTCAAAGCCCGCCCGTGGGAATTCAAAGGGCTAGATCTCGTGGTCAACCGCTCCAGGGTTAGGCGGGACGAGGGCCCTGGGGGTAGCAATGCCACCGGAGCGCCGCACCGGGCCCTCATACATGCGGGGTGGTGTTGTGGCATGTCCGAAGAGGCGGCACGCGTCTCCGGGGGGTGCCCCCTGTTGGAAATATGCCCTAGAGGCAATAATAAATGGTTATTATTATATTTCTTTGTTCATGGTAATTGTCTATTATTCATGCTATAATTGTATTGTCCGGAAATCGTAATACATGTGTGAATACATAGACCACAACCTGTCCCTAGTAAGCCTCTAGTTGACTAGCTCGTTGATCAACAGATAGTCATGGTTTCCTGACTATGGACATTGGATGTCATTGATAACGGGATCACATCATTAGGAGAATGATGTGATGGACAAGACCCAATCCTAAGCATAGCATAAAAGATCGTGTAGTTTCGTTTGCTAGAGCTTTTCCAATGTCAAGTATCTTTTCCTTAGACCATGAGATTGTGCAACTCCCGGATACCGTAGGAGTCCTTTGGGTGTGCCAAACGTCACAACGTAACTGGGTGACTATAAAGGTGCATTACGGGTATCTCCGAAAGTGTCTGTTGGGTTGGCACGGATCGAGACTGGGATTTGTCACTCCGTGTAAACGGAGAGGTATCTCTGGGCCCACTCGGTAATGCATCATCATAATGAGCTCAATGTGACTAAGGCGTTAGTCACGGGATCATGCATTGCGGTACGAGTAAAGAGACTTGCCGGTAACGAGATTGAACAAGGTATTGGGATACCGACGATCGAATCTCGGGCAAGTAACATACCGTTTGACAAAGGGAATTGCATACGGATTGATTGAATCCTCGACACCGTGGTTCATCCGATGATATCATCGTGGAACATGTGGGAGCCAACATGGGTATCCAGATCCCGCTGTTGGTTATTGACCGGAGAGGCGTCTCGGTCATGTCTGCATGTCTCCCGAACCCGTAGGGTCTACACACTTAAGGTCCGGTGACGCTAGGGTTGTAGAGATATATGTATGCGGAAACCCAAAAGTTGTTCGGAGTCCCGGATGAGATCCCGGACATCACGAGAGGTTCCGGAATGGTCCGGAGGTAAAGATTTATATATGGGAAGTCTTATTTTGGTCGCCGGAAAAGTTTCACACTTTATCGGTATTGTACCGGGAGTGCCGAAAGGGGTCCGGGGGTCCACCAAGGGGGTCCACCAGCCCCGGGGGGCCACATGGGCTGTAAGGGGTGCGCCTTGGCCTATATGGGCCAAGGGCACCAGCCCCAAGAGGCCCATGCGCAAGAGATAAGAAAAAAGGGAGAGTCCTAAAGGGGGAAGGCACCTCCGAGGTGCCTTGGGGGGGAAGGACTCCCCCCTGGCCGCACCCTTCCTTGGAGGAAGGGGCAAGGCTGCGCCCCCCCTCTCCCTTGGCCCTATATATAGTGGGGGGAAGGGAGGGCAGCAAGATCTAAGCCTTGGGCGCCTCCCTCCTCCCCTGCAACACCTCTCTCTCTCTCTCGCAGAAGCTCGGCGAAGCCCTGCCGGAGAGCCGCTACATCCACCACCACGCCGTCGTGCTGTTGGATCTCCATCAACCTCTCCTCCCCCCTTTCTGGATCAAGAAGGAGGAGACGTCGCTGCACCGTACGTGTGTTGAACGCGGAGGTGCCGTACTTTCGGCACTCGGTCATCGGTGATTTGGATCACGGCGAGTACGACTCCGTCATCCACGTTCATTGGAACGCTTCCGCTCGCGATCTACAAGGGTATGTAGATGCACTCCTTTCCCCTCGTTGCTAGTAGACTCCATAGATGCATCTTGGTGAGCGTAGGAAAATTTTAAATTATGCTACGATTCCCAACTGTGGCATCATGAGCCAGGTCTATGCGTAGTTACTATGCACGAGTAGAACACAAAGTAGTTGTGGGCGTTGAGTTTGCCAATTCTTCTTGCCGCTACTAGTCTTTTCTTGTTTCGGCGGCATTGTAGGATGAAGCGGCCCGGACCGACCTTACACGTACTCTTACGTGAGACAGGTTCCACCGACTGACATGCACTAGATGCATAAGGTGGCTAGCGGGTGTCTGTCTCTCCTACTTTAGTCGGAACGGATTCGATGAAAAGGGTCCTTATGAAGGGTAAATAGAAATTGGCAAATCACGTTGTGGTCATACGTAGGTAAGAAACGTTCTTGCTA
This sequence comes from Aegilops tauschii subsp. strangulata, assembly GCF_002575655.3. Taxonomy (NCBI): domain Eukaryota; kingdom Viridiplantae; phylum Streptophyta; class Magnoliopsida; order Poales; family Poaceae; genus Aegilops; species Aegilops tauschii. The sequence goes on along the minus strand of NC_053037.3, from coordinate 26,422,638 downwards.
GAAACCTACAAACCACGTAAAAACTTGCAACAACAATTAGAGGACGTCTAACTTGTTTTTGCAGCAAGTGCTATGTGATGTGATATGGCCAGAAGATGTGATGAATGATATATGTGATGTATGAGATTGATCATATTCTTGTAATAGGAATCACGACTTGCATGTCGATGAGAATGACAACCGACAGGAGCCATAGGAGTTGTCTTTATTATTTTGTATGACCTGCGTGTCATTGAATAACGCCATGTAAATTACTTTACTTTGTTGCTAAACACGTTAGCCATAGAAGTGTAAGTAATCGTTGGCGTGACGACTTCATGAAGACACAATGATGGAGATCATGATGATGGAGATCATGGTGTCATGCCGGTGACAAAGATGATCATGGTGCCCCGAAGATGGAGATCAAAGGAGCAAAATGATATTGGCCATATCATGTCACTATTTGATTGCATGTGATGTTTATCATGTTTTTGCATCTTATTTGCTTAGAACGACGGTAGCAAGTAGGATGATCCCTTATAATAATTTCAAGAAAGTGTTCACCCTAACTGTGCACCGTTGCGAAGGTTCGTCGTTTCGAAGCACCACGTGATGATCGGGTGTGATAGATTCTTACGTTCGAATACAACGGGTGTTGACGAGCCTAGCATGTACAGACATGGCCTCGGAACACACGCAATACACTTAGGTTGACTTGACGAGCCTAGCATGTACAGACATGGCCTCGGAACACGGAGGACCGAAAGGTCGAGCATGAGTCGTATAGAAGATACGATCAACATGGAGATGTTCACCGATCTTGACTAGTCCGTCTCACGTGATGATCGGACACGGCCTAGTTGAACTCGGATCATGTTTCACTTAGATGACTAGAGGGATGTCTATCTGAGTGGGAGTTCATAATCAGATGAACTTCATTATCATGAACATAGTCAAAAAGGTATTTGCAAATTATGTCATAGCTTGCGCTTTAGTTCTACTGATTAAGATATGTTCCTAGAGAAAATTTAGTTGAAAGTTGGTGGTAGCAATTATGCGGACTGGGTCCGTAAACTGAGGATTGTCCTCATTGCTACACAGAAGGCTTATGTCCTTAATGCACCGCTCGGTGTGCAGAACCTCAGCGTCGTTTGTAGATGTTACGAAACATCTGACATACATGTTTTGATGACTACGTGATAGTTCAGTGCGGTTTAGAATTGTGACACCAAAGACGTTTTTGAAACGTCGCAGATCATGTGAGATGTTCCGAAGACTGAAATTGGGATTTCAGACTAGTGCCCACGTCAAGAGGTATGAGACCTCTGACAAGTTTCTTAAGCCTGCAAACTAAGGGAGAAAAGCTCAATCGTTGAGCGTGTGCTCAGATTGTCTGAGTGCCACAATCGCTTGAATCGAGTGGGAGTTAATCTCCCAGATGAGATAGTGATAGTTCTCCATAGTCACTGCCACCAAGCTAGTAGAGCTTCGTGATGGAACTATAACATATCAAGGATGGTTATGATGATCCTTGAGCTATTCGCGATGTTTGACACCGCGAGAGTAGAAATCAAGAAGGAGCATCAATTGTTGATGGTTAGTAAAACCACTAGTTTAAGAAGGGCAAGGGCAAAAGGGATACTTCATGAAACAGCAAGTCGTTTGCTGCTCTAGTGAAGAATCCCAAGGTTGAACCCAAACCCGAGACTAAGTGCTTCTGTAATGAGGGGAACGGTCACTGAAGCGGAACTACCCTAGATACTTGGTAGATGAGAAGGCAGGCAAGGTCGACAGAAGTATATTGGATATACATTGTATGAATGTGTACTTTACTAGTACTCCTAGCAGCACCAGGTTATTAGATACCGGTTCGGTTGCTAAGTGTTAGTAACTCGAAATAAAAGCTGCGGAATAAACGGGGACTAGCTAAAGGTGAGATGACGATGTGCGTTGGAAGTGTTTCCAAGGTTGATGTGATCAAGCATCGCATGCTCCCTCTACTATCGAGATTTGGTGTTTGCGTTGAACATGATTGGATTATGTTTATCGCAAAACGGTTATTCATTTAAGGAGAATAATGGTTACTCTGTTTATTTGAATAATACCTTCAATGGTCTTGCACCTAAAATGAATCTCGATCGTAGTGATACACATGTTCATGCCAAAAAGATATAAGATAGTAATGATAGTACACATACTTGTGGCACTGCCACTTGAGTCATATTGGTATAGAACGCATGAAGAAGCTCCATGTGGATGGATCTTTGGACTCACTCATTTTTGAAAAGATTGAGACATGCGAACCATGTCTATTGGTATATGTGCATGAAGAAACTCCATGCAGATGGATCATTTGGACTCACTTGATTTTGAATCACTTGAGACATGCAAATCATACCACATGGGCAAGATGACTGAAAGGCCTCGTTTTCAGTAAAATGGAACAAGAGAGCAACTTATTGGAAGTAATACATTTTGATGTACGCAGTCCAATGAGTGCTGAGGCATGCAGTGGACATCGTTATGTTCTTACTTCACAGATGATTTGAGTAGATGCTGAGTGTATTTACTTGATGAAACACTAGTCTGAATTATTGAAAGGTTCAAGTAATTTCAGAGTGAAGTTGAAGATCATCGTGACAAGAGGATAAAATGTCTGTGATATGATCATAGAGATGAGTATCTGAGTGACGAGTTTGGCACACAATTGAGACATTGTGGAAAGTGTTTCACAATTAATACCGCCTGGAACACCATAGTGTGATGGTGTGTCCGAACATCATAACTGCACCCTATTGGATATGGTGCATACCATGATGTTTCTTATCAAATTACCACTATCATTTATGGGTTAGGCATTAGAGACAACCGCATTCACTTTAAAAGGGGCAACACGCAATTCCGTTGAGACGACACCGTTTATAGAAACCTAAGTTGTCGTTTCTTAAAAGTTTGGGGCTGCGATGCTTATGTGAAAAAGTTTCAGGCTGATAAGCTCGAACCCAAAGCGGATAAATGCATCTTCATAGAATACCCAAAAACAGTTGGGTATACCTCCTATTTCAGATTTGGAAGCAAAAGTAATTGCTTCTAGAAATGAGTCCTTTCTCGAGGAAAAGTTTCTCTCGAAAGAATTGAGTGGGAGGATGGTGGAGACTTGATAAGGTTATTGAACCGTCGCTTCAACTAGTGTGTAGCAGGGCACAGGAAGTTGTTCCTGTGGCACCTACACCAATTGAAGTGGAAGCTTATGATAGTGATCATGAAACTTCGGATCAAGTCACTACCAAACCTCGTAGGACGACGAGGATGCGCACTACTTCAAAGTAATGCGTGATCCTGTCTTGGAAGTCATGTTGCTAGACAACAATGAACCTACAAGCTATGGAGAAGCGGTGGTGGGCCCATATTCCGACGAATGGCTCGAGGCCATGAAATCCGAGATAGAATCCATGTATCAGAACAAAGCATGGACTTTGGTGAACTTGCCCGATGATCGGCAAGCCATTGAGATAAATGGATCTTTAAGAAGAAGACGGACATGGACGGTAATGTTACCGTCTATGAAGCTCGACTTGTGGCAAAGAATATTTTCACAAGTTCAAGGAGTTGACTACGATGAGTTTTTCTCATCCGTAGCGATGCTTAGGTCCGTCGGAATCATGTTAGCATTAGCTACATTTATGAAATCTGGCAGATGGATGTCAAAACAAGTTTCCTTACCAGTTTTCGTAAGGAAAGGTTGTATGTGATACAATCAGAAAGGTTTTGTCGATCCTAAGGATGCTAAAAGGTATGCTAGCTCCAGCGATCCTTCCATGGATTAGAGCAAGCATCTCGGAGTCAGAATATACGCTTTGATGGGGTGATCAAAGTTTTTGGGTTTATACAAAGTTTGTTAGAAACTTGTATTTACAATAAAGTGAGTGGGAGCGCTACAACATTTCTGATAAGTATATGTGAATGACATATTGTTGATCCGAAATGATGTAAAATTTCTGGAAAGCATAAAGGGTTGTTTGAAAGGAGTTTTTCAAAGGAAGACCTGGATAAAGCTACTTACATATTGGGCATCAAGATCCATAGAGATAGATCAAGACGCCTGATGATACTTTCAAAAGACAGCACACCTTGACATGATTTTGAAAGAGTTCAAAATAGATCAGCAAAGAAGGAGTTCTTGGCTGTGTTACAAGGTGTGAGTATTGAGTGAGACTCAAGACCTGACCACAGCAGAAGATAGAGAAAGGACGAAGGTCGTCCCCTATGCTTTAGACATAGGCTCTATAGTATGCTATGCTGTGTACCGCAAATGTACTGTGCCTTGCCATGAGTTGGTCAAGAGGGTACAATGGTGATCCGGGAAAGGATCTCATGACAGCGGTCGAACTTATCCTTAGCACCTAGTGGATTAAGGAATTTTCTCAATTATGGAGGTGGAAAGGAGTTCGTCGTAAAGGGTTACGTCGATGCGAACTTTGACACTAATCCGGATGACTCTGAGTAGTAAACCGGATTCGTATCGTAGAGCAATTATTTGAAATGGCTCCAAATAGCGTGTGGTAGCATCCACCAGATGACATAGATATTCGTAAAGCACACGGTTCTGAAAGGTTCAGACCCGTTGACTAATAACCTCTCTCACAAGCATAATGACCAAACCAGAACACATTGAGTGATAATCACATAGTGATGTGAACTAGATTGATGACTCTAGTAAACTCTTTAGATGTTGGGCACATGGTGATGTGACCAGTGAGTGTTAATCACATGGTGATGTGAACTAGATTATTGACTCTAGTGCAAGTGGGAGACTGTTGGAAATATGCCCTAGAGGCAATAATAAATGGTTATTATTATATTTCTTTGTTCATGGTAATTGTCTATTATTCATGCTATAATTGTATTGTCCGGAAATCGTAATACATGTGTGAATACATAGACCACAACCTGTCCCTAGTAAGCCTCTAGTTGACTAGCTCGTTGATCAACAGATAGTCATGGTTTCCTGACTATGGACATTGGATGTCATTGATAACGGGATCACATCATTAGGAGAATGATGTGATGGACAAGACCCAATCCTAAGCATAGCATAAAAGATCGTGTAGTTTCGTTTGCTAGAGCTTTTCCAATGTCAAGTATCTTTTCCTTAGACCATGAGATCGTGCAACTCCCGGATACCGTAGGAGTCCTTTGGGTGTGCCAAACGTCACAACGTAACTGGGTGACTATAAAGGTGCATTACGGGTATCTCCGAAAGTGTCTGTTGGGTTGGCACGGATCGAGACTGGGATTTGTCATTCCGTGTAAACGGAGAGGTATCTCTGGGCCCACTCGGTAATGCATCATCATAATGAGCTCAATGTGACTAAGGCGTTAGTCACGGGATCATGCATTGCGGTACGAGTAAAGAGACTTGCCGGTAACGAGATTGAACAAGGTATTGGGATACCGACGATCGAATCTCGGGCAAGTAACATACCGTTTGACAAAGGGAATTGCATACGGATTGATTGAATCCTCGACACCGTGGTTCATCCGATGATATCATCGTGGAACATGTGGGAGCCAACATGGGTATCCAGATCCCGCTGTTGGTTATTGACCGGAGAGGCGTCTCGGTCATGTCTGCATGTCTCCCGAACCCGTAGGGTCTACACACTTAAGGTCCGGTGACGCTAGGGTTGTAGAGATATATGTATGCGGAAACCCAAAAGTTGTTCGGAGTCCCGGATGAGATCCCGGACATCACGAGAGGTTCCGGAATGGTCCGGAGGTAAAGATTTATATATGGGAAGTCTTATTTTGGTCGCCGGAAAAGTTTCACACTTTATCGGTATTGTACCGGGAGTGCCGAAAGGGGTCCGGGGGTCCACCAAGGGGGTCCACCAGCCCCGGGGGGCCACATGGGCTGTAAGGGGTGCGCCTTGGCCTATATGGGCCAAGGGCACCAGCCCCAAGAGGCCCATGCGCAAGAGATAAGAAAAAAGGGAGAGTCCTAAAGGGGGAAGGCACCTCCGAGGTGCCTTGGGGGGGAAGGACTCCCCCCTGGCCGCACCCTTCCTTGGAGGAAGGGGCAAGGCTGCGCCCCCCCTCTCCCTTGGCCCTATATATAGTGGGGGGAAGGGAGGGCAGCAAGATCTAAGCCTTGGGCGCCTCCCTCCTCCCCTGCAACACCTCTCTCTCTCTCTCGCAGAAGCTCGGCGAAGCCCTGCCGGAGAGCCGCTACATCCACCACCACGCCGTCGTGCTGTTGGATCTCCATCAACCTCTCCTCCCCCCTTTCTGGATCAAGAAGGAGGAGACGTCGCTGCACCGTACGTGTGTTGAACGCGGAGGTGCCGTACTTTCGGCACTCGGTCATCGGTGATTTGGATCACGGCGAGTACGACTCCGTCATCCACGTTCATTGGAATGCTTCCGCTCGCGATCTACAAGGGTATGTAGATGCACTCCTTTCCCCTCGTTGCTAGTAGACTCCATAGATGCATCTTGGTGAGCGTAGGAAAATTTTAAATTATGCTACGATTCCCAACACCCCCCTCACGGACGACGCCGTCACTGGCACCTGGAGGGGGGAAACGGACGCGTCGGGTCTACACGGAGGGGATGTAGCTGTGGGTTTGGCCCGGATGTTGCTCCCAGGTGTCCCTCTGTGCTGACATGACACAACCGGGTGGAGAGGTCCACTGGTCAAAGCCCGCCCGTGGGAAGTCAAAGGGCTAGATCTCGTGGTCAACCGCTCCAGGGTTACGCGGGACGGGGGCCCTGGGGGGTAGCAATGCCACTGGAGCGTTGCACCGGCCCCTCATACATGCGGGGTGGTGTTGTGGCATGTCCGAAGAGGCGGCACGCGTCTCCGGGGTGTGGCCCCCCTCACGGACGACGATGACACAGTAGTAGTCGTTCTGCGGTAACGGTGCGGCGTGAATATTATTAAATACTCGGATCGCGATAAAATCATGAGTTTTTTACACGACGTGGGAACATGTGCTATAGGAACGATGGTAATTTTTCATAATTTTTGGTGATGGAGAAGTATCCGAACAATTCCCTCTACGCGGATTGCCCTTCGCATGTCTACAACTGTGACCAGCGGCCTCCGTGGGCTAGCATGCCGCCAATCTTGCGTACGCGGCTTCTCACAAGTCTGAAGGTGTTGTGGCGGTTGCAAACGCCCGGCACGCGTCTCCGAGGCGTGGCCTCCCAGCTCACGGACGGCGCCGTCGCCGGCACCTGGAGGGGGGAAACGGATGCGTCGGGTCTACATGGAGGGGATGTAGCTGTGGGTTTGGCCCGGATGTTGCTCCCAGGTGTCCCTCTTGTTGGAAATATGCCCTAGAGGCAATAATAAATGGTTATTATTATATTTCTTTGTTCATGATAATTGTCTATTGTTCATGCTATAATTGTGTTCTGGATGTTGCTCCAGGTGCTCCCAGGTGTACCGAGGAAGTGGATGCCGCGGAGGAAGCCAGACGCAAGACTGCGCCGACGCAGAGCACGTCAGCGTGCTCTGGTACGCCACAGAGTAGCTGCACGAAGATGCTCTGGTACGCGTCGACGCACAGGATGGCCTCGTCGGGCCTGGTGGTGCACACGGTGTCCTGCGCGTGGGCGTGGTGCTCCTATCACGTTTTCTATGAACCGGAGGAGATGCCGGCGATGGCATCCACGCTGGGGCGGCTGTGGTGGGACGAGACGATGGGGTTGGCCGGCTGGGCGACGAGCGAGCTGCGGTGCGGCGTGCAGGACTGCGTCGACGCGCTGCACATTCCATCAGACACATCGCGTGCATTGTACAAAAGAGGGTTGTGAGAGAAAAAGACAAGGGTCCTTTTGGATTAGTTTTTTTAAAATAAAACCTCAACTTTAATAATTAGAAATAATTATTACATCGTCCATAAGAAGAGGTACAATATCATTCATAGGCTCCTCAAATCAACCCTAGTGGCTGAAAATTTCGCTAACCTAGCTATTTCATGGACCACTTTATTTGCTTCCCTATTACAATGTTCAGATTTAATAACTATAAAAAAATCACAAACCAAAAAGTAACAGCCATAAAAAACTACAGCTCCCGCTCCCGCCGAGTGTCCACCATTCTTCATTGTGTTGATCACTTCCATGTTGTCTGAGTTTACAACAAGGCGGTTGCAGCCGGCCTTCTGTGCAAGGAATAAACCAAACTTAAGAGTCAGAGCTTCTGCTGTTAATATATCATCACACCAACCAATCCTCCAGTTTCCACCAACGACGAACCTTCCCTTGTCATCTCTCAGGACAGCCCCAGTTGTACCTTGAAGAAGATCATGATCGAAAGCGGCATCAACATTCAGCTTCATAAAACCCCTAGGAGGGATACTCCATCCCCCTGTTTTACGAGTTGCTTTAGGGGAGTATGCATTAACATAGTTTGCCGTCATAGCACAAGCCCCCATCGAAGTTTGATTTGCATCCCGTAACTTTCCTTCGTGAATCAGTTTACGCCTATCCCATCATAAATACCAAGTTGTTATAGCGTTCAACTCACGTGTGTTCTGGATGCCCTTAATAGTTAATTCATGATCTTTCATAAGGAGTAAGAATTCTAGTACCGTCTCTCCCAACCGGTCAACAACACAAGCTTTATTGATCACGTCGTGCAGACCTAATTTTCCCCAAACTTCTTTTGCCTTCTGACACCGAAACAAGACGTGTTTTGTATCTTCCGGACCATTCGAGCATGAAGGGCAGATGGGTGAAACTTTCATGTGTCTATTAGTAAGTGTAACTCGGCATGGGAGGGTACCATGCAGTGTACGCCATGTGAATTTTTTTACCTTTGCCGGGCAGGATAATTTCCAAATCTTACCCCAAAGAGGGTCGACATTGGTTCTACCCATTCCATTTGCATGTTATAATTTTTCCCCATGTTGTCGGTTCCATTCTTCCAAATAGGTCGATCAAACAGTAAACATATCATTTTTTGTATGGCTCCAAGCAATAAAATCAGTTATATTGTGCATGGGAAGTGGAATTGCTAGTACCCTTTGAGCATCAATTGGCCACAATGTTTGTCTCACTAAATCTTCATCCCAAGAATTCGTGACTGGGTCAATAAGGTCACAAAGCTTTGATAGATGATGCCCTCTTCTAGGAGTAATAATTTTCCTATTCGCACAATTAGGATCCAAACATCTCTCCAAATATCAATATTATGTCCATTTCCAATTCGCCAGAGCAGGTTATGGGGTGATTTGGCAGGTTTTAATTGAGGATTAGTGAGGCGCGGGCCCACCCTAAAATTCAAGGGAGGTTTGATTAGTGGGTATGAAGGTTTTGTAAGTTTACGTACAAGTCTTTTTTTTGCGGGTAAGTTTACATACAAGTCGTTTGTAGGTCTACCATTTTTGCTGTGGGCCTGCTAAAACTCAGTCAACTGAGATTTAACCAAGTCTCAGTCGACCATGCAACATTTTTTGCCATCGTTTGTAACTTTTTTTCTACCGGTTGCAACATTCATCTTGCTGGTTGAAGCATGTTGTCCTTCATCGATTGTAGCACGTCATCTCACCATTAACATCCTTCATTGAGGGTTGTGGCATTTTAGTAAGAATGGGTGTAGCATTTGTTGTTGTTGCTTGCAATACCATCACAAAAAAGAAAAGAAAAAAACATGTTGACGTCACTTAACTGAGACTTCGTTAATTTTCAGTCGACTGAGTTCTAGACACACTCTTTTTGTTGGCTTGCTGTATAGCTTCGTATTTTGACTACTTTGACCGGTTAAATTGCCTACATGGCAAATGATGCAGAAAAAAAAGCCAGCGTTCTCTCTCTATCTTACGGGGGTCCCAGCTGTCAGTGGATTGAATAAGACTAAATAGGAAAAAGTATGCAACAGAATTAGGGACTCAAACCAGGGGCTTGTCGCTGACGCCCATACAATCCAGCCAATTGAACTAGCAGCTCATTGCGATAAATAACTAGAGCGCGACCTTGTTATGAGAGCATCTCCAACAGGCGTCTATCTTAGTCGCGCGCTGGAAAAAACCATGTTTTAGCGTGCACAGAGCCGAAACGGGCGCTCCAGCAGCCGTGCAATAATCGTGCGTGCGGTAAACTTGGTTTAGCGCGCGGAGGAAAACTGCATCGCGTGCGGTGTATTTGTTGCGCCCGCTCCCGCGCGCTAGACAGTGACGATTCGCGCGCGACTTCACCAACACCCAGATCTGAGACCTCCAGGCTCTCGTGCCGCCACCCGCACCTTCCCCATTCGCTCCGGCGACCGTCGGCGCTTTCCCCGCCTATCCCCGTGCGTCGCCGCCGCTTCCTCCACCTCCTCTCCTCGCCGCCGTCCCTCGAGCGCACCATTCCTCCGACAAACAGCGCCCGGCGGCCGTTTGCAGCTCGGTGCCCACAAGATGTTTGACAAAACGCTTGCAAGATATATATTGCTTCAACTTTATATTTTGTACATGAATTTGGTGCATGTTGTTTGTAGTTTCAAACTAGTTTAAATTCAATATTGTAGATGAGTTCGTCCTACGATTCTTCGACGAAGAATTTTATATTCAAGAGGAGGAGTACCTTGCAATGATCCTAGCTATGCACGTCAATAAAAAGCCGAAGCACGGTGGTTCGGTTATTGGTCGTCAGAAATTGTGGAAGGATAGGATCGATGCCCACAACTATTTTGCGGAGAATGCCACATACCCCGAGTCCTACTTTCGGCGCCGTTTCAGGATGAGCATCGAGTTGTTCAAACGCATTGTAGAGAAATTGGCGAGCCATGATCGGTTTTTTCAGCAAAGGAGAAATGCTGCCGGAGAACTCGGGCATAACACCTTTTAAAAGGTGATCGCTTCTTTGCGTATGTTGGCATACGGTATTCCGGCGGATCTCGTTGGTGACAACTTGGCCATGGGTTTGAGTCAAGCCATCATGTGTGTCAAGCGCTTTGCAGTCGAAATTGTGCAAATATTTCGTCTGAAATATTTGAGAGCTCCCAATGCTGAAGACACCGCAAGGCTTTTGGAGATGAACAAAGCTCGCGGGTTCCCAGGTATGCTTGGCTTAATAGATTGCATGCATTGGAGTTGGAAGAACTGTCCTAAGGCATGGCATGGACAATTCCACCGCCAGAAAAAGGGTTCCACTGTAATCCTTGAAACGCTGGTCGATCAGGAGACTTGGATTTGGCATGCTTTTTTGAATGCCTGGATCTTTGAATGACATCAGCGTTATTAATCGGTCACCACTCATGAATAAGATTGCAAATGGTGAAACTACATCGGTGTGGAGTTTGTAGCAAATGGTCATACATAAAACTATGGTTACTATCTTGCGGATGTCATCTACCGAAGGTGGCAAACGTTTGTGAAGCCGTTGACGGCACCGCAAGGTACGAAAAATCTTGATTTCCACAATGCTCAAGCGGTGGCTAGGAAAGATATGGAGAGAGCTTTTGGGATTTTGCAAGCCCAATTTGCTATTGTGAGAGCACCGACTAGATTTTGGGATCAAAAGATCCTTTGGTACATCATGAACGCTTGTGTGATCATGCATAACATGATCGTTGAGAATGAGTGTGGGCAAGATTTACTATTCTTAGTATGAGTTGTTGGGACGTCCAGTGCGAATGGGGAGGAGGGCTGCGAGGGTGGCCCGATTTATTGCCTCCTATCATGCCATTCGAAGTGCCGAAACACATGATGATCTTCAAAGGGATCTAATCGAGGAGTGGTGGGCATGGAATGGGCGACAAAACTAGTTTGGTGTTGTATGTTTGATGTTGTATTGTTGAACTATTTGTTGTATTGGAAGATAAACTATTTGTTTGAGTTGTAATAATAATTGAACTATTTATTGTTGATTTATTTTTGTGTGTGTTTGATCTCCTTGGTTCTATGTTGAGTGAGAAATGTTGTTTGTACTAGGCGTGCACGCTCTAAATTTAACGTGCCTGCTGGAGTGCTACTTGCGGCGTGAAATATAGCGCTTCTGCTAAAGCGAAACACCCCCTTCCACACACGAAAACGCTATTTCGGCGCTGTAAAACTGTTTAGCGCGCCGCATGATCGCGCGTGTGTTGGAGATGCTATGAGAACACACAACACGCATGCACACACTCGCACACAACACACAAGCGCACAACTAGCAACATAGCACACAACATGCACACATGACGTATCCGAGGCCGACGGGTCATGCTCCGGCAGCCGCGCCACCATGGTGCGCGCGCACGTCGAGGAGAGCGACCGGTGTGGGTGCCGCCGCAGTCGTTCATGTGGCCATCTCATGCAAACAAACAGCTGGTATGAATTTGAGAATAGGGTTTAGGGTTTCTCGTGGGGCAAAGCCTCTCCACGTGTTTTTATATATAACAATCAGCATATACAATTACATACGTACAGAGTACGTGTACACGACACGCTGGACCTATTTTAACACTCCCCCTCAATCTGAACTTCTACTCTGTACAAGGTTTAGATTGGTACTAAAACGGTCTAGCATCTGTCTGGTGGCTGGTTTAGTAAACACATCAGCCAGCTGATTGTTAGAAGAAATGAACCTGACTTCAAGCGCTCCAGAAGCAACACGCTCGCGCACAAAGTGGAAATCAATCTTGATGTGCTTGGTACACGCATGGAAAACTGGGTTGGCAGTCAGATATGTGGCCCCTAAGTTATCACACCATAGAACCGGAACACGCTGCTGAGACACTCCAAGCTCTTTGAGTAGTGACTCTACCCAGATGGCTTCAGCAGCTCCATTCGCCAAGGCTTTGTACTCGGCCTCTGTGCTCGATCTCGACATTGTTGGTTGTTTCTTCGAACTCCAGGAAATGAGGTTCGGTCCAACAAATATGGCGAAACCTCCTGTTGATCGACGATCATCCGGACATCCTGCCCAATCCGCATTAATGAAGATACTAATGCTAGTAGAGACAGCCTTGCGAAACTTCAGCCCTGTGTGCAACGTTCCTTTCACATAACGTAAAATCCGCTTAACGGCTTCCCAATGAGCATCAGTGGCCTGTGAGAGAAACGGGCACACCTTATTAACTGCAAATGAAATATCCGGACGAGTGAGTGTTAAATACTGCAACCCATCAACAACACCGCGATATCGGAAAGAATCATCGATACTAAGAGGCCGTCCAGACACTTGTGCCAGCTGATCGGAAGTAGACAGCAGTGTGGAAGTAGTCTTACAATTCTCCATGCTCACACGGTGCAAAAGATCCAAGGCATACTTCCGTTGAGTCAAGGTCATCCCCCTGGATTGTATGACGCTTCTAGACCAAGAAAATACTCCAACGCCCCAAGGTCCTTGATAGGAAACTGGCCGCGAGGGCATGAACAAGACCATCAACCGCACGTGGAGAAGATCCGGCAATGACAATGTCATCCACATAGACAAGCATATAGATCTGAACATCACGATAGCAGAAGAAAAACATAGAGGTATCTGCTTTGGAGGAGACGAAACCCAGCTCGAGAAGACGGGTACTGAGCCGAGCATACCATGCACGAGGAGACTGCTTGAGTCCATAGAGAGCACGCTGAAGCTTGCACACATGCGAGGGAAAACGAGCATCCTCGAAGCCAGCAGGCTGCTGCATATAGACGTCCTCGGAGAGGTACCCATGAAGAAAAGTGTTGCTGACATCAATCTGCCGAAGACTCCAACCGCGAGACACAACCAAGGCAAGAACCAGTCGAACGGTGGCCGGCTTGACAACCGGACTGAACGTATCACCATAATCAATGCCAAGCTGCTGGGTGAAACCACGAGCGACCAGGCGAGCTTTGTACTTATCAACAGAGCCATCTTGACGGTGCTTGGTCTTGAAGATCCACTTGCTCCCAACAACATTAACTCCGCGTGGCCGAGGCACAAGAACCCAAGTCTTGTTATGGTGAAGGGTGATGACCCACAAGTATAGGGAATCTATCGTAGTCCTTTTGATAAGTAAGAGTGTCAAACCCAACGAGGAGCAGAAGGAAATGACAAGCGGTTTTCAGTAAGGTATTCTCTGCAAGCACTGAATTATCGGTAACAGATAGTTTTGTGATAAGGTAATTTGTAACGGGCAACAAGTAATGAAAGTAAATAAGGTGCAGCAAGATGGCCCAATCCTTTTTGTAGCAAAGGACAAGCCTGGACAAACTCTTATATGAAGGAAAATGCTCCCGAGGACACATGGGAATTATCGTCAAGCTAGATTTCATCACGCTCATATGATTCGCATTTGTTACTTTGATTTATTTGATATGTGGGTGGACCGGTGCTTGGGTACTGCCCTTTCTTGGACAAACATCCCACTTATGATTACCCCTATTGCAAGCATCCGCAACTACAAAAGAAGTATTAAGGTAAACCTAACCATAGCATGAAACATATGGATCCAAATCAGCCCCTTACGAAGCAACGCATAAACTAGGGTTTAAGCTTGTGTCACTCTAGCAACCCATCATCTACTTATTACTTCCCAATGCCTTCCTCTAGGCCCAAACAATGGTGAAGTGTCATGTAGTCGACATTCACATAACACCACTAGAGGAAAGACAACATACATCTCATCAAAATATCGAACGAATACCAAATTCACATGACTACTTATAGCAAGACTTCTCCCATGTCCTCGGGGACAAACGTAACTACTCACAAATCATATTCATGTTCATAATCAGAGGGGTATTAGTATGCATAAAGGATCTGAACATATGATCTTCCACCAAATAAATCAACTAGCATCAACTACAAGGAGTAATCAACACTACTAGCAACCCACAGGTACTAATCTGAGGTTTTGGGACAAAGATTGGATACAAGAGATGAACTAGGGTTTGAGAGGAGATGGTGCTGGTGAAGATGTTGATGGAGATTGACCCCCTCCCGCTGAGAGGATCGATGGTGATGACGATGGTGATGATTTCCCCCTCCTGGAGGGATGTTTCCCCGGCAGAACAGCTCCGCCGGAGCCCTAGATTGGTTCCACCAAGGTTCCGCCTCGTGGCGGCGGTGTTTCGTCCCGAAAGCTTCCTCCTGATTTTTCCCAGGGTAAAAGACTTCATATAGCAGAAGATGGGCATCGGAGGCCTGCCAGGGGGCCCACGAGGCAGGAGGGCACGCCCAGGGGGGTAGGGCGCGCCCCCACCCTCGTGGATGGTGGGTGGCCCCCCTCTGGTACTTTCTTCGCTCAGTATTTTTTATTAATTCCAAAAACTGCCTCCGTGAAGTTTTAGGACTTTTGGAGCTGTCCAGAATAGGTCTCTAATATTTGCTCCTTTTCCAGCCCAGAATTCCAGCTGCCGGCATTTTCCCTCTTCATGTAAACCTTGTAAAATAAGAGAGAATAGGCATAAGTATTGTGACATAAAGTGTAATAACATCCCATAGTGCAATAAATATCGATACAAAAGCATGATCCAAAATGGACGTATCAACTCCCCCAAGCTTAGACCTCGCTTGTCCTCAAGCGGAAGCCGATAACGAAAAATATGTCCACATGTTTAGAGATAGAGGTGTCGATAAAATAAAATACGGACATGAGGGCATCATGATCATTCTTATAACAGCAACATATATAAATATTGTCATACGATTTCTTATGCTCAAGTAACAATCTATTCACAATGTCAAGTATGAATCAGAAACTTCATTGAAAACTAACAAACTATAATCTCGGTCATTGAAGCAATTGCAATTTATCATAACATTAGAAAGAGTCTATATAAGAGCTTTTCGGCAAGTCCACATAATCAACTATCATTTAGTCTTTCATAATTGCTAACACTCACGCAATACTTATGGTTATGGAGTTTTAATCGGACACAGAGAAAGATAGGGGCTTATAGTGTTGCCTCCCAACCTTTTACCTCAAGGGTAATGTCAACAATAATAGTTCATGCTAACTTACATCCAATTGGATATATATATCAGGATCTTTCCAACACAAGGTGCTTGCCAAAGGATAAAATGTAAAAAGGAAAGGTGAAGATCACCATGACTCTTGCATAAGGTATAAGACAAAAGTAAAAGATAGGCCCTTCGCAGAGGGAAACATAGGTTGTCATGTGCTTTTATGGTTGGATGCACGAAATCTTAATGCAAAAGAATGACACTTTATATTGCCACTTGTGATATGGACCTTTATTATGCAGTCCGTCGCTTTTATTGCTTCCACATCACAAGATCGTATAAAGCTTATTTTCTCCACACTAATAAATCATACATGTTTAGAGGGAAATTTTTATTGCATGCAACGATGACAACTTACTTGAAGGATCTTACTCAATCCATAGGTAGGTATGGTGGACTCTCATGGCAAAACTGGTTTAAGGTTATTCGGAAGCACAAGTAGTATCTCTACTTGGTGCAAAGAATTTGGCTAGCATGAGGGGGGAAGGCAAGCTCAACATGTTGGATGATCCATGATAATATACTTTATTTCAGATATAAGAAAACATAACCCATTACGTTGTCTTCCTTGTCCAACATCAACTCTTTAGCATGTCATATTTTAACGAGTGCTCACAATCATAAAAGATGCCCAAGATAGTATATTTATACGTGAGAACCTCTCTCTCTTTATTACTTCCTATTAATTGCAACGATGACCAAAACTATGTTTGTCAACTCTCAACAACTTTTATTCATCATACTCTTTTATATGTGAAGTCATTACTCTCCATAAGATCAATATGATCTCTTTAATTCTTTTTGTTCTTTCTTTTTCTTTTATTCCCTCAAGATCATAGCAAGATAATCATGCCCTTGACTCAAAACTAATCTTTATTATATATAGCTCACGGACTCGATTACATAGAAGGATCATAAAGCAAAACTCAAAACTAAATCATACTAAAACTTTATTCTACTAGATCAAGATATTACTAAAAGGATCGAACTAAGAAAAAGGGTAAAGATAGGAGTGTGATGGTGATACGATATCGGGGCACCTCCCCCAAGCTTGGCAGTTGCCAAGGGGAGTGCCCATACCCATGTGTTTATGTCCCTTTCCTCGGGGGTGGTGATGATGGAGTTGTTGATGATGTAGGCTTGTCGTCCATCTTCCAAGGCATAGGTTCACCATCATAGAAGGATGATCGAGTCTCCGGAATCCTCAAATCTGCAGCCAAACTCATCCTCTTGAATCTATATTCATACTCACAGTTTTGGTTTTGCAGGTCATAGATCTGGGCTTGGAGGTGCTCGATTTTCTCATGAAACTTGAAGATGGCCTCCCCAATGTTCTTGGGGTCCGGGTTGTGGTTGCTGGTGAACTCCGTGATCATTATGTGATTGGCGTCGAGTCCGTGTTCCACCATCTCCTGGCA
This sequence comes from Aegilops tauschii subsp. strangulata, assembly GCF_002575655.3. NCBI lineage: Eukaryota > Viridiplantae > Streptophyta > Magnoliopsida > Poales > Poaceae > Aegilops > Aegilops tauschii. The sequence goes on along the minus strand of NC_053037.3, from coordinate 26,405,323 downwards.
CTTGAAAACTTGTTGCTCCATTGCTTCAAGCCTTGTCTCCACGCTTCCGGTCCTCCTTGGTCCCTCAACATCGCGGATATGCAGCAACCCCTCATGCATCTCAATGGTTTGAGGATGTTACAGCACTTCCGCGAGGTGGGGGTTGATGACCTTCTCGAAGAACTTGTCCTTGGGGGCGCTTGGAGACGTCATGGTGATCTAGATCTGTCAGAAAAACAACTCGAAACAAAAACAGAGGATATTTGCGTGATACTAAGGTCAAAACCTCCGGGAGATTATATAATGAATTTTTACCGACCAAAAGAAGTATCATGCAAGAAAGTAGAGTCCGGAGAGCACACGAGGTGCCCATGCGGCAGGGGGGCGCGCCCAGGGGGGTAGGGCGCGCCCTCCACCCTCGTGGATGACACGTCTCCGTCGTATCTACTTTTCCAAACACTTTTGCCCTTGTTTTGGACTCTAACTTGTATGATTTGAATGGAAATAACCCGGACTGACGCTGTTTTCAGCAGAATTGCCATGATGTTGTTTTATGTGCAGAAAACGAAAGTTCTCGGAATGACCTGAAACTCCACGGAACATCTTAGAAAAAATAATAAAAAATCCTCGCCAAAGATGACGACCAGGGGGCCCACACCCTGTCCACGAGGGTGGGGGGCGCCCCCCCTAGGGCGCGCCCGCCTACCTCGTGGGCCCCCTGGAGCTCCTCCGACGCCAATTCCAACTCTATATATTCGCTTTCGGAGAGAAAAAAATAAGAGAGAAGAGTTCATTGCGTTTTACGATACGGAGTCGCCGCCAAGCCCTAAAACCTCTCGGGAGGGCTGATCTGGAGTTCGTTCGGGGCTCCGGAGAGGGGGATTCGTCGCCGTCGTCATCATCAACCATCCTCCATCACTAATTTCATGATGCTCACCGCCGTGCGTGAGTAATTCCATCGTAGGCTTGCTGGACGGTGATGGGTTGGATGAGATTTACCATGTAATCGAGTTGGTTTTGTTAGGGTTTGATCCCTAGTATCCACTATGTTCTGAGATTGATGTTGCTATGACTTTGCTATGCTTAATGCTTGTCACTAGGGCCGGAGTGCCATGATTTCAGATCTGAACCTATTATGTTTTCATGAATATATGTGAGTTCTTGATCCTATCTTGCAAGTCTATAGTCACCTATTATGTGTTATGATCCGACAACCCCGAAGTGACAATAATCGGGATACTTCTCGGTGATGACCATAGTTTTTGGAGTTCATGTATTCACGATGTGCTAATGCTTTGTTCCGGTTCTCTATTAAAAGGAGGCCTTAATATCCCTTAGTTTCCATTAGGACCCCGCTGCCACGGGAGGGTAGGACAAAAGATGCCATGCAAGTTCTTTTCCATAAGCACGTATGACTATATTCGGAATACATGCCTACATTACATTGATGAATTGGAGCTAGTTCTGTGTCACCCTATGTTATGACTGTTACATGATGAACCGCATCCGACATAATTATCCATCACCGATCCAATGCCTACGAGCTTTCCATCTACTGGTTTGCGCTTATTTACTTTCCCGTTGCTATTGTTACAATTACTACAAAATACCAAAAATATTACTTTTGCTTTCATTGCTCTTTTATTGCCGTTACCACCACTATCATACTACTTTGCTACCAAATACTTTGCTACAAATATTAAGTTATCCAGGTGTGGCTGAATTGACAACTCAGTTGCTAATTGTGACGCCCGGATAATTAAGCTACAGTGAACCTCTGCTAATGATGCCACGTCACTTCCATTTCTGTTGCTAATCTCACGTTAGTTCGAAAACGATTTAAATTCAAAGTCAAAATCAAGCAAACAATAAAGTTTTCAAATATTAAAACTAAAATGTTCATCGTGTGGCAAATAATCCCTAACTAGTTTTGGTGGTGGAACCAACCTTTTACAAAGTGTTTAAATGCCCTAAACTAATTAAAAAAACAGCGGCTAAAATAATAATTTAATTGCTTTTGAAAATATTAAACTAATTTATTTTGGGTCCAACTAGGTTTGGTAGTGGCCTATTTAGGTGCTAACTTGGTATTTTAAAGAAGCTAAAATAATTAGGAACTAAAAAAACAGAAAAGAAAATAATAAAGAATAGAAACAGAAATCAAAAGTACGAAATAAAAATAAAATGAGTAGAGGCCCCCTGGCCAACTGGGCCAGACGCCCCAGCTGACCGACCCACTGGCCCAACCGGCCCCCCACTCACTCCCTTAACCACCACCCGGCCAAACCCTACCCCGTAACCCCCCCACTCGCCCCCCACTACTCTCTCCTCCCCCTATCCGATCTGGATCGGGGCACCCCCCTCGCGTCCGCTCATCGTCCCCGCCGCCACCTCGCCGTCTCCCACCCAGGCGCCGCCCCACAATCGACGCCACCGCCGGATCCCCAAGGTCGCGTCACCCGCCCCCGTCGCGCTGGACCGCTCGTCCCCGCCTCTCCTTCGTGCTACTCCCTCCCGAGCTGGACGACATCGCCCCTCCACCCACGACGCTGACGCCGGCGCCCGGAGCTTCCTCGCCGGACCACCTCAACGGCCTGCTTCCTCTCCGTCACGCCATCTCCGACCTCTTCCCCGAACACCGCTGCCCGAACCCCTACCGGCCCTGTGAGCACGCGCCCGATCCTCCTCTCTTCCTCCCCCGCGCACGCGCTTGAACCCGAGCCGCGCATCGCACACCCCCCCCCCCCCCCGCGGTGAGCGCCTCGTGCCCCTGCTGCCGTCCTACTGCGTGCCCGCCCACGCGGGGCCGCGCCCGCTGCCGCTCGCGGCTCCGGTCGGCCCGTGCAGGCCTCACCCCGCTTCGTCTGCGAGCGCGCCCGCTGTGGCCGCAGCCGGCCATCGCCGACCCCGCCCTGCACCGCCATGGCCTCGCGTGCCCCGTCCTTCCTCCCTCGTCGCGTCCCGCGCCTCGCTTCGTCACGCCCTGCCCCCTTCCCTGCCGCTCGGCTGCTGCCACTGCTCACTACCTCGCCGTCGACCGCGGCCCCTGCACCGGCCCTTGCCTCGCTCCACCTCGCCGGGCCTCGCCCTCTCTGCTCTACGCGCGCCGCCCCGCTCGGTGCGGCGGCTGGACCGGGCGGGTGCCAGTCGGGCTGGCGCCCGACGCCAGCACCCACCGCCCGCTGTGCCCGTTCGGGCTGTGCCCTGCACCCGACGCCCGCTAGTCCTCTGTGCCACTGGACAGCGGGCCCCCACCCCCACAGAACGGTTTTTAAAAAAATAATAATAAATAATAATAATAATAATAATAATATATTAAAAATAATTAATTAATTAAAGAATTAGTTAACTTAACTAATTTTTGATTAATTAAACTAATCAAATAACTAAACTAATTAAACTGTTAGTTAATTAATTAATCAGTCAATGACAGTGGGGCCCACCCCTAATTAATCCTGATTAGGTTAATTAATACGTGTCACTAACCAGTGGGACCCACTGGTCAGGTTGACTAGTCAACCCCTGTTGACTGTTGACGTCAGCATGACATCATGCTGATGTCATAAATCCAATTTCGAATTAAATTAAATAATTAATTAAATTCCAGAAATTAATAAATTCTTTTGAAAATCATATCTTTTAATCCGTAACTCACATGGAAAAACTTTGTATATGAAAGTTGCTCAGAACGACGAGACGAATCCGGATATGCAACCCGTTCCTCTGCCACACATCCCTAGCATAGCAAACTCGCAACTTTCCCCCTCCGGTTCATCTGTCCAAAAACGCGAAACACCGGGAATACTTTCCCGGATGTTTCCCCCCTTCGCCGGCATCGCCTAGTACCACGTTAGGGCATACCTAGCACCGCGTATTGCCTCGTTAAGTTTGTGATGCTTTTTTTGCTCCGTATTTACTGTTTCTTCCCCCTCTTCTTCTCCGGTAGACCCCGAGACCGACGCCGCTACTACCCAGTACGACTACGGTGTTGACGACCCCTCCTTCTCGGCTGAGCTTCCAGGCAAGCCCCCCCCTTGATCACCATATATCGCCTATTCTTCTCTATACAGCTTGCATTAGAGTAGTGTAGCATGTTACTGCTTTCTGTTAATCCTATCCTGATGCATAGCATGTCCTTGCTACTACTGTTGTTACCTTTACCTGCAATCCTACATGCTTAGTATAGGATGCTAGTGTTCCATCAGTGGCCCTACACTCTTGTCCGTCTGCCATGCTATACTACTGGGCCGTGATCACTTCGGGAGGTGCTCACGGGTATATACTTAAATACTATATACATGACACCTGTGGTGACTAAAGTCGGGTCGGCTCGTAGGAGTACCCGCAAGTGGATCCTTGTGGCGGAGCGACAGGGCAGGTTGAGACCACCTAGGCGAGAGGTGGGCCTGGCCCTGGACGGCGTCCGCGGTTACTTCAAAATAACACGCTTAACGAGTTCTTGGTATTTGATCTGAGTCTGGCCATTTGGTCTATACGCACTAACCAGCTACGCGGGAACAGTTATGGGCACTCGACGTCGTGGTATCAGCCAAACCTCTTCTTGACGTCAGCGACGGAGCGGCGCGCGCCGGATTGGACTGGAACGCCTGCTAGGCTAGGTCTGCTTCCGGCCGCCCTCACAACGTGCAGGTGTGCAATGGGCGATGGGCCCAGACCCCTGCGCGCATAGGATTTAGACCGGCGTGCTGACCTCTCTGTTGTGCCTAGGTGGGGCTGCGACGTGTTGATCTTACGAGGCCGGGCATGACCCAGAAAAGTGTGTCCGGCCAAATGGGATCGAGCGTGTTGGGTTATGTGGTGCACCCCTGCAGGGAAGTTTATCTATTCGAATAGCCGTGACCCTCGGTAAAAGGACGACCCGGAGTTGTACCTTGACCTTATGACAACTAGAACCGGATACTTAATAAAATACACCCTTCCAAGTGCCAGATACAACCCGGTGATCGCTCTCTAACAGGGCGGCGAGGAGGGGATCGCCGGGTAGGATTATGCTATGCGATGCTACTTGGAGGACTTCAATCTACTCTCTTCTACATGCTGCAAGATGGAGGCTGCCAGAAGCGTAGTCTTCGACAGGATCAGCTATCCCCCTCTTATTCTGGCATTCTGCAGTTCATCCCACTGATATGGCCCTTTACACATTTACCCATGCATATGTAGTGTAGCTCCTTGCTTGCAAGTACTTTGGATGAGTACTCACGGTTGCTTCTCTCCCTCTTTTCCACCTTTCCTTTCTACCTGGTTGTCGCAACCAGATGTTGGAGTCCAGGAGCCAGACGCCACCGTCGACGACGACTCCTACGGCACTGGAGGTGCCTACTACTACGTGCAGCCCGCTGACGACGACCAGGAGTAGTTAGGAGGATCCCAGGCAGGAGGCCTGCGCCTCTTTCGATCTGTATCCCAGTTTGTGCTAGCCTTCTTAAGGCAAACTTGTTTAACTTATGTCTGTACTCAGATATTGTTGCTTCCGCTGACTCGTCTATGATCGAGCACTTGTATTCAAGCCCTCGAGGCCCCTGGCTTGTATTATGATGCTTGTATGACTTATTTATGTTTTAGAGTTGTGTTGTGATATCTTCCCGTGAGTCCCTGATCTTGATCGTACACATTTGCGTGCATGATTAGTGTACGGTCAAATCGGGGGCGTCACAAGTTGGTATCAGAGCCGACTGCCCGTAGGAATCCCCCTTTCCAACTCCTTGGCCAAAGTCGAGTCTAGTCATTGAAAAACTTTTACTAACATGGCTGTGTGGCTTAAGGGCCCACGTCGCCATTGGGTGGTATTAGGATCTTTTATTCCTCGTCTATACTCTGGGACTCTGAGCTCCCTTCTATTCAGGTTAATTGATTTTGCTAAAATCAAAACTAACTTTAGGTTCTCGAAAATACTTTCTCCCGGAGAGCCCCTTCAGTCCACATGATCGCCGACTGCACTAGAAGATTTCGAAGATACTCTCCGATATTCTCTCGAGACCTTGTGCCCGTTGCATTTGTAATTCCCTACCACCAAAATATCCCTATGGGTAAATACTTACACCTGTCATTCTTACTTTTATTCCCAGTCGATCTTGTTATTACAAAATACCCCGAGAATACTTTGTGCCTACTGCCTTGCAGTTCTTTGCCACCTGAATACCCCTACGAATAATTTCTCGCACTTATCGAGTATCCTCTCATCCCCAAATGATTCATGTATTTCACAAAGTCTTCGAAATACCATTCGATCTTCCGAAAATCCTCAGCAACCTATTGCTCTGGAATCTCTTGCTTGCTTTAATTATGATTAATCCCATAAGTCTGGTAATCTTATTGGCATCCTTTGTCATTATCATTTGAGTCTGTTGATTCAATATGTTGCGATGCTCGCATTCCTCAGTCGAATCCTAGAATTCATCCTTCCGGCTCAGATGTCATTTGAACAGGAGCTGGTTCTCGACTAATCAAATTACTGTCGATTGTATAACTAAGGCTATTCAACTTATCCATCCCTAATCAGAGCATTGCTTCGGATCCCTTGATTTGGAAATCATAATTCCTTTTCCTTTGAGCTTTGAGTTAGCCAGTTGTTTCTATAATCTGATCTCCTAGCATTCTTCTTCCTCTAGTGGAGTACCGTTGCTCATGTCAGATCCCTTGTGGACCACCAGATCCTTTGTTGGATTTTATCCAACAGCGTCCTTCATATTCAATAAGCCTGTGAGCCTTTCCTCGGATACATAATGCCTTTGGTAAATTGTATCCTCTGCTTTGTCAACCATGCTCTACTTTTGAGCTTGTGTTATTTACTCCTGAAGTTTGTGGTATATCTTTCTACGATGCCCCGATGGGTTGAACCTATGCCTTCCTTAATCTGTGTGAACCCGAAAGATTTCACGGGACATACTTATCTGGTATTGCACCAGGTAAAACTTTCGACAACTAATGTCATTATGAAAATACGAGAGGTGAATGGAAGGTTATGCATTGAAGAAGTGGGAGTCGACCTTGAACCTTGCGTTCATGCCCATGGACACGATGTAGATCTTATCATGGAAGCTTCTCTTAAAATTAATTAACCCCATGGTATAAGATCATCTTATATCTGGGATTTGATCCGTTGCAATTGTGGTTCCGACCATATGTTCTTCTTTGATCCCATTTCTCAGGCAAGTTTAAGTACTTGTCTTCTGCAGATCATTTCACGTGTCCACCCTCTACTCTGCTCTACCGTCGAGTATTACACTATGGCATCTCGAGAATATCATGGAACTGCATAACTTCTTATGGGTTCTTCACCAACTGTTCCGATTCCAATTTTCCTGGGTTCTAGGTTGTTGTCAACTGAGAACACCAAATAGTGAACCGAGTCCGCACTACGGTTCAACAACTTTTAGAAATCTTCTTTACCTATGGGTTTGTAGCCGATCACGTCATTCCTAGCATGTTTGTCTATATCATTATCGTGATGATTTTAACTGTGCTACCTGGTCCTTATTCCCAGAGCACCACTTCCGATGATGAGCTAAGCTTACGTCGATTTTCCTCGTCGTATCATTTAGCCTTGAACAACAAGCTTGATTTCGAGTATGTGTCATACTCGTGGTTCCTATAACCTTTCGCTTTCATCATTCCTTTGACTTGATGTCATCGTCGATCAATTACATCTTCTTGAAAACCTCTCGACAAATTTGTCGTGATCATTGTCAACAATTTGACTTCTTCCAAGTTGTGTGTCGAAATTCAGGATGAGAAATACCATCCTTGCCCCTAGATGAGTTGTGTTATCATCGACAACATTCTTGCCTCCCCCCCAACACAAACTTGTTCATATTTTGTGTTGTATCTTGATTTCCCTGCTATCCAACCTATGTTATGTTCTACCGTGGAGTATTACCATCTTTGATGTCAATAATGTCGTGAGCATTACTCCACCTCTTAAGAATTCTTGGTACAGTGATACTTCTCACCATCACCATTCTTTCTTGGTCCCCGTGTTGTTTCTAAACGAAATACCGACAAATGGTCTGTGATGTGTAAATTCTAAACTTCTAGCAACCCTATTGCTTTGAAGTTATTGGTCTATAGTTTCATTCTACATCTATGGCTTAATGAATCATCATTCGAACATTGATCGTGCTACCTAGCCCATATTTCGGGAGCACATTTCAACCAATGTTTAACTGTGTATGTTTTCCTCGAGCATACATCATTAAGTCATTCGATCTAGCTAATGTTATCTCCTTGTTCACATAGTTGTGGAAATCCATCTTTTGTAAATCTCAATGGATTGCCGCTGAGTCAATCAGTCACCTCCTCACCTCTCCTTGATTTAATGATGAACCCTTGTTCGGAACTCGCTTCCATAGTTCATCTCCCGAGAATCTTACATTGTCATCTCGTCAATTTGTGTTGCACCTTTTCTTCTCAGGCATCCTGAGTCTGAGTTATCCTGACACCAATCAGACCTGAATCTCGGTCAGATATGATGGTTGGAACATATTTCCAAGGGTTATAACATTGGTCTATTTATGACCCGGTAAGGTGATGTCATGCCTAACACACCTGGCCGGAGGACCTATTGTTATAAGTTTTCCTTTTTAGCAAGGTTAGCTATTCTTCCATGAGGAAATTGTAAGACTTATTCTAAAGTTGTCCTTGATGGATCCTTTGTGTATCCAAAGTCTGATCTTTGCTTGAAGACCATGTCAATGCTATCTCGAAGCATGTCTGTGGTACTCCAATTTTCAACAAGAACATTTGAAGCCCAATGCTAAATGTTTCTTGCTCAATTATCCAAACACCGTTGTATGGGTATTGTCATCAAATTCCTCTCCCCTTACCTAAATGGTTACTACTTTCTATCCTGTCGTGGATATCTTGCTCTGCTTGTCCATGGGAAGGGTATACCCCTGGTATATGTGTCAAACACATTTTCCTTTCCATTGATTTGTTTAACCTTCCTTGTGATCCATATGATCTAAGCAGTAATATTCTTCTGCTTATGTAAACACCTTGGTGTACAACCATGTCAGTAAGACCCTGTTGCATTTGTCGATAGCATTCCGGTAACCACCGATGGACAAGAACTCTGCCTATTGGTCCGCCTCGTTCAACGAGCAGGAAAATGGTTCTCTTTGTCCCTCGCCCTAGGTACCAACTTTGTTGCCAAAAAAACTGGCAGGCTATCCTCTGGCATACCTTGCTATCTTGACCATGCAGATGTCAACGTCCTTGCTACGTTTAACCCACATGGTGGGCCCATAACCCACAGTTCCACAGGATCGAAACCTGACTCTCCTGTACACCCTTGTTGCCAAAGTTATTCCTCGCGCTTGATTTCGTATGTAATTCATGGGTCATCTTCCTAGTAATCTGCTTTGGTATCAGACGCAATACTTATTCTCATTGCTTTGGACCCCTTTCACACTTTGTTTAGGCATCGAACGCTTGCCTACCCGCTTAAACCTCTCATGGTACCTCCTTACTTTGCTCTTGATATTTTTCTTAAGTTTCAATTTGAGAGTTACTTTCCGCCACCTTCCCCGATGTTATCTACCAGATAAGCAGCACTGTAGCGGTCCGTTCTTCCGAAGTTACCCCTTGCCCTTCATACGTACGATGGAGTTTCCGAAGATAGGATGACGACTTCATCATGATGACCTAGAGCGGGGAAATGAAGACATCAATGTAATGGATCGACTTCTTCGAGAAGAGCAACCAAGACCGAGAAGACTCGATAGAATTTCGTAGCCAGAACTTTCCCCCTTACTTCACCTCTTAAATCTCGGGACGAGATTTCTTGTAGTGGAGGAGAATTGTGACGCCCGGATAATTAAGCTACAGTGAACCTCTGCTAATGATGCCACGTCACTTCCATTTCTGTTGCTAATCTCACGTTAGTTCGAAAACGATTTAAATTCAAAGTCAAAATCAAGCAGACAATAAAAGTTTTCAAATATTAAAACTAAAATGTTCATCGTGTGGCAAATAATCCCTAACTAGTTTTGGTGGTGGAACCAACCTTTTACAAAGTGTTTAAATGCCCTAAACTAATTAAAAAAATAGCGGCTAAAATAATAATTTAATTGCTTTTGAAAATATAGAAATATTAAAATAATTTATTTTGGGTCCAACTAGGTTTGGCAGTGGCCTATTTTGATGATACTAATTTAGGTGCTAACTTGGTATTTTAAAGAAGCTAAAATAATTAGGAACTAAAAAAACAGAAAAGAAAATAAATAAAGAATAGAAACAGAAATCAAAACTACGAAAATAAAATGAGTAGAGGCCCCCTGGCCAACTGGGCCAGACGGCCCAGCTGACAGACCCACTCGCCCAACCGCCCCCCCCCCCCCCACTCGCTCCCTTAACCACCACCCGGCCAAACCCTAACCCGTAACCCCTCCCACTCGCGCCCCCACTACTCTCTCGTCACCCGATCCGATCTGGATCGGGGCACCCCCCTCGCGTCCGCTCATCGTCCCCGCCGCCACCTCGCTGTCTCCCACCCAGGCGCCGCCCCACCATCGACGCCACCGCCGGATCCCGAAGGTTTCGTCACCCGCCCCCGTCGCGCTGGACCGCTCGTCCCCGCCTCTCCCTCGCGCTACTACCTCCCGAGCTGGACGCCATCGCCCCTCCACCCACGATGCCGATGCCGGCGCCCGGAGCTTCCTCGCCGGACCACCTCAACGGCCTGCTTCCTCTCCGTCACACCGTCTCCGACCTCTTCCCCGAACACCGCTGCCCGAACCCCTACCGGCCCCGTGAGCACGCGCCCGATCCTCCTCTCTTCCTTCCCCGCACACGCGCTTGAACCCGAGCCGCGCATCGCACCCCCCCCCCCCCGCGGTGAGCGCCTCGTGCCCCCTGCTGCCGTCCTACCGCGTGCCCGCCCACGCGGGGCCGCGCCCGCTGCCGCTCGCGGCTCCGGTCGGCCCGTGCAGGCCTCACCCCGCTTCGTCTGCGAGCGCGCCCGCTGTGGCCGCTGCGCCCGTTCGGGCTGTGCCCTGCACCCGACGCCCGCTAGTCCTCTGTGCCACTGGACAGCGGGCCCCCACCCCCACAGAACGGTTTTATTTTAAATATAATAAAAAATAAATAATAATGATACATTAAAAATAATTAATTAATTAAAGAATTAATTAACTTAATTAATTTTTGATTAATTAAACTAATCAAATAACTAAACTAATTAAACTGTTAGTTAATTAATTAATCAGTCAATGACAGTGGGGCCCACCCCTAATTAATCCTGATTAGGTTAATTAATACATGTCACTGACCAATGGGACCCACTGGTCAGGTTGACCAGTCAACCCCTATTGACTGTTGACGTCAGCATGACATCATGCCGATGTCATAAATCCAATTTCAAATTAAATTAAATAATTAATTAAATTCTACAAATTAATAAATTCTTTTGAAAATCATATCTTTTAATCCGTAACTCGGATGGAAAAACTTTGTATATGAAAGTTGCTCAGAACGACGAGACGAATCCGGATACGTAGCCCGTTCGTCTGCCACACATCCCTAGCATAGCAAACTCGCAACTTTCCCCCTCCGGTTCATCTGTCCAAAAACGCGAAACACAGGGAATACTTTCCCGGATGTTTCCCCACTTCGCCGGCATCGCCTAGTACCACGTTAGGGCATACCTAGCACCACGTATTGCCTTGTTAAGTTTTGTGATGCTTTGTTTGCTCCGTATTTACTATTTCTTCCCCCTCTTCTTCTCCGGTAGACCCCGAGACCGACGCCGCTACTACCCAGTACGACTACAGTGTTGACGACCCCTCCTTCTCGGCTGAGGTTCCAGGCAAGCCCCCCCCCCTTGATCACCAGATATCACCTATTCTTCTCTATACTGCTTGCATTAGAGTAGTGTAGCATGTTACTGCTTTCCGTTAATCCTATCCTGATGCATAGCCTGTCCTTGCTACTACTGTTGTTACCTTTACCTGCAATCCTACATGCTTAGTATAGGATGCTAGTGTTCCATCAGTGGCCCTACACTCTTGTCCGTCTGCCATGCTATACTACTGGGCCGTGATCACTTCGGGAGGTGCTCACGGGTATATACTTAAATACTATATACATGACACCTGTGGTGACTAAAGTCGGGTCGGCTCGTAGGAGTACCCGCAAGTGGATCCTTGTGGCGGAGCGACGGGGCAGGTTGAGACCACCTAGGCGAGAGGTGGGCCTGGCCCTGGACGGCGTCCGCGGTTACTTCAAAATAACACGCTTAACGAGTTCTTGGTATTTGATCTGAGTCTGGCCATTTGGTCTATACGCACTAACCAGCTACGCGGGAACAGTTATGGGCACTCGACGTCGTGGTATCAGCCGAAGCTCTTCTTGACGTCAGCAACGGAGCGGCGCGCGCCGGATTGGACTGGAACGCCTGCTAGGCTAGGTCTGCTTCCGGCCGCCCTCGCAACGTGCAGGTGTGCAATGGGCGATGGGCCCAAACCCCTGCGCGCATAGGATTTAGACCGGCGTGCTGACCTCTCTGTTGTGCCTAGGTGGGGCTGCGACGTGTTGATCTAACGAGGCCGGGCATGACCCAGAAAAGTGTGTCCGGCCAAATGGGATCGAGCGTGTTGGGTTATGTGGTGCACCCCTGCAGGGAAGTTTATCTATTCGAATAGCCGTGTCCCTCGGTAAAAGGACGACCCGGAGTTGTACCTTGACCTTATGACAACTAGAACCGGATACTTAATAAAATACACCCTTCCAAGTGCCAGATACAACCCGGTGATCGCTCTCTAACAGGGCGACGAGGAGGGGATCGCCGGGTAGGATTATGCTATGAGATGCTACTTGGAGGACTTCAATCTACTCTCTTCTACATGCTGCAAGATGGAGGCTGCCAGAAGCGTAGTCTTCGACAGGATCAGCTATCCCCCTCTTATTCTAGCATTCTGCAGTTCAGCCCACTGATATGGACCTTTACACATTTACCCATGCATATGTAGTGTAGCTCCTTGCTTGCGAGTACTTTGGATGAGTACTCACGGTTGCTTCTCTCCCTCTTTTCCCCCTTTCCTTTCTACCTGGTTGTTGCAACCAGATGTTGGAGTCCAGGAGCTAGACGCCACCGTCGACGACGACTCCTACGGCACTGGAGGTGCCTACTACTACGTGCAGCCCGCTGACGACGACCAGGAGTAGTTAGGAGGATCCCAGGCAGGAGGCCTGCGCCTCTTTCGATCTGTATCCCAGTTTGTGCTAGCCTTCTTAAGGCAAACTTGTTTAACTTATGTCTGTACTCAAATATTGTTGCTTCCGCTGACTCATCTATGATCGAGCACTTGTATTCGAGCCCTCGAGGCCCCTGGCTTGTATTATGATGCTTGTATGACTTATTTATGTTTTAGAGTTGTGTTGTGATATCTTCCCGTGAGTCCCTGATCTTGATCGTACACATTTGCGTGCATGATTAGTGTACGGTCAAATCGGGGGCGTCAGACTAATACTTGAGAATATTCTTTGGTTCCCCTTGTGTCGAATCAATAAATTTGGGTTGAATACTTTACCCTCGAAAGCTGTTGTGGTCCCCTACACTTGTGGGTTATCAAGACCAATTTCTGTTGCCGTTGCCGGGGAGCATAGCTCTATTCTTTGAGTCACTTGGGATTTATATCTGCTGGACACTATGAAGAACTTGAAAGACGCTAAGACAAAAATTTATCCCTCAACTACGAGGGGAGGTAAGGAACTGCCATCTAGCTCTGCACTTGATTCACCTTCTGTTATGAGTAAGCTTGCGACACCTAAACCTGCTTCTGCTATTCGTTCTGATATGTCGCATGTTATTGATGATGCCACTTCTGCTATGCATGATACTTATGATGAAACTACTTCTATGCTTGATACTACTGTGCCCCTTGGCGAGTTTCTTGATGAACAAATTTCTAGGGCTAGAGAGAAAGAAACTATTGAAACTGATAATGTTGATGATATTGATGATGAAGATATGCCTGTTATTCTTGAGGGTTATGTTTTTGATATGGAATCTTCTGCAGCTATTTTTGCCTGCAAAGATAGAATCGAACTTAAGAGGCTATTTGTCAAATGGAGTAAAGAATCTCTTAGAGCTAGAATGAAACCTTACCCTACTTTTGCTACTTCACCTATTTGAGTTCCCGATAAGGATTATGAATTCTCTTTTGATCCTGATATAATTACTTTGGTTGAATCTGATCCTTTTCATGGTTATGAATCTGAAACTGTTGTGGCACATCTTACTAAATTAAATGATATAGCCACCCTGTTCACTAACGATGAGAGATCTCGCTACTTTTATATCCTTAAAATATTTCCATTCTCATTAAAGGGTGATGCTAAGATATGGTTTAATTCTCTAGATCCTGGTTGTGTGCGTAGTCCCCAGGATATGATTTATTACTTTTCCGCGAAATATTTCCCTGCTCATAAGAAACAAGCTGCTTTAAAGGAAATATACAACTTTGTGCAAATTGAAGAAGAGAGTCTCCCACAAGCTTGGGGGAGGCTTCTCAAGTTACTTAATGCTTTGCCTGATCATCCTCTTAAGAAAAATGAAATACTTGATATCTTTTATAATGGACTAACCGATGCTTCCAGAGATTACTTGGATAGTTGTGCTGGTTCTCTTTTCAGGGAAAGAACACCGGATGAAGCTGAAATTCTATTGAATAATATGTTGACAAATGAATATAATTGGACACTTCCTAAACCAGCTCCTGAGCCAATTCCTGAGCCTATCCCTAAACCAACTCCAAAGAAGAGAGGTGTTCTATTTCTCAGTCCTGAAGATATGCAAGAGGCAAAGAAATCTATGAAATAAAAAGGTATTAAAGCTGAAGATGTTAGGAATTTACCTCCTATTGAAGAAATACATGGTCTTAATTTACCGCCTGTTGGAGAAACATATGATCTTGATCCATTACCTATTGAAGAACCTCCTGATCCCGATAACCCGACACAGGTAGTCAAGGTAAATTCTCTCTATAGATTTGATGAAGGTGATATTCCTCACTATAAGTCTGCTAGACAATGCTTGGATGAGTTTGATAATTTATTGTCAAACAAGAAAATTTTAATGCTTATTTTGGTAGACAATTGAAACAAAATTCCTATATGATTAAACACTTGGGTGATTATATGGCTGATGTTAGATGTGAACTTAAACTTGTTAGGAAACATGCTTCTATGGTTACCACTCAAGTAGAACAAGTACTTAAGGCTCAAAATGATTTGCTCAATGAAATGAATAGTAAGAAAAATGATTATGCTGTTAGAGTGGCTACTAGAACTGGTAGAATGACTCAGGAACCTTTGTATCCTGAAGGCCACCCTAAGAGAATTGAGCAAGATTCTCAGAGAAGTAATGCTGATGTGCCTAGTTCTTCTAAAAGGAAGAAAAAGAAAAATGATAGGACTTTGCAAACTTCTAGCGAACCTATTGCTGAACCATCTGAGAATCCAAATGATATATCTATTTCTGATGCTGAAACACAATCTGGTAATGAACATGAACCTAGCGAAAATAATAATGATGAAGATGATGCTCAACCTAGTAATGATAATGATGTAGAGGTTGAACCTGCTGTTGATCTTGATAACCCACAATCAAAGAATCAACGTTATGATAAGAGAGACTTTGTTGCTAGGAAACATGGTAAAGAAAGAGAACCATGGGTTCAGAAACCCATGCCTTTTCCTCCCAAACCATCCAAGAAAAAGGATGATGAGGATTTTGAGCGCTTTGCTGAAATGATTAGACCTATATTTTGCGTATGCGATTAACTGATGTGCTCAAAACAAATCCTTATGCTAAGTATATGAAGGATATCATTACCAATAAGAGAAAGATACCGGAAGCTGAAATTTCCACCATGCTTGCTAATTACACTTTTAAGGGTGGAATACCAAAGAACCTTGGAGATCCAGGAGTACCCACTATACCATGCTCCATTAAAAGAAATTATGTTAAAACGGCTTTATGTGATCTTGGAGCCGGTGTTAGTGTTATGCCTCTCTCTTTATACCGTAGACTTGATTTGAATAAGTTGACACCTACTGAAATATCTTTGCAAATGGCTGATAAATCAACTGCTATACCTGTCGGTATTTGTGAGGATGTGCCTGTTGTGGTTGCAAACGTTACTATTTTAACGGACTTTGTTATTCTTGATATTCCCGAGGATGATAGTATGTCTATTATTCTTGGAAGACCCTTTCTGAATACTGCAGGGGCTGTTATTGATTGCAACAAAGGCAATGTCACTTTTCATGTTAATGGTAATGAGCATACGGTACACTTTCCGAGGAAACAACCTCAAGTTTATAGTATCAATTCTATTGGAAAAGTTCCATCGATTATATTTGGAGGTGTTGAATTTCCTCTTCCTAAAGTCAAGAAGAAATATGATATTCTTATTATAGGGGATGTGCATATCCCCGTTGAGGTAACATAGTGTTATTCGAAATTTCTCCGGTTCCATGTTAATCAGAATGAGTTTGTTAACAAGACCTGATCAACCTTGTTAGTGGATTCCTTTTGATGATCATGAGACGGATGAAACTAGAAGGCACAACCTTCTGTACCCTCTTTATACTTTCTGTTATTTAGTTGAAATAAAGTAAAAATAGTATTTTTCTGTCTGTTTCCTCATTTATTCGTGCAATATAAAAATATCCCGAAAATAAAAGTCCTCATAATGCCATGCCAATTTAATATGATTTTTTCGGGAATATTTGAGGATTTATGGTGCAAAAATTACCACGGGGGGGCTGCCACCTGACCACGAGGGTGGAGGGCGCGCCCCCTGCCTCGTGGGCCCCCGGTGGCCCTCCTCCACTTATTCCTGCACCCATCCTCTTCCTCTTCCTCCCACAAACACGAATATCTAGCTCAAACACGAGTTCCAGCCCCCGTTTCTGTGACTTTCGATCTCCTTGCTCAAAGCACCTCTCACAAAACTGCTTGGGGAGATTGTTCCTTGGTATGTGACTCCTCCATTGGTCCAATTAGTTTTTGTTCTGGTGCTTTATTCATTGCAAATTTGTGCTGCATGGGTGACTATGTTCTTGAGCTTGCATGACAAATTTATATGGTTCCAAGTAGTTCTAATGCTTGATATAGGCTCTAGGTACTTGTAGGAGTAGTTGCTATCAATTTTATTGAAGTTGGTTCACTTTTGTTTGAAGTTACTAAAAATTTCAGAATTTTTTCAGAGAAAACAATATGTTTAGGAAGATGTTCCAAGGTGGTTCTTCAAGGAAGCAAGGCCCCAGGCTTGCTATGCGTGATGCTGACGAGGAACCACCAAGAGACGCTCTAGTGCGGCCTTGTGAGTGGCCTTCAGAAAATTTTATGGATCAAGCGGGAATTAAAGAGGAATTTAACGCATATTTGCGTAACGCCGGTCTTGTGTACTTTGAAGCAGACAAATGCCCACAGTATCATGATCTCAGTAGTTCATTTGTGAGGAGGTTTGAGTTTTCATCTTCGCGTAATTCTCCTTCTGTCATGTTTGATCTTTACGATAAATCTTATACCATGGACTTAGAAGATTTTAATCTTGCTTGCAAACTCCCACAATGGGGTAGTACTGTTGATCCCCGTAAATCTGAATTTAGAGACTTTCCGGCTAGTATAACTGTGGGTGAATCCAGAGATATAACGCAAGCCACTATAGGGAGCATTCACTTTCCTGCTATACATTATTTTGCTCTCTTCATCGGTGGGTGCATAAATGCCAAGGATGAAGCATGTCACATGTGTGTCCCTGATCTCAGCATTCTCAGGAGTGCTGTGTTGGGAGACCAATCTTATCATATGGGAGCCATTGTAGCTCGTTGGTTGCATCATAATAGATATAATAGAGATTTCTTTGGAGGAATTTATGCAACCCGCTTAGCTAATTTTCTTGAGATAGATATTCGTGAGGGTGATATGGAGTTGCCCCCTAATTATTTAGATTTTGATTCTATGGCTTCCCACCAGTTCGTCGAGAGGACTGAATCACCTCTCCAGTATCGACTAATCTTTAACAAACGGCATGTTGTCCGTATTACTCTTCCTGCTCCTACCTTCTTTGATTCTCAGACAAAGGGAGGATATATTATTACCAGAGAGGAGGCAGATGAGTATGAGAGGAGAGCGGAGGCGGCTCGACGCCACGCTGCAGCTCAGGAGGCGATAGCCGCTGCATCACAGTATGACCCCAGCTACACCTACGAGTATCAGCCAGGCTATCCCTGGCAATAGACCAACTTAGGCCAAAAGCATAAGCTTGGGGGAGTACGTATTTCTCACCGACATTACATTTATGTTTACACACACTCATTGCTAGGTGTCGGTGCTCATACTCTTTCACTGTAATATCCATGCTAGTTTATTTTTCTTTTTCCTGCTATCTTCTTGTGTGTTTGTTAAACTTTAAGAAAACAACAAAAAAATTAGTGTAGTTTCTAGTTAGTTTACTTTTCCTGCTATAGTAGTAATAATTAAAAAGAAAACCCAAAAATATTTCCTGTTCTTCTTTTGTTTGTCAGGAGCTTTCCCGTGTAAATAGGTTTATTTCTTTTCTTTTCTTTGGGGGTCGATAGGAGAAGACCATGATTAAATTGTTGAAGTGGCTCTTATATGCATTCTTGTTGATTTAACCAAGAGCCCATATTGCCTTGTCTTCTCCTGTTTATTGAATACTCGCAGATTCCAGCTTATTCCAATGCACGTGCACTCTTATTATTATCCACATCATTCGGTCGTGCAAGTGAAGGCAATAATGATGATATATGATGAATTGATTGGGATAAGCGAAGCTGGTATGAACTCGACCTCTCTTGTTTTTGTAAATATGATGAGTTCATCGTTCTTGATTCAGCTTATTATGAATAAACATGTTTGCAATGACAATTAGAGATCATAGTTGCTTATGCCATGCTTGATTAGCTATGAGTTATAATGGTTTACCTTGTGTGCCAACATGCTATTAAAATGGTTGTGATATGGTATGATGGAGTGGTATCCTCCTTTGAATGATTTAAGCGACTTGACTTGGCACATGTTCACACATGTAGTTGAAACAAATCAACATAGCCTTCACGATATTTATGTTCATGGTGGATTATGTCCTACTCGTGCTTGCATCCAATGTTTATTATTTTGAATACATGTTCATGACTGTTGTCACTCTCTAGTTGGTCGCTTCCCAGTCTTTTGCTAGCCTTCACTTGTACTAAGCGGGAATACTTCTTGTGCATCCAAACTCCTTAAACCCCAAAGTTGTTCCATATGAGTCCACCATACCTTCCTATATGCGGTATTTACCTGCCGTTCCAAGTAAATTTGTATGTGCCAAACTCCAAACCTTCAAATGAAATTCTATTTTGTATGCTCGAGCAGCTCATGTTTCAACTATGGCTGCCTATATCTTCCATGCTAGGTGGGTTATTCTCAAGAGGAGTGGACTCCGCTCCTCATTCACGAGAAAGGGCCGGTAACCGGGATGCCCAGTCCCATGATCCAAAAAGATCAAAGCAAATCAAAATAATTAAACAAAACTCCCCCAGGGCTGTTGTTAGTTGGAGGCACTTGTTGTTTCGAGCAAGCCATGGATTGATGCTTGTTGGTGGTTGGGGGAGTATAAACCTTTACCATTCTGTTTGGGAATTGCCTATAATGCATGCAGTATGGAAGATAAATCCATCTCATAGTTGTTGTGTTGACAGTGAAAGTATGCTGCTCAAAATGTTGTTTATCTCTATTTTAAAATCGAGCTCTGGCACCTCTACAAATCTCTGCTTCCCTCTGCGAAGGGCCTATCTATTTACTTTTATGTTGAGTCATCACCTTCTTATTAAAAAGCACCCGCTGGAGAGCGCACTGTCATTTGCATTCCTTACTATTAATTTATATTGGGTATGACTATGACTGGATCTCTTTTACCATGAATTACAATATCTAGTCAGTCCTTGATCTTTAAAGGTGTTCTGCATTTATGTTTTGTGGTCTCAGAAAGGGCTAGCGAGATACCATCTTGTTATATCATATTATGATTGTTTTGAGAAAGTGTTGTCATCCGAGATTTATTATTATGACTCGCTAGTTGATTATGCCATTGATATGAGTAAACATGAGACCTGAGAATTATTGCAAACGTGGTTAGTTATAATCTTTGCTGAAAACTTGAATGCTGGCTTGATATATTTACAACAACAAGAGCAAGTAGAGTTTGTAAAAGTTTTTCTTTTTCTCTTTCAGTTTCTCAACTGAATTGCTTGAGGACAAGCAAGGGTTTAAGCTTGGGGGAGTTGATACGTCTCCATCGTATCTACTTTTCCAAACACTTTTGCCCTTGTTTTGGACTCTAACTTGTATGATTTGAATGGAACTAACCCGAACTGACGCTGTTTTCAACAGAATTGCCATGATGTTGTTTTATGTGCACAAAACGAAAGTTCTCGGAATGACCTGAAACTCCACAGAACATCTTATAAAAAATAATAAAAAATCCTCGCCAAAGATGAAGACCAGGGTCCCACACCCAGTCCACGAGGGTGGGGGGCGCCCCCCCTACCTCGTGGGCCCCCTGGAGCTCCTCCGACGCCAATTCCAAGTCTATATATTCGCTTTCGGAGAGAAAAAAATAAGAGAGAAGAGTTCATCGCATTTTACGATACGGAGCCGCCGCCAAGCCCTAAAACCTCTCGGGAGGGCTGATCTGGAGTCCGTTCGGGGCTCCGGAGAGGGGGATTCGTCGCCGTCGTCATCATCAACCATCCTCCATCACTAATTTCATGATGCTCACCGCCGTGCGTGAGTAATTCCATCGTAGGCTTGCTGGACGGTGATGGGTTGGATGAGATTTACCATGTAATCGAGTTAGTTTTGTTAGGGTTTGATCCCTAGTATCCACTATGTTATGAGATTGATGTTGCTATGACTTTGCTATGCTTAATGCTTGTCACTAGGGCCCGAGTGCCATGATTTCAGATCTGAACCTATTATGTTTTCATGAATATATGTGAGTTCTTGATCCTATCTTGCAAGTCTATAGTCACCTATTATGTGTTATGATCCGACAACCCCGAAGTGACAATAATCGGGATACTTCTCGGTGATGACCATAGTTTGAGGAGTTCATGTATTCACTATGTGCTAATGCTTTGTTCTGGTTCTCTATTAAAAGGAGGCCTTAATATCCCTTAGTTTCCATTAGGACCCAGCTGCCACGGGAGGGTAGGAGAAAAGATGTCATGCAAGTTCTTTTCCATAAGCACGTATGACTATATTCGGAATACATGCCTACATTACATTGATGAATTGGAGCTAGTTCTTGTCACCCTATGTTATGACTATTACATGATGAACCGCATCCGACATAATTATCCATCACCGATCCAATGCCTACGAGCTTTCCATCTACTGGTTTACGCTTATTTACTTTCCCGTTGCTATTGTTACAATTACTACAAAATACCAAAAATATTACGTTTGCTTTCATTGCTCTTTTATTGCCGTTACCACCACTATCATACTACTTTGCTACCAAATACTTTGCTGCAGATATTAAGTTATCCAGGTGTGGCTGAATTGACAACTCAGTTGCTAATACTTGAGAATATTCTTTGGCTCCCCTTGTGTCGAATCAATAAATTTGGGTTGAATACTTTACCCTCGAAAGCTGTTGCGATCCCCTACACTTGTGGGTTATCAGTGGACGCCTCGTGTCCTTCCCGGACTACTTCTTATTTTCCTATTTTCTTAAATATTCCAAAACGGAGAAAAATTGCCATTAGAACTATTTTGGGGTCGGTTTACTTACCATACCTCATACCTATTCCTTTTCGGAGTGTGAAACGTTCTGGAAAGTGTCCCTTATGTATTCCTCCGGGGTTACAGTTTCAATAACATTAGTTTCAACATTTATAATATTACCTGAGATATAATGTTTGATTCTTTGACCGTTCACCACCTTCGGATTTGTGCCTTCGAAGTTGTTGATTTTTATGGCACCGGAACGATAGATTTCCTTAATAACGTAAGGACCTTCCCATTTAGAGACAAGCTTTCCTGCAAAAAATCTTAAATGAGAGTTGAATAGCAACACATAATCACCTACATTAAACTCACGCTTTTGTATCCTTTTGTCATGCCATCTCTTAACCTTTTCTTTAAATAGTTTGGCATTCTTAGAGGCTTGAGTTCTCCATTCATCAAGTGAGCTAATGTCAAATAGCCTCTTCTCACCGGCAAGTTTGAAATCATAGTTGAGCTCTTTAATGGCCCAATATGCCTTATGCTCTAGTTCGAGAGGTAAGTGACATGCTTTTCCATAAACCATTTTATATGGAGACATACCCATAGGATTTTTATATGTAGTTCTATAAGCCCATAATGCATCATCAAGTTTCTTGGACCAATTCTTTCTAGATCTATTAACAGTCTTTTGCAAAATTAATTTAATCTCTCTATTACTTAATTCTACTTGACCACTAGATTGTGGGTGGTAAGGAGATGCAATTCTATGATTAACGTCATACTTAGCAAGCATTTTACGAAAGCACCATGAATAAAATGTGAACCACCATCAGTCATTAAATATCTAGGGACTCCAAACCTCGGAAAAATAACTTCTTTAAGCATCTTAATAGAGGTGTTATGATCAGCACTACTAGTTGGAATAGCTTCTACCCACTTAGTAACATAATCAACAGCAACTAAAATATGTGTATACCCATTAGAGGAAGGAAACGGTCCCATATAATCAAAGCCCCAAACATCAAATGGTTCAATAACAAGTGAATAGTTCATAGGCATTTCTTGACGTCTACTAATATTACCAATTCTTTGACATTCATCACAAGACAAGACAAACTTACGGGTGTCCTTGAAGAGAGTAGGCCAATAAAAACCGGATTGCAATACCTTATGTGCAGTTCTATCTCCAGCGTGGTGTCCTCCATAAGCCTCAGAGTGACACTTGCGTAGGATCTGTTCCGTTCATGCTCAGGTACACAACGTCTAATAACACCGTCTACTCCTTCTTTATAAAGGTGTGGGTCATCCCAGAAGTAATGTCTTAAATCATAGAAAAACTTTTTTTGCTGGTATGTGAAACTAGGTGGTATAAATTTAGCAACAATATAATTAGCATAATCAAAATACCATGGAGCAGTACGAGAAGCATTTATGACAGCTAATTGTTCATCAGGAAAGCTATCATCAATAGGTAGTGGGTCATCAAGAACATTCTCTAACCTAGATAAGTTGTCTGCAACGGGGTTCTCAGCTCCCTTTCTATCAATATATGCAAATCAAATTCTTGTAGCAAGAGAACCCATCTAATAAGTCTAGGTTTAGCATCTTTATTTTCCATAAGATATTTAATAGCAGCATGATCAGTATGAACAGTTAATTTGGAATGAACAATATAAGGTCTGAACTTATCACAGGCAAATACAACTGCTAAAAATTCTTTTTTAGTAGTAGCATAATTTCTCTGGGCACTGTCTAGAGTTTTACTAGCATATTGGATAACATTTAATTTCTTATCAACTCTTTGTCCTAGAACAGCACCTACAACATAATCACTAGCATCACACATAATTTCAAAGGGTAAATTCCAATCAGGTGGCTGAACAATAGGTGCAGAAATCAAGGCTTTCTTAAGTATTTCAAATGCTTCTACACAATCATCATCAAAGACAAAAGGAACATCTTTTTGTAAGAGATTAGTAAGAGGCCTGGAAATTTTTGAGAAGTCTTTAATGAACCTCCTATAAAAACCGGCATGACCAAGGAAACTTCTTATACCTTTAATGTCCTTGGGACACGACATCTTTTCAATAGCATCAACTTTAGCTTTATCAACTTCAATACCTCTTTCAGAAATTTTATGCCCCAAAACAATACCTTCATTAACCATAAAGTGGCACTTCTCCCAATTCAAGACAAGATTAGTTTCTTCACATCTCTGTAAAACTCGATCAAGGTTGCTCAAGCAATCATCAAAAGAAGTTCTGTATACGGAGAAATCATCCATGAAAACCTCAACAATCTTTTCACAAAAATCAGAGAATATAGCCATCATGCATCTTTGAAAAGTAGCAGGTGCATTGCATAAACCAAAAGGCATACGTATATAAGCAAAGTTACCGAAAGGGCAAGTAAAAGTAGTCTTTTCTTGATCCTCTTTTGACACAGGTATTTGAGAAAAACCAGAATAACCATCTAGCAAGCAAAAATGTGTATCTTTGGATAATCTTTCTAGCATTTGATCAATAAAAGGTAAAGGGTAATGATCCTTTTGTAGGAGATATGCCCTAAGGCAATAATAAATGATATTATTTATCTCCGAGTTCATAATTATGTTTATGTTCCATGCTATAACTGCAATGATTCTCGAGTCTGCAATATCCACGAGGCTCGAAGGAAAACTCAAATGCACGTGTGGAATAATAAACGGTAAAAAGTATTCCTAGTCTGGCCTCTAAGACTAGCTCAAGTGTTGCATGATGATTCTGTTTTCCTGGTCATGGGCATGTCTATGCCAGCAACTTTGAGGGCACAATGTTAAGAGAACATTTGTGTTGAATCGACCCGGATTGATGTTATGCTATGAGATTCATTCGTCACAAGTTTATTGGTACATAACATAGAGATGGTTAACGTTTTCATGATTCCTTAGACCATGAGAGTATCGAGTTTCTTCATGCTTGCTTCATGAACTTTGGGGTTTGTTAAACGTCATCCGTAAATGGGTGGCTATTACGGCGGCTTACGGGTTCATGGAAAAGTGTGTCAAGTAACTTGATAGCTCAAGATTGGGATTTTCTCCTCCGACGATGGAGAGATATCTCTGGGCCCTCTCGGTGTTACGGTATCCATCATCGTCTGGCCAGACACTTTGTGATTTGATCACGGGGATGCCGGAACACGATAACGACAAAAGAGAGCAATACCGGTAACGAGGTAACTAGCATAGTGGACAAGTTGTTGATCCACAGGAATGCCAACATGTCTCACCTCGGGTATTTGTAACATATCGCGAAGCAACAGGAATAGCACACGGCAACTGGAGGTTCACTCGAATATTTATTCGTGTGGGTATAGGGGTCAATATGGGTGTCCACGGCTCCGATGTTGATCATTGATCGGAAGAGGTTCCGGGTCATGTCTATACTTCACCGAACCTATAGGGTCACACGCTTAAGGGTCATCTATCTGCTGAATACTAGACAGGGAGTCTGAGAGAAAATCACCGAAAAAGTTTCGGACACCGAAAAGTTTCGCACAGCGGAATCGTACCGCAGAGAGAGGTCATCGGATAAGTTTTGATGATACCGAAAAGTTGTTTCGGGATACACCATTAAGTCAAATTGGTTTCGGCACATGCCTGATAATTCTTGGAGGATGCCAGAATCATTCTGGAAGCTTTTTGGAATTTTCTGAGATAAAAACCGGAAATGTTCCGGAGCTGCCGGAGCCACTTCAGATGCGTTTCGCAGATGAAAATCACTAAAACCGGAATTGTTTCGGAACGCGTTGAAAATCATTTTAGTGGGTACTAGAAATTTTCTTAGCCCACATAAATATTTTCAGTTCGATCAGACGCTGAAAAATTTCGTCGTGAATAGTGAAAATCAGCTTTATGGTTACTTTATGGAAAGCCACCTTTTGGGGCTTTGCTCCAAAAGATCTTGGGGATGACATGGATGGATAGGAGCCATTTTTTGGGCCCCTCATGGGGGTGTGGCCGGCCACATGGGGTATCCCCCCTTGGGGACCCTTTTGTTCCTTGGTTTCACTCCTAGGTCCTTGTGGAAGGACTTCATTCATGTGCATTTTGGGTTTTTTGTGAAACTACCCTACCCCCTTGGGATTTCCTATAAATAGAGGTGGAGGGGCAGCCCTCCACACTCATCCCTTGCTCTCATACACATGCCATGCATTATCTGGCTTCTTCTCTCCCTCCCACGAAAAGAGTTTCGTAGAGCCGTAAGGCTGTCTGGGTTCCGGCAGGAACTAGTTCTGGACGGCGAAGCCCTGCTGGATAGATGACACCGTATGTGTGCAACTCTGTAGAGAGATCGTAGTTTCGGTCTTAGTTCGTGAGTGCCTCCCGAAGGGCTGTCCGTGTGACCGTCCGAGTTTCGAAGGTCCTCCCGAAGGGCTGTCCGAGTGACCGTTCGAGTTTCGAAGGTCCTCCCGAAGGGCTGTCCGCGACACCGTCCGGGGGGCTGTTCGACCGCATCCCGGAGGGCTGTCTGAGGAGCAGATGAGGGTATACATCCTCACGGTTGGGAGGTTGTAAATCCTAGCTGCGGGGATCTGCACCGCCGATCGTCATCGACTCTACTTCCCGCTGCGCTACAAGTCGGTAACGAAAAAGATCAAACCATGTATGCAGTCTCCATAGTGGTCCTGGGCTGGTGCGTAGGTCGGAAATTTTTTGTTTTCTGCTGCGTTCCCCTTCACCTTTTTAGTAGCTTTGTTTAATTTGCGGAAATCAATTACCATTCTATAGCCTGTAACAATTCTTTGTGGGATCAATTCAACTTTATCATTAGGAACAACAGTAATACATCCCTTCTTAGGGACACAATGGACAGGACTTACCCACTGACTATCAGCAACAAGATAAATTATACCTGCCTTCAGAAGTTTTAGTATTTCTTTTCTTACCACTTCTTTCATCTTAGGATTTAACCATCGTTGGTGATCAACAACCAGTTTAGCGCCTTTCTCCAATTTTATTTTGTGTTGGCATAATGTGGGACTAATGCCATTAAGATCATCAAGAGTATATCCAATAGCAGCACGGTGCTTCTTCAGATTTTTCAATAATTTCTTTTCTTCATGCTCTGAAAGGTTAGCACTAATAATAACAGGATATATCTTTTTCTCATCAAGATAAGCATATTTAAGAGTATCAGGTAATGGTTTAAGCTCAAACACGGGATCGCCCTTGGGTGGAGGAGGATCCCCTAGGATTTCAACAAGCAGGTTGTGTTTCAAAATAGGTCCCTGTTTAAAGAATACTTCATCTATTTCCCTTCTTTCATTCATAAACATATCATTTTCATGGTCGAGCAAATATTGTTCTAAAGGATCATTAGGAGGCACGGCAATAGAAGCAAGACCAATAATTTCATCTTTACTAGGCAATTCCTCCTCATGGGGTTGTCTACGAAACTTAGCAAAATTAAACTCATGAGACATATCCCCCTAGCCAATAGTAACAACATCCTTTTTGTAGTCTATCCTAGCATTAACAGTATTCAAGAAGGGTCTACCAAATATAATGAGACAAAAGTTATCTTGTGGGGAACCAAGAACAAGAAAATTGGCAGGATATTTAACTTTCCCACACAAGACTTCAACATCTCTAACAATCCCAACTGGTGAAATAGTATCTCTATTGGCAAGCTTAATTGTAACATCAATTTCTTATATCTCAGCAGGGGCAATATCATGCATAATTTCTTTGTATAAGGAATGGGGTATTGCACTTGCACTAGCACCCATATCACATAAGCCATGATAGCAATGATCTCCTATTTTAACAGAAATAACAGGCATGCCTACAACAGGTCTATGTTTATTTTTATTATCAGGTATAGCAATTCTAGCAGCTTCATCACAGAACTAAATAACATGCCCATCAATATTATCGGCCAAGAGATCTTTAACCATAGCAATACTAGCTTCAACTTTAATTTGCTCAGGGGGTGTAGGTGTTCTAATATTACTCTTACGAACCACAGTTGAAGCTTTAGCATGATCCTTTATTCTAGTAGGGAAAGGTGGTTTCTCAATATAAGCAGTAGGAACAATAGGATCATTATAAGTGATAGTCTTTTCTTCAACTTTAATAGGTGCAACTACTTTTACTTCAATGGGAGGATTATATTTAAACCACTTCTCCGTAGGGAGATAAACATGAGTAGCAAATGATTCACAAAAAGAAGCTACTATCTCAGAGTCAAGTCTGATGACCCACAAGTATAGGGGATCTATCGTAATCCTTTCGATAAGTAAGAGTGTCGAACCCAACTAGGAGCAGAAGGAAATGATAAGCGGTTTTCAGTAAGGTTTTCTCTGCATGCACTGAAATTATAGGTAATAGATAGTTTTGTGATAAGATAAGTTGTAACGAGTAACAAGTAATGAAAGTAAATAAAGTGCAGCAAGGTGGCGCAATCCTTTATGTAGCAAAGGATAATCCTAGACAATTTCTTATAATGAGAAAGGAGCTCCCGAGGACACATGGGAATTATCGTCAAGCTAGTTTCATCACACTCATATGATTCGCGTTCGGTACTTTGATAATTTGATATATGGGTGGACCGGTGCTTGGGTACTTCCCTTTCTTGGACAAGCATCCCACTTATGATTACCCCTATTGCAAGCATCCGCAACTACACAAGAAGTATTAAGGTAAACCTAACCATAGCATTAAACTAGTGGATCCAAATCAGCCCCTTACGAAGCAACGCATAAACTAGGCTTTAAGCTTCTGTCACTCTAGCAACCCATCATCTACTTATTACTTCCCAATGCCTTCCTCTAGGCCCAAATAATGGTAAAGTGTCATGTAGTCGACGTTCACATAACACCACTAGAGGAGAGACAACATACATCTCATCAAAATATCGAACGAATACCAAATTCACATGACTACTAATAGCAAGACTTCACCCATGTCCTCAGGAACAAACGTAACTACTCACAAAGCATATTCATGTTCATGATCAGAGGAGTATTAATATGCATTAAGGATCCGAACATATGATCTTCCACCAAATAAACCAACTAGCATCAACTACAAGGAGTAATCAACACTACTAGCAACCCACAGGTACCAATTTGTGGTTTTGATACAAGATTGGATACAAGAGATGAACTAGGGTTTTGAGAGGAGAAGGTGCTGGTGAAGATGTTGATGGAGATTGACCCCCTCCCGATGAGAGGATCGTTGGTGATGACGATGGTGATGATTTCCCCCTCCCGGAGGGAAGTTTCCCCGGCAGAACAGCTCTGCCGGAGCTCTAGATTGGTTCCGCCAATGTTCTGCCTCGTGGCGGTGGAGTTTCGTCCCGTAAGCTTGCCCACAATTTTTTCCAGGGTAAAAGCCTTCATACAGTAGAAGATGGACACCGGAGGGCCACCAGGGGGCCCAGGAGACAGGGGGCGCGCCCAGTAAGGGAGGGCACGCCCCCACCCTCCCGGCCAGGGTGTGGGCCCCCTGAGGTATTTCTTCCGCTCAATAATTCTTATAAATTCCAAAAATGACTTTCGTGGAGTTTCAGGACTTTTGGAGCTGTGTAGAATAGGTTTCCAATATTTGCTCCTTTTCCAGCCAGAATTCTAGCTGCCGGCATTCCCCCTCTTCATGGTAAACCTTGTAAAATAAGAGAGAATAGCCATAAGTATTGATATATAATGTGTAATAACAGCCCATAATGCAATAAATATTGATATAAAAGCATGATGCAAAATGGACGTATCAACTCCCCCAAGCTTAGACCTCGCTTGTCCTCAAGCGGAAGCCGATATCGAAAAATATGTCCACATGTTTAGAGATAGAGGTGTCGATAAAATAAAATACGGACATGAGGGCATCATGATTATTCTTATAACAGCAACATAAATAGATTTCATCATGTAATTTCTTATGTTCAAGTAACGATCAATTCACAATGTCAAGTATGGTTCAAAAACTTCATTGGGAACTAACAAACTATAATCTCAGTCATTGAAGCAATTGCAATTTACCATAACATAAGAAAGAGTCAAGAATAGAGCTTTTCAGCAAGTTCACATACTCAACTATCATGTAGTCTTCTACGATTGCTAACACTCACGCAATACTTGTGGTTATGGAGTTTCAGCTGGACACTGAGAAAGATAGGGGCTTATTGTGTTGCCTCCCAACGTATTCACCTTTAGGTGATGTCAACAATAATAACCCATGCTAACTTACATCCAATTGGATATATATATCATGATCTTTCAAACACGAGGAGCTTGCCAAAGGATAAAATGAAAAAGGGAAAGGTGAAGATCACCTTGACTCAAGCATAAAGTAAAAACATAAAGTAAAAGATAGGCCCTTCGCAGAGGGAAGCAGAGGTTGTCATGTGCATTTAGGGTTGGATGCACAAAATCTTAATGCAAAAGAACGTCACTTTATATTGCCCCTTGTATGTGGACCTTTATTATGCAGTCCGTCGCTTTTATTGCTTCCACAACACGATCGTATAAAGCTTATTTTCTCTGCACTAATAAGTCATACATATTTAAATAGCAATTTTTATTGCCTGCAACATGACAAGTTACTTGAAGGATCTTACTCAATCCATAGGTAGGTATGGTGGACTCTCATGGCAAAAACTAGGTTTAAGGATATTTGGAAGCACAAGTAGTATCTCTACTTGGTGCAAGGAATTTAGCTAGCATGAGGGGGAAAGGCAAGCTCAACATGTTTGGAAGGTCAATGACAATATACTTTAACTGAGATGTGAGAAAACATAAACCATTACGTTGTCTTCCTTGTCCAACGTAAACTCTTTTAGCATGTCATACTTAATGAGTGCTCACAATCATAAAAGATGTCCAAGATAATATATTTGTATGTGAAACCTCTCTTTCCTTATTACTTCCTATTAATTGCAACGATGACCAAAACTACGTTTATCAACTCTCAACAACTTTTATGCCTCATACTTTCTATGTGTGAAGGCATTACTATCCACAAGATCAATATGAACTCTTTTATTCTTTCTACTTTCTCAAGATCATAGCAAGATAGCAAAGCCCTTGACTCAACACTAATCTTTATTATAGATAGCTCACGAACTTGATTACATAAAGAGATCACAAAGCAAAACTCAAAAATAATTGATATCAAAACTTCAATCTACTAGATCAAGACACTACTAAAAAGGATCGAACTAAATAAAACGGTAAAGATAGGAGTGTGATGGTGATATGATACCGGGGCACCTCCCCCAAGCTTGGCAGTTGCCAAGGGGAGTGCCCATACCCATGTAATTATGTCCTCGGACGTGACGGAGGTGGTGATGATGATAGTGGATAATCGCACATCGAGCGTAAAAGCTCCTCCAACTTGCGGATAATGCCCTTGAGTCCGGTGATATAATCCTTCAGCAAAATATTCTCCTGTGTGAGATGCTTATTCTGTATGCGAGCTAACTCGATCATCTTGAAACCTTCAATCTCAGTTGGAGTAAATAGGTTGGGTAAGGGTTGAAGGATGTCTTCTTCTTTTACTGCCGGAGCTTGAACCTCCATGGCATTCTTGATCCCTTCATCCTTGTTGATCTCTTCCGGTTCTTCTCTTTTCAGCTCTATCTTCAATAGCCAAGCATCCTTGTCTTCATTGTTGGAAGAGGGTGACGTCATGGCGCTCTAGATCTGCAACAGAAACAGCTCGAAACGAAAACAGAGGATATTTGCATGATACGGTGGTCAAAACCTTCGGGAGATTATATAATGAATTTTTACCGACCAAAATACGTAACGTGCAAGAAAACAGAGTCCGGGAGGCACACGAGGTGCCCAGGAGACAGGGGCGGGCCCAGTAAGGGAGGGCACGCCCTCCACCCTCCTGGAGGCCTCGTGTCCTTCCCGGATTACTTCTTTCTTCCTAAAATTCTTAAATATTCAAAAACTGATAAAGATTGCCATTAGAATTGTTTCGGAGTCGGTTTACTTATCGTACCACATACATATTCCTTTTTGGAGTCTGGAACGTTCTGGAAAGTGTCCCTTATGTATTCCTCCGGGGTTACGGTTTCAATAATATTAGTTTCAACATTGATAGGATTACCTGAAATATAATGTTTTATTCTTTGACCGTTCACCACCCTCGGACTTGTGCCTTCGAAGTTGTTGATTTTTATGGCACTAGAATGATAGACCTCCTCGATAACGTAAGGACCTTCCCATTTAGAGAAAAGTTTTGCTGCAAAAAATCTTAAACGAGAGTTGAATAGCAACACATAATCACCTACGTTAAACTCACGCTTTTGTATCCTTTTGTCATGCCAGCGTTTAACTTTTTCTTTGAATAGCTTGGCATTCTCATAGGCTTGGGTTCTCCATTCATCAAGTGAGCTAATATCAAACAACCTCTTTTCACCGGCAAGTTTGAAGTCATAATTGAGCTCTTTAATAGCCCAGTATGCTATACGTTCAAGTTCTAGAGGTAAGTGACAAGCTTTTCCATAAACCATCTTATATGGAGACATACCCATAGGATTTTTGTATGCAGTTCTATAGGCCCATAATGCATCATCAACTTTCTTGGACCAATTCTTTCTAGATCTATTGACAGTCTTTTGCAAAATTAATTTGAGCTCTCTATTGCTCAATTCTACTTGACCACTAGACTGAGGATGATAAGGAGATGCAATTCTATGATTAACATCATACTTAGCAAGCATTTTGCGAAAAGCACCATGAATAAAATGTGAACCGCCATCAGTCATAAGATATCCAGGGACTCCAAACCTCGGAAAAATAACTTCTTTAAGCATTTTAATAGAAGTGTTATGATTAGCACTACTAGTTGGAATAGCTTCTACCCACTTAGTAACGTAATCAACAGCAACTAAAATATGTGTGTAACTATTAGAGGCAGGAAAAGGTCCCATATAATCAAAGCCCCAAACATCAAACGGTTTAATAACAAGAGAATAATTCATAGGCATTTCTTGAAGTCTACTGATATTACCAATTCTTTGACATTCATCACAAGATAAGACAAACTTACGAGCGTCCTTGAAGAGAGTAGGCCAATAAAAACCAGATTGCAGTACCTTATGTGCAGTTCTATCTCCAGCGTGGTGTCCTCCATATGATTCAGAGTGGCACTTGCGTAGGATCTGTTCCTGTTCATGCTCAGGTACACAATGTCTAATAACACCATCTACTCCTTCTTTATAAAGGTGTGGGTCATCCCAAAAGTAAAGTCTTAAATCATAAAAGAACTTTTTCTTTTGCTGGTATGTGAAACTATGAGGTACAAATTTAGCAACAATGTAATTAGCATAATCAGCATACCAAGGAGCAGTTCGAGAAGCATTAATGACCGCTAATTGTTCATCAGGAAAGCTATCATCAATGGGTAGTGGGTCATCAAGAACATTCTCTAACCTAGACAAGTTGTCTGCAACGGGGTTCTCAGCTCCCTTTCTATCAATAATATGCAAATCAAATTCTTGGAGCAAGAGAACCCATCTAATGAGTCTAGGCTTAGCATCTTTCTTCTCCATAAGATATTTAATAGCAGCATGATCAGTGTGAATAGTAACTTTGGAATCAACTATATAAGGTCTAAACTTATCACATGCAAACACGACTGCTAAGAATTCTTTTTCAGTGGTAGCATAATTTCTCTGGGCAGTATCAAGAGTCTTACTAGCATACTGGATAACATTCAATTTCCTATCAACTCTTTGCCCTAGAACAGCACCTACAGCATAATCACTAGCATCACACATAATTTCAAAAGGTAAATTCCAATCAGGTGGCTGAACAATAGGTGGAGTGATTAAAGCTTTTTTAAGTATTTCAGATGCTTCTACACAATCATCATCAAAGACAAAAGGAATATCTTTTTGCAATAAATTAGTCAGAGGCCTGGAGATTTTAGAAAAGTCCTTAATGAACCTCCTATAAAAACCGGCATGACCAAGGAAACTTCTTATACCTTTTATGTCCTTGGGACATGGCCTCTTTTCAATAGCATCAATTTTAGCTTGATCGACTTCAATACCTCTCTCGGAGATCTTGTGCCCCAAGACAATGCCTTCATTAACCATAAAGTGGCACTTTTCCCAATTCAAGACGAGACTAGTGTCTTCACATCTCTGCAAAACTCGATCAAGGTTGCTCAAGCAATCATCAAAAGAGGATCCATAAACGGAAAAATCATCCATGAATACCTCACAAATCTTTTCACAAAAGTCAGAGAATATAGCCATCATACATCTTTGAAAGGTAGCAGGTGCATTACATAAACCAAAAGGCATATGTCTATAAGCAAAAGTACCGAAAGGGCAAGTAAAAGTAGTTTTTGATTGATCCCCTGCTGACACAGGTATTTGAGAGAAGCCAGAATAACCATCTAGAAAGCAGAAATGTGTATGTTTAGATAGTCTTTCTAGCATTTGATCAATAAAAGGTAAAGGGTAATGATCTTTCTTAGTAGCTTTATTTAATTTACGGAAATCAATTACCATCCTATAACCTGTAATAATTCTTTGCGGGATCAATTCATCTTTATCATTAGGAACGACAGTAATACCTCCCTTTTTAGGAACACAATGGACAGGGCTTACCCAATCACTATCAGCAACGGGGTAAATTATACCTGCCTCAAGGAGCTTTAGTATCTCCTTTCTTACCACTTCTTTCATCTTGGGATTCAGTCGTCGTTGAGGATCTCTAACTGGTTTAGCATTGGCCTCCAAATTAATTTTGTGTTGACATAACATGGGACTAATGCCCTTGAGATCATCTAGAGTATATCCAATAGCAGCACGGTGCTTCTTCAGAGTTTTCAATAACCTTTCTTCTTCTTGCTCTGAAAGGTTAGCACTAATAATAACAGGATATATTTTCTTTTCATCAAGATAAGCATACTTAAGATTATCAGGTAATGGTTTGAGTTCAAACACGGGATCACCCTTGGGTGGAGGGGGATCCCCAAGAATTTCAACGGGAAGGTTGTGTTTCAGCATAGGTTCCTGTTAAAGGAACACTTCATCTATTTCCCTTCTCTCCTTCATAAACATATCATTTTCATGGTCTAGCAAATATTGTTCTAAAGGATCAGTTGGAGGTACGTCAATAGAAGCAAGACCAATAATTTCATCCTTACTAGATGATTCTCTATTACGAGGTTGTCTACGAAACTTAGCAAAATTAAACTCATGAGACATACCATCTAAGCCAATCGTGACAGTATCCTTTTCACAATCAATCTTAGCATTAACAGTATTCAAGAAAGGTCTACCAAAAATAATGGGACAAAAGTCATCTTGTGGGGAACTAAAAACAAGAAAATCAGCGGGATATTTAACCTTCCCACACAAGACTTCAACATCTCTAACAATCCCAATTGGTGAAATACTATCTCTATTGGCAAGCTTGATAGTAACATCAATATCCTCCAATTCAGTGGGTGCAATGTCATGCATAATTTCTTTATATAAGTCATAGGGTATTGCACTAGCACTAGCACCCATATCACATAAGCCATGATAACAATGATCTCCTATTTTAACGGAAATAACAGGCATGCCTACAACAGGTCTATGTATCTTAGCATCGGGTTTAGCAATATTAGCAGCTTCATCACGAAAATAAATAACATGCCCATCTATATTATCATCCAAAAGATATTTAACCATAGCAATACTAGGTTCAACTTTAATTTGCTCAGGAGGTGTATAAGTCCTAGTATTACTCTTACGAACAACAGTCGAAGTTTTAGCATGATCCTTTATCCTAACAGGAAAAGGAGGTTTCTCAACATAAGTAGTAGGAACAATAGGATCACTATAGGTAACAGTCTTTTCTTCAACTGTAATAGGTGCAACTACTTTTACTTCAACGGGAGGATTATATTTAAACCACTTCTCCTTAGGGAGATCAACGTGAGTAGCAAAAGATTCACAGAAAAAGCTACTATCTCAGAGTCAAGTCTGTATTTAGCGCTAAATCCACGAATAGCATCGGTATCCATAAAAGATTTAACACAATCAAACTGAGGTGTCATACCTGACTCCTTACCATCGTCAGAACCCCAATCTTCATAGTTGCGTTTAATTCTTTCCAATAAGTCCCATTTGAAATCAATAGTCTTCAGCATATAAGAACCAGCACAGGAAGTATCGAGCAGGTTACGATTATCGAGAGAAAGCCGAGCATAAAATTTTTGAATAATCATTTCTCTGGAGAGCTCATGATTGGGGCATGAATATAACATTGATTTAAGCCTCCCCCAAGCTTGAGCGATGCTTTCTCCTTTGCGAGGCCAGAAATTATATATGTAATTACGATCACGATGAACAAGATGCATAGGATAGAACTTCTAGTGAAATTCCAACTTCAATCGTTTATAATTCCAAGATCTCGTATCATCAGATAGCCTATACCATGTCAATGCATCTCCCTTCAAAGATAAAGGGAATACCTTCCTTTTGACAACATCATCGGGAATACCAGCAAGCTTAAATAATCCACAAAGATAAGGTGTAAATCGGGATGCAATGTTCCGTCTCTGCAAATGGATTAGCTAGCAGTTTCTCTATCATACCCGAAGGAATCTCAAAGTGAATATTTTCAAAGAGTTCAGTAGGTTGAGGAGCAACTCTTTGCTCTTCTGGTCGGGGTGAAGATACCCCGAACAAGCCCCTCAAAGGATTAGTTTCCATAGTGACAAGTAACAGAAAATTTCAGCACACTATATAAATGTTTCCTTACCAAGTTCCACTCACCAAAAGCGCTACACTCCCCGGCAACGGCGCCAGAAAAGAGTCTTGATGACCCACAAGTATAGGGGATCTATCGTAGTCCCTTTGATAAGTAAGAGTGTCGAACCCAACGAGGAGCAGAAGGAAATGATAAGCGGTTTTCAGTAAGGTTTTCTCTGCAAGCACTGAAATTATAGGTAATAGATAGTTTTGTGATAAGCTAAGTTGTAACGAGTAACAAGTAATGAAAGTAAATAAAGTGCAGCAAGGTGGCCCAATCCTTTATGTAGCAAAGGATAAGCCTGGACAATTTCTTATAATGAGAAAGGAGCTCCCGAGGACACATGGGAATTATCGTCAAGCTAGTTTCATCACACTCATATGATTCGCGTTCGGTACTTTGATAATTTGATATGTGGGTGGACCGGTGCTTGGGTACTGCCCTTTCTTGGACAAGCATCCCACTTATGATTAACCCCTATTGCAAGCATCCGCAACTACAAAAGAAGTATTAAGGTAAACCTAACCATAGCATTAAACTAGTGGATCCAAATCAGCCCCTTACGAAGCAACGCATAAACTAGGGTTTAAACTTCTGTCACTCTAGCAACCCATCATCTACTTATTACTTCCCAGTGCCTTCCTCTAGGCCCAAATAATGGTAAAGTGTCATGTAGTCGACGTTCACATAACACCACTAGAGGAGAGACAACCATCTCATCAAAATATCGAACGAATACCAAATTCACATGACTACTAATAGCAAGACTTCACCCATGTCCTCAGGAACAAACGTAACTACTCACAAAGCATATTCATGTTCATGATCAGAGGAGTATTAATATGAATTAAGGATCTGAACATATGATCTTCCACCAAATAAACCAACTAGCATCAACTACAAGGAGTAATCAACACTACTAGCAACCCACAGGTACCAATTTGTGGTTTTGATACAAGATTGGATACAAGAGATGAACTAGGGTTTTGAGAGGAGATGGTGCTGGTGAAGATGTTGATGGAGATTGACCCCCTCCCGATGAGAGGATCGTTGGTGATGACGATGGTGATGATTTCCCCCTCCCGGAGGGAAGTTTCCCCGGCAGAACAGCTCTGCCAGAGCTCTAGATTGGTTCCGCCAAGGTTCCGCCTCGTGGCGGCGGAGTTTCGTCCCGTAAGCTTGCCCACGATTTTTTCCAGGGTAAAAGCCTTCATATAGCAGAAGATGGACACCGGAGGGCCACCAGGGGGCCCAGGAGACAGGGGCGCGCCCAGTAAGGGAGGGTGCGCCCCCACACTCCTGGATAGGGTGTGGGCCCCCTGAGGTATTTCTTCCACTCAATAATTCTTATAAATTCCAAAAATGACTTTCGTGGAGTTTCAGGACTTCTGGAGCTGTGTAGAATAGGTTTCCAATATTTGCTCCTTTTCCAGCCAGAATTCCAGCTTCCGGCATTCCCCCTCTTCATGGTAAACCTTGTAAAATAAGAGAGAATAGCCATAAGTATTGATATAAAAGCATGATGCAAAATGGACGTATCAAAGTCCATATTTAGTGCTTAATTCACAGAAAACATCGGTATCCATAAAAGATTTAACACAATCAAACTTAGGTGTTATACCTGACTCCTTACCTTCGTCGAGATTCCAATCTTCAGAGTTGAGTTTAATTCTTTCCAATAAATCCCATTTGAATTCAATAGTCTTCATCATAAAAGAGCCAGTACAAGAAGTATCGAGCATGGAGCGATTATTGAGAGAAAGCCGAGCATAAAATTTTTGAATAATAATTTCACTTGAGAGCTCATGACTGGGGCATGAATATAACATTGACTTAAGCCTCCCCCAAGCTTGAGCGATGCTTTCTCCTTCGCGAGGCAAAAAATTATATATATAATTACGATCACGATGAACAAGATGCATCGGATAAAACTTCTGATGAAATTCCAATTTTAATCGGTTGTAGTTCCATGATCCCATATCGTCACATAGCCTAAACCATGTCAATGCCTTTCCCTTCAAAGATAAAGGGAATACCTTCTTCTTGATAACATCCTCGAGCATACCTGCAAGCTTAAATAATCCACAAACTTCATCCACATAGATTAGGTGCAAATCGGGATGCAATGTTCCATCTCCTGTAAAAGGATTAGCTAGCAGTTTCTCTATCATACCCGAAGGAATTTCAAAGTAACATTTTCAGTAGGTTCAGTAGGTTGAGGAGAAACTCTTTGCTCTACTGGTCGGGGTGAAGATACCCCGAACAAGCCCCTCAAAGGATTACTTTCCATAGTAACAAGTGACAGTAAATTTCAGCACACTATATAAATTTTTCCTTACCAAGTTCCAACTACCAAAGGCGCTTCACTCCCCGGCAACGGCGCCAGAAAAGAGTCTTGATGACCCACAAGTATAGGGGATCTATCGTAGTCCTTTCGATAAGTAAGAGTGTCGAGCCCAACGAGGAGCAGAAGGAAATGACAAGCGGTTTTCAGTAAGGTATTCTCTTCAAGCACTAAAATTATCGGTAACAGCTAGTTTTGTGATAAGGTAATTTGTAATGGGCAACAAGTAAAGAAAGTAAATAAGGTGCAACAAGATGTCCCAATCCTTTTTGTAGCAAAGGACAAGCCTGGACAAACTCTTATATGAAGGAAAACACTCCCGAGGACACATGGGAATTATCGTCAAGCTAGTTTTCATTACGCTCATATGATTCGCGTTCGTTACTTTGATAATTTGATATGTGGGTGAACCGGTGCTTGGGTACTTCCCTTTCTTGGACAAGCATCCCACTTATGATTACCCCTACTGCAAGCATCCGCAACTACAAAAGAAGTATTAAGGTAAACCTAACCATAGCATGAAACATATGGATCCAAATCAGCCCCTTACGAAGCAACGCATAAACTAGGGTTTAAGCTTCTGTCACTCTAGCAACCCATCATCTACTTATTACTTCCCAATGCCTTCCTATAGGCCCAAACAATGGTGAAGTGTCATGTAGTCGACGTTCACATAACACCACTAGAGGAAAGACAACATACATCTCATCAAAATATTGAACGAATACCAAATTCACATGACTACTTATAGCAAGACTTCTCCCATGTCCTCAGGAACAAACGTAACTACTCAATCATATTCATGTTCATAATCAGAGGGGTATCAGTATGCATAAAGGATCTGAACATATGATCTTCCACCAAATAAACCAACTAGCATCAACTACGAGTAATCAACACTACTAGCAACCCACAGG
Organism: Aegilops tauschii subsp. strangulata; assembly: GCF_002575655.3. Classification (NCBI taxonomy): domain Eukaryota; kingdom Viridiplantae; phylum Streptophyta; class Magnoliopsida; order Poales; family Poaceae; genus Aegilops; species Aegilops tauschii. The sequence goes on along the minus strand of NC_053037.3, from coordinate 26,365,566 downwards.
TACCAATCTGAGGTTTTGGGACAAGATTGGATACAAGAGATGAACTAGGGTTTGAGAGGAGATGGTGCTGGTGAAGATGTTGATGGAGATTGACCCCCTCCCGCTGAGAGGATCGATGGTGGTGATGATGATGGTGATGATTTCCCCCTCCCGAAGGGATGTTTCCCCGGCAGAACAGCTCCGCCGGAGCCTTAGATTGGTTCCGCCAAGGTTCCGCCTCATGGCGGTGGTGTTTTGTCCCGAAAGCTTCCTCCTGATTTTTTTCAGGGTAAAAGACTTCATACAGCAGATGGGCATCGGTGGCCTGCCAGGGGGCCCACGAGGCAGGGGCGCGCCCAGGGGGTAGGGCGCGCCCCCACCCTCATGGATGGTGGGTGGCCCCCCTCTGGTAGTTTCTTCGCTCAGTATATTTTATTAATTCCAAAAACTGCCTCCGTGAAGTTTCAGGACTTTTGGAGCTGTGCAGAATAGGTCTCTAATATGTGCTCCTTTTCCAGCCCAGAATTCCAGCTGCCGGCATTCTCCCTCTTCATGTAAACCTTGTAAAATAAGAGAGAATAGGCATAAGTATTGTGACATAAAGTGTAATAATAGCCCATAATACAATAAATATCGATACAAAAGCATGATGCAAAATGGACGTATCAAAGGGCAGCGAGCTCATCAGTCATCACGATACGCCAGGCAGTCTCATGGAGAGCATCACGATGAGAGACGGGCACCGCATGAAACGCATGTCGTTTCCTCACAAACCATCCAAGAAAAAGGATGATGAGGATTTTGAGCGCTTTGCTGAAATGATTAGACCTATCTTTTTGCGTATGCGTTTGACTGATATGCTTAAAATGAATCCTTATGCTAAGTATATGAAAGATATTGTTACAAACAAAAGGAAGATACCGGAAGCTGAAATTTCCACCATGCTTGCTAATTATACTTTTAAAGGTGGAATACCAAAGAAACTTGGAGATCCAGGAGTACCAACTATACCATGCTCCATTAAAAGAAACTATGTTAAAACTGCTTTATGTGATCTTGGAGCCGGTGTTAGTGTTATGCCTCTCTCTTTATATCGTAGACTTGATTTGAATAAGTTGACACCTACTGAAATATCTTTGCAAATGGCCGATAAATCAACTTCTATACTTGTCGGTATTTGTGAGGATGTGCCTGTTGTGGTTGCAAACGTTACTATTTTAACGGACTTTGTTATTCTTTATATTCCCGAGGACGATAGTATGTCGATTATCCTTGGTAGACCCTTTTTGAATACTGCAGGGGCTGTTATTGATTGCAACAAAGGCAATGTCACTTTTCATGTTAATGGTAATGAGCATACGGTACACTTTCCGAGGAAACAACCTCAAGTCCACAGTATCAATTCTATTGGAAAAATTCCAACGATTACTATTGGAGGTTTTGAATTTCCTCTTCCTACTGTCAAGAAGAAATATGATATTCTTATTGTTGGGGACGTGCATATCCCCGTTGAGGTAACCTAGTGCTATTCGAAAATTCTCTGGTTTCATGCGATTCGGAATGAGTTTGTTAACAAGACTTGATCAACCTTGTTAGTGGATTCCTTTTGATGAGCATGAGATGGATGAAGTTAGAAAGCACAACTCTCTGTACCCTCCTTTTACTTTCTGTTATTTAGATTAAATAAAGCAAAATAGTATTTTCTACCTGTTTTATGAATTATCATTGCAATAAAAAATACCCCGAAAATAAAAGTTCTCCAAATGTCCCGAAAATGAAATATGACTTTTTCTAGAATATTTAAGAATATCTGGCACTGAGAACACATCAGGGGGAGCCAGCACCTAGCCACGAGGGTCCAGGGCGCGCCCACCCCCTGGGCGCGCCCCCCTACCTCGTGGGCCCCATGTGGGCCCCCTCCACTTATTCCAGCACCCACACACTCCTTCCTCCAGACAAAATCACCACCCAGCTCAAACTCGTGTTCTAGCTCATCTTGCTGCGATTTTTGATCTCCTTGCTCAAAGCTCCATTCAGAAAACTGCTTTGAGGGATTGTTCTTCGGTATGTGACTCCTCCAATGGTCCAATTAGTTTTTGTTCTAGTGCTTTATTTATTGCAAATTTTTTGCTGCTTAGGACCCTGTTCTTGAGCTTGCATGTCAAATTTATTTGGTCCCAAGTAGTTCTAATGCATGATATAGTCTCTAGGCACTTGTGGGAGTAATTGCTATCAATCTTGTTGAGTTTAGTTCACTTTTATTTCGAGTCACTAAAAATTTCAGAAATTTTTCAGAGGAAGAAATATGTTTAGGAAAATGTACCAAGGTGGTTCTTCAAGGAAGCAAGGACCCAGGCCTGCAATACGTGAGCCGGACCATGAACCACCAAGAGAAGCTCAAGTGCGGCCTTGTGAATGGCCGTCAGAAAATTTCATGGTACAAGCAGGAATTAAGGATGAATTTGACACGTATGTGCGTAATGCTGAACTCGAGGGTTTCGTGTCAGATAAGTGCCCTCAATACTACTACCTAACTGATTCCTTTGTGAGAAGGTTTAAATTTACATCATCAAGCAATTCTCACATGGTCCTGTTTTATCTTTATGATGAATCTTATACCATGGACTTAGAGGATTTTAATACTACTTGCAAACTCCCGTAGTGGGGTAATGCTAGTGAACCTCGTAAATCTAAATATAAAGACTTTCTTGCTAGTATAACTGTGGGGGAGTCTAGGAAAATCACGCAACCTACCATAGGGAGTATTCATTTTCCTACCATGCATTATTTTGCTCTCTTTATAGGTAGATGCATTAATGGTAAGGATGAGGCATGTCACATGTGCGTTCCTGATCTTAGTGTTCTCAAGAGTGCTGAATTAGGAGATAAACAATATAACTTGGGAGCCATTGTTGCACGTAGGTTGCATAATAACAGTATAAGTGGAGATTTGTTTGGTGGAATTTATGCAACCCGTTTAGCTAATTTTCTTGAGGTACCCATTCATGAAAATGATATGCAGTTGCCTCCTGCTTATCTAGATTTTAATGCTATGGTTCGTCATCAGTTTGTTGAGAGGAATGAACAGTCTCTCCAGTACCGACTAATCTTTGACAGACGTCGTGCTGTCCATATTACTCTCCATGCTCCTACTTTCTTTGACTTTCAGGCAAAAAGGAGATATATTATAACCAGGGAGGAGGCGGACCAGTACGAGAGGAGGATGAAGGCATCTCGCCTCCAAGCTGCAGCCCTTGAGGCAGTAGCTGCTGCATCTCAGTACGACCCCAGTTACAACTTCGGATATCCGCCAGGCCATCCGTGGCCATAGACCAACTTAGGCCAAAAGCCTAAGCTCGGGGGAGTACGTATTTCTCACCGACATTACATACATGTTCACACACCCATTCTAGTTGTCGGTGCTCATACTTTTTCATTATACTATCCATGCTAGTTTATTTTCCTTTTTTCGCTTTCTTCTTGTGTGTTTGAAAATCCTTGAGAAAAAAACAAAAAAAATAGTTGTAGCTTTTAGCTAGTTTACTTCCCATGCATGTAGTAGTAATAATTGAAAGAAAATCCAAAAAGATTTCTCGTTCTTCTTTTGCTTGTTGGGAGCTTTCCCGTGTAAATAGTTTTATTTCTTTTCTTTTCTTGGGGGTCTAGAGGAGAAGACCATGATGAAAATGTTGAAGTGGCTCTTATATGCATTATTGTTGATTTAACAAAGAGCCCATATTGCCTTGTCTTCTCCCTTGTATTAAAATGCCTGCAGATTCCAGCTTAGTCCAACTGCACGTGCACTATTATCCACACCGTTCGGTCGTGCGAGCGAAAGGCAATAATGACGATATATGATGGACTGATTGAGATGAGAGAAGCTGGTATGAACTCAACCTCTCTTGTTTTTGTAAATATGATTAGTTCATCGTTCCTGATTCAGCCTATTATGAATGAAACATGTTTGCAATGACAATTAGAGATTATAGTTGCTTATGCCATGCTTAATTTGCTAGGAGTTTATAATGGTTTACCTTGCGTGCCAACATGCTATTAAAATGGTTGTGATGTGGTATGATAGGGTGGTATCCTCCTTTGAACGATTCGAGTGGCTTGACTTGGCACATGTTCACGCATGTAGTTGAAACAAAATCAACATAGCCTCCACGATATTTATGTTCATGGTGGATTATATCCTACTCATGCTTGCACTTAATGTTTATTAATTTTAATGCATGTTCATGACTGTTGTCGCTCTCTAGTTGGTCGCTTCCCAGTCTTTTCTAGCCTTCACTTGTACTAAGCGGGAATACTGCTTGTGCATCCACTTCCATAAACCCCAAAGTTATTCCATATGAGTCCACCATACCTTCCTATATGCGGTATCCACATGCCGTTCCAAGTAAATTTGTATGTGCCAAACTCTAAACCTTCAAATGAAATTCTGTTTTGTATGCTCGAATATCTCATGTATCAACTAGGGTTGTCTGTATCTTCCATGCTAGGCGGGTTATTCTCAAGAGGAGTGCACTCCGCTCCTCACTCACGAGAAAATGGCTGGTCACCGGGATGCCCAGTCCCATGCTCAAACCAAATCAAAATAATTGCAAACAAAACTCCCCCAGGATTGTTGTTAGTTGGAGGCACCCGTTGTTTCGGGCAAGCCATGGATTGATGCTTGTTGGTGGTGGGGGAGTATAAACTTTACCATTCTGCTTGGGAACCGCCTATAATGTGTGTAGCATGGAAGATATCGAGATCTCTCGGTTGTTATGTTGACAATGAAAGTATGCCGCTCAAAATATTATTTATCTCTATTTCAAAATCGAGCTTTGGCACCTCTACAAATCCCTGCTTCCCTCCGCGAAGGGCCTATCTATTTACTTTTATGTTGAGTCATCATCCTCTTATTAAAAAGCACCAGCTAGAGAGCACCGCTGTCATTTGCATCCATTATTATTAGTTTATATTGAGTATGACTATGACTGGATCTCTTTTACCATGAATTACAATGTTTAGTCAGTCCTTGATCTTCAAAGGTGCTCTGCATTTATGTTTTGCGGTCTCAGAAAGGGCTAGCGAGATACCATCTTGTTATATCGTATTATGATTGTTTTGAGAAAGTGTTGTCATTCGAGATTTATTATTATTGCTCGCTAGTTGATTATGTCATTGATATGAGTAAACATGAGACCTAAGTGTTATTGTGAATATGGTTAGTTCATAATCTTTGCTGAAAACTGGAATGCTGGCTTTACATATTTGCAACAACAAGAGCAAATAGAGTTTGTAAAAGTTTTTCTTTATCACTTTCAGTTTATCAACTGAATTGCTTGAGGACAAGCAAAGGTTTAAGCTTGGGGGAGTTGATACGTCTCCATCATATCTACTTTTCCAAACACTTTTGCCCTTGTTTTGGATTCTAACTTGTATGATTTGAATGGAACTAACCCGGACTGACGCTGTTTTCAGCAGAATTGCCATGGTGTTATTTTTGTGCAGAAATAAAAGTTCTCGGAATGACCTGAAACTTCACGGAGAATATTTTTGGAATTTATAAAAAATATTGGCAAAAGAATCAAGACCAGGGGGCCCACACCCTGCCCACGAGGGTGGGGGCGCGCCTGCCCCCTGGCGCGCCCCCCTGCCTCATGGCCCCCCTGGTGCTCCACCGACCTCAACTCCAACTCTATATATTCACGTTCGGGGAGAAAAAATCAGAGAGAAGGATTCATCGCGTTTTACGATACGGAGCCGCCGCCAAGCCCTAATCTCTCTCGGGAGGGCTGATCTGGAGTCCGTTCGGGGCTCCGGAGAGGGGAATCCGTCGCCGTCGTCATCATCAACCATCCTCCATCACCAATTTCATGATGCTCACCGCCGTGCGTGAGTAATTCCATCGTAGGCTTGCTGGACGGTGATGGGTTGGATGAGATTTATCATGTAATCGAGTTAATTTTGTTAGGGTTTGATCCCTAGTATCCATTATGTTCTGAGATTGATGTTGCTATAACTTTGCTATGCTTAATGCTTGTCACTAGGGCCCGAGTGCCTTGATTTCAGATCTGAACCTATTATCTTTTCATGAATATATGTGAGTTCTTGATCCTATCTTGCAAGTCATTAGTCACCTACTATGTGTTATGATCCGGTAACCCCGAAGTGACAATACTCGAGACCACTCCCAGTGATGACCGTAGTTTGAGGAGTTCATGTATTCACAAAGTGTTAATGCTTTGGTCTGGTACTCTATTAAAAGGAGGCCTTAATATCCCTTAGTTTCCAATAGGACCCCGCTGCCACGGAAGGGTAGGACAAAAGATGTCATGCAAGTTCTTTCCCATAAGCACGTATGACTATATTCGGAATACATGCCTACGTTACATTGATGAACTGGAGCTAGTTCTATGTCATCCTATGTTATAACTGTTGCATGAGGAATCGCATCCGACATAATTATCCATCATCGATCCAATGCCTACGAGCTTTTCACATATTGATCTTTTTGCTTAGTTACTTTTCCGTTGCCACTGTTACAATTACTACAAAACTGCTGATGTTACTTTTGCCACCGTTACCGTTACTTCCATACTACTTTGCTACTAAATACTTTGCTGCAGATATTAAGTTACCTAGGTGTGGTTGAATTGACAACTCAACTGCTAATACTTGAGAATATTCTTTGGCTCCCCTTGTGTCGAATCAATAAATTTGGGTTCAATACTCTATCCTCGAAAACTGTTGCGATCCCCTATACTTGTGGGTTATCAGCACGCCGTAAGGAATGCTTCATCCCAAAAACGCAATGGGAGAGAAGAATGAGCCCGCAAGGCAAGACCTGTTTCGACAAGGTGACGGTGTTTGCGTTCAGCAATGCCGTTTTGCTGAGAGGTGTGCGGGCAAGACACACGATGAGAGATTCCAGTGCGTTGGAAATACCGGTACAGTCGGTGATACTCACCACCCCAGTTTGACTGAACAGCTATGATTTTAGTGCGGAGAAGACGCTCAACATGAGCCTGAAAAGCATAAAATACTTGCTCAACGTCAGACTTGTGCTTAAGGAGATAAATCCAGGAGAAGCGAGAGTAATCGTCAACAAAGCTCACATAATACTTATAGCCTCCGGAAGAGGCAATAGCAGGCCCCCAAACATCAGAATGAATTAACTCAAGAGGCATAGTGGAAACATGATGTGATAAATTATAAGGCAATTGTCGACTTTTAGCATGCTGACAAGCATCACACACGGAAGTCTGATGTTCAGAAGAACACACTAAATCATTATTCCTAACGATGTTTTGAACAATATTATTCGAGGGATGACCGAGACGCTGGTGCCACTGGGACGGGGTGGTCTTGATGCTGAGAGACGCTTGGCGGTTGGAGGAGGACGACGCGCGACTAAACGGGATGGGGTAGAGTCCACCATGACATCTACGGTGAAGAAGGATTTTCTTCGTTGTCGTGTCCTTAACAAGGAAAAAAGAAACTATGAAATTCCACAAAAACATCATTATCAAGGACGAGACGGTAAACGGAGATAAGATGTTGATGAATATGTGGAAGACGAAGAATATTTCGTAAATGAAGAGATGAACCAGGTATAGTGGAATGACCAATATGCGAAATAGACAAACCTGCACCATTTGCTACTTGCACTTGATCCTTCCCGCCATAGCGCTCGTGGAAGTGTAGACGATCGAGATCATTCGTCAGGTGGTCCGTCGCACCGGTCTCTGGAATCCAGTGCGGCAGCTCATGGGAGGAGGATGTGGACGCGGAGTTAGCGGAGCGGTGGTCATGATCATAGCGGCTGCGACAGTCGCTGGCCTCGTGACCCCAGTTCTTGCATATCTGGCAGCGGGGACGCCAGCGCTGGTTGTGGCCGCCCCCGTTACCTCCTCCGTTTCCTCCTCCGCTGCGGCTGTTGCCGCCGTTGTTGTTGTTGCGGCCAGGAGTGTTGCCCTGGCTGGGGCCGTAGCCTCCCGAGCCGGGCGGGAGAGAGCCAGCGGAGGGACGGCCGCCGCTTGGGCGGCCAGAGTCGGGGGCGCGGTCGGAGTTGTTGTGGTAGACCGGCCGGGACGCGGCATTGGCGGAGGACTGCCAATCCTCAAGCTCCGATTGCTGCTGTTGAAGGGCCTCGTAGTGAAGAACACTGGAGTAGAACGCGGGAAACGTGATAGGTACACCCGCGAAGTTCATCGAAGCAGCGATGGGGTTGAACGCTGAGCCGAGCCCGGTCAGCATGTAATCGATGATCTCATCATCGCGAAGAGGAGAGCCGGCGGCGGCCATCGCATCAGCGAGGGCCTTGACCTTCTGCATGTACTCGCCGCCGGGCGATCTCCCTTCCGCGGTGCCTGGATCTGGCGCCGGAGGTTACGCACGCCGGCGCTGTTCTCGGCGGCGAACATGGTGTGGACGGCCGTCCAGGCGGCGGCCGCCGTCCTGCAGCCGATGAGCTGCGCGGAGATCTCCACGTTCATGGAACCGAGGAGATGCCCGAGAACCTTCTGATCCAGCGTCCACCACTGCTCGTACTCAGGGTTGGACACGGTGCGGGCGGCCTTGCCGGTGCCTGTCGTCACGGTCGGCGCCGGCGCCTTGGCCGAGCCGTCGAGGAAGCCGTGGAGGCGAATGCCGGCGAAGTTGGGAAGGGCAAGGACCCTCCGTAGCATGAAGTTGTTGCGGTCGAGCGAGACCGCGATCGGCGGAAGGACGGGGGTGGGAGCCGACGCGGCGGGTGGGGCGATGACGGGGGCGATCGTGGCGGGCACGGAGAGGGTGGTGAGTGTGAGCGTGGAGGAGGGAGTCATCGTGGGTGCCGGCGCGGTGTACATCGCGGCGGCTGCGAGGAACTGCGGCGGCGGTGGGAGGAGAGGCGGCGGCGGCTAGGGTAGGCTCTGAAACCAAGTTTGAGAATAGGGTTTAGGGTTTCCCGTGGGGCAAAGCCTCTCCACGTTTTTCTATATATAACAGTCAGTATATACAATTATATACGTACAAAGTACGTGTACACGATATGCTAGACCTATTTTAACAGTATGTGTTGGGCCGCCTCGTCTCACAGCTCCTGTGCATCCGCCGCCCGGCATCGATCGGTATTGCGACGCCGCGGTCGCTCAGGAGACCATGTCCCGGCCGCGGATGACCGAACACAACGTGCACCCCGACACCGTCCACTCCCGCTAGCCGCGGCTGCTTTGCTGTGCGTGCGTATTGAGTTGTGTGTTGTGCTTGCTTGTGCGTCTGCATGCATGTTGTGAATGGCGAGAATGGTGAGAACTGAGAAGCTGTACGGTCGCGCCAAGCGGCGGCAGGCTGCGTGCGAACCAGACGCTGAAGGCCGGGAGACATATGGTCGAGGTGATCTGACCACGTGGAAGACATGGCGAGAGGGCTCGGCCGGCAGACGCGTTGGGGAGGCAGGACTCCGCGGGCTGCATGGCGAGGCAGTGGACGGTCACGCGCACAGGTTTGACCGTCGACCTCGCCAGGACAGGGTCCATGTGAGCCAGCCCGCCGTGTATCTTGTGGCTCGAAATGGCGAGCTCCCGACGACAATGGGCGAGCTAGCTCCGGGTGAACCATGGTGTGGACGGAGCCGGCCCAGGACCGCCGGTATCCGCGCCCAGAACTTTGCAGCTCCGTCGACGTTGGCGAATGCACATCTCCGGACGCGGCCGCGCAGATCGACGGGAGTTTGGCGCGCACTAAGACGCTGGATGCGCACGAGCTGGCGTGCACCGGCCGCATCGTGCGCGAGCGCGCTCTGCCGTCGATGGATGGCAGACGAAGCGCAAGCTCCCGGTGAGATCCCGGCCGGCGGGCGGGAGTTGCGGAGCACGGCGCCCACAGGCCGGCGCTTCGAGGCGCGGTGCTACTCGACGGGAACGTGACGCGGAGGTGGGAGGAGCTGTGCGTAACGTGCTGGAGCAGAACCGCAGCGCGCGGCGGCGGCACGCGCCGACAGCGGCATGCCGCGGTTCTACCTGACGCCGATCGATTCGGGGAGGCGGCGGCATGCCAGGCACGGCCGCTACTGCTGACCTCGCAGTCGTTCGCTCCGTCTGGCACTGAAGCCAGTCATGGCAGGTTCGGGCCCCCACGAGCCCTTCCGCGCCACCGTCTTCTTGCGGCGGCCGGCGAGGCCCGAGGTCATGTGACAGCTGCGGGGAGGCGATGCTCTGCCTGTCGCCAACAAAACTCAGCAGAGGGATTGCATATCAACGTCGAGGCTGACGTGCCGAGGTCAATGGTCCAATTTTTTTTTCCTGCCGTGTAAGTTTCATTCAAAACCATGCCGAAACCACTCCAATCGATCAAACATACATCAAACACATCCGTTTTTGTGGTTTGCTTTGACCTCCTTAGTTTTGGGGTCGAGTTTTCGGACTTTGACAACATTTGAGGACGGACGATATTTGAATCATCTCGTTATGCTGCCGACCATATACTTACCTATGTAGCATGGATGTGTCCGTCTTAGTATCTACGCCCTCCGTTCCAAATTACTTGTCGCGGTAATTCCAGACCGAGGGAGTACGTTAGATTTAACTGGTTATTAGTTCGTGGATTTATTCTGTGCTTTCTCAGTGATTGAATATAGATGAATATATACATGCTCTTGTACAGACTATACAACGAGACTTAGTGCACATACATTACACTTCCGACACTAGTTCCTCTAGAATCTTCAACCTTTAACATTCTCCTTGATTTCCATGACCTTTTTGTTTTGTTTTTGCAAATATGCATAAAATGTGAATATGTTTAATGCTGGCACAAATTAGCCAATAATCACATAATATAATCACTTTCATTGAAGACCATCATTGGAATTTTAAAACCAAACATTTATGCTCTTGCAATGTGTCAGTAGTTTGCATTGGTTACCTCGCAAAAAAAAAAGTTTGCATTAGTTAGTCATTTCTTTTTTCCTTTTTGCCTTGTTCTGCTTGTCCGAAAGGGACTTCACTATTTTGTGTGAAAATTTTGTTGATCCCTTTTGCACTGGAGTTGGACAACTCTAGTTTGAGTTTTTTTTATGGAAATTAGTAGATATGGTGCATGTGCCACATCATTTGTGGTCTTGGTTGAAATGTAGATGAACATGGGAGATTATAGAATCGCATCTAAAAGCTATCGATTTCCTATTAAAATTCCCCAAGTTATTCGATTGAAAGTTGGATTTTAGACCAATTGAAAGTGCTGCTTGTTGTAGTGGAAACCCGTGTGTAAACTAGACGAAAGTTGGTGTTGTAAAAATAAAAGTTGAAGCGGTTCTGTATTCTGCAATAAAAACTTGATGTCCATCAAGTTGAAAGTTGGTCACGAGGTGCAAATCAATCTCATTCTCTCTTTTTTACAATATTTTCCTTAGAGGTTGGATTTAAAATCTAGCGGTAATCACCTGTAAGGATGAGGGCCTACAAATTTGCTTGCACCTATGCAAGACTAGGCTCTCATGGAACCGATGCTTCTACTTAGTCATCATAGACGATCAAATCCATTTGGGAGATGCCTTTTGTTGACACCAACTCCCCACAACTCAAGACTAGGGTCGTCCCTATGTAGGGCAAACAACTTAACGACAAAGAGACCATGAGGGGTAGGTGCCCCGGATGGGGATTTGATTGGTTTCTTTTTCATAGCAAGCTCTGCTATGTAATCTCTCAATTCCTTTTATGTAAGGGGTATTATTTTTGGCACAATGACCAAATCACATAATTATAGAGAAATTAGGACAACATTATCCTTGGCTAATTTATTGGTTAGTGACAAGTAAATCATCTAGGCCATGAAAGGAAGAGATACACATAATTTGGGAGTAGCTTCCAAATGGCTCAACGGATCGCAGCCGACATGTGTGCGGCTTCTCTCCACCTCTAGAGCTCCTTTCACAATGTAAGGTGCATTTCTTCTAATTCCTCATAATTCGTTGCAAGCCGCCAGTCTTCCGTCGTTGCCCCTTGCATCTCCGCCCTTTCTTGCAGGTCTCCGTCCATCCCCGCTCGTAGTCGCCGCCCAAAGTACCCGCTCGTAAAATAACATTCATGCCTTCTGACGATGTGTATTCAGCAGGAGGAGACATTCCCATCGACTATGAAAGCGTCTGTGGCGACTTCGTCAATCTCAAGATGATGTGCCGGCTCAGTCTCTTGAAGGTGCTCATAGGGGTAAGATGTGCATGCGTGCGTTCATAAAAAAAAAACTCTACTCCAAAGTTATTACCCAAGGAAAAATCCCAAATGATGGAAAAGAAACGAAAATTACTCTGACCATTTTGTTTTATTTTGCTCTGCCATTTCCGTACGCATCCCTTCCCACCCCAGCGAAGCTAGAACAAAACTCGCTCCGCCTCCGCCTGCGCCAGCGCCTCCGCCTCGCGCTTGCTCCGCTCTCCCCCGCGGAAGCGCGCGGCGCGTCTTCCGTGCGACGACCATCGCAGCCGCCGCCGGCCTCGCCTCCGCCTCTGCTTCCGCATCCTTCTGCGTGGGCCCCGCTTCCGGGTTCCTCCCCCGCTCTCCTCCTGAAGCCCGCGGCGGCGCCTCCCTGCGGCGACACCGCGGCCGTCGCAAGTACCACCACCGCCGGCCTCGCCTCCCCGGCTCCGCCTCCGCATCCTTCTACGCGGGCTCCGCCTCCGCCTCCGGGTTCCTCCCCCCGCTCTCCTCCTGAAGCCCGCGGCGGCGCCTCCCTGCGGCGACCACCGCGGCCGTCGCGAGTAGCGCCACCGCGATCTCCTCCAACGGCCCCGCCTCCGACTCCGGGTCCCTCCCTCGGCCTGCGGCGGCTCCTCCCCGCGACGACGCCGCGGCTGTAGCAGCCACCACCACACCCGTACGGTCTCCGCCTCCGGTCCCTCCCTCTGCGCCTCCTCTGCTCCTCCCCGCCTCGACGCGGCGCTGAGCGGTGGCCGTTGCACAAGTACGACCGCGCCTGGTCCGCCTCCGTACCCGCCGACGTCTCGGGCTCGACAGACGGGCCGAAGAGTAAGCTCATAAACCCTAGCTTTTCACTACTGCTTGCTTGTGTAATTTGATTACGATGAAGATATGTTTTGTATCCATGTTGACAACTCTGGTATGCCTAGTTGTTTGGGTCTTAGTTGCTTCTAGATGCTACAGTCTAGTAGATGATATTTGATTTCTAGTCTCTTTTTTACCAAGGCATGCATGTGCACGTGCAGTGCAATCTGTGTGTTCCTTAGATGATCAAGGTTGTTGTCTTCATGAGCAATGCTATTTCGTTTAACTCTGGTTTGGTCACTAGTTTGATTGCTCAAGGTATCTCTAGTGTTGTTGTCAAGAGTGTAAAGTTTCTATTGTTTAACAGTGTCAGTTACTAGCATATTTTGGCCATGAACAGTGGATATCATGCTGTGAACATCTATCTAAACTGCTTGAATTCAGATTATACTTGTAATGGTCCATGCATCACACTTGTTAACGGCTAAAACACTGATATGATGAATTCATGTTTGTCAAATGCTTAGAATCAAGAAAACAATGGTAGTAGAAATCCCCAGAACTTCTGTATTTTATTTGGTAGCACTGAACTTCTGTATGCTGTCATACTAGATTTCACCTTTTAGGAGTGTTTAGTGTATTCCTTTGCTCAGTAGTAGAAATCTAATTTGGCAGTAGTGAAAGTTCTGTTCAAATGATATTAAGAACCAAATACACCCCGAAGAGAAGTAAAATGTCTGGTTGTTTAAAATTGAGTTGGCCAATGATCATAATTTTTTCTTAAACTAAAGGGTTCAGCATTCTGAATGGCAATACGTTATGTGTAGATATGCCGATGTGGTGCTTAATTTGCTATCTTCGTGTAATTTTTTTTGTCCAGCATTGATGTGTATATGCTTAGGGTATGATGATGCCTCTGTTCTGTTATACTATCAATGTGTTGACAATGTTAGGCATAAACCAATGTATCTACGGTGCATAGTTCAGGTCCCAGTATTCTACCTCATATGGAGTTTCCTGAGATATTTTTTATAGTCCCTTTTTTTCATCCTTTGCTGTGATCCTGTCCTTTGAGCCATGGTAATTGGCTCCTCCCTATTTCTGCGTGTGCTGGTGCATCTAGATCCACCCTGCTTAGTTCCATCTCAATTAGCTTCTTCAAACCACTAGATTGATCTCCGTATGATAGTTGATCCATAAATAATGCATCTTCACTGGTCAAAGTAAACATTTTTTAGTGATGGGCCAACTTGGAGTTGCTTAATTTGCTATTTTTGTGTACTTGTTGAATCCAGAATCTCTGTACATGCTTATGGTATGCATGATGCCTCTGTTCTATTTAAGATTAATGTGTGGATAGTATTAGGATAAACCCATGTATATGTAGTGCATAATACATGTCAAATTGAGCTATCTGAATTTGTGACCACAATAGTATAGATAACTAAGAATCTAAGATGCTTTTGGAAATGTGCTGTTTACTTGATACTGTATGAAATCATGTTTAACAGATGGCGAAACCAAAGCAGAAAAAGAAGAAACAAAAAGCCCAGGCCCAGGAGCAAGCTCAGTTTGACATTCTGCATAAAGTCAAGTCCTCCTTTTTGGGGAAACTTGAAGCACTATGGAGGATCAGAGTTATGCTGGCATTCTGGGGTATCTGGCTTTGCATTAATCTTGATTTGATCCCGGAAAAGTGCAATGAGGACGTTCTCTGTCAGCTGATTCTGGAAAGGATGCTGCAAACACCACTGGCAATTATTTCAATCTATATCATTGCAGGATTTCTTCAAGTCGCATCTGGTCTTGTTCTTCGTCTAACATGGACGTTAATGGTTATGGTGTGGCCCCAATGGTTTCTAGGCATTCTGGTAAGTGCCCCTTTTGCCAAAATATGTCATAACTTATAACTCACAACATGTTCATGTATGCATTATGCAACTTACCAAGAGATCAAACGAATAAAAACCATGTAGTGTTTTTGCATTTAGCAAGCATTTGCACTCATTTCCCACTGGACAAGATGAATGCTAAGTACTACCTCTGTACCAAAATATAAGACGTTTTCCAGTTCAATTTGAACTGGAAAACATCTTATATTTTGGTACGGAGGGAGTAGTGAACAACCAAAAGAAGCTGTAAGGACAGGGTGAAACATTCAAATATCCATAGGGTTTGTCATAGATAAAGTGACAGTTATGATAGGTGATGCTGTTATTTTGTTTTCTCTTGGCCTGGAGAGTCGATTAGTTTGTAGTTTTTGCAACCACTATGTGTTTAGCACTCATAAATTAAGCTTTGATATATATTCAAAAAGATCTCATGCACCAGCGTCTTTATTGCATCTCCTGCACCAATGTCTGTTATGAATCCAAAACAATATAGAGCCGATCATAGATTAAGAATGTGATTCTTACTAGAGGCAACAAGAATCTCAAAGGCATACTGGAAGCAAGAGTAGATGTTAGGATGTAACATGTTCAAAGCATCACAATACGATATCATCAGCATATTTTCGTTATTCTTACCCTGTTCCTTTTCTTTTGTGTATGTAAACAAAAGTTTCCTGAAGAGAGATCTGTGAAGCAATATGTGCATCTTTATGGGGTTGTCAAGGAGCATAAACCACGCAGTGGACGAAAACTTATTGTTTGCACCAAGTATGGAATTCACCTGTGGCGTGGGTTCATTGAGGTTGTCGTCAAGGCCCACAGGTGCAATAGGAGCTGGGGAGGCAAGTTCTCTATGCAGGATCTGAGGTTATGTGGGCACAGGTGCCGCATCACCCGGGAAGCCACATGCGATGGTACATACGCAAATCTACTGTTGGATTTGTCCACTCTGGCAGACCTATTGGTACGTCACTTCAAAGACAACGGTGGCCCCATTGACTACATCAAGGAACTGTACAGCGGGATGAAGAATCCTGATGGTCTTTCTTCACCGGCGCCAACCAAGGAACAGTTCTTGAAGTTTCTTGAAAATCACCCTGCACTCTGCTCCGCAAGACAACGGATAATCTTCATCTTTGAGCTTTATCAAGCGTATGAAAGCATGGATGATAAGACAGAAAAACAACTCGTTGACATAGCATTAGCAGGTATAACTGTTGGGGCTTGGGTTCGACAGACGCTGAATGACAATACGGCAGTGCTCGTAAAGGTCCTGACCTACCAGAAGCGGAACCAAAATAACACTGCACCAGTCTATGATGAGCAGAACGCATCAGAGCTTTTCCGGTTTCTAAGAAATTTCCATGCGCATGGAGGGGAAAGGAAGGTAAGTTTAACCCATAATGTGAGTATTCTACATTTTACTGTTAAGTTTCATCTGAAATCATGATCTATGCTGCTGTGGTGTAGGCAAACGGAGACCAATGCATGCATGACCTGGAAGATCTTGAATATGTTTCTGCATACGCGCATTCTACCTTCATATGTAATCTCATATGTCAGCTTATTGTACACACAGACATGTCAAAATCGTGAGTATCTAAACTGTGAATTTTGTTCATTTCTTTTAAACTGTTATCTGATCATAAACGGTTACATTTTTATGCAGGTTTCAGTATGCATGGAAGAACTACACGGAGCATACCGACTTTTAGCCAAGGTTGTTACTTTTCTGATCTAAAGTAACTGTCTAATATTCTGGAACAATAGGATAGGATATTGGCTTGTTTAACCATTTATTATCCATGGCGCACAATGGATATCTATGTCTATTTACATATAGAACAGTAGGGGTAAACACCGCCATGGAACTATATATGCAGCTCTAATGTCATAATTTGGTGTGCGTCTTCAGTTTTAAGAATGTGCTGGATAATATTTGGACTAGGTTCTTTTCCAATGATAGAAATCTGGTAGATGGGTCTTGCAGCAAATTTTTTATCTACTTGGATAACATGAAATAAGCACTGCTTTTAACATGTACGCACCTATTAGACCCAGCTGTGGTGGTCCTGCGACAAATTAGCCATTGCCTTATTATTGTTTTGCTCTGAATTGCAGAAAAAGGTGGAAGCACTGTTGAAAAAGGTCAGGAATGATGAGCAAGTTGGTGGAGATCAAGTTCAGGAGTGATCCGCAGGTCAGCAGGGATCTCTACAAGCATGTTCGATGGATGGATAGCTGAAGTGAAATTTTGTTGGTCTGATACATGGTTTCTGGTCTTCCCCTGATGGGACATTCAAATAGTGTTTTGTTACTGCCTATTGCATACATATACATGTATCGCATGTCTCGACCTTGTTATGTAGGGATGCAGAGCGGACGGGTTTGCGGGCTACAGCCTAGTGCAAATACATCTCTAGTTTAGTGTTCATTTTCCGGCTAGAAATGAATTGGTTTGCTGATTTTGCGGGATATGCCGCTTGCATCCCTACTGTTATGAATGAGGGTGCCTTTTTCGTTTTCGTACTTTGTATGAACATCTATGGGTTCTGATGAACATCTAGTTACGCATCAGCCTGGCTGGCAGCTAGTAGATGTGGTACTGAAACTGAACCAAGGCAACAGTGAGAAATGGGTAAAATGCTAACGTGAAAATGTAGTCCAGATCGGTAGGTATACCAGTATAACATAAGGAATGGAGCTACTTTCAGGAATACCGAGTAGTTCTCGAACCTCATAAACTTCATGCGGAAGACGTTTTGACATGGGTACTGATTGATGCCATATGCAGAGGCTGCAAGGATGCGAGAGCATCAGATCACTGACCACATACAAGAACTAATAAAGTCACATTCATCAGCTCTACCTTTTTTACTTTTGCACCTGCAATCATCTCATGAACACTACCAAAGCATGACCTGCAGCTGTAAGCATCAAACCGAACATGTTAGAAGACATGACTGGACTGCCAACGGAAATCTCTAGATTTAATCAAACACAGCGAGTAAATAAACTAGGATTTGTTCATCCTGAGCAACAAAACAACCCAGGACATTGGTGATTAATAGTGGAGAAGAAACGATCCATGCCCATGATCTGGCCTTAAGAGTGGAGAAGAGGGAACATATAGGAAAACTTTTCCGTACTATCCAGTGTATCTATAATGTCAGAGAATATATAGCTATGCTATGTAGTACATATATACTACTATCTCCGTCTAATAATATAAGATGTTATTACACATATTGGTTTAATAACATCTTATATTATAGGACAGAGTGAGTACTCTTTAGTACTTCGGGTGGGCCAGGGAAATGACTTTCTTCTTCTGAAGAAGGTGACGTCAATACCACGTTTTGTTCCTTTAAATGCTTATGTACATTGAAATAAAGCTGGAACCTACTAGAAAACTCGCTCATCCAGAATAATAACCGTATCAATAACCACTATTCATCAACTGAACCAATGCCTAACTTCAAATTAGGTTGAAAAGGCAATCATATCAGAATTGTTCTCCTTGCAAGAATAAAGCAAAGGCATGACTGTCTAATATTGCTTCCAGGCCACTCTGTTACTAAAGAGAATACAAGCACCACCTGGCCTCTGCATGGTTAGGATGCACATAGTCAACAACAATGTGCACACACATAACACACAAAGAAAGAAAAAAGCGACCTCTGAAAGTCTCGTCGAAGCGATCTCAAGCATGCAACAAAAACCATCAACATCAACCACCACCGATGACATCACTTCGTCTATGGGGAAGTGCTTCAATAACAATGTCTCCAAGAAGTGAACGAAGCGCAAACGCCTCTATCACCATCCACCTGCTGGCTAGAGCTTGGGTTTTCACCATGAAGAATAAGTCCAAGCAAACTCCATAAAATGCCTCCAACAAGGGTATGAGGTGGAACACCACCATTGCGAGGTGAAAAGAATGCTGATCAGATCTAGTGTTTTCACTCCGGAGCTCGAGATCTTGTGCTCAAAAGCACCACCAAACTTAAGTCACCATGAATTGTCGCCCTACTTCTAGTGAAGAAGTCCTCGCTGCAAGCCAGATTGTCACGATCCAATAGTGGTACACGGTCATGTTCCTGAGGTGGACATCACCACACAGTCGAACCTACCACGCATATGACGAGTAGACTTGGGCAATGCCCGCCAGCATCAACAAGGTCACCGACATCACCGAGAGCCCATAGAAGGGGCCACCCGACAGCCCCAATTGTTTGACAATGATCGGAGACAGACCATGGACAAACACTATTGGTACCGCCAAGAGCCCCATGAGGTCATTTAGCAGCCCCGATCGTCTTCACTAGTCATCTGATAGTGGTTCAAAACAAGACACTGAGCATGCGTGTAGGCAAAATTGGCAGGGCTCGATCCCCTGCCATCCCCGCCATGTGAGATGCTCACGTCATCCAACCGTTGCATTATACCTTGTGTTCGCCGCCATCATGCATGTAGACGAGCAACCAGGTGACACACCCGCACCGATCCACCACTACTGCACACCATGTGTCCGCCACGGTGGGCCCACCGCCACCGCCACAGACTAGGGACACAGCCGTCGCCACTGCAAGCCAGACCAGACTGGAGTCTCTACCGTCGTCGACCAACCGCCGCTGCCACCCACCTCAATGCCACCAACAACACCCCACAACTTCAACCCAAGGGAGACAACCGCAAGCTGCCGAATTTGAGGGAGACGAGCTGCAAAAAGTCTTTTGCAGCCTTTTCTTTACTAAGGGACCCTGCAACAACACGATATCAAGAGCTAGTCGAGACAATGAGGTTGCAGACAACCAAATTAGTACATATATGAGAAAAGGAGAAGAAAACATGACCCAAAGAGGTCAAGGAGAGGTGAACGACCCGCTGCAACATATCACCACCGTTGGTAGCACCAGACATCATTTATTTATTTATTTTTCGATCAAAGGGGAGCCCTAGGGCTCCATTTCCATATAGTAAATGGAACCATACAACCACTCCTCGCCTGATTCAAAATCAAGTTCGAACGTCTCCAACAGAAAAAAAAATCAAAAGAACACCAGACAGATATCAATTATCACCACCAGTGCTATGTACGACAGTTCAGATCAAGGCATTCGCCTTGACTATTTGCTTGCAAGCAATTTTATCAAACCAGTGGACAAATCATTAAGTGATATTAGGGAAGTAATATTAACCACGGCTTGGTATATTTGGTGGATTGGAAGACAAAAGGTGCATGATGAAAAGGTGCAGGACGTATCTCATGCAACAATGTCTATCCAAGTTTTAGTGGCAAATTTTACAAGGGCGACATCAAAGGCTGCTAAGGGGAGAATGAGTAAATGGTGCAAAGCTCCTGAGGGATATGTGACTATCAATGTAGATGTTGAGTTTGATATAAACCTGGGAACTGGGTCAGTAGGAGCTATTATTCGAGATGACAATGACCAATTTGTAGCTGCTAGTAATCAAAAACGAACTACAGTACTTGATGCAGCGACTGCGGAAGCTACTGCTGTCCTTCATGGCCTTTATCTGGCTAATCAAGTTGGGGTGCACAAGTTGGTGATCCAGTTGGATAATATTGAAGTCATAAATACGTTGATCAACAAAGAATTTTCTGGAACGCAGCTGCTCCCATTTACGAAGATATCCTTGTTGAGTCAATTTCTTTTACTAAAGTTAGCTTTGTTCACTGTCCGAGGGAGGCCAATTTAGTCGCTCATTCTCTAGCTAAAAACTGTGGTGATCAACCAAATGTGTGGGTTGAGGAACCTCCTAGCTTTATTTTGTCTTTGTTAATTAACGATGTATCTGTGATTTGAGCAATAAAGTGAGCCATGAAGGCATTCCCTAAAAAAAAACCACAGATAGCCATTGGATTAGGGATCGTACCAAAATCGTATGCCAAGTGCCATATGTACAGTAGTTTCGTGTAGGTTGCCTCCTGATTTGCTCTCACATGATCCCCAAGGCCTCTAACTGATGCCGACGAGTATTTGACAAAAAACTACCACATTAGGGGTATCCGTCCCACAGAACTACCACTTTCAAAAAAGTGACTAATAACTACCGAAAATTTCTAATTTTGTGACAAAAAACTACCAAGTCGTGTTGATCGTCCATTTAGCCGTTTTAACCGCTTAACTGACGTGGATGGCCCACATGGCAGGCCGACGACAGCCCTAACTGCTAACGGACGCCCGCTCGCGGCCGCTAGTGGCCCGGCTCGGTCGGAACCAGCCAGGGGCTAGGTCAAAACGACCGACCAGCCGGCCGACTCTCACTCACTCTCACTCACTCACTCCTCTCCCGAGCTCTGTTCTTCCTCTGTTTCCTCCGACGACTGCGACGCGGCGGCGCGAGGATGCCTTCCTGGCCCAACAGCAACGAGACATCCGACGCCGACGATGACGAGTACATGGATGAGTACAGCAGCATGCAAATGGAGTATTTTGTAAGTGAGCTCACTCTGTTCTCTCCTATGCTAGGGTTAGGGTTAGGGTTTGAGCTCACTCTGCTCTTCCATGTAGTTCTTATGTGTGAGGTGTTGTGGCTGATATATATGGGGTTGGTACTGCAGCAAACTCCTGACACGGTGATAGATCCAAGTTTCAGTGGGCTTGTGGTTGAATCTGACCGTAAGTGCATCCTGCACAGGCAGAGACCAGGCAGGTTTGTGGCATTTGAAGGGACTGACACTGGAAGGAGATTCATTGGATGTGCTACTACGGTAAGAGCAACTATTGTTAGTGGTTTTCATGTGTAGATTTATTTGGTGGTACATAGTGCAAACAACATTGATATTCTTGTTGTTTCAGTATCTGTTTACTGAAAACTGAAGTACAAAGCTAGTGTGGTGTTCATGTGTTAGCTAAATCTCTAATAGGAACTGAATCTAGGCAGCATCTAAAATTGGTCTAACTGAATTTCTTTGTTACTGCATTCAGACAAACATTGATATGTATGTATGAATTCTGTAACTGAATTTTACTGGATTTAGTTATCATTAATATTTCACTGCATTTTCAGGATGGTGTGAACTGTGGTGTTCTGGAGTGGGTAGATGCCCCTTGGCCAGTAATTCTGTAGAGGTGTTTAACCAAGCTGTGGGATATGTATCATGAGGAGAACCTTGGTAGAGTCCAAGACAAAGAAGCTCATGAGATAGAGGTTGAGAAACTGAATAAGGAGCTGGATTCTCTTGCCAATCAGTTCAGTCAGCTTGTGGATGATGTATCCAAGCTGTTTGATTACCAGGATGGGCAAAAATCCCATGACATGGATTACACAAGCCAGGCAATCAATGAACTTAAGGAGCAGAAGCATCAGCTTGAGGAGCAGGCAAAGATTGAGGTTCAAATGGAGAAGCTTAAGCTGAAGAAAGAACAGAGGTGCATCCTACAGAGTCAAGCTGATATCATTCAAAACACCAGGAAGGCCATGAAGGAGATACAAGTGGAGAGAGACCTCCTTAAAGAAGAGAAGAAGAAGTTGGAGCTTGTCATTTCTGAGCTACTGAAGGCTGGTCATGGGTGCAAGGAAAAGCTGGACAAGATCAAAGAAGTTGTCATGGAGGAGTGATTTTTTAGGCATGGTTGGTAAGTAAATATGAGGCCTCTATATATAACTGGCCTAGCAATGAAGGAGTCTGATGGAAATATGCATCTCATCTGATGCAAATATGCATCTCAGTACTAATATTAGCTAATGAACTGCCTAAGCCTAAGAACTGCCTATGGTTTCAGATCATTTTGGTTGTGGTGTGGGGTGCTGTTATGGCCCTGATCTGTAATGCTCTAAGATGATGTTATCTTTAATGCCCTGATGCTAAGTTAAGAACCTTATTATCTAAGCCTGTTGCAGTTTCTATCTGTCTTTTTTATCCTACCTGCAATATGGTCCTGAGAAGTTTGTTGTAACATTTCACAGATTGCACAAACTTGGTAACACTGAACAAAGGTAGGTAGTTCACATAGGAGGCACCATAGGTAGCATTACATAGATAGCACAATACTTGCTAAAACTGAAGATTACTGACACTGACGAAACTGACATAGGTAGTTCAATTGACGAAACTGACATAGGTAGTTCAATTGACGAAACTGACATAGGTAGTTCAACTACTGACGAAACTGAATCTAAAACTTATAGTTTCAGATTCACTTAGTTGTTTGTCCTGCTAAGCGTCCGGATCGTCGTACCTCTTGCTTCATCTGGGTGGGATTTGGCTGCACCTCCACCTCCTCTTCCTCTTCGTCTTCATCGATGATGATGATGGGAGGAGGACGGTGGCGAGCCTGCACAGCTGGTTGTGCGACAATCTGTAGGTCGTCGTCGTCTTCGTGCACCTCTGCTGCATTTGCATTTGATGTAGCTTGTGCTGGAGCGACATAGCGGTGGTCTGCCCACCTCTGCCTCTGCCCAGCATCACCGGAGTCGGCCTCCTTCATTGCCCATAGGAGAATGTCGATGGGCATGACCACCTTACCTAGGTTTCCATAGCGCTGCTCCATGCGCTGCTTCTCCTCGCTAGTCGCCTTCTTCCTCACTTCCTCTGCTGCATCTACCAGCCCAATAGCACTGGTGTACCTCATGGCGTCCTTCATGTAGTCGAGGAAGAGTTCTTGGTCGCCGCGTGCTGAACCAAGAAGCATGGCAACCCATCCCTTGCCAGTTGGGAATGGGTTTAGACATGGGTCTGGGGAAGGGGAAGAGGAAGAACCAGCCATGGTTGGAGCTAGGGAGAGGAGGAGTAGTTGTGGGTCCGGCAGAAGTGAGGTGGATAGGTGTTGGAGTAGTAGTTATGTGGAGGAGTTAAGTGGGGGGAGGTGTTGTGTGGCAGTGGAATAGTAATAGTGAGGAGATTTTACTAGTCTGTACAGGTGGTAGATATGCTGTATTTAATGTTCACAGTTTCAGTGTGTTGAAACTTGTGATAATTTGCTGCCATTTCTCATCGGGAAAGTGAAAGTTAGGTTGGAATGTAACCAAAGGCAAAAAAGATTTCTCAAGTATTTACAGACATTCATGAACGTAAACCTGATTCATAAACTTAAACCAAATTTAAAAACATTCAGCAATGCTTAGATAGCATGATCCTTAACCAGATTCAGACATAGACAGAGACGAAACATTCAGTACCACGCATTAAAACGCATAAAACATAGATAGTTCGAGCTGATTGAAGCAAACATAGTACTAATACAGACGACGAAGATGACGATAATTTGCTGCTGCATCTCCATTGTTGCATGCTCTCTCACTCTGCAGACGACGAAGATGACGCCGCTCTGAACATTCAGAAGTAACAACAATAAGTGCAGGCAAATGCAGTATAAAGGAAGAAATAAGTTCAGAGACATACATAAACAGAAAACATAGAGCATGTACATGATCAAACTTAAATAATTCCAATAGGTACTAAAACCACATTGATCAAACATATTTGTGCATAAGACACTAACCTTTTGCCTGTCAGATATGATGGTGTATGTTCCAAACTTGTTGCCACTATCAATGCAACATCTCAACTGAGTTAAAAACCAAGTCCAACTCTCTTCATCTTCCTTGTCAACCACACCAAAAGCTATGGGGTAGATGTTGTTGTTGCCATCCCTTCCTGTGGCTGCAAGTATTTGTTGTCCAGTGGTTAACTTGATGAAGCATCCATCAAAACCTGGATTAAGTGACAAATTAGCTACATCATAGAACTACTAGGAAACCACTAATTAATAACAGTTAAATCTTAAAAAATTACCTATAAATGGTCTGCAACCATTAAGGAAACCTTCCTTTGAAGCTGCTAAACAGTAGAAAAGATACTTGAATCTAGGAGTAGGTGCTGGGTTTTCTGGATCTTCAAATGTTGTCACTATACACCTGCTCCCAGGGTTTGTATCAAGAACAGCTTGAAGATAATCTCTTAACCTCAAATACTGCTGCTTGTGATCACCTTGCACCACATCAACAGCCTTCCTCCTTACCCTATATGCCACACTCCTTGACACATCCACTGAAAACTTGGTTTGTCTTTTTAATTAATGCATCCACAGGAGATCTAATGTCTTCTCTCAATGCTTTCTGTACTGATCTGGACAACCACTTTGTAGTAACCTTTGTGGACTCTGCACATGCTCCACAAGTGTGCACAATATCACACTTCTTGATGCAGAAAGTTTTCTCATGAGCTATTTTAGAGGCAGTGATATAAAATTCACATCCTTGTGCTCTCTCTGAGCACCAAACAATAATCCTATCTGGGGCATTTCTATGGTATTGAAAGTTCCTCAATGTCCTAATGTGAAAATCCCTAAGTGCATCTCTGTACTCATAAACACTGGTGAAGCACAATCCCTTACAAAACTGTTCTTCTGGGTTTGGTAGTTTGGGATTGAACCATACCCTTTCCTTCAACTTCATATTCCTTCTCTTCCTACCACTTGGTAGTTTATAGGATCCTTCAGGCTCATCTTCTTCATTACTAATGCCATAATCACCAGGAAAACATTTTTCATCAGCTTCAGGCAACCAATCTGGTTTTTCCATTTTTTTCAGCCTCATTGTGTGATCTAATTGTTGGACCAGGATTTCTCACTGGCTTTAGTTTCTGTGCCATTGGTCTATCTTCATCATCAGATGAAGAAACTGCTTGCAGTTCCACACTGTTGCCATCTGAATCAGACAGAAATTCTGATACATCAGTGTCACCTTCAAAATGATTGAGGTCAGCTTCTCTCTGAAGAATACTTTTCTTAAGCTCTTCCTTTCTGTCCATGCTTGTATCCACCAACTTAGTACAACTTTGTTGGGTGTTAATGCAACGATCAACAAAATAATAATCTCTGTTTTCATCTGCATTACACAGCTCATTTGCTCTCACAACTCTTATGTTCACACTCTTTTCATTTAGAGAGTGGAGCAACATCTGCTGCACATCATCTTCAAAAGATATTTTCTCTAAGCCTTCTATCCCTTTATGAGCATCACTAACATAGTACATATAATCATTAGAGCAGCAACCCTCAGTCCTAATAAGAGATATCAGAGTCCCAAATGATATGTCTGACTGGTACATGTTTCTAACAACAGAATCTCTGCCTTCTAATGGAACCAAATTCCCCATTTTGGGTCATCAATACTGGACAAAAATGGAATGAATTATTATAAAGAATGCACACTGCTAAAGTTTCTAACAATTTGCAATTACTCTATTATCATACATTAGGGGAAATTGACCTAAAATACATCCTGTCAATAAAACTGAAAAAGAAGAAGATATGTTGTACCTGCCGCCTCCCGCACGAGGAAGCTTGCGCCGACCACGAGGTGCACTTCTTGTCGTCGTCGGTGGTGGAGCCACCGCCAACTCCTGGGATGGCTCGTCGGTGGTCGAGCCGCCGCCGCCGCCAACTCCAGATTCAGGCTGTTGCGCCGCAAAGCTAGAGCTGCCTAGCCACGTATCGACCTCCGAAAGGTCGACGCGGCCCCCAACTACGTCAGGAGGTTGGCCGCCGAACAAATCGCCGTCGGGGTTTGGATCCACCGCCGCCATTACCACCGCCGCCTAGGGATACAGAGGAGAGAGCTCGGGGAGAGAGATGTGGTTCGGTCGGTCGGCTGGCCGGTCGGTTGTTTTGACCTGGCCCCTGGCTGGTTCCGACCGAGCCGGGCCACTAACGGCCGCCAGTGGGGCGCCGTTAGCCGTTAGGGCCGCCGTCGGCCTGCCATGTGGGCCATCCCTGTCAGTTGAGCGGTTAAAACGGCTAAATGGACGATCAACACGATTTGGTAGTTTTTTGCCACAAAATTTTAAATTTTGGGTATTAGTCACTTTTTTGAAAATGGTATTTCTGTGGGACGGATACCCCTAATGTGGTAGTTTTTTGTCAAATAGTCGATACCGACAGAACCCTCTTTGGCCTTCCTTATTGTATCCTCGCTCCTGCAGGAGGAACACACTCGATCGGACGGCGAGGAGCATTACCAGAGGTGACGGCTGATCCTCGGGGTAGGTGTTAGGTGTCCTTCGAGCTTATGTGCAGCAACGTGTTACGCGTTCTTCGACAAGTTACAGTATAGAGAAACGCAAACACTCACGGACTTGGGGCATCTCCAGCGTTGGCCCTCGTTCAGATGGTGTGGTTCGGATGTGTTGTGTCATTTAATACGGGTTTGTATCAGTCTGCTGGACATTCCAAATGCATTTTTTACTTCTGCAAATCGAAGATAAAGTGGGGAGGCTTTGCGGGCGTCCAGATCGCATCACGCCCGCGTCTGACAGCTCTGGCCCACAAAAAACAAAGAAACCCGCACCCAAACGGGTTCCAGCCTGGCGCTAACTGCCCGCATTGGCGCTGGTGCAAAACGGATGCAACCTCTCATTGCTGGCATTGAAGCGACGCGTCGGCCGAGAGAGCGCCGCCCGCCTCACGCCCGGCTGAACATGTCTCCTTGCCGCATTCAGACGGCCACGAACTGTCCGCCTTCCTCCATTAAACCCGCGTGTGTGACAAGAAACCTACTCTGACCACATGTCCGTTCGCGAGCCACCCGTCATTAAACACAATGCCGGTTGGCTCCGGCCGTCCGCCCGCTATTTAAACTGTGCCAGATGCGGGGGGAAATTGCACCACACTCGGCTCCCATATCCTCCTTGCGGCATTTTCTCCACAATCTCCATGGCATCCGACGAGCATGAAGAGGAGTTCTCCGGCATAAATGCCGGCTCGGTGACCTGTCGAGCCCGCCGGATACGAGCCGGTCAACTCTCTGCTCCACCAGCCTCCACGCTCCAGGCCGCTGCAGGCCAGCTCGTGGAGGCAGAAGCTACAAGCCGGCGTGTCGTTCAGCAACTCGCCGCTCCAAGTCAGCTCACCGAGGTGTGGCGAGTTGCTCCAGGCCGGCACGGGCATCGTGGATGCCGTGAACGACGCCATGTCATACCGCTCCTCCCATGCCTGTGACCGCGCTATCCGCCGTCAAAGTTCGCGTAACCGCACCCTCTGGCGGAGAAAGAAGTCGGCTTCATGGAGATCGACGAAACGGTGGCTAGCACATCCAGGCCCATCGCTATCATCGAGGAGAAGTAGAATATGGGAGGCCGTTGTCGCTTTGGCCCCATGAAGGCCACCACCTAGGCGAGGCCGGCATGCACAACCGGTGTCTTGCCCGGTTGCAGGCCACCGTCATCCCCTTCCTCTGAAGCACATCCCGGCGGTTCCATTCTGATGAGCGGTGCTGCCGAACATTGAGAAGCGATCCGCCCTTTGTGCTGAAACATATACCTGCGGGGCTCACGGCAGTCCGATAAGCAGGTTGCTGGACATGGGGAAGATAATGGAGATCTATCACGGCCGGCCGTAGACTAGTCAAGGGTATCCATGTCGTGGGAATGGATATCCGCCGGCCGTAGACTAGTACCTTAGTCTGATATAGTTTTTAGTTAAAAATTGTCCAGAATGTAATGAATTTCGTCCGATTTTAATGAAATCCACCGTGTTTGCATGAATTTCGTCCGTGTAGTTCAAACATTGGTTGAAATGTATGCAGGCAGTGTTGGATGCCGGGCTCCCGCATCCGTATCCGCAGACTGCTTCCCTTGTCCGCGGACGGATGCCAGGGCAGCTCTTCCATTGCCAATGCATACAATCAATTGATCCGAGCAATCCTGAAAACCCACTGGCCTCTCCAATAGCCAACAACTTTTGTGTCGTTCACATTAGGTTCTCTCAGATACTCTGCTCCAAACACCTGCAGCACGATGCGAGCAAACTTGACAGTAGTCTTCAAGCACGTGCCCTCCTCCATTCAGACCATCTAACTAGTGGTATTTGCGGTAGTACCAAGTATAAGCATCCTCAGAGCGGCCGTGCATTTCTGCTTAGCAGCGAAAGAAAGTTGGCCGCATCAATCCCTTGTGAGCTTGAAGTAGTCATCATGTGCCTCCCCTCCCTTCACAATGCGTCAAAACAATGGTTTCCGCAACGGTGACAAAACTATGGATCATTCAGAAAGTTGGGCCCGAGCAGAGTAGTCCTTGTGCAGTAGCAGTGCTCCGAAGACCCTATCCCGATTGATCACTCTTCTTACTTTGATTGAGCCCTTGAAGTTGACAGTGTGCTCCACCCGTCAGTGCATTTCCTTTTGCATGCTCATGAGCATAATGATGTCCACTTTTCGTCCAAATTCGACGAATCGAAGCACTCATCTTGAATAATTTTATCAAGCTCCGTCGGTCCATACTCCTTGTCCGACGAAGCATCGGAATTCATCGTTTTCCCTACAAATAAATCACAGAAAACGGATCGTACAATGTGTTGAACACATAGAGCAGAAGGTGCATCCTGAGAGTTGCCGGACATACCGCGGTGGCTTCCAGGCCGGCGACGATTTCCACGGCGGCGGTCAAGGGAGAGAGAATTGTTGTGTCGATCCTGACGGTGTTGATGCTCGGAATGACTGTGGAGCAAGGATGGCGGCGAAGTTGCGAGACGTCCGACATGAAGAAGAAGAGAGGAGAGAGCAAATGCATCCAGTAGGTCGAGGTGGTGGATTTGATGCAATTTGTGATGGGGTAAGCCTATCGGGTCCGACGTGGTGGACGAGCCCGAGTGCGCTCAGGCATCCTCACATCCTTCCTATATTTGGGCTGGATATGAGAGATGCCGGTCAGTCCGGGTGTTTGAGGCCCGTTTGAGACTGGATAGAATGGGTTTTTGAGCCGGATTTGGAATGCCTGACTCTAGATGCTCTTAGCACATTTGTGATCAAGCTTTCTTGCCTGTTGCTTCGGTATGCTAGACATCACCTCTCACGCACGAACCGCCAGGTGCCGCTGAAGCTAACACACTGAATAATCTTTTTTTCTTGAATACGCATGAGTGTGCGTACTATTTTATAAAGAAAGGAGTAAGATAAAGAGCCCCTCTATGTTAGTGTTTACAATTTACATGTGCATGACAACACTTCTACTTCGACCTCACGTAGGACCTAACTTGTTGTTCTCGCCCACATTACTGCCGCGCTAAAGAATGCGTCTGTGTCTCCTTTTAGCAGTCCCACTTGTTTCCATGCTCGTCCTTCCTTGCCCATCCGCAGTATGACGTAGTTCTTGGACGGCGATGCTCCGTCGAAGACTATGACGTTGCGATGCTTCCATAGCTCCCACATGACAAGAATGAAAATTGCCGCGAGGGTCCTGCTTTGTTGCGTTGTACCTCCCTTGTCTGTGCACCAATCCGTGAGGCTTTGTCCGGCCATTGGAATCCATTCCGGCTTGCCCAGTGAGTGCAGTTTCGCCATCCACACTTCTCTCGCAAACACACAATGCAACATAATATGGTCCATGGTCTCCTCCTCTTGATCACACAAAGGACACCTATCTTGATGGTCCAGTCCGCGTCTTGCTAGCCGGTCGAACGTCCAGCACCTGTTGCGGGTGGCGAGCCATATAAAAAGAAGCGACATTGCATTGGTCCCTTGGACCTCCAGGTGAACTCCGCCGTCGGCACAACCTCACGTCCCCAGTAGCTGGCATCATAAGCTGACTTTGTCGAGAACTCGCCATTTCTTTCCCAGGACCAGCTAACCGTGTCCTGCTCATCCTGTACAAGCTCCACTCCCGTAATCCTCATCCATAGCTGTAGATACTTATTTAGCACGCCTGCTGTTACCTCCGGTCCAACATCTCTGGCCCACATATGTTCGTGTATGGCCTGTGCTACTGTGCGGCCCGATCGAATCCGGTTTTCACCCGGGCATATATATGTGGGGCAATGTCCTGAATCCTCTCCCCATCTAGCCATTTATCCTCCCAAAATAGTGTGTATTTGTCGTTACCTATCTTCGAACGAATAGCCGCGCGACAGATCTGTGATGTAGCTTCCGGGACTCTGATCTGGAATTCAGCCCAAGGCCTGGAGCCATCCGACTTCTGCAGCCAGGTCCAGCAAGCCTGCATTGCGATGTTCATCCACTTTAGGTTTGGTATCCCCAGCCCAACAGCCCACATAGGTGTGCAGACTTGTTCCCACGCCACGGCACAATGGCCTCCATTAGCTTGTGCCTCAGTGCACCGCAAGAATCCTCGACATATTTTGTTCATTGCCGTGATGGTCTTCTATGGCAAGTCGATTGCAAACATTGCATGCAGCGGAATCGCACACAGTAGTGACTTAATCAATAGCAACCTTCTACTCCTCGGCATCTTTGATGTCTTCCACCTGGGGAGTGCCCCAGCAAGTTGATCTATCAGTCCGGATAGCTGGGCCACTGACTGCTTGCGTATGGTGAGCGGCAGCCCCAAATATTTGCATGGGAATGTGCCGGTATTGCATCCGGTTATCCATGATTTCTGTCGTGCAATGGATCGGGAAGGTTGCACTTCGGTTCAGGTTTACGTGCATACCGGATGCCTCTCCAAATAGTTGGAGAAGAGAGACACACGCTTGAAGGTCCCTTTCGTTTGGCTTCACAAAGACCATGACATCGTCAGCATACATAGACAGTCAGTGCTTTAGTCCCGTGCTCGTGAGCGGTGCCAACAGACCCCTCGTCATCGCCATCTCGAACATGCGTTGAAGTGGCTCCATGACCATGATAAAAAGCATGGGGGAGAGTGGATCCCCTTGCCTCCACACTGAATAATCTTAGACGAAACATGTGTGATTTTTTTCTACACGAACGTGTGTGATTTCCAGATGTGAACCAAATGTGGAACGTGGGTGCAACGAGACTGAGGGATCGAAGCAATACTGATTAATCGTGGATCCTGTGAAGGTACCTAATTTTTGGTTGCCTAAGTTGGGGAGTAGAAAAACTTGAATTATCATATACTCCCTTCGTCCCATAATGTAGGGTGTTTTTTGACACTACATTAGTGCCAAAAAGCGTCTTACATTATGGGACGGAGGGAGTAGATTCCAGAAAAATACACTTTGGTTTCTGGTTGTAGATACACCCTATATGGGGATTTTTTTATAATTTAACAAAAAGTCAAAATAGATAAAAACTATTTTTTGAATAAACTTGACTTATTTTTGCACTAGTATATAAATTTCACGGAAAAAAACCAACATTGACTTCGCAGCGAAAAAGACAAAAAAATATTTGTTATTGTAGGTCACCATTCACACTATTTTGGCCAAAATTTGTCTTTTTTGAAAAGAAGTCAAAGGTGGATTTTCTTTTTGTGAAATTTTCTCACGAGTACAATGGAAGGTCAAATTTATTTCAAAAATATTTTCAGATTTTTTTGAATTACTATTTTTTTCTATATAAGGTGTATATGTCCCCATAGACCAAACGTTCGCCTCCATAGATTCCACTGGATTTTGCAGGGACAACTAATCTTTATTTCATATTACACTAGTAGAAAACGGAGTTTTATTACCGGTTCGTAAGCGCCTTTAGTGCCGGTTCTGTAACCGGCACTAATGGAGACTAAAGGGCCCCCCTTTTAGTACCGGTTCGGCACGAACCGCCACTAAAGGCGGGTTTTTTATCGAATTTTTTGGAATTTTTTTTTGATTTTTTTCAATTTTCTGAATTATTTGATGATTTAGTCTCTAATCACCCCTCTTAACTGCTCAAGTGTGGATCACTCATTCCAAATCGTCTAACTTCCCGGCCGGTCACCCATCCTCTCACTACCCCAGCCTGAGCACGCTTAACTTTAGAGTTCTATTCCCCCTACTTTCCAAATCTGCACTTGTTGTTTTCCTGACAAATGTAAGCTGTCAATCCTATTAACTCTCAGGAGTTTAGCTTGAGCATTAGGTCACACGTTTCACCATTTGAGTTTGAAACTATTATTCTAAAAAACAGTAATTATTTACTAACACTAATATTTCTTGAATAAGTAGTTTGACCACAATTTGACCATAGTTGACCATAGTTTGACCAGATTTGATCAAAATTCAAAAAACTGAAATAATTATTTAGTAACACTAATATTCTTGAATAATTATTTAGTAACACTAATATTTCTTGCATAAGTAATTTGACCATAGTTTGACCAAAATTCAAAAAAACTGAAATTTGAGCATATCTTTTTTTCCTTTTAGAATTTGAGCATTCTAAAAATTTGCAAACAGGCGTAGAACATTTTTGTGCTGAACATATTGATATATTATACGTTTTTCTCCGACATCGTATGCAAAAGTTATAGCCGTTTTACATTTTCCCTACACTTTTTGCAAAACATGTCCAAATTTAAGTTTTTTAATTTTCCTAACTAGTAGATGTAGTAATATAACTACATCACGAAGAATTTTATTTTTTGAATTTTTTATCATCTTCTTTTGTATTTTTCAAAACTGAAATGGCGATACACCGGGGGGGGGGGGGGGGGGGGGGGTAGAGTTTGAAAATTGTCCTATAGTCCCGGTTTGTGTCTTCAACCGGAACTATAGGTCAGACCCCTTTAGTCGGGGTTCGTGCCACGAACCGGTACTAAAGGTTTGCCCTTTAGTACCGGTTTGTGCCACGAACCGGGACTAAAGGGGCTCGTGCGGCCCCGGCCTGACGCCAGCCTGCCGTCACCCCTTTAATACCGGTTCGTGGCACGAACCGGTACTAAAGGTTTAACACGAACCGGCATTAATGCATAGCCGTTCGAACCGGGACTAATGGTACCATTAGTACCAGGCCAAAATCGAACCGGGACTAATGTGTCTTACATTACGTCCTTTTTCTACTAGTGTTATCAGCTAAACAATTATCATAAGGATGCAGAGAGTTGCGAAGCTCCTTGCTGCCTAGATGAAAAAGAAGGAGCTGATCTGGAGCCTAAAACTGTAGAAGAAAATCTGCTTAGATACAGCGATCTGTTTCCAGATGGAACACAAACCTGACAGAAATCCATGATAATTTTGGCAGATAGCTGCTTCATGTCTTCCAGCATCACATCCTGCGTTAGTACGTTTGTTAGTACAAATGTCAGCCGTATCCGTATGGTGTTAGGGATATGCTAAAAAACATAGGCTTAATAGTAATAATATTCATACATGTTACTGTGCTAGTACTCCGTAGAAAACAATGAAGAGCAGAGTGTATGCGAGTCAGTCCTCCCGGCATACCCCAAATCCATACGCACGCGTAAGCAAAGATAGAAATGGGGGACAGACCAAATATAAGGCTCTCCTAGTGGCTCTGAAATCAAATCTAGTTACTTGCTGGTGTGTAAGAATTTTTTTTTTTTTTTTTTTTTTTGAGAATGGTGTGTAAGAAATTTGTACCGCATACAAATCGAATAATGAAGGGGGGGATTAATTAGAAGACAAATCGGTCGTAAGTGACCGAGAGATCAGCGCTGGGATACTCGGTGGTCACGCACCTATCCAGATCAGCTGCTGCAGAGCCGCCGGCCGAGGGAGAGATGATACCCGGATATGGATGGATCTGATGATGTTCGACCTGATGGCAGTGCGAGTGAGACACGACGGGCAGCGGTGCAGCTAGCTAGCGCGCGTCAGACTCTGCCCTCCGCGGTGGCCGGGGACGCCTTCACGGCGCGCTCTACGACGCCGGCCGGCCTCCGCCGCACCGCAGATTAACCGGTCTCCTCGATCTGCGGCTTCCGTGTCCATATCCCTCGGGCGCGACCGCGCCACCAACCGAGCTTCTCGAACGCGCGCACACCAGGTGAGATAGGTGTAGACCAAGCTCTGCCGTTCCTTTTTTTACGTTGCTCCTGCTCGAAACTGGGCGATCGATCCAAGTCGTACGGTACGGCCGGCGGCGTAGGAGCCTTGTCGCGCGCGCGTACGTAACTTCAAACGTGTCTGCGCTGCAGCTCTCCACAGGCCTCTCTCTGGGCAACAGCTCCTCTGCGACACATTTCAAGTGAATTGAAAGGAGTGCGACGTGGTTGACGAAAATAGCTGTAGTACAACGCTTCAGAAGCCCAAATAGCCAAGGCCCACTCGGGCGATTAAAATGGTCGTCAACCGGAGTGAGATTATGTTTAAGACATGTGGGTCCCACTTGACAGAGCATCTAGTTACGGCCCCACTTGGCAGTGCATCAGGTGAGATGTGGCTCCATGCCTGTCTGAATCAGGTGAGCAGTGACCCCCGTTGCCCCCTCCTGTTCGTTCTCGGCGGTGAGCCGGCGACGGCGCCGGAGCTTTTTTTCTTGGTGACAGCAGCGGCGGAGCTGTCGTTCTCCGCGACGGCGGCGGCTATGGTGAGTAAATACTGAACCCATGTCCTGTTCCCCTCCTTGTCGAGTTAGATCTCACCGCATCGCCTCTGTTTCCTCTGTTTTTGGTCGATTTGATCCAGATTTGGGTGCGGGGGAGGGGGGCTGACCGCGATGGAGCCGCCAGAGACAACAACGTCAACTAGGTATGTGCATCCTTTCCAACCTATGCGATTTGTGCGTCGTCTGCTTCCGCTAGCTCACACTGCCCGCCATTGACAAACAAGGGTAGGACATTCGAATTCACTGTCGAATTCTTTCCTTCTAAGGCGAAGCTAGGTGATGGTAGCGTGCGAGACATAGAGAGAGATACAATTGTGAAATGGGAGGTTGAATGTGCAGAGATTGATCCTCGGGAAATACAGAGCATGAAAGAGAGGGCCGTGAGAAATATCGTGGAGAAAATTGGGGAGAGCATGTTTTGGGTCCAGAGCAGGAGGTAGCATTGTTACGGTTTGATAATTGGAAGGTGAGTATGTGAGAATTGAGAATGGTGTAGAGATGGTTGATGAAATCGATCGGCAAGACGGCTGGGCAAGCAAACAGACTACCTTTCATGCAGAGCTCGTTGATCTGAAATCAGATTCTAAGGTTGGATATGTGCCCTCAAAGTTGGCTTCACAGATGGTAGATGATGATTGGGCCTCACAGAGACAGATAACGCCCATGTTTACGGGTGAAGTGACAGTAATAGGGGGTGTTGATCAAGATGTAGAAGAGGGTTGTGATGGTGCTGCAAGGGTTGTTTGTGTTGATTGGAATTCAGTATAATTAGAAGACACTACTGATTTGGTCATTGCACCAATGGCTAACACTGAGATGGCCAAATTTTTTGGCATTCCAGTAGATCCAGTAGATGATCAAGATGAGGAAGAGAGGGGTGAATCTAGTTTGCCTAATGATGCTAATCGAGATGCTTGTGAAGATGTGGATGGACAGCTGATGAAAGATGATGCAGATGATGTAGATGATGCACATGAAGATGAGCTTGTAAGTGTGTATGACAAACAAGATCCTGTTATTGAAGTAGGCAAGTTGTTCCCAAGCATGAAGGAGTTAAGGATGTGTTTCAAGACTTATGCAGTCAAACATGAGTTTGATGCCAAGACTATGTGGACTGACAGAAAGAAATTGTATGCAAGGTGCAAAGGTTTCGATGGAAGCGTCAGGCCTTGCAAGTGGTACATATATGCTAGAATTCAACCTGATGGAAGTACCATTAGGGTTAATCAAATCCCAAATCCACATACTTGTATTACAAGTTCACAGAGAGTATCAACCATGACATCACAGCTTTGGATTGCAGAAAAGATCACTCCAATTTTAGCCAAGAAACCAAACACTACAGCAAAGAAACTTAAAGTGGACTTGGAAAAGCAGTACCCCATTAAGGTGAAGTATAACACAGTGTGGAAAGCAAAACAGAGGGCAATGAAAGAATTATATTGTGATTGGGCAAATACTTTTAGGATGCTTTATAACTTCAAAGCAGAGGTGGGAAAGAGGTCACCTGGCGGCGTTGTGGAGATAGATACTGAGGTAACAGAGGATGGTAGAGTTCTTTTCTCCAAGTTCTTTATGGCTTTAAAGCCTTGCATAGATGGCTTCAAAGCAGGGTGCCGTCCATATTTGAGCATAGACTCATCTTTTTTGATAGGCAAATGGAATGGTCAATTGGCAGCGTGCAATGCTTTAGATGGACACAACTGGATGTTCCCTGTTGCTATTGGTTTGTTTCAGTCAGAGACAAAGGTTTCATGGACATGGTTCATGATGCAGTTGAAAAGATGCATAGGGCCAGTGTCACCTTTTGCAGTACACACAGATGCATGTAAAGGGCTAGAAAATGTAGTGAAGAATGTTTTTCCTCATTGTGAGCAGAGGGAGTGCTTTGGCCATATGTGGATGAATTTGATCAAAAAATTTAGAGGGGAAGAATTTGGGAGAATGTGGCCAGCAGCAAGATCGTACACCAAACAAACACATTCATATCATCTTGATAAGATAAAAGCAGCATGCAGTGAGTTTGGTCCATGGTTGAACACCTATCATTCTCTATTGTGGTACATGTCAGGATTTAACAGTGCCATCAAGTGTGATCATATCAACAATAACTTGGCAGAAGGTTTTAACAACAAGATAAATCAGTTAAAGAACTTGCCTGTGCATGACATGGTTGACCAGATCAGGATCATGATCATGCGCATGTGGGAATTGAGAAGAAGCATTGGTGATTGTCTGCAAGGGGATAAGCTTCCTGCAGCGGTACAACAGGTGGTGAACAAGAGCAGGAATCTTACCCATTTGTCTATTGAAAAATCTTCATTGTGGGGCGCTAAAGTTATAGATACCAAGACTGGAAGGAGGCATGTTGTTAACACTGAGTTGCATGACTGCACTTGCCTCGAGTGGCAACACACCGGGAAACCTTGTGATCATGCCGTACTTTTCTTGGCCTCCCAACCCAAGATAAACATGCACCCATACTTGCATGAATACTACTCAGTGGCAAGATTCAAGGCTGCATATGCAACTCCAATTCCAGCACTTACAGATCAGTCTCAGTGGCCTGAAGTGGAAATTTAATTTTCCATGTGTCCTCCTCTAACAAAAAGAAAAGCTGGTAGGCCTAAAGAGAGTAGATTCAAGGCATGGTTTGAGAAAGGTGGGAGTAGTAAAAAGGGGATGGGGAAGAAGGATGCAAAGCCAAAAAGGTCCCAAAAAGGTAACAAAAATAGATGCAAGCTGTGCCAGGAACTTGGGCACCGAAAAGGATCTCCAAAATGTCGTTACACTCCTGAAAGGCCAAAGTATGTTTACGTTTGTGTTTTTTTTAATTTGGTTGTTGTATTTAATTACTAGCCAAATTACAAGCTTTGTTTTCCAGGAGGAAGCATGGAGGTCAACCCCTTGTTGTTGAAGATTGCTGGGCGATCAAAAAGGCAAGAATCAATGGCTGTAGAAAAAAGAGAAGTTATGGTGATGAACCAGAGTTGGATGATGCTGCGGTGAAAAATGAGCAATAGTTGGATGATGTTGTGATGCAAAATGAGGCAGTCTTTGATCTTGTGATGCATCATGACCAACATTTGGATGATGATGTGGTGCAGAATGTGGTGCAAACTGAAGCTGTTGTGGCAGATGTTCTGCAAACTGAAACTGAAACTTAAGATGTTCTGCAAACTGAAGTTGTTGCGGTAGATGTGATGCAAACTGAGCCTATATTGCAAGTTGTATTACCAATTGAAGCTACTGGAGTTGTTGTGCAAACCGAGCCTCATGTAGATGTTGTGGTGCCAACTCCATCTGTCCTAGCTAGTCCAGTTATGAAAATCAGGCTTTTGAGTGAACAATGTGTCGTACGATCAAAAAGTGGTAAGAAGAAGAAATCGAGTGCTAAGAAGAAGTGAAAACTTCATTTGTCAAACATGTGTAATGGTGATGTGTGTTGTAGAATAATAAACTTGCCTCAATTTATGTAAACTGGTATTTGTGTAATGCTATTTAAATTTGTTTAATATGTGGTGTTGATGGTACAATGCTTTAATATGTGGTATTGATGGTATAATGCTTTATAAATGGGCTAGAAATCAAAACGTGACATCTAGTGTGCAAATATAGGATCATTTGGATAAATTATGACAAGCTTAGCCCTAAACCCTAGCTTGAATCACATGCAACCTCGTTCATGATAGCTATGTTGTGTGAAGGGTTTTTCATGAAAATACCCATAGACCAAGTTTCTTATTTTTCCCAGCAACTCACTCACATAATATGATGATAGCTGAAAGTTTCATATTTTTTTGATTTTTTTTGAATTAGTTATGCTCAACCCTAGCTTGAATCCCATGCAGCCTCGTTCATGATAGCTATGTTTTGTGAAGGATTTTTCATGAAAATACCCATAGACCAAGTTTCTTATTTTTCCCAGCAACTCACTCACATAATATGATGATGGGTGAGAGTATCATATTTTTATGATTTTTATTGAATTAGTTATGCTCAACCCTAGCCCTCAAAGCCCTTTCAAAACCCCTCGTAACCCCATCTGAAACCCCGCATCCTTCCGAGCCGCTAGACCGTTGTTAGTGAATGGTCTGGATCAGGCGCTAGGGCCACGTCACTGATCCGTGTGATTGGCTCCATTCGACAACGCTAGATAACTCCCCCCCCTCTTCTCTGGATCGCTGGATCACTTCGCGTTCAACGGTGTGGATCAGCATGCGGTGCCATGTGAGCGATCCACGGGCTATGCTCTGATTTGCTGTAGTGGTTTTTAGAGGATGCAGTGCCATGCAGTAGCCGTTGCCCTTGTTTTTTGGGTTTGTTTTTTACGCTGCATGTGCTAGCCGTTGGGCTCTGGTAAAAGAAGCCCACCCATTAGACCTTTGGACCGAACGTTGCCCCCTCTAGCCAGGCCCTAGCCAGCAGGATACATTGCCATGCATGCATGGCGGCACACGCATAGAAATGGCGGCACACGCAGAGAAATGTCCCCTTGACCCACGACAGCACAGACGTGTGCGGGACGTCGCAGCATGGCAATTGATGCATGAGATAGAAGAACGGGCAGGCGTGACCCCTTGACCCGCGACCAATGGCACAAACGCGTCGCATCCTGGCTATTAATCCAGCGTTTGATGGCAGCCTTGGTTTCCCACGCTCGTGTACACACCTCGATGGGGCGCCACCAAACTCTGCCCGCTCATTAATTCCACCCAGTGAAAACCACGTCGCACTTGGGCTATTGAAGCCACACATATCGTCTTCCTCTCCCTCCTCATCCATACCCCATCCTCTGCCTCCTCTGCCCTCCTTCTTCCTTCTTCGGGCTTCTCCACCCAAGCGAGCCACCATGCAGTACAACGCCCCCACCTACCGCTTCCCCCCAACCGTGCCGGAAAGGCTCTACCCGGCCGGAGTCTACGTCGAGAGAACCCTTAGGGTGTGGGTGATCTCAAGGTGGAGGGGTGCAAGGAGTTCTTCCTTGCGCCTGGCTTCCGCCACCTCCCCCCAGCTCTCCAAGGATGTACCATGTTGAGGAGGTCAACCATAATGGCATTGTGGTTGGGCTCCTCGCTACGTTCACTAACCCCTTCGATGCTTTCCACCTCCTCAGGCGAGTGTATTGGGTTGGTTGTGAGTTCATAGCTTTCACCACCCATAACATCTTCACCGACTTCAACGGCATCTTCCCCAACAACGGCGTTATGCACATGCTCCCGTACCCCATCAACAACGGGGAGGAGTGAAGGGCGCCCGGAGGAGCGAGGTGGCGTTCACCCGGAGGAGGAGGAGAAGAAGAACCCAAAGAAGAACCCGCGTTTGGTGCCCCCCTCGATCTATCTAGCTTGCTATATATCTATCGTATTAGTATTTTAAGTTGTAATCGTTATGCTACTATTATTAAGTTGTATTAGTATTTTAAGTTGTAAGGCCATCGTGGAACTATGGGCTACAATCGTTATGCTTCTATATAATCGTTATGCTACTATATATATTGTGTGTTTCGTGTTATTATTTGTAGATTGCTATGGGTTGTTCTTGCTATTATTTTGTGTATTGCTATGGGTTGCTACGGGCCCGGGTTGCTACACCCCAATCACCACACACACCATCTTCAAAATATTGGCCAAATAATGGTTCATGACCCAAACCATGGACATGCAACTAGGAGCCCCATGCAAACCCACTATGGACATGCAACTAGGAAATGCAAACTAATTTACTTCATGCAAGCATGCAACTCATTTAGTTCATGGAACCGTAGACATGCATAAAAACAAGTAACATTTAGTTTTAGTGCATCAAAAAATGATCCATCACAAAATTTAGTGCAAGAAAAAGGCTAAAGTAAAAACAAGTAACATTTTATTTGCCAAAGTTAGAGGTGGGCTGGTGCCCCTACGTGGGTGGGCTGGTGCCCGTACGCGGGTGGGCTGGTCCCTATTTGGGCATGGTTATTTTCTCACGGCCCAACATATATTCGGCAGTCCAGTTTTGTTTTTTACTAGAAACTGAATTTGGGTGTGTACTCTGTTAACTGAAGAACAAAAATAGAGGAAACAGAGCATGAACACTGAATAATTTGTGTTCCAAATTGCTGCTTCAATTCAGATACATAACTTGGCATGGCGCACAGATCACATCCTCTACCCTGACAGGCCTAAATGCCCATTCTAATGACGGATGAACAACAAATAAAACAAAAACAGAGCAATGATACAACAATAGAACCCCCTGCCATGATATTTGCTTGCTTCTGCAAATCGATCATCTGCATTAGATATTTCTTGATCTTCTTCAGTTCCTCGGTCAGTTCAGACTCCGCATGCAGTTCATCATTGCGCGCATACATCGCCTTCGGCACGACTCTGCCCGCCCCTCCGCCCGAGCTCCCCATATTCTCCACAGCAATCAGCGGCACCCCGCCCAAATTGAGCTCCCAGGTTGCGGCCACGCTCTCAACGTAGCCCTCAAACTGAATCCTATCAACATATTCATCAATCCACTCGAAATGGTAACATTTCTTCAAGATCTGAAAACAACAACATGAACCCTAAATCCCAAATTCGAGGAGAAAAAACAAAATATGGAGAAATCAGAGCAAAAGACAGCGAAAGAACGGGCTTAGAACTGAGATCTAACCTTGCCATCCCTTCCTGCCATTGGTTTGCTCAAGCATTTCACAAATTCCCACCCAAGATTGCCATTGTCATCCCTCTTAGTGACCAACCATTTAAGAGGGTCTGGGTGTGGGCAGTTAGGGCACCTTTTGAGCAGCACTGTGATACGTCTTCAACGTATCTATAATTTTTTTATTGTTCCATGCTATATTATATTCTGTTTTGGATGTTTAATGGGCTTTATTATACACTATTATATTATTTTTGGGACTAACCTATTAACCGGAGGCCCAACCCAAATTGCTGCTTTTTGCCTATTTCAGTGTTTCGCAGAAAAAGAATATCAAACAGAGTCCAAACGGAATGAAACCTTCGGGAACGTGATTTTCGGAACAAACGTGATCCAGAGGACTTGGAGTCTACGTAAAGCAATCAACGTGGAGAGCACGAGGCAGGGGGCGCGCCTACCCCCCCCCCCCCCCCCAGGCGCGCCCTCCACCCTCGTGGGGCCCACGTTGCTCCACCGACGTACTTCTTCCTCCTATATATACCCATGTACCCTGGAAACATCCGAGACGGAGCCAAAACCCTATTTCCACCGCCGCAACCTTCTGTACCCGTGAGATCCCATCTTGGGGCCTTTTCCGGCGCTCCGCCGGAGGGGGCATTGATCACAGAGGGCTTCTACATCAACACCATAGCCTCTCCGATGATGTGTGAGTAGTTTACCTCAGACCTTCGGGTCCATAGTTATTAGCTAGATGGCTTCTTCTCTCTCTTTGGATCTCAATACAAAGTTCTCCTTGAGTTTCTTGGAGATCTATTCGATGTAATCTTCTTTTGTGGTGTGTTTGTCGAGACCGATGAATTGTGGGTTTATGATCAAGATTATCTATGAACAATATTTGAATCTCCTCTGAATTCTTTTATGCATGATTGGTTATCTTTGCAAGTCTCTTCGAATTATCAGTTTGGTTTGGCCTACTAGATTGATCTTTCTTGCAATGGGAGAAGTGCTTAGCTTTGGGTTCAATCTTGTGGTGTCCTTTCCCAGTGACAGCAGGGGCAGCAAGGCACGTATTGTATTGTTGCCATCGAGGATAACAAGATGGGGTTTATATCATATTGCATGAGTTTATCCCTCTACATCATGTCATCTTGCTTAAAACGTTACTCCGTTCTTATGAAATTAATACTCTAGATGCATGCTGGATGGCGGTCGATGTGTGGAGTAATAGTAGTAGATGCAGGCAGGAGTCGGTCTACTTGTCACAGATGTGATGCCTATATACATGATCATACCTAGATATTCTCATAACTATGCTCAATTCTATCAATTGCTCAACAGTAATTTGTTCACCCACCGTAATACTTATGCTCTTGAGAGAAGCCACTAGTGAAACCTATGGCCCCCGGGTCTATTCTAAATCATATTAATCTTCCAACACTTAGTTATTTCTATTGCCGTTTATTTTACCTTGCATCTTTATCATAAAAATACCAAAAAAATTATCTTATCATATCTCACTCTCGTAAGTGACCGTGAAGGGATTGACGACCCCTTTATCGCGTTGGTTGCGAGGTTCTTATTTGTTTGTGTAGGTACGAGGGACTTGAGCGTGGTCTCCTACTGGATTGATACCTTGGTTCTCAAAAACTGAGGGAAATACTTACGCTACATTACTGCATCACCCTTTCCTCTTCAAGGGAAAACCAACGCAGTGCTCAAGAGGTAGCAAGAAGGATTTTTGGCGCCGTTGCCGGGGAGATTCGCGCCAAGTCAAGTCAAGTCAAGACATACCAAGTAGCCATCACAAACTCTTATCCCTCGCATTACATTATTTGCCATTTGCCTCTCGTTTTCCTCTCCCCCACTTCACCCTTGCCGTTTTATTCGCCCTCTCTTTTCCGTTCGCCTCTTT
This sequence comes from Aegilops tauschii subsp. strangulata, assembly GCF_002575655.3. Lineage (NCBI taxonomy): Eukaryota > Viridiplantae > Streptophyta > Magnoliopsida > Poales > Poaceae > Aegilops > Aegilops tauschii. The sequence goes on along the minus strand of NC_053037.3, from coordinate 26,321,965 downwards.
CTTGCTCGATTCTTGTTTGCTCGTGTGTTGGATTGCTTGCTTGTCACGATGGCTCAAGATAATACTAAATTGTGTGACTTTACCAATACCAACAACAATGATTTTCTTAGCACTCCGATTGCTCCTCTTACCGATGCTGAATCTTGTGAAATTAATGCTGCTTTGTTGAATCTTGTCATGAAAGATTAATTCGCCGGCCTTCCTAGTGAAGATGCCGCTACCCATCTAAATAGCTTCATTGATTTGCCAATGATATTGTTAAATTGAATCTATTTCCTTTTTTGCTTAGATACCGTGCTAAAGTTTGGTTTTCGCCTTGCCTAAAAATAGTATTGATTCATGGAATAAGTGCAAAGATGCTTTTATCTCTAAGTATTTTCCTCCCGCTAAAATCATCTCTCTTAGAAACGATATCATGAATTTTAAGCAACTTGATCATGAACATGTTGCACAAGCTTGGGAGAGGATGAAATTAATGATACGTAATTGCCCTACACATGGTTTGAATCTTTGGATGATTATACAAATTTTTTATGCCGGATTGAATTTTTCTTCTAGAAATCTTTTAGATTCGGCCGCGGGAGGCACTTTAATGGAAATCACTTTAGGAGAAGCTACTAAACTCCTAGATAATATTATGGTTAATTATTCTCAATGGCACACCGAAAGATCTACTAATAAAAAAGTGCATGTGATAGAAGAAATTAATGTTTTGAGTGGAAAGATGGATGAACTCATGAAATTATTTACTACTAAAAGTGTTTCTTCTGATCCTAATGATATGCCTTTGTCTACATTGATTGAGAATAATAATGAATCTATGGATATGAACTTTGTTGGTAGGAACAATTTTGGTAACAATGCTTATAGAGGAAATTTTAATCCTAGGCCGTATCCTAGTAATTCCTCTAATAATTATGGTAATTCCTACAACAACTCTTATGGAAATTTTAATAATATGCCCTCTGATTTTGAGACTAGTGTTAAAGAATTTATGATTGCTCAAAATAATTTCAATGCTTTGCTTGAAGAAAAATTGCCTAAGATTGATGAATTGGCTAGGAACGTTGATAGAATTTCTCTTGATGTTGATTCTTTGAAACTTAGATCTATTCCACCTAAGCATTATATCAATGAGTCTCTCAAAGCCATGAGAATTTCCATTGATGAGTGCAAAGAAAGAACCGCTAGGATGCGTGCTAAGAAAGATTGCTTTGTGAAAGCGTGTTCTTCTAATTTTTATGAGAATAAAGATGAAGATCTAGAAGTTATTGATGTGTCTCCTATTAAAACTTTGTTTTGCAATATGAATCTTGATAATGATGGGACTGGAGATGAGTCACCTTTACCTAGAAGGCGTCCCAAAAATTCGGAGTCTTTAGATCTTGATGCGAAATCTGGTAAAAGTGGGATTGAAGAAGTCAAAACTTTAGATATCAATGAACCCACTATTTTGGATTTCAAGGAATTTAATTATGATAATTGCTCTTTGATAGATTGTATTTACTTGTTGCAATCCGTGCTAAATTCTCCGCATGCTTATAGTCAAAATAAAGCTTTTACCAAACATATCGTTGATGCTTTAATGCAATCTTATGAAGAAAAACTTGTGTTGGAAGTTTCTATCCCTAGAAAACTTTATGATGAGTGGGAACCTCCTACTATTAAAATTAAAATTAAAGATCATGAATGCTATGCTTTGTGTGATTTGGGTGCTAGTGTTTCCACGATTCCAAAAACTTTGTGTGATTTGTTAGGTTCTCGCGAATTTGATGATTGTTCTTTAAACTTACACCTTGCGGATTCCACTATCAAGAAACCTATGGGAAGAATTAATGATGATCTTATTGTTGCAAATAGGAATTATGTGCCCGTAGATTTTATTGTTCTTGATATAGATTGCAATCCTTCATGTCCTATTATTCTTGGTAGACCTTTCCTTAGAATGATTGGTGCAATTATTGATATGAAGGAAGGGAATATTAGATTCCAATTTCCGTTAAGGAAAGGCATGGAACACTTCCCTAGAAAGAAAATAAAATTACCTTATGAATCTATTATGAGAGCCACTTATGGATTGCCTACCAAAGATGGCAATACCTAGATCTATCCTTGCTTTTATGCCTAGCTAGGGGCGTTAAACGATAGCGCTTGTTGGGAGGCAACCCAATTTTATTTTAGTTTTTTGCTTTTTGCTTCTGTTTAGTAATAAAGCTTTGATATAGCCTCTGGTTATATTTGTTTTTGTGTTTTAATTAGTGTTTGTGCCAAGTTAAACCTATAGGAACTTCTTGGATGATAGTTATTTGATCTTGCTGAAAATTCCAGAAACTTTCTGTTCACGAAAACAATTATTAAAAATTACCAGAACGTGATATAATATTGATTCCAATTGCAGAAGATCAATAAAAAAATTATTTAGGTCGTCCAATTTTGGCAGAATTTTTAGAGTTCCAAAAGTTTGCGTTAGTTACAGATTACTACAGACTGTTCTGTTTTTGACAGATTCTGTTTTTCGCGTGTTGTTTGCTTATTTTGATGAATCTATGGCTAGTAAAAGAGTTTGTGAACCGTAGAGAAGTTGGAATACAGTAGGTTTAACACCAATATAAATAAATAATTAGTTCATTACAGTACCTTGAAGTGGTGTTTTGTTTTCTTTCGCTAACGGAGCTGACGAGATTTTCTGTTAAGTTTTGTGTTGTGAAGTTTTCAAGTTTTGGGTAAAAGATTTGATGGATTATGGAACAAGGAGTGGAAAGAGCCTAAGCTTGGGGATGCCCATGGCACCCCAAGATAATATAAGGACACCTAAAAGCCAAAGGTTGGGGATGCCCCGGAAGGCATCCCCTCTTTCGTCTTCGTCCATCGGTAACTTTACTTGGAGCTATATTTTTATTCACCACATCATATGTGTTTTGCTTGGAGCGTCTTGTATGATTTGAGTCTTTTTAGTTTACCACAATCATCTTTTCCGTACACACCTTTTGAGAGAGACACACTTGATTCGGAATTTATTAGAATACTCTATGTGCTTCACTTATATCTTTTGAGCTATATAGTTTTTGCTCTAGTGCTTCACTTATATCTTTTAGAGCATGGTGGTGGATTTGTTTTATAGAAACTATTGTTCTCTCATGCTTCACTTATATTGTTTTGAGAGTCCTACAAAACAGCATGGTAATTTGCTTTAATTATGATAGGCATCCAAGATTAGTAAAAAAAAATCTTATGAGCGTGTTGAATACTATGAGAAGTTTGATGCTTGATAATTGTTTTGAGATATGAAGATGGTAATATTAGAGTCATGCTAGTTGAGTAGTTGTGAATTTGAGAAATACTTGTGTTAAAGTTTGTGATTCCCGTAGCATGCACGTATGGTGAACCGTTATGTGATGAAGTCGGAGCATGATTTATTTATTGATTGTCTTCCTTATGAGTGGCGGTCGGGGACGAGCGATGGTCTTTTCCTACCGATCTATCCCCCTAGGAGCATGCGCGTAATACTTTGCATTGATAACTCATAGATTTTTGCAACAAGTATATGAGTTCTTTATGACTAATGTTGAGTCCATGGATTATACGCACTCTCATCCTTCCACAATTGCTAGCCTCTCTAATACCGCGCACTTTTCGCCGATATCATACAACCACCATATACCTTTCTCAAAACAGCCACCATACCTACCTATCATGGCATTTCCATAGCCATTCCGAGATATATTGCCATGCAACTTACCACCGTCCGTTTACTATGACACGCTCCATCATTGTCATATTGCATTGCATGATCATGTAGTTGACATCATATTTGTGGCAAAGCCACCGTTCATAATTCTTTCATACATGTCACTCTTGATTCATTGCATATCCCGGTACACTGCCGGAGGCATCCACATAGAGTCATATTTTGTTCTAAGTTTTGAGTTGTAATTCTTCAGTTGTAAAGAAAATAATAGTGTGATGATCATCATTATTTGAGCATTGTCCCAAGTGAGGAAAGGATGATGGAGACTATGATTCCCCCATAAGTCGGGATGAGACTCCGGACTAAATAAAAAAAAAGGCCATAAAAAAAGGAGAAAAGCCCAAAAGAAAAAAATGAGAGAAAAAGAGAGAAGGGACAATGCTACTATCCTTTTACCACACTTGTGCTTCAAAGTGGCACTATGATCTTCATGATAGAGAGTCTCCTATAATATCACTTTCATATACTAGTGGGAAATTTTCATTATAGAACTTGTCTTGTATATTCCAATGATGGGCTTCCTCAAAATGCCCTAGGTCTTCATGAGCAAGCGAGTTGGATGCACACCCACTTAGTTTCTTTTGTTGAGCTTTCATATACTTATAACTCTAGTGCATCCGTTGCATGGCAATCCCTACTCACTCGCATTGATATCTATTAATGGGCATCTCCATAGCCCGTTGATACGCCTAGTTGATGTGATACTATCTTCTCCTTTTTTGCCTTCTCCACAACCACCATTCTATTCCACATATAGTGCTATGTGCATGGCTCACGCTCATGTATTGCGTGAAGATTGAAAAGTTTGAGAACACCAAAAGTATGAAACAATTGCTTGGCTTGTCATCGGGGTTGTGCATGATTAAATACTTTGTGTGATGAAGATAGATCATAGCCAGACTATATGATTTTGTAGGGATAACTTTCTTTGGCCATGTTATTTTTGAGAAGACATAATTGCTTAGTTAGTATGCTTGAAGTATTATTATTTTTATGTCAATATTAAACTTTTGTCTTGAATCTTTCGGATCTGAACATTCATACCACAATTAAGAGAATTACATTGAAAATTATGCCAAGTAGCATTCCACATCAAAAATTCTGTTTTTATCATTTACCTACTCGAGGACGAGCAGGAATTAAGCTTGGGGATGCTTGATACGTCTTCAACATATCTATAATTTTTTATTGTTCCATGCTATATTATATTCTGTTTTGGATGTTTAATGGGCTTTATTATACACTTTTATATTATTTTTGGGACTAACCTATTAACCGGAGGCCCAGCCCAAATTGTTGTTTTTTTGCCTATTTCAGTGTTTCGCAGAAAAAGAATATCAAACGGAGTCCAAACGGAATGAAACCTTCGGGAACGTGATTTTCGGAACAAACGTGATCCAGAGGACTTGGAGTCTACGTAAAGCAATCAACATGGAGAGCACGAGGCAGGGGGCGCGCCTACCCCCCCTCCCAGGCGCGCCCTCCACCCTCGTGGGGCCCATGTTGCTCCACCGACGTACTTCTTCCTCCTATATATACCCATGTACCCTAGAAACATCAGAGACGGAGCCAAACCCTATTTCCACCGCCACAACCTTCTGTACCCGTGAGATCCCATCTTGGGGGCTTTTCCGGCGCTCCGCCGGAGGGGGCATTGATCACAGAGGGCTTCTACATCAACACCATAGCCTCTCCGATGATTGCTACCTCTTGAGCACTGCGTTGATTTTCCCTTGAAGAGGAAAGGGTGATGCAGCAAAGTAGCGTAAGTATTTCCCTCAGTTTTTGAGAACCAAGGTATCAATCCAGTAGGAGGCTACGCGCGAGTCCCTCGCACCTACACAAAACAAATAAATCCTCTAAACCAACGCGATAAGGGGTTGTCAATCCCTTCATGGTCACTTACGAGAGTGAGATCTGATAGATATGATAGGATAATATTTTTGGTATTTTTGTAATAAAGATGCAAAGTAAAATAAAAGCAAATTAAAAAGCAAAGGAAATAACTAAGTGTTGGAAGATTATTATGATGAAGATATACCCAGGGGGCATAGGTTTCACTAGTGGCTTCTCTCAAGAGCATAAGTATTTTACGGTGGGTGAACGAATTACTGTTGAGCAATTGACAGAATTGAGCATAGTTATGAGAATATCTAGGTATGATCATGTATATAGGAATCACGTCCGAGACAAGTAGACCGACTCCTGCCTGCATCTACTACTATTACTCCACTCATCGACCGCTGTCCTGCATGCATCTAGAGTATTAAGTTCATTGGAACAGAGTAACTCCTTAAGCAAGATGACATGATGTAGAGGGATAAATTCATGCAATATGATAAAAACCCCATCTTGTTATCCTCGATGGCAACAATATAATACGTGCCTTGATGGCCCTACTGTCACCGGGAAAGGACACCGCAAGATTGAACCCAAAGCTAAGCACTTCTCCCATTGCAAGAAAGATCAATCTAGTAGGCCAAACCAAACTGATAATTCAAAGAGACTTGCAAAGATAACCAATCATACATAAAAGAATTCAGAGAAGATTCAAATATTGTTCATAGATAAACTTGATCATAAACCCACAATTCATCGGTCTCAACAAACACACCGCAAAAATAAGATTACATCGAATAGATCTCCATCAGAGAGGGGGAGAACGTTGTATTGAGATCCAAAAAGAGAGAAGAAGCCATCTAGCTAATAACTATGGACCCGAAGGTCTGAGGTAAACTACTCACACTTCATCGGAGAGGCTATGGTGTTGATGTAGAAGCCCTTTGTGATGGATGCCCCCTCCGGCGGAGCTCCGGAACAGGCCCCAAGATGGGATCTCGTGGGTACAGAACGTTGCGGCGGTGGAATTAGGTTTTTGGCTCCACATCTGATCGTTTGGGGGTACGTAGGTATATATAGGAGGAAGAAGTACGTCGGTGGAGCAACAGGGGCCCCACGAGGGTGGAGGGCACACCCTGGGGGGGTAGGCACGCCCCCTACCTCGTGGCCTCCTGGAAGCTTCTCTTACGTAGGGTCCAAGTCTCCTGGATCATGTTCGTTCCAAAAATCACGCTCCCGAAGGTTTCATTCCGTTTGGACTCCGTTTGATATTCTTTTTCTGCGAAACTCTGAAATAGGCAAAAAACAACAATTCTGGGCTGGGCCTCCGGTTAATAGGTTAGTCCCAAAATAATATAAAAGTGGATAGTAAAGCCCAATATTGTCCAAAACAGTAGATAATATAGCATGGAGCAATCAAAAATTGTAGATACGTTGGAGACGTATCAAGCATCCCCAAGCTTAATTCCTGCTCGTCCTCGAGTAGGTAAATGATAAAAAAGATAATTTTTCATGTGGAATGCTACTTGGCATAATTTCAATGTAATTCTTCTTAATTGTGGTATGAATATTCAGATCCGAAAGATTCAAGATAAAAGTTCATATTGACATAAAAATAATAATACTTCAAGCATACTAACTAAGCAATTATGTCCTCTCAAAATAACATGGCCAAAGAAAGTTCATCCCTACAAAATCATATAGTTTATTCATGCTCCATTTTCGTCACACAAGAATGCTCTCATCATGCACAACCCCGATGACAAGCCAAGCAATTGTTTCATACTTTAATAATCTCAAAGCTATAAACTTTCATGCAATATATGAGCGTGAGCCATGGACATAGCACTATGGGTGGAATAGAACATGATGATGGGGGTTATGTGGAGAAGACAAAAAGGAGAATGTCTCACATCAACGAGGCTAATCAATGAGCTATGGAGATGCCCATCGATTGATGTTAATGCAAGGAGTAGGGATTGCCATGCAACGGATGCACTAGAGCTATAAATGTATGAAAGCTCAACAAAAGAAACTAAGTGGGTGTGCATCCAACTTGCTTGCTCACGAAGACCTAGGGCACTTGAGGAGGCCCATTGTTGGAATATACAAGCCAAGTTCTATAATGAAAAATTCCCACTAGTATATGAAAGTGATAAAACAAGAGACTCTCTATCATGAAGATTATGGTGCTACTTTGAAGCACAAGTGTGGCAAAGGATAGTAGCATTGTCCCTTCTCTCATTTTCTCTCATTTTTTTGGCCTTCTCTTTTTTTATGGCATTTCTCTCTTTTTTTATTCCTCACTTGGGACAATGCTCTAGAAAATGATGATCATCACACTTCTATTTATTTACAACTCAATGATTACAACTCGATACTAGAACAAAGTATGACTCTATATGAATGCCTCCGGTGGTGTACCGGGATATGCAATGAATCAAGAGTGACATGTATGAAAGAATTATGAACGGTGGCTTTGCTACAAATACTATGTCAACTACATGATCATGCTAAGCAATATGACAATGATGAATGTGTCATGATAAACGGAATGGTAGAAAGTTGCATGGCAATATATCTCGGAATGGCTATGGAAATGCCATGATAGGTAGGTATGGTGGTTGTTTTGAGGAAGATATAAGGAGGTTTATGTGTGAAAGAGCGTATCATATCACGGGGTTTGGATGCACCGGCGAAGTTTGCACCAACTCTCAATGTGAGAAAGGGCAATGCATGGTACCGAAGAGGCTAGCAATGATGGAAGGGTGAGAGTGCGTATAATCCATGGACTCAGCATTAGTCATAAAGAACTCACATACTTATTGCAAAAATCTACAAGTCATCAAAAACCAAGCACTACGCGCATGCTCCTAGGGGGATAGATTGGTAGGAAAAGACCATCGCTCGTCCCCGACCGCCACTCATAAGGAGGACAATCAAAGAACACCTCATGTTTCAAATTTGTTACATAACGTTTACCATACATGCATGCTACGGGACTTGCAAACTTCAACACAAGCATTTCTCAAATTCACAACTACTCAACTAGCACGACTTTGATATTATTACCTCCATATCTCAAAACAATCATCAAGCATCAAACTTCTCTTAGTATTCAACACACTCATAAGAAAGTTTTTACTATTCTTGAATACCTAGCATATTAGGATTATTTAAGCAAATTACCATGCTATTTAAGACTCTCAAAATAATCTAAGTGAAGCATGAGAGATCAGTAGTTTCTATAAAACAAATCCACCACCGTGCTCTAAAAGATATAAGTGAAGTACTAGAGCAAAACTATATAACTCAAAAGATATAAGTGAAGCACATAGAGTATTCTAATAATTTCCAAATCATGTATGGCTCTCTCAAAAGGTGTGTACAGCAAGGATGATTTTGGTAAACTAAAAAGCACAGACTCAAATCATAAAATACGCTCCAAGCAAAACACATATCATGTGGTGAATAAAAATATAGCTCCAAGTAAAGTTACCGATGGAAGTAGACGAAAGAGGGGATGCCTTCCGGGGCATCCCCAAGCTTTGGCTTTTTGGTGTCCTTAGATTATCTTGGGGGTGCCATGGGCATCCCCAAGCTTAGGCTCTTGCCACTCCTTGTTCCATAATCCATCAAAATCTTTCACCCAAAACTTGAAAACTTCACAACAGAAAACTCAACAGAAATCTCGTGAGCGTCGTTAGTGAAAGAAAACAAAAGACCACTTCAAGGTACTGTAATGAACTTATTCTATATTTATATTGGTGTTAAACCTACTGTATTCCAACTTCTCTATGGTTTATAAACTATTTTACTAGCCATAGATTCATCAAAATAAGCAAACAACACACGAAAAACAGAATCTGTCAAAAACAGAACAGTCTGTAGTAATTTGTAACTAACACAAACTTCCGGAACTCCAAAAAATCATCCAAAATAGGAAGACCTAGGCAATTTGTTTATTGATCAGCAGCAGTTGGAATCAGTATTTTATCACGTTCTGGTGATTTTTAACAATTGTTTTCATGAACAGAAAGTTTCTGGAAATTTCTGCAAGATCAAATAACTATCATCCAAGAAGATCCTATAGGTTTAACTTGGCACAAACACTAATTAAAACATAAAAACACATCTAACCAAAGGCTAGATCAAAGATTTATTCCTAAACAGAAGCAAAAGCAAAAAAAAACTAAAAATAAAATTGGGTTGCCTCCCAACAAGCGCTATCGTTTAACGCCCTTAGCTAGGCATAAAAGCAAGGATAGATCTAAGTATTGCCATCTTTGGTTTTCAACTTTTTAGCGGAATCAAGCTCGAATCCGGGAGGTTCTTTACGTTTCCCTTCATATTCTGAAATTTTTAGATCTAAAGAATCCAACCGCTTATTGCAAGGAGTAATCAAAATATTCATGCGGTGAATATTTCCGCTAACGTTCTTAAGAGGTTCAAGAGACTTCTGTAAAATCTTAGTTACTTCGCAATTTTTTTCAAAAACTTGTGTCTCTTCCTGAGCAGGATGAGGCCCCTTTTGAGGTAGTGTTCCCACTATACCTTCTATAACTTCAAGCGCAATATGGGGATCAATTTCAATAAAATTGCCTTTGGCAACGCAATCCAAGAGTTGTCTATGAGACATATTTAATCCAGCATAAAAATTGCGAAGCAAAATTCTCAGGTTCACTTCAAAGGTACAATTACGATAAGACTCCATTATTCTCAACCAGGCATCTTTTAAGTTTTCTCCTTGTCTTTGTTTGAAGTGAAAGACTTCAAACTCAGGGGATAACGGAGTGGATAAGGGACTAGCCATAACGACAAGCAAACGAAAAAGAGGCGAACGAAAAAGAGAGGGCGAATAAAACGACAAGGGTGAAGTGGGGGAGAGGAAAACGAGAGGCAAATGGCAAATAATGTAATGCGGGAGATAAGGGATTGTGATGGGTACTTGGTATGTTGACTTTTGCGTAGACCTCCCCGGCAACGGCGCCAGAAATCCTTCTTGCTACCTCTTGAGCACTGCGTTGGTTTTCCCTTGAAGAGGAAAGAGTGATGCAGCAAAGTAGCGTAAATATTTCCCTCAGTTTTTGAGAACCAAGGTATCAATCCAGTAGGAGGCTACGCGCGAGTCCCTCGCACCTACACAAAACAAAGAAATCCTCGCAACCAACGCGATAAGGGGTTGTCAATCCCTTCACGGTCACTTACGAGAGTGAGATCTGATAGATATGATAGGATAATATTTTTGGTATTTTTGTGATAAAGATGCAAAGTAAAATAAAAGCAAAGTAAAAAGCAAAGGAAATAATTAACTGTTGGAAGATTATTATGATGAAGATAGACCCGGGGGCCATAGGTTTCACTAGTGGCTTCTCTCAAGAGCATAAGTATTTTACGGTGGGTGAACGAATTACTGTTGAGCAATTGATAGAATTGAGCATAGTTATGAGAATATCTAGGTATGATCATGTATATAGGCATCACGTCCGAGAAAAGTAGACCGACTCCTGCCTGCATCTACTACTATTACTCCACTCATCGACCGCTGTCCAGCATGCATCTAGAGTATTAAGTTCATAGAAACAGAGTAACGCCTTAAGCAAGATGACATGATGTAGAGGGATAAATTCATGCAATATGATAAAAACCCCATCTTGTTATCCTCGATGGCAACAATACAATACGTGCCTTGCTGCCCCTACTGTCACTGGGAAAGGACACCGCAAGATTGAACCCAAAGCTAAGCACTTCTCCCATTGCAAGAAAGATCAATCTAGTAGGCCAAACCAAACTGATAATTCGAAGATACTTACAAAGATAACCAATCATACATAAACGAATTCAGAGAAGATTCAAATATTGTTCATAGATAAACTTGATCATAAACCCACAATTCATCGGTCTCAACAAACACACCGCAGAAAGAAGATTACATCGAATAGATCTCCACGAGAGAGGGGGAGAACATTGTATTGAGATCCAAAAAGAGCGAAGAAGCCATCTAGATAATAACTATGGACCCGAAGGTCTGAGGTAAACTACTCACACTTCATCGGAGAGGCTATGGTGTTGATGTAGAAGCCCTCCGTGATGGATGCCCCCTCCGGCGGAGCTCCGGAACAGGCCCCAAGATGGGATCTCGTGGGTACAGAACGTTGCGGCGGTGGAATTAGGTTTTGGCTCCGTATCTGATCGTTTGGGGGTACGTAGGTATATATAGGAGGAAGAAGTACGTCGGTGGAGCAACAGGGGGCCCACGAGGGTGGAGGGCGCGCCCTGGGGGGTAGGCGCGCCCCCCTACCTCGTGGCCTCCTGGAAGCTTCTCTTACGTAGGGTCCAAGTCTCCTGGATCATGTTCGTTCCAAAAATCACGCTCCCGAAGGTTTCATTCCGTTTGGACTCCGTTTGATATTGTTTTACTGCGAAACTCTGAAATAGGCAAAAAATAGCAATTCTGTGCTGGGCCTCCGGTTAATAGGTTAGTCCCGAAAATAATATAAAAGTGGATAATAAAGCCCAATATTGTCCAAAACACTAGATAATATAGCATGGAGCAATCAAAAATTATAGATACGTTGGAGACGTATCAATGATGTGTGAGTAGTTTACCTCAGACCTTCGGGTCCATAGTTATTAGCTAGATGGCTTCTTCTCTCTCTCTTTGGATCTCAATACAAAGTTCTCCTCGAGTTTCTTGGAGATCTATTCGATCTAATCTTCTTTTGTGGTGTGTTTGTCGAGGCCGATGAATTGTGGGTTTATGATCAAGATTATCTATGAACAATATTTGAATCTCCTCTGAATTCTTTTATGTATGATTGGTTATATTTGCAAGTCTCTTCGAATTATCAGTTTGGTTTGGCCTACTAGATTGATCTTTCTTGCAATGGGAGAAGTGCTTAGCTTTGGGTTCAATCTTGCGGTGTCCTTTCCCAGTGACAGCAGGGGCAGCAAGGCACGTATTGTATTGTTGCCATCGAGGATAACAAGATGGGGTTTATATCATATTGCATGAGTTTATCCCTCTACATCATGTCATCTTGCTTAAAGCGTTACTCCGTTCTTATGAACTTAATACTCTATATGCATGTTGGATAGCGGTCGATGTGTGGAGTAATAGTAGTAGATGCAGGCAGGAGTCGGTCTACTTGTCGCGGACGTGATGCCTATATACATGATCATACCTAGATATTCTCATAACTATGCTCAATTCTATCAATTGCTCAACAGTAATTTGTTCACCCAACATAATACTTATGCTCTTGAGAGAAGCCACTAGTGAAACCTATGGCCCCCGGGTCTATTCTCCATCATATTAATCTTCCAACTCTTAGTTATTTCTATTGCCGTTTATTTTACCTTGCATCTTTATCATAAAAATACCAAAAATATTATCTTATCATATCTATCAGATCTCACTCTCGTAAGTGACCATGAAGGGATTGACAACCCCTTTATCGCGTTGATTGTGAGGTTCTTATTTGTTTGTGTAGGTACGAGGGACTTGAGCGTGGTCTCCTACTAGATTGATACCTTGGTTCTCAAAAACTGAGGGAAATACTTACGCTACTTTACTGCATCACCCTTTCCTCTTCAAGGGAAAACCAATGCAATGCTCAAGAGGTAGCACGCTGGTCCATATTGTCGCCATTTTGAGTGTGGCGGAGGAGGTAGACATTTTTGCTAGGTCACCGGAGAAGAGAAAGATTGGGGAAAAGGGATGAATGGGCGGCGGCGGGCGGACGGGCATGGGCGCTCGTCTCTTCTAGCTGCGAGGAGGTGGGTCCCACGAGTAGACAAGTGGTGGGTCCCGCGCTTACGTGGATAAGTGGTGTGTCCAGCCCCCAACAGCTAACGAGGGCATCAGTTGAGTTTAACAGCCATGTCGTGCGTGGGCTATTTACCTGCTCAAAATTGTCGCACCACGGCCATTCGCTTGAACAACGTCGCACTCTTGCCAATTCACCTCAAATGTCTCGCACAGGAGCTATAAGCCCCCCCCCCCTCTCTCTATGGCACGCCACGTACGTCAGCCTACAGGGCTCTTTATTTTTTTTACTGCCCTTTGCAAGTCGGTGGCATTTCCGTGGTCTCTTCTTAGAAAATACCTGTCGAAGAAATGGACCACAGAGAATACATGTCAAAGAAATGGACCACACAAAATACCTATAGAAGAATTGGATGTATCTAGATGTATTTTAATTCTAGATACATTCATTTTTGTCTATTTCTGCGACAAATATTTCGAAACAGAGGGAGTAGTATTTTTGTTACCTGGCGTGGCCTTTGGTTTAATACCACTAAACAACAATAGTCTGTTGTACAACCGCAAAAAGAAGAACAATAGTCTTCTATAGACGAAGGTCAGTTGCCACGTCTCAACGAAGATGGAGAATGGTGTTCGGTTAATTACCGAAAACCCAAGGAATACCGGTACAAATGATTACACGTCTACACACGAGAAAGTATCATGTGATACCGAAGGTTACGTGCTCCCATGATACGAGACGGCGTGGGTTGTTGAATCTGAAATCCAAGGGCCACAGGATGAGTCCTGGACTTCTACCTGAGTATCGGATTTCTGGAGGTCTTTTCTGAAAAGTTTCAGTAGCTTATCTTCCAACCTTTGGATTTCAGATCCAAACGGCTCACGTCATCTCGTATCATGGGAGCACACCTAGCCTCCCGTATCACCGGATACTCTCTCGTCTACACACAACTCATGAAAAATTCTTGCCTTCAAGCCGCACACAACTGACCTAGCTCACAACCACTTAACAAACACCGCTGAAAGTTAAACTCATGTGTTCGCCACAGTAGCAGCCACAAGGATTTTAGTCCTAAATAAGTTAGGTAGGCTAGAGCTGAAACTCATAAGATCTCGTAATAAATTTATGGTTCTCGCACATGGATAGCTAGCTTCCACACACCTCCGTCCATGGCTAGTTCTCTGATGATATTTTAGTCCTTCTGATATTTTTTTACGGACTCCTCCCATGCCAAGTTTGGTCTACCCAACCTCTTTTGATATTATCAGCACTCTTTAGCTGTCTGCTATGCACTGGAGGTTCTGGAGGCCTGCACTGAATATGTCCAAAACATCACAGAAGATCTTGGGCAAACTTATTTTTCAATAAGTGATGCCCCAACTCTACCCCGTATATCATCATTCTGGACCTGATCCTCCCTTGTGTGGCCACACATCCATATCAACATGCGCATCTCTGCTACCCCTAACTATTGAACATGTCGCATTTTAGTCGGTCAACACTTAGTGTCATACAACATTACGAGTTGAATCACCGTCTTAGAGACCATGCATTTTAGCTTTTGTGGCACTCTCTTATCACAGAGAATGCTAGAAGCTTGGCGCCACTTCATTCATTTGGCTTTGATTCGATTGTTCACGTCTTCATTGATATCACTATCTTTTTGCAACATAGATGCCAAATATCAAAAGGTGTCCTTCAGACTCATATGTTTGCAAAAGAACTTACACTCATGTGTCATCGTCATAACTACTCCTCAAGGTTCCTATTATTGATAATCTTCCTGCTTATGGTTTAGTTCAAAAAACGTAAGACCAACACATATTTAAATTTTATTGATAAAATAATTTATGATCCTAGAGTACCATGCCTTATGATGTGATGGGATTTATTTATCAACTGTTGAGGGGTCGCATATAGACATTGGGTCTCTCTTATTATTGCATTTAGGAACTCATATCCGAAGGAATCAATCCATCTATTAAAATACCAAGCTCCTGCGCATAGGGGCTATGAGAGCGCTATGGCTCCGCATGTAAGGGTTGTGTCACGGGTCGGCCGTGTTTCCCCCAATTTCAAGAAGATATTGCCTGGTTTTTTATTTTCTTTCTTTTCTATGTCTTTCATTGGTTTGAATAGTTTCCTTTGAGAAAAATTCACCATACAACCCTAAATTTGCCACTCAGTTTAAAAATTGACCTCAAACTACAGAATCGGTCAAAACACACCTCAAACTAACAACCCACTTTAGAAATCAACCATGGACTAGGTTCTGACCAGATTGACCGGTGACTAGGCATCGCCATGTCAGTAGCAGGCTCCTCGTTTCTCTCTCATTCCCCTCTCCCGATCCCGACCCCAACACAGCTACTTCCGCTCGCCTCTCTCGCTCTTTTGTTCCCCTGTCTCGAGCCCGAATCAATTGGAAATATGAGCAATTTACCAAATGATTTTATTAACAGAAAAACTAGATAAAGCATGACTAATATAGTAGAGATAAAATAAGTCATGCGTTCTGACAGAGAGAAGGTAAATGGCATCTGAAAATATGAACTATAGCCTAGCAAATCTAGAGTAGACAGTAGAGGTAGTTGCATATATGATGTAGAACCTAATATATCTAGGGCAAACACCAGAACAAGGTACTGTAGCAGAACTTCGAACAGTAAGGAGAAGATCACATATGGGACAACAGCAGAAGTACTGGACTTGGGGTCGACATCCTCGCCAGCCATGTCGTCGAGGAGGTTGTCGATGTTGGGGAAGAAGTCATCGTCGGGGAAGTAGTCATCAGAGTCCGTGATGAAGAAGTCAGTAGTCGCGCGGAGCGCTCCCCAAAAACCTTATCACCCTTCTCCCGTACAGGACTCAAAAGGTGCGGTTTCGGAGGCCTACTGTCCCGACCTGCGGTGCACGCCACAAGCCGGGATGGGGAAGATCGTAGCAGCAGCGCAGTGCTCAGGAACCTTGTGGCGAGAGGAAGAGGATCTTCTGATGTGTCTCTCTGGAGAGGAGCGACGTCTCTTATATAGGCACAGGAGAAGGACGCGAACAGGCTGCAACGGGAGGTGAAGCAACGAAGGGAGACGAAGCGAACAAGCAGCACGCGAAGAGGTGCGCCGTTCGTATTCAGTCTCCACTACAGCAAAACGTTACAGCTCCCGTGTGACCGTTCGTGGCAAAAATTTAGACATCGGCTCGGCTCATTCCCGCCACCCGCAACCCACGGCGCGTCGTGACGAGGCATGGCGTGGCGAGGCGGGCGGCGGAGGAGGAGCGCGCGTGGATGTCCCTCTTGTTCTCATGCTCATACATGTGGGGAAAGAGCCTCCCTTATAAAGAGGTCCAACTCCCTCTAAACTAGCAATGTGGGACTAAACTTTAGTAGTGCCCCTTGCCTTGCACGAATGGGCTGAGTGGGCCTCTAGGATTTATTAGGAATTTCTGAAATTGTTATTGGGCTGGCCCATAAATAGATAAAATTCCAGCAATCCCCCACCAGATCCTAGAGGCACATAGAATTTGCCTTTAGTTCCAAAACATTGTTTTATATACCGGTACTACAGTGGAGACTATTAAGTTGAACTTCCACCTAGAACTCTATGCTACACTAGTAAGCAACTTGAACAGTGGACTGGGCCTTGAACTGCAAGTTTTCTGCGAATCTAGCTTCACACAAAGCCTTGACCGATACTTGGCTACCGTGGGTCTTCCCCGCGGGTGGAGCTTATGCGTCGTACTCCGAGACCTTTCATGAGTTTATTAGAGAGAATCCTACTCTCATAGATTGCGGCGTTTAACAATCAGACTCATATAGGTGCGTTCTTCCAAAAATATTCTGCAGGACAACATCTCTGCTTCAATGAGCCACTTAGAACACATTAAGATATACATCAACCTGCCATGCAGATTAGAAGAGTATTGCATCTTCATGGAGTGGTATTGTTAATAGTAAGGATACTCTCCTCTCAGTTGACCAACAGCTTGTCTTCCACATCTAATTCACGGGATCTCCGATCAGAAAGAATAGGTTACCACTGTGAACAACTCATATTGTGGGTCTCATACCCATCTCCCTCGATCCATTATCTATCACATTACGTGATAGACCCTTAGTAAAAGGATCTGCCAGATTCTTAGACATTTGGATATAATCCAATGCAATAACTCCGGAGTTTTTCATTTTTCTGACAGACTTTAACCTTCTCTGAACGTGTCTTGATGACTTCATGTTATCCTTCAAGATGCTCACTTTCGTGATCACAGTTTGATTGTCGCAGTTCATAAGAATACCCGGTACAGGTTTCTCAACAACCGGCAAGTCATTCAAGAGCCGACGAAGCCAATCTGCTTTGACCATAGCTGTATCTAGTGCTGTGAGTTCTGCTTCCATTGTTGACCTCGTTAAGATGGTCTGCTTGCAAGACTTCCAAGAAACAGCGCCACCTCCATGAGTGAATACATATCCACTCGTGGCCTTTATCTCATCAGTATCTGAGATCCAGTTTGAGTCACTATACCCTTCAAGCACCTTTGGGTGCCCAGTGTAGTGAATTCCATAATTCGCAGTGCCTTTCAAATAACGCAGAACTCTCTCTAGAGCTTTCCAATGCACATCTCCTGGTTTTGAAACAAACCGACTCAGTTTGCTAACAGCAAAAGAGATGTCAGGTCTTGTAGCACTGGCTAAGTACATAAGCGAGCCAATAATCTAAGAATACTTCAATTGATCTCTAGCAATTCTTCGATTCTTTCGAAGCAGCACGCTAGCATCATATGGTGTTGGAGAGGGCTTGCAGTCACTATAGCCAAAGCGACTCAAGATCTTTTCCACATAGTGAGATTGAAGCATCGTCTCTCAACAACTTGATGTTCAGAATGACATCAGCCACTCCTAAATCTTTCATCTCAAAACAGCGAGATAGAAAGTCCTTGACCTCCTTAATAACATTCAAATTTGTTCTGAAAATCAGTATGTCATCAACATACAAGCAAAGGATAACTCCCTCGCCCCCACCATGGCGATAGTACACACATTTGTCAGCTTCGTTTACAACAAAGCCTGCAGCTGTTAAAGTTCTTTCAAACTTCTCATGCCACTATTTGGGTGCTTGCTTGAGTCCATACAAAGACTTCAGCAACTTGCACACTTTTCTTTCCTGACCATCTAGTACAAACCCATCTGGTTGTTCCATATAAATTTCCTTGTCCAACTCTCCATTTAGGAAAGCAGTCTTAACATCCATTTGATGAACGAGAAGACCATGCGAGGCAGCTAGTGAAAGTAGAACTCGAATAGTGGTTAGTCGAGCCACAGGTGAGTAAGTATCAAAGAAGTCTTCACCTTCCTTTTGGGTATAACCCTTAGCCACGAGCTGAGCCTTATACTTTTCAATAGTACCATCAGGCCTAAGCTTCTTCTTGAATACCCATTTGCATCCTATAGGTTTGCACCCATAAGGACGATCAGTTATCTCCCAAGTTTCAATCGCCAAGATGGAATCCATCTCGCTAGGAACTGCTTCCTTCCAGTAGTCAGCATCTTCATATGCATAGGCCTCTGAAATAGAACTGGGAGTGTCATCTATGAGATACACAAGAAAATCATCACCAAAGGAGTTTGCAGTCCACTGTCTCTTGCTCCTAGTAGGGAACTTCATTGTTCTCCTCCATAGGACTTTCAAAGTGTTCCATCGAAATGGCAGGTTTGGTAATTGTAACTGGTTCCTCATTCGATGAACTAGGCATCTCCTGATTAGATGAGGTAGCCATATCCTTCATGGGAAAGATATCTTCAAAGAAAGTCGCATCATTCCACTCCATGATCGTACCGACATGCATGTCAGGTAGCTCAGATTTTACAACCAAGAATCTGTAACCAATGCTATGAAAAGCATATCTCAGGAAAACACAATCCACGGTCTTTGGTCCAAGCTTGCGCTTCTTTGGAATTGGCACATTGACTTTCGCCAAACAACCCCAAGTTCGTAGATAAGAGAGTTTTAATCTTTTCTTCTCCCATTCCTCGAATGGAGTTATCTCTTTGTTCTTTGTGGGGACTCGGTTCAGGACATGACATGTTGTCAATATCGCCTCCCCCCACCATGCCTTGGAGAGACCCGATGTGTCTAACATGGCATTAACCAAATCAGTTAGAGTACGGTTCTTTCTTTCGGCCACCACATTTGACTGAGGTGAGTAGGGAGGCGTCCTCTCACGGATTATACCATGTTCCGCACAAAAAGCATCAAATTCATTAGAAAAATACTCTCCACCACGGTCGGACCTAAGCCTCTTGATTTTCCGATCAAGTTGGTTTTCCACTTCAGCTTTATAGATCTTGAAAAAGTTCAAAGCCTCATCCTTAGATTTTAGAAGATACACACGGCAGTATCTAGTGGAGTCGTCAATTAACGTCATGAAATATTTCTTTCCACCTTTTGTCAAAACACCATTCATTTCATATAGATCTAAATGTATGAGCTCTAGTGGTGCAAGATTTCTCGTTTCCGCAGTCGTGTGAGACTTACGAGGTTGCTTAGCTTGCACACAAACTTGACACTTAGATCCCTTGACAGTGGTGAAACTAGGGATTAATTTCAACTTCGCTAATCGCGACATGCAACCAAAGTTAACATGACAAAGACATGAATGCCACACATTTGATTCACTATTGTTGCAAACATGATTAACAACTTTATTGCAAACGTCTGATAAGGATAAACGAAATAGGCCTCCTGACTCATAGCCTTTACCAACAAAGGTTCCATACTTGGATATTACAAATTTATTTGACTCAAAGACAAGCTTATAGCTATCTCTACACAGAAGAGATCCGCTAACAAGATTTTTATTGACGGAGGGGACATAATGCACGTTCTTCAGCCGCACGATCTTCCCCGAAGTAAACTTCAGATCGACCGTGCCAACACCACGAACAGAAGCACTTGAGCCGTTGCCCATCAACACGGTTGAACTCCCTGCGGTCTGATAAGACGAAAACATGGAAATATCACCGCATACATGCACATTAGCACCCGTGTCAATCAACCAATCAGGACAATGACATACTGAAAGAATAGTGGGAAATATACCATACCCAGCATCCTTCATGTCAGTGTCTCCAATGACAACATTAGCGGTCTTGCCGCCTTTCCCAGGATGACGCTTGTCATAGCGATTAGGGCAACTAGGAGCCCAATGATCAGGATCCCCACATACATGACAAACACCTTTCTTCTTGTCATTCTTCTTCTTGAAGTTCGTGTGTTGCACAGCCTTGTTCTTCCCATCAAACTTTGCTTTACCATCAAACTTGCCCTTGTTCTTGAACTTGTGGGGCTGGAAGTTCTTCTTCTGTACCAGATTGGCACTAGATCCTCCCTCAATACCTCGAGCACGTGTGTCTTTTGCTCTCGCCTTTTCTTCCATATCAAGAGTGCCAATGAGATCCGGTACGGAAAACTCTTGTCTCTTATGTTTCAGTAAGGTAGCAAAGTTCCTCCACGAAGGAGGAAGCTTAATGATGATACCTCCGGCAACAAACTTGTCCGGTGGCACAACTGAAATGCTCAAGTTCTCTAGCAAATGACTGTATCTCATGAGCTTGCTCAACCACGGAGCGCTCTTCAGTCATCCTGTAATCATAGAATTGCTCCATGATGTACAGCTCAGTGCCAGCATCCGAGACCCCAAACTTGGCCTCGAGTGCATCCCACATATCTTTTCCATTATCAATTGACGCATAAGCATCAACTATGTTCTCACCCAGAACACTCAAGAGAGCAGCCTTAAACAGAGTATCCATTTTCTGAAAAGCTTGTGCCTGTTGAGCATCAAGCTCCCCTTCAGGTTTGCCAAGAGTGGCATCATAGCAACTCATGGTTTGAAACCATAAGACTGCTCTCACGCGCCACCTCTTATAGTGGATACCCTCAAACATAGGAGGTCTCATGGAAGCAGCAAAACCACTTGGGGTAAATTGCCTATAATAAGGTTTTTGGATTGTTGGAAATATGAGAAATTTACCAAATGATTTTATTAACAAAAAAACTAGATAAAGCATGACTAATATAGTATAGATAAAATAAGTCATGCGTTCTGACAGATAGAAGGGAAATGGCATCTGCAAATGTGAACTGTAGCCTAGCAAATCTAGAGCAGACAGTAGAGGTAGTTGCATATATGATGTAGAACCTAATATATCTAGGGCAAACACCAGAACAAGGTACTATAGCAGAACCTCGAACAGGAAGGAGAAGATCACCTACGGGACAGCAGCAGCAGTACTGGACTTGGGGTCAACATCCTCGCCAGCCATGTCGTCGAGGAGGTTGTCGATGTTGGGGAAGAAGTCGTCGTCGGGGAAGTAGTCGTCAGAGTCCGTGATGAAGAAGTCAGTAGCCGCGCGGAGCGCTCCCCAAAAACCTTATCACCCTTCCCCCGTACAGGACTCAAAAGGTGCGGTTTCGGAGGCCTACTGTCCCGACCTGCGGTGCACGCCGCAAGCCGGGATGGGGAAGATCGTAGCAGCAGCGCAGTGCTCAGGAACCTTGTGGCGAGAGGAAGAGGATCTTCTGATGTGTCTCTCTGAAGAGGAGCGACCTCTCTTATATAGGCACAGGAGAAGGACGCGAACAGGCTGCGATGGGAGGTGAAGCAACGAAGGGAGACGAATGCTACCTCTTGAGCACTGCGTTGGTTTTCCCTTGAAGAGGAAAGGGTGATGCAGCAAAGTAGTGTAAGTATTTCCCTCAGTTTTTGAGAACCAAGGTATCAATCCAGTAGGAGGCTACGCGCGAGTCCCTCGCACCTAGACAAACAAATAAATCCTCGCAACCAACGCGATAAGGGGTTGTCAATCCCTACACGGTCACTTACGAGAGTGAGATCTGATAGATATGATAAGATAATTTTTTTGGTATTTTTATGATAAAGATGCAAAGTAAAGAAAGCAAAATAAAAACAGCGCCAGAAATAGCTTGTTGTCGGGAGATTAATATGATGGAAAATAGACCCGGGGGCCATAGGTTTCATTAGTGGCTTCTCTCAAGAGCATAAGTATTTTACGGTGGGTGAACAAATTACTGTTGAGCAATTGACAGAATTGAGCATAGTTATGAGAATATCTAGGTATGATCATGTATATAGGCATCACGTCCAAGACAAGTAGACCGACTCCTGCCTGCATCTACTACTATTACTCCACACATCGACCGCCATCCAGCATGCATCTAGAGTATTAAGTTCATAAGAACAGAGTAACGCTTTAAGCAAGATGACATGATGTAGAGGGATAAATTCATGCAATATGATAAAAACCCCATCTTGTTATCCTCGATGGCAACAATACTATACGTGCCTTGCTGCCCCTACTGTCACTGGGAAAGGACACCGCAAGATTGAACCCAAAGCTAAGCACTTCTCCCATTGCAAGAAAGATCAATCTAGTAGGCCAAACCAAACTGATAATTCAAAGAGACTTGCAAAGATAACCAATCATACATAAAAGAATTCAGAGAAGATTCAAATATTGTTCATAGATAAACTTGATCATAAACCCACAATTCCTCGGTCTCAACAAACACACCGCAAAAGAAGATTACATCAAATAGATCTCCACAAGAGAGGGGGAGAACATTGTATTGAGATCCAAAAAGAGAGAAGAAGCCATCTAGCTAATAACTATGGACCCGAAGGTCTGAGGTAAACTACTCACACTTCATCAGAGAGGTTATGGTGTTGATGTAGAAGCCCTCCGTGATCGATGCCCCCTCCGGCGGAGCTCCGGAAAAGGCCCCAAGATGGGATCTCGTGGGTACAGAAGGTTGCGGCGGTGGAATTAGGTTTTTGGCTCAGTATCTGATAGTTTGGGGGTACGTAGGTATATATAGGAGGAAGGAGTACGTCGATGGAGCAACAGGGGGCCCATGAGGGTGGAGGGCGCGCCCCCAATTCTGGGTTGGGCCTCCGGTTAATAGGTTAGTCCCAAAAATAATATAAAAGCCCAAAATAGAAGATACGAAGCGAAGAGGGCGGGGCGGGGCGGGGCGGGGCGGGCGGCGGAGGAGGAGCGCGTGTGGATGTCCCTCTTGTTCTCATGCTCATACATGCAGGGAAAGAGCCTCCCTTATAAAGAGGTCCAACTCCCTCTAAACTAGCAATGTGGGACTAAACTTTAGTAGTGCCCCTTGCCTTGCACGAATGGGCTGAGTGGGCCTCTAGGATTTATTAGGAATTTCTGAAATTGTTATTGGGCTGGCCCATAAATAGATAAAATTCCAGCAGAATCTGACACATCCACCAATGTCGTCGCCGGCTGTGGCAATTGACGAACAACAACGTTGCACCTCCACTGCGCCCGAGGCCGAGACCCTCCCCACCATAGCCACAACTCGATCTCTCTCCTCCACGTTCCCAAGCTGACAACTCCGACGAACTACGTAGTCCACAAGTGCGGCTCCTCTCCTATTCACAGGCTGGATCATGCAAGGACGAGCTTGTTAGACTTGTAGTTATACGTAAATACGTATTGTATCTTGTATACAATTGTACTTGTACCCAGAGAGGTTTCCCTCTCTCTATATATATATATATATTGTCGTGGCCGACCCTTGAGGTGTCGAAGCCCACAATACACAAAATCCTTTGCGTAACATGGTATCAGATGCGATCATTTTCTCGATCCTGACCTAGTCGCTACGCCGCCGCCGCCCATGTCGTCTTCCGCTGCTGATTCCTCGGCGGCCGCCGCTGCCCTCTCCGGCGCGGCTACCCTTGCTGCTCTCACCGGCGCAGCCACCTTGCCTACTGCCGCCATCGAGCTCTCCGCCCTGCCCTCGCTCGCTGATCCCATCGGATCGGGCGCGCCCGTCCTTGGTCCGCCTGCTCATGTGCCGCCGTTCCTGTCTACTCTCCTCCAAGGAGGAACTGCATCTACCCCGCTGATGACCAGATCGACGGGGGCTCTGTTTTCCGGGTCTACTTCTTCGGCCCCTCCCGGATCGCCGGTGTTGCACCCCAACTATGGCACGCTGGCGCCCTACGCACCGCCGTCGTATGCGCAAGATCCTGCTGCCTACGGTGCGTTCTACGGCGCCCCTACAGCATGTCCTACGGCGTTCACTATGGCGTCGGACATGGCGCTCCTCATGGTGCTGGCTATGGTGCTCCGTATGGCTCCGGCTACTCGGCGTTCCAGAGGCCTGCTCCTTAGGGCGCGTCACCGTCTCCTCCACCACTGGTTCCTCCGGCTGCACCACAGTCCTCGCCCGCGGTGGATGTCGCCTCTTTTGGTGCTGCTGTTGTACCACCCTATGACTTTGCCCTCGACGTCATCACAACTCCGACGTTCTACTTCAGCAACCTTCTCCCGGTGAAACTGAAGATGGACAACTATTTGTTCTGGCGTGCGCAGATTCTTCCCCTCCTTCGCAGTCATTGTCTGGAGGGTTTTGTGGATGGAACTTTGCCATGCCCTTCGCCAGCTCATCATATGTACCGACCATGGATTGCTCAAGATCAAGCGATTCTCTTGGCGATACAGTCCTCTCTCACCGAGGGCGTTGCCGGCTTGGTACTTTTTGCTACTACATCCCATGAGGTATGGAGTGCGGTGGAGTCTAGCTTCTCCGCCCAGTCCTCGTCTCAGCATATGGCCCTTCGTACCCAGCTTAATGAGACTCAGAAGGATCATCACTCCGTCACCATCTTCTTCAACAAAATCAAGCGCCTTGCTGATCAGCTTACCTCTATTGGCGAGCCCCTTCGTGACACGGAGTTTACTACGTATATTCTCCAAGGTCTCGATGCCGAGTATGACTCTCTTGTTGAGGTGATCCAGGAACGCAAGGTTCCCATCAAACCGCAGGAGCTCTTTCAGCGCCTTCTCTCCACAGAGGAGCGCCTCGCCAGTCGTCATCTAGATGAGACCCCCTCGGTCAACGCCGCTGTCCGCGGTGGGAAGGGGGTGCTCGTCCCGGCGCTCGCTCTGCTGCTCCTCCGGCTGCTTCGACCCCTCCTGTGGGAGGCAAGGGTCCTGCCTCTCCTGCTGCACCTACTCAGTCGCGTCCCACCATCGTCATCGAGAACGGGCACCCATGTGCTTGTTGTGCCGCTTGTGGAGCTGCTGCCCCTTGTCGGCTGTGTGGAATCCCTCACCACGTTGCGTCTCGCTGTCATCGTCGTTTCCAGCCTGAGTTTCTTGGACTTGGCAACAACGAAAAGGGCAATGAGCGTCAAGTCAACATGACGCAGCATCAACGGAAGACTCAGTCTTATAATGTTGATCCCATCTGGTACATGGACACTGGCGCCACCGAGCACGTGACAAATGAATTGGACAAGCTTGCTATCCGTGAGGCCTACCATGGTCCTAACAAGGTTCACACAGCCAATGGGGCATGTATGCACATCTCTCATGTTGGTCAGGCATCTCTCCTCACACATACATCTAGGCAGTTGTGTCTTAAGAATGTTCTTCGAGTTCCCACTGTTGCCCGTAACTTGCTATCCGTTCCTAAACTTACTTATGACAATAACGTGTTTTGTGAGTTTCACCCGTTTCATCTTTTTATCAAGGACCGGGCTACGCGGGACGTACTTCTTAGAGGGCGCCTTCGTCATGGACTATACGCTCTTGATGTGTCGCGCTCTGTCTCTCCAGTCGTCCCTCAAGTCTTCAGTGTTGTTCGAGTGTCCCCCTCACAATGGCACTCTCATCTTGGTCATCCTGCCACACCCATTGTTCGCCATATTCTTCATCGTCACGAGCTGCCGTTTGTGCCTAGTAATAAAGATATTTCAGTTTGTGACGCTTGTCAGCAGGGAAAGAGTCATCAGTTACCTTTTTCTATTTCTAGTCATGTAGTCAAAACTCCTCTTGAGCTTGTGTTTTCAGATGTTTGGGGTCCTGCTTAGATGTCTGTTAGTGGTCATGAGTACTATGTCAGCTTTATTGATGCTTATAGTCACTTTACTTGGATTTATCTTCTTAAACACAAGTCTGATGTGTTCGATGTTTTTCTTAAGTTCCAAACACATGTTGAGCGTCTCCTACAACACAAAATTATTCATGTACAGTCGGATTGGGGGTGAGTACCGCAATCTAAATACCTTCTTTGAGAAACTTGGGATTTCGCATCGTGTGTCCTGTCCTCATACACATCAGCAGAAACGGTTCAGCTGAACGTAAGCATCGTCATCTTGTTGAGACCGGTTTGACATTATTAGCTCATGCTTCTGTTCCCTTTCGTTTTTGGAGTGATGCTTTTACTACCGCCTGTTTTCTTATAAATAGACTTCCGCCGCGGCTTCTTGGCATGAAAACTCCGCTTGAACTCTTGCTTCATGAGACTCCTGACTACACTTTTCTCAAAGTCTTCGGTTGTGCGTGTTGGTCGCATCTCCGTCCTTACAATAGTCACAAGCTTGAGTTTCGCTCTCAAAAATGCGTCTTCCTTGGGTACAGTCAGTTGCACAAAGGTTATAAATGCCTTCATGTTCCAACAAATCGTGTGTATATTTCACGTGATGTTATCTTTGATCAGCATGTTTTTCCTTTCTCTAATCTTCCCACTCCTGTCACCACACCCACCGAACCAGTGCACTCATCTCCTTTATTGCCTGATCAATTTGTAGATGCTGCACACTCACCTCTTTTGTTGTCTAACCATGGTGCAGGAACTGGTAGAGGTGCCCGGCTTGTTCTCCTGGAGGACTCCTCCGCTGCTCCGACGGCTCCTTCGACGGATCACGTCGATCCTGCCACTGCGGCTCCTTGCATGGGGCATGCAGGGTCCCCTTCGCCCGCGCCCGCTATGTACTTGGATCCGGCTCAGGTAGCGGTGGGCTCGCCCTCGACGGATCACGTCGATCCCGCGTCGCCTCCTCCCTGCATGGGCAATGCAGGGTCGTCTGCACCCGCACCCGCTACGCGGGCGGACCCGGCTCCGCTGTTGCTGGATCTCCCCGCGTCCCCTGGGCTGGATTCGCCTATGACTGGGCCGGACTCGCCTGCATCAACCAGTCCAGGGACGCCCGCCCCTACTGGGCCGCCTCATGACAGCCCGCCCTCACCGCGGTCTCCCTCTGCTAGACGTCGTCTGCTGCTACCACCACTTACCATAACTTCTTCTCCGGAGACGCGGGCCTCTCCATTGATGGTTCCTGCGCCTTCGATGGCGCCAATGGCTCCTATTGCTCAGCGTCCACACACTCGCAGCAAGAGTGGCATTGTTCTTCCGTGAAAACACACCGATGGCACGGTTGCATGGCTTGCGGCTTGTATAGCTCATTCTGCAACTGATCCTTCCGCTGAACCTTGTCATTATCAGGCAGCTATGGGTATCCCTCACTGGCGTTCTGCGATGGAACAAGAGTATCGCTGAAAAATGGTATGTGGCGTCTTGTTCCTTCGAAGAGTGGTGCCAATATTATTGACTCTAAATGGGTATTCAAAGTTAAGCGACATGCTGATGGCTCTATTGAACGGTACAAGGCTCGGCTTGTTGCTCGTGGGTTCAAACAACGTCAAGGCCTTGATTATGATGATACTTTCAGTCCTGTGATCAAGCCTACGACTATTCGTCTGCTCTTGTCTCTTGCTGTTAGTCGTGGATGGTCTCTTAGACAGCTCGATGTTCAGAATACTTTTCTCCATGGTGTTCTTGATGAAGAGGTCTATATGCGTCAGCCGCCTGGGTTTGTTGATCCTGCTCGTCCGCAGCATTTGTGTCGTCTGGTCAAGGCTCTTTATGGTCTTAAACAGGCGCCTCGTGCCTGGCATGCGCGTCTTGGTTCTGCTCTTCACGCACATGGATTTGTCCCTTCGACAGCTGATACGTCCTTGTTCATGCTACAGCGCCCTACGGTCACTATGTACCTATTGGTGTATGTCGATGACATCATCTTTATCAGCTCATCGGCCTTTGCTGCGGATAGTCTTGTTTCTGCTTTGAGTGGTGATTTTGCTATTACAGATCTTGGCCGGCTTCATTATTTCCTTGGCTTGGAGGCCTCTCACTCTGATGCCGGTCTGACTCTCACTCAGCAGAAGTATTCTCTAGATTTGCTTCGTCATGCTGGTATGCTTCAGTGTAAGCCTGCTACTACTCCCATGACAGCTTCTGATCACCTCTCTGCACTTGATGGTACTCTTCTTCCTTCGGATGAGGCTACAACGTATCGCAGTATTGTTGGTGGCTTACAGTATTTGACGACCACTCGTCCTGATATTTCCTATGTGGTTAACAGTGTGTGCCAGTTTCTTCATGCTCCTCGGGATACTCAGTGGACTGCTGTCAAACGCATTCTGCGCTATGTTCGTTTCACTGCTGCTCTGGGTGTGCATCTCTGGTCTGCTCCTTCTGGTAGCCTCTCGGCTTTTTCTGATGCTGATTGGGCTGGTAGCCCAGATGACAGGCGATCTACGGGGGGATATGCAGTGTTCTATGGTCCTAATTTGATCGCCTGGAGTGCTCGTAAACAAGCTACAGTATCGCGTAGTAGTACTGAAGCTGAATACAAAGCAGTTGCCAATGCCACTGCTGAAGTGATTTGGGTTCAGTCCTTGCTTCGAGAGTTGAGAGTCTCTCAGATTCATCCACCTGTTATTTGGTGTGACAACATCGGTGCTACGTACCTTTCTTCAAATCCGGTATTTCATGCCCGAACGAAACACATCGAAGTTGGCTATCATTTTGTCAGAGAACGAGTTTCACAGAAGTTACTTCAGATCAAGTTCATCCCTTCGAAAGATCAACTTGATGATATCTTCACGAAGTCTTTGCCATTGCCTCAGTTTGAGGGTTGTCGTCGCAATCTTAATCTTCTGAACTCTTCAGATCACGGTTAAGATTGAGGGAGGGTGTTAGACTTGTAGTTATACGTAAATACGTATTGTAAATTGTATACAATTGTACTTGTACCCAGAGAGGTTTCCCTCTATATATATATATATATATATATATATATATATATATATATATATATATATATATATATATTGTCGTGGCCGACCCTTGAGGTGTCGAAGCCCACAATACCCCAAATCCTTTGCGTAACAGAGCTCACCCATCCATCCTTGTCAAGGCGTGCGAGTAGGGTAGGGCAGTATCCCCATGTGCAAGAGGGTGATGAGGTAGGGTTGGACGACAGTGGTGGCACTTCCTAGGCTCCCAGCATGGCAGATCCGCAGTTCCTTCCCAGGACGTACGAGTCGCAGCGCCTAAACCTGATGCACCTGCGTGAAGATGATGAATGGTGTGTGCCCCACACCAAAACAGTGTTGTTCCAGCTCACCTCGGGACAGCAGAGGAGAAGCACCCAGGCGCCGCACTACTAGGTAAAACCTTATACATAGCATCTTAGCAGTAGCGCTGGACAAAACAGTGCGCTACTGCTACTTAGTAGTAGCATGCTTAAATAAACCGCGCTACTGCTACTACTTTAGCAGTAGCGCGTTCTAGGAAAACGCACTGCTGCTATGTTTGTACCGGGCACAGATGGCTAGCCCCACTTAGCAGTAGCGCGTATCTACAACCACCGCTACTGCTACTTTCCATAGCAGTACCGTGTATCTCGGAAACGCGCTACTACTTACTTACTTTATCCTCACCACGCCCCGACCCTCTCACTCACTCTCCCTCTCACTCACTCTCGCCCGCGCCGAACCCGTCGTCCGCCGCCGCCGCCGCGCTGCTCCTCCACCGAGGTACACCCTCCATCCCTCCTCATCCCTCCTCCCTCCTCCTCCCTCCTCCTCCGGCCGCCCTCCTCCCACCGCCCCTCCCTCCTCCTCCTCCGGCCGCCCCCTCCCTCCTCCTCCTCCAGCCGCCCCCTCCCCCTCCTCCCCCGCCCCCTCCCTCCTCCGATCCCACCGGCCTCCTCCCCCTCCTCCTCTCTCCTTCCTCCTCCCTTCCCCTCCTCCCTCCATCTCTTTTTTTCTGTTTTTTACTGTAGTTTTTTTTACTATTGTATAATGTATTTTTTACTGTTTTTAGTAAGTGTTTAAAATAATTAGTAAGTAAATTAATAAAACTAGTTGAACTAGTTTATTTTTAGTAAGAACTAGTTGAATTAATAGAACTAATGTATTTTTAGTAAGAAAAAATTAATATAACTAGTTGAACTAGTTTATTTTTAGAAAGAACTAATTCATTTTTATTTATAGTAAGTTTATTTTTAGTAAGAACTAGTTGAATTAATAGAACTAGTTGAACATGTCACATTTGTTGTTATTTTTTTAGTTTAAGCAATTATTCCCGCATCGACGTCGACGATGCCTATCCCGCATCCTCGTCGTCGATACCCGTATTAGTTGTATTAGTGATGTTATATGTATGATACTATTCGGGATGTATTAGTGATAACTTGTAGTGTTTTTGTTTTTGCAGAAATCTAGGAGCCCCTCCATCATCCTCGCCGTCGTCCCCGTCACCGACCCCCTCCGACCTCGAGGTGAGACCAACCAAATCTAGGAGTCCTATATGATATGATGTAGGTAAAAACATGTATACCTTGTGTTGCTCAAATAGGATATGTGTTTGCCCAAGTGGCCGGTCATGTTTGAAGGTTACACCTCCGAGTGGCCTATGTTTTGCCGGAGTGTTGATTAATTTCCGTTTCAGAAAATTTCAGGCGCTCGATATGTCCTTTTTTAGCAAAGGTCATGCCGGATTTTTCCGTGAATTTTGGCATGACTTGTGCTAGAATATGTAGGAAATATCGAGTGGCCTAGATTTTCTAGAAAGATAATTAAACGATATTTCGGGTTGACTTTAAGTCTGTCGAGTCTCCACCATATATGAAAGGACGAAGAATCCCGACTGTTGTCGTGGGGGTCGTTTCTCCTTCTTCTCCTTGTGCTAGACCTTTGTTATGCACTAGGGGAAGGAGGAGTAACGACCATCATCGGCGGTCGCAAATGTCAAAGAGGAATCAGTGAGGGAGAGTCTCCACCATATATGAGAGGACGAAGAATCCCGACTGTTGTCGTGGGGGAAGCTTCTCCTTCGTTCCCGTGTGCTAGACAATTTGGTGTAATGCACTCGGGAACGAAAGGAGGAGCTACCATCACTGACGGTCGAATATATACACCACGTGAGCTGAGAGTTTTGAAGAAAAGACTCGACATACCCATAGTCAACCCGTGATGAATAATAATGATCTAATTTAGTTTTTGTAGTACATATATTTAATTTTACAAGTTTAATCTTTGAATTATGAACATAGAAAATGTCATACTCGGACGACGAAAGTCTCCCGGGGGAGTGCGACTAGTGCAACGACGACCGAGGTCTGTGCGACAGGCCTCACCTGGACGAAGATCGGCGCTTCAGCATTAAGCTCCAGGAGACCTTCGATGTTGAAATGGTACGCAACGACGACAAGTGTTTTTTTCGTAATTAAGCACGACTTCAACTATTTCAACGTGTAATTTTCATCTTTTACAATTCGACTAGCTTATCCCATGCCATGCAAGACGCTATGTCTTGGAGAGGATGGGTTTTGAAGACCATGAAAATTTTCAAACAAAGAAAATACACCTAAGGACCCATCATGATATGGATTTTGAAGTAAATCTGTACAATTCTCAGAGCGTAACCCATTTTGGTTGCCAAAATTGGGAAGCACTTTGCAAGATGTATGGTTTTTTGAGGATATGATTGTCACCATGGATCTTGGTGATCCTGACATCGAGCAAGACAATATAGACATTTGGGTCCTTGTTGATATGCTTCCGATTCTACCGCTATGTGAGTTTCTCAAACATAGTTATTAACTAATTTATATTGTTTATTTCAAAATAGTTGACAGCTTATTTCTATTGACAGCTTATTTTCATTCTTCAAACAATGTGCGGAAGATGGTAGACAAAACCCACTACACTGATGGCTCCGAATTAACTTATAAGGAGAAAAATCATCTGATCGCATTTTGTACTGATCTTGGGAATTACAATACCTATTATCAAACTCCTCCAAATTATGGTGAATATGTGCCACTAGTGCACGTGTTAAACCACGGTAACTTCTATGGAGATACCATGGTAAGATTTTTTACTATTACGACATCCATGCATCTTTTGCATACTCCTAAAACTGAATTACATTGCTAACTACGAAGTTATTACTATGTTTTTTAACAAAAAATCCCGATGGATTGTGTGCCACATCTGATGTATCAGAATGGTCGCCTTGATGTTTTGAACATACAGCCAGGTCATCCTACGAATCTCACCTGTGCATATCGGATTTCTAAAACTGGTGAACACATGCTAATCAAAGAATGGAAAAAATGTATGGACAGTCGTAAGGAGGTTCTTGGAAGCAACATTAAGCGAAAGGCTTGAATTGGAGACAGGATAATCTCCATTCTCCATAATGGAGAGTCAGAGGCTATCTTGTTTTATGCTATTTTACCAAAGAGAATATAGTAGGTCCTATGAGGTACAATATGTTTATTATGTGGTACAATGTGTTAGAGTTGATGATGAGGAGTAGTTGTGATTATGACTAGTGACCAACTTGCTATGTGATGTCTCATTGATGAAAACGATGATCATGAGGAGGTGTTATATGACAATGATGTATTATGATGATAAGTTGTTAATGATATGATGATGATGATGATATTTATTATATTATTGGGTGAAAGAACCGCGGATTAGTTTCAAGTGGATGTCCATCCACTTGAAACTAGTCCACGATTCTTTCACCCTGTGATGTAATAACTCATTATGATGTAAAAACAATCTCTAAATTGTTGTTGTATGAAAACTTGTATAAAGGTGTATGAATACAACATGAAATACAAGTAAAATACGGAATAATAGTAGTAGCGCGGGCTGCGAGAAGCGCTACTAGTAATTACCAGTAACGCTCTTTGATAAAAGCGCTACTACTAAGGCGACATAGCAGTAGCGTGGGTTAACACACGCTACTGCTAACCTTTAGCTATAGTGCCTTACTAGTAGCGCGGTTGCCTGCGCTACTGATAGGCATTAAACCCGCGTTACTGCTAGGGTTTTCCCTAGTAGTGCCGGATGATACGTCTCCAACGTATCTATAATTTTTTATTGTTCCATGCTATAATATATTCTGTTTTGGATGTTTAATGGGCTTTACTATACACTTTAATATTATTTTTGGGACTAACCTACTAACCTAAGGACCAATGCAAATTGTTTTTTTTCTATTTCAGTGTTTCGCAGAAAAGGAATATCAAACGGAGTCCAAATGGGATGAAACCTTCGGGAGCGTGATTTTTGGAACAAACGTGATCCAGAGGACGAGGAGGCCACGAGGCAGGGAGGCGCGCCCCCCACCCTCATGGGCCCCTCGTGGCTCCACCGACCTACTTCTTCCTCCTATATATACCTACGTACCCCGAAACCATCCAGGAGCACCACGAAACCCTATTTCCACCACCACAACCTTCTGTACCCGTGAGATCCCATCTTGGGGCCTTTTCCGGCGCTCCATCGGAGGGGGAATCGATCACGGAGGGCTTCTACATCAACACCATAGCCTCTCCGATGATGTGTGAGTAGTTTACCACAGACCTTCGGGTCCATAGTTATTAGCTAGATGGCTTCTTCTCTCTCTTTGGATCTCAATACAAAGTTCTCCTCGATCTTCTTGGAGATCTATTCGATGTAACTCTTTTTGCGGTGTGTTTGTCAAGATCTGATGAATTGTGGGTTTATGATCAAGATTATCTATGAACAATATTTGAATCTTCTCTGAATTCTTTTATGTATGATTGGTTATCTTTGCAAGTCTCTTCGAATTAACAGGTTGGTTTGGCCTACTAGATTGATCTTTCTTGCAATGGGAGAAGTGCTTAGCTTTGGGTTCAATCTTGCGTTGCTCGATCCCAGTGATAGTAGGAGAAACGACACGTATTGCATTGTTGCCATCGAGGATAAAAAGATGGGGTTTATATCATATTGCTTGAGTTTATCCCTCTACATCACGTCATCTTACCTAATGCGTTACTCTGTTCTAATGAACTTAATACTCTAGATGCATGCTGGATAGCGGTCGATGTGTGGAGTAATAGTAGTAGATGCAGGCAGGAGTCGGTCTACTTGTCGCGGACGTGATGCCTATATACATGATCATGCCTAGATATTCTCATAATTTTGCACTTTTCTATCAATTGCTCGACAGTAATTTGTTCACCCACCGTAATACTTATGCTATCTTGAGAGAAGCCACTAGTGAAACCTATGGCCCCCGGGTCTATTTTCCATCATATAAGTTTCCAATCCATTTTTACTTTGCAATCTTTACTTTCAATCTTTATCATAAAAATACCAAAAATATTATCATCTCTTTCAGGTCTCACTTTTGCAAGTGGTCGTGAAGGGATTGACAACCCCTTTATCGCGTTGGTTGCAAGGTTCTCATTTGTTTGTGTAGGTACGAGGGACTTGCGTGTGGCCTCCTACTGGATTGATACCTTGGTTCTAAAAAACTGAGGGAAATACTTACGCTACTTTGCTGCATCACCCTTTCCATTTCAAGGGAAAACCAACGCATGCTCAAGAGGTTGCACCGGATCACTGGGGGACCTCCCGAACGGGATGTGTGAGCACCCGGTGGCCGACAAACTCCCTTGATGTACTCTTTGTTTGCTCTCATGGCGATGCTGGAAGAAATTTTTCCCATCGTTGCAAACATGCAGAAGATGCTGTCGACAAAGAATACATCAGAGAAGATGGTCAAAATCGTCGAATTTGACGCCATCCTATATTGAGGACTCCTAGCCTCCAACCGAGGAGCAAATGCCTGATTTAGATGTCTTCGAGGGGTCTACTAGGCCTCCAACATTTGAGTTGGTTGTGCTTAATGTTGTTGCTACTACACATAAGGCATGTAGAAGGCTGGTAAGGCAAAGTTTGTTTGGGAGGGGGAACTTGATGAAATGGCAATCATTCATGTCCACCTTCGTGCTTGACAAGATGTGTGAGATCATAGTTAGTGGCGTGAGGAATGACAAGGGCTTCGAGGAGGTGCATGATACGCCTCTGTCGTATCTATAATTTTCTATTGTTCCATACCAATATTATACAACTTTCACATACTTTTGGCAACAATTTATATGATTTTTTTGGGACTAACATATTGATCTAGTGCCCGATTCCAATTCCTGTTTGTTGCATGTTTTTTTGTTTTGCAGAATATCCATATCAAACAAAGTCCAAACGCGATAAAACTTTAAAGAGATTTTTTTGGAATATATGTGAATTTATGGCAGAAGAATCAACGCAAGACAGCACTCGAGGGGCCCACTAACCACCAGGGCATGCCAGGGGGTCTGGCGCGCCATGGTGGTTGGTGAGAACCTCATAGTTCGGTTGACCCCCTTCTTTCGCCGCAACAAAGATAATTTATGGGGGAAAACGTGTTAAAATTTCAGCCCAATCGGAGTTACGGATCTCCAGATATTTAAGAAATGGTAAAGGGCCAGAAAACAGGAGCGCGAAATAGAAAAGAAACAGAGAGAGATTCAATCTCGGAGGGGCTCTCGCCCATCCGCCGCCATGGAGGCCAGGACCAGAGGGGAAACCCTCCTCCCATCTAGGGGAGGTCAAGGAAGAAGGAGGGGGGCTCTCTCCCCCTCTCTCCCGATGGCGCCGGAGTGCCGCTGGAGCAATCATCGTGATGGTGATCTACATCAACAACTTCATCGCCGTCACCACCAACTCTCTCCCCCTCTATGCTGTGGTGTAACACCTCTTCTCCCCCTTGTAATATCTACTTAAACATGGTGCTCAACGCTATATATTATTTTTCAATGATGTATGGCTGTCCTATGATGTTTGAGTAGATTCGTTTTGTCCTATGGGTTGATTGATGATCGTGATTGGTTTGAGTTGTATATTTTATTTTGGTGTTGTCCTATGGTGCCCTCCGTGTCGCGCAAACGTGAGGGATCCCCATTGTAGGGTGTTGCAATACATTCATGGTTCTCTTATAGTGGGTGCCGAGAGTGACATGAACTTATACCCGAGTAAGGGGGTTGTTGTGTATGGGAGTAAAGAGGACTTGATACTTAATGATATGGTTGGGTTTTACCTTAATGATCTTTGGTAGTTGAGGATGCTTGCTAGAGATCCAATCATAAGTGCATATGATCCAAGTAGCGAAAGTATGTTAGCCCATGCCTCTCCCTCATATAAAATTACAATAATGATTACCGATTTAGTTATCATCGCCTAGGGACAAATAACTCTCTTGTGTGACAAAAGATTTCTACTAAACAACTAAATTTTACTATCTTGCAAATTACTCGTAGTTTTATTCTTGCAAAGTATCTCTAGCATCACACCTGCAAAATAGTTTCATACCTGTTCTAGTAAAGCAAACATTAAAGTGTGCGTAGAGTTGTATCGGTGGTCGATAGAACTTGAGGGAATATTTGTTCTACCTTTAGCTCATCATTGGGTTCAGCACTCTTATTTTATTGAAAATTGCTACAAACGATCCCATATACTTGTGGGTTATCAAGACCTTTTTCTGGCGCCGTTGCCGGGGAGCAATAGCATGGGGTAAATATTCTCGTGTGTGCTTGTTTGCATTATTACTAAGTATATTTTTTTGTGCTCTTTTTTTCTATCTTTGGTTATGGGTAGGAAACGTAAAATACCAAAAAAAATGTTGTACCTACTAAAACAATGGTTGAAGAACAACCCAATATCTATCATAATGCTGAAGCTTTTTATTTGGATCATCTTCGATCCCTATGTGCTCGTGCTGAAAATCCAACTAGCTTAGTTGAGGGTGCTTATTTTGTGCGGCACCACTTATCTCAAAAAGGGGAACTTTTATGGCATCATATTAATAATTTGTATTTCTACACTTTGAATTTATGTGAAATACATGATTTTACTTGTTGTTCTGAGGACCCTGAAAAACACCTTCCCTTCCAATGTGAGTTTAAAGATAATGGAAATTTATCTTCTTATGCCAAAGGTGATTATAATTACTATGATATTGAACAAATTGAAGAATTTGTTTCTGTTAAGTGTGCCTACGAAATTTCTTCTTTGATTGAAAAGTATGATATTACTCTTTACAAATCTAAAAATTTTGCCATACTTAAATATTGCTATGAAAACTATGCTTATGTTAAACCATAAATTGAGGACCCCTCCGCTGTCCACAAAGAGACTAATATTTTTGCGGGAGTCTATGGAAGAAGAAATTGCGGAAATTGTGAGCTCATTAGATGAAAAAGATGAGGAGGAGAGTGAAGAACAAAAGGAGGAAGAGCGGATTGATCACCCATGCAAACCTTCTAATGAGAGTAACTCTTTATCCCATACATTGTTTAATGTCCCTTCATTCTTACCAAAGGATGAATGCTATGACCCCTTGGATTCTTTTGAAATATCCGTTTTTGATGAACTTGATGCTTGCTATGCTTGTGGCCAAGATGCTAATTTGAATGATGCTTATGGAGATGAACTTGCTATAGTTCCTTATGTTAAGAATGAAATTTTTGCTATTGCACCCACACATAATAGTCCTATTATCTTTTTGAATTCTCGCAACTACACTATATCGGAGAAGTTTGCTATTATTAAGGATTATATTGATGGGTTGTGTTTTACCATTACACATGATGATTTTGATGAATATATATAAATGCATGTGCTTTCTGCTCCTACTTGCAATTATTATGAGAGAGGAACTAAGCCTCCGCCTCTCTATGTTTCCAAAATGATAAAATCGCAAGAAACTGCTTATGCTATGTATTGGCCTTTACTTGATGTGCATGAATTGTTCTTTTATGACATGTCAATGCATAGAAAGAGAGTTAGACTTCATTGTTGCATGATATATGCTGCTTTGTGCTCACTACTACATTATAAATCATCGCTAATTAAAATTGGCTTTGATATACCTTGGGATCCGGGTGGATCAATTACTTGAGAACTTTATGCCTAGCTTAATGGCATTAAAGAAAGCGCTGCCAGGGAGACAACCCGGAAGTTTTAGAGAGTCATTTTATTATGTTGTGTGCTTTTATCAAGTTTAAAAACAAAAAATACATAGGGGAGCCTAAAAGTTTTTCAAAAAGAAAAGTGAAAGTGAGAGAGACGAGCATTGTTAAAGTGGGAGCTAGCCTTGAAATTTGTTCATGCCCATGGAAACTTTGTGAATCTTAATTACAGAAAATTTTCAAAAAAAATTATCCCCTTGTATAAATATATTGTATTATAAAAATAATGTGCCAAGATTTGCCTTTAGGATGATTACATTGCTTGTTGGTATGTGCGATGCAAATACAGAAACTTTGGCAGTAGTGCGTGAATTTTCATTTTTTTACTGAAACGTCAAAAGTTTCTAAAACTTTTAGACAATATTGTTATGAAATTTTTTATTTTTTTCCTAATTTTTTAGAATTTTTATAGTTAAAGAAGTATGGTCAAATTTAATATTTCTAAAGACTGTCCTGTTATTGACAGATTCTGTTTTTGATGCATTGTTTTGCTTGTTTTGATGGAACTATGGATCTTAACGAGTGGTATAAGCCATGGAGAAGTTATAATATAGTAGGGATAATGCAAAAGTAAAATATGAATGGGTTTGCAACAGTACTTAAAGTAATGATTTGCTTTATTATACTAACGGATCTCATGAGTTTTCTGTTAAGTTTTGTGTGGATGAAGTGTTTGAGCATCGAGGAGGTCTCGATATGAGGAGAAGGAGGAGAGGCAAGAGTTCAAGCTTGGGGATGCCCAAGGCACCCCAAGTAAATATTCAAGGAGTATGATTGTCTTCCAAGGCACGCCAAGGCACCCCAAGTAAATATTCAAGCTTAAACGAAAACTAAAATATACGTATAGTCCCTCATTATGCTATGAAGTTGGAATATGATTTATTATTGATTGTCTTCCTTATGAGTGGTGGTCGAGGACGAGCGATGGTCTTTTCTTACCAATCAATCCCCCTAGGGGCATGTGTAGTAGTACTTTGCTTCGGGGGCTAATAAACTTTTGCAATAAGTATGTGAGTTCTTTATGACTAATGTGATTCCATGGATTATACGCACTCTTACCTTTTCGCAATTTTCTAGCCTCTTCGGTTCCGTGCATTGCCCTTTCTTACCTCGATATGTGGTGCAAACTTAGCAGGTGCATCCAAACCCCGTGATATGATACGCTCTATCACACATAAGCCTCATTACAACTTCCTCAAAACAGCCATCATACCTACCTATTATGGCATTTCTATAGCCATTCCGAGATATATTGCCATGCAACTTCCACCGTTCCGTTTTTTATGAATTGAGCATTCATTGTCACATTGCTTTGCATTTAAAGTTAAAAGTGCACACTAGATTATTGACTCTAGTGCAAGTGGGAGACTATTGGAAATATGCCCTAGAGGCAATAATATTTGTATTATTATATTTCCATATTCATAATTATAGTGTTTATATTCCATGATATAATTGTTATGATCCTGGAACACGCGATTCAGTGGAAAACTCGTATGCAGGTGTGGAATGATAAACGGATAAATAAAAGGTTCATAGTCTTGCCTCTAGGACTAGCTCAAGTGTTGTTGGCGGCAACGTTTTCTAGATCTTAGGATATCATTAACTCTAACAAT
This sequence comes from Aegilops tauschii subsp. strangulata, assembly GCF_002575655.3. NCBI lineage: Eukaryota > Viridiplantae > Streptophyta > Magnoliopsida > Poales > Poaceae > Aegilops > Aegilops tauschii. The sequence continues at coordinate 26,281,979 of NC_053037.3, read as the reverse complement.
AGTCCTAAAACAACATTGAGATTATGACACTGGAAGAAGGATCATATTGAATCGACCCAAAGTTGTTTGTTATGAAATGAGATAAAATCATTTGTAATTAATTGTAATAACACAGAGTGTTAACGTGTGATTTTTATCCTTAGACCATGAGAGTATCGTGGTCACTTATTACCATACGCTGGACTTTGGGGTTGCTCAAATGTCACGTGTAACACGTTGATCATAACGACAACTTACAGGCTCATCGGAAAGTTTGATAAGTGGTTGAATAGATCAAGAGTGGGATTTGCTCCTCCAATAATGGAGAGATCACTACAAAAAAAATACACTTCCATGATGATATGTGTTTGTCACAGTAGGTCACGTGTTCTGTCATGCATGTACATCCATGACAAATTTATGACAGAATCAAGATAGTCATACCTGTGCTGTCGTAGAAGTGTTCCATGACATTACCAAAATTATCATCACGGAAGTGTCCACTTCCATGACGATAAATCGCGCGTCATAGAAGTGCTTTCGTCAAGGGTGACCGACACGTGGCATCCACCGTAACTGAACGCCGTTAAGCTATCGGGTCCGCTTTTGGATCCGATAACCCATTAACAGCCCCAACCGATGGGGTTTTTCCATGTGTAAAATCATCATTGGCTGGAGGAAACACGTGTCAGCTCACCGTTGGGACAGACGCCATCCACTCATTGGACCCAAAGCACCTATGATACGTCGACACGTGGCACGGCCCAACAGAGGCCCGTTCCTGTGAAAAGGCCGGCCCGTTTGACTTGGTCAAAAGGTGGCGGGCCGGCCCACGGCAAGCCTGTTAACGGCATGTTCGCATATAGCCCATTTACAGCCCGCTAACCCAGGGCCCATTTACGGCCTATCCGAATTAGGCCCAGTAGCGTCATCTGGGTCGTCTAATATAATTCCAGCCCGTTTTAACTTCCGGCCCATGTATGGCCCATGACGTCTTTTGGCCCATATGAGGCCCTTAGTAACCCTTGGCCCATTAATGGCCCGTGGTAAAATTGGCCCGTAATGAACAGTGTATCACTTTATACCCATTAACGGCCCATTATTCCGTTGGGCCGTTTCCAGCCCATGTTATCTTTCGGCCTTCTTAGGGCCCATTTATTCTTGGGCTCATTTCCAGCATTCGTTTACTTTCGGCCCGTTACTGTCATTTTCTGCTTGTGGGCCAAATACAGCCCTTGGTTACAGTCGGCCCGTTTGTGGCCCGTTAATACGTTGGGTCGTTTTCATAGCGTCATCAAATACGGCCTATTAACGACGTCCCGTTATGGTCGGCCCATGAACGGACGATTTCAACCCTAGCCCATTTACGGCCATAATGTGGTCTGTTATTGGCCCATGTTTGGCCAACCGATCATACGGCCCGTAGAAGGCCCATTGTGTCTATGACCCATAGAAGGCCCATTGTGTCTATGCTCCGTAGAAGGCCCATTGTTTCTATGGCCCTTAGAAGGCCCATTGTTTCTACGGCCCGTAGGAGGCCCATGTTAACTACAGTAAATATGTAGCCCATTAATGTGGCCTAGTTTTAAAAAATAGGTTATTCCGGCCACTAGCAAACCGCGGAAAAAGAACTGCACTGACTACAAGAAAACAAATAAACAAGACAACGGAAATAAATAAGAAGTAACTTACGCTAGGCTAACACGGCTATTACACATATTACATCCACTGGGCATCAAAGTTCGCCACAAATGCAAATATAGGGAACAAAGCAGCATATAAACGCCGCAGCAAAACAAGTACAGAACTGAAACCACTTCAGAAGAGCTCAAGAAACAATATCCCGGGTACCCATAATGCTGGCAAGATGCTTAGCAAGCTTATTAACTTTCTCTTGTTTGGCGCTTAAATCCTCCAGCACTTGCTGTTGCACCAGAAAGTATGCATCTGAATTCTGCAGGGACTTCCTCAGTCCTTCGGCTTCCTCTCGCATAACATCTGATCGATGTCTTTCAAATTGAAGTTGAGACTGGAGAAGCCGAACTGATTCAGGTAGCGAGTACGAAGAGCTGGTGCCAGCAGTAGTAGCCAGTAACTCGAACACTACATCAATACAGGACTTTGGGGTTGTCTCAGTGTCTTCAATATAGTTTTTATCAGCTTTCTTGGAGAACAACAAGGATGTCTCACTATCTTGAACCTGATCTGCATTACTTCCTTTACCATTGCATAACGGGGTACTCTTCTCCAATATTTTATCCGCGTTCTAAAGGAGAAACAAACAAACACATCACAGGTTTACAATGTAGTATATGAAACTCATTTTGGTAAACCAGTTCAGTAGTAAGGTGGACAGGATAACATCATGAAACAAACATATATCTATGTAGTATGGTCACTGTATGGTCTATATCATTCTAGTTTATGTTGCCAAATCAAGATAGATACAGTTCGAATCATATCTATTTAAGACAAAGCAGCATAGACAGAATATAAGTGTGGGAAACTACACAGCAATAACAACACTTGTAATGTGCATGGCATGAGAACATAACTGTTTATTCAATTGAAACTGAAATCAACATAGAGCAAGTTACAATAGCAAACATGTTAAAGAAACAGGTTTAAAACATACATGTTGCGCCATTGGAGTTTCAATTGCATCCTTCAAATTTGAAATTAGTTGGTATGAGTAAATACAGTATGCAAGAGCAAAGTAGTATGAACCATAGCTACGGAACCTGACCTGAGAACAATTCTTCTTCTGCTTTAAGCGTTGACTTGGGGTTCGGAGTGGTGGTCCTCGTGCTTTGGGCACTACAGTTGCCTTACTAACTGCTCGTGTTTGGGTGCTCTGTGGTGGAGACGGTGCTGTGTCAACGGGAACTGGGTTACTATCTGTTGGGGTTGGGGTTAGAAGGGGTGTAGCTGGTTCTCTGTCCAACTAGGTAGGGGTACAATCTGCGTGAGTCTGGGTTATGTGTGGTGGGGCTGGTTCTTGGGCAAGTACAACCGTGGTTCTATCTCCATCGACAGGTAGCACGATCTTTTCTGAAGACCGTGTTTTTACTCCCACAGATACTGCCATCACCCCCTCCAATTAAAATGGCTGATAAACAAGAAAAGTAATTGAATGTACAGACATTATAAGATAGACAGGTGCAATGGATAGTAGGGAAGAAAACAGGGCATGAAATAATTCACATTTATGTTGTCTAACCAAACAGAATAGCAGGACATAATTTCAAATATATGATGGCTAATTAAACAGGATAGCATGACACAATTTCACATGTATGATGGCTAACTAAATAGGATAGAATGACATACTTCAAAATATGATGACTATGTAAACAGGATGACATGATATAACTATACGATGTGTCTATTAAAGTGGTTGGCATGCCATAAATCACAAACATGCCGTCGATGGAAACATGATGGCATGATATAATTCACGGATAGAATGACATAATTCAAAATATGATGACTATGTGAACAGGATGAGATGATATAACTATATTATGTCTTTAGAAAATGGGTTGGCATGCCATAATTCAGATACATGCTGTCTATGTAAACATCGTGGCATGATATAATTCAAATATATGATTTATATACTAAGGAAGTGAGCAGAGGGCAATCGCATATATGATGTGTCAACTAAGGAGATGGCATTCAATATCGTGTATATGATGTAAAAAATAAGCATTGCAATACAACATATGCATGATATGAGTAATATAACCCTGCCAAGTTTGAGCATACACCTCAAGGGGATAATAGGACTGGTCATCTACCTCTGAATCCTCCTCTGAAGAGCTATCTGTAACCAGCAACATATCTGCTTCACCAGGTAGCATTGTCTGCTCTGAAGACCTTGTTTTCACTCCAGATTTCTCCATCACCAATTCAAATGGCTGATGTACAGGAAGAGCAGTTGAATATACAAACATTGTCGACAAAAGCAATGAGAAATACAAAAAGAAGGACGGCATGATATAATTCACATATATGACGCTTGGCTAAACAACATGGCATTGCATAATTCACATATATAATGCCTTGCAACAAGATAGCATTGCATAATTCACATATATAATGTCTTGCAAAGAGATGGCATTGCATAATTCACATATATGGTAATTAGACACTAAACAGGTGGTATTCACGCAAATCATGTCTAAACTAAGCAAATGACATAGCAATGCAAGATACCATATGCACGATATGAGCAACATAACCCTGCCAAGTTAGAGCATGCACCTCGGGGGGGAATAGGACTGGTCATCTATCTCTGAATCCTCCTCTAAGGAGCTATCCGTAACCAGCGAGATATGCGCTTCGTCGGATAGCATAGTCTACTCTGAAGACCTTGTTTTCACTCCAGAATTTTCCATCACCGTGTCAAATGGCTGATGCACACGAAGAGTAGTTGAATGTACTAACATTGTTGACAAATGTAATACATAACGAAAAAAGGATGGCCTGGTATAATTCACACATAAGATGACTGGCTAAGCAGGATGGCATTGCAAAATTCACATATATGATGCCTGGCTAAACAAGATGGCATTGCATAATTCACATAAAAGATGAATAAACTAAACAGATGGCATTCACACAAAGCATGTCTAAACTAAGCAGTTGACATATTTGATGTATAAAGTAAGCAATGCAAGGCACCATATGCATGATATAACCAACATCAGCATGCCAAGTTAGAGCGAAGACCTCATGGGGTAAATAGGAGTGGTCTTCTGCTTCTGAATCCCCCTCAGAACAGTTATCTTCCTCTTGATTACGATCCGAAATGGGTGGAGGGGGGCTGCCTTTGCGCCCACCATGGAGCGACGTCTGCATGAAATTTTATTGCCACGCAAGGCTCATCTCTTTTGCTCTACATGTTCAGTTCCATTGTGTACAATAACTGACATGCATAGGAATAAAACATAGTGAGATTATGTAAGGAGTGCATGCACAAATCCAGAGTGATGGTAGCAAACTGTGGATAGACCCAAAACCAATGATAGCAGGCAGATAATAGCTTTAGTTAAAAAATACAGATAATGGCTCCTTTAATGTTTGTTTGCACCCAACATGAAACTCATAGTAGACACCCGAGATTAACCAAATAGTAGACAAATAGTACTGATTGCTACCCCAATATGTACCCCACAACCATTTAAAAACTCAAGTTTCAGCATAAGTTTGGACCTGAGTCGGAGTCTAATAGGTGAACACGATGATAAAGTAGCATTTTCATCATATTAAGCGATGCATAACATGAGCAGACACGGAAGAGTGCGACCTATCTTGCAGACCCGTGTAGTCCTCAAGGTCATCTGCTCAGTTGATGATGGTAATGCAGTTGTCGTGGCTGCCGGTGGCGGGGAAGAAGATCTGAGGCGGCGAAAGACAGTCTGGAGAGCGCATCCCTGCTGTGGTGAACCCTTCCGTCGTTGGAGCAGCTGAGCTGGGGTGGAACACAGCACCGCAGGAGCAGGACAAACCACACAAGGTTTTCTTTGACACATATCTGTAACAGAAGTAATTGTGTAAGGGCTTGTTTGAATTTGAGGATTCTAACAATGCAGGGATAGGAAATAGACGGGAATAGGATAGGAATGCACGTGCAAAACAGAGAATTTAAAAACACAGGATTTCTGCCAATCTGGGTGTTTGGTTCACAAGAATTGGAAGATCACAGGATGCAAAGAAGCATGGTGAGATTAAGTCAAACCATAAGAAGTGTACAACCTCTTTGGCGAAGCCATGTCGATCTCAGCGTGATTGGGTTGGCCGGTGAGGATGCTCCGGCTGACTTGGCTGTCGAAGGAGGGGAAGAAGATCTTAGGCGCCTGGAGATGGAGCCCGAGGTACTGCTCCGCTATGATGGAGGGTTTCGTCATTGGAGCAGCTCCGGTGAGTTGTACGACGCCGAGGCTGAAGCAGGACAAGAGAGACAATGTTAACCTGAATGGAATTCTAATAGCATATCCAATAGATGACGTAAAATACATAACCACAAAGTGCTAGATATATACATCAGCCGCTCATCTCTGAACTTAACTGTCGAAACTGAATTTAACTGTCGAAACTGAACTTAACTGTCGAAACTGAATTTTGCTGTCGAAACTGAACGCACTAGAGGTGAGGCTACACGACAGTCGACTGACTTTTTCATCTCTGGTCAGTCAATTTTGCAGCCGTTGGATACGAAATCAAGGGCCTGCAGTTCATCTTCAACCTCCACCCCCGTGAGCCGCCAGCCACCACCGGCCAAATAGCCGCCCCCCGTCGCCCGCGGCCGGTGGTGCGCCGCCCCGCCCGCTCTGAAAACACTCCCCACCGCCGGTCCGCCGCCGCCCCGGCCATCCCTCTAGCCCCCCCCCCCCCGTGGCGAGCTTTTTCTCCGGCGATCCCCACGCCACCGCCCCCACCCTGAACCCTAAGATAGATAGTGGGGTACTTCTCCGGCGAGCCCCCCTCCCCGCTGCGGCTAGTTCTTCCTTAACTCCGGCGAGCCCCCCCCCCCCCCCCACCCCCTGAAAATCGACTGACCCAAAAGTTGATTCAGTCGACTGAAGTGTAGCTAAATCGGAGCAGCATCGCAAGCAAGAGCAAGAGCGAGAGCAGCAGCACGAGCAAGAGCAAGAGCAAGAGCAGACCAGGCAGGGGACCGAGAGCAAGAGCAGAGCGGCAGCGCGAGCGAGAGCTAAAGCAGCAGCAACTCCTACTGATGTGGACGTCACCGCCGAGGGAGCGACGCCATGGAGGAAGTGGCCGGCGACGCCGCGGTGGATGGAGCCGCGCCGTGTCGGCTCGGGACCGAGCGCCGGCAGCACCGTGAGATCGAATCAAGAAGAAAATGCGGCGATTAGTGTACAACCTCTTTGGTGGCGCCGACTAGGCCGCAGCTTCATCCGAGGAAACGGTGATGCTGATGCTCTTCCGGTGGTCTAGGTGAAGATGGCGGTGTGGGAATGGAGGTAGCGCGAAAGACGAGGGGAACGTCGGGGCATCTCCTTGGAGGTGGAGGACGGGGTGGCTGAACCGGCGGGACGACCAGATCGACGACGGATCCTCATCCGGTACGGTGGATGAGGGACGTCGAGGTGTTGCTGTGGACGACGTCGTCGGGGAAGAGGCTCCGGCTGGGTGGCGGACGAAGGAGGGTGTGGGGCTTCCTGGGTTTTCCCGGCCTCGGTGTACGAATGGGTGGACGGATGAGATGGGAGTGGGGAACCATGGCTTAGGGACGCGCTTGTCCGAAATGTGGGGTAAGTTACGAAAGTGCCCCCACCAATTTGAGGCGGTTCTTTCGGTTCAGTGGTATCACGGGCATTTCGCGTGTCGGGATTTCACAGGAGGTGGGAGTTTTCGCGCACGTTGTAATTTTGGAATAGCAAGGCGCGGGTTGAGATGGAGGGAGTTGTCGGAGCACAACGAGACAAAGATATATCTTAAATATTTTGGGCTAACAAGGCGCGGGTTAAAATTTCCGGACAAGCCTAACGTGTATTGTACCAAATCAATTCGCACTACAAATGTCATTCAAAACTTTGAATTCATGTTATGTTCAATTAAAATATTTCGCTACGTGTATAATGCATGTAACCTAGTACTCAAATGAACGTTTTAGTGCATTCCAAACGTATATACTACCGCTTCAATATGAACTAAATATGAATTTGTTTCTCTATTTGAATAAGATCTACAATAATGATTGTTGTGAAGTCAAAGCGTTTGATTCGTTTCTCTGTTTTAATAAGATCTACAATCGTCATTATTGTCAAGTTAAACCATCGTTTGTGTATTATCTTCACAGCACACCACATGATTAGTCTCGAGTTACATATGAACTATGTGTACTATATGAACTCGAACTCGATTTTTTGAATCCACTTTATGTTGATTTCAAATCATAGTACATTTCAAGCTCTAGCTAGATCTTCACAAACTAAACCATGTCTCATATGTATAATGTGTTTATCACATTATGTATGGTGCCCCGCCCCCTACGCCTACAAGTATTTAGATGTGAGTTGCAAACACCACACATTACCACAAATTCGAATAAAATGTGAGAATGTTCGATATATAGTATTGTTTAGATTGTTCGATATTTAGTTGTAAGCTGCAAACGCCACACATTATCACAAATTCAAATAAAATGTGAGATTGTTCGATGTATAGTATGGTTTATATTGTTCGACATTTAGCTGTGAGTTGCAAACGCCATGCATTATCACATTATGGTATAACATGTGCAAAACCACAACACGTGTATCATCGCTATATTCATGCATGCATATGTTTAAAACACTATGATCTCCTATTCAAATATATGAATCCACTTTCATATCAAATTATGATCTTTGTTAGTCTCTTACACCCACACAATCATCTAACCTTTGTAGCTACCACTAACTTTCTCTCATGCATGCACACGCCCTCCTCGCCCTCCCCCTCCCTCAGCATTCTATCCATCGTGCACATTCATTTTTTTTCTTCTTTAGGTCATTCTCCCACAGTCTCCACAACTCCTTTCCGACACACACCGATCGATAAACCTCTCCAGCGATGTCTGCCTACAACATACACACACACACCTTCAATCTCCTCCTTTATGTGTCCTTGCCTCGTGTCTCTCATATGTCCCACTCACGTGTAAACTCTCGCCCCTCTTTTCATCGATCTCACAACCGCACACTCCTCCCCCTATCTAGCTAGTAGCTGGGCCTCTCGCACCACCTCCTAGCTCCATTCTATCTGTCTATCCGTCTCGCCGGGCCTTATTTGCCTCTAACAAATGGACGTACACCGATCGATCTCCCGCTATACATATAGCTAGCTAGGTCCTTATAACTCGTTTTTTCCCACGCGTCGATCGATCTACCTCATTAGTTATGTCTCTCCCTTCCTCCGACAAACAACAATTGATCTACCGATCTAGTTAGGTTTGCTTACCAAACACATGGTTCCCCTTCATCATCCATGGATGTGTCCCGATAGATCTATCACGCACAGGCACACACAGAAACACATCCCCACTCTTATTGATAATATTGCAGTTCCACCCTCAGTTTGTCTAGTAGGCCTCTCCCACCATCTTCGAGAAGCAACTCCATCACCCATCCAGCACTCTACCCCTCTCCCTCCCTCTCTCTCTCCTCTCTCTCTCTCTCTGTCCCATCCTATTTCCCATCCTTCAGTTATGTATGGATGTCGACCGATCTCCGTCAAGACATAGCTGGGTCTCTCCTTCTCAACACATATACGAGTCTTTCTACCTCTATAGTTAGGCCTCTGCCTACCCCTCCCCCCATCCCCTCGCACACACACACCGATACATCGAGCGCTCTAGTCATGTCTCCCTGCCACACACAAACTTGACATGTGCCCTCTGACGTTCCGGTAGCTAGGTCAGTCTTCCTATATCTTTGACTTGCACACACACACAATTTCGATGGCTCTCTTCATCGATCTCGCACCCACCCACTTGATCCTCTCTTCGACTCTATCGATATCTATGACCCCTCCCTCTCTTCTCGTGGATTGCCCGACCCTCTATATATGATATGGATAGGCCTCCACACACAGTGCATGCAAAATTTTGTTTGAGATGTCATCGACACATATTCCCACAAATACATTCACGAAATCAACCTCCCCCCCCCCCCAAAAAAAACAAAAAACACTCACGAACGCACAAGCCATTTGTCTAGGTTTGTATCTCTCACACACACCCACGTAGGTGGGGGACGTGCACAAAGAGAAGAGGTGCACGCACGGCGCACGTACTCCCGTCTCTTTCCCAACCACACCCGCGCGGGTACACGGTGGAGCTCATTTCTGTACGAAAAGGCAGCCCATGTGGTAACTTGACACGTGTACTGGTTGTCCACTAGATGGAGGGAGGATCGTCTACCACGGGTGAACAAACAAATTGCGACTTGACGCGTTATGTTAAAAAAGAGGCAAACCATGTGGGGCCTACCTTAGAGGCAAGGCTCTATACACTAGAGTACTTTTGATGTGTCCTGTCAACTCGCAGAACGAGGAGAAGCTTGCTTAGTACGCCGTCTCCCCCGCCCACGGGCGCGGTGGCTCGCAGGATGAGGTGAAGCTTGCTTACTACGCCTTACGCCCGCTCCCTCGCCCACGCGCGCGGTGGCTCACAGGACGAGGAGAAAATTTTACTAGTACTCCCTTCGTTTACTCCTTGTCCCTACCTTGGTTAGAGAGATTATCATATTGTTTGGAATATATTGTTGGGAATCGTAGCATAATTTAAAATTTTCCTACGCTCACCAAGATGCATCTATGGAGTGTACTAGCAACAAGGGGAAGGGAGTGCATCTACATACCCTTGTAGATCACGAGCGGAAGCGTTCCAATGAACGTGGATGACGGAGTCGTACTCGCCGTGATCCAAATCACCGATGACCGAGTGCCGAACGGACGGCACCTCCGCGTTCAACACATGTACGGTGCAGCGACGTCTCCTCCTTCTTGATCCAGCAAGGGGGGGAGAGGTTGATGGAGATCCAACAGCACGACGGCGTGGTGGTGGATGTAGCGGGTCTCCGGCAGGGCTTCGCCAAGCTTCTGCGAGAGAGAGAGAGGTGTTGCAGGGGAGGAGGGAGGCGCCCAAGGCTGTAGGTTGCTGCCCTCCCTCCCCCCCCCCTTTATATAGGCCCCCTTGGGAGGGGGGGCCGGCCAAAACCCATCTAGGGTTGGGGGGCGGCGGCCAAGGGGTGGAAAGGGGTTGCTTGCCCCCCAAGGCAAGGGGGAAGTCCCCCCACCCTAGGGTTCCCAACCCTAGGCGCATGGGGGGAGGCCCAAGGGGGGCGCCCCAGCCCACTAAGGGCTGGTTCCCTTCCACTTTCAGCCCACGGGGCCCTCCGGGATAGGTGGCCCCACCCGGTGGACCCCCGGGACCCTTCCGGTGGTCCCGCTACAATAACGGTAACCCCCGAAACTTTCCCGGTGGCCGAAACTTGACTTCCTATATATAATTCTTCACCTCCGGACCATTCCGGAACCTCTCGTGACGTCCGGGATCTCATCCGGGACTCCGAACAACTTTCGGGTTTCCGCATACATATATCTCTACAACCCTAGCGTCACCGGACCTTAAGTGTGTAGACCCTACGGGTTCGGGAGACATGCAGACATGACCGAGACGCCTCTCCGGTCAATAACCAAAAGCGGGATCTGGATACCCATGTTGGCTCCCACATGTTCCACGATGATCTCATCGGATGAACCACGGTGTCGAGGATTCAATCAATCCGTATGCAATTCCCTTTGTCAAACGGTATGTTACTTACCCGAGATTCGATCGTCGGTATCCCAATACCTTGTTCAATCTCGTTACCGGCAAGTCTCTTTACTCGTACCGCAATGCATGATCCCGTGACTAACGCCTTAGTCACATTGAGCTCATTATGATGATGCATTACCGAGTGGGCCCAGAGATACCTCTCCGTCACACGGAGTGACAAATCCCAGTCTCGATCCATGCCAACCCAACAGACACTTTCGGAGATACCCGTAGTGCACCTTTATAGTCACCCAGTTACGTTGTGACGTTTGGCACACCCAAAGCACTCCTACGGTATCCGGGAGTTGCATGATCTCATGGTCTAAGGAAAAGATACTTGACATTGGAAAAGCTCTAGCAAACGAAACTACACGATCTTTTATGCTATGCTTAGGATTGGGTCTTGTCCATCACATCATTCTCCTAATGATGTGATTCCGTTATCAATGACATCCAATGTCCATAGTCAGGAAACCATGACTATCAGTTGATCAACGAGCTAGTCAACTAGAGGCTTACTAGGGACACGTTGTGGTCTATGTATTCACACATGTATCACGATTTCCGGACAATACAATTATAGCATGAATAATAGACAATTATCATGAACAAAGAAATATAATAATAACCATTTATTATTGCCTCTAGGGCATATTTCCAACAGTCTCCCACTTGCACTAGAGTCAATAATCTAGTTCACATCACCATGTGATTAACACTCACTGGTCACATCACCATGTGACCAACATCTAAAGAGTTTACTAGAGTCATCAATCTAGTTCACATCACTATGTGATTATCACTCAATGTGTTCTGGTTTGGTCATGTTATGCTTGTGAGAGAGGTTATTAGTCAACGGGTCTGAACCTTTCAGAACCGTGTGCTTTACGAATATCTATGTCATCTTGTGGATGCTACCACGCGCTATTTGGAGCCATTTCAAATAATTGCTCTACTATACGAATCCGGTTTACTACTCAGAGTCATCCGGATTAGTGTCAAAGTTCGCATCGACGTAACCCTTTATGACGAACTCCTTTCCACCTCCATAATCGAGAAAATTCCTTAATCCACTAGGTACTAAGGATAAGTTCGACCGCTGTCATGAGATCCTTTCCCGGATCACCATTGTACCCTCTTGACCAACTCATGGCAAGGCACACTACATGTGCGGTACACAGCATAGCATACTATAGAGCCTACGTCTAAAGCATAGGGGACGACCTTCGTCCTTTCTCTATCTTCTGCTGTGGTCAGGTCTTGAGTCTCACTCAATACTCACACCTTGTAACACAGCCAAGAACTCCTTCTTTGCTGATCTATTTTGAACTCTTTCAAAATCATGTCAAGGTGTGCTGTCTTTTGAAAGTATCATCAGGCGTCTTGATCTATCTCTATGGATCTTGATACCCAATATGTAAGTAGCTTTATCCAGGTCTTCCTTTGAAAAACTCCTTTCAAACAACCCCTTATGCTTTCTAGAAATTTTACATCATTTCGGATCAACAATATGTCATTCACATATACTTATCAGAAATGTTGTAGCGCTCCCACTTACTTTATTGTAAATACAAGTTTCTAACAAACTTTGTATAAACCGAAAAACTTTGATCACCCCATCAAAGCGTATATTCTGACTCCGAGATGCTTGCTCTGATCCATGGAAGGATCGCTGGAGCCAGCATACCTTTTAGCATCCTTAGGATCGTCAAAACCTTTCTGATTGTATCACATACAACCTTTCCTTACGAAAACTGGTAAGGAAACTTGTTTTGACATCCATCTGCCAGATTTCATAAATGTAGCTAATGCTAACATGATTCCGACGGACCTAAGCATCGCTACGGATGAGAAAAACTCATCGTAGTCAACTCCTTGAACTTGTGAAAATACTCTTTGCCACAAGTCGAGCTTCATAGATGGTAACATTACCGTCCATGTCCGTCTTCTTCTTAAAGATCCATTTATCTCAATGGCTTGCCGATCATCGGGCAAGTTCACCAAAGTCCATGCTTTGTTCTGATACATGGATTCTATCTCGGATTTCATGGCCTCGAGCCATTCGTCGGAATATGGGCCCACCATCGCTTCTCCATAGCTCGTAGGTTCATTGTTGTCTAGCAACATGACTTCCAAGACAGGATCACGCATTACTCTGAAGTAGTGCGCATCCTCGTCGTCCTACGAGGTTTGGTAGTGACTTGATCCGAAGTTTCATGATCACTATCATAAGCTTCCACTTCAATTGGTGTAGGTGCCAGAGGAACAACTTCCTGTGCCCTGCTACACACTAGTTGAAGCGACGGTTCAATAACCTTATCAAGTCTCCACCATCCTCCCACTCAATTCTTTCGAGAGAAACTTTTCCTCGAGAAAGGACTCGTTTCTAGAAGCAATTACTTTTGCTTCCAGATCTGAAATAGGAGGTATACCCAACTGTTTTTGGGTATTCTATGAAGATGCACTTATCCGCTTTGGGTTCGAGCTTATCAGCCTGAAACTTTTTCACATAAGCATCGCAGCCCCAAACTTTTAAGAAACGACAACTTAGGTTTCTATAAACGGTGTCGTCTCAACGGAATTGCGTGGTGCCCCTTTTAAAGTGAATGCGGTTGTCTCTAATGCCTAACCCATAAATGATAGTGGTAATTTGATAAGAAACATCATGGTACGCACCATATCCAATAGGGTGCAGTTATGATGTTCGGACACACCATCACACTATGGTGTTCCAGGCGGTATTAATTGTGAAACACTTTCCACAATGTCTCAATTGTGTGCCAAACACGTATCTCAGATACTCATCTCTATGATCATATCACAGACATTTTATCCTCTTGTCACGACGATCTTCAACTTCACTCTGAAATTACTTGAACCTTTCAATAATTCAGACTAGTGTTTCATCAAGTAAATACACTCAGCATCTACTCAAATCATCTGTGAAGTAAGAACATAACGATGTCCACTGCATGCCTCAGCACTCATTGGACTGCGTACATCAAAATGTATTACTTCCAATAAGTTGCTCTCTTGTTCCATCTCACTGAAAACGAGGACTTTCAGTCATTTTGCCCATGTGGTATGATTTGCATGTCTCAAGTGATTCATAATCAAGTGAGTCCAAACGATCCATCTGTATGGAGTTTCTTCATGCATATATACCAATAGACATGGTTCGCATGTCTCAATCTTTTCAAAAACGAGTGAGTCCAAAGATCCACCTACATGGAGCTTCTTCATGCGTTCTACACCAATATGACTCAAGTGGCAGTGCCACAAGTATGTGGTACTATCATTACTATCTTATATCTTTTGGCATGAACATGTGTATCACTACGATCGAGATTCATTTTAGGTGCAAGACCATTGAAGGTATTATTCAAATAAACAGAGTAACCATTATTCTCCTTAAATGAATAACCGTTTTGCGGTAAACATAATCCAATCATGTTCAACGCAAACACCAAATCTCGACGGTAGAGGGAGCATGCGATGCTTGATCACATCAACCTTGGAAACACTTCCAACACATATCGTCATCTCACCTTTAGCTAGTCTCCATTTATTCCGCAGCTTTTATTTCGAGTTACTAACACTTAGCAACCGAACCGGTATCTAATACCCTGGTGCTGCTAGGAGTACTAGTAAAGTACACATTCATATAACGTATATCCAATATACTTCTGTCGACCTTGCCTGCCTTCTCATCTACCAAGTATCTAGGGTAGTACTGCTTCAGTGACCGTTCCTCTCATTACAGAAGCACTTAGTCTCGGGTTTGGGTTCAACCTTGGGATTCTTCACTAGAGCAGCAAACGACTTGCTGTTTCATGAAGTATCCCTTTTGCCCTTGCCCTTCTTAAACTAGTGGTTTTACTAACCATCAACAATTGATGCTCCTTCTTGATTTCTACTCTCGCGGTGTCAATCATCGCGAATAGCTCAAGGATCATCATAACTATCCTTGATATGTTATAGTTCATCACGAAGCTCTACTAGCTTGGTGGCAGTGACTATGGAGAACTATCACTATCTCATCTGGGAGATTAACTCCCACTCGATTCAAGCGATTGTGGCACTCAGACAATCTGAGCACACGCTCAACGATTGAGCTTTTCTCCCTTAGTTTGCAGGCTTAAGAAACTTGTCAGAGGTCTCATACCTCTGGACGTGGGCACTAGTCTGAAATCCCAATTTCAGTCTTCGGAACATCTCATATGTTCTGCGACGTTTCAAAAACGTCTTTGGTGCCACAATTCTAAACCGCACTGAACTATCACGTAGTCATCAAAAACGTGTATGTCAGATGTTTCGTAACATCTACAGGCGACGCTGAGGTTCAGCACACCGAGCGGTGCATTAAGGACATAAGCCTTCTGTGCAGCAATGAGGACAATCCTCAGTTTATGGACCCAGTCCGCATAATCGCTACTACCAACTTTCAACTAAATTTTCTCTAGGAACATATCTTAACCAGTAGAACTAAAGCGCAAGCTATGACATAATTTGCAAATACCTTTTTGACTATGTTCATGATAATGAAGTTCATCTGATTATGAACTCCCACTCAGATAGACATCCCTCTAGTCATCTAAGTGAAACATGATCCGAGTTTAACTAGGCTGTGTCCGATCATCACGTGAGACGGACTAGTCAAGATCGGTGAACATCTCCATGTTGATTGTATCTTCTATACGACTCATGCTCGACCTTTCGGTCCTCCGTGTTCCGAGGCCATGTCTGTACATGCTAGGCTCGTCAAGTCAACCTAAGTGTATTGCGTGTGTTCCGAGGCCATGTTTGTACATGCTAGGCTCGTCAACACCCGTTGTATTCGAACGTTAGAATCTATCACACCCGATCATCACGTGGTGCTTCGAAACAACGAACCTTCGCAATGGTGCACAGTTAGGGTGAACACTTTCTTGAAATTATTATAAGGGATCATCTTATTTACTACCGTCGTTCTAAGCAAATAAGATGCAAAAACATGATAAACATCACATGCAATCAAATAGTGACATGATATGGCCAATATCATCATGCTCCTTTGATCTCCATCTTCGGGGCACCATGATCATCTTCGTCACCGGCATGACACCATGATCTCCATCATTGTGTCTTCATGAAGTCGTCACACCAACGATTACTTCTACTTCTATGGCTAACGCGTTTAGCAACAAAGTAAAGTAATTTACATGGCGTTATTCAATGACACGCAGGTCATGCAAAATAATAAAGACAACTCCTATGGCTCCTGCCAGTTGTCATACTCATCGACATGCAAGTCGTGATTCCTATTGCAAGAATATGATCAATTTCATACATCACATATATCATTCATCACATCTTCTGGCCATATCACATCACATAGCACTTGCTGCAAAAACAAGTTAGACGTCCTCTAATTGCTATTGCAAGTTTTTACGTGGTTTGTAGGTTTCTAGCAAGAACGTTTCTTACCTACGTATGACCACAACGTGATTTGCCAATTTCTATTTACCCTTCATAA
The DNA here is from genome assembly GCF_002575655.3 of Aegilops tauschii subsp. strangulata. Taxonomy (NCBI): domain Eukaryota; kingdom Viridiplantae; phylum Streptophyta; class Magnoliopsida; order Poales; family Poaceae; genus Aegilops; species Aegilops tauschii. The sequence goes on along the minus strand of NC_053037.3, from coordinate 26,265,153 downwards.
GGACCCTTTTCATCGAATCCGTTCCGACTAAAGTAGGAGAGACAGACACCCGCTAGCCACCTTATGCATCTAGTGCATGTCAGTCGGTGGAACCTATCTCACGTAAGAGTACGTGTAAGGTCGGTCTGGGCCGCTTCATCCTACAATGCCGCCGAAACAAGAAAAGACTAGTAGCGGCAAGAAGAATTGGCAAACTCAACGCCCACAACTTCTTTGTGTTCTACTCGTGCATAGTAACTACGCATAGACCTGGCTCATGATGCCACTGTTGGGAATCGTAGCATAATTTAAAATTTTCCTACGCTCACCAAGATGCATCTATGGAGTGTACTAGCAACGAGGGGAAGGGAGTGCATCTACATACCCTTGTAGATCGCGAGCGGAAGCGTTCCAATGAACGTGGATGACGGAGTCGTACTCGCCGTGATCCAAATCACCGATGACCGAGTGCCGAACGGACGGCACCTCCGCGTTCAACACACGTACGGTGCAGCGACGTCTCCTCCTTCTTGATCCAGCAAGGGGGGAGGAGAGGTTGATGGAGATCCAACAGCACGACGGCGTGGTGGTGGATGTAGCGGGTCTCCGGCAGGGCTTCGCCAAGCTTCTGCGAGAGAGAGAGGTGTTGCAGGGGAGGAGGGAGGCGCCCAAGGCTGTAGGTTGCTGCCCTCCCTCCCCCCCCCCTTTATATAGGCCCCCTTGGGAGGGGGGGCGGCCAAAACCCATCTAGGGTTGGGGGGCGGCGGCCAAGGGGTGGAAAGGGGTTGCTTGCCCCCCAAGGCAAGGGGGAAGTCCCCCCACCCTAGGGTTCCCAACCCTAGGCGCATGGGGGGAGGCCCAAGGGGGGCGCCCCAGCCCACTAAGGGCTGGTTCCCTTCCACTTTCAGCCCACGGGGCCCTCCGGGATAGGTGGCCCCACCCGATGGACCCCCGGGACCCTTCCAGTGGTCCCGGTACAATACCGGTAACCCCCAAAACTTTCCCGGTGGCCGAAACTTGACTTCCTATATATAATTCTTCACCTCCGGACCATTCCGAAACCTCTCGTGACGTCCGGGATCTCATCCGGGACTCCGAACAACTTTCGGGTTTCCGCATACATATATCTCTACAACCCTAGCGTCACCGGACCTTAAGTGTGTAGACCCTACGGGTTCGGGAGACATGCAGACATGACCGAGACGCCTCTCCGGTCAATAACCAACAGCGGGATCTGGATACCCATGTTGGCTCCCACATGTTCCACGATGATCTCATCGGATGAACCACGGTGTCGAGGATTCAATCAATCCGTATGCAATTCCCTTTGTCAAACGGTATGTTACTTACCCGAGATTCGATCGTCGGTATCCCAATACCTTGTTCAATCTCGTTACCGGCAAGTCTCTTTACTCGTACCGCAATGCATGATCCCGTGACTAACGCCTTAGTCACATTGAGCTCATTATGATGATGCATTACCGAGTGGGCCCAGAGATACCTCTCCGTCACACGGAGTGACAAATCCCAGTCTCGATCCATGCCAACCCAACAGACACTTTCGGAGATACCCGTAGTGCACCTTTATAGTCACCCAGTTACGTTGTGACGTTTGGCACACCCAAAGCACTCCTACGGTATCCGGGAGTTGCACGATCTCATGGTCTAAGGAAAAGATACTTGACATTGGAAAAGCTCTAGCAGACGAAACTACACGATCTTTTATGCTATGCTTAGGATTGGGTCTTGTCCATCACATCATTCTCCTAATGATGTGATCCCGTTATCAATGACATCCAATGTCCATAGTCAGGAAACCATGACTATCAGTTGATCAACGAGCTAGTCAACTAGAGGCTTACTAGGGACACGTTGTGGTCTATGTATTCACACATGTATCACGATTTCCGGACAATACAATTATAGCATGAATAATAGACAATTATCATGAACAAAGAAATATAATAATAACAATTTATTATTGCCTCTCGGGCATATTTCCAACATATATGTCCTTTAGTAGATTTCGATATGAACTACTAGTACATACTCCAAACACTGATGTATATAGACGTATTTTAGAGTGTAGATTCACTCATTTTGCTCCGTATGTAGTCCATATTGAAACGGACATAATAGTACGCACTCTCCCTCGCCCCTCGGCCCTCGCCACGTGGTGGACGTGCAGCAATTCATTCAGTCTCATATAGCCAGAGCGATATATACTGCGGTACCATTATTGCTCGACTTCCCGAAGAGGAGAAGGGCCAATCGCAAGGTTAATAGTTTGGAGATGCCAAGCGCAAGGTTTATAGGAGAACGAGTAGTAGGTGCCGCGTCATTTATAAATAAAGTTTTTTTTCTTCAGTGGCACGTATGCAATATAAATAGGTTCATATGGAGATAAAAGGAAACCGCTCCACTATATACATAGGCAGGACGAGCCTACATGGTTGCTTGCTGGAGTTGCTCTCTTCAGTTTTCACACTCTCTCGCACAAAACCACTGTGGCCACATCTCTAACATCCCGGCGGATCACGTCCGCCGGGGGAAGGGGTGGATGCTTAGTGTAGATGCGGTCGCCGTTGCTGACGGCGAAAACCCACTGTCGGCACGTCCCGATCAGGGGTCTCCGCCATTCTCTCTCACAAAGCCGGTGAGGTTGCCTTCGTCCATTGCTCACTGCCGCGACGTGAGTAGTTGCCTCCTCCCGCCGCCCTCCTCTAGGTTGAGCTATGTCCCGACATCCCTCAGGTACAACTCCCTTTACAGCCGACTTGCACCACTGCTCCAGCTGCCCACATCACTCCATGTTGATATTTCTCTACTTCTTTGCCCCGCACATACCTCTACTGGCTTCTACGTACTGTATTTGTGATGAGTTTATGTCTCATCAACTAGTCCCAGTAATCTTATTCTAATCACGCTTCTTCAATTTCTTTGCCACAGAGATGCTCATCTCGATTTTGGTGAAACTGCACAAAATGATCGGATGGTCGAAGGGTTGCAAACTTCATTTCTTAGGAAGCGCCGACGTTGCCAGCAAATTAAAGCCTGCTTAGGGTTTACGGTTCAAGGGCTAGGGACTGCATGGATCGTTTTTTTCTTTAGCTATCTCTGTTTCAATGGCTAGGGACTGCATGAGTAGTAGTAGTACTGTACGCCTTACGCCCGCTCCCTCGCCCACGCGCGCGGTGGCTCGCAGGACGAGGAGAAAATTTTACTACTCCCTCCGTTTACTCCTCGTCCCTACTACCTTGGTTAGAGAGATTATCATATTGTTTGGAATATATATGTCCTTTAGTAGATTTCAATATGAACTACTAGTACATACTCCAAACACTGATGTATATAGACGTATTTTGGAGTGTATATTCACTCATTTTGCTCCATATGTAGCATAAAGTTGAGACACTTATTTTGGAACGGAGGGAGTACATATTTGCTATGATCTGTCAATCATTGAGATGCAATAGCATGCATGTTAGTCTCCTTTGTATTTGATGAAATGTTGCAATGGGCAACCTTGGACGCAAGATACATGTAACAGAAGCTAGAAGCTTCATAGCATTGTACTATCTCGCTGATAAATTACAGTACGTAGTATACAAGTACTTCCTCCATTCCTAAATATAAGTCTTTGTAGAGATTTCACCATGAACCACATACGGATGTATATAGATGCATTTTAAGTGTAGATTCATTCATTTTGTTCCGTATGTAGTCCACCTAGTGGAATCTCTACAAAGACTTATATTTAGGAACGGAGGGAGTACTATGTAAAGAGTTAGGTGTCGCACGGTGTCTAGAAAATATGGTGATAGTGTGAGGTGGGCCATGTAATCACTGAGCCTGCGTGTTTTCACTGCTCTTGCACTCCTCCACCGTAAGAATGGAGAAAATTGTAATCTAGTAGTACCTCCTTTCGCCGAAAGCGTGGGACATCCAGCAGTCCTACCACCTCAGTAATAATGACCAATGAGCCGTCAAATCACATAGACCCAGCAGTAAGTTGGACGGACGAAGCAACCATCACTCTTGAATTTGCTTCTCCCTTCAACGCAGGCGACAGTGAGAGGTCGCGTCCGCTCTGCCCGGGCATGAATGCGGCACTGATTCTTTGGAGCGGCGCTGACCGTTTCGGGCGGGAAGCGCGCTCGCGCGATGGAGGGGCTTTGGGTGGGCCAGGCTGGTCAGGAGCGGGCGTGGCAGCTGTCCGCCTGTCCCTACAGGACGCCCGGAAACGAGAGGATGCACCGACTCTCGCGGCTAAAATCGTACACTACACACCATCCCTCTGTAGGAGTAGGTCGATTTGTCGCTCTCTCTAACATACACATGTTGTTAAACACACACACGCACACGCACACACAGGTTCATAGAATAGGAAAATCGTGCGAGTGCGAAGCCACAGGAAGTGAGATACAAATGGAGTACATACAAGAAGAGAAGAGGCATCTCTTAGTTGTTTGGATTAATTGTTGCGTTTAGAGACAGAAATTAGGGCTTTGATTGGAGGAATGACAGGTCAAGTTTCTCCTTCTCCTCCAATAAACTTGCACCTTGGTCCCGCTGCACCTTCTAACGTGACTTATTACACCTAGACGGAGGGAGTCGTATGAGATACGGTGGCACACTGACTTAGGTCGAATACAAGTGCCCAAAATTGTGTGCATGTTATAATAAGGATTCACTTAAAAGAGTACGTGAGCGAACAGAGGGATCAATTGGACAGTGTTCCCGAGCAGTAGCGAGATGTGTGAGGTAAGATACACCGCTGGCGCTTTTAATTTTTCTTATTAATTTGTTTGTTTCACCCTCTGACTGGTGGGACCCAACGTACTACGTGGAGAGAGGTAAGGTGACTAAGGCTGCATTATTTCTGCACCACTATGGATAGTCTTACCACCAAAGCCACATGACACGATTATGATTTAAATCCCAATGACTCCCACACACAAAAAAACACGGCATGCTTGTCACACGAATGCAGGAATGTATAAAAGGTTATTTTCCTCTCGTTGAACATAACGGGAGGGTTGTGTAGCTGGTTAGCTTGTTCGCTCATCAAACTTGAGGTCTCGGGTTCGATAACTACACTTGAGCATAATTCGTGCCAGGAGGATTCTTTGACTGGTCAAATTAAATGGATGGATACGGAGCTATATGATCTCGTAGTGACCGTATAATCACCTCATCACGTATAAGCTGCAGCCTCGGCGCTTGTTTTCTAGGGTTTGCACTCTTCACACACTCTCCAGTATATATATACACGCTGGAGCCTCAGCACTTGTAGTTGCTCTCTTCACACTCTCTCACCCTCTCCAGATCTAAACAAGACTTCGTTGGCCTCTCTCTCTCCCCTCACTGCTGGTCTGCTTGTAGTTGCTCTCTTCACACTCTCTCACCCTCTCCAGATCTAAACAAGACTTCGCTGGCCTCTCTCTCCCCCCTCACTGCTGGTCAAAGAGCTGGCAGGTTCCGTCCGCCGGGAAGGGAAGGAGGCTTAACGCTGTCGCCATCGGCGAGGGAGGGAATCCACTACCGGTGCAGTTGTTCACTTTCACCCAGCGGCGACGCGGGAGGGCCTCCGACCCCTTCTTCTTCACCGTCGTACATAGTGTGGGTCGAACGGCCTCCGGTCGCCCACCAAACCACACCCCAAGAACCTTAAGGTATAATTTACTTATTCCACATGCATTGCTCTAGCTTCTAGCTGCATGTGGGCCTTTTCCGCTTCTACACTCGAATCTAGGTGTTGGATCAAACAGGAAAGTAGTGGGGAAAGTTGTATACCATGAATCTAGGACGTGGTTCAAAGAGGAAAGGAATGGGGGAAAGTAGTGGGAAAAGTTGTATAGCATGAATCTAGGACGTGGTTCAAAAAAGAAACGAAGGGGGAAAGTTGTATCGCATGAATCTTAGACGTGGTTCAAAGAGGACAGAGAATGGGGGAAAGTAGTGGGGAAAGTTGTATAGCATAAATCTAGGACGTGGTTCACAGAGGAAAGGAAGTGGGGAAAGTACTAGTACAGACTGGCTATCCAGCACCTACGTTGGTCGAAAAGGGCAAACAATGACAAACGCAGTACGCACATCTGTAACGAACTGATCTTTTGTTTTGGGGGACAAGGCTGTAGAGTTTGAGCAGGACTAGATTTGTTGCGCTCACATAGGGAAAGGTGTCTAAAGATAACAAAACTGGGACCAACACAAATATGCTCCTTGGTTGTTTGTTCTTTGTTGCAACAGACTGTGCATCACCCTAGTACATCGGTAGATGCACATGGTGCTGGTGCGTCCACTGTCCCGTGCAACTCTTTAGCTGTTGTTAATCTAGGGCCCTATTTGGTTAAAAACTCCCTAGTCCCTACCTGCTTGGTTCCAGGGACTAAACATGGACTAGAGGTTATTAAATGACATGCTAAAAGACCATGTTACCCCTAGTAGTGAACTAATAGAGACAAGGTGCGATGCGTGGCAGGGGCAACTGTTGGAAAAAGTCCCAAAAAGACTCTCCCTCGGGGTCTTCTTTCTTTAGTGCCAGCTGCCCACTTTTAGTCCCTAAAAGTCCCTCCTGTTTGGTTTAGATGGGACTGACACGGAGTTTTTTAGTCCCTCCGCCAAAATGTCCCTGTAAACAAACACCCTCTAATAATGCCGCTGGAAAATTGATGCAATGCCACAGTTAAAAGCAAATTACATGTTTAACGAATTTTATTGTTAATATAATCTCTTTGTTAATATTAATCAATGCCACCGTTTGAGAAATGCTACTGTCTTGCTTTCTTTCCCATTTAGATAAGGTAGATGCTTCTTTTTGTTGGCTTCTGTGTCATCCACCGTTATTGACCACTAGTTGTTTCCTTTGCACCTCTGTGTAAATAGGGTTATCTACTTCACCTCGTTGCCATTGTGACCTTTTGTTGCACTACACAAAACACTTTTGTTTTAAGAGTGTTTTGTGCAGTTCAACCAAAATGTCACACCGAGAACGTTGCTTGATTGCTTGATCTTAGTGGAACTGCACAAGAGGAGATCTTACTTCCTATCCGTATTGGCAAATTTGGTTCAGATCTTCTTCTTGTGAGTTGTTTGAATTCCGCGTCATGAGAGGTCAGTACTAGCCTTCTTTCACATGATTCTGCAGTGTGCTTTCATATGTTGTGCTACTTGTACGGTAATGTTGCTTGATTTTAGTGAACTGCACAAATGGAGACAAGACTTCCAATCTGTATGTGCACCGTAATATCCCATTGAGGTAAGATAAGGGTATTTCACAACTGTTGGCCTGTATTTTGCCACTTTCATCAGAAAATTAATGTCATTGTTTAGTGCTAAACTTGTGCAACCTAATTGACATGCCAAATCTTACATTGAAGGCGAAGCTTGTCTATTATTGAACCAAGTGATGAAGGGGAAGAACAAGCGGAAGAAAAACAAAAATCAACTCCTGGTGCTGTAATGAAGCACTAGAACTGTGATGACACAAGTAATGATATAGTTTTGTATCTTAATTTATTGCTATGGCTGGAACGAGCAATTGTTTTGCCACTGATTTGATGCCACTCTTAATGTAATACATAATTATCTCTACTTGTGCAAACAGGGATCTTCTTTGAAGATACCATATATTTTAGTGGAACTGCACAAGAAGATGTTGGAAACATTAATCTAATCGAGGAGTATATAGTAAGCATGGCCACCATAGTAGATAGCAACAAATGGTTCTGGAGAAGTGATTCATCTGTATGCTCTACACAATAAGCCTCCTAACAAAGGTTGGTACTCGCCCACTGATTTCATCCATATGATTGAGCTTTGTCATCTCTATTGGTGTTGTGCTACTGTTTAGATGCTGTCATCAAAAAGTGGTATTGTCCTTGAGAAGTGCTTCATTTGTGTTGTTTTAAATATTTCCTTTCCTTTTTTTGAGCAAACTGGGATGCTAGCATTTAGTTATCCTCTTGTCTTTGCACAACAGGATCATCCTCCTCTGAAGAAGAATATGGAGTACGTGAAGTGACTAGTTCCGATTATGCCAGGATGAAGAAGCCCTGTCTATCTTCTCATCAGAAGGAGCAGTTGAAGGATGGTTACATTACCCCCCACAAGACCAAACTAACTTCAGCTCAGAAGGACTGGCAAATCTCCATTTTCTTGCTGTGATGCGCGAGTACAATGTTGTTCTAGGATTCTTTCCGGTGAGTTCCATTTTTGTAAAAGTGTGCTCTACATGGACCATGTAGGTGCCTGTTTAAACTGTCAATTCATAGTACAGTTTGCTTTATACTAATCACTTTTTTGTATTTGTGCAAACAGGGGTGCTCAGCTTGATTTCAATGGGAACTGCACGAAATGTTCATGAATACATCGAATCATTCATTTCCACCATAAGAAAGGAGGTGTCGATAAGTTCAAGGCGTTGCAACATATAAGGGCGAAATCATACAAGCTACGCGCGAATTTGGTTGATTTTGGTGGAACTGCACAAAAAGAACAGCTGGTTTATTTAGCACGAGGTGCCATGTCAATGTCTGAACTGATGGCAAACCCTGCCCATTCCACAATCGTAGGCATTTGATATTTTGGAATGGGAAAACCTTGTCAAATTTTGCTCATTGATTTTAGCAAGAAGACATGCGTTTGATATTTTCGAATGGGACGCCCTTTGCTGTCAGCAGCGTCGATCCATTTTTTCTTTATTCTTTAGTTGTGAAGTAAATATTGGCTCTGACATGTGAATCTCTGAGATGCATAATCATCGATTGTTTTGAATGTTCTCTATGACATGTGAATCATTGTGATTGCAATGTACAGGAACGCTAAAAAGCTGCTCAAACTCTTTGTACTCCTTATGTTCCTTTTTACTTCACACATTGTCCGGTAGCATACAACTGAAGTGCTCAAGTTCTCTAGAAAATGACTGTATCTCATGAGCTTGCTCAACCACGGAGCGCTCTTCAATCATCCTGTAATCATAGAATTGCTCCATGATGTACTGCTCAGTGCCAGCAACCGGAGGGTAGCAGCGGTGGCCTTACTTGGACCCGAGCGGCGGCGACCTACCGTGTTCTACTCTTCCTTGTTTTCTGTGTGACGCGGCCTCGTTGTCAGCAGGGCGGGGCCTCGGCGGCGCCGGCGATTGTTGGGGAACGTAGTAATTTCAAAAAAAAATCCTACGCGCACACAGGATCATGGTGATGCATAGCAACGAGAGGGGAGAGTGTGTCCACGTACCCTCGTAGACCGAAAGCGGAAGCGTTAGCACAACGTGGTTGATGTAGTCGTACGTCTTCACGATCCGACCGATCCAAGTACCGAACGCATGGCACCTCCGAGTTCAGCACACGTTCAGCTCGATGACGTCCCACGAACTCCGATCCAGCAGAGCTTCGAGGGAGAGTTTCGTCAGCACAAAGGCGTGATGACGGTGATGATGATGCTACCGACGCAGGGCTTCGCCTAAGCACCGCTACGATATGATCGAGGTGGATTATGGTGGAGGGGGGCACCGCACACGGCTAAGATATCAAGAGATCAATTGTTGTGTTTCCAAGGGGTGCCTCTCTCCCCGTATATAAAGGAGTGGAGGAGGGGGAGGGGGCCGGCCACCCTAGGCGCGCCCCATGAGGAGTCCTACTCCCACCGGGAGTAGGACTCCCCCCTTCCAAGTGGGAGTAGGAGAGGAAAGGGACGGAGAGAGAGGGGGAAAGGAAAGGGGGGCGCCCCCCCCCCCTCCGTGTCCAATTCGGACTGGGGGGAAGGGGGCGCGCGGCTGCCCTTGGCCGCCCCTCTCTTCTCCACTAGGGCCCAATAGGCCCATTAGTCTCCCCAGGGGGTTCCGGTAACCCCCCGGTACTCCGGTATATGCCTGAAACTCCCCGAAACCATTCCGGTGTCCGAGCATAGTCGTCCAATATATCGATCTTAACGTCTCGACCATTTAGAGACTCCTCGTCATGTCCTTGATCACATCCGGGACTCCGAACAACCTTCGGTACATCAAAACACATAAACTCATAATATAACCGTCATCGAACTTTAAGCGTGCGGACCCTACGGGTTTGAGAACTATGTAGACATGACCGAGACACGTCTCCGGTCAATAACCAATAGCGGAACCTAGATGCTCATATTGGCTCCCACATATTCTACGAAGATCTTTATCGGTCAAACCGCATAACAACATACGTTGTTCCCTTTGTCATCGGTATGTTACTTGCCCGAGATTCAATCATCGGTATCTCAATACCTAGTTCAATCTCGTTACCGGCAAGTCTCTTCACTCGTTCTGTAATACATCATCCCGCAACTAACTCATTAGTTACAATGCTTGCAAGGCTTATAGTGATGTGCATTACCGAGTGGGCCCAGAGATACCTCTCTGACAATCGGAGTGACAAATCCTAATCTCGAAATACGCTAACCCAACAAGTACCTTTGACCTGTAGAGTACCTTTATAATCACCCGGTTACGTTGTGACGTTTGGTAGCACATAAAGTGTTCCTCCGGTAAACGGGAGTTGCATAATCTCATAGTCATAGGAACATGTATAAGTCATGAAGAAAGCAATAGCAACATACTAAACGATCAAGTGCTAAGCTAACGGAATGGGTCAAGTCGATCACATCATTCTCCTAATGATGTGATCCCGTTAATCAAATGACAACTCATGTCTATGGTTAGGAAACTTAACCATTTTTTATTAACGAGCTAGTCAAGTAGAGGCATACTAGTGACACTATGTTTGTCTCTGTATTCACACATGTATTATGTTTCCGGTTAATATAATTCTAGCATGAATAATAAACAATTATCATGAAATAAGGAAATAAATAATAACTTTATTATTGCCTCTAGGGCATATTTCCTTCAGTCTCCCACTTGCACTAGAGTCAATAATCTGGTTCACATCGCCATGTGATTTAACATCAATAGTTCCATCTTTATTTGGTTAACACCCATAGTTCACATCGATATGTGACCAACACCCAAAGGGTTTACTAGAGTCAATAATCTAGTTCACATCGCTATGTGATTAACACCCAAAGAGTACTAAGGTGTCATCATGTTTTTCTTGTGAGATAATTTTAGTCAACGGGTCTGTTACATTCAAATCCGTAAGTATTTTGCAAATTTCTATGTCTACAATGCTCTGCTCGGAGCTACTCTAGCTAATAGCTCCCACTTTGAATATGTATCAGATTGAGATTTTAGAGTCATCTGGATCAGTGTCAAAACTTGCGTCGACGTAACCCTTTACGACGAACCTTTTGTCACTTCCATCATCGAGAAACATATCCTTATTCCACTAAGGATAATTTTGACCGCTGTCCAGTGATCTACTCCTAGATCACTATTGTACTCCCTTGCCAAACTCAGTTGGTAGGGTATACAATAGATCTGGTACACAACATGGCATACTTTATAGAACCTATGGCTAAGGCATAGGGAATGACTTTCATTCTCTTTCTATCTTCTGTCATGGTCGGGCTTTGAGTCTTACTCAATTTCACCCCTTGTAACACAGGCAAGAACTCTTTCTTTGACTGTTCCATTTTGAACTATTTCAAAATCTTGTCAAGGTATATACTCATTGAAAAAACTTATCAAGCGTCTTGATCTATCTCTATAGATCTTGATGCTCAATATGTAAGCAGCTTCACCGAGGTCTTTCTTTGAAAAACTCCTTTCAAATACTCCTTTATGCTTTCCAGAAAATTCTACATTATTTCCGATCAACAATATGTCATTCACATATATTTATCAGAAATGTTGTAGTGCTCCCACTCACTTTCTTGTAAATACAGGCTTCACCGCAAGTCTGTATAAAACTATATGCTTTGATCAACTCATCAAAGCGTATATTCCAACTCCGAGATGCTTGCACCAGTCCATAGATGGATCGCTGGAGCTTTGCATATTTTGTTAGCACCTTTAGGATTGACAAAACCTTCTGGTTGCATCATATACAACTCTTCTTTAATAAATCCATTAAGGAATGCAGTTTTGTTTATCCATTTGCCAGATTTCATAAAATGCGGCAATTGCTAACATGATTCGGACAGACTTAAGCATAGATACGAGTGAGAAACTCTCATCGTAGTCAACACCTTGAACTTGTCAAAAACATTTTGCGACAATTCTAGCTTTGTAGATAGTAACACTACTATCAGCGTCTGTCTTCCTCTTGAAGATCCATTTAATCTCAATGGCTCGCCGATCATTGGGCAAGTCAATCAAAGTCCCATACTTAGTTCTCATACATGGATCCCATCTCAGATTTCATGGCCTCAAGCCATTTTGCGGAATCTGGGCTCATCACCGCTTCCTCATAGTTCGCAGGTTCATCATGGTCTAGTAACATGACTTCCAGAACAGGATTACTGTACCACCCTGGTGCGGATCTTACTCTGGTTGACCTACGAGGTTTTGTAGAAACTTGATCTGAAGTTTCATGATCATCATCATTAACTTCCTCAATAATTCGTGTAGGCATCACTGGAACTGATTTCAGTGATGAGCTACTTTTTAATTCGAGAGAAGGTACAATTACCTCATCAAGTTCTACTTTCCTCCCACTCACTTCTTTCGAGTGAAACTCCTTCTCTAGAAAGGATCCAAATTTAACAACAAATGTCTTGCCTTTGGAACTATGATAGAAGGTGTACCCAACTGTCTTATTTGGGTATCCTATGAAGACACATTTCTCCGATTTGGGTTTGAGCTTATCAGGATGAAACTTTTTCACATAAGCATCGCAACCCCAAACTTTAAGAAACGACAACTTTGGTTTCTTGCCAAACCACAGTTCATATGGTGTCGTCTCAATGGATTTAGATGGTGCCCTATTTAACGTGAATGCAGTTGTCTCTAATGCATAACCCCAAATCGGTAGTGGTAAATCAGTAAGAGACATCATAGATTGCACCATATCTAACAAAGTACGGTTACGATGTTCGGACACACCATTACGTTGTGGTGTTCCAGGTGGCGTGAGTTGCGAAACTATTCCGCATTCTTTCAAATGAAGACCAAACTCGTAACTCAAATATTCTTCTCCACGATCAGATCATAGAAACTTTTTTTCTTATTACGATGATTTTCTGCTTCACTCTGAAATTATATGAACTTTTCAAATGTTTCATACTTATGTTTCATCAAGTAGATATAACCATATCTGCTCAAATCATCTGTGAAGGTTAGAAAATAACGATACCCGCCGCGAGCCTCAATATTCATCGGACCACATACATCAGTATGTATGATTTCCAACAAATCTGTTGCTCGCTCCATTGTTCCGGAGAACGGCGTTTTAGTCATCTTGCCCAAGAGGCATGGTTCGCAAGCATCAAGTGATTCATAATCAAGTAATTCCAAAATCCCATCAGCATGGAGTTTCTTCATGCGCTTTGCACCAATATGACCTAAACGACAGTGCCACAAATAAGTTGCACTATCATTATTAACTTTGCATCTTTTGGTTTCAATATTATGAATATGTGTATCACTACGATCGAGATCCAACGAACCATTTTCACTGGGTGTGTAACCATATAAGGTTTTATTCATGTAAACAGAACAACAATTATTCTCTAACTTAAATGAATAACCGTATTGCAATAAACATGATCAAATCATATTCATGCTCAACGCAAACACTAAATAACACTTATTTAGGTTCAACACTAATCCCGAAAGTATAGAGAGTGTGCGATGATGATCATATGAATCTTGGAACCACTTCCAATACACATCGTCACTTCACCCTTAACTAGTCTCTATTCATTCTGCAACTCCCGTTTCGAGTTTCTACTCTTAGCAACTGAACCAGTATCAAATACCGAGGGGTTGCTATAAACACTATTAAAGTACACATCAATAACATGTATATCAAATATAGCTTTGTTCACTTTTCCATCCTTCTTATCCACCAAATACTTGGGGCAGTTCCGCTTCTAGTGACCAGTCCCTTTGCAGTAGAAGCACTCAGTTTCAGACTTAGGTCCAGACTTGGGCTTTTTCACTTGAGCAGGAACTTTCTTGCCGTTCTTCTTGAAGTTCCCTTTTCTTCCCATTGTCCCTTTACTTGAAACTAGTGGTCTTGTTAACCATCAACACTTGATGCTCTTTCTTGATTTATACCTTCGTCGATTTCAGCATCGAGAAGAGCTCGGGAATTACTTTCGTCATCCCTTGCATATTATAGTTCATCACGAAGTTCTAGTAACTTGATGATAGTGACTAGAGAATTCTATCAATTACTATCTTATCTGGAAGATTAACTCCCACTTGATTCAAGCAATTGTAGTACCCAGACAATCTGAGCACATGCTCACTGGTTGAGCTATTCTCCTCCATCTTGTAGGCAAAGTACTGTCAGAGGTCTCATACCTCTCGACACGGGCATGAATATGAAATAGCAATTTCAACTCTTGGAACATCTTATATGCTCCGTGGCGTTCAAAACATTTTTGAAGTCCCGGTTCTAAGCCGTAAAACATAGTGCACTTAAACTATCAAGTAGTCATCATACCGAGCTTTGCCAAACGTTCATAACATCTGCATTTGCTCCTGCTGAAGGAAATATGCAGTAGAGGCAATAATAAAGTACTATATATTTCCTTATATCATGATAAATGTTTATTATTCATGCTAGAATTGTATTAACCGGAAACATAATACATGTATGAATACATAGACAAACAGAGTGTCACTAGTATGTCTCTACTTGACTAGCTCATTAATCAAAGATGGTTATGTTTCCTAGCCATAGACATAAGTTGTCATTTGATTAACGAGATCACCTCATTAGGAGAATGACGTGATTGACTTGACCCATTCCGTTAGCTTAGCACTCGATCGTTTAGTATGTTGCTATTGCTTTCTTCATGACTTATACATGTTCCTATGACTATGAGATTATGCAACTCCCGTTTACCGGAGGAACACTTTGTGTGCTACCAAACGTCAAAACGTAAATGGGTGATTATAAAGGTGCTCTACAGGTGTCTCCAAAGGTACTTGTTGGGTTGGCGTATTTCGAGATTAGGATTTGTCACTCCGATTGTCGGAGAGGTATCTCTGGGCCCACTCGGTAATGCACATCACTATAAGCCTTGCAAGCATTGTGACTAATGAGTTAGTTGCGGGATGATGTGTTACGGAACGAGTAAAGAGACTTGCCGGTAACGAGATTGAACTAGGTATCGAGATACCGGCGATCAAATCTCGGGCAAGTAACATACCGGTGACAAAGGGAACAACGTATGTTGTTATGCGGTCTGACCGATAAAGATCTTCGTAGAATATGTGGGAGCCAATATGGACATCCAGGTCCCGCTATTGATTATTGACCGGAGACGTGTCTCGGTCATGTCTACATAGTTCTCGAACCTGTAGGGTCCGCACGCTTAAAGTTACGATGACAGTTTTATTATGAGTTTATGTATGTTGATGTACCGAAGGAGTTTGGAGTCCCGGATGAGATCGGGGACATGACGAGGAGTCTCGAAATGGTCGAGACGTAAAGATCGATATATTGGGCGACTATATTCGGACTTCGGAAAGGTTCCGAGTGATTCGGGTATTTTTCGGAGTACCGGAGAGTTACGGGAATATGTATTGGGCCTTATTGGGCCATACGGGAAAGAAGGAAAAGGGCCTCAAGGGTGGCCGCACCCCTCCCCTTGGTCTGGTCCGAATTGGACTAGGGAAGGGGGCGCCCCCCTTCCTTCTTCTCTTTTTCCCTTCCTCTTTTCCTATTCCATATGGGAGGTGGAATCCTACTAGGACTAGGGAGTCCTAGTAGGACTCCACACTTGGTGCGCCCCCTCCTAGGGCCGGCCTCCTCCTCCCTTGCTCCTTTATATACGGGGGCAAGGGGGCACCCCAGAGACACAACAATTGATCCTTGAGATCTCTTAACCATGTGCGGTGCCCCCTCCACCATATTACACCTCGATAATACCGTTGCGGAGCTTAGGCGAAGCCCTGCGTCGGTGGAACATCATCATCGTCACCACGCCGTCGTGCTGACGAAACTCTCCCTCAACACTCGGCTGGATCGGAGTTCGAGGGACGTCATCGAGCTGAACGTGTGTAGAACTCGAAGGTGCCGTGCGTTTGGTACTTGATCGGTCAGATCGTGAAGACGTACGACTACATCAACCGCGTTGTGATAACGCTTCCGCTGTCGGTCTACGAGGGTACGTGGACAACACTCTCCCCTCTTGTTGCTATGTATCACCATGATCTTGCGTGTGCGTAGGAAATTTTTTGAAATTACTACATTCCCCAACAGTGGCATCCGAGCCAGGTTTTATGCGTTGATGCTATGCACGAGTAGAACACAAGTGAGTTGTGGGCGATATAAGTCATACTGCTTACCAGCATGTCATACTTTGGTTCAGCGGTATTGTGAGATGAAGCGGCCCGGACCGACATTACGCGTACGCTTACGCGAGACTGGTTTCGCCGTTGCGAGCACTCGTTGCTTAAAGGTGACCGGCGGGTGTCTGTCTCTCTCACTTTAGTTGAATCGAGTGTGGCTACGTCCGGTCCTTGCGAAGGTTAAAACAGCACCAACTTGACAAACTATCATTGTGGTTTTGATGCGTAGGTAAGAACGGTTCTTGCTAAACCCGTAGCAGCCACGTAAAACTTGCAACAACAAAGTAGAGGACGTCCAACTTGTTTTTGCGGGGCATGTTGTGATGTGATATGGTCAAGAGATGATGTGATATAATTTGTTGTATGAGATGATCATGTTTTGTAACCGAGTTATCGGCAACTGGCAGGAGCCATATGGTTGTTGTTTTATTGTATGCAATGCAATCGCCATGTAATGATTTACTTTATCACTAAGCGGTAGCGATAGTCGTAGAAGCATAAGATTGACGAGACGACAACGATGCTACGATGGAGATCAAGGTGTCGCGCCGGTGACGATGGTGATCATGATGGTGCTTCGGAGATGGAGATCACAAGCACAAGATGATGATGGCCATATCATATCACTTATATTGATTGCATGTGATGTTAATCCTTTATGCATCTTATCTTGCTTTGTTTGACGGTAGCATTATAAGATGATCCTTCACTAAATTATCAAAGTATAAGTGTTCTCCCTGAGTATGCACCGTTGTGAAAGTTCTTCTTGCTGAGACACCACATGATGATCGGGTGTGATAGGCTCTACGTTCAAATACAACGGGTGCAAAACAGTTGCACACGCAGAATATTCAGGTTAAACTTGACGAGCCTAGCATATAACAGATATGGCCTCGGAACACGGAGACCGAAAGGTCGAGCGTGAATCATATAGTAAATATGATCAACATAGTGATGTTCACCGTTGAAACTACTCCATCTCACGTGATGATCGGACATGGTTTAGTTGATATGGATCACATGATCACTTAGAGGATTAGAGGGATGTCTATCTAAGTGGGAGTTCTTAAGTAATATGATTAATTGAACTTAAATTTATCATGAACTTAGTCCTGATAGTATTTTGCAAATTATGTTGTAGATCAATAGCTTGCGTTGTTGCTTCCCTGTTTTATTTTTGATATGTTCCTAGAGAAAATTATGTTGAAAGATGTTAGTAGCAAAGATGCGGATTGGATCCGTGATCTGAGGATTATCCTCATTGCTGCACAGAAAAATTATGTCCTTGATGCACCGCTAGGTGACAGACCTATTGCAGGAGCAGATGCAGACGTTATGAACGTTGGCTGGCTCAATATGATGACTACTTGATAGTTTAGTGCACCATGCTTAATGGCTTAGAATCGGGACTTCAAAGAAGTTTTGAACGTCATGGACCATATGAGATGTTCCAAGAGTTGAAGTTAATATTTCAAGCAAATACCCGAGTTGAGAGATATGAAGTCTCCAACAAGTTCTATAGCTAAAAGATGGAGGAGAATCGCTTAACTAGTGAGCATGTGCTCAGATTGTCTGGGTACTACAATCACTTGAATCAAGTGGGAGTTAATCTTCCAGATAAGATAGTGATTGACAGAATTCTCTAGTCACCATCACCAAGTTAGTAGAACTTCGTGATGAACTATAGTATGCAAGGGATGACAAAAGTAATTCCCGAGCTCTTTGTGATGCTGAAATCGACGAAGGTAGAAATCAAGAAAAACATCAAGTGTTGATGGTTGACGAGACCACTAGTTTCAAGAAAAGGGCAAAGGGAAGAAGGCGAACTTAGAAGAACGGCAAGCAAGTTGCTGCTCAAGTGAAGAAGCCTAAGTCTGGTCCTAAGCCTGAGACTAAGTGCTTCTACTGCAAAGGGACTGGTCACTGGAAGCGGAACTACCCCAACTATTTGGTGGATAAGAAGGATGGCAAAGTGAACAAAGGTATATTTGATATACAGATTATTGATGTGTACTTTACTAGTGTTTATAGCAACCCCTCGGTAATTGATACTGGTTCAGTTGCTAAGAGTAGTAACTCGAAACGGGAGTTGCAGAATAAACAGAGACTGGTAAAAGTGAACAAAGGTATATTTGATATACAGATTATTGATGTGTACTTTACTAGTGTTTATAGCAACCCCTCGGTAATTGATACTGGTTCAGTTGCTAAAGAGTAGTAACTCGAAAACGGGAGTTGCAGAATAAACAGAGACTAGTAAAAGGCGAGGTGACGATGTGTGTTGGAAGTAGTTCCAAGATTGATATGATCATCATCGCACACTCCCTGTACTTTCGGGATTAGTGTTGAAACTAAATAAGTGTTATTTGGTGTTTGCGTTGAGCATGAATATGATTTGATCATGTTTATTGCAATACGGTTATTCATTTAAATTAGAGAACAATTTGTTGTTCTGTTTACATGAATAAAACCTTCTATGGTCATACACACCAACGAAAATGGTTTGTTGGATCTCGATCGTAGTGATACACATATTCATAATATTGAAGCCAAAAGATGCAAAGTTAATAATGATAGTGCAACTTATTTGTGGCACTGCCGTTTAGGTCATATTGGTGTAAAGCGCATGAAGAAACTCCATACTGATGGGATTTTGGAATCACTTGATTATGAATCACTTGATGCTTGCGAACCGTGCCTCATGGGCAAGATGACTAAAACGCCGTTCTCCGGAACTATGGAGAGAGCAACAGATTTGTTGGAAATCATACATACAGATGTATGTGGTCCGATGAATATTGAGGCTCGTAGCAGGTATCATTATTTTCTGACCTTCACAGATGATTTGAGCAGATATGGGTATATCTACTTAATGAAACAAGAGTCTGAAACATTTGAAAAGTTCATATAATTTCAGAGTGAAGCAGAAAATCATCGTAACAAGAAAATAAAGTTTCTACGATCTGATCGTGGAGAAGAGTATTTAAGTTACGAGTTTGGCCTTCGGTTAAAACAATGCGGAATAGTTTCACAAATTCATGCCACCTGGAACACCACAGCATAATGGTGTGTCCGAACGTCATAACCGTACTTTATTGGATATAGTGCAATCTATGATGTCTCTTACCAATTTACCATTAATCGTTTTGGGGGTTATGCATTAGAGACAGCTGCATTCACGTTAAATAGGGCACCATCAAAATCCGTTGAGACGACGCCTTATGAACTGTGGTTTGGCAAGAAACCAAAGTTGTCGTTTCTTAAAATTTTGGGGTTGCGATGCTTATGTGAAAAAGTTTCATCCTGATAAGCTCAAACCCAAATCGGAGAAATGTGTCTTCATAGGATACCCAAAGGAGACAGTTGGGTACACCTTCTATCACAGATCCGAAGGCAAGACATTCGTTGCTAAGTATGGATCCTTTCTAGAGAAGGAGTTTCTCTCGAAAGATGTGAGTGGGAGGAAAGTAGAACTTGATGAGGTAACTGTACCTGCTCCCTTATTGGATCACAGAAATCTGTTCCTGTGACTTCTACACCAATTAGTGAGGAAGTTAATGATGATGATCATGTAACTTCAGATCAAGTTACTACCAAACCTCGTAGGTAAACCAGAGTAAGATCCGCACCAGAGTGGTACGGTAATCCTGTTCTGGAGGTTATGTTACTAGACCATGACGAACCTACGAACTATGAAGAAGCGATGGTGAGCCCAGATTCCGCAAAATGGCTTGAGGCCATGAAATCTGAGATGAGATCCATGTATGAAGAACAAAGTATGGACTTTGATTGACTTGCCCAATGATCGGCGAGCCATTGAGATTAAATGGATCTTCAAGAGGAAGACGGATGCTGATAGTAGTGTCACTATCTACAAAGCTAGAATTGTCGCAAAAAGGTTTTCGACAAGTTCAAGATGTTGACTACGATGAGAGTTTCTCACTCGTATCTATGCTTAACTCTGTCTGAATCATGTTAGTAATTGCCGCATTTTATGAAATCTGGCAAATGGATAAACAAAACTACGTTCCTTAATGGATTTGTTAAAGAAGAGTTGTATATGATGCAACCAGAAGGTTTTGTCAATCCTAAAGGTGCTAACAAAATATGCAAGCTCCAGCAATCCATCTATGGACTGGTGCAAGCATCTCGGAGTTGGAATATACACTTTGATAAGTTGATCAAAGGATATAGTGTTATACAGACTTGCGGTGAAGCCTGTATTTACAAGAAAGTGAGTGGGAGCACTACAGCATTTCTGATAGGTATATGTGAATGACATATTGTTAATCAGAAATAATGTAGAATTATTCTGCAAAGCATAATGGAGTGTTTGAAAGGAGTTTTTCAAAGATAGACCTCGGTGAAGCTGCTTACATATTGAGCATCAAGATCTATAGAGATAGATGAAGACGCTTGATAAGTTTTTCAATGAGTACATACCTTAACAAGATTTTGAAGTAGTTCAAAATAGAACAGTCAAAGAAAGAGTTCTTGCCTGTGTTACAAGGTGTGAAATTGAGTAAAGACTCAAAGCCCGACCACGGCAGAAGATAGAAAGAGAATGAAAGTCATTCCCTATGCCTTGGCCATAGGTTCTATAAAGTATGCCATGCTGTGTACCAGATCTATTGTATACCCTACACTGATTTTGGCAAGGGAGTACAATAGTGATCTAGGAGTAGATCACTGAACAGCGGTCAAAATTGTCCTTAGTGGAATAAGGATATGTTTCTCGATTATGGAAGTGACAAAAGGTTCGTCGTAAAGGGTTACGTCGATGTAAGTTTTGACACTAAATCTAGATGACTCTAAGTCTCGGTCTAGATACATATTGAAAGTGGGAGCAATTAGCTAGAGTAGCTCCGTGCAGAGCATTGTAGACATAGATATTTGCAAAATACTTACGGATCTGAATGTGACAGACCCGTTGACTAAAATTATCTCACAATCAAAACATGATCACACCTTAGTACTTTTTGGGTGTTAATCACATAGCGATGTGAACTAGATTATTGACTCTAGTAAACCCTTTGAGTGTTCATCACATAGAGATGTGAACTATGGGTGTTAATCACATGGTGATGTGAATTATTGATGTTAAATCACATGGCGATGTGAACTAGATTATTGACTCTAGTGCAAGTGGGAGACTGAAGGAAATATGCCCTACAGGCAATAATAAAGTATTATATATTTCCTTATATCATGATAAATGTTTATTATTCATGCTAGAATTGTATTAACCGGAAACATAATACATGTGTGAATACATAGACAAACAGAGTGTCACTAGTATGCCTCTACTTGACTAGCTCGTTAATCAAAGATGGTTATGTTTCCTAGCCATAGACATAAGTTGTCATTTGATTAACGAGATCACCTCATTAGGAGAATGACGTGATTGACTTGACCCATTCCGTTAGCTTAGCACTCGATCGTTTAGTATGTTGTTATTGCTTTCTTCATGACTTATACATGTTCCTATGACTATGAGATTATGCAACTCCCGTTTACCGGAGGAACACTTTGTGTGCTACCAAACGTCACAACGTAAATGGGTGATTATAAATGTGCTCTACAGGTGTCTCCAAAGGTACTTGTTGGGTTGGCGTATTTCGAGATTAGGATTTGTCACTCCGATTGTCGGAGAGGTATCTCTGGGCCCACTCGGTAATGCACATCACTATAAGCCTTGCAAGCATTGTGACTAATGAGTTAGTTGCGGGATGATGTGTTACGGAACGAGTAAAGAGACTTGCCGGTAACAAGATTGAACTAGGTATCGAGATACCGACGATCAAATCTCGGGCAAGTAACATACCGGTGACAAAGGGAACAACGTATGTTGTTATGCGGTCTGACCGATAAAGATCTTCGTAGAATATGTGGGAGCCAATATAGGCATCCAGGTCCCGCTATTGGTTATTGACCGGAGACGTGTCTCGGTCATGTCTACATAGTTCTCGAACCCGTAGGGTCCGCACGCTTAAAGTTACGATGACAGTTTTATTATGAGTTTATGTATGTTGATGTACCGAAGGAGTTCGGAGTCCCGGATGAGATCGGGGACATGACGAGGAGTCTCGAAATGGTCGAGACGTAAAGATCGATATATTGGACGACTATATTCGGACTTCGGAAAGGTTCCGAGTGATTCGGGTATTTTTCGGAGTACCGGAGAGTTACGGGAATACGTATTGGGCCTTATTGGGCCATACGGGAAAGAAGGAAAAGGGCCTCAAGGGTGGCCGCACCCCTCCCCTTGGTCTGGTCCGAATTGGACTAGGGAAGGGGGCGCCCCCCTTCCTTCCTTCTCTTTTCCCTTCCTATTTTCCTATTCCATATGGGAGGTGGAATCCTACTAGGACTAGGGAGTCCTAGTAGGACTCCACACTTGGTGCGCCCCCTCCTAGGGCCGGCCTCCTCCCCCCTTG
Source organism: Aegilops tauschii subsp. strangulata (assembly GCF_002575655.3). Classification (NCBI taxonomy): domain Eukaryota; kingdom Viridiplantae; phylum Streptophyta; class Magnoliopsida; order Poales; family Poaceae; genus Aegilops; species Aegilops tauschii. The sequence goes on along the minus strand of NC_053037.3, from coordinate 26,242,341 downwards.
CTCCTTTATATACGGGGGCAAGGGGGCACCCCAGAGACACAACAATTGATCCTTGAGATCTCTTAACCGTGTGCGGTGCCCCCTCCACCATATTACACCTCGATAATACCGTTGCGGAGCTTAGGCGAAGCCCTGCGTCGGTGGAACATCATCATCGTCACCACGCCGTCGTGCTGACGAAACTCTCCCTCAACACTCGGCTGGATCGGAGTTCGAGGGACGTCATCGAGCTGAACGTGTGTAGAACTCGGAGGTGCCGTGCGTTCGGTACTTGATCGGTCGGATCGTGAAGACGTACGACTACATCAACCGCGTTGTGATAACGCTTCCGCTGTCGGTCTACGAGGGTACGTGGACAACACTCTCCCCTCTCGTTGCTATGTATCACCATGATCTTGCATGTGCGTAGGAAATTTTTTGAAATTACTACGTTCCCCAACACCTGCAATAGTTCTGTTACCTAGCGGTGCATCAAGGACATAATACTTCTGTGCAGCAATGAGGTTAATCCTCAGATCACGGACCAAGTCCGCATCATTGCTACTAACATTTTTCAACTTAGTTTTCTCTAGGAACATATCAAAATATAAACAGGGAGCAACAACGCGAGCTATTGATCTACAACATAGTTATGCAAATATTACCAGGACTAAGTTCATGATAAATTAAAGTTCAATTAATCAAATTATTAAAGACCTCCCTTAAAGATAGACATCCCTCTAATCCTCTAAGTGATCACGTGATCCATATCAACTAAACCATGTCCGATCATCACGTGAGATGGAGTAGTTTCAATGGTGAACTTCACTATGTTGATCATATCTACTATATGATTCATGCTCAACCTTTCGGTCTCAGTGTTCCGAGGCCATATCTGCATATGCTAGGCTCGTCAAGTTTAACCTGAGTATTCCGCATGTGCAACTGTTTTGCACCCGTTGTATTTGAACGTAGAGCTTATCACACCCGATCATCACGTGGTGTCTCAGCACGAAGAACTTTCGCAACGGTGCATACTCAGGGAGAACACTTATACCTTGAAATTTACTGAGAGATCATCTTACAATGCTACCGTCGATCTAAGCAAAATAAGATGCATAAAAGATAAACATCACATACAATCAATATAAGTGATATGATATGGCCATCATCATCTTGTGCTTGTGATATCCATCTCCGAAGCACCGTCATGATCACCATCGTCACCGGCGCGACACCTTGATCTCCATCGTAGCATTGTTGTCGTCTCGCCAACTATTGCTTCTACGACTATCGCTACCGCTTAGTGATAAAGTAAAGCAATTACAGGGCGATTGCATTGCATACAATAAAGCGACAACCATATGGCTCCTGCCAGTTGCCAATAACTCGGTTACAAAACATGATCATCTCATACAATAAAATATAGCATCATGCCTTGACCATATCACCTCACAACATGCCCTGCAAAAACAAGTTAGACATCATCTACTTTGTTGTTGCAAGTTTTACGTGGCTGCTACGGGCTGAGCAAGAACCGTTCTTACCTACGCATCAAAACCACAACGATAGTTCGTCAAGTTAGTGTTGTTTTAACCTTCTCAAGGACCAGGCGTAGCCATACTCGGTTCAACTAAAGTTGGAGAAACTGACACCCGCCAGCCACCTGTGTGCAAAGCACGTCGGTAGAACCAGTCTCGCGTAAGCGTACGCGTAATGTCGGTCCGGGCCGCTTCATCCAACAATACCGCCGAACCAAAGTATGACACGCTGGTAAGCAGTATGACTTGTATCGCCCACAACTCACTTGTGTTCTACTCGTGCATATTACATCTACGCATAAACCTGGCTCGGATGCCACTGTTGGGGAACGTAGTAATTTCAAAAAATTTCCTACGTGCACACAGGATCATGGTGATGCATAGCAATGAGAGGGGAGAGTGTGTCCACGTACCCTCGTAGACCGAAAGCGGAAGCGTTAGCACAACGTGGTAGATGTAGTCGTACGTCTTCACGATCCGATCGATCCAAGTACCGAACGCACGGCACCTCCGAGTTCAGCACCCGTTCAGCTCGATGACGTCCCATGAACTCCGATCAAGCAGAGATTCGAGGGAGCGTTTCATCAGCACGACGGCGTGATGACGGTGATGATGATGCTACCGACACAGGGCTTCGCCTAAGCACCACTACGATATGATCGAGGTGGATTATGGTAGAGGGGGGCACCGCACACGGCTAAGATATCAAGAGATTAATTGTTGTGTTTCCAAGGGGTGCCTGAAACTCCGGTATATGCCCGAAACTCCCCGAAACCATTCCGGTGTCTGAACATAGTCGTCCAATATCGATCTTTACATCTCGACCATTTCGAGACTCCTCGTCATGTCCTTGATCACATCCGGGACTCTGAACAACCTTCGGTACATCAAAACACATAAACTCATAATATAACCGTCATCGAACTTTAAGCGTGCGGACCCTACGGGTTCGAGAACTATGTAGACATGACCGAGACACGTCTCCGGTCAATAACCAATAGCGGAACCTGGATGCTCATATTGGCTCCAAGATATTCTACGAAGATCTTTATCGGTCAAACCGCATAACAACATACGTTGTTCCCTTTGTCATCGGTATGTTACTTGCCCGAGATTCGATCGTCGGTATCTCAATACCTAGTTCAATCTCGTTACCGGCAAGTCTCTTTACTCGTTCTATAATACATCATACCGCAACTAACTCATTAGTTACAATGCTTGCATGGCTTATAATGATGTGCATTACCGAGTGGGCCCAGAGATACCTCTCCGACAATCGGAGTGACAAATCCTAATCTCGAAATACGCCAGCCCAACAAGTACCTTCGAAGACACCTGTAGAGTACCTTTATAATCACCCAGTTACGTTGTGACATGTGGTAGCACACAAAGTGTTCCTCCGGTAAATGGGATTAGCATAATCTCATAGTCATAGGAACATGTATAAGTCATGAAGAAAGCAATAGCAACATACTAAACGATCAAGTGCTAAGCTAACGGAATGGGTCAAGTCAATCACAACATTCTCCTAATGATGTGATCCCGTTAATCAAATGACAACTCATGTCTATGGTTAGGAAACTTAACCATCTTTGATTAACGAGCTAGTCAAGTAGAGGCATACTAGTGACACTATGTTTGTCTATGTATTCACACATGTATTATGTTTCCGGTTAATACAATTCTAGCATGAATAATAAACATTTATCATGAAATAAGGAAATAAATAATAACTTTATTATTGCCTCTAGGGCATATTTCCTTCAGCGATGTCCTCTGTCTCGTTGCCGACGGGCGGCGCCTCGGCGGAGCGGGGGAAAATCCTCCCCCTTGTTGCCGGCAGGGTGGGGCCTCGGCGGAGCCGGCAGTGTCCTCTGCCTCGTTGTTGGCGCCGCGGGGCCTCGGTGGAGTAGGGCCTCGTCAACGCCAGTGGAGCGGGGACTAGTCGGAGCCGGCATTGTCCTCTGCCTCGTCCTCGGTCTCGCCAAACAGCGCCTCGGCCGCTTCATCGCCCTCTTTGTAGGCGGCCGCAGCCTCCACCACCCGCATGCGGTACCACCAGTGCTCGAGGCGGCCCTCGCGAGCGTTGCGGTACGAGTCGAGTAGCGCCTCCTGCTCCGCCTGCTCCGCGGTGATCTGCTCCTCCGCCTGCAGGTGCTCCTAGAGGAGATGGTGGTTGTAGGCGGCGTCGGCCTGCGCCTCCCGGAACTGCTCCTCACGCTTCTGCCTCACCGTGTCCATATACTGGGCACGGGCCTCGCCGATGGTCATGGTGCAATGCACCGGCGAGGATGGCGCGGAGGAGGAGGTTTGCGCCGGATCGTCGACTACCATGTTCTCCATTGGGACGTCGTCGTCCTCCGGCTGGCTGCCGGCCAGCCAGTCGGCAGCAATGGCTGCCATCTCCTTGTGGTCCATCGTCCGCCCGTCCCGAAGAGCGCTGGAGCGCGAGGAAGCCATGGTGGGCAGTAGTGGTGTGGACAGGAGAATAGGAACGGATGCGGATGACTGCGGCTATGGCCGGCGCAACAGTTTATATAGCAATGGTGGGCGGCGGAGGGACGGACGTGTGGTGCCAGAGTAGCCGCCTCGGCAACCGCATATCATTAATGTGGGCGGCAGAAGGACGGACGGACAGCACTTGTGTCGTTTGAAGGCGGAGCAATCTCATGCACCGGGAAGCGGGGCGGGCGGCGCTGACCGTTTCGGGTGGAAAGCGCGCGCGGGCGAGGGAGGCGGTCTGGGTGGGCCAGGGCACTCAGACTCGTGCTTGGCAGCGGGTCGGTCTAGCAGCCGGACATGCTGGCTCGCCAGCTACCTCGCCGAGCTGAGCGACGACAATCAGACGATGGACGTAGCTTCCAACCAGGAGCCGGCGCCACTGTCCAAGCCGGTTCATGTCGTGTTCACCATAGAGCAGGTGCGGTCGCACTTCGACGCCCTAATGGCGGAAGAGCTACCAGCGCAGGAGGACCTGTGCTGCAACCTCCGTCTCCTCAACGAGCACCGGTGAACAAGCGAACGACAATGTCGTCACGGACATGTGGCCCTATGATCCTGGCTTCTCGAATGAGCAGCGGGCGCTGTATCAGACCATCCATAGGGCCCGCGAGGCCCTCTCCGTTGTCCTTTGAGTTGTTGCGCTCGCCATGGCGCCACCGTCTCGCGTTGTCAACATGGTCAACGGACATGAGGATGAGGAGATGACTTTACTTGGAGAGGATGACAGCAAGTGCCTCCTTATTACTATATAAAACTATAAATTTTTTTGCTTCCTCCTAGTTTCCTGACATCACGGTCCCACACCATTGTGAACCTATGTAGTCAATAAACGAGAGAATTGCACAAGAAGCGGCCGACAGCTGGGACCAAGCAGCTCGAGCAGTATTTATGTTTTTGAGGTGTGAGCACTGCAGAGTTTTTCTTAAGCGGTGTTTAGCCCAGATATTAATTTTTCTCCTCTGAACAACAATGAAAACATAGCTGCAGCTATTAACTGGGCGGGCTGTGGCCCGTCTAGCCCAGGCCAGATATCCAGCCCAGATATTAATTTTTTTCAAGCTGAAAATGGCTAGCCCAGCTATACTTTTTTTTAGGAATACCCAGGCAAGGTCAAGTTGTTATTCTCCGCCCCGCTGGGCTGCAAATCTTTCCTAGGAGGGATGCATTAGGCTTAACAAGAAAATGGGCTTTAAGAAATAATAAATGGGATGTAATTATAAAAACTGGGCAGTAACTATAAAAAATGCACCAAACACGTAATTACTTTATAAAATATATTTTTTGGATATTGAAAATTTTAATTTCATTAATTGTTGTGTGCGCAATGTTTCGTTGGATTTTTACGTAATATAAATTTATATTGAAATTGTATTTAATCTGACTAGAAATTTCAGGATAAAAATATTTCGGATCCCATCAAAATGTGAGAAATTTTATTGAATTCTGTTTTGAACGGTTGGTTGAAATGGGCTGTACTTTTAACAAACTGTAAATGGGCTGTAGTAAATTCCATTAAAATTCAAAAATTGGCTGCACATTCTTATAAATCACAAATGGGCTATAAGTTCTCTGCCACACACTTGTGGCCTTACTAAGTTGACTAAGTTGACGCGTCCCCTCAAAAAAAAAGAGTTGACGCGTATGCAAGGCTTTGTCAATTTATAGTCAACACATGGTTCTAGCAGCAGTGGCCGTTGGATGTCCATCCAACGGATGCCGTGCTTCTTCTTCAATCTCGGATATTCTAGCTTCACCCGCCCAAAAAATGATTCCTCCCCCTGACATCTGGGGTGCACCGTTTCGGAAGCTGACCTGTGGGCCTACTAAGTTGACGCATACCAAGGGCTTTGTCAACTTAGTCAATATAAACGATTATAGCTGCAGTGACCGTACGATGCCCATCCAACGTCCGTAGTGCTTCTTCAACCTCTGGTCTTCTTGCTCCAGTCGCCCAACGCAGCACCGGTCGTGCTGCATGCTCCTGCCTCCCGTGGCCGGCTGTGCTACCGCACAGGCCTCACCGCCCCCTACTATTCCCACCGCTGGCCAGGCCCTGTGGCGACGGCAGCCTCACGCCGAAGCTGAACCAGGGAACCCTCGTACTCCTCTCCGCGCGGGCTTCCACTGCCGCGTCTTCCCCGGCTCCGCGTCGTCCCCTTCCTAGGCCTCGCCGTCGCCCACCGCCCTGGTGCTCTTAGCGCGGCGTGGTCAACGTGGTCAAGGAACGGCTTCCATCGGACGTGGACTGTACGTGGAGAGGCTGACAGCTGGGTCCATGACGGCAGCAAGGAAGTGCCTCCTTATTACGCGGAAAATAAAGATTCCTCCACCTGACAGCAGGGACCCACCGGACGGGCCACCGTATTTCGTGAAAAAACGTTTCCCCCCTGACTGCTGGGACCCACTGGACGGGCTACCGTATTGCGCGAAAAAAACGTTCCCCCCGCTGTCAGCTCGGACCCACCGAAAGTGCCTCCTTATTACGCACAAAAAAATGAATACTCCCCCTGCTGGTTGGGACCCACCTTGGTGGGAGGCTGACTTGTGGGCCTACTAAGTTGACGGGGACGGAGTGCTTTGTCAACTTAGTCAATATGAACGATTCTAGCTCTAGTGACCGTACGATGTCCATCCAACGGCCGTAGTGCTTCTTCAACCTCTAGTCTTGTTGCTCCAGCCACCCAAAGCAGCGCCGGTCGTGCCGCATGCTCCTGCCTCCCGTGGCCGGCTGTGCTGCCGCGGAGGCCTCACCGCCCCCTACTATTCCCACTGCTAGCCAGGCCCTGCAGCGACGGCAGCCTCACACCACAGCCGAACCAGTGAACCCTCGTACTCCTATTCGCGCGGGCTTCCACTGCCGCGTCTTCCCCGGCTCCGCGTCGTCCCCTTCCTAGGCCTCACCGTCGTCCACTGCCCTGGTGCTCTCGGCGCGGCGTGGTCAACATGGTCAAGGAACGACTTCCATCAGAAGAGTACTGTACGTGGAGAGGCTGACAGCTGGGTCCACGGCGGCCGCAAGGAAGTGCCTCCTTATTACGCGCAAAATAATTATTCCTCCACCTGACAGCAGGGACCCACCGGATGGGCAACTGTATTTCGCGAAAAACGTTTCCCCCTGACTGCTGGGACCTACCAGCTACATCTGCGCACGCAAGGAAGTGCGTCCGGGCAAAAAAAACGATTCGCCCCCCTAACTGCTGGGACCCACCAGCTGCATCTTCGCAGGCAAGGAAGTGCCTGACAGTCGGGACCCACCTGGTCAAAGCGTACGTAGCGTTGTCATTCTGGTCGCGAACGTGTACGTACATACTGGTCGATGTAGAGGCGCGCACATGTCGTAGTAGAGGTGCGCACGTAGCATGTACACGTATGTACAACAGCCAGTGTGCAAGAAAGAAAATACGGCCACGTACGTACATACGGGCAGGGTCTCGAACGCCTACTCGCGCATACGTACGACTAGGGCTCGTGTACATGGCTGGGTCAGAACGGAGAAACATCATCGTCGTCGTGTTCATGGGGAGCCAACCGGCTGGGTCGGAACGGAATGCGTCGTCGTGTTCATCGGGAGGGCTTGGACGAAACAGCCGATGGAAACGAGGCCTGGCGTACCGCAGAACGGAGGAAACGGCCTTGTGTTCGACCGGCCATGTTCGAAACAGGATCCTGTTCATCGGGAGGGGTCTGGCGTACCGCAAAACGGAGGAAACGGACCTCCTACGGTCGAAACGGGGGTCCTGTTGATCGGGAGGGGTGTGGCGTACCGCAAAATGGAGGAAACGGACTTGTGTTGGAGCGCTACGGTCGAAACGGGGGTCCTGTTGATCGGGAGGGGTGTGGCGTACCGCAAAACGGAGGAAACGGACTTGTGTTGGAGCGCTACGGTTGAAACGGGAGTCCTGTTCATTGGGAGGGGTGTGGCGTACCGCAAAATGGGACTCCACGGGATACTGTTCATCTCCACCGTCGACCCCCTCCAGCCTCCACGGGCTACTGTTCATCCACCGTTGACCTCCTCCAGCCTCCACCTACGACTGTTCATCCACGGGCTCCTGTTCATCCAGCCTCCACCGCGCGCTACTCCACCGGCTACTGTTCAACCAGCCCTCTCCACGGGCTCCTGTTCAACCACCCCTCCATGGGCTACTGTTCATCCAGCCCTCCACCGTCTACTGTTCATCCTGCCCTCCATGGGGTGGTCCTGTTCATCCTGCCCTCCACAGGGTCCTATTCATACAGCCCCAACCGGCTCGATCGATCGGGGTCCTGTTCATCCAGAGGCAACACCACGGGGTCCTGTTCATCCACCCCCCACCGGTAACTGTTCATCCAAACCCCCCCAGCAACGCTCACTGTTCATCCAGAGCCAGCATCGATCGGCTTCAGTTAGTAGCAGTAGCGAAGGAATCGCTCGATCGGGTTTAGTTAACAGCCATTGATCGATCGCTCGGGTTCAGTAACGCGTAGCCTGCAGTGCAATCGCTCGGGTTCAGTTAGAGCCCAACGTCTTGCACCCACGCGCGTGCGTGTATGAGAGAAACGCGCATGGCTCGGCCCCGACCACCCACCGTAACCGGGAACTCCCTGATATTTTCCTCGCCCTCGCTTCTACCATGGTTTTTTCCATCATGGACGGCCCAAAGAATGTCATGCAGCTGCGTCTCCGGCCCGCCCAGGACGAAAAGCCCATCTTCTGTCATGATTTTTTGTCATAGAAGTAGGACCCCACCACATCTATGATGATACCGGGTTTTGGCACAATTATCGTCATAGAAGTGTCATAAGTATGACAGAAAAAAATTTCGTTTAGCCCAAAATGTCACGGATGTGTCTTTTTTGTAGTGGATATTCTTATGGCCCTCTTGGTGTGACGACATCCATCATCATCTGGCCAGACACAAGTGACTACGTCACAGGGATGCCGGAACACAATAACGAGAAAGAAGAACAAAACTGATAATGAGGATTTCGGCATAGTGATGACTCAAGAGGATACCAATGCATCCCGGGTTTTGTGAAGTATCGCAAAGAAAAGGGAACATCGCATAATAACCGAAGGTTCACTTGAATATCATTCGTGTACTCACAGGGACCAATATGGATGTCCACGGTCCCGCTGTCGGTCATTAAACAAATGGTTTTCTTCATGTATGTGAGTTACCGAACCTGCGGGGTCACAAGCTTAAGGAAATCACGATCTTCTAAGTGTTAGTAGGATAGGAGTGATGAGAATATATTTTTGGATTTTTTTCATCAATATTCGGAATAGTTTCGAGAGGATCCAAAAGCGTTATGAGGTCACCGGAAGGGTTTCGATGAATATCGGGTAATACCGGGTATTACCGATAAATATATATAGGTGCGAAATGTTTTCGGGGATGTTAAATTATATATATAGTGGTCTCAACATATTTATAACATTTATATATTTAATTAATTATCAGCGGGCCTAAAAAGGCCAAGAGGTCGAAGGCAACTTGGACCAAAAAGGCCCAAGTGGGAAAGTGTCTCCTTCCTCCGAATTGGGGAAGGGAAGGAGTCAGACTCCTCCTCCCCTAGGTCGGTGCACCAAGTGGGACTCCTTCCCCTTGGTGGCAGCCCTCCCTCTCCCTCCAACCTATATATCCATGAGGATGTTGCCCATTTGTATACACAAGTTTTGGAGCCTCCTCTAGTTCTTCTAGTTCTAGTTCTAGTTGGTCCTAGTTGGCTAATTAGAGCTAGGCTAATCCTATTGTCCTCATAATTATAAGACCTAGGTGGTTCTAATCTCCTCCCTCCAATTCTCCGGCGACGATTAGCTCTGGACACCAAAGCGCTGCCGGATCGTGAAGGTTGCACGCTTGCAACCAAGTAGAGAGGTCGTGCTTTCAGTCTTCGGTTCGAGAGATTGTTCGTGGGTGGTATGAGGGTTCGTCATCGACGGTTCGAGGGACTCTAAGTACGATCTACACCGACACATCCTTATTCCGCCGCCACTCGGTGATGGCAACAATCGTGATCCCAACGCGTTATGCAACTTCATATTGATTTTGGGTGATCGTAGGTGCAATTTTTTTGTTTTCTACTATGTTTCCCGACATCAATAAGTAAGAGTGTCGAAACCAACGAGGAGCAGAAGGAAATGATAAGTGGTTTTCAGCAAGGTATTCTCTGCAAGTATTGAAAGTAGTGGTGACTGGTAGTTTTGTAGCAATAGTAACCAATCTGCAGCAAGGTGGCCCAATCCTTTTTATAGTAAAGGACAAACCGGAAAGTTCTCTTATACTAAACAAAACGTTCTCGAGGACACATGGGAATTCTTGTCTAGTCACGTTCATCATGTTTAGTTGATTCGCGTTTGTTACTTTGATAATTTGATATGTAGGTGGACCGGTGCTAGGGTGTTGTTCTTACTTGAACAAGCAATCCTCTTATGATTACCCCCTCTCGCAAGCATCTACAACTATGAAAGAATAATTAAGATAAATCTAACCATAGCATGAAACATATGGATACAAATCATCCCCTTACAGAATAACACATAAACTAGGTTTAAACTTCTGTCATTCTCGCAACCCATCATCAACTTATTACTCCCCAATGCATTCCCTTAGGCCCAAGCATGGTGAAGTGTCATGTAGTCGACGTTCATATGACACCACTAAAGTAAGAACAACATACATATCATCAAAATATCAAACAAAAACCAACTTCACATGATTACTTATAACAAGACTTCTCCCATGTCCTCAAGAACAAGAGTAACTACTCATCATATTCATGTTCAAGATCAGAGGTGTATTGAATATGCTAAAGCATTTGGACACATAATCTTCCAACAAATAAACCAACTAGCATCAACTATACCTAGCCATGGGCAGCCCGGCTCGGATGGCCCGACCCGACCGACCCAAAAATCTTGGGTCGGTCTGAGCCTGAGTGTGCCATCGGGCTAGGTTCGGTACTGAAAATTGAGCGCGGCCAGATCGGGTCGGTCTCGGGCTTGCAAAAAAAAGATTTTAGCCATAGTCTGGCCGGGCCGTGTCGGGCTTTTCCAGGATCGGGCTGGGCTTGGGCCCGATTTAGCAGGCCCGATGGTTGGCTGGGCCGGGCTCGAGCCTGTGTTTTCAGCACCGCGCTTTTTTTGGCCCGGCCTGAGACATGCCCAGGTATAGCATCAACTACAAGATGTTATCAACAGTACTAGCAACCCACAGGTACCAATCTGAGGTTTTTGGACAAAGATTGAATACAAGAGATGAACTAGGGTTTGAGATGAGATGGTGCTGGTGAAGATGTTGATGAAGATTGGTTCTCCCATGGTGAGAGGATCGTTGGGGATGTCGATAGCTTCGATTTCCCCCTCCCAGAGGGAAGTATCCCCCGCGGAATCGCTCCGCCGGAGAGCAAAAGTGCTCCTGCTAGGTTTCGCCTCAAGAAGGAGGCGCTTCGTCCCGAAAGTCTTCTTAGGATTTTTTTACTAGGGCTAATTGCATCATATAGGAGATGGGCCCCAGAGGCCTGCCAGTGGAGTCACGAGCTCACCCGACGCGCCTCAGGGGGGGCGCTCGTGACTCTCTGGTGGGTCCCCTCCTAGTATTTCTTTCGCCAATATTTTTCTATTAATTTCAAAATAACTCTCCGTAAATTTTCAGGTCATTTGGAGCTCTGGAGAATATCCATCTCTGTTGTAGCTTTTTCAGGTTCAGAATTCCAGCTGTCGGCAATCCCCCTCTTCATGTGAAACTTGCAAAATAAGAGAGAAAAGGCATTAGAATGGCGTCATGAAGTGAAATAACAACTCAATACATTATAAATAACCATAGGAAAACATGATGCAAAATGGATGTATTACTATACACCATGGTCATGGAGCAAGGTGGCTTTAGTCTGAATGTTCTAATGATTGCTCTTAGCCGACCACCTCACTCAAACGAGCTTGTCGCACCACTTTGAGCCTCTGCTGCCGTGTCACACGCGCAGCTAGTCCTGCGACATGCTTTGCCAATCAGATTAATACGGAGATTCAATCTCGCAAGGTTGTTTATGCCATTGTTTCCTCTCCAAATAACAGAACGAAAAGAGGGGGCTGGATTAAACCCCCGATGGGTTTTGTAAATTTGAATGTTGATGCTTCCTTCGATCAAGATTTACTAATGGGCACGACTCGTGCAATTTTAAGAGATGATAAAGTTACTTTCAATATGAGAATTGATTAGTGTGCAGATGTCTAGATAACGAAGGCTTTGGCTTTAAGATTTGAATTATCTCTCGTGCAAAGGGCCAGATGCAATCGACTATTTATCAACTTGGATACATTGAAGGGCATTGACATCATAAAGAATGAAGAGGTATATGCGGGAGCGGCGGCAACTGTTTTTGATTATTATTATTATATGACTCGTGACTTCCCTCTCACTAGTTTCGACCATTGTCTCACTAGTTTCGACCATTGTCTCACTAGTTTCGAACATTGTAACGAGGAAGCAAATGTGGTCACTCATGAGTTCGCGATGGTAACTAGATTTTATATACAACTCATGATTGGTTTGAGAAAGCTCTGAATGACATCGTGCCCCTCCTCATAAACGATGTTACTGTGCCCAATGTCCAATAAAGTTCCTTTTTCTTCAATTCAATAAAGTTTTTTTTTCGTCAAAAGAGAAAAGGCTTTGGTCAACGGCAATTTTAAGGAGCGAACGTTCTCCCTACAATCATCCAGCACGATGGAGTAATAGCCGTTGGATTTGTGTGTGCGGCCATGCGCTCGCTTGATCCACGCCGTAGTGGAGTCCGTTTTGGTTTTGGACTAAACTGGAATTTTAACAGTTCTGACGGGTCTTAATGTATGATAGCCAAATAAAGGGAGGTTCCCCGTCCTCTATCTCAATCAAATACTCCTATCCTAAAAGAAAAATCCCACAAGCTCGCTCCTCGCATCGATGGCGCCGGCGCCAGCGATTCCCGCCGACACCTGCACCTCCCGCCGAGTTGCCTCCGTACCTGAAGTAGCACCGCCACCAACCTTTCCCCCGGATTCGACCACTCCCGTGTTCGGCGGGCAACCTGATTCCCCACCAAATTTGTTGCCCTAGAGCCTGTTGCGTCCGACCTTGGTATCAAGATCCATGGTGCTCCCCGCTCTTTCCTTCCAGTCCTCCACCCTGATGGGCTCAAAAGCTGCCGACTCTGCCTCTGGATTCCCCGACTGGTCTTTCTCTGCAAGGAGCCGCGTTTCTTGGAACGCCGGAACAAGACCACCGCCAAGTGCCGGACCAGCGAGGGTGGAGGCAAAGGACAGGCCAAAACGGTCTCTTATGATAAGCAAAGCGTTCTTGAGGGTACACGGGAATTTCATCTAGTCACTTTCATCATGTTAGTTTAATTCGTGTTCGCTACTTTGATAATTTGATATGTGGGTGGACCGTTGCTTAGGTGTTGCTCTTACTTGAACAAACCTCCTACTTATGATTAACTATCCCGCAAGCATCGGCAACTACGAGAAAAGTATTAAGAATAAATTCTAACCATAGCATTAAACTTTTGGGTCCAATCGGTCCCTTACGGAATAGTGCGTAAACTGGGGTTTAAGCTTCTGTCACTCTCGCAACCCACCATCTATTTACTACTCCATAATGCATTCCCTTAGGCCCAAGTATGGTGAAGTGTCATGTAGTCGACGTTCACATGACACCACTAAGGGAATCACAACATACATACCATCAAAATATCGAACACATATCAAATTCACATGATTACTTGCAACATGATTTATCTCGTGACCTCAAGAACAAAAGTAACTACTCACAAATAATAAACATGCTCATGATCAAAGGAGTATTAAATAGCATCATGGATCTGAACATATAATCTTCCACCAAATAAACCATATAGTAATCAGCTACAAGATGTAATCAACACTACTAGTCACCCCCTAGAACCAATCTATAGTTCCGGTAACAAGATTGAATACAAGAGATGAACTAGGGTTTGAGATGAGATGGTGCTAGTGAAGATGTTGATGGAGATTGCCCTCCCCAAGATGGAAGAGTTGTTGGTGATGATAATGACGATGATTTCCCCCTCCGGGAGGGAAGTTCCCCTGGCAGAATCGCTCCACCCGAGGGCAAAAGTGCTCCTGCACAAGTTCCGCCTCGAGACGGCGGTGCTCCGCCCCGAAAGTCTTCTCCTTATTTTTTCTAGGTCAAAATGACTTATATACCAGAAGATGGGCACCGGAGGTGGGCCGAGGAGGCCACAACCCACCAGGGCGCGCTTGGGGGGCCTGGCGCACCCAGGTGGGTTGTGCCCACCTGGTGGCCCCCCTCTGGTGGTTATTGGCTCCAATATTTCTTAAATAATTCATCAAAAATCTCCGTGAAGTTTTAGCTCATTTGGAGTTGTGCAGAATAGATGGTCTGACGTAACTTTTTCAGGTCCAGATTTTCAGCTGTTGGAATTCTCCCTCTTTGTGTGTACCTTACAAATTATGAGAGAAAAGGCATTAGAATTACTCAAAAAGCATTATTATGGATAAAAACATTATAAATAACAGTAAGAAAACATGATGCAAAATGGACGTATCAAGCACGACTCGTGCAATTTTAAGAGATGATAAAAAATTTATTAATATGAGAATTGATTAGTGTGCAGGTGTTTAGATAACGAAGGCTTTGGCTTTAAGATTTGAATTATCTCTCATGCAAAGGGTTGGATGCAATCGACTGTTTATCAACTTGGATAATTTGAAGGCCATTGACATCATAAAGAATGAAGAGGTATATGTGGGAGCGGCAGCAACTGTTTTTGATTATTATTATTATATGACTCATGACTTCCTTCTCACTAGTTTCGAACATTGTCTCACTAGTTTCGAACATTGTAACAAGGAAGCAAATGTGGTCACTCATGAGTTCGCAATGGTAACTAGATTTTATATACAACTCATGATTGGTTTGAGAAAAGCTCTGAATGACATCGTGCCCCTCCTCATAAACGTTGTTACCGTGCCGGCAATGTCCAATAAAGTTCTTTTTTCTTCAATTCAATAAAGTTCTTTTTTCGTCAAAAGAAAAAAGGCTTTGGTCAACGGCGATTTTAAGGAGCGAACGTTCTCCCTACAATCATCCAGCGCGATGGAGTAATAGCCGTTGGATCTGTGTGTGCGGCCGTGCGCTCGCCTGATCCGCGCCGTAGTGGAGTCCGTTTTGGTTTTGGACTAAACTGGAATTTTAACAAGTTTTGACGGGTCTTAATGTATGATAGCCAAATAAAGGGAGGGTTCCCCGTCCTCGATCTCAATCAAATACTCATATCCTAAAAGAAAATTCCCCCAAGCTCGCTCCCCGCATCGACGGCGCCGGCGCCGGCGATTCACGCCGACGCCTGCACCTCCCGCCGAGTCGCCTCCGTACCTGAAGTAGCACCGCCACCAACCTTTCCCCGGATTCCACCAATCCCGTGTTCGGCGGGCAACCTGATTCCCCACCAAATTTGTTGCCCTAGAGCCTGTTGCGTCTGACCTCGGTATCAAGATCCATGGCGCTTCCCGCTCTTTCCTTCCAGCCCTCCACCCTGATGGGCTCAAAAGCCGCTGACTCCGCCTCCGGATTCCCCGACTGGGTCTTCCTCTGCGAGGAGCCGCGTTTCTCGGAACGCCGGAACGAGACCACCGCCAAGTGCCGGACCGGCGAGGGCCAAGCCGTGGAGGTATCCTTCTGGCTCGTCGACCCGCCCGGCGTCTCCTACTTCACCTTCAACTGCCCCGGCCTCGACGCCTCCGTCTTCCACGACAAGGAGCCGCCCTCCCTCGTCTGCGCCGCGGCCGCCTTCGTCGTCTTCTGCCTCTCATTCAGGGGCTCCATCCACCACTTCGTCTACAGAGCCGCCCCCGCAGGGAAGCAGTCGCTGCAACCGCTCCCGGACCGGGACCGGGACCCCAGCTCCACGGTCTTCAGGAGAACGGGGTTCGGCCTCTTGCCCTGCGCCGACGGCGAGCACTACGCCGTGACCTACATCGACCGCCAGTGTCTTGGCAAAGATTCTGATTGGTGGTTCCATGCGCACGTCTTCTCGTCTGAAACTCGGGCGTGGAGCAGCCACAGGCTGTCGTTGCGGCACTTATCCAAGTCTGACAGGCTCATGTGTTGTCGTCATGCCTTGTCACGGCAGATCGCTGTTGCAGGCTCACTGGGCTGGGTTGATCTCATGAGTGGCATTGTCCTTCTTTGCAACCTGTTGGACGGGAATCCTGTCATCAAGTTTATCCCGTTCCCTGAATCAAGGGTTAGCTTTCTCGACGAGGATGGCCACCCTGAGCTCGCTCCTCAGTATTATTGCAATGTTGCCTGCTGCGGCGATCTCATCAAATTCATCGAGGTGGAATTTGATGACCCGGTTGTCAGGACCAGCGGTATAGGTTGGAGAGCCACTCTGTGGGAGAGGAAGATCTCCTGGGACAAGTGGGAGATCCGTTCCACGGTCGATGTTGCTAACATCTCGGTTGACCAAAGTTTTTCTGCTGTATTGCCTGGGCTGTGGTTTGATGAGACCCAAAAACTGGACTTGAAGAAACTGATTTTCTATACCCCGCTGCCGAGCAGGCGTGATGACGATCTTTTTTACATGGTGGCTAAGGTGAATGCTGACGACGAGACTGCCTGGGCCATCGCAGTTGACATGGAAAGGGCAGCTGTGGAAGCAATGGCCCAGTTCTCTCTTGGACGGTACAAGTACCACATTGCAATGTACTCTTCATGCGACTTCCCCAAGTACCTCAACATGACCCCAGGTGATTCTTCCATCTTTATGCCCATATGATTTAACTCGCAGTCGTAGCTTTTGAATTCTTTGTTGTCTGTTGGTTATATGTGCTTAGGACAACGTTTCAGTATTGACACTATGGACATTGGACTGTTCATGGTCATTAACTTTTAGCTGGTTTCATTAATCTTATAATCTAACTATGTTTTCCAATGTTTTGACTCGTACATGTTAATGCGTTAGAAATACACATGAAGCTGCAGCCCATACTTACTAAATGTGCTACCAGCATGGACCCTGTGTATGGAGACCTCACTTATACAGGCAGGCAACACGGGGTTCATGAACAGACATCATATATTCTGTAACCTCAAGTTTCATATTGTGGTCAGATGCAAGTATGCAAGATGAAATAGCTGTTGATATTGTCAAAGACAGTCGAGGTGTATCCTGAGGCCATTTTTTGTTTTTTGTGGGATGATCCCATACCTAGTTAACTTGTTCAGCACTTAGTACTTATGATAACTGAGGCTGTGCATGATGAACTGACTCATCCGTTCCTCCAACCAAACAGGAAAGACAGTGATTTGTTGCTGCTAATTCAAATCTGTTCCATGAACCAAATTAAAGCATCAACGGATATAGACAACCTCAAGTGGCTTATGCAGCATGAAATACCAAAACTATCATGAAAATCCACTAATAACAGCAATCTGCTAGGGCCAGTGTCTTTTCATCTCATGTTGCTGGTCCTTTCGTACATGTGTGCTTGACCAACCTGTGCACATCCTCAGACACCATATTACCACTGCAGGATGGCCTTGCTATGTATGCTGTTTATGGCACACTGATATAATTTGTTAGAAGAAATGAGAGCAATCCAATGATGTAATGATGTATCCTCCAAATTTTTTGATCCATGATCTGCTGACGGGGCAATAAAATTGCTCAATTGACAAGTTATACATTTTTCTTTCGCCGTCCTTTTTATCTAACTGTTTCGTTGTCCATACTTTTGCAGGGGCAGACATGTATAATCCAGTGGACAAGTGCTCTAAGCGGTAATTCATACATAGCTAATTTTAGCTGTTCCAGTATTTGATTTTTTGCATGATATCTATTTCATTTATGCTGCTGCTTCTGTAGGATGTCTGTTGCCAGGTTGAGTGCAAAGCAGTGTGTGGTGCAAGTGCTGCGGACTCTAGACTGGCTTCAAGAACTTGGTAACTAATAAGCCTGACTTCTTGATATATGCTCTTTATTTGTCTTGGTTATGACATACTAGATGTGCAGCCAACATTCACCAAGTGCATGTTTAGGCCGTTGATCTGCAATTAATTTCTTAGCATCATCTGTGAATATCTGCTGAATTTAATCTGCTCTAAATGCTTGCCCATGTCAAGTATAATATGCTTGTAAATTTTATGTGCTTTCACTCTTCATTTGTATGTCTGTAACTTTCTTGGTGAACATCTTAAGCAAGTGCAGCCCGTGTGATAGCATCATTAGCTCTGCAGATATATGTTCTTGCAAATTGGCTGTCATGACCAGGGCATTCACATCTGTATGGTCAATTGCAGATCAATGCTTGGAAATTGAGAGGTCAACTGACAACACATACAGATTATTACTTCAGTTTTCTCCTGTATCATCTCTGTGTTCCAGTATCAGACCAGTAAGTTCTGTTATTGTATCCCACAGATATAGTCCAGGGCTTCATGTTACGAGTGTATCCTTATCTCTTTGCTATAAACCCTTTGTTGTCAAGTTTCTATTTCTGTTTATTTGGACCGCGCACACAACTTCTCTTTGACAAGCTTCAGATTCTTCATTTATTTGTCCGAACTATTTAGGCAGCCGTGCTAGCGTGTTTATAAAGCAATTGCTTGATTTCAAATTATGAACCGTCAGCATTCTTGAGCAATTATTTAAATTCATGTTATGAATTCAAAGTGTGACTGAATCCTAAGAAAATCGTGATGCAGATGGTAAAATATGCTTCCCAAGGTGAAGCTGCATCGAAGGCTGTAGATTTTTGCCGAAGGTATATAGATGAGGAAACCAGGCATTTGTTTGTGAAATAAACTTACATTTATATCTGATCATAATGTCTGTTGTTTCCTAGAGCTTTGGAAGATTTCGACTTGGCTCTACACGGATCACCGAGTGATCCATCAGCATCCGTTGAAACCATGCGTAGCAAAATCAGTGATGTCATTCAAGCTTTGGACAAGTACAAGAAAATGAGTGGCCTCTCTTCTTTATTAATAAACGGAGCCCTTAGTGATTTTAATTTTATACCTGGTTCAATTGTTTCAGCGTCATGCAAATTGTGCCATCAACACTGATACCGAAAGAAAGGATGCTTGGAGATGCCAGCGACCAAAAAAGATCAAAGGCAACATCTGAAACTCTTGAGAAGCCATTCGAGGCAAAGAATACAGTTTATGGGTGGCTGCTACTGAGATTGATGTCCTTTCCTCGGGAGTGGTATCAAGTTCGCAGGAGATGGATGATAGCTAGCCGTGAACAACGACAAGCCGTGGTGAATACAAAGGATAAACATGGCAAGTGGCGGCAACGGAAATTCGAGCCCAGTAATTCTCGAAGAGAAAAAAGGACCTGATATCAATGGCCGTGGTTATGTCATCTTCCCACCGTGATGTAAAGGAGTCAGTATCTTACTGATATGGAATGTCTGTAGAAACATATAAGCTTATGGTAGATTGAGTGTTGAGTTATGGTTTCGGCCATGGTTATGGGCATGATGCTTATGTGAAGGTGCTGGTTGCTGCTACCTAGTAGACACCTAACTGTAGTAGTACTACATATGTTGTTGCTACCAGGAGTACTTGCTAGTTCTTCCTGCTTGCGTGCATGAAGAAACTGGTGGCAGGTTGTGCTCTTCTAAGTTAACTGCAACTAGAACCCCAAATCTCAATCCTGGTTGTACCTAGTAGGTGAATGAAGTATCGGTTGTCTTACTCAATTGTCATTCTTGTCGCAGCTCGATGTCGTGCATCGTCGTGCTTTTGCTTCATGTGAGGGTCCGATGACATCCGCACTCCCATCGAAGGCGCTTCATCGTGGGTCTGGGGCGTCTGTCGTCTCTGGTACCGTTGGCTCACCAACCTCGTCGCAGCTCATGTTGCGGTTGTCTGGCACGTGTTGGGAGCTTTTTAGAACGAGTGGAGGCTGCTCTGAGTAGACTCTCTCTTGCGTCGGCTATGTTGCAGACCTCTCTGGCGTCGTACTCTCCTTGCGCGGACGGTGTTTGCTCCGCGGAGGATAAGGGGGTGGAGTTATATGGCTCCTTCTCCCCTCGTGTTGGAGACAATTCATCCTTGATGCCTACCTCCCATCCTATGTTGTCTTCCACTGAGGACGAGTCCATTGCCGTGCTTGTGGCTTCGGTGCTGCAGGTCATGCCCGATCTTAGGGAGCTATGTCTGAGTTTGTCAGTGGAGCATATGAAGGTGGACACACCGACGACCTAGGGTGAGGGACAAGATTCACCTTTGTCAAGTGAGCAGCTGGAGGTTCCTATGGTTGATGATGCGAAAGGGAAGGCGTCCGCTATATCATGATGGATTGTGCTCGGTTCTCGTGTTATCGACGTGGCCTTGGTATTTTGAGTCATCATTGCTGGTTTTCTCGCCCGGGGTTCTGTTGCATTGTAGAAGTGTTGAGGGTTGTGCTTGTTGAGTGTTGGGAGCACTTGGCGGCTGTCTACGTGGTCGTGGTGCTTCGTGTTGAGTGAGTTTGTTTGTATCGGTTTTCGCCCGTTTTTTTGTAAATTAACTGGGCAATTCTCTTCTTCTTAATTAATCAATGAGGCAATTCTTTTGCCTCCGTTTCGAAAAAAGATGGGCCTGAGTCATGTGTTGCTTGGAAGTTGTAAAATCGAGTCGAGGTATTGATAAATCCACTTATGGATCTAACACTTGAAGAAAGGTATTTTCTGGCAAAAATCCACTTATCGGTCTAACAGTTTAAGAAAGGGTTTTTGTCCAAACGAATAAACTATCGAGGTAACTAAACGGGCCTTGCGGAGCCGTATATTGCGCCATTTACATCCCTAGGTATTGAGATGGAGTTATAAGTAAAACCCCAGTGTATTATGGTCGATGTAGACCCCGCTTGCTATTTGTCACGCGAGGCAAAGCGGAGATGGGGTGAAGAGCCAGGCCGGAAAGAGCCAACATATCATCTTAAGATTTTACGAAGTCATCGTAGGCCACTCGTAGTCGAGGAGAACGTCTCCTCTCACTGAACGCGCATCGCCGAAAATCCTGAAATAAATCCAGGATAAATGCGAGCATCAGGATTTAATTCCTAGTGGGCCCGAGATACCACTGTTTGTGTCCGCGAGGCCAAAAAACCATGGCCTAATGCGCGCCCGCAAAAGCAAATTCTGACTGTTTGGTGTCCGTCATGACGCATTTTTGTCCTAAATTTGGGCACAATTTGCGTCCACATGCATATGATACGTATGTGCCATGCGTCCGCTCGGTGTCCATCTCGGACCCGCGTGTCAGCCACCCAACCACCACCCGCTGGTCATTTTCAAGCCCACGCTTGCGTTTGGGCCTGCACGTCAGCCATAGAAACTCGTCATGTGTGTCGTTTTTAATGCCACACGTGTCGTGGGGGCCCGGCCAGTCCACTTCCTTCCCTTTGACCAGCCCTCTTCCTCCTCCCGCCCTCGGCTGGTCGAGATCTAGCCCTATCCGCCGCCCCACCGCTCCACCACCCGCTGACGCAACAATCCCGTGGAAGTGGATCATGGCAAGCCAGGGAAGCATGCCCACGAGGCTAGGTCCTCATGGGGGTCGGGGGCCAGCGGGAGGAGGCCCAACGACAGGCGGCGGCACAGTCGGATGCGGCGCAAGTGGTGGCACAACTGGATGCGGCGTTGACGACGTGGCAACATGCCTTTCCATGAGCGGCGGCGGAGTTCGTCGACCTAACCCAAGATGACGAGGACGACGACAAGTAGATTGGGCTTATTTAATTTTTTTAAGTTTATTAATGTTAGACTGGACTTCTGAGTTGTTTATTTTTTAATTCAAAAATCTAGACCTCAAATGTTAAATGTGTCCTCTGCATTGGGCGCACGTACGACTCAGCAAAAAAGGACAAACTTCACGTCTGTTTTGGGTCTTCGTGTTGAAGTTGACCTTAGACATTTTTTAGGGGGGAGGGAGGGGTTTGGCCGTCATCTCTTTTTGGGTAGTAATCTGCGCCGGCGCACCGGCCCAAATTTTGGCCGGTCGCTGCGCAGCCGTTCGATCTGGCGCAGCCGTTCAAATATCTACCCCCGATCTGGTTCTCCTCGTTGACTCGTCCTCTTCCTTCCTCCCGACTCATCCTCTTCCTCCCGATCCCCTGCTGCTGCCCCACACGACTCCGCCTCCATGTGCAGCTCCGCGAGGGCACCGGCCGCCGGGCGCTCGCACCCCAACCCCTCGCCGCCCCTCCGCTGCTTGCCGGAGAACCTTCCCCTGCTAGTCTATTTCAGTTGCAGCTCGACGCCGACCACCAGTGAATGCCTTTTAGTGGATGTAGCAGAAAACATCGCCGCTAGTAGCAAATCCAACAACGATTGCAGCAAAAATGGTCCCCGCAGTCGCGGGGGTCACAGCTCCGCCGCGTTGGATGTAGCAAAATCACTTGCCAGTAGTAACAAAATAGAAAGAAGGTGGTAGCGATTTTTAGGCTAGTTCCAGCAAAAACAAATCAAAACAAGGTGGTAGCAAAAATTCTTTATGCTTCCAGCAAAACAGATGGCTGGTTGAAGCAA
Source organism: Aegilops tauschii subsp. strangulata (assembly GCF_002575655.3). NCBI lineage: Eukaryota > Viridiplantae > Streptophyta > Magnoliopsida > Poales > Poaceae > Aegilops > Aegilops tauschii. The sequence continues at coordinate 26,219,772 of NC_053037.3, read as the reverse complement.
AATTTCTTGCCGGCCGCCCAAAAATTGCGATCCCAGCAAAAACACACAAAAAGCTTTTGTACTCGCATCCATGGAAAAGTGTTGGTTCCAGCAAAAATGCTTGATGCTTCCAGCAAAAACAATGGATTGTTGAAGCAAAAAAAAACTACTGGAGGTTGCGGCTGTTGGTTCCAACATTTTGCTGGGATGGTTGTAGCACCTCGTGTCGCCGGTTCCAGCAAAAAAGCTGGCCGGTTCCAGCATCGTGCACGCCGCCCAACCTGTCGCAACTCTTTCATGCCTCCCCGGTTGCAGCATCCCACGACGTGGTCCTAGCTTCACATCTTCTCCATTGACCGACGCTGCTCATAGCTTAGGCTCGTCGGAGCGTGCGGCACGACACCAGAGGACAGCAGGCGCGTGGGGCGGTGCATGGCCAGGCTGTTGCCTTGGCCGCGCGGCTGCTCGTCGTGGCTGGTTGCAACACACAAGCCCGGCCACCCTCGACGCCGGCGACCTCGCCTGCCGGCATGGCTAGAGGAGATGGTGTGGTGGAGAGCTCTCGCTGGAGATGGAATGGAGGAAGGGAAAGGGAGGGGATTGGATAGAGGATGAAGACGCACTACGTTTGTGGATAAAAAAAAGAGAAGCGGTGGAGGAGATAAGGCTCCTGACCCCGCACTCGACACGCGTGAGGGAGGAGACTGGCCGATCGTCCGTTCCCAAACGTTTCCCTCTCTTTTTTGGGTACCTTAGTTTTTGAATCAATCATAATAGGCACTCCCTTGAGTCACAATTATAATATATTTTTAAATATTTTAATATAAACTACATACGAAATGAAATAAATGAGCAAATACACTAAAACGTGTCTATCCTATATATGCACCTGATTCACGAAAAAATTAAAACAACTTTGGAGGGAGTATCTAAACTTTTACTCCCTCCGCTCACAAATATAAGATATTTTAATATAGATTACATATATACTGAATTGATTAAAGAAACACATTAAAATTCGTCTACATACATCTCAATCGGGGACAAACATCTTACAATAATAAATGGAGATGCATATTTTGGTGATACATGCCAGCACTGGAGCGTATCCCACTCTTCGGTATTCGCCCAAAACTGAAAAGAAAAGTTTGCCACACTGAAGAGCTTATAGAAAAAGAAAAAACAAGAGAGAAAGCCAATCCAATTCCCCGCGGCCGTGCCCTAGCTCGCCGCGCCGCCCGCGGCGACCTCAACCTCTAGAGAGATCCATGGCATGGATCACCACTGCCTCCTTCAACCCCTCCTCCCTGACCGGGCCATACGTCGCCGGCGGCGCCGCCGCCGCCTCCCCACGCTCCTCCGCCTATCCCGACTGGGTCCTACTCCGCAAGACGGCGCGCATCTCGGCGTTCCGGAACGCGACCACCGCCGAGGGCCGCACGGCCGAGGGCCGAGCCGTCGAGGCGTCCTTCTGGCTCGTCGACCCGCCGGGCGTCTCCTACTTCTCCGTCCACTGCCCCGGCCTCCAGGAGGAGCCCCAGGTCGTCTGCGCCGAGGCCGCCTTCGTCCTCTTCCGCGTCAGGTTCAGCTTCCCCAGCGAGAGGCGGATCTCCACCCACCACTTCGTCTACACGGCCCGCGGCGCCGCGGGGCCGCCCTCACTGCAACTCCTCCCGGAGCCCCCCGGCGTCGAGGCCGTCAAATCCCACCAGCTTGGCCTCTTGCCGCGCGGCGGCGAGCGCTACGCCGTCGCCTTCCTCGATCGCAGTTGGACCGCCCGAGGTGACGCCTGGCAGTGGCAGTTCGATGCCTACGTCTTCTCGTCAGAGACATGTTCCTGGAGCAAGAAGGAGGCCTCGCTGGGCTTATCGGAGTCTGACGCAGCATTATTGCGCCCCTATGCGACCTCCAAGCAGATCGTGGTCGGAGCAAGCGCGCTGGGCTGGGTCGATATCTCACGCGGCATTACTGTCCTCTGCGACCTGTTCGACGAGCGTCCTGTCGTAAAATACATCCCCTTCCCGGCGACAGGGGTTTGCATCGCACCCTACTACCGTCTCACTCGCCACTCGGCGCAATGCTTCCACGATGTCGCCTGCTATGACGGTCTGATCAAATTCGTCGAGATAGGCTCCAATGAACCTGACTGCATGATAAAGGGGAAAGGCTGGAGAGCCACCACATGGATCAGAAACATCTCTTGGAGAAGTTGGCGCAAGCACACCAGAGTTGATGTCGCTAATATCTCGGTTGACCCAAGATATTCTGCTCTGTTGCCTGAGCTGTGGAACCATGAGACCCATAAGCTAGAGCTGAAGAAACTGGTTTTCTTACTACCCACCCTGAGCGTGCGCAACGATGATCTTCTCTACATCATGGCCAAGGTGGGTGGGGAACATGACAAGGCCTGGGTCATCGCCGTTGGCATGAAAAGTGCGGTTGTGGAGGGACTAGCCCCTGTTTCGACCGGACGGTACTGCCCCAGTACAATGTTCTCCCCATGTGCCTTCCCCAGTTACCTCAACAACATGACCCAGGGTCTGGTTATTCTGCCTTCTTTCCCCTTATACCTCATGTCATATGATTTACTCAGCATTATATCTTTTGAACTCTTGGTTGGTTAAGTGTTTACTCAGGACAGCTATGTTTTAGTTTTGACATTATTGACATTAGACTGTTTGTGTTCATTATATTTAGCTGTTCATCAAACTTGAAAATCAACAGCCAGTTCCGTAACCTTCATGAGTTTATGTTTCATGTTGTGGTTAGTTGCAAGTATGCAAGGTGAAACAGCTGCCGGTACTGTCAATGCAGAGAGTCAAGGTGACTCAGGATTTGTGTGAGATGACTGGTACATTACTTCTTTTATTAGCATAGTGCTTATGCGATGTGAGGTGGTGATGAGCCAACTCGTTCTGTTCCTCAAATCAAACAGGGGAAAAAGTTGCATTTTACTCCCAATTGCATATTTTCACAGTGACTGTCAGTTTGGTTCTTTTTTGGCAATTATTAGTAAACAAGTTGGAAGAACCATTCATGGCAGAGACTGTCAGTTTGGCATAGACCATAGAGCCAAGACGACTCATGATTTCTGTGGAATGATTGGTACATGACTTCCTTAATTAGCGTCGTGCTTATGGGGTTCGAGGCCGTGATGAGCCAACTTGTTCCGTTTCTCTAATTAAACAGGAAATACACATTTTAATTTGCATTTTACTCCCAGTTGGATTTGTTGGCAGACTGTCAGTTTATTTTTTGAATTAGGAAACAAGTCCGAAGAGCCGCTTGTTGGATGTGATGGAGGAATCTTGGAAGAAGAGGAAATTCAAGCCGAGCACAGGATAAGAGGCAAGTCACATTTCTTGTTCATATTGATCTGCGTTTATGTTCCGTATTTACTTCGTTATCTATGTTATGCACTGTTTTTTTGGTACCGTTTATTTGAAATGATATGCTATCTCGTGCCTACCACGACATATTATGTAAAAAATATCCAGAGAACAAGCACTTTGAGATTCCCCCCTCTCATAAAAAAAATGCCCCCTTGAGAAGTTGTATCATCTCTTTCCCCAATTTTTGTATGTAACTCTTTGTCGAGTAAATTGCAGGGCCTGACATGGGCAACCCAGTGGTCAAATACTTTAAGAGGTAAATCGTGCATTGCTATCTTTACCTGTATTTGAATTTTCATTTGCATGACATTGTGTTGATTTCTGCTGCTGCTGCTGTTGGCTGCCTGTTGCCAGGATGAGTGCTTCACAGTGTGCTCTGCAAGTGCTGTTGACTCAACGCTGGTTCAGGGAACTTGGTAATTGATAAGTCCACTCCTTGAAATACTACTTTTTTATGGGATTGATTTGGTTGTAATATACCACATCTTGAGATGCAGATGTTCATGCTTAGAGTTTTGATTCAGAATTAATCTCCTTACTATACCCTCTGCAAATGTCTTCTCAGTTTAATATGCAGCATTACTGTAAATCTTGTTCAAGTCAATAATACTATTGTTGGAAATTTTGTCAAGCAAGCATATCCGCTAAATTGTTACAGAACAATTGTTTGCTTCTGCGTATATTGTGAATTGACTGTGATGACCAGAATATTCACATGTATTTGGTGTTTGGTCCTTTGCAGATGAATGGTTGGATTCTCAGGGATCAGCTTGCGATGCATGCTGCAAATCACTACCTTACTGGTGTCCAGCATCAGCTCTGTGTTTTGATATTAAGGCAGTAAGTTCTGTTTTGGTGACTTGCAGGCTTAATTAGTCCAGGTTTTCATATTCTGAGTCCATCGTGTTCTTTTTGCTAAACCTTTGTCCTCAACTTCGTCTCGTTTTCTATCTTCAAACTGTGCACACATCTTCCCTTCCAGAGCTTCAAATTCTTTTTTGAAGTTTCTTGAAATAAGACACAGCCGTCACTAGCGTATTTGTATTCCAAAATATGAACTGTCTAGTTACCTAGATCCTTAAAAAAATTGGTGCAGGTGGTAAACTATGCTTCCTATAATGGTGATGGAGAAGGTGCTTCCATGGCTGTAGATTCCTGCTTACGGTATGTATGTGTGTGTGTATATACGAGGAAACTTTATGAACTGCACTTTGTTTGTGTGACTATATAACGCCTCTTGTTTCCCTAGAGCTTTGGACGATTTCTATAAACTACTGAAGCAGTCACCTCTGAGTGATCCATCAACAACTGAAGCCATGAAGCTTCAAATCATGGTTGCCCTTGGCGCTCTAGACAGGTACTAGCACTTGAAATGAAAAAAAAATCCGTATCTACTTCAAAATTGGAAGAACCATTTACTGACCTATTCTCACGTTTTCCATCTTTTCAGCATCTTGGAATTTGTACCGCTAAACCGTATGCCAAGGAGCATACAGAAGGTGCTTGTAGATGTCTGCCTGGAACGAAAAGAAAAAACACTAGTATGTGAACACTGCGAGAAGCCAGGCCTTACAGAGGATGAATCTGACGAATGGCGGCAATGGGGATCAGACTCGGGGGACGAATCGGATGAATGGCAGCAAGGGTCATCCGACTCGGAGGATGAATCTGATGAATGGCAGCGAGTGGGACCCGACTCGGATGACTCCCTAGAGACCCGCGGGGAGAAGCAGGCACAGGTTCTGGATCGCCGGTCGGGGCACTCGTATTGGCTGTATTTTGTTGGCTGCGTATTGGTAGTGATCGCTGCAAGAGCGTTGAGTCATCTCACTTTAATGTCATAGAGCCAGTATCTTGTTATTCTCTCTCTGCCAGAATTATTGTAGGAGCTCCTGTGCCGTGCATGTAAAAAGGTAGGGTTCTGGAAAACTAGTGTTAATGAAGGTATATATAGGTGGTGGTCAATGTATCAGCCTGATCCCTGCTGACAGCTTTTGTTCTTGTTCCTTTTCCTGAATCAGATAGATTTGAAGGACATCTGTGGCTATATGTTGTATCTGCTTCTGGGCTCTCACAGGTTCAGATGGCACTGACAAGGTGTTGTGATCACTTTAAGCTGCTCAGCAAGTTAGGGAAAGGAAAAACAATGGTTGGGAGTATTTGCAAATAACCACTTGGTCGTGCTAATATTACTGTCCACTATGAGGAAACCGTACTTTTTGACCCTTTCTTTATTTATTAAGATATACAATTATATACCCAAAATAATGTACATGAAAATGACAGAATAAAATTGTAAATGAAATCTTAAAACTAATGAAAACAACCCAGAATGGTTTATAGAAATTGGAAAAAGCTCGCAGAAATGTTTTTTTTCTTTCTAAATTTGAGAAAATTTCATGGATTTGAAAAAAGCTCATTAATTTTGAAAAAAAAAGTATATGAACTTTGGCAAAAGTTCACTAAATTTGGAGTAAGTCGGTGATTTGGAAAAAAGTTCATGAGCTAAAAGACCATGCATTTGAAAAAAGTTGAATGATTTTGAAAAAAAGCCCATCAGTTTTGAAGAAAATTTCATGAGTTTGAAAAACAAATTCATAAATTTTGAAAAATACTTCATCAATTTTGAAGAAAAGTTCACAAATTTGGAAAAAGTTCACGGGTTTAAAGGAAGTTCATCAATTTTGATAAAAAATAGTTCACCAATTTGAAAAAAAGTTCATGTATTTTTTAAACTACAAATTCTAAAAATTTATCCATTTTTAAAAAGTGCACGAATTCAAATAAAGGTCACCGGATTTTGAGAAAAAAAACACAGATCTGAGAAAAGTTCATTGATTTTGATAAAAGTTTCGAATTTGGGAAAAGTTCACTATGTTAAAGAAAAATGAACAAAAAAAGAAAAATAACCGGAGTAAAAACCAGGAAAAACCCGTAAACGAACAGATTCCTGAAGGTACCGAATAAGTAGACAAAAGGGTTGGTAAGCACAGCACCCTTAGTTGGTTACCTTGTTTTGAAACTAAACAGTATAGTTGACGTTTCGAATCACAACACCCGTAGTAGTTTTTGAAGGTAAAAATAATAATAATGAAAATGTGCCAAGCCCAGGAACCAGCGTGGGGGTGCGCCGGTTTGTTTCTTTGCCTTTAACAGGCGCCATGCTTCTTGGTACTTATGTTGGCTCTTCGGCGTTGGTCTTTCACGGACCCATGGACCCGACAATATTAGAAGCTCTTGCTTGCCGGGAAGCCACTGCTCTGGCCAAGGACTTAGGATTACTAATATTTGTGTGGCGGTATCTTGACGACATTTCATCTAATTGGTATTCTTGACGGGCCGACCGACCCCCGCATCGCTCCGCTCGGACGACTCGGGGAACTCCGCGCGTCGCCGGCGGGCCCCTCCCCTGCACCTCCTCTCCTCCGCCGTTGCCGCTGGCCTCGCCGCGGTGGTGGCGGCCCCCTGCCTCCGAAGGTGGCTCGGGGAGATCCGCGGCGGATGCGTGGTGGCCGGGTGGCTGGGGTCATCTCGGTGGCGTCTTCACTCGAGCTGATGCCGAGGGCGCGGTGAGCGCTGGGGGGAGCAGGGGTGGCGTCGAATCACAACACTCGTAGTAGTTTTTGAAGGTAAAAATAATAATAATGAAAATGAGCCAAGCCCAGGAACCAGCGTGGGTGTGCGCCGGTTTGTTTCTTTGCCTTTAACCGGCGTGGGTGTGCGCCACTTCCCTGCGCTAACCAAACCACCAGCCTCACCTCCTGTGCTAAATTATATCTTCTTCGCACCTCTTTTTTCTTTTTTCCTTTTTGTCTTTTTGTTCGGTTTTTTATCCTTTTTCTTCAAAATCTATGAACTTTTTCTTCCAAATCGATGAACCTTCTCTTTCAAAATCCATGAACTTTTATTCAAATTCGTGAAACTTTTTTCATATTCGTGAGCATCTTTTTCAAAATCGATGAACTTTTTAAACAATTTTGATGATTTTCTTTTCAGATTTGGTGAACTTTTTCCAAAATCTATGAACTTTTTTCAAAATTCATTAACTAATTTTCAAAATTGATGAACTTTTTCAAATTCGATGAACTTTTTTTCAGAATCCATGAACTAATTTTAAAAATTGATGAACTTTTTTCAAATTCGATGAACTAATTTTCAAATTCATGAACTTATTTCAAATTTGATGAACTTATTTCCAAAATCGATGAACCTTTTTTCAAATTTGTGAACTTTTTTCCAAACTGGTTAACTTTTTTCAAATTTGATGAGCTTATTTTCAAAATCGATGACATTTTTTTCAAAATTGGTGAACTTTTTTTTAAATCCTGAATTTTTTTCATTTTTGGTGAACGGTTCTTTAAAATTGATGAACTTTTTTTCAAAATCGTGATGAACTTGTTTTCAATATCGATGAACTTTTCAAGTAATTTTCAAATTTAAGTTAACGTCCTATGGAAAGCAACGTTAATTAGCGTTGTTTCCTATTATTACACTATAGAATGAGTGTGGACCAGTGGTTAGTGCGTTTAGTCTGCAGTCGTGGGGTATTGAGTTCGATTCCTACTACGCCCCATTATTTTTCTTCACGTATTTCTTTTTGAGCTGGTGTTGGGCCAGCCCGCTACACATCAGCTGCGAGCGCCGGCTACCGGCGCTCAAAGCGCTGATTAGGAGCTCCCTTAACCGGCGCCATGCTTCTTGGTACTTATGTTGGCTCTTCGGGCTCTTGGGATTATTGCGCCAGTTGTGAAGGAGATCAACAATATAGCTATAGATTTCCTCTCTTGCTCCTTTATTCATGAAGGACGCTTCTCCAATAAGGAGGCTCATAGTCTAGCTAGGCATACTTTACATCTAGATGAAGGTCGTCATGTGTGGTTTTTAAACCCTTTTGATACTACTATTATCCCTGTAATTCGTACCATTGATCAATAAAGTAAAGCATGTTAGGCCTAAAAAAAACGGCGCCATGCTTCCTCTTCTTTCTCCGGTCTCACTAGTAGTTTGGCTGGCCCATATTCCGTTCGCTATTCTTTTCGTTTGGTTCGACTGTCTTTGCGGTCGCTATTTTTTCTGTGTCTAGCTTGACTGTTGTTAAATCATGATCAAAGAAAAGAACAAAAAAGGAATTACTCGCGAACAAAAACAAAATAAACTTCTCTTAGAACTTGAAAAACATAAATGAATTACTCGTGAATTCAAAGAGTGTCCATGAATTAGAAAACATGTTCGCGAATGCAAAAAATGTTCATGAATTCAGAAAATGTTTGTAATTTCGAAAAATGTTTGTGAATTCAATATACACCCTCAAATTTATGAACATTTTCGGGAAATCAAAAAACATTTGTGTTTTCAAAAATACTTCAAGAATTTATAAAATTGTCCTGGAATTCAAAATAAGTAAATAAACTCGATTAGAAAAAAATGTTAGTGAATTTACAAAATATTTGCGATTTCAAAAAAGTTCACGAATTCAATAAAATATACATGAATTTGACAGGTTTATACCTAGAGGGTATGGCCAAGTCATATGGCCTATACAAAGGCTCAGAGATATGGTCCATAAGACAATGAGCCAATGGGGTAACATGCTAGGGCAATTGAAGTTGCAACCCAAGGAGTCAGAAACAGGGGGATCCTTACCACCCGTCGATGTTGCCAACCACAGCCATAGTCACCACCAGCCTCATGGGCACCACGGCAACCTCGCAACTACAGCAACATGTCGGGAGCCGTTGTCGAGCCTCCACTCAACCTCCACACCACCCATGGGAGGCCCAGTCACCATCCCCACTGCCAAACACCACTAGCCCCCCGCTAGACACCACTAGCCCCCACTGCTAGAGACCACACGGATATGATATGTACGTGCTATGCGTCCGCTCGGTGTTCGTCTCGGGCCCGCGTGTCGGCCACCCACCCACCACCCGCTGGTCATTTTTAAGCCCATGCTTGCGTTTGGGCCTGCACGTTAGCCATAGAAACTCCTCGTGCGTGTCCTTTTTAATGCCACACATGCCGTGGGGGCCCGGCCAGTCCATTTCCTTCCCTTTGACCAGCCATCTTCTTCCTCCTGCCCCGGCTAGTCGAGATCTAGCCCTAGCCGCCGCTCCACCACCTGCCGATGCAACAGTCCCGTGGAAGTGGATCCTTATCGGGGTCGGGGCCAGCAGGAGGAGGCCCAATGAGGCGGCGGCACAGTCGGATGCGGCGCAGGCGGCAGCACAACCGGATGCGGCGTTGGCGACGTGGCAGCATGCCTTTCCATGAGCCGCGCCGGAATTCGTCGACCTAACCCAAGATGACGAAGATGACAAGTAGATTGGGCTTATTTTATGTTTTAAGTTTTATTAATGTTAGACTGGACTTCTGGGTCATTTTTTAATTCAAAACTCTGGACCTCAAATGTTAAACGCGTCCTCTACATTGGGCGCACCTACGGGCTGGTAAAAAATGGACAAACTTCGCGTCTGTTTTGGGTCTTCGTGGTGGAGTTCGCCTTAGACTTGTTTTACGACGTAGGGGAGGGGTTCGGCCGTCATCTTTTTTTGGGGTGTCTTAGTTTTCGAATCAATCATAATAGACACTCCCTTGGGTCACAATTATAATATGTTCTAAATATTTTAATATAAACTACATATGAAATGACATAAATGAACAAATACACTAAAACGTGCATATCCTCTATATACACCTGATTCACGAAAAGATTAGAACATCTTATATTTGTGAATGGAGGGAGTATCTAAACTTCTACTCCCCCCGCTCACAAATGTAAGATGCTTTAGATATTTTAATACAGATTACATATATACTGAATTGTTTGAACAAACACACTAAAATTTGTCTGTATACATCTCAATAAAAAAGGACATCTTACAATATGAGAAAGAACATCTTACAACAGTGAATGAGATGCATATTTTGGTGATACTTTACATATGCCAGCACTGGAGCGTATCCCACGCTTCAGTAACAAGTAGTTTGATAGCAAGATAATTTATGACGAACAAGTAACAGTAACGGTAACAAAAGTGCAGCAAGATACGCCAATCATTTTTGTAGTAAAGGATAGGCCGGAACAGTCTCTTATAATAAGCAGAGTGTTCTTGAGGGCACACAGGAATCTCATCTAGTCATCCTGTTGGTTTGATTCGCGTTCACTACTTTGATAATTTGATATGTGGGTGGACCGGTGCTTGGATGTTGTTCTTACTTGAACAAGCATCCCGCTTATGATTAACCCCCTGATGTCTGCTAGAACTACGTCGGAATTTTCTCAAAGAGGAAGGGATGATGCAACACAACAATGGTAGGTATTTCCCTCAGTGATGAGACCAAGGTTATCGAACCAGTAGGAGAACCACGCAACACAACGTAAACAGCCCCTGCACACAAATAACAAATACTCGCAACCCGACGTGTTAAAGGGGTTGTCAATCCCTTTCGGGCAACGGCGCAAGAAATTGGAACGGAGACGGGATAAAGTTGTAATAGATTGGATAAATGGATCACAAATAAAATAAAGTGCAGAAAAGTATTTTTGTATTTTTGGTTTAATAGATCTGAAAATAAAAGCCAATAAAATAGATCGCGAAGGCAAATATATTAAAGAAGACACCTGAGGGCCGTAGGTTTCACTAGTGGCTTCTCTTGAGAAAAATAGCAAACAGTGGGAAAACAATTACTGTTGGACAATTGATAGAACTTCAAATAATCATGACGATATCCAGTCAATGATCATTATATAGGCATCACGTCCAAGATTAGTAGACCGACTCCTGCCTGCATCTACTACTATTACTCCACACATCGACTGTTATTCAGCATTCATCTAGTGTATTAAGTTCATGAAAAAACAGAGTAATGCAATAAGAATGATGACATGATGTAAACAAGATCTATTTATGTAGAAATAGACCCCATCTTGTTATCCTTAATAGCAACAATGCATACGTGTCGTTTCCCCTTCTGTCAGTAGGATCAAGCACCGTAAGATCGAACCCATCACAAAGCACCTCTTCCCATTGCAAGATAAATAAATCAAGTTGGCCAAACAAAACCCAAATATCGGAGAAAAAAATATGAGGCTATAATCAATCATGCATATAAAAGATCAAAGAAGAGTCAAATAACTTTCATGGATTAAAACATATATCTGATCATAAACTCAAAGTTCATCGGATCCCAACAAACACACTGCAAAAATACTTACATCATATGGATCTCCAAGAGACCATAGTATTGAGAATCAAGAGAGAGAGAGAGAGAGAGAGAGAGAGAGAGAGGAAGCCATCTAGCTACTAACTATGGACCCGTAGGTCTACAAAGAACTACTCATGCATCATCGAAGAGGCACCAATGGACATGATGAACCCCTCCGTGATGGTGTCTAGATTGGATCTGGTGTTTCTGGAACTTGCGGCGGCTGGAATTGATTTTCGTCGACTCCCCTAGGGTTTCTGTAATATTGAGGTATTTATAGAGCAAAGAGGCGGTGCGGGAGGCCACTGAGGTGGGCACAACCCACCTGGGCGCCGCCTAGGCCCCCAGGCGTGCCCTGGTGGGTTGTTCTCCCCTCGAAGCAGCCCTCAAGTACTTTCTTGGCCCATACGGTGTCTTCTGGTCCAAAAAAACCCACAAAAGTTTCGTTGCGTTTGGACTCCGTTTAGTATTGATTTCCTACGATGTAAAAAACAAGCAGAAACAGCAACTGGCACTGGGCACTATGTCAATAGGTTAGTACCAAAAAACGATATAAAATGATTATAAAACATCCAAGAATGATAATATAACTGCATGGAATAATAAAAAATTATAGATACGTTGGAGACGTATCAGCATCCCCAAGCTTAATTCCTACTCATCCTCGAGTAGGTAAATTATAAAAACATATTTTTTGATGTGGAATGTTGCCTAACATGTTCATCACATAATCTTTTCTTTGTAGCATAGACATTTGGACTTTTATATGGATCAAAGCAATAGTCTAGTTTTGACATAAAGACTTTAATACTTAAGCATATCAACAAGCAACCATATCTTTCAAAATATCAACACTAAAGCAAGTTATCCCTAGCCCATTATGCTCAATCATTGATCCATTCATGAAACACACTCGAATATTAGTTACACCCAATGCTCAAATACGATCATAGTGCCCCTTAGTTGGTGCTTTATAAGAGAAGATGGAGACTCAAATTCAAAATAAAAATTGCATAAGGTAAAAAAAAGACCCTTCACAAAGGGAAGTAGGGATTTGTAGAGGTGCCAGAGCTCAAAGCGAAAATTGAGAGATAAAATTTTTTTGGGAGACATACTTTTCCCACCAACGAAAACGACTTAGAGTTCCCAACACTTTCCATGCTAGATATATCATAGGCGGTCTGCAACAGAAAATAAAGTTTATTCCTTTTTCCACCATACTTTCACTTTCCATGGCTAACCGTATCCACGGGTGCCCTTCATACCAACACTTTCCAAGGAATTTATTATTTGACAACATAAAGTAAATTTATTTTTCATTTTGGGACTGGGCATCCCTAATACCTTTGCCGTACTCTCGTGCAATGACAAGTGAATAAACACTCATCGTGAAAATAACACATCTAACATGGAAAACACCGACCACCCCTCACCGCATCGCGAGCGGTACGAGCACACAAAATAGAAATTTATTTTAAAAATTAGAGATGGCACATGCAAATTTGCTTATTAGAATAGTACGGAAATACCACATATAGGTAGGTATAGTGGACTCATATGGCAAAACTGGTTTAAAGGCTTTTGGATGCACAAGTAGTGATCATACTTAGTGAAAAATGAAGGCTAGCAAAAAGATTGAGAAGCGTCCAACCAAGAAACGAAAAATCTCTCACCCGAGCATTAAGCATAAGTAACACTAAATAATGCACCACAATTAGGATATAGTTTCATTGCATAACTTTTGACTTTCGTGCTTGCATAGGGAATCACAAACCTTAACACCAATATTCTTACTAAAGCATAATTACTCATCAACATGACTCACATATCATATCGTCATACCTCAAAACCATTACTAAGAACCAAGTTTATTTTGTCCAATGATCTTCATGAAAGTTTTTATTATATCCTCCTTGGATATCTATCACTTTGGGACTAGTTTCATATGTTGCTTTTAATAAGCTCAAACAAATTTAAGTGAAGAACATGAGCATAATATTTCTTTCTCTCAAAATAATCTAAGTGAAGCAAGAGAGAATTTCTTAAAAAATTTACTAACTCCCAAATAAATCTAAGTGAAGCATGGGAGAATTTCTTCAAAAATAACAAAGCACACCGTGCTCAAAAAGATATAAGTGGAGCACTAGAGCAATTCCAAGGCTCTAAAAATTTAAGTGAAGCATAGGAGCAAGCATAGCATAATTTTCGGCTCCCTCAAAAAGATGTGTCCAGCAAGGATTCAAGACTTAAAACACAAAGTAAAACAAGCAAAGACTCATATCATACAAGACGCTCCAAGCAAAACTCATAATATGTGACGAATAAAAATATAGCTCCAAGTAAAATACCGATGGTTGTTAGAAGAAAGAGGTAATGCCACTCGGGGGCATTCCCAAGCTTAGTTTCTTGCTACTTCTTTGAATATTATCTTGGGGTGCCTTGGACATCCCCAAGCTTAGCCTTTTGCTAATCCTTATTCCTCATCCATCGTAATCTCACCCAAAACTTAAAAACTTCAATCACACAAAACACAACAAAACCTTCGTGAGATCCGTTAGTATAAGAAAGCAAACCACTACTATAAGTATTGTTGCAAACCCATTCACATTTTATTTTGGCATTATATCTACTGTATTCCAACTTTTCTATGGCAAAAACTCTTCAAAGAAAACCATAGAATCATCAAAACAAGCACACAACGCAAAGAAAATAGAATCTGTCAAAAACAGAATAGTCTGTAGCAATCTGACCACTTTGAATACTTCTGTAACTCCAAAAATTCTGGAAAATTAGTACAACGTGAGCAATTTGTTTATTAATCTTCTGCAAAAAGAATCAACTCAAAATCACTCTTCGGATAAAAATGAAAAATAATTTCGTGAGCGCAAAAGTTTCTGTTTTTCAGCAAGATCAAATCAACTTTCACCCAAATCATCCCAAAGGCCTTGCTTGGCACAAACACTAATTTAAACCACAAAAACACATCTAATCAGAGGCATAATTGGGTATTTTATCGAAAACAGCAAGAAAACCAAAAGGCAAAAAGATACAAGTTGGGTTGCCTCCCAACGAGCGCTATCGTTTTACGTCCCTAGCCAGGCATAACGCGTAGGATCTAAGTGTTGTCATCCGTAATCTTTGCCATTTTAGTAAGGGTTTTTTCAAATCCGGGGGGCTCTTTGCGCTTCCCTAAATTTTCCGGGAAAGAAACCATCTTGAGATCTAAAATATCCAACCATTTATTGCAAAGGTTAATCAAAGTGTTCATACGATTGATACTACCATTGAGATGTTTGAGAGGTTCATTGTATTTTGCAATTCAACCACATGCTTATGCAAATCACCGAGTTTATCCAAAATTTGAACTCCCTCTGGGGTGAAACAAAACCCTTTCTTTTGTGGTGGAACCCCAAAATTTCTTCTAAGATTTCATAGGCATCATTAACATCAAGCTCAATAAAATTCCCTTTCGCGGCAAAATCCAGAAGTTGTCTATGATGCAAAGCCAATCATACATAAAAATTTCTAAGCAAAATTTTTGCATCTCCCTGTAAATTGCAAACACAATAGGACTCCATAAGCCTATACCAAGCATATTTCAATTTTTCTCCTTGTCTTTGTTTGAAGTATAGAACTTCCAAATATGGTAACAAAGGAGGAGCGGTCAAACCAGCCATTGTGACGAGAAAGCAAAAACACGAATAGATCTGACAAGAAAACGGTGAACGAAAAAGAGGGCGAATAAAACGACAAATTTTGTGAAGTGGGGGAGAGGAAAACGAGAGGCAAATGGCAAATAATGTAAATTGCAAGGAGATGATATTTGTGATTAGGAATCTGGTTGATGTTGATGATGTCTCCCCGGCAACGGCGCCAGAAATTCCTTTTGATGTCTGCTAGAACTACGTCGGTATATCTCCAAAGAGGAAGGGGTGATGCAGCACATCAACGGTAGGCATTTCCCTCAGTGATGAGACCAAGGTTATCGAACCAGTAGGAGAACCACGCAACACAACGTAAACAGCCCCTGCACACAAATAACAAATACTCGCGACCCGACGTGTTAAAGGGGTTGTCAATCCCTTTCGGGCAACGGCGCTAGAAATTGGCACGAGACGGGATAAAGTTGTAATAGATTGGATAAATGGATCACAAATAAAATAAAGTGCAACAAAGTATTTTTGCATTTTTGGTTTAATAGATCTGAAAATAAAAGCAAATAAAATAGATCGCGAAGGCAAATATATTAAAGAAGACACCCGGGGGCCGTAGGTTTCACTAGTGGCTTCTCTTGAGTAAAATAGCAAACGATGGGAAAACAATTACTGTTGGGCAATTGATAGAACTTCAAATAATCATGACGATATCCAGGCAATGATCATTCTATAGGCATCACGTCCAAGATTAGTAGACCGACTCCTGCCTGCATCTATTACTATTACTCCACACAGTGTATTAAGTTCATGGAAAAACGGAATAATGCAATAAGAACGATGACATGATGTAGACAAGATCTATTTATGTAGAAACAAACCCCATCTTGTTATCCTTAATAGCAACGATGCATACGTGTCGTTTCCCCTTCTGTCACTGGGATCAAGCACCGTAAGATCGAACCCATCACAAAGCACCTCTTCCCATTGCAAGATAAATAGATCAAGTTGGCCAAACAAAACCCAAATATTGGAGAAGAAATACGAGGCTATAATCAATCATGCATATAAGAGATCAAAGAAGACTCAAATAACTTTCATTGATAAAAATATAGATCTGATCATAAACTCAAAGTTCATCGGATCCCAACAAACACAATGCAAAAAGACTTGCATCATATGGATCTCCAAGAGACCATTGTATTGAGAATCAAGAGAGAGAGAGAGAGGAACCCATCTAGCTACTAACTACGGACCAGTAGGTCTACAAAGAACTACTCACGCATCACGCATCATCTAGATTGGATCTGGTGTTTCTGGAACTTGCGGCGGCTGGAATTGATTTTCGTCGACTCCCCTAGGGTTTCTGGAATATTGGGTATTTATAGAGCAAAGAGGCAGTGCGGGAGGCCACCGAGGTGGGCACAACCCACCTGGGCGCGCGTGGGCCCCCAGGCGCGCCCTTGTGGGTTGTGCTCCCCTCGAAGCACCCCTCAGGTACTTTCTTGGCCCATACAGTGTCTTTTGGTCCAGAAAAAACCCACAAAAAGTTTCACTGCGTTTGGACTCCGTTTGAGATTGATTTCCTGCGATGTAAAAAATAAGCAGAAAACAACAACTGACACTGAGCACTATGTCAATAGGGTAGTACCAAAAAAGATATAAAATGATTGTAAAACATTCAAGAATGATAATATAACAGCATGAAACAATCAAAAATTATAGATACGTTGGAAACGTATCACCCCCTCGCAAGCATAACAACTACGAGAAAAGTATTAAGAAAAAATCTAACCATAGCATTAAACATGTGGATCCAAATCAGCCCCTTACGGAATAACGCATAAACTTGGGTTTAAACTTCTGTCACTCTAGCAACACATCATCTAATAACTACTCCACAAGGCATTCCCTTAGGCCCAAAGATGGTGAAATGCCATGTAGTCGACGTTCACATAACACCACTAAGCGAATCACAACATACATACCATCAAAATATCGAATGAATATCAAATTCACATCATTAGTTGCAACATGACTTCTCCCATGGCCTCGAGAACAAAAGTAACTATTCACAAATAATATTTATGCTCAAGATCAGAGGGGTATTAATTAGCATAATGGATCTGAACATATGATCTTCCACCAAATAAACCGTCTAGCATCAACTACAAAATGTAATCAACACTACTAGTGACCCACAGGTACCAATCTGAGGTTCCGATACAAAGATTGAATACAAGAGATAAACTAGGACCCAAAGATGAGAGAGTTGTTGGTGATAAGAATGGCTTCGATTTCCCCCTCCGGGAGGAAAGTTCCCCCGTTGGAATCGCTCCGCCGAAGTGTAAAAGTGCTCCTGGCCAAGTTCCGCCTTGAGACGGCATCGAGTTCCCCCGTTGGAATCGCTCCGCCGAAGGGTAAAAGTGCTCCTGGCCAAGTTCCGCCTTGAGACGGCATCGCTCCGTCCCGAAAGTCCTCTTTATTTGTCTTGGTAACTAGATGTCCAGCCAACATTCACCAAGTGCATGTTTAGACCGCTGATGTACAATTAATTTCTTAGCATCATCTGTGAATATCTACTGAATTTAATCTGCAGCATTACTCTAAATGCTTGCCCATGTCAAGTATAATATGCTTGTAAATTTTATGTGCTTTCACTCTTCATTTGTATGTCTGCAACTTTCTTGGTGAAAATTTTATGCAACTGCAGCCCGTGTGATAGCATTATTAGCTCTGCAGATATATGTACTTGGGAAAGACGCATGAGAAGCACAGTGTAGTGAGGAGTTGTTGGTTCGGTTTGACAGAAAACTTTGCCAGTGCCTTTATGTAGTTTTGCACTATACGTGAATTGCATAGGACCTGGTTTCCTAAGACTGGGCTGGACCAAATAACAATTGGACAAAAGGCCTAAAAAGAGACGATGAAATATTCTTTCTATTCCACGGCATAAACATGTCAGTTTGTTTATAAGCACTAGAGAATTCATAAACCACATGATCTAGCATGTACACCAATAAAAATAGCAATTCATAAGCAATAGGGGCAAAGGAAACTGAAAATTACAGTTACCAAACTGCTGAAATTACATACTCCCTCCGTCCCATAATGTAAGACATTTTTTGACTCTAGTGTAGTGTCAAAAAACGTCTTACATTATGGGACGGAGGGAGTACAAAAAAAATTTTGTGCTCATCAAAATTTATTACCAAGGGTAGAATCAATCAACAATATAGCAATAATTTGTGCAGGGAAAAGACAAACCCGAAGGTAAAGTGATACTTTAAATTCACTAAATATATAGTATCATTGCTCTGAAGTCCACACTGTAATTACACTCAAATTTCCAGTGTAACTACAATTGAAAAGCACTGTAATTACATGGGAGCATAACGTTTTTTTTGCATCGGACCTGGTTCTCAACAAGTTCCCAAATGAAATGCACACTGTAATTCTCTGAACTTACACTGCAAGAACCTTGAAATTACGCTGTAATAACCATGAAATTGCGATGTTAAATGTCCTGGGAAATATAGTGGAACTGACAATGAAATGCCCTAAATTAACTACATTGAAATTACACTATAATTTCACTGGAACTTACACTTAAATTACACTGAAAAATGCACAAAAATTACCTAAACTAACAGTATAATTCTTTAAACTTACACTGCACTAGCCTTGAACTTGAAATTCCTTTACACTGACAGCATGTAGCAGTAAAGTAAGAAGCCAGATAACATGGACATACAACTGATAAGGTTCTAATAACGATGCAACCCAACAAAGACAAACAGGAAATTACACTGTAATTGCCCTGTGACTTACAATGTAGTTATACTGAAAGTTGCACGGGAATTACAGAGTAATCTCCCTAAATTTAATACAGTAAAATCCCTCTAATTACCGTGCAAATGCACTGAAATTACACTACAAATTCTAGTGAAATGGCCCAGAATATCATGAGTATCATACTTGGTGATAGGAATGAAATTATTTTTTAATTGGAATTTGGAACTCAGAAGCTCAAATATCGAACCTAGTAACAAGCCACTTGACAAGCCCAGCAGGGACCTCAGTTCTCACAAAATTAAGCAGACACTCCATTCCATATCTTTGAATAGCATCCTTATACCTAGTGGACAAGCCATCAACAACACGAGAGAAAAATATCTAGTAAAGGTAGAATAAACATGAAAATTACTAGATCTCTTCTATCTCTACATGAAACAAAAAGGAAAACAGATCCAAAACTAAGGTAGAATACTATGCAAGATGACTATAAAATAGTACCAATCCAAATACATAGGTAACACTAAAGCAAATTGCTAGAAAAGATGTGACTGATCTAATCTGAAAAGAATTTGATGCAACTAACCACATTCCTTTTGCCGGCGCATGAAAGCTTCCATTTCAAGCATTTTTCCTTTCTGAAAAAATAACAAATGAATGAAGATGACTGTCACCCAAAGGAAGGGAAAAAAGCATATAAAATGCACGGACTACAAGTAAACAAATAGCACGCACATGATTCATAGAGAACTCAGATAGAGCTTTGTCAGAGTTGCCATGATCTACAGATAGTTCCTGCATGAAAGAGACAACCGGGAAAATAAATAAATAAAACAAAAACAAAAACAAAACTAAATGTGGAAAATATGAATACAATAGACAAAAATGACTACCCGTTATAACTGATACGAATCATCATCCGCGAAGTCATTGGGCACAAAAAGGTTTATCGAAAGAATCTGCAGTGCCAAAAGATGATAGTACGGGAACGTCCTGTTGAGAGACCTTCCGTAGTCTACCCATTAAACTGATACTATAAGCAGATTACGTGATACACAAGAAAAAGAGTGAAGAAAAAAACTTCACAATAGTAACTGGGTGAGCTAGAAACACCCTAGTAAAGCAAAATTATGCATAGAAACTAAATATGGGAAACTATTGGAACAAATGGAACTAGCGCTACTTGCTTATGGAACTCGCACTATTGAAAAATTATGAAACTCACCAGGGTGATACAAATTTAAAAGATACTGCAAACTTCTGAACTCACTAGCATGATGAAAAAGAAAATAACAAATGAAAGAAATAAACAAGGCAAAAACACCTGGCCATCAAATATACGAGGATATCAACTACAAATAACTAGGAAGCATACAACAAACTGTAAAATGCAGTGAGAAAACTACCTACCTACCTGAACACTAATTACATAGCGCTAAAAATGCATATTACACAATCTGAATTTCTAAGCTACTAAAATATAACAGCTCATTCCAGCAGCTACTACTGAACACTACATCATTGGGACAGTCAGCATGAACACCCTTTATACAAACTGAAACTGTGAAACGCAAAAGTCAGAGGGGAACTAAACACCTACATCCACACAAAATCTAAATCTAAAGGAGACTCAAAAGGCCAGGGGACTGAGCATCTCCACCTAAATCTACATCAAAAGGGCCAGCCCAAAATCAAATGAGTAGGGGGGATCTAAAACAAACTCTCTCTCTCTCCCTCTCCCCCCTCCTCTCTCTCTCTCGCTCTTCCTCCCTCCCTCCCTCTCCCTCTCTCCCTCCGTCTCTCTCCCTCTCTCTCTCTCTCCCTCCCTCCCTCCCTTTTCAAACGGAAGTGGAGGAATGAAATTTCAGAAACAGAAGGGGGAAAACAGCGTACCGAAGCGGATGGTAACGTGCTCACCAAGAAAAACGGCCCACATGACAAAACCAGCCCGAAAGCACCATCGCCCAGCGTGAATCTCCGCACGAGTTTGGATGGCCACAAATTTGAATGGAAGTGAATTGTTTTTCAATCGACTGAAAAATAGCAAACCTGGAAAGTAAAAAAAGACCCGAGAGGTATGTCTATATATTCATCTCCAACCCTGCCCATCATACAACTCCGCCCACAGCCCTAATCAATGCTAATTCTTCTTCAGTAGCTAGTGCCATCCGCTAGATCTTACTGTTGTATACGATCATTGTAATAGAGAGTAATCAGGTAGCTAGCTCATGAAACTGGCTAGGATAACTAGATCTTACTGTTATATATGATCATTGTAATAGCCCTAAGCTAGCATCTCCTGCAAGATCATTTCCCACAAGATCTTCCATACCATCCAGCAAAGTGACAACATACCAACAGACATCAGCATGCAGCCGCCCAAGTACCGCCAGCGGTTCAAAGCCACATCCCGCCCAAAGTTATTGCGCTTGAAAATATGTTGCTGCTGCTTGTGAGTCCTTTTCTTAGCATGGCTTCGCTTCTTGCTGTGGCGAACCTTCTCAGCATTAGAGCCAAACGACTGGTGGTCCTTCTTCGTATAGCCTGACTTCTCATACTGTTCAAATATTCCTACTCTGTATCTTTCTTCAGGAGTCATTGTTGGTAGCATACTTTGCAAAAGACTGCAAAAAGGGGAAGGTATAGAAAGATCAACAAATAATTTTATTTTGGTGATAAAGAAGACACATGTTTATGGTTTTCACTTGTCTAAAATTGGAAGGGCCACAATGATTTTTCTCCTCAGGGTCTCATCACTTGCTTGCTCATTAAATGACTCCATTAGCAGCATGTCAAAACCCTCAAATGCTCTAGGAAACATAGACATTATAGTCAGAAATAACGCTAACTTAATTCCAGTAAACAAGTGCATGAACAGGTTTCTATGTTTATATACCGTAAGAGATGTTGCATATTATTGGAGGCTTCATCGGTGCATGTAGCATATTTCAGTAGCTGCATCAAAATGTTATAGGATTCAGGAAAATTGAGATATCATGATTTGAAACCAAGAGCATATTAGAGGAATATAAATTTGCTAGCAATTGTGTGCATAGTTCGAGGAGATGATAAATAGTTTGAAGCTTGTGGGAGCAAATATAAATATACGTTTAAGGACTACATCTATGAGTCACCAGAACAGAACTTACCGCATGAATATGTACACACAAAGAGGATACTGGGCAACACTCGGTAAGCAGTGGTTTGGATTCCTTATAAGTTGGCAAGTCACAATCTAAGAATAGATCTGCAAAGCACCACACAGATGTGACTCTTCTAGTCATGACAGTCACAACTTTGTAAGAACGTATATGTGCAGCAGCAGGAAATAATGCTTCAAGGGCAGTACTTGCTTAACATTTCTATCGGACACAAATGAACGGGGAAATCAAAAGATATTCAAAGATATTATACTTGACCCGATCAGAGTGATATTGCATATTAAAGTAGCACATTTGCATATGGCCACAAGGAAAATCATCTAAGATCATGACCCTAAACATCCACTTGGTTGAAGTTGTCAGACATTCACTTGCACATGTGATATATTAGAACAGAAGTCAGTATAAAAGGCTAAATATATCAAGAGTGGACTGATCAATTACCAAGTTCCCTGAACCATTCTCGAGTCTGCTGCACTTGCATAACAAACTGCGCCAAACTCATCCTGGCAACAGTCATGCAACATCAGCATCAGAATTCAACAAGATGTCATGCAAATAAAAAATAGAGAACTGGAACAAGTAATGGTAGCATAGCAATACATGAATTACCTCTTAAAGTGCATTTCCATGGGATCATACATTTCTGTCCCTGAAAAATTGGACAAATAAATAGTTACATACACAAGATTGGGGAGAACTACAATTAACTTCTCAAGGGAGCAATTTTAATGGAAGAAGGCATCAACCTTAGTGCCCCCAGAACCATAGGATCGTAATCTAATCATGAAGACACCATGAACGCTTTTGAAATAAAGCCCTGGGCTACAGAAGTTGCTAGCATAGCCACAGTCACAGCAGTGAGCTATGCATTGGTACCAGAGAGCGACACAGCACAACAGTCAAGGCCATCCGCAGTGGTAAAATGGGGTTTGGTCAACCATAAATGGCATGAAGGACCGACAACGTAATGATGAAAGGACACTGGATCTAGCCGACCAAGAATCGGGCCTTGGAACATCAGGTTCTTCAACTGCTGTTGTTGAGTCTCATCATCCCACAGCGGTCGGCTAGATCCAGTGTCCTTTCATCATTACGTTGTCGGTCCTTCATGCCATTTATGGTTGACCAAACCCCATTTTACCACTGCGGATGGCCTTGACTGTTGTGCTGTGTCGCTCTCTGGTACCAATGCATAGCTCACTGCTGTGACTGTGGCTATGCTAGCAACTTCTGTAGCCCAGGGCTTTATTTCAAAAGCGTTCATGGTGTCTTCATGATTAGATTACGATCCTATGGTTCTGGGGGCACTAAGGTTGATGCCTTCTTCCATTAAAATTGCTCCCTTGAGAAGTTAATTGTAGTTCTCCCCAATCTTGTGTATGTAACTATTTATTTGTCCAATTTTTCAGGGACAGAAATGTATGATCCCATGGAAATGCACTTTAAGAGGTAATTCATGTATTGCTATGCTACCATTACTTGTTCCAGTTCTCTATTTTTTATTTGCATGACATCTTATTTGACAGAATATAGGTTACGTGAATACAGCTATTGCCAAGAGTAAATCTTCCAGAATTAGATGTAGAAAATATGAACACCTTCCTGTCAATGAGGAGGAACCTAAACAAGCCTGCAGTTGTGTTCTTTTTAGGGCATCATCATATATAGAACAGAACCTAAATCAAGTCAGATGTGTTCTTTTTAATTAGGGCGTCTACCTGCTAAATCAAGTTGTAGGATATATATATAAGAGGAAGGGCCAGAATGATTTTGAATGCCTACAACTCACGTCTATAGAAAGACATTCCAAAGTGAAGCGTGGATCCAGCTCGTACAATATATATATTACAAAGAAGAATGGGTGGAAGACGAAATTGTGTATTATACTACTTTCATTAGTACTTTATACCAGAACACGGCAAAACAAAAAATTACTGCAGATTTCAGTGGCATAAAAAATCTTCTATTTTACTACTTTCCTTGGAATTTTGCAGTGGTACACATTTCTGATCAGACTATCCATCACCTGGGTCTCCAAATAAAAAACTACTCCATCCGTCCCAAATTAAGTGTCTCAACTTTGTACTAATTTTAGTAGTAAGTTGTACTAAAGTTGAGACACTTATTTTGGGACGGGGAGAGTACCGTTTACTGCCGGTCTACAACCATACCACTTGTTAGAGTTAAAAACATGAACAAATAATGCAATTCTTATTCAAGCAAAACGAGTACTCAAGCAAAACAGATAATAAAAGTTAGCACAATATGTATATCTCCATTCATGATGAAAGAAATCAAAGAGAGGCAATATTGACCTTCCATTTGATGTATTAGATGGAGTGAAGCATGTCGACGTCGCAATAGAGTCTACTTAGGCATATATCTACACTTTCAGATTTTGGCAGAAGTTTTTAACCTCACTGAGTCGTTGGCATTGAGTAGGGCAGCCAGAACGCAATATGTAGAAAACTGCATCGAGTTAGTCATGAGAAAGAACTACAGGTTTAAGTGTTTTTCATCACATTCGCCTGAAAGGTAGCTAAAAGTTTCAAGTATATAGAACCATTGACTCATGTTTTAGATGTCTATAACGTTAAGCATGCAACCAAAAGTATATAGCAGCCTTTTGGAACTGTACTATAACATTCACGAATCAAGATTTAGTGACTGAAGAGTGGGGCAGAAAAATGTTTAATACCTAGTTCTTGACAGCCTTGGCCATCTAGCAGAACTCCCTGTGCATGACAGTATTCTGGGGGAACGCGACAGACTTGTCCTTCTTCCATGTCTTGGTTGTCAAGACTCAAGAGACGAAAGAAGGACAAGCGTGGAGTGTGGGTTCGATTGGACCATGGCTCCACTCAATGCCATCTCCTTATCAGTAGTTAGCTATGTGCCGTCAGTCTTCTTGTTTACCAGGACTGAAAAACACACCAACCACCAAACAGATCTGCCAATGGCGAGACATCCATAATTCAACTGACCAAGAGATAGCAACAACTACTAACCAGAGTGCTTGTCAGAGTGGACAATGTAAAACTTGTTAGGCTTCCTGACTGAACAGAACCTTGGCATTACTCTTGCTGAACTGCTACATTAGGAAACAAATGTTCCTCTTGACAAGCTCCCAGGCGAGATTGTCCGGAACCGTCACCATTTATCTGTTCCTAAAAAATCATATCAACCAATGAATATGAAACCCATCAGAAAAAAGTGTAAGGATTCTCAAGTTTCTATCTCACATGGCCGATAGCTTCTGCATAGTGGTAGCCACTGGTGTTCCTGCTCGTGGCTGCACTGAAGTGCGTGATGAAGGCAGACGGTTCTGCCGACGCTCTTTGTTATGAGATAGCCGCAAGAGGCTGCAGACCGTCATGGGCGGCATCAGGGTGAGATGCATCAACGGCTGGAAGCAGGCAAGGAAGTGGACGGACCATACCTCTTTGGAAGGAAGCACCACAGTCCTAGCAGCAGCAGCGCGACCCCACCACGGCACCACGCGCCGGAACCATGGGCTTCTCTTTCCCTGTGGGCATTAGGCCAGCACCGCCCGCTGCGCTCTTCTGCCGCTTGCTAGATTTCCACCGGCGATTACATGTGTCCACCTGCTCCTCCCACGATCCCACCGCCTCCCACCGTCCGTTGCCACAAACCGATCTTCCGCCGACCTTTTTCACTGCCACTCAGACGGCCCCTGCCATGGGAGAGAAAACGTAGGGGTCAGACAGTACACGCTACGGGGAGAAGATGGGTCGGAGGGAGGGTGAGATAGCGTTACCTGGGCCTCATTCATCGCGGCCATGGGCGCGGCGCTCCTGCTCGTCTCCCTCCCCACGTCAAGTTCCTCCTCAAGTCGGTGAAGAACAGATGAGATTGGAAGGGCTTGGATCCACCGTTCCAGTCTAATTTGGCTGCAGTGTGGAACCGCTCGAGGTCGCCATAAGCGTGAGGAGGTCGGCGGCGGTGATTCCTCTATGGAGAGCAACGGGATTGAGAGGGAGGGATTTGGGGGAAGGGGAGTGGGAGGAGGGATTTGGGGGAAGAGGATGAGGGAGCGGATAAGACTAGTTGATTGACCAGAGTGATGGGTTTGAATAGGGTTCGTCCAGCCGGTTGGGTTTTTGTGGAGACATCGTTGGGGCGGCGCGGGCCCTAGCGGGGTGATCCTACGTGGCGGCTGCGTCCCGGCGCATCCGGACATCCCTATATCCACTCAATATATGGGCCGGATATGGGAGTTGCTGGTCAGTCGGGGTGTTTCGGCCGAGTTTGGGGCGCCCGCTTGGATGGCATTTTTGTGTTCGGACACTGACCGGGCAGCCCATCCGGGCGTTTGGTATGGGTATTTTGAGGGCGGGGTTTGTGGGGGGTGGGGGGGTGTTCCAATTGTAGATGATCTAAGTGAATATTTTTATGGGAAATTCTGATGTGTCACGAAATATTTTTTGGACACACCTACTTGATTGGAAATATATTGTGTGTGCTATGCACCTCTTTTTCCTATTAGATCTCTCCTTTTCGTTTTACTTTATCTTCTATGAGAAAACTTCTATTTTGATATACTCCCATTAAATGAAATCACAACTGAATCTCCATCATGTAGTGGCATTAGAATATCTATGTGTACCTTCAATAATTTACCGATTAGAAAACATGAAAGAGAGAGAGTATGTGACGTTGGTGCAGTGTTGCATACAGTGCTACTACTAGCTATAATAATAAAATAGACTACTCACATGATAGCTTGCAGAGGCCTAGAACATATAGTAATTGATTGATGGGCTTTCTCGATTACAGTAATAGTACCACCAGAATCAGTTCCTACACCTAGCTATAGATAGACTTTTCGTTTCACCTCTCGCCTGCAAATGAGCGGCGGGAGCAGGAGCACACACCCCCATGATCCGCCTGACTCGCCCCCAGCCAATCAGAGCACGCAAACAGCCTACCCATGGATCACACCTTCAAAGCCAGATCCAAGCCGTCCACGTAAGACACATCCAACGCTTCATGCCCACCCCCTAAAATTGTACTGCATGGTTGTCCGACGTTTCAGGCATTTCAATGCTACTAGTTTTCATCGTCTATCCTGTCTAACAGAAATATAAATACAAGAATAGTGTATTCTTTAAATCTCTTCCAGGGTTTCATCAAAGCTAACAAAAACAAGAAACGGAACTTTTATTAGGGATGTAGTACTACGAAAAAAGAGCTTTGGCTACGCGTCAAACGGCCTAGTACTACCTCTCGTACACGTGACACATGATGCACACTACATATTTTCATGTCATGTGGCCTTGCCCTCCTCACTCTGATGACACAGAATCCCGATGAGAACCCTAGCCCCCGCGAGTAGGAAACCTTGCTCTCCGGTGATGATTCTCGTCAACCTCTTGGAACTAGCCCCAGCACAAGTTATCATATCCAGACCACTTGCTGAACATGTTAGGATGATCTCCACCGTGTGGGCCCAACGGCCCACCGGGCCCTTAGATCTGCGCCCTGATCGGGGGCGCTCAACCGACTATGGTTGGCAAGCCCCTGTCACCTACACTATATAAAGAGGTGGGGGCCGGCGGCTCGCATCATGAGGTTCGTCGCAACGCCGTACACCCCACCTAATCCCCTACCGATCTAGGGCTAGTACAGTGCTGATGGGAAGCGCCGCCACCACTTCACCCACTCTCTGCCACCGCAGCCGCCACCATCCCACCATGGCCACCGGCGGCAGCTCTTCAGGCAAAGGAGAAGGTAATACCTATCACCACTGTTGCCGGAATCCTAGCCTACACGATCCCGTGATTCTATCAATGGTATCAGCCAGAGATTGGTTTAGGATTTTCGGTACAGAAAAGAAAAGGAAATCCCCTCCCGAGAGAAACCCTAACCCCAAAACAAAAAAGAAAGAGGGGAGAAGGGTAAAGTGCGCCGCCGGAAGGCCGCGCCGTTCCTCTCGATCCGGACGCGCATCGGCAAGCCGAGGCGTCGGACGAAGAACCTACCCCGAAACGGGGCAAAGAGCACCGGACGGCCACGCGGTCACCAGCAAAGGGCGCCGCCACTGAACCGCTTGACGGCGGTGCGCCCACCTACGGGTGCACGCACTCGCCGGCAAGGGGGACAGGGAGGGCGCCGCCGCATCGCCACAACGCCGTCGGGCGCGAGGGGAAGAGAAGGCCGTCGAGCTTCTCTTTTTCTCTCTGCTAGGTGGCGGTGGAAGGTGAAATAGAAAGGGAAAGGACGCGCGGGGCGGCGCGGTGCCTTTCGGCGTCGTCGCCGACCGCCGGGGCATTGTCGTAGACGTCTACAGAAAGGGAGAACGGCGCGAGGGATGCAGAGGAGGCGCAACTGCGTCTCCCTCTCTTTCTGCAACAGATGGGGGAAAGGAAAGAGGAGCCCAGCGCAGCGTGGTGGCGCTCAACGGCGTCGCCGGCGGCCGGCGAGGTCAGGACCCGCGGCTAGGAATGGATACGCGGGGGCGAGGAGGGGAAATGGATGAGGCTTAGGGTTTCAGGCTCAACGACGCTGGCATTTTTGTTCTCTCGATAGGCGCGGTCGACCGTCCAATCCCGCTGGACGGCCGCGATAAAACCCTAGCCTGTCGGCGCGGGCCTTTGGGCCGGAAAGGGAGCAGGCGCACTCTGGCCTGAGGCCGGCTGAGCTGCTGGGCCGGCAGAGCCGGCGGCCCAGGCCGGCAGCCGCGCGCGAGCCAACTGGACCCTGAGTGGCTGGGCCGTTTTCAGCCAGGACAAGCGCACACGGCACGCGAGCAGGCCGTGGGCCAGGAAACGCAAAGCACAGTCCGTGTTTTATTTGTTTTTTGTCCAATTTTTGGATTAATGCATCCAGTTTTCTGTTTTATTTTCTATTCAAATTTAATCCAACAAAAAATTGTTTAGAAAATAGAAAAGTGATAGAGATGCTTTTGAAAAGTAAAAAGTTCATGAATTTTTATTCATGTTTTTTCCTCTGCAAATAAAAAAAATAAAAGTGCTCTTTTAAAAGTGAATAGAACTAAAGTAAAAGATTAAATTGTTGCTTCTCTAATGCTTTTTGAACCAACTGGTTAAAATTGCTTAGAGAGTAAAAGAGTATAGAATTATTTCTGAATAGAATATTGTAAAGTTTCCGCTGCAAAGTAAAAGTTTTATTCTCCAATTAAATTGGAACCAACGGGAAAATTTAATTGGAAGAACTGTTCTTAGCAATGTTTTTCCCCTGTGGGTGAAATCAGATTCAGATAGTTTCCGCTATGACAAAAGAAAGATATTTGTTTTAAAGTTAAAATATGGTATTGTTATTTTCTGACCAACGTTGATGATAACAGTCCTATAATTCTATGAGTCTTATGTTCAAAGCTTAAATCTCTGATAAATTTTTGTATCAAAGTGACCAATTTTCAGAGCATTTGATAAAGATTGAGAAATGTATATTAAAAGTTTTCCGCTGCAATAAAGTTGATAATGATGATTATTTTCTTAGCAAAGTCGCTTAATAGAAATTTTATCATCACATTATTTACGAGTTATATGCATTATTTCCATTTCCGCCCAACGGTGACATGGAATTAATGTAGAAGGATGATGTTTTATTCTAATTCTGCCCAACGGTGATTTAGAATATAAAAGAAAGTTTTTGCAAAGTTTAATGTGTATATTTTTTTAACCAGACCAACATGGGGTTATTTTTATGCTCATTGTTGTTGATTATTGGCTAAGTTTTCTCAGACTAAAAGTTTTCCATGCTTTCGTTCGTGAAAGCGAATGTCTGGGTACTTGTGACCCGAAAGATGACCAAGAAAGGTCATAACGTGAGGGAGTATGTTCTCTCTAAAGAATGGCTTCAAAAGAAAGAGAAAGAACATTGAGAGTCTTGGTTGATGAATGTCTTTGATGTACTCTCTATGAAGAAGATTTTTCAATCAACATGATTTGAAATGAAACAAGCAACATGCGTGTTTAATTTGACCAACGTCGGATCAAGCACGTGTGTCAAAGAGTATTCGGATTTATTTCTAAATTTGATGATTGAATATGCAGTCAAAAGAGCCAATTCTGGCATTTATGTCCCTTACAGGGAATTACCCGCATAGCGGGAAAAGATGATTATGATAAAAACCGCATGGCGGGAAAAGTCTGGGAAAATACCTGCGTGACTGGGTAAAGTTGACATAGTATTATGTCAGAAATCCTATGGCGGGAGAAATTTATGCAAAGGACTTATCCTATATGACAGGAGAAAGATATGATGACTCATGTGCGTTTAATGCGTCCCACTCTGGGAGAGAAGTATGGAGTAGCTATTATGCTTTCCTAGTATCGACCGTACACCTTATGTGTAATGATCATTAAGCACTCAATAAATCCAAAGAGAATAAAAGTTACAGACGAACCTAAAGATAAGAATGATATGCAAGTGTGACTTGCAAAAGTACTAATGATCAAGAACTCTGTTGAGTTTCTGAAATGGAATAAGGAAAAAGTACTCCCATACCAGTTAACAGATAACTTCATTACATATGAAGTAATCAGATAAATGAAGTAGATACTCAAAGTTTCCTCAATTCACAAGAGTTGTGAATGGTTTTTTGAAATTGTGGCAGAAAAGTTCTTGCCACATTTCGAGGGGGAGAAAGAAACATGAGATATCCATTAATGAAGAATTTGATCGTCTGGGGGAGTACGACGATCATAATAATACCCCTAAAGAAAAGAAATAGCTGTTTTCCTGAATCTTTTACAGTTCCGAAAGCAAACTAAGGAATACTAAGATGGTGCTTAAGGTGCCATAAAGAAGAAAGTTTTAATAGAATAAACCCAAATAATAAAGTTTAAAGATACGCCATTTTTAGTGAAGATGGAGTAATCTGGGGGAGCATGTTGTATGACCTATACAACACCTGATGTTAGCTCTATAAAGGATGAATGAGTACACATGGATCTTGTGACACAGGTCCCTGTAAAACCTATTGCCTCTTGGAAATAAAATACTATAGAATTAATTTGCCTCTTGGCAATGACAGAGCAACAACAACCCCATATGAAAGAAGTGCCAGCACCTGAGACACAGATGGTCTCAAGGAATGAGAAAATCAGATACTTCTGATTACTATAAAGTCTATGTTAGTGAAATTCAAATCGAGGTTGATCTCACCTCAGTTAAAGCGCTCAACTGAGCTTAGAGAAGTGTCTGTTTGTCTAAATGATAAGAGACTATGTGAGATGAAATAAAATCGGTGAATCCCGACAATGTTTGGGACTCATAAGTAATTTCCAATGGAGCATAAACAGTAGGATGTAAAAGGTCTACAAGGTCAATGTGACTCCAAAGGAAATATGTAAAGGTGTAAAGCGCGACTTGAATCGAAAGATTTTGTGCAAAGAGAATGAACAAATTACAATGAGTGTCAGTGGCACATCATGACCGACATCATGATCTGAGTTACATCAGATGAATGTAAAGAACACAAGGGATACTGCTTCAAGAAGTTTTTTATGGACTAGAGCAAGTCTCTAGACAGTTGCATTTAAAGTTTAAAGAATCAGATGATATTTTGGGTTAAAGAAAATGGAAGGACAATTGTATTCTTGCAAAGTTATAGAATGGGGAATTCATTTCCCAATCCTGTGCATGTGGATGACGTCCTACTTGCTAGTGGTGATGTTAATCTACTTCAGGAGGAGAAAAGAAGTTCTTGTCCTCAAAGTTCAAAATTGCATTTCTCGGAGTGCCTCTCATTATAAATATCGAGATTCACCAAGAAAATAATAAAATGGGGTATTAGGAATGTCGCATGGACATGCTAACAAAGGTCTCTAAAGTATGCATGCGAGAAAACCTACGCCTGTTCTTATAGTCAAGGGTAATGGAACTGGAAACTATGGTGTTCCAAAAGTTGATGAGAAAAGATTGAAAACGGATATGGTACCATATGCTTCAGCTGTTGGAAGCTCAATATATTACCTGACACAATTCACGTATCCCGGTTGTTTTGGCAATGTCCAGTACATATATAGATCACTGGAATGGAGTCAAAGATATCGGCCTCATGCTGAAAGAAATAAGTGCTCTCAAAAGATTGTGAGTACAAAGACAGGACATGTGAAATGTATAGCGAAATCCACAATTGTCGCTAACTTTCATACTTGGAGGTTTTTGTGTGGAAAAGCTCCAAAGAATGAAACAATTATCATCAACGTGATGCAAAGATATTTTATAGCTTGATATGAGGCTGAGGGACAGGCAAAATGGTTAAGGAGACCTGTACCCGGAGTTAATAATGGTTGACAACAACGATAACCATTTTAAGTTTTTCGCTCCTATGACAACGAGTCAAGTGTTGATGCCAAACACACTGACACAGAGTTATGCGTTGTAAAGGAGAAAGTCCGGAATTATGTAGAAATGCTTGAAGCATAAAAGCAACAGACAAGTGTTTGCAGATCTGCTTATTAAAGGCTTACCGCCCAGTGTGTTCGAAGAACACACACTCGACATGGGTTTTATGGTATAGTCTAAGATTTCCGGACAATAAAAGGGCCCAAGGTTAAAGAATTTGTTTCAAAACAGAGAGGTACGTTGTGGCTGTCTGATTCTATCGGCAATTGAGCTGTGATGATGAAACATGTTCTATGTATTGATCTGTTATGAAACGAGTAAAGTATAAGTATAAGGTCAAAAGTAAAAGTTGAGATCAAGGGGGAGAATGTTAGGATGATCTCCACCGTGTGGGCCCAATGGCCCATCGGGCCCTTAGATCTGCGCCCTGATCGGGGGCGCTCAACCGACTATGATTGGCGGGCCCCTGTCACCTGCACTATATAAAGAGGTGGGGGCCGGCGGCTCGCATCACGAGGTTCGTCGCAACGCCGTACACCCCACCTAATCCCCTACCGATATAGGGCTAGTACAGTGCTGATGGGAAGCGCCGCCACCACTTCACCCACTCTCTGCCACCGCAGCCGCCACCATCCCACCATGGCCACCGGCAGCAGCTCTTCAGGCAAAGGAGAAGGTAATACCTATCACCACTGTTGCCGGAATCCTAGCCTACACGATCCCGTGATTCTATCAGAACAATCTTGATGCATCTACGATCCTCTTGGTGCAAGCGAGATATCAGACACACTATGCACTACACCAGAATAACACATCACCCGTAGTTAGAGCCTCTACATCCAGACTACTCAAACGCCTCCTGTATGTCCGGGCAAATGCCCTGCTGGTGTCCGGTCATAAAATCATGACCCAACCGCACCCCTCAAACCGGCCCTAAATGTACGGGCCGATCCACCGGCATCCCCCAAACCCATCCCATGGAACTGTTGGAAATATGCCCTAGAGGCAATAATAAATGGTTATTATTATATTTCATTGTTCATGATAATTGTCTATTGTTCATGCTATAATTGTGTTATCCGGAAATCGTAATACATGTGTGAATACATAGACCACAACGTGTCCCTAGTAAGCCTCTAGTTGACTAGCTCGTTGATCAACAGATAGTCATGGTTTCCTGACTATGGACATTGGATGTCATTGATAACGGGATCACATCATTAGGAGAATGATGTGATGGACAAGACCCAATCCTAAGCATAGCATAAAAGATCGTGTAGTTTCGTTTGCTAGAGCTTTTCCAATGTCAAGTATCTTTTCCTTAGACCATGAGATCGTGCAACTCCCGGATACCGTAGTAGTGTTTTGGGTGCACCAAACGTCACAACGTAACTGGGTGACTATAAAGGTACACTACGGGTATCTCTGAAAGTGTCTGTTGGGTTGGCACGGATCGAGACTGGGATTTGTCACTCCGTGTGACGGAGAGGTATCTCTGGGCCCACTCGGTAATGCATCATCATAATGATCTCAATGTGACTAAGGCGTTAGCCACGGGATCATGCGTTGCGGTACGAGTAAAGAGACTTGCCGGTAACGAGATTGAACAAGGTATTGGGATACCGACGATCGAATCTCGGGCAAGTAACATACCGATTGACAAAGGGAATTGTATATGGGATTGATTGAATCCTCGACATCGTGGTTCATCCGATGAGATCATCGTGGAACATGTGGGAGCCAACATGGGTATCCAGATCCCGCTGTTGGTTATTGACCGGAGAGGCGTCTCGGTCATGTCTGCATGTCTCCCGAACCCGCAGGGTCTACACACTTAAGGTTCGATGACGCTAGGGTTGTAGAGATATGAGTATGCGGAAACCCGAAAGTTGTTCGGAGTCCCGGATGAGATCCCGGACGTCACGAGGAGTTCCGGAATGGTCCGGAGGTGAAGAATTATATATAGGAAGTCCAGTTTCGGCCACCGGGAAAGTTTCGGGGGTTATCGGTATTGTACCGGGACCACCGGAAGGGTCCCGGGGGTCCACCGGGTGGGGCCACCTGTCCCGGAGGGCCCCATGGGCTGAAGTGGGAAGGGAACCAGCCCATAGTGGGCTGGGGCGCCCCCCATGGGCCTCCCCCCTGCGCCTAGGGTTGGAAACCCTAGGGTGGGGGGGGGGCGCCCCACTTGACTTGGGGGGTAAGTTACCCCCCTGGCCGCCGCCCCCCCATCCAGATGGGTTCTGGCCGGCGCCCCCCTCCCAGGGGGCCTATATAAAGGGGGGAGGGAGGGCAGTAGTATTACAGCCTTGGGCGCCTCCCTCCTCCCCTGCTACACCTCTCCCTCTCGCAGAAGCTCGGCGAAGCCCTGCCGAGACCCGCTACATCCACCACCACGCCGTCGTGCTGCTGGATCTCCATCAACCTCTCCTTCCCCTTGCTGGATCAAGAAGGAGGAGACGTCGCTGCACCGTATGTGTGTTGAACGCGGAGGTGCCGTCCGTTCGGCACTCGGTCATCGGTGATTTGAATCACGGCGAGTACGACTCCGTCATCCACGTTCATTGGAACGCTTCCGCTCGCGATCTACAAGGGTATGTAGATGCACTCCTTTCCCCTCGTTGCTAGTATACTCCATAGATGGATCTTGGTGAGCGTAGGAAAATTTTAAAATTCTGCTACGATTCCCAACAGTGGCATCATGAGCCAGGCCTATGCGTAGTTACTATGCACGAGTAGAACACAAAGTAGTTGTGGGCGTTGATGTTGCCATTTCTTCTTGCCGCTACTAGTCTTATCTTGTTTCGGCGGTATTGTAGGATGAAGCGGCCCGGACCGACCTTACACGTACGCTTACGTGAGACAGGTTCCACCGACTGACATGCACTAGTTGCATAAGGTGGCTAGCGGGTGTCTGTCTCTCCTACTTTAGTCGGAACGGATTCGATGAAAAGGGTCCTTATGAAGGGTAAATAGAAATTGGCAAATCACGTTCTGGTCATACGTAGGTAAGAAACGTTCTTGCTAGAAACCTACAAGCCACGTAAAAAACTTGCAACAACAATTAGAGGACGTCTAACTTGTTTTTGCAGCATGTGCTATGTGATGTGATATGGCCAGAGGATGTGATGAATGATATATGTGATGTATGAGATTAATCATATTCTTGTAATAGGAATCATGACTTGCATGTCGATGAGTATGACAACCGGCAGGAGCCATAGGAGTTGTCTTTATTATTTTGTATGACCTGCGTGTCATTGAATAACGCCATGTAAATTACTTTACTTTGTTGCTAAACGCGTTAGCCATAGAAGTAGAAGTAATCATTGGCGTGACGACTTCATGAAGACACAATGATGGAGATCATGATGATGGAGATCATGGTGTCATGCCGGTGACGAAGATGATCATGGTGCCCCGAAGATGGAGATCAAAGGAGCATAATGATATTGTCCATATCATGTTACTATTTGATTGCATGTGATGTTTATCATGTTTTTGCATCTTATTTGCTTAGAACGACGGTAGTAAGTAAGATGATCCTTTATGATAATTTCAAGAAAGTGTTCCCCCTAACTGTGCGCCGTTGCAAAGGTTCGTTGTTTCGAAGCACCACGTGATGATCGGATGTGATAGATTCTAACGTTCGCATACAACGGGTGTTGACGAGCCTAGCATGTACAGACATGGCCTCGGAACACACGCAATACACTTAGGTTGACTTGACGAGCCTAGCATGTACAGACATGGCCTCGGAACACGGAGGACCGAAAGGTCGAGCATGAGTCGTATAGAAGATACGATCAACATGGAGATGTTCACCGATCTTGACTAGTCCGTCTCACGTGATGATCGGACACGGCCTAGTTAACTCGGATCATGTTTCACTTAGATGACTAGAGGGATGTCTATCTGAGTGGGAGTTCATTGAGTAATTTGATTAGATGAACTTAATTATCATGAACTTAGTCTAAAATCTTTACACTATGTCTTGTAGATCAAATGGCCCACGTTGTCCTCAATTTCAACGCGTTCCTAGAGAAAACCAAGCTGAAAGATGATGGCAGCAACTATACGGACTGGGTCCGGAACCTGAGGATCATCCTCATAGCAGCCAAGAAAGATTATGTCTTAGAAGCACCGCTAGGTGAAGCACCAATCCCAGAGAACCAAGACGTTATGAATGCTTGGCAGCAGCGTGCTGATGATTACTCCCTCGTTCAGTGCGGCATGCTTTACAGCTTAGAACCGGGTCTCCAAAAGCGTTTTGAGAAACATGGAGCATATGAGATGTTCGAGGAGCTGAAAATGGTTTTCCAAGCTCATGCCCGGGTCGAGAGATATGAAGTCTCCGACAAGTTCTTCAGCTGTAAAATGGAGGAGAATAGTTCTGTTAGTGAGCACATACTCAGAATGTCTGGGTTGCACACCCGCTTGTCTCAGCTGGGAGTTAATCTGCCGGATGACGCGGTCATTGACAGAATCCTTCAGTCGCTTCCACCAAGCTACAACAGCTTTGTGATGAACTTTAATATGCAAGGGATGGAAAAGACCATTCCTGGGGTATATTCAATGCTGAAATCAGCGGAGGTGGAGATCAGAAAAGAACATCAAATGTTGATGGTGAATAAAACCACTAAGTTCAAGAAGGGCAAGGGTAAGAAGAACTTCAAGAAGGACGGCAAGGGAGTTGCCGCGCCCGGTAAGCCAGTTACTGGGAAGAAGTCGAAGAATGGACCCAAGCCCGAGACTGAGTGCTTTTATTGCAAGGGAAGTGGTCACTGGAAGCGGAACTGCCCCAAATACTTAGCGGACAAGAAGGCCGGCAACACCAAAGGTATATGTGATATACATGTAATTGATGTGTACCTTACCAGTACTCGTAGTAGCTCCTGGGTATTTGATACCGGTGCGGTTGCTCATATTTGTAACTCAAAACAGGAACTGCGGAATAAGCGGAGACTGGCAAAGGACGAGGTGACGATGCGCGTCGGGAATGCTTCCAAGGTCGATGTGATCGCCGTCGGCACGCTACCTCTGCATCTACCTACGGGATTAGTTTTAAACCTCAATAATTGTTATTTAGTGCCAGCTTTGAGCATGAACATTGTATCTGGATCTCGTTTAATTCGAGATGGCTACTCATTTAAATCCGAGAATAATGGTTGTTCTATTTATTTGAGAGATATGTTTTATGGTCATGCCCCGCTGGTCAATGGTTTATTCTTGATGAATCTCGAACGCGATGTTACACATATTCATAGTGTGAATACCAAAATATGTAAAGTTGATAACGATAGTCCCACATACTTGTGGCACTGCCGCCTTGGTCACATTGGTGTCAAGCGCATGAAGAAGCTCCATGCAGATGGACTTTTGGAGTCTCTTGATTACGAATCATTTGACACGTGCGAACCATGCCTCATGGGTAAGATGACCAAGACTCCGTTCTCCGGAACAATGGAGCGAGCAACCAACTTATTGGAAATCATACATACCGATGTGTGCGGTCCAATGAGTGTTGAGGCTCGCGGAGGATATCGTTATGTTCTCAGTCTCACTGATGACTTAAGTAGATATGGGTATGTCTACCTAATGAAACACAAGTCTGAAACTTTTGAAAAGTTCAAGGAATTTCAGAGTGAGGTTGAGAATCAATGTGACAGAAAAATAAAGTTCTTACGATCAGATCGTGGTGGAGAATATTTAAGTCACGAATTTGGTGCGCACTTAAGGAAATGTGGAATAGTTTCACAACTCACGCCGCCTG
This sequence comes from Aegilops tauschii subsp. strangulata, assembly GCF_002575655.3. NCBI lineage: Eukaryota > Viridiplantae > Streptophyta > Magnoliopsida > Poales > Poaceae > Aegilops > Aegilops tauschii. The sequence continues at coordinate 26,181,473 of NC_053037.3, read as the reverse complement.
GAACACCTCAGAGAAATGGTGTGTCCGAACGTCGTAATCGCACTCTATTGGATATGGTGTGATCTATGATGTCTCTTACCGATTTACCGCTCTCATTTTGGGGCTATGCTTTGGAGACTGCCGCATTCACTTTAAATAGGGCTCCGTCGAAATCCATTGAGACGACACCGTATGAATTATGGTTTGGGAAGAAACCTAAGCTGTCGTTTCTAAAAGTTTGGGGATGCGATGCTTATGTCAAGAAACTTCAACCAGAAAAGCTCGAACCCAAGTCGGAGAAATGCGTCTTCATAGGATACCCTAAGGAAACTATTGGGTATACCTTCTACCTCAGATCCGAAGGCAAGATCTTCGTTGCCAAGAAAGGGTCCTTTATGGAGAAGGAGTTTCTCTCGAAAGAATTGAGTGGGAGGAAAGTGGAACTTGATGAAGTGATAGTCACCCCTTCCGTGCCGGAAAGTAGCGCAGCGCGGGAAGATGTTCCTGTGGTGCCTACACCGACTGGGGAGGAAGTTAATGATGATGATCATGAAGCTTCGGATCAAGTTACCACTGAACTTCGTAGGTCCACAAGGACACGTTCCGCACCAGAGTGGTACGGCAACCCTGTCCTGGAAATCATGTTGTTAGACAACGGTGAACCTTCGAACTATGAAGAAGCGATGGCGGGCCCGGATTCCGACAAATGGCTAGAAGCCATGAAATCCGAGATAGGATCCATGTATGAAAACGAAGTATGGACTTTGACTGACTTGCCCGATGATCGGCGAGCTATAGAAAATAAATGGATCTTTAAGAAGAAGACAGACGCGGATGGTAATGTGACCATCTATAAGGCTCGACTTGTTGCTAAGGGTTATCGACAAGTTCAAGGGGTTGACTACGATGAGACTTTCTCACCCGTAGCGAAGCTGAAGTCCGTCCGAATCATGTTAGCAATTGCCGCATACTATGATTATGAGATATGGCAGATGGACGTCAAAACGGCATTTCTTAACGGCTTCCTTAAGGAAGAGTTGTATATGATGCAGCCGGAAGGTTTTGTCGATCCTAAGAATGCTAACAAAGTATGCAAGCTCCAGCGCTCAATCTATGGGCTGGTGCAAGCATCTCGGAGTTGGAACATTCGCTTTGATGAGATGATCAAAGCGTTTGGGTTTACACAGACTTATGGAGAAGCCTGTGTTTACAAGAAAGTGAGTGGGAGCTCTGTAGCATTTCTCATATTATATGTGGATGACATACTATTGATGGGAAATGATATAGAATTCTTGGAAAGTATAAAGGCCTATTTGAATAAGTGTTTTTCAATGAAGGACCTTGGAGAAGCTGCTTATATATTAGGCATCAAGATCTATAGAGATAGATCAAGACGCCTCATTGGTCTTTCACAGAGTACATACCTTGACAAGATATTGAAGAAGTTCAATATGGATCAGTCCAAGAAGGGGTTCTTGCCTGTATTGCAAGGTGTGCAGTTGAGCACGGCTCAATGCCCGACCACGGCAGAAGATAGAGAAAAGATGAGTGTCATCCCCTATGCCTCGGCCATAGGGTCTATTATGTATGCCATGCTGTGTACCAGACCTGATGTAAACCTTGCCGTAAGTTTGGTAGGAAGGTACCAAAGTAATCCCGGCATGGAACACTGGACAGCGGTCAAGAATATCCTGAAGTACCTGAAGAGGACTAAGGATATGTTTCTCGTTTATGGAGGTGACGAAGAGCTTGTCGTAAAGGGTTACGTCGACGCTAGCTTCGACACAGATCTGGATGACTCGAAGTCACAAATCGGATACGTGTATATTTTGAATGGAGGAGCAGTAAGCTGGTGCAGTTGCAAGCAAAGCGTCGTGGCGGGATCTACATGTGAAGCGGAGTACATGGCAGCCTCAGAGGCAGCACAGGAAGCAGTCTGGATGAAGGAGTTCATTACCGACCTAGGGGTGATTCCCAATGCGTCGGGCCCGATGACTCTCTTCACTGGAGCTATTGCCCTTGCAAAGGAGCCCAGGTTTCACAGGAAGACCAGGCATATCAAGCGTCGCTTCAACTCCATTCGTGAAAGTGTTCAAAATGGAGACATAGATATTTGTAAAGTACATACGGACCTGAATGTAGCAGATCCGTTGACTAAACCTCTCCCTAGAGCAAAACATGATCAACACCAGGACGCAATGGGTGTTCGATTCATCACAATGTAACTAGATTATTGACTCTAGTGCAAGTGGGAGACTGTTGGAAATATGCCCTAGAGGCAATAATAAATGGTTATTATTATATTTCTTTGTTCATGATAATTGTCTATTGTTCATGCTATAATTGTGTTATCCGGAAATCGTAATACATGTGTGAATACATAGACCGCAACGTGTCCCTAGTAAGCCTCTAGTTGACTAGCTCGTTGATCAACAGATAGTCATGGTTTCCTGAGTATGGACATTGGATGTCATTGATAACGGGATCACATCATTAGGAGAATGATGTGATGGACAAGACCCAATCCTAAGCATAGCATAAAAGATCGTGTAGTTTCGTTTGCTAGAGCTTTTCCAATGTCAAGTATCTTTTCCTTAGACCATGAGATCGTGCAACTCCCGGATACCGTAGGAGTGCTTTGGGTGCACCAAACGTCACAACGTAACTGGGTGACTATAAAGGTACACTACGGGTATCTCCGAAAGTGTCTGTTGGGTTGGCACGGATCGAGACTGGGATTTGTCACTCCGTGTGACGGAGAGGTATCTCTGGGCCCACTCGGTAATGCATCATCATAATGAGCTCAATGTGACTAAGGCGTTAGCCACGGGATCATGCATTGCGGTACGAGTAAAGAGACTTGCCGGTAACGAGATTGAACAAGGTATTGGGATACCGACGATCGAATCTCGGGCAAGTAACATACCGATTGACAAAGGGAATTGTATACGGGATTGATTGAATCCTCGACATCGTGGTTCATCTGATGAGATTATCGTGGAACATGTGGGAGCCAACATGGGTATCCAGATCCCGCTGTTGGTTATTGACCGGAGAGGCGTCTCGGTCATGTCTGCATGTCTCCCGAACCCGTAGGGTCTACACACTCAAGGTTCGGTGACGCTAGGGTTGTAGAGATATGAGTATGCGGAAACCCGAAAGTTGTTCGGAGTCCCGGATGAGATCCCGGACTTCACGAGGAGTTCCGGAATGGTCCGGAGGTGAAGAATTATATATAGGAAGTCCAGTTTCGGCCACCGGGAAAGTTTCGGGGGTTATCGGTATTGTACCGGGACCACCGGAAGGGTCCCGTGTTGGGGAACGTAGTAATTTCAAAAAATTTCCTACGCACACACAAGATCATGGTGATGCATAGCAACGAGAGGGGAGAGTGTTGTCCACGTACCCTCGTAGACCGACAGCGGAAGCGTTATCACAACGCGGTTGATGTAGTCGTACGTCTTCACGATCCGACCGATCAAGTACCGAACGTACGGCACCTCCGAGTTCTACACACGTTCAGCTCGATGACGTCCCTCGAACTCCGATCCAGCCGAGTGTTGAGGGAGAGTTTCGTCAGCACGACGGCGTGGTGACGATGATGATGTTCCACCGACGCAGGGCTTCGCCTAAGCTCCGCAACGGTATTATCGAGGTGTAATATGGTGGAGGGGGGCACCGCACACGGCTAAGAGATCTCAAGGATCAATTGTTGTGTCTCTGGGGTGCCCCCCTGCCCCCGTATATAAAGGACCAAGGGGGAGGCAGCCGGCCAAGGGGAGAGGCGCGCCATAGGGGGGAGTCCTACTCCCATCGGGAGTAGGACTCCTCCTTTCCTTGTGGGAGTAGGAGAAGGGAAGGGGGAAGGAGAAAGAAGGAAGGGTGCGCCCCCCTTCCCTAGTCCAATTCGGACCAGACCATGGGGAGGGGTGCGGCCACCTTTTGAGGCCTTTCTCTCCTTTCCCGTATGGCCCATTAAGGCCCAATACGAATTCCCGTAACTCTCCGGTACTCCGAAAAATACCCGAATCATTCGGAACCTTTCCGAAGTCCGAATATAGTCGTCCAATATATTGATTTTTACGTCTCGACCATTTCGAGACTCCTCGTCATATCCCCGATCTCATCCGGGACTCCGAACTCCTTCGGTACATCAAAACTCAATAAAACTGTCATTGTAACGTTAAGCGTGCGGACCCTACGAGTTCGAGAACTATGTAGACATGACCGAGACACGTCTCCTGTCAATAACCAATAGCGGACCTGGATGCCCATATTGGCTCCCACATATTCTACGAAGATCTTTATCGGTCAGACCGCATAACAACATACGTTGTTCAATTTGTCACCGGTATGTTACTTGCCCGAGATTTGATCGTCGGTATCTCGATACCTAGTTCAATCTCGTTACCGGCAAGTCTCTTTACTCGTTCCGTAACACATCATCCCGCAACTAACTCATTAGTCACAATGCTTGCAAGGCTTATAGTGATGTGTATTACCGAGTGGGCCTAGAGATACCTCTCCGACAATTGGAGTGACAAATCCTAATCTCGAAATACGCCAACCCAACAAGTACCTTTGGAGACACCTGTAGAGCACCTTTATAATCACCCATTTACGTTGTGACGTTTGGTAGCACACAAAGTGTTCCTCCGGTAAACGGGAGTTGCATAATCTCATAGTCATAGGAACATGTATAAGTCATGAAGAAAGCAATAGCAACATACTAAACGATCGAGTGCTAAGCTAACGGAATGGGTCAAGTCAATCACGTCATTCTCCTAATGAGGTGATCTCGTTAATCAAATGACAACTTATGTCTATGGCTAGGAAACATAACCATCTTTGATTAATGAGCTAGTCAAGTAGAGGCATACTAGTGACACTCTGTTTGTCTATATATTCACACATGTATTATGTTTCCGGTTAATACAATTCTAGCATGAATAATAAACATTTATCATGATACAAGGAAATAAATAATACTTTATTATTGCCTATAGGGCATATTTCCTTCAGTCTCCCACTTGCACTAGAGTCAATAATCTAGATTACACAGTAATGATTCTTACACCCATGGAGCCTTGGTGCTGATCATGTTTTGCTCGTGGAAGAGGCTTAGTCAACGGGTCTGCAACATTCAGATCCGTATGTATCTTGCAAATTTCTATGTCTCCCACCTGGACTAAATCCCGGATGGAATTGAAGCGTCTTTTGATGTGCTTGGTTCTCTTGTGAAATCTGGATTCCTTTGCCAAGGCAATTGCACCAGTATTGTCACAAAAGATTTTCATAGGACCCGATGCACTAGGTATGACACCTAGATCGGATATGAACTCCTTCATCCAGACTCCTTCATTTGCTGCTTCCGAAGCAGCTATGTACTCCGCTTCACATGTAGATCCCGCCACGACGCTTTGTTTAGAACTGCACCAACTGACAGCTCCACCGTTCAATGTAAATACGTATCCGGTTTGCGATTTAGAATCGTCCGGATCAGTGTCAAAGCTTGCATCAACGTAACCATTTACGATGAGCTCTTTGTCACCTCCATATACGAGAAACATATCCGTAGTCCTTTTCAGGTATTTCAGGATGTTCTTGACCGCTGTCCAGTGATCCACTCCTGGATTACTTTGGTACCTTCCTGCTAGACTTATAGCAAGGCATACATCAGGTCTGGTACACAGCATTGCATACATGATAGAGCCTATGGCTGAAGCATAGGGGACATCTTTCATCTTCTCTCTATCTTCTGCAGTGGTCGGGCATTGAGTCTTACTCAACTTCACACCTTGCAACACAGGCAAGAATCCTTTCTTTGCTTGATCCATTTTGAACTTCTTCAAAACTTTGTCAAGGTATGTGCTTTGTGAAAGTCCAATTAAGCGTCTTGATCTATCTCTATAGATCTTGATGCCCAATATATACGCAGCTTCACCGAGGTCTTTCATTGAAAAACTCTTATTCAAGTATCCCTTTATGCTATCCAGAAATTCTATATCATTTCCAATCAGTAATATGTCATCCACATATAATATCAGAAATGCTACACAGCTCCCACTCACTTTCTTGTAAATACAGGCTTCTCCAAAAGTCTGTATAAAACCAAATGCTTTGATCACACTATCAAAGCGTTTATTCCAACTCCGAGAGGCTTGCACCAGTCCATAAATGGATCGCTGGAGCTTGCACACTTTGTTAGCTCCCTTTGGATCGACAAAACCTTCTGGTTGCATCATATACAACTCTTCTTCCAGAAATCCATTCAGGAATGCAGTTTTGACATCCATTTGCCAAATTTCATAATCATAAAATGCGGCAATTGCTAACATGATTCGGACAGACTTAAGCATCGCTACGGGTGAGAAGGTCTCATCGTAGTCAATCCCTTGAACTTGTCGAAAACCTTTCGCAACAAGTCGAGCTTTATAGACAGTAACATTACCATCAGCGTCAGTCTTCTTCTTGAAGATCCATTTATTTTCAATGCCTTGCCGATCATTGGGCAAGTCAACCAAAGTCCATACTTTGTTCTCATACATGGATCCCATCTCAGATTTCATGGCCTCAAGCCATTTTGCGGAATCTGGGCTCACCATCGCTTCTTCATAGTTCGTAGGTTCGTCATGGTCTAGGAACATAACTTCCAGAACAGGATTACCGTACCACTCTGGTGCGGATCTTACTCTGGAAGATCTACGAGGTTCAGTAATAACTTGATCTGAAGTGTCATGATCATCATCATTAACTTCCTCACTAATTGGTGTAGGTGTCTCAGAAACTGGTTTCTGTGATGAACTACTTTCCAATAAGGGAGCAGGTATAGTTACCTCATCAAGTTCTACTTTCCTCCCACTCACTTCTTTCGAGAGAAACTCCTTCTCTAGAAAATTTCCGAATTTAGCAACAAAAGTTTTGCCTTCGGATCTGTGATAGAAGGTATACCCAACAGTCTCCTTTGGGTATCCTATGAAGACACATTTCTCCGATTTGGGTTCGAGCTTATCAGGTTGAAGTTTCTTCACATAAGCATCGCAGCCCCAAACTTCAAGAAACGACAACTTTGGTTTCTTGCCAAACCACAGTTCATAAGGCGTCGTCTCAACGGATTTTGATGGTGCCCTATTTAACGTGAATGCAGCCGTCTCTAAAGCATAACCCCAAAACGATAGCGGTAAATCAGTAAGAGACATCATAGATCGCACCATATCTAGTAAAGTGCGATTACGACGTTCGGACACACCATTACGCTGTGGTGTTCCGGGTGGCGTGAGTTGCGAAACTATTCCGCATTGTTTCAAATGTAGACCAAACTCGTAACTCAAATATTCTCCTCCACGATCTGATCGTAGAAACTTTATTTTCTTGTTACGATGATTTTCAACTTCACTCTGAAATTCTTTGAACTTTTCAAATGTTTCAGACTTATGTTTCATTAAGTAGATATACCCATATCTGCTTAAATCATCTGTGAAGGTGAGAAAATAACGATATCCGCCACGAGCCTCAACATTCATCGGACCACATACATCTGTATGTATGATTTCCAACAAATCTGTTGCTCTCTCCATAGTTCCGGAGAACGGTGTTTTAGTCATCTTGCCCATGAGGCACGGTTCGCAAGTACCAAGTGATTCATAATCAAGTGGTTCCAAAAGTCCATCAGTATGGAGTTTCTTCATGCGCTTTACACCGATATGACCTAAACGGCAGTGCCACAAATAAGTTGCACTATCATTATCAACTCTGCATCTTTTGGTTTCAATATTATGAATATGTGTATCACTACTATCGAGATTCAACAAAAATAGACCACTCTTCAAGGGTGCATGACCATAAAAGATATTACTCATATAAATAGAACAACCATTATTCTCTGATTTAAATGAATAACCGTCTTGCATCAAACAAGATCCAGATATAATGTTCATGCTCAACGCTGGCACCAAATAAAAATTATTTAGGTCTAAAACAAATCCCGAAGGTAGATGTAGAGGTAGCGTGTCGACCGCGATCACATCGACTTTGGAACCATTTCCCACGCGCATCGTCACCTCGTCCTTAGCCAATCTTCGCTTAATCCGTAGCCCCTGTTTCGAGTTGCAAATATTAGCAACAGAACCAGTATCAAATACCCAGGTGCTACTGCGAGCATTAGTAAGGTACACATCAATAACATGTATATCACATATACCTTTGTTCACCTTGCCATCCTTCTTATCCGCCAAATACTTTGGGCAGTTCCGCTTCTAGTGACCAGTTTGGTTGCAGTAGAAGCACTCAGTTTCAGGCTTAGGTCCAGACTTGGGTTTCTTCTCCTGAGCAGCAACTTGTTTGCTGTTCTTCTTGAAGTTCCCTTTCTTCTTCCCTTTACCCTTTTTCATGAAACTGGTGGTCTTATTGACCATCAACACTTGATGCTCCTTTTTGATTTCTACCTCCGCAGCCTTTAGCATTGCGAAGAGCTCGGGAATTGTCTTACTCATCCCTTGCATATTATAGTTCATCACGAAGCTCTTGTAGCTTGGTGGTAGTGATTGAAGAATTCTGTCAATAACGCTATCATCCGGAAGATTAACTCCCAGTTGAATCAAGTGATTGTTATACCCAGACATTTTGAGTATATGCTCACTGACAGAACTATTCTCTTCCATCTTGCAGCTGAAGAACTTATTGGAGACTTCATATCTCTCAATTCGGGCATTTGCTTGAAATATTAACTTCAACTCCTGGAACATCTCATATGCTCCATGACGTTCAAAACGTCGTTGAAGACCCGGTTCTAAGCCGTAAAGCATGGCACACTGAACTATCGAGTAGTCATCAGCTTTGCTCTGCCAGACGTTCATAACATCTGGTGTTGCTCCTGCCGCAGGCCTGGCACCCAGCGGTGCTTCCAGGACGTAATTCTTCTGTGCAGCAATGAGGATAATCCTCAAGTTATGGACCCAGTCCGTGTAATTGCTACCATCATCTTTCAACTTTGCTTTCTCAAGAAACGCATTAAAATTCAACGGAACAACAGCACGGGCCATCTATCTACAATTAACATAGACAAGCAAAATACTATCAGGTACTAAGTTCATGATAAATTCATGTTCAATTAATCATATTACTTAAGAACTCCCACTTAGATAGACATCCCTCTAATCTTCTAAGTGATCACGTGATCCATATCAACTAAACCATGTCCGATCATCACGTGAGATGGAGTAGTTTCAATGGTGAACATCACTATGTTGATCATATCTACTATATGATTCACGCTCGACCTTTCGGTCTCCGTGTTCCGAGGCCATATCTATTATATGCTAGGCTCGTCAAGTTTAACCTGAGTATTCCGCGTGTGCAACTGTTTTGCACCCGTTGTATTTGAACGTCGAGCCTATCACACCCAATCATCACGTGGTGTCTCAGCACGAAGAACTTTCGCAACGGTGCATACTCAGGGAGAACACTTATACTTTGATAATTTAGTGAAGGATCATCTTATAATGCTACCGTCAAACAAAGCAAGATAAGATGCATAAAGGATTAACATCACATGCAATCAATATAAGTGATATGATATGGCCATCATCATCTTGTGCTTGTGATCTCCATCTCCGAAGCACCGTGCTTGTGATCTCCATCTCCGAAGCACTGTCATGATCACCATAGTCACCGGCGCGACACCTTGATCTCCATCGTAGCATCGTTGTCGTCTCGCCACCTTATTGCTTTTACGACTATCGCTACCGCTCAGGGATAAAGTAAAACTATTACATGGCGATTGCATCTCATACAATAAAGCGACAACCATATGGCTCCTGCCAGTTGCCGATAACTCGGTTACAAAACATGATCATCTCATACAACACATTATATCACATCATGTCTTGACCATATCACATCACAACATGCCCTGCAAAAACAAGTTAGACGTCCTCTACTTTGTTGTTGCATGTTTTACGTGGCTGCTACGGGCTTAGCAAGAACCGTTCTTACCTACGCATCAAAACCACAACGATAGTTTGTCAAGTTGGTGCTGTTTTAACCTTCGCAAGGACCGAGCGTAGCCACACTCGGTTCAACTAAAGTGAGAGAGACAGACACCCGCCGGTCACCTTTAAGCAACGAGTGCTCGCAACGGTGAACCCAGTCTCGCGTAAGCGTACGCGTAATGTCGGTCCGGGCCGCTTCATCTCACAATACCGCTGAACCAAAGTATGACATGCTGGTAAGCAGTATGACTTATATCGCCCACAACTCACTTGTGTTCTACTCCTGCATAGCATCAACGCATAAAACCAGGCTCGGATGCCACTGTTGGGGAACGTAGTAATTTCAAAAAATTTCCTACGCACACGCAAGATCATGGTGATGCATAGCAACGAGAGGGGAGAGTGTTGTCCACGTACCCTCGTAGACCGACAGCGGAAGCATTATCACAACGCGGTTGATGTAGTCGTACGTCTTCACGATCCGACCGATCAAGTACCGAACGTACGGCACCTCCGAGTTCTACACACGTTCAGCTCGATGACGTCCCTCGAACTCCGATCCAGCCGAGTGTTGAGGGAGAGTTTCGTCAGCACGACGGCGTGGTGACGATGATGATGTTCCACCGACGCAGGGCTTCGCCTAAGCTCCGCAACGGTATTATCGAGGTGTAATATGGTGGAGGGGGGCACCGCACACGGCTAAGAGATCTCAAGGATCAATTGTTGTGTCTCTGGGGTGCCCCCCTGCCCCCGTATATAAAGGACCAAGGGGGAGGCAGCCGGCCAAGGGGAGAGGCGCGCCATAGGGGGGAGTCCTACTCCCACCGGGAGTAGGACTCCTCCTTTCCTTGTGGGAGTAGGAGAAGGGAAGGGGGAAGGAGAAAGAAGGAAGGGTGCGCCCCCCTTCCCTAGTCCAATTCGGACCAGACCATGGGGAGGGGTGCGGCCACCTTTTGAGGCCTTTCTCTCCTTTCCCGTATGGCCCATTAAGGCCCAATACGAATTCCCGTAACTCTCCGGTACTCCGAAAAATACCCGAATCATTCGGAACCTTTCCGAAGTCCGAATATAGTCGTCCAATATATTGATTTTTACGTCTCGACCATTTCGAGACTCCTCGTCATATCCCCGATCTCATCCGGGACTCCGAACTCCTTCGGTACATCAAAACTCAATAAAACTGTCATCGTAACGTTAAGCGTGCGGACCCTACGAGTTCGAGAACTATGTAGACATGACCGAGACACGTCTCCTGTCAATAACCAATAGCGGACCTGGATGCCCATATTGGCTCCCACATATTCTACGAAGATCTTTATCGGTCAGACCGCATAACAACATACGTTGTTCAATTTGTCACCGGTATGTTACTTGCCCGAGATTTGATCGTCGGTATCTCGATACCTAGTTCAATCTCGTTACCGGCAAGTCTCTTTACTCGTTCCGTAACACATCATCCCGCAACTAACTCATTAGTCACAATGCTTGCAAGGCTTATAGTGATGTGTATTACCGAGTGGGCCTAGAGATACCTCTCCGACAATTGGAGTGACAAATCCTAATCTCGAAATACGCCAACCCAACAAGTACCTTTGGAGACACCTGTAGAGCACCTTTATAATCACCCATTTACGTTGTGACGTTTGGTAGCACACAAAGTGTTCCTCCGGTAAACGGGAGTTGCATAATCTCATAGTCATAGGAACATGTATAAGTCATGAAGAAAGCAATAGCAACATACTAAACGATCGAGTGCTAAGCTAACGGAATGGGTCAAGTCAATCACGTCATTCTCCTAATGAGGTGATCTCGTTAATCAAATGACAACTTATGTCTATGGCTAGGAAACATAACCATCTTTGATTAACGAGCTAGTCAAGTAGAGGCATACTAGTGACACTCTGTTTGTCTATATATTCACACATGTATTATGTTTCCGGTTAATACAATTCTAGCATGAATAATAAACATTTATCATGATACAAGGAAATAAATAATACTTTATTATTGCCTCTAAGGCATATTTCCTTCATCCCGGGGGTCCACCGGGTGGGGCCACCTGTCCCGGAGGGCCCCATGGGCTGAAGTGGGAAGGGAACCAGCCCATAGTGGGCTGGGGCGCCCCCCATGGGCCTCCCCCCTGCGCCTAGGGTTGGAAACCCTAGGGTGGGGGGGGGGCGCCCCACTTGACTTGGGGGGTAAGTTACCCCCCTGGCCGCCGCCCCCCCCATCCAGATGGGTTCTGGCCGGCGCCCCCCCTCCCAGGGGGCCTATATAAAGGGGGGGGGAGGGAGGGCAGTAGTATTACAGCCTTGGGCGCCTCCCTCCTCCCCTGCTACACCTCTCCCTCTCGCAGAAGCTCGGCGAAGCCCTGCCGAGACCCGCTACATCCACCACCACGCCGTTGTGCTGCTGGATCTCCATCAACCTCTCCTTCCCCTTGCTGGATCAAGAAGGAGGAGACGTCGCTGCACCGTACGTGTGTTGAACGCGGAGGTGCCGTCCGTTCGGCACTCGGTCATCGGTGATTTGAATCACGGCGAGTATGACTCCGTCATCCACGTTCATTGGAACGCTTCCGCTCGCGATCTACAAGGGTATGTAGATGCACTCCTTTCCCCTCGTTGCTAGTATACTCCATAGATGGATCTTGGTGAGCGTAGGAAAATTTTAAAATTCTGCTACGATTCCCAACAGGAACCAATGTGGATATAGGGCGGACCGGATAAGGCCGGCCCAAGCCGAAGCCCACCATGCATGTCTCTACAAAAACCCCACCAAGACCAAACCGTAGAGAAACTCTCTCACTCTCCTCTCCGCTCCCCAGAAATTTCCATCCCTTCCCCGTCCCCTTCTCCCCACGTTGAGTTCCGGTAGGGAAGCGGACACCATCGATTGGGACACCCTGCTGCGGGAGGAGGAAGAAGAGGACGACGAAGACCTCTCCCTCTATGTCACACTGCAACGGTCGCGAGTGGAAAAGGACGAGGCCCCATATCCCTGATTAGCCAAGTCATGTTCAACGAGTTGGACTACGGCTCGGGCAACCCCGACTACGTGTTGACCTTGAACAACGACGTCCACATCATCCCCTTCATCATCTACCTCAAGCCAGGCCAACCAAAGTAGGGCATTCACCTCATGCTGCAATGTGTCGAGGACCACACGCCGCCGTCACCACCCATGAGGCAGCGGCGTGTTGCTAGTTGTGGCAACGCGCGGCTGGCCTAGCGGGACCGATAATCCAAGCGGCATTTTGTTTTGGTGGTGGTATAATAACTAACGAATCAATCAAATCTTTCTTTTCCATACATGCATACATGTATCTTGTGTTGTGCAAGGAGTTGACCACTTCCCTTTCTCATAGTATTTACATATCGTTCAGACTCATGGAAAATGGACTAATGGTATGTATTTTCAACCGGGCACGCTAAAGCTAGCGCCGGCCCGAACTCGCGAGCAGATCTCCCTAGTCATCTTCGGTGAAGATGCCGGAGCAGACAACATCAGGGAAGGAGCGGGACGGGGAGAGCAAAACCTGCTGATGTGACCGCCTCCGCCTCTACGCCAACCACACGTTGAGTCACACCCTAACCTCACTGTGCTAACCTTTGGGGTAGGAATCTACCCCAAAGGCTCCTCGATTTCATCCCCGAGGACGATGGCGAGGTGGACGGTGCCCCGGAAGAAACAAAGGTCGTCAAGCCGCCGCCGCCTTGACCAAACCCTAAACCTACGCCATCCACACGCCGGAACCGAAGCAGTACCTGAAGAAGCAGTGAGAAGCCAAACCAAGCAGGCACGTAGCTGGTCGATTCAAAGCTACTCCCTCTGAAAACTAATATAAGAGCGTTTAAATAACTAAAGTAGTGATCTAAACACTCTTATATTAGTTTACGGAGGGAGTACTATATATAGCTGCTACACCATCCATGCATGCATGCATGTGAGCCAGTATTGTCGTTGTCGTCGTCGGGATTGAAATGGCTCATGCATGTACAGTGTTTGTTTGGTTGACCATGCATGCATGCACGTACGTATGTGAAGCGAGATACGATCTTTTTTATTTTATATATCAAAGGAAAGAGAAGAAAGAAGAAAAAAATTCGAATCTTTGGATAATTAACTTGATCGAGCAGGCATGCACGGCAGGTGAGACACCTAGCTAGGTTGGGTACCTCGGCGAGTCTTTCCATGGCCTGACCCGAGGGCGAGGCCACCATGCATCTTCCATCATCTACTCTCCTGCTGCCTGGCCGTCGCTTTGCTCGGCCACACCACACGCAGCTTGATCGTCTCAAACTGTTCCTGCGCGCTGAGCGGCGCCGCGACGCTGATGATGAGGCAACGGCAGGGACGTGACTGGCCGGCGCTGGCGTACGTGTGTGTGGTGAGGTCGTCGATGCTGTCATGTGGCGGCCGGGTGAGTGCATCCGATCGACCTACCTGCAAAAATCAAACTTTTGTACGCGCGTATGTGTTGTACTCCCTCTGTCCTATGTCCTATAACATAAGAGCGTTTTTTACACTAGTGTAAAAAACGCTCTTATATTACGGGATAGAGGGAGTATTTGTGAGTTGGCGTTAGGCACCCGCGGCCGTGTAAAAGCGCGGAAGAATGTGAGCATTATGCGGAGCCGAGCAGGCAGAGCGTGGAGAAAAAAGATGTGATTTTTGTGCTCCACGCATGGTGGCGGCTGTGCTGGACGGAGGGAGCCGGTCCGGCGAGGTTAGGCCGGCCGGCCGGCGGCGACGGCAACGAGCGGCGAGGAGTGGGCATGCAGATTATAGGCGTCGGGCAAGTTCCGACGTGCACGGACGGACGGACGGTTTTCCTTTGCGCCGGCGATTCGTCGATCGTATCCAATCCATTCCAGCCTGGGAAGGAGGAGAGGAGGGAGAGGCAGCTAATCTCGACGAACAAGAGAGAAAAAAAAGGGGAAGACAATCGACGACGACTCAGTCAAATAAAAAAAAACGACGTCACGCGGGCGCGCTTAAGTCGCGTGCGTGCGTTTCTCGGATTTGTTGTCCGCATTCCGCAACAACGGGTACGTGCAGCGAGCGCAACAACGCGTTGGACATTCCGCCCAAACAAGTCAACTCACTTGTCTTGTCTCTCCCCGCACCAAAAACAAAATACTCCGGGGCACAGTAATAATACTCTGGTTTGGTTGGCTCGGGCAAGCCAACGGTTGTCACGGGTAATGGAATTATTCTGATGGCAGGATGCCTTCCAAACAGGTGGTCAAGAAGGAGAATGCTATGGCGGGTATCAACCCAGCCCAGCGCGCTTGCTCCAACCCTGATCTGCTTGAACAAGGCATGTCGACAACACAATGGCTTGTCAGCAGGGTCTGATAGGCAGGCCTTCTTGGCCGTCCATGCCTGCGTTTCAGAGGAGAAGACATAGGCATCAAACCGACAAACATCGTTTTGGATATTCCACTTGACGTCGAGGAAGGCCAAACTGCTGCCAGCCGAAGTAGGCATGGTTGGGGTTTGGGAGCAGCCGCAGGGACTGCTTCCCGGCCGTATAGACGAAGAAGCGGGCGGGGCCGCAGAACTTGAGGCTGAAGAGGACGAAGGCGTCCTCGGCGCAGATGAGCCAGCCGTGGTACTGGTGCTTCATGCCGGGGCAGTTGACGGAGAAGTAGGAGATGCCCGGCGGGTCGACCAGCCAGAAGGACACCTCCACGGCCTGGCCGTCCTCGGTGCGGCACTCGGCGGTGGTCGCGTTCCGGTCCACCGATACACGCGCCACCTTGCAGAGGATGGCAGAGTCGGGGAATCCGGAGCCCAGCGGGGTGGAGTGGTTGAAGGGCAAGATGGGGTGTGCCATGGATCTGGAGGTGTTGAGCTCGACGCACCGCAACAGGCTAGGGCAGGATTTGGGGATTATTTAGATTGCCTTTTGAACACGGGATCGGTCGAGTCGGGGAACGGGAGGATGGTGGTGGCGCGACTCGGAGTCGGACTACGGGTGATTGCAATTTTGCAATATCATTCATTCAGGCGTTTGATAGCCTGCATATACCTTAGTTAGATTCCTTGAATGTTGTTTTAGGTTGTTTGGATGTTTGGCATGCATGGATGGGCGAGGTGGTGGCGGTGGCGCCGACTCCGAAGAGCTCGCCGGCAAGCCAGCCTATATCCGGCTGGCTCGTCGGGCAACCCAGTCGGCTGCAATGTCGGAGAGATCCTTCTTCTGCTCGCTGGAGAGGTCGTTCCACAGGGTGCGAACTTCCATGCAAAAATCTGAATAAAAAACTACATTTAGTCAGTGTGATGTATGCATGCACATGGCAAATCATCTCTTCATCTAGATCGCACTAAGATATGTTGTTGCTTCCATTAAAGTTGTGCAACCAATCTTTTCAAATCTTCGTGCACCAACTTTCACGGACAAATTCATTAATGAAGTTATATTCAAATCCATATATGCCACGCTAGTAAATAAATACATCAATTGAAGCTCTCTTACCATCCAAAACAATAAGCTACGCATCAAGGGCGGTCGCTCGCGCGGTACGCCTATCCAGTTTTACTGTGCAGGTTTTACTGTACCGAACAAAGTAAGAAACAAGACTCGTTCGTGAGTGTTGGACTGGGCAGCGAGCCGCTTCCCCCCCCTCGCGCTCAGCGCCCCTCTCCTCCCAGTCCCACTCCCTCCCACAGCTAGGGTTATAGCCGCCGTCGCCCTCCCTCCGCTCGCGCCCGGAGCTCCCGTACCGCCACGCCCCTCGCCCACGCCGGCCCGCCGCAGAAGAGGGCCAGCGAGCCCACGCCGCCAGGGAGTAGCCGCACCCGGAGGGGATCGTCCAAGGAGCCCGCGTCCCAGTCCTTGACCTTGCGCACACGGAAGGTCGCTGCTGCTGGGATCGCCCAGGTCGACAGCACGCCCGCCGGTCAGCAACCAATCCTGGAGCCTTGACCTCAAGGTTAGCGGCGGAGATGTGTGTCCCTGCCAGTGGCCGGCGGAGAAGTACCCGATGGTGGTGGTGGACGTGGTGGAGGAGGAGCACGTCGAGATCGAGGGTGTCAAGGTACGTACGGTCGCTTGCCTACCCCGTCCTCCCCATATCGTCTCAAGATGTGTTGATGATTGGGCTGTTCGATTCGGTGCTTCCGAGCGAGGAAGAATGCCACGTGTGATGGCCTAGCGGCGTGAGATTTGTGCTTGCTAATTGATGCCCATGTGGAGCTATTTAGCTACCCCAAGGGGAAATTTTCTGGCTTGCTTCACAGGCCATAGCTCATCCCTACCCAACCCCAATTTGTCTCCCATGTGAGTTGTCTGTTCCTGATCTTCGTGGCTGACATGTCTCAAATTTTCATTGGGCAGGGCTACTAATGTACAGGAGCAAACTGGAAATACCACACTTGCTGATGCCAGCAGCAACGCGGGCATTCAATGGGAAGGGGATTTGCAGACTGGTTCTGAATTTAGGCTGTTGTGATGGAATAACTAGTGTTGTCCGACATTGATAATCTTTTCAATCAGTGCAGTGCATATGTAGGCTTTACGTTGCTGTGTGTTTTGCTATAAAATGTAGTTCACGGTGTTCATTGTTCACGGTGTTCATGCTCAGTCCTTTCTCCTCTTGTTAAATTCTGTATGGAGGGTGAGCAGACCGATTGATGGAGCTTGTCGCGCCGCTTGGTTTCCTTTTATATTTCCGGTATATGTAAACCTTTGCTATTTGTATTGGTTTTGCTGAATATGATGGGTTCTGGTGGTGCATGATGCCTCTGTTCTATTTAAGATCAACTTGTTGTTAGTATTAGTCACAAGTCCATGTATGTGTAGTGCATAGTGCAGATGCTAATATTCTAGCTCATATTATGTTTCCTGTGAGCTTTTTCTTCCGTAGTCCTGTTTTGTTTCACCCGCTTCCTTTTTTCAGGCAATGTAGATGATCCTTTGAGGTCATCTAACCTTCTATAACCCTGGCTTTTGCAACCGCCGTAGTGGTGACCCACTCTTCTTTGGTTCAGGTTATCCATTGGTCTCCTCTCTCTCTCGATCTGAGATGGGCTAGCCATCGAGTCATGGGTGACTGTTATCGATTATCTGGCTGATGAGTTAGTGTTCAGATATGTGGTGGTGTTCTTCCAGCCACCACAATATTGTGATTGTGATGGCTGGATAGTCAATGAAACTGGCCCCTGGTAATTATGTTCTGGTTAGTCTCTTTTTTGACAGCATGGTATTTTTTTATCTAACCTTGTCTTATATATTGTGTATAAGGGTGAAATCATCTAGCATAAAATACAAAGAATATGTTTAATTTTATGTAATCCTTTTATCATCATGAATAAGGTGATGTGCCAACGTGGAATTGCTCCAATCCTGGGTAAGGTTATTTTCAATCTTACGGAGGGTGTGAAGATTGATATTGAAACTAGTCACTATGGCAGTTTTTGGTATTTGTACTAGGTTTTGCTGAGTGTGATAAGTTCCATGGTAGTGAAGTAGAATTTGGTGATGCTATAACTTCCATACATTTCAAATTTCATATACTAAAAAGTGGAACTTTTGCGAGGCTCATGGTTCATGTACTAAAACGTGGAACTTTTTATTAGTATAATCACTGTGGTAGTTTGAACCGATGGGGTGGGTTGTTTGCATATTGGATGCTAAACCATTCCCTTTAGTTTGTACGTTCTGTATTTTCGTAGGAACTTGTAACCTGGGCACTAATAAAAATCTAGCTCTCTCTCTCTCTCTCTCTCTCTCTCTCTCTCTCTCTCTCTCTCTCTCTCTGCCTTTGTAGGGGCCTGGACCGCAGCCACAGGAGGGCGAGAAGGCGGATGGACGGTGTAAAACTGAGTGTCGTAGTGTTTTTCGTTACAGCTGAATATGATGTTCTGGTCGTGTGGATCACAGGTTCCGGGGGCAAAGGCCTGATTGATGGATACGTTCTGCGTCGTTTCTTGTATTCGAAAAGGTGATGTTGAGTGAAGGACGGACATCGTCATGGTGAAGCCTGAGGCCATGATGATGGATGGAGCAGTTCGTCGTCCTCAAGATATGTTAGTTTGTCTAGGTTGTTTTTAGAATTGCTAGCTGTGTTGGTAGGATGGATGCATTGGTGCAGGTAGTAGTTCTTCGAAATCATCCATCCATGTGTTGATGGTATAGTAGGAGGCAAAGCATACAAGTTGTACTTCCATTCCCATATTTGATATCTTGGTTATAATACCATTGCTGTTTTGGATTCTTACAAACGCGTTATGCTGCCAAAATTTCTAGTGAAAAATGCCCCGACTTGTCAAAATTTTGGCCTTGTTTGTAACAAAACCATAGCTTTCGGGTCTTGTCTGCAAAATGCTAGGGTGTTGACTGCAAATGGCCGCTTGGCACCGCATCATCGCAGTTCACCGTTAGATTCCAGTGACGATTTCCCATGGGAGATTACATAACAACACTGTCGATATGAGTAACCAGCAAATGAGAGACAGGAACCAGTGACAACCCGAGACCACAGCTCCTTCACGGCTCGGTTTCTCACAAGTTTCATATATTGTTTTGCCAGTGCCTTGAGAGCTGCATGTTTCATGTCAATAGTGATGGCCCAGGCTGTGTCGTCTTCATCATTCACCTTGGCCATCATGTAAAGCAAATCGTCATTGAGCATGCTCAGAATCGGGCCATGGAACATCAGGTTCTTCAACTGCAGTTGTTGAGTCTCATCATCCCACAGCTCAGGCAATTTAGCAGAAAAGCTTTTGTCAACCGAGATTTTGGCAACATCAACCGTGTAGCGCTCGCACCAATTTCCCTCAGAGACCTTCATATTCCACATTGTGGCTTTCCAACCCGAACCTCTGGTCATGGCATCAGGGTCATCGTATTCGATGTGGACGAATTTGATGAGATCATCGCAGCAGGCAACATTGTAAAAGTACTCAGGGGCACAATAATTGTCCTCCGGTTTGGTTGGCTCGGGCATGCCAACGATTGTCACGGGTAATGGGATTATCTTGATGACAGGATCCCTGCCAAACAGATGGTCAAGAAGGAGAAATAGACCCCTCTGAACATGCCGCGGACCTGTTGGCCAAAGCCAAACAATCGACCGGCGGCGTCGAGGACCAAGCTGTTCTGACTTTGATAACGAGGCTCGTAGGAGAAAATAAGCATGCCTCGCACCGACAAAGTTCGAACTTCCCATCGCCTGACATCGCTACCGCCATGTCGCCCGCAATGTCGCAACTCCGACTTCACGCTCAAGAACAAGCGCGACTTTTGAGGACTAAGACAAGCCACGACACTGCACATCTTGCCACCGTCATTGTTTGCCGCACAAGTCACAACGCCACAACAAGCTCCCACGCCGCCGGTCGAGCACCTACCAACCACAATGTTGTGCACGTCCAACCTGTAAGAAGCCCAAATGGGACCGAGATATCCAAGAAGGCGCCCCCAAGACAGAATACAGCCTTTGAAAACACTGTTGCCGCCCGATCGAACAAATGATGACTTTCACCCCGGAAGATCCTGAATGGAGAGTTGAGGGAGCGCATATCTCAATGACAATGCCTTTAAGATGGGATGTTGACGCCCTAGAGGCATTGCCGCCGCCGGCCCACAAGCATTGGCAAGGCTTACGCCTCGAGAAGCATGACCAACACCCTCGCACAAGCCTTCACTAGCCCGCACACCTCCAACTCAACGAATGCGCCATCACCGCACAGAAGCACCACACCCCTCATCGTCTGCCAATGCAGAAGAGCCAGAGACACCACTGGCACCCACCACCACTGAACCACCACCACACTACTCGCGCGCGACATCGCCGTAGATGCGTGGCGCATTACAGATGGGTCTGAGCCTCCTCCATCATGAGTGCCTCCCAACGAGAGGGAAGAGGGCCACGCTGTCACTGTCCACCGCGCGGGCTTAGCCCGGTGGTATCCTTATCCGACGGCTGGACAGGGGAGACGGTGAGGAGGGGGTTCTGGCTGTGGCTTGCTGCTCCATCTGAGCCGTTGTATCGACATCTGATTGCTTAGATCGCAAGGAGTGCTAGGATTTGACTAGGCTGGACTAGGAATGGACGGGATCTCTCCCTAATTTTTAGGGTTTTGCCCTAAAATGGAGGGATGGGTTGCCTTTTATAGAGGGAGGGGTTAGGTTTTTTTTATAAAGGGAGGGGGTAGATGGACCACATCGCTAGGTGCACTGGGTCTAAAAGAGAGGGAAAGTTGGGCTGACCTGTTGGAATTTTAATTTCGTAATTTTTTATTTATTTAATCGGCTATTAGTGCCCTCATATTTATCCATATGAGTATTAAACAAACTCCGATTTGGACGAAATTTTAAATGTAGCCTCTCTATAGTATAATAAGGTCACACAATATATTTCAACCCATCCAGACTCCGTTTAATTTGCACTTAAAAAATAATTCCTTACATAAATGGGTTTTGCGCTTCCAGTGATAGCTAGGCTTGTGCAAGAGTTATGAAATAGTTTGGGTGCCTCCCAAATATCACAACTAAGTCTCGTGCCCAGTTGGGGTAAGAGGCTAGGGCGAGAATGTCAAAAGAGAGAGAGGGTTTACTTTTTCACCATTTAACAAAATGGGTGAGATAAAATATCCAACACAATTATTTAATTGTTTCAAGATGATGCGGATACAATGCTTGTGAGATGCACATGATGAACAAACAATATATTAGGAAAAGATATCTAGGGTATTACTACTGGGCTGTTACAAAGATTCAGTCTATGGTGGCGTTCGTGGATGCAATGGCTCGTGGCCTTAGACTTACCTCGTCACGCAGTTCGGTCTTTATTGCCGCCCCCGCCTGAGCCAGCACCTCCACGGGTAGGATCCACTTGTGAAGGGTCACAAGTTTGAGGTCGGGTATCACCGCCATTTGGTGCCTCCCCTCCCCCGCTTGTGCATAGCAGGCACGAGTCACTGCCAGGGTTGCTCGCCATGGAGGAATAAGGGCCAGAGCCACATGTAGGCGTGCATCCGCAGGAATAAGGGTCAACCGCTTAAGCTCCCCGTCGGAAACAACAGAGGGGAACCACTTCCCAGTGGTCCCATTCGCCACCTGCTTCTTATGCTCTCTGGTGGAGGCAGCTCTCTTGCGCTTTTGCTCCGTGGCCACAGTTGCTTGAGTGGTGCCCTGAGCGTGGCCCCGAGCTGGCCATATCATTGGTCTCGAGGAAAGAGGCTAAGGGCGTGAGGATTATGTAGGTAGCAATGGCGGAAGTGGTGGCAGAGCAGTTTGGTAAGGGTGCGAGGAAGAAGATGAGGGAAGCGGGAGAAGAAATTCACCTCTCTTCCTCCTTTATAACCACCTCAGTAAAAGTCGGGTAGTTGGGCCTCACATCGTGACACACGCCCTGCAGTCACTATTGTTCCGTTTCACGAGACGTGGGCACCGAATTCTAGGCATCCTCATTATGACCAAAAGCGTGGGCGGTCCAGTAACCCATCTTGACAAGACCATACAAAGGAGGCCAGTGATGTTTTAGCTCATGAGAAGTCAGACGGTGAGATTGACCTGCAAGGCCTGGTTTTAGGTGAGATCCACCCCACAATAAAGTCTCTCACGAGCCCTCGCAAGAAGCAGGCCGGAACATAATCTTCAAGAGGCAAGGTCCCCAAGGTGCGAGGCCAAGCTCTCCAACGTGCGGCCCGAAGACCAACACGAAGGCAAGGAGCCCGACAAAGATCTCAAAGCTCGACCTCCGACACGCTCGGGGGCTACTGGCGGTGCAATACACGAGGGGTGGCTTCTCCATGGGATCTCGGCAGCATGCCTACCAAGGGCCCATCGTACCCTTGGCAGCAGCTAGGAGCCCGGATTACTGTATAGAGACCAGCAAATCATCTAGATTCCCAAGCCATCCTCATGGCGAGCAAGATCGGTTCTCTCTATTGTAAAATCCTAGCCACCACCGAGCATATAAGGTGGAGGCTGTGGGGCTCTCATTTCCCATCTACTCACTTACAAATAACTCACGGTAGGATATCATACTCTTCATTGCAATCCCTCCCACAAGGTACACTCACCATGAATAACAGTAACAAGCAGGACATAGGGTATTACTCATCACCGGAAGCCCGAACATGGGTAAAACCCTTGTGTGACCCCGGATTTGAGACTTCCAACCATGTTAGCAACCCTACCGAGGGTACTGACCGTATCATGCATCGTCATCTACAAACTGCAAAGATCACATATAAGTATGATGAGATTAAGATAACGACTCCAGTGACGATTTCCCAAGGGAGATTACATAAGAACACTATCGATATGAGTAACCAGCAAATAAGAGACAGGAACCAGCGACGACCCAAGACCACAGCTCCTTCACGGCTCGGTTTCTCACAAGTTTCATATACTGTTTGTCCTCTTTTTTGGTCGCTGGCATCTCCGAGCATCCTTCCTTTCGGCATCATCTTTAATGGCACAATTTGCAAGATACTAAAAGGATTGAAAAATTATAAAATTAGGATCGCTAGATGGTTCCTTTTAATACTAAAGAAGAGAAATGACTCGTTTTATTGTACTTGTCCAAAGCTTCAATGATGTCAATGATTTTGCTCCTCATGGCTTCAATAGATGCTGACCCATTGCTTAGTGATTCGTGTATTGCCAAGTCGAAATCTTCCAGAGCTCTAGGGAACACCGGACACTTAGTCAGATATAAAGCTAAGTTATCACAAATAAGTTTCTGGTTTCCGCATCCATATACCGTAAGCAAAATTCGACGGCCTCCGATGCAGCTTCACCTTGACCAGAATGTTTTACCGTCTGCATCAAGATTTTCTTTAGGATTCATAATATGAATTCAAGTAATTGCTCATGAAAGTTGAGAGTCCATAATATTGAAATTAAGCAACTGCTTTGTAAACACATCAGGATGGCTGTCTCCATAGTTTGGACCCAAAAATATGAAGAATCCAAGCTTGTCAAAGCAAAGACGCTTGCGCAGTTCCAAGAAAAAAAACTTAACCACAAAGGGTTAGCAATGAGAAAAAGATGCACTCGTAACACGAAGCCTTGGACTATATAATCTATGAGACAGAATAACATAACTTACTGATCTGTTACTGGAACGCAGAGATGATACCGGAGAAAACTGAAGTAATAATCTGCATGTCTTATAAGTTGACCTCTCAATTTCCAAGCATTGATCTGCAAAGGACCATACAGATGTGAGTCTCCTGGTCATGACAGCCAATTTGCAAGAACATATATACTATCATGGTACTTCACAGGCTGCACTTGCTGAACATTTCCACCGAGAAATTTAAAAGAATATTATAATTGACATGGACAAGCATTTAGAGTAATGCTGCAGATTAAATTCAGAAGATATTCACAGATAGTGTTAAGGAAATAAATTGTTGATCAACAGTCTAAACATGCACTTATTGAGTGTTGGTTGCACATCTAGTGTATTATAACCAAGAGAAATAAATAGAATACATCTAGAAGTCAAACTTATATATTAGATACCAAGTTCTCGAAGCCAGTCCAGAGCCCACAACACTTGCACTACACAGTGCTTCACACTCAACCTGGCAACAGGCATCCAACAGAAGCAGCAGCATAAATGAAAAAGGTATCATGCAAAAGAATCAAATACTTGAACATGTAAAATTAGCGATGTTTGAATTACCACTTAAAACACTTGTCCACTGGATTATGCATGTCTGCTCCTGCAAAAAATTGGACAAAGAAACAGTTAAATAAAAAGGATGGCAAAAGTACACACAACACAAGTTTTCAATTGAGCAATTTTGTTGCCCACTCAGCAGATGATGTACCATTTCTTTTACGAATTATATCAATAAACAGTCCAGTGTCAATAGTGTCAATACTAAAACATTGTCCTAAGCACATATAACCAACAGACAAGAAAGAATCCAGAAGATAAGACTGCTAGTTAAATCACATGGGGATGAAGATGGAAGAGTCGCCTGGGATCATGTCGAGGTACTTGGGGAAGTCGCATGGGCAGAACTTTGCAATGTGGTAGTGGTGTCGTCCGAGAGAAAACGGGGCCATTGCTTCCACAGCTGCCCTTTCCATGTCAAGTGCAATGGCCCAGGCAGTCTCGTCTTGAGCATTCACCTTGGCCATCATGTAAAAGAGATCGTTATTGCGGGTACTCAGCACCGGGGCGTAGAAAATCAGTTTCTGCAAGTCCAGTTTCTGAAAATCACCCTGTCGCAGCTCAGGCAATAAAGCAGAATAGCTTTGGTCCACGGATATGCTAGCAACATCGACCGTGGAGCGGAGCTCCCACATGTTCCAAGAGATCTTCCTGTTCCACACATTGGCTCTCCAACCTTTCCGGCTGGTCCTGACAAGAGGGTCGTCAAATTCTATCTCGATGAACTTGAGGAGATCATCACAGCAGGCCACGTTGCAATAATACTCGGAGGCGCGGTGAGGGCGGCCATCCTCGTCGAGAAAGTTAACCCTTGATTCAGGGAACGGGATGAATTCGATGACAGGATCACCACCGTCGAACAGGTTGCGAAGGAGGAGGACGCCACGTAGCAGATCAACCCAGCCCAGTGAGCCTGCAATGGCGGCGACAACCTGTGGCTGCTCCACTCGTGCGTTTCAGACGAATAGACGTGCGCATCAAACCGCCAGTCGTCGTCTTGGGAGATCCACTGGCGGTCGAGGTAGGCCACGGCGAAGTGCTCGCCGTCGCCGCGGGGCAAGAGGCCGAACCGCCGTCTTCTGGAGACCGGAGGGTCGGGGAGCGCTTCAAGCGATTGTTTCCCTGCGGGGCCGGCTTTGTAGACGAAGTGGTGGGTGGAGCCCCTGATTGTGAGGCTGAAGAGGACGAAGGCGGCGCCGGCGCAGACGAGGGAGGGCGGCGCGTAGTCGTCGAAGGCGGAGGCGTCGAGGCCGGGGCAGTTGAAGGAGAAGTAGGAGGCGCCCGGCGGGGCGACGAGCCAGAAGGAGACCTCCACGGTTTGGCCATCGCTGGTCTCGCACTCGGCGGTGGTCTCGTTCCGGAGCTCCGAGAAACGCGGCTCCTCGCAGAGCAGGACCCAGTCGGGAAACTCGGAGCGTGGGTAGTCGGATCTGGCGGCGCTAGAGCCCATCAGGGTGGAGGGGTGGAGGGAAAAGGTGGAGCGCGCCATGGATCTGGACACCGAGGTCACACGGATCAAGCTAGGCCGCAGCACGCCTGGAGCTTCGGGCTTGGCCGCCGTTGCCCAGATACCCCAGCGTGCACGGCAGGTGTTCGCTGAGAAAATAAGGCTGCCGAGTAGGAATTGCAAGAAAAGGAGGGCCGATTTGCAAAATTTCCATACAACCACGTCACTCTTACGTTTTCCAAAAAAAGGTGATTATAATAGGGCGTGCCACACGTCGGCCGGCAGATCATTTGGAAAAATCCGCCGCCTCGCGAGCTGTCGGATCAAGCTCAATCTAGTGGCCGAGCGTCATCTCTATTTCTGCAACATAAGTCGTGTTGCATAAACATTTGATAAAATAATTCGTATTGTAGAAATATTAGCAACAAATCTTGTGTTGCTTAAATTTTTCGCAGCAGAGATGGTGTTGCAGAAGTATTTGCAGATTTTTTTTCAACAAAGGCCAGGTTGCAGAAAATTTGTCCAATAGAGATAATGTTGTGGTAACTATTGTCACGGCTGAAGCTCGAGGAGGCGACAACCATGGACGCCGGTGCTCCTCTGGGGCGACCGTGTCGGCGTGCTTGCCGACGGCGAGCCCCGATGGCGGCGGTCGGAGGAGCGTGGGGAGGCGTCGGCTTTTTTGGTGGGGGGGGGGGGGGGGGGGGCTCGCAGGAACACGGGGTGACTGCTCGTGCTTGTCGGCGGCATCGTTGGTGTGTTTGCTAGCGGCGGTGATCTGAGCAACACAACAAGACCCCTGTTGCAAAACCTTTTCTTCTCTAATTTCTTGCAACAAGACCCTTATTGCAAAGTTGCAACAACATCTCCGTCCGCATCTAATTTTCTGCAATAATATCCTTGTTGCAAAAATCACAACATCTAATTTTTGAAATAATACTCTTGTTGCAAAAATTGCAACAACTTCCGCCGCATCGCGCACTAACACAGTCGTCTTTTGCTGCCGCCGTTCTGCAACAATGTTGTTGTTGCAGAAACATGGAGTGGACGTGTACGTACGGGCATGGTGATGTGGCTACTGCTCGCGCCAATCATGATAGGATGACAGTGAAGTCCATGGCGCTCCATGGCGGCGTGGCGGATCTCGCCGGATCCGTCGATTCGGTCGGCGGGAGATTTTAGGTGGTGGAGATTCAACATGGGTGCGCTCGGCGGCGACGACCTACAGGTGGCGGCGCTCGGCGATGACGACCTACAGGTGATGGTGCTCGGCGACGACAACCTATAGGCGGTGGCACTCGGCTTGGCTACTGGTCGCGGGCATCCGGTGTTGTTGGCTTGGCACTCAGCTCGGCGGGGATCCAACTGCCCTTGCCCTCTCCAGTCCCAGCCGCTGGAAGGATCTAGCTCCCAGGCCAGTTTGCAACAAAGGCCTAGTTGTGGTCTTGCCTTATGAAACAAGGGTCGGCACTGCCCTGCTTAGGCCATGATTAACACACACAAATTGCCACACGGCATCTTTGTAAGGCGGCATCTCAATGAAGGGTCGCCGCCACCCGATGAAACGCTCCACCTCGATCCTTCAAGCACCCAAAATAGGGCCCCGGCGAGACACGAAAGCGTCGGTCACATGCAAAGCTATCATCATTCATTGGTCCCACTAACTAATGCATCTTCAAAACAAAGCTCCCAAGAGAGAAAAATGACACCATTGAAATCAACGCCAATCCGAGATCACCTAAACCTAGGGTTTTCCCTGGAGCAATAGGTAACTACACCCAAAGGCGTCAACACTATCGGCCCGAAAATAGCAAGACTTTCACCGTCCATCTCACCACAATTGAACAATCAGTCCGCAGCACATCGGTAGAGATGAAACTACGCCATCACCGCGTGCGGTGGCTGGTCCACGAGCAGCACCGCTAGCCTAACGAGGAGACGACCATAGGGGAAGCAGCCGCCTCGTCCACGCCAGATGAGGCCGCTCCAAATCCAGCGGAGACAATCCATGGTCGATCGACGTTGCCAACCGCGACCAAAGCCAGCACCGGCCCTATAGAGGAATAGGATGCAACTCTCAATGTATTGATTGGGTGCATATGCACATGTATATATAGTACAAAGGGAAGTCCTATCCTCAACTATACACAAGGAGGAAGACTTGGAGTACAAGGATTACATGTGCTAAATACATATACTCAACACCCCCCACCCCGCAGTCGAAGCGGTGCCATTGCTGACGCAGAGACTGGACCAGAACTCCTCGAATGACGTCAAGGGCAAGCCTTTGGTCATGATATCTGCAAATTGTTGGGATGTCGGAACATGTAAAACACGAACATGGCCAAGAGCCACTTGATCCCGAACACAATGAATATCAAGCTCAATATGCTTGGTACGACGATGATGAACTGGGTTGACGGAGAGGTAGACGGCGGAGACGTTGTCGCATTAGACCACCGTGGCCTTGTCAACAGGACAGGAGAGCTCGTGAAGAAGCTGACGAAGCCGGGAACACTCGGTGACGACGTTGGCCACATCGCGATACTCAGCCTCAGCGCTAGACCGGGAGACCGTGGGCTGCCGCTTGGACGACCACGGGATCAGTGATGGTCCAAGGAAGATGCAATAACCTGAAGTGGAGCGACGGGTGTCAGGGCAGCCATCCCAGTCAGCGTTGGAGTATGCGATGAGGTCAGTGGCGGCGGAGGCGCGCAACGTGAGACCAAGTTCCATGGCACCACGGATGTAGCGGAGAATCCACTTGACAACGGCCCAGTGAACGTCACGAGGAGCATGCATGTGAAGGCAGACCTACTGAACTGCATTCCAGCACGGTCAAGGAGCTCATGAGCATACTTCCACTGATGAAGGAAGAAACCATCGGGATGGCGCACCACCGCAACACCGAGGAAGTAGTGCAAAGGACCCAAGTCCTTGATGGCAAACTCAGCATGAAGACGACCAGTAAGTTAATGAAGGAGCTCAGGTGTGCATGCTGTCAGGATGATGTCATCGACGTAGAGGAGCAGATACACCGTGTCGATGCCCTAGCGATAGACAAACAGCGAGGCATCAGAGCGTGTAGAGCGGAAGCCAAGCTGATGAAGGAACGCCGTGATGCGCTGGTACCAGGCGTGAGGAGCCTGCTTGAGCCCATACAATGAGCGGGAAAGTAGGCACACATGATCTGGACACGTCATATCAACGAACCCTGTGGGCTGCTGATAGAAAACCTGCTCCTCAAGATGACCATGAAGGAAGGCGTTGGAGACGTCCATTTGATGCACCGGCCAGGCACGAGAGATCGCAAGCTGTAAAACAACGCGGATCGTCCTGGGCTAACAACCGGAGCGGAAGTGTCGGTGCAGTCCACGCCGGCACGTTGGCGGAAGCCACGAACAATCCAACGCGCCTTGTAGCGGCCAAGGGTACCATCTGGGCGGAGCTTGTGCTTGAAAACCCACTTGCCGATGATCACATTGGCGTGCCGGAGTCGGGGAACAAGCTGCCAAGTCCGGTTCCTCTGTAAAGCGTCAAACTCCTCCTGCATTGCAGCCATCCAAAGAGGGTCATGAAGAGCAGCCTGAACCAAAGATGGCAGAGGGGATGGTGCTGTTGTAGAGGCGGTGCAGACGTACTCGTCTGAGGTGTAGCGTGAGCTCGGACGAAAGACACCCGTGCGGGAGCGCGTGACCGAACCGACCACTGGTGGTGGAGGGCCGGCGGACCAGCGGGCACAGACGGCGGCGAGGCCGGCGAGGCGGCTGGTGAGGCCGGCTCAGCAGGAGACGGCGTCGGGGCCGCGGAGTCCGCGGGAGAGGCCGGCCCGGCAGGGGAAGGGGACGCCGTGGGAGGCGTCGAGGCAGCCACGGGCGAGGCCGGCCCACCATGCAACAAATGCGCGGATGGGGGCGTCGAGCCCGAGGAGGCGGCCGTGGAGGGGCCCGACCTGGAGGGGGGCGCAGCGGGTGGTGGTAAAGGAACGCCCAAGGCCGGCTGAAAGCGGCAACGCGGGGGACCGGCCGCGGTAAGAGATGAAGGCGCCACCTGTTCCTATGCAAAAGGAAAAACATGCTCGTCAAAGTACACGTGTCGGGAGGTGATGACACGGTGGGACACGGGGTCATAGCAGCGATAACCCTTAGTGTTAGCCGGGTAACCAAGGAAGGCACAAGGAATGGAGCAAGGAGCGAGTTTGTGAGGTGCGGTGGTGGTGGTGTTAGGATAGCAACGGCAATCGAAAATCCTAAGGCCATTGTAGGAGGGAGGAGTGATGTACAGAAGATGGTGGGGAGCATAGTTCCAGCGAGGGCGACAGGGGTGGAGGTTAATGAGGAGGGTGGCGGTGGCAAGAGCATCAGGCCAGAACTGAGGTGTCATATACGCATGGCAAAGTAGAGTACGAACGCACTCGTTGAGGGTGCAAAGGATGCACTTAGCGCGGCCATTTAGCTGGGAGGTGTATGGACAGGTAAGGCGAAATACGGTGTCATGGGAGGAAAGGTGACGTATGGTGAGATTGTCAAACTCTTTTCCGTTGTCGGTGTGAAGTGCGAGTATGGACCGCCCGAACTGTGTGGAGACATAAGCATAAAACGCGATGAGAGCAGCAGGAACATCGGACTTCCTACGAAGAGGAAATGTCCACACAAAGTGAGAATAATCATCCAGTATAACAAGATAATAAAGATAACCGGAGTTACTGGGTACTGGAAAGGTCCATATATACATCGCTATGAATTAACTCAAACAAAAAAGAAGCAACTGTGGACGAGGAAGTAAAAGGAAGGCGAACATGTTTGCCTAACCGACATGCTTCACATGAGTGAGCGGCCGTCTTATTACATGAAAAAGAAAATCCTCGCATTATTTGACGAAGTGAAGAAGTGCTAGGATGCCCGAGGCGAGCATGCAAAAGATCAACGCCGGCGGAAAGGGCTCGAGGACCACCCGAAGATGAAGGCGATGGAACTGGGTAGAGGTCACCGGGACTGTCACATCGGTGAAGTATCATCCTGGTGCGATGATACGTACATTTTGCATC
Source organism: Aegilops tauschii subsp. strangulata (assembly GCF_002575655.3). NCBI lineage: Eukaryota > Viridiplantae > Streptophyta > Magnoliopsida > Poales > Poaceae > Aegilops > Aegilops tauschii. The sequence continues at coordinate 26,150,360 of NC_053037.3, read as the reverse complement.
ATGTTTTCCTACTGTTATTTATGATGTTTTTATGCATAATAATGCTTTTTGGAGTAATTCTAATGCCTTTTCTCTCATAATATGCAAGGTACACTCAAAGAGGGAGAATTCCCGGCAGCTGGAAATATGGACCTGGAAAAGCTACGTCATGCTACCTATTTTGCACAACTCCAAACAAGCGGAAACTTTACGAATAATTTTTATGTATGAAGAATATTGGAACCAATAAGTACCAGAGGGGGCCCACCAGGTGAGCACAACCCACATGGGCGCGCCAGGGAGCCCGGGCGCGCCCTGGTGGGTTGTGCTCACCCAGGGCATGAAGGAAATATGCCCTAGAGGCAATAATAAAGTTATTATTTATTTCCTCATATCATGATAAATGTTTATTATTCATGCTAGAATTGTATTAACCGAGAAACACAATACATGTGTGAATACATAGACAAACATAGTGTCACTAGTATGCCTCTACTTGACTAGCTCGTTAATCAAAGATGGTTGAGTTTCCTAAACCATAGACATGAGTTGTCATTTGATTAATGGGGTCACATCATTAGGAGAATGATGTGATTGACTTGACCCATTATGTTAGCTTAGCACATGATCGTTTAGTTTACTGCTATTGCTTTCTTCATGACTTATACATGTTCCTATGACTATGAGATTATGCAACTCCCGATTACGGGAGGAACACCTTGTGTGCTACCAAACGTCACAACGTAACTGGGTGATTATAAAGGTGCTCTACAGGTGTCTCCGATGGTACTTGTTGAGTTGGCATAGATCAAGATTAGGATTTGTCACTCTGATTGTCGGAGAGGTATCTCTGGGCCCTCTTGGTAATGCACATCACAATAAGCCTTGCAAGCAATGTGACTAATGATTTAGTTGCAGGATGATGCATTACGTAACGAGTAAAGAGACTTGCCGGTAACGAGATTGAGCTAGATATTGAGATACCGACGATCGAATCTCGGGCAAGTAACATACCGATGACAAAGGGAACAACGTATGTTGTTATGCAGTTTGACCGATAAAGATCTTCGTAGAATATGTGGGAGCCAATATGAGCATCCAGGTTCCGCTATTGGTTAATGGACGGAGACGTGTCTCGGTCATGTCTACATAGTTCTCGAACCCGTAGGGTCCGCACGCTTAAAGTTCGGTGACGATCGGTATTATGAGTTTTTGTGTTTTGATGTACCGAAGGTAGTTCTGAGTCCCAGATATGATCACAGACATGACGAGCAGTCTCGAAATGGTCGACACATAAAGATCGATATATTGGATGACTATATTCGGACACCGGAAGTGTTCCGGGTGGTTTCGGAGAAAACCTGAGTGCCGGAGGGTTACCGGAACCCCCCGGGAGAAATAGTGGGCCTTATGGGCCTTAGTGGAGAGAGAGAGGGCTGGCCTAGGGCAGGCCGCGCTCCCCTCCCCCTCTGGTCTGAATTGGACTAGGAGAGGGGGGGCGCCGCCCCACTTTCCTTCTCCCTCTCCCCCTTCCTTTCCCCCTCCTAGTAGGAGTAGGAAAGAGGGGAGTCCTACTCCTACTAGGAGGAGGACTCCTCCTCCTGGCACGCCCTACAGGGGCCGGCTGGCCTCCCCCCTTGCTCCTTTATATACGGGGGCAGGGGCACCTCTAGACACACAAGTTGATCTGTTGATCTCTCCCAGCCGTGTGCGGTGCCCCCTCCACCATAAACCACCTCGATCATATCGTAGCGGTGCTTAGGCGAAGCCCTGCTTCGGTAGCATCATCATCACCGTCATCATGCCGTCATGCTGACGAAACTCTCCGGCGAAGCTTTGCTGGATCAGAGCTCGCGGGACGTCATCGAACTGAACGTGTGCTGAACTCGGAGGTGCCGTGCGTTTGGTATTTGGATCGGTCGGATCGTGAAGACGTACGACTACATCAACCGCGTTGTGCTAACGTTTCCGCTTTCGGTCTACGAGGGTACATGGACACACTCTCCCCTCTCGTTGCTATGCATCGTCATGATCTTGCGTGTGCGTAGGATTTTTTTTTGAAATTACTACGTTCCCCAACAGTGGTATCAGAGCCAGGTTTATGCGTAGATGTTATATGCACGAGTAGAACATAAGTGAGTTGTGGGCGATACAAGTCATACTGCTTACCAGCATGTCATACTTTGGTTCGGCGGTATTGTTAGATGAAGTGGCCAAGACCGACATTACGCGTACGCTTACGCGAGACTGGTTCTACCGACGTGCTTTGCACATAGATGGCTGGCGGGTGTCAGTTTCTCCAACTTTAGTTGAACCGAGTGTGGCTACGCCGGTCCTTAAGAAGGTTAAAACAGCACTAACTTGACGAACTATCGTTGTGGTTTTGATGCGTAGGTAAGAACGGTTCTTGCTCAGCCCGTAGCACCCACGTAAAACTTGTAACAACAAAGTAGAGGACGTCTAACTTGTTTTTACAGGGCATGTTGTGATGTGATATGGTCTAGACATGATGCTATATTTACTGTATGAGATGATCATGTTTTGTAACGGAGTTATCGGCAACTGGCAAAAGCCATATGGTTGTCGCTTTATTGTATGCAATGCAATCGCCCTGTAATTGCTTTACTTTATCACTAAGCGGTAGTGATAGTCGTAGAAGCAACAGTAGATGAGACGACAATGATGCTACGATGGTGATCAAGGTGTCGCGCCGGTGACGATGGTGATCATGACGGTGCTTTGGAGATGGAGATCAAAGGCACAAGATGATGATGGCCATATCATATCATTTATATTGATTGCATGTGATGTTTATCCTTTATGCATCTTATTCTGCTTTGTTTGACGGTAGCATTATAAGATGATCTATCACTAAATTTCAAGGTAAAAGTGTTCTCCCTGAGTATGCACCATTGCGAAAGTTCGTCGTGCCGAGACACCACGTGATGATTGGGTGTGATAAGCTCAACGTACATCTACAACGGGTGTAAGACAGTTTTAGACACGCAGAATACTCGGGTTAAACTTGACGAGCCTAGCATATGCAGATATGGCCTCGGAACACTAAGACCGAAAGGTCGAGCGTGAATCATATAGTAGATATGATCAACATAGTGATGTTCACCATTGAAAACTACTCCATTTCACGTGATGATCGGTTATGGTTTAGTTGATATGGATCACGTGATCACTTATATGATCAGAGGGATGTCTATCTAAGTGGGAGTTCTTAAGTAATATGATTAACTGAACTTAAATTTGTCATGAACTTAGTACCTAATAGTATTTTGCTTGTCTATGTTGTTGTAGATAGATGGCCCGTGTTGTTGTTCCGTTGAATTATATTGCGTTCCTTGAGAAAGCAAAGTTGAAAGATGATGGTAGCAATTACACGGACTGGGTCCGTAACTTGAGGATTATCCTCATTGCTGCACAGAAGAATTACGTCCTGGAAGCACCGCTAGGTGCCAGGCCTGCTGCAGATGCAACTGACGACGTTAAGAACGTCTGGCAGAGCAAAGCTGATGACTACTCGATAGTTCAGTGTGCCATGCTTTACGGCTTAGAACCGGGGCTTCAACGACGTTTTGAACGTCATGGAGCATATGAGATGTTTCAGGAGTTGAAGCTAATATTTCAAGCAAATGCCCGGATTGAGAGATATGAAGTCTCCAATAAGTTCTATAGCTGCAAAATGGAGGAGAATAGTTCTGTCAGTGAACATATACTCAAAGAGTCTGGGTATAACAATCACTTGATTCAACTGGGAGTTAATCTTCTAGATGATAGTGTCATTGACAGAATTCTTCAATCACTGCCACCAAACTACAAGAGGTTCGTGATGAACTATAATATGCAAGGGATGGATAAGACAATTCCCGAGCTCTTCGCAATGCTAAAAGCTGCGGAGGTAGAAATCAAGAAGGAGCATCAAGTGTTGATGGTCAACAAGACCACCAGTTTCAAGAAAAAAGGTAAAGGGAAGAAGAAGGGGAACTTCAAGAAGAACATCAAGCAAGTTGCTGCTCAGGAGAAGAAACCCAAGTCTGGACCTAAGCCTAAGACTGAGTGCTTCTACTGCAAACAGACTGGTCACTGGAAGCGGAACTGCCCCAAGTATTTGGCGGATAAGAAGGATGGCAAGGTGAACAAAGGTATATGTGATATACATGTTATTGATGTGTACCTTACTAGAGCTCGCAGTAGCAACTGGGTATTTGATACTGGTTCTGTTGCTAATATTTGCAACTCGAAACAGGGACTACAGATTAAGCGAAGACTAGCTAAGGACGAGGTGACGATGCGCGTGGGAAATGGTTCCAAAGTCGATGTGGTCGCCGTTGGCGCGCTACCTCTACATCTACCTTTGGGATTAGTTTTAGACCTAAATAATTGTTATTTGGTGCCAGCGTTAAGCATGAACATTATATCTGGATCTTGTTTGATGCGAGACGGTTATTCATTTAAATCTGAGAATAATGGTTGTTCTATTTGTATGAGTAATATCTTTTATGGTCATGCACCCTTGAAGAGTGGTCTATTTGTGATGAATCTCAATAGTAGTGATACACATATTCATAATGTTGAAGTCAAAAGATGCAGAGTTGATAATGATAGTGCAACTTATTTGTGGCACTGCCATTTGGGTCATATTGGTGTAAAGCACATGAAGAAACTCCATACTAATGGATTTTGGAATCACTTGATTATGAATCACTTGGTACTTGCGAACCATGCCTCATGGGCAAGATGACTAAAACGCCGTTCTCCGGAACAATGGCGCGAGCAACAGATTTGTTAGAAATCATACATACTGATGTATGTGGTCCAATGAATATTGAGGCTCGCGGCGGGTATCGTTATTTTCTCACCTTCACAGATGATTTAAGAAGATATGGATATATCTACTTAATGAAACATAAGTCTAAAACATTTGAAAAGTTCAAAGAATTTCAGAGTGAAGTGGAACATCATCGTAACAAGAAAATAAAATTTCTATGATCTGATCATGGAGGAGAATATTTGAGCTACGAGTTTGGTCTACATTTGAAACAATGCGGAATAGTTTCGCAACTCACGCCACCCGGAACACCACAACGTAATGGTGTGTCCGTACGTCGTAATCGTACTTTACTAGATATGGTGCGATCTATGATGTCTCTTACTGATTTACCGCTATCGTTTTGGGGTTATGCTTTAGAGACGGCTGCATTCACGTTAAATAGGGCACCATCGAAATCCGTTGAAACGACGCCTTATGAACTGTGGTTTGGCAAGAAACCAAAGTTTTCGTTTCTTAAAGTTTGGGGCTGCGATGCTTATGTGAAAAAGCTTCAACCTGATAAGCTTGAACCCAAATCGGAGAAATGTGTCTTCATAGGATACCCAAAGGAAACTGTTGGGTACACCTTCTATCACAGATCCGAAGGCAAGACATTCGTTGCTAAGAATGGATCCTTTCTAGAGAAGGAGTTTCTCTCGAAAGAAGTGAGTGGGAGGATAGTAGAACTTGATGAGGTTACTGTACCTGCTCCTTTATTGGAAAGTAGTTCATCACAGAAATCTGTTCCTGTGACTCCTACACCAATTAGTGAGGAAGCTAATGATGATGATCATGTAACTTCAGATCAAGTTACTACCGAACCTCGTAGGTCAACCAGAGTAAGATCCGCACCAGAGTGGTACGGTAATCCTATTCTGGAGGTCATGTTACTTGACCAAGGCGAACCTACGAACTATGAAGAAGCGATGGTGAGCCCATATTCCGCAAAATGGCTTGAGGCTATGAAATCTGAGATGGGATCCATGTATGAGAACAAAGTGTGGACTTTGGTTGACTTTCCCGATGATGGGCAAGCCATAGAGAATAAATGGATCTTGAAGAAGAAGACTGACGCTGACGGTAATGTTACTGGCTACAAAGCTCGACTTGTTGCGAAAGGTTTTCGACAAGTTCAAGGGGTTGACTACGATGAGACTTTCTCACCCGTAGCGATGCTTAAGTCTGTCCGAATCATGTTAGCAATTGCCGCATTTTATGATTATGAAATTTGGCAAATGGATGTCAAAACTGCATTCCTGAATGGATTTCCAGAAGAAGAGTTGTATATGATGCAACCGGAAGGTTTTGTAGATCCAAAGGGAGCTAACAAAGTGTGCAAGCTCCAGCGATCCATTTATGGACTGGTGCAAGCCTGTCGGAGTTGGAATAAACGTTTTGATAGTGTGATCAAAGCATATGGATTTATACAGACTTTTGGAGAAGCCTATATTTACAAGAAAGTGAGTGGGAGCTCTGTAGCATTTCTGATATTATATGTGGATGACATATTGCTAATTGGAAATGATATAGAATTTCTGGATAGCATAAAAGGATACTTGAATAAGAGTTTTTCATTGAAAGACCTCAGTGAAGCTACTTACATATTGGGCATCAAGATCTATAGAGATAGATCAAGACGCTTGATAGGACTTTCACAAAACACATACCTTGACAAAGTTTTGAAAAAAGTTCAAAATGGATCAAGCAAAGAAAGGGTTCTTGCCTGTGTTACAAGGTGTGAAATTGAGTCAGACTCAATACCCGGCCACTGCAAAAGATAGAGAGGAAATGAAAGATGTTCCCTATGCTTCAGCCGTAGGCTCTGTCATGTATGCAATGCTGTGTACCAGACCTGATGTGTGCCTTGCTATTAGCTTAACAGGGAGGTACCAAAGTAATCCAGGAGTGGATCACTGCACAGCGGTCAAGAACATCCTAAATACCTGAAAAGGACTAAGGATATGTTTCTCGTTTATGGAGGTGACAAAGAGCTAGTCGTAAATGGTTACGTCGATGCAAGCTTTGACACTGATCCGGACGATTCTAAATCGCAAACCGGATACGTGTTTACATTGAACGGTGGAGCTGTCAGTTGGTGCAGTTCTAAACAAAGCGTCGTGGCGGGATCTATGTGTGAAGCGGAGTACATAGCTGCTTCGGAAGCACCAAATGAAGGAGTCTGGATGAAGGATTTCATATCCGATCTAGGTGTCATACCTAGTGCATCGGGACCTATGAAAATCTTTTGTGACAATACTGGTGCAATTGCCTTGGCAAAGGAATCCAGATTTCACAAGAGAACCAAGCACATCAAGAGACGCTTCAATTCCATCCGGGATCAAGTCCAAGTGGGAGACATAGAGATTTGCAAGATACATACGGATCTGAATGTTGCAGACCCGTTGACTAAGCCTCTTCCACGAGCAAAACATGATCAACACCATAACTCCATGGGTGTTAGAATCATTACTGTGTAATCTAGATTATTGACTCTAGTGCAAGTGGGAGACTGAAGGAAATATGCCGTAGAGGCAATAATAAAGTTATTATTTATTTCCTCATATCATGATAAATGTTTATTATTCATGCTAGAATTTTATTAACCGGGAAACATAATACATGTGTGAATACATAGACAAACATAGTGTCACTAGTATGCCTCTACTTGACTAGCTCGTTAATCAAAGATGGTTGAGTTTCCCAAACCATAGACATGAGTTGTCATTTGATTAACGGGGTCACATCATTAGGAGAATGATGTGATTGTCTTGACCCATTCCGTTAGCTTAGCACATGATCGTTTAGTTTACTGCTATTGCTTTCTTCATGACTTATACATGTTCCTATGACTATGAGAATATGCAACTCCCGATTACGGGAGGAACACTTTGTGTGCTACCTAACGTCACAACGTAACTGGGTGATTATAAAGGTGCTCTACAGGTGTCTCCGATGGTACTTGTTGAGTTGGCATAGATCAAGATTAGGATTTGTCACTCCGATTGTCGGAGAGGTATCTCTGGGCCCTCTCGGTAATGCACATCACAATAAGCCTTGCAAGCAATGTGACTAATGATTTAGTTGCAGGATGATGCATTACGTAACGAGTAAAGAGACTTTCCAGTAACGAGATTGAGCTAGGTATTGAGATACCGACGATCGAATCTCGGGCAAGTAACATACCGATGACAAAGGGAACAACGTATGTTGTTATGCGGTTTAACCGATAAAGATCTTCGTAGAATATGTGGGAGCCAATATGAGCATCCAGGTTCCGCTATTGTTTATTGGCCGGAGACGTGTCTCGGTCATGTCTACATAGTTCTCGAACCCATAGGGTCCGCACGCTTAAAGTTCGGCGACGATCGGTATAATGAGTTTTTGTGTTTTGATGTACCGAAGGTAGTTCGGAGTCCCGGATATGATCACGGACATGATGAGGAGTCTCGAAATGGTCGAGACGTAAAGATCGATATATTGGATGACTATATTCGGACACCGGAAGTGTTCCGGGTGGTTTTCGAGAAAACCGGAGTGCCGGAGGGTTACCGGACCCCCCCGGGAGAAATAGTGGGCCTTATGGGCCTTAGTGGAGAGAGAGGGGGCTGGCCTAGGGCAGGCCATGCGCCCCTCCCCCTCTAGTCCGAATTGGACTAGGAGAGGGGGGGGGGGGCGCCCCCTTTCCTTCTCCCTCTCCCCTTCCTTTCCCCCTCCTAGTAGGAGTAGGAAAGAGGGGATCCTACTCCAACTAGGAGGAGGAATCCTCCTCCTGGCGCACCCTACAGGGGCCGGCCGGCCTCCCCCTTGCTCCTTTATATATGGGGGCAGGGGGGCACCTCTAGACACACAAGTTGATCTATTGATCTTTCCCAGCCGTGTGCGGTGCCCCCTCCACCATAATCCACCTCGATCATATCGTAGCGGTGCTTAGGCGAAGCCCTGCGTCGGTAGCATCATCATCACCGTCATCACGCCGTCGTGCTAACGAAACTCTCCGGCGAAGCTTTGCTGGATTGGAGCTCGCGGGACGTCATCAAGCTGAACGTGTGGTGAACTCGGAGGTGCCGTGCGTTCGGTACTTCGATCGGTCGGATCGTGAAGACGTACGACTACATCAACCGTGTTGTGCTAACGCTTCCGCTTTCGGTCTACGAGGGTACGTGGACACACTCTCCCCTCTCGTTGCTATGCATCACCATGATCTTGCGTGTGCGTAGGATTTTTTTTGAAATTACTACGTTCCCCAACAGGGCAACCTCCGGTGCCCATCTTCTGGTATATAAGTCATTTTGACCTAGAAAAAATAAGGAGAGGACTTTCGGGACGGAGCGCTGCCGTCTCGAGGCGGAACTTGGGCTGGAGCACTTTTGCTCTCTGGCGGAGCGATTCCGCCGGAGGAACTTCCCTCCCAGAGGGGGAAATCATCGTCATCATCATCACCAACAACTCTCCCATCTTGGGGAGGGCAATCTCCATCAACATCTTCAACAACACGCTCTCATCTCAAACCTTAGTTCATCTCTTGTGTTCAATCTTTGTACCGGAACTATAGATTGGTGCTGGTGGGTGACTAGTAGTGTTGATTACATCTTGTAGTTGATTACTATATGGTTTATTTCGTGGAAGATTATATGTTCAGATCCAATATGCTATTTAATACCCCTCTGATCTTGAGCATGATTATCATTTGTGAGTAGTTACTTTTGTTCTTGAGGTCACGGGGGAATCATGTTGCAAGTAATCATGTGAACTTGATGTGTGTTCGATCTTTTGGTAGTATATATGTATGTTGTGATTCCCTTAGTGGTGTCATGTGAACGTCGACTACATGACACTTCACCATATTTGGGCCTAAGGGAATGCATTGTGGAGTAGTTATTAGATGATGGGTTGCGAGAGTGAAAGAAGCTTAAACCCTAGTTTATGCGCTATTCCGTAAGGGACCGATTGGATCCAAAAGTTTAATGCTATGGTTAGAATTTATTCTTAATACTTTTCTCGTAGTTGCGGATGCTTGCTAGGAGGTTTGTTGAAGTAAGAACAACACCTAAGCACTGGTCCACCCACATATCAAATTATCAAACTAGCGAACACAAATTGAACCAACATGATGAAAGTGACTAGATGAAATTCCCGTGTACCCTCAAGAATGCTTTGCTTACTATAAGAGACCATTTTGGCCTGCCCTTTGCCTCAAAAGCATTGGGCTATCTTGCTGCACTTTTGTTACTATTATCGTTACTTGCTCATTACAAATTATCTTGCTATCAAACTACTCTGTTACTTACAATTTCAGCACTTGCAGACATTACCTTGCTGAAAACCACTTGTCATTTCCTTCCGCTCCTTGTTGGGTTCGACACTCTTATCGAAAAGAGCTACAATTGATCACATATACTTGCGGGTCATCAAGGCTATTTTCTGGCACCATTGCCGGGGAGTGAAGCGCCTTTGGTAAGTGGAATTTGGTAAGGAAACATTTATATAGTGTGCTGAAATTTACTGTCACTTGTTACTATGGAAAACAATCCTTTGAGGGGTTTGTTCGGGGTATCTTCACCTCGACCGGAACCACAATTAGCTACCCCTCAACCTACTGCACCTACTGAAAATATTGAATATGAATTCCCTTCGGGTATGATAGAACAACTGCTAGCTAATCCTTATGCAGGAGATGGAACTGAACATCCTGATATGCAGTTGATATATGTGGAACAAATTTGTGGATTGTTTAAGCTTGCAGGTTTACCCGGAGATGAAGTTAAGAAGAAGGGTTTCCCTTTATTGTTGAAGGGAAAGCATTGGCATGGTATAGGCTATGCGATGATATGGATCTTGGAATTGGAATCGATTGAAATTGGAGTTTCACCAAAAAAATATCCTATGCATCTAGTTCATCGTGATCGGAATTACATATATAATTTTTGGCCTCGTGAAGGAGAAAGTACCACTTTAGCTTGGGGGAGGATTAAGTCAATGTTATATTCATGCCCCAATCATGAGCTCTCAAGAGAAATTATTATCCAGAATTTTTATGCTCGGCTTTCTCATAATGATCGATCCATGCTTAATACTTCTTGTGCTGGTTATTTTATAAAGAAGACTATTGAATTCTGGTGGGATCTTTTGGAAAGAGTTAAACGCAACTCTGAAGATTGGGAACTCGTCGAAGGTAAAGAGTCAGGTATTAAGCTTAAGTATGATTGTGTTAAATCATTTATGATTACCGATGCTTTTCTAAAGTTCAGCACTAAATATGGACTTGACTCTGAGATAGTAGCCACCTTTTGTGAATCATTTGCTACTCATGTTGATCTCCCTAAAGAGAAGTGGTTTAATATCACCACCTATTAAAGAAGAAATTAAAGAACCGGTACCTGCTAAAGAGGAAACCATAATTTATAATGTTGATCCAGTTGTTCCTACTGCTTATATTGAGAAACCACCTTTCCCTGTTAGGATAAACGAACATGCTAAAGTTTCAATTGTGGTCAACAAAAGTTATATTAGAACACCTAAACCTGATGAACAAATTGAAGTAGAACCTAGTGTTTCTATGGTTAAGGATCTCTTGGAAGAAAATATCGATGGGCATGTTATTTACTTCTGTGAAGAAGCTGCTAGAATTGCCAAACCCGATAAAAAGGATAAACATAGACCTGTTGTTGGCATGCCTATTGTCTCAATTAAAATAGGAGATCACTGTTATCATGGTTTATGCGACATAGGTGCTAGCGTGAGTGCTATTCCCTTTACCTTATATCAAGAAATTATGAATGACATAGCACCCGCTGAGATAGAAGACATAGATGTTACTATTAAACTTGCTAATAGATACACCAGTTCACCAATTGGGATTGTTAGAGATGTTGAAGTCTTGTGTGGGAAAATAAAATACCCTACTGATTTTCTTGTTCTTGGTTCCCCACAAGATGACTGATACGTCTCCAACGTATCTATAATTTTTGATTGCTCCATGCTATATTATCTATTGTTTTGGACTATATTGGGCTTTATTTTCCACTTTTATATTACTTTTGGGACTAACCAATTAATCGGAGGCCCGACCCAGAATTGCTGTTTTTTGCCTATTTCAGTGTTTCGAAGAAACGGAATATCAAACAGAGTCCAAACGGAATGAAATCTTCGGGAACGTGATTTTCTCATCAGATAAGATCCAGGAGACTTGGATCCTCGGTCAAGAAAGGAGGGAGGCGGCCACGAGGGTGGAGGGTGCCCCCCCTAGGGCGCGCCCCCTGCCTCGTGGGCCCCCAGAAGCTCCACCGACGTACTCCTTCCTCCTATATATACCTACGTACCCCCGACAGATCAGATACGGAGCCAAAAACCTAATTCCACCGCTGCAACTTTCTTTATCCACGAGATCCCATCTTGGGGCCTGTTCTGGAGCTCCGCCGGAAGGGGATTCCACCACGGAGGGCTTCTACATCATCACCATAGCCTCTCCGATGAAGTGTGAGTAGTTTACTTCAGACCTTCGGGTCCATAGCTAGTAGCTAGATGGCTTCTTCTCTCTTTTTGGATCTCAATACAATGTTCTCCCCCTCTCTCGTGGAGATCTATTCGATGTAATCTTCTTTTTGCGGTGTGTTTGTTGAGACCGATGAATTGTGGGTTTATGATCAAGATTACCTATGAGCAATATTTGAGTCTTCTCTGAATTCTTTTATGTATGATTGAGTTATCTTTGCAAGTCTCTTCGAATTATCCGTTTGGTTTGGCCAACTAGATTGGTAGTTCTTGCAATGGGAGAAGTGCTTAGCTTTGGGTTCGATCTTGCGGTGTCCTTACCCAGTGACAGAAAGGGTTGCAAGGCACGTATTCTATTGTTGCCATCGAGGATAACAAGATGGGGTATTTATCATATTGCATGAATTTATTCCTCTACATCATGTCATCTTGCTTAAGGCGTTACTCTGTTTTCATTAACTTAATACTCTAGATGCATGCTGGATAGCGGTCGATGAGTGGAGTAATAGTAGTAGATGCAAGCAGGAGTCGGTCTACTTGTCTCGGACGTGATGCCTATATACATGATCATACCTAGATATTCTCATAACTATGCTCAATTCTGTCAATTGCTCAATAGTAATTCGTTCACCCACCGTAAAATACTTATGCTCTTGAGAGAAGCCACTAGTGAAATCTATGGCCCCCGGGTCTATTTCCATCATATTAATCTTCCTACGCTTTATTATTGCTTTGCTCTTTACTTTGCCTATTATTTTACTTTGCATCTTTATACCAAAAAAATACCAAAAATATTATCTATCATCTCTATCAGATCTCACTCTCGTAAGTGACCGTGAAGGGATTGACAACCCCTATTCGCGTTGGTTGCGAGGAGTTATTTGCTTTGTGTAGGTACGAGGGACTTGCGCGTGGCCTCCTACTGGATTGATACCTTGGTTCCCAAAACTGAGGGAAATACTTACGCTACTCTGCTGCATCATCATCTCCTCTTCGGGGAAAACCAACGCAAGCTCAAGACGTAGCAAGAAGGATTTCTGGCGCCGCTGCCGGGGAGTCTACGCAAAAGTCAACATACCAAGTACCTATCACAATCCCTTATCTCCCGCATTACATTATTTGCCATTTGCCTCTCGTTTTCCTCTCCCCCACTTCACCCTTGCCGTTTTATTCGCCCTCTCTTTTTCGTTCGCCTTTATGTCTTTCTTGGCTCGTTTTCTCGCTTGGTTGAAATAGTTGAGTATTTATTCCTAAACAGAGAAGCTAATATCTATGGATCCTCATCCGCTTGCCAATATTTTTAAGAGATCCAATTATGATGAACCAATTCCTAGTGATTTGGACACACTAGATTATCTTTATAAGCTTTTGCCTGAAATCCGTAAATCTGAAAATTGTGATGAAGTGCTTCACGATAGATCTTTGAATAAAAAGCATGATTGCAATGATTTTATTACAAATACTCTTGATGTCAATTGTGCTAATATTATGCAAAACCCTAAGCTTGGGGATGCTAGTTTTGCTATGTCTACTACTTGTTGCAATGATCATGATTGGGGTGATTCTTCTTACGATCTTGAAAATTTATTTAGGCCCCATGATGAATATGAGATTGATAATAATGTTTGCAATAATATTTAAAGTGGGTTTGGAAGAGTGTTGACTTTAGATCCCACATATTTGGATAATATTCAATCTTATGAAATTTTTGATAAAAGTGGGCTTGGAGAAATCATGACTTTAGTTAATGATAATCCCACTATTTTGGAAGAGTGTCAACTTCGCATGCATGTGGATCGTGTTGAGAATATGTTATGTGATAGCTATATTATTGAATTTTCTTATAATCCTACATGTAATTATTATGAGAGAGGAAAATATGGTTATAGAAATTTTCATGTTGCTAAATTACCTCTCCTTATGTTGAGATTGCTATTGTTCCTTTCCGCTTCCTTGCATATGCTAGTTTTTGATTGCTATGATAATTTGTTTTCATATAAGATGCCTATGCATAGGAAGTATGTTAGACTTAGATGTGTTTGTCACGTGTTTTATGATGCTCTCTTTGTGCTTCAATTCTTGTCTTTCATGTGAGCATCATTAAAATTATCAATGCCTAGCTAAAAAGGCTTTAAAGAAAAGCGCTTGTTGGGAGACAACCCAATATTTTTCCTTGCTGCTTAGTAATAAATAATCCATCTACCTTCTGTTTAGATGTGGTTTTATGTTTTAATTAGTGTTTGTGCCAAGTTAAACCTATAGGATCTTCTTGGATAATAGTTATTTGATCTTGCTGTAATTTCCAGAAACTTTCTGTTCTCGAAAACAATTGTTAAAAATCACCAGAACGTGATAAAATAGTGATTTCAATTGCTTCTGATCAATAAACAAATTTCCTAGGTCGTCCTATTTTGGTAGAATTTTTGGAGTTCCAGAAGTTTGCGTTAGTTACAGATTACTACAGACTGTTCTGTTTTTGACAGATTCTGTTTTTCGTGTGTTGTTTGCTTATTTTGATGAATCTATGGCTAGTAAAATAGATTATAATCCATAGAGAAGTTGGAATACAGTAGGTTTAACACCAATATAAATAAAGAATGAGTTCATTACAGTACCTTGAAGTGGTCTTTTGTTTTCTTTCGCTAACGGAGCTCACGAGATTTCTGTTGAGTTTTGTGTTGTGAAGTTTTCAAGTTTTGGGTGAAATTCTTTTGATGGATTATGGAACAAGGAGTGGCAAGAGCCTAAGCATGGTGATGCCCATGGCACCCACAAGATAATCCAAGGACACCAAAAAGTCAAAGCTTGGGGATGCCCCGGAAGGCATCCCCTCTTTCGTCCACTTCCATCGGTAACTTTACTTGGAGCTATATTTTTATTCACCACATGATATGTGTTTTGCTTGGAGCGTCTTGTATTATTTGCGTCTTTGCTTTTTAGTCTACCACAATCATCCTTGCTGTACACACCTTTTGAGAGAGCCATACATGAATTGGAATTTGTTAGAATACTCTATGTGCTTCACTTATATCTTTTGAGCTTTATAGTTTTGCTCTAGTGCTTCACTTATATCTTTTAGAGCACGGTGGTGGATTTGTTTTAAAGAAACCTTTGATCTCTCATGCTTCACTTAGATTATTTTGAGAGTCTTAAATAGCATGGTAATTTGCTAAAAATAATAATATGCTTGGTATTCAAGATTTGTAAAACTTTCTTTTGAGTGCGTTGAATACTAAGAAAAGTTTTATGCTTGATAATTGTTTTGAGATATGGAGGTAGTGATATTAAAGTCATGCTAGTTGGGTGATTATGAATTTAAAGAATGCTTGTGTTAAAGTTAGCAAGTCCCGTAGCATGCATGTATGGTTAATGTTGTGCAACAAATTTGAAACATGAAGTGTACCTGGCTTGTGCATCCTTATGAGTGGCGGTCGGGGACGAGTGATGGTCTTTTCCTACCAATCTATCCCCCTAGGGGCATGCACGTAGTACTTGATTTTTGATGACTTCTAAATTTTTGCAATAAGTATATGAGTTCTTTTTGACCAATGTTGAGTCCATGGATTATACGCACTTTTACCTTTCCACCATTGCTAGCCTCTTCGGTACCGTGCATTGCCCTTTCTCACCTTGAGAGTTGGTACAAACTCCGCCGGTGCATCCAAACCCCGCGATACGATACGCTCTATCACACATAAACCTCCTTACATCTTCCTCAAAACAGCCACCATACCTACCTATTATGGCATTTCCATAGCCATTCCGAGATATATTGCCATGCAACTTTCCACCGTTCCGTTCATCATCATCATCATGACATACTTTACTTTTGTCATATTGCCATTGCATGATCATGTAGTTGACATCGTATTTGTGGCAAAGCCACCATGCATAATTTTCATACATGTCACTTTTGATTCATTGCACCATCCCGGTACACCGCCGGAGGCATTCATATAGAGTCATATCTTTGTTCTAGATATCGAGTTGTAATATTGAGTTGTAAGTAAATAAAAGTGTGATGATCATCATTATTAGAGCATTGCCCCAGTGAGGAAAGGATGATGGAGACTATGATTCCCCCACAAGTCGGGATGAGACTCCGGACGAAAAAAAAGAAAAAAAAAGAGAAAGGCCAAAAAAAGAGAGAAGGCCCAAAAAAAGAAAAAAAGAGAGAGAAAAGGAGAGAAGGGGCAATGTTACTATCCTTTTACCACACTTGTGCTTCAAAGTAGCACCATGTTCTTCATATAGAGAGTCTCTTGAGTTATCACTTTCATATACTAGTGGGAATTTTCATTATAGAACTTGGCTTGTATATTCCAACGATGGGCTTCCTCAAATGCCCTAGGTCTTCATGAGCAAGCAAGTTGGATGCACACCCACTTAGTTTCAGTTTGAGCTTTCATACACTTATAGCTCTAGTGCATCCGTTGCATGGCAATCCCTACTCCTCATGTTGACATCAATTGATGGGCATCTCCATAGCCCGTTGATTATCCTCATCAATGTGAGACTTTTTTTTTCTTCTCCACACAATCCCCATCATCATATTCTATTCCACCCATAGTGCTATATCCATGGCTCACGCTCATGTATTGCGTGAAATTTGAAAAAGTTTGAGATTATTTAAGTATGAAACAATTGCTTGGCTTGTCATCGGGGGTATAGAAGTTGGGAACATCTTTGTGTGACGAAAATGAAGCATAGCCTAACTATATGATTTTGTAGGGATGAACTTTCTTTTGCCATGTTATTTTGAGAAGACAAGATTGCTTTTATTAGTATGCTTGAAGTATTATTATTTCTTATGTCAATATGAACTTTTGTCTTGAATCTTTCGGATCTGAATATTCATACCACAATTAAGAAGAGTTACATTGAAATTACGCCAAGTAGCACTCCGCATCAAAAATTCTTTTTTTATCATTTACCTACTCGAGGACGAGCAGGAATTAAGCTTGGGGATGCCTGATACGTCTCCAATGTATCTATAATTTTTGATTGCTCCATGCTATATTGTCTATTGTTTTGGACTATATTGGGCTTTATTTTCCACTTTTATATTACTTTTGGGACTAACCTATTAATCGGAGGCCCAACCCAGAATTGCTGTTTTTTGCCTATTTCAGTGTTTCGAAGAAACGGAATATCAAACGGAGTCCAAACGGGATGGAATCTTCGGGAACGTGATTTTCTCATCAGATAAAATCCAGGAGACTTGGACCCTCGGTCAAGAAAGGAGGGAGGCGGCCACGAGGGTGGAGGGCGCCCCCCCTGCCTCGTGGGCCCCCCGAAGCTCCACCGACGTACTCCTTCCTCCTATATATACCTACGTACCCCCGACAGATCAGATACGGAGCCAAAAACCTAATTCCACAGCCGCAACTTTCTTTATCCACGAGATCCCATCTTGGGGCCTGTTCCGGAGCTCCGCCGGAAGGGGATTCCACCATGGAGGGCTTCTACATCATCACCATAGCCTCTTCGATGAAGTGCGAGTAGTTTACTTCAGACCTTCGGGTCCATAGCTAGTAGCTAGATGGCTTCTTCTCTCTTTTTGGATCTCAATACAATGTTCTCTCCCTCTCTCGTGGAGATCTATTCGATGTAATCTTCTTTTTGCGGTGTGTTTGTTGAGACCGATGAATTGTGGGTTTATGGTCAAGATTATCTATGAGCAATATTTGAATCTTCTCTGAATTCTTTTATGTATGATTGAGTTATCTTTGCAAGTCTCTTCGAATTATCCGTTTGGTTTGGCCAACTAGATTGGTAGTTCTTGCAATGGGAGAAGTGCTTAGCTTTGGGTTCGATCTTGCGGTGTCCTTACCCAGTGACAGAAAGGGTCGCAAGGCACGTATTGTATTGTTGCCATCGAGGATAACAAGATGGGGTATTATCATATTGCATGAATTTATTCCTCTACATCATGTCATCTTGCTTAAGGCGTTACTCTGTTTTCATTAACTTAATACTCTAGATGCATGCTGGATAGCGGTCGATGAGTGGAGTAGTAGTAGTAGATGCAGGCAGGAGTCGGTCTACTTGTCTCGGACGTGATGCCTATATACATGATCATACCTAGATATTCTCATAACTATGCTCAATTCTGTCAATTGCTCAACAGTAATTCGTGCACCCACCGTAAAATACTTATGCTCTTGAGAGAAGCCACTAGTGAAATCTATGGCCCCCGGGTCTATTTCCATCATATTAATCTTCCTACGCTTTATTATTACTTTGCTCTTTACTTTGCCTATTATTTTACTTTGCATCTTTATACCAAAAAACCAAAAATATTGTCTATCATCTCTATCAGATCTCACTCTCGTAAGTGACCGTGAAGGGATTGACAACCCCTATTCGCGTTGGTTGCGAGGAGTTATTTGCTTTGTGTAGGTACGAGGGACTTGCGCGTGGCCTCCTACTGGATTGATACCTTGGTTCTCAAAAACTGAGGGAAATACTTACGCTACTCTGCTGCATCATCCTCTCCTCTTCGGGGAAAACCAACGCAAGCTCTAGACGTAGCAATGACTTTTGTCCCATTATCTTTGGTAGACCTTTCTTGAACACCGTTAATGCTAAAATAGATTGTGAGAAACAAACTGTCGGTGTTAGTTTTGGTGGTGAGTCTCATGAGTTTAATTTTTCCAAGTTTAGTAGAAAGCTTCATGAAAAAGAATTGTCTAGTAAGGATGAAATAATTGGTCTTGCTTCTATTGTTATGCCACCTACTGATCCACTAGAACAATATTTGTTAGACCATGAAAATGATTTACATATGCATGAAAGAATTGAAATAGATAATATTTTCTTTGAACAACGTCCTCTGCTTAAACACAATTTGCCTATTGAAACTCTAGGAGATCCTCCTCCACCTAAAGGTGATCCTGTGTTTTAATTAAAACAACTGCCAGACACTTTGAAATATGCTTATCTTGATGAAAAGAAGATATATCCTGTTAATATTAGTGCTAACCTTTTAGAACATGAAGAAGAAAGATTATTGAAAGTTCTAAGGAAGCACCGAGCTGCTATTGGATATACTCTTGATGATTTAAAGGGCATTAGTTCCACTCTATGTCAGCACAAGATTAATATGGAACCTGATGCTAAACCCGTTGTTGATCACCAACGTCGGTTAAATCCGAAAATGAAGGAAGTGGTAAGAACAGAAATATTAAAACTTCTGGAAGCAGGTATAATCTATACTATAGCTGATAGTAGATGGGTAAGTCCTATTCATTGTGTCCCTAAGAAAGGAGGTATTACCGTTGTTCCTAATGATAAGAATGAACTTATTCCACAAAGAATTGTTATAGGCTATAGAATGGTAATTGATTTTAGAAAATTAAACAAAGCAACTAGAAAAGATCATTACCCTGTACCTTTTATCGATCAAATGCTACAAAGATTATCTAAGCACACACATTTTTGCTTCCTTGATGGATATTCTGGTTTTTCACAAATACTTGTTTCTCAACCTGATCAAGAAAAGACCACTTTCACTTGTCCCTTTGGAACTTATGCTTATAGACGTATGCCTTTTGGTTTATGTAATGCACCTGCTAGCTTTCAAAGATGTATGACTACTATATTCTTTGATTTTTGTGAAAAGATTGTTGAGATTTTCATGGATGACTTCTCTGTTTATGGGAAGTCTTTTGATGATTGTTTAAGAAATCTTGATCGAGTTTTGCAGAGATGCGAGCAAACAAATCTTGTCTTGAATTGGGAGAAGTGCCACTTTATGGTTAATGAAGGTATTGTTTTGGGCCATAAAATTTCTAAAAGAGGTATTGAAGTGGACAAAGCTAAGGTTGATGCAATTGAGAAAATGCCATGTCCTAAAGATATCAAAGGTATTCATAGTTTCCTGGGTCATGCTGGTTTCTATTGGAGATTTATCAAAGACTTTTCTAAAATTTCTAGGCCTCTTACGAATCTTTTGCAAAGGGATGTTCCTTTTATCTTTGATGATGATTGTTTAGAAGCCTTCGAAACACTCAAGAAAGCCTTAATTTCTGCACGTGTAGTGCAACCACCTGATTTGAACTTGCCTATTGAAATTATGTGTGATGCTAGTGATTATGCTATTGGTGCTGTTCTAGGACAAAGAGTTGATAAGAAACTGAATGTTATTCATTATGCTAGTAAAACTCTAGACAGTTCTCAACGAAATTATGCTACTACTGAAAAAGAATTCCTAGCAGTGGTGTTTGCTTGTGATAAATTTAGATCTTAAATTGTTGATTCGAAAGTAATTGTTCACACCGATCATGCTGCTATAAAACATCTTATGGAAAAGAAAGATGCTAAACCTAGACTTATTCGATGGGTTCTCTTGCTACAAGAATTTGATTTACATATCACTGATAGAAAAGGAGCCGAGAACCCCGTAGCTGATAACTTGTCTAGGCTTGAAAATGTGCTTGATGACCCACTACCTATTGATGATAGTTTTCCCGATGAGCAGTTAGGTGCAATAAATGTTTCTCATAACACTCCTTGGTATGCTGACTATGCTAATTACATCATTGCTAAATATTTACCACCTAGATTTACATATCAACAAAAGAAAAAAAATACTTCTATGGTTTAAGACACTACTTTTGGGATGACCCACATCTTTATAAAGAAGGAGTAGATGGTATTATCAGATGTTGTGTACCTGAGCATGAACAGGGACAAATCCTACGGAAATGTCACTCCGAAGCTTATGGAGGGCATCATGCTGGAGACAGAACTGCTCGCAAGGTATTTCAATCTGGATTTTATTGGCCTACTCTCTTCAAGGATGCCCGTAAGTTCGTCTTATCTTGTGATGAATGTCAAAGAATAGGTAATATCGGTAAGCGTCAAGAAATGCCTATGAATTATTCACTTGCTGTTGAACCACTTGATGTTTGGGGATTTGATTACATGGGACCTTTTTCTTCCTCTAATGGATATACACATATTTTGGATGCTGTTGATTATGTTACTGAGTGGGTAGAAGCTATTCGAACCAGTAGTGCTGATCACAACACCTCTATTAAAATGCTTAAGGAAGTTATTTTCCCAAGGTTTGGAGCACCTAGATATTTAATGACTGATGGTGGTTCACACTTTATTCATGGTGCTTTCCGTAAAATGCTTGCCAAGTATGATGTTAACCATAGAATTGCATCACCCTATCATCCTCAGTCTAGTGGTCAAGTTGAACTTAGCAACAGAGAAATAAAATTAATTTTGCAAAAGACTGTTAATAGGCCCCGGAAGAATTGGTCTATGAAATTATATGATGCACTTTGGGCTTATAGAACAACATACAAAAATTCTATGGGTATGTCTCCTTATAAAATGGTTTATGAAAAAGCTTGTCAATTGCCTCTCGAGTTAGAACATAAAGCATATTCGGCAATTAAAGAACTCAACTATGATTTCAAACTTGCCGGTGAAAAGAGGTTATTTGATATTAGCTCATTAGATGAATGGAGAACCCAAGCTTATGAAAATGCCAAGTTATTTAAAGAAAATTTAAAAGATGGCATGATAAAAGAATCCAAAAGCATGAGTTTAAAGTTGGAGAATATGTTCTTTTGTACAACTCTCATTTTAGATTCTTTGCAGGAAAGCTCCTCTCCAAATGGGAAGGACCCTATGTTATCTAGGAGGTTTATCGGTCTGGAGCTATCAAAATAAATAATGCCGAAGGTACTAACCCGAAGGTTGTTAATGGGAAACGAATAAAACATTATATCTCAGGTACGCCCATTAATGTTGAAAGTAATATTATCCAAGCTTTGACACCGAAAGAACACATAAAAGAGTCCTTCCGGAACACTCCAGAATCGTGAAAAAAGGGAGGTATGTGATACGGTAAGTAAACGGACTCCGAAAAATCTGCAAAAATATTTTTTGTCAGTTTTGGAATATAACAAAAATTAGGAAAATAAGAAACAACCAGGAAGGTCACCCTGGTGGGCAAAAGACACCAGGGCGCGCCTGGCTTGCCAGGCGCGCCCAGGTGGGTTGTGCCCACCTCGGGTACCTTCCGGACTCCGTTTTTCTACAGTTTGCTTGTCTCCCAAGATAAAAAAAATCTTTATATGCCCCCCCGAACCTATTGACCACCGTATCGTAGAGAAATCTTCTGTTTCCTTTTCCTTGTTGTTTTCTGTCAGATCTCATCTACCATGGTCGCTTCAAGCTCCTCCAAGGACAAATTCTTCAAGAACATCATCAACCTATATTTGCGGGAGGTGGTGCAGCACTCTCAAGTCATCCAGATGCATGAGGGGGTGCTGCACATCCGCGGTGTGCAAGGCCCAAAGGGAACGGGAACCGTGGAGGCCAGGCTTGAAGCTATCACTACTAGGGAAAAGCCTATACACAGAATCTTACCAGCAGCGCGCTTTAAAATAAGGCGCTGCTGCTAACTAGCAGTAGCGCGTGCGCACAAAACCCGCTGCTGAAATAAATGTATCAGTAGTGCGCCCGGTCTAAGGCGCTACTGCTATAATTGCCACGACGCCGCCGCGAGGCTAGTTCTAGCAGCAGCGCGTTAATATGAAGAGCGCTACTGCTACGGATCATAGCAGTAGCGCGTTTGCGCAATAACCGCTACTGCTAAGTTTACTAAAAAAATTAGTCCCACCTCGCTCCGTGAAGGGAGTTTGTACCACCTTAAATATGTTACTTCTCAAACTTTCACAAGCACTTGGTCTTCACTGAACTCTATGTGTAGAATTTGTGGCCGCAATATGAGTCTTCACCAGTTCCTAAACTAGTGAGGACTCATATTGACAAATCAGATTGTACACAAAAAGATCATTGATGATCAATGTATTTTTGATGTCTATTTTTAAATGCTGACACATAGCAGTAGCGTGTTCTTTGTGAAAGGCGCTACTGCTAGGTCATTTAGCAGTAGCGCCTTTTGCTATAGCGCGCTACTGCTAAGCCATTCCATCTCCCCCCTCTCCTCTAGATCTATCTGATCCACACTCACACTCACTCGATCTCCCCCTCACCCACGCCGGTCCTCCCCCGTCGCCCCTCCTCTGATCTACGCCGCCGTCACCTCCTCCTCCTCGCTGGACTCGGTACCGGCATCCTCCTCCGTCCTCCCTCCAGTCGCTGCTGGCCGCCCCCTCCTCGCTCCGCCTTCCTCCTCCGTCCTCCCTCCACTCGCCGCCGGCCGGCCCCTCCTCGCTCCGTCTTCCTCCTCCGTCCTACTCTCTTCGCCCTCCTCGAGTCGCCCCTCCTTCTCCCTCCTACCTCCTCCATCCACAACCCCTCCTCCCTGCTACATTTTGATTTAGTAGGCTAGTTGATTTAGTAGGTTAGTTGATTTAGAACATTTTGATTTAGTTGATTTAGTATGCTAGTTGATTTAGAACATTTTGATTTAGTTGATTTAGTAGGCTATCTTATTTAGTAGGCTAGTTTATTTAGTTGATTTAGAACATTTTGATTTAGTTGATTTAGTATGCTAGTGGATTTAGTAGGCTAGTTGATTTAGTTGATTTAGTATGCACCATTTTATTGTTATTTTTTCTGTACATGGATAGGTAGATGCTTTTGTTTTTTTTTTGTAATAAGTTATTTTTGGGCAAAATGTAGGTGCCAATTTAGTTAAATTTTCCACTTGTTTTTTAATCAATTATCTTAGGCAATAGGTGCCACCGAAATGCTTTGTCCATAAAATTGCTTCTCGCGGAAGAACCAAAAATATCACATGCTACTGTTTTTCTTTCCTGTGAAGTGAATCGTTAATCCTTTGCTCATATTGCTTTAGGAAAATGGCGCCACCACCACCACCACTATGTCGACTATGCAAGTCAAGGTGCGCCAGCAGCCTTACAACTGGCAAGCTGTTCGGCATCTACTTCCAGCCGAGTTTTCGTCATGCGGCGGCAAGAAATTAGATGAAATGTAACAACTATTTATTTTTAGTGTTGGCATTACTGCATTGTGTCATTTTGCTTTTTTTACACAGATCGTCCCATGCAATGTGAGGTTGAAATTCAACAAGCTGACAGGAGACAATATGACATTTGAGGCTCCTGGGGGGCCGTACACTATGGAGGTCGAGAAAGGACGCAATATGTCGCAGATTGGAGGAGATGGATGGGCCCATTTCCTTGCCCGCATGCGTCTTACTGGTGGTGAGTTGATCAGCTTCTCCTTCAGAGCAGAAAGACCCAAGCTGGCTGTCATTTATCTCAACCTGGTGGAAGATGATGAAGATGACGAAGATGATGAAGATGACGAAGATGATGAAGATGACGAAGATGATGAAGATAATGAGGACCCACTCGATGAAGATGATGAAGATAATGAGGACCCACTCGATGAAGATGATGAGAACCCACTTCATGAAGCCATCGTAGCTCAAAGAATGAGGCTGAGCGAGGAGGAGGTGTGCAACCTATGGGACATAATTCCGCCACGTGATGACTTTGTCGGGGTGCCATTCGTGACCCGCCTGACAAGTACCATGGTCGATCGGCATGAAATGGTATGTTATACGTACTGACTGTAGTAATTTGATGATATATATATATGCTTCATTGTTATACTTACAAATGCTTTGTGGAATCTAGCCGATGATATGCTTTAGTGTAGAGTCTGATCACATGCTTATTAGTGTAGAATCCAAGGAGCTATTAATAGTGTAGATAATCCATATATACTTATTAGTATAATTCATGATTAGTTAGTACAACTGCATATTACTGTGTCTTTTGATAGTGGAGAAATCTAGACTTAATAGAAATATATTTGCAAGAGTATGTGCGAGGCTATTTATTAATTGATATGTTTTTCTTATTCAGAAATTGCCAAAGAACCTATGTGTGAGTTGTGGTATCGAGCCTGATGAAGAAGGCTCAGCTGGACTACGCCTTACCGCGAGGGGCTCCGTCACCACCTGTACTTACCGCATGGACACTAACGGTCGCACAGACTTAAACTCGGTTGGGTGGAAGAGATTCCTCGTTGGCAAGAATCTTCGTGTTGGATAGGCCATCCTAATTACTATCAGGAACACCCACCGCCCAGGCTTGAGGATGATGATCATCGTCGATATCATCTAGAACTACATATGTGTGTGTGGCTATATCATCTAGAACTACATATGATGATCGTCGTCGATATCATGTAGAACTACATATGATGATCGTTGTCGATATCATCTAGAACTACATATGATGATCACCTTGTACTGCTTGAGGATGCATGTTCAGTATATATGAAATTGTTATCTAGTACTCCCTCCGTTCCAAATTACTCGTCGTGGTTTTAGTTCAAATTTGAACTAAAACCACGACGAGTAATTTGGAACCGAGGGAGTACTACCTAGTACCTATAATGCTTTATGAAATTGATATCTAGTAGTACCTAGTATCTGGAAATTGCAGTTTATTGAAGCTGAAACGGGGTAGGAAGCGGGGGGAAATGATGGAAGATATAGCAGTAGCGCGGGGCCAGGAAATCGCTACAGCTAATTAATAGTAGCGCGCTAAGGAAACGCGCTGCTGATATAGTCCATAGTAGTAGCACGGGTACAGAACGCGCTACTACTAACAGTTAGCTGTAGCGCCTTATTGGTAGCGTGGCTGCCCGCGCTGCTGATAGCCTCAAAACCCGCGCTACTACTAGGGTTTTCCCTAGTAGTGTATGGAGCAGGAAGTCTTCCGGTGCAAGGGGATGGTGGAACGTGGACTCAATGCCAATCACCTCATGATCATGGACCTTACCCATGATCTCAAGGTGGATGGCAAGTCCATGAAGGACATCGTTTTCACCCTCAACGAGCAAATCAACTTCCTCCAAAGCCAGATCTACGATCTCCAAAACCAAGTCTTTGAATATGAGGCGAGGTTTAAAGGTATGAGTTTGGCTGCCGATTGTAGGACCCGTGAGACTCACTCCTCCTCTTATGATGATGGACCTCTGCCATGGAAACCCGAGGACAAGATCTCTTCTTCGTCACCAACAGCTTCTTCTTCATCACCAAAAGAGAATTGAGTATCGGGTATGGGCACTCCTCTTGGCTTCCGCCAAGCTTGGGGGAGGTGCCTCGGTATCGTATCACCTCCACTATCTTTTGCCTTTACTTATCTTAGTTCGATCCATAGTTATCTTTTGCTTTAGATGAATAAAAATTTAGTTCGATCCTTTCTTTTCGAGATTTTGCTTAGTGATCTATCCTTGTAATCGTGTGCGAGATATATAATAAAGTTTAGTTTGAGTTTTTGCTTTCTTTACTTTCATGTTGCAATAAAAAGAAAGGAAATAAATGAAAAAGATCGTATGATTATCTTATGGTAGGTGATGACACCACATAAGGAAAAGTATAAGTAGGAAATTTTATTAGAGATTGACAAACATAGCATTGGTCAATTATGCAATTCATGAAAGAATTAATAAGGGAAGAGAAGATTCACATATAAATACACTATCCTGGAAATATTTTGTGATTGTGAGCCCCCATCAAAATATTATATGCCAAAATTGTTGACGTTGGACAAGGAAGACAACTTAATGATTTATGTTTATTCACATTCACATAGAAGTTATATTGTCATAGATCCTTTAACATGTGGTGCTTGCCCCCTATCTTTGCTAGCCAAAAATTCTGCACTAAGTAGAGATACTACTTGTGCATCCAAAAACCCTTGAACCCAAATCTCATTTTCAAGAGTCCACCATACCTATCTAGGGATTGAGCAAGATCCCTCAAGTAAGTTGTCATCGGTGCAATAAGGCAATAAAAATTGCTTCTAAAAGTGTGAGATAATTTAGTGTAAGAGAAAATTGAGCATTGTACGAACTTGTGATGGTGAAGAATAAAAGCGACATACTGCATAATAAAGGTTGCCATCACAAGGGGCAATACAACGTGACGTTCTTTTGCGCTAAGGGGTTGAGCATACAAACAAATAAGTGCATGGCAACCTCTGCTTCCCTCTGCGAAGGGCCTATCTTTTACTTTTATGTCTTTACTTTTATGCAAGAGTCAAAGTTTTTCTCTCTATTCCTTTTTACTTTTCTCCTTTGGCAAGCATCATGTGGTGAGGAAAGATCTAGGCACATATGTCCAGTTGAATATGGGCGGCATGAGTTATTATTGTTGACATCACCCTTGAGGTGAATACGTTAGGAGGCGAAACTATAAGCCCCTATCTTTCTATGTGTCCGGTTGAAACGTTTTGCTCGTGTGTATGCGGTGAGTGTTAGCAATCATAGAAGACTACATGATGGTTGAGTATGTGGACTTGCCTAAAGGCTCCTATACGTGACCCTTCCAGAAAAGATGATGAACTGTAGTTGCAAAGTTGACCAAGAACATAGTTTGTTGGTTTCCAATAGAGTTTATGCTTTATACTTCGATAGTGTGATGAATTGTTACTTATTCATGAGAAGTCTATGATAAAAGTTCTATGATAACAGTCATATGTTTAAATTTGTTGATTTTATAATAATCTACATGATGCTTCTATGTCTGTATTTTGTTTTTATCGACACCTCTCTCTAAGCATCTGGACATGTTTTTCGATTTCGGTTTTCGCTTGAGGACAAGCGAGGTCTAAGATTGGGGGAGTTGATACGTCCATTTTGCATCATGTTTCCTACTGTTATTTATGATGTTTTTATGCATAATAATGATTTTTGGAGTAATTCTAATGCCTTTTCTCTCATAATATGCAAGGTACATACAAAGAGGGAGAATTCCGGCACCTGGAAATATGGACCTGGAAAAGCTACGTCGGGCTACCTATTCTGCACAACTCCAAACAAGATGAAACTTTACGGAGAATTTTTATGGAATATATGAAGAATATTGGAGCCAATAAGTACCAGAGGGGGCCCACCAGGTGAGCACAACCCAGCTAGGCGCACGAGGGAGCCTAGGCACGCCCTAGTGGGTTGTGCTCACCTAGGCCCAGCTCCGGTGCCCATCTTCTGGTATATAAGTCATTTTGACCGAGAAAAAATAAGGAGAGGACTTTCGGGACGGAGGCCACCGTCTCGAGGCACAACTGAAGGAAATATGCCCTAGAGGCAATAATAAAGTTGTTATTTATATTTCTGTATATCATGATAAATGTTTATTATTCATGCTAGAATTGTATTAACCGGAAACTTGATACATGTGTGGATACATAGACAAAAACACAGTGTCCCTAGTAAGCCTCTACTAGACTAGCTCGTTAACCAAAGATGGTTAAGTTTCCTAAACATAGACATGTGTTGTCATTTGATGAGAGGAATCACATAATTAGGAGAATGATGTGATGGACAAGACCCATCCGTTCGCTTAGCATAATGATCGTTAAGTTTTATTGCTATTGCTTTCTTCATGTCATATCCATATTCCTTTGACTATGAGATTATGAAACTCCCGGATACCGGAGGAATACCTTGTGTGCTATCAAACGTCACAACGTAACTTGGTGCTTATAAAGATGCTCTACAGGTATCTCCTTAGGTGTTTGTTGGGTTGGCATAGATCGAGATTAGGATTTGTCACTCCAAGTATCGGAGAGGTATCTCTGGGCCCTCTCGGTAATGCACATCATAATAAGCCTTGCAAGCAATGTGACTAATGAGTTAGTTGTGGGATGATGTATTACAGAACAAGTAAAGAGACTTGTCGGTAACGAGATTGAACTAGGTATGAAGATACCGACAATCGAATCTTGGGCAAGTAACATACGGATGACAAAGGGAATTACGTATGTTGTCATTACGGTACGACCGATAAAGATCTTTGTAGAATACGTAGGAACCAATGTGAGCATCCAGGTTCCGCTGTTGGTTATTGACCGGAGAGGCGTCTCGGTCATGTCTACATAGTTCTCGAACCCGTAGGGTCCGCACGCTTAACATTTGATGACGATTTTGTATTATATGAGTTATGTGATTTGATGACGAATGTTGTTTGGAGTCTCGGATGAGATCACAGACATGACGAGGAGTCTCAAAATGGTTGAGAGGTAAAGATTCATATATTGGACGATAATATTCGGACACCGGAAGTGTTCCGGGGTTACCAGGTACGTATCGGGTCACCGGAAGGGGTTCCGGGCATCCCCCCGGCAACTACATGGGCCTAATGGGCCAAGAAGGGGGCAGACCAGCCCCTAGGGGGCTGGTGCGCCCCATGTCGGCTGAAATAAAGGGGAAGGAAAGAGGGGAAGAGAGAAAGGAAGGGGAGGGATTCGGCCTCTCCCTTCCTTCTCTCCTCCCTCCTCCTTCATTCCCCCTCTGAATGAATATGGAAGGGGGTAGGCCGAATTGGGAGGCCCCACAAGTAGGATTCCTCCTAGCTACTTGGGGTGCCCCCTTGGCTGCCTCTCCTCCCCTCCAACCTATATATATGAGGGGGGCACCGCTAGAACACACAACATTGATTCCTAGCAGTGTGCGGCGCCCCCCCACAGTTTACGCCTCCGATCATATTCACGTAGTGCTTAGGCGAAGCCCTGCGTGGATCACTTCACCGTCACCGTCACCACACCGTCGTGCTGACGGAACTCTCCCTCGACACTTTGCTAGATCAAGAGTTCGAGGGACGTCATCGAGCTGAACGTGTGCAGAACTCGGAGGTGCCGTACGTTTGGTACTTGATCGGTCGGAACGAGAAGAAGTTCGACTACATCAACCGCGTTGTCAAAAGCTTCCGCTTTCGGTCTACAAGGGTACGTGGACATACTCTCCCCTCTCGTTGCTATGCATCTCCTAGATAGATCTTGCGTGAGTGTAGGATTTTTTTTGAAATTGCATGCTACGTTCCCCAACAGTGGTATCCGAGCCAGGTCTATGCGTAGATGATATGCACGAGTAGAACTGAAAGAGTTGTGGGCGGTGATCGTCATACTGCTTACCACCAATGTCTTATTTTGATTCAGCGGTATTGTTGGATGAAGCGGCCCAGACCAACGTTACATGACCACGTTCATGAGACCGGTTGCACCGACAGACATGCAACTAGTTTTGCATAAAGGTGGCTGGCGGGTGTCTGTTTCTCCAACTTTAGTTGAATCGAATTTGACAGCGGCCGGTCCTTGTTGAAGGTTAAAACAGCAAACTTAATAAATCATCGTTGTGGTTTTGATGCGTAGGTAAGAACGGTTCTAACTAGAAGCCCGTAGCAGCCACGTAAAACTTGCAACGACAAAGTAGAGGACGTCTAACTTGTTTTTGCAAGGCATGTTGTGATGTGATATGGTCAAGACAAGATGTGATATATGTTGTTGTATGAGATGATCAGGTTTTGTAAAAGTTATCAGCAACTGGCAGGAGCCTTATGGTTGTCGCTTTATTGTATGAAATGCAAACGCCATGTAATTGATTTACTTTATCACTATGCGTTAGCGATAGTTGTTGAAGCAATAGTTGCACTACAAAAAAAAGACACATCCGTGACATTTTGGGCCGAACAAATTTTTTTCTATCATACTTATGACACTTCTATGACAATAATTGTGACAAAACCCCGTATCATCATAGATGTGGTGGGGTCCTACTTCTATGAGAAAAAATCATGACAGAAAATGAGCTTTTCGTCCTGGGCGGGCCGGAGACGCAGCTGCATGACATTCTTTGGGCCGTCCATGACAAAAAAAACCGTGGTAGAAGCGAGGGCGAGGAAAATATCGGGGTGTTCCCGGTTACGATGGGTGGCGGGGCCGAGCGATGCGCGTGTCTCTCATACACGCACGCGCGTGGGTGCGAGGCATTGGGCTCTAACTGAACCCGA
Organism: Aegilops tauschii subsp. strangulata; assembly: GCF_002575655.3. Lineage (NCBI taxonomy): Eukaryota > Viridiplantae > Streptophyta > Magnoliopsida > Poales > Poaceae > Aegilops > Aegilops tauschii. The sequence goes on along the minus strand of NC_053037.3, from coordinate 26,119,308 downwards.
GCGAGGCGTTGGGCTCTAACTGAACCCGCGCGATTGCATTGCAGGCTACGCGTTACTGAACCCGGGCGATCGATCGATGGCTGTTAACTGAACCCGATCGAGCGATTCCTTCGCTACTGCTGCTAACTGAAGCCGATCGATGCTGCCTCTGGATGAACAGTGGGCGTTGCTCTGGGGGGGGGGTGGATGAACAGTTCTAGGTGGGGGTGGATGAACAGGACCCCGTTGACGGTGTCATGGACTAGGGGGACTCATCACGTCGTCCCCCGACCAGCTAGATCAGGCCGAGGACCCCCACGGCGGTTCATTCGTGGGCCACTTCGGGCAGCCCATGCCGCATATAAGGAGGTTTCCACAAGACTTGGCGCCCAAGCCAAGGACTCTCCAAAACCCTAGGCCTCCGGTGCATATATAAACCGAGGCCAGGCTAGTCCATAGACAATCTAATATTCATTACTATCATCTCGTGGTAGATACATGTACTCTGTATTACACCCCATATGAATACAATCAAAAGCAGGATGTAGGGTTTTACCTCCATCAAGAGGGCTCGAACCTGGGTAAAATCCCGTGTCCATGTTACCATCGCTCCAAGACGCCTAGCTCAGGACCCCTACTACGAGATACGCCGGATATTGAACCGACATTGGTGCTTTCATTGAGAGCCTGCTGGGCGTTCGTTGCGGATCGATGGAATGATCAGGTGCTATTTTTTCAATCAGATTCGTTTCGCATGAATATATTTTTCCGGGAATTATTGTTGTCGGATTGCAATTATATTTCGCAGGCTCGTTCGAGGTCGATTTTGAGACCAGATTGGATCAGGGGAATTTGTGCGCTGGATAGCCTCTAAGTATCAAGAGATCGGCACGGCCGAGGACAAACCGGCTGAGCGCTGGCCTCGTGTGACCCTGGGTCCCAAGCGGCCATGGGGAGCCACGAACTTCCCTCCTCAGCCAGCATAGCCGCAGGGATTATCCTCTCTTTTCTTTTCCTTTTGTTTTTTATTAAGTAGCGACCGTGTCGCTGGCTGGATGCTGGTTTACAGTTTTGTTTAATTCCTCCATGACTGCTACCTCACGGAGGTCAAATCACCCTTGGAAGAGACAAAGCAGCGCAGGGACGTGGAATACCAAAACGCTTTGGACTACTATAGTACCAATCCACTGGGAGTTCACGTGAAGGACTCCACATGTTGTTCGAGGTTTGATTAATCTCCATACGAGGCAGTACTAGCCTGATTAGTTTCAGGTTTTGTTCTCCTCGGGTCTCCACTCCTCGCTGCCCGAACAGAAACATCAGGTTCTATTTTTCTAGTTACGTGCACCGTATATTACTCCTTGCATGGAATATCTTTCTGTCAGTTTGCATGATTTCTCTGTGTAGATTTCGGACGACCGGGTTATGTTTCGGTCTGCTTCCCTGCAATGGACGTGGTGGTTCGATCGGTTTTAATCCGGCCAATTTCATGCCAACCGGCCTCATTTGTAGTCCGCGGGGTCCGAATATAGATGGGCTAATATGAATTCTGCTAGGAGGCACCATACAGGGAAGATTCCATCCCTCCTTTCTCTTTTGTTGTTAAAATTGTTAAAATGTGAAGCCAACTATAACTTTTGACGAGTTGTGGCTTTGTGCACGATATTTTCTACTTCATCAAAGTGTGCTAATCGTTCGCAACTTGGAGCCTAGATTTATGAACAAGGTCAAACCAACCTCCGCGTTCAGAACGGTCGTTCCGTATATTGGTCAGCCCGACGCAGTCTTGGGGCACTCCTGCCAGGACGCCGCTCATCCATAATCATCTCATCTGCCACCAGTTTGGACGTCGTCGGATATATCATCAGGTAATCGACTTTGGCTACGCCACGCGGTCATCTCGGTGTGCCGACGTGGTCGTCCCGCCTCCGACGACCGAATTATGTCGCTGGACCGAGGAGTTGTATCAATCTCATTGGTCGCTGGCATCATACAGGGGGATCCAATCACTGCCTCTTTTCCTTGTTATTTAATTAAGACAGTATATGCTTTTTTCTAATCATCTCTCTCTGTCATGCACTTCACGTGCTACTACTATTGCTAGCTCGGCCGGCGTCCGTCGACTAACAAAAGCAAACCTGTGAACAATCCACATTTTTTTCTTGGGATTGTTACAACTACCTCTGGTTTGGCCAGTTTTTGTCTTTGCGCAGGTTGGTTAATAAGGGGCCACACTGATGTCATCTACGAGTTCATGTTCGTCACTGTGTCGCATTGAACATCGTTGTTGCACGCGCCTTGAGTTGACGCCATGCGAGTTCGGACCAGCATAATCACACTGTCATCGGACCGTGCGAACATTATCATCCGAAGAATTTTGATTTGCATCGACACTACGTCGGTCCGAACTCAGCTCGGCGGCAGCACACATCAGGGAAGATTCGTCTCTTTAACTCTTTATATTTTTTTTACTCAACCACTAGTCAGCAACTGATTCTCTATTACTTTTCCTGGAGAATCAGTACTAGCCTGATCGAGTATTTTGTGTAGCACGGTATCTATACCTACCCGGTGAATTCCAGTAATTAAAGTAGTAGTGCTACTACTTCACGTGCTAGTGAATAATCATGCAAAGATCATTTCATTCTTGTTTCTAGTACAGTACGGATTAGTTCGGCTATTTTTTCCTAACTATTCGGTTAGCTCCTAAAATCAGTGCATGCAGAATATTTTTTGTTTTGCACCGCATTATTTTTGCAGAAATATTTTGTCGACACTTGTACGTGGCGTCGGTCGGGTCAGCCTCTCACCCTCATATAGGTCGGCACCTATGTGGACATTGTCGCGCCACAACGCTGCCACATCATCAAGTCGACCTTGGCGCCCAGGCCACATCTTTTTAGCAATTCACTTTGCGTATTTTAATTATGCAAGAATTTTTTATATATATTTATATTATTATTTTTGGACTGCACTATCTCCTGTGTGTAGGTAAACGACTTCGACTGCGTCACGCGGTCAATTCGGAAACCGAGGTCGTCGTCCCAATCGGCATAAATTGGCTCGCGTGTCTCCTTGTTGGTCGAATTGCCATACCGACATGTTCGGTTGCCTTGAGGACTTCGTCACCTCGGCGTACGGAGTCGTCCTCTCGCCTCCATCAACCAAATTCCACCGTCACCATGGTGTGATACCCTGTGTCGCCATCCTCGCGTTGTCGCTTCATCAAACTGACGTTCACCATGCCGACCTGTTTCGAGATGTCGACTGACGTGGGGGCTTCATTATCATGCTGCCGAACTACTCTGTCTCCTCGGCTGGACCGGGGGCTTCGCCTCGGCACTTTGGCACGTACTATCACTTTATCAAGCCAAGCTCTTCGCTCGGGTACATCACGGCCGTCTTGGGGATTGGGACCTTGAGCCGCTACAAGCTCGGCCCACGTCACACCGAGCACATTAACCAGCTAAGCCGCTTTCATGCTCAAAAACATTTAGTTTTAAATTTTGTTCGGTTCGACCAAGTATTATACTTTTTTGACAAAAAGTTGTTTGTGAAAAACTTTATTTGTCAAAACCTCATTTGTTGCAACAAATTCAAATACCCCGTTTACTTGGGGGCTTCCTTTATGAAGCCTTTCCTCTTGCATATGATTATACTTGTATGGCTTCGTTCCTTGTTCGTGTATTACGCCACAATATGCATCATGTTGACTTAAGTGTTATGCAAGCTGGGTTGCCTTGCTCCTGTGTTTACCCCTATGTTCCCGATTGTTCGGCTCGGGAGTAAAGGGAGCACCTCTGCGATTGTCATGATCGGGTCATCCGAGCTCGGACCTCAGACTGGGTGAAGCCGAAAGCTAGCGCTCTTATTGTTTTCAATCATGGTCGGCACACAACGGAACTCATGAATACAAAAAATCTATTGCACACGTCTCATAGTAACAATGAGCAACCAAAGAAAGGTATCGGTGGGGGTACTATTTTCTTCAAAGATGCTTCTTACACTTCGTCTGTAATATAGCACAAGTTCCCTGAGCGCGCTTTGTCTATTATAGCCTTATGGCCTGATTGCCTGGTTATCGGAAACACCGTCGATATTCTCGACAGGTTGAGTACATAACACTTTTCGGCCCTTGACCGAAGAGGGAGAAGCCGACGGTCGGTTAAGACGCGTTTAAAGTTCAGGTGAACACATATATGATATAAGTACTTTGATACATACAATCATTATACATAAAATTCTTTTACCCAAGTCACTTGGGGGCTCTTAAATTAGTATGAGCCATTTTATAATAGATGTTTTCTTCTTAGTCGCTGCACAGTCTTTTTCTACCACTCCTTTCTCGACTCAGATGTATGATCAATAGCCGGGTAGCCTGGTTTCTCTCTCTAAAGCCGCTTGTGTTTAGTTTGCTAAACTGGCCTGAGAAACACTTCGCCTTCGGGATAGGGAGGTTGAAGACGAAGGCTGACCCACTTGAAGTCTAAAGATCAGATGTGTCATGTCAAAGCACGACGAAAGTACAATTTTAAGACCAATTTCATATTGGCACCAAAATAGCTTGTTTCAATCTAGACGAAGCGGGACATTCTCTTGGTTGAGGTGTTCGGCGTGAAACTCTTTTCAAAAAAATATAGTTCGGCATCTTTCCTGCTGAACTCCACCTCGGTATTGTCAAAACATACATGACAGTTGAACTTGTTCGCGAGGAGGTACGATCCTAGGGTCGGCCATTTTGCCCAACCCAATTCTCGGGGGCTAATGCATTGACAATCCAATGCCGACAATTTAAGTGCAATATAGTTTTCGAGGGGATTATGATCCTCAGGTTGGTCGGCCGCACCCAACCTGAGTCTCGAGGACTTTGCACACCGCTTTTTGTGTCCCAAAGTATTCTGCCGAGCTAGGAATTGATCCTCAGACCGATTTTGAATCAACCTGAGTCCCAGGGGCTACTGGGATCAGCGGTCTTATGTCATCCTTCAGGTGCATCTCGGGTTTTAGACCGATACACACCTTTAGGGCTACTGGCTATATATCTCGGCAGAGAATAAATTGCACCAATCAAAAATATTGACAAAAATCGGTCAGCAATCGGGGTGGTGCACCACCTCGGAAGCAGTCCGGCATAAAGCTCGGGCGCTAGTGGCTGGCTCCATAGAGGGCATTTCCGGCATTAAGCTCGGCTAAACTCCTTCAACTTTTTTGAACCAAGGTGATCTATGACACCTTGGATATAGTCCGGCGTTGGAGCTCGGATACAGTCCGGCGTTGGAGCTTGGACATAGTCCGACGTTGGAGCTCGGATACCGTCCGGCGCTGGAGCTCGGATGCAGTTCGGTGTTGGAGCTCGGCTGTAACAATACTCTTCGGATACAGTCCGACATTGGAGCTCGGATACATTCCGACGTTGGAGCTCGGAAGCGGTCCGGTGTTGGTGCTCGGCTGCAAAAGATACCTCGAATGCAGTCTGGTGTTGGAGCTCGAACGCAAGAGGACACTGCCGCCCGGGAACAACTTCAAACCCGAGGTGGGGCATAAAAATAACAAGGCATTGATAAAGGCCGAAAACTTAAAGGGGCTCCTCGGATACCCGGTGTTTAAACTCTTCCTATGCACTTCGGCGATCCTCAAGATCGAAGATGAGAAGATTTGTCGAACCAGTTTTCAAGACCGATGACCAAAGATGAAGAATAGTTCGGAAGAATCGAGGAGCGTCCCCAACTTGAAGACCGGTTCAGGAGGCTACTGACGGTGTCATGGACTAGGGGGGACTCACCACGTCGTCCCCCGACCAGCTGGATCGGGCCGAGGACCCCCATGGCGGTTCATTCATTGGCCACTTCGGGCAGCCCATGCCGCATATAAGGAGGTTTCCACAAGACTTGGCGCCCAAGCCAAGGACTCTCCAAAACCCTAGGCCTCCGGTGCATATATAAACCGATGCCAGGCTAGTCCATAGACAATCTAATATTCATTACTATCATCTCGTGGTAGATACATGTACTATGTATTACACCCCATATGAATACAATCAAAAGCAGGATTAGGGTTTTACCTCCATCAAGAGGGCCCGAACCTGGGTAAAATCCCGTGTCCATGTTACCATCACTCCAAGACGCCTAGCTTAGGACCCCTACTATGAGATATGCCGGATATTGAACCAACACCCGTGGTGTTGCCTCTAGATGAACAGGACCCCGATCGATCGAGCCGGTTGGGGCTAGATGAACAGGACCCCGTGGAGGGATGGATGAACAGGACCACCCCGTGGAGGGCTGGATGAACAGTAGACGGTGGAGGGCTGGATGAACAGTAGCCCATGGAGGGGTGGTTGAACAGGAGCCCGTGGAGAGGGCTGGTTGAACAGTAGCCGGTGGAGTAGCGCGCTGTGGAGGCTGGATGAACAGGAGCCTGTGGATGAACAGTCGCAGGTGGAGGCTGGAGGAGGTCGACGGTGGATGAACAGTAGCCCGTGGAGGCTGGAGGGGGTCGACGGTGTAGATGAACAGTATCACGTGGAGTCCCGTTTTGCGGTACGCCACACCCCTCCCGATGAACAGGACCCCCGTTTCGACCGTAGTGCTCCAACACAAGTCCGTTTCCTCCGTTTTGCGGTACGCCACACCCCTCCCGATCAACAGGACCCCGTTTCGACCGTAGGAGGTCCGTTTCCTCCGTTTTGCGGTATGCCAGACCCCTCCCGATGAACAGGATATCCCGTTTCCACCATGGCCGGTTGAACACAAGGTTATTTCCTCCGTTCTGTGGTATGCCAGGCCTCGTTTCCATCGCCTGTTCCGTCCAAGCCGGTTGGCTCCCGATGAACACGACGACGACGCAGTTTCTCCGTTCCGACCCAGCCATGTACACGAGCCCTGGCCGTATGTATGCGCGAGTAGGCGTTCGAGACCCCGCCCGTACGTACGTGGCCGTATTTACTTTCTTGCAACATGGCCGTTGTACGTACGTGTACATGCTACATGCGCGCCTCTACTACCACACGTGCGCACCTCTACTACCACACGTGCCCTTCCTTGCACAGCCACGGTTCATCGCTGCAGCCTACAGACAGACCGATCGACCAGTATGTACGTACACGTTCGCGACCAGAATGACAACGCTACGTACGCTTCGACCGGGAGGGTCCCGACTGTCAGGCACTTCCTTGCGTGCGAAGATGTAGCTGGTGGGTCCCAACAGTCAGGGGGCGAATCGTTTTTTTCCTGTAATATGGACACACTTCCTTGCGTGTGAAGATGTAGCTGGTGGGTCCCAGCAGTCAGGGGGCGAATCATTTTTTTGCCCGTAATATGGGCGCACTTCCTTGCGTGCAAAGATGTAGCTGGTGGGTCCCAGCAGTCAGGGGGAGAAAACATTATTTTTTAGGGTAAAAAAGATGCAGTTGCATGCATGCGTCCATGGGCGTGGTGCGTCCCCACTGTCAGCCTCTCACATACAGTCATCTTTCGATGACTCTCGGTTGTTGACCACACCGTGCCGAGCGCACCAAGGCCGGTGGACGACGGCGAGGCCCCAGACTGGAATGACCCGGAGATGGGGAAGACGCGGCAGTGGAGTCGCAGATGGAGAGGAGTGGGAAAATTGACTGGTTCGGGTGCGCGGCAGCACTGCCGCGGTGCCGCCCATGGGAGACACGAGCAAGAACAGAGGTTGAAGAAGGAGCACGGCTGTTGGATTAACATCCAACGGTCCAGCTGCTAGAATCATTTGTTGATTAAGTTGACAAAGCCCTGCGTACACGTCCGCTTAGTAGGCCCACAAGTCAGCCACCAAATCTGATGAGTCCCAGCTGTCAACGGGAGGAATATTTTTTTCGCTAACAAGGAGGCACTTCCTTCCGTGCGAAGATACAACCGGTGGGTCCCAGCTGTCAGGGGAAGGAAACAACTTAATAAGGAGGAACTTTCCTTGCGTGCGAGCATGGACCTCGTGGGTCCCAGCCGTCAGGCTCTCCACGTACAGTCCTCTTCCGATGACTCTCATATGTTGACCACGCCGCGCCAAGCGCACCGAGGCGGTGGACGACGGTGAGGCCCCAGACTGGAATGACCCGAAGATGGGGAAGACGCGGCAGTGGAGTCGTAGACGGAGAGGAGTGGGAAACTTGATTGGTTCGGGTGTGGGGTGGGCCTACACTCGGCAGAGAATAACAGGAGGTGCGGAGTGGAGGGATGGCCTGGCCGTCGGCGGGGTAGCATTTCGCTGAGGCACGCAAAACAACGCCGCTGGATGCCGGAGGCTGGAGCAGGCAGTCCCGGCAGCGCTGGGGGAAGAAGACGAGAGATTGAAGAAGAATGTCGGTCGTTGGATGTAAATCCAACGCCTTCTTAGGCTTCGACCTACTGGCCCACATGTCAGCCAGTCCATTTGTTCTTTTAGTCCATTTGGTGGGCTGGGTAAAACAATGATGTAGCATCTATGCAGCCCGTTTATATATATGGTAGAATTTAAAGCCCATTTGCATTTTTCTCGAAATCCGCGGACTTGCTGGGCTGGGTGAAAATATCATGTTGGGCTAGACGGAGAAATGTTATAAAAACATAATCACATGATTGCACGTCTATTACTGCATTGGTCAGTAAAATCTTTGCAAGCTTATGTATGCAATCACTAGGAGTTAACTTGGTAACTTGCCAAGTTATATATAAACAATTATTGTTATTATTTTGTAAGAACTTTCAACTTACGAAATAAAATATCATTTTAATTTGATGAGTTAATAGTACGTGGGGTATTATTATTTTTTAGGCTAGACGTGGGACAGTTGAGTTGGTTCTAAGGAAAAGTACTAGGAGAAAACTCAGTTTACATCGAAAAAGAAAGTGGGAGAAAATTCAGATATTGGATTAATGAAAACGAAAAATAAAGGAAGTGGGAAGGTCTATAAAATGGTTGGACGAACAACAGGTTTAACGGAAACTTATGTTGTTTCTAATATATATATATATACATATATATATATATATATATATATATGTAATAAAATAAGATATAAATATATGTTCAGTTTTGCATTCTTATAGAAAACATAGGTTCAGTTTTTCATTCTTATAGAAAAATAAAACTGAGCCGTGCGTCGTCTTGAAAAAACAAACATAACTTTGGCTGCTGATGTTATAAGGTTGGGAGGCCCAGAGGCCGCTTGATACCTGCTGGATCCAAAAAATGTTGAAACATGTCGTGGGCTGCCCATGTTAAACAACAAAACCTAGGCCATGGACCTGGTGGGCCCGGGACTGTCAGCCTCTCGACGAACAGTTGTCTCCCTATTCCTCTTGTTTTGCTGACCATGTTCGGAATGACAGACGTCGGCGCCGCGGCTAGAGCACCAAGGCAGAGGACGACGCCGAGACCTCGGACCGAACGAACCGGAGCGGGGGAAGACGCAGGCGGAGGGGAGTATGAGGGTTGACTTGTTCAGGTGCAAGGTGGGCCGGTGGAGCTGCTGCCACCGGACAATGTCTGGTAGTAGAGGGATGGCCTGGCCAACGCCATAGGCTATGATGGCCAGCCGCTGTATAGGAAGAGGACGAAAGATTGAACAAAATAAATAAATACAAATGGATAGGTGGTTGGTCCCATATATCTGTGTATGAGACCTGCTGGGTCTACCTGAGGAGGGGAATATGTTGGGAGGAAGGAGATTCAAAGCACGGCAGCCGAGTGAACTAGTTTTTTTAACAGACAAGTGAACTAGTTATATACATAAGCAAATAGCCACTAAAAAAGCAAAGAGGTTAATGGGTTATTAAAAGAAATATTTCGGACAAAACAGATAATTACGACACATAGGCTAATGCATGAAACACTCAGATGATAAAGGTGCTTATAATCAGATAAAGTACAACATCTAGACCTTCCTGGCACGCTTGATCATGACGTTGCGGCTCTCCGTGTACTCATCGGTTACGGGAAGCAGACACGCCCTCATGTCCAAGATCTGCCTGTACATGTCGTAGCATGCGTATGCGTCCTTGGCCGCGTAGGTTATGTAGGCTAGATTCAGAGGTACCTCCCACGTGTTCAGGTCCTTGATATCGTTGTCTTCTTTCATGTTGGTGTATCAGGGGTCGATGATGGTCTCGGCAAGGTTAACCACGGAGTCCTTCTCCTGCCCGTTGCTGATGATCTTGTATTGCTTCTGGATGTCGACAAGCTTGTTGCGCCAGATGGCCGAATCATCGCGTTCTTCCTTCTCTCCACCGTAGCGAAGGTGCAATCGGTGCTGCCGATGAAACGGGTGAATGCTCTAGAGCCTCTCATGGCCCTACAGCAGTGGTAGATGAGAACCTCGTCCCGCACACATACCTGGGCGACAACAATCCGCTGGTCCCTGTCAGGAGACGAATGGATGGGCACAAGGTCTAGTCCTGCAACCTTGTGCTTTCTCGTCCTGTAGATACTGCTTGAACTCAGCGAGGCAGAGCTTCACCGAGTCCAGATCGTTGGTGTACATCACATTCAACTTGGTGCAGCCATAGGACTGAACGGCAAACTCAAAGGGGAACTCCTTGCTAAAGTGCATATCCAGCAGGCTCACCCCTCGGATCGCCATTGGAGTCTCTTCAAGTGAACGAGTGGGTAGGCGGCGGCAGCAGTTCGTTTTCAGCTCTTGGGGAACTGGATTCAATAGTAAACTGAGTGTGTATAGGCGACAACAGTTACTACCCCTCCCTCGTCCGCTGCACGCCCGGCAGAAGATGCACCCTCGGCGCATTCAAACGCCTCCATTAAGAAACCTACTCCGGCCACACGTCGGTTCACGAGCGGGTCTGTAATGGTACTGTAATAACAGGAGTTAGTGGTCCCTTTACTTAAATTTAATTAGCTTTAATAGAAATTTATACTTAAAACAAGCAATGCATTGGCTCGTTCTATCAGTGCCACAGAATCAACATGCACAACAATTAGAATTATTATTCTCAGGACGCACACGATCAGCAGATTTGTCGCACTTTCACACAGATAATACTACCAAGTTTGAACTGTTTGTTATGGTTGTTGTCCTCTGCATCATCATGCCGTGTTTCCCAGCTTGCAAGATTCAGAACCAACAAATAAGTACAACAAAGATGCCTACACATCTCATTGATTCCCAGCTTGCAAGATTCAGAACCAACAAATAAGATCCAAATAATAAGTACAACAAAGATGCCTACACATCTCATTGATTCCCATCTTGCAAGATTCATAACCAACAAATAAGATTCAAATAATAAGTACAACAAATATGCCTACACATCTCATTGATTCCCAGCTTGCAAGATTCAGAACCAACCCATTAGAGCCTTTTGATAAAGTGAATATCGGGATTAAATCCATCTTGGCTAGCCATGTCATACAACCAAAGAACTTGGCGAATGCTCTTGACTGTCACAACATATGTAGTTGAGTATTCCTATTTGCACAGCACAAACAAGAAGAGCATGATTACTATAATTGTGGCACTCCTTGAACTCAACCTGAAGCTCCACTCGGATGAGGCCTGCCTTGAGTTCCATGATTCAATTCATGCGCCTTTTTCTGCAGTTCACTTGAAATGAAGCAAAGATTGCATCATTCAGCTAGCAAGAAGTACTTGCTCTCGTGAGCTGGCAGGTTCTTCTTTAGTAGTTGCACTAAAATTGAGGAACATTAAGGTTGGTTGTCCGGCTCATGTAAGGTGCAACTATAATTTGCTTATCCTTTTGTGCAGTTCCACTAAAATAAAGTGCCATTGTGGTGACAGTGACGACTCATCTTGCAAAGGCTAATAAAATGTTGCACGAGATTACCAACAGAACTTGACGGAGATTTTGGAAACTCCAATCACCATTTTGTGCAGTTCCACCAAAATTGAGAGATGTTGCCCACGTAACATTTTAGTTGAACTGCACAAGACACTCATCCAAAAAAGTGTTTTGTGCAGTTCACCAAAAGGTCACAATAGCAACAAGGTGATATGGATATCCCTAGCTGCACAAAAAGATAGAAAGTAAACAGTTGCTGGTCAATAAGAATATACGAAACATACACGAAATGAAAAGAAGTATCTTAATTATGTTCATGGCAATCACGCAAGGACAGTAGAAATTTTAAAACGTCAGCAATGCTTCATGTTACCGGAAGCATTACGACAACAATGACATTCGTCAAATATGGGATTACTTTAATGGTGGCATTGCTTGTTTACCAGATACAGTAAATCAACAGCAGCTAAAGAGTTGGTTTAATGGCATGGGACCATGGGGACACCAGGACACTCAGCAGCGTAAAGGAGCAACTTACTTATCATACTGGGGAAAACAGCAGGAGTACCATTTGTAACACAGTTTAATTGCATCTTATCACTGGAGGCATTAGATTAACAATAACACTGGTTAGACATGTCCCTAAGGTAACAGTGTGATCGCTTCATTTTACATGCGCCCTTACATTAACAACAACAAAAGGTTGGTATATGGACATGCGACAGTGGACGCATCAGCACAATGTACCTACAAGGAGGCATAAAGCGGTGATGCCGAGTTTGTTCATGCTATGTGAGGGCAGCAAACCTAATCCTGGATACCTTTTACTATGTGAGGGAAGCAAACCTAATCCTGGATACCTTTTACTATGTGAGGGCAGCAAATCTAATCTTGGAGACGTTTTACTATGTGAGGGCAGAAAATCTAATCCTGGAGACCTTTTACTATGTGAGGGCAGCAAATCTAATTAATCCTGAGACCTTTTACTATGTGAGGGCAGCAATTCTAATCCTGGAGACCTTTTACTATGTGAGGGCAACAAATCTAATCCTGGACATACTCTGTTGACTTGTCCACCAGCCGCCACTTTCTATCCTTTTTTCAACCAATAATAGATTTGTTCCTTATCCAGTTTGTACTGCGTTTTCCCATTATTTCCCTTTTCAACCAAGAGACCGGTTGGGTATCCGGTCTCTACTACTTTCACCATATTATTTCCTCTTTGAATCAAGTCCTAGATTCATGCTACAACTTTCCCCCCTTACTTCATTGTTTGAATGAAGTCCTAGATTCGAATGCATGAAGTAGCTTTACCTCTAATAATACTAAAAATTTAGGTGGCTTTCAAAGAGCTGATGACAGTAGAAAAAGATGCACATGCAGACACGTGGGGAGCTGGGGCAGTAGAGCAAGGCCGCTTTCAAAGAACTTATACCTGAGGGACGTCGGGATGTCGGCGGCGGCAGGTCTGATCTGCGGACGATACGGCGGGGAGGAAGAAGGGTCGGAGGACCTCCCGAGCCGGCGCTGTGTCGGAGAGAACGGCATGGGAAGAGGATCGGGCCCCTCTGGCAGCTGTGGGTTTCCTCCCTCGCCGGCGATGACCGCGTGAACGATGCACTTAGTCCTCTACACACACCAGCCGAATGGATCCGGCCGGATCTGTGACCAGCGGTGAGCAGAGAGAAAATGTCGCTACCACTGTCTTGTTTATATCTAGAGAGGATGAGAGAACGAAGAGAGAAACCCTAGTAAAGCAAGCGCTCAGGCCCCTGTGTACATATATAGTGGAGTGATTATCTTTTTCTCTCCACAACAAGCGTTTTGATTTGTGTACGTGGCATTAAAGAAAAGAAACTCTCTATTTAAGGTGACTAACTGTACGACTCCTACTTACTACTACTAGTAGTAGTATTGTTCACTTGTCCTCCCCGGCCCTCCATTCATTGGACAACCCCACGGGTGAATAAACATACAGTACTAGTATTTATATAGAACGAACAAGCTCAAACTATTTTCGCGTAGTTAAAAGTTGAGGGCGGGGCTTTTCCCGGGCAGTACGTGCAACAGTTTTCGTGTAGGCGGTTTGACAGAGAGGCGAGGAGGGTGAGGGAGTAGCGGATTCAACTTACTTACTGCTGGAAAGGTCGGGCTGTGCGATTTGACGGCGTGTTACTGCTGGAAAGACTTGTGATATGACTACTCACTATAGTCATGAATTACTGGCGGTACGACCGAGGTGATGCCCCCCTTCCGTTCCGCACTCTAATCTGGTGCATGACACGTATTACGTCGACACGGATGTTGCTGGCTGTCCCACATGTCGGCGAAGTAGTACGTAGTAGTAAGAAGGAGCAAAGAATCACGCGGTATAAGTCTTTCTAGAGATTCCAACAAGTGACTACATACGGAGCAAAATGAGTGAATCTACACTCTAAAATATGTCTACATACATCCGTATGTTGTAGTCAATTTGAAATGTCTAAAAAGACTAATATTTAGGAACGGAAGGAGTAGTAGTACTAGCCTACTACTCACGTCGGAGGAGTGCGAACCACGGCAGCCCAGTGAATCAGCAGTAGAAAACAATGTGCTGATATGGCCATAAAAAACAATGTGCCACGGTCCAGACTGTAGCATGTACAGTACTATTCCTCTTTGTTTGGATCCCTGAGTTAGAGCTAGCTTGGGTTGAAATAGCCTCAAATTATCCAAACAGGAGTCCCCGCAAAAAAATTATCCAAAAAGGAGGGGTTAGTTTGAGCTAGTTTGCTCTAACCCATCTAAAAAAACTAGCCCGGTGGAGAGGTTCTAATCGGGTTAGTTCTCCTCGGGCCCACTAAAAGAGAACTAAAAAAATCTCCCCTGCCCGCACCAGCTCTTCTCCCTTGTTTCTCTCTTCTAATTCTAAACTCAGCCGACGCCCGGTGGGCGGGGTGGGGATTTGCCGATGGTCGGTTTTCTCAACTGCAGCCCCACCTCACAGTGAAAACGTTACTACTGGAATAAAAATGCCATATACTCCTATACTAATAAAACATTAAGGCCACGAGGCGATGCAGTGCTGGTTACAGGAGGCAAGAAGAAGAGATGCATCCATCGACGACGTCCACCTCCTCGACTCAGGGCGCCGGCCCACCGAACGGCGGCTAAGTAGCAGCGGCTTTCGTGGCCAGGTCGATGTGCTTCTGAACAATGGCGTCCAAAGATTCCAACCGCTGGAAGAAGGCCGAAGTCTTTCTGTCCTCGCTGGCCTTGTTGTGGCCTATGTAGAGGATTTCCTCGTAGACGTGGATGTGCAGGTCGACGGTTTCTTACATGGCGAGGCGCTGCGCGACGAGCGCGGCCTCGAGGTGCACATTCTTCATCGCGACCTCCGGCACCTGCAGGGCCACCAGGGCTTGAAAGAGTTTGTCACCATGGAGGCCGATGAGGGTGGCAGGCAATGAGGAGCCTGGGCGCGCGGGCTGGAGCATTACGACAAGGTCGTCCGCGCGCTACTTGACGACGGCGAACTTGCGGATGGAGTTGACCATCATGTCGTCCATGCGAGAGGAGAAGCCGGAGTCGGCGAGGGCTATGACGCCGGCGGTCGCCAGCACCATCTGGAAACGCTGCGCGGTGTGGGGCCGCAGGCCGGCGCCTTGGATGATTTGGCACAGCCGACTGCCGCTAGCGTCCATCGCCTCCATAGGTGCTTCTGGCTTCTGGTCACTTGGTCTTGGATTGGAGTGAGCAGTGTTGCGTAGAGACTAAGGAGTAGATGGATTGGAGTGGTGGGGCGCCTTTATATGAGAATACAAACTCTGTTGCATTCACATCGTGCTGGCTCTATTCTGCTTCTCCAATTCATTCCATCTGCATGTAATTTGAGGATGCATCATTGACCATTCAACGTCTCGGGAACCGCTACCCTCTCCCTCCTTGGCATTCAAGCACCTATGGAGGCGACTGCCGCTCACATCTATCGCGTGTCAGGAGACGTTCATATTGGAAATATGCCCTAGAGGCAATAATAAAATGGTTATTATTGTATTTCCTTGTTCGTGATAATTGTCTGTTGTTCATGCTATAATTGTATTAACTGGAAACCGTAATACATGTGTGAATACATAGACCACAACATGTCCCTAGTAAGCCTCTAGTTGACTAGCTCGTTGATCAATAGATGGTTATGGTTTCCTGACCATGGACATTGGATGTCATTGATAACGGGATCACATCATTAGGAGAATGATGTGATGGACAAGGCCCAATCCTAAGCATAGCACAAGATCATGTAGTTTGTTTGCTAGAGCTTTTCTAATGTCAAGTATCATTTCCTAAGACCATGAGATTGTGCAACTCCCGGATACCGTAGGAATGCTTTGGGTGTACCAAACGTCACAACGTAACTGGGTGGCCATAAAGGTGCACTACAGGTATCTCCGAAAGTGTCTGTTGGGTTGGCACGAATCGAGATTGGGATTTGTCACTCCGTATGACGGAGAGGTATCTCTGGGCCCACTCGGTAATGCATCATCATAATGAGCTCAATGTGACTAAGGAGTTAGCCACGGGATCATGCGTTACGGTACGAGTAAAGTGACTTGCCGGTAACGAGATTGAACAAGGTATTGGGATACCGACGATCGAATCTCGGGCAAGTAACGTACCGATTGACAAAGGGAATTGTATACGGGATTGATTGAATCCTCGACATCGTGGTTCATCCGATGAGATCATCATGGAACATGTGGGAGCCAACATGGGTATCCAGATCCCGCTGTTGGTTATTGACCGGAGAGTCGTCTCGGTCATGTCTGCATGTCTCCCGAACCCGTAGGGTCTACACACTTAAGGTTCGGTGACGCTAGAGTTGTAGAGATATTAGTATGCGGTTAACCGAAAGTTGTTCGGAGTCCCGGATGAGATCCCGGACGTCACGAGGAGTTCCGGAATGGTCCGGAGGTAAAGATTTATATATGGGAAGTCCTATTTTGGCCACCGGAAAATGTTCGGGATTTTTCGGTATTGTACCGGGAAGGTTCTAGAAGGTTCCGAAGTGGGGCCCACCTGCATGGGGGGCTCACATGAACTTGGGTAGTGGGGGCAAGGCCCCACACCCCTGGTCAAGGCGCACCAAGATCCCACCTTAGAAGGAATAAGATCATATCCCGAAGGGATAAGATCAAGATCCCTAAAAAAAAGGGGGATAACAATCGGTGGGGAAGGGAAATGATGGGATTTCTTTCCCCCACCTTTTCCAACGCCCCAATGGACTTGGAGGGCAAGAAACCAGCCCCCTCCACCCCTATATATAGTGGGGAGGCGCATGGGAGCAGCACCCCAAGCCCTGGCGCCTCCCTCTCCCTCCCGTGACACATCTCCCTTCTCCCGCAGCGCTTGGCGAAGCCCTGTTGGAATCCCGCTACTTCCACCACCACGCCGTCGTGCTGCTGGATCTCCATCAACCTCTCCTTCCCCCTTGCTGGATCAAGAAGGAGGAGACGTCTTCCCAACTGTACGTGTGTTGAACGCGGAGGTGCCGTCCGTTCGGCGCTCGGTCATCGGTGATTTGGATCACGACGAGTACGACTCCTTCAACCCCGTTCACTTGAACGCTTCCGCTCGCGATCTACAAGGGTATGTAGATGAACTCTTTTCCCTCTTGTTGCTAGAAGACTCCATAGATTGTTCTTGGTGATGCGTAGAAAAATTTGAATTATTGCTACGTTCCCCAACCGTGGCATCATGAGCCAGGTTTATGCGTAGATTCTATGCACGAGTAGAACACAAAGTAGTTGTGGGCGACGATTTGTTCAATTTGCTTACCGTTACTAGTCTTATCTTGATTCGGCGGCATTGTGGGATGAAGCGGCCCGGACCGACCTTACACGTACTCTTACGTGAGACAGGTTCCACCGACTGACATGCACTTGATGCATAAGGTGGCTAGCGGGTGTCTGTCTCTCCCACTTTAGTCGGATCGGATTCGATGAAAAGGGTCCTTATGAAGGGTAAATAGCAATTGGCATATCACCATTGTGGCTTTTGCGTAGGTAAGAAACGTTCTTGCTAGAAACCCATAGCAGCCACGTAAAACATGCAACAACAATTAGAGGACGTCTAACTTGTTTTTGCAGGGTATGCTATGTGATGTGATATGGCCAAAAGGATGTGATGAATGATATATGTGATGTATGAGATTGATCATGTTCTTGTAATAGGAGTCACGACTTGCATGTCGATGAGTATGACAACCGGCAGGAGCCATAGGAGTTGTCTTAATTTATTGTATGACCTGCGTGTCAATAAAAACGCCATGTAATTACTTTACTTTATTGCTAACCGTTAGCCATAGTAGTAGAAGTAATAGTTGGCGAGACAAATTCATGAAGACACGATGATGGAGATCATGGTGTCATGCCAGTGACGAAGGTGATCATGCCGCGCCTCGAAGATGGAGATCAAAAGGTGCAAGATGATATTGGCCATATCATGTCACTTTATGATTTGCATGTGATGTTTGTCATGTTTACATCTTATTTGCTTAGAACGACGGTAGCATAAATAAGATGATCCCTCACTAAAATTTCAAGAGATGTGTTCCCCCTAACTGTGCACCGTTGCGAAGGTTCGTTGTTTCGAAGCACCACGTGATGATCGGGTGTGATAGATTCTAACGTTCGCATACAACGGGTGTTGACGAGCCTAGCATGTACAGACATGGCCTCGGAACACAAGCAAAACACTTAGGTTGACTTGACGAGCCTAGCATGTACAGACATGGCCTCGGAACACAAGAGACCGAAAGGTCGAACATGAGTCGTATAGTAGATACGATCAACATGGAGATGTTCACCGATGATGACTAGTCCGTCTCACGTGATGATCGGACACGGCCTAGTCGATTCGGATCATGTATCACTTAGATGACTAGAGGGATGTCTATCTAAGTGGGAGTTCATTAAATAATCAGATGAACTTAATTATCATGAACATAGTCAAAAGGTCTTTGCAAATAATGTCGTAGCTTACGCTTTAGTTCTACTAAGATATGTTCCTAGAGAAAATTTAGTTGAAAGTTGATAGTAGCAATTATGCGGACTGGGTCCGTAAACTGAGGATTGTCCTCATTGCTGCACAGAAGGCTTATTTCCTTAATGCACCGCTCGGTGTGCTGAACCTCGAGCGTCGTCTGTAGATGTTACGAAACATCTGACATACACGTTTGATGACTACGTGATAGTTCAGTGTGTGATGCTAACGGTTTAAAATTGTGGCACCAAAGACGGTTTTGAAACGTCGCAGAACATATGAGATGTTCCAAAGACTGAAATTGGGATTTCAGACTAATGCCCATGTCAAGAGGTATGAGACCTCTGACAAGTTTCTTAAGCCTGCAAACTAAGGGAGAAAAGCTCAATCGTTGAGCATGTGCTCAGATTGTCTGAGTACTACAATCACTTGAATTGAGTGGGAGTTAATCTTCCAGATGAGATAGTGATGGTTCTCCATAGTCACTGCCACCAAGCTATTAGAGCTTCGTGATGAACTATAACATATCAGGGATAGACATGATGATCCTTGAGCAACTCGCGATGTTTGACACTGCGAAAGTAGAAATCAAGAAGGAGCATCAATTATTGATGGTTAGTAAAACCACTAGTTTCTAGAAGGGCAAGGGCAAGAAGGGATACTTCATGAAACGGCAAATCAGTTGCTGCTCTAGTGAAGAAATCCAAGGTTGAACCCAAACCCGAGACTAAGTGCTTCTGAAATGAGGGGAACGGTCACTGAAGCAGAACTACCCTAGATACTTCGTAGATGAGAAGGCTGGCAAGGTCGACAGAAGTATATTGGATATACATTATATTAATGTGTACTTTACTAGTACTCCTAGTAGCACCAGGGTATTAGATACCGGTTCGGTTGCTAAGTGTTAGTAACTCGAAATAAAAGCTACGGAATAAACGGAGACTAGCTAAAGGTGAGATGATGATATGTGTTGGAAGTGTTTCCAAGGTTGATGTGATCAAGCATCGCATGCTCCCTCTACCATCGAGATTGGGGTTAAACCTGAATAATAATTATTTGGTGTTTGCGTTGAGCATAGACATGATTGGATTATGTTTATCGCAATACGGTTATTCATTAAAGGAGAATAATGGTTACTCTGTCTATTTGAATAATACCTTCAATGGTCTTGCACCTAAAATGAATGGTTTATTGAATCTTGATCGTAGTGATACACATGTTCATGCCAAAAGATATAAGATAGTAATGATAGTACCACATACTTGTGGCACTGCCACTTGAGTCATATTGGTATAAAACGCATGAAGAAGCTCCATGTTGATGGATCTTTGGACTCACTCGTTTTTGAAAAGATTGAGACATGCGAACCATGTCTATTAGTATATATGCATGAAGAAAGTCCATACAGATGGATCATTTGGACTCACTTGATTTTGAATCACTTGAGACATGCAAATCATACCACATGGGCAAGATGACTGAAAGGCCTCGTTTTCAGTAAGATGGAACAAGAGAGCAACTTGTTGGAAGTAATACATTTGATGTGTGCAGTCCAATGAGTGCTGACGCACGCAGTGGATATCGTCATGTTCTTACTTCACAGATGATTTGAGTAGATGCTGAGAATATTTACTTGATGAAACGCAAGTCTGAATTATTGAAAGGTTCAAGTAATTTCAGAGTGAAGTTGAAGATCGTCGTGACAAGAGGATAAAATGTCTGTGATATGAATATCTGAGTTACGAGTTTGGCACACAATTAAGAAATTGTGGAAATTGTTTCACGACTAATACCGCCTGGAACACCATATTGTGATGGTGTGTCCGAACATCATAACTGCACCCTATTGGATATGGTGCATACCATGATGTCTCTTATCGAATTACAACTATCGTTTATGGGTTAGGCATTAGAGACAACCGCATTCACTTTAAATAGGGCACCACGCAATTCCGTTCAGACGACACCGTATGAACTATGGTTTAGAGAAACCTAAGCTGTCGTTTCTTAAAAGTTTGGGGCTGCGACGCTTATGTGAAAAAGTTTCTGGCTGATAAGCTCGAACCCAAAGCGGATAAATGCATCTTCATAGAATACCCAAAACAGTTGGGTATACCTCCTATTTCAGATCTGGAAGCAAAAGTGATTGTTTCTAGAAACGGGTCCTTTCTCGAGGAAAAGTTTCTCTCGAAAGAATTGAGTGGGAGGATGGTGGAGACTTGATGAGGTCATTGAACCGTCACTTCAACTAATGTGTAGCAGGGCACAGGAAGTTGTTCCTGTGGCACCTACACCAATTGAAGTGGGAGCTTATGATAGTGATCATGAAACTTCAGATCAAGTCACTACCAAACCTCATAGGATGACAAGGATGCGTACTACTTCAGAGTGGTACGTAATCCTGTCTTGGAAGTCATGTTGCTAGACAACAATGAACCTACGAGCTATGGAGAAGCGATGGTGGGCCCGGATTCCGACGAATGGCTCGAAGCCATAAAATCCGAGAGGATCCATGTATGAAAACAAAGTATAGACTTTGAAAGAACTACTTGATGGTCGTAAGGCTGTTGGGTACAGATGGATTTTAAAGGGAAGACAGACAATGATGGTAAGTGTCACCATTAAGAAAGCTCGACTTGTCGTTAAGATGTTTTCCGGCAAGTTCAAGGAGTTGACTGCGATGAGACTTTCTCACTCGTAGTGATGCTAAGAGTCTGTTAGAATTATATTAGCAGTTACTGCATTATTTATGAAATCTTGCAGATAGGATGTCAAAACATTGTTTCCTCGACGATTTTCTTGAGGAAAGGTTGTATGTGATACAACCAGAAGGTTTTGTCAATCCTGAAAGATGCTAACAAGTATGCAAAGCTCCATCAATCCTTCTAAGGATTGGAGTAAGCATCTCGGAGTTGGAATGAACGCTTTGATGAGATGATCAAAGATTTTGGGTTTATACAAAGTTCATGAGAAACTTGTATTTCCAAAGAAGTGAGTGGGAGCACTATAGAATTTTTGATGAGTATACGTTGTTAACATATTGTTGATCAGAAATGATGTAGAATTTCTGGAAAGCATCCAGGGTTATTTGAAAAGTGTTTTTAATGGAAAACCTGGATTAAGCTACTTGAACATTGAGCATCAAGATCTATAAGGATAGATCAAAAACGCTTAATAGTACTTTCAAATGAATACATACCCTGACAAGATTTTGAAGGAGATCAAAATAGATCAGCAAAGAAGGAGTTCTTGGCTGTGTTACAAGGTGTGAGTATTGAGTAAGACTCAAGACTTGACCACGGCAGAAGAAAGAGAAAGGACGAAAGCCGTCCCCTATGCTTTAGACGCAGGCTCTACAGTATGCTATGCTGTGTACCGCACTTGAAGTGTGCCCTGCCATGAGTTAGTCAAGGGGTACAATAGTGATCCAGGAAGGGATCACATGACAGCGGTCGAACTTATCCTTAGTATCTAGTGGACTAAGGAATTTTCTCGATTATGGAGGTGGAAAGGGGTTCGTCGTAAAGGGTTACATCGATGCAAACTTTGACACTAATCCGGATGACTCTGAGTAGTGAACCGGATTCGTATAGTAGAGCAGTTATTTGGAATAGCTCCAAGTAGCGCGTGGTAGCTGCATCTACAAGATGACATAGAGATTTGTAAAGCACACATGGATCTGAATGTTGCAGACCCGTTGACTAAAACCTCTCTCGTAAGCATAACATGATCAAACCCTAGAACTCATTGAGTGTTAATCACATGGTGGTGCGAACTAGATTATTGACTCTAGTAAACTCTTGGGTATTAGTCACATGGCGATGTGAACTTTGAGTGTTAATCACATGGTGATGTGAACTAGATTATTGACTCTAGTGCAAGTGGGAGACTGTTGGAAATATGCCCTAGAGGCAATAATAAAATGGTTATTATTGTATTTCCTTGTTCGTGATAATTGTCTGTTGTTCATGCTATAATTGTATTAACTGGAAACCGTAATACATGTGTGAATACATAGACCACAACATGTCCCTAGTAAGCCTCTAGTTGACTAGCTCGTTGATCAATAGATGGTTATGGTTTCCTGACCATGGACATTGGATGTCATTGATAACGGGATCACATCATTAGGAGAATGATGTGATGGACAAGGCCCAATCCTAAGCATAGCACAAGATCGTGTAGTTTGTTTGCTAGAGCTTTTCTAATGTCAAGTATCATTTCCTTAGACCATGAGATTGTGCAAATCCCGGACACCGTAGGAATGCTTTGGGTGTACCAAACGTCACAACGTAACTGGGTGGCTATAAAGGTGCACTACAGGTATCTTCGAAAGTGTCTGTTGGGTTGGCACGAATCGAGACTGGGATTTGTCACTCCGTATGACGGAGAGGTATCTCTGGGCCCACTCGGTAATGCATCATCATAATGAGCTCAATGTGACTAAGGAGTTAGCCATGGGATCATGCGTTACGGTACGAGTAAAGTGACTTGCCGGTAACGAGATTGAACAAGGTATTGGGATACCGACGATCGAATCTCGGGCAAGTAACGTACCGATTGACAAAGGGAATTGTATACGGGATTGATTGAATCCTCGACATCGTAGTTCATCCGATGAGATCATCGTGGAACATGTGGGAGCCAACATGGGTATCCAGATCCCACTGTTGGTTATTGACCGGAGAGTCGTCTCGGTCATGTCTGCATGTCTCCTGAACCCGTAGGGTCTACACACTTAAGGTTCGGTGACGCTAGAGTTGTAGAGATATTAGTATGCGGTTAACCGAAAGTTGTTCGGAGTCCCGGATGAGATCCCGGACGTCACGAGGAGTTCCGGAATGGTCCGGAGGTAAAGATTTATATATGGGAAGTCCTATTTTGGCCACCGGAATATGTTCGGGATGTTTCGGTATTGTACCGGGAAGGTTCTAGAAGGTTCCGAAGTGGGGCCCACCTGCATGGGGGGGCCCACATGAACGTGGTTGCCTCGAAACTTGGCTGAAAGACCCGCAGTGTACAATACTCCATTTGCTGCAACCTCTAACATTTACCCTGCCATAAATTAAAATATGTATTCCTGTCTTGACCAGATGAGCGTGCAAACTAGAATCACCAGGATGAAAGGTAGGGCCAGAAGATTATTTTAATCAAAAAAATAAAGCATGGAGCCGACCCCAACGATTTTAAGCTTACAGGCACGGTACACACTATCCTAGACTACTCTACACATGAAACTGCCACACGAGCGTCCGGGCTGCGCTTGGCTCTTCGCTTCTTCGGGAAGTCGAACAATCATGGAGTACTACTACAGTGGAGGAGTACTACAGTATGCTTCTGGCCATCTGACACCGATTGAACTGCCGCATGTCCACCCCGTGCGGGAGGGAGAGCCTGTAGCGAACGAAAGCTTCTCCTAGTCCTGCCAGCCACCACGCTCATGGGCGAGGGAGGGACGCAGCTTCATTGACTTCCTGCTCCTGTCTTTGCGTCTATGACAGGTGGGCTCAACGGGTCGGTGGCCCACCTGTCATGCAGCCAAAGGCAGGTGCGGTTAAGGCGAGAGGGCGTTGTAGTAATCAAACTTCTCGGTCTTGTACGAGTTGACGCGACACATCAAAGCACTGCACTCGATATATTTCAATAATTCGCGTTTACTGATGCATTAATTACAACGCATGCATGCATGCCATGACTCTCCTTTTGATACTCGCATGTGTTGATTTAATGCACCTTGAAGTAGTATGAATATGTGATGGTAAAGCTTTGTAATGCCCCGACCCTAATAAAACGAGAGATGGTTGTGCACGAGGAGGGCGAGATCATGCAGACGGAACAGGACCCAGCGATGGAGCTCTCTATGGTCTCGATGGACCTCACCTTGCTCCACTACCCCTTGTGCCTCCGCCCCTTGAAGCCTCCAATGTATGAGGTTCGAATACACCTCGTCCGTTCGGCTGATCGAGCAAGGTGCAGGTTTCTTGATTGATGTGTTGTTTGATTGATTTGTGCAGTGCAAGGGAGGGCACCTGGCTTGCGCGGAATGCCGCGTCGAGCGCCCCGGGAACTAGCAGCAGTGCCAGAAGTGCAAGCACGGCGGTGGCTTCGACGTGCGGAACATGGCGGTGGATGCCACCCTCTCCTCGGTGAGGGTGGAGTGCCCGCACAAAGGCTGTGGGCTCTACGTCACTTACCACAACCTCGCCGATCACCAGAGCGTGTGTCCGCTCGTGCCCTGCAAATGCCCCGTGCCCGTCTGCGGGTACGAAGGCCCGCCGCCGGTGCTCTCCCACCACATCAGCACCGTGCATCCCATGCCCGTGCACATGATCTAGTACGGCAAGGCGCTCCAGCTGCAAGTGCCACTGTCGGAACCACGGCTCTTGTTGTTCACGGAGGAGGACGGTCGCGCGTTTTTCTTGGTCGGCGGCGTACTCGACATCGACGCGCCTATCGCCGTGTCGGTCGTCTGCATCAGAGCGGGAGCGTCCCCACTGCCGCACTACGTGGCCAACCTGTGGGCGAACGGCCCGCCGGGGGAGCCCAAAGGCAGGACCGACGCCGTCAAGGTGGAAATGGAGGTGACAAGCAGCAGGGATCCCGACGACGTCACCGAGCAGGAGCTGACCTTCTTCACAGTTCCGCCCAAGCTGCTGGCCGGGGCTAAGCCGGTGTCCCTCCACATTCAGATTGACAAGCTCACGTCCTAAATGATTCTACAGTGCCTTCTGTTTATCTTAGTAATATGCTAATATAGGGGTTAGCTCGGTCTACTTTAGCTTAAGAGATGGTGGGTTTTGTTGGCGATGCAGCAATTACCTCGACAGCAGATCAGCAATGAAAGTAATTTCGAACAGTCGAATGGATATTTTGTGTCTGTTGGATATAAAGATCCTTTGGGTAAGAAGTAACAGCTTATATGCTTTTTTTAAACAGAACAACGATAGTATAATTTTTGTTGGCATGCACTAACATTTTTTAAGTTAAATATTTAGTCAAAATTTGGCACAAATTACAAAGGGGACTAATAAACTAGGACGGAGGTAGTACCACGCTATATTTAATTGCAAACCTGTTCACACTGATCACAACCTAAACGGTTTCCTACTTAGGAGCGTATTAGTAGTACTCGGTTATAAATACTACTATGCCAAGATGACTGCACATTCCTAATATGTGCCTCCAATTAATATAGTAGTAGTAGAGTACTTAGTCACGTACTCCATAACATCACCGGGCATTGCACGTTCAACATTTAGTGGTAGTAAGAGAGAAATGCCTATATGCCATGCATGTTCATACTATTTGTGCCTTTCTACTTCACTTACTGCGCTACATTACACAGGTTCGCACGTCCACTAGTGGGTACATGTCCGTCTCGTAGGTCCAGTCCCACGTGTTCTTCATATAGATGGAACGATCCTTGCATGACACGTGCACCTTGATGCTAGATGTCTCGCGTGTTGGCAAAAGGATGAACAAAGCTCACATAAAAAAATAGAGTGGAAGAACATAGATTCGGACGACCGAGAAGGAGCAAGGAACCTCGTGGTGGAGCGTCTGCACTCATAATATTTTATATTATTCAGCGATATAAAATCAACCGATCATCTCCACAGTGGACTGGAAGAGTACAAAACATGGCAGCTCAGTGTAGTTACATCATAATTGTACATGGCTAACCCATGCTATCACCATATTTCTTGTCTTCCGTGCGACACCTATCTCTAGGAATCCAGCAGCCCATATCGCTTCTCCCTCCTCGTCTCTCTCAAAGTGCGGCGGGCTGGCGTTTTTGCCGTCTATTGAGGTTGGTTAACTCATCACATGTTAGCAACATACCAAGAGAATTCTAAAAAAATTCCTTTCACGTTCCGTTTTCCAAAAGAAAAAATCCTTTCACGTCCGAATTTGACTGTATGCTTTGAGCAACTTGCATGTCCTATACTGCTCCTGTTTGGATACTCTAACTTAGCTAGAGGTTAGACTAACTCATGACTGACCCTGAACTAACTGTAGCCAAATAGGTGTTTGGGTGACAGGGTTAGATTGACAATAAATACCCTTGATGGAGAGACAAAAGTGATTTTTCAGTGGTCCCAATGAGAACTATCTCCAGTTAGCACCTCTTGGGTGGGATAGTTTTTTTTTGGTGGGTTCGGTGCAACTTGCTCCAACTTAAACCCTCATGCTTGGATACTTTAGGGCTATTTGGGCCCCAACTAGCTCAAACTAACTCTAACCCATGGATCCAAACTGGGCCTATGGCCAGCCTCGACGCGGAGCAGTCGCGTGCACCGGGAAGCGGTGCTCTCTCGGCCGTCGCGCCACTTCAAAGCCAGCGCCAGTGAGAGGTTGCCTCTGCTCTGGCCGGGCATTAATGCGGCACTGATGCTCCAGGGCAACGCTGACCGTTTCACGCGGGAAGCGCGCGCTGGCAAGGGAGTATAGGTTTTGAACTGTTTCAGGTGTAGTACTGGTAGTTTGCAAAACTACTCAATTATTGCACTCAGTTTCCTAAGAATTGTGGTAAAAAACATTACTCCACAGCCCGCTTCCCTTCTCCTTCCTCTTCCACCGCCCGCGCACATCCGCGGGAAGCGACCGGTCAACCCTTATATAGGAGTGCTAGCACAAAAAGATGCATGCATGACCACTAAAATTTCCAAATTAAAGCGCCGCTCCGGCGGGAGTATGGCGTATGTTGTTACCTTCGGCAGGGCCATGGCTACCGGGCGACGGCGACCAGAGAAGAGGCGGCGGGAGGGGAATGAATGCAGCTACTGTTTGGGTTCGCCATCCGGCTTAAATAAATGCGCAGCATTACGTGTACCCGCGGGTGCACAAATTGTAACATACGTGTCTGCTTAAGTGGGCCTCACGTAACTGGTGTGTGTGTGTGTGAGAGAGATTCTGAGAGACAGAGTGCGTGTGTGCGACTCTACTCTTCGGACATGTACTCAACCTTTTGCATCGGGATATAAGTATAATGGTATTTACTTTAGCTAGTGATTTACGTGTCCATGTTAACGTGGTTGTGTACAAAATGTCACTTCCTGCTCGTGATTTGCGTTATATAATTACAAGCAAGATGCTCGTGCATTGCACGGAACATCAATAGGCATTTCTTTACAAAACACCTATTGTGATTTACCCATGCAGGAGTAATCCCATGTGTAAAAACTAATGATATTTCGAGAATTTTATCGGAAAACTGGTATCTCGAGAATGTCATCGAAAAATGAAAGATGGGAGATAAGGTGAGGAGGAGTGGAGCGTGGTGGTGACTGGTGGTCGGAATGGGCGGAAGCATGGGGATGGACGGCGCCGGTAGGCGGCAGCGACCACCATGCTAGATTGTTCCAGAGACTTTCTTTTTTAATTGCTCAGCAATGAGGTTGTGGGAGATAAGGATGTGGAAAGAGGTGCAGGTATATCTTTTGTAAAATTATCATAGTTTGCTTTCTATCCGTCAGATATAGATCAGACGATCTATATTACAAGATGGCAGGCACACCATCATCGCCAACTCGGTTTTTTATAAGGGTACAGATGATATGTTTGCTAACTACTAAATTAAAGTGGAATTTGTCCATGTTATACAAGTAAATTAAGGTGATTGTTTATCATACGGGTAAGGTTGGATGAAGGGTGGTAGGAACAAATGCTCCACCTAGAGCATGTGTGTGTGAGATGGAGTCTTAGTGTGTGTGTGTGTGTGTGTGTTTGTGTGTTTGTGTGTGTGTGTGTGTGGGTGTGTGTGTGTGAGAGAGAGAGAGATGGAGATGGAGTCTTGTGTGTGTGCGTGTGTGTTTGATGGAGTCTTAGTGTGTGTGTGTGTGTGTTTGTGTGTGTGGAGGGGGGGTGGGTGAGTGCGTGCATGTGTGTGTGTGTGTGTGTTGGGTTCTACGGTATGGTGCGTCGACTGCAAATTAAAATTTCCTACACGCAGAACATCCAGGAACATGCTATGGGAGATGGATTACAGTTCGTTACCACTAGACACGCAGTGCCGTGCAGCGGAAGAAGAGTTGGGGCAGCGCGTCCGCGTGGATCGTCTCCTCCTCGTGCAATCTCCCTCGAACAGCCGGTCGTCCGATCCCACGTACAAGTTCGCCGGAGCGGTGCAAGTGCACCGCCTCTAACGGTATCCGCGCGTGCAGGAGGAACACCGTGCGGCGGACTGCTAGGTCCGATCACACAGTCGGCAGCGAGTGGAGGTGTCTATTCGCAACACATGCAAACCCTAGTGACAGCGCCGAAGCGATCAACCGCATGAGTGTGCCGCACCCCACTTTATATAGGCGTCCGTCGCGGGCTCAACACTTGGGCCTCGCACGGACCCTAAAGCCCATAAGTCTACTCGGCCACAATCCGAATACAGCTCGAATCACATCCGACCAGTGTCCTCGGATCCGACCTCGTAGGTTCCTTCCCTTAAGCGCGCGACCCCTTAGGTTCAAGCCGGCTTGGTCGCAGTTCGGATTACCTCCGACCTGCATGGTTGGTAGCGGCCTCTAGCAAGGCGTGCCGACCACCAAGCAGACTAAGAAGCTGGTTAGGCGAACCTGTACAACGTGTCACATTTTTGTTCCCTTTGCCGCACGATATATGTTGTCGGGCTCAAGGCGAGACTGTCATCCTTGTGCTAGCCCGACCTCTTTCTCGTTCCAGTGATACCGACCACTATCCGGATTATCTCATAATCCTTGTCGCATGGCCATGCTTATCCTGGTCGGATCACACGAGGGGCCCAGGTATATCTCTCCTGATCAGAGGGGCAAATCCCATCTTGCTCGACCATGTCTCGCAGCATGGGACTGGACAAACCCGAAACCTACCTTTGTAACTACCCAGTCACGGAGTAGCGTTTGGTCGGCCCAAAGCAAGTCTGTCACCATCCCGAGTACATGCGTCAGCTCAGGTCTTAGGACATAGAACGTATGTTGCACTAGAGACTCACAGATGACATATCGCTACGTCTCATAGTTGGGTTTGTCCGACTTGGACCTTATCTCGACTCGGATCCGACTACGTCGAATCCGATCAGACCTTTCCAAGTCCATATTATCCGGTTAGCATCCAATGCTCCATGGCTAGTGAGACCAAGCCATCGACCATGTCATATGCTAGTCTAGTCGGCTGCGCGTCCACACAGCCCTTTCGACTAGGGACCTTTTAGGACAGTCATCATACAATGCATAGTCCCACAAACAAGTCACGTACTTGCTGATACACATCATTGATAATGTCCAAGGACTATCTTTATTCATAAACACATAGGAAATATCATCATACATGATTGCCTCTAGGGCATATCTCCAACAGTGTGTGTGTGTTTGTTTGTGTGTGTGTGGGTGGGTGGGTGTGTGTGTGTGTCGCGGGGTCCTCGGTGGCGGATGTAATTTAAGTGTGCATGGCTTCATCATAGAGAGGTGATGTGTATGGCATAGGCCACCAACGATGGGGTGCGAGAGAGAAAATGCCCGTAGAGAGGGAAGAGAAGGTGTGTGCGCGTGAGAGGAGTCGACATCGAGAGAAAATGTTTGTTCGAGAGACACCGAGGAAGACTATTATATATCGATGGTGCATGTAGGCGGGAATTAAATGAAGGGATGGTCTTATTGGTTTCGGGGATATAGGGGAAGAGTGAGAGGGGGGTAGCTAGAAGGAGATTGTTAAGTGTGAGTGTGTGTTTTACCCATCCAGGCAGAAGTTATGTCCACGCAAGAAGAGAACAATTCGATGTGGCATTAGGGTTGAGGGTAATTAACTACGTATGGAGACATAGAGACCTTGAACGTGCATGTGTGAGAGGCATACATGTATACATGGGATGTGTGTGTGTGTGCGCTCACGCATGATCGAGATAAAAGAAAGAAGACATAGGTGTGCGCGCACGCCTCTCACCCGGATTCATACACGGTGGGCGCCAAAACACAGTGTGTCCTCGGCCGAAATCGACTCCCTCCTCGATTCATACACGATGGGCGCTAAAAACAAACTCTCGTCGGCAAAATATTCGGTTTATGCGAGATTACCGTCCTATCCCCAACCGACTAATATTGTTGTGATGTAGGAGTAGGAAATTTGAAACGGGGGCTAAGTTTGTAAATTTCCTCGCATTTGAGACAAGCGCGCCCTGAAGACATGGTTCCCCCCTTCCTCTCTACCTCCATTTCCCCATTCGTACTCCGTGGGCGCCAAAACACCCTCTCCACCCCAGCGTCCTCCGTCCGCCACCCCATCCACCGCCGTCCTCCTCCACCATGCCGGAGCTGATACCCCCCCCCCGCCGCCGTCCATTACGAGAGATCGACCTCTCTCATCCACGGCTTCGGACCGAGATCCTTGCATCCCGTCCTCTCGCTTCATCCCCGCCGTCGTCCACCTTGCCGGCGCCGCTCCTACGACCGTCTCGTCCACCGCGCCCCGCCGCCATCGTCTACCCTCCTAGATCTGCTTCCACACCGCCGACAGCCATCACTACTGCAGCACCGTCAAATTCTCAGCAGATGCATACACGGCCCCGCACCAGAGGCGGTACTCTTTCGTATCTGCTCAACTTATTTATCGCAGCAAGAAAATAGATCGCCACTGCTTTACTCTGATTTCTTGGCCATCACTTACTTGCTAGTTGAAAGCACACATTGGTTGCGAAGTTGCCTTTGTCCGGTTTGCACCTTCAGATCCGCCATGGCATGCTCAACACTATACTCCCAATGCTTATGGTTTTCCCCTTTTATATTCCACACTAGTTAAATCACAATAGACTAAATTTCAAAATTGGGTCAGTCGATTTTTCAGAGCTCGCCGGAGTTCGTCGGTGCGAACGAAGGGGCTCGGGTGGGGACAGTGGTTGTGGGGGGCGGTGGTGGGGCCTCGCCGAATGAAGAAAACTCGACGCGGGTGGGGGCGGGGGCGGGGGTGGGGGTGGCGGAGGAACACAGGCGGTGGGGGCCAGTGGTCCGGCCGGCGGCCCGTGCGGTGTTCTGTATGGGAAGAATCAGAGACGAGGAAGAAGAAGGGTTAGGAGACGTAGGATCTTCATCCAACCGCCTGAAATGGTCGACTGACCCAAATGACAAAAGTCACGCGACTTGCATGCAGACATGCTCCTGAATCCATCAAGCTAAACAACGTGCCACTCATAATTCCAAACTTGTTGCTCAAGTACAAATCTGATATGATGCTGATATTACTAAAACAGATAACATTTAATTGGTCAGCTAATGTTCCTACTTTACTTTCGAAAAGCACGTGCACCACATATAGAGAGACAGCTGGGAGTTGCTTTCTTAATGCGCTCTGGTTCATCATGTGTGCAACGAACATTTTATTATCCAAAATCTGCTTGCTCTTCTTTAGCTTGTTCCTCTTCTGTTCTTCTTTAATAAGTACTCTCTCCGTTCCTAAATACAAGTCTTTGTATAGATTCCACCATGGACTACAAATGGAGCAAAATGAGTGAATCTACACTCTAAAATGTATCTGGATACATCTGTATGTGATCCATAGTGGAAATCTCTACCAAGACTTATATTTTGGAACGGAGGGAGTATGATAGTAGTACAGTATGTTCATTGTAGTGAAGATGAGCAGGGACATTGCAATGTAGAGGTCTATTCGGTCGGTTGTGATGGACACTTTGAACTCTTCGGGCCTCCTTGATTCGTAGGATTTTGTAAACATGGGAATAGGATCTGTAGTGGCCTGCCCACTTGAATCCTATAAGAATAGCAAGGAAATGCGGGGAGCTGTGTCGCCTTTGAGAGTTACACTGATATTAACAGTACCGCACCTTCAGTTGAAGAGAGCTCGTATCCGAAGCCTTTCTAGCCTTACCGGCAATACTAGCACATATATTCCAGCAAGTTCCACTTTGCTGATTTTACTCTGATGCTTAAGGTTTTCCCGTTATATCTACACTATGATCTGTGTAGCTACTTTGTGTCATACTAGCAGTAGTCCACTCTTGAAGCTAAACACTGCAATGACTTACAAAATTGGCACCAAGGCATTGAGTGCCATTCTGGATGCAATGAAACTCATACGCTCCCCACCTATTGACTCTTGTTCAGAATATGATCCTAATGACTCTTGTTCAAAATTGCCACATATAGAGAGACAACATGGAATTGCATTTCTTTGGGCGCTGTGATTCATCATGAGTGGGCAACCAACATTGTATGCCATGAAGCGGAACCTCAAGAATATGCTTCCTCTTCTGTTCTTTAACATGTTCCTCTTTTGTTATTCTGTATTTAGTACGTACAGTATGTTCCTTGTCAGGAAGGGGAGCAGGGACATCTGCAGTCAACAGCTGATAGAGATGGCATGTACATGATCGATAGGCTTTCAATTACTAGCGGCAATACAACACCTTATTTTCAAGCCAGTTTCACTTTCCCGATTTATATATCGTGGCTATGGTGTACCCCTTTTATGTACACTATGATCTACCTAGTTGTTGTGTGCTCTTGTTATCATGGTTTGGCAATAAACTCTCTATACAGTATATTTTGAACCTATTATCTGCCAACTATCCTTACTTCTGGAGCCTATTTTTTGTGTACTTGTGCCAGATTATATAAATGCACGCACCATATTACAGCACACATGAGCTCTCCCATCAGAATCCAGTGATAGCACACAAGTGTTTACAGGGGCGCCCGTATATTAGAATATCCTCTGCATTACAAAGATAATCTCACAACTATTTATGTTTTCATGGTTCTCACATATTATACGTAATTACAGTGAATATCAGAATCCGCGCATCAGAAGAATATTGTGGAACACTGCAATGACTTACAAAATTGGCACCAAGGCATTGAGTGCCATTCTGGATGCAATGAAACTCATACGCTCCCCACATGTAGATTCTTGTTCAGAATATGATCCTAATGACTATTCTAACCTCGAGGAGTCAAAGGCAGATGGCCTGTCATGTTCACCCATCAAGGTGCATGTTCTAATTTGGCAAGGTTTTATTGATTGCGCGTATCTTGCATATGTTGTCTTGCATTTCTTCTACTTTGTTGCACCGCCATCTGCTTAGTTTACTCATCATATATGTCGAGATGCCATGCCCATCCATTATCAATATATATTCCATCTATCATCATACCACGTTTCACACTCAAATGCTGTTCTTGCGCATCAGACATCAAAAAGGAAGAGGGTGATTGCCGAACCTGAAGGAGCACCAGCAAAGTCCTTGAAAAACGTGGTTGTGCCGGAGAAATCAGACAGCACCCCACTTATATTGGTTGTACAACCAGTGACACAAAATGTAGGACCAACTCCAGCAGACTGTAACCATACTTCACTGGCCACACCACTAGCCCCACCACACAGGACCTGCACTCTAGCAAAAGGTATGCTGATTTCAGTTGCCATAGCAACAGTCGTACCACAGAAAAATCCCACTCCAGCAAAAAGTACAGCAAGTCCACCGGCCGAAGACCTATCCCAACTGCAGAGACGGCCAATTCCTGCAGATTGGAACCCCATTCCAGTTATTCCCAGTTTAAAAGACAATGCTTTCAATGTTGTTAGGGACTACGTGCATATATTCCCATCATGGGAGGATTATAGTGAAGACAAACACCATTTTCACTTCTTCCTGTCCCACTTACGTGTAAGTGCTATTATTGATGGTGATTATTTTCCTATTTTCTGCTGATTGAACACATCAATGATTTACATTACATTGTTGTAAGTAGGCGAGGGTCAATCTGGATAGTCATGACTAGCAAAGCTTGCTTGCGCTTTTCAAGGAAGCATTGCAGCAGTATTGGTGTTACCTGAGGAAATCACACTTTGATGGCAAGTCTATAAATGAAGTTCTGCTGAAGTCTCCTGTGCTAAATTTAGAAGACATTGAATGGAAAAATCTTGTTATGCACTGGACTCGTTCCGGGGATGAGGTACTGTCTATGATATCGCATGACAATTTGAACTTCTACTTTTCCGCATGTGCCTTACGGATCTTTTTTGCAGGAAATCTGCTCGAAAAAGAATTCCGGTTTGAAAAGAACGACAGGATATCGCAAATATGCTGCCCGCTGCTTTGCTCTTGTTAGTACCTGTTGTCCTGTATCACTGTACTTGCATACATACCTGGTTCATTATGTGACAGCAGTATGCATGATAGCTTTCTTATCAATTGTTCGCTCCAAATTATCTGATTTGTATAAATGGTTACATTAGTGTAGAATATATCCAATGCCAATGAAATTTGTTAGCTCTGTATTGTTCTTGTAAGTACTTGCTGTCCTTTATCAGTGTACTTATATTGACAGGTAGTTGTTCATGTACCATCACTCTGCAGCTTATTTTCCTTTGTCCTCCATTTTCTACACATCAGATCTATATTTACTCTTACCATAAGGTTGGATAACACCGATGATACTGAAGAAGTTTAGCTGTGCATTGCTCTTGGCTGTACCTTTTGCCTGTATCGCTGTACTTACATTTATAGCTACTTGGTTATGTAGCATCACTCTTCATCTTATCTTAAATATTCTCCATTTTTTCTTATATTATCACATCTATATTTACTCTTGACAAAATGTAGAATAAAGGCAATGCTTATGAAGAAGATTCTGTGGTAAACTTCTTGAATTGCCCCCCCCCCCCATCAGCATGGACAAGGCTTTATAGAGCCTGTCTTCACCAATAATGTAAGTTTGTCCTTCTCAAGCCTTCAAACTTTGTTGTGTATATTTGGTTAGGCATGACTGCAACAGCTGTTTATTTTTGGTGTTTTCATCAAATTGCATGTTTAAAGTTTATTATGTAGTTCATAAACAAAAGTTTGTCCTTCTTAATTTAAGTTTTTAGTTGTACAACTAAGTTCCTTCTTCATACCGTGTAAATTAAACTATACAGAGCAAGTGATCTTCTTTTGCACTGCATGTATGCTTCTGTTCTTGATCTGTAATCCAGTGGTGTGGTGAACCTACCCACTACAGCACAATCTCATATTCTGCAATGTCTTAACTATGAACAATGTCATATCATTCTACTATTATTTAAACCGTCTCTTTATTTGCCAATCTGAAATGGGATAAATTGACAGCACACTAACCATTGATACTTATGAGTTCTTGATCTGTAATCCAGTGGTGTCGTGAAGCTGCCAACTCCTTCACAATGTCATTTCCTGCCAAGTCTTGACCTGAACAATACCATATTGTGTTAATGCAATTTTAAACTGTGTCACTTTATTCGTCAGTAAGAAATGTGATGAATTGTCAGCACTGATACTTTTATATGCAAAACCTGTCATCTGTCTGCTTGTTTATCTTTCAGAGTGAGGAGGATATAAGTGTTAAACAAGCGCAGTCTCATCAGCTTGCTCAGCTGCCTGCGCTGCAGCTCCCCAGCAGGGCTAACCTTTCTTGAACTCTACTGAAGTGCTGTCGGTTTTGTATATTATTTTGTTGGCGTGTTTATTTGCACTGGTGGCGATCTTTGATGCCCAGTGTATGTAATCTGCTGTCTGCTTGTGCTTTATTATCATAGTGGCGAACTTTGATGCCCAGTGGATATAATATGCCGTTATTTCTTTGTTGTATAGTCTAGGTTTTTTCTTATTCACGATGCTGCAGTTATTATACTGTATATATATCCTGTCTTCGTAGTAAATCGGTCGAACCGTAAAATTACGGTACATAATCGGACCGTCATGCAATCACGATGTATGATCCGCATCATGGGCCCCGTCATCTTGGTCCATTAAAAGGCCTAAATGTAAACTGGCCCACTAGTAGGTTCGGGCCTTTAATAGGCCGAGTAAACCGTCGGCCCTCTTTTCGCAACAAAACTCAATGGGCTTTTAGGAGGCTGAGAAGTAGGTTGGGCCTGAAACGTGCCGAACAGCTCACGGGCCGGCAGCAGCCCGAAATTGACCTCGGCCCATGATTGTGCCAATCAAATCATGGGCTTTTAACAGGCAAAAATTGTCTCGGTCCTTGTTTGGCCTAATCAGATTATCGGCTGCGAGAAGGCCGAATGCAAACCGGGCTGTAGTTAGGCCCAACGATATGACGGGCTTTTAACAGGCCAAAATTAATATAGGGCCGAAATGTTAAACGGGCCCTTAACAGGCCGAATCTAATATCAGGCCGAATTACTAAATGGGCCTTTAGCAAGTGGGCCCAAAAGCATAGTGTCCAGTTGACGGGCCGAATCTGATATGGGCCATAATTTAGCCCAAAGCCTCTTAAAGGGTCAGACCTGATCTGGGCCGTAATTTGGACCAGAACGTGGTAGGCTTTTAACGGGCCGGATCTCATATGGGCCATTATTAGGCCCGGAACGTGGCAGGCCATTAATGGACCGGATCAAATATGGGCCGGCATTTGGCCCAAAACATGGCAGCCAGTTAATGGGCCGGCCTACTAGGGTCCTCAAAATCTTGTGGGCCTACAGCTGGGCCGGCCCATTAATGTCGGTGAAATCTCGTGGGCCTTTAGCTGGGCCGGCCCATTATGGTCCACAAAAATCTTGTGGGCCTTCACCTGGGCCGGCCCATTATGGCCCGCAAAAATCTTGTGGGCCTCTACCTGGGCCGGCCCATTATGGCCCGCAAAATCTTGTGGGCCTTTAGCTGGGCCAGCCCATTATGGTCCGCAAAATCTCATGGGCCGGCCCATTATGGTCCGCAAAATCTTGTGGGCCTTTAGTTGGGCCGGCCCATTTAAACTTTATGAGCCACTTTTGGGCCGGTCCACGTGCCAACATATCATAGGCGCATCTCGCCCATTGGATGAGTGACACCTGTGCCAACGCGGAGCTGACACGTGTTTCCTCCAGCCAATGATGATTTTACACGTGGAAAATCCCCATTGGTCCGGGCTGTTAACGGGTTATTGGATCCAAAACCGGACCCGATAGCTTAACGGCGTTCCGTTACGGTGGATGCCACGTGTCGGTCACCCTTGACGAAAGCACTTCTGTGACGCGCGATTTATCATCATGGAAGTGGACACTTCCGTGATGATAATTTTGGTAATGTCATGGAACACTTCTACGACAGTACAGGTATGACTATCTTGATTCTGTCATAAAATCGTCATGGATGTACATGCATGACAGAAAACGCGACCTACTGTGACAAACACGTATCATCACGGAAGTGTATTTTTTTGTAGTGTTGACGAGACGACCACGAGGCTACGATGGAGATCAAGGTGTCAAGCCGGTGACGATGGAGATCATGACGGTGCTTTGGAGATGGAGATCAAAAGCACAAGATGATGATGGCCATATCATGTCACATATTTTGATTGCATGTGATGTTTATCTTTTATGCATCTTATTTTGCTTAGTACGGCGGTAGCGTTATAAGATGATCCCTTACTAAAATTTCAAGGTATAAGTGTTCACCCTGAGTATGTACTGACATGGCCTCGGAACACTGGAGACCGAAAGGTCGAACGTGAATCATATAGTAGATATGATCAACATAGAGATGTTCACCATTGAAAACTACTCCATCTCACGTGATGATCGGACATGGTTTAGTTGATATGGATCACGTGATCATTTAGATGACTCGAGGGATGTCTATCTAAGTGGGAGTTCTTAAGTAATATGATTAATTGAACTTAATTTATCATGAACTTAGTCCTGATAGTTTTTGCATATCTATGTTGTAGATCAATGGCCCGTGCTTCCGTTCCCTTGAATTTTAATGCGTTCCTAGAAAAGCTAAGTTGAAAGATGATGATAGCAACTACATGGACTGGGTCCGTAACTTGAGGATTATCCTCATTGCTGCACAGAAGAATTATGTCCTTGATGCACCGCTAGATGTACCACCCCCAACAACTGCAGACGTTGTGAACAACTGGTTGTCGCGTGTTGATGACTACTCGATAGTTCAGTGTGCCATGCTTTACGGCTTAGAATCGGGACTTCAAAGACGTTTTGAACGTCATGGAACATATGAGATGTTCCAGGAATTAAAGTTAATATTTCAAGCAAATGCCCGAGTTGAGAGATATGAAGTCTCCAACAAGTTCTATAGCTGCAAGATGGAGGAGAACAGTTCTGTTAGTGAACACATACTCAGAATGTCCGGGTATCATAACCACTTGACTCAGCTGGGAGTTAATCTTCCAGATGATAGTGTTATTGACAGAGTTCTTCAATCACTGCCACCAAGCTACAACGGCTTCGTGATGAAGGATAATATGCAAGGGATGAAAAAGACAATTCCTGAGCTCTTCGCTATGCTCAAAGCTGCGGAGGTAGAAATCAAGAAGGAGCATCAAGTGTTGATGGTTAACAAGACCACTAGTTACAAGAAAAAGAGCAAAGGAAAGAAGGGGAACTTCAAGAAGAATGGCAAGCAATTTGCCACTCCTGGGAAGAAGCCCAAGTCTGGACCTAAGCCTGAAACTGAGTGCTTCTACTGCAAAGGGATTGGTCACTGGAAGCGGAACTGCCCCAAGTATTTGGCGAATAAGAAGGATGGCAAAGTGAACAAAGCTATATTTGATATACATGTTATTGATGTGTACCTTACTAATGCTCGTAGTAGTGCCTGGGTATTTGATACCGATTCCGTTGCTCATATTTGTAACTCGAAACAGGGGCTACGGATTAAACGAAGATTGGCTAAGGACGAGGTGACGATGCGCGTTGGGAATGGTTCCAAGGTCGATGTGATCGCCGTCGGCATGCTACCTCTATATCTACCTTCGGGATTAGTTTTAGACCTGAATAATTGTTATTTGGTGCCAGCGTTGAGCATGAATATTATATCTGGATCTTGTTTAATGCGAGACGGTTATTCATTTAAGTCACAGAATAATGGTTGTTCTATTTATATGAGTAATATCTTCTATGGTCATGCACCCTTGAAGAGTGGTCTATTTTTTGTTGAATCTTGATCGTGGTGATACACATATTCATAATATTGATGCCAAAAGATGCAAAGTTCATAATGATAGTACAACATATTTGTGGCACTGCCGTTTAGGTCATATTGGTGTAAAGCGCATGAAGAAACTCCATGCGTATGGACTTTTGGAATCACTTGATTATGAATCATTTGATGCTTGCGAACCATGCCTCATGGGCAAGATGACTAAAACTCCGTTCTCTGGAAAAATGGAGCGAGCCACTGGCTTATTGGAAATAATACATATCGATGTATGCGGTCCGATGAGTGTTGAGGTTCGCGGCGGGTATCGTTATTTTCTGACCTTCACAGATGATTTGAGCAGATATGGGTATATCTGCTTAATGAAACACAAGTCCGAAACATTTGAAAAGTTCAAAGAATTTCAGAGTGAAGTGGAGAATCATCGTAACAAGAAAATAAAGTTTCTATGATCTGATCGCGGAGGCGAATATTTGAGTTACGAGTTTGGCCTTCATTTAAAACAATGTGGAATAGTTTCACAACTCACGCCACCTAGAACACCACAGCGTAATGGTGTGTCTGAACGTTGTAACTGTACTTTATTAGATATGGTGCGATCTATGATGTCTCTTACCGATTTACCACCATCGTTTTAGGGTTATGCATTAGAGACAGCTGCATTCACGTTAAATAGGGCACCATCTAAATCCGTTGAGACGACACCGTATGAACTATTGTTTAGCAAGAAACCTAAGCTGTCGTTTCTTAAAGTTTGGGGTTGCGATGCTTATGTGAAAAAGCTTCAGCCTGATAAGCTCAAACCCAAATCGGAGAAGTGCTTCTTCATAGGATACCCAAAAGAAACTGTTGGGTACACCTTCTATCACAGATCCAAAGGCAAGATCTTTGTTGCTAAAAATGGATCCTTTATAGAGAAGGAGTTTCTCTCGAAAGAAGTGAGTGGGAGGAAAGTAGAAGTTGATGAGGTAATTGTACCTTCTCTCGAATTGGATAGCAGCTCATCACAAAAAACTGTTCTCGTGATGCCTACACCAACTAGAGAGGAAGCTAATGATAATGACCATGAAACTTCAGATCAATTTACTACCGAACCTCGTAGGTTAACTAGAGCACGTTCCGCACCAGAGTGGTACAGTAATCCTGTTCTGGAGGTCATGTTACTAGACCATGACGAACCTACGAACTATGAGGAAGCGATGATGAGCCCAGATTCCGATAAATGGCTTGAGGCCATGAAATCTGAGATAGGATCCAGGTGTGAGAACAAAGTATGGACTTTGTGTTGGGGAACGCAGTAATTTCAAAAAAAATACCTACGATCACGCAACATCTATCTAGGAGAAGCATAGCAACGAGCGGGGAGAGTGTGTCAACGTACCCTCGTAGACCGAAAGCGGAAGCGTTATATCAACGCGGTTGATGTAGTCGTACGTCTTCACGAGCCGACCGATCTCAGCACCGAACGTACGGCACCTCCGTGTTCAGCACACGTTCAGCTCGATGACGTCCCTCGTACTCTCGATCCAGTTGAGGCCGAGGGAGAGTTCCATCAGCACAACGTTGTGGTGACGGTGATGATGAAGTTACCGGTGCAGGGCTTCGCCTAAGCACTACGACGAGGCGGAGCACTTTTGCCCTCAGACGGAGTGATCCCACCGGGGACTTCCCTCCCGGAGGGGGAAATCATCGTCATCATCATCACCAACAACTCTCCCATCTTGGGGAGGGCAATCTCCATCAACATCTTCAACATCACCCTCTCATCTCAAACCCTAGTTCATCTCTTGTGTTCAATCTTTGTACCGGAACTATAGATTGGTTCTTGTGGGTGACTAGTAGTGTTGATTACATCTTGTAGTTGATTACTATATGGTTTATTTGGTGGAAGATTATATGTTAAGATGCAATATGCTATTTAACACCCCTCTGATCTTGAGCACGATTATCATTTGTGAGTAGTTACTTTTGTTCTTGAGGTCACGGGATAAATCATGTTGCAAGTAATCATGTGAACTTGATGTGTGTTTGATATTTTGATAGTATGTATGTTGTGATTCCCTTAGTGGTGTCATGTGAACGTCGACTACATGACACTTCACCATATTTGGGCCCAAGGGAATGCATTGTGGAGTAGTTATTAGATGATGGGTTGCGAGAGTGACATAAGCTTAAACCCTAGTCTATGTGCTATTCCGTAAGGGGACGATTGGATCCAAAAGTTTAATGCTATGGTTAGAATTTATTCTTAATACTTTTCTCATAGTTGCGGATGCTTGCGAGAGGGTTAATCATAAGTAGGAGGTTTTTTCAAGTAAGAACAGCACCTAAGCACCGGTCCACCCACATATCAAATTATCAAACTAGCGAACACCAATCGAACCAACATGATGAAAGTGACTAGATGAAATTCCCGTGTATCCTCATGAATGCTTTGCTTACTATAAGAGACCATTTTGGCCCGTCCTTTTGCTTCAAAAGGATTGGGCTATCTTGCTGCACTTTTGTTACTATTATCGTTACTTGCTCGTTACAAATTATCTTGCTATCAAACTACTCTGTTACTTACAATTCCAGTACTTGCAGACATTACCCTGCTGAAAACCACTTGTCATTTCCTTCTGCTCCTCGTTGGGTTTGACACTCTTACTTATCAAAAAGAGCTACAATTGATCCCATATACTTGCGGGTCATCATGCGAGCGTCCTTAACAGAAAAGCCAACTTCGTCAATTTCCACAGTTACAGAATTATCACGAGAAAGATTACGAACAGAAACTAGATTCTGAATAAGATGTGGAGAAACGATGACATTATTAAGAGAAAGAGGTCTA
This sequence comes from Aegilops tauschii subsp. strangulata, assembly GCF_002575655.3. NCBI lineage: Eukaryota > Viridiplantae > Streptophyta > Magnoliopsida > Poales > Poaceae > Aegilops > Aegilops tauschii. Next base: position 26,076,818 of record NC_053037.3, on the reverse strand, counting down.
GAGTTAGAAGGAAAACTAGTAGAACCAATATGAGAGATGGGAAGACCGACAGCATTGCCGATGATGATACAGGAGGGAGTGGAAGTGGGATAGACGGAGGAGAGGTTACCCGGGTGAGCAGACATGTGGGCGGTGGCGCCGGAGTCCAGGAACCAATCGCCACCGCCAGAGTAGGGCGGCGGGGCCTGCTGGAGCGCCGGGTCCCAAGCCCCGGGGTAGGGCCGCTGGCCGGCGGGAGGGCCATAGGCCGCACCGTACCCGGAGCCGCCATAGGCAAGGGGCGCGGCGGGAGGCTGGACGGAAGGGCCGTCGTAGGCCCCGAAGGCGCCCGGCTAAGGCGCGGCCAGAAGAGCCTAGTGAGTCGGCGGCCAAGGGCCGAGGATGCCCGGGGCGGGGGGTCGCGGCACCGGCATGCTATATGCATGAACGACCCCGTCTAGGGGTTATAGCCGCCAGCCCAGGGCGGCGTAGGCTACTGGTGCCCGTCGTAGCAGGGCTGCTGGGGGCCGCTACCTCCTTTGCCACCACCTTGGCGCTGGCCGCCACGGCGGCGATTCCCGCTGTTCCCGCCGTTGGCAGCGTGCGGCGGCTGTTGCGGCTGTGGCATCGGGCGGGTGCTGCATGGGCGTCGGAGGACGAGGCGCCAGTGGTGGTGGTGTCAGAGCGCCGTGAGAGAGGCCGGTGGCAAGGGCGGCGTGGGCGGCGCGGGTACGAGGATTCTTCATCCGACGCTCCACAAGACGAAGATAGGCCACAACCCGCTCGTAGGTGGGATTGGCCATGAGGGTGAGGTTGGACGCGGCGTTGCTGAAATCCTCATTGAGGCTGGCAGTGAGCGTCGACAGAAGAAGCTCATCTTCGACCTTGAACCCGACGTCATTGAGCTCATCGGAGAGGGTCTTGAGGCGGAGACAGAAGGCGTCGATGGTGGAGTCGTTCTGGTGACACCCAAAAAACTCCTGCTGCGAGAAGACGATCCGCTGGAGCTTGTTGTCGGTGAAGAGGCCATTGATCTCGGTCCACACCGTGTAGGAATCGTACCCATCGCGAACGACGGTGTGGAAGATGTCCGGAGAGACGGTGTGGAAGAACCACCGGATGAGGGTGGCGTCGATGGCCAGCCAGTTGGCGTCGCGGCGCACAGCGAAGAAGTTGGTGAGGCGCACAGCGAAGAAGTTGGTGAGGTCGTCCACGTGATCACGAAGGTTATACTCACGGAAGAGGAGATTGAAGTAAGTTTTCCATGCGTAGTAGTTGGCGGAGGTGTGGGAGAGGGTGATGGGAACGTGATCGGAGTTGGTCAAACATAAAGAAGTTTGACATAGATCAAACCTAGGACTACGATTATTTTTCACTCTCAAATACATGTTCGCTTTTTTAAACCCATGTTGAACACTTTTTGTATAAGAGTTGAACATTTTTCAATACACATTGAACATTTTTAAATACACACTGAACATTTACCTAAGTACATCTTGAATATTTGGAAAATGCACACAGAACACTTTTTCGCACATATTGAGCGTTTAAAAAAAATTAAAGACCATTTTGTATAACACGGAAAACATTTTCTTATAAATGGAACAAACATTTGTATATGTTAAACATTGCATGAATATAGTTTTACGTTTCATGAGTTTTTATAAAAAAATGTTATGAACAAATTTTTAAATGCGCAAACAATAATATGAAGAATTTTTGAACGTTGTGAATATTATTTGCAAATTACGCGGATAAATCTTGGCATTTCAAGAATATATGGACATTTTCTTGAACATATGTTTATTTTTTTAAAATACATGTCAAAAATTATTATAATAAATAATTAAAATAAAAAAAAATTCGGAAATTTTTTTCAAGAACTTTTTCCAAAACAAAAACTTGAGAAGAAAACTGAAAGGAAGAAAAAACCAAGCGTATGTGCCCTAGCTCGCAGCTGCCATTGGGCCTAGCCTAGGGGGTCCGCTCCAGACTCGCCTTTGCGTTGGTCGTTGCATTTTGATCGATCAAGCAAACTATTATTTATTTTAAAGTTTTGTAGTTTTGTACAAGTATTTAGTCGAGCAGAGATTGATACCGCGAAGAAGATGTTTACATGATATTTTATTGTAATTCTTAGTCATAGAACTTACTTTGTATTTTCTTGGATCTTAGGTCCAAATCAATGTATCTGTAATTTTTATGAGTATCAATAAAGTCACATGTGTTTCTAAAAAAACTACAATTGATTTTAAAGGTTTGTAGTTTTGTACCTCGAGCTCCATATCGGTTGGTCCCATCGCAGGGAAAGGTGGACGCGGACGCCTTAGTGTTAGTGACAGGGGCGGGCCCAGTTCAATTCATGGGTATTCAGTTGAATACCCACAATTTTTGCCAAAGAAATTTGCATATATAACGTGTGTACCATGTATTATACCGAAAAGGCAATATTTACGCAGAATAACAGGCTGCATACGCTTTCAGCCCAAGAGAATAGCCAGCCCCTTTCCGTTTCTCTCCCCTCCCGCTCAACATGGCCCAATGGCCCAATTGCACGATCAATCGATCACACGAACCGGCGCTTCCAGACTCCCAGTTCTCGTCGCTAGCACGCCGCAAAGCCGCACGGCGGCAGGGGCATCGGGCGCAGTGGCGGGCGGGGACACGACGGTGCCGCGCATACATCCGTCGTGGAGTTTGAGTTGAGGCGTCGATCTCGTTCTTCAGTCAACACATCCATCTTTTCAGATCCGTTTTATAAATTTTTCAGATCCGTTTTATAAATTTCCTCCATCTAATGTAATCACTTTAGGGCCTTGTGGGTAAATTCTTCGATTGTTGTCTCCGGTTCAATCTATGGAGGTGCTTCATAGTTGTTTGTTGGTCAAATGTTTTTTATTTGTTTTGGAGACATGGGCATTAGTAGTACTGAATGTGAATTTGTTTTGGATGAATTGGCATTAGTAGCATCGATTTTACTCTCCATTTGTATCAGATGTCGCCACTTTGGTATGTTATAAATAATTTGCCGTTATTGAGCAATTCCAAGCTATGATCCCAATTAAGAAAATCAAGTTAAGACCAATTATATGAATCTGAGATATTATTCCCAATTCTATGTTTATATTGTACAATTCACATAACATGGTGCTATAATCAGTTATACTTGCCGAGATCAAGAGGCTGCAAAAAATTGAAAATCTTCGAAATTTTGAATGCACACTCTAAGAATCCTGGGCCCGCCCCTGGTTAGTGATGCTGGTGGAGGCGTTAGTGTGGCTTGCTCGCGGTAGATGTCCGACCATGCATTCTATTTCTTCTATCAATAAAAAGATATGCAAGCTTTGCGTATTCGCAAAAAAACCTAGACGAGACCTAGCCGAACCACTATGTTGACAAATGTTTTTTCTTCTTATTTTTTTCGAGTGGTAGGCATGTGTTCTTCTTTTGAAGCTAGGCCGGGCCTATTTTGTTGAACTTTTATACGGAAGCCCAAAAGGCCTATCCGGGTTTTATTTTTTCCTTAGATTGCTGATTCATTGGGGGACTCCCTATTCAGTGCCTTTAGGGCCCCCGAAGACAACTAGCGCTCGTTGCAGCATAGCATGGGCCACCCCACGAATGGGGAAATATCTGGTACTCCCACCCCTAGGGTGCTCCCGGTGCTCCAAAACTCGGTAGCACATTTTTAAATGGTCAAAAAATTCTGAAAAAAATTCAGCACATTGGTACAACATCAAAGTATGTTGTCAAAAAAATTGAAATCAAAATTCGAAACATAGCTTGAGAAACATAAATGACAAATTTGACAGTAAATAGTACACAACATAAGTTGGGGTTTAGATTAGGCCCATTATCACATTGATGTCCATTTTGTCATTTTTGTATCTCGAGCAATTTTTCGAATTTTGATTTGAATTTTTTTGTCAACATACATTGAAGTTGTGTCAATGTGCTGGATTTATTTTAGGAATTTTTAAACATTTTAAAATGTGCTACCGAGTTTGGAGCACCAGGAGCACCCTAGGAGGGGGAGTACCAGATATCCCCCCCCCCCCCCCCCCCCCCGAATGCGAGCTCCTGGTTTGCTCGGATCACCACCGACATGGGTTTGATCTTTTGTTTTTTTGCACGGACTTGGGTTTGACCTGTCGACTTGACCCTGATGACCATTGACTGTTGACCATTCAAAATGGTTCACGAACTTGAAAAGTTCGCAGATTTCAAAAAGAAGTTCACAAACATGCAAAAGTTTGCGAATTCAAAAGAAGTTCGTAAGTTCAACAAATATTCATGAATTCAAAAAATCTCACTAATTAAAAAAAACGTTCACCAATTCGAAAAAGTTCACGAATTAAAAAAGGTTCACCAATTCAATAAGAAGTTCATGAATTCAAAAAAGTTCATTAAATAAAAAAGGTTCGTGAATTGAAAAAAAAGTTCATGAATTCAAAAACTTTCACAATTTCGATAATTTTTTTACGAACTTGATTTTTTTTTCACAATTTGCAAAGAAGCTCACGAATTTGAATAAATTTTTAATGAACTTAAAATAAAATGAAAAAATAAATAGGCAAAAGAAACAGAAAAACTAAATAGAAAACCAGAGAAAAAACAAAGAGAAAGCAATGAGAAAAAACCCAGCAGAAAAGAAAGAAAAGGGGAAAAACCAGGCTGGAACTTTCCGAAAGCGGGCCAAGAAGTTTCTGGAAGCTTCACAAACTTGGCCGGCCCACTTGGAAACTGGCTAAAGGAGTACATAGGCGCCGCGTATGGGATGGCCTCCAAATAGGATTCGCCATTCATTGCCGCCAATAGTTATAGGCATATGCGATTTCAGACTTGTACTGTACCTCAATTTCTCCAATAATTATTGCTTTGAAGAAAGCCAGCCGCATGATACTATTTTCATTATACCTGAAGGCATGAAAACTGAAGGTTCGCTTAATCAGAGATGAAATAATTTCAGAAGCAAATGAATCCTCAGGTGTTTTTTGTCAGGTGATGCACAGGGTGTTAGTGTTCATTCAGGGTTTTATTCAGCTAATGAATGGGAAACATTATGTAACTTGGTCTAAGTACATTATGCATTCTAATCAAATTTGCTGACCCCTGAGATTACCCGGGTCAGTTTATAACCCGCAAAAAAAAAACATGCTGAGTTTATACAAAAACAAGGAGATGAGGGCCTTCTATTCAGACTGGACACTTCTTCAGAAGGCCCTTCTTTTGGTGCCCTCCTGAATTGCTCCAATTATTGCCGTTTTGGAGAACAGCCGATTGTACAATATTTGATTCTCTTGTGTGTGTGTGTGTGTGTGTGTGTGTGTGTATTTATCTATCTCTGTTCAAAGTTCACACACTTCACGAGAGAAGAAAGAGATGGCAACAACATGGGCGTGCATGCCTTGCATGTGAGCGGTAGAACGTATGCCCATTTTGTAGATCTCTGCATGTGAGTTCATGGGCTACATGCTGCTGGGGCAGCATTGCAGTTGCAGCAACATTTGACTCATCGTCTCCTTTTTGATTCATGTGGTTGGACTGCCGCAGACATGTGAGCAATCAATCTCCTCCAAGGAGCCTTCTGAGCTTAGCTACTACTAGTAGCTAGGATGATAAGATTGCATCTGCTGGTGATCACACCACACACAAAAAGAATGTTTGAACTTTGTCAGGAAGAATCATATGGATGCATGCACATGGCAGATCTCATTCATATCTCTCCTTTCGGCCAGGTGAAAAATATATAACATGGATGCCGTGAGAACCAACATGTCTTGGCACCCACCAGCTATGCGGAAAGTTCATCGCTGTCCATGATCTATCTGAGTTTCTGCTAGATCATGTGCAACCTGGATGCATGTTTTTCGCAAAAAAAAAAAAACCTGGATGCATGTTACAGTACTGTAGCAACTATGAAAACAAAAAATAGGACAGGACATTCAGGCATGTTACAACACAGTGATTACCACAACCTATGTAACATGGCAAATAAATTAAGAATGTGCATGATTGCTACTCAGATCTGAATGACATTTGCCAATCTAGGACCTTTTAAATAGTTTAGCCAGGCTTAGCTAACCACTGTGCAAAATGCTACTAAGCACTTGTCATTAAGATAGATAGAGGCCAAGATGCTGAGGGAATAGCGGGCAGTAGCAGCTAGAAAGCAGTTAGGGGCACATCAGCACTAAGTTAGGGGGAATCACATCACAGTAATGGGTGGATTATAATGATTGAATGGCTGCAGTTAGTTGTTCCCCGGGCCACATGCATCTCTAATCTGGGTTAAAATATGGTGCCCCCAATCTCACGAGAGATCTGACAGGTGCTGGTACAGTCACCCAACCTTTCTAGCTTGGATAATCAATCATCCATAAGCATATGTTACTTGTAAAGCCAAGCCTGTAAACTAACTCCAAGATGGATAAAAGTTCGGGAAAAGCGAAAAGGGCATCTATTGAGAAGCCCCGGTTTGTGCTCACCTAATGATGAGACCATAATTGATTACACCATAAACAAGCCGCGGCGTATCGCACAAATTTGACGTCCACTACTAACAACTTCCTTTTTTAAGACAGACTAACAACTTCTCCTGAATCACTTCAATTAATTCTAACGTTCGGCGGCACTAACTTTTTTCATTCTATTCATCATTACAAACTTAACTGGGATGTGAGATCATAATGATTTAAAGTTTACTATTCCGTCTATTAAATATTACCCTCTCAGTCCCAAAATAAGTGTCTTAACTTTAGTACAACTTTTGACACTTATTTTGGGACGGAGCGAGTAGTGGTCACTGATAAATCAGCGACAACTAATATGAAACGGTGGGAGTAGCCGAATGCATCACTAACTTGGAGTCTGGAGATATATGCCCATACCGAGAAAATCTGCTTTCTTGATTGGCGGCGATAATATGTATGGTTTGTTCAGATTTGCCACGCAAAAAACATGGAAGAATGGGCACATTAAGCTGCAACATGATAAACTAGTGTTCCATTTGCTTGGCAGAAAAGCAACTGTGAACTTAACTTATGGGCAAAAGCAAAGGTTGCGTACGTACCTATATAAGGACCTCACTGAAGCTTTCTTGCACACCAACCTCTCTTTCTTCTCTCTTCTTATAGAGGGGCACACACAAGCAAAGAGAGAGAGAAAGAGACACACACACAAATTGAGAGAGAGAGAGAGAGAGAGAGAGAGAGAGAGAGAGCAACAATGCCTTGGGGAAGCATCCAAAGGGATCGCATTGATCCTTCCGTCCATGGTGCTGGTGGCCGTTATCAATCGACCGGCTCGACGGATCATGCGATCCTTTTGGAAGCTTCCTCTAGCCATTACTCCACTGATGATTCCATGGCTGGCTGGCTAACTCTTCGTTGCTTCCATCATGTTCTCCAACGAGCTAGGAAATATTTGGCTGGTTTCCAAATATCACATGGTATGCTGTCGATTCCTGTGATGTTCCATAGCAAACCACGCCAGAACTTGAGATTGATGTGTTTGCTTTGCTCTATCCTACAATCCCGTTACTATCTTATGCTCATGATCAGAAGGAAGTAGAATCATTGATGGATAGGTGCATGTAAATACTTTTTAAAACCCAATTAACCCAGCATACGTGTCCAGCCTCCTGACTAATTTACTAGCACTAGCTGTAGCCCTTTTCCATGGAACCTATCTAGGAAAACTTCCACTGTAATAAAGAGATAAAAGTGAGCTACTGGAGGACTCTGATTAACCATCTCTTACAATAAAAAGGACTCTAACCATGTGACCATCAGATGCATGTAGATCCTAAAAATAATTGTTAACATTAGTTAAGTAACTTAACAATCAGGTCCAGAGATATGGATCTTGGTTAAGGCTGTCGGTTGCATGCACGTCACATGACCCCTAGCAATAACAAATTAGCAACTAGGTCGATCAGGACGCCTATCATTGGTGTTTCGTGTTAGTTAGGTAACGAGAATACCGGATCGATGATCGATCTGGATGCACTAGTCCCATGACTCGCTCGTCATCTCATCGCCACATCGATCCATCAACGCATGTGTATCTTATTATCGCCAGGGATATATGTCTCTCTTATTATTGTTGTTTTTTGAATACTATATCTCTCTTATTGCAAGATGTATACTCGTCTTTCCCTCAAAAAAAAGAAAAGATGTATACTCGTCTTGCCTCTCTACTGCTTACTGCGCTCGCCTTACTGGGCCTGCCCATTAGAGACTTTTTTGAGAAGGTTTTACGGGTCGGCTGTATAACCTTCCGTCCATTCCTTTTTCCATTTTCAGTTTTTTATATTGTTTTCTATGTGTTATCTTATTTTTAATACTTAATAATATAGGTTGCATAATTTTGTAATTTTTTTTCCAAATACATGTTGATTTTTTTTTTGCAAAATGCACATTAAACATTTTTTGAATACAGGATGAGCATTTTATAAAATACATTTGAAAATTTTAAAAAATGAGATAAACTTTTATTAAGACATGCAAACGTTTAGTTATATGTTTATGAACAATTTTTCAATAGCACAAAGTTTTTTTAAAACATAAAAATGCTTGTGCCATTAGTTTTTTAATGAAAATATCACAAATTATTTGCACCATTTTAAAAGATGTTCATGAATTTGAAAAAAAACAATCAAAAATATGTTGAAAAATGTTCAATTAGAGTTTTGTAAAATATGTAACATGTATTTGCAAAACAATTTAACTTGTATTTAGAAAATGTTTAACCTATATACGAAAAATGTTCAATATGTATTTTTCAAAAAGTTGTTTTTTTTTAATAAAAAACAAGACAGAAAAATTAGAAACCTAATGAAAATTGATGAAAATGAACGAAAAATACATCAAAACACAAAGAAAACAAATATAAACAGAAAAAAACCGCATTGAAGATTTTAAAACTGGTTCGTACCGGTATGTACAACCTTCCCAAACCCCCCTAATGAGCTGGTGAGCACGGTCCGAGCACCAGAGGCGAGACGGGAATACATCTCACAGTAAGCGAGATATATCTCGCGCACATTATTATGGTCGTTATTCATTTTTAGGGGGTTGTGATCGTCAGTGGAGCACTCAGAAGGGAGCTCCTAGTCTCCACTTAGAGTGCCGAGCTTTCAGGCATTGTGTAGCGGGTCGGCCCATTACCTGCTCAAAAAGGAAGACGTAAACAAAAATAGGGGCATTTTCTAAAATACATTTTGACATTTTAAAAAATGAGATAAAATTTAATTAAAACACGCAAACATTTAGTTATATGTTTATGAACAACTTTTAAGTAGCACAAAAGTTTTTTAAAACAAAAAAATACTTGTGCCAATAATTTTTAATGAAAATTTAACATTTTTTTAAAGAAGTTGCTTTTTTTGAAACAAAAAAAGAAAGAAAAATAAAAAACCTAATGAAAATTGATGAAAATGAACAAAAAATACATCAAAAAACGAAGAAAACAAATATAAACAGAAAAAGAAAAACCGCATTGAAGATTTTAAAACTGGTTCGTCCCGGTATGTATAACCTTCCCAAACCGCTCTAATGGGCTGGTGAGCACGGTCCGAGCGCCAGAGGCAAGACGGGAATTCATCTCACAGTAAGCGAGATATATCTCTCGCACATTATTATGGTCGTTATTCTGTTTTAGGGGGTTCTGACCATCAGTGGAGCGCTCAGAAGGGAGCTCCTAGTCTCCGCTTAGAATGCCGAGCTTGCAGTTGCAGGCATTGCGTAGCGGGCCGGCCCATTACATGCTCAAAAAGGAAGACATGAACAAAAATAGGGGACGTTTTCTAAAATACATTTGAACATTATAAAAATGAGATAAACTTTTATTAAAACATGCAAACATTTAGTTATATGTTTATGAACAACTTTTAATTAGGACAAAAGTTTCTTTAAAACATAAAAATGTTTGTGCCAATATTTTATAATGAAATTTCATAAATTATTTGAACCATTTTCAAAATGTTCTTGAATTTGGCAAAATGTTCAGACATATGTTTAAAAATGTTCAGTTAGAGTTTTCTAAAATGTGTAACATGTATTTGCAAAACAATTTAACATGTATTTAGAAAATGTTTAACCTATATACAAAAAATGTTCAGTATGTATGTTTAAAAAAGTCAGTTTTTTAAAAACAAAAAACAAGGAAGAAAAAGGAAAAAAATAATGAAATCGATGAAAATGAACAAAAAATACATAAAAACCAAAGAAAACTGATAAACTGAGATAAACTTTTATTAAAACATGCAAACATTTAGTTATATGTTTATGAACAACTTTTAATTAGGACAAAAGTTTCTTTAAAACATAAAAATGTTTGTGCCAATATTTTATAATGAAATTTCATAAATTATTTGAACCATTTTCAAAATGTTCTTGAATTTGGCAAAATGTTCAGACATATGTTTAAAAATGTTCAGTTAGAGTTTTGTAAAATGTGTAACATGTATTTGCAAAACAATTTCACATGTATTTAGAAAATGTTTAACCTATATACAAAAAATGTTCAGTATGTATGTTTAAAAAAGTCAGTTTTTTAAAAACAAAAAACAAGGAAGAAAAAGGAAAAAAATAATGAAATCGATGAAAATGAACAAAAAATACATAAAAACCAAAGAAAACTGATAAAGAAAACAAATATAAACTGAAAAAGAAAAACCGCATTAAAATTTTGAAACTGGTTCGTACCGGCATGTACAACCTTCCCAAACCGCTCTAATGGGCTGGTGAACACGGACCGAGCGCCAGTGGCGAGACGGGAATACATCTCACAGTAAGCGAGATATATCTCTCACACATTATTATGGTGGTTATTCTTTTTTAGTGGGTTGTGACCATCAGTGGAGCCCTCACAAGGGAGCTCCTAACTGTCGCTTAGAGTGCCGAGCTCGCAGGCGTTGCATAGCGGGACGGCCCATGACTTGCTCAAAAAGGAAGATGTGAACAAAATCAAGGGAGAGCTGGGATTCGAACTCAGCACCGCACGCCTGTAGACTAATGCAATAACAACTGGACCAAACTCGTTTTCTTGTCTATTGCAGAAAACATTGCTAGTTAACTTCTAAGAAAAAGTTACTGTTTAGTAAAATGTTAACTTAAAATTTAAAATTACTTGAATAGTTCATCAATTTTGAAAAAATATCACCAATTTTTAAGAAAAAGTTGAAAAGATTAATCGAATTTGGAAAAAATCGTCAATATATTTTTTCAAAAATTTCACCGATTTGAAAAAAGTTCATTGAGTTTGAAAAAGTTCATAGAATTTGAAAAAAAGTTCATTGTTTTTTTTTAAATTCACAAATTTGAGAAAAGTTCACCTAATTTGAAAAAAATGGTCATGAATTTGAATGAAAGTTCATGGATTTGGTAAAAAGTTCATCGATCTTGAAGAAAAAGTTCATGATTTTTTTAAGAATCCGCACATTTAAGAAGGAAATGTATCGTCCTGGGTCAATAGGCTTTCCATCTACGTGCCTTTTTTTCCTTTTGAGAAAGGAGTCTTACATGCGCAGCTTCGCAGCGTGCCAGCTAATTGATGGGCGTGACCGCCTGTGCTATCGGATAATTGTGGACCAGGGGAGGGGCCCTCCATGTTGGGGACCCGGGGCGGCCGGCCCTGCGCATATATTATTTGTTACTCGTTTATTGTTAATTTACTTCTCGTTCTTTGTTATAAGTTACTCTCGTTAGTTTTTATTTCTGATGTGATCTGATTTATTGTTAATTATTTGCTATTTGCATCACCTTCAGTTGCCGTGGCAGCAATATACCCTACCGTGGCAACGTACTAAATGCAGCCCGAATAACTTACCAGTGGAGCGCGAGCAAAATGGACCGCCACAAGTACGTTGAATGTCCAGTGGCGGGCGCTACACTGATAGGATCTTTACCAGTGGCGGATGTCGTGCCCGTGACTGAGGATCTGCTAGGAGTGGCAGGCGCGCCTGATAGCTCCGACCGCCACTGATGGCCGTTTTCAGCCCGCCACTGCTAGCCTTTTCTGCAGTAGTGAACCTTGTAGGCTTTTCACATTTTTCATTCATTTTAGAGGTTGAACGACTACTGCACTTCCTAATATCTGAGATGCAACCAATGAACTCAACCTCAAGAGAAGCAGAGCCAAATGCATTTGAAATGTTAGTCTTATTGTATGTTTCAATTGACTCACATATATTGTTGCATAAAATAGGATAGTCTATCATCCTGGACTGTTAATATATTGCATCTATTTTTTAGGTGGATCCTGGCAAACAACCGCCGGGTAGGTATGTAGAAAAACATACCTCAGGTTCTATTGGGGCGTGTTTGGTTGCCGTCGCCTACAGTACCCGCGTTGCATACACATCTCCACTCGGCCTGACTCTAGAAAAACAGCCTCATATGCGACATCTGCGAGTTGTTTGGTTGCCTGCATATGAACTGCCTGCATTAGGAGATCAACTTTGGCACGTTGTTTGGTTGCCTGCATTGTCTCGGCGCATGCAACTACACGTTGTTTGGTTGCCCGCATGGAGTATGATTAAGAGCTAGCATTGCACTTAGCACATAGGGTTAAGAGATAACAGAGGAAGTGAGAGAAGAAATGCAGTGTGCGCCGGACCATGGCGACTGTGGTGGATAGTGGCAGTGGCGCTGTGTCTGACATGACGAGCATGGAGTCGTGGACGAGCGATCCCGTCGGCGGCACGGCGAGCGACACCATCGGCGAACTAGTTGCGGTGCTCGCGCAAAGACAGTCGACAGAGGAGGAAAATGCAGTGCCCGCACCATGGTATCGTCAGTGCAGTGGATGAGAGAGGAGGCCGAGATGATCGACACCGAAAATGACTCTAGTGTAGTAGGGCGAGAGAGAGGAGGCCAAGATGATCGACCCCGTCGGCGGCGCGCTGAACTGCAGTGTGCATGGAGGCAGAGGACACAAGAAAGCAATGTGCATGCCGTTGCAGCGTCAGTGCAGTAGGAGGATGACAGTGAGTAGGCCGAGATGAGCGACGCCGTAAACAACTCTAGTGTAGTAGGACGTGGGCAAGGAGATCAAGGGGAGTCGGCGTCGAGAGGGACGAATAGGAGGACTCTGAGCAGAGGACAGAGGACAGTAGACTGCTGATCGAAGAGAGATGAAGCTACGATCGTCGAAACCAAAAACTTACAACACGAATGTTGTGAGGAACTGCGAGATTAGGCTGCTGGTCAAAGGAAATTTCAAACGATCGATCGTGCACGACGAATCTGACAAAATTCGTCAAGAATAGCTTCAAACGGGAAGACGAAATTAAGAACTTACGGCCGACGAAACTACGAACCGATCGCCTAAATGAAACCGTAGCATCGAGGTGCATCTTTTTCATGTAGAGCTTACCTCGAATCGAAGCACCTTTGGGTAGATCGGAAGGGGCTAGGAACAACAAAATTAGAGCAAAGGTTAATGGAGGTAGGAGAAGATAAGCACCCACAAGCTGCATACCAGCTCGTATCCCTCCCATCTCCCCTCGTGCAAGTGGCCCATCTTGTGTGCTCGCCTCAGCCTGGCTCGCTAGAAACTTCGAACATGTCGTGAGTTAAAAGTAGTGGCTTAATAGGAAAATGCAGCCAAGTACACTTGACCCCGAAAGAATGATCAACAGATAGTCTACCCTAGCAATTGCATGTGCAATAACCGTCAAGTATCTTGTTTCAAGAGAGAAAAAATGGTAACCAAGTATCATATGGAATCAAAAGGATAAGAAAATGTATCATTTTCGCAAAAAGGAAAGGTGGATCAACATGACTGTAGTCGTGCTGGTTTGTTGATCTAGAACTTCATTTTATGTGACATGATGAGAATTTAGCTCTAGAAATAGAAACATTAACTCAAAGAGTAAGTAGAAAGATCCGAGCAAAAGTCTACCTCTTATGGTAGACTCAACCAAAGCAAACTTCACCTGGAGTAAGTGGATTGGTAAGTGAGTTCTAAATGCGAACTATATGAGATGGCAAATATTACCTACGAAATATATTTTATGGCAACCACTTTCACAGTCTGCATTTGATAACACATCAATGCACCCACTGATATATTATGGTCTAGCAGAATTGAAATGGGAAAAAGGAGACAGGGAGTTAGAAGACAATGATGCATCACAATGTACATATAATATCAACTGAATTTAGCTTGCATTTAAATTCCATGAAATCTTTACTCTATGTATATTTTTACAAACGCAACAATCATCAGTCTTACATCTTTCACAGAAGAGAAATATGATAATGAAATATGAACTTACTTTTGAAGGGAGAGGTGGCTAGGAGACCAAGACCTGCGAACAAATGGATATTTTGGCTCCAAACTTTGCATGCATTTTTGCCAGTTGTTGCACAGCAAAATGACATGAGGCATTTGGAAGTATCAAAATATGAAAGAGGTTCACATGAAAATTTCAGTATCACCTTAGACTTTCCCAAATTGGTTCAAACCAGATAAAAATATCAAAATATGAAAGAGGTTCACATGAAAATTTCATTATCACCTTAGACTTTCCCTAGGAAAAGGTACCACATGAGGGTTTACAAATGAAAAATAGAAAGCTAATAGGACCTGAATTAGAAGCAACATTCAATTACCCAAGAAGATGTTACAAATCACATTATTAGTTATAAATCATACAATGTTTAGCTTAACTAAAATTAGAAGTTTCCCAACTGAGGTAACTTGATTCGGTGTAAGTATATGAGTTGAACTAAAATCAGAAGTTTCACAATAGAGCTAGTCTATATACATTTATCACTAGAGATGGCATACATGCATGACACATGTGATCCTCCTTTATTCAGCAAGCCGTATCTACTGGGAGAAAAATCGATAGCGGAAAGAATATAAAACATAAATCCTGTGTACTACTTTAGACAACAAACAGGAGTAGTCAAGGTGAAAGAAAATTATATTGGCCCCATTATTAGTGAAACTTACCTGAAAAACACTTGATGCCTCTAGATGTGCTTTCTCTACAAAAGAACGCCACCCCACCTTCCTGAAACTGTAGGAAGTTTTTTAAAATGAGCGCCTGAGTGGGCATTCACTTATGTCCAGTGGCCATTCTTACCATCGTTAGCGACGAGTGTCATGTACTTTGCCGCCAGCTTCTTTGCACAAAATTGGCAACATAAATCAAGGACAATGCATCAAAGCAATAGTTATATAGCATTATTGCATCAACACAGGCGACAATCATTGGGTGCAAAAAATCAAGTGATTTGATAGTGGAAGGATTCACGACAGTTACATGCTTATTTTTGGTGATATATAGGACAAGTGTAAGCGAGCGTGACTGCGTGAGGGAGAAAGTGTTGGGCCGGTGGAGTGGGCTATGTGTCTACAGGGCCCAAACAGAGTAACAGACATCAAACAAAAAAAAAGAAATCCCATCGCTCGATCCAGAAACCCCATCGGTACGCGTACTGCGGCGGCGGGGGGCGGTGCTGGACTGCAGCTGGTGCTGGAGCTTGGAGGTCGGTCCAGCGGCGGGGGCGGCGGTGGGGAGCGGCTCCGGCGCACCGCGGCACTGAGGTTATTCCGCACCCTACATGATCGTTGTTTGATCCTGATAGCACAAGTCATTCAGAGTAATTTTTGTTGTTGCTTCCATTGCCTAGAACTAGAAGGCTGCAAGTAGTTGGGGCTACGGCAGTCCAAATCCTAAGATGATTCCTTGCGTAGACTAAACTGGATGCATTAGATATGAATATTATTTCTTTGCGATGACCCCCAACGCCCTTCCTACATAGACATAAGTCTAGCTTGCAGGCATAATTAGACATGTGAACAGAATTTGAGCATGTGCAATGCAGCCTTTTAGCTTTCCCTTTTTAACTGACGAAGTCAATGAAATTGATGAAGCAATCTAATTGTTGCAGCAGCGCGAGCTTGGTGGCGCCCCACTGGCCGGAGTGCCGGTGATGGATTCCGATGAAGAGGAGGATTGGATAGGGATAGCTGCTGCCGTTGAACTCGAAGAGGCTGAGGCTGAGGCTGCTGCTGCCAAAGAAGCTGCGGGTGTGACAGGGGCAGTAGCTTCGGCGCCCAGATCAACCAACCGGAAGGGACCACATGACTCCGATGACCAGCAGGTATCCTCTTCTAGTATCCTTTCTTTGATATGTTAGTTGGGAACTTGGAATGTTGAATAAGAACATCAGGTTGTTAGCAGTAACAGGACACTCAATTTTGGTGCCATTTGATGCTATAGGGCATTCCTCCGGCATTTCATGCTAATGCATTCATAAATTTGTAGGTCTCGTTCGGAAATTGGAATTATGGGATCATATTGTGGCATAAGTGAGCATTTTTAAGTGACAAGAGTCCATGTTAGCAGTTTACTAGTTTTTAAGAGCATTTTTATTCATTTGTTGTTGAATGCTATGAGTTTTGGTTGAATAGACTTGCATTTCTAGTGAAAAAAAATTAGACATTAAATGTTCGCCCCAGCTAACTCCAATTCCAATTCCTGGGTCTGCCACTGAGGACAATGTTGGAGGACCCAAGTAAGCTGGCCTGAGGAGACACGCCGTGCATTTGCTACCCTAGCTACTGCACAAAACGAACTAATCCTTTTTTTGGGGGGGGGGGGGGGGGGTGTAACATCCTGTTGTTTGGAGAGAGGGAGAGAGAGAGAGAGATCCTAATTAATCATGTTCCAGTTCCTATTTTTCACATTTGCATGTTTGTTTTAAGTCATGTCACACTATGACCGTCTTTGCATATTGCAGCGTCATTCAACGTATATAATTGGAGGCTTGTGAAAGTCAAATTACTCCCTCTATCCATCTATATAGGGCCTAATGCATATTTTGAGGTTAATTTTGACCACATATTAAAGCAATAATATATGACATGCAAGTTACACAAAAACACATCATCAAATTCGTATGCGAAAGGAGCTTCTAATGATATAATTTTCACATTCTATATCTCATATACTATTAATCTTATTAATAGTCAAAGGCAAACACTACTGCTGCATTCCTAGCAAGTGAGGTGATAAATTTACTATAATTGCCGCAAAATTAAATCAAGGTTCTGGTGATAAATGTACTCCCTCCATTCACTTTTGTAAGTCGTTTCAGATGGCTCAAAATGGATTGTTTGCACATTGTCTGAAATGTCTTCAAGGTCTTATAAAAATGAACAGAGGGAGTACATAATACTCTACCCATGATACTTATGACACTTTCTGTGACAAACTGTGAATTCATACGCAAAGTCTAACAGAGTCATCAATTCAACATAAAAGAAACTGATATGCAAGTACAAGTGACTAATATGAAGAACACAACCTTCTAAATGTGTTGTGTGGTTTAATTTTACCGGATCAATGGAAAGAGATGAAGACAAAAGAGATACCAAGCACTAAAAGGCACTGAATCTCGGCACTATATAGTTAAATCTATCGAGAAAAGTACATGAATCACTCATCCATGAGACTGATCTGTTCAGCACACAAGCAGAAGTCAGCTCATAAAATCATCAGTTATTAGTTGATAAATTTACCACCGTGTTCACCACATCTGGTCAATATTACAGAGCAGGTTCTTGAAATTTTAGAAAGCTTGGGACCATAAGAAGCTCTCTGCAAACACTAACAACAGAATGTGATGGCCCATAGTTCGATTTATTCCCTCCTAAACTGACACTGTAATAATCAATAGTCAATCCAATCTGTTCAGCCACTTAGCATCGCAAATCACCCATACATCGCACCATCACCAGCAGAACCAGGTAGCACATAGTACTAAGGGCAGGAGTAGCGGCAGAACCTGAACTTGCACATGGTCGATGGCGGAGATGCCAAGTGGATCGTGGTATAAATAAATTTAAACAGACAAATAATGCTATGAATGTTGTTAATGTTATCTGCAAACCTGATTCATAATTAAAAAAGAGACCTTCTAACTTGCCACTGCAACCATTATCCTTACATATATATACATAACCACAGCTTACAGGAGAGGCAGCCCCTAATTAATACACTGATATGCTTTTGTTTTTACATAGCCAGAGTAGAAGAAACATCAATTTTTGCACTTAAACTAGGAAAGGGGTTCAGGCATTCATCGAGTAGATATAAGAGAACACTTTTGCCATGATCGGTAATACTATGAAGAAAAAGAAACAAATGTTCCGGCGATGCAGAAACAGGAGATCCAGAACCGAAGCTCGCTCACCCCGTGCCACCGGATTCCCTTGAGAGCTAGTATTTGGGTTGAGTATCCCTTTTTGCCTCCTGTGAGATCTTTTATTCGTGCCGTATAGTTGCCTGACCACTGGTTTGACCACGTCTGCCTCTGCTAAATTTAAACAAGGCAACTGTTAGATGCAGAAGATGGGGAATGAAAGGCATAAAACCTCTCAAGGGAAAGGTTTTCTATGGGGAAAGGCCTCGACTAGAGTTCCCACGACACCATAGGATCGTAATACACAGATCATGAACCAATTGTGTTTTGGGATAGAGTAAAAGTTGTTCTTTCTTCTTACAATTTCATTTCATCGCTATACCACAAAAAAGAAGAGCTGCAGCGTGAGCCATGCCGTGGTTCGACCCAACAACAACTAAGGCCACCCCACAGTGGCAAAAATGGTGTCTCGGGGCAGAGACATGTCCACCAGGCATGCCAGGAGACATCATGGTAATGGAAGGAGATTGGATCTAGCTAGCTGCAGTTAGACAAGGTTCAGATGTCACTGCAGTGGAACTTTCGTGATGGCTGAGTCATTTTGTACCAGAGCCGGTTGGGTTATGGTAATTTGTGGTGCAAATTAAAAGCCACTTGTTAACAAACTCGCCTGTCTGTCGATACTGTAATTTGAAACCCATTTGGGCGAGATTAGTACTAGGACGGGTGACCTCCTGGGAAGTCCTCGTGAAAGAGTTTCATATCTAGCCTACCCAACTTGTTTGGGACAAAAGGCTTAACATGTACTCCCTCCGTTCCTAAATATTTGTCTTTTTAGAGATTTCAAATGGACTACCACATACGGATGTATATGTGCAGATTCACTCATTCTGCTTCGTATGTAGTCATTTGTTGAAATCTCTAGAAAGACAAATATTTAGGAACGGAGGGAGTATTATAATGTAGTTGAATTAGCATTTACAGTTCCTTGCCTCAGTACTCATAAGCACTAGCAGTATTTAGCATCAGCTGAGGCCTTTTGCTAGTTTCCAACACATGAACATGTATATTGGATTGGGCACTCTAGTTGATTTTCAAGTTCGAGGAGCGGCTACACAATCTAATGTCAACAGTGTCAATATACAGATGTACATTCTCCTATGCAAGCACACTTAACCAACAGCTAACCAAGATTCCAAAAAAAAAAACATCATACTATATTGTTGGTAAATCACATTTTGGGCATGAGAGGATGGAAAAAAGGGCAGAATTACCATACCTACTGGCATATTGTCGAGGTAGTACTTGGGGAAGGCACATGGAGAGTACATGGTAACGCCACAGAAGGGTTGGGTGGACACTGGGACTAGCGCACTGAGAGAGGCATGTTTCATGTCAAGTGCGACAATCCATGTTCTGTCATCTTGAGCCTTTACCATGGCCCTTATGTAGAGAAGATGGTCATCTTGGATGCTCAGGGTGGGGTTAATGAAAATAAGATTCTTCAGCTCCAGTAGTTTGTTCTCATCATCCAGCAGCTCAGGCAACAAAGCAGAATAACTCGTGTCGACCGAGATTTCAGCAACATCAACCGTGCGGCGGTTGCGCCAATCATCCCAAGAGAGCTTCCTGTTCCATGTGGTGGCTTTCCAAGCGATGCCACTGCTTCCATAGTCAGGCTCATCGAAATCTATCTGGACAAACTTGATGAGATCGCCGCAGCAGGAGACGTCGCACAAGTGTTCCGCGGCGATGTCGGGGACACCATCCTCATCAACGAGAGGAACCCTGGATGCGGGGAATGGAATGTACTTGATGACGGGACGCTTGTCGAAGAGGTTGCAGAGGAGGACAATACCACACAAGAGATCAACCCAGCCCAGCGAGGTTTCTCCGACAGTGATCTGCTTGCAGCTGTAATGCCTATCGAGCAGCACCTTGTCAGACTGGGACAAGCGCGGCATGGACGGCTTGGTTCTGCTCCATGCCCGCGTGGTGGAGGAGAAGACGTAGGCGCGATACTCCCAGCAGTCACGATGGTCAATCCAGTTGCGATCGAGGAAAGCCACGGCGAAGTGGCCGCCGCCGCAGGGCAGGATGCCGAACTGCTGGGACTGGAAGGCTGGGACCTCAGGGTCCGGCTCCGGGAGCAGGTGCAGCGACGGGCGGTTGCCGGACGGGCCGCGCGCGGAGTAGACGAAGTGGTGGACGGAGCCCCACTCGGGGACGTTGAGGGTGACGGAGAAGAGCACGAAAGCCCCCTCGGCGCAGATGAGCAAGGGCGGGGTGTCGGAGTAGTCGTCGCCCTCGAGGCCGGGGCAGTGGACGGAGAAGTGGGAGACGCCCGGCGGGTCGGCGAGGCAGAAGGACACCTCCACGGCCTGGCCCTCCGGCGTGCGGCACCCGGCGGTGGTCTCGTTCCGGTAGTCGGAGATACGGCCCGTCTTGTTGAGTAAGGCCCAGTCGGGGTGCGCGGAGGGCCGGACAGGAACAACGGTGAGCGCCATGGATCTGGAGGTTAAGGTCCGCGGGAAAAAAGTGTGAGACGAGGTTGGCAGCGGCGGCGGCGATTTGGTGCGGGACGGGAGCGCTTTGCAGTTTGCTGTTTCTCTCTGGCGCTGGAGGGAGCAGTTTTGTGACCGGGGAAGACGAGAGGGACTCTGATTCACATCCGATCCGAGTCTGACTCCGAAGGTTTTCTTTTCCGGCTCTCTCTCTTTCTCTCGATCGATCGATCTCTCAAACGTGCCAGCCTATCTTGTTCGGTCCTCCGCAGATTATCGTTTTTTTTTCTTTTTGTTTGTTTCGCACACATCCACTGATGGATCGGAGCCTCGTTTCCGATCCAAACCAAATTAAACTGATGGACATGCCGGTTGCTCAAGGTGGATTGAGAGATACATAGAAGGCGCGCGCGGAGGCCAAGGCCAGAGGCACCACCCAAGGGAGGACCGACGACCATCCAAGCTTCTGCCGCTCACCGCCGGTCTAACATGCTTGTCCTTTCCGCCTCGCCATCGCTCCTCGTCCCAAGTCCTAACTCGCACGCGTACCCGGCATGCAGATGGATCATCCTTTACTATATATGGACACGCGGAGAAATCAGGCCATAGCCGCTTGGCCCCCGCGTCGCTCCCGTAGGGGCAACTCGGGCGGCGATAACCTAGCCCGCCGCCGGCCACCCCTCCCCCCTCTCCTCTCCCTCGCCACCACCGGACACTAGTGCAGAACCGGGCTTTAGCGCCGGTTCATAAGGGCCTTTAGTGCCGGTTCTGCAACCGGCACTAAAGAGTGGGGACTAAAGGTCCCCCCCTTTGATACCGGTTCATCACGAACCGGCGCTAAAGTGCCACCACGTGGCACGAGCCAGGCCAGGGTGCGTGCAGGACATTAGTACCGGTTGATAACACCAACCGGTACTAAATGTTTGGGGGTGTTTTGGTATTATTATTTTTTCATTAATTTTGTGTTTTCAATTTAATTTAGTGATTATTTTAGTTGTTAAATCAGTAGGTGAAAGTACCGCAGATTAGTTTCGACTGGATGGATGTGGATCCTAGCTAGCTAAGTGAAGTATATGCCATATCCATATTATACTTGATCACTTAATTATAGGTGATCAAGTATAATATGGATATGGCATATACTTGATCACTTAGCTAGGATTCATCTAGCTGAAACTAATCTGCGGTTTCTTTCGTAAATGATATAATAACTCCTCCTCATCATCATCATATTAATATAAAAACTCTTGCATCATATCATCAACAACAGTAAACTAGCTAGCTAAAAATCATCACAGTCGTCATTACCACTGTTTAATCATCATAGTCATTACCGCTATCTAATCACCACCAACACTAGCTTAAAGAAAAAACATTCACTTGTACCAAAAGCAAAGATATCATCGAGTTCAACATGGTCATAATATTATAAGCGTTCATAATTAACACCACAAAAGCAAATCACCCCTTTGAGATTAAGTTCAGGACGAAGAACACGGACATGAGAGAACAAAAGTACTAAGAGCATGAACTAGCTAAATCACTCCTGCTGCTCTCTCTCAGGTAAAATAGCATAGAACATGTATAGCTCTCCTGATTCATCATACTGGAGCATGCAGATGAACCTGTCTCCTAATCGTGGGATGCGCTTCTCATTGTTGCCCCCTAGTACTTCTCTGCTGGGATCGTTAACAATTTTGCTCCAATCTTTCACTATTAAGCATTCATCGCTTTTAGAAATCCTGAATGCACTCATGTGCAATGTAGGATATCTTGGCCGTAAGCTAACCATTGACATGTGACCTTTAGTCTCGATCCACTGAGGCACAACTGTCATCGGGAGTCCCTGTTGAAGAACATCGTATAGTAATTAATATACTTAGCAATGAAAGTTTAGCAAAAAATAATGTATGCAAAAGATGCACTGAGGACAAATAGTAAAAATCTTACCATATTTCGTAAATAGATGTGACCGTAGTTCAATACGATCACTATTGGTCGCACGTTTTGAGTACTAACATTTCTAAGTCCAGGAAGAAAATTTGTCTTAACAGTATGAAGATCCTCAAGCCATGAAACATAATGACTTATCTCCTCGCAGTTTAGTTTAGCTCCGGGACAGTAGTAGGTCCTATCTACCAAGCGCCGGACATGTTTGCTTGAATGGAAATAAGCTGTCAATGAAAATAAGTTGTCAACTATTTTTGAATGAACAATATCAAAGACATAAATATGGTTGAGAAACTCACATAATGGTAGAACTGGAGGCGTCTGCACGTCGACCCAGATGTCGATATTACCTTCAATATCATCTTCCGGACGAATATCAAAGGTGATAATCATATCAGGCTCAAATGCATAAGCCTTGTATAGTGCTTGCCAAGTTTTGCATTCAAAATAGGTGTACGTGTCTGCATTGTATAATTTGACGTTGAAAGTATAACCATGCTCGGTCTTCAGGTAAACTCTCTTTACCTCCATAGTTTCCATAGCACTGAAACCTATCTTATTCAAGACAAAAAAATTTGCATGGCAGGGGATGCGCTAGTAGAATAGTGAAAATTTAGAATTGTAAGTTGAAGCAAATGAAGCATATATATAAGTCATGCTTAATTACGAAAAAAGACTTGTCGTTGTGACTTACTGTATTCACTTCGAAGGTCTCATCCAACTTGATGCTGAAGCGTCTATCATCAACAAGGAAATTTCTGTCGCACAGGCCGCGCTGGTCTTCACAGTATTCGCACTTAATGAAATCTTTTTCATTGTCAGACGACATTTCCTATTAATTAGATCATCAAATCTCATATATCTAAATTTTCTTACTAAAAATAAACTAGTTCTATTAATTCAACTAATTCAACTAAGAATTTACTAAAAATAAACTAGTTCTATTAATTTTCTTACTACAATATATAAAGTAGCTACATATAGTAATATTTTAATTAGATCATCAAATCTCATATACGTAAATTTTCTTACTAAAAATAAACTAGTTCTACTAATTCAACTAGTTCAACTCCGCACATTTACTAAAAATAAACTAGTTATATTAATTCAACTAGTTCAAATAATCTCATATACCTAAATTTTCATACTAAAAATAAACTAGTTATATTAATTCAACTAGTTCAAATCTCATATATATACCTAATTAATATCTAGCTAATTCATCTAAAATTGACATTAATATTTAACATCTTTTCCATATAATTCATCTAACATGCATTAACATTAATTTTAACACAATCTTAATTATCTACGTAATTCATCTAACATTAATCTAAACAACAGAAAATAGAAAATAAGTAAAAAAAATATGTGTGTGTGTGTGTACGTACGAGCGGGGGGCGGCGGCGCGAGACAGCGACGCGACGGGGGCGACGCGATGGGGGCGACGCGACGACGGACGGCGGGCCGGGGGTGACGACGGGGACGGCGGGGACGGCAACGCGCGAGACGGCGACAACGGGGAGACGGCGACGACGGGGGCGGCGGCGCGAGACGGCGACGACGAGCGGCGGGGGCGACGGCGCGCGCCGGGGGCGGCGCGCGATGGGCGACGGCGCGGCGGCAGCGGCGATGTCGCGCGAAGCAGTTGAAGAAGTGGTGGTCAACGAAACTGAACTTTTTCGTAAGTGCCATATATATAGGAGGGGCCTTTAGTACCGGTTGGTGGCTCCAACCGGTACTAAAGGCCAATTTTCGCCAGGTGAAGCGGCGGGAAACGGCCCCCTTTAGTACCGGTTCGTCCCACGAACCGGTACTAAAGGCCCACGTATTAGTACCGGTTGGAGCCACCAACCGGTACTAATGGTTTAGTCCCACCTCGCCGAGCGAAGGGCAGCTGCACTAGTTTATAAACCCAGCCGCGACTGCTCCTTCGAACTTCTCCATATAGCAGGCTTCTGGGCCTAATTTCGACGCGCTGCCCTGTGAGCCTGCTGGCCCTTCTGGGCCTGTATTTGCAAACCCTAGGTCTGGCAGGCCCACTGGGCAGCGCCCGAACAAATTTTTATATAGTTTTTTCTTTTCTGCATTATTTATTTTCTGCTATTTATTTTTGAGTAATTTTTATATAGTTTTTGTCTTTTCTGTTTTATTTATTTTCTGCTATTTATTTTCTGCATTATTCATTTTGTAGTGATTTTCAATTTCACCGTCATTTACCTCTCTAAACAAATCGGTAAATGACTGAAAAACAACAAATGATGTCAGAACGTGTTGGAAATTGATGACGTCGCTTTGAATGATGCATACTGAACGCAAAAATAGGCTGGAGTTCAAAAAAGTTTAAATAACATTGAAGTGCCCGTGTAACAGATGAGTTCTCGTCCGAAACCCTGATACTACGAAACAGATAGTCCAGTTTGTACACGAGGTGCGTCCAGTTTTCGCCGTGACCCTCTCTACTATTTTGCATATGTTATGCGGGTGAAATGATGATACCATGCCAAGTTCCAACATTTTCAGAGTTCATTTTGTAGTGATTTTCAATTTCACCGTCATTTACCTCTCTAAACAAATCGGTAAATGACTGAAAAACAACAAATGATGTTAGAACGTGTTGGAAATTGATGACGTCGCTTTGAATGATGCATACTGAACGCAAAAATAGGCTGGAGTTCAAAAAAGTTTAAATAACATTGAAGTGCCTGTGTAACAGATGAGTTCTCGTCCGAAACCCTGATACTACGAAACAGATAGTCCAGTTTGTACACGAGGTGCATCCAGTTTTCGTCGTGACCCTCTCTACTATTTTGCACATGCTATGCGGGTGAAATGATGATACCATGCCAAGTTCCAACATTTTCAGAGTTCATTATGTAGTGATTTTCAATTTCACCGTCATTTACCTCTCTAAACAAATCGGTAAATGACTGAAAAACAATAAATGATGTCAGAACGTGTTGGAAATTGATGACGTCGCTTTGAATGATACATACTGAACGCAAAAATAGGCTGGAGTTCAAAAAAGTTTAAATAACATTGAAGTGCCCGTGTAATAGATGAGTTCTCGTCCGAAACCCTGATACTCCGAAACAGATAGTCCAGTTTGTACACGAGGTGCGTCCAGTTTTCGCCGTGACCCTCTCTACTCTTTTGCACATGCTATGCGGGTGAAATGATGATACCATGCCAAGTTCCAACATTTTCAGAGTTCATTTTGTAGTGATTTTCAATTTCACCGCCAGTTACCTCTCTAAACAAATCGGTAAATGACTGAAAAACAACAAATGATGTCAGAACGTGTTGAAAATTGATGACGTCGCTTTGAATGATACATACCGAACGCAAAAATAGGCTGGAGTTCAAAAAAGTTTAAAAAACATTGATTATCATAAAAAATACACTGATTATCAATGATCTTTTTGTGTACAATCTGAATTGTCAATATGAGTCCTCAACAGTTTAGAAACCGGTGAAGACTCATATTGCGACCACAAATTCTACACATAAAGTTAAATGAAGACCAAGTTCTTGTGATAGTTTGAGAAGTAACATATTTAAGGTGGTAAAAATCTTGCTAGGGGAGCGAGGTGGGACTAAAAACAGCCTGCCACAACTTCTTTACTACCGGTTCGTGCCACGAACCGGTACTAAAGGTGCTGGCCGGGCTCCATCCTATTTGGTACTGGTTCGTGGCTTGAACCGGTACTAAAGGTTCTCCCCAAACCGGCACTAAAGATCTCCTTCCGCCTAGCCGTTTGAACCGGCACTAATGGACACATTAGTGCCCGACTCAAATGCAAACCGGCACTAATGTGTCTCACATTTGACCCTTTTTCTACTAGTGGGAGGGGGTCGCCGGAATGCCTCGTGTCCGCCGGGTAGGGTGATGGCGAGGATTTGTCCGGCCTGTCTCATGCAGGGGGCTTTGGAGCCGAGGCGGCGGCCTCGGGTGGTGGAGCGACAGCGATCTCAGCAAGCGGTCGTCGGTGGTGCTGGCCGTCCCCCTTGGCCGCGCGGGTGGCAAGGCGGCGGCGGCGGGTGGTGGCTGTGGGGCGCGGTGGCCGCGGGGCGCCCACCCCAGATCTGACGCCTCCGCCTCCAACCCTTTCGGCCCCTGTCAGATCTGGTCTTCGGCTGCCCCAGGTTGCCGGCGTCGCGTCTGTGGTAGGGGTGGGGGATACGTGGGGCCTGGAGAAATCCAAGGCTGGCTCTGCCGGCCACGACGACGGCGACGTCTGAGGGCGTTGTCTCCTACTTGTAGGTGTCATCAAGGTTATCCCTTTCCCCCTTTGCCTCGCTCCCCTGCTTGTATACCGGGGAGAAAACCCAAATCCCTTTGGATTGGGCGGTAGCGACGCTCGCGGCGCCATCATCTTCATGGAGGTGCCGCCTTCGGTGAGTTTGGGGTGGTGGTGAGTCCGATCTGGTTGGTGGGCGTTTGGCGGTGACATGGTTGGAGCTGGTGGCGTCTTGGTGGTTCCCTGTTCGCCTTTCTGCGGTCATGGCGCCGTCTTCAAGTTCAGCCTTGTGGCTTCCCTCCACTGTTGCTCTATCATCAGCAGCCCCACCGTGCATTTGCTTCTCCTTGCGTGTAGGTTCCATCCTAGTGCCATGTTTCCCTTTGTTGAGCTTGGCGACGCGTGTTGGTGGTGCTCTAGTATGGCTTTTCGGGTGGCTATGGTGTCGGTTGTACACCTTTGCTCTTGGGAGAGCGTTTGCATCGTCCGACGGATCAACGCCTCGTGCCAGGCGAGGGGCTAGGGAGCCCCTTTCGGAGATGTAGGAGGTTGTCCCCGATTCGGCCGGAGCCTGTCAGCATTACTCCCGCCTGCTAGCTGGGTCTCCTCAAGGCCTGCTGGTGTCTCGGTGGGGTGGATTGCACTCGGTGGAGGGCTTCATCGTCTTCAAGCCGTTCTTGTACCTTAGATTCTTCATCTTTGCTTGTAGATGGTAGGAAGCCTATTAGCTGCTTGCACATCATTCTGTACCCTTTTAGTTGTTTCTTTGTTTCGTCTCTATAAGTTAGTGGTTGCTGTAATCCTAGTCGGGCTCGACTTGAGCCTTCGTTCTAAAAAAATATGGACATGCAGGTGGTTTAAGAAGAAGAAGAAGGAAGCATGGCAGAGAGGAAGAGGAGGCCGCAGATCAATGAAGTGGCGCAAGCCAGACCCTTGATGGCCGGTCGGCGGGCATCCCTAAGGCATTTAATGATGTGACCATGATGACAGTCGCGGCATAGGTGTTTTCACTTTCCAAGAAAAGGGATGATTAAGAGGCAAGGTTTCCTCACAGCCATTCTGCTACTCCGATGCATGTGCGGGCAGTGTGGTGTACATGTCGTTTCGTTCGTTCGCTCCATCTAACGAAGCCTCGACACCCTCACCGATATTTTTCGCTGCTAATTCCGTCGTATCCCAACCAACTCAAAAATATCTCTACTCCTAATGGAGGAGTCCGTACATCATTTCGTTCGTTCGCTCCATCTAACGAAGCCTCGACACCCTCACCGATATTTTCCATCGCTAATTTCATCGTATCCCAACCGGCTCAAAAATTGCGATTGGTTTCCATATGTAGCGATCCCAACTTTCCTAAAGCCCACCCCTTCACGTTTCCTTTTTTATGAAACTCTAGCCATGATGCTCCATGTCAATCGCTCTCGCATCGGCGGGGATCCCGTCGTATCCCATCTGGCTCAACAATTACGATTTGTTTCCGGGTGTAGCGATCCCAACTTTTCAAAAATTACGATTTGGTTCCATATGTAGTGATCCCAACTTTCCTAAAGCCCACCCCTTCACGTTTACTTTTTTATGAAACTCTAGCCATGATGCTCGATGTCAATCTCTCTCGCATCGGCGGAGATCCCGTCGTATCCCATCTCGCTCAACAATTGCGATTTGTTTCCGGGTGTAGCGATCCAACTTTTCTAAAGCCCGCCCCTTCACATTTCTTTTTTTTCTGAAACTCTAGCCATGATGCTCCATCTCCATCTCCCTCACAACGGAGCACAGTGTTCCTCTGGTATTTGGGAGTTGCATAATCTCATAGTCATAGGAATATGCATAAGTTATGAAGAAAGCAATAGCAACATACTAAACGATCAAGTGCTAAGCTAACGGAATGGGTCATGTCAATCACATCATTCACTAATGATGTGATCCCGTTCATCAAATGAAAACTCATGTCTATGGCTAGGAAACTTAACCATCTTTGATTAACGAGCTAGTCAAGTAGAGGCTACTAGTGACACTCTGTTTGTCTATGTATTCACACATGTACTAAGTTTCCGGTTAATACAATTCTAGCATGAATAATAAACATTTATCATGATATAAGGAAATATAAATAACAACTTTATTATTTCCTCTAGGGCATATTTCCTTCAATAGGAGGGAGGCTAACCAGCCCACAAGGGGCTGGCACGCCCCCCACAAGGGAGGAGGCCGAATTGGATTAGGGAAGGGGGCGCCGCCCCCCTTTCCTTCTCCTAGTCCCTCTCCTTTCCCTCTTTCCCCCTCCGAAAGAAGGAAAAAGGGGGGGCCGAATCCTACTAGGACTGGAGTCCTAGTAGGACTTCCCTCTCCCTGGCGCGTCCCTGGTGGCCGGCCTCCTCCCCTCCCTCCTTTATATACGTGGGCAGGGCACTCCTTGGAGACACACCAATTGTTCCAAGCCGTGTGCGGCATCTCCCTCCACGGTTTACTCCTCCGTCATATTCACGTAGTGCTTAGGCGAAGCCTTGCGCGGATCACATCACTATCACCGTCACCACGCCGTCGTGGTAATGAATGAAGGAAATATGCCCTAGAGGCAATAATAAAGTTATTATTTATTTCCTTATTTCATGATAAATGTTTATTATTCATGCTAGAATTGTATTAACCGGAAAAATAATACATGTGTGAATACATAGACAAACATGGTGTCACTAGTATGCCTCTACTTGACTAGCTCGTTAATCAAAGATGGTTAAGTTTCCTAACCATAGACATGAGTTGTCATTTGATTAACGGGATCACATCATTAGGAGAATGATGTGATTGACTTGACCCATTCCGTTAGCTTAGCACTTGATCATTTAGTATGTTGCTATTGCTTTCTTCATGACTTATACATGTTCCTATGACTATGAGATTATGCAACTCCTGTTTACCGGATGAACACTTTGTGTGCTACCAAACGTCACAACGTAACTGGGTGATTATAAAGGTGCTCTACAGGTGTCTCCGAAGGTACTTGTTGAGTTGGCATATTTCGAGATTAGGATTTGTCACTCCGATCGTCGGAGAGGTATCTCTGGGCCCACTCGGTAATACACATCACTATAAGCCTTGCAAGCATTGTAACTAATGAGTTAGTTGTGGGATGATGTATTACGGAACAAGTAAAGAGACTTGCTGGTAACGAGATTGAACTAGGTATTGAGATACCGACGATCGAATCTCGGGCAAGTAACATACCGATGACAAAGGGAACAACGTATGTTGTTATGCGGTTTGACCGATAAAGATCTTCGTAGAATACATAGGAGCCAATATGAGCATCCAGGAGGGGCCGGGTTACTCGTAGGTTCGTTGCCAGAAGCCCGGAGCAAAGTTTCAAGATAATGGGCCAGAGATGGGCTGAGACCCGGATACGGCTTAAGGCCCGTAGTACAATCATTATTATAGTAGAACTTGTAGTGTAAGGCAAGTATTGTTTAGAGTCCGAGCCGGACACTCTTATGAGCCGGCCGGGACTCTAAGGGATGCTGGGCGTCAGCCTCCCGATATAAAGGGACGACCCGGCAGCGGTTTAAGGGTGACAACAATCTCATCGAGAGCCGGAATAGCTGTATAGCTCCCTGGCGATCGTAACCCTAATCAATAACACCTCGAACTGGACGTAGGCTTTTACCTTCACCATAAGGGGCCGAACCAGTATAAACCCTCGTGTTCCTTGTCCCGCATAACCCCTTCAAGCTTCCTAGTTGCGATGGCTCCACGACTAAGTCCTAGCTCAAGGACATCCGCCGTGACAATTCCACGACAGTTGGCGCCCACCGTGGGGCCAGCGCACGGTGGATTTGAGTTCTTGAAGGGCAGCTTCGAAGGGCTCAAGGGATATGCTGTGGGCCGGATGACCAAGAGTCGTCGCGGCAAGCTCTACATCGACGACGCGGACTGGGGCCCCGACGCCGGCTCAATTGAGTACGGGTACCGGGTCCCCTTTGGCGGAATTCACGTCTTCATTGGCAAGATTGGTGAGCCGGGCCCCGAGCCGGATCTCTGCGCCGATCTCATCGAAACGGCTCAGCGCGCACGACCCGCCCGGGCCCGGCCTACCTTAAGGCGCGCTTTTGTGGGATGCATCCATGGAGGGCCCTCTGATCCATCCGGGTCTGGTGATGAGGCGGCCGCCGGCTCTGGCGGCGAGTCGGCCACTGATGAATCAAACTCGTTGTACCAACTCCAAGATAGCAGGCTCATGGGTTGTTCCGATGGCGACAGTATTCCGGACCTTTTTGAGCCGCCAAGTCAGGTTGGAGTTTTTATGGCTGGTGCGCAGCCTGTTCAGAACCCCGCTGCCGGATCGGGAAACCCGGTGCCTTCCCCGGCTCAGGTGCTGATGGATCTCACGGACAGGATGACGGCCCTGTTAACCGCCGCGGTTGACCCGGCGGATCAGGTTCAGCATGATGCGGAGGTGGCACAGTTAAAATTGGATCTGATAAAAGCTAAAGAGGATCTTGCAGCGGAAGGGATCAGGCTGGCTGCGGAGCGGGCGGCTCTCGACGCCCGGACTCAGCTGATTCAGGCGCAGTCCTTCCAACTCACGATGGATCAGAACGCGGCCAACGAAGTCATGAGAAGGAGGCATCAGAAGGCCCAGTCTCGGCTCCCACCGGTTTACGATCCACGCAATCTCTTCAACACACCCGGTGCAGGGTCTAGTAACCCGCCAGGGGTCATTGTGCCCGGGTCTGGACCCCTTATTCAGCCACGGGTGATGGGGCCTCCCCAGGTGCCCCCTCCCCCGCCTCAGTATGTGCCAATACCCCCGGGTCATTATGATAACCCGCTGGAGAACATGGTGGCGGCAGCAGCACGACTGGCGGCTCTCCCCGTGGACGGCGACTCTCCGGCGGCCATCGAAACCCGCCAGGTCAGGGAACTCCTGCAGACGGCTCTGGCACAGCAAGAGGCGTACTCCTATAGCCGGGACAGGATCCACTCGACTCCTCGTCCAGGCCAGAGCCCGAGTTACAGCCGGCACATCGTCTCAGCAACCGGCTCAAGTAATGTCTGACGCCATGACCCGCCCCCTGGCCATGGCCCGGCTCATATTGGAGCCTTCTACGCAGCAGACCAAACGCGGCAAGAGGCGGAGCAGGTGCCGCAATTGACGGCTTACCAGACCCCCCCGGCTTATCCGACGACTTCCGTTGATGTAGGTATCCCTACCAGGACCGGGGGTGTCCCTTGTTTGGTGCCAGCTATCCGTAATGAACGTCTACCTAAGGACTTCAAGGGCCCCAGGAAGGTGCCTAACTATACAGCTGACTTACAGCCTGCGGCCTGGATTGAGAGTTATGAGATGGCTATGGAATTGCTAGAGGTCAGTGAGGCGGCCATGGCCAAATATTTTACCATGATGTTAGATGGAACTGCCCGCACGTGGTTGAAAGGGCTGCCACCGAACTCCATTGGGTCTTGGGCTGAGCTGAAAGCCCGGTTCATTCAAAACTTCAAGGATACCTGTAGGCAGTCTATGTCAATTGTGGATTTGACTAACTGTAAGCAGCAGGAGGGTGAATCCACGACCCATTGGGTTCGCCGGGTCAAGGAGATCATACACTCATCGGATAAGATGGATGCCGGCTCTGCGGTCTTAATGTTGGAACAAAACTGTCGCTTTGTGCCCCTAAAGATGAAACTTGGGCGGCTTAAACGTGACTGCACTGATATGGGTACACTAATGGCGGCTCTTGTCAAGTACGCCGATTCCGATGGTACCAAGGATCCCCCTTCAGACGATGAAAGGACAGGGAAGGGAAAGAAGAACGGCAATGGCAAGGGTCCTCAGTTTAACCCGGGGAACCAAGGAGGAGGCAAGCGCAAGGACGATGGTAGCCTAGAGTTCGTAGCCAATGCCAACTCCCAAGGTAACAACCAGCGACGCAAGGGGAGGCCCCCTCCCCGAGGCGGCGGGTCAGGACCTTCTCTGGAGCAGCTGTTGAATGAACCTTGTCCGAGGCACGGCTCTAGAGAGAAGCCAGCGACTCATCTGTGGAAGGATTGTACAATCATGAAGGCCTTTAAAAACTACAATGGCCCGGGTGGCGGCTCAGGTGCCGGCGGCTCAAGCGCCGGCGGCTTTCATGGCCCGGGGGGCGGCTCGAATTCCGGTCCTCAGAACGGTCAAGGGGGCTTTAATCAACAGTCTGGTCAGGGTCATCAACAGCAGCAGGGGGGTTATCAGACCAACCCAAAGCAGCTTAGCGGTGGACAGTATCATGTGTTTACCACTAGTTTGTGCAAACGAGATCAGAAGCTTCACAAGAGGGCTGTGAATGATGTTGAGCTGGCAGTTCCACGCTACTTGCGGTGGTCTGAGCAGCCTATAGTGTGGAGCAGGGAGGATCACCCTCCCCGGGTGGATAACCCGGGCCACTTGGCCTTAGTGGTGGCTCCTCAGGTGGGAGGTTACAAGTTCACAAAGGTACTCATGGATGGAGGCAGCAGCATCAACATCCTCTATTATGAGACTTTTCGCCGTATGGGGCTGGTTGATAAGAACCTTAGCCAGTCAAACACTATCTTCCATGGTGTGGTACCTGGTAAGTCGGCTTATCCAGTCGGCAAGATCGAGTTGGAAGTGGCTTTTGGTGATGAGAACAACTACAGGGTGGAGAAATTGACCTTTGAGGTGGTCAAAATAAGAAGTCCATACCATGCTATATTTGGACGGCCGGCTTACGCCAAGTTCATGACACGGCCGTGTTATGTGTACTTACAGCTCAAGATGCCGGGACACAACGGGACCATTACGGTTCACGGCAGCCGGAAGGTGGCTCTCGAGTGCGAGGAAGGTGATGCAGCTTATGCAGAGTCTGTTTGTGCTACAGAGGAGCTGAAGTTCTACAAAGACAATGTTGACCCGACAGACATGACCTCTCTAAAGAAGCCGACTACGGAGACTGAGCCGGCGTTGAAATTTAAGTCGGCTGATGAAACTAAGCTTGTTGACTTTGTTCCAGGAGATTCATCTCAGCAGTTTAGCATCAGTGCCAATCTGGATCCAAAATAGGAAAGCGCGCTCATCGAGTTCATCCGTGAGAATAGGGACATCTTTGCATGGAAGCCTTCTGACATGCCAGGTGTACCTAGAGAACTCGCTGAGCATACTCTCAATGTTGATCCAAAATTTAAGCCGGTCAGACAGTTCCTTCGACGGTTTAACGAGGAGAGGTGGAAAGCCATTGGTGAAGAAGTGGCCCGGCTCTTGGCGGCCGGGTTTATTGTTGAAGTTTTTCACCCAGAATGGTTGGCTAACCCGGTGCTCGTGCTCAAGAAGAACGGCACCTGGCGGATGTGTGTGGACTACACGAATTTGAACAAGGCGTGTCCGACTGATCCTTTTGCTCTCCCCCGTATTGATCAAATCATTGATGCTACGGCAGGTTGTGCACGCTTAAGTTTCTTGGATGCTTATTCCGGGTATCATCAGATTAAGATGGCAGTTAAGGACCAGGAGAAGACGGCGTTCATCACTCCCTTTGGAGCCTTCTGCTATGTGTCTATGCCCTTTGGACTCAAGTGTGCACAGGCGACTTACCAGCGTTGTGTACAGAATTGTCTTCATAAACAGATCGGACGCAATGTTCACGCTTACGTGGACGATATTGTGGTTAAATCCATCAAGGAGGAAACCCTGATAGATGACTTAAGGGAAACCTTCGACAATCTCCGGGTCTATAAGATGATGCTTAACCCGGCCAAGTGCGTTTTTGGTGTTCCTGCAGGCAAATTATTGGGCTTCTAGGTTTCTGACAGAGGCATTGAGGCCAACCCGGAGAAGATCAAGGCCATCACCTCCCTGGCTAAGCCGGCGTGTATGAATGACGTTCAGCGGTTGGCGGGTCGCATCGCAGCTTTAAGCCGGTTTATAAGCCGTTTGGGTGAGAAGGCTATGCCCTTATATCAGTTGATGAAGAAAACTGATAACTTTGTCTGGAATGATGCAGCTAATACCGCTTTTGAGGATTTGAAGAAGCAACTGACAGAGCCCCCCGTCCTTGCTGCTCCGGTTGATAAGGAGCCCTTGTTACTGTATGTGGCGGCAAACGCACGAGCCGTCAGCGTGGCTATTGTGGTGGAGCGCAAAGAGGCGGGTAAGGAGCATCCGGTTCAGTGGCCGGTTTATTATGTCAGCGAGGTGCTCATTGAGTCCAAGCAGCGGTACCCGCATTGGCAGAAACTCGTATATGGGGTGTTCATGGCGAGCCGGAAGCTTAAGCATTATTTTCAGGGTCATCCCATCACTGTGGTCAGTTCCGCCCCTCTTGGTGATATTATCCAAAACAGAGAGGCTACAGGGAGAATTGCTAAGTGGGCTATAGAACTTGGACCTCATGGCCTTAAATATGTGCCACGCACTGCTGTTAAGTCTCAGGCCTTGGTGGATCTCATCAATGATTGGACAGAGTCACAAGTGCCCGAGCAAAAGCCGGATAACACTTATTGGACTATTCACTTTGATGGGTCCAGGCAGCTGGAGGGCTCGGGGGCTGGCGTTGTATTGGCTTCTCCTAAAGGTGACAAGCTCCATTATGTGCTACAGTTGATGTTTCCTTGCACCAATAATGCGGCTGAATACGAGGCTTTGCTCCACGGTCTTAGGGTGGCTAAGGAGATGAGCTTAAGCCGGGTAAGGTGCTTTGGTGACTCGGACCTGGTGGCTCAACAAGTATCAGGCACGTGGGATTCTAAGGATCCTCTCATGGCGGCTTATCGCCGCGAGGTTGATGCCATTGCTGGGCACTTTCAGGGATACCAAGTGGAGCATATTGATCGCAGGAGGAACGAGGCGGCTGATGCGTTAAGCTGGCTAGGCTCTCAGCGAAAGCCGGTGCCGCCTAACACTTTCCTGGATGTCCTGTATAACCCTTCGGTCAAGTTGCCTACAGAGGAGGACTTGGCTATCCCTGACCCGGAGGCGCGACTGGTGGCGGCTCTTCATGTCATACCAGACTGGACAGTGCCATATCTGGCTTATATAACCCGGGGAGAGTTGCCTGAGGATGAAACTCTGGCCAGGCAAATAACCCGGCGGGCTAAGTCAATGATTGTTATTGATGGCGAGTTGCATCATCGCAGTGTTTCAGGGGCATTTCAGCGTTGTATCTCCCCTGAGGAAGGTCAAGAGATCTTGCGCGAGATCCATGAAGGGGATTGTGGCCATCATGTTGGTTCAAAATCTCTTGTGGCCAAGGCTTTCCGTCATGGTTTTTATTGGCTGACGGCTCACGCTGATGCAGAGGACTTGGTCAGTAAGTGTGATGGTTGCCAAAGGTTCTCACGACGGGCTCACATGCCGGCTCAGGAGTTGAGGATGATCCCGATCACTTGGCCCTTTGCGGTCTGGGGGCTTGATATGGTTGGGCCTTTTAAACGGTCCAAGGATAAGAAGACCCACTTCTTGGTGGCCGTTGA
This sequence comes from Aegilops tauschii subsp. strangulata, assembly GCF_002575655.3. NCBI lineage: Eukaryota > Viridiplantae > Streptophyta > Magnoliopsida > Poales > Poaceae > Aegilops > Aegilops tauschii. Next base: position 26,040,518 of record NC_053037.3, on the reverse strand, counting down.
AAAATTCACGAAGTGGGTGGAGGCTGAGCCAGTTAGCAAGTGCGATGCAGCCACGACGGTTCAATTTATGAAAAGGGTGATTTTTCGCTTCGGCTTTCCGCACAGCATCATAACTGACAATGGCACCAATCTATCCAAGGGCGCTATGGAGGAGTTTTGTCAACGAGAGCATATCCGACTTGATGTTTCCTTAGTAGCTCATCCCCAATCCAATGGTCAAGCTGAGAGAGCTAACCAGGAGATTCTGAAGGGCATCAAGCCCCGGCTTTTGGTCCCTTTGCAACGGACGCCGGGTTGTTGGGTGGAGGAGTTGCCCTCCGTCTTATGGAGCATTAACACTACTCCTAACAGGTCTACAGGCTTCACGCCTTTCTTCATGGTTTATGGAGCAGAGGCAGTCCTCCCCAGCGACATCCGTCACGATTCACCTCGTGTGGCGGCTTATGTTGAGACGGATAATGAACAGGCGCGCCAAGATGCTCTGGACTTGTTGGACGAACAGCGTGATGTGGCAGCAGCCCGTTCGGCGATTTACCAACAAGACCTGCGCCGTTATCATAGCCGCCGGGTCAAATCCCGGGTCTTCCAGGAAGGCGACCTTGTGCTCCGGCTCATCCAGGATCAAACAGATGCACACAAGTTATCCCCACCTTGGGAAGGGCCCTTTGTGGTCAGCAAGAACTTGCACAACGGGTCATATTACCTCATTGATATTCGGGAGCATAAAGATTCGCGTAAATCTGAGGAGGAGACCCGTCGGCCGTGGAACATAGGTCAGCTTCGGCCTTACTACACTTGAGCTGCCGGCTCTCGTGGTATACATATTTGTTTCAGACATGTATATATTATGATCAGTAATAAAGCAGGACCTTTGTCCTTTTTCCTCCTCCAAATATGCGTGTGTTGTTACATGCTAACTTCAAAGGAGGATCCGGCTTATGATCGTATTCGAATCTAGCCGTAAGCAGTAAAGTCACTTGGGGGCTTCCTGTTAAAACATGGGTCGTATTCGAACCAAAGAGAACATAGCTGTCGATACCCATTTGATTGGCAAAGTGCCGAGCTCATTGGGAGGTTGCCTTTGGTCATATTTGAATCATAGTGTAACCCCTCTGAGAACCGACGTGGATCGTATTCGAATCAGCGTCGTTAAACAATTTTCAGAATCACTTGGGGGCTTCCTGTTCAAACATGGGTCGTATTCGAACCAAAGAGAACATAGCTGTCGATACCCTCTTGATTGGCATCGCCACACCCACAGGGGGCTATATGATCGTATCCGAATCTTAGCTTAACCCCTTTGGACCGGGTTTCTGGTCGTATTCGAACCGGAAGCCCCTAAGTTTTTATACTTTGTCACAAGTCTACTCTGATCACGTCAAAGTATGTACTGCCGGGTCTCACTTGCCGGCTTAATTTTAGTTTATCTTGTTAGTTGGACATCATGGATGTCATCAAGACAGGTAAATTAGAGTTAAGGTACCAACCGTGCTACCCGGGTTATTTAAACCGGAAGTATGCTTACAGGCCGTTAAGTGTGTTATCACGGCTATGTTCAGAGTATAGGCGGTAAGCCGCCTTGAGACTTGTGATTTGCCTTTTTATGCAGATACTTAAAGGCACCTTTTAAGGTTGAGAAGAACAAAGGGATAATTATGACCCGGAGGAACACCAAAAGGATAACTTCAAGGGATTTCAGCATTCATTACGTGCACGATGGCACGGTAGAGATAAATTGTTGCACCTATTCCATTACAAAATTCATCAAGTCCCAAGGATGGAGCGTAGTTCGGTGAACCGCCAGCCGCTTTATGATGCCTGCTGAGTTGAAGTCCCCGGCTCGTTCCTGTCTTCTGCTCCGGCTGATCCCAAGACCTCGAAGGTTGACGACTTCCAGTTGATGCCGCTGAGAGCTTCGAACTGGGCTTCTTCGTCAATTAACCCGGCCGGGTCAATCTCCGGGGCGAAGGTGTGCTGACGAGCCGGAGGAATCAGATTGAGAGCTTCATAGCGAGGGGTTGGAATCCTCTGATTCTCCGCGTTGTACCCCGGCTGGTACTTGGTTAAGTCGGTGTCATTCCCGATGATGGTGGCCACCGGGCGTACAGCCTTCACGCATGCCGCGAAGTCCTTCTGGTCGAAGGCTGAGCCGTCTTCCTTTAGGCTTGGGTAGCCCAGGGCGATGTCTGCCGGGTCTAGCTCCGGCAGAAATGCCTTGGCCCGGCTCAGCGCGGCGATTGCTCCGGCTCTTGCGGAGGCCCTTCGTAGCTCCTGGATCCGCTGCGGCAGAACAGCGAGCCGGCGCAGGACTTCGGCCAGATGGGTTGGCACCTCGTTGGATAGGGCCACCACAGCTAAGGCACGCTGTGACCCGGTGTAGAGCTGTTCCACCAGGGTATACACGGCCTTTAACTTGGTGACCATGCTCTGGTTGAGATTGGCACTCCTGGGACCTGTTTAACAAGATTAGATAAGCCGGTGACAAGGATGAATCATGACATATACAGACTTGATGAAAGCCGGTGAGGCGACTTACCGAAGATGGCGGCTACCATTTGGGAAACCTGGCGCTTTAGGCCGGAGAGCTCGGCGGTCTTTTCAGAGAGCGCCTTCTCCGCCTGTTCCGCCCGGGTCACCAGTGCGGCCTTCTCCTCAGCCCAGGTCTTCCGCTCAGCATCGAATTCGGTTTTCAGCTTCTCTTGAGCAGCGATGCTGGAGACAAACTTGGCGTTTGCCTTCCGGGTCTCCATCTCTTGTGCCTTCAGCCGGCTCTTGAGATCCGCAAGGTCCGACTCTAATTTCTTGCCAACAGCCTGCATATATTTCCGGGTTATTAACAGTCATTCTATAAGTCCCAAGCGCTTTCCAAGCAAAGACACTTGGCACTTGGGGGCTAATGCATATTGAACGTATCTATCTATGTACTGCCGGCTCAGTTGAGTAAGCCGGGAACTAAGTCTACAACATATTCAAGTATAAGTCGTCGACTTGGGGGCTAGCATGACAAGGGTCACTATGCAGAAAGTAAAAAGACAGCAGAAAGATACCTCAGATTTTTGTTGGATCTGGTTGACCATGGCGATCTCGGCGTCCCGGCTCTTGTGAACTTGGCTGATGTAGCCAGAGACGAGCTCTCCAATGCTCAAGTCGGTATAGCTGGAGAGGTCCAGATTCACCCAGTGGGGCTGCAGCAACTCCCCCTTCGCGGAGCATTTGGCCAGCACGGTCGGTCTCCCCGGCTCAACATACTCCATCCGGGTAATTACCACGTCCGGGTCGTCAGCTGGTGGGGCTGAGCCGGAGGCCTCCGGGTTAACCGACGCTTCGGTCGTTGTCTTGGTAGTCGGGGCAGGGGCTTCAGGCGCCGTGTCCATGGGAATGGTGGCCTCGGGGGCGGAGGCAGCTGGCGGCTCTTGAGCCGTCGCCTCCGGCTCAGGCAAGTCTGGCACTCCGGCTGACCTGGTCTTCTTTGCTCTTTTGGTGAGCTTTGCCTGGGCACTGCAAGGACAGAAGTGTTAGGCACACAAAGAGTAAGTACAGACAAATAAGGTAAGGAGATTGTTATTACCCGGGTGCAGTCTTGAAGGCCGGCAGACTTGACTGCATGGAATCACCCGAAGAGGGGGAGGTCTCCTGATAATTGGAGTCAGAAGAGTTGAGTGGCTGACGGATAACACCCGCCAACGGATGAAAAGGGTACAGGTGAGAAAAAACCTCAGTGCGACGCTTCCGGGTTGCGTCGGGTAACCCGGCGGAGAGGTCGGTGTCCTTGTGGGCCCGGGTGTGACGCCGGCTTTCGTGAACCTGCTGCTTCAAAAGAAATTGAGGGTCTTGATGAGCTAATGGATGGGAAAAGCTTACTTTCCGGGTTACTCTTCGGACTTTCAGCTGTGGCAAAGGCTCCGAGTCGGAGGAAAGTGACATTACCTCTTCAACCACCGGGTTACTGGCGCCGGTGTCATCCTGTCAATGAGCAAATGTTGATAAGACGAACAGCAACAGCAACAAATATGGCAAGAATTTAAAGGTTTAAGGATTACCTCTGACTCGGAGCTGTCGCTTAATTGCAGTAGCTCCGAAGCAGTGGGTCTGCTTCCCTTTTTTCGAGGGGCGGCTTTTTTGGCGGCTTTTCTCGCCTTCCTGGCCTTCTTGGCCGCCTCATGGTCATATTTGACCCGCCAGAATTTATCATCAGCCTGAGAAATACAGCAAGGAATTCTTAAAATGGTTCAGATCGAGGTGACATGCAAAAGAAGGTGAAAAGTTAAAGTCAGCGGCTTACCGCTGGGGCTGGATTGGTCTTGCAGAAGGGGGCTAGCCCGGTTCTTCCGCAGTCTGCTAAGCTCTCGTTTAGAAGAGCCTTGGTCTCTTCCTCCGCAACGTCTTCTGGAAGATCATTGCGACTGTGCCTCTGCGGGTCATCCTTTCGCCCGGTGTACTCACACATTAAGCCGGGGCGGCGGCTCAATGGGATCACCCGCCATGAGATCCATACCCGGACCAGATCAATTCCGTTCAGACCGTTGCCTAGCAGGGCCCTGATCTTGTTGATTGTTGGAAGCAGAGGCTGGCGTTCCGCGGCAGTAAGTTTGTCGGATAGCGGGTGAGTCGGCTCTAGGCGTGTTGGGCGAAAGCCGGGCAGCGGGTTCTCGTCAGCCAGGGACGTATCTTGGCAGTAGAACCAAGTCATATTCCAGTCCTTGGGGTGGCTCGGCGGCTCTGCATAAGGGAACAGACAGTCCCTGCGCCGCTGGATGGAGATGCCGCCTAATTCCAGACTTGGCCCGTTGGCACACTCGTTTTGGCGGTTTAAATAAAACAGCTCTCGGAAGAGCAGCAGACTCGGCTCTTCTCCAAGATACACTTCGCAAAAGACTTGGAAGTTGCAGATGTTGGATACGGAGTTGGGTCCTATATCCTGAGGCCGAAGGTCAAAGAAGTTGAGCACGTCCCGGAAGAATTTTCAGCCGGGCGGTGCGAAGCCCCGGCTCATATGGTCCGCAAAGATCACTACCTCCCCGTCCCTCGGCTGTGGTCTTTCTTCTGACGGATCAGGGGCACGGTAGAACATCACTTCCTTCTTGGGCAGATATCCGGACTTAACGAAGTTGGCCAGAGTCTCGTCAGTGACGTTGGATCTCATCCAGTTGCAAGTGATGGGAGCCTTGGGAGGCATGGTGAAGGTTGGTGGTCTATGATAAAGAGAAAAGTGTCCGGGTTAATTGTAAGCCGGCGATTATCAGTTAAATTAAGATGGCGGCTTATGAAGGGGACTAATGATGTATATTCAGATATGGTGGGTTATTTAAGCCGCTGGGGGTTCAGAGTAAATTGGTTATTTACGGCTTTACTACAGTTAAGCCGGAGGATTCTACGGAGCATGGTTCTCTTTAAACCGGAAAGTTCTACGGCGTGTGTTTTCTTTAAACCGGAAATGTAAGCCGCCAAGATTCAAGGGCTGCAGTTTTTACTAAGTGTGGTAAAACAGGTTTCACATATGGCAGTAACTTTTTTGGATCAAAATGGTCGGGTGAAATGAAAATTTTCTAGATCTAAAAAACAGAGGCAGAAGAAGTTCTTGAGGTTGAACACAGTTCTTATGCAGTAAAAAGAGGGTTTCTTGCAGATGAAATGGGTCTCAAACATCTACCGTAGTGGTTCTACGCAAGGTTAAAGATCAACCAAGTACAGTGGCAACAAGGACTACCAAAGCTTGTGGCTATGATGACGAATATGAAGAACACAGACGAACTCTACCACAGATCTGTTCTAGCAAGGCAGAGGAGACTCACCGGAGTTGGGGAAGAGCGGAAGTCGCCGCCGTTATCTGGTCCGAGTCAGGGTGATGCAGCGGCCGGGTTGATGAAGATCAAGGGCACGACGGCGGTGGCAGTGGCAGAGCTCGGGCAGAAGAGCGACGGCGCGAGGAGGAAGAAAGAGAGCGTGGGAAGAGCACGTTGGGCCGGCCTATTTATAAGGCAAAGTCATAAGTGGGCGCGAGATTCAAGGAGACCACGGCGTGGTTATCTCCCCCTCACGACGCCTCGATTTTCGGAACGGCAGTAAAAGCAAAGAACCGTTGCGGATCTGGCGGAGTAAAAAACGGACTTAATGGAGGATGACGTCATGGCGGATTATCCGGAGTCCAGAGGATGACGTCACTCCGGGTTATGGCCTTCGTATGAATGGTAAGCCGGAGATTTTTTCTGTCACAGGAGTTGAAGATTGACATGAGCCGGCTCAAATCAATCTGGGGCCTAATGTTGAGGATATAGACCTTAGAGTCACCCGCCAGGAGGGGCCGGGTTACTCGTAGGGTCGTTGCCAGAAGCCCGGAGCAAAGTTTCAAGATAATGGGCCAGAGATGGGCTGAGACCCGGATACGGCTTAAGGCCCGTAGTACAATCATTATTATAGTAGAACTTGTAGTGTAAGGCAAGTATTGTTTAGAGTCCGAGCCGGACACTCTTATGAGCCGGCCGGGACTCTAAGGGCTGCTGGGCGTCAGCCTCCCGATATAAAGGGACGACCCGGCAGCGGTTTAAGGGTGACAACAATCTCATCGAGAGCCGGGAATAGCTGTATAGCTCCCTGGCGATCGTAACCCTAATCAATAACACCTCGAACTGGACGTAGGCTTTTACCTTCACCATAAGGGGCCGAACCAGTATAAACCCTCGTGTTCCTTGTCCCGCATAACCCCTTCAAGCTTCCTAGTTGCGATGGCTCCACGACTAAGTCCTAGCTCAAGGACATCCGCCTTGACAATTCCACGACACTATTGGTTATTGACCGGAGACATGTCTCGGTCATGTCGACATAGTTCTCGAACCCGTAGGGTCCGCACGCTTAACGTTCGGTGACGATTTGTATTATGAGTTTATGTGTTTTGATGTACCGAAGGTAGTTCGGAGTCCCGGGTGAGATCGGGGACATGACGAGGAGTCTCGAAATGGTCCAGACGTAAAGATCGATATATTGGACGACTATATTTGGACATCGGAAAGGTTCCGAGTGATTCGGGTATTTTTCGGAGTACCGGAGAGTTACGAGAATTCGTCGGGGAGTATATGGGCCTTATTGGGCTTTAGGGGAAAGAGAGAGGGGAGGCTGCGCCCCCCCCCCCAATGCTTAGTCCGAATTGGACTAGGGGGAGGGGCGGCGCCCCCTCCTTCCTTCTCTTCTCTTTTCCCTTTCCTTCTCTCCTACTCCTACTACTTGGAAGGGCTCCTAGTTCTACTAGGAAAAGGGGAATCCTACTCCCGGTGGGAGTAGGACTCCCCTAGGGCGCGCCATAGAGAGGGCCGGCCCTCCCCCTCCTCCACTCCTTTATATACGGGGAGGGGGGCACCCCTTGGAGACACAACAATTGATCATTGATCTCTTAGCCGTGTGTGGTGCCCCCCTCCACCATAATCCACCTCGGTAATATCGTTGCGGTGCTTAGGCGAAGCCCTGCGTCGGTAGAAACGTCATCACCGTCATCACGCCATCGTGCTGACAGAACTCTCCCTCGAAGCTCTGCTGGATCGGAGTTCGTGGGACGTCATCGAGCTGAACGTGTGCTGAACTCGGAGGTGCCATGCGTTCGGTACTTGGATCGGTCGGATCGTGAAGACGTACGACTACATCAACCGCGTTGTCATAATGCTTCCGCTTTCGGTCTACGAGGGTACGTGTACAACACTCTCCACTCTCGTTGCTATGCATCACCATGATCTTGCGTGTGTGTAGGATTTTTTTTTGAAATTACTATGTTCCCCAACAGTGGCATCCGAGCCAGGTTTTATGCGTAGATGTTATATGCACGAGTAGAACACAAGTGAGTTGTGGGCGATACAAGTCATACTGCTTACCAGCATCCCATACTTTGGTTCGGCGGTATTGTTGGATGAAGCGGCCCGGACCGACATTACGCGTACGCTTACGCGAGACTGGTTCTACCGACGTGCTTTGCACACAGGTGGCTGGCGGGTGTCAGTTTCTCCAACTTCAGTTGAACCGAGTGTGGCTACGCCCGGTCCTTGAGAAGGTTAAAACAACACTAACTTGACGAACTATCGTTGTGGTTTTGATGCGTAGGTAAGAACGGTTCTTGCTCAGCCTGTAGCAGCCACGTAAAACTTGCAACAACAAAGTAGAGGACGTCTAACTTGTTTTTGCAGGGCATGTTGTGATGTGATATGGTCAAGACATGATGCTATATTTTATTGTATGAGATGATCATGTTTTGTAACTGAGTTATCGGCAACTGGCAGGAGCCATATGGTTGTCGCTTTATTGTATGCAATGCAATCGCCCTGTAATTGCTTTACTTTATCACTAATCGGTAGTGATAGTCGTAGAAGCAATAGTTGGCGAGACGACAACGATGCTACGATGGAGATCAAGGTGTCGCGCCGGTGACAATGGTGATCATGACGGTGCTTCGGAGATGGAGATCACAAGCATGATGATGATGGCCATATCATATCACTTATATTGATTGCATGTGATGTTTATCTTTTATGCATCTTATTTTGCTTAGATCGACAGTAGCATTATAAGATGATCTCTCACTAAATTTCAAGGTATAAGTGTTCTCCCTGAGTATGCACCGTTGCGAAATTTCTTCATGCTGAGACACCACGTGATGATCAGGTGTGATAAGCTCTACGTTCAGATACAACGGGTGCAAGACAGTTTTGCACACGTGGAATACTCAGGTTAAACTTGACAAGCCTAGCATATGCAGATATGGCCTCGGAACACTAAGACCGAAAGGTCGAGCATGAATCATATAGAAGATATGATCAACATAGTGATGTTCACCATTCAAAACTACTCCATCTCACGTGATGATCGGACATGGTTTAGTTGATATGGATCACGTGATCACTTAGACGATTAGAGGGATGTCTATCTAAGTGGGAGTTCTTAAGTAATATGATTAATTGAACTTTAATTTATCATGAACTTAGTCCTGGTAGTATTAGCATATCTATGTTGTAGATCAATAGCTCGCGTTTAGTTCCCCTGTTTTATTTTTAATATGTTCCTAGAGAAAACTAAGTTGAAAGATGTTAGTAGCAATAATGCGGATTGGATCCGTGATCTGAGGTTTATCCTCAGTGCTGCACAGAAGAATTATGTCCTTGATGCACCGCTAGGTGACGGACCTATTGCAGGAGCATATGCAGACGTTATGAATGTTTGGCAAAGCTCGGTATGATGACTACTTGATAGTTTAGTGCACCATGTTTTACGGCTAAGAATCGGGGCTTCAAAAAGGTTTTGAACGCTACGGAGCATATAAGATGTTCCAAGAGTTGAAATTGGTATTTCATACTCATGCCCGTGTCAAGAGGTATGAGACCTCTGACAGTACTTTGCCTACAAGATGGAGGAGAATAGCTCAACCAGTGAGCATGTGCTCAGATTGTCTGGGTACTACAATTGCTTGAATCAAGTGGGAGTTAATCTTCCAGATAAGATAGTAATTGACAAAATTCTATAGTCACTATCACCAAGTTACTAGAACTTCGTGATGAACTATAATATGCAAGGGATAACGGAAACGATTCCCAAGCTCTTCGTGATGCTGAAATCGACGAAGGTAGAAATCAAGAAAAGCATCAAGTGTTGATGGTTGACAAGACCACTAGTTTCAAGAAAAGGGCAAAGGGAAGAAGGGGAACTTCAAGAAGAACGGCAAGCAAGTTGCTGCTCATGAGAAGAAGCCCAAGTCTAGACCTAAGCCTGAGACTAAGTGCTTCTACTGCAAAGGAAATGGTCACTGGAAGTGGAACTGCCCTAGATACTTGGCGGATAAGAAGGATGTCAAAGTAAACAAAGGTATATTGGATATACATGTTATTGATGTGTACTTTACTAGTGTTTATAGCAACCCCTCGGTATTTGATACTAGTTCAGTTGCTAAGAGTAGTAACTTGAAACGAGAGTTGCAGAATGAACAGAGACTAGTTAAGGGTGAAGTAACGATGTGTGTTGGATGTAGTTCCAAGAATGATATGATCATCATCGCACACTCCCTATACTTTCAGGATTAGTGTTGAACCAAAATAAATGTTATTTGGTGTTTGCGTTGAGCATGAATATGATTTGATCATGTTTATTGCAATACGGTTATTTATTTAAGTTAGAGAATAATTGTTATTCTGTTTACATGAATAAAACCTTCTATGGTTATACACCCAATGAAAATGGTTTGTTGGATCTCGATCGTAGTGATACACATATTCATAATATTGAAGCCAAAAGATGCAAAGTTAATAATGATAGTGCAACTTATTTGTGGCACTGCCGTTTAGATCATATTGGTGTAAAGCGCATGAAGAAAATCCATGCTGATGGGCTTTTGGAATCACTTGATTATGAATCAGTTGATGCTTGCGAACCATGCCTCATGGGCAAAGATGACTAAGACTCCGTTCTCCAGAACAATGGAGCGAGCAACTGACTTATTGGATATAATACATACTGATGGATGAGGTCCGATGAGTGTTGAGGCTCGCGGCGGGTATCGTTATTTTATGACCTTCACAAATGATTTGAGCAGATATGGGTATATCTACTTGAAGAAACATAAGTCCGAAACATTTGAAAAGTTCAAAGAATTTCAGAGTGAAGTGAAAAATCATCGTAACAAGAAAATAAAGTTTCTACGATCTGATCGCAGAGGCGAATATTTGAGTTACGAGTTTGGTCTTCAATTAAAACAATGTGGAATAGTTTCACAAACTCATGCCACCTGGAACACCACAGCGCAATGGTGTGCCCGAACGTCATAACCGTACTTTATTGGATATAGTGCAATCTATGATGTCTCTTACCGATTTACCACTATCGTTTTGGGGTTATGCATTAGAGACAGCCGCATTCACGTTAAATAGGGCACCATCTAAATCCATTGAGACGACACCATATGAACTGTGGTTTGGCAAGAAACCAAAGTTGTCGTTTCTTAAAGTTTGGGGTTGCGATGCTTATCTAAAAAAGTTTCATCCTGATAAGCTCAAACCCAAATCGGAGAAATATGTCTTCATAGGACACCCAAAGGAGAAAGTTGGGTATACCTTCTATCACAGATCCGAAGGCAAGACAATCGTTGCTAAGAATGGATCCTTTCTAGAGAAGGAGTTTCTCTCGAAAGAAGTGAGTGGAAGGAAAGTAGAACTTGATAAGGTAACTGTACCTGCTCCCTTATTGGAAAGTAGTTCATCACAAAAATCTGTTCTTGTGACTCCTACACCAATTAGTGAGGAAGCTAATGATGATGATCATGTAACTTCAGATCAAGTTACTACCGAACCTCGTAGGTCAACCAGAGTGAGATCCGCACCAGAGTGGTACGGTAATCCTGTTCTGGAGGTCATGTTACTTGACCATGACGAACCTACGAACTATGAGGAAGCGATGATGAGCCCAGATTCCGCGAAATGGCTTGAGGCCATGAAATCTAAGATGGGATCCATGTATGAGAACAAAGTGTGGACTTTGGTTGACTTGCCCGATGATCGGCAAGCCATAGAAAATAAATGGATCTTCAAGAGGAAGACGGACGCTGATAGTAGTGTTACTATCTACAAAGCTAGACTTGTCGAAAAAGGTTTTTGACAAAGTTCAAGGTGTTGACTACGATGAGATTTTCTCACTCGTAGCGATGCTTAAGTCTGTCTGAATCATGTTAGCAAATTACCACATTTTATGAAATCTGGCAAATGGATGTCAAAACTACATTCCTTAATGGATCTCTTAAAGAAGAGTTGTATATGATGCAACCAGTAGGTTTCGTCAATCCTAAAGGTGCTAACAAAGTGTGCAAAGCTCCAGCGATCCATTTTTGGACTGGTGCAAGCATCTCGGAGTTGAAATATACGCTTTGATGAGTTGATCAAAGCATATAGTTTTATACAGACTTACGGTGAAGCCTGTATTTACAAGAAAGTGAGTGGGAGCACTACAACATTTCTAATAAATATATTTGAATGACATATTGTTGATCGGAAATAATGTAGAATTTTCTGGAAAGCATAAAGGAGTATTTGAAAGGAGTTTTTCAAAGAAAGACCTCGGTGACAGCTGCTTACATATTGAGCATCAAGATCCATAGAGATAGATCAAGACGCTTGATAAGCTTTTTCAATGAGTACATACCTTGACAAAGATTTTGAAGTAGTTCAAAATGGAACAGTCAAAGAATGAGTTCTTGCCTGTGTTACAAGGTGTGAAATTGAGTAAGACTCAAAGCCCGACCACGGCAGAAGATAGAAAGAGAATGAAAGTCATTCCCTATGCCTCAGCCATAGGTTCTATAAAGTATGTCATGCTGTGTACCAGATCTGTTGTATACCCTACACTGAGTTTAGCAAGGGAGTACAATAGTGATCTAGGAGTAGATCACTGGACAGCGGTCAAAATTATCCTTAGTGGAATAAGGATATGTTTCTCGATCATGGAGGTGACAAAAGGTTCGTCGTAAAGGGTTACGTCGATGCAAATTTTGACACTGATCCAGATGACTCTAAGTCTCAATCTGGATACATATTGAAAGTGGGAGCAATTACTTAGAGTAGCTCCGTGCAGAGCATTGTTGACATAGAAATTTGCAAAATACATACAGATCTGAATGTGGCAGACCCGTAGACTAAACTTCTCTCACAAGCAAAACATGATCACACCTTAGTACTCTTTGGGTGTTAATCACATAGCGATGTGAACTAGATTATTGACTTTAGTACACCCTTTGGGTGTTGGTCACATGACGATGTGAACTATGGGTATTAATCACATGGTGATGTGAACTATTGGTGTTAAATCACATGGCGATGTGAACTAGATTATTGACTCTAGTGCAAGTGGGAGACTGAAGGAAATATGCCCTAGAGGCAATAATAAAGTTATTATTTATTTCCTTATTTCATGATAAATGTTTATTATTCATGCTAGAATTGTATTAACCGGAAACATAATACATGTGTGAATGCATAGACAAACATAGTGTCACTAGTATGCCTCTACTTGACTAGCTCGTTAATCAAAGATGGTTAAGTTTCCTAACCATAGACATGAGTTGTCATTTGATTAACGGGATCACATCATTAGGAGAATGATGTGATTGACTTGACCCATTCCGTTAGCTTATCACTTGATCGTTTAGTATGTTGCTATTGCTTTCTTCATGACTTATACATGTTCCTATGACTATGAGATTATGCAACTCCTGTTTACCAGAGGAACACTTTGTGTGCTACCAAACGTCACAACGTAACTGGGTGATTATAAAGGTGCTCTACAGGTGTCTCCGAAGGTACTTGTTGAGTTGGCGTATTTCGAGATTAGGATTTGTCATCGTCGGAGAGGTATCTCTGGGCCCACTCGGTAATACACATCACTATAAGCCTTGCAAGCATTGTAACTAATGAGTTAGTTGCGGGATGATGTATTACGGAACGAGTAAAGAGACTTGCTGGTAACGAGATTGAACTAGGTATTGAGATACCAACGATCGAATCTCGGGCAAGTAACATACCGATGACAAAGGGAACAACATATGTTGTTATGCGGTCTGACCGATAAAGATCTTCGTAGAATATGTGGGAGCCAATATGAGCATCCAGGTTCCGCTATTGGTTATTGACCGGAGACGTGTCTCGGTCATGTCTACATAGTTCTCGAACCCGTAGGGTCCGCACGCTTAAAGTTTCGATGACGGTTATATTATGAGTTTATGTGTTTTGATGTACCGAAGGTAGTTCGTAGTCCCGGATGAGATCAGGGACATGACGAGGAGTCTCGAAATGGTCGAGACGTAAAGATCGATATAGTGGACGACTATATTCGGATATCGGAAAGGTTCCGAGTGATTCGGGTATTTTTTGGAGTACCGGAGAGTTACGGGAATTCGCCGGGGAGTATATGGGCCTTATTGGGATTTAGGGGAAAGAGAGAGGGGATGCTGCGCCCCCCTTCTCTTCTCTTTTCCCTTTCCTTCTCTCCTACTCCTACTACTTGGAAGGGCTCCTAATTCTACTAGGAAAAGGGGAATCCTACTTCCGGTGGGAGTAGGACTCCCCTAGGGCGCGCCATAGAGAGGGCCGGCCCTCCCCCTCCTCCACTCCTTTATATATGGGGAGGGGGGCACCCCTTGGAGACACAACAATTGACCATTGATCTCTTAGCCGTGTGCGGTGCCCCCCTCCACCATAATCCACCTCGGTAATATCGTTGCGGTGCTTAGGCGAAGCCCTGCGTCGGTAGCAACATCATCACCGTCATCACGCCGTCGTGCTGATGGAACTCTCCCTCGAAGCTCTGCCGGATCGGAGTTCGTGGGACGTCATCGAGCTGAACGTGTGCTGAACTCGGAGGTGCCGTGCGTTCGGTACTTGGATCAGTCGGATCGTGAAGACGTACGACTACATCAACCGCGTTGTCATAACGCTTCCGCTTTCGGTCTACAAGGGTACGTGGACAACACTCTCCACTCTCGTTGCTATGCATCACCATGATCTTGCTTGTGCGTAGATTTTTTTTTTTGAAATTACTACGTTCCCCAACAATGAAACTCTCCCTCGACCCTCTGCTGGATCAAGAGTTTGAGGGACGCCATCGAGCTGAACGTGGGCAGAACTCGGAGGTGCCGTACATTTGGCGCTTGATCGGTTGGATCATGAAGACGTTCGACTATATCAACCGCGTTAAACTAATGCTTCCGCTTTCGGTCTACGAGGGTACGTGGACACACTCTCCTCCTCTCGTTGCTATGCATCTCCTAGATAGATCTTGCGTGATCGTAGGAAATTTTTTGAATTTGCATGCTACGTTCCCCAACAGTTGAGGTCGCAGTTGATGTGGCCGGAGAGCTCAAGGAGACGCGGTGGTGCTTCGGTCACAAGAAGCAATAGGCGCAAGGAAGAAGACGAAGCGAGGATGCGGAAACGGTAAAATAGACCTTGGAGCCCTTCGTACGTATTTATAGAACAATAAGAAGGGGAAATGGTAAGTGCGAAACGAGGGCAACACAATAATTTTCTGACGGAAAGGCGCCTCGATTTCCAGGCCTGTTAGATCCACTCAAGATTCGTGATGATGTCATGCATGGATTACGGAGGTCTGGCGAGATGACGTCACGACAATCTTGAAGGGGTGTGAAATGCTAAAGCGAGGAAACATCAGAAGCCGACAGTGTCTCACAACCCGGCTCGAAAATAAGCTAAAGGAACAAATGGGAGTTCTGGCTTGCAAGAAGATGACCCGGACTTAATTCCAGTATGAACTTTAACATGGATGAATCCAAGTTAACCTGGGGTGTACGGGATATACCCCACGATATGACCTGGCCAGGAATGACCTGACCATCCTATGGTGGCTCGTCATCAGGCTAGTTATGTGGGCCGTAATTCAAAGCCCAGGAGGCGATTGAAAGAAGAGGCCGGCTCGTGGGCCAGTATCTGGTAAGCTGGCTCGACAAGGAAGCTGTAAGGAATTTTCCTTACTTGAAGGACAAGATAAGCAGGAAATAGACTAAGACACGAGTCATAGTATGACCCGGATTCTGTTGTGACCTCAGGTCCTTGACCTGTATATAAAGGGGAACCCCTGAGGCAGAAATGATTAAGTTACAAGCTCTCCAGTACTAGGTTAGCCAAGTCACACCCTTGTAATCGAGATCTCAATCAATAATCAATCAAGCGGGAAGTAGGCTATTACCTCCATCATGAGGGGCAGAATCTGGGTAAATCTGTGTCTCTCGATTTCGATCAACCCCATTGAAGCTACTACCTAGCTGCGATGACCTAACGACTAAGTCCTTTTTCGAGGACATCTACCGTGACAAAACCACGACACTTCGGGAATAGGAATGGCATCATGCGGCTGGATTTCTTCAACGCAATAATTATGTGAGAAAATGAGTTACTGAAAGAACTGTTCGGTCTGAAGCCTGAAATCGCCTTTTTTTTTTCTAGGCAAGCTCACAAATCGTTTTTTTAGCCTTTTGACCACTCAAATCGGCTAAGGAAAGAAAAGAAAAAAGGCCCGGAAGCCCAAGAGACCGACCCCGACGGTCTGTCTCTTTGGGCTTGGGCTTCCAGACGAAATTGCAGCAACAGGCCCATCCCGGCTACGAACAAAACACCGTGCCCACCCTCTCGAAGGAAAATTGGAGGAGAAAGTATCAGCCGGCTCGGCCTCCGGGTGCGGCTGCGCCTCGCCGTCGGCGCGCGTCGCCAGCCGCGGGCGGCCGTCTACCGCGAGCACCGCACCACCTCCGCCTCCGCGAGCGTCACCAACCCTCCGCCTCCGCCCCCGCCTCCTCCGCCGCCGGTTTCAGCCCAGAGCAGCTTGAGGCGCGAAAACCCCACGGTCTCGCCGTCGTCGGCGCGCTTCGCGAGTCGCGGGCGGCTGCCTACCGCGGCCACGGTCGCACCTAGGCCCCCGGAAGCATCCCAAGGCCTCCGCGTCCGCCTCCCCTCCCCCTCCGCCGTCATCGACCCGTAAGGAGCTTGAGGTGCGAAACCCTAAGACGCACGGCCTCGCCGTCGGCGCGCTTCGCCAGCGCGGGCGGCTGTCTGCCGCGACTAGGCCCCCGGAAGCAGCAACGTTACAGAGATCGAGGTACGAAACCCTAACGCTTAAACCTCACGGCCTAGCCGAGCTCATCATCTGTCTAATCAAGGTGCTAATCTAGCCTAGCAGGTCCAATCACTGCCGAGATGGCGCACCGACCGGCTCAGAGGAAGAGGCAGCGGAAGAAGCTGGCCGAACTGAACCGCAAGCTTAGAGCAGAGCAGCTTAGAGCAGAGCAGAGGAGGTTGGTGGCCACGCCCTCACTGAAGTTATGTTTCTTGATGCTGGTGGGGTGGGTGTGGCGGTCAAAGTATGAGGTATGAAACTATAAACGCTTAAATCTCACTGCCTAGCAGAACTGTCCTAGCTGATCAAGCTGATAATCTAATCTAGCAGGTGCAATCTGGCAAGAGGCATGGACAGCCCACAAGAAGGAGGCAGCACCGCAAGTGGAGGGCGGTGCAGACGGTGTCCGATCGACCTGTGATGAGTTCTTTCCTGTTCCCATTGATCATCTTGCTCCTGATGCTCCTGGTGCTGGCGCGGTTTGTACCACCCGAGTGGCTGCCAAAGTTTATGGCCTGGCTTCTGCCTTGGATGTCATCTATTCTACCAGTCGCAGTACTGGTGCCAATGTTTCTTCACTTTCTTTCTGGTTGGCCAATGGAGCAAGCTTGGCTCCTGCTGATTGCCATATGGCCACAATGGGCGCTTACCCTTTTGGTATGATTTGTCCCTCTAAATTCTTATTTTTCATGTACTTGAAATCCAAATATGGTCCCTGTCATCGTGACATAGAAATAACTGACCTTGTTGGTAACCATTGCATAAGAAATTTTAATTTTATATGCAACTGAGCTTGATCGACCTTTTGCTTTCTTACACTTCATCTTTGAATTCTTTCTGGTGCTTCTTGTGCAATTTACTTATCTCAGCCCACTTAATTTATCTTGAATTTGCATGTAGTAATATACTTGTGCCGACCCCCCTTTGAGCCATAATGTGAAATGGAGATGAACCATGAACACATTAATTGATTTCTGATTGCTAGTATAAAGTCTCAAGCAAACAGTCAGCACCAAAACATTTTTAAACAGGTTGCAACTTAGAAGTGCGCACACTGAATGACCCGCATATAAGTAGCTGTTTTGCATAACCCTTATGTAGTTATGTAGTCTGCCCTTTACTTGGAGAATAGCTCTTTTTTCATTCTTTTATTGTAGACTTCCGTTCTAGAAACTTATTTTCGTGTGCATACACTGAATGAATGAATGAAGGAACTAAATTTCTTGACTGAGGCGCTAGGCCATGGCAGATATGAATATCCATGTAATCTGTTCAGTTTATAACAAATCCGAACATTCGGGTGTTCTTTAATCAATAAGCACATCACGTCCTCACACTGAAGGGTACTTTCCGAATTATTTATTTTTGAGTATGCAGTAGGTAATTGAGTATGGTTTCAGCTTCATCATTGTCAACCTGTATCCATGGCTATGCAGGATCATGATAAGCTGGCGCTGAAGTTTTATGCACATTTTCATATTCTGTTAGAGTTGAGTCTGAACTTATCGACTTGCATGTGGCTGGGCTCATTCCCATGTAGCCACGTAGTTACGAGGTAGACGGTTTAGCGGAAATCTGGTCTATTCATTCTTGCCGATGTAACATAAGATGCATGTTCTTTGTAGGGATAAACCAGCAAATAACTATCCTAACTCAAATAAGACGCCAAGTCAAACTCCTAACCCAGCCAAATAGTTTTAATATGAATTTACCTACCAACTATGATCTTAAGGATCCCCTAGTAGCTTCCTTGCATTATTTACAGTGTCAAGGAGCCTTGCTGCATTTGTTGTTGTCTTCTCCAACTGCCTCAGGTGCTGGCTTACAGTGGCTCTAATTCGTTGTACCCCAAAAAGGAGTCCATATATATTATTCATAGCCCTGAGTTTATGTGTCTTGTTAATCTAAAATATTGGTGCCAAACACAAGTTTGCTTTACTGTCTTTTGTATCTCTATATCCACAAGAGTGTGACCAATTGCGAACACGAAAACGGAGATAATGCTTTTACTTTAATTGATAACTGAACAATATTGTAGGTAGGGCTGCCTGTCTTGCCTTTAAGTGCTTACCTGACATATTATATATGGCAAGCAGACCAGCTGGTTTACTTTAGAAAGCGGCATATAAACTCCCTTATTATTCCTTTAGTGGTTTCTATCTAAACTATACCTTGTTTGACTGAAGTTGAGCGAGGAAAAGTCTTTGGAGGATTATGTGCGTGCCAATGCTGTCACTGAAGAGTACAAATTGAGTGCTAATGAAGACAAAGATGCTGTACTTCTTACCACTAAAGTTGGGATGGACCTCAGCATACCGATGTAACAAAAGTTGGGGAGGTGGGTTCTCATCGGAGGATCTGAGGATGTCCGGCCATAGCTGCCGAATCAGTTTGAACCCTACCTTCCCAGCCTCGTTCCCAAATCTACTTCGTGATTTTGCAAAGCTGGCCCATCTGTTAATCAGTCATTTCAAAGTTGAAAGGAAGCACGAAGCGTACATGAGATTTCTCTACAGGAGCATGATAAAGCCTGGAGCAAGTGAAACGCCAACTCCGGATGCCTAGGAGGCCCACATCAAGTTCATAAGGAATCATCCTGCCCTGCGCTCACTTCGTCAGAAAAGACTCTTCCTTGAAGACGTCATCAAAGCTTTCAGATCAATGGGACATGCTGAAAAGAGACGATTTGCAAAACCTTGCAAAAGATAAAGGCTGGACCAGATTGGAGGCTGATTGCTCAGCGGAATGCTAGCTTCTCTGGGGTGTTGTTCTTCAGAAGCGTGAAGCATGTGTTTGTATATCGGTCAAGTCAAGAGGACCTGTTCCGTTTTTTTCGGAACTTTTTTGCTCACGGGTCGGACGCTGAAGTAAGTAACTGTAACCATAACTTGAATCTGGGTTGACATTAGTTGGAAACTTTGAATGTGCTGTAATTAACATGTATCTTATTTTGACAGGGTGGCGAGGAACTTATTGGTAACATGGAGGACATTGACTGTATTGATATGGAGTTGATGCCAACATTTGTTATACAGCTATTCCATCAAATGATAGTGAATTCAAACATGTCTGGGAAGTAAGTTTTCTTTTCTGACCTTAACACGAACAACCAGCTCATGTTGTATCTGACCCCAGTGTTTTCAAACATGTCTGGAAATACCTCATGAACAACTCAATTTTTTGTTTTTATAATTCGGCGTACGTCATGAACAGAAAGTGACTGGAATATGAGCACACCGTTGTTGTTAACCTGTTGTTTGTTGTTTGACCAGTAAGGTACACCAGTATATCCACTTTATCCTCTCTGGTGAACCTAGGAGCCTTGTTTTCATCACCTTATATGACCTAGAATTTGTAGCGCCTTAGCCCTTGAATCTAATTAGGGGGTCTTGTGGCCTAAATAGTCCGCCTAAATGACCTATACTTATGCTGTATTGTTTTATGTGCACAGATACATAGAGGAGGATCTGTCGATCATTTTGTGTATTTTCTGTTTATGATATGATTAGTATTATTTATTATCTGCAGGGATGTTAACAGTATGATTGAAATCTTGCAGGTTGGCATATGCATGGAAGCATTACGGGTTGATTGAATGAAGTGTGCTGGAGGAGTCATCGTGGCTGTTGTGGGGCAAGGCGAAGGCTGGTGTTTGTAACACTAGAACAAGATGTAGAGATACTGATTTAGGCGTGGAAGTTACTCCCTCTGTCCCAGAATATAAGAACGTTTTTGACACTATGCTAGTGTTAAAAACGTTCTTATATTTTGGGACGGAGGGAGTAGCTGTTAATCTTGAGGCCCTTCCTCTGATGGACGTCCTGATGGTGTAGGAGTTTAAGGAAAGTTAGTGCGATTGGCCCTGGGGTGGGCAGGATGCTGTGGTTGTTAGTCTTAGCGCCGGGCCTGAGTGTTGGTAGGAAAGATTTGGCTGGCTGTCCGTAAACCTGGGTGAGGGGTTGTAAGGAGTTAACCCTGGCCGGATGATGTTGCATCCGCTGGGAACGCTAGCTTATGACGTTGTGCGAATTACGGCAGCATTTTGATGTGGATCTTTTATCACTGTGTCCGGCCTTTGGTTTTTCTGTTGCAGTTTATTACTAGTATGTGCTTACTGCTATTTTAACAGCCTGGTAAGTTTGTTTTCTTTTCTACTTGGGACTGTGCTGGTGGTGTTTTTGGTTCCTGCCTGGGCTAGTGTCTCCAAACCCCAAGGGATAACAGTGGACAGGCTAAGCTAGGCCAGGCGATGGGCTTACCTGTGGCTTGCCCGTAGAGCATAGGCATAGGAAAGAAGAGAGAAAAATCTCATTTTGCGTTCCAGTGTAGTTTGCAATGTGTGCACTAAATTTCCATTGATACTGTACTAACTACACACATAATGGGAAAAAAAAAGAGAGGAAAAGAAGAGCTATTCCTGTTTAGTGCTTTGGTACATGGCTCTCTTGACATTTGGCACTTTTCCTGCTAGCATTCAAAAAAGTGAACTAGCCGCCAAAAGAAACAACCAGATTGATACTTGGGTAACAAAGGGCCGCCGTAACAAAGGGATAAAACAACAACAACAACAACAACAACAAACCTCTACAGCATGAATCTCATACGTATCCAAAATCTCACAACATTCTTATAACAAAGGAACACGAACCAAAATAGATGCAACAAATTTCACTGGCTCGCAAAAACCTTATCACCTAGCAATTCCATGCCTTCCAGACACTTGCTACCAACAACGACATCAAAACCTCTAGTCCCAAACACGCTTGCTACCAACATGTCACCAATTCATATCTTCATATAAACTGGCTAGTATCAGGTACTCCCTCCGTTCCAAATTACTCATCGTGGTTTTAGTTCAAATTTGAACTAAAACCACGACGAGTAATTTGGAACGGAGGGAATAGTATGTCAGGGAGATATAGCAGCAGCACCACCATCATGTGGCCTACCATATGCGGTCCACACATTTACCACAGCCAAAACGATCATTGCACACTTGTTCAAGATTACATGCCCAGCACCAGGATGTTGCTCCTTAAGAGTGTCCTACTCTCCTACCTAGTCACCAGCATCACAATCAATGCCATCACCCAGAAAGCGAAACACACAGAACGGCGATTCCTTGAGACCACCTCTTGAAGATGACCGAGCTTCCATCTCTCTTGCTCTGGCTCATCATATATTTCCATTTTATGGCCTCGATTCCTGTGCCTGCCAAGATGGACAAGGCCACAGAACCATCACTAAACGCAGATAAAATTCAGAACAATGGAACAAGCAAAAGGTAGCAATATATGAATTACCTCTTAAAGTGCTTGCCCACTTGATCGGCCAT
This sequence comes from Aegilops tauschii subsp. strangulata, assembly GCF_002575655.3. Taxonomy (NCBI): domain Eukaryota; kingdom Viridiplantae; phylum Streptophyta; class Magnoliopsida; order Poales; family Poaceae; genus Aegilops; species Aegilops tauschii. Next base: position 26,018,548 of record NC_053037.3, on the reverse strand, counting down.
GTCTGCCCATGCAAAGAATATGGACAAGGAAACACTTAAACACCACACAAGATGGGGAGGAGACACCATTAACTTCTCAAGCGAGTAAATTTTAAAGGGGAAGGCCCCGGCCTGAGTACCCATGCAACAGAAAAGATTATTACAAGATCCTTGGATGTCACTGTAGTGGCATTTCCATGATAGACGAGGCATTATGAACAAATACTACTTAGGCTATACTTGTCCATTTACAGTTTGATACTTTTGTTTGATTCAGGGAGTGGATTTCAATTAGCATCACAGTTCCTTGTTTTACACAGCAGAATGGCATAAGTCGGTAAGTGGTCTCAATTCTCACAGAACCATGATAATCAAAGAAGTTAATTAGGTATGTGATCATTAACACAAAAATCATGAAATGTCCTCATGATTCACGATGACTGTCTTGTTGACACTTGACACTATCAGCAGCTGTATCACATTGCATACTTAAACCTACCTACCATAACATGCAACAAACAAACTCATGGAGGTCAAGGGACTGGCTGTTGAGAACGGATGCTGTCTACTTGTGTGGGCTAGTTCTGGTAGCACACTTTTTTTCCGATGTATGTGAGCCCTTGTCCTTGTGCCAGTTTTTAATACACAAACATGAACGACGGGTAGCCTATTTGATTTTCAAGGTCGATGAACAGCTAAGCATTCCATGTCAATAGTGTCAATACTGAAATGTGTGTTCTCCTAAGCAAGCAGACATAACCAACAGACAACTAAGAGCCTAAAATATGAAGGAGGTTTAGGTGCATATGTATCTGCGAACAAAACAAATATGCAAGCTTATGAGAAAGTATGTCATCCAGAAGTAGAAATATCTCTAGTTAAGTGTTGTAATGTTGAATTGTTGCACTCTATTATGTCCTCACTTAACAATTAGTATATATAAACCAGTTCATGTGTAATTTGCATAGGCCAATTCGTTACCCTATAGCCCCGCAGTAGTAGTAGTTCTGCTCAGTTAACTCAAAAAGGGGAGAATTACCATACCTGCTGTGAAGTTGTTGAGGTACTTGGGGAAGGCACACGGAGCGCACATCGTAACGGTGTAGTGCCTTTCGGTGGAAATTGGGACAAGTGCCTCCAAAGCCGCATGCTTCATGTCAATGGCAACTACCCATGCTGTGTCATCTCTCATATTCACCTTGGCCATCATGTAAAGGCGAGTGTCATCTTGTGTGCTGATGGTGGGGTTAATGAAGATGAGATTCTTCAGTTGCAGCTGCTGAGTCTCATCATCCAGCAGCTCAGGCAACAAAGCAGAATAACTCGTGTCGTTTGAGCAACATCAACTATGCAGCGGTTGCGCCAATCATTCCAACTGAGCTTCCTGTTCCATGTGGTGGCTTTCCAAGCGATGCCACTGCTTCCGTAGTCAGGATCATCGAAATCAATCTGGACAAACTTGATGAGGTCACCGCAGCAAGTGACATCGCATACGTGTTCTGCGGCAATCTCCGCGACACCATCCTCGTCTGTGATGCAGATCCTTGTTGAAGGGAATGGGATGAATTTGATAACAGGATTCTCGTCGAAGAGGTTGCAAAGAAGGACGATACCACACAGGAGATCCACCCAGCCCAGTGAGTCTGGCCCGACCATGATCTGTTTGCAGCTGTAATGTCCATCAAGTAGCGCCTTTTCGGTCTCAGATAACTGTGACAAGGGCACCTTTGTTGTGCTCCATGCTCGCATCTTGGAGGAGTAGAGGTATGCTTGATACTCCCAAACCTCATCACTGGGAATCCAGTTGCGATCCAGGAAGACGACGGCATAGTGCTGGCCGCCACAGGGCAAGAGGGCAAACTGCTGGGATTCGAAGGCTTCAACCTCGGGGTCCAGGACCGGGAGGAGGCGCAGCGAGGGGCTCCCTGCAGGGCCGCCGGCGGAGTAGACGAAGTGATGGATTGAGCCCCATTCAGGGACGTTGAGGGTGAGGCTGAAGAGAACGAAGGGTCCTTCGGCGCAGATGACGACCGGCGGCTGGTCAGAGAAATCGTCGCCTTGGAGGCCAGGGCAGTGGACGGAGAAGTGGGAGACGGCCGGGGGGTCGGCGAGCCAGAAGGACACCTCGACGGCCTGGCCCTGGCTGGTGTGGGAGTCGGCGGTGGTCTCGTTCCGGTGTCGGGGGGAGATTCCCGCGGCCTTGTTGAGCATCACCCACTCTGGATAGCGCGGGGAGGTGGAGCCCTCGATCTCGACCTCGACGACGGCCGCGATGCGCTTGCTGGTCTCGCTCCCGTCTCGGGAGGTTTGAGCCTTGCTGCTGCTCGACCTCGACCCATTCGCCGGGGGGCGGAGCGGCGGGGCGAGGCTCCGCGGTGGGGACCTTGCGCTTGTCCTTGCCTCGGGCGGTGGTTACCCATGCGACAGTGAGGCGGCGGGCGGGTAGGGGGGGCGGGGGCGGCGGGGATGACAAGGCGGCGCATTCGCCGGGGCCAGGGACGGGAGCGGTGGAGACCGTGGATGGACCGGTTGCCCCCTTTGTCCATACGGAATCACTGGTTTTCATCTCGACATGGCCATGACGGGTGGGTAGGGGGGTGTCGGGCAAGGGCGCCGAGATCTCGGGCAAGAGCTCCGAGATATGGACGGGAGCGGAGGGGATCCCCAAAGATTTCTTCTTGTTTTTGGCGTGGCGCCCCATGGATACGGATCTGGAGGTGGACAACTTCTAGGGCACGGGCAGAGGAGAGGAGGACGGAGGGCAATTTTTCTTGCTGCGTCTCTTTCTCGATCTGCCTCTCCCTCTGTGAGTGAGTGGTGGGTGGGGATTGGGATGGGGATGGGGGGCGGCTTCGAGACGATGGGGATGGGGATGGGCATGGGCCGACTTGTCTTGCGCAGTTGCCTACTGGCCTACTATTGGCTACTTGGAAGTTGGAACATCTCTCAAAACAACACAAAAAAGTTGAAAGTTGGAATGAGCGAATCTCGACTTGTCTAGCCAAAATTCTTCCAAATAAAAGCCCCAACTCGCCCCGCGTCGTCTCTTCCGAGGCGACACAGGCGGAATCCTCGGCCACGCCGCCCTCCCGTCCCACGCCCTCCCCTCGCCGTCACCGGAGGAGGCCGGCGGGCTAAGCCCAGGCGGCGGCGGGGTCGTCTTCCTCTCGTCTGGCCGCGGGAGCTCGAGGTGGGGGAGGCTTGATCCCCTTTTTCATGGCGCGACAGATCTAGGCGGGTCGGCTGCTCCGCCGACGGCCAGCTGGGCTCTTCCCTAGCTGATCTTCTCTGGCGTGGCAGCTTCCGAGCAGGAGCTCTCGCAAGTGGCAGCCGCGGCATCTTCGTCGGCGGGCTCTGGTCTTCAGGCCAGCCGTTCCTCTCCGGCAAGTAGGGGTGGGTGCGGCCCCCCTCCATGCTCCATGGGCACGTCCTCGCGCGGGCCGATGGTGCGCTGGCCTTGGTGGTTCTTGGTGGCGCTGCGATGGTGAGATTCCAGATCTGGCCAATTCTGGCTCGTCGGTGTTTGGCCGGCGAGGAGGTGTGCAGCTTGGTGGCTCTCCAGTGCTTCCGGCGTCGTGGCTCTTCGAGAGGTGGGTGGGCGAGCGGAGGTGCTGTCCGTGGGGGTGATGATGGTGTTGGATTGCTCCGGGCAAGCTCTTGCCGGCCGGCGGCGTCGGCGCCTATGGGCGTCGAATAACCTCCTTGGAGGCATCGTCGTGGAGCCCCGCATCCTCCTACACCCTCGGATTTGCTCTTCGGCTAAAAGCCTAAGGCCCAGTAGGGTCGGGCGACGGCGTCGACATCGTCGCTTCCCTCTTTGGGGCGTCGCCTTGAAGAGCTTCGGATCCCGTTTGCGCGCTCACGCGCTGGACGGCCGCGACATTGCGGTCGGCTGGTGCCCATCCAGCGATGTGGATGTTGGCACGACTTCTTGTGTAGCAACGATGGCAGTTTCGAGGGGAGCATGCTTGCAGATGGGTCTTGGTAGTCGGTCTCCTTCCGACGTGTTCGAGGGGTCGCCGTGCCCCGCTTTGTCTTCCTAAAGTTGGAGCTGCTGAGGAGGGGCCCTTGCGATGACGATGACACGAGACGAGTGGTCAGCTCTGGCGCTAGCTCGGCGCAAGCCCAACACTTTTCCCCTAGGATGCTCGTCGATAGAGTCGGAGCTGTCTGGTCGCCGGCGCGTGTGGCTGACTGTTTGGCATCGGCCGGCGCAGGTCTTGACGCTTGTTTGCGGTGAGGGCTTCTTCGGTGGTCCGCGATGGTGGAGCCGGAGTCGCCCCCGCGGAGGTGTGATGACGATGACGCCGGGCTGCAACCTCGACGACGCTTTTCTCCTCGGCGGCGTGTGCGTGTTCTTGTGCGGGTGGCCAGGTCGCCCGTGTGTCCTGTGTGGACATGTTGTAACGTTTTTTGCCCGGTTTTCCGTTAATTAACCGGGCAACTCTCTTCTTATTTATTAATGAGATGAGGCAAAACTTTTGCCTCCGTTTAAAAAAACTTCCAAATTCAAACACAAAAAACCGAAACGCAGTTGTTTTTGGAAAAAGGAAACCATCGAATCAACATACAGTCAGTCACATTGCACAGGTCATCTCACGACCGCTGGCTGTCCATTTCCTTTTCCTTCTATCCGAATTCACTCCCCCACAGCCGTCATGCCCCGCGGCCTTCGTTTTTAGTTGCCCGATCTGGGGAGGGAGGGGGGACGACGCACGTTTGTCTTGCGTGTGTGTGTCAGACCCACAGACCCACTCAAATACGTGGAGGTCGTTGCATTCGAACTCCGGCATACTTTTGCTTGTAAATACCAAAAACTTCATAAAGCTTTTCACGAGCCTTAGTGAAGTCATTAGTATTATCTAAACTTAGTGACATTTATGGTCAAATTGAGTGCACTATGATACCCTTCAAGTTTAGCTCTAGGATCCAAGATAAATGCAAATGCATACAACAGAGAAATTTGTTGCCAATATTTTAAATACTTGGGTTTCATGCCAGCAACAACGTTAAGTAATAATCCACCGCCTTCATATGCTTTCAGATGACTAGCAATGTCTACTACGGTATGCACCATCAAAGGAGATGTTGGGTAATAAACCCCAGGCAAAGTAATTGTTACATCATAGAACAACTCAAGAAATGTAGTCAAGTATCAGTACCGATTAGAGGATCAACCCCATAATATGCATTAATAAAATCACTGAACGAAACTCCATCTCGGATAACTGCCTTAAGCATCATATATGTAGAGTTCCATCTAACAGGCATGTCTGAATTAAACTTCCGAGGAATTGGTCCTAGAGCAATGCAATATCTCCTATAGTTTGCAAATCATAGATTTGAATGCGAAAGATAAGAAATTACAGTGCTATGACTTCAACGTGTGGTTCACATATATCTAAAGTACCTTTAGCAATAAGATTAATGATATGGCAAGCACACCGTTGATGCATTAAAAAGGATGCAACATATACGCAGAATAAATGAGTCAGTGTATTCATTGTAGTAGTGTTTGCTGAAGCATTATCAAAAGTTATTGCGAAAACCTTCTGGCAAGATCAAAATCATTCACAACTTTGGGTACAGTTTCAACAATGTTTACACCACTCTGTGATATATCAATTAATTCAAATCCTATTTCTCTTTTTTGTAGATGCCAATGTTCGTTAACATAATGAGCTACCAGACTAATGTAGTCTTGCTTTGCCCGACCACTACAGATATCAGGTGTTAACAACACTGAAAAAGTGCATGTAGGAAATTCTTCTTTTCTTTTATTTTCTTTCCTTTTCTCTTTACTAGTTTGGCATAGCTTTTTAATATCCCTAGTTGTAGTTTGTCTAGAAATTGGTCTATAATTAGGCTTAAGACAATTTTGAATATATTCTACGGAACCCTCACATTCACCAAAGCCTAGTGGTAAATCATTAGAAGCAATAAGACGTCATATACCTTCTCTCTGAACATTAGCATCGTATGTGAAATTAATGCACCGTACCGTCAAAATATAAACCGCCAAAGCCTAAACTAATTGGAGCAATGGAGGAGTCACATACCAAGTAGCAATCCCCCAAAATAATTTCAGAAACGGAGCTTCGAGCAAAGAGATCGAAATCCGCGGGACTGAGAGCAAAAACACACAATGGTGATTTTTTTCTGGAGGTAGGAGATGACATGGGCTAAAGAGATAAGTGAGGGGACCCACGTGGGGACCACAACCCACCAGGGCGCGCCTGGGGTTTCTGGCGCGCCCTGGTGTCTTGTGGGCACCAGGGGCACCCCTCTGATGTTATTTGTGTTGGGGAACGCAGTAATTTCAAAAAAATTCCTACGCACACACAGGATCATGGTGATGCATAGCAACGAGAGGGGAGAGTGTTGTCCACGTACCCTCGTAGACCGAAAGCGGAAGCGTTAGCACAACGCGGTTGATGTAGTCGTACGTCTTCACGATCCGACCGATCCAAGTACCGAACGTACGGCACCTCCGAGTTCAGCACACGTTCAGCTCGATGACGTCCCGCGAACTCCGATCCAGTAGAGCTTCACGGGAGAGTTCCATCAGCACCACGGCGTGATGACAGTGATGGTGTTGCTACTGACGCAGGGCTTCGCCTAAGCACCACTACGATATGACCGAGGTGGAATATGATGGAGGGGAGCACCGCACACGGCTGGAATAGACCAACAGATCAACTTGTGTGTCTAGAGGTGCCCCCTTGCCCCCGTACATAAAGGAGCAAGGGGGAAGGCGGCTGGCCAGGAGGAGGGCGCGCCAAGGGGGGAGTCCTACTCCCACCGGGAGTAGGACTCCTCCTTTTCCTTATTGGAGTAGGAGAGGGGAGGAAGGGAGAAAGGAGGAGAAGGAAAAAGGGGGGCGCCGCCCCCTCCTTGTCCAATTCGGACCAGAGGGGGAGGGGGCGCGCGGCTGCCCTGGCCGCCCCTCCTCTTCTCCCACTAAGGCCCATGAGGCCCAATTAACTCCCCGGGGGGTTCCGGTAACTCCCCGGTACTCCGGTTTTTCTCCGAAACCACTCGGAAAACTTCCGGTGTCCGAATATAGTCGTCCAGTATATCTATCTTTGTGTCTCGACCATTTCGAGACTCCTCGTCATGTCCGTGATCATATCCGGGACTCCGAACTACCTTAGGTACATCAAAACACAAAAACTCATAATACCGATCGTCACCAAACTTTAAGCGTGGGGACCCTACGGGTTCGAGAACTATCTAGACATGACCGAGACATGTCTCCGGTCAATAACCAATAGCGGAACCTGGATGCTCATATTGGTTCCTACATATTCTACGAAGATCTTTATCGGTCAAACCGCATACCAACATACGTTGTTCCCTTTGTCATCGGTATGTTACTTGCCCGAGATTCGATCGTCGGTATCTCAATACCTAGTTCAATCTCGTTACTGGCAAGTCTCTTTACTCGTTCCGTAATGCATCATCCCGCAACTAACTCATTAGCCACTTTGCTTGCAAGGCTTATAGTGATGTGCATTACCGAGAGGGCCCAGAGATACCTCTCCGACAATCGGAGTGAAAAATCCTAATCTCGAAATACGTCAACTCAACAAGTACCTTTGGAGACACCTGTAGAGCACCTTTATAATCACCTAGTTACATTGTGACGTTTGGTAGCACACAAAGTGTTCCTCCGGTAAACGGGAGTTGCATAATCTCATAGTCATAGGAACATGTATAAGTCATGAAGAAAGCAATAGCAACATACTAAACGGTCAAGTGCTAAGCTAACGGAATGGGTCAAGTCAATCACATCATTCTCCTAATGATGTGATCCTGTTAATCAAATGACAACTCATGTCCATGGCTAGGAAACTCAACCATCTTCGAATAACGAGCTAGTCTAGTAGAGGCATACTAGTGACACTATGTTTGTCTATGTATTCACACATGTATTATGTTTCCGGTTAATACAATTCTAGCATGAATAATAAACATTTATCATGATATGAGGAAATAAATAATAACTTTATTATTGCCTCTAGGGCATATTTCTTTCAGTCTCCCACTTGCACTAGAGTCAATAATCTAGATTACACAGTAATGATTCTAACACCCATGGAGTTTTGGTGTTGATCAAGTTTTGCTCGTGGAAGAGGCTTAGTCAACGGGTCTGCAACATTCAGATCCGTATGTATTTTGCAAATCTCTATGTCTCCCACCTGGACTTGGTCCCGGATGGAATTGAAGCGTCTCTTGATGTGCTTGGTCCTCTTGTGAAATCTGGATTCCTTTGCCAAGGCAATTGCACCAGTATTGTCACAAAAGATTTTCATTGGACCCGATGCAGTAGGTATGACACCTAGATCGGATATGAACTCCTTCATCTAGACTCCTTCATTTGTTGCTTCCGAAGCAGCTATGTACTCTGCTTCACACGTAGATCCCGCCACGACGCTTTGTTTAGAACTGCATCAACTGACAGCTCCACCATTCAATGTAAACACATATCCGGTTTGCGATTTAGAATCGTCCGGATCAGTGTCAAAGCTTGCATCGACGTAACCATTTACGACTAGCTCTTTGTCACCTCCATAAAAGAGAAACATATCCTTAGTCCTTTTCAGGTATTTCAGGATGTTCTTGACCGCTGTCCAGTGATCCATTCCTGGATTACTTTGGTACCTCCCTGCTAAGCTAATAGCAAGACACACATCAGGTCTGGTACACAGCATTGCATACATGATAGAGCCTATGGCTGAAGCATAGGGAACATCTTTCATTTTCTCTCTATCTTCTGCAGTGGTCGGGCATTGAGTCTGACTCAACTTCACACCTTGTAACACAGGCAAGAACCCTTTCTTTGCTTGATCCATTTTGAACTTCTTCAAAACTTTGTCAAGGTATGTGCTTTGTGAAAGTCCTATCAAGCGTCTTGATCTATCTCTATAGATCTTGATGCCTAATATGTAAGCAGCTTCACCGAGGCCTTTCATTGAAAAGCTCTTATTCAAGTATCCTTTTATGCTATCCAGAAATTCTATATCATTTCCAATCAGCAATATTTCATCCACATATAATATCAGAAATGCTACAGAACTCCCACTCACTTTCTTGTAAATATAGGCTTCTCCAAAAGTCTGTATAAAACCATATGCTTTGATCAGACTATCAAAACGTTTATTCCAACTCCGAGAGGCTTGCACCAGTCCATAAATGGATCGCTGGAGCTTGCACACTTTGTTAGCTCCCTTTGGATCGACAAAACCTTCCGGTTGCATCATATACAACTCTTCTTCCAGAAATCCATTCAGGAATGCAGTTTTGACATCCATTTGCCAAATTTCATAATCATAAAATGCGGCAATTGCTAACATGATTCGGACAGACTTAAGCATCGCTACGGGTGAGAAAGTCTCATCGTAGTCAACTCCATGAACTTGTCGAAAACCTTTTGCAACAAGTCGAGCTTTGTAGACAGTAACATTACCATCAACGTCGGTCTTCTTCTTGAAGATACATTTATTCTCTATGGCTTGCCGATCATTGGGCAAGTCAACCAAAGTCCACACTTTGTTCTCATACATGGATCCCATCTCAGATTTCATGGCCTCAAGCCATTTTGCGGAATCTGGGCTCACCGTCGCTTCTTCATAGTTCGTAGGTTCGCCTTGGTCAAGTAACATGACCTCCAGAATAGGATTACCGTACCACTCTGGTGCGGATCTTACTCTGGTTGACTTACGAGGTTCAGTAGTAACTTGATCTGAAGTTTCATGATCAATATCATTAGTTCCTCACTAATTGGTGTAGGTGTCACAGGAACCGGTTTCTGTGATGAACTTCTTTCCAATAAGGGAGCAAGTACAATTACCTCATCAAGTTTTACTTTCCTCCCACTCACTTCTTTCGAGAGAAACTCCTTCTCTAGAAAGGATCCATTCTTAGCAACGAATGTCTTGCCTTCGGATCTGTGATAGAAGGTGTACCCAACAGTTTCCTTTGGGTATCCTATGAAGACACATTTCTCCGATTTGGGTTCGAGCTTATCAGGTTGAAGCTTTTTCACATAAGAATCGCAGCCCCAAACTTTAAGAAACGACAACTTTGGTTTCTTGCCAAACCACAGTTCATAAGGCGTCGTCTCAACGGATTTCGATGGTGCCCTATTTAACGTGAATGCAGCCGTCTCTAAAGCATAACCCCAAAACGATAGCGGTAAATCAATAAGAGACATCATAGATCGCACCATATCTAGTAAAGTACGATTACGACGTTCGGACACACCATTACGTTGTGGTGTTCCGAGTGGCGTGAGTTACGAAACTATTCCGCATTGTTTCAAATGTAGACCAAACTCGTAACTCAAATATTCTCCTCCACGATCTGATCGTAGAAACTTTATTTTCTTGTTATGATGATTTTCAACTTCACTGTGAAATTCTTTGAACTTTTCAAATGTTTCAGACTTATGTTTCATTAAGTAGATATACCCATATCTGCTCAAATCATCTGTGAAGGTGAGAAAATAACGATATCCGCCACGAGCCTCAATATTCATTGGACCACATACATCTGTATGTATGATTTCCAACAAATCTGTTGCTCTCTCCATAGTTCCGGAGAACAGCGTTTTAGTCATCTTGCCCATGAGGCACGGTTCGCAAGTACCAAGTGATTCATAATCAAGTGGTTCCAAAAGTCCATCAGTATGGAGTTTCTTCATGCGCTTTACACCGATATGACCTAAACGGCAGTGCCACAAATAAGTTGCACTATCATTATCAACTCTGCATCTTTTGGCTTCAACATTATGAATATGTGTATCACTACTATCGAGATTTAACAAAAATAGACCACTCTTCAAGGGTGCATGACCATAAAAGATATTACTCATATAAATAGAACAACCATTATTCTCAGATTTAAATGAATAACCGTCTCGCATCAAACAAGATCCAGATATAATGTTCATGCTCAACGCTGGCACCAAATAACAATTATTTAGGTCTAAAACTAATCCCGAAGGTAGATGTAGAGGTAGCGTGCCGACGGCGATCACATCGACTTTGGAACCATTTCCCACGCGCATCGTCACCTCGTCCTTAGCCAGTCTTCGCTTAATCCGTAGTCCCTGTTTCGAGTTGCAAATATTAGCAACAGAACCAGTATCAAATACCCAGGTGCTACTGCGAGCTCTAGTAAGGTACACATCAATAACATGTATATCACATATACCTTTGTTCACCTTGCCATCCTTCTTATCCGCCAAATACTTGGGGCAGTTCCGCTTCTAGTGACCAGTCTGCTTGCAGTAGAAGCACTCAGTCTCAGGCTTAGGTCCAGACTTGGGTTTCTTCTCTTGAACAACAACTTGTTTGCCGTTCTTCTTGAAGTTCCCCTTCTTCTTCTTCCCTTTACCCTTTTTCTTGAAACTGGTGGTCTTGTTGACCATCAACACTTGATGCTCCTTGATTTCTACCTCCGCAACCTTTAGCATTGCGAAGAGCTCGGGAATTGTCTTATCCATCCCTTGCATATTATAGTTCATCACGAAGCTCTTGTAGCTTGGTGGCAGTGATTGAAGAATTCTGTCAATGACACTATCATCCGGAAGATTAACTCCCAGTTGAATCAAGTAATTGTTATACCCAGACATTTTGAGTATATGTTCACTGAAAGAACTATTCTCCTCCATCTAGCAGCTGTAGAACTTATTGGAGACTTCATATCTCTCAATCCGGGCATTTGCTTGAAATATTAACTTCAACTCCTGGAACATCTCATATGCTCCATGACGTTCAAAACATCGTTGAAGTCCCGGTTCTAAGCCGTAAAGCATGGCACACTGAACTATCGAGTAGTCATCAGCTTTGCTTTGCCAGACGTTCTTAACGTCGTCAGTTGCATCTGCAGCAGGCCTGGCACCCAGCGGTGCTTCCAGGACGTAATTCTTCTGTGCAGCAATGAGGATAATCCTCAAGTTACGAACCCAGTCCGTGTAATTGCTACCATCATCTTTCTACTTTGCTTTCTCAAGGAACGCATTAAAATTCAATGGAACAACAACACGGGCCATCTATCTACAATCAACATAGACAAGCAAAATACTATCAGGTACTAAGTTCATGACAAATTTAAGTTCAATTAATCATATTACTTAAGAACTCCCACTTAGACAGACATCCCTCTAATCATCTAAGTGATCACGTGATCCAAATCAACTAAACCATGACCGATCATCACGTGAGATGGAGTAGTTTTCAATGGTGAACATCACTATGTTGATCATATCTACTATATGATTCACGCTCAACCTTTCGGTCTCAGTGTTCTGAGGCCATATCTGCATATGCTAGGCTCGTCAAGTTTAACCCGAGTATTCTGCGTGTGCAAAACTGGCTTGCCCCCGTTGTAGATAAACGTAGAGCTTATCACACCCGATCATCACGTGGTGTCTTGGCACGACGAACATTGGCAACGGTGCATACTCAGGGAGAACACTTTTATCTTGAAATTTAGTGAGAGATCATCTTATAATGCTACCGTCAAACAAAGCAAAATAAGATGCATAAAAGATAAACATCACATGCAATCAATATAAGTGATATGATATGGCCATCATCATCTTGTGCTTGTGATCTCCATCTCCGAAGCGCCGTTATGATCACCATCGTCACCGGTGCGACACCTTGATCTCCATCGTAGCATCGTTGTCGTCTCGCCATCTTTTGCTTCTACGACTATCGCTACCGCTTAGTGATAGAGTAAAGCATTACATGGCGATTGCATTGCATACAATAAAGCGACAACCATATGGCTCCTGCCAGTTGCCGATAACTCGGTTACAAAACATGATCATCTCATACAATAAAATATAGCATCATGCCTTGACCATATCACATCACAACATGTCCTGCAAAAACAAGTTAGACGTCCTCTACTTTGTTGTTGCAAGTTTTACGTGGCTGCTACGGGCTGAGCAAGAACCATTCTTACCTACGCATCAAAACCACAACGATAGTTCGTCAAGTTAGTGTTGTTTTAACCTTCTCAAGAACCGGGCATAGCCACACTCGGTTCAACTAAAGTTGAAGAAATTGACACCCGCCAGCCACCTATGTGCAAAGCACGTCGGTAGAACCAGTCTCGCGTAAGCGTACGCGTAATGTCGGTCCGGGCCGCTTCATCCAACAATACCGCCGAACCAAAGTATGACATGCTGGTAAGCAGTATGACTTGTATCGCCCACAACTCACTTGTGTTCTACTCGTGCATATAACATCTACGCATAAAACCAGGCTCGGATGCCACTGTTGGGGAACGCAGTAATTTCAAAAAAATTCCTACGCACACACAGGATCATGGTGATGCATAGCAACGAGAGGGGAGAGTGTTGTCCACGTACCCTCGTAGACCGAAAGCGGAAGTGTTAGCACAACGCGGTTGATGTAGTCGTACGTCTTCACGATCTGACCGATCCAAGTACCGAACGTACGGCACCTCCGAGTTCAGCACACGTTCAGCTCGATGACATCCCGCGAACTCTGATCCAGCAAAGCTTCATGGGAGAGTTCCGTCAGCACGACGGCGTGATGATGGTGATGATGTTGCTACCGACGCAGGGCTTCGCCTAAGCACCGCTACGATATGACCGAGGTGGAATACGGTGGAGGGCGGCACCGCACACGGCTGGAATAGATGAACAGATCAACTTGTGTGTCTAGAGGTGCCCCCTTGCCCCCGTATATAAAGGAGCAAGGGAGGAGGCGGCCGGCCAGGAGGAGGGCGCGCCAAGGGAGGAGTCCTACTCCCACCGGGAGTAGGACTCCTCCTTTTCCTTGTTGGAGTAGGAGAGGGAAGGAAGGGAGAAAGGAGGAGAAGGAAAAAGGGGGGCGCCGCCCCCCTCCTTCTCCAATTCGGACTAGAGGGGGAGGGGGGCGCGGCTGCCCTGGCCACCCCTCCTCTTCTCCCACTAAGGCCCATGAGGCCCAATTAACTCCCCGGGGGGTTCCGGTAACTCCCCCGTACTCCGGTTTTTCTTCGAAACCACTCGGAACACTTCCGGTGTCCGAATATAGTCGTCCAATATATCGATCTTTATGTCTCGACCATTTTGAGACTCCTCGTCATGTCCGTGATCATATCCGGGACTCCGAACTAACTTCGGTACATCAAAACACAAAAACTCATAATACCGATCGTCATCAAACTTTAAGCGTGCGGACCCTACGGGTTCGAGAACTATGTAGACATGACCGAGACATGTCTCCGGTCAATAACCAATAGCGGAACCTGGATGCTCATATTGGTTCCTACGTATTCTACGAAGATCTTTATCGCTCAAACCTCATAACAACATACGTTGTTCCCTTTGTCATCGGTATGTTACTTGCCCGAGATTCGATCGTCGGTATCTCAATACCTAGTTCAATCTCGTTACCGGCAAGTCTCTTTACTTGTTCCGTAATGCATCATCCCGCAACTAACTCATTAGCCACTTTGCTTGCAGGGCTTATAGTGATGTGCATTTCCGAGAGGGCCCAGAGATACCTCTCCGACAATCGGAGTGACAAATCCTAATCTCGAAATACGCCAACTCAACAAGTACCTTTGGAGACACCTGTAGAGCACCTTTATAATCACCCAGTTACGTTGTGACGTTTGGTAGCACACAAAGTGTTCCTCCGATGAACGGGAGTTGCATAATCTCATAGTTATAGGAACATGTATAAGTCATGAAGAAAGCAATAGCAACATACTAAACGATCAAGTGCTAAGCTAACGGAATGGGTCAAGTCAATCACATCATTCTCCTATTAATCAAATGACAACTCATGTCCATGGCTGGGAAACTCAACCATCTTCGATTAACGAGCTAGTCTAGTAGAGGCATACTAGTAACACTATGTTTGTCTATGTATTCACACATGTATTATGTTTCCGGTTAATACAATTCTAGCATGAATAATAAACATTATCATGATATGAGGAAATAAATAATAAATAATAAGAGTTCTCGTGGTCGATAGCACATGTATTATGTTTCCGGTTAATACAATTCTAGCATGAATAATAAACATTATCAATGGGATATGCACATCCCCAACAATAAGTATGTCATATTTCTTTTGGGCAGCAGGTATGGAGAGTTGAAAACTTCCAATAGTAAGTGTCGGAGATTTTTCAATAACTTTAATACCATTCACTTGAAATTGTTTTTCAGAAAGTGCACTGTATGCTCATTACCATTGATATGAAAGGTGACCTTGTTTTTATTGCAATCAACAACAGCCCCTGCAGTATTCAGAAACGGTTTATCAAGGATAATCGATATGTTGTCATCCTCGGGCATCTCAAGAATAACAAAGTCCATTAAGATAGTAACATTTGCAACAACAACGGGCACATCCTCGCAAATGCCGATAGGTATGGCGGTTCATTTGTCAGCCATTTGCAAAGATATTTCAGTAGGTGCGGCGGCAGCTCCGTATCGTGAAACAAGATGAAACTTTTTCTCCTATTTTTTCTCCAAAAATGTGAATTTATAGTATCCTGAATAGGGTTGGAGGAGCCTCATGGGCCCCACTACCCACCAGGGCACACCGGAGGGGGATGATAACCCACAAGTATAGGGGATCAATTGTAGCCTCTTTCGATAAGTAAGAGTGTCGAACCCAACGAGGAGCTAAAGGTAGAAAAAATATTCCCTCAAGTTCTATCGACCACCGATACAAGTCTAAGCACGCTTAACGTTCACTTTACCTAGAACAAGTATGAAACTAGAAGTACTTGTAGGTGTTTTTGGATAGGTTTGCAAGATAATAAAGAGCGCGTAAATAAAAAGTAGGGGTTGTTTAGATAAAGACACAACTAAATTAGTTTTAGTAAAGAGCTTTTTGTCACGAGAAAGTTATTTGTCCCTAGGCAATCAATAACTAGACCGGTAATCATTATTGCAATTTTATTTGAGGGAGAGGCATAAGCTAACATACTTTCTCTTCTTGGATCATATGCACTTATGATTGGAACTCTAGCAAGCATCCGCAACTACTAAAGATCATTAAGGTAAAACCCAACCATAGCATTAAAGTATCAAGTCCTCTTTATTCCCATACACCATGACCCACTTATCTGTGTTTGTGTTTTAGTCACTCACGCAACGCAGACAATAAGCAAACCACGAACATATTGCAAACCCTATAGCGGGGATCCCTCACGCTTGTGCGACACAGAGAGCACCATAGGACAACACCAATAATAAAACATGCAACTCAAACCAATCACGATCATCAATTAACCCATAGGACAAAATGGATCTACTCAAACATCATAGGGTAGCCATACATCATTGGGAAATAATATATAGCATTGATCACCATGTTTAAGTAGAGATTACAGTGGGTAAAAGAGGAGTTACACTGCTGCATAGAGGGGGGAAGTGTTGGTGATGATGGCGGTGAAGTTGTTGGTGTAGATTGCGGTGACGATGATGGCCCCAGCGGCGTTCCGGCACAACCGGGAGAGAGGGGGAGAGAGCCCCCCTTTTTCTTCTTCTTCTTCCTTGACCTTATCCCTAGATGGGAGAAGGGTTTCCCCTCTGGTCCTTGGTCTCCATGGCATGGGAGGGGCGAGAGCCCCTCGGAGTTTGGATCTGTCTCCCTGTCTCTCTCTGTTTCTGCGCTCCCAGATTCTGGCCTTTCACCGTTTCTTATATTCCCGGAGATCCGTAACTCCGATTGGATTGAAATTTGAACACGATTTTTATCCGGATATTAGCTTTCTTGCGGAGAAAGAAGGGCAACAACCGCGTTACGAGGTGTCCACGAGGGTCAGGGGTGCGCCCCCTGCCTCGTGGCCCCCTCGGGCATCGTTTCGCGTTGATTCCACTTCCCAAAATTCACATATATTTCAAAAAAAATCTCCGTCAGTTTTTGTCCCGTTTGGACTCCGTTTGATATGGATTTTCTGCGAAAGAAAAACATGCAACAAACAGGAACTGGCACTGGATCAATATATTATTCCCAAAAATAGTATAAAAAGTTGCCAAAAGTATGTAAAAGTTGTAGAATATTGGCATGGAACAATAAAAAATTATAGATACGACGGAGACGTATCAGCATCCCCAAGCTTAATTCTTGCTCGTCCTCAAGTAGGTAAATGATAAAAAAGATATTTTTTGATGTGGAATGCTACCTAGCATAATCTTGATCCCATAATCTAATCATGGCATGAATATTAAGACATGAGTGATTCAAAGCAATAGTTTATCATTTGACATTAAGACAATAATACTTCAAGCATACTAATAAAGCAATCATGTCTTTTCAAAACAACATGGCCAAAGAAAGTTATCCCTACAAAATCATATAGTCTGGCTATGCTCCATCTTCACCACACAAAATATTCAAATCATGCACAACCCCGATGACAAGCCAAGCAATTGTTTCATACTTTTGATGTTCTCAAACCTTTTCAACTTTCACGCAATACATGAGCGTGAGCCATGGACATAGCACTATAGGTGGAATAGAATATGATGGTGGAGGTTGTGTGGAGAAGACAAAAAGGAGAAAGTCTCACATCGATGCGGCTAATCAATGGGCTATGGTGATGCCCATCGATTGATGTCAATGTGAGGAGTAGGGATTGCCATGCAACGGATGCACTAAGAGCTATAAGTGTATGAAAGCTCAAACTGGAAACTAAGCGGGTGTGCATCCAACTTGCTTTCTCATGAAGACCTCGGGCATTTGACGAAGCCCATCATCCGAATATACAAGCCAAGTTCTATAATGAAAATTCCCACTAGTATATGAAAGTGATAACTCAAGAGACTCTCTATATGAAGAACATGGTGCTACTTTGAAGCACAAGTGTGGTAAAAGGATAGTAACATTGTCCCTTCTTTCTTTTCTCTCATCATTTTTTTATTTTTTTTTATTTTTTTCTCCTTTTTTTGGTTAGCTTCTTTGGCCTTTTTTTATTTGGGCTTCTTTGGCCTCTTTTACTTTGATGACCTCACCTGGGACAATGTTCTAATGATGATCATCACACTTTTATTTACTTATAACTCGATATTACAACTCAATACTTGAACAAAGATATGACTCTATATGAATGCCTCCGGCGGTGTACCGGGATGTGCTATGATCTAGCGTAGCAAGGATATCAAAAAACGGACAAGCCATGAAAATATCATGCTAGCTATCTTACGATCATGCAAAGCAATATGACAATGAATGCTCAAGTCATGTATATGATGATGATGGAAGTTGCATGGCAATATATCTCGGAATGGCTATGGAAATGCCATGATAGGTAGGTATGGTGGCTGTTTTGAGGAAGATATAAGGAGGCTTATGTGTGAAAGAGCGTATCATATCACGGGGTTTGGATGCACCAGCGAAGTTTGCACCAACTCTCGAGGTGAGAAAGGGCAATGCACGGTACCGAAGAGGCTAGCAATGATGGAAGGGTGAGAGTGCGTATAATCCATGGACTCAACATTAGTCATAAAGAACTCACATACTTATTGCAAAAATCTATTAGCTATCAAAACAAAGTACAACGCGCATGCTCCTAGGGGGATAGATTGGTAGGAAAAGACCATCGCTCGTCCCCGACCGCCACTCATAAGGAAGACAATCAATAAATAAATCATGCTCCGACTTCATCACATAACGGTTCACCATACGTGCATGCTACGAGAATCACAAACTTCAACACAAGTATTTCTACAATCCACAACTACTCACTAGCATGACTCTAATATCACCATCTTTATATCGCAAAACTATTGCAAGGAATCAAACATATCATATTCAGTGATCTACAAGTTTTATGTAGGATTTTATGACTAACCATGTGAATGACCAATTCCTGTCATCTCTCTAAATAGATATAAGTGAAGCAATAGAGTTTAATTCTTTTTACAAAAGATATGACCACGCTCTAACAAATATTAGTGAAGCAAAAGAGCATTCTACAAATGGCAGTTTTTTATGTGAAGAGAAACAAGCAATCCAAACTTCAAATGATATAAGTGAAGCACATGAAGCATTCTATAAAGCCATACTCAAAGAATATAAGTGAAGTGCAATGAGCATTCTATAAATCAACCTATCTCATACCAGCATGGTGCATAAAATAAAAGTGAAAACTAAATGCAAAATACGCTCCAAGATTTGCACATATCGCATGAACGAAACGAATCCGAAAACATACTGATACTTGTTGAAGAAAGATGGGATGCCTTCCGGGGCATCCCCAAGCTTAGATGCTTGAGTCTCCTTGAATATTTACTTGGGGTGCCTTGGGCATCCCCAAGCTTGAGCTCTTGTCTCTCCTCCTTCTCCTCATATCGAGACCTCCTCGATCTTCGAACACTTCATCCACACAAAACTCAACAGAAAGCTCGGTAAGATCCGTTAGTACAATAAAGCAAATCATTACTCTAAGTACTGTTGCAAACCAATTCATATTTTGTTTTTTCATTGTAGCTACTGTAATATAACTTTTCCATGGCTTAATCCACTTATAGAAATTGATAGTTTCATCAAAACAAGCAAACTATGCATCAAAAACAGAATCTGTCTTAAACAGGACAGTCTGTAGTAATCTGAACATTCACCATACTTCTGGTACTCCAAAAATTCTGAATAAATTAGGAAAAATAAACAATTTGTATATAAAGACAGCGCAAAAAGTTTCAGAACTGTTTGAAGTTCCAGTAAAAAATGTAAAATCGCGCACTACAGCCAAAGTTTCTGTCTTGCACCGCGCAAACCAACAAGCAATCTAAACATCCCAAAGGCAAACCTTGGCACATTATTTTTATAATACAATGGAATTGTACAAGGGGATAATTATTTTTGTTGAACTTTCCGTAATCTAGATTCACAAAGTTTCCGTGATCATGAACAAAGTTCAAGGAGCTCCCCCACTTCAACAATGCTTGTCTCTCTCACTTTCACTTTCCTTTTTGAAAAAGTTTTGGATTCCCCTCTTTATTTTTGTTTTTTGTTTTTAACCTATATAAAAGCACTCAACAGAAATAAATGACTCTCTAAAACTTCTGGGTTGTCTCCCTGGCAGCGCTTTTTTTAAAGCCATTAAGCTAGGCATATAGTGCTCAAGTAGTGAATCCACCCGGATCCCAAGGTATATCAAAGCCAATTTTAATTAACAATGATTTGTAATTTAGTAGTGAGCACAAAGTAACATATATCATGTAATGACGAAGTCTAACTCCCTTCCTATGCATCGGCGTGTCATACAAGAACAATTCATGCACATCAAATAAAGGCCAATGCATAGCATAAGCAGTTTCTTGCAATTTTATCATGTGGGAAACATAGAATGGTGGAGATATAGTTCCTCTCTCATAATAATTGCAAGTAGGAGCAGCAAGCACATGCATATTATATCTATCAAAATCATCATGTATAATAGTAAAACGCAACCCATCAATATAATCCTTAATAAGGACAAACTTCTCTGATATAGTGTAGTTGGGAGAATTCAAAAAGATAATAGGACTATCATGCGTGGGTGCAATAGCAACAATTTCATGTTTAACATAAGGAACTATAGTAAGTTCATCTCCATAAGCATAATTCATATTGGCATCTTGATGCGGAGCATCCCTCGCCTACCCGCACCGACACTACTTCACCACCGCAAGCACCGCGAGGACCGATGACAAGAGCACGTGCACACGCCATCGAGAACGAGGTTGATTCTCTCCTCTTCGAGTTTCATTCGGAATCGCATGAGAATTGGGTTCTACCTCATAAAGACATGTTATGCATTCTAGGGTACCAAGGAGATGATCATGAGCAGGAGAAGGTGAAGCTGCGAGCATCCATGGAGCAAGAGAAAGAAGAAGAGGTCGAGAAGAGTGAAGAAGGAGGAGAGGAGGCAAAACCCCCTGGACACCCCGTGTGCCCGGGCTCCTGCCCGCCTCCAGCCGCGCCCCTCGGGTGCCCGTGCCTTGGCCGGCCGGGTGCCCGGTCCCCGCACCTCCAGCCGCTGGGCGCTTCCCCGGATGCCCGGGCTTGAGGCCCCAGGTGCCCGGCCTCCCCACCAGCCGGCCTCCAGCGCACCCCCGGGTGCCCGGCCACCCTCCAGCCGCCCCCTGAGTAGGCCGGGTGCCCGGCCCATGTTGCCCAGGTGCCCGGACCCCTCCGGTCCAGCCGCGTGTTTTTGGCCTTTTGGCCTTTGTACCCCCTCTCTTAACTTGTTTCGTCCCTAAACTATATAAGGGCATCTCCTACGTCATTTGTAGGATAGCAAAGTATTTTGGAACACCAAAGAGAGCTTTGCTCCTTGTATCCTCCTCCTCTTGGAGATCAAGACCCCTCTTTGGGAAGAATCCTTGGGATTATCAAGCCCTCCTCTTGAAGGAGATCAAGATCAAGACCTCACCTAGTGGGAAGAACTTACCTAGTTCTATTTTCCTTGAATCGTTCATGTAATCTTGTGGATCTCTTGTGTGCTACCCTAGTGGATGTGATATTGGGTTTGTTTGAGTGATTTGTGCCTATGTGTTCTTGAGTGTTCTTCCTCCTTTTCCCCCTCCAAGTATGAAAAGATCCCCTCTAGGGTTTCACCCTACAACATCTTGGTATCATGAGCAAGGTTGATTCACATCTTGGAGTCCCATCCCCCCATTTGCTAGCTTGATTTTGTTGTTTTCGTCCAAATTCGAAAATTCCCCACAAAAATAGCCCCAAAAAGTTTTCTTGCAATTTGTTGGATCTTGTGAGATTTGGTTGTTTTGGTCCATGGATTTGATGTTTGGCAAGTGGATCTAGCCCCTCCCCAACAATCCCCACCCTTCCCACCACGAAATCCACAGAATCTTGCATTTCCCCCAAAATTTCCGGCCAAATCGACAACCACCGGGTGCCCACACCTCGAACCACCGGGCAACCGCACCCCCGGGCCACTTTCCCCTGACCAGCCCGGGCACCCGCACCCTCCACCCCCGGGTGCCCGCACCCGCCCAAATCAGCCCACTACCAACACCGTTTTGGCCATAACTTCCACCTCCCAAGTCCGTTTTTTGTGTTCTTTAGCTCGTTTGGAAGCTCTTGACACCCCCCATCCACATATATCATTACCACCACCATTAGCCTCCATCCACAAATCAACACAAAAACACCCACCTTCCACATTTGACCGCTTTTGAGTTGCGGTTTTCATTTCCTAAGGTGTTTCGGCTACTTAGGAACATGTGACATCGACATCACCACCATTCATCATCACCTCGGAGTCACCTTCACCGCTAACCGTAAGAAAGGACGGTAACCTCGACGACACTCACTCCTTACCTTGCTTTTGCTTTGATAGCCCGAGCCTTTTTACGTTTCTTACCCATCGAGACTAGCGAGTTGAGAATTGTCGGGCCACGCTATTGTGCACCGTAGTGATCTTGTTATCATCTTAGTGCCATAAGTCTCTCCCGTCCATATCTTACATACTTGTCTCATATCATAGTTGGCTCGAGCATCAAGCATAGTGAAAAAAAGCTTTGAAGCAAAAGAGGAGAAACAAAGAGCTTATAAGCTATAGCATTGAGCCATTTTGCATATCATCTTGGTCACCGCATACATCGCATAGTTGGGATTGAAGACGGCACGTTTCTCTCATAGGTTGGTGCACAAGCGTATCTTGCCCATTTGAGCAATCGAGCTAGCGTCTCTCTAGCATTCACACAACAAGAGCATTTTCCGTGGTCACACATTTTGAGCTCACCCCTTGGTTGTGCGGATCCCATCTATCTTCCATGTGTGTGTTCCTAGTGATACTCTTGGCTATGATCTATTTGCTTTACTTGCATTTTTGTGAACCTTCTCAACCTTATCGATATCTTGACTAACATTTTCTTGAAATTTTTGCCACCATCCTAACCGAGCTCCTCCATAAGCCTTTTCCTTGTAGGTGTGAGAAACAAACCCGGTTCCAATTCTATTATTGTGGCATTACATTGAGTGACACTTGTTACATCCTCAATCCTCGGAAAAGGTAACTTCAGTATTGTTCTCTCATTTTCCTACTCACCCCACTTGGTTATGATGGATAGGCCAAGTTCGTCGGCGAACCCACTTTTCGAGGAGCAAGGTGATGATAACGGCTACGTCACCAAGAACCACTTCTTCATCGCACAACGAGCTCTACATCAAGAAAGCGTAGCATTGGGTGAACGCTTGGAGCAACTCACCTCCGACCTTCATCAATCGATCGATGACAAGTTCACTACACAAATGGAAGAACTTCGCAACATGATCGTGCGACGCCCGTCTTCCTCATCATCGTCAAGAAGACGACGCCACTCAAGCCACCGCTCAAGTCGACACTCTTCGGACTACTCCACCTATGATACAAGTCCTCCACGAGCTCAAGTCCCTCGACGTGAAGCACCTCAAGATCGCCAAGCTCAAGAAAATCCATTCTATGGCAATGGCTTACAAGACCGAGTCCGAGCACATGAAAGGGCGCGACAACAAGCGCAAGAACCAAGGGAGCAAGAGCAAATGCCTCCACAAGTGCCACGGCAACAACCTCAAGATGAAGATGCCATCCGTCAAGAACAAGTGGAACGAGCGTGCCTACACCAAGAGGAGCAAGATGCTGAAGCACTTCAACAAGAACAACTACGGAGAGAAGTTCAAGCTCAAGCGGCCCTAGATGCACTCCAAGATTCCGCACGGGCCGTTTCCCAACGCGGTCGGGAAGCACGAGAACAAGAGGAAGCTCTTCGTCGAGAGATACAAGAAGAAGCCACGAGACGCGAAGAGCAACAAGAAAGGCGCAACCAAGCGCATATCCCTCGTCCTCCTCCAAGACAAGAACGACACCAAGCGGAACAAGTACTTCAAGACCCTCCTCCACGCCAAGAGCGACATCTCGAGGAACGAGCATTTGAGAACCTTCCTCCATGGCAAGAGAGATATCAAAACCGCTACTTCGATGAAGAACTCCGCTACGGCAAGCTCAAGTTCACCATGCCCAAGTTCTCCGGAAGCAATGATCCCGAAGAGTATCTCTCATGGGCCTTGAAGGTGGACAAGATATTCCTTCTTCACAACTACGACGAGGAAAAGCAGATCGCCATGGCCTCCCTCGAGTTCCAAGACTATGTTCTCATTTGGTGGGAACAAGTGATCGAGCGACGACATACAAGAGGCGAACCACCAATCACAACGTGGACGGAAATGAAGGATGTCATGAGAGCTCGCTTCGTGCCTACACACTACACCCGTGATCTCTTCAAGAAGTTGCAACTCCTCAAACAAGGCACGGAGATGGTGGAAGAATACTACCAAGAAATGGAGATTGCCATGATACGAGCAAACAATGGCACGCTTCTTGAACGGCCTCAACCACCCAATCAAGCGGATTGTCGACTTCCAACCATACTCAAACCTTCTCGAGCTAGTTCATCAAGCGACCAAGGCCGGGCAACAAGTCCAAGATGACTTCAAATATGCCAAGTACTCGTCCAAGACCTACGGCTCCTACTCTCAAGCTCCCGACTTCGGCAACTCCTACCTCAACTAGAGCATCACCAAGTACCGGCGACAAGTCAAGTTCCAAGCAAGCTATGCCTTCCTCAACTCGTTCTCCGGCAAGCAACTACAAATCCAAGACTCCCTCATCTTCGGCGCCACCGAATGACCCCGTCAAGACAAGTTCTCTCAAGTGCTTCACATGTGGTGGCTGGGGACACAAGTCCTTCGAGTGCACAAACAAGCGAACCATGATCTTCAACGATGATGGCACATATGACTCGATGAGTGAAGAAGAAATGGAAGCCCTTGAGCACGTGGCCATGCACCGGCGTGTCAACGAAGATGAAGATGACCAAGTGTTTTGTGACAATGATTCAAGTCCCTCTCTCGTGGTCTCCAAGGTCTTGACGCTCCAACACCATCAAGATGAAGACCAACGGTGCCACATCTTCCACACAAAGGCCGGCATCAACGGGCATTCCGTGAAGGTCATCATCGACGGAGGAAGTTGTCACAACTTGGCAAGCGACGAGCTATGTTCCAAGCTCCAATTGGTCAAGAAGAAGCACCCTCGTCCCTACAAGGTGCAATGGCTAAGCGACTCCAGCACTATTCAAGTGGAGCGTACGGTGCAAGTTTCTTTCAAGATCGGCGCCTACGAGGACACCTTGGAGTGTGATGTAGTTCCTATGTCGGTGTGCCACCTTCTCTTGGGACGACCTTGGCAATTTGACCGTGGAGTCATCCACAACGGACGACCCAACTACTATAGCTTCAAGATGAAAGGCAAGGAATATGTGCTTCGACCAATGTCACCAAGCCAAGTGATCGCCGATAAGCAAGCATCCACCCATCGTGGAGATCCTGGTGAGAGAGTGATCCACCAAGAAGAAAGTGAGAGCCACAAGCCAAAATTGAGCGCCTCTTCGCCAAGAGAGAAAAACTTAGTCCTCCTAGCCACAAAAAGGGAGATGAGGGAAGTGTGTGAGGACCCATCGAGTGTCATCCACTTTGTTCTCCTATGCAAAGATGAGGTGGCAAAAACTAACACTCCTAATCCTCTTCCCCTAGTGTTTTCTAACTTGTTGGAGGAATTCGAGGATGTCTTCACCGATGAGCTACCTCCCGGTCTTCCTCCTCTACGTGGCATTGAACATAGGATCGACCTCATCCCCGGAGCACCTCTTCCGAACAAGGCTCCCTACCGCGTCAACCCCGAAGAAACTAAGGAGATCCAACGGCAAGTACAACAACTCATCGACAACGGTCATGTACGTGAAAGCTTAAGCCCTTGTGCCGTTCCGGTTATACTTGTGCCCAAGCAAGATGGTAGTTTTTGCATGTGCTCTGATTGTAGACCCATCAATGCTATCACCATTTGTTATAGGCATCCCATTCCTCGCCTAGATGATATGCTAGATGAGCTTAGCGGTGCCACCATTTTCTCAAAAATTGATCTTAAAAGTGGCTATTATCAAATCCGCATACAAGAAGGTGATGAATGGAAAACCGCTTTCAAAACCAAATTTGGCTTGTACGAGTGGTTGATTATGCCTATGGGTTTATCGGAAGCTCCCGGTACTTTCATGCGTCTTATGCATTTCCTGCTTCGTCCTTACATTGGAGTTTTTGTTGTGGTCTACTTCGATGACATACTTGTGTTTAGCAAATCCATCAAAGATCATCTAAAACATGTTCGGGCTGTTTTGCAAACTCTTCGCAAGGAACGTCTCTATGCAAACATGAAAAAGTGCACTTTTAGTGTTGACAAGCTTGTTTTCTGGGGTTTCGTTGTTTCCTCAAAGGGTGTCCATGTTGATGAGTCCAAAATTGAAGCAATTAAAACTTGGCCACAACCCACCAATTTGCAACAAGTGCATAGTTTTCTTGGTCTTGCGGGTTTCTATCATCGCTTTGTGAAAGATTTTAGCACTATTGCCGCACCGTTGCATGCCTTGAGTAAGAAAAATGCTCCTTTTGTTTGGGGACCTTTGCAATCTACCGCTTTTGATGAGCTCAAATCTTTGCTTACTCATGCTCCGATTCTTGCTTTACCCAACTTTGACAAAACTTTTGAGGTTCATTGTGATGCAAGTGGTAATGGAATTGGTGGAGTTTTGATGCAAGAAAAATGAGCTATTGCATATTTTAGTGAAAAACTCTCCGGTGCTCAACTTAACTATCCCATCTATGACAAAGAATTGTATGCTTTAGTGCGTGTGTTACATGTTTGGGAACATTACCTTAGACCGCATGAGTTTGTCGTACATACCGATCATGAGACACTTAAGTACCTTAAAGGCCGAACCAAGTTGAATAAACGACATGCTAAATGGAGTGAATTTATTGAATCATCCCCTATGTGATCAAGTACATTACGGGCAAAGAGAATGTTGTGGCGGATCCCTTTCCCGCAAATGCATGTTACTTACTCAACTTGAATTGAATGTTGTTGGATTTGATCATATCAAAGATTTATATGAGCATGATGTGACTTTTGCTACTCCTTATGCTAAGTGTGTCACACATACTTCTTGGGAATGATACTATATCAAAGATGGTTATCTTATGAGAGCTAACAAACTATGCATTCCCGAGTCTTCTCTTTGTTTGTTACTTTTGCAAGAGGCTCATGGAGGTGGACTCATGGGACACTTTGGACGCGACAAGACTTTTGCCATGCTATCCAAGAACTATTTTTGTCCCAAGATGTTTCGCGATGTCGCCCGCTTCACCAACCAGTGCTCTACATGTTGCAAAGCTAAGTCACAATCTCAATCCCATGGTTTACATATGCCTTTACCTATTCCACACCAACCTTGGGAAGATATTAGCATGGATTTTGTGCTTGGATTACCTAGGACTCAAAATGGCAAGGACTCCGTATTTGTTGTTGTGGACCGATTCTCTAAAATGGCTCATTTTATACCATGCAATAAGATAGACAATGCTTCACATGTTGCCAATCTCTTTTGTAGGGAAATCTTGAGGTTGCACGGTGTGCCAAAGACAATTGTGTCGGATCGAGACGTCAAGTTCTTAAGCTACTTTTGGAAGACGCTATGCGCCAAGCTCGGAATCAAGCTACTCTTCTCCACGGCGTACCACCCTCAAACCGATGGACAAATGGAAGTCACCAACCAGACGCTTGCAACTCTCCTACGCGTGTTGATAAAGAAGAACATCAAGGAGTGGGAGGAGTGCCTACCCATTGCCGAGTACGCCTACAACCACGCAAGGCATTCTACAACCGGCAAGTCCCCCTTCGAGGTTGTCTACGGCTTCAACCCTTTGTCGCCATTGGACATTCTCCCTCTACCGCTTTAAGAATGAGAAAACATGGACGCAAGCGCAAGAGCCACCTACCTCAAGAAGATGCATGAAGAAACATGTTCCACGATCGAGCGCCAAGTACAATGACTAGCCTCCAAGCTCAACATCAACAAGTCTCCGATGGTGTTCCAACCGGGTGATCAAGTATGGATACATCTCCGCAAGGACCGCTTCCCCAAGGAACGCAAGTCCAAGCTACTCCCGAGTGCCGACGGACCATTCAAGATGCTAGCACGCTACAACGACAAAGCCTACAAGGTCGACATCCCACGTGACAAGTATAACGTAAGCGACATCTTCAATGTCAAAGACTTGGCCAAGTACCATGGTGATGAAGAGCACGATCCGTGGATGGATCTCTCCCAAGGGGGGGGGAGATGATGCGGAGCATCCCTCGCCTACCCGCACCGACACTACTTCACCACCGCAAGCACCGCGAGGACCGATGACAAGAGCACGTGCACGCGCCATCGAGAACGAGGTTGATTCTCTCCTCTTCGAGTTTCGTTCGAAAACGCATGAGAATTGGGTTCTACCTCATAAAGAGATGTTATGCATTCTAGAGTACCAAGGAGATGATCGTGAGAAGGAGAAGGTGAAGCTGTGAGCATCCATGGAGCAAGAGAAAGAAGAAGAGGTCGAGAAGAGTGAAGAAGGAGGAGAGGAGGCAAAACCCCCTGGACACCCCGAGTGCCCGGCACCTGCAGCCCCGGGTGTCCGGGCTTTGCCCGCCTCCAGCCGCCCCCCCGGGGTGCCCGGGCCTTGGCCGGCCGGGTGCCCGGTCCCCGCACCTCCAGCCGCTAGGCACTGCCCCGGGTGCCCGGGCTTGAGGCCCCGGGTGCCCGGCCTCCTCACCAGCCGACCTCCAGCGCACCCCTGGGTGCCCGGCCACCCTCCAGCTGCCCCCTGAGAAGGCCGGGTGCCCGACCCATGTTGCCCGGGTGCCCGGATCCCTCCGGTCCAGCCGCGTGTTTTTGGCCTTTTGGCCTTTGTACCCCCTCTCTTAACTTGTTTCGTCCCTAAACTATATAAGGGCATCTCCTAGGTCATTTGTAGGATAGCAAAGTATTTTAGAACACCAAAGAGAGCTTTGCTCCTTGTATCCTCCTCCTCTTGGAGATCAAGACCCCTCTTTGGGAAGAATCCTTGGGATTATCAAGCCCTCCTCTTGAAGGAGATCAAGATCAATACCTCACCTAGTGGGAAGAACTTACCTAGTGCTATTTTCCTTGAATTGTTCATGTAATCTTGTGGATCTTTTGTGTGCTACCCTAGTGGATGTGATATTGGGTTTGTTTGAGTGATTTATGCCTTTGTGTTCTTGAGTGTTCTTCCTCCTTTCCCCCCTCCAAGTGTGAAAAGATCCCCTCTAGGGTTTCACCCTACAACACATCTAGGCCACAAGCATAGCAAGCATCATCATAACGGGATATTTCAAAAGAATCAACCGGATCATAACAATCATCATATCATTCATCCTTTGGTAAGCACGAAGGGAAATTAAACAATGTATGAGTTGAAGAGTTACTCTCATTAGAAGGTGGGCACGGGTGATCAATCCGCTCTTCCTCCTTTTGTTCTTCACTCTCCTCCTCATCTTTTTCATCCAATGAGATCACAATGTCATTAATTTCTTCTTCCATAGACTCCTGCAAAATATTAGTCTCTTCTTGGACAACGAAGGAGTCCTCAATATATGGTTTAATATAATGATTAGAAGCATAATTATCATAGCAATATTTAAGTATGGCCAAATTTTCAGATTTATAGAGAGTAGTATCACACTCTTCAATAAAAGAAGCAATTTCACAAGTATCCCTAAAAGCAACAAATTCTTCAATTTGATGAACATCATAGTAATTATAAACACCCTTAGTATACGAAGATATGATTCCATTATCACTAAACTCACATTGGTAAGGAAGGTGTTTCTTAGGGTCTTTAGAACAACAAGTACAATAATATATTTCACATAAATTCCAAGCATAGCACTGCAAACGATGAATTTGATCTAGTAAAAGTTTCCCTTTTTTAGATATGCGGTGTCGCACATAACAAGCATGCTCATCTAAAGATTTGGCCTCAACTAAGCTAGTTGGGGTTTCAGCCCGAGCACATTGGGATTGAAGATGATCCAAATAAAAAGCTTCAGGAGTGTGATAGATTTTGAGTGATTCTTCAACCATTGGTTCAGTAGGTACCACTAATTTTTTTGGTATTTTGCGTTTCCTACCCATAACTAAAGATAGAAAACAAGAGCACAAAATAAAAACTACTTAGTGATAAAGCAAACAAGCACACATGAGAATATTCACCCCACGCTATAACTCCCTGGCAACGGCGCCAGAAAAAGGTCTTGATAACAAACAAGTATAGGGGATCAATTGTAGCCTCTTTCGATAAGTAAGAGTGTCGAACCCAACGAGGAGCTAAAGGTAGAACAAATATTCCCTCAAGTTCTATTGACCACCGATACAAGTCTACGCACGCTTAACGTTTGCTTTACCTAGAACAAGTATGAAACTAGAAGTACTTTGTAGGTGTTTTTGGATAGGTTTGCAAGATAATAAAGAGCGTGTAAATAAAAAGTATGGGCTGTTTAGATAAAGACACAACTAAATTAGTTTTAGTAAAGAGCTTTTTGTCACGAGAAAGTTATTTGTCCCTAGGCAATCGATAACTAGACCGGTAATCATTATTGCAATTTTATTTGAGGGAGAGGCATAAGCTAACATACTTTCTCTTCTTGGATCATATGCACTTATGATTGGAACTCTAGCAAGCATCTGCAGCTACTAAAGATCATTAAGGTAAAACCCAACCATAGAATTAAAGTATCAAGTCCTCTTTATTCCCATACACCATGACCCACTTATCCTTGTTTGTGTTCCAGTCACTCACGCAACGTAGACAATAAGCAAACCATGAACATATTGCAAAACCCTACAGCGGGGATCCCTCACGCTTGCGCGACACGGAGAGCACCATAGGACAGTACCAATAACAAAACATGCAACTCAAACCAATCACGATCATCAATTAACCCATAGGACAAAATGGATCTACTCAAACATCATAGGATAGCCATCATCATTGGGAAAATAATATATAGCGTTGAGCACCATGTTTAAGTTGAGATTACAACGAGTAAAAGAGAAGTTACACCACTGCATAGAGGGGGGAAGAGTTGGTGATAACGGCGGTGAATTTGTTGGTGTAGATTGCGGTGACGATGATGGCCCTGGCGGCGTTCTGGCGCCACCGGGAGAGAGGGGGAGAGAGCCCCCCCTTCTTCTTCTTCTTCTTCTTCCTTGACCTTCTCCCTAGGTAGGAGAAGGGTTTCCCCTCTGGTCCTTGGTCTCCATGGCATGGGAGGGGCGAGAGCCCCTCCGAGATTGGATCTGTCTCTCTGTCTCTCTCTGTTTCTGCACTCCCAGATTCTGGCCTTTCACCGTTTCTTATATTCCCGGAGATCCGTAACTCCGATTGGATTGAAATTTGAACACGATTTTTATCCGGATATTAGCTTTCTTGCGGCGAAAGAAGGGCAACAACCGCCTTACAGGGTATCCACGAGGGTCAGGGGCGCGCCTGCCCCCCTGCCTCGTGGCCCCCTCGGGCATCGCTTCACGTTGATTCCACTTCCCGAAATTCACATATATTCCAAAAAAATCTCCGTCAGTTTTTATCCCGTTTGGACTCCATTTGATATGGATTTTCTGCGAAACAAAAAACATGCAACAAACAGGAACTGGCACTGGGCACTGGATCAATATGTTAGTCCCAAAAATAGTATAAAAAGTTGCCAAAAGTATGTAAAAGTTGTAGAATATTGGCATGGAACAATCAAAAATTATAGATACGACGGAGACGTATCAGGGGTAAGGCGCCCTGGTGCCTAGTTGGCATCTGGGCCCCCCTCGAGTGGGTCTTGGTTCCAGTATTTTTTATTTATTCCAAAATAATTCTCCAAAAGTTTTTTCCAATTCCGAGAACTTTAATTTATGCACAAAAACAATACCATGGTAGTTCTGCTGAAAACAACATCAGTCTGGGTTAATTTCATTCAAATCATGCAAATTAGAGTAAAAAAGAAGAGCATAAGCGTTAGGAAAAGTAGATACGGCGGAGACGTATCACCCGGGTCTACTTTTATCATATATAAAATCCAAAAATACCTTACTACAATTTTATTACCATTATTCTATTTTGTGTTTTTATTTTATCTATCTACCACTACGAGATTTGATCCTTACAAATAACCGCCAAGGGGATTGACAACCCCCTTGATCGCGTTGACAGCAAGTATTTGCTTTTGTATGTGCAGGTACTGCTAACGAGGTTCTGCATGGTTCTCTGATACGTCTCCAACATATCTATAATTTTTGATTGTTCCATGCTATTATATTATCTGTTTTGTATGTTTAATGGGCTTTAATATGCTCTTTTATATTATTTTTGGGACTAACCTATTAACCGAAGGCCCAATGCAAATT
Organism: Aegilops tauschii subsp. strangulata; assembly: GCF_002575655.3. NCBI lineage: Eukaryota > Viridiplantae > Streptophyta > Magnoliopsida > Poales > Poaceae > Aegilops > Aegilops tauschii. Next base: position 25,986,243 of record NC_053037.3, on the reverse strand, counting down.
GCTGTTTTTTTGCCTATTTCAGTGTTTCGCGGAAAAGGAATATCAAACGGAATCCAAACGGAACGAAACCTTCGCGAGGATCTTTCTTGGAACAAACGCAATCCAGGAGACTTGGAGTGGAAGTCTGGAACTCTGCGAGGAATCCACGAGGCAGGAGGGCACGCCCAGGGGGGTAGGCGCGCCCCCCACCCTCGTGGGCCCCTCGCAGCTCCACCGACCTACTTCTTTCGCCGATATATACTCTCATACCCTGAAAACATCCAGGGGAGCCACGAAACCACTTCTCCACCGCCGCAACCTTCTGTATCCGAGAGATCCCATCTTGGGGCCTTTTCCAGTGATCTGCCCGAGGGGGATTCGATCACGGAGGGCTTCTACATCAACACCATAGCCTCTCCGATGATGTGTGAGTAGTTTACCACAGACCTTCGGGTCCATAGTTATTAGCTAGATGGCTTCTTCTCTCTCTTTGGTTCTCAATACAAAGTCCTACTCGATGTTCTTGGAGATCTATTCGATGTAATACTCTTTTACGGTGTGTTTACCGAGATCCGATGAATTGTGGGTTTATGAACTTGATTATCAATGAATATTATTTGGTTCTTCTCTGAATTCTTATATGCATGATTTGATATCTTTGCAAGTCTCTTCGAATTATCGGTTTAGTTTGGCCTACTAGATTGTTCTTCCTTGCAATGGGAGAAGTGCTTAGCTTTGGGTTCAATCTTGCGGTGCTCGATCCCAGTGACAGAAAGGGAACTGACACGTATTGTATTGTTGCCATCGAGGATAAAAGATGGGGTTTATATCATATTGCTTGAGTTTATCCCTCTACATCATGTCATCTTGCCTAATGCGTTACACCGTTCTTATGAACTTAATACTCTAGATGCATGCTGGATAGCGGTCGATGTGTGGAGTAATAGTAGTAGATGCATAATCGTTTCGGTCTACTCGACACGGACGTGATGCCTATATTCATGATCATTGCCTTAGATATCATCAGAACTATGCGCTTTTCTATCAATTGCTCGGCAATAATTTGTTCACCCAACGTAATACATGCTATCATGAGAGAAGCCACTAGTGAAACCTATGGCCCCCGGGTCTACTTTACATCATATAAGTTTCCGATCTATAATTCTAGTTTACTATCTATTTTGCAATCTTTATTTTCCAATCTATACAACAAAAATACCAAAAATATTTATCTTATTATCTTTATCAGATCTCACTTTTGCAAGTGGCCGTGAAGGGATTGACAGCCCCTTTATCGCGTTGGTTGCAAGGTTCTTGATTGTTTGTGCAGGTACTAGGCTGTAGGAGATATGCCCTAGAGGCAATAATAATTGATATTATTTATCTCCGAGTTCATAATTATGTTTATGTTCCATGCTATAACTGCTATGGTTCTCGAGTCTGCAATAACCACGAGGCTCGGAGGAAGACTCATATGCACGTGTGGAATAATAAACGGTAAAATGTATTCCTAGTCTGGCCTCTAAGACTAGCTCAAGTGTTGCATGATGGTTATGTTTTCCTGATCATGGGCATGTCTATGTCAGCAACCTTGAGGGCATAATGTTAAAAGAACATTTGTGTTGAATCGACCCGGCATGATGTTATGCTATGAGATTCATTCGTCACAAGTTTATTGGTACATAACACAGAGATGGTTAACGTTTGCATGATTCCTTAGACCATGAGAGTATCGAGTTTCTTCATGCTTGCTTCATGAACTTTGGGGTTTGTTAAACGTCATCCGTAAATGGGTGGCTATTACGGCGGCTTACGGGTTCATGGAAAAGTGTGTCAAGTAACTTGATAGCTCAAGATTGGGATTTGCTCCTCCGACGATGGAGAGATATCTCTGGGCCCTCTCGGTGTTACGGTATCCATCATCGTCTGGCCAGACACTTTGTGATTTGATCAAGGGGATGCCGGAACACGATAACGAGAAAAGAGAACAATACCGGTAACGAGGTAACTAGCATAGTGGACAAGTTGTTGATCCACGGGAATGCCAACATGTCTCACCTCGGGTATTTGTAACATATCGCGAAGCAACAGGAATAGCACACGGCAACTGGAGGTTCACTCGAATATTTATTCGTGTGGGTATAGGGGTCAATATGGGTGTCCACGGCTCCGATGTTGATCATTGATCGGAAGGGGTTCCGGGTCATGTCTATACTTCACCGAACCTATAGGGTCACACGCTTAAGGGTCATCTATCTGCTGAATACTAGACAGGGAGTCTGAGAGAAAATCACCGAAAAAGTTTCGGACACCGAAAAGTTTCGGACAGCGGAATCGTACCGCAGAGAGAGGTCATCGGATAAGTTTGGATGATACCGAAAAGTTGTTTCGGGATACACCATTAAGTCAAATTGGTTTCGGCACATGCCTGATAATTCTTGGAGGATACCAGAATCATTCTGGAAGCTTTTTGGAATTTTCTGAGATAAAAACCGGAAATGTTCCGGAGCTGCCGGAGCCACTTCAGATGCGTTTCGCAGATGAAAATCACTAAAACCGGAATAGTTTCGGACCGCGTTGAAAATCATTTTAGTGGGTACTGGAAATGTTCTTAGCCCACATAAATATTTTCAGTTCGATCAGACGCTGAAAAATGTCGTCGTGAATAGTGAAAATCAGCTTTATGGTTACTTTATGGAAAGCCACCTTTTGGGGCTTTGCTCCAAAAGATCTTGGGGATGACATGGATGGATAGGAGCCATTTTTTGGGCCCCTCATGGGGGTGTGGCCGGCCACATGGGGTATCCCCCCTTGGGGACCCTCTTGTTCCTTGGTTTCACTCCTAGGTCCTTGTGGAAGGACTTCATTCATGTGCATTTTGGGTTTTTTGTGAAACTACCCTACCCCCTTGGGATTTCCTATAAATAGAGGTGGAGGGGCAGCCCTCCACACTCATCCCTTGCTCTCATACACATGCCATGCATTATCTGGCTTCTTCTCTCCCTCCCACGAAAAGAGTTTCGTAGAGCCGTAAGGCTGTCTGGGTTCCGGCAGGAACTAGTTCTGGACGGCGAAGCCCTGCCGGATAGATGACACCGTATGTGTGCAACTCTGTAGAGAGATCGTAGTTTCGGTCTTAGTTCGTGAGTGCCTCCCGAAGGGCTGTCCATGTGACCGTCCGAGTTTTGAAGGTCCTCCCGAAGGGCTGTCCGAGTGACCGTTCGAGTTTCGAAGGTCCTCCCGAAGGGCTGTCCGCGACACCGTCCGGGGGGCTGTTCGACCGCCTCCCGGAGGGCTGTCTGAGGAGCAGATGAGGGTATACATCCTCGCGGTTGGGAGGTTGTAAATCCTAGCTGCGGGGATCTGCATCGCCGATCGTCATCGACTCTACTTCCCGCTGCGCTACGAGTCGGTAACGAAAAAGATCAAACCATGTATGCAGTCTCCATAGTGGTCCTGGGCTGGTGCGTAGGTCGGAAAATTTTTGTTTTCTGCTGCATTACCCTACAGTGGCATCAAGAGCCGTGCTATGCGTAGATGCAGGTTTCGATCTAGAATACATGGAGATGTATGGGTATTGCATAATATAATTAGGTAGTAGATGAGATCTATTGCTGAAAATTATTTATGCGGGTGACAGATGAAATCTGATACCCGAGGTTCTTGTTGCTTCCCTAGAATTTGCGTTTGCTCAATCTCGAGACAGCATGGTGGAATTTGACAAAGTTCTGGCAATCCGTGATCCTGATTGATCATGGAAGTGCTATCAGTTCTTTGGGTTCTGCCGTAGTCAAAAGAAAGATGAAATTCGCAGATGAAAGGGCATTGTAGATATGATCTGCACGGGGGTCATGCGTATGACGAAGTTTAGTATGGGGCTCGAGATTTAATTATCCTGTGTTTCATACACCCCGAGATGTTAATCTAGCAACCTGAATAATCATACTTGATGATGAACGTTGGTCGCTGCGGTTTAAGTCAAAACCTTAGAAGCCACGTAAAATAAATTTTGCATAAACCGATTAGAGGCGTCTAACTTGGTTTTGCAGGATGTGCATGTGATGTGGTATAGCATTGCTCATACTAATTCGATTATGTATGAGATGACTATATGATGTAATTTGATTAACATGACCTGTGTGTCATGATTCGGCATGATGGCTGGAGCCATATGATTGCACTTTAATGACCTGCGTGTCAACCTTGTTGTAATGCATTATTTTGTTAGCTATAGAGATAGCAATATTATCTAGTGCATCGACAAGGTGGTGGCAATCTTCGCGAAGGTGAACACCGACGCGAATGCCGAAGACGAAGAAATGAAATACTTCTCCGTCAGAAAGGGTTATACCATATCATGCTATTATGAATTGCCTGAGATGTTTATCCCTTATGATGCACCCTTCTTGATTGCGCGGTAGTCGCTTTTATTAGGGTGATCTCTCACTTAAAATATCAAGTAGTTAGTGTTCTCCCAAGTGTAGCACCGTCACGGCACCTATCTTTTCGGGGTGCGCCATGGATGCATGGGTACGAACGATTAGAGAAGTGTGAGGCGGGTGAGGTCAGACCTCGCAGCAAGATCACTTGGTTGTCTTGACGTTCATGGCAGGATCGTCCTGAGCTCGGAACACACGCATCGAAAGATGAGCAAGAGTCACATAGAGATGTGATCGGCAAGTTGGCCTACCGATTAAAATTCCCGTTATGAGATGATGATTCTATGGCGATGAATTGAAGTCTGGATCTTGTATCACTCAAAATTAATTGTGAGAGATATTGATTTGAGTGGGAGCGCACTATTGAATTAACATGTTTAATTCTCAGTGCAATTAATTATGAACACTGTCTAAGTGTTTTTTGCATAATAGTTGTAGAATAATGGCTCGCATTTCCACCTTCCCTATTAAAATTGAATAGCTGTTAAATATCTGGTTAAAACTTTACGATTGGTAACGTAATATGAGGATTGTCCTCAAAAGTGCCGAGAAGGACTTTGTCCTATCGCATGCTTTCCGTATCCTCCCGCTAATGTTATGGATCATGTGACTCTCGTCCTTCGATCCAAAAGCTAGAATTCTATTACGGTCAAGTGGAATATGGTTGCTTCCATGAAACCCAAACTTCGAAAGTTGGGATAGTTATATGATATTCATGGAACTGAAAATTATTTTCAGATACAAACAAAGCAATGTTTGTTTGCAAGTATTAGTAAAAGTGTTTACTATGCATTTGACTGTTGGGAAAGGGATCCAGAAGAACGCCTGTCATATAATGAAAGGTGAATAAAACAACAACTTAAAGAGAAAGGAAGTGTCCAAAGGGTGTTAGTACGACTTACACGCCTAGGAAGTCCGGGGCTAATGCCACTCTTAAGTTGGGTGCTTCTTCTGAGAGTAGGAGAAATACTAAAAGTTAATCTGTTAGAAGTATAAAGGCAAAAGGAAAGAAGACTGGAATATCCAGCTCATGTATGAATGTCATACAAGTTTTTGATGTATAGAAGGCTGGTCAAAGATATAGTTCTTGCGAATTATGGTTAAACATGTTAATCACTAATTCTTGGGTATTGTGAGTTCATCACAAAATTGCCCGCTCGATTGCATTCTGTTGCAACTCGATGTAAGAACTACTATGGCCTGAAAGACTAGCTAGAAATGAGGTTAAGGTATACACAGGGAACATAGTAAATGTTACTATACCTTCCATCGGTGTATTGCCATCTGTATTTATTTTCATAATTCATTTAGAGTTTTACAAACTCTATCCCATTGCATAAGGTATCTTGCAAGAAGGTTGTTCATAAGAGAACTTTTTATGTTCGATGTTATGAATAACACAAGGGCCATACTTTCATTATGAATGAGATGTATGTTATGAATATTGATAATAATACAATACCTCTGGGTTTACTTTCATAATTCATTTTAGAGTTTCATACACTCTAGCCCATTGCACAATGTTTGTTGCAAAAGAGTTGTTCATAAAAACAACAATTGTTGTTAAGTATTATGAATAACATGAAGGGCCATGCTTCCATCCAAGATGGCATGTATGTTATGAATATTGATGGTAATATGATACATCCATAACACTGACGCTAAATGTCGCAAGACTAAAAGAATACCACACAAGTGTGGCACTACATTTGGTCACATTGGAGAAACCGCATGGAAAATTCCATTATGATGGATTTTGAAGTCTTCTTGATTTTGAATCATCTGACACTTGCAACTTTCCTCCGAAAAGTGAAGTGACTAAAATACCGTTCACAGGCCATAAGGAACAAACAACAAACTTATTAGTGATCATACATTTGATGTGTGTAGTCCGATAAGTGTTGTTAGTGGTGGATTTATTTATCTTCAGAAATGACTCAAGTAGATATATGGATATTTACTTGATGAGACGTAAGTCTGGATCTTTTGAAATCATTCGAAAGGTTCTCAAAAATGAAGTAGAAGTTATTGTAACAAGAAAATTATGTTTCTGCAATTTGATTGCACAAAGGAATATTTGAGTTACATGTTTAGCGAATGTCTGATGAGTTGTGAAAGGGGTTTCATAACTTGCACCTCCCGGAACACCACTGCAAGTGGAAAGTCTGTGGAGATGTAATCAAACCATTTATGACATGGTAAGGTGAAAGATGACATAAATAAATTTGCCATTATCCCTTTTAAAGTGATGCTTTAGAGACTGCGGCTTTTACACTGAAAAGAGCTACATCGGGTCTGTTGAAATGAAGCCATGGTATGGTACGCCCAACCATGTTATATCTTTTCTTAACATTTGGAATATGGGGCTTGTGTAAAAGGTTACAAACCTATTCCAAATCAGACAAGTGCTACTGTGTAGGTTATACCAAAATGTTGGGTATTCCTCCCTCACTATACCGAGGCAAATAGTTTTGCCGCGAAACGGTGTGCTTTTAAAGAGAATGGTTCTTTCAAAAAGGTGAGTGGGAGAATAGTGCAACTCGACGAGATAAACAGTATCTACGTCATCAGATCAAAGGAAAGAGACCTTGGAAGTAATTCCAGAGTTTCCTACTGCGACTGATACGGAAGTCTCTACAATAAAATGTATGAACTTCGGTCGAACTTGCAGCTGAACCACGTAGGCAAGGCTCGTGCAAACCTCTCAGGTGCGCAAACGAGATATTGTTGTTAGACAACATTATGCCTACGATACACAAGGAAGCGTTGATGGGCCCTGACTCCGGAATTGGCTAAATGCCAATACAACCCGAGTTAGTTTCCATATAAGTGATTCAAGATTAAAACCTTGATACACCTTTCGGAAGACTTAGAGTCTAACGAATATTTATGGAACTTAAAACTGATACGGATAAAATGTTTTATCCATAAAGCTCGACTTGTTGAAATAACAAGTTCAAGAGTTGACTACGATGAGGTTGTTTTCATCGTAGCGATGCTTAAAGTCGGTTCGGGTTGAACTAGCAATTAATACATATTTCAATCATGAGATATGAAACATGGATGATAAAAGGATTTCCATCTGATGGAAATGAAAGCTAGGACTTGTATATGATACAGTCCAAAGTAATTTGTCGATCCAGAGGATGCTAGTAGGTATGCAAACTTCAGAGTTCCAGCAATGGACAGAAGAGAGCAAAATGGAGTTGGAATCTTCGGGTTTTGATGAAATGGTCAAAGGGGTTTTGACTTCATCAATGGGTAACGAAGATGCTTGTAATTCAAGAAAGTAAGTGGGAGCGTACTAATATTTCTAAAAACCTTATGTGCTTGGCACATTGGTAATTGGAAATAAATTTCTTGACACAAATTAGGACTTCATTTGAAAATAGTTTTTCGATGAAGTGCTTAGGCTAAATAGCCTCAATATTAGGCATGATGATCTATGGAGATAGATTTACCTAATGGGGCTAAGCAATGAATACATATTGACAAGATGCTAAAACCTTTTAGCATTTAAAACGCCAAGGAGTGATTCTTGCCAAAGTCACATGGAAAGAGTTTTTGCAAGACTCGGTGTCCCAAAACACTGATGAGTAAAATACATGATGCAGATTCCACACACTTTTGTGTTTGGATTAATCATGTATTCCATGGTATGTAAAACAACCAGATATGTCCGATACTCCCAAGGTGTTGCGAGTATGGATACTAAAGTGATCAAAGTACTGATCGTGGGACAACAGTGAAAGATGTCATTGAGTACTAGAGTAAGTACTGATGATATGTTTTCTTGCAAGCGGAGATCATGAAGAGTTCGTTGTAAAATGTTACATCGATAGTCTTCATCTTTTCACCGTGCGATTTTCGATTTAAGTTAAGGGTTTTGTGTAACACACAATGTGGTGGCACAGTTAGTTGGAATTTGTTCAAACTAGTTACTGTGGCGAATTCTATAACAAGGGCTAAGTATGTTGACGCTTTAGAAGCGACAAAGAAGATGTTGAATCATATAGTTCATTCATGAACTTAGTATAGTTCCAAGATGGCTTTTGACAATGGGACACTACTGCAGGTAGTTGCTCCAAAACTCAGTCTGAGGAATCCAGGTTCGACCTGTGATTCACATACATACAAAGCCAAGTCCACACAAAATATGAATTTTGTGAAAACGTGAAAACGCGAGGACATGCAAAGATACACACGGAACTGAAGTCGTCAGATCCGTTGGACATCAGGCTATACCACAAGCGAAGCATATTTACACCGGTGTGCCACAGGTGTAAAGTGCATTAGCATTAACTAGATTACCGACTCTAGTGCAAGTGGGAGTCTGTAGGAGATATGCCCTAGAGGCAATAATAATTGATATTATTTATCTCCGAGTTCATAATTATGTTTATGTTCCATGCTATAACTGCTATGGTTCTCGAGTCTGCAATAACCACGAGGCTCGGAGGAAGACTCATATGCACGTGTGGAATAATAAACGGTAAAATGTATTCCTAGTCTGGCCTCTAAGACTAGCTCAAGTGTTGCATGATGGTTATGTTTTCCTGATCATGGGCATGTCTATGTCAGCAACCTTGAGGGCATAATGTTAAAAGAACATTTGTGTTGAATCGACCCGGCATGATGTTATGCTATGAGATTCATTCGTCACAAGTTTATTGGTACATAACACAGAGATGGTTAACGTTTGCATGATTCCTTAGACCATGAGAGTATCGAGTTTCTTCATGCTTGCTTCATGAACTTTGGGGTTTGTTAAACGTCATCCGTAAATGGGTGGCTATTACGGCGGCTTACGGGTTCATGGAAAAGTGTGTCAAGTAACTTGATAGCTCAAGATTGGGATTTGCTCCTCCGACGATGGAGAGATATCTCTGGGCCCTCTCAGTGTTACGGTATCCATCATCGTCTGGCCAGACACTTTGTGATTTGATCAAGGGGATGCCGGAACACGATAACGAGAAAAGAGAACAATACCGGTAACGAGGTAACTAGCATAGTGGACAAGTTGTTGATCCACGGGAATGCCAACATGTCTCACCTCGGGTATTTGTAACATATCGCGAAGCAACAGGAATAGCACACGGCAACTGGAGGTTCACTCGAATATTTATTCGTGTGGGTATAGGGGTCAATATGGGTGTCCACGGCTCCGATGTTGATCATTGATCGGAAGGGGTTCCGGGTCATGTCTATACTTCACCGAACCTATAGGGTCACACGCTTAAGGGTCATCTATCTGCTGAATACTAGACAGGGAGTCTGAGAGAAAATCACCGAAAAAGTTTCGGACACCGAAAAGTTTCGGACAGCGGAATCGTACCGCAGAGAGAGGTCATCGGATAAGTTTGGATGATACCGAAAAGTTGTTTCGGGATACACCATTAAGTCAAATTGGTTTCGGCACATGCCTGATAATTCTTGGAGGATACCAGAATCATTCTGGAAGCTTTTTGGAATTTTCTGAGATAAAAACCGGAAATGTTCCGGAGCTGCCGGAGCCACTTCAGATGCGTTTCGCAGATGAAAATCACTAAAACCGGAATAGTTTCGGACCGCGTTGAAAATCATTTTAGTGGGTACTGGAAATGTTCTTAGCCCACATAAATATTTTCAGTTCGATCAGACGCTGAAAAATGTCGTCGTGAATAGTGAAAATCAGCTTTATGGTTACTTTATGGAAAGCCACCTTTTGGGGCTTTGCTCCAAAAGATCTTGGGGATGACATGGATGGATAGGAGCCATTTTTGGGCCCCTCATGGGGGTGTGGCCGGCCACATGGGGTATCCCCCCTTGGGGACCCTCTTGTTCCTTGGTTTCACTCCTAGGTCCTTGTGGAAGGACTTCATTCATGTGCATTTTGGGTTTTTTGTGAAACTACCCTACCCCCTTGGGATTTCCTATAAATAGAGGTGGAGGGGCAGCCCTCCACACTCATCCCTTGCTCTCATACACATGCCATGCATTATCTGGCTTCTTCTCTCCCTCCCACGAAAAGAGTTTCGTAGAGCCGTAAGGCTGTCTGGGTTCCGGCAGGAACTAGTTCTGGACGGCGAAGCCCTGCCGGATAGATGACACCGTATGTGTGCAACTCTGTAGAGAGATCGTAGTTTCGGTCTTAGTTCGTGAGTGCCTCCCGAAGGGCTGTCCATGTGACCGTCCGAGTTTTGAAGGTCCTCCCGAAGGGCTGTCCGAGTGACCGTTCGAGTTTCGAAGGTCCTCCCGAAGGGCTGTCCGCGACACCGTCCGGGGGGCTGTTCGACCGCCTCCCGGAGGGATGTCTGAGGAGCAGATGAGGGTATACATCCTCGCGGTTGGGAGGTTGTAAATCCTAGCTGCGGGGATCTGCATCGCCGATCGTCATCGACTCTACTTCCCGCTGCGCTACGAGTCGGTAACGAAAAAGATCAAACCATGTATGCAGTCTCCATAGTGGTCCTGGGCTGGTGCGTAGGTCGGAAATTTTTTGTTTTCTGCTGCATTACCCTACATAGGCGACTTGCGTGTAGTCTCCTACTGGATTGATACCTTGGTTCTCAAAAACTAAGGGAAATACTTATGCTACTTTGCTGCATCACTCTTTCCTCTTCAAGGGAAAACCAACGCATGCTCAAGAGGTAGCAAGAAGGATTTCTGGCGCCGTTGCCGGGGAAATCTAAGCTCAAGTCAAGACATACCAAGTACCCATCACAAACTCTTATCCCGCGCATTACATTATTTGCCATTTGCCTCTCGTTTTCCTCTTCCCCACTTCACCTTTGGCATTTTATTCGCCCTTTTCGTTCGCCTCTTTTCGCTTGCCTCTTGTGTGCTCGTGTGTTAGATCGTTTGTTTCGCCATCATGGCCAGTCCTTCTATCATTGTTAATACTCCCGATAATGAAGTTCTTAATTTTAAACAAAGGGAGGGAGAAAATCTAAAAGATGCTTGGTATAGAATTTGCAATGCTCAAAATAGATCCACTAGGAAGCAATCTACTTCCGTTCTTCTTCGCAATTTTTACGTGGGCATCACTCCTTGGAATAGATATATTCTTGATACCATTACCGGAGGGAATTTCTTGGGTAGCCATACTTTTGATTCTTATAATGCTATGGTAGATTTGCTAGGCCCATCACCTCTTTTGGTTAATGGAACTATTTTAACTTTGGAACATGTAATGCAAATGCTTGATATTATTGAAAATAATTGCCACTGTAGAGTTGATCGAGAATTTGGATAAAAAGATCCACAACCAAATTACCCAATATGGATCTAAGGTAGGAGTTACTCTGAATTTTTTTAGAGAAAAGGAACCCATAGTTAATGAAAAAATAGATCAAGATTCCATTAGAATTGATAAACTTGAGGATATTATTACCAACTTAGGGTCAGCCTTTTCTGCCGTTAGAAACACCTCAAACCTTCCTCCTACCAAAGTTTCCAAGTTTATGTATGTTCCTAAAAATAAGGGTGAATCTTCTAGTAAGGAGAATGAAGATCTCAAATCAATAAGTATTCACCCCAACTTTTTCGCTATCATTAAGGAACCTTTTGCTACAAACGAATCTCTTTATTTCTTGCCTAAGAGTTTGATCATCATCAAAAATAAAGAATTTCCTAAGGGTTATAAGTGTTCAATTGAAGAATTGCCCACCAAAGATGACAATACCTAGATCTATTCTTGTTTTTATGCCTAGCTAGGGGCGTTAAACGATAGCGCTTGTTGGGAGGCAACCCAATTTTATTTTTGCTCCTTGCTTTTTGTTCCTGTTTAGTAATAAATAATTCATCTAGCCTCTGTTTAGATGTGGTTCTATGTTTTAATTAGTGTTTGTGCCAAGTAAAGCCTTTAGGATCTTCTTGGATGATAGTTGTTTGATCTTGCTGGAAAAGACAGAAACTTTGCTCTCACAAAAATAATTTTCATAAATCACAGAAAAGAGCTTTTACCCTGATTCTTTTTGCAGTAGATGAATATACAAATTACCCTGGTCGTCCTAATTTGGTAGAATTTTTGGATTTCCAGAAGTATACGTTGGATACAGATTACTACAGACTGTTCTGTTTTTGACAGATTCTGTTTTTCGTGTGTTGTTTGCTTATTTTGATGAATCTATGGCTAGTATCGGGGGGTATGAACCATCTAGAAGTTGGAATACAGTAGGTTTGACACCAATATAAATAAAGAATGAGTTCATTACAGTACCTTAAAGTGGTGATTTGTTTTCTTATACTAACGGAGCTCATGAGATTTTCTGTTTAAGTTTTGTGTTGTGAAGTTTTCAAGTTTTTGGGTAAAGATTTGATGGATTTTGGAATAAGAAGTGGCAAGAGCCTAAGATTGGGGGATTACCAAGGCACCCCAAGGTAAAATTCAAGGACAACCAAAAGCCTAAGCTTGGGGATGCCCCGGAAGCCATCCCCTCTTTGGTCTTCGTCTATCGGTAACTTTACTTGAGGCTATATTTTTATTCACCACATGATATGTGTTTTGCTTGGAGCGTCTTTTATGTGAGTCTTTGGTTTTTAGTTTACCACAATCATCCTTTCTGTACACACCTTTTGGGAGAGATACACATGAATCGGAATTTATTAGAATACTCTATGTGCTTCACTTATATCTTTTGAGCTAGATAATTTTTCTCTAGTGCTTCACTTATATCTTTTAGGGCACGGTGGTGGTTTTATTTTATAGAAATCATTTGATCTCTCATGCTTCACTTATATTATTTTGAGAGTCTTTTGGAACAGCATGGTAATTTGCTTTGGCTATAAAATTAGTCCTAATATGATAGGCATCCAAGATGGGTATAATAAAAACTTCCATATAGAGTGCATTGAATACTATGAGAAGTTTGATACTTGATGATTGTTTTGAGATATGAAGATGGTGATATTAGAGTCGTGCTAGTTGAGTAATTGTGAATTTGAGAAATACTTGTGTTGAGCTTTGCAAGTCTCGTAGCATGCACATATGGTAACCGTTGTGTAACAAATTTGAAGCATGAGGTGTTTCTTTGATTGTCCTCCTTATGAGTGGCGGTCGGGGACGAGCGATGGTCTTTTCCTACCAATCTATCCCCCTAGGAGCATGCACGTAGTGCTTGGTTTTGATGACTTGTAGATTTTTGCAATAAGTATGTGAGTTCTTTATGACTAATGTTGAGTCCATGGATTATACGCACTCTCACCCTTCCATCATTGCTAGCCCTTTCTCACCTCGAGAGTTGGTGCAAACTTCGCATGATCAAAGTTTGATCAAGACTAAGTCAAGAACGAATCAAGTTGATCAACACACAAAGCGTACAAGATGTACTGAGAGGGATCAAGTGATCCGATGGTATGGTAAGCATTGTCCATTACGCTTTGTGTACTAACCCATGGTCTATTTGAGAATTGTTTGTGGGGTTAGGTATGTTTCCATGGTCGTGCATCAAAAGGAAGATATCATATAACCCATGGCGGATGACATCAAGTGGTGACCGTCATCCAGATTGCGGTTTGCAAGTTCAAGTGGAGCATCAAGAAGAGATCATGCTTGAAGCTTGCTGTCCATTGTGGTGACAATGAACTTGTGAGGATGTGCCGAAGGAGTGGCTCACCCATAGTGGAGTATGGGGGAGCAATCTACTAGTCTTCGTCAAGCTAGCGCAATCAAGAAAGGTGGTACAAGTTGAGGAGGTCAAGATCTTCATCATCTAGCTCAAATGGATTATGCACAAGGCAAAGGTTTGTCCTTGATAGGTTTCTATTTTACCGGTCTCATGGTGTTAGTTGGGAGACCAGATTATAGGATCGATAGCCGTACTATCAAGGGGGGCTCTCGAGTGAGTAGCTTATTCGTATCGTTCGTAGAGAGCTCAAACCTTTGCATCTTTGGCATAATATTTCTTGGTTATTGTTTGGCTTTTCTCTTTGTGAGATTTTAGAGCTTGTGGTTATCTTCTTGACAAGCTCTAGTTCATCGAAAACCGATTTCCTATGCATCTTCTTTTGCGTTTTCGGTGCTGGAGTTTTTATCGGTCTTATTTGAGAAAAGGGTTCTCACCATTTTATCTTGGGTATTTTCTGAATTTCTATTTCTTCTTATTTTTAACAAGATTGTGTTAGGCCTTGTCTCTAGCTTTCCAACAAACTTGGTTTCATCAAATTCGGAGTTCGTTTGCAAAAGTTGTGGTCGTTTCAATTTTACCGGTTCCCGCATCTCTCTGCCTAGTGCGGGTGCCCAGGGTCACCCGAGCTCCTCCATTGTGACATCTCTGGCCGGTCCGGGTGCCCGGGGTCATCTGGGGCGCTCCCTCTCCTCCTCCGATCACCCCGGGTGCCCGGGGTCTTGGACCCGGGTGCCCGGGCTCCTCCGCCTCCTCCTCTCGGCCCCCTGCGGGTGCCTGGGGTTGTGTGGTGTTTTTCTCTGTTGGCTCCGGGTTCCCGGACCCCTTTTGTCCGGGTGCCCAGGGTGGCGGCTGTGTGCAACGGCCACATTTTTCTTGGGGGTATTTATACCCCCCCTTCTTCCACCTCCAACCCTAATCCTCTTGCAAGCTTTTCCCCCCACCATTGTTGACCTCTTGGAGATTTCTATCTCTCAATCCCTTCATGGATTCTTGCTAGTTTTTCGGGGGAAAAGAGAGAGGAGATCTAGATCCACACTTCCACTAATCACTTTCTCCTCTATGTGAGGGGAACCCCTTGGATCTAGATCTTGGAGTTCTTGGTGTTCTCCTTCTTGTTCTTCCTCTCCTTTTCCTCCATAGATTTTGTTGCTTTGGTGGGATTTTAGAGTAAGGGATTTGGGCATTCCGTGTGCCCTTGCCATTGCATTTGGTGCATCGGTTTGAGTTCTCCATGGTGATACCTGGAAGTTGCAAGTTGAGAAGCTTATTACTCTTGGGTGCTTGGTACCCTTGAGCTTGTTCATCTTGGGTGCCTTGGTGCCCTAGACGGTTGGTAGTGTTCGGAGCTCAATCATTGTCGTGTAAAGCTCCGGGCAAGCGTCGGGGTCTCCAATTAGGTTGTGGAGATCGCCCCGAGCAATTTTACGGGTTCCGGTGACCGCCCCCAAGGGTTGCCAAAGCGTACGAGTTCGGTGACCGCCCCCAAGGGTTGCCATTTGTATGCGTTCAGCGACCGCCCTCAAAAGTCCCTTAGTGGAATCACGGCATCTTGCATTGTGCGAGGGCGTGAGGAGATTACGGTGGCCCTAGTGGCTTCTTGAGGAGCATTGTGCCTCCACACCGCTCCAAACGGAGATTAGCATCCACAAGGGTGTGAACTTAGGGATACATCGTCGTCTCCGCGTGCCTCGGTTATCTCTTACCCGAGCCCTTTACTTATGCACTTTACTTTGTGATAGCCATATTATTTCCTATCATATATCTTGCTATCACCTAGTTGCTTATCTTGCTTAGCATAAGTTGTTGGTTCACATAGGTGAGCCTAGTCATTTTAGGTTTTGTGCTTGACAAATTAAACGCTAGTTTTATTCCGCATTTGTTCAAGCCTATTCACCCCCCTCTAGGCGACATCCACGATCTTTCAATTGGTAACAGAGCCTCGTCTCTCTTTGTTAGGCTTAACTGCTTAGAGAGTAAAGATGTCAACTAGGGTATTAGGATTCTCTGACACTCTTAGTTTCAATGGCACAAATTTTGATGTTTGTGTAATTCACATGCTTAATCTCTTTAGGGTCATGGACCCAAATTTAGAGCGAATTGTAGATATGGGTTTTTCTCCTCCAAAAGATCCCCAAAGATTATCTTTAGAGGATGAGAAAAACTCTTATCTCAATGCTCAAGCTTCTAATGTTCTTTTCGATGCTTTGAGCAATGTAGTTATATTTCAACTCATGCCCTTCCGGGATGCTCCTGAGTTATGGACAAAGCTTCAAGATAAATATGGTGTGTCCAAGATTTGTGGGGATGATTGTTCTCCCTCCACCTCCGGCCGTGTTGCCTTCTCAACTTCTTCTACTTCACCTACATGTGGATTGCCACAAGGTAATGTTATGGTGAGTAGTGTTGGCCATTGCAATGGTGATAGTGTGCTTATCGTTGATGACTCTTCATCACTATCTTGTTGCAATGCTCCATCTTTGGACTTTAACACTTCGTGCACCTTACATGTTTCTCATGCTTGTGTTGATAGTCCGTGCATATAATGTAGAAATTGCTTGACTAAATCTCATGATGGTATGCTTGCCATATCTTGTTGCCATGATAAAAATGCATGTATCTCCTCGAGTTGTTGTGCTAACAATGTAGAGGAAACCCAACACTCCATGGAGCAAGATGTGGTCTTCAACGTTGTTTCAAGGGATCCTACATCATCATCTATTGCTTTTTGCCTTATGGCTAAGGCTTCAAAGGTATCTCCTACTTTGAACCTTAATATGTCTCTTGAAGATGATGTTATTGCTAATAATGATGAGGATAATGATGAATAGAATGATAATGTTGCCTCCTTCAAAATTAAGGGGGAAATGGTTTTTAAAGCTCTTCATAAAAATAAAATTGCTCGTTCCAACTTCATGGAAATTATGTCCATTGCCGTTGAGGACAAGAAATATATTGAGGAGTTGGAATCTCATCTCGAGGAGCATGAGGTCACCATTGAGAAAATGGAAGGTCATGAGCGTGATTACGCTAATGAGATTGCGGACCTCTCTCAAGCTCTTGACCTTGAACAAACCACCAAAGAATCTCTTGAGGAGACTTTTGCTCTAGAATTGTCTAGAGTGAAGGAATCACATGATAGAGCTCTTGAGGTGGCCAATGATTTTGAAACTAAAATTCTAAGCTTGAAGTTGCTAATGCTAGACTCCTTGAGGATTTAAAGAACCTCGAAAATGGCTCAAGGGTCATCAAGGGTGAGCTCATCAAACTCACCGAGTCTCATGCTCAACTTAAAGCTTCTTATTCAAAAGAGCTTGCCAAGTTGCCTTCTCCTCTTGCTATTATTGATGATGCTTTTGCTACTAACTCTATTACTTGTGAAGCATCCATCTTGAAGGAGAATATTGAGCTACAGGCTCAACTTGAGTTGCTATCTAGCAATTACAGGAAATTGGAAGAAAGTCATGAAAAGCACTCAAGCTCTCATGTTGATCTTCTAGTATCCCATAATGTGCTAAAGATGGCTCATGAGGCCATGATTCCTAAGGTAACATCTAGTGAGCCTCATGTGGATACTAGCACTAGTTCAAGTCAACATGCTATATTGCCATGTGCTAGTTCTTGTAATTCATCTACTCACAATGTTGGTACATCTTGTGATGAATTGATTTCCTTGCCTTGTTGCTCTAACGATGAAGCATATACTTCCTTTAGTACTTGTGTTGAGACTAACCATGTAGAGGAAATCAAAAAGCTCAAGGCCCAAGTCTCTTCTTTGAAGAAAGACTTGGAAAAGAGTCATGAAGGGAAATCCACACTCAACAATATCTTGAGTGTGCGAAAATCCCCCAATGACAAAGGTGGACTTGGATTCAACTCCAATAAGAAGAAGAAGTCCAAGATCAACAAGAAGAAGGGCCAAGAACAAGTTAAGAATTCGGCCAAGATTGTTTGCTTCAAGTGCAAAATTGAAGGGCATCATGTTAGATCTTGCCCTTTGAAGAAGAAGGCCATTAGTGACAAGCAACAAGGGAAGCGACCACAAGTTCATTCTCATGCTCAACCTCAAGTTGAAGAAAGGCCTCTTCCCAAGAAAACTCAAGCTAATGCTTCTCAAGTTGAGAAATCAAGTGAGAAGAAAGTGAAGAGTAGACGTTGCTACCTATGTCGTGAGAAAGGTCACCTTGCTTCTTCATGCACTAGTGGTAACTTATCCAACCCAATTATTATTGTTGATATCTATTCTCTTGGGAAGGATAAGGTTGGCAATTTGTTTGCCAAGTTTGTTGGTACTCAAAGTGGTTTCAAGCAAAGAACCATTTAGGTTGCCAAGCCTATTGTGACTAACCTCTTAGGACCCAACTTGGTTGGGGACCAACTAGCTCAAACTTGATCAATAGGTGTTGGAGGGCATTGGAGACTTGGCTACATTATGAAGAATTAAGGGGACTTCATCATTCTTATTGTCTCAAGCCAAGTCAATTGGGTTATCAAGTTTCTATCCTATATCCAACGTGCCTCCTTCCGGTAACTTGTACTTAAGTTGTTTACATTGAAAGTTACTTGCATGTATGCATGTTTTGGTTTTGTTCCTTGCATGTGTTTGTATATGTTGTGCCTCCAAGTTGCTTTTCTTGAGTAATCTTGTATGTGTGTGTTGGTTTGCACATCATGTACGTGTGTGTAGAGCATTGAGCCTTTGCGCATCTTGTTTGTATCTTAGTTGGCTCTTGTGAGAGATTAATGGAAAATCCCATTTTTTGGGAAATAATGTGCTTTGTGCGCCTTACAATCCTATAAATGTGTGTGTACATGAGGAATACCATCTAGTATTGATATTACAAGATTATCTAGTCACTATGTGGCATGTCTTCTCATGAGAAATTCAAATTCTAAATAGCCCATTAATTGTCTCTTGTTGGATCCTTTTATTTGCCTCTTGTTTATCTTTAATTGGTATCACATTATGGGGGAGTAATATGCTATGTATATTACTAGCCTAGAAAATGTGTACATTTGAGATGTTGTCACCTAGAGTTGATATTGTAAATTATCTTGTTGCTAGGTGGCATGTTAGGTCTACAAGTGGCAAATTTGTTTGTGGTTGGTGTGAAGATGATGTTGGATATCCTTGCTTTCTACCACCGGGAATTATTTCCAAATACTTCTTGTCTTTTGACAATTGGTACTCACTTGTGGGGTAGAAATTATTGATCATCTTTACATTGGCTTTTGCTCTTTTCTGCCTTATCTCCTGCCAAGGATTGTGTCAACTCCCTTTGTCTTCCATACCACTTGTGGATCTTGTTTGTTTCTTGATCTTGTCTAGTGTTTTCTAGATATAGTGAAAGTGGTGATCCCACCTTGTGCATTTTGTATTCAAATGCAAATTGTCTACAATACACTAATTTGGGGGGAGCTATCCTATTATCTATACAACACTCAGCTTGTGATCCTTATCAAGTGTGTGTTGGTGGAACGCAAACCATTTCTTTTTGGTACTTTGTGCCATCATGAAACTTGTAGAGAGCTTGGTTTGTTTGGAACCATTCTCTCGTTTGGGAGTTTGATATTTTTTGTGTGTATCAATGGATATCTGTTTCCTCGATGTATCTTTTATTGATATCCCCAAAGTGATGATTTATTCATTTGGTATCTTTTCTTCACTTGGTATTTCTTTGTCAATTGGTATCGGTTCTTCAAAGTCTTGAACATGCTTATTAACTTCATGTAGTTTCTTTGGCATGCTTTCTTTCTTTGACCCAATATATAGGGGAAACTCCACCAAGTCTTAAATTGGATGAGATGTGCATGAAATTCATTTTCATATCTATATGCACATATTTATGTGGATTTTGTCATATGTATTGTTGGTTCTCTAACTCTTTGGTCCCAATGAGTTTGGGTACCATTTTGTTTGTGTTGTTGTTCTAGAAACAATTGGAGATGCATTGGATGCTCGGCTCACTCACAAGGAAGGTGGTGTCACCATGTGGTTATTGGAGTCAAGCTAGGATGATCATTGAACTACTATCTACCTT
Organism: Aegilops tauschii subsp. strangulata; assembly: GCF_002575655.3. Lineage (NCBI taxonomy): Eukaryota > Viridiplantae > Streptophyta > Magnoliopsida > Poales > Poaceae > Aegilops > Aegilops tauschii. The sequence goes on along the minus strand of NC_053037.3, from coordinate 25,966,179 downwards.
TAATTGGTATCTACTACATCCTTCCATTGATATATCGGTAACAAGTATCATCATCTACTTCATGCACACATTTCTTGCATCAACCTTGTGCAGGTTGCATCATGGCATGTTATTCATTCTTTCTTGTGATACATGTTTCCGTTCTCAAAGCATCCCAACAATGATCTCTTGTTGCTAGTTGTGATGTCTTTGATGTTCGTGTGTGGAATTCTTTGATATACAATAAGACAATATTTAGCCTTATGATATGCTTTTCAAGCAAAGATCTTATCAGTATATTTTATGACTTCCGTTTGGGTATCTTATTCTTTCCTTGAGTAACCATTTCTTGTGTGCATCCTTCTTTGTGGATTGATATCATCATGATTCATCTACCTAGAATCTTATACACTTGAGAGAAGTTACATCTTTAGTGGATATCTTTATTCTTTCACGTCCACCCTTCTTTCCTTTGTATTTCCTAGGTGGCTCCGTGAAAGGATATGTCTTGAGTGCGGATCTTATATCTTTGCATCTTGTTGCACTCTTGTGTGGTGAATACTATTTTCCTCATGCTTGTCTTTACGAGGCCTTTCCCTCATCTTGATGCGGCTTTCATCTTCTATCTTCACCATGGGTTGTCGCAAGCCTTATTGTGAATTCACTTTTTAGTGAGCTTGTGAACCCATTTGCTTGTTGGGTGTGTGTGGGGAGGACATGTCATGCACCGTGTATCTCTTTTATCCAAGACTATGTTGATGCTTTATGCTCATCCTTATATTAGTCTTCTCAAGTGCTTTGTCATGACTCACACACATCATTTTGGTTGAGCCTATTCTTAAGTTGCCTCTTTTACATGTTGCTCAACCATTGGTCTGTTGCAAGTGCTAGGCTTTGTTTCCTATATGCTCACTTGCACTTACTGTGAGTTTCTATTGATTTTGGGGGAGCTATGATCCTATTTTGTGTATTGTGTATCCAAATACAAAAATTCTTATGCGTGCACAAATCATGGGGAGCTTCTTTAGTTTCTTTAGAACACTTCTTTGCTCATATCATAATATCCTTTATTCATGTGGCTCATAGGATCCTTGGTCTAGTTGGTTCAATTGATATCCTTTGATTGCTTGCTTCAATTGGTATCTTTTGATTGCTTGATTGCTTGTGTCTCTCTTTGTTATGTCTTTGTGGCATACCTTTCTTTAGCAATCTTTGTGCCTCAATATAGTTTGTCTTCCTCCAAGTATTTACCTTTGGATTTGTGTATGGCACTCCTCTCTCTTGTTGAGAAATACACAATTTATGGGGGAACACTTTTTATATTGGCCTTCTAAGCTTTTTTCCCATTTTGGCAATCGATGCCAATGGGGGAGAAGTTTCAGAGAGTTTTGTGGAGTAGGTTTAGAGAGATATCTCCTCTTGCTTTGGTTTTGTCCCTTAGCATTTGCATCTCATACGCATGCACTATTGGTTGTTGCATTGCATGGTGATGCATAATTCCTTATAGAAACTCTCTTGAAAATGATTATCATCAATTACCAAAATGGGGGAGATTAAAGGACATGCGGTGCAACCATGTGTGGTTTTGGTAATTGATGACATTCTCTATGGACTAATGGTTGCATTGAGTTATAGTTGAAGGATTTGTCCATAGGCATTTCTTGAAGTCCATGTGTTGGTTTCAAGGAGTTTATGTGTTGACCAAGGTGCTATTAAGGAATTATCCAAAGTTTGGTCATGTGAGTGTTGAGCTTATTGCAAGCATGTCTTGAAGAAGAATATTGTGTGATCATTCATGTTTACCTTCAAGACATCATCCAAATGAAGAGAGTTAGAAAGATAAAAGTTTGATCAAGACTAAGTCAAGAACGAATCAAGTTGATCAACACACAAAGCGTACAAGATGTACTGAGAGGGATCAAGTGATCCGATGGTATGGTAAGCATTGTCCATTACGCTTTGTGTACTAACCCATGGTCTATTTGAGAATTGTTTGTGGGGTTAGGTATGTTTCCATGGTCGTGCATCAAAAGGAAGATATCATGCGGATGACATCAAGTGGTGATCGTCATCAAGATTGCGGTTTGCAAGTTCAAGTGGAGCATCAAGAAGAGATCATGCTTGAAGCTTGCCGTCCATTGTGGTGAAAATGAACTTGTGAGGATGTGCCGAAGGAGTGGCTCACCCATAGTGGAGTATGGGGGAGCAATCTACTAGTCTTCATCAAGCTAGCGCAATCAAGAAAGGTGGTACAAGTTGAGGAGGTCAAGATCTTCATCATCTAGCTCAAATGGATTATGCACAAGGCAAAGGTTTGTCCTTGATAGGTTTCTATTTTACCGGTCTCATGGTGTTAGTTGGGAGACCGGATTATATGATCGATAGCCGTACTATCAAGGGGGGCTCTCGAGTGAGTAGCTTATTCGTATCGTTCGTAGAGAGCTCAAACCTTTGCATCTTTGGCATAATATTTCTTGGTTATTGTTTGGCTTTTCTCTTTGTGAGATTTTAGAGCTTGTGGTTATCTTCTTGACAAGCTCTAGTTCATCGAAAACCGATTTCCTATGCATCTTCTTTTACGTTTTCGGTGTTGGAGTTTTTATCGGTCTTATTTGAGAAAGGGGTTCTCACCATTTTATCTTGGGTATTTTCTCAGTTTCTATTTCTTCTTATTTCTATCAAGATTGTGTTAGCCCTTGTCTCTAGCTTTCCAACAAACTTGGTTTCATCAAATTCGTAGTTCGTTTGCAAAAGTTGTGGTCGTTTCAATTTTACCGGTTCCCGCATCTCTCTGCCTAGTGCGGGTGCCCGCGGTCCTTGACCACCGGGTGCCCGGGGTCACCCGAGCTCCTCCATTGTGACCTCTCTGGCCGGTCCGGGTGCCCGGGGTATCGCCCCCCGGGTGCCCGGGGTCATCCGGGGCGCTCCCTCTCCTCCTCTGATCACCCCGGGTGCCCGGGGTCTTGGACCCGGGTGCCCGGGCTCCTCCGCCCCCTCCTCTCGGCCCCCTCCGGGTGCCCGGGTTTGTGTGGTGTTTTTCTCTGTTGGGTCCTGGTGCCCGGACCCCTTTTGTCCGGGTGCCAGGGGGTGGCGGCTGTGTGCAACGGCCACATTTTTCTTTGGGGTATTTATACCCCCCTTCTTCCACCTCCAACCCTAATCCTCTTACAAGCTTTTCCCCCCACCATTGTTGACCTCTTGGAGCTTTCTATCTCTCAATCCCTTCATGTATTCTTGCTAGTTTTTTGGGGGAAAAGAGAGAGGAGATCTAGATCCACACTTCCACCAATCACTTTCTCCTCTATGTGAGGGGAATCCCTTGGATCTAGATCTTGGAGTTCTTGGTGTTCTCCTTCTTGTTCTTCCTCTCCTTTTCCTCCATAGCTTTTGTTTCTTTGGTGGGATTTTAGAGTGAGGGACTTGGGCACTCCGTCTGCCCTTGCAATTGCATTTGGTGCATCGGCTTGAGTTCTCCACGGTGATATGCGGAAGTTGCAAGTTGAGAAGCTTATTACTCTTGGGTGCTTGGTACCCTTGAGCTTGTTCATCTTGGGTACCTTGGTGCCCTAGACGGTTGGTGGTGTTCGGAGCTCAATCATTGTGGTGTAAAGCTCCGGGCAAGCGTCGGGGTCTCCAATTAGGTTGTGGAGATCGCCCCGAGCAATTTGACGGGTTCCGGTGACTGCCCCCAAGGGTTGCCAAAGTGTACGTGTTCGGTGACCGCCCCCAAGGGTTGCCATTTGTACGGGTTCGGTGACCGCCCTCAAAGGTTCCTTAGTGGAATCACGGCATCTTGCATTGTGCGAGGGCGTGAGGAGATTACGGTGGCCCTAGTGGCTTCTTGGGGAGCATTGTGCCTCCACACCGCTCCAAACGGATATTAGCATCCGCAAGGGTGTGAACTTCGGGATATATCATCGTCTCCGCGTGCCTCGGTTATCTCTTACCCGAGCCCTTTACTTATGCACTTTACTTTGTGATAGCCATATTGTTTCTTGTCATATATCTTGCTATCACCTAGTTGTTTATCTTGCTTAGCATAAGTTGTTGGTGCACATAGGTGAGTCTAGTCATTTTAGGTTTTGTGCTTGACAAATTAAACGCTAGTTTTACTCCGCATTTGTTCAAGCCTAAACCGTAATTATTTTTAAAGCGCCTATTCAGCCCCCCTCTAGGCGACATCCACGATCTTTCACTTGGCAAGCATCATGTGGTAAGGAACGATCCAGACACATATATCCAATTGAATATAGGTGATCATGAGTTATTATTGTTGACATTATCCCTGAGATAAATAATTTGGGAGGTGAAACACTAAACCCCTATGTTCCTCTATGTCTGGCTGAAATGGTTTGTTCTAAGAATATGCTTTAACCGCCAATAATCATGGAAGACTATATGATAGCTGAGTATGAGTAATTTGCTAAATAAAAAGCTCTTACATAGACCCTTTCTGAAAATATGATGAATTGTAAATGCTTTGATAAGATGTATGTTGTTCTCCCTCTAGTGGTGTCGTGTGAACGTCGACTACACGACACTTCATCATATTTAGTCCTAGGGGAAGGCATTGTGGAGTAGTAACTAGATGATGGGTTGTGAGAGTGACAGAAGCTTAAACCCTAGTTTATGCATTATTTCGTAAGGGCTGATTTGGATCCACATGTTTCATGCTATGGTTAGATTTATCTTAATTTTCTTTCATAGTTGTGGATGCTTGTGGGAGGGAGTAATCATAAGTGGGTTGTTTATTAAGTAAGAATAGCACCCTAGCACCGGTCCATCCACATATCAATTTATCAAAGTGGTGAACGTGAATTAACTAAAACATGATGAACGTGACTAGACGAAATTCACATGTGTCCTCGAGAACGTTTTGATCACTGTTGGAAATACTCCTGGCTTGTCCTTTGCAATATAATGATTGGGCTATCTTGCTGCACCCTGTTACTTTGGTTACTATTTATTTGCTACGAATTACCTTGCTATCAAATTATCTGTTAATACTCTTTTACAACACTTGCCGAGAATACCTTGCTGAAATCGTTTATCAATTCCTTCTGCTCTTTGTTGGGTTCGACACTCTTACTTATTGAAAGAAGTATGATTGACGCTATACTCGTGGGTCATCAGCCTGATCGAATGATTGAATAGGGTATAAAGAGAGTTGGTGGCAGTTTCTTGATCGGGCTATTTGTCTAGACGTTTAAGGGTGTTCAAGGTCCGCTCTAGTGATCAGACCTGGCCAGATGGACCGGCACGACCCACTCAAGCACGCCTAATACACACATCGTGCAAGGCCGACACATGTGCCGTGCCCCCTAGCCCAGGCACAATACAACAAGAAAACGGGCCAGCCCACTGAAACGTTTACACTGCGTTTGGATGTCTCCATTGGAGCCTAGGAAATGGATTCGGTATTGAACTAGCAGCAATACAGCCGTTTGGATGGACAACTAATGTAGACAAGTGTTCAGTATGGGTATTAAGTTTCCTACCATGGCTCCTAAAGTTTAGATCACACTGGACTACAGAATTTTCTCATCCGAATTTTGTTATGGAGCTGCAGCTCCTCTTCTATAGCATGACCACAGCTGACAACTCCTCTTGTTATGCAGATTACTGAAGTTTCGTTGATCCATAAGCCGATTGAAGGGACTAGCGGGTAGTGCGCGTCGGCACGTCGCGCTTCGTTGATTCGTTTGAAATTTGCTTTCATGGAGTTCTTAAAAAATGTTGTATGTTTTGCATGCGTGTATGTTTATAGTGAGGGAATGAAGCATGTATGTTGCTCTGTTCGACAGCAAACTGAACATGTACGGTAGCATGTGTGCTGCTCCTTTCGACAGCAGAAAGTTCGCTTCTGCTCTGTTAGACAGCATAAAATTCTACGTTGTTTTCATCAATTTGATCTAATCAGTTCACCAAAACTGATAGTGTGTGTTGTTTTTGTCATTTTGATCTAGGCCTTTATAAACAAAATTACACAAGGAAGTAAGAATAAACCTGAACGTTGCTCTAGGCAAAATTCAGTTCCGATATGTTATGCCTTTCTAAAAAAAATTCAGACTGCAATACATGCTCTGTTCCTGATATTCTTGACAGCAACAAAACTGCAATAATTATTGAGTGGAGGAAACATGCAATATATTGTTGTCCATGTATAACCATTTGCGTTTTCCTGATGCATTTCTAGAATATTTATTTATTTTCGTTGCTATATATTTATTCGTAGTAAGATTTCAATTTTGAGTCATGTAGAACAAGGTATAACCTGGTAATGTAGCTATGCAATTCCAAAGTTTATCATCCAAACAGGATTTGATATTGAAATCTCAGAGGCATTTCAAGGGTCAATTCACGGGACAACCAAACAGGTGAATTCATATTCGTTCCATTTCAGTTTCTTCACTGATTTGAAATTCAGACCAATTCAATACGGAGCTCTCCAATGAAGACATCCAAAGCGTTAGCTTATTAGCCCACCTGATTTTGGCTTTTTGACCTATTTCGGCTGTTTTGTAGGGTTAGTATAAAAAAAGACTGAAGAAGTAAACCGGCCTCGCGGCGCAGGCACGGCCCAATCATAAACATGACAGGCCAGGCCCACCACGGGCCCGGGCACACGGTCTATCGAGCCAGGACGCCGGGACCGGCCTATTTGGCCACCTTGGCTAGCAATTATGTTTCGAGTCGGAGTCGGGTGTTCCACGGTGAACAAAAGCGCTCCCCTCGCAGGTCGCAGCCAGCGGCAGAGAGAAACAGAGCATCAACCAAATCGCCGCTTGCCATCGCCCGTCACGCCTTCGCACCCGCGAATCTAAGCCGCTGCCAATCTTCTGGTCTCACACCGTTTTCCCCCCAAAAAGATCATATCTTTCTAGTTCCCCAAATCCTGTCCTAGCTCACCTCCAGATCCATGGCGCCCCGCGCCGTTCCCGTCCGGCCCTCCGCCCTGGCGGGCGCCCCGCGCTCCGGCCACCCCGACTGGGCCTTACTCAACAAGGCGGGCCGCATCTCCGACGACCGGAACGAGACCACCGCCGAGTGCCGCACGGCGGAGGGCCAGGCCGTCGAGGTGTCCTTCTGCCTCGCCGACCCGCCGGCCGTCTCCCACTTCTCCGTCCACTGCCCCGGCCTCGAAGGCGACGACTACTCCGACACCCAGCCCCTGCTCATCTGCGCCGAGGGACCCTTCGTGCTCTTCTGCGTCACCCTCAACGTCCCCGAGCGGGGCTCCGTCCACCACTTCGTCTACTCCGCCCGCGGCCCGTCCAGTAAGCGCCCGTCGCTGCACCTGCTTCCCGAACCGGACGCTCAGATCCAAGCCTTCCAGGCCCAGCAGTTTGGCATCTTGCCCTGCGGCGGCGGCCACTTCGCCGTGGCTTTCCTCGATCGGGTTCGCCCTATCAACTGCTGGAGGTATCACGCCTACGTCTTCTCCTCCACCACACGGGCATGGAGCAGAACCAAGCCGACTATGCCGCCGGACTTGTCCCAGTCCGACCAAGTGTTGCTCGATAGACATCGCAGCTGCAAACAGATAACTGTCGGAGCAAGCTCGCTGGGCTGGGTTGATCTCTTGGGCGGCGTACTGCTACTCTGCAACCTCTTCGACAAGCATCCCGCCATCGAGTACATCCCGTTCCCCGCGTCCAGGGTTCCTCTCGCCGACGAGGACGGTGTCGCGGACATTGTTGCTGCTGCAGAGCACTTATGCGAAGACTGCTGCGGCCACCTGATTAGCTACATCCGCAGAGACCTGATCAAGTACATCCCGTTCCCCGCATCCGGGGTTCCCCTCGCCGACGAGGACGGTGACGCGGACAGGGCTGCGAGGCACTTCTGCGATGGCTGCTGCGGGATGAACTACATCCCGTTACTCGCGTCCAGGGTTCCCCTCGCCGACCAGGACGGTGTCGCGGGCATCGCTGCGGAGCACTTATACGACGTCTCCTGCTGCGGCGATCTGATCAAGTTTGTCCAGATAGATTTTGATAAACCTGATTACGGAAGCAGTGGTGTAGCTTGGAAAGCCACCACATGGAACAGGAAGCTCTCTTGGTGTGCTTGGCGCGACGGCCACACGGTTGATGTCGCTGAAATCTCGGTCGACACGAATCGTTATTCCGCTCTATTGCCTGAGCTGCTGAATGATGAGACCAAACAATTGGAACTGAAGAATCTCATTTTCATTAACCCCACCCTGAGCATCCAAGATGACCATCTTCTCTACATAAGGGCCAAGGTAAAGGCTCAAGATGACACGTCATGGGTCCTCGCTCTTGACATGAAACATGCCTCTCTCAACGCACTAGCCCCAGTTTCCACCCAACCCTTCTGTGGCGTTAGCGTTACCATGTACTCTCCATGCGCCTTCCCCAAGTACTACCTCCACAACATGCCAGCAGGTCTGTTCATTATTCTGCACTTTTTTTTTCTATTCTCATGCTCAAAATGTGGTTTGATTACCAAGAATTAATATAGTATATGACGATGTTGTTTTTAAAATTCTAGATCATTTGTTGGTTACGTGTGCTTGCCTAACAGAGTGCACATTTGAAATATAATTGTGCTACAATGATGAAATAAAATCGTAAGAACAAAGAGCGATTTTTACTCTATCCCAACACACAATAGGTTCATCATCTGTGTGTTGCGCGACCCTCTGTATATGTTGGCCTTGAGAAATTATAATATGCCTTTGCTTCCCCGTCTTCTGGATCTAACTGCTTCCTTTGTTAAATTTTTGTAGAGGCAGACATGGCCAAACCAGTGGTCAGGCATGTATACGTCACAGCAGATAAAAGATCTCGCAGGAGGCAGCAACGGATACTCAACCCCAATAGCTCTCGACGGAATCCGGTGGCACGGGCTGAGCAAGCTGGAGGCCACGAGCGAGCTTCAGTTCTTGAATTCCTGCTTCTGCATCGCCGGAACATTAACTTCTTTGTCTTCATAGTAGTACCGATCATGGCAAAAGTGTTGTCTTATATCTACTCTTGAATAGAGTCGACGCCCCCTGAATCCCTCTCCTAGTTTAAGTGCAAATTGATGTTGCTTCTGCTCTGACTATGTAAAAACAAAGCATATCACGGTAGTAGGAGCTGCCTCTCCTCCAAGCTGTGGTTATGTATATATATGAAATGATAATTGCTGCAGTCTTTTTTATTATGACGAATCAGGTTTGCAGATGGCGTTAACAGCATTCATCGCTTTATTCGTCTGTTTATACTTTTGTTTATAACAAGCATCGGTACAGAAACCAACCAGGATCTTCCAACTTTCCAAGTATCAAAAGAAAATATATGACGAAACTTACAGTAACAGAGGTGCATCTGACCGGCTTGTTTATTTGAGTGAACTATATCCTAACTAGTTTCATGTTCATGGTTGGCGCAGGGCAGGATAGGGGCATAAGTGCCTGGAAGCAATAGACCTTCATAGAGGCATGACCTTTCTCGCTTCTATTTTGTCATCGTGCATCTCTCTTTTGTGTTGTGTTGTGTTTATCAGAGAGAGGCCTGACTCTGTTCTTTGAATGTTACAGGAGATTATAGCTAAAGGAAAAGAAGACCTGGAAGTCACAATGGACGAATTTCGGCCTTGTTTGGTTAAAATAAAAAACAGGTCTGGGGACGACCTGGGGTCGGCGGCTAGGAAACCTGCCACCCCAAGGCCGAATTTATCGGCGGTTCGCCCCCAGGCGGCGATTTTTCAGGCCCCAGGGGGCCGAATGGCTGGAGATGCTCTCACGGTGCCAACTTTGATCTAACTAAAAAAGATATGTTGAGACATACCAACTGTCTGCCAAGCTAGTAAATCCATTAATTGGAGCTAGCTCTTGAACCATACTCGCGTGGTGTGCGGATATATATAGTCCACTCGTCACCATATATAAAGTTCACAATTTAGCTGCACTATCAACAGAAATAGAAAGGATATATTAGGGTTAGTATACAACTGCTCAAATTACTAGGTGTACAACCACTATTGCAAGAGATCGAAGTAGGTACATTATTCATATATATGCATAGGAAAAGGAGGCACCGGAAAATGAGGGAAAACCATACACCAATATGCGGCTTCTCATTGTGTGTCACCGTGTTTCGATTCATGCGTGGAATCGGGGGCACCATGGATCATCCATCAGAGAAACGTTCACGGAAACATTTGATCATTATCATTTCCGTTAGCTTGCACGCTAGGCTAGCTTATTTATATATTAATGTACACTTATAATGATCAATACCGGGAAATAAACACCACATGTTGCCATCGCTCCATCAGAATTTCCACCGGCCGGTCGAGAAAGACACGCGAGCCAGACACACTCGTCGTCATTGTTAATTCCAACAACGAGTTACCACACGAGTCACGACTACAGTATTGCATTAGATCTCCATTGTTAGCATGGAAATTAGCAAAGATTTAGTTGGGTTGATTTGATTTCTAATTTCTCATATAATCCGTGGATATAAATTGTTCGATGCTATCCAGGCCATCTTGTTTTTCTTGCCCATTTCGTCTCTTTTATCGGATTCAACCGTACTAATTGTAGCAAAAGTTGCTCCTCTGAGCAGCAAAGAAGTAGCAATGGGAGAGGATGGTGCTGCAGACATGATCTACGCCCAAGATGGCACCGTGGACATCAAGGGCAACCGGGCCGTCAAGAGCAACAACCGTCTAACTGTATGTGCATATAATTCATATATGTAGGAAAAGGAAGCACCAGGAAATGAGGGAAAACCATATGTTGCCAAGTTTCTTATCATCGTGTGTCACGGCGTTGGACGCACCACTGTGTTGTGATTCACACAGGGGATTGTATGCCATCACACATCTTTTGTATTTGCGGGATGCATCACACAAAAACCGTTCACAGGGAACTGGCTTGCTTTTTTATATCAGTTTTGCTAATTCTCAGTCGACCGAGACTTGATTATGTCTCAGTCGATATTATATTCGTTTAACCTTGTATAGAGATCTGTGCAAAATAGATTCTTTTTAGTTTTTCCCTTTCTTATAGTGTGTCACTTGACTAAGTGAGACCTAGCCAAACCCTTTTTATATATTTTTTTGCAAAGAAAAACTTCTTTATATATTAATTTACCCCTTGTACTAATACTCACTCAACTCTGACCTAAAATACCTCAAAAGAAAACTCAGATCTAAAGGAAATAAACACCACATGCCAACTTGCCATCACTTCGCGTGTCCGGCTGTGCATGTGGCCATCAGAGTTTCCGCCGGCCGATCGACAGAGACACACAAGGCAGACACGCTCGTCGTCGTCGTTAAATCCAACAACCATTCACCACTTAGTCGGGTTGATTTAATTTCTGATTTCTGATATATATAATCTTCGGTACTATCCAAGCCATTTTCTTCGGATTCATCTTTTAACTGTAACAGAAGTTGCTCCTCTGAGCAGCAAAGAACAGCAGGTTGCAATGGGGGAGATCGGTGCAGATTCTGCAGACAAATCAAGCACTGCGTGTCCTCCTTCGGGGCGATCAGTTCGACGAGAACGACGATGGCGAGCGCCGAGCAAGAGCTCCTTCTTCAACTGGTTCTACTTGTCCATCAACATCGGCGCGCTGGTGGCGTCGTCCGTTATGGTCTACGTGCAGGAGCACTACGGCTGGGGCTGGGGCTTCGGCATCCCCGCCGTCGTCATGGCCATCGCCGTCGGAAGCTTCTTCGTCGGCACGCCGCTCTACCACCACCAGCGCCCCGGCGGCAGCCCGTGCACCCGCATCGCACAGGTGCTCGTCGCGGCCACGTACAAGCTGAGCGTCCCCGTCGACATCGCATCTAGATGACACAACCTACTGAAATTTGTTTAGAGGCTGAGGAACTCATGCTCAACTTCAATCTTAAAGTACGGAAATTTTAACTAGATAAAATTGAGGAAACAAAAACAACTAATAACTCTCAAGAATGAACGAACAGGCAGACAGTGTTGTCCCCAAAAGCGGCATCAACGATCATGAACCAGATTGAAGTAACCTTAGCAAGCAAGATTGCATCTTTGTTCCTTTATGTTCATGAACCAAATCATTTGCTCGCCCGTAAAAAGGCAATCCTTTTGTTGTAATAAGCTACCACAAGCAAACAATTTAAGGAAGGAGAAACCTTGGTTAATGTGCCACTAATTAACTAATACTCCCTCATTCCACAATATAGTGCGCCCGCGCTTCCCGAGATTCAAGTTTGACCGTAAATTTAACCAACAAGACCGACTGTGGCAGGGACAAAAATTATATCACTGAACCCATATTGAAAATACGAATTCAGTGGTATAATTTTTGCCCCCATCGCAGCCGCTCTCGGTAATTAAATTTACGGTCAAACATGAATCTCGAGAAGCGCGGGCGCACTACATTATGGAATGCGGGGAGTACTAAATTCATAGAAACGTGACTAGTTATTATTACAGAGTGCAAGCAGCACAAATGTTGGCACCACGGGACAAGAATTAACATTGTTGTACACCCCGAATGAAGTACCCATACATATGGATTTAACATCTAATGGAGGACATTTGCATGAAAGAGACCATCTCTAGGCAAAAGCAGGACTTGGTGAAAAGAAATCATGTACTTAATCCACAACAACTCATTTGCCCAATTGTCAGCAAGTGTGGCAACTTATTTTATGTTTTTAGAAACAAATATTCAAGCTTGGTTGCACTAATTGATGTACAGTCTGAAACCTTAATGTGTGTGTGTTCCAGAAGTCAAGCCGTGCATGTTTACCATCACAGAACAATGGTGTGTACTTTTAGTTAGCCCAGATCAATGGCAATTAACTCGATAGAATCATGCATAATTTAGCTACCCCGGATCAGTAACATATAGCATCAAAAGCAACATGTAATTTCTTGACAGCCATATATCATATCACACAAACCATGACAGAGAGAGAGAGAAGAGGAACCATGCTCGAAAGATGAGGCGGAGGAAGAAAGAGATAAGTCCAGGCATCTCACCGTGGGTGAGGCCTTCTGTGCTCATAGACTTGATGTATACTTTGCATGTCCTGGTCACTAGTGAGCGTGTGATAGTGAAGTTAATCATCTACCTTATAACACGGTTCCGTCCATGTGTGCCCTTTGCTGTTTGATTTCATTTTGATCGTAGGGCCCCTTTGTGAAGTTATATAGTATGTAGATGCTTGGAAGCGAACAAGTGTTTAGAATAGTTGTGAAAGAAGCACCACAGAAATTGTACCTTGCTAATTATTACTGTCATGTTGTCGCTCTAGTAACAACACTTTGCTTTAATTTTGCTATTGTGGACCTTACTGAGTAGCTATAAGTAGTAATATTTCTTCAGTTTTGTGTATTCATAATGAAAATCTTGGTTCTACATTTTTCAGTTGGGAGCCCAGCATGAGTCCGATACATATTAGATGTTACCGTTGCCGAATTCGAGCAATTACACATGAAGAATGTGGCTGAGTCCGAGGACTTGCATGGTAAGCTGTGTTGTGTGCGCGGGGTAGTACATCACCCGCGAGTCGGCGCCTCTCGCCATGTTCCTCTGGTGGGCGCTTCTTCGACTCTGGCACAGGTAGGGCGATGTTTTCTCTCCCGTCTTCTCTCCCATGTTCTGTGTGCCCATGGCCACCGAGCCGTGTGTTTTTGCATCAATGAATGTATTTCTAAATTCCAAAGAGCTTCGAGCTGAGAGAGAGAGAGAGAGATTTCTAGTTGTCGGTTTCCTCTTTATATCCATTGGCTTACTTATATGAGGTGAAGGAGGAGAGAGGGAGAGAGAGATTTCCCTAATCAAAATCAAAATCGCTCCAAACTATGCACAATATCAGCCCAAACCAAACCCAACCATCTCAAAGAATTGGACTGAACCCAATTGTCAAACTCAACCATTCAGCTCTGTACTGTATATCTATTCAGACTGATCACTACTGAACCAGACCAAATTGAAATTTTATTCCGTCTCACCCTTTTCTAACTAACCCAAGACAAAGCAAATCAAAAACCAAATTGGGAACCGGGTTTTGGCCAAAACCATTCCCAGGTTTACGTGTATGCGTATCGGTTGCAACTCAACCACCTAGTGCTAGCGCTAGCAGTAGCAGTAGGCTAGTAGCACCCCTGCGGGTTTTAGCCCAAACCATTCCTAGGTTTACGCGTATGCATATGCGTTGCAACTCAACCACCTAGTGCTAGCAGTAGCTGTAGTACCCCTGTTTCATATCATACATAGATTTATTTAATTATTGCATTGCTTCTCTTACTAGTTTCACCTTTACCAAGGGAAGGATGACCCCCACCACCTGAGTTCCTCACCATTCGTGTTATGTTTGATTAATTATGCAAGTCAACTAAATAAAGATTAATTTTGCAAGTGGACCGATAGACGACCATTGATGCTGGCTGGGATCTTGTTTGTCTCAACTAGTATTTCTTTATCATTTCTGATAGCAATTAATATATGTGATGGTGATTATTTGATGAAACCAACAAGTTTAATAATTTACTAAACTGCGTTTGCTGTTATCCATCTTGGACTGCGGCTGTGATGAGAATGAGCTGATGAAATTTTGTCTTCGGAGTTTAGAGAGGCAGAGAGCACACTTTCTTCCTTTATTTTCTCTCCATTCTATTCTCATGTGGCTCCATGCTTAAAATAAAGGAACCGAGCATTGTGAACTCTGCTGTGAGTAGATATAACCAGCAACTATTGGATTGTTATAATTGAAAAGCATATATATGACTAATAGTAAGAAGCTTATTTTCCTTGAACCCAAACCAAATCCAACAATCTCAAAGTTTTAGAATGACCCAGTTATCAAACTTAACCAACCCATGGACCGAAGCATTCAGCTCTGTACGTATTCAGTTTGATCGACTACCACGTTGTAGGTTTGCTCAACAGCGTAGCATCTCAGATCTGCCGCAGAGGTGGCACAGCTAGATGGGTGTAATCGGATGTGTATGCGTATGCATATGCGTTGCAACTCAACCACCTAGCGCTAGCAGCAGCAGTAGCACCCCTTTTTCATACTCGGATTTATCTATTGCCCTGCTCTTACTAGTTTTCTACTCTGCTTACCTTGTTGCTGAGAGAGTTGTTTTGACCAACAAGCACAACAAAATGAGCAGTATGTTTGGGAGTCCCAGGCTGGTGGCTTCTTCACCATGACGTGATAATACTGGAGATCCCCTTGGGAGGGGTACTAAGATCATCGCCTACCTCAAGGACGATCAGGTACAGCACAACACAAGTCTCGTCCCTATTTACCTTGCTCATGCTTAATATGTTCTGGATAGCCTTGGTAGTTTTTGTTGGTTGTTCAGAATTTCCATGATTCTATGAATGTACTATTAGACTGAAATGTTGTTCATGTCGTATTTTGTTTCGATGCTCTGGGTCTGGGGTTGTAGAGGGAAGGATTTACCTGGTTTTGTTGATTAATGATGCTTAGTTTTGGGAGGGTTCTGTAGAGAGATTCAGTGCTGGTGAAACTCGAGTTGTTTCTGCTGGCAGCACAGTTGTAAATTTGTGCCTTTTCTGTTTGCATGCTGGAATAATTTATTAGTCCTATATAATCCCGAACTAGTATAATAGTGGTTTTGAAGTACTATGATGTTGGTTTCCCCATCAGTTATATATGGTGTTGCATGTTCATTCCATTTTGTTGGTGGCATATCACTGATCTTCCTCTGTTGGATATCATTGTCTTACTTGAGATGTTTATGTTATGGCTTTGTGTCGAGTCATTGGTAGATGGTGATGACACCTCTACTGTAGTATTGATTGTTTTTATTCCGCCACTAAACTTTGGATTATTTTTTCAACTGATCTATATTAGTTTGCTTGCTATGTCCATATTTGCACCATACTAAGCTATATATGTTCTCAACTGCAGGTGTTTCCAACTGCTTCTGATGCAGTGTGTTGCAAGTTGAGCGTGAGATGGCAACTGACAGCAAGCTCTTGGGCGAGTTCGACCTCGTCGGCATCCGGCCAGCACCAAGGGCCACACCACAGATCGAGGTTTTTGCCACTGCCTAAGACCAAGTCCACCTTCACAATCATGCACACAAACATGAACTATATCGTCCTAGCGGGCACCCCTGCCGGCCTGTGTGCCGTGGGCTGGTACCTCCTATCGAAGCCCAACAAGACGGAGGATGTTGTGGACTAATTGGGGTCTATGGACGTGGGTCAGTACCTCCCACCCCCACGGTTTTACTAACTGCACATGGACCTGCGTGATGATGATGCCGATAATAAGTTTTCGATGTCGGCGAACTGCCTTGCCTATTTAGCTGTTTCCTGAGATGATGAATTGTAGTATGTAGTTCTTTTGCTAACTGATCTATTTAGCTTGCTTGCTATGTCCATATTATTTTGGCATCATACTAAGCTATGTATGTTCTCAACTGTAGGTGTTCCCAACTGCTGCTGACAACTAGATGCAAGTGGAAGTACTTTTCTGGCAAGGCTATTCTATCAATTTGTCAAAGAGGATGCTGTAGTGGGCCTCCCACCGTGCGACGTCGATGGCAGTGTTGTACGTTCTCGGTTAGAACAGTTCTGTTCAGGTCATGGTTTTCCCGGATGCCGCCTCTGTCCCACCTTGCTGAGACCTAGCTTTCGAGCCCTTTTACCAAGGCATGTTATATATGCTTGTCAAAGCCATCGATCTGGGGTGAGTGTTTTTTCTGATGATCGACTAGCATTTGCGCAACTGGTTAATGTGCCGTTGGACATAATTTGTTATAGTAGTGTAGTACTATTTTTGGCCCTCAATTAATCATGCTATTGTGCTGGGTCGTGGTGTTTTGGTTTCTAGAGTTTGATGAATAACTGTGGTACTGGATGGACTTGGTTGTTTCTAGTTGTTACTATGTAGCAGACTAGATGATTTGATTTAGATCCCTTTTACCAAGGAACGTGTAGCGTAGGTGCTCCACAGCGTGTATTTTATTCTTCGATGATGATGGATTCTATCTTCTACAGAACATTGCTTTTGTTTTATATTTTGGTTTGGTCCAAAAGATGATTAATACCACTGTTTGGTTGCTCAGTAGCTATATATTGTGTTGCATGTTCTTTTCATTTTGTTAGTGGCATATCACCGATCTTCCTCTATTCACTATCATTGTCTTACTTGAGATGTTTATGTGTTGGCTTTGTGTCGAGTCATTTGCAGATGGCGATGACTCCTCTGCTATAGTCACGGTTGTTTGTTATTCTTCAATTGTTGTTCAACTGATTTGTAGTATCCATGAATGTTCTCAACTACAGGTGTTCCCAACTGCTGCTGAGAACGAAATGCAAGTGGAAGTACTTTGCTGGCAAGGCTATTCCATCAGTTTGACAAAGAGGATGCTGTAGTGGGCCTCCCACCATGTCACATCGACGACAATGTTCTACGCCCTTAGCTACAACCATTCGTAAGTTCACTCTTTTCCCCAATGCTCGCTCTACCCCACCTATGCTATGGGACCTAGCTTTCGAGCCCTTTGACCAAGGCATGTTATATGTGCTTGTCAAAGCCATCAAGCTGGGGTTAGTGTTTTTTGTGCTGATTGACTAGTATTTGAGCAACCGGTTCTCAATAAATCATGCTATTGTGCTGGGTCATGTTGTTTGGTTTCTAGATTTTGATGAATAACTGTGGTACTGGATGAACTTGTTTGTTTCTAGTTGATATTGTGTACCAGACTAGATGATCTGATTTAGAGCCCTTTTACCACGAAATGTGTAGTGTAGTTGCTAGGCAACGTTTATTTTGTTCTTAGATGATGATGTATGTCATCTTCTCCAGAACATAGCTTTTGTTTTATATTTTGGGTTGGTCGATATGATGATTCCTTACACTGTTTGGTTGCTCCACCAGTTTATATGGTGTTGCATGTTCTTTTCCTTTCGTTGGTGTCATATCACTGACCTTCCTCTGTTTTCTATCATCATCTTACTTGAGATGTTTATGTGATGGCTTTGTTTCGAGTCGTTGGTAGATGGTGATGACTCCTTCTATAATCATGTTTGTCTGTTATTCAACTATTGAACTTTGGATTATTTGTTCAACTGATCTATATAGCCTGGTTGCTAAGTTCATATTGTTTTGGAACCATACTAAGCTATGTAATGTTCTCAACTGCAGGTATTCCCAACTGCTTCTGACAACCAGATACAAGTGGGTATCCATGTGTTGCTAGGTGAGCTTCCTGTATAGGTGAGAACATTTCCCCTCTCTGTCGATCCAAACAATGTTTGTAGTAGGATCCGGGCATTTGAGAAAATCATGCGATCTGATGCATCTAACTCACTAACTGCATCATACATTTTTAGCTCGATCTTGTATGTGATTTTATGATGTTCTTTATTGTGCTTTGATCATGTTTTCAATGTGCTCTGATTTATCCTTTACTATATCATGAAAGACGTAGTAAGTAATGTGATGCTAGTTATGTGATGTAAAAGAATATTTATACCTCATCTTTTGTTACTTAACAATATCCCATGCTAGCTGCCTTTGTTACTCCTCGCCAAAGCTCTTGCCTTTGTTACTCCTCGCCAAAGCTCTTGCCTTTGTTGCTGTATAGGCGCATCTTCTCTTGTGTTTTACTATGAATTATGCGTTCTTTTCTCTCATTTTGCCCCTTCTCAGTTTACCATGATACTGGGTTTGGTTTCTTTCTATCTTGGCTATAATTTTAGCTTATTATCAATGGAAGGACCCTTCAGATTGCTGGCTAAATTGTAAAAGTTTCTTGCTTTGCTCCGTTCATCATTTATGAAGTCTAGTTCTTGCCTTTTTGCAACAGTCTTTGTGTTGGGGATTTCTATGCATTTGTCTTGATCGCTATGCATTGTCTTGATGTTCATGATCCAGTAAAGGTTCCATCTTTTTGTAGCATGGCTATCTGTTGATTAATCTCAAATATTGTTATGATATAATTTTGTGTTGTGTCCATTCGAGACAGACTAGGCTTGGTTGTTACAGGCCAAGGGAACTTGTTGTTCTTGTAAGTTGTTCAACATGTTTGGTTGCCGGATCTTTACTGTTAGTATAAGGCATGTTTGGATTCAACTTCTTTTGTGAATAATTATGATTTGGACATGGTGTTGATCTCAAGTAAAACCTGATGATCCGTGCTTACTTAATTAATTAGCCCCTTCTCTTGTTTAAGAAAAAAATAGGTTGCTTATGGGAGCCGTAGTTCTTTAGCAATCAAACCTTGCTTGTTTTATTTTTCAATTCTTGGTGAAATAGATGGCTAAAGAAATGACGGAGTACTTTATTGATGGAGAAAAGTGAGACACATGTTCCTCACCGTGTACAGATGCCCTGCTGAGCGCCCCTCTTGCTGGCCATTGATGCGGCTCCTCAGCCTCCTGCAGAGCAGCGGGAACTAGCAGCGGCAACCTCTCCATCCTCCTCGTGACGAGCTTCAGGTCATAGACGAGGTCCCGGCTGAGGTATGCCGTCGTCTCCTTCATCCCCCCTACCTGTCAAATCTTGCCCTTGTATGCACCAAATGACTTTGACTGTAACCGGCTAGATGTTCAATTTCTTGTATGTATAAATATGTTCAAAACTTTTTGGTTCTTTTCTAGAACTGAAGCAAAAAGTTGTCCAGGATGAAGCAGGGGCTTGATAGATTTCCAACAGAAGGATGCTATCTGATAGCTAGCTAGCTGCCTGCTTTTTCCCATCTAATAACATGCATATACAGGCAAACAACACTACTTGTGTAGAGCAACAGGATTCCTCCCTTCCTTAGCAGCTGACACTTGTACAATTCCATGGACAATCAATTGATTTTAACCAAAAGGTTCCTGATGTACCTCGTTGTTGGATGTTGACCTTAAGTTTTGTTAGATGCTCCAAGTTCAGTCTTTAATTTCACTAGAAATTAAATACTGTTGATTGTTGGTATAGTAGTGCAAACAGTTCAGGAATGGCATATCTGCATGTTCTTAACCATTTATGATTAGTTAACTATTTGAGGGATAGCATGGGGCATTTCTTTATTAAAGTCAAATGCTTAAGCTTTTTAGTCTCTAACGATTACTAAGCATACGGCATACTCCCTCTATTTCTAAATATAAGCCCTTATAGAGATTTCAGTACGGACTACATACGGATGTATGTAGACATATTTTAGAGCGCAGATTCACTTATTTTGCTCCGTATGTAGTCTTTATTGGAATCTCTAAAAGGTCTTATATTTAGGAACGGAGGGAGTTCATTACTAGGCTACTTTGGCTCTTATCACAACGCAATCAATTTAACAATGGGAGATCTACAATTACTGTACCATCTATAACCAATCAACCATTTTGGTTCAAACTAATTACTGTACCAAAACTAATTCCTATAACATTCCTTTGGCCACCTTAACTGGAACTGATTGTATGTGGCAAATCAAAGTGCTGACCCTGTTCATTTTGCAGAGAAGAAGCTAGTACTAGCAAGCCGGAGATCAAAGGAGGATTGCAACTCATTTTGCAGAGGGGAAGAAGGACCACTAGGAGCCAAGACCTCCAAGGTTGCAAATTTGTCATGATGATTTTTTATTGAAGATTGTTATGGTGAGGTTGATCTAGCTGTCTGTCATATTTTAGGCTTCATTGTTGTACAATCAAGGCTGTTGTCATGTTTTGATAGACCAGTCTGGTAGACTCACTCAGAAGCTCTGTTTGGTTCTGTGGCAACTGATCATTATGCCATGCTATTGAGATGCAATGAAATTTGCAGTTTTTCTGTCCCCTGAGATGCTCCAGTTCCATACTATCCTTACTCTACTGCCAATAGCTTACTAGCTTATTTGTCCGTGTTTATGAGAAAGCGTATTACATTTGTAGTGAAATCCATCTCTTGGAGTCTGTTGGTCCTATAGATGAGACTTGTAACCTTCCGATTAGCATCTGAAGTTATACTAGTGCTATATACTAATACAGGAGGTGATATTTAACTGAATTCCTTAATGCAGCATTATTCTCTTGCTACATATCTATTCACCTACCCTCTAATCAAGTGTGTCATTTTGTGAACTAGCTGTGTGGAAAAATAATGTTAGTAACTTGACAAGTTGCAATTAAATTTGCAATTTTGTATTCCCCTGAGATGCCTCAGTTCTATGCTATGCTCACTCTACTGTTAATCACGTGCTAACTCATATATGTGCTTATGAGAACTTGTAAGGTCTTTGTAGTGAAATCTATTTTATTGGAGCCTGTTGGTCCTGTACATAAGGCTTCTTTACCTTCAAATTAGCATTTGAAATTGAACCGTTGCATTGTTGTACAATCAAGGCTGTTGTGGTCTTCTCACTTGTGATTTAGCAAAATCACAACATCTCTCTTTGTGAAACGTCATTATGCCATGCTATTGTTGCAATGAAATTTAGTAGTAACTCAAATTTTATTGTTCCCTGAGATGCCTTAGTTTCATGTTATGCTTACTCTTTTTGCTGTTAATCGCTTACTAAGTTTTATCCGTAATTATGAGAACGTGTAGGATCTTTATATATATTGAAATATATTTTGGAGCCTATTGGTCCTATACACAAGACTGCTTACCTTGAATTAGCATTTACAACTATATAATTGTTTTATATTGATACAAATGGTGATGCAAAGAATCAGTTATATAGAAGAAAATATATTTAACTCAGGTGCTTAGTGCTGCATTATTGTCCTGCTACTTACTAAGCAGGAAGAGGAGGTGGTTGGAGCAGAAATGGCGGCGATGCAGAACTAGTAGTGGAGCATACGAAGAAGAAGCAGCGCAAGTTATCTAGCTTGCAAATGTGGCAAGCTAGAACATTGGTATGGTGAGGTTGATCTAGATTTATTGTGGACTCACTCAACAGCTCTGTTTTGTGAGTCCTGATACTTAAGCCATGCTATTGTTGCGGTACAATTTTGTTGTCTCTTGAGATTCATCTGTTTATGC
Organism: Aegilops tauschii subsp. strangulata; assembly: GCF_002575655.3. Classification (NCBI taxonomy): domain Eukaryota; kingdom Viridiplantae; phylum Streptophyta; class Magnoliopsida; order Poales; family Poaceae; genus Aegilops; species Aegilops tauschii. Next base: position 25,944,252 of record NC_053037.3, on the reverse strand, counting down.
CATACCCCTGATGCTTATGGTATTCATAGTGAAATCTTTTTATTGGAGCCTGTTGGTGCCATAGACGAGACTTGTCATCTTTAGATTGCATTTGGAACTATACCGTAGTTGGATACTGATATAGGTGGCATAGGTGGTGATGCAAAGAAAGAATTGAATAAAAGAATATATTTAACTGAAGTTGTTACAGTCTGAACCATGGGCCAGCTCTGAGCCTGAAAAACAAATAGACCAATATCTAATTCAGTGCCAGATGTGTCCAACGTTCTTTTTTTGTGTTTTGATGCACTAGTCACACAATGACAGCTCCTGCGAAGCTTTTGTTAGCCAATAAAACCTGCTATTGTTTTAATTTTGGTTGTGACCTTCTGACTATTCTGGTTGGTAGACTCAACGATTCTGTTATTCTGTCACGACCGGATTTTCGGGATAATAACTTCCCAGAAAACGGTCTTTGTGCTCACCAGCCCCAGGATTACTGTTAGCTGATGAGGCACCAACTTGATACAAGAATTCCAAGCGAAGTACAAAAATATGTAGTACAAGACCATTGTGGCCTATGAGTACAACACTTGGTTTCTAATGGTTTGATGGCGGAAGCGGTTTGTGGTTCATCTGCGCCTATGGGACTCCATTCCCCACAAGAACAGCTGACCAGGATAACTCCTATCTTCGCGAGGCTGCTGACAATACTGCATAGGTTCCGGGGCCGTCGTCGTAACACTCTTCTCCGTGCAAGAAATCTGGCCAAGACAATAGCCAGGGACAAGCCAGTGAGTACGTTTGAATGTACTCGCAAAACATCAAGAACACGGGTATAATATATCAAGGGAAATCATGTTCCGAAAATATTCTATGATCATAACGTCAGTCACGAGATACACAAAATATTCATGATGCACGCATGTGGGTAATATATGAATATGCCATATAGAAATAGAATGTAGTGATTGAGTGTCTGAAATGACTCCTTGAAAAAAAGTGCAAGTAAATTAACAATGCCGCAGTCGGGCGTTTGGGCGACACCACATAGAGGGCTTATAAACAAAAGAAATAACAAGCATGCCACGGTCGGGCGTCTATGCGACACCACATAAAGGGCTTATAGATAAAAGAAATAACAAGCATGCCACAGTCGGGCGTCTATGCGACACCACATAAAGGGCTTATAGATAAAAAAAATAACAAGCATGCCACAGTCGGGCGTCTATGCGACACCACATAAAGGGCTTATAGATAAAAGAAATAACAAGCATGCCACAGTCGGGCGTCTATGCGACACCACATAAAGGGCTTATAATAGAATAGTTGTAATGGGTATCCAGGAGGTAGAACCATCCCAGGGATACTCAATAATACAAATAAAGTAAATGGTTAGTCCACAATAATAATGATCATAATCCACATATGTCACAGTTCATAATCAAGGTTCTGGTTTAGCAGCTTTCCTCCGAAGACCGACACTAAGACCGACACTTGACCTATCCTAGACTGTAGTCCTTAACCATGGACACGGCTATTCGAATAGATGTATAATCTCTGCAGAGGGTGTACTCTTTACCCACGGGTAACGGATTTCTTTAGTCCATCGTGACTAATTCCGTCTACGGTCTTTTGATTGAAAACACGCCTGACCTGCACACACCAGCTTAACTTACCGGTGTCTGGAATCACCCACAACACCTGTCAAGCCAAACTCTAAGTGGGGAGGCTACAACCTCGATGTAGCATGGGATCAAATTTATATATGCGCGCTCTAAGGGGTGGCCCCCCTCTCGGTCCCAACCGGAAACACCCATGCCCCCGGACCGGATGACAGGCTTTAATCCATGGCCATGGGACCCTCATCACGGCCTCTCTGTATGGTGTGTGCTAGACAGGGGTTGACAACTTACTGAACCGTACCCTACCTATGGCAGGGACAAGCGGTAGTACGGAACAAGTATGGGGGTTACTGGACAAGACTCGATCTACGGCCGACTCAGGAGGTTCAAGTATTCTCTGCATGATTAGCATAACAAAAATATTTCCATTAACAGGTAAACTTACCACTCGTCAAGCCTCACCATGCCATACCGGACATACTCGTCCCGACGAGGTACTAGGGACAAGCCCGTGTCTACCCAAGACCACGACTTTCCCGGCTTCCTTCCGGTATGCAAGGGAAGCTTACGAGGATGAATACCATCACCAACATATCCATTTATCACAGCAAAGAAAACTCCACTATGCACTCATGCATATGATTTTTATCGTCACATAAAAATAGCGTATGCTCCAAGTCAAGGTGATGTTGTAGCCGTATCACAACATCCAAAAATATTAAGCCAGGGTTCAGGATGCTTGCCTTCAAGTGTATGCATGTGGGGGTGCACTTTTGAAGGTTGCCTTTTCTCCAAAAATCCTATTTTGAGAAATATTCAAACAACACACATTTCAAAAACAGTACAAAAAGTTGTCTCAAATATTTTTGAAATAAATCTTAAAATAAACTAGATGAAATTTGAGAGAGGTAGGAAAAAGAATCAACTCACTTGGAGTTTTATTTTAAAAGTTATAGCCAGTCAAAGATCAGTCAAAGTTCTGTTTTATTAAAATCAGAAAAAGGAAAACGCTTCGGGGAAGAATATGTTTTCGAAGCAGGGGACACGTACTCCGGATCTCTGCGCTTTCACTTAAACAGAGAGAACGGCCGCGCGGGTCACTGACAGTGGGTCCAGGGGGCCCACTAGTCAGGTTTGACCGTTCTTCCTCTCCCTCCTTTCTTTCTGCCCGAACGGGGCGGGGCTCCGGCGATCGCCGTCGGCGAACGGCAGCTCCCCACGGGGTCCCGAGGGCAGGGATGGATCCGCCAGACTGGGGCGGTCCTCCCGGTGGGTGCTAGGCGGGTGGGGACGGAGAAAGTCACCGGCGGCGAGCTCCGCGGCGGACGGAGGTTCGGGAGCAGAGTGGGTTTTGGGCTCCGGGGGTCCTTGGTCGAGGCCGAGGCGCTAGGAAGCTCCGCACGACTATGGGGAAACTCTTGGTGGTGTTGGATTGGCGGGGGAGGGCCTGGCTGCGGCGAATTGCTCCAGAGCTCGGCGGCGGTCGAACTGGCCGGAGACGAGGAAGAGAGCCCCTCCTCGTCGATTGCTGGCTAATTAAGGGGGAACTATGGGGGTGGCCTGGGGTTGCCTGAGTGCTCGGAGGAGCACGGGGCCTCCATTTATAGCGCGACGGGGCTGGCTTCGCGGCGGTGGATAAGATCGACGACGAGTCGCTGTAGCTGCAGGGCGTCGTGGCGGCGACGAGCGCGTGCCGACGAGCATGTGGATAAGCACGGGCTGTTCCCTGGGGCAGCTGGTGCGCGCGGGTGGCTTGGGCAGCGCCGTCCACGGCAGAGCCCGCTGCCGACGCCGGCGTGCCGCCAAGGGAGCTCTGCCGGCGACGCTGTAGGGCGCCAGTGCGGCTTGGAGCGTACTGATGAGAGGGCGAGTGTGTGGCGCGGCTCTGAAGGCGAGCTGGGACCAGTGACGGGACGCGTCGACCCGAGCGCACGCACGTGCAAAACGCACGCTCTGGCCGCGCCCAGAGCACGCACAGCAGGTGTTCGACGAAATGCCAGTGCGCGCTAGAGAGCTTGGGTGAGGCTGGCAGTCAACAGGCCAGGGTTAGGGACATCTGGGAGGTTAGTGGACATGCTGGATGGGTCAGGGGCTCAAGTCCACACTGCAAACCAGAGGACATGCCAAAATTGTTCCTGCACACAGGGTGTTCGACAGAATGCCATGGGCAACTAGGCAATTCTTGGGGTGGCCAAACTCTCCAGATCCTAGTCTCTTTAGGAGCTAAAGAAGGTGGTAAGGCTAGCTTGGCAAAAACAGAAACTTGATAGTGCAAGATTTTGAGAAAACCAGTTTTGGGCAGAAACTAAAGGCTATCATTGCATGCACCAAAAATATGCCAATGGGCCCAAATTCCTGGACTTAAGAGTTTGGTAGGGAGGACTATAAGTAGGAAAAAGCTCAAGGGCACTAGAGCAAAATAAAATGGGGTTGCAGTACAAATCACCAAACTGGGGCAGAATGAAGATGAGGATGATTCACTCAAATTTTTCAAAGAACAACACTGGGTTTTTGCATGAAGTTGAATTATGAGCATCAACTGACATCTCCAAACACTTGGAAAAATTTTTAGAAGAATACTTAAATAGGTTGTAGTGCAAAATACCTACTGGACCAGATTTGAAAAATTGATGTAGAGTTCAAAATCTCTAATGACCAAAAGATATTTTTGCATAAAAGTGATGGGGAAACCTCACATGACATCCCCAAATTTTGGTGAAATTTTTAAAAGCATTTATCAAATGGTTGCAGTGCAAAAAGGAGCTCCAAATTTATGAAAGGTCATTTTAAAAGAATAAAGCTCATGGAAAAATAATTATTCAAATAAATCGACTGTCAAAGAATTGATTTTATAAAGAGGGCATACAAGTCCAATGATACATTGGGAAAGTTTCCACTAGAGGTAAAAACTCACAATATTAAAGAGAAGAGGGGTTCTGAAATCAAAGATAAATCCAGAAAAATAAAATTTTTATTTCCTGGCAAAATTTTAATTAATACAACAAGGTCAAATTTTTGGGGTGTTACAATAGAGCCATGGCCTTTCTCGCTTATATTTTGTCATAGTGGACTTCTCTTTTGTGTTGTGTTGTGTTCATCAGCGAGAGGCCTGACTTTGTTCTTTGAATGTTACAGGAGATTATAGCTAAAGGAAAAGAAGATATGGAAGTCACAGCATTTTGGCTACAACGACTGCCCCTTCATCAGTTCTGATGAGTCCCTGGACTCCTCTTTCTCTCCCCTTGTTCCTTTGAGATGGCCCGGCCATTGAGCCGTGGTAATTATGCTAGATGGTGGTCTATTTGCACTGCATTTTTATCTATGTACCTCTCTCTCATTAGAATTAGAAAATAATACTTGATCCTGTATATCCTATTACTCTTGCATGGCTTTTGTTTACTTGTAGCCATATTACTTTTCTACTGCTATCAAACATGTGATACTGAAGTCTTAAACCATTGATTAACAGAGGTATAGATTGTCTAGAAATTTGATGCATCCAGCTTTCTGAAGAACAATACAGTTATATCCGTTTATAGTCTTTGGTCTTAAAAAGTGTCATTTGGTAGCTAACATCTCAAAGTCTGCTGACTCATCTTGTAAAACTGTATTTTCTTTTATGCTTTTATTGAAAAGAGATAAAATAAGAGTCCACTAGGCCCTGTGCAACAGCACAAGTATTTGGTTTGGGTTCACTGTAGGTCACTACTTTAGTGATCTAAACGCTCTTATATTTCTTTAGAGGGGGTAGAAATGAAGCAAAAAGTAGTCCAAGATGAAGTAGGGGGTTGATAGATTTCCAACATAGGATATTATCTGCTAGCTAGCTAGCTGCCTGATTTTTTCCTGTGTATAACATGCATATACAGGTAAACAACACTACTTGTGTAAAGCAACAGGATTCCTCCCTTCCTTGGGAGCTAGCACTTGTACAATTCCATGGCAAATCACTTGCTTTAACCAAAAGGTTCTTGATGTACCTCGCTGCTGGATGTTGACTTTGAGATTGTTTAGATGCTCTAAGTTTAGTCTTTAATTTCACTGGAAATTCAGTACTATTGATTGTTAGTACTTGGTACAGTAGTGCAAGCAATTCAGGAATGGCAAATCTGCATGTTCTTAACCATTTCTGATTAGTTAGCTATTTGAGGGATAGCATGGGGCATTTATTTATTACTGTCAAATGCTTAAGCCTTTAGTCTCTAAGGATTACTAAGCATATGTCATACATTACAAGGTTACTTTTGGCTCTTATCACAGCGCAATCAATTTAACAATGGGAGATCTACAATTTCTGTACCATCTCTAACTAATCAACCATTTTGGTTCAAACAAACTAGTGCACCAAAACTAATTACTATAACATCCCTTTTGGATGACTGAAACTGGAGCAAACGTGTGTGTATCCATTGGCCACCTTAAAACTGGAGCTGGTTGTATGTGGCCAATCAAAGTGTCGACCTTGTTCATTTTGCAGACAAGAAGCTAGTACTAGCAAGCCGGAGATCAAAGGAGGATTGCAAATCACTTTGCAGAGGGGAAGAAGGACCCCCAGGAGCCAAGACTTCCAAGCTTGCAAATGTGTCATGATGATTCTTTTTGAAGATTGTTATGGTGAGGTTGATCTAGCAGTCTATCTTATTGTAGGCTTGATTGTTGTACAATCAAGGTTGTTGTCATGTTTTGATAGACCACTCTGGTAAACTCACTCAGAACCTCTGTTTTGTTTTTATGGAACCTGATCATTATGCCATGCTATTGAGATGCAATGAAATTTGCAGTTTTTATGTCTCCTGAGATGCTTCAGTTCCATACTATGCTTACTCTACTGTCAATAGCTTACTAGCTTATTTCTTTGAGTTTGTTGGTCCTATAGATGAGACTTGTGATCTTAAGATTAGCATACATGAGGTGATATTTATGTGAAGTCCTTAATGCAGCATTATATCTCCCGCTTCTTATCTATTCACCTGCTCTCTGATCAAGCATGTCATTTTGTGAACCAGCTGTGTGGAAAAATAATGTTAATAACTTGACAAGTTTCAATAAAATTTGCAATTTTGTATTCCCCTGAGATGTCTCGGTTCGATGCTATGCTTACTCTACTGTTAATGACGTGCTAACTTATACTCCCTCCGTTGCAAAATAGATGACCCAACTTTGTACTAACGTTGTACTAAAGTTAGTACAAAGTTGAGTCATCTATTTTGGAACGGAGGGAGTATATGTGCTTATGAGAACTTGTAAGGTCTTTGTAGTGAAATCTATTTTATTGGAGCTTGTTGGTCCTGTATATAATGCTTCTCTACCTTCAAATTAGCATTTGAAATTGTACTGTTGCTTTGTTGTACAATCAAGGCTGTTGTGGTCTTCTCACTGTCCATTTGGCAAAATTACAACAACTCTGTTTTGTGAAACCTTGTCATTATGCCATGCTATTGTTGCAATGAAATTTAGTAGTACAATTTTATTGTTCCCTGAGATGCCTAACTGCTTACTAAGTTTTATCCATGCTTGTGAGAACATGTAGGATCTTCATATATATTGAAATATATTCTCAAGCATGTTGGTCCTATACACAAGACTGCTTACATTCGGATTGGCATTTAGAAGTACACACTTGTTGTATGGTGATGCAAAAGATGCATACCTAGTAGTGGAGCATACGAAGAAGCAGCGCAAGTTATCTAGCTTGCAAATGTGGCATCGGGATTTTCTTGAACAATGGTACGTGAGGTTGATCTACCTGTCGTATCCTAGGATTTATTGTGGACTCACTCAACAACTCTGTTTTGTGACTCATGATACTTAAGCCATGCTATTGTTGCATTACAACTTTGTTGTCCCTTGATATTCATCTGTTTATGCCATACTCCTGATACTTATGCCATGCTTATGATATTCATAGTGAAATCTATTTATTGGAGCCTGTTGGTGCCATAGATGAGACTTGTCATCTGGAGATTAGCATTTGAAACTACACTATTGCTGGATACTAATACAGGTGGCGATTCAAAGAAATTATTAAATAAAAGAATATATTTAACCGAAGTTGTTACACTCTGAACCATGAGCAAGCTCTCAGCCTGAAAAACAAACAGACCAATATCTAATTCAGTGCCTGATGTGTCCAACGTTCATTTTTTGTGTTTTGATGCACTAGTCACACAATGAACAACTCAAGTAAAGCTGTCGTTAGCCAATAAAACTTGCAATAGTTTAATTTGGGCTGTGACCTTCTGACCATTCCTGTATGGTAGACTCAACGGTTCTGTTCTTCATAGAGGCATGACCTTCTCGCTTATATTTTGTCATCATGCACCTCTATTTCGTGTTGTGTTGTGTTAGAGGTTTGACTCTGTTGTTTGAATGTTACAGGAGATTATAGCTAAAGGAAAAGAAGACCTGGAAGTCTCAGCGGTTTGGCTACAACGACCGCCTCTTCCTCGGTTCTGGTGAGTCCCTGGATTCCTCTCTCTCCCCTTGTGCCTTCGAGATGGTCCGGCCATTGAGCCGTTGCTGATTACGATATAAAAATATACTTGATCTTGTATATCCTATTACGTTTGCATGGTTTTGTTTACTTGTAGCTATCTACTCCCTCCGTTTCCAAATATAAGACCCTTTAGAGATTTCAATACGGACTACATATGAATGTATATAGAGGCATTTTAGAGTGTTGATTCAGTCATTTTGCTCCGTATGTAGTCTGTACTGGAAACTCTAAAAAGACTTGTATTTAGGAACGGAGGGAGTACTTGCTACTGCTATCAAACATGTGATACTGAAGTCTTAAACCATTGATTAACAGAGCTATAGACTATCTAGCAATTTGATGCATCCAAGTTTCTGAAGAACAATACAGTTATATCTTTTTATAGTCTTTGTTCTTAAAAGAAGTGTTATATTTGGTAGCTAACATCTCAAAGCCTACTGACTCATCTTGTCAAACTGTATTTTCTTCTATGCTCTTCTTGAAAAGAGATCAAATAAGAGTCCACTAGGCCCTATGCAATAGCACAAGTATTTGGTTTGTGCTCACTGTAGGTTTTGTACAAGTTTTTGGTCTATGTTGGTACTTTACCTATTAGCATGATCGTATTTCCAAATGAACCACTTGTTTGATTTTATGTTGACTGATTTCGTGGCACCATTTTGTGTCACAATGTCGTATTTTAGCCCCTGATCTGTTCCTTGCATGCACCTCTGTTTTGTGGTGTTGTGTTCATCAGAGAGAGACCAGACTCGATTCTTTTGAATATTGCAGTCAGAGCTGAAGGGGGAAGACCTAGAAGTCGCTGGCTAAGGGAAGTTGAGTCGGCTGTCAAGCTGGAGGGACGGAGACTATGACAGGATGGTGAGCGATGACATGTCTGCGGCTCTAAATCTTTGATCCGATGGCGCACCCCAGGCATCCGTTCTGGTAAGTCCTAGTTTACCCCCAAATGTTTAAACTTGAGCTAGTTGTCTTGGGTTGTTGTTGAATGTGATGTTGTTCTGATGCCGTGGATGACTTAAGGCGAGCACCTGGATGGGTTCTTGTTTTCTTGGCTGCTAGCTCTGAGTTCTTTAAAATACAATGATTGATTTAGTTGATTCCCTCACTGTATCATCATGGTTTCATTTTATAAGCGGAAACTTTGTGTTCTGAGCATTCAAATTTCTTTGTGATAATCGCATGGGATTTGGAGTCTCTGTTTCTTGCTCCAGTAGCACTATTTGTAGAATCTGTTATTTGTCTGCTCCTTTACAAAGAACAACAATCTCTTCTTTTGTCCTAACTAGTTTCCTGTTCATGGTTGGCGCAGGGCATGAGTGCCTGGAAGCAATAGGCATTGCACATGCAGAGTGGGTCCCTCGCGGACAAATCCTCTACTCAGCCATCTCTATTGCTACAGCCAACTGAATGCTTTCTCACGCACGAGGAGCCAGTGAAGAGGATCAGGAGATATTAAAACATTGAATTTCGGGGCGAGGTTGGTATTGAGCTACTGTTGAAATTGAGCCTTTGGTTGGTTGTGGTTTACCTATTTAGATTTTAGTCATATGTATGCTTGAGGTGTTTCTAAGATTTGTATAGCACAGTTAATAGATTATACTCAAGTTCCTATACTGGCTTTGCACTCGTGCACATGGGAGGAAGCTTGGTTTGCAGTACGGCACCATGCGAGCATGGGGCAGTGCATGCGAGCGAGACCTGTTCATCCACGAGCAGGTCAACATGTGCACACTCGATTGATTGTTTTGATTTGGCATATATTGAAGGCTTTCTAGGTGTCGTTACCCAAAGGCCTTCTGAGCTCAATGTTTGAGACAAGGCAAATGAATATGTTTGTCTCCTTTCCCTACGGTCTCCAGCGGTGCTATCCTGAAGATCACGGAAGGATCATGAGCACGCTCCATCCCTAATTTTTGGCTTTCAGTCACTGTTGATTAATTCATTCTTTGCTCCATGCTTGACAAATCTGAAAGATTTTATTATAAATAATAGTTTTACTAGGGTTGATCTACACTTGTTGTGCACTAACCAGCTCTCTTGTTTGTATGTAGGTTTGGTTAATGGCATGCTTGGCAAGTGGAAGGAAGCTGCATGCCGTGTCATCAAACATGGACCAGGATGATGAGATGAATGTTGTGCTCAAGAAGGTAGAATGTGGCGTCAAACATGGACTAAAATTCCGAAGGGGGATCGGTGACTTGTGTTGTAGGGCAAGTAGCTAGCTAGTAGTGTCTGCCAAGTCGATAAATGTTGGCACGCACCAGATTTGTTGTCTGTGAACCATATATAGGATCAAAGTGGGAGAAATCTTTGGCTTGTTTTGTTTGTGTAGTTGAACCGAGCCTGCTGCTTGAATGTTAGTAAGCATGTGAGTCTGAACCTACCGATGAATTGGTTGTTTTGTGCCAAAGTGTAGGAAGGAGGCTGGTTGTTGTGGTGTTGAAATGGCTTGTTGGTTGCCTTAAGAATTGTGGCCAAGAGCTAGCTTGATGTTGTTGATTCCTTTTTTTTGTTGTGGAACTTGTTGGCTTGGCAGAATGATTTTGATTTTTGAATGATTTACAAAGGAAGGAATTCTGATCTTTGAGTGCATCTTGTTTTCCAAGGGACAGCTTCGTCATCCTATCCTTACTGATTGCGTGGCCTCTGATGGAAAGAAAGAAAGAAAGAAGGGCGTTGGCTTTTAGAAATCCAAAGTTTTTGGCAACTTTTCATGACTCGTGCTAACTGTATAATAAAAAGCAAGAGATGGTTACAATCATCATAAAACGTTGTCACTAGCTCACTGGGTAATGTAATCTCTGCATTTGCATCGCAAAACAAAACAGTGATGTTCGTCTGCCTCACGCACACTAAATAATAATAATCATCATCATAAATCCCTTGTTCTGCTCGATGAGTTGTCATGTTGCGCAAAATCAAAAAATCGGATGAAAAGTTGTCAAGCAATTGCCACGCCTTGCAGAATAATCCAAGTCAAAAGGTAATAATATTGGAATGGCTTTACGAATTGTAGTCACGTGCATGTCTCAATTCTACAATCGAGGATAGGTGGCGCCCTGATCAAAGAAAGCCTTCATTCGGCCCTAGGGATAACCACATGCTTTTAATTAAGAGGCGACATGCAGAGATTCTTTACTGTGAAAATGGATCATCTTCATCGCATTATTAAACTCATGGGGATGCCCACGAGTCGGGGATCAAGGGTGTGGGTAGCGCCACCTCATTGATCCGCGGCCTCCTCTTCCTCTTCACCATATGCCTTCTCCTCCTTGCTTCGAAGACCACGTGAGCCTCTCTATATATAGTGGAAAGAGTTGTCGGTCCGCGTGCGGGATGCGCGTGCGACTTAGGACTTGGGACGATGGGCGACGGCGTGGCGGACAGGACACCGGCAGTGAGCGGCGGATGGTCGTGGCTCCTCCTCCATTGGCGACGACCGAGCCAGATGAGGAGGTACCTGGCGCATCAGCAGGCTGGTCGCCGGCTTTGGTCCACTGGCGTGGCATGACACCCAGACGGGCGCGCGGACGGGATTAGTTGCCGAGGAGGAACGACGGCAGCGGCAGGGATTGGTGGTGCCTTGATGTATGTCTGAATCCACCTTGAGATGAGCATGAGCAGCCGGCATGCGACTAAGTTTTTTTACCGGTGCTGGTAGCTACCGGTGAAGTCCCAACCAATCAAATGCTTCCAGCTAACTTTGTGTGGGCCAACTATCCAATGGTATAGTGTTGTATTTGGCTAGTATCTGGTCCATTAGGTCAAATCAATGTCAGACCCAACCGTACTATGCATCTTTTATGCCTAGCCATGCATGCATGTTGTCAGACCACTCCACACATAAAAAAGGCAAACATTTTATTTATCTTGGAAGATATTAATTCATAGATATCTTTTGAATAAAAGTTTCATTTTAAAATATTTTTATATATTTGAATTCCTGACGACGTCATCTTTAAAATAAGTTCAAAAGTGAATACATTTCGAACGAGTTGAAAATTCTTGCAACATATTTCACTCATTTGTAATAAAACAATTTCACTCATTTCTTAAAAAATGATCTAACTTGTTTATTTCACCCATTTCAAAATACTTATTTCAGTCATTCCGAAACACATATTTCAATAATTTGAAAAAATCTGTTTCACTCATTTCAAAAAAGTTCACTTCAAAGACAGTGTTCACTAAATTGAGATGTGAAACTTGTTATTTGAATACATTTCGAACGAGTTTAAAATTGTTGCAACATATTTCACTCATTTCTTAAAAATTGATTTAACTTGTTTATTTCACTCATTTCAAAATACTTGTTTTAGTCATTTCAAAACACATATTTCTATAATTTGAAATAATTTGTTTCACTCATTTCAAAAAAAGGATTTCACTCCTTTCAATTCAAAGACAGCGTTCACTCAATTGAGATGTGAAACTTGTTATCTGAATACATTTCGAACGAGTTTAAAATTCTTGCAACATATTTCACTCATTTCTAATAAACAAAATTCACTCATTTCTTAAAAAATGATTTAACTTGTTTATTTCACCCATTTCAAAATACTTACCTCAGTCATTTCAAAACAGATATTTCAATCATTTGGAAAAATTGGTTTCACTCATTTCCAGAAACGGATTTCACTCCTTTCAATTCAAAGACAGTGTTCACTCAATTGAGATGTGAAACTTGTTATTTTGAATACATTTCGGACGAGTTTAAAATTCTTGCAACATATTTCACTCATTTCAAAAAGTGATTTCATTCATTTTAACAAACATGTTTCACTCATTCAAAACACTGGGTTCACTCATTCCAAAAGGTATGTTTCGTTGTGTTCAAAAAACAGATTCCGCTCACTCGGAAAACTTAGTTCACTCGTTTCAAAAGTTGGATATAACTTATTTCGACAAAATGATTTCACTCAATTTAACACACAGCTGATTTCAAGTCTTTTACGAAACATATTTCAATTGTATTTTTGCTATTTCACGAATTTCAGAGATCACAAAAATATCAATTTCACATATTTACACATCATGTTTCAGATATTATTTCAATACTTCATTAGAATTTTAGCATATTTCAGATATTATTTGACCTATTTCAGTAGTTTTGAATGTGTGAAATCAATTTTAGCTGACTGAAATAACCATTAAACATATTTGAAATAAAAATCACTAGGATTCTCTTCACATATTTGATAATATATTAGGTTCATATATTTGAAATATTCTATTTCACATAGTGAAACAAGTATAAAATATATTCAAAATTGGTCTTGTTCTAAAGTTCTTGCCATCAGAATTACAAATATATATAAAAATTAGAAAACGAAGTTGTAGTTTAAAATATATGATTGATTGAAATTGTCAGAGAGAAAATAAAAGGCATGGAGTTGTTGAGATGGAGAGGAGAAATAATGAATGCACCTGCATGGGAACTAGCATAGCTTTTTATGACAAAAACTGACAGGAGTACACATGTGGGCCTGTTGCTTGTACAAGTGAGAGATGTATTGCATAGTATTCAAATCAAAAAATGAATTTTACTATTATACGGAGCAGGGCGGCACGAATCTCAGTATGCAAACGAGCGGTGGATTGCTTGCCGGTACATACCACCACCGGTAAAAAGAGCTTTGCGAGCCGGCATGTCCATCAGTTTTGGTTTCCATCGAAAGGGAGGCAGAATTGAAGGAGCGAGGCTGGCAAAGCAAGCAGGCATGCGAGCGAGCGAGACAAGGATGCAATCAGGCATGCATGCACGTTTTGGAAAGACGGAACGAAAAAGCGATTCGCCTTCTTACGTTTTGTATACGTACGTGTACGTACGTTTTGTATACGTACGTTTTGTATACGTACCATGCACCGGCCTGGACATCATCGGTGGCTTGCTGGCTCTCCATGGGCACGAACGGAGGATGAGATGTAGCATCCATGCTCATGGGACATTCAGGCAATGTATAGATCATGGGTGGCAACTGGCGTGGGTGTATCGATTGTGAGCTGGGGAGGTGGGCCAATGGTTTGCAGTAAGATTGGTGGTAGTAAAAAAATGATTTGTCGGAGGGTCGGCATTTTTTTTATGTGAGCGGGTTGGAGGGTAGACTTAAGTCTGTTGAACCTATTAACATCCGAGACCTGTTAAGAAGCCCTTTGCCACCGGCCATGTTCGGGTGACGAGAATAAACCTGACATGGTGTTTTTTCAACTCTCATTTCAATACCAAACTAAACATGACATTTCAACACATTTTCCTCCTAAATCTTTCAAAAAGAATAGAGTCAACAAACATCATTTAAATAAACAGATGATGCTCTCTCCGATTCATATTAATTGTCGCTGGTTTTGGTACAACTTGATCGGAAGGAGTACCATTTTCTCCCCTAATGCTCTGTAGTACCGATTCTTGTTTCCAGCAATCTGTTCTGTTTCCTGATGCTGAACACGCACATTCATGTCGTCGATCACTCACCTCCTTCATTGGCGCTCTTCTTGTAGGTGTACCAGTTGGCGATGGGCAGATAGATAGCAAAGTTAACGACGCTGAGCACGGTCATCAGCCAGAAGAAGTAGTCGAGGTGGCCGACGTTGAGGTTCTTGGCCGGGATCCACCCTTCCTTGCCACCCCTCGTCGTCACCTTGACCACCACCGTCACCAGCAGCGTGCTCACGTAGTTCCCGAGCGCCACCGTTGTCAGCGACAGCGCCGTGCACATGCTCTTCATGGCGTCGGGGGCCTGGTCGTAGAAGAACTCGAGCTGCCCCACGAAAACGAACACCTCGGCAGCGCCGACGATAAAGTACTGCGGCACCATCCAGAAGATGGAGATGGGCACGACGTCGTGCTCCCCGTACAGCCCGTGCCGAGCGATGACGCGGAGGCGGACGAGCTCGAGCACACCGGCGGCGACCATAGAGAACATGGAGACGACGAGGCCGATGCCCATGCGCGGGAGCTGGGTGAACCCGCGCGGGTGACCAGTGACGGAGCGGGCGGCCGGGACGAGGAGGCGGTCGTAGACGGGCACCCAGGCGATGACGCTGAGGGTGTCGAAGATGGTGAGAGAGGCGGAGGGGATGGAGAAGTGCGGCCCCATGGAGGCGTCCAGGGTGTTGCCCTGCAGCACGAACATGGTGGTCGACTGCCCGTACACCGTCGCGAACACGATGCCGCTCGCCCAGACGGGCAGCAGCCGGATCACGCTCTTGAGTTCCTCCACCTGAGTCACCGTGCACAGCCGCCACGCAGACGATGCGCTCGCTGCCCTGTCGGCCGGCATCTCCACCGCCGCCTTGTCGAGGAACCTGAACTGCTCGGTGTGCTCCATCTTGCCGGACTCCCTGTCCGGCCTCTCGTAGAGCGCCGACGCGTCGACGGGGACGGCGACGCTCCACTTGCGCGTAGCCGCGACGAGCACCTGCGCGATACGGGTGAGCGGGCTGCCGCGGGCGCGCTGGTGGCGGTAGAGCGGCGTGCCAACGAAGAAGCTGCCGACGGCGATGAGCATGACGACCGCGGGGATGCCGAAGCCCCAGCCCCAGCCGAAGCGCTCCTGCACGTACACCAGCACCGACGACGCCACCAGCGCGCCGATGTTGATGGAGAAGTAGAACCAGTTGAAGAAGGAGTTCTTGCTCCGGCGCTCGCCGTCGTCGTGCTCGTCGAACTGGTCCGCCCCGAATGAGGACACGCAGGGCTTGATCCCGCCCGTGCCCAGCGCGACCAGGTACAGACCCACGAACACCGCCGCCGTCTGCCCCGCCGTCGGGTCGCACACTCCCTTCGCCGCGCACGTCGGCACCAGCCCTTTCACGGACGCCGCCAGCGTCAGAAGCCCCAGCCCCTAAAATCATCCGTGGTCACAAAGAAAGAAATCAAAGAAGAAGAGAACACGACGGCCGATCGATGGTCTTATGATGATGTAGATGATCACGAAGGAGGCGATGGTCCGGAAGCGGCCGAGGTAGGCGTCGGCGAGGAAGGCGCCGATGAGGGTGGTGGCGTAGCAGGTGCCACCCCAGTTGGTGTTGGCGTTGGCGGCGGCGGTGTAGGTCATGCCCATTTTGTCCGTCATGAAGTTGACGAGGTTGGTGCTCATGCCGTAGTACGCCAGCCGCTCACAGCACTCGTTCCCTGCAACCGATCAAACACCTTGACGCCATGAACACCAGCAAGAACAGAAGCAGAGCAACACGAACAATGGTGTCGTGTGTATGTGCGTACCGAGGATGTAGGGGCAGGCGCGCCAGTTGCCGGTGCTCTTCTTGAGGGCCGGGTTGCCCTTGAAGTCCACGGTGCCATCCTGGGTGTAGATCATGTCTGCAGCACCAACCTCCCCCATGGCTACTCAGACGAGCAAGTCCTGTTACAGCAATGGAGGTCACCAAGTGATGAGGAGCTAACCACCAAGACAAGTATATAGAGTCAATTACATCATTGGTGCCACAACTTGGCAAAAAAAGTCAGTTTAGTGCTAAAACTTGCGGCATACATTGAATTGATGCCACAACTTGGCTTTGGCGTGCATATACGGTGCAAATCACGTTTCTATATGAACACAGTGCTGATTAGGCGCGCCAATGTGGCATGGGGCCCACTGTCAGCTACTGGATGACGCGTGCTTGCTATTTTGCGAAAAAAACTGGGATTCGATCACGTCACCTAAAGCCTGCAGTACCGCCGGCCAAACCAATATACCCAACGTCGTTCCTTGTGATTAACCGATCCGAAACGCATATAACCATTCTGACTTAAGTGGGCTGGAGTCCCAGCGACCCATTTTACACTGTTATTTTTGTAAAATAAAAATAAAATACATGTAAATTGTAAAATAAATTTAAAAATAAAAATGAACACTTTTATATACTACATATTTTTTATTGAAATCATGAACATTCTAAACTTATGTAGCATTTATTGAAATAAAATATATATTTTACAAATTCCTAAAAAAGTAACGCTGCTGGGTGGTGTGGTGGCCACTAGCACATGATGACTACATGTCGCTGCTTCTAATCCCAGCCAACTATTTTTATATTATATGAATTTTTTTAAAGCATGAACACTTTATACACAACATGAATATTTTGTTAAAGCTCTGAATATTTTAAAACACGTTTAAGATTTTATGAAAATATGTATAAAATAAGAAACTTTCCTAAAGTAAGAACACTTTTATAACTACATGAAGATCTTTTTGAAACTGTGAGCATTTTTAAACTTATATAAGCATTTACTAAAATATATAAAAACTTAAAAACTTAAAAACTTACTTAAATGATGAATGTTAAAAATGTGAACAATTTTAAACTTATGTAAGAAATTATTGAATATATGTTCTTATTCAATATGCACATTATTACATGAAGAACTTTGTAATTCATAATTTATTATATGGATAAATGCTAAATCCATACGTGATTATTCTATAATGTAATTTATTATATATATATATATATATATATATATATATATATATATATATATATATATATATATATATATATAGGGGCACACTATTATAATTCATAATTTATTATATATATATATACTATGTATAGCACACTATTATAATTTACTCATATTCTATAAATTTCTGAAAAAAAACAGTGCAAAGTGGGATGCAGGGACTGCAGCCCGGTTAATAGTCAAAGAATATATATAGGGGCAGCATCCAGTTATTACATAAAATTCCTGAGGATCAGGTGGTTAGCCTTACGCTGCTGCTTTTGTTTTTGAGACACACGCTACTGCTATCTACAAGTCATCTGTTTGAGTCCTCGCGTGTACCAATTTTTCATTTATTTGTGGAAGGCTGACAAGCGGTCCCTTGCGGCCGTGTCATAGTATTTTTTATGAGAATTTTTTTGAGTTATTTTCTTGCAAAATAGTAGACCAAACGTCCACTTTGGCATCCAGTCGATGACAATGGGCCTCATGCCACGTTGGCGTGCCTAATCAGCACTCTGTTTGCATGGAAACATAATTTGCACCGTATATGTACGTTAAAGCCAAGTTGCGGCACCAATTCAATGTATGCCGCAAGTTTTAGCACTAAAGTGACTTTTCGCGCCAAGTTGCGACACCAGTGGTGTAATTGACTCCAAGTATATATCCAGCTGAAGAAATGGAGGTTCAAGTCACATGGCACACGAGCATTTCAAATAACTCCACTATACTTACGCCTTCCTATTATTGGCATGCCCTAGCTGTTGGCACTCGGTTTTCTGAACCAGGTAATGGTAATGCCTATCTCATAAGGTGATATGGACCGGCATCAACTCAACTTTGGGCTTCATCAGTGTGAAATATGCCCTTTCATGACCACGTCGTTTAGTCGTACTCATCAGAGTGCGCCGGCACATGAGAACCTTCCCATGCTCAGATTAGCAGGTGAAATGCGGTGGATGCTATTTTCAGGGAGAGCAATGCTAGACTCACGGGGAGGTTTTTTATACAGTTTTGCTAGGACTCATCTAGATGAGATATAGTTTGGTCTCATTCACCTTTTATAGCCATTGGATGTGATGCTATAAGATGCGTGTGTGCTGACGTGGGTTGTACTTGTTTTTGTTTTCAAGGTGAATGAGACCAAATTATATCTCATCTAAATGAGTTCTAGGCACTCCCTTTTTTATAGACTTCACGGAGTAGCAAACGTGAAGGATTAGGATTGGATTTAGGGGCGGGAAGGGGCCCACCCCCTGAAAGTAGGGGATCCCGTTTTAGCCCCATAAAGGCCCATGAGTGTAGCATTTTCGTTTCGCGGATATATGATGGCTGTGACCACGGCATGACCAACTAAGGTTGTGTTTGACAACAAAGTATTGCAAAAACTACACTATTGGAAAATTATAGTATTTTAGTCTAAAGGTACTCCTGCTAGATACCACAGTTTTGTCATATCAAAGTATTTTATAGTAAACACCTTAATTTTCTAAGAGAGCTGATTTGGGGTGGGACACGCAAGTCCTCTGCGTGCTTTTATTTCTGGCTTCTGATTTTTTAAATATTTGTATCTTTTAAATGAACAATCCAAATTAAGATATGTTTTCATATACGTGTTTCTTGTGACAAGGGCTTTCAAATAACATTTATTTTAAATATATTTTGACTAATTTTCAAAATAGATGTTACGTTTTAACTCTTGAACTTAGTACGAGCGACCGATAAAATCATGATTTTTGTGTCTACAGATGACAAAAAAATGTTTTCAAAATTTATCTATGAAACTTGGTAAGAGCGAGCGAGAAAATCATGAGTTTTAGATAAAAATTTGTGGGTTTCAGTGACTGAAACTTAAAACTTAATGTGCCCTCGTGCAGAATTCAACTACTTCACGAATCGTGAGGCAATCGAGGTGCCAGCCAAGGCCTGGGCAGGTGCGTGCCTCTGTGAATTTCTGCATTTTCCAGTCCAAAATGTTGTTGCTTCTCAGTTTAAAAGAACGTTTGTTGTTCCTAAGAAAAGGAGCGCCTATTCAACAGCCGAAAATAAAAAGAAACGTTTTAATTGATGTTGTGTAGGCCGTTGGATATGCATCCAATAGCTGCCTACCTTCTTCAATCTCCCAAGTCCCAACCCCCATGTTCATGTCCATCTTCTTCACCAGTCCCGCTTCCCCCTATTCTATAGGGTCAGCGACGATCCCGCACACCCAACCCGAGTAGTCTCGCATTTAGGGTGGTGCTCTTCTCCCTAAAGAAATTGACTAACTCTTCGACAATTTTCAGTTGCCCAATGATTACAAAAGAGAAATGTCTAAAATAAACCTTGAATTAATACTCTTCATGTCTGAGTCAAACACCAACCTCTAAATCTCAGAATTAACATCCTATTCTCTCTAATCCTTATCTGCCCCGGTCCTTTTTCACGAGACACATTTGTGGATGGAAGATGTCTCACGTTGCAACGAGGAATGGGAAATCACGCTAGCTAGTCCGACTATGGGCTCTACCTTGTCGGCGCATAAACCCCACCACCAAACAAGGGTTTAGTGGAAAAAGTGTCGGTATTGACCCGGATTAGGAAAGGGACGGGGTGCAAGTTTCATGGATTTTGAGTTTAGGGTTCGATTTGGACTTGGAGTTGAGTGTACCAGTTTGTTACGACCACATGATACACACATTTTCTAAGCTGACGATGCGGTGTACGTCAATGCAAGGTGTAAGTGTGCATATGTCTACTACCATGCTATAGCAGAGGGCCCTGATAAGTGCGACACGTCAGGTACGAGCACATGACAACTCTGAAAGCTTTTGATGACAAGTTTATTAGTTGCATGAAGAAGAAAACTTTAGTTGACAAGCATGGCAACTTTTGTGCTTCAGATTATTTTTAACAGAAACTTTAGTTGGCAGCCTTATCTCTTTATCAAGCCAAGGCTGAGATTGGTGACCCGCTCTCCAGCCCAAGCGTGGATGTTGTGTAGGTCATTGACATGCTACCTGTAGGTACACTACTCATTCTAACTTGAAGCAGAGACCTTGGCATTGGCAACGAAGATAAAGTCATTCTTGTTGCCGAGAAAGTTGTTTCCCCTCGTTCCCCGGTGCCTCCTTTTCCTAAACATATCATTGATGCACGTGCAGTTAAGCAAGCTCATTCGATAGTGGTTGCACACACAATATATTGAATGCATGTCCACATTACACATACAACAGTAGTGCATCTAAAATATGAGCTTCATATATGCCGGAACTTTATATAGGAACACACACCTCAAGAGAACTGTAAAAGAGCTAGCTTGAACTAATGCATCTATTCACTAGCTTGGCATCCAGTTGATTGGTTTCAACATTCCTTTTTAATTAGACTATAGTTGGCACTATGGAATAAAGTAGAAGAGTTTGGTTACGATATCTTCCAAATTTAAATTTATCAAAAGACCTAAACAGATTACAAAGTGGGATTCTTGGGTGTATCATTGTTTCGCTTAAACTCCGGCGAGATTATTTTATTACCTAAGGTTAATGAGGCTGAAAGGATAGAACAATACAGACGTATTGGCCTCCTTAATCCTAGTTTTAAAATATTCACGAAGGTTCCGACTATTAGACTAAATTCGATTGTTGAACACGTGTGGTTCGCGTTTCACGGACTTCTTTTATGCAAGGAAGACACATCCTAGATGGAATTGTTATCCTTCATGAAACAGTCCATTAATTATATTAGAAAATTTTGAATAGGGCAGTACTCAAAAAAGACTTGGAAAAAGCTTATGACAAAGTCAAATGGCCATTTCTTCAACAGACTCTCAGAATGAAAGGATTTTCTACAGAGTCGCGCTATGATCCATATCTTCGTTTCTGGAGGTAGTGTTGCCATTAAGGTCAATGATGACGTTGGACACTATTTCCAAATGAAGAAGGAATTGCGACAAGGTGACTTGTTATTGCCCATGCTATTCAATATGGCGGATATGGTAGTGGTCATGATTGAGCGTGCCAAAGTTGATGCCAAATTGGCGGGGTAGTAAGTCATCTACTTGATGGTGGCCTCTCTATACTTTAATATGCCAACGATACGATTCTGTTCATGGATCATGACTTCGAGAAAGCGAGAAACCTAAAATTAATTTTATCAGCATTTGAGCAACTCTCAAGTCTTAAGATCAACTTTCATAAAAGTGAATTATTTTGTTTTGTTTTGGTGAGGTTCAAGACGAAGCCTACCTGTATGTTGAACTGTTCGGATGTGGGTTGGGCTAGTTTCCGATCATATATTTAGGGATACCGATACATTATCGGAGACTCACAAATGTTGAATGGAAACACGCCGTGGAGAGACTGCAAAAAAGACTTAGCAATTGGAAAGGTAAATTGTTGTCTCTAGGTGGAAGATTGGTCGATCATAAACTCAGTACTAAGTAACATGGTACTATGTATGATTTCCTTCTTCCAGTTGCCAAAAGGAGTTTTACATAGATTGGATTAGTTCCGATCAAGATTCTTTTGGCAAGGAGATAGCGAGCGAAAGAAATATCGACCAGCTAAATGGAGCGTGGTTTGCCATCCCAAAGACCAAGGCGGGTTGGACATTCATGACCTTGAGGTTAAGAATAGGGCCCTCCTCGGCAAATGGTTGTTTAATTATTGACGAAAGATGGTGTATAGCAAACCCTCCCGAGGAGGAAATATGTGGGTTCCAAGGCGGTATCTCAAGTGTTGTATAAAACTTCAATGCTTTTAACAAAATTTTATCATTTCAAAGTAGCCTAAAGGTGTATTCATAGAGCAAAAATTCATGATGTTCGTTGCACAATTGCTTGGACTACCATGTTAGTTCTTACTAATCATACTTTTTAAATCTCATTGTCCATTTTTGTAATTCTTTAAAAAACTTGTACTGGTTTTACTACTTTTTGCCAAGTATTTCCTAGCTTAAAAGACCATTTTTATGGTGCAACATGATTCGGACATGCACAAATACTTAAAGTAGCGGTCTACTATCCATACGAGGACGATCATGACACGAACCTACAACCGACATCTCCGCTTGATCCACATAATGCGAGAAGTAAAAAAAATCGTGGGACCAATTATTCCATTCGAAACCTAGATTATTAGCAAAAAGTTATGTAATGGAGTCTTTTGTTGTAGTTTATAGGATCATAACATCAGCAACACAAGCCATAAGTTGCCAAAACCAACCACCACTCCTGACCAGAGCAAACAAAGAGATTGGGCACCCAGCCGGCTTGCTGGCCAATAGGAGAGAAGGTGTTCGATCGATGAACTTGAAGGTTCACTAGTTGCCATGCTTGTTGGATCGTGCCTCTGCCACCACCACCCTCTACCGAGTCTCTCACATCACAAACTAAGAGGATAGTTTACCATCAAAACAGAAGGAAAGTTAAGAAGGGTGCTCGACGGGCCAATATCCAATTCTTCAAGCTTTGCACACTAGATTCCAAGTGATTGAAGGAAGCGTGATCATTCTTGCTTCAGTGCTCATTCCACGAGGTCTCCCCTAATTCCCTGGTGCCTCCTTTTCCTATACATATATGACTGATGTGCGTACACTTATGCAATCCCATGCGATAGTGGTACGCAATTTATTGGACGCTTGTATACTAAATTGTGAAGAAACTGCTGCCTTGTACGTTGAGGAGAAACTGCAAAAAAGACTTAGCAGTTGGAAAGGTAACTGCTGCCTTATACATCCTTTTTATTTCGGTTTCTAACGCATCTAAATTGTGAAGTGCATATATGTGTGAACTATATATAGCCACGCACACTCTAGGGTTACGGTGCAAAGGGCTAGTTCAGACTATTGTATTTACTATAGCTAGCTTGGGTCGCAGTTGGTTGGCTTCAATACAGCTTGTTAGTTAAGCCAGAGCTGGCAATGTGAAATAAAGTAGAAGATTATGGTTCCATATCTTTCAAACTTTAAATTTGCCAGAAAATCTTAACAAATAACATATGTTGATTTGACATTATTGTTAGCTTTCAATTGTGCACTATGTTAGCAATGTGGCATAAAACCATAACTTAACCAAATTGTGGTCGATCCATCGTCCAAGCATCCCACTATGAAATACCCAGTTGTGGGAAAAAATGGAAAATGTGAGACACCGAAATAAGTAATAGAAGAGACCGTTTATACCTTGTCAGCAGTTTCAAAAATTATACCATTTTTTAATAAGGTTGATTTTTAAATGAGAAACTTAAGAAATTATTTTTCTGAGTAGTGAGGGGGTCCTCACCTAGACATTTGCAACATTTTTTTTAACTATAAAGCCTACTGAATCTCATCTCATTCTAGCACCTACTACGAGCGATTTACTTAAAGAATACTACAAATGGATGTGGGTTATTTTTGTACCCTGTGACTACAACCTACTTCCACACAGTTCACCCTCTCCTTAATCGTTGCAAATTTTCTCAATGGACTAGCTTAGGACCAAGTACTCCCTTTGTTTCTTTTTAGTCTGCATATAAGTTCTGGTCAAAGTCAAACTTTGTTAACTTTGACTAAGTTTATAAAGAAAAATTATCAAGATTCATAATATGAAATATATATTGTTAGATGCATCATGAAATTAATTTTCATACCCTATAAGTTTATTATTGTAGATGTTAATATTTTTTTCTACAAAGTTGGTCAAACTTTACAAAGTTTGATTTTGACCAAACCTTATATGCAGACTAAAAAGAAACGGAGGGAGTACCTATGAAAGAGTCACATGTTTATTCTATTATTTTCCCAAGAGCACCTGACCATCCTTGACTTGAACCAGAGGCCTTGGTCGTGAAGTAGACCACTACGGATTTGTGGTAGAAGATTGTTTCGAGAAGCTTAGCAATTGGAAAAGAAAGCTAATGTCATATGGGAACCAGATAATCCTTATCAAAGCAACACACACTACACTACTGATGTTTATGTTTTCATTTTTTGGGATACCAAAAGGACTACAAAAAAAATGCACTACTACTAGTCGAGGTTCTTTTGGAAATCTTATGAGTAGAAACAAAAGTATAGGTTATATGTATATGTATACTAATAATTGTAGATCGAAAGACCAAATGTTGCAGCTACTGAATAATGCCTGCCTATATGGAACCAGAAGAACCTGATGAAGCAACTGCTACTGTTAAGATTGCATATCCGATATCATGTGATGAATATTGTGATCAAATGTTTGATGCTTGCCTATATTACCAGATTTGCAACAAGAATTCAAGAATGTCAAGGCTTACGATATGATTAAGAGTCTCAACTGCATTTTCCAGGCAAATGCTAGAACTGATAAGTATGATGTCTTAATAGAACCTTTAGAATGCATACTGAAGGGAGGCAATCCATTCGGACAACATTTAAATAAGGTAATTGGTTATATGCAGAGCTTGGAGAAACCCGGGTTCCCAATTGGTAAAGAGTTGGTGAAAACATGATTATAGCTTCTCTTCTGTAGGCTATCGATAAGAACGACAAGAAGAGTGGTCAATTTATTGTGGTCATCGTGTGTAGGTTGTGCCATCTAGATGCCATGTCGAGGCAGTGAATCCCCTTGTTCTTGTTTCTAAGCATATGGTTCCCCCTGATTTCTCGGTGCCTACTTTTCCTACATATGTTATTGATGTACATTTAGTTGAATAATCTAATTTGGTAGGGGTTGCACACCTGATACATTGAATGGTTCTACGCTAACACTGTTAGATCATTTTCATTTTTGTTGCTAACATGACTACATTGTGAATATATGTGTGTGGCTATAGCCACACCAAGTAAGGTACAAGAGCTATCTTCAATTGCTGTATTTACTAGCTTGGTATGTACTTGGTAGGTTCCAATATATCTTGTTAATTAGATCAGAGTAGGCACCATGTATCTATTTTTGGCAGACAAGAGCAAATGCTTGCAGAGCCGAATTAAATATCCAAAGATATACTGCTTACTGTATAAAATTTGAAAGCTCTGGCTTTTACTCCTACATTGCAAGCAAGAGGCCGGTGACAGATGGCTCATCAAGGTTGATTCCTCGACCCATTTCATTGCACGGTAACATGTGTGAATCATCCATAGAGATAACAACTGTCCTTATATTAGTCTCACGAGAGTGGAGCTATTACAATATATCATCTACTTCCATTTGTCAATGTTCCATGTAATACGCAATGGGCAAGAAGTTGCGCTCAATTATATTGAGATAAACCTCGCACTTAACAATTATTTATGAATTATTTAAACATGATTGACACTGCTGTGTAAGATAATTAAACAACAATTAGGCACAACAAGCCAACCGTCCGCAGCTAGACCGCATAAAAAACAAATGAAGGAGAGTTAACTCATGACCGAAAGACGCACGGCAAGGCGCGTGTCACACTCTAGTGCAACCGATGGCTGCTGAAGACTTGCGACAAGATCGCTCATGGGGTTCGCCAGCCGGGCGAGGGCACGGGTAGCGCTGCAGCTTCGTCTCAGGTGGCATGCAATGGTAGACCCCAAGCCCTAATACTCACGATGTCACTTGATTACTTGGGGGTGTTCTCTACTGAAACTCAAAGGGGGAAATGTCAACATCAAAGATCAACTGAGCTACATAATGTTACTTCAAAGGGATATCTAGAGCTATACATAGGTCATACACACATCGCTTGCACTGTTGCACATCCCATACACATCGATTTCTCAATTTTTATGGACCAAAAGGGAAAAACCTTGTCAAACTGTGCTGAAGTTCACTGGGATGTTTCCTAACTGACTGTACCGAACACAACTGGGATATACTTCATTGAAATAATCAAGCCGGTTAGATGCACCTCTGTTACTGTAGGTTTCGTCTTTTTTTTTTCTTTTGAGATGTGGACTTCGTCTTTTATACTTGGAAAGTTGGAAGATCCTGGTTGGTTTCTATACCAATGCTTGTTATGAACAAACATAAACAGACGAATAAAACAAGAATGCTGTCAACGCTATCTGCAAACCTGATTCATCATAATAAATAAGACTGCAACAATTATCATTACGTATATATACATAATATACATAACCACAGCTTAGTGCCACTAAAAAAAGCCTTAGAGGAGGCAGCTCCTACTACACTGATATGCTTTTGTTTTTACATAGTCAGAGCAGAAGCAACATCAATTTGCACTTAAACTAGGAAAAGGGATTCAGGGGGCACCGACTCTATTCAGTCGAGTAGATATAAGACAACACTTTTGCCAAGATCGGTACTACTATGAAGACAAAGAAGTTAATGTTCCGGCGATGCAGAAGCAGGAATTCAAGAACTGAAGCTCGCTCTTGGCCTCCAGCTCGCTCAGCCCATGCCACCGGATTCCGTTGAGAGCTATTGGGGTCGAGTATCCGTTGCTGCCTCCTGCGAGATCTTTTATCTGCTGTGACGTATACGTGCCTGACCACTGGTTTGGCCATGTCTGCCTCTAAAAAAATTTAACAAAGGAAGCTGTTAGATCCAGAAGACGGGGAAGCAAAGGCATATTATAATTTCTCAAGGCCAACATATATAGAGGATCGCGCAACACACAGATGATAACCTATTGTGTGTTGGGATAGAGTAACAGTTGCTCTTTGTTCTTACGATTTAATTTCATCATTGTACCACAATTATATTTGAAACGTGCATTCTGTTACGCAAGCACACGTAGCCAACAAATGATCAAGAATCTTAAAAACAACATCGTCATATACTATATTAATTGTTGGTAATTAAACCACATTTTGAGCATGAGAATAGAAAAAAAAGGGCAGAATAATTAACAGACCTGCTGGCATGTTGTCGAGGTAGTACTTGGGGAAGGCGCATGGAGAGTACACGGTAACGCTAACGCCACAGAAGGGTTGGGTGGAAACTGGGGCTAGTGCGTTGAGAGAGGCATGTTTCATGTCAAGAGCGAGGACCCATGACGTGTCATCTTGAGCCTTTACCTTGGCCCTTATGTAGAGAAGATGGTCATCTTGGATGCTCAGGGTGGGGTTAATGAAAATGAGATTCTTCAGTTCCAATTGTTTGGTCTCATCATTCAGCAGCTCAGGCAATAGAGCGGAATAACGATTCGTGTCGACCGAGATTTCAGCGACATCAACCGTGTGGCCGTCGCGCCAAGCACACCAAGAGAGCTTCCTGTTCCATGTGGTGGCTTTCCAAGCTACACCACTGCTTCCGTAATCAGGTTTATCAAAATCTATCTGGACAAACTTGATCAGATCGCCGCAGCAGGAGACGTCGTATAAGTGCTCCGCAGCGATGCCCACGACACCGTCCTGGTCGGCCAGGGGAACCCTGGACGCGAGTAACGGGATGTAGTTCATCCGCAGCAGCCATCGCAGAAGTGCCCCGCAGCGCTGTCAGCGTCACCGTCCTCGTCGGCGAGGGGAACCCCGGATGCAGGGAACGGGATGTACTTGATCAGGTCTCTGCGGATGTACCTAATCAGGTGGCCGCAGCAGTCTTCGCATAAGTGCTCCGCAGCAGCAGCAATGTCCGCGACACCGTCCTCGTCGGCGAGAGGAACCCTGGACGCGGGGAACGGGATGTACTCGATGGCGGGACGCTTGTCGAAGAGGTTGCAGAGTAGCAGAACGCCGCCCAAGAGATCAACCCAGCCCAGCGAGCTTGCTCCGACAGTGATCTGTTTGCAGCTGCGATGTCTATCGAGCAACACTTGGTCGGACTGGGACAAGTCCGGCGGCATAGACGGCTTGGTTCTGCTCCATTCCTGTGTGGTGGAGGAGAAGACGTAGGCGTGATACCTCCAGCAGTTCATATGGCGAACCCGATCGAGGAAAGCCACGGCGAAGTGGCCGCCGCCGCAGGGCAAGATGCCAAACTGCTGGGACTGGAACGCCTGGATCTGAGCGTCCGGTTTGTTAGCCTAAGCTCCACCCGACTAGTGTAGATCTTTTCTGTTTCAAATAAGCAGCTGCATGGCCGTTGTGTTGGATGCATGCAGCATGTACGTAGGAGGGGGAGGAGTGCCTGCGTGCACGATCATCCACTCCACGCTCTTTCTGTTTTCTGTTAGGCCCGGTCAGTGTGGCGAGCTGAAGATTCGGATGTCGTGGGATGGCACGGCAGACTCGGATCTCAGCGGACTGGCCGGGCACGTAGCTAAGTAGGGGTTTCTTTGTATTCAGTTAGAGAGATAATAGAGAAACAGAAAAGCTGGGAGCTTGGCCCAGCGCAAAAACCCTCGCTCTCGCGTTCGTCTCTCTTCCTCTCCAGCTCGAATCTGCAACGACAATTGGCATCAGAGCCCGGCGGTGTGCGATCCTCTGGTGGCCGGCGGTGTTTGATCCGCGGCAGCGATGTCGGGCGACGAATCGGACGGGAAGAACAAGGGCGGCGGCAAGCGGTCGCCGGGGACGCCTTCATCCAAGGCACCGCTCGCTCGCCTCATCGGCGACGGCAGCGGCGAGTACCGCGTGGTGGAGCGCGTCGTGCGAGAGGAGTCGGGGGCGTCGATGGTACTCACCCGCACCAACTACCAGGAGTGGGCGCTTGTGATGCAGGTCAAGCTGCAAGTCGCCCGCGTTTGGACCGCGGTGATCGAAGACGGCGCCGACGAGAACGACGACCGGCGCGCGCTGCAGATTATACTCTCCGGCGTGCCGCCGGAGATGCTGCGTGTACTGGCCGCGAAGGACACGGCGAAGGTGGCCTGGGAGACCATCAAGACGATGAGGATGGGCAGCGCGCGCGCCCGCGAGGCCAAGGCGCAGGTGCGCCGGCGAGAATTCGAGGATCTCCGGTTCAAAGACGGGGAGTCCATCGAGGATTTCGGGCTGCGGCTCTCCGCCCTCGCCGCTGATCTCGAGCTGTTCGGCGACCCCGTCACCGAGCACAAAGCCGTCCAGAAGTTCCTTCGGGTGGTGCCGCGCCGTTATCGCCCGATGGCGATGGCGATCGAGTCCCTTCTCGATCTGAAGGCCATGACGATCGAGGAGCTCGTCGGCCGTTTCTCTGCGTGCGAGGATCATTACGACCTCAACGACGGCGCGCAGCCTGCCGGACGTCTCTTGCTCACTCACGAGGAGTGGCTGGCCCGCGAGAAGGTGGGCGTCGGCGGTGGATCGTCGTCTGGCGGCGGCGGCAACACCGGCAAGAACAAGGGGTTCGCCAAGGCCAAGTCTCAAGGCGGCGGCAAGGGCGCGTGGGCGGGCACGGGCGCAGGCGGCTCCGGCGGATCTGGCGGCAAGAAAAAGAAAGGCAAGTGTCATCACTGTGGCATTCCAGGGCACTGGAAAAAGGAGTGCCGTACCTGGCTCCGGGAGCAGGAACAGAAGCCGGCGCTGGAACATGCAAACCTGGCGAAAGGCGGCGAAGACCACGACCAGGGACTCCTCATGGCCGTGGTGACCACCGTCGAGACCACGCCGCCCGCACCCCCACAAGAGGTATATCTCAACGAGGAGAAGGTTGTTCCTGTTACGGCGCCGGAGGGCGTCTGGTTTTTCGACACCGGGGCGAGCAGCCACATGACCGGTGACCGCCAGGCGTTCGCATCCCTCGACGAAACCGTGCACGGCACGGTGAAGTTTGGCGACGGCTCGGTCGTGTCCATTAGAGGGCGCGGTACCGTCATCTTCCTCTGCAACAATGGTGATCAACAGGCGCTCACCGGAGTGTTTTTCATCCCAAGCCTGCGTAGCAACATCATCTCCATGGGGCAGCTGGACGAGGCCGGCTGCAGCATCAACATTGAGCACGGTGTCATGGTGATTCGGGACCCTTCGCGGCGCATGATGGCACGTATCAAGAGGTCCGGCAGCCGGCTGTACACCGACGTGCTCACCATCGACTCGCCGGCCTGCCTGCTGGCGCAGGGCGACGACGCGTCCTGGAGGTGGCATGCTCGCATGGGGCATCTGCACTTCCGTGCGCTGAGGACCATGTCCTCGAAGCAACTCGTGCGCGGCATGCCCTACATCGACCGCGTGGAGGAGTACTGCGATGGCTGCTCGCTCGGGAAGCAGCATCGTGCGCCGTTTCCCCAAGCCACGGCATACCGCGCGGAACGCGCGCTGGAGCTCATGCACACTGACTTGTGCGGGCCAATCTCTCCGGCAACACCTGGCGGTAACAAGTATTTCCTCCTTGTTGTAGATGATTACAGTCGTTACATGTGGCTTGAACTACTGAAATCAAAAGACGAGGCGCACGATCGCTTCAAGAAGGTTCAGGTGATGGCGGAAGCAGACGGCCGATGCAAGCTCCGTGCGTTCCGCTCGGATCGTGGCGGAGAGTTCAACTCACTGGAGTTCAAGGAGCACTGCGAGCGCCAAGGCATCAAGCATTACACGACGGCGCCGTACTCACCGCAACAAAACGGCGTCGTCGAGAGGCGCAACCAGACGGTGGTCGAGATGGCGAGGTGTATGCTCAAGAGCATGGGCGTGCCGGCGTACTTCTGGGCGGAAGCCGTGAAGACAGCGGTGTATCTGCTCAATCGCGCTCCGACAAGGAGCCTGGAAGGTGTCACCCCGTACGAGGCGTGGCACGGCCGTAAACCTAATGTGCAGCACTTGCGCACGTTCGGGTGCACGGTGCACGTGAAGAGGACGGGGCCGGGGATCACCAAACTGTCAGATCGCTCGACGCCGATGATCTTCGTCGGATATGAGGAGGGCTCCAAGGCGTATCGCGCATACGATCCAGTGACCAAGAAGGTCCAGGTGACGTGCGATGTCGTGTTCGAGGAGGGCCGCCCGTGGTCCTGGCGCGCACCCGACGCGGCCGGGGACGCGCCCGCGGGCACCACCTTCACTGTGGTGTACACCACGAGCCACGGTGTTCATGAACTGGACATGGGCGCAGCCTCATCCCAAGTGCAGGCGCCAGGGGGAGCTACTCCTGCTACACCGACCCGAGGAGTGACTTCCCCAGTCGCGGCCACTCCGACGCCGAGCGTACACGGGACGACCCCAGCCGCAGACACGCCGACGTCGAGCGTGCACGGGAGCATGCGCGGGACGTGATCACCTGAGCCGAGCACGCCAGACTCGACACGGCAAATCCGCTGGGCCACACCGCTCAGCCACGATGAGAATCGGCGCGACGTCGACACCGGTAACATCCGCTACAGACTCCTCTCCTGCGTTCTAGATGAAACCGAGGGAGATGCAGTGCGTGAGTCCATGGAGAGCTGTCTGCTCAGTGCAGAGGAGCCGACCACCATTGGTGAGGCACTGGCGGATTCCGCATGGAAGGGCGCCATGGACGCGGAGATGGACTCCATCGCCGAGAACGCCACCTGGGAGCTGGCAGCACTCCCGCGCGGCCAGAAGGCGATCGGGCTCAAGTGGGTGTATAAGGTGAAACGAGACCCCGATGGCAACATCCTCAAGCACAAGGCGCGGCTCGTTGCAAAGGGCTACGCACAGCGGGAAGGCGTAGATTTTGAAGAGGTGTTCGCGCCCGTGGCCAGAATGGAGACTGTCCGTCTGTTCCTCGCACTGGCAGCGCGCTCTGGCTGGGAGGTGCATCATATGGACGTCAAATCGGCGTTTCTAAATGGTGATCTCGCGGAGGAGGTATACGTGTCGCAGCCCCCCGGGTACACGATTGTTGGCAAGGAGGATCAGGTGCTAAAGCTCAGCAAAGCACTCTACGGTTTGCGACAGGCGCCGAGGGCTTGGTATGCCAAGCTTGATGAGACTCTGAACACCCTTGGGTTTATCCGCAGCCCACTTGAACATGCCGTCTACCGCAGAGGAGATGCTCAGTCATACTTGCTGGTGGGTGTGTATGTGGATGACCTGATCATCACGGGTACAGACAAGTCACACATCATCGAGTTCAAGAAGCAAATGCAGCGGCTGTTCAAGATGAGCGACCTCGGCCTGCTCAGTTACTATCTGGGGATCGAGGTGACTCAGTCAGAGGGATCAATCACGCTCTGTCAGCGCAGCTATGCGGAGAAGATACTTGAGGTGGCCGGGATGACAGAGTGCAATGGGTGTCAGACTCCAATGGAGTGCAGGCTTAAGCTGAGGAAAGAAGACGATGCCAAGCTTGTTGATCCGTCTCTGTACCGCAGCGTTATCGGGAGTCTGAGGTACCTCATCCACACCAGGCCTGACATCACCTATCCAGTGGGAATCGTGAGCAGGTTCATGGAGAAGCCGACGCAGACACACTGGACAGCCGTCAAGCAGATACTCAGATACGTGCGGAGCACCCTGACCTATGGTTGCTGCTACGCGCGAGGGGGAGCTGACGGACTAACCGGATACAGTGACAGTGACCACGCCGGCGATGTGAGTGATAGGAAGAGCACTTCTGGGCAGGTATTCTTCTTTGGTGGAAATCCGATCTCGTGGACATCTCAGAAGCAAAAGTCCGTGGCGATCAGTTCGTGTGAAGCTGAATATGTGGCAGCTGCAGCTGCAACCTGCCAAGGGCTGTGGCTGAGTCGTTTGCTTGCCGAGATGAAGGGAGAGGCACCCACCAAGTTCAGGCTGCTCGTGGACAACAGATCGGCGATCGCACTCGCAAAGAACCCCATCCACCATGACAGAACCAAGCACATAGATGTCAAGTTTCACTTCATACGTGAATGTGTGGAGGAAGGGAAACTGGAGCTGAAACATGTCGGGACTGCTGATCAACTGGCGGATCTGCTGACAAAGGCGTTGGGTCGAGTGCGCCATGTGGAGCTGCGTCAGAGGCTGAGAGTCAGGGAAATCAGCAAGAATGATGGAGCTTAAGGGGGAGAATTGTTAGCCTAAGCTCCACCCGACTAGTGTAGATCTTTTCTGTTTCAAATAAGCAACTGCATGGCTGTTGTGTTGGATGCATGCAGCATGTACGTAGGAGGGGGAGGAGTGCCTGCGTGCACGATCATCCACTCCACGCTCTATCTGTTTTCTGTTAGGCCCGGTCAGTGTGGCGAGCTGAAGATTCGGACGTCGTGGGATGGCACGGCAGACTCGGATCTCAGCGGACTGGCCGGGCACGTAGCTAAGTAGGGCTTTCTTTGTATTCAGTTAGAGAGATAATAGAGAAACAGAAAAGCTGGGAGCTTGGCCCAGCGCAAAAACCCTCGCTCTCGCGTTCATCTCTCTTCCTCTCCAGCTCGAATCTGCAACGACAATGTTCGGGAAGCAGGTGCAGCGACGGGCGCTTACCGGACGGGCCGCGGGCGGAGTAGACGAAGTGGTGGACGGAGCCCCGCTCGCGGACGTTGAGGGTGACGCAGAAGAGCACGAAGGCCCCCTCGGCGCAGATGAGCAGGGGCGGGGTGTCGGAGTAGTCGTCGCCTTCGAGGCCGGGGCAGTGGACGGAGAAGTGGGAGACGGCCGGTGGGTTGGCGAGGCAGAAGGACACCTCGACAGCCTGGCCCTCCGGAGTGTGGCACTCGGCGGTGGTCTCGTTCCGGTCGTCGGAGACACGGCCCGTCTTGTTGAGTAAGACCCAGTCGGGGTGGTCGGAGCGCGGCGAGCCCGTCAGGGCAACGGCGGGGGGCGCCATGGATCTGGAGACGACGGCGGCGGCGGCGGCAATTTGGTGCGGGACGGGAAGGGAGCGCTGGGAGTTTGCTGTGTTTCTGTGTGGGGCTGGACTTGAGGGAGAGCACTTTTGTGACCGGGGAAGCCGAGAGGGACTCTGATTCACATCCGATCCGAGTCTGACTCAAAAGATACGTACTCGTAATTGTTAGTGAGAATCCTCAATCTTCAATGGAAGCATGATTAAGAGCCGTCTATCCTCCCTGCTTTCGCGATTTACTGCTGCAGGTTCATACTAGTTGACATCCAGGCACCAGGTTAAAGAAAGGACGCCGATATCCACCACACGTGTGGTATATTTGACATGTGTCCACACGCAGTGTATGGTGTGAGTAGGAGGCAGCCCACACGGGCTGTGTGTGGGCGGACACACTAGTAAAAAAAGGGCCATTTGTCCCGGTTCGTAAGCTCATTTGTCCCGGTTGTGGAACCGGGACTAAAAGATCGTTACTAAAGCCCTATACCTTTAGTCCCGGTTCTTACACGAACCGGGACAGATGGGCCTCCACGTGGCCGCTGCGGCGAGCCCAGGCAGGAGGGACTTTGGTCCCGGTTGGTAGCACCAACCGGGACCAATAAGCGTCCACGCATCAGCATTTCAGGGGCTGGGTTTTTTTTTTGAAAGGGGGTGTTAGGGGGTTTTGGGGGGTTAATTTAGGTGTTTCATATATTGTGTTAGCTAGCTAATTAATAGAAAGAAGTGTCCTCTCTTATCTCCGTGCTTGGTCGACGCTACGTATAGAGCGGACTCGGCATGCTAGCTAGTAAGCAAATTAAGGAAACGGAAGATCGTCATGAACATATGCATAGAGAGAGAAGTGATATCGACCTCTCCTTCTCCGAGAGATTGGTCAAACAACAAGTTTTCGTATATCGTCTATCCGACGTTGCTACTGGCTACATATATACAATATTAAGATCTGTTACAATATAATCCCCTAATGAAGTCAGGGTCCACATGGTATTCTCCGTCCTTATCGATCATGTGGTCAAGAAAGAATGCCGCCAATTCCTCTTGAATTGCTCGCATGCGATCCGGTGCTAGGAGTTCATCCCGCATCCGAAACATCTAAATTTGAAGAAGGGGGTCAATACATATATATGAATGAATGAAACTCAACACAAATGATAGTAATAAAATAAAATTGTGAATATTATTGCTTACGCACTTCATATTGTTTGTTAGAGTAGCCCCGCTCACAGGTCGTGTGGCGGATGGACTCGCAAACGTAGTATCCACAGTAATTATTTCCGGCTTCTTGCCACAACCACTTTACAAGAAATAGAGATCAATCAAACTGATAAGCAATCATGCTAAATGGTATTGATGAAACTAGCGCTTGAATCACTAGGAGATGCGCAGAACTAGCTAGTAGTACTTACTTTCGGGTGTGTAAATTGCAGCTTCTTTGGTAGTCCCGGAGCTTTTGAGGTGAATTTTTTCCAAACCCTGCCAGACAAATGAAACAATTACTTGGTATCAAGAAATGAACAAAGTTGCCGATATGGTGCGATAATGATCGATTTAACTTACTTCTCGAGCATTTCAGTCATGTCCGCATACTTCTTGGGATCTTTTCGTCTTGAGTCTAAGACGGTTACTAGTCCCTGCTCAAGCTTAATCTCTAGGAGAATATAGTGGAACCTTCGCACGCATGCATAACTCATCAATTACATTACTATAACCTCGACTAATAAGGGAAACCGAATATGCAAAAGACAGTAACACTCACTTGAAGTTGTAAGGAAAGAGTATCATAGCTTTGTTTTGATTTAATACCAACGACCGTAGCAAGTTGGCCTCGGTATCTTTGGCATGAAATTCAACCGTATATGCATATATGAGATTTGTGTTAATGAATCCAATATCACCGATTTGTCTTTTCTTCAATTCGGCGATCTTCAATCTGCATAATATAGTGAGGATAATTATATATACATGGAATGAAAGAGCTGACCTATATATAGAGACTTAATGACAGAAGTAGTACTTACAGACAGTAGCAAGTGACCGTTAATTTATCGAGGGCCTTTTGATTGAAAAACTGGAAGAACTGCTCAAATGGAACATTCAACAGTTCAATTCCAACGAGGTCATGCTCCTCTCTAACTCTCAGCGTCAAAGTATTCCTCCCCCCAGACTCTCTGCAGGTTTTCATGTACCAATCATGGAATCTTCGCATCATCGTTGTTAGAGATCTTTCATCTTTGACGAGAGGCTTCCCGTAATGGTATTTGTGTTCCTCCACCTCCAAGAAATCATAATGTACAGAGTTGGGCAGGTAATCTCCAAGATTGGTATTGGGAAAAATATCCGGATGATTAGCGACGATACCGCTAGACACCTTGAGCGAGGGGCACGATTGGTTCGCTTGTTCGCCAAGCTGGGCAATTTTTTCCTAGCTCGTTGTTCTGCTAACCTTCGATCACTGATAGTACTTCCCGACCGCTCCGCTTCGATATATGACCTTTCAATAATGCGCTCATAGTTGTTTTTCGGAGGAGACGGTGGTGGTTTCTTCAGGGCATCGATAGTGCGCTTTGCTTTCACTGGATCTATCTTCTCCTCCGGAGGTGGATGTTTCTTTGCTTTCACCGCTTGAAAGAAGTCCCTCACTTATGATCTTCGTGCTCCACGGTCCTCTCATATGGTAACTTCTCTAGAGGTTTGAGAGATGGACCGAATCTGTATTGCCTCCCGCCTCTGGTTGTACTGCTAGACGCCGGAGCAGACGGAGCGGCTGCGGCTGTCTTCTTTCGTGCTTGCTTACGAGGCGGAGGAGAAGGACTACGACACACCGGAGCAGCCGGAGCGGCGGCGGGTCTCTTCCGCCCTTGCTGGCGAGGCGGAGAAGAAGGAGGCTGGCTGCTCGGGCGCGCCGACGCAGGCGAAGAAGGAGGCGGAGTGCCGCCACGCGCCGGAGAAGGAGGCTGAGTGCCCTGATCACTCGCCGGAAGAGGAGGCGGAGGAGGAGGCGGAGTGCCCTGACTCGCCGGAGGAGGAGGAGGAGGCGGAGGCGTCCAGTTCGGAAGGTTGATGAGCTCCTTCCGCCATAGGCATGGAGTCTTCAGAGAAGAACCCAGTCGAGTCTCCCCTTCACCCGTAGGATGGTCAAGCTTGAGGTCCTCAAATCCGTCCGTTATTTCATCCACCATCAGCCTAGCATATCCTTCTGGAATCGGCCGGCAGTGAAAAGTTGCGCCAGGTTCAGAAGGTGCAACAAAGCCAACAGCCGCCTTGACTTTCAATTTCAGCCATTGCGTCATAAGGTAGCAATGTTGAGACTCCGTGATAGCATCCACGGGATAGCTAGCAGGAGCCGTGAAGACAGGCTCCTGAAGCAGCTCGGTGGAAGCCACGCTACTTCTCCGCTGAGATGGCGGGGTAGCTTCGGGGGTAGCTTTGGCAGGTAGCTTGCTGCAAACTGCCTCTCGTTCCTCTAGCGCTTGTACCCTTGCGTGCAGCGCCTGTATTTTGGTCAACTCCACTTTCCTCTTCCTCCCCCGGCCTTTGTAACCGCCTGCCTCGGGAAACCCAGCCTTCCACGAAACGGAGCCTGGCTGTGACGCCCTCGATTCAATCGTACACTAATCGTACACGCAAATGTGTACGATCAAGATCAAGGACTCACGGGAAGATATCACAACACAACTCTAGACACAAATAAAAATAATACAAGCTTTATATTACAAGCCAGGGGCCTCGAGGGCTCGAATACATAAGCTCGAATACACACGAGTCAGCGGAAGCAACAATATCTGAGTACAGACATAGGTTAGACAAGTTTGCCTTAAGAAGGCCAGCACAAAAGCATCTACGATCGAAAAGGCAAGGCCTCCTGCCTGGGAGCCTCCTAACTACTCCTGGTCGTCGGCGGCCTCCACGTAGTGTAGGCACCCTCAGTGTAGTAGCAGTTGCCGTCGAAGGTGGCGTCTGGATCCTGGGCTCCACCATCTGGTTGCGACATCCAAGAAGAATGGAAAAGGGGGGGAAAGGGGAGCAAAGCAACCGTGAGTACTCATCCAAAGTACTCGCAAGCAAGGATCTACACTACATATGCAACATTATCAAAGGAAGGCTGTATATGTGGACTGGGCTGCAGAAATGCCAAAATAGAGAGAAGGCCTAGTCCTATCGAAGACTAGCATCTTCTGGAAACCACCATCTTGCAGCAACAGGAGGGAGTAGAGTAGCATAACTAAAGTAGTAGTAGTGTTATCAACCTCGGCCAGAGATCCTTTCTCTACTCCTTGCGAGAAAGCAATCCCAGAGCCATACTATCCAGTTATCATCACAATCCATTACTCATCACAAGTATCCAGTTCTAGTTGTATCGATCGGGATACAACTCCAAGTGTCCGTTACCGTAGGACAGGCTATCGATAGATGTTTTCTTCCCTGCAGGGGTGCACCAACTTACCCACCACGCTCGATTAACTCCGGGCGGACACACTTTCCTGGGTCATGCCCGGCCTCGGCCAAACAATATGCCGCAACCCGACCTAGGCTTAATAGAGAGGCCAGCACGGCGGACTAAACCTATGCCCCTAGGGGTCATGGGCCATCTCCTTGGGAACTCCTGCACGTTGCGAGGGTGGCCGTGAGCAGACCTAGCTACCTCCTTCAACAAGGCAGGTGCTTACGCAGTCCAACCCGGCGCGCGCCGCTCAGTCGCTGATGTCTATTAAGCTTCGGCTGATGCATACGACGCAGAACGCCCATACTATGCCCACGTGATGGTTAGTGCTATCAGGCCAGAGGCCCCTCGGATCAAATATCCAAATCGTAGTGGATTAGGAGCACGCGGTAACAAGCAGAGACTCACGAAAGATGTGACCCCGTTGCCCCGTCTCGAGGACTTGCGGCAAGGGCTAGGAATGCCCGGCCACGCCTCGTAATTATCTCGCGGGCACCCTCCAGGTCAACCCGTCTCCACATCACTCGCAAATATGCTCGCGCGGGTACCCCTCAAGGCCGACCCGTCTTTAGTAACAGGGTTCAGTGTAAAGTCATAGTAACCATAGTAACCGTGTGTTTAACACAAAGTGGAAAACCTGAGGAATCACCCTTGACGGATTCCACTCGATGTAATCATCAAGGTGAACGTAAGAGGAACCACCCTCGAATTTCACACTTGAGGGGTTGCACGACAGAGTCGTATCGGAAGTGGTTAAAGCGGAATCACCCTCGATGACCACGACCGAATAGCTACACTACAGGGTAACATTAGAAGTGCTGATGAGGTCTCACCCCCGACACTCGATAGTAACCCAGTAGTGTCGAGCAACTAAGGGGAAAGTGATGTGCGGTGTCGGGGCCTGGTCTTCGATCCCGTTGATCGAGTCTTCAATGATGAAGCAGGGGCAACAAGGACAAGGTGGGGGTCACTCATGGATCACTAACCAACCTATACTAAGCAGTTTAGGATAAGCAGGTTACAAAAGCAGGCTATGCATCAGAATAGGAGCAAACAATAACAGTAGCAAAATCTAATGCAAGCATGAGAGAATGGAATGGGCGATATCGGGATGATCAAAGGGGGGGCTTGCCTGGTTGCTTAAACAAGAAGGAGGGGTCGTCGGTGGCGTAGACGATCACAGGGGCATCAACAACGGTCTCGGGGTCTATCGGAGAGAAGAGGGGGAAGAAACAGTAAATACAGAGCAAACAGGGGCATAACAGAACAACAAGCAGAGCTAGACGTGATCTAACGTCGTGTTACACGATACCTGCGAAGGGGGAGAACATCCGGGAATGTTTTCCCGAAGTTTGGCATTTTTCGGACAGATGAAAGAGAGGGGACGGTTGCATGTTCGCTATGCTAGGGATGTGTGGCGGACGAACGGAGCGCGTACTTCGATTCGTCCCGTCGTTCTGAGCAACTTTCATGTAGAAAACATTTTCATCCGAGTTACGGATTATTTTAAATGAATTTCCAAAGTTTAAACAATATTCTGAAATTATTATTAAATCTAAAATGGGGGGTTATTGCATCAGCATGACGTCATCATGACGTCAGCAGTCAACAGAGTTAACCAAAGTCAACCCTGAGATGTGGGGCCGTTCTGTCATAGTCTAACCACTAATTAACAGTTTTAATTAACTAATCAAGTTAATTAGGTACTAAACAGAGTTAATTAAGTTAATTAATTACCTAATTAATTAATTAATTACCTAATTAATTAATTAATTAATTACTTATTTTTTATTTTTAAAATACATTTTCTTTTTAAACGTTTTAGGGGCGGGCCCCACTGTCATTTGCCCTAGGGGTCTTAGTGGTTACGGGCGTGCGGCCGTAGGGGTGCTGTCGCCCAGCCCGAACGGGCGCCGATGCGGGAGCGAGCGCCGGGCGGCGGAGGAGCAGCGGGGCGAGGCCACGGGCTTGGGCCGGAAGCAGGGAATGGGCAGCGGTGGCAGGGCGAGGCCTGCGCGGTTGCGGGCGGCGAGGGGAGCAGGGCGGCGCTGGCAGTGGCCGGATCGGGCGCGTGGCCGCGGCGGAGGGGCGGAGCGCGGCGTGCGTGCAGCGGGAGCGGGAGGCAGGGGAGGCCAGGGACAAGGCATCCTTGGGCGCGTGCAGGTGGCGCGGTGTGGGGCACGGCTTGGGCGCGGTGTGCACGCATCGGGGCGCGCCGGAGCGGGCCAGTGGCGCAGTGGTGATGTCGGGTCACCTTGGAGCAAGTGGGGGAAGAGGAGAGGCGGAGGCCGGGGCTCACGACGGTTCGTAGGGCAACGACAGCGGGTGTCGAGGAGGGGGATGAGGACGGCGCGACGCAGGGGAGGACGACGGTGTGGCGGTCCGGCGAGGAGGCGTGGTCGAGGCGCTGAGGCGACGACGGCGACGTCGGGCGGTGGCGTCGTCGGGGCGCCGCGGCAAGGCGCCCAGATCGGGAGGGGGAGGAGGCGAGGAGGACGGCGGTGGGGCGGCGCCGGGATGGGTGCCGGTGGCGGGGCACGAGGCGGCGCGGTCGTCGGTGTTCGGTGTCCCCGATCTGGATCGGGGGGAGGGGGAGAGGGAGCGAGACGTGGGGGATCGAGGGGAGTGGGGGTAGCGGTTAGGGTTTCTGTCGGGTGGGGGATAAGGTGGGAGCGGGGTGGGCCGGCTGGGCGATGGTGCGGGCCGGCCTGGTGGCCTAGTGGATGTGGGCCGAGGCCCAAAGGGGACACTGGGCTTTCTGTCTCTCTTCTCTGACTTTTCCCTTTTCCTTTTCTTTTACTACATTGCCATTTTCTTTCTGTTTGCAAATTGTTTGGCCACCAAAACATTTTTGAAAAATGTCCAATCTAGCCAAATAATTATGATGCAATATACTGCACTGCCACAACAAGTTTGGAAGCAATATAATTCCATTTTGAATTTTTACATTGCATTAAAAGAGTCGAAAAGGTGATGTTGGCTCTGTTTTCAAGATGATAGAGTCATCCAGGTACTTTAGATGATGTTGCTACCCTGAACATAATTCACAAAGGATTATTTACAAAATTAAGAACTTTTAAGTTCCTGGATTTGGACAACTTATATTTCACCTCATATTTGAATTTCAATTTGAGTTGGAATTTGAAATGAGATATGATTCCAATGTGATCAAGCACTGTTCAGTAAAATGATTAGCTTAATCATAGAGGGTTACTGTAGCATGACACTGGGGGTGTTACACTGGCGTGCCTCGTGTCCGTCTGGGGTGCTCAGGATTCCCGAGGGCCTGTGTGAGCTCGTCGTTCTCTCTGTCCGGAACGAACGTCCCTTCCTGCGCTTTTTCGATAAACTCATGAAGCCTCGTGATGGGTGTCTTCAGCTGCTCGTCCGTCCAAACGCACTTCCCTGTTTCAGGGTCCAATGTTCCCCCAACCCCGAAGAACCAAGTCCTTGAACGGTCTGGCCAGCGCAATGTCTCTGGTTCAATCCCTTTATCAATCAGGTCATTCTCAGCCTTGTCCCACAACGGTCGGGCTTTCAGGTAGCCACCTGACCCCGTGCGATGGTGATGCTTCTTCTTTGCAGCATATTTCTTGTTTGTCGCTGACATCTTCTTGGCCATCTCAGAATATTTTTGGGCGACAAATGCGTCCCAGTGATCTTTGATCTTCTCAAATCGGCCGATGAATTCTAGAGTCTCGTCATGGTCGACAAACGTTGATTTCAGCTGATTATTCCACCTCCTGAATAGCTCAGCCATCT
The DNA here is from genome assembly GCF_002575655.3 of Aegilops tauschii subsp. strangulata. Taxonomy (NCBI): domain Eukaryota; kingdom Viridiplantae; phylum Streptophyta; class Magnoliopsida; order Poales; family Poaceae; genus Aegilops; species Aegilops tauschii. The sequence goes on along the minus strand of NC_053037.3, from coordinate 25,901,985 downwards.
TCTTAAGAGCATGAGCCTTGATCAATGGCTCTTTAACTGGCTTCTCCGGATCCTCCTCTGGCGGTAGGGTGAAATTTGCCTTCAGCGCGGTCCAAAGATCAGCTTTCTGCCTATCATCGACATAAGACACCCCAGAGTCTTCGTCCTTAGGCTTAAACCATTGCTCGATGCTGATCGGGATCATGTCCCTAACAAGAACCCCGCACTGAGCATAAAATGCTTGCTTGGTCTGGAGGGGTTCAATCGGTTGGCCATCGCGATCGATTTCGGTGATCGTGTACCTTTCATCCGAGCGCAACTTTCTCTTCGGGCCTCGTCTCGTTACCGAAGTTTTGCTCGATCCAGAGGGCTAGAAAAGAAGAAAGAAGAGAGTTAATATGTGTACATACCAAAAACAATTAATGCATCAATTAGCTATAGTCAACACATGCTTAATTAATATATGTACCTGGCCGGACTCCGTTCGGTCACCGGAACCGTCATCACGGTGTCCTTCTTCCACCGGCATTCGGTCACCGGAGCCATCATAATCATGTCCTTCCTCCTCCATGGTTCGATCACCGTAGCCTGCTTCTTCACCCTGTTCTTCTAGACCATCGGTGTCGTTGAGAAAAGACAAGACAACATCACTTCCGGCTGCGATTATTTCCCCCAACACCGCTTCTGTTGCTTCGTCCCGGGGGTGCTCCATAGTTTCTGCAAATATTTACAACATGGCAATTATCATTCAAACATCACAGATGGATATATTAGTGGCAAACGTAGAACTAGCTAGCTAATCACAATAAGGAATCATATTAGTGGCCTCGACGCTTCTCTAGGGTTTGGGGTGGCCTCGACAACGCTTCAAGGGTTTGGGGTGGCCTCGACAACGCTTCAAGGGTTTGGTGTGGCCTCGACGACAACGCTCTTTTAACTTGGTAAATTTGGGTGGCCACGAGAGAGTTTGTCGGGTAGGGGCGCGACGGGAGGGGGTAGGAGACCGACATCGTTTTTTCTAGGGTTTGGGTGTCCTCGAGAGTTTTGGTATAAGTTATCGCGGTCGAGAGGGGGTATATATATCGACCGCCCCTCATGTCGAAGTTATCGGGGAGGGGGCTATATCGACAACGACGACATACATACATGGGAAAATAATGTTATCGGGGAAGGGGTATGTCGACCCCCCCCCCCTCATGTTGAAGTTATCGGGAGGGGGTATATCGACAACGACATACCCGATAAAAAATAAGAAGACGAAGAAGAAATAAAAAGAGGAGAAGAAGAAAGGAATAGAGGAGAATATCAAAAAAAAGAAGAAAAAGAGGAGAAGAAGAAAAAATAGAATATTTTCTATTTTTTCTTCTTCTCCTCTATTCCTTTCTTCTTCTCCTCTTCTTTTTCTTCCTTTTTCCTCTTATTATTTATTTCTCCTCTTCTTCCTCTCCTCTTCTTCTCCTTTCTTCCTCTTCTTATTTTCCTTTTTCCTCTCCTTCTTTTTCTTCTTCTTCCTTTCCTAGCTAGATATATAAAACTTTTCTAAAAATGTAACTTTTGCATATATAAAACTTTTTCTTCTTGTTCCTTCTTCCTAAATATATAAAACTTCTCTAAAAATGAAACTAACCTAAAATGTACTAAATAAGAGAACATATATAGATAAAACTTTTCTAAAAATCCAACTTTTGCATATATGTATTTTTAAAACATCATGCATATTACAATTGAAAAAAACACATACATACATACAAAAAAGATGTAAAAAATACATACATACATATATGAACATACATCAAAAAAATACATACATACATATATGAAAATCTAAAAACATGTAAAAACATCTAAAAACATGTAAAAAAATAGCATATATAACTAAAAAAGCACGGTGGCGGCAGGGCCGGCAGGGGTGCGGTTCTCACAGAGGGACGCGTCGGGGCAGGAGCAGGGCGGCACGGCGGGCGGCGTCGGGGCGGGCAGGGGCGCGCGGCGGGCGGCGTCGGCGTGAGCAGGGGCGCGGGGAGTGGCGGCGACGTCGGGATAGAGGGCAGTGGCGACGGCGGCGGCAACATCGAGGTGGAGCAGCCCGATGGCGTCGACGATGACGCGGTGGAGCAGCCTGACGGTGTCGGGGCAGGGCTCGGTGGCGACGGCGAGGTGGAGCAGCCTGACGGCGTCGGGGCAGGGCTCGCCGGCGATGGCGACGAGGAGCAGAGTGGGGGCGTCGGGGCGGAGAAGAAGTGATTTTTTTTGCAGAAACTACTAAGTGTTTTCTTATATAGACGAAGCATTGGTCCCGGTTCGTGGCACCAACCGGGACCAATGCCCCCCTTTCGTCCCGGTTGGTGCCACCAACCGAGACCAGAGGTCTCTTTTCAGCAGCCCAACCGGGACTAAAAGGGTGCATTGGTACCGGTTCGTGCCACGAACCGGTACCAATGCACCCCTTTAGTCCCGGTTGGTGGCACCAACCGGGACCAAAGGCCTTTTGCTGCCCGCGTCGCGGCCAAAAGTTTAGTCCCACCTCGCTGGTTGAGAGGGCTCGAGAGTGGTTTATAAGCGCTGCTGCGCCCACCCTCTCGAGCTCCTCTCAACTTCAGGCTTTCGGGCCTAATCTGTCACTATGTGCCTGTGGGCCTACTGGGCCTCCTACGGGCCTGAATCCTGGCCCATGGTTGGGTTTCTAGTCGTATTCACGCCGTGGTGGCCCAGTAGGTGGCACTTTTTTTGTTTTTGTTTTCTTTGTTGCTTTATTTATTTTATTTTGTTTCTACTTATAACAAAATACTTAATGTTGCTATTTTTATTTATTTTATTAAAGTTTATTTATTTTACTTTATTAAAGTTTATTTTGTTTCTACTTATTTATTTTATTAATTTTTTTTATTTTGTTTCTACTTATTTATTTTATTAACTTTTAATTTATTTTATTTTATTTCTACTTATTTATTAAAGTTTATTTTGTTTCTTTCTGCTTTTCATGTTTTGAACAGAAAATACTTTGATAATTTTAGTTGCATAAATTTTATATAATTTTACTTTACAAAATACTATAGGTTTATAAAAGCTTTTTTGTTGATTCCTTTTGCTATTAGAGTTTTATAAAAGTTTTTTAGTTGATTTTCTTTTTGCTATTAAAGAATATTATAGTTTTATTTCAGTTCATCATAACAGAATATTTTATTATTTTTGAGCTAAATGATGTGGCTTTTTAGTTGATCAGGGTTTCGGACGAAGAATCCTCTGTTACAAAGGGATTTCATTTTTTTGAACTTATTTGAACTCCAGACTTTTTGTGTGTTCAAAATGCACCATTCAAAGCCACATCATCAATTTTCAACCTTTTCTGACTTGATTTGTTATTTTTCATGCATTTACTGATTTTTTGAGCTATAAGACCCTGAAATTAAAAAGCATTTCAAATGAACTCTGAAAAGGTTGAAATTTGGCATGGTATCATCATTTCACCCACATAGCATGTGCTAAAAAGTTGAGAGGGTTACGGCAAAAACTAGATGCACTTCGTGTACAAAATGGACAATCTCTTCTTTCGAAGTATCATGGTTTCGGACGAAAACTCATCTGTTACAAAGGGATTTCATTTTTTTGAACTTATTTGAACTCCAGACTTTTTGTGTGTTCGAAATGCACCATTCAAAGCCACATCATCAATTTTCAACCCTTTCTGATATTTTTGAGCTATAAGACCCTGAAATTCAAAAGCATTTCAAATGAACTCTGAAAAGGTTGAAAGTTGGCATGGTATCATCATTTCACCCACATAGCATGTGCTAAAAAGTTGAGAGGGTTAGAGCATGGACAACACATAAAACCATTCTGCTTGTTTGCCTCAGCCACTTCGAGAAACATAATTATGTGCGTCTGTCACCATACATCCATTCCGTTTCATCTGCGTGCATTATATATAATTATGTGTGTAAAAAACCATTACAGATTCACATGGATAGATAAGTGACCAAATTAATAGTAGTTCATCATCACATTAAAACCAAAGTACATAAATAGTTCAAATTGAACAACATATAGCTCCCCAGAGCATCTAGTTGAACCATACATTGAAACTATGTAAAACCTTTCAATGCAACAACAAATGCGATCATAATCACAACCAAGGTAACAATTGATCCAACGGCATAATGATACCAAGCCTCGGTATGAATGACATATTTTCTAATCTTTCTAATCTTCAACCGCATTGCATCCATCTTGATCTTCTGATCATCGACGACATCTGCAACATGCAACTCCAATATCATCTTCTCCTCCTCAATTTTTTTTATTTTTTCCTTCAAGTAATTGTTTTCTTATTCAACTAAATTTAACCTCTCGACAATAGGGTCGGTTGGAATTTCTGGTTCAACCACCTCCTAGATAAATAAAAAAATCTATGTCACGTTGGTCGGCATAATTGTTGGGGATCGTAGCAGAATTTTAAAATTTTCCTACGCTCACCAAGATCCATCTATGGAGTATACTAGCAACGAGGGGAAAGGAGTGCATCTACATACCCTTGTAGATCGCGAGCGGAAGCGTTCCAATGAACGAGGTTGATGGAGTCGTACTCGCCGTGATCCAAATCACCGATGACCGAGTGCCGAACGGACGGCACCTCCGCGTTCAACACACGTACGGAGCAGCGACGTCTCCTCCTTCTTGATCCAGCAAGGGGGAAGGAGAGGTTGATGGAGATCCAGCAGCACGACGGCGTGGTGGTGGATGTAGCGGGATCTCGGCAGGGCTTCGTCGAGCTTCTGCGAGAGGGAGAGGTGTTGCAGGGGAGGAGGGAGGCGCCAAAGGCTGTCGTACTGCTGCCCTCCCTCCCCCCCTTTATATAGGCCCCCTGGGAGGGGGGCGCCGGCCAGGAACCCATCTGAAGGGGGGGCGGCGGCCAGGGGGGAGACTTGCCCCCCAAGGCAAGTGGGGCGCCCCCCACCCTAGGGTTTCCAACCCAAGGCGCAGGGGGGAGGCCCATGGGGGGCGCCCCAGCCCACTAAGGGCTGGTTCCCTTCCCACTTCAGCCCATGGGGCCCTCCGGGATAGGTGGCCCCACCCGGTGGACCCCCGGGACCCTTCCGGTGGTCCCGGTGCAATACCGGTGACCCCCGAAACTTTCCCGGTGGCCGAAACTTGACTTCCTATATATAATTCTTCACCTCCGGACCATTCCGGAACTCCTCGTGACGTCCGGGATCTCATCCGGGACTCCGAACAACTTTCGGGTTTCCGCATACTCATATCTCTACAACCCTAGCGTCACCGAACCTTAAGTGTGTAGACCCTACGGGTTCGGGAGACATGCAGACATGACCGAGACGCCTCTCCGGTCAATAACCAACAGCGGGATCTGGATACCCATGTTGGCTCCCACATGTTCCACGATGATCTCATCGGATGAACCACGATGTCGAGGATTCAATCAATCCCGTATACAATTCCCTTCGTCAATCGGTATGTTACTTGCCCGAGATTCGATCGTCGGTATCCCAATACCTTGTTCAATCTCGTTACCGGCAAGTCTCTTTACTCGTACCGCAATGCATGATCCCGTGACTAATGCCTTAGTCACATTGAGCTCATTATGATGATGCATTACCGAGTGGGCCCAGAGATACCTCTCCGTCATACGGAGTGACAAATCCCAGTCTCGATCCATGCCAACCCAACAAATACTTTCGGAGATACTCGTAGTGTACCTTTATAGTCATCCAGTTACGTTGTGACGTTTGGCACACCCAAAGTACTCCTACGGTATCCGGGAGTTGCACGATCTCATGGTCTAAGGAGAAGATACTTGACATTGGAAAAGCTCTAGCAAACGAACTACACGATCTTTGAGCTATGCTTAGGATTGGGTCTTGTCCATCACATCATTCTCCTAATGATGTGATCCCGTTATCAATGACATCCAATGTCCATAGTCAGGAAACCACGACTATCTGTTGATCAACGAGCTAGTCAACTAGAGGCTTACTAGGGACACGTTGTGGTCTATGTATTCACACATGCATTACGATTTCCGGATAACACAATTATAGCATGAACAATAGACAATTACCATGAACAAAGAGATATAATAATAACCATTTATTATTGCCTCTAGGGCATATTTCCAACAATAATTGTCATAAACATTAAATGAATCAAATAGTTATAAAATAATAATATATACCACATCCGAATCATAGACAGGACGAGGGCCGACGGGAACGGATACCAAAACCATCGCACTATATAATAACAAGGAATAATAAAAGTAAGAAAATTAGACAAGTATCTATCTGAAGTAAGAATTTTTTCTTTCAGAAAGAAGATAAGAACAGGAGGCTCACCACGGTGGTGCCGGCGACAAGATCGGCGCGGGCGATCGACGGCGGTGAAGACGGGGACGGGACGTGACGGACCGCTAAACCTAGACAAATCTCGGGGAAAATGGAGCTCGGAGGTCGACTTTCGAGAGGAGAAAGATTAACTAGTGTGGCTCGGACATTTCATCGAACACTTCATGTGCATAGGAGGTGAGCCAGAGCACCCAAATGCCCTCCCCTTGCCGGCCATAAAAAACAGAGCAGTGTGGAGTGCTCTGCTACAGCGATGGGGTATATATAGGCAACTCATTTGTCCCGGTTCGTGGCCGGAACCGGGAGTAAAGCTACCCCTTCTGTCCCGGTTCTATGCATGAACAGGGACCAATGTATGTGGGCCAGGAGCGAGGACCATTGGTCCCGATTCGTGCCTAGAACCGGGACAAATGGGTCCAGACGAACCGGGACCAATGCCCACGAGGCCCCGGCCACCCCCCTGGGCTCACGAACCGGGACAAATGCCCCCATGGGTCCCGGTTCGTGAATGAACCGGCACTAATGGGCTGGCCAGGCCCGAACCAAAGCCCTTTTTTCTACTAGTGACATTAGAATTGCCCACACGTGTGGGCGCGGCTACTTCATGCCACACGCCCAACAAGTACTACTCATCTTCATCCCGCGCGTGTGGCATGAAGCAAAAATGCCCACACGTCCTGGCGCAACTACGTTAGGTACCCCGCGGGATGATGATTTAGTTACCATCCTGGTTGGCAGATGTAGTTATCCGGGATGGCAAGTGTAGTTGTAAAAGCATGGCAACTCTATCTGTTTTGGTTAAATATAGTTGCCATGTCTAATTTATGGTAGTTGCTGCGTGTAATCAAACCGTAGTTGCCATGTGTGATTAACTACTTGCCACATATGGTCAAACAGTAGTTGCCATGTGTGTTTACCTAGTTGCCACGTGTGGTCCAACCATAGTTGCCATGTATTGTTAATCACAGTTGCCATGTGTGTTTATCTGGTTGCCACATACGCGCAACTGCAGTTGCGGTCTAGCAAAGAATCACAATTGCCATGTGTGTGTACCGAGTTGCCACGTTCGCGTAACTGCAGTTGCCATCCACAACGTAGGAGTGTCGTGTGGGGCGAAAAGCAGTTCGCCCACATGCGCATGACCTAGGTGGTGGCTGTGTGGGCAGAAACTAGTTCGCCCACACACCAGCGCCATCCTACGTGGCACACCACATCCATTTTTTCGTGTCAAGATTCGTGCAAAAGACAGTGAACGACGATCCAGGTGTGTGGGCGAGTTGGGGAACACCCACACGGGTGAGTGTTAGTGTTTCCGTAAAGAAAAAGACTTTGTCTTTGCATCCACCCGTGGATCACTGCCACTCCGGACGGCCTCGTTATCAACCTTTGGCCCAATGTCGCCTTCACCATCGTCTGAAAACTCTGGAACTCACGTAACACCTAGGTGTTTTGCTCTGAGACTCACTCTGCTACAGATACCCTATGGAATGCTATTTCTGACTTCATGCTTTGGGTATTTCGTTTCAGAGACCCGGCCTGTACAGATCCTGCCTTGTCTTGACGTCTTTTTCTCTCCTTTCATTGTACTCTCTGATGTAGCTTTGATATTCAGGTGTGGACGTTCTCCCCCTGATGATTGTTCAAGAAAAAAAATTTGGTCTTTGCATGCATATTTACTAACATATATGCCTGTGCGTTGCAACGGGAGAGATAATTAACGGTCCACTGAAATATTCATCAGCACGGCCCAACAACATCCAAATTGTGCTCGGCCACCACAGAGAGGCGCATACTGAGGTCTAGCAGAAATTCATATCAGTAGTACATGAAGAAGCATGCTACACAGACAATAATTTTGGTACGGTTTTTGTACGGCGATTTTGATCTTAAAGAGCCTAATTTTCAAAAAAAGTATAACAAAGCATTATTTGTAAGTTGAAGCAATGTTTGGAATTTGCACCAAGTCGTGAGAAAAAACTCAATAAAACGATTCTATTATAAGGATTCTCTCCATCATAGTATTTTTGTTGAATCTCCCATTTTATATCACCACTGATCACGCCCCTTATTCTCTTCTTTCTTTATTACTCCTATATGCCCGTGGAAACAGATCATTCATACTCCCTCCCATCCATACAGACCCTCCTAACATACCTCATATAAAAGTTATATCGTGTGTTAGCAGTTTTTAAAATACACCATTGCAATTAATTAGGTTAATTAAGGTTATGCCCCAAATGCAATCTTAAAATGGTTAACAGGAACAAATAATAGCACAGCTGAAAACTACACATTTTTTCTGATCAAATTACATATAAAAATTATTTTAATCAGAGTTACGTTCTCTGTAAATAATACAAGGTCATGACGTAAATAGGCCGAAAACAAAGCGAACTGGGCAAACATGGAATACTAACCAGCGCCCAGGAGCGCAAGATAGCGGCTACCATAGTTGGACCGAAGCCCAACAGAGATAGGATACTCAATATTGGACCGCGGGTTACTTAAAGGAAAAATCAGGGTCTTTTTTGTAAAACATAAATGTATGATGACAGTCAGACAGAAACACTCCGTACTTTATTAGTAGATAGGTATAGGTATAGATATATAGTAAACAGGTTATGCGAACCAACCTGTGGTTGGATGGTTAGAGCGACTGTGGTATCCCCAACCTACTAGGGTTCAAGTCATGGTGCTCGTATTCCTATTTTTCACAAATATGTTATTCTATTGATATAAAACAATATGGACGTTGCTAGCTGGATGTATCAGCCGGATTAGTTTGGTATGTCACGTGGTCCCTAGAGAACCCCAACGGACGAATTACATACAAACCGGATGATTTTCATACAAACCAGACAAAAACATTTACATCAGACATATTTTAACTAAACTATACCGCGATACGGTAAAACTAGTCTACGCCCGGCCGTGGCGGACCGCCGGTCCCACGACATGTCTTTCCCATGTCCAGCAGCCCGGTCATCTAACTGCCGGATCCCCTGAAGGGATATGCTTCACCGAGAGGTGAAGAATAGCCTCCCTCCGCTTCTATGAAGCACATATCAGGGTTGGTTTTTGAGTGGGGGAAGACGGTCGCCATGGTCTACACCCCCGTTTACCGGGAAAGACACTGGCTATGTAATCCGGGGACACGGTGGCAGTGACCTTCATGGGACCCAAGCGGCGGCGGCCTCCCATGATCTACTTTACCTCGCTGCCCGCGGACGTGCTGGCTTCCGCCGGCATGGCTTCGACGCGTTGTCGACATTGATCGCAGTGGATTTGCTGGGAGACAACGTTGTAGCCTAGACGGGCGAGGCGGGGTTGGTGATGGAGATGGTGGCGGCACCGGATCTGGACGGTTTGCCGGCAAGTCAACCTGCATCGGGCTATCTCGCCGGGCAACCCATGCAGCTGCAAATGTTGGAGAACTCCTTCTTCTGTTCCCCGGAGGCCATGGGGGTGTTGTGCAAGGAGGAGATGGAGAGAGCGGAGGTGAGGTGCTTCTTGACCGGCGCTTGGACACATTTGTATAGCGTGCGGATGCGAGGAGCCAGTCGGAGAAGTGTTTAATGCTCGCCGGTAGAAGAACGGACGTGTGGCGCTCGGAGCGCCGTTGTAGCTTCCTCGGCACACGCGCCTATTTAGTGGAGGTGGGCAGGCAGACGGATCCCATTTCAATGAGGAGAGAAGGCGCGTGCAGCAGATGATCAGCATGCGGCGCTATTGCCCCGCGAGTCGCTTCAATGCCACGTCAAATGAGCAGTCGCGTCCACTCTGGGCTGGCATGAATGTGGGCAGCTGGCTTTGGACAGGAATGCGAGCAGGCACGGGAAAGGGGTTTTTGGTGGGCTAGGTTAGTCAAACATGGACGTGGCAGCGGTCCGGACGCTCGCAAAACACCCAGTTTGTCTTCGTTTTGTGGGAAAAGACACGCACGGATTACGGAACGGACCGATGCAGGCCTGCATTGGATGGCAAAACACGTCCGGACAATGCGGTCCGAATGATTACGGGTGGTTTGAGGGTCGGCGTTGAAGATGCCTTAATAAGAGAAAGTTTGTCCTCTCGCTGCCCAGCCGCATCCGAAGAACAACACATTTCCAAAGAGGAGTACTTGTCCAAAGAAGAACACATTTCCCCCAAAACAAGCAAAGAATGACATTGAAATCATGCAAAAATGAACTCTCTGCCACAAAAACTTCTAAACCTTGAATTTTCCTGCATATATGCAAGAAAAGAAAGGTACAAACACACTCTGAGTTGTCCCCCTATCTTGCAAATGTCAGTTTTTCACATGAATCCTACAGCAGATAAGAAACTTGCTTTTAAATCTTGTATTTTTTGCATGCCCCCCCCCCCCCCTCACCACCCCGCCCTGCAGCTTACCGTGATAGTTTGCTAGCCCCTTGCTGATTCACTCTGCTTTCTGTATTTTTATGTCCTTCTTTCTGGGCCCGGCCGTGCGAAAAAAAGAGGAAAAATAATTGCTCAGAGTACAAGTATCTGGGCTTTTTTGTTGCTCAAAATGAAGTAGTAGGTACCACAAGTTTTTTCAAAATAGTTTAAGCAAGTTAAAAAGGATGCTGAAAAAAAGAGTTGCTCACATAATATTTATGTTGGGAAAGATCCAAGCCTAATGGGAAAAGGTTGCCTAAAATATGTTGATTGGTGTATGCAAATTAACCTTCTGAGTATGAAGCAAGGTTGCTCAACCGTTGGTTTCGCAGGAGAACTCCAAACCTGCAAGTTCATGTGTTGCTCAAAAAAGTACTAGCCCTTCCCCATGTGTTCTTCTATTAATAATTTAGGCAAATTAAAAGTTGTTGAATTAAAAGTCTTGCTCACAGAATGCTTTTAAATCTTGGATTTTTTGCATGTTCTCCACCCCCCCCCCCCCCCCCCCCCCCCGACCTGCAGCTTACCTTGATGGTTTGCTTGCCCCTTTCTGATTCACTGTGCTTTCTGTATTTTTATGTCCTTCTATCTGGTCCTGGCCGTGCGAAAAAAGGGGAAAATTAGTTGCTCAGAGGACAAGTTTTGGGGCTTTGTTGTTGCTCAAAATAAAGTAGTAGGTACCACATGTTTGTTCAAAATAATGTAATCAACTTAAAAAGGATGCTGAATTAAAAGAGTTGCTCACATAATCTTGTTTATTCCAACATTTATGTTCGGAAAGATCCAAGCCTAATGGGAAAAGGTTGCCTAAAATATGTTGATTGGTGTATGCAAATTAACCTTCTGAGTATGAACCAAGGTTGCTCAACCGTTGGTTTCGCAGGAGAACTCCAAACCTGCAAGTTCATGTGTTGCTCAAAAAAGTACTAGCCCTCCCCCATGTGTTTTTCTATTAATAATTTAAGCAAATTAAAAGTCTTGCTCACAGAATGCTTTTAAATCTTGGATTTTTTGCATGTTCTCCACCCCCCCCCCCCCCCCCCCCCCCGACCTGCAGCTTACCTTGATGGTTTGCTTGCCCCTTTCTGATTCACTGTGCTTTCTGTATTTTTATGTCCTTCTATCTGGTCCTGGCCGTGCGAAAAAAGGGGAAAATTAGTTGCTCAGAGGACAAGTCTTGGGGCTTTGTTGTTGCTCAAAATGAAGTAGTAGGTACCACATGTTTGTTCAAAATAATGTAATCAACTTCAAAAGGATGCTGAATTAAAAGAGTTGCTCACATAATCTTGTTTATTCCAACATTTATGTTCGGAAAGATCCAAGCCTAATGGGAAAAGGTTGCCTAAAAATATGTTGATTGCTGTATGCAAATTAACCTTCTGAGTATGAACCAAGGTTGCTCAACCGTTGATTTCGCAAGAGAACTAGAAACTTGCACGTTCATGTGTTGCTCAAAAAAGTACTAGCCATCCCCCATGTGTTTTTCTATTAATAATGTAGGCAAATTAAAAGTTGTTGACTTAAAAGACTTGTTCCCAAAATGTGTGCATTAGGCTTGGGCAACTTTGGTGTATTGTTTTAGTCCAGTTGAGCATGGGCGATCGAGCCGATTATATAGTGAGGGGCAGGCCACTCCATGCCTGTGATGTGCGTGGGTGAGTTAGTTCAACTAGTTAGTTGTTTTTGTATGGACGGGGCGGGCGTCTATTTATTGTAGTTTAGGCGACTCTGGCGTGGATCAGGCATGGGCGACTTAGGGTATTGGATTAAATTGAGTTCAGCCTCAGTGCGATGATTACATAGTGAGTTCGTAGACCGACTATGTGCATGTGGTGGCCACAGGAGGCTTAGTTCGACAGGTTAGTCGATTTTGGGTGTAGGTGCATGCAACTATATGGATGTTTACGCGAGTCCGTTGCATTCATTAGAAGTGGTGTGCCCCTATTGTGTTGGGCTAGTCAAGTGGGGTGTTAGCAAGGCGTAAGTGTGTGTGTGCGGGGGGGTAAGCGACTCCGTCATGTGGTCGGCATGCATGGGCGACTTAGTTCGACCCGGTTAGTCGGTTTGTTGGGGTTTAGCCGACTCTGCTGTTTGTTAGGAATAGTAAGCATGCACGTGCAACGCACGTCTCAAACAAAATGAGTTGATATAATATATTATTAAAATATATTTTTAAAAGAGTGACATATTTTGTGATCCGGAAACATGTCTTCACATAAAATGCACGATGACATAATAATTGTATTATAATTTGTTACAAAAAGATATTTTAGAAACCACAACTATGCATCTCTTGAAGGTCCATCTTTTGAAGCAATGAAGGTCCATCTATTGATACGATCTATGATGCTTCGTTCAGTTGATGGGATATTGTTTTGAGCTTCATTCTCTTCATACTTTAAAATATGCACCAAAAATTGCTTTCTCAGTTCAAAATCATCCTACATATGCATTAAGCAACATTGTTATAACAAAATAATGTTCGTTCGGTCCTAACATTTAATCACAACAACATTATTCAATCTCTCAATCTTTTCACATCCTAAATTGTTCATGTTATTAATTTACAACATCATTGACATGGTTGTTCACCCTTCATACATGGTTGTTTTCACTTAACAACTAGGCGCTCGCTTGTGCCTCGAGTAGTTAGATTCTCTCATAAAGCTATTGATTTGAGCATGAGCTCTATGATTAGCAAATAAGCGATCGGTAGTGTGGGCTAACTAGGTGAAGAGATACTAAAGGTGTAAATAATAGAATAAGTATGTGTGCTGAAAGATCATTGGTCTATTTCAAAATGGATTAAAGAGATAAAGGAATATCATGGAGGGTATTCTTGGTTTGCATAAATTTTTTGCTTCAAAAAACAATCGGGGTTTTATGAGCTTATGATAATATAAACTTGTCATTTCTTTGTAAAATAATGAAAATTAAGGGATTCTCAAAATTCTGAAAATTAAGAAATATGTTTTTTCTCGTGTCTCTTTAAACAACTCTCTGGCTAAAAATAAACTTTTCACAAAAGTGAAGTTTATTGCCTTGGAGATTCTGTTAAAAAAGCTAAGAATTTATGAAGATATTTTTACATGTTAGTCCAGCCAGTTACCTATGAAATATTAGGGTATTCCCATTAGTAGTATTAGGATCTTGAATAAAGATTATAAACCAGCCAAGGATAGCATAAAAAAACTTCAATGTTGTCAAGGGTAACAACTTTATATTGGAGGTAGACTAATCGTGCTTTAATGATCTTTGAGCAATAAACTTCTCTATAGGTTATCCTTTTATGGATTCCGGGAGGGATTTTTGAAAAGAATTAATTACTTTATGGAGAAGTTGTGGTAGTAAGAAGTACCACCTGGTCAATTGGGAAACCACGTGTCCCCCTAAAGACATGGGTGGGCTAAGGGCTCTAAATATTGAATTTATGAACATAGCCCTGCTTGGGAGGTAGATTTGGAAGTTGGGAAATGATAATGGGGTGTGGCAGGACGAGCACATAAGCCAGAACCTCTTCATCATCATCCTCATCCGCAAACCCTAGTCGCCGCCATCTCCATAGCCATCTCCACCTCCACCATAGTGCTCATCCATCCCATTCATACTTGTAACCGTGCATCCTACAAGGCATCCACTGTAAGACATATTGCAATAAATCAATCTCAAGATGCGTTCTTCAATGTTTTCATCCCGCGATCTGATATCCATGTGTGAGTAGTTCAGTAAGGTATGGGTTGAGGCATAAGCCTTGCAACCCAAGGTATTTGTTGAGGGGATCAATGGACGACTTTGATATAACATCTTGTATGTGTGAAATAAAATTGTTCCGTGAAGATGTCTCTTGTCTTGTCCGCGATCTTCAGACCGGCAGATACCCAGGATCATGGAGATCGAGTACCGGTGAGGCTAGTGTAGGGGAACGTAGCAGAAATTCAAAATTTTCTACGCATCACCAAGATCAATCTATGGAGTAATCTAGCAACGAGGGCAAGGGGAGTGCATCTACATACCCTTGTAGATCGCGATGCGGAAGCGTTGCAAGAACGCGGATGAGGGAGTCGTACTCGTAGCGATTCAGATCGCGGTTGATTCCGATCTAAGCACCGAAAGAACGGTGCCTCCGCGTTCAACACACGTGCAGCCCGGTGACGTCTCCCACGCCTTGATCCAGCAAGGAGAGAGGGAGAGGTTGGGGAAGACTCCATCCAGCAACAGCACGACGGCGTGGTGGTGGTGGAGGAGCGTGGCAATCCCGCAGGGCTTCACCAAGCACCGCGGGAGAGGAGGAGGAGGGAGAGGGGAAGGGCTGCGCCAAAAGGAGACTTTCTCGTGTGTCTTGGGCAGCCCAAACCTCAACTATATATAGGGGGGAGGGGGCTGCGCCCCCCTTAGGGTTTCCACCCCCAAGAGGAGGAGGCCAGCCCTAGATCCCATCAAGGGGGGCGGCCAAGGGGAGGAGAGGGGGGGCGCCCCACTAGATGGGCCCTACGGCCCATCTGGACCTAGGGTTTGCCCCCTCCCACTCTCCCATGCGCCTTGGGCCTTGGTGGGGGGGCGCACCAGCCCACCTGGGGCTGGCCCCCTCCCACACTTGGCCCACGCAGCCTTCTGGGGCTGGTGGCCCCACTTGGTGGACCCCCGGGACCCTCCCGGTGGTCCCGGTACATTACCGATTTCACCCGAAACTTTTCCGGTGACCAAAACAGGACTTCCCATATATAAATCTTTACCTCCGGACCATTCCGGAACTCCTTGTGACGTCCGGGATCTCATCCGGGACTCCGAACAACATTCGGTAACCACGTACATACTTTCCCTATAACCCTAGCGTCATCGAACCTTAAGCGTGTAGACCCTACGGGTTCGGGAACCATGCAGACATGACCGAGACGTTCTCCGGTCAATAACCAACAGCGGGATCTGGATACCCATGTTGGCTCCCACATGTTCCACGATGATCTCATCGGATGAACCACGATGTCGGGGATTCAATCAATCCCGTATGCAATTCCCTTTGTCCAACGGTATGTTACTTGCCCGAGATTCGATCGTCGGTATCCCTATACCTTGTTCAATCTCGTTACCGGCAAGTCTCTTTACTCGTTCCGTAACTCACATCATCCCGTGATCAACTCCTTGGTCACATTGTGCACATTATGATGATGTCCTACCGAGTGGGCCCAGAGATACCTCTCCGTTTACACGGAGTGACAAATCCCAGTCTCGATTCGTGCCAACCCAATAGACACTTTCGGAGATACCCGTAGTGCACCTTTATAGCCACCCAGTTACGTTGTGACGTTTGGCACACCCAAAGCATTCCTACGGTATCCGGGAGTTGCACAATCTCATGGTCTAAGGAAATGATACTTGACATTAGAAAAGCTCTGAGCAAACGAACTACACGATCTTGTGCTAGGCTTAGGATTGGGTCTTGTCCATCACATCATTCTCCTAATGATGTGATCCCGTTATCAACGACATCCAATGTCCATGGTCAGGAAACCGTAACCATCTATTGATCAACGAGCTAGTCAACTAGAGGCTTACTAGGGACATGGTGTTGTCTATGTATCCACACATGTATCTGAGTTTCCTATCAATACAATTCTAGCATGGATAATAAACGATTATCATGAACAAGGAAATATAATAATAACCTATTTATTATTGCCTCTAGGGCATATTTCCAACAGTCTCCCACTTGCACTAGAGTCAATAATCTAGTTCACATCACCATGTGATTAACACTGATAGGTCACATCACCATGTGACCAAACACCCAAGAGTTTACTAGAGTCAACAATCTAGTTCACATCTCTATGTGATTAACACTCAATGAGTTCTGGTTTGATCATGTTATGCTTGTGAGAGAGGTTATTAGTCAACGGGTCTGAACCTTTCAGAACCGTGTGCTTTACGAATATCTATGTCATCTTGTGGATGCTACCACGCGCTATCTGGAGCCGTTTCAAATAATTGTTCTACTATACGAATCCGGTTTACTACTCAGAGCCATCCGGATTAGTGTCAAAGTTCGCATCGACGTAACCCTTTATGACGAACTCCTTTTCACCTCCATAATCGAGAAAATTCCTTAGTCCACTAGATACTAAGGATAAGTTCGACCGCTGTCATGTGATCCATTCCCGGATCACTATTGTACCCCTTGACCAACTCATGGCAAGGCACACTTCATGTGCGGGACACAGCATAGCATACTGTAGAGCCTACGTCTGAAGCATAGAGGACGACCTTCGTCCTTTCTCTTTCTTCTGCTGTGGTCAGGTCTTGAGTCTTACTCAATACTCACACCTTGTAACACAGCCAAGAACTCCTTCTTTGCTGATCTATTTGAACTCTTTCAAAATCATGTCAAGGTGTGCGTTCTTTGAAAGTATCATCAGGCGTCTTGATCTATCTCTATAGATCTTGATGCCCAATGTGTAAGCAGCTTTATCCAGGTCTTCCTTTGAAAAACTCCTTTCAAACAACCCTTTATGCTTTCCAGAAATTTTACATCATTTCGGATCAACAATATTTCATTCACATATACTTATCAGAAATGTTGTAGCGCTCCCACTCACTTTATTGTAAATACAAGTTTCTAATAAACTTTGTATAAATCCAAAATCTTTGATCATCTCATCAAAGCGTACATTCCAACTCCGAGATGCTTACTCCAGTCCTTAGAAGGATCGCTGGAGCTAGCATACCTTTTAGCATCCTTAGGATCGACAAAACCTTTCTGATTGTATCACATACAACCTTTCCTTACGAAAACTGGCAAGGAAACTTGTTTTGACATCCATCTGCCAGATTTCATAAATGCAGCTAATGCCAACATGATTCCGACGGACCTAAGCATCGCTACGGATGAGCAAATCTCATCGTAGTCAACTCCTTGAACTTGTGGAAATACTCTTTGCCACAAGTCGAGCTTCATAGACGGTAACATTACCGTCCATGTCCGTCTTCTTCTTAAAGATCCATTTACCTCAATAGCCTTACGACCATCAAGTAGTACTCTCAAAGTCTATACTTTGTTTTCATACATGGATCCTCTCGGATTTTATGGCTTCTAACCATTTGTCGGAATATGGGCCCACCATCGCTTCTCCATAGCTCGTAGGTTCAGTATTGTCCAACAACATGATATCTCAGACAGGATCACGTACCACTCTGAAGTAGCACGCATCCTCGTCGTCCTACGAGGTTTGGTAGTGACTTGATCCGAAGTTTCATGATCACTATCATAAGCTTCCATTTCAATTGGTGTAGGTGCCACAGGAACAACTTCCTGTGCCCTGCTACACACTAGTTGAAGTGACGGTTCAATAACCTTATCAAGTCTCCACCATCCTCCCACTCAATTCTTTCGAGAGAAACTTTTCCTCGAGAAAGGACCTGTTTCTAGAAGCAATTACTTTTGCTTCCAGATCTGAAATAGGAGGTATACCCAACTGTTTTGGGTTTTCTATGAAGATGTATTTATCCGCTTTGGGTTCGAGCTTATCAGCTTGAAACTTTTTCACATAAGCATCGCAGCCCCAAACTTGTAAGAAACGACAACTTAGGTTTCTCTAAACGGTGTCGTCTCAACGGAATTGCGTGGTGCCCCTTTTAAAGTGAATGCGGTTGTCTCTAATGCCTAACCCATAAACGATAGTGGTAATTCGATAAGAGACATCATGGTATGCACCATATCCAATAGGGTGCAGTTATGATGTTCGGACACACCATCACACTATGGTGTTCCAGGCGGTATTAATTGTGAAACACTTTCCACAATGTCTTAATTGTGTGCCAAACTCGTAACTCAGATACTCATCTCTATGATCATATCACAGACATTTTATCCTCTTGTCACGACGATCTTCAATTTCACTCTGAAATTACTTGAACCTTTCAATAATTCAGACTCGTGTTTCATCAAGTAAATACACTCAGCATCTACTCAAATCATCTGTGAAGTAAGAACATAACGATATCCACTGCATGCCTCAGCACTCATTGGACTGCATACATCAAAATGTATTACTTCCAATAAGTTGCTCTCTTGTTCCATCTTACTGAAAACGAGGCCCTTCAGTCATCTTGCCCATGTGGTATGATTTGCATGTCTCAAGTGATTCAAAATCAAGTGAGTCCAAACGATCCATCTGCATGGAGTTTCTTCATGCATATATACCAACAGACATGGTTCGCATGTCTCAATCTTTTCAAAAACGACTGAGTCCAAAGATCCATCTACATGGAGCTTCTTCATGCGTTCTATACCAATATGACTCAAATGGCAGTGCCACAAGTATGTGGAACTATCATTACTATCTTATATCTTTTGGCATGAACATGTGTATCACTACGATCGAGATTCATTTTAGGTGCAAGACCGTTGAAGGTATTTATTCAAATAAATAGAGTAACCATTATTCTCCTTAAATGAATAACCGTATTGCGATAAACATAATCCAATCATGCTCAACGCAAACACCAAATCTCGATGGTAGAGGGAGCATGCGATGCTTGATCACATCAACCTTGGAAACACTTCCAACACATATCGTCATCTCACCTTTAGCTAGTCTCCGTTTATTCCGCAGCTTTTATTTCGAGTTACTAACACTTAGCAACCGAACCGGTATCTAATACCCTGGTGCTGCTAGGAGTACTAGTAAAGTACACATTCATATAATGTATATCCAATATACTTCTGTCGACCTTGCCTGCCTTCTCATCTACCAAGTATCTAGGGTAGTACTGCTTTAGTGACCGTTCCTCTCATTACAGAAGCACTCAGTCTCGGGTTTGGGTTCAACCTTGGGATTCTTCACTAGAGCAGCAAATGACTTGCTGTTGCATGAAGTATCCCTTTTGCCCTTGCCCTTCTTAAACCAGTGGTTTTACTAACCATCAACAATTGATGCTCCTTCTTGGTTTCTACTTTCGCGGTGTCAAACATCGCGAATAGCTCAAGGATCATCATAACTATCCCTGATATGTTATAGTTCATCACGAAGCTCTACTAGCTTGGTGGCAGTGACTATGGAGAACCATCACTATCTCATCTGGGAGATTATCTCCCACTCGATTCAAGCGATTGTGGTACTCAGACAATCTGAGCACATGCTCAACGATTGAGCTTTTCTCCCTTAGTTTGCAGGCTTAAGAAACTTGTCAGAGGTCTCATACCTCTTGACGTGGGCACTAGTCTGAAATCCCAATTTCAGTCTTCGGAACATCTCATATGTTCTGCGACGTTTCAAAACGTCTCTCGTGCCACAATTCTAAACCGTTAGCATTACTCACTGAACTATCACATAGTCATCAAAACGTGTATGTCAGATGTTTCGCAACATCTACAGACGACGCTGAGGTTCAGCACATCGAGCGGTGCATTAAGGACATAAGCCTTCTGTGCAGCAATGAGGACAATCCTCAGTTTACGGACCCAGTCCGCATAATTGCTACTACCAACTTTCAACTAAATTTTCTCTAGGAACATATCTTAAACAGTAGAACTAAAGCGCAATGACATAATTTGTAAAGACCTTTTGACTATGTTTATGATAATGAAGTTCATCTGATTATTGAACTCCCACTCAGATAGACATCCCTCTAGTCATCTAAGTGATACATGATCCGAGTCAAACTAGGCCGTGTCCGATCATCACGTGAGACGGACTAGTCATCATCGGTGAACATCTCCATGTTGATCGTATCTACTATACGACTCATGTTCGACCTTTCGGTCTCTTGTGTTCCGAGGCCATGTCTGTACATGCTAGGCTCGTCAAGTCAACCTAAGTGTTTTGCATGTGTTCCAAGGCCATGTCTGTACATGCTAGGCTCGTCAACACCCGTTGTATTCGAACGTTAGAATCTATCACACCCGATCATCACGTGGTGCTTCGAAACAACGAACCTTCGCAACGGTGCACAGTTAGGGGGAACACGTCTCTTGAAATTTTTAGTGAGGGATCATCTTACTTACTACCGTCGTTCTAAGCAAATAAGATGCATAACATGATAAACATCACATGCAATCAAATAATGACATGATATGGCCAATATCATTTTGCTCCTTTGATCTCCATCTTCGGGGCACCATGATCATCTTTGTCACCGGCATGACACCATGATCTCCATCATCATGATCTCCATCATTGTGTCTTCTTGAAGTTGTCACGCCAACGGTTACTTCTACTTCTATGGCTAACGCGCTTAGCAATAAAGTAAAGTAACTTACATGGCGTTATTCAATGACACGTAGGTCATACAAAAAATAAAGACAACTCCTATGGCTCCTGCCGGTTGTCATACTCATCGACATGCAAGTCGTGATTCCTATTACAAGAACATGATCAATCTCATACATCACATATATCATTCATCACATCCTTTTTGCCATATCACATCACAAGGCACATGCTGCAAAAACAAGTTAGACGTCCTCTAATTGTTGTTGCAAGTTTTTACGTGGCTTGTATAGGTTTCTAGCAAGAACGTTTCTTACCTACGTAAAACCACAACGTGATATGCCAATTTCTATTTACCCTTCATAAGGACCCTTTTCATCGAATCCGTTCCGACTAAAGTGGGAGAGACAGACACCCGCTAGCCACCTTATGCAACTAGTGCATGTCAGTCGGTGGAACCTGTCTCACGTAAGCGTACGTGTAAGGTCGGTCCGGGCCGCTTCATCCCACAATGCCGCCGAAACAAGATAAGACTAGTAGCGGCAAGAAGAATTGGCAACATCTACGCCCACAACTACTTTGTGTTCTACTCGTGCATAGAAACTACGCATAGACCTAGCTCATGATGCCACTGTAGGGGAACGTAGCAGAAATTCAAAATTTTCTACGCATCACCAAGATCAATCTATGGAGTAATCTAGCAACGAGGGGAAGGGGAGTGCATCTACATACCCTTGTAGATCGCGATGCGGAAGTGTTGCAAGAACGCGGATGAGGGAGTCGTACTCGTAGCGATTCAGATCGCGGTTGATTCCGATCTAAGCACCGAAAGAACGGTGCCTCCGCGTTCAACACACGTGCAGCCCGGTGACGTCTCCCACGCCTTGATCCAGCAAGGAGAGAGGGAGAGGTTGGGGAAGACTCCATCCAGCAGCAGCACGACGGCGTGGTGGTGGTGGAGGAGCGTGGCAATCCCGCAGGGCTTCACCAAGCACCGCGGGAGAGGAGGAGGAGGGAGAGGGGAAGGGCTGCGCCAAAAGGAGACTTTCTCGTGTGTCTTGGGCAGCCCAAACCTCAACTATATATAGGGGGGGAGGGGGCTGCGCCCCCCTTAGGGTTTCCACCCCCAAGAGGAGGCGGCCAGCCCTAGATCCCATCAAGGGGGGCGGCCAAGGAGAGGAGAGGGGGGCGCCCCACTAGATGGGCCCTAAGGCCCATCTGGACCTAGGGTTTGCCCCCTCCCACTCTCCCATGCGCCTTGGGCCTTGGTGGGGGGGCGCACCAGCCCACCTGGGGCTGGTCCCCTCCCACACTTGGCCCACGCAGCCTTCTGGGGCTGGTGGCCCCACTTGGTGGACCCCCGGGACCCTCCCGGTGGTCCCGGTACATTACCGATTTCACCCGAAACTTTTCCGGTGACCAAAACAGGACTTCCCATATATAAATCTTTACCTCCGGACCATTCCGGAACTCCTCGTGACGTCCGGGATCTCATCCGGGACTCCGAACAACATTCGGTAACCACGTACATACTTTCCCTATAACCCTAGCGTCATCGAACCTTAAGCGTGTAGACCCTACGGGTTCGGGAACCATGCAGACATGACCGAGACGTTCTCCGGTCAATAACCAACAGCGGGATCTGGATACCCATGTTGGCTCCCACATGTTCCACGATGATCTCATCGGATGAACCACGATGTCGGGGATTCAATCAATCCCGTATGCAATTCCCTTTGTCCAACGGTATGTTACTTGCCCGAGATTCGATCGTCGGTATCCCTATACCTTGTTCAATCTCGTTACCAGCAAGTCTCTTTACTCGTTCCGTAACTCACATCATCCCGTGATCAACTCCTTGGTCACATTGTGCACATTATGATGATGTCCTACCGAGTGGGCCCAGAGATACCTCTCCGTTTACACGGAGTGACAAATCCCAGTCTCGATTCGTGCCAACCCAACAGACACTTTCGGAGATACCCGTAGTGCACCTTTATAGCCATCCAGTTACGTTGTGACGTTTGGCACACCCAAAGCATTCCTACGGTATCCGGAAGTTGCACAATCTCATGGTCTAAGGAAATGATACTTGACATTAGAAAAGCTCTGAGCAAACGAACTACACGATCTTGTGCTAGGCTTAGGATTGGGTCTTGTCCATCACATCATTCTCCTAATGATGTGATCCCGTTATCAACGACATCCAATGTCCATGGTCAGGAAACCGTAACCATCTATTGATCAACGAGCTAGTCAACTAGAGGCTTACTAGGGACATGGTGTTGTCTATGTATCCACACATGTATCTGAGTTTCCTATCAATACAATTCTAGCATGGATAATAAACGATTATCATGAACAAGGAAATATAATAATAACCTATTTATTATTGCCTCTAGGGCATATTTCCAACAGCTAGGAGCAAGGAGACCGTGATGTGTTATACCGAACACTGGTGACAGTAAGGTTTAGTAGGGTAACATGGATCAAATTCTTGGGGAGAAATGAGGTGTAGTCATTAAATGCCCAAAGCTCTTGTCTGATTTGATTATCTTAATTATCGAGGCAACCCCGCGCGACGGATACACTACTAGGGAAAACCCTAGTAGTAGCGCTTGTTTTGGAGCTACTAGTAGCGCTTGTACAAGCGCTACTAGTAAGGCGCTACAGTTAACTCGTAGTAGTAGCGCTAATTCACCAGCACTACTGCTATGCCTAGTTAGCAGTAGCGCTTGTCTATGAAAAGCACTGCTGATAAAATAAGTAGCAGTAGCGTTTCTTCTGCGCTACTGCTACATTTTTCTGTATTTTTTAAATGCAGCTTATTGTCGCTGTATTTGTATAGGTTTAATATACAATACTTTCATCATATGATTTTATGACCATGATTAGTTATTATATATAACAGTGGGTGAAATAAATATGGATTAGATTGAAGTGGAGGCAACATGTGGTGCATGTCGAAAATACTACTAATCCAAACTTGATCAAGTTTGGATTAGTACTACTTTCGACACGCACCACATGTTGCCTTCACTTCAATCTAATCCATATTCATTTAACCCACTGATATATAATAACTCATCATGCTCATATAACAACTTAGCATCATGCATCATCATAATAACAAGTCCGACTCATCATCATCATACAACTTCTACTCGTTATCATAATAACAAGTCATACTCATCATCCTCATAGTCATCTAACCAACCCTACTTAATTGTTCTTAGCACATGATCATGAGTATTAGCTAGGACCTAAATACCCTCTTTAATGTAAAATAGCATAAAACAAGATAGGCCCTGACTCTCCATTATGCAGAATGGAGATCATCCTATCTCCAATTCTTGCGCTTCGCTTCTTTTTGCTTCCAAGTAGCTCCGTACAATTGACCATACATTTTTTCCAATCTTTGATTGTCATGTGGTGATCGGTTTTTCAAATCCGGTATGAACAGCGGTGATGCGTAGGATGACCTGGCCGTAAGTTCATAACATCAACGCGACCTTTCGGAAACATCATCAGATGAGGCACACAATCATTCGGGATTTTCTGTTGAAAAACATAGTAATAACTTCGTAGTTAGCAATGTAGTTGAGTTTTAGAAGAATTTATGCAAAAGAAGCACATATGTCGTAATAGTAAAAAATCTTACCATGACATCTCCATGGATGTTAACGTAGTTCAACACGTGCACTAGTGGCACGTATTGACCATAATGTGCAGGAGTTTGATAATAGATATTTTAATTCTCAAGATCGATAATAAATGAGATCAGATGATCTTTAACCTGATAAGTCAATCCTGAGCCATCGGTGTAGTAGGTTTGAGAAACTCACATAGTGGTAGAATAGGAAGCGTATCAACAAGGACCCAAATGTTCATATTATCTTGGTCGATGTTAGGATCACCAAGATCGAAGGTGACAAGCATACCCTCCTGAAAATCATACATCTTGCAAAGTGCTTCCCAATTTGCGCAACCAAAATGCGATACGCTCTCGGAGTTGTATAGATTTACAGCTAAATCAACACCATGATGGGTCCTTAGGTGAACTATCTTTGTTTCCATACTTTCATGATCTTCAAAATCCATCCTCTCCAAGACATAGCGTCTTGCATGGCATGGGATAAGCTAGTCGAATTGTAAAAGACGAAAATAATAGACGTTGAAGAAACAGAAGTCGTGCTTAATTACAAAAAACACTAGTCGTCGTTGCGTATCGTTTCCACATCGAAGGTCTCCTGGAGTTTAATGCTGAAGCGCCGATCTTCTTCCAGGTGAGGCATGTCGCACAGACCCCGGTCGTCGTTGCACCAGTCGCATTCCGGGAGACTTTCGTCATCCGGCGACATTTCCTATGTTCATAATTCTAATATTAAACTTCTAAAATTAAATATATGTACTACAGAAACTAAATTAGATAATTATTATTCATCACGGCTTTGACTATCGGTCTGTCGGGATTCTCCTTCCTCTCTCATATATGGTGGACACTCCCTCACTGATTTTTCGACCGTCGATGATGGTCGCTACTCCTCCTTCCCCTAGTGCATAAGTGAGGTCTAGCACAAGGAGAAGAAGGAGAAACGACCCCCACGACAACCGTCGGCATTCTTCTTCTCTCATATATGGTGGAGACACTCCCTCACTGATATTTCGACCGTCGATGATGGTCACTACTCTTTCTTCCCCTAGTGCATAAGTGATGTCTAGCACAAAGAGAAGAAGGAGAAGCGACCCCCACGACAATAGTCGGCAGTCTTCTTCTCTCATATATGGTGGAGACTCTCCCTCACTGCCTTTTTAACTGTCATGTACGAATCCCCGACAGACTTAAATTCAACTCGAAATGCCGTTTAATTCTCTTTCAAGCAAATCCGGGGCACTCGATATTTTCTACATATTCTAGCACAAGTCATGCTTAAATTCACTGAAAAATCCGGCATGACCTTTGCTAAAATAGGACATATTGAGCGCCTGAAATTTTCTGAAATGGAAATGAATCAACACTCCGGCAAAACATAGGCCACTATGAGGTGTATCCTGCAAACATATGCCACTTGGGCAAGCACTAGTACTACACAGAACACTACATATCACATGTCTTAATCTCCATCATATTCCATGAAAATTATCACAGCTACACATGTAGCTACTACTCTACTACAACTATCAAAACATCTACATCATCATCGACATGGGGATTTGGCTGGTCTCACCTCGAGGTCGCAGGTGGTCGGTGACGGGGATGACGGCGGGGATGATGCAGGGGTTCCTTGATTTCTGCAAAAACAAAATATAAAGAAAAACATTATTATCCTCATCTTAGGACTTAGTGAAAAACCTAAATCAAAATATAAACAAAAACCTACATTTTCTAAAAATTTACTTATTCAAATTTTTGGAAATTTCATATTCTATTCAAAAGACCTATATTTACTTATTTTTTTCAATTTCATATTTTATTCTATTCAAATTTTCTAAAATTTTCCTATTCTATTCGAGAGACCTATATTTACTCTTTTTTTCAATTTCATATTTTATTCTATTTAAATTTACTTATTCAAATTTTCTAAAAAATTCCTATTCTATTCAAAAGACCTACATTTACTTATTTTTTCATTTTCATATTTTATTCTATTCAAATTAACTTATTCAAATTTTCTAAACATTTCCTATTCTATTCAAAAGACCTACATTTACTGATTTTTTTTCAATTTCATATTTTATTCTATTCAAATTTTCTAAAAACAAAATATACTAAAAACCTACATTTACTAAAAAATCTAAAAATTCTAAAAACTTCCTATTCTATTTACAGAAAGGGGGAGGAGGAGGAGGAGGAGGAGGAAGGAGGAGGAGGAGGGAGGAGGAGGTGGAGGAGGAGGGAGGAGGAGGAGGAGGAGAGAGCAGGAGGGGGAGGAGGAGGAGGGGGAGGAGGAGGAGAGGGAGGAGGTGGAGGAGGAGAGAGCAAGAGGGGAGGAGGAGGAGGAGGGAGGAGGAGGAGAGGGACAAGGAGGAGGGGGGCGCCGGTGGAGAGGGATGAGGAGGAGGAGGAGGAAGGAGGAGGGGGAGGAGGAGGGAGGCATCTTGGGGGTGGAGGAGGAGGACGGCGACGGAGGAGGAGGGACGGAGGGAGGACGACGGCGGCGGCGGCGACGGAGGCAACAGGAGACGATGAGAGTGTGATGGGGGGAGTGAGGGGACGCGTGCGGGCCGGTTGGATAAGGGCCCTTAGTGGTAGCGCTTATTCCTAACAAGCGCTACTGCTATGATCAATAGCAGTAGCGCTTTTAAGGAACAAGCGCTACTACTAAGAGCAGTAGTAGTAGCGCTTTTAGTGAACCAGCGCTACTACAAATTTTAAGCATGTAAAAAAGCATCAAAAAGCATCAAAAAAGCATTGGCCATCATTGTTCTTTTTGTGTAGAATATGAATTGTCAGTACGAATCCTCCCCGGTTTAGGAACCGGCGAGGATTCGTATTGCGACCTCAAATCCTACACATAGAGTACAATGAAGACCAGCTGGTTGTGATAGTTTGAGAAGCACCATATTTAAGGTGGTAAAGATTCTGTTCGCAGAGCGAGGTGGGACTAAATTAACTTGGTTTGGACATAATTTATCAGTAGCGCTGGTTGGTGGAAAGCGCAACTCCTAAGAGCAGTAGCAATAGCGCTTTTAGTGAACCAGCGCTACTAGTATACGTAGCCTGCCGGCAACGGTCTGGCAATTATAGTAGTAGCGTGTTTTATAGCTACAGCGCTACTGCTATGTACATAGTAGCAGCGAGATTTATTTCCAAGTGCTACTGCTACTTAGTAGCAGCGCTGCCTTCTAAACAGCGCTACTGGTAAGCTCCTGTGTATAAGGTTTTTCCTAGTAGTGATAGGGCATGCGCTAGGACAACTGATTCTTGATGCAGGACTCGTGCCAGTCAAGATTTTATTTGGACACATCCCCCACTTCGATCCGTAACAAGCACATCTCGACATGTGACTTCCAGCGCAAAAACTAATATCTTATTTGATCCCACCGCAGATACAAGGTTGTAAGCATAAGGCCTCATACACGTACCTCTTTTCATTATAGGTGTTTGAATCACTATTTGCTTGTTGATCCGGTCAAAAACTGGATTTGGCACTTTGACGAAAGCTTCCTAGAGACCATCGCTGCAAAGGAATCTTCCTCTCTTGGTTCGATAACCCATGGTCATTTCTGGGGAAATAGGTGCGTGATACTGTTTTTTATTCCAATACTAGATCAACAAAAAGGAGATATCATGTGCCTGGAGCACATGGTGGATCTTCGAAACCTTATGACATACTTCTCCCTTTCCAAATGAAAAATATGTCCTTACTTTGATAATCCATCTAAATGTTTTACTATCAAATCCTTGTATCACCAATTGTAATCATCTATTCCTTTTCATGATTGTTGTTTCCTTTACAAAATTAATAAAGATCCTACCGAGGATTGGGGTGTTATTATAGTTAGTATTGAAACACAAGATACTAATAAGAGACACCATGGCAACATTGGGGTGGTGGGTAGAAATATTGCATTTTTGTACGTAGGTGAATCCATTGATCATCTATTCTTTGGAAATTTCATGACTCGATTCGACTATGCTTTGATTCACTGCTTTCAGCCTACTTTATACCCTTTCAGCTTGGATCGGTGCATGGGAATTACTCAATGTTTTCCTCTTGGAAGAAGGAAAGTAGTGGCAACTCGTGTGGCTGCTATTGCGAAACGTAGTAGAAAACCTACACACCCAATATCAATATGAAGATGCATAACGGGTTGGGATCACGATTGTTACCGTCACCGAGTTGAAGTGGAAGAAGAACGTGTCGGTGTAGATCATACTTGGAGTCCCTCGAACCGTCCATGAACGACCCCGCGAACAACCCATGAACAATCCCTTGAACCGAAGACCGAAAGCACGGCATCTCTACTTGGTTGCAAGCGTGCAACCTTCACGATCCGGTAGCGCTTCACCGTCTAGAGCTAATCTTCAGCAGAAAATTAGAGGGAGGAGATTAGAACCACACTGGGCTTCTAATAATGAGGATCAGAGGAACTAGACCTAGCTCTAATTAGTCAACTAGGACCAACTAGAACTAGAAAAACTAGAGGAGGCTCAAAAACTTGTATGTTCCATAGAGCAAAACCCCCTAGTATATATTGGTTAGGAAAAGAGGCAGGGGCAGCCACAAGGGGAGAAGGTTTCCCTTCGCCCTTGTGTCGGCTAAGGAGGGGGAAAACTCCCTCCAATTCGGCCTCCCCTCTCTTCCATGGGAGAGGGGTGCCATCCATATTGGGCCCTTGTGGCCCAATATGCCTTCCATAGTTTGGCCTTTTAAGGCCGTTGATATTAAATTAAATATAAATGCCCTCTAACAATTATTAGAGCGTATTATATATAATTTAATAGCCCCATAAACATTTTCCACCTATATATTAATTATCGGTAATACCCGGCATTACCCGATACTCACCGAAACCCTTCCCGTGACCACAAAATGCTTCCGGATCCTCTCGAAACTATTTTGAATATTTATGAAACAACTCCACAAATATATTCTCATTACTCCCGACCTACCAGCACTCTGCAGATCATGATTGCCTTAATCTTGTGACCCGTAGGTTCGGTAACCTACATACATGAACGAAACCGATCGTTCAATGACCGATAGCGGAAACATGGACGTCCATATCGATCCCTATGAGCACATGAATGATATTCCAATGAACCTTTGGTTATCTTGTAATGTTGCCTTTGCTTCGCGATACTTCACAAAACCCGGGATGTATTGGTATCCTCCTGAGTCATCACATGCTCACTATACTGTTATCCTCGTTACCGGTTTTGTTCTTCTTTCTTGTTGTCATGTTCCGGCATCCCCATGACGTAGTCACCTATGTCTGGCCAGATGATATGATGGATGCCGTCACACCGAGAGGTCCCTAAGAATATCTCTCCATCGTCGAAGAAGCAAATCCCACTATCGAGCTATCTAGTCCCTTGTCAAATTTTTCGACGAGCATGTAAGTTGTCGCTATCATCACCTTGTTACAGGTGACATTTGAGCAACCCAAAGTCCACCGTACGGTAAGACGTGAGTAAGATGCTCTCATGGTCTAAGGAGCAAAGTCACATGTTAACACTCCGTGTTATTACAGTTGATTACAGACGATATAAACTCAATTCATAACATACAAGTTTGGGTCGATTCAATATGATCGTCCTTCCAACGTCATAATCTCAACGTTTGGGACTATCGTTTAACATTTAACAATATCCTAAGATCCGAAAACGTGTTCACCAACAATATTTGAGCTAGTACTAGAGGAAAGACTAGGAACCTTTTATATGGGCCACATGAAAAAACCCCACAATCAAGCTTATTTCCAATGGGAATACCAAATTATTTTTCTAACATTACACAGCTATATTTTTCATTACATTGACCACTGGGCTAGTTTACAAAAGAAAAATGCAAGGGTGACTCTCTGGGGAGGATCCAAAAGGCTTGCGGTGGTGCCCACTGAGGCTTTTGATCGAGCAAAATGATGGGTGTCATTAGACCGACACATCATTGGATCATCTTTCACACGTGGCATGTTACCTTTTGGTTCGGTTATGCCTTGAAGTGTAGGGAGATGGCCGGTTAAACTATTGTAATGTTTCTGTTCCAGAGATATCTCTGTATACCATGAGGAGGCTAGCTATGTTGAGTTTGCAATTTTATTAGGAATGCTTACCTTTTTAGCTAGAGAGTGTTGTAGCTTGCACTAAGACATCTCTACCGCTGGACGATCTTTGGCATGTGTTGTTCCTTGCTTAGGATTTCTGGACGTGCCTAGTGAGGTCTCTGGATGTATCATCGGTTAGCATTGTGCCATTCAGTTGTTCCCGTGGCTCTTCATACAATTGTGAGTGTGCATGTCTGCAAAGCTATCTAGGTTTGGACACCACTTCGTGATGCCATTCTAATTCGCTGGTGACACCGTTGTTGTTTTCATTTGTGGGTTGCCTTTTGTGTATGGAAGTGGTGCCACTATGTTGCAAGTTGTCTTTCGGCTGGGCCAATAGCATTGAGGTGTCATGGTTTGGTCTTGGCCTATTGGAGCTTTTTGTCTATGGTGGTGATGCTTCTCGTGCAATGTGCATCCCATTGTTTCTATCTCTGTCTTTGTGGTGGTTGTTCAGTGTTTTGGTCAAGTTGGTGCATTAGGTGTAGTCTAGGTATTCATTTCCTTTTGATGGTGTTCTTGCATTGTTTCGATGATGTGGTGATGCCCCTCTTCATGCACTTGCTTGGGGGGCATCTTGTTTTTTGGTTGTGTCACTTCTCTTGTTTTCTCTGTGTGCTATCGTTTAGTTGAACTTATCTTGTGAAGAGATTTAAGGCTTTGTGGGCAAAACAAGGTTGGAAATATGTAGTTGTGGATCCCCCCTGGACCACTGGAAATGTAGTTTCTTAATTTTCTCTTTTAAAAATCAACCTTCTTAATACTTTTCGTATAATTGTTGAAAATTCATGCGGAGGTACTAACCTTTTATTCTAACTTTTGTTTGGTGTTTCACAATTCTTCATTTGTGTGCAACTATGTAATACATAGTGGGATGATTGGACAATCGATCATAAACAATTTGGGTATATTATGGTTTTATGCCTACATTGCCAACATGGCTCCACAATTTGAAGGGAACAATAATGTCAAATCAACAAATGTTATTTGTTAAGATCTTTTGGCAGATTTAAGTTTGAAAGATATGGAACCAAACTCTTCTACTTTATTTCATATTACCAACTCCGGATATATTGATACCAACCAACTGTGTGCCAAGCTAGCTATAGTAAATACATCAATTTGAGCTAGCTCTTTGTACCGTACTCCCGGAGTGTGTGTGGTTATATATAGTACACACATATATGCGCTCCACAATTTAGTTGCGCTAGCACCAGAAATAGATGGCGTATATGGGTTAGCATACAAGTGGTCAATCTATTGCATACCACTGCCGTATGGGATTGCTTAAGTGTACGCACATCAGTCATATGTATAGGAAAGGGAGGCAACAGGGAACTAGGGCAGACCATGTGCCCTAAAGCAAGAACGAGCAGATTTCCTTCAACCACATAGAACCTCGTATGCCCGGCTTGAAGATACTATTGATGGCTCGTCGAGCACCCATCTTAACTTCCCTTCAGTTTTGATGGTAAACTACTCTCTTAGTTTGTGGTGTGAGACTCATTATATGGGGGCGGTGGCAGAGGCACGGTCTGACTAATGGCTTGAAAAGCGTGGCAACAAGTTGCCAAGCCGAAAGGTTTCAAGTCTTTCCCTTGTGTTCGGGGTTGACTACCCCTTTTACAGCCAAGAAGCATGCCTTGGTTGAAGATTTTGTGACTTTTTCCCTCCGTCCCAGACATGTCTTTTTGTTAGGGAATGTCCAATCAACATGTGTCAAAATTACTTTATATTATTGCTGCACTAATATCCAATTTAGTTTATTAAAAAGTGTATGTTGGTGAGAGACATGTACAATTATATACCGATTCTCTACGTATCACATTTTAACCAGCATTTAGTATCGCATAACAAAACCATGGAAAGTTACTTCACATCTAAGGTCTCTTCTTCAATTCTATGATGACGAGTTGCGCCAAGGAAAAGAATAGAATAGTGATGTGACTGTTTCATATGTACCTGGGCCTAACCTTGCCCATCGAGAATTTTCGCAGCAACATTAGGCCTTATAAGAAAGAGGGCCGACAGCGTGCAGGGCGAACATCGCACAAGTCACTCACGGCTGCATCGCCGGCGATATAAGTTGTTTCTAGAGTGCTTTCATTGTATACTCAAAAGAGCCCCTATGTTGCAACGGGATATATAAAAAATTCATCATCCCCAAAGTCTAAGGGCATCTTCAACGCCGACCCGTAAACCTCCTGCAACCATGGCTATCCGGACCGGACGGGGGAGTACATTGCATGCTTTACAGTCAAGCTTAGAGGCCCGCCTCCAAACGCTACTGGAGGTGCTTTGAACTTTTGGTGAATTTATAACAGATGTTTTTTTTCTACCTCTTATTTAAAGAGAAGTACCAATTCTTGCTATCAACATTGCTGCTGCTGCGGAGAACTTATGCGACGACTGCCGCGGCCACCTGATTAGGTACATCCGCAGGGACCTCAACAAGTACATCCCGTTCCCCGCGTCCAGGGTTCCCCTCGCTGACGAGGACAGTGACGCGGACAGCACTGTGGGTCACTTATGCGATGGTTGCTGCAGGATCAACTACATCCCGTTCCTCGCGTCCAAGGTTCCCCTCGCCAACGAGGACGGTGCCGCGAACATCGCGGCAGAACACTTATACGACGTCTCCTGCTGCGGCGACCTGATCAAGTTAGTCCAGATAGATTTCGATAAACCTGATTACGGAAGCAGTGGTGTAGCTTGGAAAGCCACCACATGGAACAGGAAGCTCTCTTGGTGTGCTTGGCGCGACGGCCACACGGTTGATGTCGCTGAAATATCGGTTGACACGAGTTATTCCGCTCTATTGCCTGAGCTGCTGAATGATGAGACCAAACAATTGGAAGTCAAGAATCTCATTTTCATTAACCCCACCCTGAGCATCCAAGATGACCATCTTCTCTACATAAGGGCCAAGGTAAAGTCACAAAAAAAAAGGTAAAGGCTCAAGATGACACGGCATGGGTCCTCACTCTTGACATGAAACATGTCTCTCTCAACGCACTAGTCCCAGTTTCCACCCAACCCTTCTGTGGCGTTACCATGTACTCTCCGTGCGCCTTCCCCAAGTACTACCTCCACAACATGCCAGCAGGTCTTTAAATTATTCTGCCCTTTTTTTCTATTCTCATGCTCAAAATGTGGTTTGATTACCAACAATTAATGTAGTATACGACGATGTTGTTTTTAAATTTTGGGACGCGCTGCACTTTTGTTGTCCCAAAATTAATTGCGGCGCATCCCAAAATTAATGCAGCACACCAGTTCTAGGGATGCCTCTCCCACTTTTGGGATGCGCCGCACACCAGTTCTAGGGTTCGTAGTGATTTGTCTTGGTAGGAAGGAAAAATCCGTGGTGATACTAGCTCGTTTGCTCAAGTTGTTGCTTCCCCTCCTCCTCCACCAGATTCGTATCCTGTGAGCAGAGAAGTCGAGATGAGATGAGATGGCTTTGGCGCAGGCCGGCAGGGCCGTGGCGCGACCGCGAGTCCAATGTTTGGGAACGCAAGACGGTGACAGGGGATTCCTCTTCCAACATGGCTTCTGAATCTGGGGAGTCCGGATTTGACAAGTGGGAGGAGGCGGCGGAGGGCAGGCAGGTCATTCCTCCTCGCCGGGAACGGTGGGGGGGGGGGGGGGGGGGGAGGGGATGACAACGACGCGAATTCTTCCCGTGGAGAGACGGAGACCGGGGGCGCACGAGCTGCGTTACCTCGCCAGGGAGATTCTTCCCGCGTTGCTGGCAAGAACACTTCACCACCACGGGCCCGCGACCCCCCCCCTGCGCGCGCTGGTAATGTTGTTCCAACCCCTGGTCCCTGTTCGATCTGTAATCTGGCAGGGCACTATACTGCCTACTGCCCGCATGCTTTCTGTGATCAATGCAAGAAAAAAGGGCATTTATCTCATGTATGTACTGAATTCATCCCCTGGAAATGCCTTCCTGTGATGTGTGCTTTTCAGAGTAAAGGGCAGGGGTTCCACTTTATTCCTGATTTTAGTGTTGAAAGGCAGGCCAGAGAGCGTATTTACAATGTGGTTGTCACTATCATAGAGGGTTCTGCACCTAAAAAAGATATTGAACACGAGTTGAGTGTTTATGTAGGACAGGGGTGGTGCTGTTCTGCCAGGTTCTTCGCCCCCCAAAAGTTTGTCATGAGGATGCCTAATCCCAGAGAGGTAGACCGTGCTCTGTTTGTCGAGTTTATCAAGCTTAAGAAATGCGGGGTGAGTGTTAAATTCTCCCCTTGGTCGGATGATATTGATTCTGATGGTTTACTGGAAGTGGTTGGGTTAGAATATGGAGAATCCCTCCCAACAAACGCTGTGACAAAACTGTTACCTATGTTGGGGGACTGGTGGGTGTCAGTCTGGAGGTAGATATGTCTACTATCAACCGCCCCTCTTCAGTTAGAGCCAAGATTGGATGTCGCTTTGTGGACCAACTTCCTACCTCAGCTGAAGGAATGTTGGGAGGTTGTTTCTATAGATTCACTTATGAAGTGCAGGAGGTTCTGGTGAGAAACCCTGTTGATGAGGGCACTGCTACTGCTGTGTCTAAAGGTGATGCAAACAGGCCTGGCCAAACACCAAAGCGCAAGCGTGCTGAACATGAAAAAATGATGAGAATCCTGGGGCTTCTGACCATGGAAAATCTGGACCCTCATCTCATGGTGGAAAAACCTGTCGTTTGCTACCACAGGAGAATGAGGAGTCTCTCTCTTCCGATAGTGAGGTTGATAGAACTCTTCTCATTGAGTCTATGGCTAGAGATCATGAAGAATCTGGACAAAAAGAGACCCATAGCACCTCAGACTGGCTGGTCCTATGTAGCCTGCTCTGACTCATGCGTCTGTTGAGCAGAAGGCTCCTGCACATGTAGTACAGGTGAATGATTCCCCTGCTAATCACACTAAGTTACCTTATGCTGAGATAGTAAACAATTCTTCTCAGGTTATGGAGGTGGATGGGGAGGTGGATCCTAAAATGAAGATATCCAATTACTATGTGGTACAACTTCCCTCTCCTGATTGCAATGACGAGATGATCCTCACTCCCCCACTTCCTCCTGAGGAGTCGCATAGATTCAGCAAACCTAACTTGCAAGGTATACAGGAACACGTGGAAGCAAAGGCTGCCAAGCTCGCTAGCAAGAAAAACTTAGAAGGTAACAATCAACATACATACAAGAATTCCTTTGCTGCTCTTTCTGATACTGATCTAATTAGTAGGGCGACAAATATTGGGGTTTGCATTCCTGATAATGATTTTACCTGTATTGATATGCTTAGAGAGCTTGAATGCGTTAGAAGAAACTTAGATCAGAAAAATGATCTTATAAACAATAAACAGGAATGTGAGGATGGAATTTTTGTCACAAATGAAATGGGTAAGATGGCCCCTGTTAATCTAACTTGGCTGGACCAATAGGAGATTGTTCATGCAAGAGAGGCCTTTGAAAACCCTAGGAGAAGATCCAAACGAAAATCTGTTGTCAAGCTTTCTAGACTGTGACTAGAAGCCAAAAAAGGATCTTATTTCTGAGGTGATGGTGGGTAGCCCTACAATGCCTCCTGGTAGGGCTACTAGGTCCCAATTCCATAAAAAACGTTCCAGATGAGAGGCCTCCTCTCGAATTGCAGAGGGGTGGGCAAGAGAGGGATGGCCACCTGCCTCTTTGATATGATCAGTGACCATTCCTAGATTTCCTGGGCCCGCAAGAGACAATGAAAAAAGATTTCTCTCCTAAATGTTTGAGGAGAATTGACCCCTTTGATCTATTCAAATGGAACTAGATTCCATCTGAAGGAGAGTCAGGAGGCATCATGTGTGGGGTTCGACAAGATACCTTAGAGATTTTGTCTTGCAACAAAGGCAAGTATATTCTCCAAGTTATACTTAGTGACAAGAAGAAGAATAGTAAGTGGGGCCTTATGGTGGTTTATGGATCGGCCCACAATGAGTTCAAGGAGGAACTTTTGCTTCAACTGGTTGCCATGTGCAGTAGTATGCAAATTCCATATATAGTGGGTGGGGACTTCAATATCCTTAGACACCCAGGGGAGAAGAACAAGAGAACTATGAGCCATAAATCCTCAGACCTCTTTAATTCCATCATTAATACCCTGGCACTCAGAGAAATCCATATGAGTGGGGGTAAGTATACTTGGACAAATAATCAGGCCCACCCAACCTTGGAAAAGCTTGACCGCATTCTGATGTCTGAGAGCTGGGAGGACTTATTTCCCCTAGTCTCTGTAAGGAAATTAGTGCGTGAGATCTCTGACCATAACCCCCTGCTGCTTTCTTCGGGGGAGGAAGGCCGGGAGGCCCCCAAACCCCGCGAGTTCCGCTTCGATCTCTCCTGGATCAAGGATGATCGCTTTCTGCCGCTGGTTAGTACAATATGGAGGAGGAGGGTGTTCTCCTCAAACCCCATTGATATCCTGAATCTAATACTTAAGAGGTTTAAAACCTATTTTAAGGGCTGGGGCTCAGACAAATTTGGGCATAACAAAAAGATCGAAGAAGAGCTTAGGTTGGAGCTAGCCGAGCTGGAGGAGCTAGAGGAGCTTGGACCCCTGTTGCCTGAGCTATATAGCAGAAAAATTGATGTTTGCTTTGAGCTCCATGGGCTTTTGGTGAACGAAGAGATTTACTGGCTCCAGCAGTCTCATGAGCGTTGGCTCTTAAAAGGGGACCTAAATACTGACTACTTTCACAAAATTGCTAATGGTCGTAAACGCAAGAATACCATCCATTCCTTCAAAGCTGGGGATGTGGAGATAGTGGGGACGGAAAACTTGATTGCCCGTGCCACGGATTACTATAAAAATCTGTTTGGTCCGACACCTGGTAATCAATTCCATTTGGACCCTGATACTTGGTCAGAGGATGAAAAGTTGAATGAGGGGGATAATAAAGATCTTTGCCGTGAGTTCATGGAGGAAGAAGTGAGGGAAACCCTTTGCCATGGCCCCCAACAGAGCTCCGGGACCAGATAATATTCCTGTGGAGTTTCGTCAAGCCTGTAGGGAGATTGTGAAGGGGGATATCATGTTCTTATTTAAACATTTCCATAATGGGACGCTGGATGTTCAACGTCTCAACTATGGGGTGATTGCACTCCTGCCCAAGGTTTCTGGTGCTGATAAAATTCAGCAGTTTAGACCTATCGGCCTCCTTAGATGCCCACACAAACTAATTACCAAAGCCATGGATCGTAGGGTTGAAAAATATGCTGACAAAATGATCAGCCCCACCCAGAATGCTTTTGTGAAAGGGAGAAATATCATGGATGGGGTGTTATCTCTGCATGAAATCCTTAACTACACCCATGTTAAAAAGAGGGTGGGTATTGCGTTGAAACTGGACTTTGAAAAGGCCTATGACGAAGTTATTTGAGACTTCCTTTTGGAATGTCATAGACTTCGAGGCTTTAGTGAAACCTGGTGTGGTTGGGTTAAACAAATTCTACACAATGGCACGGTTAGTATCAAACTCAATAACTGTGTTGGGCCATACTTTCAGAGTGCTAAAGGGGTCTGACAGGGGGATCCCCACTCCCCTTTCCTCTTTAACCTTGCTGCTGAGTGCTTGACCAAAATGATCAAGAATGCACAAAAAAACAAGTTGATTGTTGGTCTAGCCCCGGACCCGATCCCAGATGGGGTCGCGGTGCTGCAGTATGCGGATGATACCATTATCTGTATGGAGCATGATGTGGAGAAAGCAGTTAACCTGAAGTTGCTGCTCTATATGTTTGAAATGATGTCTGGCCTCAAAATAAATTTCCAGAAGAGTGAGATACTAACGGTTGGTGGAGATGAAAGTATTATTAGAGAGTACGCAGAGCTCTTTAATTGTGACATTGGCAGTTTCCCGATTAAATATTTGGGGATGCCAGTCAGCTACACCAACCTTAGAACCTCTGACTGGGAGTTCATCATTGTTAAATATCTTAAGAGGTTTGAGGCCTGGATAGGCAATGCTGCTTCAATGGGGGGCAGGCTCACTTTGCTTGATTCTGTCCTCACCCAACTGTCTATCTTCCATATGTCTATGTGGCTCATGAATAAAACATTCGTTGAAAAGCTTGATAAACATAGACGGAGATTCTTCTGGTAGGGGTGTAATAAAAAAGGAGATATCACCTAATCAGGTGGAATAAGATCTGCAGATCTAAAGAGAAAGGTGGGCTAGGGGTTAAGGACCTCCGAAAACAAAATATCAGTTTGATGGTGAAATGGTGGTGGAATCTCGAGACCCAAAATGGGGTCTGGCAAGATATAGTACGTGCTCGTTACTTAGTAATAAAACTGTTGCTGAGGTTGGTCCCAGGTTTTCGGATTCGCCATGTTGGAAAGCCCTGCTGAAGGTTAAAGAGGTGTACATGGCGGGGAGGAAGATTAACATAGAATCTGGTGATTTGGCTCGGGTTTGGGTGGACCCTATCAATGGAATGCCTCCTTTCCAAGAGCGCTACCCAGAACTGTTCTCGATTTGTAACAACCCTGGGTGTACGGTGGAGAAATTTTGCCATGCAGTAGAGAACTCTTTCTTTCGGTGTAGGCTGATGCCTGAATTATCTGAGCAATGGGGTGTGATGCGTGACACTGTCAATGCATTGGCGCTTACCAGTAACAATGACAGGGTTAGGGGGGGTTAAATAACAATGGCAAATTTTCTACCAAATCAATGTATAAATGGCTAGAGAGTCCCCCTTAGTGGGAGCCATTATAAATGGATCTGGAGAGGTAAACTGCCTCTCAAGATTAAGATCTTTCTTTGGCAAGTTTCACAGGATGCTGTGCTTACCAAACAAGTGATGCGTAGAAAAAAATGGCCAGGCAATCCCAGTTGCTCTTTTTGCGAGGATGTTGAGAGCTCTTAGCATCTGTTCTTTACTTGCCCCGTTGCTAAGTGTGTATGGCGCTCCATTGGGGTGACGTTGGGGACTGATTGTTGCCCCAATAGTTACTGGCAGTTTTTTGCTTGGTGCTATACTTTTCTTCCTGGTGATGAGAAGTTTTATACGGTGGGCCTTGCGGC
Organism: Aegilops tauschii subsp. strangulata; assembly: GCF_002575655.3. NCBI lineage: Eukaryota > Viridiplantae > Streptophyta > Magnoliopsida > Poales > Poaceae > Aegilops > Aegilops tauschii. The sequence goes on along the minus strand of NC_053037.3, from coordinate 25,862,210 downwards.
TGCTTGTTGGGCAATTTGGCTCGCTCGTAACCGCGCAACTTTTTGAAAAGAAGCTGATCAAAACACCTAGTTTTCTCCATGTGTTCGTTCTTGCTTGACTGGACAGGGCAGCAGCAGGGGGGAGACGCTGAGGAGTTGCGCACGGGAGCTGATGCTGTCAGGACTAACACGATGCAGCTGATGAAGATGTGCGATGCTGTCAGACGGCCGATCATTGGCGAATGATGTGACGTGGGGAAGATGTAGAGTTGCGCTGCACATGGTACCTCTTGCATTTTGGCTGTGCTAGCCGTTGGTCTAAGTCTGTAGTGTTTTGGTGCTTCCTGGTCGGTGATGTATTAGCCTTGCTTAGTCTCTTTTGAACTTGTAGTGCTACTCAGGTTTTCGCCCCATAGCATTCGTCACGATGTCGGGCGAATGCGGTGGGTTTCCTCGTAGTGCTTCAGCTGGCTTTCCCTCTCTTTCCTCCCTCCCTGGATGTTTTCGGAACTGATGTACTTCCGTTCCTTTGCAATGGAAAGGGGTAAAGCCCGGCTCAGAAAAAAATGTGGTCTAGCTGCGGACAGTTGGCTTGTTGTGCATAATTGTTAGTTAATTATCTTACACAGCAGTGTCAATCATGTTTAAACATCTTCATAAGAATATATGTGAAGGGAAATTCCTAAATAATTGTTAAGTGCGAGGTTTATCTCAATATAATTGAGCGCAACTGCTTGCCCATTGCATATTATATGGAACATTGACAAATGGAAGTAGATGATGTATTGTAATAGCTCCACTCTCGTTAGAATAGCGTAAGGACAATTGTTAGCTCTATGGATGATTCACACATGTTACCGTGAAATGAAATGGGTCGACGAATCAAGCTTGATGAGCCATCTCTCATCGGCCTCTTGCTTGCAATATAAAAGCCAGGGCCTTCAAATTTCATACAGTAAGCAGTATATCTTTTGATATTTAATTCGGCTCTGCAAGCATTTCTCTTGCCTGCCGAAAATAGATACATGGTGCCTACTCTGATCTAATTAGCAAGATATATTGGAACCTACCAAGTACATATACCAAGCTAGTAGATACAGCAATTGAAGACAACTCGTGTACCTTACTTGTGGATGTGGCTATATATAGCCCACACACATATATTCACAATGCAGTCATGTTCGCAACAAAAATAAAAATAACCAAACAGTGTTAGCGTACAACCATTCAATGTATCAGGTGTGTAACCCCTACCAAATTAGATTATTCAACAAAATGTACATCACTAACATATGTAGGAAAAGTAGGCACCGGGACATAAGGGGAAACCATATGCTTAGAAACAAGAACAGGGGGGTTCACTACCTCAACATGGCATCTAGATGGCACAACCTACAGACAATGACCACAATAAATTGACCAGTCTTCGTGTCATTCTTATGAGAATGGCCTGGCAGAAGAAAAGCTATAATCATGTTTTCACCAACTCTTGACCAATTGGGACCCCGGGTTTCTCCAAGCTCTGCATATAATCAATTACCTTATTTAAATGTTGTCTGAATGGATTGCCTCCCCTCAGTATGTATTCTAAAGGTTCTATTAAGACATCATACTTATCAGTTCTAGCTTGTGCCTGGAAAATGCACTTGAGACTCTCGATCATATCGTAAGCCTTGACATTCTTGAGTTGTTGTTGCAAATTTGGTAATATAGGCAAGCACCAAACATTTGATCCCAGTACTAATCACATGATATCGGATATGCATTCTTAACAGTAGCAGTTGCATCATCAGGTTCTTCTGGTCCCATATAGGCACACATTATTCAGTAGCTGCAACATTTGGTCTTTCGATCTACAATTAATACTATACATATAGAACCTATGCTTTCATTTCTACTCATAGGATTTCCAAATAACCTAGACTAGTAGTAGTGCATTTTTTGTGTACTCATTTTGGTATCCTAAAAAATGAAAACATAAACACCAGTAGTGTAGTGTGTGTTTCTTTGATAAGGATTATCCGGTTCCCATAGGACATTAGCTTTCTTTTCCAATTGCTAAGCTTCTCGAAACAATCTTCTACCACAATCCGTAATGGTCTACTTCACGACCAAGGCCTCTGGTTCAAGTCGAGGATGGTCAGGTGCTCTTGGGAAAATAATAGAATAAACATGTGACTCTTTCACAGGTACTTGGTCCTAAGCTAGTCCATTGAGAAAATTTGCAACAATTAAGGAGAGGGCGTATTGTGTGGAAGTAGGTTTTAGTCACAGGGTACAAAGATAACCCACAACTAATTGTTGTATTCTTTAAGTCAATCTCTCTTAGTATGTGCTAGAATGAGATGAGATTCAGTAGGCTTTATAGTGAAAAAGAAAGATTGGAAATGTCTAGGCAAGGACCCCTGACTACTCGAAAAATAATTTCTTAAATTTCTCATGTAAAACTCAACCTTGTTAAAAAATTGCATAATTTTTTAAACCGATGAGAAGGTATAACCGGTTTCTTCTGTTACCTATTTTGGTGTCTCACAATTTTCATTTTTTCCACAACTGGGTATTTCATAGTGGGATGCTTGGACGACGAATCGACCACAATTTGGTTAGTTATGGTTTTATGCCACATTGCTAACATAGTCTATAATTGAAAGCTAACAATAATATCAAATCAACACATGTTATTTGCTAAGATATTCTGGCAGATTTAAGTTTGAAAGATATGGAACCATACTCTTCTACTTTATTTCACATGGCCAACTCTGGCTTAACTAACAAGATGTATTGAAGCCAACCAACTGCGGCCCAAGCTAGCTATATATAAATACAATAATATGAACTAGCTCTTTGCACCGTAACCACGGAGTGTGCGTGGCTATATATAGTTCACACATATAGGCATTTCACAATTTAGATGCGCTAGAAACGGAAATAAGTGTTAGTATACAAGCGTCCAATATGTTGCGTACCACTATCGTGTGGGATTGCATAAGGGCACCTACACCAGTCATATATGTATAGGAAAATGAGGCACCAGGGAATTAGGGGAGACCACAAGGAATGAGCAAGCTAGTTAGTCATAAGTGCACTGAAGCAAGAATGAGCACGCTCGCTTCAATCACGTGGAACCTAGTTTGCAAAGCTTGAAGAATTGGTTATTGGTTATTGTCATGAACATATATAGAGTGAAGTGACCTCTCTTTCTCTGTGCTTGGTCGAACAACAAGTTTTTGTATATATATATCTATCAGACGCTACTACAGATATACAATATAACATCCCTGACATCATCAAGTGTCAAACTCCCATTGAACTTCCGTATGGTATTCTCCCTTCTCATTTATGACGTGGTCAAGAAAGAATCCCGCCAATTCCTCTTGAATTGCTCGTATGCGATCATGTGGTAGGAGTTCATCCCGCCATCTGCCATATCTAATTTAACGAAGGGGGTCAATACATATATATGAATGAAACTCAACACAATTGATGGTAATAAAATAAAATTGTGAATATTATTGTTTACGTACTTTAAATTGTTTGTCAGACAAGCCCTGCTTAGAGGTCGACTAGCGAATGAACTCGCAAACGTAGTATCCACATAAATTATTCCCGCCTTCCTGCCACAAGCACTTTACGAGAATAGAGTTCCATCAAACTGATAATCAAGCATGATAATGGTATTGATGAAACTAGAATCAATGAGAGATGCACGAGACTAGCTAGTACTACTTACTTTGGGGTGTGTAAATCCCAGCTCCTTACTCAGACCAGGGACCATTCCGGTGAACATTTTCCAAACCCTGCCCTGCGGGCAAAGAAAATGATTACATGATATGAGGAAATGAACGAAAGTTGCCGATATGGTGCGATAATGATTGAACTTACCTCTCGAGCATTGCAGTAATGTCCACATAATCCTGGGGATCTTTACGTCTCGATTCTATGACAGTTACTACTCCCCCGTCAAGCTTAACGGATAGAAGAATAAAGTGGAACCTGGGCACGCATAACTCATCAATTACATTACTTAACCTCGAGTAAGAGAAACCGAATATGCACAAGACAGTAACACTCACTTGAAGTTGTAAGAAAAGAGTATTTTCCCTTTGTTTTGATGTTGAAGGAACGATTTTAGCAAGTTTTTCTCAGTATCTTCAACTCTATTTTGTACCGACCATTCATTTACGGTATTTGGGCTAATGAACCCAATGCCATAGATTTGTCCTCTTTTGCATTCGACGATCTTCAATCTGCATAATATAGTGAGGATAATTATATATACATGCAACAAACGAGCTTAGCTAGAGACTTAATTACATAAGTAATACTTACAGACAGTAGCAAGTCATGAGTTGTTTGTCAAGGGCCTCTTGATTGAATAACTGAAATAATTCCACAAATTCAGTGGGCATCACGTCGGCTCCAACATAGTCCTGCTCATCTTTAATTCTTACCATCATACTATCGGTGCGAGACTTCATGCAGGTATCCATGTACCATTGATGCAATCTTCGCATCATCATTGTTAGAGGAGGATGATCAGGTTTGCCGAGAGGCTTCCCGTGCTCATATCTGAAGATCTATACTACTTCTAACATTTCAAACTATACATCATCTCCCACCTAACCACCAAGATTGGTACCGGGCATTAACCCCGGATGATTAGCGACGATATCGCTGGACACCTTTAGCGGGGGGCAGGATTGCTTCTCCTATTCGCTGAGTTGGGGAATTGTTCGCCCACTTCTTCATTTTGCTTCTCTTGCAGCACTAGAAGTACTTCCCGACCGCTGTGCTTCACCATATGTCTTTGCAATACAGCGGTCATAGTTGGATTGTGGCGGAGACGATGGTGGTTGCTTAAGGGCATCTAGAGTGCGCTTCACTTTCACCGGATCTGCCATTTCCTTCGGAGGTGGAGGTTTCCGTTCAAAAAGGGCCTGCAATTTGGCTTCCGCGATTTCATCGATTTCCTTGTCAGTCCTCTCATATGGTAACTTTGGAAGAGGCGTGAGGCTTGGACCATATTTGAATTTCTTCTCGCCTCTTGTACTACTAGCCGCCGGAGCGGCGACATCTCTCTTCAGCCGTTGCTGAGGCGGCGGAGTCTGCTGACGCGCCGAAGGAGGCGGAGTGCGCTGACGCGCCGGAGGAGGCGGAGGAGGAGGCGGAGAAGGAGGCGGAGTGCCCTGACTCGCCGGAGGAGGAGGAGAAGGGCGAAGTGCTCTGACGCACCGGAGGAGGCTGAGTCTGCTGAGGCGTCCAGTTTGGAATGTTGATGTACTTCTTTCTCCATTGACAGGTACTCCTTAAAGCATTTTCCAGATGAATCTCCTCTTCACCTGTAGGGTAGTCAAGCTCCAGCTCCTCAAATCCCTCCATTATTTCATCCACGGTCACAATAGCATAGCCATGTGGAATCGGACGGCAATGAAACGTTCCCTCAGCTTGAGGAGGTACAACAGAGCCGACCGCCGCCTTCAAGGCGAGTTCTGGCATTTCATCATTGGAACACAATGTTCAGCCTCCGTCATACTATCCACGGGGTAGCGAGGACCCATGAAATCAGGCTGAACGAGCTCCGTGCATGCTGCTTCTCCGCTTAGATGGTGGGTGATACGTCTCCGTCGTATCTATAATTTTTTATTATTTCATGCCAATATTACACAACTTTCATATACTTTTGGCAAGTTTTTATACTATTTTTGGGACTAACATATTGATCCAGTGCCCAGTGCCAGTGCCTGTTTGTTGCATGTTTTTTGTTTCGCAGAAAATCCATATCAAATGGAGTCCAAACGGGATAAAAACTGACGGAGATTTTTTTTGGAATATATGTGATATTTGGAAAGAAAAATCAACGCGATGCGATGCCCGAGGGGGCCATGAGGCAGGGGGCAGCTTGAGGAGGTACAACAGAGCCGACCGCCGCCTTCAAGGCAAGTTCTGGCATTTCATCATTGGAACACAATGTTCAGCCTCCGTCATACTATCCACGGGGTAGCGAGGACCCATGAAATCAGGCTGAACGAGCTCCGTGCATGCTGCTTCTCCGCTTAGATGGTGGGTGATACGTCTCCGTCGTATCTATAATTTTTTATTATTTCATGCCAATATTACACAACTTTCATATACTTTTGGCAAGTTTTTATACTATTTTTGGGACTAACATATTGATCCAGTGCCCAGTGCCAGTGCCTGTTTGTTGCATGTTTTTTGTTTCGCAGAAATCCCATATCAAACGGAGTCCAAACGGGATAAAAACTGACGAAGATTTTTTTTTGGATTATATGTGATATTTGGAAAGAAAAATCAACGCGATGCGATGCCCAAGGGGTCAGGCGCGCCCTGGGCCCTCGTGGCCACCCCGTAAGGCGGTTAGAGCCCTTCTTTCGCCGCAAGAAAGCTAATATCCAGATAGAGATCGTGTCCAAAATTCAGCCCAATCGGAGTTAAGGATCTCCAGTTATAACAGAAACGGTGAAAGGGCAGAATAAAAAACGCAGAAACAGAGAGAGACAGTGAGACAGATCTAATCTTGGAGGGGCTCTCGCCCCTTCGCCGCCATGGAGGCCATGGACCAGAGGGGAAACCCTTCTCCCATCTAAGGGGAAGGTCAAGGAAGAAGAAGAAGAAGGGGGGCTCTCTCCCCTTTCTCCCGGTGGCGCTGGAACGCCGCCGGGGCCATCATCATCACCGCAATCTACACCAACAACTTCACCGCCCTCATCACCAACTCGTCCCCCCTCTATGCAGCGGTGTAACCCCTCTTTTACCCGCTGTAATCTCTACTTAAACATGGTGCTCAACGCTATATATTATTTCCCAATGATGTATGGCTATCCTATATATGATGTTTGAGTAGATCCGTTTTGTCCTATGGGTTAATTGATGATCGTGATTGGTTTGAGTTGCATGTTTTATTATTGGTGCTGTCCTATGGCGCTCTCCGTGTCACGCAAGCGTGAGGGATTCCCGCTGTAGGGTGTTGCAATACGTTCATTATTCGCTTATAGTGGGTGGCGTCAGTGACAGAAGCACAGACCCGAGTAAGTAGGTTGTTGCGTATGGGATAAAGAGGACTTGATGCTTTAATGCTATGATTGGGTTTTACCTTAATGATCTTTAGTAGTTGCGGATGCTTGCTAGAGTTCCAATCATAAGTGCATATGATCCAAGAAGAGAAAGTACGTTAGCTTATGCCTCTCCCTCAAATAAAATTGCAATAATGATTACCGGTCTAGTTATCGATTGCCTAGGGACAAAGAACTTTCTTATGTGACAACAAGCTCTATACTAAAACTAACTTAGTTGTGTCTTTATCTAAAGAGCCCCTACCTTTTATTTGCGTGCTCTTTATTATCTTGCAAACCTATCCAACAACACCTACAAAGTACTTCTTGTTTCATACTTGTTCTAGGTAAAGCAAACGTTAAGCGTGCGTAGAGTTGTATCGGTGGTCGATAGAACTTGAGGGAATATTTGTTCTACCTTTAGACCCTCGTTGGGTTCGACACTCTTACTTATCGAAAGAGGCTACAATTGATCCCCTATACTTGTGGGTTATCAAGACCTTTTTCTGGCGCCGTTGCCGGGGAGTCATAGCGTGGGGGGAATATTCTCATGTGTGCTTGTTTGCTTTATCACTAAGTAATTTTTATTTGCTGTTCTAAGTTGTTCTCTATCTTTAGTTATGGATATGGAACACGAAATACCAAAAAAAATTAGGTGTACTTGCTACTCATGGAGATGGGGAACCTCCTAAAACCCTCGATGCTGGTTATGTGAAAAATATTATGTACTACATTGATAATCCTGAGAAAACCCCATTCAATTATGTAATGGGAGACACGTTGGATCAACGTGAATACTTTAGGGATTATCGCTTGACTCAAAAAGGGAAACTATTATGGGATCAAATTCATATGTTGCATTGGTATGCTCGAGAACTATGCTTGAGATATGATTATACTTGTTGCTCTAGGATGAAGGCTCCACACCTTCCCTTTTTATGCAAATTTAATGATGATAAAACCTTGGCTTCTTATGCTAATGGTATATATGATTACTATGATGTGGAACAAATAGAAGAATTTGTTGCTTTTAAGGGTGCATGTGAAATTGAATCTTTGTTTAAAGAGTTTGAACATTTTGATGATTCAGTTTATAGACCCGAAGATTTAGCTATCCTTAAATATTGCTATGAGAATTATAAATAAAATTATGATATTGATCAATTTATTGAGAAAGTCTCCGCTGTCCAAGAAGAGACTAATATTTTGCAGGAGTCTATGGAAGAAGAAATTGATGAAACTGTGAGATCATTGGATGAAAAAGATGATGAGGAGAGCGAAGAACAAAAGGAGGAAGAGCGGATTAGCTACCCGTGCCCACCTTCTAATGAGAGTAACTCTTCAACTCATACATTGTTTAATTTCCCTTCGTGCTTACCGAAGGATGATTGCTATGATGATTGTTATGATCCTGTTGATTCTTTTGAAATATCCCTTTTTGATGATGCTTGCTATGCTTGTGGCCAAGATGCCAATATGAATTATGCTTATGGAGATGAACTTGCTATAGTTCCTTATGTTAAACATGAAATTGTTGCTATTGCACCCACGCTTGATAGTCCTATTACCTTTTTGAATTCTCCCGACTACACTATATTGGAGAAGTTTGCCCTTATTAAGGATTATATTGATGGGTTGCCTTTTACCATTGCACATGATGATTTTGATGAATATAATTAATATGCATGTGCTTGCTGCTCCTACTTGCAATTATTATGAGAGAGGAACTACATCTCCGCCTCTCCATGTTTCCAATAAGATAAAATTGCAAGAAACTGTTTATACTATGCATTGGCCTTTACTATGTGTGCATGAATTGTTCACGTATGACATGTCGTTGCTTAGGAAGAGAGTTAGACTTCGTCATTGCTTGATATATGTTACTTTGTGCTCACTACTAAATTACAAATCATTGTTAATTAAAATTGGCTTTGATATACCTTGGGATCCGGGTGGATCCATTACTTGAGCACTATATGCCTAGCTTAATGGCTTTAAAGAAAGCGCTGCTAGGGAGACAACCCGGAAGTTTTAGAGAGTCATTTATTTCTGTTGAGTGCTTTTATAAAGTTTAAAAACAAAAAAATGAGGGGAAACTAAAACTTTTCAAAAAGGAAAGTGAAAGTGAGAGAGACAAGCATTGTTGAAGTGGGGGAGCTCCTTGAAATTTGTTCATGCTCACAGAAACTTTGTGAATCTTGATTACAGAAACTTTTCAACAAAAATAATTATCCCCTTGTACAATTACATTGTATTATAAAAATAATGTGCCAAGATTTGCCTTTAGGATGTTTACATTGCTTGTTGGTTTGTGCGGTGCAAAACAGAAACTTTGGCTGTAGTGCGCGATTTTACATTTTTTACGGAACGTCAAAAAGTTCTAAAACTTTTTGCACTGTCTTACTATAAAAATTGTTTACTTTTCCTAATTTGTTAAGAATTTTTGGAGTACCAGAAGTATGGTGAATGTTCAGATTACTACAGACTGTCATGTTTAAGACAGATTCTGTTTTTGATGCATAGTTTACTTGTTTAGATGAAACTATCAATTTCTATCAGTGGATTAAGCCATGGTAAAGTTATATAAAATGCAAAAAAAATATGAGTTGGTTTTCAACAGTACTTAGAGTAGTGATTTGCTTTATTATACTAACGGATCTTATTGAGTTTTCTGTTGAGTTCTGTGTGGATGAAGTGTTCGAAGATCGAGGAGGTCTCGATGTGAGGAGAAGGAGGAGAGGCAAGAGCTCAAGCTTGGTGATGCCCAAGGCACCCCAAGTAAACATTCAAGGAGACTCAAGCGTCTAATCTTGGGGATGCCCCGGAAGGCATCCCATCTTTCTTCAACAAGTATCTGTATGTTTTCGGTTTCGTTTCGTTCATGTGATATGTGCAAATCTTGGAGCGTCTTTTGCATTTAGTTTTCACTTTTATTTTATGCACCATGCTGGTATGAGATAGTCCATGGTTGATTTATAGAATGCTCTTTTCCCTTCACTTAAATCTTTTGAGTATGGCTTTATAGAGTGCTTCATGTGCTTCACTTATATCATTTGATGTTTGGATTGCCTATTTCTCTTCACTTAGAACACCGCCATTTGTAAAATGCTCTTTTTGCTTCACTTATATTTGTCAGAGCGTGGGCATATCTTTTGTAGAAAGAATTAAACTCTCTTTCTTCACTTATATCTATTTAGAGAGTTCACAGGAACTGGTCATTCACATGGTTAGTTATAAAATCCTACACAAAACTTGTAGATCACTGAATATGATATGTTTGATTCCTTGCAATAGTTTTGCGATATAAAGATGGTGATATTAGAGTCATGCTAGTGGGTAGTTGTGGATTGTAGAAATACTTGTGTTGAGGTTTGTGATTCCCGTAGCATGCACGTATGGTGAACCGTTATGTAACGAAGTTGGAGCATGAGATATTTATTGATTGTCTTCCTTATGAGTGGCGGTCGGGGACGAGCGATGGTATTTTCCTACCAATCTATACCCCTAGGAGCAGGCGCGTAGTACTTTGTTTTGATGACTAATAGATTTTTGCAATAAGTATGTGAGTTCTTTATGACTAATGTTGAGTCGATGGATTATACGCACTCTCACCCTTCCATCATTGCTAGCCTCTTCGGTAACGTGCATTGCCCTTTCTCACCTCGAGAGTTGGTGCAAACTTCGCCGGTGCATCCAAACCCCGTGATATGATACGCTCTCTCACACATAAGCCTCCTTATATCTTCCTCAAAACAGCCACCATACCTACCTATCATGGCATTTCCATCGCCATTCCGAGATATATTGCCATGCAACTTCCATCATCATCATATACATGACTTGAGCATTCATTGTCATATTGCTTTGCATGATCGTAAGATAGCTAGCATGATGTTTTCATAGCTTGTCCGTTTTTTGATGTCATTGCTACGCTATATCATTGCACAGCCCGATACACCGTTGGAGGCATTCATATAGAGTCATATCTTTGTTCTAGTATCGAGTTGTAAGTAAATAAAAGTGTGATGATAATCATTATTAGAGCACTGCCCAAAAAAAGAGAGGCCAAAGAAGCCTAAATAAAAAAAGGGGGCCAAAGAAGCCCGCCAAAAAAAGAAAAAAGAAAAGAAAAAAGAGGGCAATGTTAATATCCTTTTACCACACTTGTGCTTCAAATTAGTACCATGTTCTTCATATAGAGAGTATCTTGGGTATCACTTTCATATGCTAGTGGGAATTTTCATTATAGAACTTGGCTTGTATATTCCGATGATGGGCTTCCTCAAATGCCCGAGGTCTTCATGAGCAAGCAAGTTGGATGCACACCCACTTAGTTCCCAGTTTGAGCTTTCATACACTTATAGATCTTAGTGCATCCGTTGCATGGCAATCCCTACTCCTCACATTGACATCAATTGATGGGCATCTCCATAGCCCGTTGATTAGCCGCGTCGATGTGAGACTTTCTCCTTTTTGTCTTCTCCACACAACCTCCATTATCATATTCTATTCCACCCATAGTGCTATGTCCATGGCTCACCCTCATGTATTGCGTGAAAGTTGAAAAGGTTTGAGAACGTCAAAAGTACGAAACAATTGCTTGGCTTGTCATTGGGGTTGTGCATGATGTGAATATTTTGTGTGGTGAAGATGGAGCATATATAGCCAGACTATATGATTTTGTATGGATAACTTTCTTTGGCCATGTTATTTTCAAAAGACATGATTGCTTTATTAGTATGCTTGAAGTATTATTGTCTTAATGTCAAATGATAGACTATTGCTTTGAATCATTCGTGTCTTAATATTCATGCCATGATTAGAATACATGATTATTCTAGGTAGCATTCCACATCAAAAATTATCTTTTTTATCATTTACCTACTCGAGGACGAGCAGGAATTAAGCTTGGGGATGCTGATACGTCTCCGTGGTATCTATAATTTTTGATTGTTCCATGCCAATATTATACAACTTTCATATACTTTTGGCAACTTTTTATACTATTTTTGGGACTAACATATTGATCCAGTGCCCAGTGCCAGTTCCTGTTTGTTGCATGTTTTTTGTTTCGCAGAAAATCCATATCAAACGGAGTCCAAACGGGATAAAAACTGACGGATTTTTTTTTTGGAATATATGTGATTTTTGGGAAGAAGAATCAACGCGATACGATCCCCGAGGGGGCCACGAGGCAGGGGGCGTGCCCCAAGGGGTCAGGCACGCCCTGGGCCCTCGTGGACACCCCGTAAGAAGGTTGGAGCCCTTCTTTTGCCGCAAGAAATCTAATATCCGGATAGAGATCGTGTCCAAAATTCAGCCCAATCGGAGTTACGGATCTCCGGTTATAACAGAACGGTGAAAGGGCAGAATCAAAAACACAGAAACAGAGAGACAGAGAGACATATCCAATCTCGGAGGGGCTCTCGCCCCTCCGCCTCCATGGAGGCTATGGACCAGAGGGGAAACCCTTCTCCCATCTAGGGGGAAGGTCAAGGAAGAATAAGAAGAAGGGGGCTCTCTCCCCCTCTCTCCCGGTGGCGTCGGAACGCCGCCGGGGCCATCATCATCACCGCAATCTACACCAACAACTTCACCGCCCTCATCACCAACTCTTCCTCCCTCTATGAAGCGGTGTAACCCCTCTTTTACCCGCTGTAATCTCTACTTAAACACGGTGCTCAACGCTATATATTATTTCCCAATGATGTATGGCTATCCTATGATGTTTGAGTAGATCCATTTTGTCCTATGGGTTAATTGATGATCGTGATTGGTTTGAGTTGCATATTTTATTATTGGCGCTGTCCTATGGTGCTCTCCGTGTCGCGCAAGCGTGAGGGATTCCCGCTGTAGGGTGTCGCAATACGTTCATTATTCGCTTATAGTGGGTGGCGTGAGTGACAGAAGCACAGACTTGAGTAAGTAGGTTGTTGCGTATGGGATAAAGAGGACTTGATGCTTTAATGCTATGGTTGGGTTTTACCTTAATGATCTTTAGTAGTTGCGGATGCTTGCTAGAGTTCCAATCATATGTGCATATGATCCAAGAAGAGAAAGTATGTTAGCTTATGCCTCTCCCTCAAATAAAATTGCAATAATGATTACCGGTCTAGTTATCGATTGCCTAGGGACAAACAACTTTCTTGTGTGACAACAAGCTCTATACTAAAACTAACTTAGTTGTGTCTTTATCTAAACAGCCCCTACCTTTTATTTACGTGCTCTTTATTATCTTGCAAACCTATCCAGCAACACCTACAAAGTACGTCTAGTTTCATACTGTTCTAGGTAAAGCGAACGTTAAGCGTGCGTAGAGTTGTATCGGTGGTCAATAGAACTTTAGGGAATATTTGTTCTGCCTTTAGCTCCTCATTGGGTTCGACACTCTTACTTATCGAAAGAGGCTACAATTGATACCCTATACTTGTGGGTTATCAGTGGGGTAGCTTCTGGGGCAGCGTCGAAGCAAGGATCTTTGTGCCGCTGAGATGGTTGGCCGATAGCTCACTGGCTCTCAAGTTCCTCTACTTTTGCTAATCCTACACTAATCCTCTGCATTTCGGTTGCTTCCTCTTTCCTCTTTCTCTCTCGGCATCTATAACTACCGCTGTCGGGAAACCCAACCACTCATGGAATGGAGCCTAGTGTGCCTCGTGTTCGTCCAGGGTGTTCAGGATTCCCGAGGGCCTCTGTCAGCTCGTCCTTCTCTCTATCGGGAATGAACATCCCTTCCTGTGCTGCCTACATTGCTGCTTGACGCTTCCGGATGGGTATTGCAAGTTGCTCGTCCGTCCAAACACACTCCCCTGTTTCTGGGTCAAAAATCCCCCAACCCCGAAGAACCAACTCTTTCAATGATCTGGCCAGTGCAATGTCGCTGGTTGACCCCTTTAGCAATAAGGTCTTGCTCAGCTTTGTCCCACACTGGCCGGGCATTGTAGTATCTACCTGACCCCATGTGATGGTGATACTTCTAATTTGCCGCATTTTGCTTGTTTGTCAGTGACCTTTTCTTACCCTTCTCCAATTTCTGGTAGGCCACAAATGCGGGCCAGTGATCTCTTATCTTCTCATATCGACCGATGAATTCTGGAGTCTCCTCTTTGTCGACAAACTTTGTGTTCAACTCTTTCTTCCAGTTCCGGAATAGTTCTGCCATCTTCTTAAGAGCAAACGCCTTGACCTTTGGCTGTATAACTGGGTTATTAGGATCCTCCTCTGGCGGTAGGCTGAAATCTGTCATCTACGAGGTCCAAAGATCGTTCTTCTGTCTATCCTGGACATAGGAAACTTCAGGGTCCTTATTCTTATTGTATTGTTGGATGCTGATCGGGACGATGACCCTAACCACAACTCTGCACTGATGTACAAATGCATCCTTGGTCCGCTTGGGAGCAACCGGTTGCCATTGATGACCCACAAGTACAAGTATAGGGGATAAATTGTAGCTCTTTTCGATAAGTAACAGTATCGAACCCAATCAGGAGCAGAAGGAAATGACAAGTAGTTTTCAGTAAGGTAATATCTGCAAGTGCTAAAATTGTAAGTAGCAAAGTAGTTTGATAGGAAGATAATTTGTAACGAGCAAGTAACAATAATAGTAACAAGTATGCAGCAAGGTAGCTGTAACAGCCTGGTTTTTGCCCTCTGCTCTTTGCCTGATTTTCAGTTGGTTTGATTTTGAAATTTGGAGTTTTGAATCTTTTCATATGGACTTAAACACTTGGGTACCCCTTGGCTTTCACCCAAGTGCCTCATTTCCCCCTCTAACTATCATTTCCTCTCTGGTTCAACTCAAAATAATATTTTGAATATTTTTCTTAAATGAAAAATATTCATTTCCCTCTCTTAAACCCTAACTAGCTCAATGTGCTCCAAAGCAACCCCAATTTTTCTTGCCCACAAAAATCTAAGAAAATTTACAAATATTCTTTGAACCCTAGGGCACCTTCTGAGCAAAACTATTTCATCACTTTTTGAAATATTTTTGCTACAGAAAATATTTTCTGTTCTGGACAGAAATGGTGGTTTCTACAGCAACTACCATTTTACTTGATCCATTGTGGCTGATTTTTCTTGTGCATCATCACCTTAGTAGATGATTGCTAAACTCCAAGCCCATGACGAAACTCATGTTTATCGATAGTGATACATGCCTCGATCCCCATGTAGATCAGGAACTACACCGAGCTCAGAGCATGCCACCAGTATAGCATACCATCCCTCTAGTTTATATTTTTGTTTGTTTGGTAGTAGCAGATTGATCAATCAGGATGCGTAAGTGAAATATAATGTGGGTGTTTTCTTTGTGCATCTGTCCAGTTACCTGAGAGCCAACTAACTATCCGCAAGGTGGCATCCCTACGACACTCACCTCACCATCCTGTAGGTTCTTCACATCATCATCATCCTCCTCTTTGAAAGTTTGTTTGTTTCTAACGGTGATTGCCGGTCTGATGCTTTTTTAGTTAAATGTAGGGGCGTGCCGAGCAATCTACCGAGGGGCACGATACCAGCGTCACAGCTCGATCGGGAGCCTAAATCATCTCGTGTTCTTGTAAGTTGTTGACAGGCATGGGCTGGTCCACAACATTCGAGTTGATTTGGTTTTTGTTCGATTCGGTTGATTATTACTTTAAGCATATCCGACTAACATTCCTATACATTGCTTTAAGCATATCCGACTAACGTTATTACTTACATATGGAGATGATAAGGACTTGTATGGCTAGATCTTGGATCTAGTGTTCCTCATAGAGTTGATGTATACTTTGCATGTCCTGGTCACTAGTGAGCGTGTGATAGTGAAGTTAATCATGTACCTGTAGAACACAGTTCAGTCCATGTTTGCTCTTTGCTGTTTGATTTCAGTTTGATCGTGGGGCGCCTTTGTAAAGTTATATAGTATGTAGATGCTTGGAAACGGACAAGTGTTTAGAATAGTTGTGAAAGAAGCACGACAGAAACTGTACCTTGCTAATTATTACTGTCATGTTGTTGCTCTAGTAACAACACTCTGTGCTTCAATTTTGCTATTGTGGACCTTACTGAGTAGCTATAAGTAGTAATATTTCTTCAGTTTCGTGTATTCATCCTACAAATCTTGGTTCTACATTTTTCAGTTCGGAGCCCAACATGAGTCTGATACATATTAGATGTTACCGTCGCCAAATTTGAGCAATTACACATGAAGAATGTGGCTGAGTCCGGTGACTTGCGTGGTAAGCTGTGTTGTGTGCGCGGTGTAGTACATCACACGCGATCGGCGCCTCTCGCCCTGTTCCTCTGGTGGGCGCTTCTTCTTTGACTCCGGTGCAGGTAAGCCGTTGTTTCCTCTCCTGTCCTCTCTCCCATGCTCTGTGTGCCCATGGCCATCGAGCCGTGGTTATAATTTTTGCATCAGTGAATGTATTTCTTAATTCCAAAGAGCTTCAAGCTGAGAGAGAGACATTTCTAGTTGTCGGTTTCCTCTTTATATCCATTGGCTTACTTATCAGCTTAAGGAGGAGAGAGGGAGAGAGGGAGATTTCCCCAATCCAATCTAAATCGCTCCAATCTATCCACAATATGAACCCAAACAAAACCCAACCATTTTTTGTTACAATTCCAAAGAAGTTAAAAGATTCCAAATTTAGTTCACATTTTTAAAATTTTGTCTGCAATTTCGAAAAATGTTTGGAATTTTAAAATTTGTTCATGTCTTCAAAAAATGTTTGGAGTTTTGTTCATGCTCTAAAAATTGTTCGAAATTTTAGAATTTTGTTAACATTTTCAAAAACTCTTCGCGATGTTAAAACAAATTCGGAATTTCCAAAGAAAATCATGTAGAGAAGTGTTTCGAGTTTCAAAGTTTTGTTCTCATTTTTTTAAATCACATTTTCAAAAAAAAGTTCTGATTTTTTTTTTGTTTGTGTTTTCAAACAAGTTTAGAATTCATGTGTGTTTCAAAAATGTTCTGAATTTATTTTGTTCCTCTTTCTAAAAAATGTTCGGAATTTATAATTTGTTTGTGTTTCAAAAAGTTTGGAGGTTCAAATTTCATGTGTGTTTTCGAATTTTGTTCAAAATTTCAAATATTGTTCATAATTTCACTTTCCTGTTCTCGTTTTTCAAAATTTGTTCCTATTTTTTCAAAGATTATTTTGTGTTTTCAAAAAATTACTCGCATTTTCAAAAGAGATTGGAATTTAATAAATTGTATGTGTTTCTTAATTTCTTTGAGTAATGTTGACTTACGCTGCTACTCTTTCGTATTTGACAAAAAATGCTTGGCATTAAATAGAATTATTCTACATTTCATGAAATGTTTCGAAAAAAATCTCATAATATTCTGATCCCCCCCTGCAGTTAATTTCTTAGCATTTGGGTGGCGTCATAGTCACACAAACTCACAAGCTCCACTGGCTAGCTAGATTCCTTCGCGAGCAGGTTGTTGCGAGTTTGATTCCTTTGTATGGCTGGGATCAGTCGGTAATATTTTGCAACCTCGGCGGAAATTTGCGTGACGGACGGATAGAAACCTTTCTCCATTTATGAGTAGGTACATGGATAGTAATGCTGGTTTATGTACTTTCCAGCCGGTTGATTTGGTTTTTGAAATCAGTTTTTCATTTAGGTTTTTCCAAATTTTGTTGCAAAAATTTCTAAGCTTTTCTTTAAAAATATAATATTTTTGTGGATCTTAAAAACTAAACAAACAATGTGACGAGGAAACATTCAGGCTTGTGCTATTTATAGGTTCCTTGTTTGCCAGCGGCTTCGGCACTGCAATATTTATCTATAGATAATAAATTTACTAGTCAGCCGGCCGGGGATATAATCTCAGTCATACCAAAGTCATTGGATTTCTTGCATCAAGATTTATGCGTCTCCACAAGTGGGCTGGTTGGTATGCGATGGTTGCCTTTTGTCTTTAGAGAAGCGCGCATGGCTGGCCATCCAACACTGTAGGCATCATAAAACAGTAAAATCTGGACGCGGAGGAATTGATCCCGAGCTCATATGCTCCCGCATGAACAGTAAAATCGAAAAAATATCAAAAAAAATCAAAAAATTCTAAATTTTTTTGGTAGAAACATTGACAAAAGTTCTAAGTGCCTGCAAAAATTCGTCTTGAAATCACATTCCTAGAAGGCATGGCAAAAAAAACAAAAACAGAAACTCTGAAAAAGCTACTTTCAAAAGCATTTTGAAGCACTGAATTTGTTTTTTTTGCCACGCCTTACTGGAATGTGATTTCATGATGAATTTTTGCAGGCACTTAGAACTTTTGTCAATGTTTCTCTCAAAAAATTGGAATTTTTTGAATTTTTTTTTGATATTTTTTTGATTTTACTGTTCATGCGGGAGCATATGAGCTCGGGATCAAAAGATGACTTTCGGTAAAATCTCTACTATTAAAACAGAATCGAACGACGTGTAGGCTTTTCTTTCCTCTCTCCCAAGGCGACCTGGAAAAGCCTTCCTCCCCTCGGTCTCCATCAACGAGCATGGGGATTCGCCTCCCCTCCGCCTGCCGCTTCGGCAGCGCGAAGGAGAATCTTGGTGTCTCGACTCCCGCTAGTAGATAGGTAGGGTTTAGTTATCGTAGGGGTGGTGTTTGGACGAATGGCGGCACTCCTTCTTTGAGTCAGTCTTCCGGGCTCCGACCCTCCTCAAGTTCGTCTGATCTTGTCGCAAGTTTTCAGCAGCCATCGGTTGCACTAGAGTGTGACACA
Source organism: Aegilops tauschii subsp. strangulata (assembly GCF_002575655.3). NCBI lineage: Eukaryota > Viridiplantae > Streptophyta > Magnoliopsida > Poales > Poaceae > Aegilops > Aegilops tauschii. The sequence continues at coordinate 25,843,441 of NC_053037.3, read as the reverse complement.
CACCTTGTCTTGCATGTTTCGATCATGAGTTAAATCTCCTTCATTTTTTTATGCGGTCTAGCTGCTGACAGTTAGCGCAATATAATTGAGCGCAACTTCTTGCCCATTGTGTATTACATGGAACATTGACGAATGGAAGTTGATGATATATTGTAATAGCTCCACTCTCGTTAGACTAACATAAGGACAATTGTTAGCTCTATGGATGATTCACAAATGTTACCGTGAAATGAAATGAGTCGACAAATCAACCTTGATGAGCCATCTTTCATGGGCCTCTTGCTTGCAATGTAAAAGCGAGAGCCTTCAAATTTCATATATCTTTGGATATTTAATTTAGTTATGCAAGCATTTGCTATTGTCTGCCAAAAATCGATACATGGTGCCTACTCTGATCTAATTAACAAGATATATTGGAACCTACCAAGTACATGCCAAGCTAGTAAATACAGCAATTGGAGATAGCTCTTGTACCTTACTTAAGGGTGTGGCTATATATAGCCCACACACATATATTTACAATGTAGTCATGTCAGCAACAAAAATAAAACTGATCTAACAGTGTTAGCGTACAACCATTCAATGTATCCGGTGTGCAACCCCTACCAAATTAGATTATTCAAGTAAATGTACATCAATAACATATGTAGGAAAAGTAGGCACCGGGAAATCAGGGGAAACCATATGCTTCGAAACAAGAAGGAGATTGACTGCCTCGACATGGCATCTAGATAACACAACCTACAGACAATGACCACTCTTCTTGTCGTTCTTATCCAGAACATGCATATGGATCGACATGATCAGGCCATAGCCTGGCGGAAGAGAAGCTATAATCATGTTTTCACCAACTCTTGACCAATTAGGAACCCGAGTTTCTCCAAGCTGTGCACATAACCAATTACCTTATTTAAATGTTGTCCGAATGGATTGCCTGCCTTCAGTATGCATTCTAAAGGTTCTACTAAGACATTATACTAATCAGTTCTAGCTTGTGCCTGGAAAATGCACTTGAGACTCTCGATCATATCGTAAGCCTTGACATTCTTGAATTGTTGTTTCAAATTTGGTAATTTAGGCAAGCATCAAACATTTGATCTCAGTATTCATCACATGATATCGGATATGCATTCTTAACACTAGCAATTGCATCATCATGTTCTTCTGGTTCCATATAGGCACACATTATTCAGTAGCTGCAACATTTGGTCTTTGGATCTGCAATTAATACTATACATATACATATAACCTATACTTTTGTTTCTACTCATAAGATTTCCAAAAGAACCTGGACTAGTAGTAGTGCATTTTTTTGTAGTCCTTTTGCTATCCCAAAAAATGAAAACATAAACATCAGTAGTGTAGTGTGTATTGCTTTGATAAGGATTATCCGGTTCCACTAGTAGAAAAAGGGTCTTTTGTCCCGGTTGGTAAGGGCCTTTTGTCCCGGTTTTTGAACCGGAACTAAAGGACCGTTACTAATGCCCTAACCCTTTAGTCCCGGTTCTTACACGAACCGGGACAGATGGGCCTCCACGTGGCCGGTGCGACGAGCCCAGGCAGGAGGGCCTTTGGACCCGGTTGGTGGCACTAACAGGGACCAATAGGCATCCACGCGTCAGCATTTCAGGGGCTGGGGTTTTTTTTTGAAGGGGGGGGGGGTTGGGGGTTTTGGGGGGTTAATTTAGGTGTTTCATATATTGTGTTAGCTAGCTAATTAATAGAGAGAAGTGTCCTCTCTTATCTCCGTACTTGGTCGACGCTACGTACTATATACGTATGGAGAGGACTAGACACGCTAGCTAGTAATCAAATGAAGGAAACAGAAGATCGTCATGAACATATGGATACAGAGAGAAGTGATATCGACCACCTCTCCTTCTCCGAGAGATTGGTCGAACAACAAGTTCTCGTATATCTATCCGACACTACCGGCTACATATATACAATAATTATCTCTTACAATATAATCTCCTAATTAAATTGTAAGAACACAGGGTCCACATAGTATTCTCCGTTTTCAGCGATCACGTGGTCAAGAAAGAATGCCTCCAATTCCTCTTGAATTTCTCGCATACGATCTGGTGCTAGGAATTCATCCCGCTTCTCAAACATCTAATTTGAAGAAGGGGGTCAATATATATATATATATATATATATATATATATATATATATATATATATATACATACATATATATATATGAATAAATGAAACTCAACACAAATGATGGTAATAAAATAAAATTGTGAATATTATTGCTTACGCACTTCATATTGTTCGTTAGAGTAGCCCCGCTCACAGGTCGTGTAGCGGATGGACTCGCAAACGTAGTATCCACAGTAATTATTCCCGGGTTCCTGCCACAACCACTTTACAAGAAATAGAGGTCAATCAAACTGATAAGCAAGCCTGCTAAATGGTATTGATGAAACTAGCGCTTGAATCACTAGGAGATGCGCGGAACATGCTACTATAGTACTTACTTTCGGGTGTTTAAATTGCAGCTTCTTCGGCAGTCCCGGAGCTTTTTTGGTGAATTTTCTCCAAACACTGCCAGACAAAGAAAACAATTACTTGATATGAGGAAATGAACAAATTTGCTGATATGGTGGATAATGATCGATTTAATTACTCCTCAAGAATTTGAGTCATGTCCGCATAGTCCTGGGATCTTTTCGTCTCGAGTCTAAGACGGTTACTACTCCCTGCTCAAGCTTAATCTCTAGGAGAATATAGTGGAAGCTGCGCACGCATGCATAAGTCATCAATTACATTACTATAACATGGACTAATAAGGGAAACCGAATATGCACAAGACAGTAACACTCACTTGAAGTTGTAAGGAAAGAGTATTATATCTTTGTTTTCATTTATTACCAACGATCGTAGCAAGTTGGCCTCGGTATTTTCGGCATGATATTTAACCTCAGTTGCATCTATGAGATTTGTGTTAATGAACCCAATATCACCGATTTGTCTTTTCTTCAATTCGGCGATCTTCAATCTGCATAATATAGTGAGGATAATTATAAATACATGCAATGAAAGAGCTGACCTATATAGAGAGACTTAATGACAGAAGTAGTACTACTTACAGACAGTAGCAAGTGATCGTTGATTTATCGAGGGCCTTTTGATTGAAAAACTGGAAGAACTCCTCAAATGGAACATTCAACAGTTCAATTCCAACGAGGTCATGCTCCAGTTTAACTCTCAACGTCAAAGTATTCCTCCCCCTAGACTCTCTGCAGGTTTTCATGTACCAATCATGTAATCTTCGCATCATCGTTGTTAGAGATCTTTCATCTTTGACGAGAGGCTTCCCGTAATGGTATTTGTGTCCGTCCACCTCCAAGATATCATAATGTACATCGTCGGGCAGGTAATCTCCAAGATTGCTATAACTGGGCACCATCCTCGGATCATTAGCGACGATGTCGCTAGACACCTTGAGAGGGGGGCACGATTGGTTCGCTTGTTCGCCGAGCTGGGCAATTTTTTTCCCAGCTCGTCGTTCTTTTGACCTTTGATCACTGACAGTACTTCCCGACCGCTCCGCTTCGGCAAATGTCTTTGCAATAATGCGCTCGTAATTGCCTTTCGGCGGAGATTTGGTGGTTTTGTCAGGGCAGCCAGAGTGCACTTCGCTTTCACCGGATCTACCTTCTCCTCCGGAGGTGGATGTTTATTTGCTTTCACCCCTTCAAAGAAGTTTGTCACTTCGGCTCGCACGATCTTCCTGGTTTCCTCCTCGGTCCTCTCGTATGGTAACTTCTCAGGAGTCTTCAGAGAAGGACCGAATCTGTATTGCCTCCCGCCTCTGGCTGTACTGCTAGACGCCGACAGAGCAGACGGAGCGGCTGCGGCTGTCTTCTTTCCTTGCTTACGAGGCGGAGGAGAAGGACTACGACGCGCCGGAGTAGCCGGAGCGGCAGCGGGTCTCTTCCGCCCTTGCTGACGAGGCGGAGAAGGAGGAGGCTGGCTGCTCTGGCGCGCCGGCGCAGGCGGAGTGCCGCCACGCGCCGGAGAAGGAGGCTGAGTGCCCTGATCACTCGCTTAGGAGGAGGCGGGGTGCCGCCACGCGCCAGAGAAGGAGGCTGAGTGCCCTGATCACTCGCCGGAGGAGGAGGCGGAGTGCCCTTACTCGCCGGAGGCGTCCAGTTCGGAAGGTTGATGAGCTCCTTCCGCCATAGGCATGGAGTCTTCAGAGCAAAACCCAGCCGAGTCTCCCCTTCACCGGTAGGGTGGTTAAGCCGGAGGTCCTCAAATCCCTCCGTTATTTCATCCACCATCACCCTAGCATATCCTTCTGGAATCGGCCGGCAGTGGTAGGTTGCGCCGGGTTCAGGAGGTAAAACAGAGCCAACAGCCGCCTTGACTTTGAAGTTCTGCCATTGCGTCATAAGGTGGCAATGTTGAGACTCCGTGATAGCATCCACGGGGTAGCTAGCAGGAGCCGTCAACACATGCTCCGGCTGAAGCAGCTCGGTGGAAGCCACGCTGCTTCTCCGTTGAGATGGCGGGGTAGTTTCGGCATGTCGATTGGCGTCTCGTTCCTCTAGCGCTTGAACCCTTTCGTGCAGCTTCTGAATTTGGGTCTGCTCCACTTTTTTCCTCCTCTCCTGGCTTTTGTAACCGCCTGCGTCCGGAAAACCAGCCTTCCACGGAACGGAGCCTGGCGTGCCTCGTGTCCGTCCAGGGTGCTCAGGATTCCCGAGGGCCATTGTCAGCTTGTCGTTCTCTCTGTCTGGAACGAACGTCCCTTGCTGCGCTGCATCGATATAGTGCTGAAGCCTCTTGACTGGTAGTCTCAAAAGCCCATCCGTCCAAACGCACCTCCCTGATACAGGGTCCAATTTTCCGCCAGCCCCGAAGAACCAAGTCCGGCAACGGTCTGGCCAGTTCATTGTCTCTGGTTCGATCCCTTTATCAAGCAGATCATTCTCAGCCTTGGCCCACTTAGGCCGGGCTTTGAGGTAGCCACCTGACCCCGTACGATGGTGAAGCTTCTTCTTCGCAGCATTCTTCTTGTTTGTCGCTGACATCTTCTTACTCTTTTCCGATGTCTTGTGGGCCACAAATGCGGGCCAGTGATCTCTGATCTTCTCATACCGGCCGATGAATTCTGGTGTCTCTTCTTTGTTGACAAACGTTTTCAGCTCATTCTTCCACCTCCTGACACTACAGGAAACAGCTATTTTGCCGTCTGCCACGGCGGACGGCAAAGGCCTTTACCGTCAGCCGCGGACGGCAAAGTAGGCTACGGTAAACAGGTCCTTTGCCGTCTGCTTTTTATGGCGGATGGCAAAGAGTCCTTTGCCTATAGCGGCGGACGGCAAAGAGGAGGGACGGCAAAAATTGCGCGGTCAGTCCGTTAAGTGGCTAACGGCAGGCCTTTGCCGTCCGCCGCTGATGGCAAAATTTCTATGGTCTTTGCCGTCCGCCGTATGACGTCATCTACACGTCACTAGATGGCAGGTTCTTTGCCGTCTGCCGCTGATGGCTTTTTGCCATCGGCGCCGGCGCAGTGAGACGTCCCGTCGGCGGCGGCGGTCCGCGCACGCCGACGCCTGGCCTCCTGCGCCCTTGACAGCTCGGCATTAATCGCCGGCGCCGATTCGCACGCTGCCGCCTCGCCTTCTGCGCCCTTGACCGCTCGGCTGGCCCGGCATTAATCGCTGGCGCCGATTCGCACGCCGCCGCCTGGCCTTCTGCGCCCTTGACCGCTCGGCTGGCCCGGCGTTGATCGCCGGCACCCACCCCGCCCACCACGCCTATAAAAAGCGCCTCGCCCCGCCGTGGCTCTCACACCGCCCCTCGCCTTCCCTCTCCTTCTCCCCCTGCCGCCGGCATCGTCCCTCCTACGCCCTACCTCTCCCTCTCGCCGGCGATGGCCCGCTCCACCTTGACCCTCGAGGAGGCGGAGGAGCTCGCCCACTTCGTCATCCCCGCCGCTCCCGACGTGCGCCTCCCGGCGAGGTGGCGCCTGAGCGCCGACGGCGTGCCGGTGGCGCCGGTGCCCGAGGTCGGCACCCACCTCTTCGCCCGCGCCGTCGGCCTGTACAGGGCACGCCTCTCGCCGGAGGAACTCGCCGACCCCCAGTACGCCCCCAACAACCCCGGCTGGGTGGACCGCCTCGCCGACGACCACCTGCGCCGCCTCCACGCGTACGCCGGCCCGCGCCCGCCGACGAAACACAACCGCGCGCGGCGGCATCAGCTCTGGGACGGGCGCACCTTCGAGGAGGTCGTCGCGCCGTACCGCGCGCAGGCGGCCGCCGACGCCGTGCCCGCTCCGCCGGCGTCACGCCGTACCGCGTGCAGGCGGCCATCGGCGCCGCGCTGGCCCCTCGACGGTGACCGCGGCGCTGACCGCCTCGGCAGCGGCGACCGTCGCACACGCGCGCGGGATGGCGCCGGGTCGTCCAGCTGCGCCCCTCCGCCAGAGCCGGCGCCGGAACCTGAGCCGGCGTTGCTGGCCGAGTACAGGCGGCTGGCGGCGGAGGCCGGCGACCCGGAGGACATGCCGGGCTACCTGACGGCGATCCGGGAGTCGAAGAACACGCCGATGCCGCCACCCCTCGTGCAGGAGTACATGCAGCTCGCCCCGGTCGCCGTCCACCCAGAGGACCCGCCGGACTTCCCCGGCTACCACGCCGCTGTGGCCGACTCGATGGCTGCGCCGGTGGTGGACCTGGACGATAGCAGCAGCGACAACGGCGACGACAGCGACGGGCTCTACGACGAGATGGACTTTGGCGGCGTCGAGGACGAGTAGTTTAGTTTAGGTTATTTTCAAAATAACGTTTAGTAATGTTTAATTATTTTCCTAATGTTGTTTAGTTTAGTCAAGTTTAATTTCTAGTATTATGTAAAATATTTATGAAAACTATGATGAAATATCGAGTGTGTTTGCGTGGTTTTAAATTATTGTTTGCAAATTGAATTTTCGAATTAATACTATTATGTTTGCAAAAAAAGTTTGAAAATTAGGATAGAAAAGAAAAAAGAAAAAAAGAGGACAGCTAAATAATATTAGGAAAATAGATAGAATGAAAATAAACTCATTTTCGAACGGGGCCTTTGCTCCTACCCGAACGGTGTCCGGAGAACGAGGTCGATTTTTTGACATCTTCAGAATGGCCAGAATGGGCTTCAGGCTCGGGGTCGGGGTCTCGGGGTCGGGGTCTCGGGTCGGGGTGCCGTCTCGGGGTCGGGGTGTCTGGTCGGGGTGCCGTGTCGGTGTCGGGGTCGGGGTGTTGGGTCAGGCTCGGGGTCGGGGTCTCGGGGTCGGGGTCTAGGGGTCGGGGTGTCGTGTCGGGGTGCCGGGTCGACTTCTTCTTCCTCTTCCTATTCTTCCTTTTCTTCCTCTTCTTCTTCTTCTTCTTCCTATTCTTCGTTTTCTACCTCTTCTTCCTCTTCTTCTTTTTTCTTCTCCTCCTCCTCTTCTTCTTCTTCCTTTCCTTTTTCCTCTTCTTCTTCTCCTCCTCTCCTCTTTTTTCTTCTTCTTCTTCCTCTTCTTCTTTTTTCTTCTCCTCCTCCTCTTCTTCTTCTTCCTTTCCTTTTTCCTCTTCTTCTTCTCCTCCTCTCCTCTTTTTTCTTCTTCTTCTTCCTCTTCTTATTTTTTCTTCTCCTCCTCCTCTTCTTCTTCTTCCTTTCCTTTTTCCTCTTCTTCTTCTCCTCCTCTCCTCTTTTTTCTTCTTCTTCTTCCTCTTCTTCTTTCTTCTTCTCATCCTCCTCTTCTTCTTCTTCCTTTCCTTTTTCCTCTTCTTCTTCTTCTCCTCCTCTCCTCTTTTTTCTTCTTCTTCTTCTTTCCTCAAACTAAACTAAACCTAAAACTAAAACTAAACCTAAAACTACAACTAAAACTAAGTCTAAACTAAAACTAAAACTAAAAAGGAAAAAAACAGAAAAAAAACAGAAAAAAAGGGGGGCTCACCTGGGGGGTGGAGGAGGCCGGTGAAGGAGGCGGCCTGGGGCGGCGGGGGCCCGGGGCGGCGGCGAGCCGGGGCGGTGGGGGCGACGGGGCCCCGGGGCGGCGACGAGCCGGGGCGGCGGGGGCGACGGGGCGGCGGGGGGCCGGGCCCGGGCGGTGGGGCGCGGGGCGGCGGGGGGGCGGGGCGGGGGGTGGCGACGGGGCGGTTCGACGGGGCCCCGGGGCGGCGGCGAGCCGGGGCGGCGGGAGCGACGGGGCAGCGGCGGCGGCGGCGGGGTGGGAGGAGAGAAACGGCGAGGGAGAGAAGAAGTGAGTAACGGGCGGGGGGTACGGGCCGTTAGGTAGTGAGCTCTTTGCCGTCCGCCCCTCTTTGTCGTCCGCTTTTTTGCCTCTTTGCCGTCTGCTAGCGGACGGCAAAGAGGTGGCCCGTTAAGTTTTTCCCAAACGGGCGGGGGGTGGGGGCCACCTCACTCTTTGCCGTCGGCCAGCGGGGGGTGGGGACCGACATCGTTTTTTTCTAGGGTTTGGGTGTCCTCGAGAGTTTTGGTCGAGCGAGAGAGCCGGGGGGTGCTCCCGTGGTATAAGTTATCCGGGAGGGGGTTATATCGACAACGACGACATACATACATGGGAAAATAACGTTAGCGGGGAGGGGGTCGGTCGAACCCCCCCCCCCCCCCTCGTGTTGAAGTTATCGGGACACGGGGTATATCGACAACGACATATCCGATAAAAAATAAGAAGACGAAGAAGAAATAAAAAGAGGAGAAGAAGATATTAATAGAGGAGAAGATTGAAGAAAAAAAGAAGAAATAAAAAGAGGAGAAGAAGAAAGGAATAGAGGAGAAGAAGAAAAAAGGAGAAGAAGAAAAAAGCTATTCTATTTTTTCTTCTTCTCCTCTATTCCTTTCTTCTTCTCCTCTTCTTTTTCTTCTTTTTTCCTCTTCTTTTTTATTTCTCCTCTTCTTCCTCTCCTCTTCTTCTCCTTTCTTCCTCTTCTTATTTTCGTTTTTCCTCTCCTTCTTTTTCTTCTTCTTCCTTTCCTAGCTAGATATATAAAACTTTTCTAAAAATGTAAATTTTGTATATATAAAACTTTTCCATGGATCATCATTTCTCATATATATCCATCTATAGCCACATACATATATAAATGGAAAAAAATGCTATGAACAAAAATACATATATACTTGGTAAATATTCTATGAACATCGTTTCTCATATATATCAATGCATACATCCATGGATCATCATTGCTCATATATCCATAGTCATATATAAAAACTTTCTGTATATGAACAAAAAACTTTCTATGAACAAAAAAACATTTTTGACATATTTAGCACATTCTAAATTTTCCTAACTCTTTTTACAACCACAAAAATTACTCCAACTTCATGACAGTACCCACACTCAGAGAACATATATAGATAAAACTTTTCTAAAAATCTAACTTTTGCATATATGTATTTTTAAAACATCATTACAATTGAAAAAAATACATACATACATACAAAAAACATGTAAAAAAAATACATACATACATGTATGAACATACATAAAAAATACATATATCTAAAAAATACATCGGGGCAGGAGCGGCGCGTGGCGACGACGTCGGGCGAGGGCGCGGCGACGGCGAGGGCGCGGGCGACGGCGACGGGCGAGGGCGCGGGGCGGGGGCGGCGCGCGTCGGGGCAGGGACGGCGCGCGGCGACGACGTCGGGCGAGGGCGCGGCGACGGCGAGGGCGCGGGTGACGGCGACGGCGGGGGCGGCGGGCGGCGTCGGGGCAGCCTGTCGGCGTCGATGTCGTCGAGGGGTTGTCAGGGGCAACTGCGAGATGAAGATGAAAATTTTCACAAGTGTTGGTTATATATCAAGAGCTTTGGTCCCGGTTCGTGGCACCAACCAGGACCAATGCCCCCCTTTAGTCCCGGTTGGTGCCACCAACCGGGACCAAAGGTCTCTTTTCAGCAGCCCAAAGGGCAGGAAGCGGCGGCCTTTGGTCCCGGTTGGTGGCACCAACCAGGACTAAAGGGGGGCATTGGTCCCGGTTGGTGCCACGAACCGGGACCAATGCAGAGCTTTGGTCCCGGTTCGTGGCACCAACCGGGACCAATGTCCTGCGCCTGCCAAGGCCGCAGTGCGGTGGGATGTTTAGTCCCACCTCGCTAGCCGAGGAGCGGCAGGACCTGTTTATAAGCCCTACCCCGCCATCTCCATTGAACTCCTCTGAACTGCAGGCCTCTGGGCCTAATCTTGCAATGCTATGCCTGTGGGCCTGCTGGGCCTTCTGCGGGCCTGAATCCTGGCCCATGGATGGGTTTCTAGTCGTATTCAGGCCGTGGTGGCCCAGTAGGTGGCATTTTTTCCCAGTTTTTTTGTTTTCTTTTTTGCTTTATTTATTTTATTTTGTTTCTACTTACAAGAAAATACTTATTTATTTTATTTTGTTTCTAAATACTTATTTATTTTACTTTATGATAATTCTTTTTGCTATTAAAGTTTCTATCAAAAGAAGTTCTTTATGAAAATTCTTTTTGCTTTTAATGATTTTGAACAGAAAATACTTCGATAATTTTAGTTGCATCAATTTTATATAATTTTAGTTTCAATAATACTAGAGGTTTCTTATAATGTTTTGAACAGAAAATACTTTGTTAATTTTAGTTTCACAAATTTTTTAAAGTTTATTTTATTTTGTTTCTACCTATATATTTTAATAAAGTTTATATTATTTTGTTTCTAATTACTTATTTATTTTATTTGTTATTTTTCATGCATCATTTTCATGCATTTACTAATTATTTTGAGCTATAAGACTCTAAAATTGAGAAGCATTTCAAATGAACTCTGAAAAGGTTGAAAGTTGGCATGGTATCATCATTTCATCCACATAGCATATGCAAGAAAGTTGAGAGTGTTACGGCAAAAACTAGATGCACTTCGTGTACAAAACGGACAATGGTATCATGCTCGTCTGTTACAAAGTTGGCATGGTATCATCATAATAGTTGCGGGAGAAAGTCTTCACTTTTTCTTCGCTTGTGTCATTTGCTTATTGCGCCGTAACCATGGATAATCTTCATCGTTTATCAGGATGCTTGGGTCAGCCTTGACTTTGAGGGGAGGAATTTCATGAAACTTTTCATAATCTTCAGACATGTCTGTCTTGCCCTCCACTCCCACAATGTCCTTTTTTCCTGAAAGAACTATGTGGCGCTTTGGCTCATCGTATGATGTATTCACTTCCTTATCTTTTCTTTTTCTCGGTCTGGTAGACATGTCCTTCACATAGATAACCTGTGCCACATCATTGGCTAGGACGAACGGTTCGTCAGTGTACCCAAGATTGTTCAGATCCACTGTTGTCATTCCGTACTGTGGGTCTACCTGTACCCCGCCTCCCACTACTAGAAAAAGGGCTATAGATGGGATTGACACTAATGGCGCACCAGACAAGCGGTGCGCCATTAGTATATACTAATGGCGCACCACCTTCTGATACTCCATTAGAGTTAAAACTACTAATGGCGCACCTGGCCCAGGGTGCGCCATTAGTATCAAAAAAATTAACTAGTGCGCCTGTCCAAACATACTAATGGCGCATCCAGACACAGTGCGCCATTACTAGTTGTAACTAGTAATGGCGCACCTGCCGGAAAGTGCGCCACTAATGTTGTTTTTTCTATTATATTTTTTATTCCCTTTTTTGCAAAACTACTAATGGCGCACTGTTCCACCGTGCGCCATTACTAGTTTAAACTAGTAATGGCGCACTGTGGAACAGTGCGCCATTAGTATGTTTTTTTTTGCAAAACTACTAATGGCGCACCACCAGAAGGTGCGCCATTAGTAACCTGGATTACTAATGGCGCATTTAGAGTTGGTGCGCCATTAGTAAGTGGGCAGCAAAAAGATATTTTGGACAGCCTCTCCTACCCACACTCACTTTCTCCCCACTTCATTCTCTCCACCTCCTCCTTGTCTCGGGTGCCTCCTCTTTTTCACCTCATTTCCACCATAGATTCATTCAATTTAAGTGGTTAAATTACCTTGTTTTGATAGGTAAGTAAGGGGGGAAGCTATATTTATGTTGTTCTCCCTACAACAATGTGCACATGCACTTTTTATGGCCTAGCTAGATCTATGTATGTTCGTGGTGTTGCATATGTTTGTGGTGTTGCATATGTGTTTGTGTTTGGAGGTGTACCGGTATTTCAAATACGATAGTTGCCAATATTTTGCCGGAATGTTGATTCATTTCCGTTTCGGCGAGAATTTTGGCATTAAGCATTCTTTTTGGTCCTATTTTTAGGGGAAGTCATGCCAAATTTTTTCCTCTCCTTCTTTTTCTTCTTCTTCCTTTCCTAGCTAGATATATAAAACTTTTCTAAAAATGTAAATTTTGCATATATAAAACTTTTCCATGGATCATCATTTCTCATATATATCCATCTATAGCCACATACATATATAAATGGAAAAAAATGCTATGAACAAAAATACATATATACTTGGTAAATATTCTATGAACATCGTTTCTCATATATATCAATGCATACATCCATGGATCATCATTGCTCATATATCCATAGTCATATATAAAAACTTTCTGTATATGAACAAAAAACTTTCTATGAACAAAAAAACATTTTTGACATATTTAGCACATTCTAAATTTTCCTAACTCTTTTTACAACCACAAAAATTACTCCAACTTCATGACAGTACCCACACTCAGAGAACATATATATATAAAACTTTTCTAAAAATCTAACTTTTGCATATATGTATTTTTAAAACATCATTACAATTGAAAAAAATACATACATACATACAAAAAACATGTAAAAAAATACATACATACATGTATGAACATACATAAAAAATACATATATCTAAAAAATACATCGGGGCAGGAGCGGCGCGTGGCGACGACGTCGGGCGAGGGCGCGGTGACGGCGAGGGCGCGGGCGACGGCGACGGGCGAGGGCGCGGCGACGGCGAGGGCGCGGGGCGGGGGCGGCGCGCGTCGGGGCAGGGACGGCGCGCGGCGACGACGTCGGGCGAGGGCGCGGCGACGGCGAGGGCGCGGGCGACGGCGACGGCGGGGGCGGCGGGCGGCGTCGGGGCAGCCTGTCGGCGTCGATGTCGTCGAGGGGTTGTCAGGGGCAACTGCGAGATGAAGATGAAAATTTTCACAAGTGTTGGTTATATATCAAGAGCTTTGGTCCCGGTTCGTGGCACCAACCAGGACCAATGCCCCCCTTTAGTCCCGGTTGGTGCCACCAACCGGGACCAAAGGTCTCTTTTCAGCAGCCCAAAGGGCAGGAAGCGGCGGCCTTTGGTCCCGGTTGGTGGCACCAACCAGGACTAAAGGGGGGCATTGGTCCCGGTTGGTGCCACGAACCGGGACCAAAGCTCTGCATTGGTCCCGGTTCGTGGCACCAACCGGGACCAATGTCCTGCGCCTGCCAAGGCCGCAGTGCGGTGGGATGTTTAGTCCCACCTCGCTAGCCGAGGAGCGGCAGGACCTGTTTATAAGCCCTACCCCGCCATCTCCATTGAACTCCTCTGAACTGCAGGCCTCTGGGCCTAATCTTGCAATGCTATGCCTGTGGGCCTGCTGGGCCTTCTGCGGGCCTGAATCCTGGCCCATGGATGGGTTTCTAGTCGTATTCAGGCCGTGGTGGCCCAGTAGGTGGCATTTTTTTCCCAGTTTTTTTGTTTTCTTTTTTGCTTTATTTATTTTATTTTGTTTCTACTTACAACAAAATACTTATTTATTTTATTTTGTTTCTAAATACTTATTTATTTTACTTTATGATAATTCTTTTTGCTATTAAAGTTTCTATCAAAAGAAGTTCTTTATGAAAATTCTTTTTGCTTTTAATGATTTTGAACAGAAAATACTTCGATAATTTTAGTTGCATCAATTTTATATAATTTTAGTTTCAATAATACTAGAGGTTTCTTATAATGTTTTGAACAGAAAATACTTTGTTAATTTTAGTTTCATAAATTTTTTAAAGTTTATTTTATTTTGTTTGTACCTATATATTTTAATAAAGTTTATATTTTTTTGTTTCTAATTACTTATTTATTTTATTTTTTATTTTTCATGCATCATTTCCATGCATTTACTAATTATTTTGAGCTATAAGATCCTAAAATTGAGAAGCATTTCAAATGTACTCTGAAAAGGTTGAAAGTTGGCATGGTATCATCATTTCATCCACATAGCATATGCAAGAAAGTTGAGAGTGTTACGGCAAAAACTAGATGCACTTCGTGTACAAAACGGACAATGGTATCATGCTCGTCTGTTACAAAGTTGGCATGGTATCATCATAATAGTTGCGGGAGAAAGTCTTCACTTTTTCTTCGCTTGTGTCATTTGCTTATTGCGCCGTAACCATGGATAATCTTCATCGTTTATCAGGATGCTTGGGTCAGCCTTGACTTTGAGGGGAGGAATTTCATGAAACTTTTCATAATCTTCAGACATGTCTGTCTTGCCCTCCACTCCCACAATGTCCTTTTTTCCTGAAAGAACTATGTGGCGCTTTGGCTCATCGTATGATGTATTCGCTTCCTTATCTTTTCTTTTTCTCGGTCTGGTAGACATGTCCTTCACATAGATAACCTGTGCCACATCATTGGCTAGGACGAACGGTTCGTCAGTGTACCTAAGATTGTTCAGATCCACTGTTGTCATTCCGTACTGTGGGTCTACCTGTACCCCGCCTCCCACTACTAGAAAAAGGGCTATAGATGGGATTGACACTAATGGCGCACCAGACAAGCGGTGCGCCATTAGTATATACTAATGGCGCACCACCTTCTGATACTCCATTAGAGTTAAAACTACTAATGGCGCACCTGGCCCAGGGTGCGCCATTAGTATCAAAAAAATTAACTAGTGCGCCTGTCCAAACATACTAATGGCGCATCCAGACACAGTGCGCCATTACTAGTTGTAACTAGTAATGGCGCACCTGCCGGAAAGTGCGCCCCTAATGTTGTTTTTTCTATTATATTTTTTATTCCCTTTTTTGCAAAACTACTAATGGCGCACTGTTCCACCGTGCGCCATTACTAGTTTAAACTAGTAATGGCGCACTGTGGAACAGTGCGCCATTAGTATGTTTTTTTTTGCAAAACTACTAATGGCGCACCACCAGAAGGTGCGCCATTAGTAACCTGGATTACTAATGGCGCATTTAGAGTTGGTGCGCCATTAGTAAGTGGGCAGCAAAAAGATATTTTGGACAGCCTCTCCTACCCACACTCACTTTCTCCCCACTTCATTCTCTCCACCTCCTCCTTGTCTCGGGTGCCTCCTCTTTTTCACCTCATTTCCACCATAGATTCATTCAATTTAAGTGGTTAAATTACCTTGTTTTGATAGGTAAGTAAGGGGGGAAGCTATATTTATGTTGTTCTCCCTACAACAATGTGCACATGCACTTTTTATGGCCTAGCTAGATCTATGTATGTTCGTGGTGTTGCATATGTTTGTGGTGTTGCATATGTGTTTGTGTTTGGAGGTGTACCGGTATTTCAAATGCGATAGTTGCCAATATTTTGCCGGAATGTTGATTCATTTCCGTTTCGGCGAGAATTTTGGCATTAAGCATTCTTTTTGGTCCTATTTTTAGGGGAAGTCATGCCAAATTTTTTCCTCTCCTTCTTTTTCTTCTTCTTCCTTTCCTAGCTAGATATATAAAACTTTTCAAAAAATGTAAATTTTGCATATATAAAACTTTTCCATGGATCATCATTTCTCATATATATCCATCTATAGCCACATACATATATAAATGGAAAAAAATGCTATGAACAAAAATACATATATACTTGGTAAATATTCTATGAACATCGTTTCTCATATATATCAATGCATACATCCATGGATCATCATTGCTCATATATCCATAGTCATATATAAAAACTTTCTGTATATGAACAAAAAACTTTCTATGAACAAAAAAACATTTTTGACATATTTAGCACATTCTAAATTTTCCTAACTCTTTTTACAACCACAAAAATTACTCCAACTTCATGACAGTACCCACACTCAGAGAACATATATAGATAAAACTTTTCTAAAAATCTAACTTTTGCATATATGTATTTTTAAAACATCATTACAATTGAAAAAAATACATACATACATACAAAAAACATGTAAAAAAATACATACATACATGTATGAACATACATAAAAAATACATATATCTAAAAAATACATCGGGGCAGGAGCGGCGCGTGGCGACGACGTCGGGCGAGGGCGCGGCGACGGCGAGGGCGCGGGCGACGGCGACGGGCGAGGGCGCGGCGACGGCGAGGGCGCGGGGCGGGGGCGGCGCGCGTCGGGGCAGGGACGGCGCGCGGCGACGACGTCGGGCGAGGGCGCGGCGACGGCGAGGGCGCGGGCGACGGCGACGGCGGGGGCGGCGGGCGGCGTCGGGGCAGCCTGTCGGCGTCGATGTCGTCGAGGGGTTGTCAGGGGCAACTGCGAGATGAAGATGAAAATTTTCACAAGTGTTGGTTATATATCAAGAGCTTTGGTCCCGGTTCGTGGCACCAACCAGGACCAATGCCCCCCTTTAGTCCCGGTTGGTGCCACCAACCGGGACCAAAGGTCTCTTTTCAGCAGCCCAAAGGGCAGGAAGCGGCGGCCTTTGGTCCCGGTTGGTGGCACCAACCAGGACTAAAGGGGGGCATTGGTCCCGGTTGGTGCCACGAACCGGGACCAAAGCTCTGCATTGGTCCCGGTTCGTGGCACCAACCGGGACCAATGTCCTGCGCCTGCCAAGGCCGCAGTGCGGTGGGATGTTTAGTCCCACCTCGCTAGCCGAGGAGCGGCAGGACCTGTTTATAAGCCCTACCCCGCCATCTCCATTGAACTCCTCTGAACTGCAGGCCTCTGGGCCTAATATTGCAATGCTATGCCTGTGGGCCTGCTGGGCCTTCTGCGGGCCTGAATCCTGGCCCATGGATGGGTTTCTAGTCGTATTCAGGCCGTGGTGGCCCAGTAGGTGGCATTTTTTTCCCAGTTTTTTTGTTTTCTTTTTTGCTTTATTTATTTTATTTTGTTTCTACTTACAACAAAATACTTATTTATTTTATTTTGTTTCTAAATACTTATTTATTTTACTTTATGATAATTCTTTTTGCTATTAAAGTTTCTATCAAAAGAAGTTCTTTATGAAAATTCTTTTTGCTTTTAATGATTTTGAACAGAAAATACTTCGATAATTTTAGTTGCATCAATTTTATATAATTTTAGTTTCAATAATACTAGAGGTTTCTTATAATGTTTTGAACAGAAAATACTTTGTTAATTTTAGTTTCATAAATTTTTTAAAGTTTATTTTATTTTGTTTCTACCTATATATTTTAATAAATTTTATATTATTTTGTTTCTAATTACTTATTTATTTTATTTTTTATTTTTCATGCATCATTTCCATGCATTTACTAATTATTTTGAGCTATAAGACCCTAAAATTGAGAAGCATTTCAAATGTACTCTGAAAAGGTTGAAAGTTGGCATGGTATCATCATTTCATCCACATAGCATATGCAAGAAAGTTGAGAGTGTTACGGCAAAAACTAGATGCACTTCGTGTACAAAACGGACAATGGTATCATGCTCGTCTGTTACAAAGTTGGCATGGTATCATCATAATAGTTGCGGGAGAAAGTCTTCACTTTTTCTTCGCTTGTGTCATTTGCTTATTGCGCCGTAACCATGGATAATCTTCATCGTTTATCAGGATGCTTGGGTCAGCCTTGACTTTGAGGGGAGGAATTTCATGAAACTTTTCATAATCTTCAGACATGTCTGTCTTGCCCTCCACTCCCACAATGTCCTTTTTTCCTGAAAGAACTATGTGGCGCTTTGGCTCATCGTATGATGTATTCGCTTCCTTATCTTTTCTTTTTCTCGGTCTGGTAGACATGTCCTTCACATAGATAACCTGTGCCACATCATTGGCTAGGACGAACGGTTCGTCAGTGTACCCAAGATTGTTCAGATCCACTGTTGTCATTCCGTACTGTGGGTCTACCTGTACCCCGCCTCCCACTACTAGAAAAAGGGCTATAGATGGGATTGACACTAATGGCGCACCAGACAAGCGGTGCGCCATTAGTATATACTAATGGCGCACCACCTTCTGATACTCCATTAGAGTTAAAACTACTAATGGCGCACCTGGCCCAGGGTGCGCCATTAGTATCAAAAAAATTAACTAGTGCGCCTGTCCAAACATACTAATGGCGCATCCAGACACAGTGCGCCATTACTAGTTGTAACTAGTAATGGCGCACCTGCCGGAAAGTGCGCCACTAATGTTGTTTTTTCTATTATATTTTTTATTCCCTTTTTTGCAAAACTACAAATGGCGCACTGTTCCACCGTGCGCCATTACTAGTTTAAACTAGTAATGGCGCACTGTGGAACAGTGCGCCATTAGTATGTTTTTTTTTGCAAAACTACTAATGGCGCACCACCAGAACGTGCGCCATTAGTAACCTGGATTACTAATGGCGCATTTAGAGTTGGTGCGCCATTAGTAAGTGGGCTGCAACAAGATATTTTGGACAGCCTCTCCTACCCACACTCACTTTCTCCCCACTTCATTCTCTCCACCTCCTCCTTGTCTCGGGTGCCTCCTCTTTTTCACCTCATTTCCACCATAGATTCATTCAATTTAAGTGGTTAAATTACCTTGTTTTGATAGGTAAGTAAGGGGGGAAGCTATATTTATGTTGTTCTCCCTACAACAATGTGCACATGCACTTTTTATGGCCTAGCTAGATCTATGTATGTTCGTGGTGTTGCATATGTTTGTGGTGTTGCATATGTGTTTGTGTTTGGAGGTGTACCGGTATTTCAAATGCGATAGTTGCCAATATTTTGCCGGAATGTTGATTCATTTCCGTTTCGGCGAGAATTTTGGCATTAAGCATTCTTTTTGGTCCTATTTTTAGGGAAAGTCATGCCAAATTTTTTCCTCTCCTTCTTTTTCTTCTTCTTCCTTTCCTAGCTAGATATATAAAACTTTTCTAAAAATGTAAATTTTGCATATATAAAACTTTTCCATGGATCATCATTTCTCATATATATCCATCTATAGCCACATACATATATAAATGGAAAAAAATGCTATGAACAAAAATAAATATATACTTGGTAAATATTCTATGAACATCGTTTCTCATATATATCAATGCATACATCCATGGATCATCATTGCTCATATATCCATAGTCATATATAAAAACTTTCTGTATATGAACAAAAAACTTTCTATGAACAAAAAAACATTTTTGACATATTTAGCACATTCTAAATTTTCCTAACTCTTTTTACAACCACAAAAATTACTCCAACTTCATGACAGTACCCACACTCAGAGAACATATATAGATAAAACTTTTCTAAAAATCTAACTTTTGCATATATGTATTTTTAAAACATCATTACAATTGAAAAAAATACATACATACATACAAAAAACATGTAAAAAAAATACATACATACATGTATGAACATACATAAAAAATACATATATCTAAAAAATACATCGGGGCAGGAGCGGCGCGTGGCGACGACGTCGGGCGAGGGCGCGGCGACGGCGAGGGCGCGGGCGACGGCGACGACGGGCGCGGGCGACGGCGACGGGCGAGGGCGCGGCGACGGCGAGGGCGCGGGGCGGGGGCGGCGCGCGTCGGGGCAGGGACGGCGCGCGGCGACGACGTCGGGCGAGGGCGCGGCGACGGCGAGGGCGCGGGCGACGGTGACGGCGGGGGCGGCGGGCGGCGTCGGGGCAGCCTGTCGGCGTCGATGTCGTCGAGGGGTTGTCAGGGGCAACTGCGAGATGAAGATGAAAATTTTCACAAGTGTTGGTTATATATCAAGAGCTTTGGTCCCAGTTCGTGGCACCAACCCGGACCAATGCCCCCCTTTAGTCCCGGTTGGTGCCACCAACCAGGACCAAAGGTCTCTTTTCAGCAGCCCAAAGGCAGGAAGCGGCGGCCTTTGGTCCCGGTTGGTGGCACCAACCAGGACTAAAGGGGGGCATTGGTCCCGGTTGGTGCCACGAACCGGGACCAAAGCTCTGCATTGGTCCCGGTTCGTGGCACCAACCGGGACCAATGTCCTGCGCCTGCCAAGGCCGCAGTGCGGTGGGATGTTTAGTCCCACCTCGCTAGCCGAGGAGCGGCAGGACCTGTTTATAAGCCCTACCCCGCCATCTCCATTGAACTCCTCTGAACTGCAGGCCTCTGGGCCTAATCTTGCAATGCTATGCCTGTGGGCCTGCTGGGCCTTCTGCGGGCCTGAATCCTGGCCCATGGATGGGTTTCTAGTCGTATTCAGGCCGTGGTGGCCCAGTAGGTGGCATTTTTTTCCCAGTTTTTTTGTTTTCTTTTTTGCTTTATTTATTTTATTTTGTTTCTACTTACAAGAAAATACTTATTTATTTTATTTTGTTTCTAAATACTTATTTAATTACTTTATGATAATTCTTTTTGCTATTAAAGTTTCTATCAAAAGAAGTTCTTTATGAAAATTCTTTTTGCTTTTAATGATTTTGAACAGAAAATACTTCGATAATTTTAGTTGCATCAATTTTATATAATTTTAGTTTCAATAATACTAGAGGTTTCTTATAATGTTTTGAACAGAAAATACTTTGTTAATTTTAGTTTCATAAATTTTTTAAAGTTTATTTTATATTGTTTCTACCTATATATTTTAATAAAGTTTATATAATTTTGTTTCTAATTACTTATTTATTTTATTTTTTATTTTTCATGCATCATTTCCATGCATTTACTAATTATTTTGAGCTATAAGATCCTAAAATTGAGAAGCATTTCAAATGTACTCTGAAAAGGTTGAAAGTTGGCATGGTATCATCATTTCATCCACATAGCATATGCAAGAAAGTTGAGAGTGTTACGGCAAAAACTAGATGCACTTCGTGTACAAAACGGACAATGGTATCATGCTCGTCTGTTACAAAGTTGGCATGGTATCATCATAATAGTTGCGGGAGAAAGTCTTCACTTTTTCTTCGCTTGTGTCATTTGCTTATTGCGCCGTAACCATGGATAATCTTCATCGTTTATCAGGATGCTTGGGTCAGCCTTGACTTTGAGGGGAGGAATTTCATGAAACTTTTCATAATTTTCAGACATGTCTGTCTTGCCCTCCACTCCCACAATGTCCTTTTTTCCTGAAAGAACTATGTGGCGCTTTGGCTCATCGTATGATGTATTCGCTTCCTTATCTTTTCTTTTTCTCGGTCTGGTAGACATGTCCTTCACATAGATAACCTGTGCCACATCATTGGCTAGGACGAACGGTTCGTCAGTGTACCCAAGATTGTTCAGATCCACTGTTGTCATTCCGTACTGTGGGTCTACCTGTACCCCGCCTCCCACTACTAGAAAAAGGGCTATAGATGGGATTGACACTAATGGCGCACCAGACAAGCGGTGCGCCATTAGTATATACTAATGGCGCACCACCTTCTGATACTCCATTAGAGTTAAAACTACTAATGGCGCACCTGGCCCAGGGTGCGCCATTAGTATCAAAAAAATTAACTAGTGCGCCTGTCCAAACATACTAATGGCGCATCCAGACACAGTGCGCCATTACTAGTTGTAACTAGTAATGGCGCACCTGCCGGAAAGTGCGCCACTAATGTTGTTTTTTCTATTATATTTTTTATTCCCTTTTTTGCAAAACTACTAATGGCGCACTGTTCCACCGTGCGCCATTACTAGTTTAAACTAGTAATGGCGCACTGTGGAACAGTGCGCCATTAGTATGTTTTTTTTTGCAAAACTACTAATGGCGCACCACCAGAAGGTGCGCCATTAGTAACCTGGATTACTAATGGCGCATTTAGAGTTGGTGCGCCATTAGTAAGTGGGCAGCAAAAAGATATTTTGGACAGCCTCTCCTACCCACACTCACTTTCTCCCCACTTCATTCTCTCCACCTCCTCCTTGTCTCGGGTGCCTCCTCTTTTTCACCTCATTTCCACCATAGATTCATTCAATTTAAGTGGTTAAATTACCTTGTTTTGATAGGTAAGTAAGGGGGGAAGCTATATTTATGTTGTTCTCCCTACAACAATGTGCACATGCACTTTTTATGGCCTAGCTAGATCTATGTATGTTCGTGGTGTTGCATATGTTTGTGGTGTTGCATATGTGTTTGTGTTTGGAGGTGTACCGGTATTTCAAATGCGATAGTTGCCAATATTTTGCCGGAATGTTGATTCATTTCCGTTTCGGCGAGAATTTTGGCATTAAGCATTCTTTTTGGTCCTATTTTTAGGGGAAGTCATGCCAAATTTTTTCCTCTCCTTCTTTTTCTTCTTCTTCCTTTCCTAGCTAGATATATAAAACTTTTCTAAAAATGTAAATTTTGCATATATAAAACTTTTCCATGGATCATCATTTCTCATATATATCCATCTATAGCCACATACATATATAAATGGAAAAAAATGCTATGAACAAAAATACATATATACTTGGTAAATATTCTATGAACATCGTTTCTCATATATATCAATGCATACATCCATGGATCATCATTGCTCATATATCCATAGTCATATATAAAAACTTTCTGTATATGAACAAAAAACTTTCTATGAACAAAAAAACATTTTTGACATATTTAGCACATTCTAAATTTTCCTAACTCTTTTTACAACCACAAAAATTACTCCAACTTCATGACAGTACCCACACTCAGAGAACATATATAGATAAAACTTTTCTAAAAATCTAACTTTTGCATATATGTATTTTTAAAACATCATTACAATTGAAAAAAATACATACATACATACAAAAAACATGTAAAAAAAATACATACATACATGTATGAACATACATAAAAAATACATATATCTAAAAAATACATCGGGGCAGGAGCGGCGCGTGGCGACGACGTCGGGCGAGGGCGCGGCGACGGCGAGGGCGCGGGCGACGGCGACGGGCGAGGGCGCGGCGACGGCGAGGGCGCGGGGCGGGGGCGGCGCGCGTCGGGGCAGGGACGGCGCGCGGCGACGACGTCGGGCGAGGGCGCGGCGACGGCGAGGGCGCGGGCGACGGTGACGGTGGGGGCGGCGGGCGGCGTCGGGGCAGCCTGTCGGCGTCGATGTCGTCGAGGGGTTGTCAGGGGCAACTGCGAGATGAAGATGAAAATTTTCACAAGTGTTGGTTATATATCAAGAGCTTTGGTCCCGGTTCGTGGCACCAACCAGGACCAATGCCCCCCTTTAGTCCCGGTTGGTGCCACCAACCGGGACCAAAGGTTTCTTTTCAGCAGCCCAAAGGGCAGGAAGCGGCGGCCTTTGGTCCCGGTTGGTGGCACCAACCAGGACTAAAGGGGGGCATTGGTCCCGGTTGGTGCCACGAACCGGGACCAAAGCTCTGCATTGGTCCCGGTTCGTGGCACCAACCGGGACCAATGTCCTGCGCCTGCCAAGGCCGCAGTGCGGTGGGATGTTTAGTCCCACCTCGCTAGCCGAGGAGCGGCAGGACCTGTTTATAAGCCCTACCCCGCCATCTCCATTGAACTCCTCTGAACTGCAGGCCTCTGGGCCTAATCTTGCAATGCTATGCCTGTGGGCCTGCTGGGCCTTCTGCGGGCCTGAATCCTGGCCCATGGATGGGTTTCTAGTCGTATTCAGGCCGTGGTGGCCCAGTAGGTGGC
Organism: Aegilops tauschii subsp. strangulata; assembly: GCF_002575655.3. Classification (NCBI taxonomy): domain Eukaryota; kingdom Viridiplantae; phylum Streptophyta; class Magnoliopsida; order Poales; family Poaceae; genus Aegilops; species Aegilops tauschii. The sequence continues at coordinate 25,819,731 of NC_053037.3, read as the reverse complement.
ATTTTTTTCCCAGTTTTTTTGTTTTCTTTTTTGCTTTATTTATTTTATTTTGTTTCTACTTACAACAAAATACTTATTTATTTTATTTTGTTTCTAAATACTTATTTATTTTACTTTATGATAATTCTTTTTGCTATTAAAGTTTCTATCAAAAGAAGTTCTTTATGAAAATTCTTTTTGCTTTTAATGATTTTGAACAGAAAATACTTCGATAATTTTAGTTGCATCAATTTTATATAATTTTAGTTTCAATAATACTAGAGGTTTCTTATAATGTTTTGAACAGAAAATACTTTGTTAATTTTAGTTTCATAAATTTTTTAAAGTTTATTTTATTTTGTTTCTACCTATATATTTTAATGAAGTTTATATTATTTTGTTTCTAATTACTTATTTATTTTATTTGTTATTTTTCATGCATCATTTTCATGCATTTACTAATTATTTTGAGCTATAAGACCCTAAAATTGAGAAGCATTTCAAATGAACTCTGAAAAGGTTGAAAGTTGGCATGGTATCATCATTTCATCCACATAGCATATGCAAGAAAGTTGAGAGTGTTACGGCAAAAACTAGATGCACTTCGTGTACAAAACGGACAATGGTATCATGCTCGTCTGTTACAAAGTTGGCATGGTATCATCATAATAGTTGCGGGAGAAAGTCTTCACTTTTTCTTCGCTTGTGTCATTTGCTTATTGCGCCGTAACCATGGATAATCTTCATCGTTTATCAGGATGCTTGGGTCAGCCTTGACTTTGAGGGGAGGAATTTCATGAAACTTTTCATAATCTTCAGACATGTCTGTCTTGCCCTCCACTCCCACAATGTCTTTTTTTCCTGAAAGAACTATGTGGCGCTTTGGCTCATCGTATGATGTATTCACTTCCTTATCTTTTCTTTTTCTCGGTCTGGTAGACATGTCCTTCACATAGATAACCTGTGCCACATCATTGGCTAGGACGAACGGTTCGTCAGTGTACCCAAGATTGTTCAGATCCACTGTTGTCATTCCGTACTGTGGGTCTACCTGTACCCCGCCTCCCACTACTAGAAAAAGGGCTATAGATGGGATTGACACTAATGGCGCACCAGACAAGCGGTGCGCCATTAGTATATACTAATGGCGCACCACCTTCTGATACTCCATTAGAGTTAAAACTACTAATGGCGCACCTGGCCCAGGGTGCGCCATTAGTATCAAAAAAAATTAACTAGTGCGCCTGTCCAAACATACTAATGGCGCATCCAGACACAGTGCGCCATTACTAGTTGTAACTAGTAATGGCGCACCTGCCGGAAAGTGCGCCACTAATGTTGTTTTTCTATTATATTTTTTATTCCCTTTTTTGCAAAACTACTAATGGCGCACTGTTCCACCGTGCGCCATTACTAGTTTAAACTAGTAATGGCGCACTGTGGAACAGTGCGCCATTAGTATGTTTTTTTTGCAAAACTACTAATGGCGCACCACCAGAAGGTGCGCCATTAGTAACCTGGATTACTAATGGCGCATTTAGAGTTGTTGCGCCATTAGTAAGTGGGCAGCAACAAGATATTTTGGACAGCCTCTCCTACCCACACTCACTTTCTCCCCACTTCATTCTCTCCACCTCCTCCTTGTCTCGGGTGCCTCCTCTTTTTCACCTCATTTCCACCATAGATTCATTCAATTTAAGTGGTTAAAGTACCTTGTTTTGATAGGTAAGTAAGGGGGGAAGCTATATTTATGTTGTTCTCCCTACAACAATGTGCACATGCACTTTTTATGGCCTAGCTAGATCTATGTATGTTCGTGGTGTTGCATATGTTTGTGGTGTTGCATATGTGTTTGTGTTTGGAGGTGTACCGGTATTTCAAATGCGATAGTTGCCAATATTTTGCCGGAATGTTGATTCATTTCCGTTTCGGCGAGAATTTTGGCATTAAGCATTCTTTTTGGTCCTATTTTTAGGGAAAGTCATGCCAAATTTTTTCTTGGTTCTAAAATATCGTTTTGCTCTACCCCACAGGCGACCATGGTCCGCATGATGACCGAAGGCATCGTGAATAGGTTTTTGAGGTCCGCGAAGGCCGAGATGCTTCAAAAGAACGAGACGGAGATAAGATGTCCGTGTCGAAGATGCAAGCTGAAGAGCCTTATTGCGGACCCGGAATCCGGGCAGGTGCGGGACCACCTGCTCTTGCGTGGTTTCATGGATGGCTATCGGTGGCAAGGTGATGAACATGACTACGAAGTCGTGCATGGGGGCCAGGCAAGAAATGAGGAAGGGCAGCAAGACAACCACCACGGCTCGAGCGGGCGACAAGACGAAGAATCCCCAGGAGATGATCACGACGGTGATGCTGTACACAGTCATCATGTAGAAGATGCAGGACATGATGATGAGGAAGATGCCGGAGCAGACGACGGGCATGATCATGAAGATGATGATGCCGGTGGAGCAGACGACGCTGGACCATCGATGGGCTGGGTGCAGGACCCTCATATTCAAGAGCTGCTTCTCAAGCAGACGGATAACGCAAGAGCTGCCGCCCAAGAGAAAGCCAAGATGGATCAACTTGAGTTAGACGCGGTTACTCCATTGTATGAAGGATGCAGGCCCGAGGATACCCGCCTGAAAGTAACGCTCATGGCTCTGGAGATGAAGGTAAAACACAAAATGACCGACGCATGCTTCGACGAGAACATGTCATTCTGGCACGAACGTCTTCCCAAGGGGAACAAGTGCCCGACCAGTTTGGAGGAGGCGAAGAAAATCGTGTGTCCTCTGGATTTACCGCACGTGAAATACCATGTGTGCATGAACAATTGCATCATTTATCGGGACGAGCACGCGGAGTCACTCGATACAAGAAGAGGAAGAAAGCTCCTCGAAAAGTGGTGTGGTACTTTCCGATCACTCCTCGTCTGCAGCGGTATTTCACGGACCCTAAGGTAGCAAAGCTCCTGCGTTGGCACGCGGATAGGGAGGAGAAGAAGCGAGAAGATGATGCAAATGATCCGGAGATAGATAAAAAAGACAAGATGCTGAGTCACCCTAAGGATGCGAGCCAGTGGCAAGCGTTGAACTTCGAGGACCTAGAATTTGGGAACGATCCAAGGAACATCGTGCTGGGCGCAAGCACCGATGGAGTCAATCCGTTTGGCAGCCAGAGAAGCACACATAGCACCTGGCCTGTGTTTGTGTGGATGTACAACCTTCCCCCCTGGTTGTGCATGAAGAGGAAGTACATTCACATGAGTATGCTAATTGAAGGACCGAAACAACCAGGGAACGACATCAATCTGTATCTGGGGCTGCTGAAAGAGGAGCTTGACACGCTGTGGAAAACGCCAGCCAATACGTGGGACGCCGCAGAGAAAGAATATTTCCCTATGAGAGCCGCGCTGCTCACGACGGTGCACGACTATCTCGGTTACGGATATGTCGCGGGGCAGGTGGTCCACGGATTTTCTGGATGCGTCAGGTGCATGGATGACACAACGTATCACCAGCTAGATAGAGATCCCGGGTCTTCGAAAACCGTGTTCATGGGACATCGAAGGTGGCTTCGCGACGATGAACCGTGGAGAAAACGCAAGGATCTATTCGATGGTGAAACCGAACCCCGAGGACGCCCGCGTACGAGGAGCGGCGAGGAAATAGACGAGCTGTTGAAAAATTGGAAAGACTGCCCACTGCCGGGAAAGAAGCAAAAGGCGCCAGAGCCGGGAAAGAAGCGAAAGGCGCCAGAGCCGCTGCTGAAGGTATGGAAAACGAGGTCTGTTTTCTGGGACTTGCCGTACTGGAAGATCCACCGTGTGCCTCACAGCCTTGATGTCATGCATATCACGAAGAACGTGTGCGAGAGTCTGCTTGGTACCCTGCTCAACATGCCAGAGAGGACCAAAGATGGGCCGAAAGCAAGGGCAGACTTGAAATCAATGGGCATCAGGCAGGAGCTTCACGCTATATATGATGATGATGATGATGATGATGATGAGGCGAAGCAGGACACGGAAAGTCGTCGCAAAGGCAAAAAGGCCAAGAAGACCGGAAACGACTACCCTCCCGCGTGCTTCACTCTAAGTCAGGAGGAGATCGAGCAGTTTTTCACCTGCCTCGTAGGAGTAAAACTTCCTTACGGTTACGCGGGGAAGATAAGCAGATACCTAGACCTAGCGAAGCTGAAGTTCAGCGGGATGAAGTCTCACGAGTGTCACGTGCTGATGACGCAGATACTTCCAGTTGCAGTCCATGGGATCATGGACGCGCACGTCCGTGAAACGCTATTTAGCCTATGCAACTTTTTCGACGTCATCTCTCGGAAGTCTGTTGGCGTGAGGCAACTCAGAAGGCTACAGGAAGAGATCGTGGTGATACTATGCGAGCTTGAGATGTACTTCCCGCCCGCATTCTTCGACGTTATGGTGCATCTGCTGGTCCATATCATGGACGATATCATCCAACTCGGGCCGACGTTCCTGCACAGCATGATGCCGTTCGAAAGGATGAATGGTGTCATCAAAGGATACGTTCGCAACATGTCACGTCCAGAGGGAAGCATAGCCAGGGGCTTTCTGACCGAAGGGTGCATCTCCTACTGCACGAATTATCTAGGCATCGAGAACCCCGTTGGTCTGCCCGTCAACAGGCACCTCGGCAGGCTCGCTAGATGGGGTCACCGTGAGGGTCGCCGCGAAATGCATGTCGACTTCAAGGGTCGACTCGCCGACTTTGAAAGAGCAAACCTAGTCGCGCTACAACACATAGACGTGGTCGATCCTTGGGTGGTAGAGCACAAAACCTTTATTAAGAAGACGTACAATGACCGAGGCCAACAGAGGACGGGCGGAGATATACTCAAAGAGCACAACTCATGTTTCACGCGTTGGTTCAAGCAGAAGCTTCTGTCGTACCCTTTACATGAGGATTCTTCCGCGGAAGAACAACTCATATTCGCCTTGTCACAGGGCGCCGAGCACAACCTGATGACCTATGAGGCGTACGATATCAACGGCTACACATTCTACACCGAGGCCAAGGACATGAAGAGCGATGGTTATCAGAACTCCGGGGTAACGATGGAATCCTACACCGGTAACGACAAGGACAGATACTACGGAAGGATCGAGGAGATCTGGGAGCTGAGCTACGCTGGAGAGAAGGTCCCGATGTTCCGTGTCAGATGGGCCAAGAGCATCCTAAAAGAAGACCGGTATTTCACCACCATGGTTATACCCGAAGCCAAATCCAAGACCGCAGGCGCAAACGTCACCGCGAAAAATGAGCCATGGGTACTGGCTTCCCAAGTGGACCAATGCTTCTTCATTACCGACCCGTCAAAGCCCAGTCATGTTGTCGTGAGGAGAGGCAAAAGGAAGATCATCGGAATGGATGGAGTAGCCAATGAGCAAGACTTCGACAAGTACGGCGACCCGAGAATCGAACATGACGACGATGATGAAGTAGCAGCATACACCACAAGAAGAAGCAGGACCACCCTACCTAAAGGACGTCCGTTCCACAGAAGAACTCCATTTGCGAAAAAGAAGGGCAAGAAGATTATGAACAGATAGCTAGCTAAGATCGATTGTATTTAAATCGTAGCCTTCATTTCTCGATTGTATTTCATGGGAACTTTTTGAACTATCATGAATATTTTTAAATTTCATGGACACTCGATCTCGATCCCCCTCCATCTCGACCCCCCCTCCATCTCGATCGCTATCCCACCTCGCCAGATCCGGTCTCCCTCGCCGCCGAGCACCCCCCGGTCCACCGGCCCCCCGCACCCCGCGCACCCTCCCCCGCTCCACCGGCATTACTGTTTGATGATATTTTTAAAAAAATTATTACTGCCTTATAAAAAAATATTACTGTTATGTTTTAAACAAGTTTGAACATATTTAAACACAAATAAATATCAAACAGCATTTTAAATGCATAAAAAAAATTGTGGAGCCTGGGAATCGAACCCAGGACCTCCTGGTGTGAGAACTGGCTGCTGACCAGTCGAGCTAGTAGAGGGAACTTGGTGTGGATCAGGTCAGGTGGAAGATAACCTGTTGGCTCGAGCAGAAATAAAAAAAATACTAATGGCGCACCAGGGTGAGGTGCGCCATTACTATGGATGTACTTATGGCGCACCGAGGGGTGGTGCGCCATTAGTATTGTGCCCTCGCCCTCGATCCCCTTCCCCTCTCCTATCCCCGGCCCAAACCTATCCCCTCTCTCTCCCTCGCCCTCGCCCTCGATCCCCTTCCCCTCTCCTCTCCCGACGCCGCTGCCCCGCCGCCTCGACGCCGCCCCGTCGTCCTCGTCTCCGCCCCGACGCCCCGACGCCGCGACGCCGCCCTCTCCTCTCCCGACGCCGCCGCCCGGCCGCCCCGTCGTCCTCGTCTCCTCGGCGTCGCTCTCCTCGTCTCCTCGGAGCACCACCACCACCCGGACCTCGTCGCCTCCCGGACCTCGTCGCACCACCACCAACATCCACAGCGTCGACGTCTTCATCTCCGACGACGCCCCCGTCTTCTACGCCCGCAGGTACCCCATCCAAATCACCCCCGCCTCCATTTCCCACCTCTCCCTCTCTGGTCCTCCCTCCTTGACCTCTCCCTCTCTAATTCTTCCTAGGGTTTATCTTGGGTTTATAAAGTTGGTAGTTCTGTCATAAGATTTCGTTGAGGATCGCCATGAGAAATAATTCAAACTGAATGTATTGAGAGTGTGTTAACTGAATTTTCGCACTGCATTTTTGTAGAGGAATTGCCGTCTGTAATAGGGTCGTAGTACTGGTCCCCTAAATTAATTGCTTAAGTAGCCTGCATTTGTAGGGTTCGTGGTGCCATGACATTCTCATGTGTATGTTCCTAATACAAAAATCTGTCTCTGAACTTCGCTTTTGGACTCCTGAGTACATTTTGTTTGGGAACTGCATACTATGTTTGATTTAAATGGAGCTCCCATGCGTAGAACACCTCTTGGAGTATCAACTTAGCTCTAGAATCAACCATATTTTTTCTGACACGTACAGCAGGGATACTCCCTGCTCCCAACATAAATTTTGTTCATGTAAGTAAAACCAGCATACTGCAAAACTCCACAGTTGCCGCAAGGTTAACAAGTGTAGGTTTGAAACAGAGGGAAGGGTGGAAAATTAGATTAGGTAAAACCTTGTGGCACTATACCTTGATCATTCTATAGCACTGGTGCAGCATCTGGCCCAAGTATTTTGAGGAGTCTATCTGTACTTTTATTAATCATTAATGTGTTGGTACATATATATTGAGAAATGAAACTTCTGTCACGGATGTTTTAGTTTTCTGCTTGTTGGAAACACGACTGCTTCTTGCAAAACCTGTTTGACAGTTCGGATGAAATTAGCCAATCTTTCAGTAGCCAATCTTGGTAAAATGTGTTTAACTTGTAGCTTCTAGCTTAAGTGAGTAGCCAATACTGTAGTGAGTAGCTTAACTTGTTTAAGTACTACCAGTTAGTAGTACTGCTAGTGAGTAGATGAACTCCATTTAACTAGCTTAATTGAGTTTCAGTTGTGTAGTGAAGTTCTTCTATTTTGTATGATGCGGTTCACGCTTAAACTAGCCATTTATGTTCATGTGCGTCTGTCTGGCTGTGTATCCCAACTTGTGTTGATGCTCTGAAGTAGGTTTTCACTAAGAGAATTCAAAACTAAGACATGTTCTTAAACTGAAGCAGTATTTGTATCACAGAAAAAGTTCTGAAGCTGTTGAACCTTACCTTATGTATCACAAAAAAGGCAAGGAACATCATGAACAACTCTCCATGACTTAATTTTCCTATATGCATTGGCCTGTACAGCAGGTTCACTTTTCCTATATGCATTGGCCAGTACAGCAGGTTCACTTTTCAAAACAAATTAGAGCAGACCTCATACACCCAAGAAAACCTGAAAAAAAAATGAAGTTCAACCCCTCACTTTTCCTATATGCATTGGCCTGTACAGTTGGATTTGTTTCTGATTTTAGTGTTTTCAGTCTATTTTTCTATTTCTGCTTTAACATAACGGAATAACTAATGGTGGCTGCCTAATGATGACAGACTAAGTTTCTGATTTATTTTGTTATAGAAGTGTAGATTCATTGGTAGCAATTGTTTTCAGTGTCTCATGTTGCTTGTAGTGTTTTGTCCAAAATGTTGAATGATACTGCTTGGAGATGCATATATTGTTTCACCTCTTCTCATGCCAATGTATTTTCCATGTTGTGATGGAGGCATTTTTTGCCTTGTCCACCCGAGATGCCCTTGAGTTTGCCGGAATGTCGATTAACTTCCGTTCCGGCAAATTCGGGTACTCCATATGTCCTATTTTCAGCAAAGGTCATGCTGAAATTTTCCGTGAATTTTAGCATGACTTTGCTAAAAATAGGACATATGGGGTACTTGTGACTAATGCATGGGCCGGGGTATCTTAGTAGTTAATTAAGTAGGATCAAGTGCCCCGGCGTACTTGTGACCAATGCATGGCTTTTAGGGTGCCTCGGTGTCGATAAAAACCGAAATGATGAAAGCTTAGGCTTTTAGGGTGCCTCGGCGTCGAAAAACCCTCAATGATAAAAGCTTAGCTTTTAGGATGCCTCGGTGTCGATAAACCCTAAATGATGAGACCATGATCTTGTTCCTTGACAATAACCTACTTTTTGACCAAACTTTGTTCCTATTTAGAGAGAAACATGGCCAACAACGATGAGGCCGGGGGTTCGGGCGTCAAGGCATTCTGGAAGCTGTCCCAGGAGATGGAGGAACAACCTCACTTGTATGAGGACGCCGCCTTCCCCACCGATCCTGAGACCACTGATGGTACCGCCGAGGATGACCCCACTGATGCCACCACTGATGGTGCCGCCGAGGATGCCACCGCTGATGATGGCGGCGCACGCACAGATGCCAGCCAACCGAAGAGGCAACGGAAGGACCGGCGCCCGACCGTGCTCCGCACCCTCAAGGAGGAAGTTACTGAAGTGGACTCCGACGGGAATCCAACGGCGCCCGAATGAATAGTCAAGGGGTACTCGCTTCAGCTCGGGTGCATTCTCCGGAGCACCGTCTCGATCAACACCGAGAACCTGAGGCATCCTGACCGAGGGAATTTGCGCAAGCTCCTCTTCACGAAGCTGCACGAACGATACAAGTTCCCCGCTGAATTTGAAAACACAAGCCTCAAAGGGAATAAAGTGAACAATGCTGCCCTCACGAAGATGAGCAAGGCCTTGTCTACTTGGAAAAGCAATGTGAAGAGAATGATCGAGAAAGGTGAGAGTTATGAGAAGATCAAGGAGAAAAATCCTTCGATCACCGAAGATGACTACAACGACTTCAAGATCAATTGCTCGAGCACCGCAAACTCCGAATCAAGTAAGTGGGGGAAAGAAATGCGGGAGCTGAACTTAGGGGAACACACACTCGGTCCCGGCGGTTACAGAGTGGCGGAGCCTATATGGGACAAGGAGGAGGCGGACCGTGCCGAGCAAGGCCTACTGCCCCTCTTCGATAAATACGGTGACAAGCAGACCAGGAACTTTGTCAGGGCCCGGTACAAGAAGGACCCAAAAACAAAGGAGCTTACCACGGATCTGAAGACCAGGGCGCTTGAGCTTGTTCTGGTAAGGAATACACCCCCGCGTAATTAGCTCCATATGGTTGCATTCTAATTAATGAAGCCAAATTTCTAAATGGTCCACATTCCTTCCGCAGGCGACTGAAAGCAGTAGCGCGGGGTCGACTAAGAGCAACCCTTGGGACACCACTCTAAATAGGGCGTTGAATGTAATGAAGAACAAGGATAAGCTCAGTAAGCCGACGTCAGCTGGTCGTGTGGCCGGCAAAGGCTTGTCGACAAAATGGTCGTCATACTATAACACTGGTGGGCGAAAGGAGAAAAAGACCAGCTCGGAAAGCCAGGCGCGCGAGGTTCAAGAACTCAGGGCACAGGTGGCGCGGATTCCGGAGATTTTCCAAGAGCAAGTGCAACAACAACTCGGAGCGACGATCACCGCCATTGTGCCTACCTTGATCCAGGGGATTAGTGCGTGGATTGCGGGCAGCCAACAGGGGCCGCCCCCGATTCCTAGCTTCACGGCCAGCAACTCGCAGAACGCGATGGCGGGGCCATTGGTGTCTCCGGCGGAGGCGGCATTGGTGTCTCCGACGCCGGCACGGGAGCTTAATGCACCCGGGTGTACGCCGGCCGGCACCTCTGCAGCAAGCGGCCCCTCCGTCAACTGCACGCCCGCCGTTGGCGGTGCCTCGACATTAGCCGAGCTCGACGCCATCATCACGGTAACTAATTAAGCCTCTCTCGGCCGAGGACTTCATCTCCTTGCCTTTGACTGGGCATCCCTAACGCCCTACATGTTTTCGCAGGGCGCCGCCGACGTTCCGTGCACTCTCCTGCACTTCGTGAACAACGAGTTGGTCGATGTCGCCAAGGGCAAAATCGTTCAACCGGGCAACCCCTTGTTCCACGGTACCCAGATGCCACCCAACTTGTTTAGGGTTCAACTGGTTCGGGTGCTGCCAGGCTGCGACGAGTTGTTACCTCCGATTCGACCCATCGGGGCCGACGATGATGACGTGATGACCCTCAGCGCCTGCCTGAGCTGGCCCCTGCTTTGGCCGAAGAGCCAGATTCGTTTGGGGGCGGGGGACACCACCCCAAAGACAACACCGCCAGTCGTGCCGGCGCCAAGTCGGCCCCATGGCAAGACCGCCGCAACGGTGCCGGACATCCCTATGCCACTGGATCCAAACATGCATATGGCACAGGATCAGAACGACGACGACGACGATACATTTGCCAACGTCGATCAGTACTTTGCCGATCATGGGTACGGTGGCGACTTCATGGGGCCTCCTTCTCAAGAACCCAACCCAACAAAAGACGTGTGCGATCTAGCTGGTACCGCGGAGAAGCCAAGTTGCAACAGGCGTCGTCTACAGTTCAGCTCTCAGGAGACGCCCCCAGCTGCCGACTTCACCGAGCCTCAGATAGGCGAGGTGCGAAATATGATCAGCCCCAACACACTCAAGAAGGCGGTCTGTGAGCAGAACTCGGTCCCATTACAGGAGAAGAAGAAGGCACGCAAAAGAAAGACTAACAAGGGTGCGGGCCAGCCGGCACCGAGTACGATCCGTGCTCAGGACGGGCCACCTTCAACTGAGGATATCTCGAGGAGGGTGCATGTGGCGGGTAGGCCGATGCTACCGAGAAATATGCTCGATGCTGCAACCGGTGCTATGCGGAGTCTGCATGACAGTGTTCTTTCTTTGGAGAAGCGGCGTCTCGGAGAGAAGGATGTGGCATACCCGGTTTTCGCGGCCAAGGTGCCAGAGGGCAAGGGCTTTGTGGATAACTCCATCGGGGGTACGATCGTCCTGCGGTTTGATGACATCCACGCTATGTTGAACCTTCATCCGCTGCACTACACCTTCGTTCGGCTATTTTCGCTGAGTATGGAGATGCGGATCATTCGCGACAAGACCCCGGACATCGTGATAGTCGACCCCTTCTACATGCGTGCCAAGATCTTGGGCAGCGCTGGGGACCGGCAAGTCGCGAGTTCTTACCTCGAAGGCGTCATTCTGGCAAACCAAGATAAGGATAACTTCCTCGTGCCTTACTTTCCCGAGTAAGTCCTCCCCTCAACCGCCCCGTAACATATGAATTCTTAGATTTCGATCGTTTTTCTTTTAACATTCCGTGTTTTCTGCAGTGACACAAATTGCACGCTCATCCTCCTAAGCCCCAAATATTCCATGGCCACGTATTTCGACCCGGACCGTCAGTCGAACATAGACTACACAAATGTCAAGAAGGTTCTTGATGATGTTCTCCCCGGCTACGTCAAATCTGGAGGCACCTTCACCAGGCCTATTCGTAAGTACGGCAAGCACGTGTTCTCCCACAATACGACGTTCTGCTGCGTCAAGCAGCCGCCTGGTGGTCAGAAGGGTGCCTACTACGCCATCCATCACATGCGGGCGATCGTACAGGACCATCATCAACTTCTGCTACCGAGTAGACTCAAAGATTGGGCCGCGAGCGTGTCGACAATCCAGGACGCGGACATCAGACAAGAATTCTTTCGCATCCAGTCGGAGTTTGCGGGAATCATCCATCAAGATGTCCTTCGTACCTCGGGGCAGTTCTACCTCAGAAATCAACCGTCCAACAGTGACATCGACACAATCCTACAAATGCAGGCTGACAACGCCCGTTGTTTCATGACTCCCACGATAGACGGCGGCTTCATCCACGCTCCGGTCCCTTGAGTCGAGTCGAAAGCAGTGATGCTGTGTCTAGTTCTGAAACATCGATTGGCTCATGTTGTAATTAAACTTTAATGAACTTGTAGTATGTCTCTTTGGTTTCGAGAGTCGTTCAACTTAGATGTAATCGATGCTATTAATGTCTTGCTTTTCTCTTCCGATCGTTCTACTGCATACTTATATATTGCTTACGTATTGTCTGTGAATTGGTACTAACGTTTTGTTTGGCTACTGCATAGCCATGCCGTGGCATGTCGTGTACAAGGGTAAGGTTTCCGGAGTCTACGACGACTGGGAGGAGTGTCGGAGACAGGTTCACCGATTCAGCGGTAACAGTTACAAAGGGTACGCCACTAGGGCCGAGGCCGAATCTAGATACGCCCGCTATCTAGCGGGAGAGGGGAGGGAGCGTTCGAGGAACCGGATGAAGACGAGTTTCATCGTGATGATGCTCATCGTGATGACCGCAGCTCTCTTCTATGTGATGGTAGTTTAGATGATCGATATCGACTTGTAATGTGAAGACAAACTCGCGGTCTCGAGACTTGTAATATAATGTTCTATCTTTGTTCGGTCTTTTCAATTCGGAGACTAATATGATGAATTGTATTCGAAGACTAAAATGATGAATTGTATTCAGAGACTAATCTTCTATTGTATTCGATGAATCTGTTGTTGATGTGTGCTGTCTATATTTTGTCCAATTATACATTTTGTAACCTGTGCAAAAAACAGAAAAATAAAAAATAAAAAAACCTAATATTCATACTAATGGCGCATCACATCGTAGTGCGCCATTAGTATGCCAAAGGATACTAATGGCGCATCACTAAACAGTGCGCCATTAGTATGCCGAAGTTACTAATGGCGCACCCTGTTGTTGTGCGCCATTAGTATGCCAAAGCACCTGGGTATAGATGGCCCCCTGGGAGGCATACTAATGGCGCACTGTTGTATATACTAATGGCGCATCTGGGGTGCGCCATTAGTATACCAGATACTAATGACGCACCAGTGGTGCGCCATTAGTAAAATATACTAATGGCGTGGTACTAATGGCGCACCACTAATGCGCCATTAATGGCCAAATTAGGTGCGCCATTAGTAGGCCTTTTCCTAGTAGTGTCCTGACAGATTGACCCATTTGCACTTAAACAAAGGGACCTTAAAATCATGTCCGTAGTCAAGTTCCCATATGTCCATTATGTAACCATAATATGTGTCATTTCCCCTCTCGGTTGCTGCATCAAAGCGGACACCGCTGTTTTGGTTGGTACTCTTTTGATCTTGGGCGATCGTGTAAAATGTATTCCCATTTATCTCGTATTCTTTTGTAAGTCAATACAGTCGAAGATGGTCCCCTGGACAACGAGTACAACTCATCACAAACAGTGGTGTCACCTCTGAGACGTGTTTCCAACCAACTGCTGAAAGTCCTGATGTGTTCACATGTAATCCAGTCGTCACACTGCTCCGGGTGTTTGGAGCGCAGACTGTTCTTGTGTTCATCGACATACGGGGTCACCAAGGTAGAGTTCTGTAGAACTGTGTAGTGTGCTGGAGACCAAGAATGCCCGTCCCTGCATATTATTGAGTCCGCTTCTAGCGTGCCTTTTCCAGTCAGTCTCCCCTCATACCGCGATTTAGGGAGACCTATCTTCTTAAGGCCAGGAATGAAGTCAACACAAAACCCAATGACATCCTCTGTTTCATGGCCCATGGAGATGCTTCCTTCTGGCCTAGCGCGGTTACGGACATATTTCTTTAGGACTCCCATGAACCTCTCAAAGGGGAACATATTGTGTAGAAATACGGGCCCCAGAATGACAATCTTGTCGACTAGATGAACTAGGACGTGTGTCATGATATTGAAGAAGGATGGTGGGAACACCAGCTCGAAACTGACAAGACATTGCGCCACATCACTCCTTAGCCTTGGTATGATTTCTGGATCGATCACCTTCTGAGAGATTGCATTGAGGAATGCACATAGCTTCACAATGGCTAATCGGACGTTTTCCGGTAGAAGCCCCCTCAATGCAACCGGAAGCAGTTGCGTCATAATCACGTGGCAGTCATGAGACTTTAGGTTCTGAAACTTTTTCTCTGGCATATTTATTATTCCCTTTATATTCGAAGAGAAGCCAGTCGGGCCCTTCATACTGAGAAGGCATTCAAAGAAGATTTCTTTCCTCTTCTTTCGTAAGAGCGTAGCTGGCAGGACCTTCATACTGCTTCGGAGGCATGCCGTCTTTTTCGTGCAAACGTTGCAGGTCCTCCTGTGCCTCAGGTGTATCTTTTGTCTTCCCATACACGCCCAAGAAGCCTAGCAGGTTCACGCAAAGGTTCTTCGTCACGTGCATCACGTCGATTGAAGAGCGGACCTCCAGGTCTTTGCAGTAGGGTAGGTCCCAAAATATAGGTTTCTTCTTCCACATGGGTGCGTGTCCCTCAGCGTCATTCGGAACAGCTAGTCCGCCGGCACCCTTTCCAAAGATTACGTGTAAATCATTGACCATAGCAAGTACGTGATCACCGGTACGCATGGCGGGCTTCTTCCGGTGATTTGCCTCGCCTTTGAAATGCTTGCCTTTCTTTCGACATTGATGGTTGGTCGGAAGAAATCTACGATGGCCCAGGTACACATTCTTCCTGCATTTGTCCAGGTATCTACTTTCAGTGTCATCTAAACAGTGCGTGCATGCGTGGTATCCCTTGTTTGTCTGTCCTGAAAGATTACTGAGAGCGGGCCAATCGTTGATGGTTACAAACAGCAACGCGTGCAGGTTAAATTCCTCCTGTTTGTGCTCATCCCACGTATGTACACCGTTTCCATTCCACAGCTGTAAAAGTTCTTCAACTAATGGCCTTAGGTACACATCAATGTCGTTGTCGGGTTGCTTAGGGCCTTGGATGAGAACTGGCATCATAATGAACTTCCGCTTCATGCACATCCAAGGAGGAAGGTTATACATACATAGAGTCACGGGCCAGGTGTTGTGATTGCTGCTCTGCTCCCCGAAAGGATTAATGCCATCCGCGCTTAAACCAAACCATACGTTCCTTGGGTCAGCTGCAAACTCAGCCCAGTACTTTCTCTCGATTTTTCTCCACTGCGACCCGTCAGCGGGTGCTCTCAACTTCCCGTCTTTCTTACGGTCCTCACTGTGCCATCGCATCAACTTGGCATGCTCTTCGTTTCTGAACAGACGTTTCAACCGTGGTATTATAGGAGCATACCACATCACCTTCGCAGGAACCCTCTTCCTGGGGGGCTCGCCGTCAACATCACCAGGGTCATCTCGTCTGATCTTATACCGCAATGCACCGCATACCGGGCATGCGTTCAGATCCTTGTACGCACCGCGGTAGAGGATGCAGTCATTAGGGCATGCATGTATCTTCTGCACCTCCAATCCTAGAGGGCATACGACCTTCTTTGTTGCGTATGTACTGTCGGGCAATTCGTTATCCTTTGGAAGCTTCTTCTTCAATATTTTCAATAGTTTCTCAAATCCTTTGTCGGGCACAGCATTCTATGCCTTCCACTGCAGCAATTCCAGTACGGTACCGAGTTTTGTGTTGCCATCTTCGCAATTGGGGTACAACCCTTTTGTGATCCTCTAACATGCGATCGAGCTTCAGCTTCTCCTTTTGACTTTCGCATTGCGTCCTTGCATCGGCAATGACCCGGCGGAGATCATCATCATCGGGCACTGGTTTCTCTTGATCTTCAGCAGCTTCCCCCGTTGCAGCATCATTGGGCACATCGTCTGGTTCCTCTTGATCTTCAGCAGCTTCCCCCGTTGCAGCATCACCATATTCAGGGGGCACATAGTTGTCATCATCCTCTTCTTCTTCGCCGTCTTCCATCATAACCCCTATTTCTCCGTGCCTCGTCCAAACATTATAGTGTGGCATGAAACCCTTGTAAAGCAGGTGGGTGTGAAGGATTTTCCAGTCAGAGTAAGACTTCGTATTCCCACATGTAGGGCATGGACAACACATAAAACCATTCTGCTTGTTTGCCTCAGCCACTTCGAGAAAATCATGCACGCCCTTAATGTACTCAGAGGTGTGTCTGTCACCGTACATCCATTGTCGGTTCATCTGCGTACATTATATATAATTAAGTGTGTCAAAAACCATTACAGAACATCATGAATAGATAATTAAGTGACCAAATTAATAGAAGTTCATCATCACATTAAAACCAAAGTACATACATAGTTCTCATCTAACAACATATAGCTCTCCAGAGCATCTAATTAATTAAACCATACATTGAAACTATGTAAAACATTTCAATGCGAAAACAAATGTGATCATAATCGCAGCCAAAGTAACAATTGATCCAACGGCATAATGATACCAAGCCTCGGTATGAATGGCATATTTTCTAATCTTTCTAATCTTCAAGCGCATTGCATCCATCTTGATCTTATGATCATCGACGACATCCGCAACATGCAACTCCAATATCATCTTCTCCTCCTCAATTTTTATTATTTTTTCCTTCAAGTAATTGTTTTCTTCTTCAACTAAATTTAACCTCTAGACAATAGGGTCGGTTGGAATTTCCGGTTCAACCACCTCCTAGATAAATAAAATCTATGTCACGTTGGTCGGCATAATTGTCATAAACAATAAATGAACCAAATAGTTATAAAAAGATAATATATATACCACATCTGAATCATAGACAGGACGAGGGCCAACGGGGGCGGATACCAAAACCATCGCACTATATAATAAGAAGGAATAATAAAAGTAACAAAATTAGACAAGTATCTATCTGAAGTAAGAATTTTTTTTTTCTTTCAGAAAGAAGATAAGAACAAGAGGCTCACCACGATGGTGCTGGCGACGAGATCGGCGCAGGCGATCGACGGCGGTGAAGACGGGGACGGGGCGTGACGGGCCGCTAAACCTAGACAAATCTCGGGGGAAATGGAGCTCGGAGGTCGAGTTTAGAGAGGAAAAAGATTAACTAGTGTGGCTTAGACATTTCATCGAACACCTCATGTGCATAGGAGGTGAGCTAGAGCACCCAAATGCCCTTCCCTCGACGGCCAGAAAAAATAGAGCACTCTGGAGTGCTCTGCTGCGGCGATGGGGTATATATAGGCAGCTCATTTGTCCCGGTTCGTGGCTAGAACAGGTACTAAATCCGGGCCTTCTGTCCCGGTTCATGCCAAGAACCGGGACCAATGGTTGTGGGCCAGGAGCGAGGCCCATTAGTCTCGGTTCGTGCCTCGAACTGGGACAAATGGTTCCATACGAACCGGGACCAATGCCCACGAGGCCCCGGCCGGCCCCCTGGGCTCACGAACCGGGACGAATGCCCCCATGGGTCCTGGTTCGTGACTGAACCGGGACTAATGGGCTTGCCATGCCCGAACGAAAGCCCTGTTTTCTATAGTGTTCCCATAGGACATTAGCTTTCTTTTCCAATTGCTAAGCTTCTCGAAACAATCTTCTGCCACAAATCCGTAGTGGTCTACTTCATGACCAAGGCCTCTGGTTCAAGTCAAGGATTGTCATGTGCTCTTGGGAAAATAATAGAATAAACATGTGACTCTTTCATAGGTACTTGGTCCTAAGCTAGTCCACTGAGAAAATTTGCAATGATTAAGGAGAGGGTGAACTGCGTGGGAGTAGGTTGTAGTCACGGGGTACAAAGATAACCCACAACCATTTGTTGTATTCTTTAAGTCAATCGCTTGTAGTACATGCTAGAATGAGATGAGATTCAGTAGGCTTTATAGTAAAAAAAAAGATTGGAAATTTCTAGGTGAGGACCCTCTGACTACTCGAAAAATAATTTCTTAAATTTCTCATTTAAAAATCAACATTGATAAAGAAATTGTATAATTTTTGAAACTGATTACAAGGTATAAACGGTCTCTTCTATTACTTATTTTGGTGTCTCACACTTTTCATTTTTCCAAAACTGGGTATTTCATAGTGGGATGCTTGGATGATGAACCGACCACAATTTGGTTAAGTTATGGTTTTATGCCACATTGCTAACATAGTGTACAATTGAAAGCTAACAGTAATGTCAAATCAACATATGTTATTTGTTAAGATCTTCTGGCAAATTTAAGTTTGAAAGATATGGAACCATAATCTTCTACTTTATTTGACATGGCCAACTCTGGCTTGACTAACAACATGTATTGAAGCCAACCAACTGTGGCCCAAGCTAGCTATACTAAATACAATAGTCTGAACTAGCCCTTTGCACCGTAACCCCGGAGTATGCGTTTTTTAGGGGCCCCAGAGTGTGCGTTGCTATATATAGTTCACACATATATGCACTTCACAATTTAGCTAGAAACTGAAATAAAAAGGATTTATAAGGGCTAGTGTACAAGCGTCCAATAAGTTGCGTACCACTATCGCATGGGATTGCACAAGTACCGTACATCAGTCATATATGTATAGGAAAAGGAGGCACCCGGGAATTAGGGGAGACCTCGTGGAATCAGCATTGAAGCAAGAATGAGCACGCTTCCTTCAATCATGTGGAACCTAAGCCCTGTTCGGATCCTCTCCGCTCCACAACTGCAGCTCCTGGAGCGGAGGGAGGACCAGCACAATCGCGCGTAGCGGCCCAAACCGAGCTCCTCGCGGGGAGCAGAGTTACGAGACTAGAGAGGTTCCGAATAGGCAGCTAGTGTGCAAAGCTGGACGAATTGGTTATTGGCCCGTCGAGCACCCTTCTTAACTTTCCTTCTATTTTGATGGTAAACTATCCTCTTAGTTTGTGATGTGAGAGACTCAGCAGAGGGTGGTGGTGACAGAGGCATGATCTAACAGCTTGGAAAGCATGACAATGAGTTTAGAAGCCAACCGATTTCGAGTCTACCAGCTGGAGCCGGGGCACCAGAAATCCCCTCCCCTCCACCGACCGCCAAAGCGCCAGGCAGGGAGGGGGGGGGGGGGGTGGGAGGGGGGAGTGGGGGGAGGAATCCACGACCGGCAGCGTGGAAACTAGAGAGTGCACATCGCACAAGGCACACGCGGCTGCTTCACACCGGTTCGATTGGTTGATGTCTCGCCGGTAACAAGAATGATTTTATCTTCGTTCCCAATGCTAGGGTCTCCGTTTCAAGTTACTGAGTAGCTTGCCGTCACCGTTAACATCCACGCTTGGGCTGGACAGTAGGCACCAATCTCAGCCTTGGATTGATCAAGAGCGCTAGCTCCTGATGTAGTACTCCCTTCGTCTCGATGTATTAGACATCTAGCAAAAATCAAATAATCCCAAATCATAAAGGTGTGAAACAGTAATACTAGTTGCGTGTATATTACTTTGACCTCATCTATTAATTGAAGGACTAATGCATGCAATTTCTACGGCACACTATTGCCATTTGAAGAGGTCTTCTAATTAATAGCATGTTTTTAGTTAAGAAATGAATAATGTGATTGGCTTCCTCTGTGATTCAATTTTTTTCCAAGAAAAAAGTATCTAATCGAAATTGAAAGAATTTTTTTTAAGATTAAACAAAAGGGTTCGCAAATAAATTGTTAAAGCTTTCATAAAAGCTAGACTAAGCAATAAAGTACCTCGTATTTTACCTTCTGCTTGCGAGGGTCATCGGTTCAAATCCGATAGTCGGCTTTTTTTTTCTCTATCGAGCCCAATCTCTTCGCTCCTAGGTTGCGGTGCATCTTCTAAGATACCTAATGCTCCTAGACGGAGGGAGTATTATTTTTATGGAAAATGTTTCAAGCCAACCGGCCGGCCGAGCACTCGCATTGTTGAATGTGATAAGGATCCCCCCAGCACCCACACATGCCTGGTGGGCTCCACGTAGCACTCCCTGCTGGCTCAGCCTTATTCCTTTCCGCGGTGTCTTCTTCATGCGTCCCTCTTCTCGCACGAACACACGCAGGACCCCGCACCAGCACCACAAGGAACCCTCCTTCCCTTTTTTGACTCAACGCCGCGGAGCCCGGCCATGCGACCGTGCAGCACCGCCATGGAATCCGCTCCATCCATCCATCTAGCTCCACTATAATGAGCCAACCTCCATCCCTGGAAGCTGCAACCAGCTGAGCCAGAAGTTGCAACTGTCGTCGAATTTTGCTAGTACCGATGACAGATTTGCTACATCCATCACGGTGGAGCGGCGACCTACTACGGTGGTGGCTTTTCTTGTTCCAACTGTCCTCAGACTTTGCTACTACCGGTAAGGGATTTTGCTACATCCATCATGGCGGAGCTGCGACCTGTGACGGCAGCAAAGATGAATTGCTGCAATAGCATTGGATTTTGCTACTACCGGCAAGGGATTTTGTTACATGCATCATGGCCGAGCCGCGACCCGCGACAGCGACGACGACGAATTGTTGCAACCGTCTTACTTTTTTGCTATGACCGGCGATCATTTTTTGCTAATCCATTCAATGGCTTTGATTCTTGGCCATCACGCACGCAACCGCATGCAATGAGCGTCGAAACAAGGGGGTAGCGACGGCGCATCGGGGTGCTGCAACCATGGAGCTTGACAACAAGAGTTGCAACCAATCGACGGCGGAGATGCAACAACGGCAGACTACAACTAAAATTGACGAGCGGTTGGAGTTTCTTTGACAAGCAACGAAGGGGCAGAGGAGAGGGTGCGAAGTGCCGGAGTGCGAGCGGCTAGCTGCTAGTGGCCGGCGACCGTTGCCTCGCCGGAGATGCACACAGAGGATGGAGTCTCGTGGTGCAGAGACAGGGGATTTCTCCTGTAGAAGAAGATGAAGCCTATCACTGCCCTTTTTTTATTTATGTGGTTTCCAACCGATTCGGTTGGTTTTCTAGATGTGGTTTTTTGTTCAAATTTTTGCAAATTTGGTTGCAGATTCAAAGTTTTTTCTTAAAAAATCTGATTTTATGTCGATCTTAAAAGTAAAACAAATAATGTGGAAAAGGAAATATTCGGTCTTGTGCCATGTATAGCTTCACTGATTCCCAACGTCTTCAGCGTTGTTGTATTTATATAGACTAGTAAGCGTGCACGTGCAATGCACGTCTCTGCAGTGGCATGTGGGGGCAATGACCCTACCGGTTGAGGGCGCAAGGCGTGTTGAACCAGTGGACGTCGGGGCGGCGGCCCCGAGAGCTTTGCAACTTCGACGGCATGGACCTCATGCTGTGTGGGTTCCAACTACTACATGCATGTGGAATGCTTGTCTCTTCATCGCCGCGGGAGAGTGCCTCATGATTTCTTTCGGACATGGAAGAGCGACTTGTTCGGTGGAGCGAGTTCCCTAGCTAGTGTGTGTTTGTGTGATTGGCGTTTCTTGTGGCATTACGCTGTTCTAGAGTGGGCTTGGCCCTTTTGTTTTGGTTTTCCGTGATTAACTGGACAATCTTCTGCTATTAAGCGTCAAAGTTTTTGCTTCGCGTCAGAATTTATTTGCACTCATACTCATTTACTCAACAAAAATCCAGATATATCTAATGTATTTCTTTACCAATAAAGAAGGCATGCTAAGCAAAAAGGATAATACCCATGCCTGCTTTGAAAATCCACCCAAGATAAAATCGAATTTAGAAGCAAGACCATAAAAACCTAGAAAGTACAATTTCCTATACTTACAAATTCATGACGTCCTTCTTCCAATTTCCAGTGAATCATGTTCATAACTTTAATCCAAATTCATTGCCAAGCCTTTGGAATAATATAAAGGAATCATCTACTGAACTGGTGGTTATACATCATACCAAATTCTAGAGGAATAATATAAAGGAATCATGTTCATAACTTTAATCCAAATACATTAATAACACCAGAGGAATAATCCTATAATCTGGCTTCAAATAACACCATCCGCTGAATTTAGTTACATTTTTACTAACCAAAACAGTATAAGTGAAGATAGAAGGGAAACCGTTATTTCTGAATTTAGACATATTTACATGCTATACTTTATCTGGATATAAAGAGAGGAAATATACAGCATGAGATGGAATAGTGGAGCGGAGCGCCCGCATCGGCGGTCAATCTATGGTAGGCAAGTGAATGATGCGGTGCCGTGATTGCTATTCACCGGTGATGAAGGGAAGCGGCGGATAAACAAAGGAGATGCCCCTGGCCGCCGTGTCTCTCCCCTGGGAGCCCTCCCGTTTGACGCTCGCTGTGTCAAATAGTCGAGGAATTGCACAGGGCGCTCCTCGTAATCTTGCGCGCCAACAGGGCTCCAAACAGTTGAGAATTCGCACGGGGTAACTTGTTAGTATATCAAAAAAGAAACTAATGATGCTACACTAACTCTACCCTGCTGTAGCAAACGTGCAAGCTTACACCAGTGCAAATGTTATTCACATATTACTCTGCGATTCACATGAAAAATATAGAGACAAGGCCCTAAACATGCATGATATAGACGTCCAGTAAGTAAAATAGCTAGAGTCACACACACACAAAAATCAGAGAAGAACCTTTAGGTAAAATCCTTATAGTTGATGGGAAAGGCCCCACAAAGCATTGAAAGTTGCAAATTTAGCAGAGCATATAGAACCATGCTTTATATTGTCTGAGAGAACACAACAGCCAGACATCTTTTAAGAAATATCAGTCAGATTATAAACAGAGTACCTTGCTAGTTGCATAGCCTCCTTCAGTACCATTTTTATACATTATTTAGTAAGGCTCCCTAATTCAAATTATCCTAACAGAACAGCTCATCATTGTATGCATAATATGCACATAAATTAGAAAAAAAATCATTCCAATTAGTAAAATTTCAATAGGCCAGTCTTTGATTTTGTCTATCTTTACACTGCAGATCAACATCTCAATTTAGTCAAATTCTTCCTTTTGAAGTCATGGGACATGCTGAGTAGATCATTCCAATTAATTTCCTTTTCTGAGAATCTATTCATTAACATTAGAGATGACAACTACTTCTGATTGCATTTTGCAAAATAAAAGGTAAAGGACTCAAAGCAGTTGTGATTAGATCTCAATCTCTGGAAGAGTTTATCTGATAACCTGCAGAAGACTACATAATCTGAAACGTAAATATATATCAGTGCAGCAGGAGACAGCTGAAACAAAGAATCTAATATGTGCATAGTTAGCCTAATAGTTGATAATTCATAGATTATTTGTATCAATTGGCGAAGGGAGAACTGAAACTGCTAGTTGAAAATAATGTATAAGTCTCTAGCACTAACATTGTTCAGAATTATCACCTAAATAATTACTAATTGTATAGATAGCATAACTAAAACTGCTGGAGATTTATCTAATAAAAATTTATTTCAAAGTCTTAAGCCACACAGGAGATCGAATTTGAAAGCACATGTAGCTTATAGGTAGAGCGCAAAGCTGGTGTACTGCAGGGATTCAGGACGCTGTAGGAGATGCACACAGGACACCACCCCTGTTGGTTCCCCTCGCTCCTGTATTTGCATGATATGGTCATGAGCAGTGCTGGTAGATGGACACCAACAGTATCAATTTTTCTTGATCAAACGTTAGGGATTAATGTAATTTATAAAGAGGCTTCTGTGACTGCTTGAACGGTTTGTACAATAGGGCAAAGATTTCAGGATAATTGATCACTTGGCTACACTGTGACGACAGGAGTGACAGGCCACGAATTCCAACAGACAAGAGAGTAGGTGGTGTATACCGCAGAGCGTCCGCACCTTGGATGGATCGGCCTAGGCCTTCTTCAGAGCTCAGCGCTGAAGCTCCTGGTGATTGGAGTGATCCCCGTCGGTAGCTGGATATTGCTATTGCAACGAACAAGACCAGGTTCAGTTCAGGGAAAAGAACGGAAGAAAGAAAAGCAGGACTGGGATTCGATCCTTGCGCTGTTTTTCTTACCCCTCGAGGACGTGGGCAGGGACGATGTTGCCGATGTCGCCGAGCACCCACCTGCTTCCTCCCGCACCGGGGCCTTCAGCTTCGCTGCCGGTACTGCGGCAGCTGGACATCATCAAAGAGAAACATGATTAAAGATGAACGGTGACAATCCAGGCACGAACAGATGAACCGATGACCCAACGATTGCGGCGACCAAGAGGAAGTGCAGGCGGCTTGCCAAGGGAACAACGACGGTGGACCATGCGATGACCCACGGATATGATTGGGATCCCTTGCTGCAGGCCATGGAGGCAGAGGAGGATTGGGCAGCGGCACGTGAAGGGGATGTGGGGCGCCCGTCGTTGTTACCGCCCGGATCTGCGCCACCTCCGTCCGCATGCCCTCGGCGCCCGCTGGCTCCACCGAACTGACGAGTGCCACTGAGGAGGAGTAGGAGGACGACGTGGGCAGCGAGGCGAGCGCCCGCCGGCCACGTCGGAGAAATCCATCACTGCGGCCGAGCCGCTGTGTCCCGCACTGCCGCCGCTGCTCGACAGCGGAGAGGGACACCGGCAACGCCGATGCAGGCCGAGTCCGCTGCATCCCGCACCGCCGATGCTGCTGGAGGGAGGAGAGCAACCCCGGCGACGGCGAGGATGGGATAGGAGGGAGAGGGAGGCGGGGAACGATTAGTGCTGGTGGAATCGATCCGCTTGTTGCGGGCGGGGGACGCGGGGCTCTATTCGGCAGACCGTGGCGTGTGCTCGGCAGAACATTTGATCTCAGTTGTTAATCTGGATAGCAGACCATTGATATAACATGGGCAGTAGGATATGTTTAAGTTGATTTGATCGAAGGGTTCTGAATATCTCGTGTACAGTTTGTTGTGTGACTTTAGGGGAATTTTTGTTTGCTCTTTTAATAGTAGTATAGATAACATATTTACTAATTCTCAAAAAGTTGATAATTAGTCAAGTCACAATTTAACGAAAAAGGGTTTCCCCCGCTTTAGATTATAAAGCAACCGCCACAACAACATCCGACAACAAAGGTCACCTCAAGGTTCCAGCCAAAGAAAGAGGAAACAAGGTGCCACAAGGGAAACACAATCTAAAAGTACAGCACGGTACGAGATAGCTGGGGACACAGCAAAACAAACCCCTAAAGAGGAATCACAAGCTACCTAATCCGGCTCGGGAGGTGGAGTAGGGACCGGTGGTGCCAAGGATCCGGCAGTGGTATGAAGAGCAGAGGTGATCCTGTCGATGGAGTCCCGATCATGCCGCTTGCTCAGCGGTCTCCAGAGCTATAAGAAGCCACACAGTTTGTAGATTGAGTCAGTCGCACGAGATGGAATTACATGCTCAATCATGAATTTATTGAGCCCAGTCCAGGCAAGCGCACCCACGACTACCCACAGACTAGGGCGCATCCTGGCCTCTCGGCTTAGGATCTCCTGGAACAGATCGGGGAGATTGTCATGGCACCAATCTCCCCCAATCACATCCCGGATGCAACTCCAAAGGAAGATCGCCGCTGGGCATCAGAAGAAAATATGGTTTGGAGTCTTCTAGCACGCTACGCAGGGGGAAAAGCCCATCCTGGGGGCCATTCCGCTTTCTGACTTCTATACCCGAAGGTAATCGGCCACGCACCCATTGCCACAGAAAAATGCGGATCTTTATAGGAAGCTTAATCTCCTAGAGAAGGGTCATTTCGGTCGGACCCGGGGTAGCCACTAGTGCGTGATATAGGGATTTGGTAGAGAAAATCCCACTTGGTTCGAGGGACCAAGAGATCGAATCCTCCTCCAGGGAGGGGCAGTGGAGAGCAATACATTGAAGCATCTCCTCCCATTGGTCCCGTTCTAACGGGCCAAAGGTGCGGTGGAAGGCCACGGCCCCCAAGTCGGTGAGGGCCGCATATACGGAAAGGTGCGGCCGGATATGTTTGCGCCAACTTTCAGGCGCCCCACATTTTGGATGGTTGTTGCGTGACGGTTGTCTCTTGTCTCGGGGCTTGAACACATGGCTGGCCATCCAGCAATATAGGAATAAAACCATAACATACCCAAGAATCCCACTTTGTAATCTGTTTAGATCTTTTGATAAATTTAAATTTGGAAGATATCGTAACCAAACTCTTCTACTTCATTCCACAGTGCCAACTATATATTAATTAACCAGGAATGTTGAAACTAACCAACTGGGTGTCAAGCTAGTGAATAGATACATTAATTCAAGCTAGCTCCTTTTGCAGTTCTCTTGAGGTGTGTGTGCCTACATAAAGTTCCCGCATATATGAAGCGCATATTTTAGTTGCACTACTATTGTATGTGTAATGTGTACATGCATTCAGTTTATTGTGTGCGCAACCACTGTCGAATGAGCTTGCTTAACTGCACGTGCATCAATGATATGTTTAGGAAAAGGAGGCACCGGGGAACGAGGGGAAACAACTTGCTCGGTAACAAGAAAGACTTTATATTCGTTCCCAATGCCAAGGTCTCTGCTTCAAGTTAGAATGAGTAGTGTACCTACAGGCAGGATGTCAACGACCTACACAACATCCACGCTTGTGCTGGAGAGTGGGTCATGAAAGCTGAATAAAACTGTTGCTTATTGATGATTTGGTGCGGCATACAAGAGTATATAAGAGGGTACAAACCGACTTGGGGTAGGGGTACAAAACTGACTTGGACTAGAAGTCGTATACCATAATGACTACTCTAACATCCCCCCGCAGTATCAACGGCAGGCGCGACGACGTTGAGACTGAAACAGATATCTTGAAACGGCTTAGTAGGTAGTGCCTTGGTGAAAATGTCAGCAAACTGAGCCGTAGAGGGAACATGAAGCACCCGAACCTGACCAAGAGCAACCTTTTCACGAACAAAATGAATATCAATCTCAATATGCTTTTTGCGTCGGTGTTGAACTAGATTGCTGGTCATGTAGACTGCTGATATGTTGTCACGGTAGACAATAGTGGCCTGCTCAATAGGCCTATGTAGCTCGGAGAGTAACTGCCGAATCCAGATTGTATCTGCAACAGCATGTGCCACAGCGCGATACTCAGCCTCGGCCGACGAACGTGAGACTGTAACCTGTCTTTTCGAAGACCAAGAAATCAAATTGTTACCAAGAAAAACACAAAAACCGGAAGTGGACCTTCGAGTGTCAGGACAACCAGCCCAGTCTGCATCAGAGTATGCGGTAAGCGAGTTTGGAGAAGAATTATTGAGGTGGAGACCATGATTGAGAGTTCCTTTTAAATACCGAAGAATGCGTTTAACATGATTATAGTGAGGAACCCGGGGATCATGCATATAGAGACATGCTTGTTGAACAGCAGAAGAGATTTCAGGACGAGTAATGGTGAGATATTGGAGAGCACCTGTTAGGCTACGATAGAGAGTAGGATCGGAAAAGGGTTCACCGGTAGCCGAAAGTTTAAAACTAGTATCGACAGGAGTGCGAGATGATTGACAGTCAAGCATACCAGCACGATTAAGAAGATCAAGAATATACTGGCGTTGGGAAAGAAAAAGGCTGGAGGAATCTCGAACAACAACAATGCCTAAGAAATGATGAAGGAGTCCTAGGTCAGTCATAGAAAATTCAGATCTAAGAAGAGAGACAATATGATCTAAGAACTTTTGAGAGGAGGCGGTAAGAATGATATCATCTACATAGAGAAGTAAATAGGCAGTGTCAGAAGTTTGATGATACACAAAAAGAGAGGTGTCGGAGAGAGGAGTAGTGAAGCCTATTGTTTGAATGAAGGAGGAGAAGCGTTGAAACCAAGCTCGTGGGGCCTGTTTAAGACCGTAGAGAGATTTCTGAAGAAGACATACATGAGTTGGAAAGGATGGATTTTCAAAACCCAGAGGTTGCTGGCAGTAGACAGTTTCTTGAAGGGAACCATGGAGGAAAGCATTTTTCAGATCAAGTTGGTGAATGGGCCATGAAGAGGAGACAACAACACTAAGAACGGTGTGAATGGTGCTAGGTTTAACAACAGGAGGGAAGGTTTCTTCGTAATCAATTCCTTGTTGCTGAGAAAAGCCATGACAAACCCACCTGGCTTTATATCGTGAGAGGCTCCCATCGGAGTGGAACTTTTGGCGAAAAATCCATTTTCCAGAAACAATATTTGTATTGGGAGGACGAGGAACAAGTTGCCAGGTGTTGTTTTGAAGTAAAGCATTATATTCTTCTTGCATGGCAGCGGCCCAATTGGGATCAAGTAGAGCAGTTTTGTAATTCTTTGGAAGAGAAGTGAGAGATACGGAGGTATGAAGGTTTAGGCGGTCTTGGGGTTGATGAAATCCTGATTTGGCCCTAGTACGCATGCGATGATCATTAATCGGGGCTGTTGTAGGAATAGCACGAGGGGGTAAGGTGGGTACTGGTGAGTCTGGCGCAGCGGAAGAGTCAGACGAAGGAGTAGGGCTGGGTGGTGGAGTGGGAGCAGGGCTGGGTGGTGGAGTGGGAGGAGGGGCCGGGGGTGTTGGGGAGGGAGCAGGGGTCGGGGGTGTTGGGGACGTCTCGGGTGGGGTGAGTGTATGGTTGGGATTGGCTATGGTGGGTGTTAATGGTGGTGGTGATAAGTTGTGTTCGGTAGGTAGGGGAGTATATAGTTGGAAAGGACGGGGAGAGGGGGTGTTTGCGAAGCTAGGGGTGTTGGATGGTGTAGTAGTGCGTTGTGAGAAAGGAAAAATGTGCTCAGCAAACGTGACATGACGAGAGACATGAACGTGTCCGGTGTGAAGGTCGAGACAGCGATAGCCTTTGTGCTCGTCAGAGAAGCCGAGAAAAGCACATGGGATAGAGCGTGGTGACAATTTATTTGCAGAAGTGGCGTAGGCATTGGGAAAACAGAGACAGCCGAAAACACGAACCGCGGAGTAGTCGGGGTGGGAAAGAAAGAGGGAATAATAGGGAGTAGTGTTGGGTTTAATTTTAGAAGGTCGAATATTTAGAAGGAAGGTGGCCATGTGTAGGGCTTCAGCCCAAAACATGGGAGGCATAGATGATTGAATGAGGAGAGTGCGAACTATATCATTGAGGGTGCGAAGAGAGCGTTCTGCTTTACCATTTTGAGGGGAGGTGTAGGGACATGAGAACCTAAGCAGGATGCCATGTTGTCAGAAGAAAGTACGATTTTTAATGGTATCAAACTCGCGACCATTGTCACATTGGATAAAGCGAATTGGGAGGAAGAAGTGAACAGACACATAGCGTTGAAAATTAAGGAAAAGAGAATGGACCACGGATTTGTTGCGTAGAGGAAAAGTCCAGACAAAGTGGGTGAAATCATCTAGGATAACAAGGTAGTATTTAAAACCCAAAACACTTGCAATGGGAGAGGTCCATAAATCACAATGTATTAATTCAAAGGGATAAGTGCTACAAGAACTGGAGGAACTAAAGGGAAGACGCACATGTTTGCCTAATTGACAAGACTCGCAAAACACAGAATTATGAGAGTCCCTATTACATGGTATGGTAAATTCACTAAGCATAGAAGCTGAGACGGCGGGGTTGGGATGGCCCAAGCGACGATGCCAGAGATCGACGGAGGCCAGCATGGATGTTGGAGGGGTGGCGGCAGGAACTCCATTAAGAGAATAAAGATCACCGGAGCTATTGAAGCGAGCGATCTCGGCCTTGGTCAGATAATCCTTCACAGATAGACCAAAAAGGTCAAATTCAGCCGAAACTAGATTGTCGCAAGTAAATTGGCGAACAGAGATAAGATTTTTAATGAGGGCGGGTGCAACTAGAACATCGCGAAGTAAAAGAGGTTTGGTGGAAGAGGGAAGTTGAGCCTGACCAACACAATATATAGGAATAGATGATCCATCTCCAAGGATAATGGAAGGGAAAGGAGATTTAGTGCAAGAAGATAACCAATTACTAGATGCAGACATATGACTAGAGGCCCTTGAATCAAAGATCCAATCCGTACCTGAGTTTCCTTGTGCAGCAAAGTTATTCATGGCCTGGAGAAAGGCAGCTTGATCCCAGCTCGGCGTCGCAGGTGAGGGTGGCGTCGGAAGCAGTGCCGGCGGATACGATGGTGAAGGCAGTAGGGCCGGCTGGGGAGTGTAGTAGGCATTGGCCGGCTGTGGTGGGGGTGGCGTCGGGAGCAGGGACGGCTGAGGTGTGTAGTAGGCGCCGCCGTCGGTGCTGTAATGACCATAAGGAGCATACGTCGGGGCGGCGTGATAGGCATTGGCCGGCTGTCGGGGGTTGAGAACCCCGGGAGCACCAGTAGGCGGCCGAAAGGCCGGGTTGCCAGGCACCTGAGTATGCCGGCGGAGCACCGAGGGTGGACGGAGCGGACCAGGGCATGGGCCATGCTTGAACAAGCCCCGTCCAAGGATCATGAGGAGGCCGCCATGCAACCGCAGATGGAGCACTGCTGGGTGGTGCAGGACTCGGTGCTGGTGATGTCGTAGGCGGAACCCAACGAGTCGGCGGCGGCCTGTAGATAGGGTTTTTGCCGCGGTAGTTCGGACTAGGACGCCAGCCTGGGGCCGGTTCAACAGATGACGATGCGGACGGCCCGGCGGCAGGAGCCGGCCTGGAAGGCGGCGCTGGTGTAGACGACAGAGAAGGACGAGCCGCAGCATGAAAGACCTTGGGGCGAGAGTCCTTGCGAGTTTGTGTTTCCGCCGCGAGTTGTAGCAAGGAACGTACTTCAGCGAAGGTAGGAGGGGGCCGTATCATCGGTATGAACGAGGCTTGCTTGTCAAAGTCTTCGCTGAGGCCGACGACGACGATATTGATTAGCTGTGAGTCACTAACTGTATCGCCGAGTTCGCGGAGCTCATCGCCAATGGTCTTAACGCGCTGGCAGAACAGGTTCACTGGGGCGTCTCCTTGCACCATATTGCGAAGCTCGGTGTGGAGAGCGTTTTTCCGAGCGTCGGTGTTGCTTTGGAAGAGCTGACGGAGGGAGTGCCAGATGTTGGCAGCGGTGGCGCCGTCGTGATCGAGCATGTTGAAGATCTCGGTGGTGATGCGGGTGTAGAACCACTGGACGATCACGAGATCGTCTTTCAACCATTGCGGATCGTCGGGGCGAGGAAGACAGTTGGCGGCGACATGTGAGCGCAGGTTGCAGCGGCCGAGGTGGAGATCGAAGAGATGTCTCCAATGGTAGTAGTTGTGGGCGGCGAGATCAAGAACTATGGGGATGTAGGGGCTGACGTCGGAGATTGTGTCAGCAAGAGATATTGGTGCGGCGAGGATGGGTGCAGGGTAGTTTTGTGGAGCTATGGTGAGGGCCGAGAGAGAAGCGGCCGCGGCGTTGGCAGCCTTGGCGATGAGTGCGGCCCGGCGCTTGAAGTAGCCGGGCGGCGGCGGCGGCGGTGGCGTTGGCGGAGCCATACCCTAAACCCTGGGACCGGTATCTGATACCATGAAAGCTGAATAAAACTGTTGCTTATTGATGATTTGGTGCGGCATACAAGAGTATATAAGAGGGTACAAACCGACTTGGGGTAGGGGTACAAAATTGACTTGGACTAGAAGTCGTATACCATAATGACTACTCTAACCGGTCACAAATCCCGGCCTTGGCTTGATCAAGTGATAGGGCTGCCACTACAAATACGATAGATTTCCACATAGGAAGGCTGGCTTGAGAGGAATGGTGGCTTCTGCCGAGAACTTGACTTGGGTACTCTGTGCATCTTTTTCCTCTCCTATGTCCGTAATCTCTCTTCTTCCTTGACATCCACTTGTAGTCATTAAGTTGTTGCTAGGAAAATGGTGATGGGGTCAATATAGTACTGGGATCGTAGCATTTGGTATTCCGAGCTATAGATTCTCACCAAATTTCCACGATACCCCTGCCAAAACCCAACCAATTTTCTTACATTCTGTTCAATCAAAGCCATGGATTTTTGGAGTCCGAACGAGAGGGCAACTTACTACCGGCAGATCCTCCTGATTTTGACCACAAGCTCGAGGAGTACAAGTTGGTGAAGATGGACGAGGTGGTGTCTGCTACTTCAACGACGTACCCCCTGCATCTATGAGCGCCCTGAGCAGCGCAGATCCTCTTGATACGTCTTCAACATACCTATAATTTTTAAAGTATTCTTAGTATATTCACATAATTTATATATGGTTTTGGTATAATTTTATATTATTTTTATTTGTCTAACATATTACTTTAGTGCCAAAGGCCAATTTATCTTTTCTAGTGTTTTTGGGCTTCTCGGGAATTTGTCAGGACAGAAAATACGGAATATGTACCCGATAAAATCATTCACGAAGAGAGTCCCACTTCATCGGGAACAAATCGCAAAAGAAAGCTATGCGTAATGGTCATTGTTGGGGAAATGGAAATGCGGTATGAACAAAATCATTTACTAACAGTTGAGAAAAAAATCTTCCTTGACAAGATGCAGGCACCGTCCCCGGAATAACTCTCACGGAGCAAACCCGGCGAGCCGGATGGCTGGCTCAAGCGTGATAAGCAACACGGTTGACGGCGAGCGGGCGCGTGTGCCCGGCCTCCTGGAATAACACGGTTGGTAGACGTCTATCCGGTCATCGCAAGCATCGTCCGGATGGCCCTTTCGGACCACCTGTCACTCGCCAAACCCAGACTGCCACACATGCGGGCCCGGCTAGCGTGACCGGACCAACCCGGCCGGGGCCAAAGGCCAATCATCATTCTGGATCATCCCTTGATGTTGTACGAACATAATCACTAGTAAACTATTCACAAGAAACATCCTTGAAATAGTTTACTTAACTTCCTTCTTATACTCCCTCCGTCCAGGTGCATAAGCCAACTTAGGTTGTGCACTGCGACCAAGACGAAGAAAAAACAAAAACTTAATGTTTATTTGCAAATTAATAGCATCACATGCAATGAACTCAGCACTGCATGTCGTGTTTGGTAGTCTCAAGTCATTGAAAGCATACACGCCCGCATTTCTTATTGGTTGAATTCTTTATTTATGTCAAAAAATAAGAAATGAGGTGAGAATTAATGCACCGCGCCTAAATGTTTTGAGATTATTTGGTTTTCGTAAGGTGACTTATACACCTAGACCGTGGGAGTAATTCGTTTAACTTCTAGGTTGCGGTTGATTTTTGCGCCAATTGGACCATTCGCAAGAAACATCTTCAAAATAATTCATTTAACCTTCATCTTATATTTCAAATAGTTCGCTTACCTTACAGATTGCAGTTAGTCTCTATGCCCATTGACGCAATGGGTTAGTTAGTTAAGAGACAACACACTACTAGAAAAAGGGGCTTTCGTTCGGGCCTGGCCAGCCCATTAGTCCCGGTTCTTATACGAACCGGGACCAACGGGTGCATTCGTCCCGGTTCGTGAGCCCAGGTGGCCGGCCGGGGCCTCGCGGGCTTTGGTCCCGGTTCGTCTGGACCCATTTGTCCCGATTTTAGGAACGAACCGGGACCAATGGGCCTCGCTCCTGGCCCATAACCATTGGTCCCGGTTCCAGCCACGAACCGGGACAAATGATTTGCCTATATATAGCCCATCGCCAGCAAGCAGAGCACTCCACCCTGCTCTGTTTTTTGCTGGCCGGCGAGGGGAGGGCATTTGGGTGCTCTAGCTCACCTCCTATGCACATGAGGTGTTCGATGAAATGTCCGAGCCACAATAGTTAATATTTCTTCTCTCGAAACTCGACCTCCGAACTCCATTTTCCCCGAGATTTTTCTAGGTTTAGCGGTCCGTCACGTCCCGTCCCCGTCTCCACCGCCGTCAATCGCCTGCGCCGATCTCGTCGCCGGCACCACCGTGGTGAGCCTCTTGTTCTTATCTTCTTTTTGAAAGAAAAAAATTCTTACTTGAGATAGATACTTGTCTAATTTTCTTACTTTTATTATTCCTTGTTATTATATAGTGCGATGGTTCTGGTATCCGCCCCCGTCGGCCCTCGTCCTGTCTATGATTCGGATGTGGTATATATTATCTTTTTATAACTATTTGGTTCATTTATTGTTTATAACAATTATGCGGACCAACGTGACATAGATTTTATTTATGTAGGAGGTGGTTGAACCGGAAATTCCAACCGACCCTATTGTCGAGAGGTTAAATTTAGTCGAAGAAGAAAATAATTACTTGAAGGAAAAAAGAATTGAGGAGGAGAAGATGATATTGGAGTTGCATGTTGCGGATGTCGTCGATGATCACAAGATCAAGATGGATGCAATGCGGTTGAAGATTAGAAAGATTAGAAAATATGCCATTCATACCGAGGCTTGGTATCATTATGTCGTTGGATCAATTGTTACCTTAGTTGTGATTATGATCGCATTTGTTGTTGCATTGAAAGGTTTTACATAGTTTCAATGTATGCTTTAACTAGATGCTCTGGAGAGCTATATGTTGTTCAATTTGAACTATGTATGTACTTTGGTTTTAATGTGATGATGAACTACTATTAATTTGGTCACTTATCTATCCATGTTCATTTGTACTGCTTTTCAATTTCGAGGTCTTATAGCTGAAAAATCAGTAAATGCATGAAAAATAACAAATGAAGTCAGAAAAGGTTAAAAATTGATGATGTGGCTTTGAATGGTGCATTTTGAACACATAAAAAGTATGGAGTTCAAATAAGTTCAAAAAAATGAAATCCCTTTGTAACAGACGAGTTTCTGTATGAAACCCTTATACTTCGAAAGAGATTGTCCGTTTTGTACACGAAGTGCATTCAGTTTTTGCCGTAAGCCTCTATACTTTCTTGCACATGCTATGTGGGTGAAATGATGATACCATGCCAACTTTCAACCTTTTCAGAGTTCATTTGTAGTGCTTTTCAATTTCAGGGTCTTATAGCTGAAAAAATCAGTAAATGCACGAAAAATAACAAATGAAGTCGGAAAGGGTTGAAAATTGATGATGTGGCTTTGAATGGTGCATTTTGAACATAGAAAAATATGGAGTTCAAATAAGTTCAAAAGAATGAAATCCCAAACTATGGTGAATTATCAAAGTATTTTCTATTCAAAATCATTAAAAGCAAAATGAATTTTCATAAACAACTTTTTTGTTACAAACTTTAATAGCAAAAAGAATTATCATAAAATAAAATAAATAAGTAATTAGAAACAAAATAATATAAACTATAATAAAATATATAAGTAGAAAAAAATAAAAAAAACTTTAATAACATAAATGAAATTTATGAAACTAAAATTATCAAAGTATTTTCTGTTCAAAACATTATAAGCAACCTCTACTAAAATTATATAAAATTCATGCAACTAAAATTATCAAAGTATTTTCTGTTTAAAATCATTAAAAGCAAATAGAGTTTTCATAAATAACTTTTTTTGTTCGAAACTTTAATAGCAAAAAGAATTATCATAAAATAAAATAAATAAGTAATTAGAAACAAATAAAATAAATAAGTATTTTGTTGTAAGTAGAAACAAAACAAAAAAAGCAAAAAACAAAACAAAAAACTGGGAAAAAATAAAAAAAATTGCCACCTACTGGGCCACCACGGCCTGAATACGACTAGAAACCCATCAATGGGCCAGGATTCAGGCCTCAAAAAGCCCAGCAGGCCCAACTGGCATAGCAATGACAATTAGGCCCGTAAGCCTGCAATAGAGAGGAGCTCGAGAGGGGTGCGGCAGTGGGGCTTATAAACCACTGCGCGCCCCTCTCAACTAGCGAGGTGGGACTAAATTCCCACCACCACGCCGCTGTGCGCGGCCTTTGGTCCCGGTTGGTGGCACCAACCGGGACTAAAGGGGGGCATTGGTACCGGTTCGTGCCACGAACCGGTACCAATGCCCACCTTTAGTCCCGGTTTGTGCCACCAACCGGGACCAAAGGCCGCCGCTTCCCGCCCTTTGGGCTGCTGAAAAGAGACCTTTGGTCCCAGTTGGTGGTACCAACCGGGACTAAAGGGGGCATTAGTCCCGGTTGGTGGCACCAACCGAGCCTAATGCTTGGACTATATAACAAACACTTGTGAAAAATTTCAGTTTTCATCGCCAGTTGCCTCCCCCCCCCCCCCCCCGCCGACGACGCCGAGCTCATCGACGCCGTCAGGCTGCTCCACCTCGCCGTCTACGCCGCCGCCGCCAACGCCGTCGCCTCCCCGAGCCCGCGATGTCCTCGTCGCCGGCATCCCCGAGCCCGCCGTCCTCACCCGTCGCCGTGTGCCTCCCCGAGCCCACCCCTCCTCGTCCATGTCGCCGCGTGCCGTCCCGAGACCGCCGTCCCCGTCACCGCGTGCCGCCCCGAGCACGTCGTCCTCGTCGCCGGACTCCTGCCTTCGCCGCCCCCCTCGAAGTGAGCCCCCCCTTTCCCATGGTCCCGATCGAGCGCCGCTCTTGCACCCGAGCGCCCCTTGCTCTCTGCCCCTGCTCCATGGTCGCCGCCGGCCCCGACGCATTGAAGAGCAGAAGGAGAGGAGAAGGAGAGGAGAGGAGAAGGAGTGGAGCAGCAGCAACACGCCGTCCAATTTTCTGAAATTTCTGATTTTTTTACAGATATGAACAGTGCATATGGAGGGTGTTTGATCAAATGCTAGATGGCTTTGGGCATTTTTAGAATTTATGATATTTTTTGTGGTGAGGTACTGATGCAAGACAAAGGTGATGGCAAAATTTCAGAATTTTTTGATTGGCTTAGAATAGGTTTTCAGCAAGGAATTTGAATCTGGTTCAAATTTCATTTGAATGAAATTTGAAAATTTTGAACTATGGATTAGAAGGTTTTTGGTGAAATGGAGTGTGGGTACTGTCATGAAGTTGGAGTAATTTTTGTGGTTGTAAAAGAGTTAGGAAAATTTAGAATGTGCTAAATATGTCAAAAATGTTTTTTTGTTCAGAGAAAGTTTTTTGTTCATATAGAGAAAGTTTTTATATATGACTATGGATATATGAGCAATGATGATCCATGGATGTAGGCATTGATATATATGAGAAACGATGTTCATCGAATATTTACCAAGTATATATGTATTTTTGTTCATAGCATTTTTTTCCATTTATATATGTATGTGGCTATAGATGGATATATATGAGAAATGATGATCCATGGAAAAGTTGTATATATGCAAAAGTTACATTTTTAGAAAAGTTTTATATATCTAGCTAGGAAAGGAAGAAGCAGAAAAAGAAGGAGAGGAAGAACGAAAATAAGAAGAGGAAGAAAGGAGAAGAAGAGGAGAGGAAGAAGAGGAGAAATAAATAAGAAGAGGAAAAAAGAAGAAAAAGAAGAGGAGAAGAAGAAAGGAATAGAGGAGAAGAAGAAAAAATAGGTCTCCTATTTTTTCTTCTTCTCCTCTATTCCTTTCTTCTTCTCCTCTTTTTTTCTTCTTTTTTTCTTCGATCTTCTCCTCTATTCCTTTCTTCTTCTCCTCTTTTTATTTCTTCTTCCTCTTCCTATTTTTTATCGGGTATGTCGTTGTCGATATACCCCCTCACCGATAACATTATTTTCCCATGTATGTATGTCGTCGTTGTCGATATATATAACTCCCTCCCAGATAACTTCGACATGATGGACGGTCGATATTTATACCCCCTCTCGACCGTGATAACTTATACCACGGGAGCACCCCCCGGCCCTCTCGCTCGACCAAAACTCTCGAGGACACCCAAACCCTAGAAAAAAACGATGTCGGTCTCCTACCCCCTCCCGCCGCACCCCTACCCGATCGACATACTCTCTTGAGGCCACCCAAATTTACCAAGTTAAAAGAGCATTGTCGTCGAGGCCACCCCGAACCCCTTGAAGCGTTGTTGAGGCCACCCCAAACCCTTGAAGCCTTGCCGAGGCCACCCCAAACCCTAGAGAAGCGTCGAGGCCATGCCACTAATATGATTCCTTATTGTGCTTAGCTAGCTAGTTCAACATTTGCCACTAATATATCCATCTGTCATGTTTGAATAATAATTTCCATGTTGTAAATATTTGCAGAAACTATGGATCCGCACCCCCGAGACGAAGCAAAAGAAGCGGTGTTGGGGGAGATAATCGCACACGGAGGTGATGCCGTCTTGTCGTTTCTCAACGACACATGCACCGATGGTCTGGAAAGACAGGATGAAGAAGCAGGCTACGACGATGATCAAACAATAGAGGACGAAGGACACCGTGATAACGGCTCCGGTGACCGAATGGAGGGGGAAGGACAGGATGAAGAAGCAGGCTCCGGTGACCGAACGGAGTCCGGCCAGGTATATATATTAATTAATTAAGCATGTGCTGACTATAGCTAATTGATGCATTAATTGTTTTTTGTATGTACACATATTAACTCTCTTCTTTTTCTTCTTTTCTAGCCCTCCTGATCGAGCAACACTTCGGTAACGAGACGAGGCCCGAAGAGAAAGTTGAGCGCGGATGAAAGGTACACGATCATCGAAATTTATCGCGTTGGTCAACCGATTGAACCCCTCCGGACCAAGCAAAAATTTAATGCTCGGTGTGGGGTTCTAGTGAGGGACATGATCCCGATCAGCATCGAGCAATGGTTGAAGCCTAAGGACAAAGACTCTCAGGTGTCTTATGTCAGCAATAGGCAGAAAGCTGATCTTTGGACCGTGCTGTAGGAAAATTTCACCTTCCCGCCAGAGAAGGATCCGGAGAATCCAGTTAAAAAGCCAATGATCAAGGCTTATGCTCTTAAGAACATGGCCGAGCTATTCAGGAGGTGGAAGAATGAGCTGAAATCATCGTTTGTCGACCAAGACAAGACTCCAGAATTCATCGGCCGATTTGAGAAGATCAAAGATCAGTGGCCCGAATTTGTCACCAAAAAGAAATCTGAGAGAGCAGCGAAGATGTCAGCGACAAACAAGAAAAATGCTGCAAAGAAGAAGCATCACCATCGCACGGGGTCAGGTGGCTACCTGAAAGTCCGGCCGTTGTGGGACAAGGCTGAGAATGACCTCATTGATAAAGGGATCGAACAAGGGACGCGACGTTGGCCAGACCGTTGCAGGACTTGGTTCTTCGGGGTTGGGGGAAAATTGGACCCTGTAACAGGGAAGTGCGTTTGGACCGACGAGCAGCTGAACACACCCATCGAGAAGCTTCAGGAGTATATCGAAAAGGCGCAGCAAGGGACGTTCATTTCGGACAGAGAGAACGACGAGCTCACAGAGGCCCTCGGGAATCCTGAGCACCCCGGACGGACACGAGGCACGCCAGGCTCCCTTTCGTGGAAGGCTGGATTTCCCTACGCAGGCAGTTACAAACGCCGGGAGAGGAAGAAGAAAAAGGAGTTGACCCAACTACAGGCGCTGCACGCAAGGGTACAAGCGCTAGAGGAACGAGAGGATGTTCGCAGCACGCGACCTGCCGAAGCTACACCCGAAGCTACCCCGCCATCTCAGCAGAGAAGCAGCGTGGCTTCCACGGAGCTGCTTCAGGAGCCTGTCTTCATGGCTCCTGCTAGCTACCCCGTAGATGCTATCACGGAGTCTCAGCATTGCCACCTTATGACGCAGTGTATGGAATTGAAAGTCAAGGCGGTTGTTGGCTCTGTTGCACCTCCTGAACCTGGCGCAACTTTTCACTGCCGGCCGATTCCAGAAGGATATGCTAGGGTGATGGTGGATGAAATCACAGAAGGATTTGAGGACCTTCAGCTTGACCACCCTACGGGTGAAGGGGAGACTCGGCTGGGTTCTTGTCTGAAGACTCCATGCCTATGGCGGAAGGAGCTCATCAACCTTCCGACCTGGATGCCTCCGCCTCCTCCTCCTCCTCCGGCGAGTCAGGGCACTCCGCCTCCTCCACTGCCTCCTCCTCCGGCGAGTGACGATCCGGGCACTCAGCCTCCTTCTCCGGCGCGTGGCAGCACTCCGCCTCCTTCTCCGCCTGCGCCGGCGCGCCCGAGTAGCCACCAGCCTCCTCCTTCTCCTCCTCGCCAGCAAGGGCAGAAGAGACCCGCCGCTGCCCCGGCTGCTCCGGCGCGTCGTAGTCCTTCTCCTCCGCCTCATAAGCAAGCACGAAAGAAGACAGCCGCAGCCGCTCCGTCTGCTTCGGCGTCTAGCAGTACAGCCAGAGGCGGGAGGCAATACAGATACGGTCCACCTCTCAAGCCTCTAGAGAAGTTACCGTACGAGAGGACCGAGGAGGAAAACGCGAAGATCATGCGGGCCGAAGTGAAGGACTTCTTTGAAGGGTTGAAAGCAAAGAGACATCCACCTCCGAAGGAGAAGGTAGATCCGGTGAAAGCAAAGCTCACTATCGATGCCCTGAGGAAACCACCAAAGTCTCCGCCAAAAACCAACTATGAGCGCATTACTGAACGCGCATATCTCGAAGCGGAGCGGTCGGGAAGTACTGTCAGTGATCAAAGGTTAAAAGAACGAACAGCTGGGAAAATATTGCCCAGCTCGGCGAACAAGCAAACCAATCGTGCCCCCCGCTCAATGTGTCTAGCGACATCGTCGCTAATGCTGCAGGGATGGTGCCTGGTTATAGCAATCTTGGAGATTACCTGCCCGATGATGTACATTATGATTTCTTGGAGGTGGACGAACACAGATACGAGTACGGGAAGCCTCTCGTCAAAGATGAAAAATCTCTAACAACGATGATGCGAAGATTCCATAATTGGTACATGAAAACCTGCAGAGAGTCTGGGGGGGCGAATACTTTGTATCTGAGAGTTAAAGAGGAGCACGACCTCGTTGGAACTGATCTGTTGCATGTTCCATTTGAGGAGTTCTTCCAGTTCTTCAATCAAAAGGCCCTCGATAAATTAACGGTCACTTGCTACTGTCTGTAAGTACTACTTCTGTCATTAAGTCTTTATATATAGCTTAGCTCTTTCATTGCATGTATTTATAATTATCCTCACTATATTATGCAGATTGAAGATCGTCGATTGCAGAAAAGCAGAAATGTATGATATTGGGTTCATTAACACAAATCTCATAGATGAATTTCAGGTTAAAAAGGACGCCGAAGAGGCCGAGGCCAACTTGCTCAAATCATTGTTAATAAATCAAAACAAAGATTTAATACCCTTTCCTTACAACTTCAAGTGAGTGTTACTCTCGTGTGCATATTCAGTTTCCCTTATTACTCGAGCGAGGTTATAGTAATGTAATTGATGAGTTATGCATGCGTGCGCAGCTTCCACTATATTCTCCTGGAGATTAAGCTTGAGCGGGGACTAGTAACCGTCTTAGACTCGAGACGAAAAGATCCCGAGACCTATGCGGACATGACTAAAATTCTCAACAATTAAGTTCAATCGATCATTATCGCACCATATCGGCAACTTTTTATTCATTTCCTGATATCTCAAGTAATAATTATTTTCTTTGTCTTGCAGGGTTTGGAAACAGTTGACCGCAGAAGCTCTGGGACTGCCGAAGGAGCTGCGATATACATACCCAAAAGTAAGTACTACTAGCTAGCTAGTTGCGTGCATCTCTCGTTGATTCTAGCTACTTTCATCAATGCCATTTATAATGCTTCATTATCAGTTTGATTGACCTCTATTTCTCGTAAAGTGCTTGTGGCAGGAACAAGGGAATGATTACTGTGGATACTACGTGTGCGAGTTCATCTACAACGCGACTTTGAAAAAAAAGCGGGGTTACTCTAAAAGACAATATGAAGTGCGTAAGCAATAATATTCACAATTTCATTTTATTACACCATCATTTCTGTTGAGTTTCATTCATATATATGTATTAACCCCCTTCTTCAAATTAGATGTGGCAGATGCAGAATGAACTCCTACCACAAGATCGCATGAAAGCAATTCAAGAGGAATTGACGGAATTCTTTCTTGACCACGTCATCAATAAAGCCGGAGAATACCATGTGGAAGTTGAGTTCAAATGCTAGGGGATTGTAAGAGATCTTACATATTGTATATGTATGTAGCCAGTAGCGTCGGATAGATAATACGAAAACTTGTTGTTCGACCAATCTCTCGGAGAAGGAGAGGTCGATCACTTCTCTCAGTATGCATGACGAACTTCTGTACTTAATGGTTTCCTTCATTTTCTTACTAGCTAGCATGTCGAGGGCCTCTCTTTGTATAGTACGTAGCGTCGACCAAGCACGGAGATAAGAGAGGACACTTCTCTCTATTAATTAATTAGCTACCTATCACAATATATGAAACACCTTAATTAACCATACAAAACCCCCAAATCCACCCCCCTTTCAGAAAAAAAAACAAAAACTCTAGCCCCTGAACAGCTGACGCGTGGATGCCTATTGGTCCCGGTTGGTGTCACCAGCCTCCTGCCTGGGCTCGCAGCACCGGCCACGTGGAGGCCCATCTGTCCCGGTTAGTATAAGAACCGGAACTAAAGGTCTAGGCATTAGTAACGACCCTTTAGTCCCGGTTCCCCAACCGGGACAGATGGGCCTTATGAACCGGGACAAATGACCCTTTTTCTACTAATGACACTAAGAGATAACTCACTTTACATATATTTTTATTGTCATCTTTGAATTACAGGACTGGATTAAGACAAAGGCTAAGCCTATCAACCACCTCACATGCCTGTACCAACCAAAAACCACCACCTCACCATGTAAAACCAATTTTATAACAAAATCATCCGTAGGTGTAGCATCTCTGGTGGGCAACAAAGGTCTATCAGTTGTGCTGGCATGTGGACATGATGGCCGGCGCGGCAAACGGACCGTCAAGCATCCCACGGGCCATGATCTTGTACGCCGCCTCCGTCAAGTGCAGCCCATCCCACGAG
This sequence comes from Aegilops tauschii subsp. strangulata, assembly GCF_002575655.3. Taxonomy (NCBI): domain Eukaryota; kingdom Viridiplantae; phylum Streptophyta; class Magnoliopsida; order Poales; family Poaceae; genus Aegilops; species Aegilops tauschii. Next base: position 25,776,891 of record NC_053037.3, on the reverse strand, counting down.
ACGTACCTCGACGGGTCCGAGCACTCCACCGGCCCCGTGCGACCGGGGATCAAGACGGGGTAGCACGCGTCAAGCACCGTCTCGACGCCGAAACCATTCTCCGCCGGCTTGGTGACAAGGCTGAGCACCTCGCCATAGTAGTCGACGTAGGTGATGGAAACGCCGGGTGGTGGTGGCGGAGCTCGTCGAGCTTGGATTTCAGCATGCGGTTGTGGACGAGGGTGAGATTGTTGAGCCACCAGAGGCAGCCCGTGGCAGGGTCACGGTCGTCGTTGGGAAAGAGGAGGTATCGCGGGGTGCACCCGATGGGGAAGATGCCTGGCACGTACATGATCTTGGCGCCCGGCTCGATGAGAGCCTCGATGGACAGAGCGATGGACGTGATGACACGGGGCACGAGGGGCCTGACCCATTCGAGCGTCTTGTTCTGGAGCAAAGGGTGGTTGTAGTCGTTGGCGCCGATCTCCCCTACCAGGAATAGCGACCTCGCCATCACAGCCTTCCTCTCTGCATGGCCATGATGATGTACTTCATCCGTTCTTAAATATTTGTCTTTCTAACATTTCAAATGAACTACAACATACGAATGTATGTAGACATATTTTAAAGTGTAGATTCACTCATTTTGCTTAGTATGTAGTTATTTGTTGAAATCTCTAAAAAGACAAATATTTGAGAATGAAGGGAATATTATGCATGGTCAGTGTTGCGTAGCCATGGCGTCATGCATGCATTTAATTGTACTGATTTTGTTCTACACATCACCTTGGTCCATGGAGCCGAGCACGGCGAGAACTTTCTTGAATAACCCGATCTGGACGTCGAGGGAGTAGGGAGGGATCAGGTCAACGCGGAGGTGCTTCTTCCTCAAGAAATCCTGGCTCAACGCCGTGGAGGAGCCCACCGCAAAATTCACGCTGTACCGGAACTCCTCCGCCGGCGACTTCCCGGCCGCCGCCTGCAGGTACGCTGGCCAGTACGGGAACCCCGGCCTCTCCACTGCAGCTACGCCGTATCATGCATCAGGTGTATATTCATAATGTACTATGGTAGTAATTAAGCACGCCTGGTGTACACATCATCGTCGTCGTCGCCAAAGCACACTTACCGATGAAGTCTACGTTGAGGCGGCCGTCGGACCAGTGGCCGGTGGGCCGGCCGAAGAAGGTCTCGCCGTATGGCAACTCCACGACCGGACCCGGCGTGGCGGAGAAGTGGACGATGTAGTTGCCGGTGTCGATCAGAGAGTCACCAAAGCTGAATAGACGCTTGTAGCAGCTGCTCTGGTTCGCCGGCGCAGGCGACGCCGCGATGGCCACGGGCAGCGCAAGAAGAGAGGCCGCCACCACGAGCTTCCGAGGCAGAGACGACGCCCATGAAATCATGGTGGATGTGTAACATCCCAAATTTTCAATTTGGAATGTTTTACAATTATTAGCTAAGCATCTATGCATTTTGATTGAAATTGAGTGGCATTTGAAAATTTCAGAGGCAGTTGAGTTTGTGTTGTGAATTGAACTTGATTTGGCATTGAAATTTATTTCAAATATCCCTGACAAATACTTGATCAAAAGTATGAGAGGAGCTAACATGACACTCCAAAAATGTCAGAATAAATGTATTGCCAAAAAGTTTGAATTCAAATTTGAATTTTATTTGGGATTTCCAGAAATTGTTTTTTTTAGTTTGAGTTTTACCTCTGGAAAAATGTCCACGTTGTAGGATTAATTCCCCTGAGAATTTTGATATATATATATATATGTCCTATATAAAAATAATATATTTTTTTATATTTTTCCTTCCCTTTATTTCAAAAAGAAAAGGGGGAAAGCCTCAGGCGCCAGCCAGGCCAACCGGCCCAGCCAGCGCCGAGCGCAGCCCACCAGCGGGCCAGGCGCAGCCCACCGACGCCGAGCCGGCCTGCCCCAGCGCCGACGCCGAATCCCCTCCGCCTCCGTCGTCCGCTCGCCCCTCCCCTCTTTCTCTCGCTGACGCCCCGGGCCCGCCCTCTCTCTTTCCCCCTCGCCCACGCTATGCCGCTCCGGAGCACGCCCGAGCGCCGCCGCGGTTCCGATCTTCCCGCGATCGCGCTCCGAAGCCGCCCCCTCCCCCAAGTTGATGTCCTATAAATACCTATGCCTCTCCTCCCTCGAACCCCCTAAAACCCTACGCTCCAAACCCACCACAGCGCACGCCATCGCCATTCGCATCTCGCCGCCGCCGCCTCGGTTCGCCGCCGCTGCTGCCACCGGTGAGCATCCCCCCTTGCTTCCAAGCTACACCACCCGAACCGCCTGTTCGTTCCTCATCTCCCTGACATCCTCTCTTCTCCCAGGGAGCCCCGAAGCCGTCGTCCCCGAGCTCGACCGCCGCCCGCCGGAACTGCAGCTCACCAGGGAGTCGTCGCCGTCGCCCCGATCGCCACCGTCGTCCCCGAGCTCCACAAACTCCACCCCCGCCTCCGCAACTCCTCGCCGCACCTCTCCGACACCTTCGCCGACCTCCCCGACTACCGGAGCCGCCGCAGCGCCAACGCCCGAGCCGCCGCCGTCGTCTCCGTTCGTCGCCGCCGACGCTGTAAGCCCGAGCTCCCCTGCACCGTTGGAGCTCGCATGTATGGCCTAGATTAGAAGCAACGAAGGGGTACGGTTTTATTTAATAGATCGGTTTTACTTACGGTTTTTTTTTGTTAGATCGAACCGGTCGACTTTTCTGTTTAGCCGCGAGCGCTTTTTATTTAGATTTTGCCTGAGCGGCATATAGGCCCAATAGCGCGGTTTTCTTTTTAGTTTAATTTCTTCGTTTCTGTTTTAGCAGAATAGTTCTGTTTTTGTTTTTGCTATTTCTTTTAGTTGGTTCAATATTTTTAGTTGGTTCAATATTTTTAGTTGATCTTTTTTTGTGAGTTTGCAAATTTGTTGTAGTTTCTGTAGAAAATATGTTTAGCCATGTTTAAATTATTAGAAATAGTTTTATATTAGATTTAGACAGATTAGTTTTTCTGCCACAAATTGAGCTAGGATTATTATTTTTTTGTGATTCTTTTTGCTACTGCTTAGTTTTGACCATGCCTAGCAGTAGGAACTTGTTTGGGTATTTTTAGATTTAATAAACAATTAGTTTTATGTCGAAATCATATTTTTCTTGTTTATTTAGCTAACTGCTGTTTTCCTACTGTTCTAGTTAGCAAATTATTTTATTTTTATTATTTTATATTTTATTTTAGATTAGTTTCTGTAGCTACAGAGGATGAACTTTTATTTACAGTAGAATAAAACTTTTATTTTATTTTCTTTGCTAGGATTGTTTTAGGCATAATAGGAGTTCTATAACAGCTTTTGATGTGATTCTTTTTGCTCCTAGTTTGTATGATGTTTTCCCTTCTGTTAGTTAGCAAAACCAATGCTTAGGTTCTGCTAAGAAAAGTTTTAGTTGTGTAAAACTATTTCTTAGTTGTTGCTTGATATGATGAAAACCTTGATTTGCTTCTCCGAGTTTTTCTTTGGTTTTGGTTTGAGTGCTTGGGTGTTTTACTTCAACTTGCTGTTATGTTATATTGTGCTATACTTATTTGTGCTATTGTTTGACTCGGTAGAATTCCCGGAGTGCGAAACCTGCTATTACGAGTCGCTAGCTTTCGAAGACCGTCAGCCAGGCAAGTCATTTGATCATGTTTTTACACTACCTATGATTTTATTGCATTAGAGTTATACCTCCCCACCATGCATGAAGTAGGAGAATTTTGTTAAGTTATGTTCTTGAGTAGTATCATGAGGTAGGATGAACCCTTCTCCCTTGTTACCAATGCCCGGGACGATGTAGTTTATTTTGCTATGCTCGTAGACGGGGTTGGTTGAGTGATTCATAAGGGAGATGCGAGAGTCAAGATGATGAAAACCCCATGACATCAAGCTCAAGATGGACTTCAAAATTCACTACTGGGTGGAGGACGGTTGACGGGCACCCTGGAGAAACCAGCGGATGGCCGGGATGCATGGAGAAGCGCCATGACATCTTGCGGAAAGCTTCACCCAGCCACGAAGAGACGGATGGATACCCCATTGACCGGAAGCTTACCTGTGCAGCCGCAAGCCATTATGGGCTCTGGCTTGGTCGACCCTAGGCGTGACTCTGGCCGGACGGTGCTACGAGATGTAGAAGAATGGTAGGATTGGATGGGCACCAGCAGTGGCCCAGAGGAACTCTTCGGAAGACCCTGTTTCGTTCGTCCCGTCTTCAAACACCAGGCCGTGCGAAGACTTAAAGGAGGGAACGATTCTTGCGGGTAAAGTGCACAAATCTCTGCAGAGTAACAACCTAATCGATTAGCCGTGTCCCCGGTTACGGACAAATGAGCCTCTGGAATTGGAGTATTTCGGATATCTCAACACTGAACTTAATAAATTAATTGAGGGGGTTATTTAATAATTGGGAACGAGACATTGGTTGGCGGAACCATATCAATAACTACCAACATTTTGTAGTAATTGCAAACAAGCCCTTGTTGTAGGGAAAACCCGGCTTTTTCGCAAAACAATGAAACTTAGAGCCCCACAGCCAAATTGCATATAGTATTAGTAATTTTATTGTTGTTCTCTATTCATGACTTGCCGGCATATTCAAAATGCTGACCTACATGGCTGCAACGTCTTATGTTGCAGAGGAATTTTCCGATCAAGAGTGAGGCTACGATCCATGCTTGGCGATTGCCCTATGGAGTCGGATGGATTCGCTATTCGTCTACGCTTCCGCAGCTTTATTTAGTTTATTTCTCATGAGTTGGCCTTCGGCCGAATTTATTATGATGTAATAAAGACTCGATATGAGAATCGTGTAATAAATTCAGGTGTGATTGAACTTTGAATCTTTGCATCAATGTACTGTGTGTGCCAGCATGATCTTGGGATGGTACAGCTACACAGAGACTTGACCGATTTCAGGTCGGGTCGTTACAGAGATGGTATTCAGAGCACATGCTGACCGTAGGACGTAACCCCTAGGATCGGAAAGCCATAGGAAGAGACTATTTTATTTTATGTCCTTATCATTCCGTAATTCTCCCCTGTTCATTTCTGACTTCTCTCCGATTTTCAACATTCTAGATGGCCGCCGAGTTCACCCCAGTTCTGCTACCGGAGTTTTGCCAGCCAGATGAGACGATGCTTCTCGGCAAGAAGCTGGTTCAGATCGTGAAAAAGCTGAAGATTGCCCTGCCCTCAATCACCGGGAAGCCTATCAATGCACTTCCGACGGATACCCGCTACAGGATTATGGTGCACATTCCAGGGAGGACCTTCGGAGGACATTCAGAGCCCATTGACTTTGAGTTTACCGATTTCACTTGGATCCTCGGAAGAGACATGGCGATTTATCGTGCACTTGGACATCTCCGAGAAGAGTACAGGGCCGAGCTCGACCCATCAGACCTCGCCATGATTTCTCGCAGATCTAGGAATGGAGATATCATCCGTACCGTAGAGGACGACTCCATTCTTTCATATGTCCAAGACTTGGAGAGTCTCATCAGGAATCGGGAAATCCAGACGCGCCGAAACTCGAAGGTACACAGGAGGTTGTTGTTCCGTGAACTGGAACGGGAGGAGAAAGCACGCGCGGACTTCCTTGAACATGAAGAAGAAGTCAAGGATTTTATGGAGAGAATCGAGGTCCGGGATAAATATATTGCCACACTGGAGGAGAAGATAGACCTGGGAGAAGACCTTTTTTCGAGTGGAGATGATGGACCTCTCGTAAGCAATGACCAGGATTATGAAGAGAGCTCCACCGAAGGAAGCCGCAAGAGGAGACGCCGCACCAGAGGACGCCGCACCGGAGGACGCAAGAATAATTGATGAAGACATTTAGTCGACCGCCATGTTATTTTAGTTTTTCCGTCGATCAGTTAGGCCGTTATTTTCGATTAGTCGTGAGATTTTTGTAATCCCAGATTGAACCTTGTTTGAGATGAATGAATAAATGATTGGTGTGATTATGATTGTGCATTCATATGGGTAGTGCTATTTTCTCATTAGACCCTTGTTCTATTCTAATTTCTCATCCACTCCAAAACACCAGATGCCTCCGAGACGTGACCCCGGTTTCAACTTTCCGGCGGAGCTCACCCAGCTGATCCAGCAGCAGAATACCCTGATGCAGATGCTCATCCAGAACCAGAACAACAACAACAACAACAACAATCCACCGCCACCACCCCCTGTTGACAACTTGACCCGCTTCCTAAGGCTGAATCCGCCAGTGTTCTCTAGCAGCACTAAGCCGATTGTGGCCGATGATTGGCTCCGCAAGGTCGGAAGGGAGTTAGCCACTGCTGGATGCACAGATGCAGAGAAGGTGCGATTTGCTGCACATCAGCTTGATGGACCCGTAGCTTCTTGGTGGGAGAACTACACCGCCACTTATCCGGCCGCCACCGTGACATGGGCTGAGTTCCAGCAGGCCTTCCGCACCGCTCATGTCTCAGCTGGAGCCATGAGTCTGAAGAAGCGTGAGTTCCGCAACTTACGCCAGGGGAACCGTACTGTGGGGCAGTACGTGGATGAGTTCAGCAAATTATCTCGCTATGCCCCAGATGATGTGGCCACAGATGCCGCAAAGCAAGAGAAGTTTCTCGAGGGACTCAATGATGAGCTAGGAATGCAGCTAATGGTGGCTACCTTCAACAACTACCAGGAGTTGGTAGACAAGGCCACCATACTTGAAGGCAAGCAGCAGCAGATTGATAGCCGCAAGCGGAAATATGGCCAGGGAAAGTACAACTCCGGAGCTCAGCAGAAGCCCCGCTATACCCCATACTCAGGAGGACATACCCATCACACCCATGGAGGACATAACCATGGAGGGAATGGGAACAATCGCAACAACGACAACAACTCCAAGTCAGGCAATGGAGGCAATGGCAACCAGCACCGTCCTGCTCCGGCTCAGAAGGATCTGAGTCATATCACCTGTTTCAAGTGCCAGAAGACAGGACACTATGCCACCGATTGTCCGGAGGCCAAGCAGAGGAATGGAAACGGCAACGGCAATGGAAGCTCAGGAAAGAAGCCCAACCCTTTTTCTCGTGCTCAGGTGAATCACCTTGACGTGGAGGATGTCTATGATCAGCCAGACACTGTGGTTGGTAAGTTTTTATTAAGTTCACATCCAGTATTGGTACTCTTTGATTCCGGTGCAACACATTCATTCATATCAAGGGTAGTTGTGGAAAAGTACGGGTTGCCCACTAGAACCCTTAGAACCCCGCTTCAGGTCACTTCCCCAGGAGGAGAGATGACGGCAGGCTTAGGCTGTCATTCGACCCTCAACATCGGAAACCATGATTTTCCCGCAGACCTCATAGTATTGGAATCCCAGAGTTTGGATATAATTCTAGGCATGGATTGGTTGACCGAGTTTGAAGGAAACATCGACTATGCTCGCAAGACGATTTTGCTCACCACCCCGGAGCAGAAAAGGATCAAGTATGTATCCAGACGCACACCGATGAAGAATCGGGTGAATTCCCTCACGGGTGTTGTTCAGGAGGAAGTGCCCGTAGTGCAAGATTTTCCCGATGTGTTTCCAGAGGAATTACCAGGAATGCCACCGGACAGAGACATTGAGTTTTTGATTGAGTTATTGCCCGGCACAGCCCCAATATCCAAGAGACCCTATCGGATGCCCCCGAATGATTTGGAAGAGATCAAGAAGCAAATTAAGGAGCTATTGGAGAAGGGATATATTCGCCCAAGCTCGTCACCTTGGGGAGCCCCAGTTCTTTTGGTAGAGAAGAAGGATGGAACCCTGAGAATGGTTGTGGATTATCGTTCATTGAACGATATGACCATCAAGAACAAGTACCCTCTGCCGATGATTAATGATTTATTTGATCAACTAGTTGGAGCCAAGGTATTCTCCAAGATCGATCTTCGATCAGGGTATCATCAGTTGAAGATTCGTGAACAGGATATACCCAAAACAGCTTTCACCACCAGGTATGGTTTATATGAGTATACCGTCATGTCATTCGGATTAACTAATGCCCCTGCGTATTTCATGAGCATGATGAACAAGGTATTTATGGAATATCTGGACAAGTTTGTCGTGGTATTCATCGATGACATATTGGTTTTCTCCAAGAGCGAGGAAGAGCATAAGGAACATCTGCGTCTAGTTCTGGAGAAACTCCGGGAACATCAGTTATATGCCAAGTTCAGCAAATGTGAATTTTGGCTGAAGGAAGTCGGATTCCTCGGACATGTTATTTCAGGAGAAGGAATAGCAGTCGACCCCACCAAGGTCGAATCGGTCACCAACTGGCAGTCCCCCACCTCAGTCAAGGAGATCCGCAGTTTTCTCGGACTCGCAGGATATTATCGGAGGTTTATTGAGAATTTCTCCAAGATTGCCAAGCCCATGACTGAGCTGTTGAAGAAGGAAGCCAAGTACATTTGGACCGAGGATTGTGAAGCCAGCTTTCAGGAGCTGAAGAAACGTTTGGTTACCACCCCGGTGCTAATTTTGCCGGACATACACAAGGATTACCAGGTATATTGTGACGCTTCTCGTCAAGGACTCGGAGGAGTGCTCATGCAGGAAGGAAAAATTGTAGCTTATACCTCCAGACAGCTACGACCTCACGAGATGAATTATGCCACACACGATTTGGAGTTAGCAGCCGTAGTGCACGCACTCAAGACCTGGAGACATTTCCTCGTCGGAAACAGTTGTGATGTTTACACGGATCATAAGAGCGTGAAGTATATTTTCACGCAGAAGGAATTGAACCTCAGGCAGAGGAGATGGCTTGAATTGATCAAGGACTATGACATGAGATTGCATTGTCACCCAGGGAAGGCAAATGTTGTAGCAGATGCCTTGAGCCGTAAAAGTTATGTGAACACCCTCATAGCTGGAGGATTACCTCAGGAATTAGCCGACGATATCAGAGAGCTCCGACTGGAGATAGTACAGAGAGGATTTGTCGCCACCTTGGATATACAGTCCACTCTGACCGAAAGAATCCGTGAAGCCCAGAAGACAGACAAGGGAATTGCAGAGATAAAGGAAAAGATGTGTAACGGAAAGGCGAAAGGTTTTCGTGAAGATGAGCACGGAACTTTATGGTTTGAGGATCGCATCTATGTGCCTAATGACCCAGAGGTCAGGAAGTTAATTCTTCAGGAGGCCCATGATTCACCATACTCGATTCACCCACGCAACACCAAGATGTATCTGGATTTGAAGGAAAGTTTCTGGTGGACAGGTATGAAGAAGGATATTGCCGAGTACGTAGCAGTATGCGATGTTTGTCAGCGAGTAAAGGCGGAACATCAGAAGCCGGCAGGGTTACTTCAACCTTTGCCGATACCCGAGTGGAAATGGGAAAAACTTGGAATGGATTTTATCACAGGATTACCGAGGACCCGTTCAGGTTATGATTCTATCTGGGTAGTGGTTGATCGCTTGACCAAGGTAGCTCATTTCATTCCCGTGAAGACCACATATACCAGCGCTAAGTTAGCCAAGATATACATGACCAGGATCGTATGTCTGCATGGAGTTCCGAGGAGTATCGTGTCAGATAGAGGAACACAATTTACCTCAAAGTTTTGGAATCAGTTGCATGAAACTTTGGGTACGAGGCTGGAGCTCAGTACAGCTTTTCATCCGCACACAGATGGACAAACCGAGAGAGTCAACCAGATTTTGGAGGACATGTTGAGAGCCTGTGCGCTAGACTATGGGTCTAGCTGGGATGACAACTTGCCATACGCAGAGTTCTCGTACAACAACAGCTATCAGACCAGTCTGAAGATGGCCCCTTTCGAAGCTCTATACGGAAGGAGGTGTAGAACACCATTGCTATGGGATGGTGTTGGAGACCAAAAACTTTTTGGTCCCGATCTTATCAGAGACTCCGAAGAGAAGGTCAAGCTAATTCGAGATAGACTCAAGATAGCCCAGTCGAGACAGAAGAGTTATGCCGACAGTAAACGCAAGGAGATAACGTATGAAGTTGGAGACCGAGCATATCTCCGTGTGTCCCCACTTCGTGGAATCAAGAGGTTTGGTGTTAAAGGGAAGTTGGCACCCAGGTTCATTGGCCCCTACAAAATCCTCGAACGTCGTGGAGAAGTCGCTTACAAGCTGGAATTGCCGGAAGGATTGTCCGGAGTTCACGATGTCTTCCATGTTTCTCAACTGAAGAAATGCCATGCTGAGATGGCCGAAATTCCGTTGAGAGACACAGTGCCCCTAGAGGCCATACAGCTCGACAGTGATCTGACTTATAAGGAGAAACCCGTCCGAATTCTCGAGACTACAAACAAAGTCACCCGCAGCAAGATCATCAAGATTTGCAAGGTTCTGTGGAGTCATCATTCCGAGGAGGAAGCCACCTGGGAGCGAGAAGAAGACCTCCGCCGAGACCACGCGCACCTATTTGCTAGCCAACCCGAATCTCGAGGGCGAGATTCATCTTAAGGTGGGTAGGTTTGTAACATCCCAAATTTTCAATTTGGAATGTTTTACAATTATTAGCTAAGCATCTATGCTTTTTGATTGAAATTGAGTGGCATTTGAAAATTTCAGAGGCAGTTGAGTTTGTGTTGTGAATTGAACTTGATTTGACATTGAAATTTATTTCAAATATCCCTGACAAATACTTGATCAAAAGTATGAGAGGAGCTAACATGACACTCCAAAAATGTCAGAATAAATGTATTGCCAAAAAGTTTGAATTCAAATTTGAATTTTATTTGGGATTTCCAGAAATTGTTTTCTTTTAGTTTGAGTTTTACCTCTGGAAAAATGTCCACGTTGTAGGATTAATTCCCCTGAGAATTTTGATATATATATATATATATGTCCTATATAAAAATAATATATATATTTTTTATATTTTTCCTTCCCTTTATTTCAAAAAAAAGGGAAAGCCTCAGGCGCCAGCCAGGCCAACCGGCCCAGCCAGCGCCGAGCGCAGCCCACCAGCGGGCCAGGCGCAGCCCACCGACGTCGAGCCGGCCTGCCCCAGCGCCGACGCCGAATCCCCTCCGCCTCCGTCGTCCGCTCGCCCCTCCCCTCTTTCTCTCGCTGACGCCCCGGGCCCGCCCTCTCTCTTTCCCCCTCGCCCACGCTATGCCGCTCCGGAGCACGCCCGAGCGCCGCCGCGGTTCCGATCTTCCCGTGATCGCGCTCCGAAGCCGCCCCCTCCCCCAAGTTGATGTCCTATAAATACCTATGCCTCTCCTCCCTCGAACCCCCTAAAACCCTACACTCCAAACCCACCACAGCGCACGCCATCGCCATTCGCATCTCGCCGCCGCCGCCTCGGTTCGCCACCACAGCTGCCACCGGGGAGCATCCCCCCTTGCTTCCAAGCTACACCACCCGAACCCCCTGTTCGTTCCTCATCTCCCTGACATCCTCTCTTCTCCCAGGGAGCCCCGAAGCCGTCGTCCCCGAGCTCGACCGCCGCCGCCGGAACTGCAGCTCACCAGGGAGTCGTCGCCGTCGCCCCGATCGCCACCGTCGTCCCCGAGCTCCACAAACTCCACCCCCGCCTCCGCAACTCCTCGCCGCACCTCTCCGACACCTTCGCCGACCTCCCCGACTACCGGAGCCGCCGCACCGCCAACGCCCGAGCCGCCGCTGTCGTCTCCGTTCGTCGCCGCCGACGCTGTAAGCCCGAGCTCCCCTCCACCGTTGGATCTCGCATGTATGGCCTAGATTAGAAGCAACGAAGGGGTACGGTTTTATTTAATAGATCGGTTTTACTTACGGTTTTTTTTGTTAGATCGAACCGGTCGACTTTTCTGTTTAGCCGCGGGCGCTTTTTATTTAGATTTTGCCTGAGCGGCATATAGGCCCAATAGCGCGGTTTTCTTTTTAGTTTTAATTCTTCGTTTCTGTTTTAGCAGAATAGTTCTGTTTTTGTTTTTGCTATTTCTTTTAGTTGGTTCAATATTTTTAGTTGATTTTTTTTTGTGAGTTTGCAAATTTGTTGTAGTTTCTGTAGAAAATATGTTTAGCCATGTTTAAATTATTAGAAATAGTTTTATATTAGATTTAGACAGATTAGTTTTTCTGCCACAAATTGAGCTAGGATTATTATTTTTTTGTGATTCTTTTTGCTACTGCTTAGTTTTGACCATGCCTAGCAGTAGGAACTTGTTTGGGTATTTTTAGATTTAATAAACAATTAGTTTTATGTCGAAATCAAGTTTTTCTTGTTTATTTAGCTAACTCCTGTTTTCCTACTGTTCTAGTTAGCAAATTATTTTATTTTTATTATTTTATATTTTATTTTAGATTAGTTTCTGTAGCTACAGAGGATGAACTTTTATTTACAGTAGAATAAAACTTTTATTTTATTTTCTTTGCTAGGATTGTTTTAGGCATAATAGGAGTTCTATAATAGCTTTTGATGTGATTCTTTTTGCTCCTAGTTTGTATGATGTTTTCCCTTCTGTTAGTTAGCAAAACCAATGCTTAGGTTCTGTTAAGAAAAGTTTTAGTTGTGTAAAACTATTTCTTAGTTGTTGCTTGATATGATGAAAACCTTGATTTGCTTCTCCGAGTTTTTCTTTGGTTTTGGTTTGAGTGCTTGGGTGTTTTACTTCAACTTGCTGTTATATTATATTGTGCTATACTTATTTGTGCTATTGTTTGACTCGGTAGAATTCCCGGAGTGCGAAGCCTGCTATTACGAGTCGCTAGCTTTCGAAGACCGTCAGCCAGGCAAGTCATTTGATCATGTTTTTACAATAACTATGATTTTATTGCATTAGAGTTATACCTCCCCACCATGCATGCAGTAGGAGAATTTTGTTAAGTTATGTTCTTGAGTAGTATCATGAGGTAGGATGAACCCTTCTCCCTTGTTACCAATGCCCGGGACGATGTAGTTTATTTTGCTATGCTCGTAGACGGGGTTGGTTGAGTGATTCATAAGGGAGATGCGAGAGTCAAGATGATGAAAACCCCATGACATCAAGCTCAAGATGGACTTCAAAATTCACTACTGGGTGGAGGACGGTTGACGGGCACCCTGGAGAAACCAGCGGATGGCCGGGATGCATGGAGAAGCGCCATGACATCTTGCGGAAAGCTTCACCCAGCCACGAAGAGACGGATGGATACCCCATTGACCGGAAGCTTACCTGTGCAGCCGCAAGCCATTATGGGCTCTGGCTTGGTCGAGCCTAGGCGTGACTCTGGCCGGACGGTGCTACGAGATGTAGAAGAACGGTAGGATTGGATGGGCACCGGCAGTGGCCCAGAGGAACTCTTCGGAAGACCCTGTTTCGTTCATCCCGTCTTCAAACACCAGGCAGTGCGAAGACTTAAAGGAGGGAACGATTCTTGCGGGTAAAGTGCACAAACCTCTGCAGAGTAACAACCTAATCGATTAGCCGTGTCCCCGGTTACGGACAAATGAGCCTCTGGAATTGGAGTATTTCGGATATCTCAACACTGAACTTAATAAATTAATTGAGGGGGTTATTTAATAATTGGGAACGAGACATTGGTTGGCGGAACCATCTCAATAACTACCAACATTTTGTAGTAATTGCAAACAAGTCCTTGTTGTAGGGAAAAACCGGCTTTTTCGCAAAACAATGAAACTTAGAGCCCCACAGCCAAATTGCATATAGTATTAGTAATTTTATTGTTGTTCTCTATTCATGACTTGCCGGCATATTCAAAATGCTGACCTACACGGCTGCAACGTCTTATGTTGCAGAGGAATTTCCGATCAAGAGTGAGGCTACGATCCATGCTTGGCGATTGCCCTATGGAGTTGGATGGACTCGCTATTCGTCTACGCTTCCGCAACTTTATTTAGTTTATTTCTCATGAGTTGGCCTTCGGCCGAATTTATTATGATGTAATAAAGACTCGATATGAGAATCGTGTAATAAATTCAGGTGTGATTGAACTTTGAATCTTTGCATCAATGTACTGTGTGTGCCAGCATGATCTTGGGATGGTACAGCTACACAGAGAATTGACCGATTTCGGGTCGGGTCGTTACAGGATGGATGGAAAGTAATTGTCTTGATGCCCGGGCTTGTAGCTATATGATGGATGGAAAGGAATCTATCTCACCCTCATCAAGGTTCATATGAATCATTTCACTTTTCAGGTAATTGGTTTTCATCCCATAGGCTTGTTCAAAACAAGTCAACACCCATTTGAGATTAGTAGCCATAGATGGATCACCGTCAACAAATAAGATAGTATCATCAGCATATTGGAGGCTGACAATATCTCCAGCACAAAGCTCAGTTCCTAGACCTTTGATGAGATGCCTATTAGTAGCTTTCACAAGCATCCTATTTGCTAATAAGGAATAAATGACTCTCTATATTGTTAATTTTGACACCCATAGATCTTTTGTGAGTGATCAGGTATATCCAATGCACCCACTTAATTATCATTAAACCCTAATCTTAAGCAAGTTGTGGAGGAAGTCCAGATCTACTCTATCAAATGCTTTCTCATAGTCAAGTTTCAAAACTACCCCTTTGTTGTTAGACCTAGCTATGGAGTAGATAACTTCATGGGCTGTTACCACCCTCTCCGGGATATATCTGCCTTTAATAAAGTCAGATTGGTTCTTGGAGACCAACCTATCCATGGTCAGGGATAATGATGCTATCTTTAACATATAGTAAATGTTGATATGAAGAAGAGATAATCTAGAAGAAAGGCTTGCCTTCTCTGAATTAAGAGTTGATCTTTAGCACAATATCTCTCACCATATACTTAGTCATATGTAATTAATTATAGGAGATAAGACAAGTAAAACCCCGCAAAAAAAGACTAGTAAGAGATAACTCATTTTACATGTATTTTTATTGTCATCACTAAATATCAAGATTGGATTAAGACAAAGGCGTATCAACCACCACCTCACATGTCACCACCCAAAACAGCCAGCTCACCATGTAAAACCAATTCCATAGTAAATCATTCATAGGTGTAGCATCTCTCTTAGGCACGCAAGTCTAGCAGTTGCGGTTGCATGTGGACATGATGGGCGGCATGGCAAACGGGCCGTCAAGCATCCCGTGGGCCATGATCTTGTATGCTGCCTCCGTCAAGTGTACACCATCCCATGACACGTACCTCGACGGGTCCGGGCACCGCACCACCCCCCTCCCAGGAACGAAGACGGGGTAGCACGCATCCAGCACCGTCTCTGCAGCGAACCCATTCTCCACCGGCTTGGTGACCAGGCTGAGCATCTCCTCATAGTAGTCGACGTAAGTGATGGAGACGCCCGGATGGTTGCGGCGGAGCTCGTCGAGCTGGGATTTCAACATGTGGTTGTGGACGAGGGTGAGGTCATTGAGCCACCGGAGGCAGCCTGTGGCGGGGTCGCGGTCGTCGCCGGGGAAGATGCCGAGGAACAGCGGGGTGCACCCCATGGGGAAGATGCCTGGCACGTACATGGTCTTGGCGCCCAGCTCAATTAGAGCCTCGATGGACAGAGCGATGGACCTGATGATCCGGGGTACGAGGGGCCTGACCCATTCGAGCGTCTTGTTCTGGAACAAGGGTTGGATGTAGTCGTTGGCGCCAATCTCCCCCACCAGGAACAGCGAGCTCGCCATTGCCGCCTTCCTCTCTGCATGACCGTAATATGCATGGTCAGTGCGTTGCGCAGCCATGGCGCCATGCATGCATTAATTTTTGTCCTACACATCACCTTGGTCCGTGGAGCCGAGCACGGCGACAACTTTCTTGAACAACCCGATCTGGACGTCGAGGGAGTAGGGGGGCATCAGGTCAACACGGAGGCGCTTCTTCCTGAAGAAATCCTGGCTCAACGCCGTGGCCGAGCCCACAGCGAAATTCACGCCGTACCGGAACTCCTCTGCCGGCGACTTCCCGGCCGCCGCCTGCAGGTACGCTGGCCAGTACGGGAAACCCAGCCTCTCCACTGCACGTACGCCGTATCATGCATCATGCATCATGCATATATTCATAGTAAGTACTAAGACGGGCAGTGATTAAGCACGCCTGGTGTACACATCATCGTCGTCGTCGCCAAAGCACACTTACCGATGAAGTCTACGATGAGGCGGCCGTCGGACCAGCGGCCGGTGGGCCGGCCGAAGAAGGTCTCGCCGTATGGCAACTCCACGACCGGACCCGGCGTGGCGGAGAAGTGGACGATGTAGTTGCCGGTGTCGATCAGAGAGTCACCGAAGCTGAATAGACGCTTGTAGCAGCTGCTCTGGTTCGCCGGCGCAGGCGACGCCGCGATGGCCACGGACAGGGCAAGAAGAGCGGCCGCCACCACGAGCTTCCGAGGCAGAGACGACGCCCATGAAATCATGGTGGATGGATGGAAAGTAATTGTTTCGACCTCAACTAAGTTCCGTCTTGATGCCCGGGCTTGTAGCTAGCTTTTATGATGAGGCAGATCTTGGCTGACTGGCTATCTCGCGCCTCTAACATATTTGAGTCAGGCCGGATAAGCTTAGGCGACGTGTGTACGTGCGTCGTCGATGACGCAAAATGGAACTCGTCGCAATGGTCCAACGAGATTTTAATCCGAGGAATTGGATCGATCGATGATGGTGCAGTTGACTTATGCCTAGGGGAGAGTATACCGGGTGTTTATACGTGTCAAACAAACCAAACACCACGTCACGGACGTATTGTAGATAAGTCAGCCAAAACATTCTTTATAGCTTTATATATAATGGGAAACGTTTCCATCCGGCGCGCCGGACGCGCGGGCCACGCGATCCTGCTGGATCGATTGACCAGGAAGACTACGCACTCGTACATTTTTCTGGCCCACACATTGTACGACGCATTTTTCTCTTATCTTTTCTCTGTAGCTCCATCCTTCACTCGTTCCTCCCTCTTTTCTTTCCCAGCTAGAGCACAGCTCCATGGCTACCCCAAGTGCTACTATGAGGGGCGTTCTCCAGCTTGGCCCTCCCACTTCTCTCTCTCTCTCTCTACCTCTACCTCTGAAACTGCAGCCCCCCCCCCCCCCCCCCCGCGGTGCTGCTACACCCTCCCCCCATGTGCTGCCATGAGGGGCGTTCTCCGGCTAATTTTTAAAAACAATACATTTCTTTAATTAATTTTCAGAAATATTACGCCGATTTTTTTGAAAAAATAATACATAGTCGGCCATCTGGTGGCTGACTAGATCTAGTCGGCCAAGAGTAGGCCGATTAGTACCCTGTCGGCTACGGCAGACCGATTGGGCTCCTGCCCACTCTTGTCGTCTAACTGTTGGCCGACGGGAACTAATTGACTTACAGTAGGTCGATTAGTTTTAATTGGCTTACCCTAGGACGATTAGTTCTAATTGGCTTCCTGTAACATGAGAAGTTCTTTCCGTATTGAAAAAACATCAAATTAGTTACACGTTGAAGTAAAGAATCACAAGTCATGATTAGTTACGATGAAATATTTGTCGTCATTGCGTACCATACAAATATCGAAGGTCTCTTCCAGCTTGATGGTGAAGAACCTACCATTTTCTGGCCCACACATTGTACGACGCATTTTTCTCTTATCTTTTCTCTGTAGCTCCATCATTCACTAGTTCCTCCCTCTTTTCTTTCCTAGCTAGAGCACAGCTCCATGGCTACCCCAAGTGCTACTATGAGGGGCGTTCTCCAGCACTTCTCTCTCTCTACCTCTACCTCTGAAACTGCTACAGCCCCCCCCCCCCCCCCCGCGCGCGCGTGCTGCTACACCCTCCCCCCATGTGCTGCCATGAGGGGCGTTCTCCGACTAATTTTTAAAAACAATACATTTTTTTAATTAATTTTCAGAAATATTACGCCGATTTTTTTTAAAAAATAATACAGTCGGCCATCTGGTGGCTGACTAGATCTAGTCGGCCAAGAGTAGGCCGATTAGTACCCTGTCGGCTAACGGCAGACCGATTGGGCTCCTGCCCACTCCTGTCGTCTAACTGTTGGCCGACCGGAACTAATTGACTTACAGTAGGTCGATTAGTTTTAATTGGCTTACCCTAGGACGATTAGTTCTAATTGGCTTCCTGTAACATGAGAAGTTCTTTCCGTATTGAAAAAACATCGAATTAGTTACCCGTTGAAGTAAAGAATCACAAGTCATGATTAGTTACGATGAAATATTTGTCGTCATTGCGTACCATACAAATATCGAAGGTCTCTTCCAGCTTGATGGTGAAGAACCTACCATTTTGCAGGTGAGGCTCCCTGTCGCACATACTACGGTCATCGCAGCAGTATTCGCACTCGGGGATCCTATCATCGTTAGACATTTTCCGTGTTTCAAAATTCAAAGATTACAAATCTATGGCAATACCTGTAGATACCATGGTGGGTACTCCCTCTCTGATATATTCGACCGTCGGTAATGGTAGCTCCTCCTATCATTCGAAAGTGCATTCACCAAAATGTCTAGCACCTTCGAATGAAGAAGAAGCGACCCCCACGACCGCAGTGGGGATTCTTCCTCTCTCATATACGGTGGACACTCCCTCACCGTTTTTCGACCGTCGGTGATGGTCGCTCTTCTTTTCCTTCATGTGCATTACCAAAAGGTCTATCACGAGAAAGAAGAGGAAGAGGACCCCCCACGACAACAGTCAGTATTCTTCTTCTCTCATATATGGTGGACACTCTCCCTCACTGATTTTTTGACCGCCATGTGTGGAGCCCTGCAATGTCCATTAGTTCTCTTTCCGGCAAATCCAGGGCACTCAATATCTCCTACGTTCTAGCACAAGTCATGTAAAAATTCACGAGAAATTTCAGCATGACCATTGCTAAAAACAGGACATATCGAGTGTCTGAAATTGCCAGAATGGAAATGAATCAACATTCCGGCAAAACATAGGCCACTCGGAGTTTCCCCACAATAGGAAAAGACATATGTGGCCATCTTTGGCATCACATACACATCTCAACTCAAGTTCAACATGTCCATACACATACACATGTCCAAATAGTACCCGCATTGGTGGCAATAATCTTTCTTCTAGTTTAGGTAATTAGCTATATCAATTAACTATTAGCAGTTATTGTTTAGCCTTAAACAAATGTGGTTTCTTAGTAATGTGTTTCCTGGATCAATAGCAACATTTCTTATTTTGTGAATCATTATATATTCAATGTATAAAATAATCTAGCCTAAAAAACCTAAATATAGTCGTAATAACTCTAAATATAGCAAAATAACCAAATAATCTTAAATATAATAGCATTAAATATAGAAAAAAATACTATTGAAATTTTTTTCTTAAATAAAACGAAATAAGAATTGGACTAAACAATGCCATGTCTACCCATTATCATCCAATATTGGCAAAAACATACTAAAGAAAAATCCTTGCTGCCCTAGAACGTATAAACCTTAGAAATTAAAACGAAATACATAGAGAGGCAGAGGAGGGAGGCTACCTATGGCGGAAGGGACTGGGAACGGCGGATGGGTTTGAGGACGACGACCAGAGAGAGGCAGCGGGGCCTGTCGATGACAGGAGAGAGCCGCCGCACAGGGGAGGGCCTGGACGGGGGAGGGAGGCCGCACGGGGAGGGTCGGGATGGGGGCGGCCGCACGTGGAGGGCCATGATGGTGGGGGCGGCCGCGCGGGGAGGGTTGGGACGGGTAGGGCAGCCGCGCGGGGGACGGCCGACCGGAATAGGGGAGGAAGGTCGCCGGAGCAGGAAGATCGAGTGAGTGAGAGTGGAGAGTGAGAGTGACGGGCACAGGAGATAGGTCCGCTTAGCAGTAGCGCGGGCTACAAACAGGCGCTGCTGCTAGTGGAAGTACCTGCAGCGGGGGCGGGCGGCCCAGTGCTACTGCTAATTGAGACCCACCAGCTGGCCCGTCTAATCGTAGTAGCAGCGAGGGACCAGCGGCCGCGATACATCTACCGGATTAGTTGTAGCACGGGGTATAGGGTCGGCGCTGCTACTAAGGCTCGACCCAGGGTACCTCGAGGCCCGCTTAGTAGCAGCGGTTTTCGTGCCAGCACGCGCTACTACTAAAATATACATGTAGCGTCGGTCTTATGCCCGCGCTACTGCTACTTAACAGTAGCGTGTGTCACTTACCCATCGCTACTGCTAGGCGTCTACCTATCAGGTATTTCCTAGTAGTGTTGCATTATTTGAAAAAATAACTTTGCGCCTAACCGGTGTTGAATGTTTCTTTGGCTGGCACACACGCAGATAATATTCACTAATGTGCGTAGGTACCGGCGACCGATCGCCTCCATCGAAGCGTGTCTGTGTTCTAAAGAAGCCGAATCAACAGCTCATCTTCTCATAAATACACTGCTCAGTATCTAGGGCGACCTGACGATTATTGACTCTCTCAACATGACTTAGCCATCTCCGAGCAAGCTAATAAAGTAAGGAACACACTAATCATGGCTCTCTTGTTGAATATCTAGAAGTGCCAGAACGCAGAAGTTTTCAGGACCTAGAATGAACACCTTCAAGTTGTTATCTCTAGTTCTGCAAATGATATTTGGCCTTGGTCAGACAAATGTGAACATGAATCCAAAAGGCCAATGCTCCATGACAGGGGGGCTATGCTTTCGAGACTTGATGTGTCTCTGTTTGCGGAGTAGTTTGGGTCGCCTTGGTCTTCTCTCCCGCTTCTTTGTAGGAGTATATGACATAGCCTACAAATATACTCCCTCACTTAGTATAAAGTCGGTCACTTATTTTGGGACGGTGGAAGTATAAAAAGAGGTTCAGGATGGCTCAACGCTGTGGTTACCCCCACCCCCTCCCCTTTACTGCTTAGTGGTACTGCCTGGCTTAAAAACACTAAGTGTTTTGATGCTCAACGACGTGTACCACTCCTACTAAACCGAGCAGGGGACCCCTATTTTAGTGGTGGTTTATTTTAATCCAACAAACATGGCATCTAGTCAACCTTCAAATTTATCGATCGAACACCTTCCCTCCTATTGCCCGGCCAGCAGGCTGGGTGTCCAATCTCTTTGTTTGCTCCGGAGTTGTGGTTGGTTTTGGCAAGTGATGGCCTGTGTTGCTGATGCTATGATCCTCGAAAGTACAATAAAATACTCCATTATTAAAAAAATTGCTAATGTATGCTTCGAAATGACCGATTGGTCCCATGATTTTTTACTTCTCGCATTATGTGGAACAAGCGGAGATGTCCGGAGAGAAAAGTCTAAAATAATCCTTAATTTCGTATTCTTAGTCTGAATCAAACCCTAACCTTGCAATCCTTAAAATTGGCACCTTGTCCTTTCTAATCCTGGTCAATCCTAGCCGTTTTTCACTCATACCTTGTTTGGACACCGGGATTGATTACGTGGCACGGGATCGAGGAGAAAGTGGCTCCGACCCGACGAGTAGACGGCTGTGCATATGTGTATGTGTATGCGACGACGACGGTGTCTGGTTTGTTGTGTCTTTCTCTAGTAACACGCGGACACGCTGGAGCCGGTCAGTTGTTGTTGTGTACGTACGTCTCAACTTTGTCAGAGTAAGGGTCCGGCTCGGTGGATGCATCACCCTTGTGCCGCTGATCTCCATCGCCATGGCTGACACGTTGAGGCACGCCACGGCCTCCTTGTTCTGCCGGAGTAGTCCAGCGGGATGACGCTGTTGGAGTGCACGCAGTTGTAGTACAAGTACACATTTAGCATGATCAATGAGCTGGGATAATAAGTCGATCTATGTTATCCCCGCAAAAAAAAAGTCGATCTATGTTACGTGTTTACGTGCGTGCAGTACTGAGTACGTGTGTACCTCAATCCTCAAAGCAATCGGCTACCTCACGTACTAGCACATCAAGACTGAATCAACCGACCTGCTTAGGTGGCCAGCTTCGTAACATGTACGTGCATGTGTTCGCGGCGGCGCCGCTTTGATTCTGGCGAGGAAAAAGATGGAGATGGCTAGTCACAAGACAAGTGAGTAATCCCGGCCGGGATTGTGCTTTTTCCGGTGTGACAAACATGTTTAGGGCGAAGTTTGATCGGGATTGATAAATACAAGGTGCTGATTTCAGGGATTAAAAAATTAAGGTTCGATTCAGACTTCGAGTACGAATTCAAGGTTTATTTCAGACTTTTTCCATGTCCGGACCAGGTGAGTCTTGAGTGCCTTTCTTGCATGAAGACAAATCCCACCTTCCCGTGTCACACCACGAGGCGATGGGGAGGAATCCTAGGCGTGGCCGGGAGATGCCTGGCGTCAATGGCGGCAGCGAGGCCTCCATGTCCTCCCTCCAAGCGGCCTGGCGTGGGCTGGCACATCTGGATCGGGGTGCCTCGTTGTCCCGAGGCCAGCGGCATTGCGGGGCGCTTGCGTGGTGATGGTGCAGTCGCATGGCGGGGCGTGATAGACTGGGCATTGGGGGGCATGGTGGTGCGGCGGCCGTTGGAGGGTTGGCGCGTGCTCTCCTCGCGGGCGTGCGGTCTTCGTGATGGTGACCAGTTAGCGGCCCACGGTTGGTGGCGTTGCTGGATGATGCGTTAGTGGGGCGTCGGAGGCAACGATGACTGGCGCGACTAAGGCTATCCAACCCCTAGTCCAGATTTGGAATTGCCAGAGCCCATGGGGCGCCGGTCGATGTCCCCTCTGGTGGTGCTTGTCGTCACTTGGCCGGCGGCATAGAGGCTTCGTGTGTGGCCCGGGGCGCCTTTGTCGGGCGCCGGTGCGTCAGCTTTAGCCTCTTTCTCTTCTACTAGCATGGTGGGGTCTCATGGGTCGGGGAGGGGGTGCTTACTTCCTGTCCTCGTTGGTGGTGGTTGCACATTGTGGTATCAGTGTGAGGTGTGGCGACTCTGGATCGCGGGCTACCAGGAGGCTCTCCGGCGGCCTTTTATGGTGGTGGTGGTGGTTGTGCCTCTTGGTCGTGTTGGCTACTAGGGTGTGGCAGTGGGTGGTACTGGCTGGTGCCCTTCTGACAAAGGTGGCGTTGCCCAAATCTGAATTCTGAATTGGTGGTCTGGTCCTTGTCATGGTTCTGGCTCAAGATTCCTCATTACACCTTTAAGCTACTTGAAAACATCAGTTAAAAAATTATACTACACCACTTGGCAACAATGCCATTAGCTAATATCTTCGGGCCGATTTAAATTCGAAAGATGTTGGACCGGACTCTTCTAGTTTATCTCAGAGCATCTCCACTCGCGCCCTCAACAAGCCCCTCAAGGCCATTTTTCCTCACCAGCGTTTAAAAAATGGCCGAGCCGCGCCCCCAAAAGCCCAAATTTCATAGGTTAGGGCCGAATTTGGCGCTGGCGGGCCCATGCCGGACCCGGTGCGCTGGGCGCCGCCCGGGGAAACGTTTTGGCGCAAACCCCCGATGGGCCCGCCGAGTCAGCGACTCGGCGGTATCGTCGTCCTCATCGCCTCGGTTCCTGCGGGAATCAATGCGAAGGCTGCCGCGTCGGTCAGCCTCCATTGGTGCCTCCCGGGCGGCGCAGTGAAGGCGTGCGCCGACGCGCGTCCCGCCAGCTGCCGCCATACGTACACACGCCAGCCATCCGCTCGCGCCCACACCCGGCTATAAAAGGCGCCCCCCTTACCGGTGATCGAGCACACAGTCCAACGACACAAAACCCTCTCCCTCTCGACCTCTCGCCGCCGACGCTTCGTCTCTCTTCTCTCCCCACACCGGCGAGCAATGGTCGAGCGCTATCCAGGCGACACTGCGTCGGCCAACGGCTTTAGCCGCCGCCACCTGCACAAGGACGAGGCGCGCCTCCTCTACGAGGCCGATTACCCGACCCCACCAAACATGCGGGTGCCGGGCGCCTGGAGGCTCAGCGCCGGCGGCGTCCCGGTGCCCCCACAGCCCACCGGAGCTGATCGCCGGGCCGAAATCGCCCGCATCAGGTCGTCGCTGCCGGCCGAGGCGCGTAACCAGCCGAGGTACGCCCCGACAGCACCTCGTTGTGGACGTCGTACTTCGAACGACGCCACGCCGAGCAGCTCGACTCGACAAATAGCGTCGAGCCCCGTAGCCGCCTCAACTCCGATGGGAGGCGCCTATGGTGGGGCGTACCCGGCCGAACCCTCGAGGCCGCCCTCAACTACACCGAGTCCGGCAACACGCCACGCCTCGAGTACCCGGCGCCCCCGGCCATCTCTCGTTGCCGCGGCAGCTCTTGGACGCTGCGGCGAATGGAGACGGCGACCTCCTCCTCGTCGGGCTCCGGATAGCCTGCCCTTCGGCCCGTCAAGCCGGAGCCGCAGGGGACGCTGCAGGGGACGCCGCTCTGGCCCGACAAGCCGGAGCCGCAGGAGACGCCGCTCCAAGGCCGCACACGCAGCTCCGCCCTGGTCATCAACGAGGGCGATGTTCGCCCCTACCCTCCCTCTTCCTGCCTCGTCCGGCCCAAGACAGAGTCGGGGCTGCTCCCCGTGAAGAAGGAGTACGAGGCCATGGCCGCCGACGACGCGACCGCCCTCAAGTTGACGCGGGAGGACTACATCCGCGGGGAGATGGTGCGCCAACGCCGCGCCCTCGAGGAGATCTACGCTCAGCGCCGCGGCCGTGAGCTGGGCGGCGTCGTCCTCCTCGACGACAGCGACGAGGAGGCACCGGGACCGTCCAACCCCCCACGCATCAGCGACGCTGATCAGGGGTGCAGCAGGGACGGCAGCGGCACGCGGGACGATGTTGGCGGCGGCGGCGGCGGCGGCGACAACGACGACGGCGACTACACCAACATGTACCGGTTGCTCGGCATGTAGAGGGCGGGCGACGGCGTAGTAGTGGTTTTAGTTGCCGTTTAGTTGGTTTAAATTATGTTTGCTTTTAGATTTTGTACATATATCAATGAAATCATCCAGTTTTGGCCGAAATTCTGCTGTGTTTGGACGAATTTGGGCCGAATTTCAGCCTTGTTTGGTTAAAAAAAAAGGGGTCTCGGGACAACCTGGGGTCGGCGGCTGGGAAACCGGCCGCCCCCAGGTCGAATTTATCGCCGGTTCGCCTCCAGACGGCGATTTTTCATGCCCCTGAGGAGCCGAACTGCTGGAGATACTCTCACGGTGCCAACTCTGATCTAACTAAAAAAGATATGTTGAGACCTACCAACTGTCTGCCAAGCTAGTAAATCCATTAATTGGAGCTAGCTCTTGAACCATATTCGCGGATATATATAGTCCACTCATCACCATATATAAAGTTCACAATTTAGCTGCACTAGCAACAGAAATAGAAAGGATATATTAGGGTTAGTATACAACTGCTCAAATTACTAGGTGTACAACCACTATTGCAAGAGATCGAAGTAGGTACATAATTCATATATATGCATAGGAAAAGGAGGCACCGGAAAATGAGGGAAAACCATACACCACTATGCGGCTTCTTATTGTGTGTCACCGTGTTTCGATTCATGGGTGGGATCGGGGGCACCATGGATCATCCATCAGAGAAACGTTCACGGAAACATTTGATCATTATCATTTCCGTTAGCTCACGCGCTAGGCTAGATTATTTATATATTAATGCACGCTTGTAATACACAATTCTCAGGAAATGAACACCACATGTTGCCATCGCTGCATCAGAATTTCCGCCGGTCGGTCAACAAAGACACGCGAGCCAGGCACGCTGGTCGTCATTGTTAATTCCAACAACCATTTACTAAGAGACTACAGTATTGCCTTAGATCTCCATTGTTAGCATAGGAATTAGCAGCGATTTGCTCGGGTTGATTTGATTACTAATTTTCAAATTTAGTCTGCGTATATAATCTTCGACGCTATCCAAGTCATCTTGTTTTTCTTGCCCATTTCATCTCTTCATCGGATTCATCCTTACTAATTGTAACAAAAGTTGCTCCTCTGAGCAGCAAAGAAGTAGCAATGGGGGAGGTTGGTGCTGCAGACATGATCTACACCCAAGATGGCACGGCGGACACAAGGGCAACCGTGCCGTCAAGAGCAACAACGGCAACTGGCGCGCCTGCCCCTACATTCTCGGTGCATACAAACAAAGGACTCCATTTGTTGGACTGCTCTTAACTTGAGCCATGGTGTTGTTCGATCACCAGATGAATCGCAGCTAACGAATGCTGCGATTGGATGGCCTACTATGGCATGAGCGCCAACCTGGGCAAATTCATGTTGGACAGCATGGGCATGATGAACAACACCGCCGCCCCCAACAGCGTTACTAACTGGGGTGGCACCTGCTACGCCACCACCCACATTGGCGCCTTCGTCGCCGACGCCTACCTCGGCGACCATCGCCTACTCCATTATATAAATTTTTGCTCATAATCTAAGTTTCGAATGGACCAAGTGATCCCAAGATTTTTTTTTACTGCTCACATTATGTGGATCAGGCGGAGATGTCGGTGGCAGGTTCATGTCATGATCGTCGGTAATATACTGATCCGGATAGTAGCCCTCTACTTTGAGTATTTGTGCCTGTCCGAATCATGTTGAAATGTACTTGGCAAAGAGTAGTAATACCAGTACAAAATGTAAAATACTTGTTTTTTACAAAAAATGAACAATGAGATTTAAACATTATTATTAGTAAGAACTAGCATGGTAGTCCAAGCAATTGAGCAATGAACATCATGCTTTTTTTCCCTATAAATACACCTTTAGGCTACTTGAAAAAAATAAAATCCAGTCAAAAACATTGAAATTTTATACACCACTTAGCAACAACGCATTTAGCTAATATCCCGGGGCAGATTTAAATTCAAAAGATGAGGGACTGTACTCTTCTAGTTTAACTCAAGGTGCCAACTCTGATCTAATTAAAAAGATATGTTGAATCCTGCCAACTGCGTGCCTAGCTAGTAAATACATTAATTAGAGCTAGTTCTTGGACAGTACTCATGTGCTGTGCGGCTATACATAGTCTATGCGTATATATAGTTCACAATTTAGCCGAGCTAGCAACCGAAACAGAGAGGATATCAGGATTAGTGTATAACTGCTCAACATACCAGGCAACCACTGGTATAAGAGATGGACCGTCTAACCGTACATGCATAATTCATATATGTAGGAAAAGGAGACATCAGGAAATGAGGGAAAACCATGTGCTGTAATGCCGCTTCTCATCGCGTGTCACCGCGTTGCGATTCACGTGAAGGTTCGGACGCCCCACACATCGTTCGCTCTAAAAACTGCACGGAGCATGTCATGGGCCCGAAATCACTAGATCAGCAAGGTGGTGTGGCCCATCTCATGAAGCGAGTTCGGCGTACAGATTTTTGCTGAAAACAAAGTTGCAGAGAGAAGAATGGCTTGAAGGGAGGAGTGGTACATCGAGCGCAATAGATGAGAAGGCTTGGTCTGAACTTTGGAAGATCACAGTGCCCTCCAAAATCAAGATTTTCCTGTGGAGGTTGGGTCGCCACTCGTTGCCTACCACGGATGTTTTACACCACCGAAACATGGCAGTTCAGAATGTGTGTCCGTTGTGTGGGTGCGAGGGTTCATGGAGGCATGCACCGTTATCATGTGCGATGTCTAGGTGCGTTTGGGCACTGTCGGATGGTGATCTTGTGGTGAAGATGGCTGCAGTTGCAGATTCGAGCGCCAAGAACTGGATGTTTGAACTATCTACTCTGTTGGACCATCCGAGCTTCACTAAGATGGTTGTGACGTTGTGGGCAATGTGGTACGCAAGGCGTAAAGCAATATATGAGGGGATTTTTCAAAGCCCACACCAAACCATATCCTTTGTGAACAATTATATTGCAGAGCTTGAACAACTTACTGCCACTAAAAGGGAAGTAGCGGCGCCGAGGGAACAGCAAGTTAGTCCACAGAGATGGTTGGTTCCGTCTAATGGAGCTTCTAAGTTAAATGTTGATGGAGATGTTGCCAGGAACTGGCGGGGAGGTGCGGTTGCAGCCCTATGCCGCGATAGCAGTGGAATCTATCTAGGAGCTTCGGCGGTTGTGTACCTGGGCATCACGGACCCAACGATCCTTGAGACATACGCGTGCAGAGAAGCCCTCGCGTTGGCGGAAGACCTGGCAATTCAGAATTTGATTGTGGCCTCGGATTGCCAAGGAGTCATCAATGACATCAACATGGGGACAAGAGGGCCTCATGCTGCTATCATCCATGAAATAATAGCTCGTAGGAATAGTTTTCCTTCTTGCAGTTTTGTTTTTTAGCGTAGAAACTATAACTTTGAGGCTCACAATCTCACAAAGTTTGCATGTAATCTAGGTATAGGTAGACATGTCTGGTTGGGTCTTCCTTATGACCCAATTCGTGTATCTATGGATATCACTTTGAATCAATAAAGCTTGCGAGAATTCTCAAAAAAAAAAACTCACTTCAGCATTTGGGGAAGTACTTAAGCTCAGAACACCTAGAGAAGAGGATCGAAGAGAAGAACCTGGACGGCCAAACCCCCTTCCTTTACCTTTTTCCTGTACTCTTTTTCCTCCCTCGGCTCCCAATCCCCATTTCATTGCTTGCTTCTTCACCAAGTTGTACCCAGATTTGCCACAATTGAGTGTTAATTGCATAGCAGTGAGTCGAGCGTGACAGTTTTTTCATATATTTTTTTCGCAAAAAAAATCTTCTTTATGTAGTACTCCCTCAAGTTTTTAGAGATTCCAATATAGACTATATATCGAGCAAAATGAGTGAATCTACACTCTAAAATATGTCTATATACACATGTATGTAATTCATATTGAAATATGTAGAAAGACTTATATTTAGAAAGAGGGGCGATGACAGCGGCGTGCCTTCGGCTCGCTCAGTGCTTGTAGTCGTCGCTAGGTGGTCTACGGACCTGGATGTAATTTTTATTATTTCTGGTGTTTGTTGTACTGCCATGATTGAAGATGAATAGGTCGAAAGTTTTTCAAAAAAAAACGAAGGGGGTATATTAATGTACCCTTTGTAATACCCAAGTTCGATCTAAAGGAAATAAACACCACACGTCGCCAACTGGCCATCACTTCGCGTGTCCGGCCGGTTGCGTTTGTTTTGGCATCAGAGTTTCCGCCGGCAGATTGACAAAGACACGCGAGGCAGACACGCTCGTCGTCGTCGTCAACTCCAACACCCATTTACCAAACGACTACATTCCATCGTTACCACGAACAGCTGGGCGGACGAAACTGCCTGGGAACTTGTTACCATGGGAATTGGCAGAGATTTAGTCGTGTTGATTTAACTTCTAATTTCTGATATTTATAACCTTCGGTACTATCCACGCCATCTTGTCTTTCTTGCCCATTGCATCCGTTCATCGGATTCATCCTTACTAATTGTAACAAAAGTTGCTCCTCTGAGCAGCAAAGAAGTAGCAATGGGGGAGGTTGGTGCTGAATCTGCAGGCATGATCTACACCCAAGATGGCACGGTGGACATCAAGGGCAACCGTGCCGTCAAGAGCAACACCGGCAACTGGCGCGCCTGCCCCTACATCCTCGGTACGTACATGCATACTAGTACAAGGGAGGGACTCCATTGTTGGCCTGCTCTTACCTCGAGTCATGGCGTTGATGGATGAATCGCAGCGAACGAGTGTTGCGAGCGGCTGGCGTACTACGGCATGAGCGCCAACCTGGGCAACTTCATGCTGGACAACATGGGCATGAACAACACCACCGCCGCCAACAGCGTCACCAACTGGGGCGGCACCTGCTACGCCACCACCCTCATCGGCGCCTTCCTCGCCGACGCCTACCTCGGCCGCTTCTGGACCATCGCCTCCTTCGTCACCATCTACATCATCGGCCTCGGGCTCCTCACGGTTGCGGCCTCGGTGAAGGCGCTGGTACCGACGTGCGCGGCCAAGGGGGTGTGCGACCCGACGGCGGGGCAGACGGCCGCGGTGTTCGTGGGCCTGTACCTCGTCGCCCTGGGCACGGGCGGCATCAAGCCCTGCGTGTCCTCCTTCGGGGCCGACCAGTTCGACGAGAACGACGACGGCGAGCGCCGGAGCAAGAGCTCCTTCTTCAACTGGTTCTACCTGTCCATCAACATCGGCGCGCTCGTGGCGTCGTCCGTGATGGTGTACGTGCAGGAGCACTACGGCTGGGGCTGGGGCTTCGGCATCCCCGCCGTCGTCATGGCCATTGCCGTCGGCAGCTTCTTCGTCGGCACGCCGCTCTACCGCCACCAGCGCCCTGGCGGGAGCCCGCTCACCCGCATCGCGCAGGTGCTCGTCGCGGCCACGTACAAGCTGAGCGTCCCCGACGACGGGTCGGCGCTGTACGAGACCATGGACAAGGAGTCCGGCATCAAGGGCAGCCGCAAGCTGGAGCACACCGAGCAGTTCAGGTTCCTCGACAAGGCGGCCGTGGAGACGCAAGCGGACAAATCATCGGTGTCACCGGCGTCGCCGTGGCGGCTGTGCACGGTGACGCAGGTGGAGGAGCTCAAGAGCGTGGTGCGGCTGCTGCCCATCTGGGCGAGCGGCATCGTCTTCGCCGCCGTGTACGGCCAGATGAGTACCATGTTCGTGTTCCAGGGGAACACCCTCGACAAGCGCATGGGCGCCCACTTCTCCATCCCCTCTGCCTCGCTCTCCGTCTTCGACACCCTCAGCGTCATCGCCTGGGTGCCCGTCTACGACCGCCTCCTCGTCCCGGTCGTCCGCTCGTTCACCGGCCACCCCCGCGGCTTCACGCAGCTCCAGCGCATGGGTGTCGGCCTTGTCGTCTCAATCTTCTCCATGGTCGCCGCCGGCGTGCTCGAGCTCGTCCGCCTCCGCACGGTCGCGCGGCACGGGCTCTACGGGGAGGACGACATCGTGCCCATCTCCATCTTCTGGCAGGTGCCGCAGTACTTCATCATCGGCGCCGCCGAGGTGTTCGTCTTCGTGGGGCAGCTCGATTTCTTCTACGACCAGGCGCCGGACGCCATGAGGAGTATGTGCACGGCGCTGTCGCTCACGGCGATAGCGCTGGGGGGCTACGTGAGCACGCTGCT
This sequence comes from Aegilops tauschii subsp. strangulata, assembly GCF_002575655.3. Classification (NCBI taxonomy): domain Eukaryota; kingdom Viridiplantae; phylum Streptophyta; class Magnoliopsida; order Poales; family Poaceae; genus Aegilops; species Aegilops tauschii. Next base: position 25,745,977 of record NC_053037.3, on the reverse strand, counting down.
GGTGACGGTGGTGGCCAAGGTGACGACGAGAGGTGGAAAGGAAGGGTGGATCCCGGCCAAGAACCTCAACGTCGGCCACCTCGACTACTTCTTCTGGCTGATGACCGTGCTCAGCGTCGTCAACTTTGCTGTCTACCTACCCATCGCCAACTGGTACACCTACAAGAAGACCGCCGGAGCCGGAGACGACCAGGACGCCAACGAAGTAGGTGATGATTCGACCGCCGGAGCCGGAGACGGTCAGGACGCCAACGAAGTAGATGATGATTCACCTAAATCAGGAGACAGAAGAAAATAGATTGTTGAAAGCAAGAATTGGTAGTACTTCTCTTGAAAAGATTTGATAGAAAAATGTGTTGAAATGTCCTTGAAATAAGAGATTAGGAAAAAGGAAATCGTGAATATTCATTAACGTTTTTTTCCGGAAAAGGATCCAGGTCTATAATAAAGATTCACCAATGGTGCAAAACACCTTAAACATAACAAAAACTACATCGAGGTTCATGGACCACCGAGCCACCACTGTCACCGCCGACTTGCTACTCTCGCTGCTCCCATACCGGAGTCGGCCTTACCTTGTCCATGACAGTTAGAAAGTCTTCATGCATGTGCACCTAAGGACTACCGTCTCGGAGGCACGTTCGTAACATGTCATCTGGCCAATCAGGTTATAAAGAACTGTGACATGTTTCAGCGTCGTCAACTTTGCTGTCTACCTGCCCATCACCAACTCGTACCCCTACAAGAAGGCCGCCAGAGCCGGAAACGACCCAGACGCCACCGAAGTAGGTGATGATTCACCTGAATCAGGAGACACCGCAAAATATGTTGTTGAAAGCAAGAATTGGTACTTCTCTTGGAAGTATTTGGCAGAAAAATGTGTTGAACTGTCCTTAAGATAAGAGTTTAGAAAAAAGAAAATCATGAACATTCATTCACGTACTTTTATTTTCAAGGACCTGGATCTGTTACCAAGATTAACCAAAAGTGCAAAACACCTTAAGAGCACTACACCAACATTACTTTCAAAGTTTTCAAACAAATACATTAAAATTATTCGTAAATTCAAAAAACCTAAAATTAAGTTTGTGTTTTAATTTTCAATTCTACATGTTTCAAATTGCCAAACATTAGTTTTAGAAGATCAACACGGTCTTTGTTCATTTTTTGGAAAAAAAAATATATGTAATTGCATTTCAAATTTGAATTATGTCAAATGAAATACAAATTTATTCATAAATGCCAAATGTAGCAAATAATGAATCCTAGAATGTGGTCATCTGTAATTTTCGGCGTCTACTAGATGTGCAGAGAGCAGTGCGGCCGTCTCCAACAACTACTTGGTGTGGGCGAGGCAACGATCTCCATTGATTTTTCAAGGAGGCACGGTCTCATCTTTTGTTGGTTGTCATGGGTGCTTCAAGTTGAGGTTCGGATACTTCTATGCTCTTGCATGACGTCAAGCTGGTGGCGCCCAGAAGTGCACCTTGTCTGCATATATTGTGTTCCATTTCTATCTATGTTGTTTTGTTCTATCGTTGATCTATTGTATAATAAGGTTTCCTCATCATCAATCATTTGACTTTATCTATAAAGCGAGACAAAAACCTATTTCAAGAGTCACAATGAAGATTGTCAGCGGAAAAGTATGTTGGACAAGATTTTTAACTTTTCCCTAAGCCCTTTCAGACAACAACTAGCTTATAGTCTACAGTGGAGCAGATTTTATCATTATTCAATGGAATGACGAGAAGAATGTATGAAGAAGCTAGCCTGTGCAGTTTTCAGAGTGAACGACGTGTGGTGCGTATGATCCTTGGTGTGAATCACAATGCGGTGAGAGGTGGCACGGTAACATATGTTTCCCCTCATTTCCCGGTGCCTCCATTTCCTACATATATGAATTATGCACGTACAGTTAGACGGTCGATCTCGTATAGCAGTGGTTGTACACCTAGTAAGTTGAACAGATCCTTTCTGTTTGGGTTGCTGGTGCAGCTAAATTGTGAATTTCATATATGCATAGAGTATATATATAGCTGCACACTGTATGAGTACTGTTCAAGAGCTAGCTCCAAGCTCCAATTAATGTATATTTACTAACTTGGCACGCAGTTGGTAGCGTTCAACTTATCTTGTTAATTAGATCAGAGTTTGTACGGTGACTTAAAATAGAAAACTTTGATCCCTCATCTTTCGAATTTAAATCTGCCCGACAATATTAGCTAAAGGTGTTGTTGCTCAGAGGTGTATAAAATTTCAATGCTTTTAACTGAAAATTATTGTTTTCAAGTACCCTGAAGGTGTATTTATAGGGAGGGAAAATCAAGATGTTCATTGCACAATTGCTTGGACTACCATGCATGCTAGTTCTTACTTATAATAAGTTTAAATCTCATGGTTCATTTTTGTAATATTTTATTTTATTTTTTGTACCGGTTTTACATCTTTTGCCAAGTATTTCCTAGCTTAAAAGGCCATTTTTTTAAGCTGCAACATGATTCGGACGGGCACAACTACTGAAAGTAGAGGGTTGCGATCCGGACGAGTATATTACTGATGATCGTGACAAGAACCTGCCACCGACATCTCCGCTTGATCCACATAATGTGAGATGTAAAAAAAATGACGGGGCCAATTGGTCCATTCGAAACTTACGTTATTAGCAGAAATTTATATAATGGAGTTTTTTCTTGTACTTTAGAGGATCACACCATCAGCAACACGGGCCATAACTTGCCAAAACCAACCACCACTCCGGACTGGAGCAAACAAAGAGATCGTGCACCCAGCCAATAGGAGAGAAGGTGTTGGATGGATGAACTTGAAGCTTGACTAGAAGCCATGTTTGCTGGATTAGAATAAACCACCACTAAATAGTGGTCCCCTGCTCCGATTAGTAAGAGTGGTACGTACATGTGGTTGAGCATCAAAGAACTTTGTCCTTTTAAGCCAGGCAGTGCCACTAAGCAGTAAAGGGGAGGGTGGGGGTAACTACGGCGGGCTAAAATCCATCCTGAACCTTTTCTTTTATAAATTTGTAGTCACTGCCATATACTCCCTCCGTTCCGAATTACTTATCTTCGATTTGTCTAGATACGGGTGTATCTAGACTACAAAGAAGCGGGGAGATAAGAACAAAGCTACCCAAAGTACTCCAGAAACAGAGACACACACATCAAGTCTCGAAAGCATAACCCCATTGTCATAGAGGATTGGCCAAGGAAAAATATCTTTTGACCAAGGAAAAATATTGCAGACCTAGAAATAACAACTTGAAGGTGTTCATTCTAGTTCCTGAAAACTTCTGCGTTCCGGCACTCAAGATATTCAACAAGAGAGCCATAATTACTGCGTTCCTTACTTTATTTGCCGGCTCGGAGATGGCTAAGTCATTTTTTTCGATAAAGGACGCTTTTATTATCTCGAAATGTAGCATCAACCGGATACAAAGCATTATGAGTAACACCCGACCTCTGCATAACTAGGATGCACACAGCCCAACACAGAAAGTCTGACAAAATGAATGGAAAAAAAACGACAAATCGGCGACAGTAGAGTCCTATAGACCGACACTATGCCTATGTCGCAAGGGATGGTGGGCCGATCCGGAGATGGCTAAGTCATGAAAGGAGGTGTAGTCGTCTGGAGTAATGTTGAGAGAGTCAATAATTGTCCATGTCGCCCTAGGAACTCAGCCGTGTATGAGAAGATGAGCTTTTGATTCGGCTTCTTTACAACACAGACAAGCTTCGGTGGAGGCGGTCGGTGAATATCCTCTGCTTGTGTGCCAGCAAAAGGAACATTCAACACCAGTTAGGTGCAAATTCATTTTTTCAAATAATGGAAACAGATCGTCTGACATTGAGGAAAAAGCAGCTTCATAAGCAACATTATTTTTTTTAGCAAGAAGGCTCAAGGGGAGCCCGACTTTGAATTAACAAAGCCATCAACCGGCCAGGATTACACAAGGCCACCAAGCAAGAGCGACCGAAAGATACAAGGGAGCTGACAGAGCAGTTTACAACGCAACGCACACTACTGCACACATAGATATACACATGAGAGATCTGCAAGTAATGTCGAAGTCCGTTGCACATCGGCACCAAGAGCCAGGGAGCAGAGTAGCGTCAAGGATCAGCCAAAGGCCTGCAAGAACTGCGCGCAGCCGGTTCATGTGGTTGGGATCACGAAACCTGTCTTCCAACACCGAAGAGGACCCCAATCCTCTCGCGTAGGCTCGAAGGCGCCGCACCGTCGGGTCGTTGGGCGCTTACCCGAGAGCAAGAGCAGGTGCCGGTCGAAACCCAGAGCAGGCATATCACACCGTCCTCACCACGTCGAAGGCACACCACTAGCTGCACTGGCATCTGCCCGGGGTCACCGAGAGCAGAAGGAAAACCACTAGGAAGATTGTCGAAGAAACAAGCTGCAAGGACCCAAGGTCGAAGCTTGGGAAGCCTCTACTTGGACTCGCAGCCGACGAGCACTCTCCTATCTCGGCACCACTCACCCGTAGAACCAGACAAACCCAAGGTGGCGCCTCCAAGGAGGGAACGACATGCAGGACGCCGCCACCGCCCAACACGAGACGAGTTTTGGGCTTTCACCCGGGATCTGGGACGGGGATGGATACGGGAGACCTCCGCGGTGCCTCAAAGGAAGAAAGGCGATGCGCGCACGCACCCTCACCGCCGTGGTCGGAGATCCGACCAAGGGTTTCCCCCGGACTCGAGATATGCCACCGGCACCCCGCCAGCACCGGAACTGGCAGCAAAAGCTGCAGATCGGACACAGCCGGAGGGGAGGAGTGAGCAGAGGAGGAGGAGGAGGAGCTCGACCTTCCGATCTGGAGCGGAGGAAGACCGCGCCACGACCACCACCCGCCGGATCCGCGCCGCCCGAGCAGCCGACGACTCCGGCCGTCACATCCCGCGCACGCCGCCTGTCGCAGAGGCTGCACCGCCTCGCCGTCCGGGTCCGCTGCCCCGGTGTCCGGGGTCCTTCGCGCGGGAACGAAGCGACGAGAGGCCTCGCCGCCACCTTCATCGGCAGCCGCCGGGGCTTGCCAGGCGTCCCTCAGGTGGCGGCGAGGGGAGGGGATGTAGGAAGGGGTGGCGGCGGCGGGGGGAAACCCTAGTCGCCCCCGGGTCGCCCGCTGGGGACGACACGGGAGCCAAGGGGGGAAATGAGTCCAAGCAACAGTATTCGAGAGGGCTTTTTCATAAATCCCGCCAGTTCGCATGTGTTTGATAGTAAAGACTATGATTTTGAGTGTCTTTGATCAACGCGGCCCAACCAAAGTTCGGAAAGCCGCCGAAGACCCTAGCGCTGCTAATCCTTTGGAGGATCTGGCAAGAAAGAAATGAGTGCACTTTCAGAGCCAAGGTTGCTTCGGTGAGCGGCGTTATAGCAGTTGTCAGACGCAATTTTGAACTCTGGTGTCAGGCGAGTGTATATCATGGCCAGCTTGTTAGGACCTAGAAGGGTTGCCTAGTGGCGCCTCTTTTTCTCTTTTCTCTTTGATCCTTGGATCACAATACACCTTTGTACTCTTTCCATATGCTCCCTGCTTTGATCAATATAAAGCCAGCCACCAGATGGATCTTTCAAAAACAAAAACAAAATTGAGACTGCAAACTACATTGTGTCCTATATGGTGTCCTACCATGTAGGGTGCTCGACACCATAGATATCTTCGATCTAGTTCTAAGCATATTGTTTCCCCTCTGTTGAGGAGAAAGAGGATCGAACACACCGATCGTGTTGAATCAACTGAGCACTTATGCAGAGGGGAACGGCGGACGTGAGCCCACGATGGTGATCGTGGCCAGGCCGCGTTCGAGAGGAGGCGGTCGTGGGTGCTTGACTGACAAAACTGCACCCACGTCTGCTACTACTACTCTACGGTACAAGTTCATGCAATACATGAGGTTCAACACCTACCCCCCCCCCCCCCCCTGCAGTCGTGAGTTCACGAGACGCGACGCAAAGACTGGACCGAAAATCATGAAAAACATCGCTCGGCAAGCCCTTCGTCATGACGTCTGCAAACTGTTGCCGTGTTGGAACGTGCAAGATGCGGAAGTCGCCGAGGGCCACGTGCTCGCGGACGAAGTGAATGTCCAGCTCCACATGCTTGGTGTGGCGATGATGAATGGGGTTGCTGGAGAGGTACACGGCGGAGATGTTGTCGCAGTAGACGAGTGTAGCAGTGGTGACCGCGCAGCGATGCTCGCCGAGGAGTTGTCGTAGCCAGACGCATTCCGCCACAGCGTTAGCCACGCCGCGGTACTCCGACTCCGCACTGGAGCGGGAGACGATAGGTTGACGCTTCGAGGACCACGAGACGAGGGCGTCGCCGAGGAAGACGCAGTAGCCGGACCTCGAGCGGCGTGTATCAGGACAGCCGACCCAGTCGGCGTCGGTGTACACGCGGAGATCCAGCATCGAGGAAGCACGGAGGTGCAGGCCAAGGGAGACGGTGCCTCGTACGTACCGGAGTACACGCTTGAGGAGGACGAGGTGACAGTCGCGGGGGTCATGCATATGGAGGCAGAGTTGCTACACTGCATAAGCAAGCTCGGGGCGAGTCACTCTCAAGTATTGCAGCGCGCCGGCGAGACTGCGGTAGGCAGTGGGGTCAGCAACACGCGGACCGGTGGCGGAGGAGAGCTTGGCCTTGGTGTCGACGGGGGTTGGCGCTGGCTTGCAGTTGTCCATGTCAGCGCGCTCGAGGATATCCTCGGCGTACTGCTCCTGAGAGAGGAAGAAGCCGGCCGGAGAGCGCGTCACGCGAATGCCAAGAAAGTAGTGGAGGTCGCGGAGGTCTTTCATGGCGAATTCGGTGGTGAGCGCGGCGACAACGCGGTGAAGGAGCACGTCTGTGGACGCCGTCAGGATGATATCATCCACATACAGCAGCAGATACGCGGCGTCCGCGCCATGAGCGAGCGTGAACAGGGAGGTGTCGGAGCGCGTCGCAGTGAACCCGAGGGTGGCGAGGAAGCCGGCGAAGCGGAGAAACCAAGCACGCGGCGCCTGCTTCAAGCCATACAGCGACTTGGAGAGACGGCACACATGGTCGGGCTTGGTGGCATTGACAAATCCGGCAGGTTGGAGGCAGTAGACTTCCTCTTTGAGACTGCCGTGGAGGAAGGCGTTCTTGACGTCTAACTGATGCACGGGCCAATGGCGTGATGCAGCGATAGTCAGAACGGTGCGGATGGTGGCAGGCTTCACGACGGGGGAGAAGGTTTCACCATAATCCAAGCGAGTGTAAAACTCATTGAGCCCCCTTTTGGGGATGAAAGTGTGCGAGAATTTAGCCAAGACTTAGTAGTATCATGGCCAGCTTGTTAGGAGCTAGAAGGGTTGCCTAGTGGCGCCTCTTTTCCTCTTTTCTCCTTGATCCTTGGATCACAATACACCTTTGTACTCTTCCCATATGCTCCCTGCTTTGATCAATATAAAGCCAGCCACCAGATGGATCTTTCAAAAACAAAAGAAAATTGAGACTGCAAACTACATTGTGTCCTATATGGTGTCCTACCATGTAGGGTGCTCGACACCATAGATATGAGACTGGATTTTCTACTCTCGGGTGTACTACACCCGAGTTAGCAAAAAAGTTGAAAAAAGTTTATCAAACGAAATCCGAAAAATCTGAAATTTTGCTACATCAAACTTTATCATATGTTTGAGGTTCTTGCCAAGTTTCATCGAAAAATAACATCCGAGGAGCTCTCACCAAAAAAACAAAATCGCTGCAGAAAGATTTGTGCACTGTTTGAGCAGTGATTTTGTTATTTTTGATGAGAGCTCCTCAGATGTTATTTTTAGATGAAATTTTGCAAGAACCTCACACATCTGATAATGTTTTGCGTCCCAAAATTTCAGATTTTTTGGACAATGTTTGATCACATTTTTTTCAATGTTTTGCTAACTCGGGTGTACTGCACCCGAGAGTAGCCACTACTTTCCGCATAGATATCTTCGATCTAGTTCTAAGCATATTGTTTCCCCTCATTTCCGGATGTCTCCTTTTCCAATGTGTATGGTCACTGCGGGTATAGCTAAATGACCAATCTCTAATACGCTAGTGGTTGCACACCCAGTAGATTGAACTATTGTATACTGGCCCTGATATATCCCTTCTACTTTTGTTGATAGCACAACTAAATTATGAATTTCACATATGTGTGTGCAATATATAGCCGCACACCACACATGAGTATGGTCCAAAAGCTAGCTCCAATTAATGTATTTATTTACTAGCTTCACATGCAGTCGGTAGGTTTCAATATATCTTGTGTTTTCTTTGAAGGATTCAGTATATCTTGTTAATTGGACGAGAGTTGGCACCGTGAGTTACATTAGAAGAGTTTGGTCCTGCATCTTCCGAAATTAAATCTTCCCGACGATATTAGCTGGTTGTCGTTGACAGGGGGCGCTATAACCACTGCAAATTAATGACTGCTACGCCCAGCCCAGCAGTTCCAATTAGACTCACTAATAGAAAAAGGGGGTTTTACCCCGGTTGGTAAGGGCCTTTTGTCCCGGTTTTCGTACCGGGACTAAAGGGTCGTTACTAAAGCCCTAACCCTTTAGTCCCGCTTCTTACACGAACCGGGACAGAAGGTCCTCCACGTGGCCGCTGCTGCCAGCCCAGGCAGGAGGGGCCTTTGGTCCCGGTTGGTGACACCAACCGGGACCAATAGGCAGGGCCTTTTGTCCCGGTTGGTGTCACCAACCGGGACCAATAGGCATCCACGCGTCAGCATTTCAGGGGCTGGGGTTTTTGTTTTTTTTTTAAAGGGGGGGTTGGGGGGTTAATTTAGGTGTTTCATATATTGTGTTAGCTAGCTAATTAATAGAGAGAAGTGTCCTCTCTTATCTCTGTGCTTGGTCGAAGCTACGTACTATATACGTATGGAGAGGACTAGACACGCTAGCTAGTAAGCAAATGAAGAAAACAGAAGATCGTCATGAACATATGCATACAGAGAGAAGTGATATCGACCACCTCTCCTTCTCCGAGAGATTGGTCGAACAACAAGTTCTCGTATATCTATCTGACACTACCGGCTACATATATACAATAATTATCTCTTACAATATAATCTCCTAATTAAATTGTAAGAACACAAGGTCCATATAGTATTCTCCGTTTTCAGCGATCACGTGGTCAAGGAAGAATGCCGCCAATTCCTCTTGAATTGCTCGCATACGATCTGGTGCTAGGAGTTCATCCCGCATCCGAAAGATCTAATTTGAAGAAGGGGGTCAATACATATATATATGAATAAATGAAACTCGACACAAATGATGGTAATAAAATAAAATTGTGAATATTATTGCTTACGCACTTCATATTGTTCGTCAGAGTAGCCCCGCTCACAGGTCGTGTGGCGGATAGACTCGCAAACGTAGTATCCACAGAAATCATTCCCTTGTTCCTGCCACAACCACTTTACAAGAAATAGAGGTCAATCTAACTGATAAGCAAGCATGCTAAATGGTATTGATGAAACTAGCGCTTGAATCACTAGGAGATGTGCGGAACATGCTACTATAGTACTTACTTTCGGGTGTCTAAATTGCAGCTTCTTCGGCAGTCCCGGAGCTTTTGTGGTGAATTTTCTCCAAACCCTGCCAGACAAAGAAAACAATTACTTGATATCAGGAAATGAACAAAGTTGCTGATATGGTGGATAATGATCGATTTAACTTACTTCTCGAGCATTTGAGTCATGTCCGCATAGTCCTGGGGATTTTTTTGTCTCGAGTCTAAGACGGTTACTACTCCCTGCTCAAGCTTAATCTCTAGGAGAATATAGTGAAAGCTGCGCATGCATGCATTAGTCATCAATTACATTACCATAACCTGGACTAATAAGGGAAACCGAATATGCACAAGACAGTAACACTCACTTGAAGTTGTAAGGAAAGAGTATTATATCTTTGTTTTCATTTATTACCAACGATCGTAGCAAGTTGGCCTCGGTATTTTCGGCATGATATTTAACCTCAGCTGCATCTATGAGGTTTGTGTTAATGAACCCAATATCACCGATTTGTCTTTTCTTCAATTCGGCGATCTTCAATCTGCATAATATAGTGAGGATAATTATAAATACATGCAATGAAAGAGCTGACCTATATAGAGAGACTTAATGACAGAAGTAGTACTACTTACAGACAGTAGCAAGTGATTGTTGATTTATCGAGGGCCTTTTGATTGAAAAACTGGAAGAACTCCTCAAATGGAACATTCAGCAGTTCAATTCCAACGAGGTCATGCTCCGGTTTAACTCTCAGCGTCAAAGTATTCATCCCATCAGACTCTCTGCAGGTTTTCATGTACCAATCATGTAATCTTCGCATCATCGTTGTTAGAGATCTTTCATCTTTGACGAGAGGCTTCCTGTAATGGTATTTGTGTTCGTCCACCTCCATGATTTCATAATGTACATCGTCGGGCAGGTAATCTCCAATATTGCTATAACCAGGCACAATCCTCGGATCATTAGCGACGATGTCGCTAGACACCTTGAGCGGGGGGCACGATTGGTTCGCTTGTTCGCTGAGCTGGGCAATTTTTTTCCCAGCTCGTCGTTCTTTTAACCTTTGATCACTGACCGTACTTCCCGACCGCTCCGCTTCGGCAAATGTCTTTGCAAGAATGCGCTCATAGTTGCCTCTCGGCGGAGACTTTGGCGGTTTTATCAGGGCAGCCAGAGTGCGCTTTGCTTTCACCGGATCTACCTTCTCCTCCGGAGGTGGATGTTTCTTTGCTTTCACCCCTTCAAAGAAGTTCGTCACTTCGGCTCGTACGATCTTCGTGGTTTCCTCCTCGGTCCTCTCGTATGGTAACTTCTCTGGAGTCTTCAGAGAAGGACCGAATCTGTATTGCCTCCCGCCTCTGGCAGTTGTACTGCTAGACGCCGGCAGAGCACACGGAGCGGCTGCGGCTGTCTTCTTTCCTTGCTTACGAGGCGGAGGAGAAGGACTACGACGCGCCGGAGCAGCCGGAGCGGCGGCGGGTCTCTTCCGCCCTTGCTGACGAGGCGGAGAAGGAGGAGGTTGGCTGCTCTGGCACGCCGGCGCAGGCGGAGAAGGAGGCGGAGTGCCGCCACGTGCCGGAGAAGGAGGCTGAGTGCCCTGATCACTCGCCGGAGGAGGAGGCGGAGTGCCGCCACACGCCGGAGAAGGAGGCTGAGTGCCCTGATCACTCGCCGGAGGAGGAGGCGGCGGAGTGCCCTTACTCGCCGGAGGCGTCCAGTTCGGAAGGTTAATGAGCTCCTTCCGCCATAGGCACGGAGTCTTCAGAGCTAAACCCAGCCGAGTCTCCCCTTCACCGGTAGGGTGGTCAAGCTGGAGGTCCTCAAATCCCTCCGTTATTTCATCCACCATCACCCTAGCATATCCTTCTGGAATCGGCCGGCAGTGGTAGGTTGCGCCGGGTTCAGGAGGTAAAACAGAGCCAACGGCCGCCTTGACTTTGAAGTTCTGCCATTGCGCCATAAGGTGGCAATGTTGAGACTCCGTGATAGCATCCACGGGGTAGCTAGCAGGAGCCGTCAAGACATGCTCCGGCTAAAGCAGCTCAATGGAAGCCACGCTGCTTCTCCGCTGAGATGGCGGGGTAGCTTCGGGGGTAGTTTCGGCATGTCGATTGCCGTCTCGTTCCTCTAGCGCTTGAACCCTTTCGTGCAGCTTCTGAATTTGGGTCTGTTCCATTTTTTTCCTCCTCTCCTGGCTTTTGTAACCGCCTGCGTCCGGAAAACCAGCCTTCCACGAAACGGAGCCTGGCGTGCCTCGTGTCCGTCCAGGGTGCTCAGGATTCCCGAGGGCCATTGTGAGCTCGTCGTTCTCTCTGTCTGGAACGAACGTCCCTTCCTGCGCTGCATCGATATATTGCTGAATCTTCTTGACTGGTATTCTCAAAAGCTCGTTCGTCCAAACGCACCTCCCTGATACAGGGTCCAATTTTCCGCCAGCCCCGAAGAACCAAGTCCGGCAACGGTCTGGCCAGTTCATTGTCTGTGGTTCGATCCCTTTTTCAAGCAGATCATTCTCAGCCTTGGCCCACTTATGCTGGGCTTTGAGGTAGCCACCTGACCCCGTGCGATGGTGAAGCTTCTTCTTCGCAGCATTCTTCTTGTTTGTCGCTGACATCTTCTTACTCTTTTTCGATGTCTTGTGGGCCACAAATGCGGGCCAGTGATCTCTGATCTTCTCATACCGGCCGATGAATTCTGGTGTCTCTTCTTTGTCGACAATGTTTTCAGCTCATTCTTCCACCTCCTGAATAGGTCTGCCATCTTCTTAAGAGCATGAGACTTGATTAATTGCTCTTTAACTGGCTTCTCTGGATCCTCCTCTGGCGGTAGGGTGAAATTTGCCTTCAGCTCAGTCCAAAGATCATCTTTCTGCATATCATTGACATAAGACACCTCAGGGTCTTCCTTCTTAGGCTTATACCATTGGTGGATGCTGATCGGGATCTTGTCCCTAACAAGAACCCCGCACTGAGCAGAAAATGCTTCCTTTGTCCAGATGGGTTCAATCGGTTGGCCGTCGCACGCGATTGCTGTGATTTCAAACCTTTCATCCGAGCGCAACTTTCTCTTCGGGCCTCGTCTCTTTACCGAAGTTGTGCTTGATCTGGAGGGCTAGAAAAAAGAAGAAAGACGAGGGTTAATTAATATGTGTACATACCAAAACAATGAATGCATCAATTAGCTAGTCAGCACAGGCTTAACTAATATATTTACCTGGCCGGACTCTGTTCGGTCACTGGAGCCATCACCACGGGCTCCTTCTTGCACCAGCATTGGGTCACCGGAGCCATCATAATCATGTCTTTCCTCCTCCACTCTTCGATCTCCGTAGCCTGCTTCTTCACCCTGTTCTTCCAGACCATCATTGTCGTTAAGATACGACAAGATATCACCTCCGGCTAAGATTATGTCCCCCAACACCTCTTCTGCTTGCTCGTCTCGTCCGTGCTCTATTGTTTCTGCAAATATTACAACATGGCAATTATTACACAAACATGACAGCGGGTGGATATATTAGTGCAAACGTAGACCTAGCTTTTTCCGGGTTTGGGGTGGCCTCGGCAACGCTTCAAGGGTAGGGGCGCGGCGGGAGGGGGTAGGAGACCGACATCGTTTTTTTCTAGGGTTTGGGTGTCCTTGAGAGTTTTGGTCGAGCGGGAGGGCCCGGGGGTGCTCCCGTGGTATAAGTTATCACGGTCGAAGTTATCCGGGAGGGGTTTATCCGGGAGGGGGAGGCAACTGGCGATGAAAACTGAAACTTTTCACAAGTGTTTGTTATATAGTTCGACGTCCCCCCCCCTCATGTCGAAGTTATCGGGGAGGGCCTGGGTAGATCGACAACGACGACGCTCTTTTTCTAGGGTTTGGGTGGCCTCGATAGTTGGTCGGGCAAGCGGACCGCCTCTCTCTCATGCATGTCCGACGTCCCCCCTCATGTCAAAGTTATCGGGGAGGGGGTAAATTTTACAAAGTTTTCATACAATCAAAGAACTCTATATATATCATCATCATCTATCATCACAATCAAAGAACTCTATATATCATCATCATCATCATATCATTTACAGAAAAATTCTAAAGAAAAAATAATCTATATATCACAATATCAATATTTTCTATATACATACATCCATCCATACATACATACACATACATATACATCTACATTAATTATATATATGTGAACAAAAAAATACTAATTCTATGAAAATAAAAAGGTCTATGAACAAAAAAACATCACATCAATATTTTCATCCATCCATATATACATACATACATATATATATATATATATACATCTACATTATATATGAACAAAAAAATACATAAACTTTACTAATAAAAAAAGACAGCGGGCCGGGGCGGCGGCAGCTCACAGCGTGGGTGGCGACGGCGACGGCGGGGGCGGGGCAGGGCGCGGGCTCTGGGGCGGTGACGTACGACGACGACGACGGCGGTGGCGGGGCAGGGGCGCAGGCTCGGGAGCGGCAACGACGACGGCGGGGGCGGGGCAGGGCGCGGGCTCGGGGGCGGTGACGGCGACGATGACGACGGGGGCGGGGCAGGGCGCGGGCTCGGTGACGGCGATGACGAGGGCGGTGGCGGGGCAGGGGCGCGGGCTCGGGGGCGGTGACGTCGATAGCGACGGCGGGGCCGGGGCAGGGCGCGGGCTCAGCGACGGCGCGGCAGAGGGGCCAGGGCACGGGCGCGGGCGCGGCGATGGCGACGGAGGGGACAGGGCAGGGGCGCGGGCTCAAGGGCGGGGCGGCGACGGCGTCGGGGCAGCCTGGCGGCGTCGATGTGCTCGGCGTCGTCGGGGCAAACTGCAAATGAACTCTGAAAAATTTACTAAGTGTTTGCTTATATAGCAAAGCCATTGGTCCCGGTTCGTGACACCAACTGGGACCAATGCCCCCTTTAGTCCCGGTTGGTGCCACCAACCGGGACCAAAGGCCTCTTTTCAGCAGCCCAAAGGGCGGGAAGCGGCGGCCTTTGGTCCCGGTTGGTGGCACCAACTGGGACTAAAGGGGGGCATTGGTCCCGGTTGATGCCGCTAACCGGTACCCATGCCCCCCCTTTAGTCCCGGTTGGTGCCACCAACCGGGACAACAGGACATGTGCTGCCCGCGTCGCGGCCAAAGTTTAGTCCCACCTCGCTAGTTGAGAGAGCTCGAGAGTGGTTTATAAGCGCTGCTGCGCCCACCCTCTCGAGCTCCTCTCAACTGCAGGCATTCGGGCCTAACCATACACTATGTGCCTGTGGGGCCTACTGGGCCACGTGCGGGCCTGAATCCTGGCCCATGGTTGGGTTTCTAGTCGTATTCAGGCCGTGGTGGCCCAGGAGATGGCACTTTTTTTTCTTTGTTGATTTATTTATTTTATTTTGTTTCTACTTACAACAAAATACTTACTGTTGCTATTCTTATTTATTTTATTAAAGTTTATTTTTTAATTCTTTTTGCTTTTAGGTCACAAAAATTATAAACTTTATGTTAGTGCCATTAGTTTTCAAATTTGAATAGTTTAAATTTGAATTCTTTGAAATTTGTGTGAATCACTAGTTTGTGATTAACTTTACTATAAAAATAGATTTTGGAGTGATTCTTTTTCCTACTATTTAATATTAGTGTGTTTTATGATTCTATTCAAAAACAGATTTTGTTATTTTAGTTTCTAACAAAAATCTTTATGATAATGCTTTTTGCTATTAAAGTTTCTAACAAAAACATTCTTTATGAAAATTCCTTTTGCTATTGGAGTTTTATAAAAGCTTTTTAGTTGATTCTTTTGGCTATTGAAGAATATTATAGTTTTGTTTTAGTTGATCATAACAGCATATTTTAATTGATTATTTTTAGTTCATTCTTTTTGCTATTAGTTCATGAGCTATAAATGACCCTGAAATTGAAAAGCACTACGAATGAACTCTGAAAAGGTTGAAAGTTGGCATGGTGTCATCATTTCACCCACATAGCATGCGCTAAAAAGTTGAGAGGGTTACGGCAAAAACTGGATGCACTTCGTGTACAAAATGGACAATCTCTTCCGAAGTATCAGGGTTTCGAACGAAAACTCATCAGTTACAAAGGGATTTCATTTTTTTGAACTTATTTGAACTCCAGACTTTTTGTGTGTTCAAAATGCACCATTCAAAGCCACATCATCAATTTTCAACCCTTTCTGACTTCATTTGTTATTTTTCATGCATTTACTGATTTTCATGAGCTATATGACCGTGAAATTGAAAAGCACTACAAATGAACTCTGAAAAGGTTGAAAGTTGGCATGGTGTCATCATTTCACCCACATAGCATGCGCTAAAAAGTTGAGAGGGTTACGGCAAAAATTGGATGCACTTCGTGTACAAAATGGACAATCTCTTCTGAAGTATCAGGGTTTCGAACGAAAACTCATCAGTTACAAAGGGATTTCATATTTTTGAACTTATTTGAACTCCAGACTTTTTGTGTGTTCAAAAAGCACCATTCAACCCTTTCTGACTTCATTTGTTATTTTTCATGCATTTACTGATTTTCATGAGCTATATGACCGTGAAATTGAAAAGCACTACAAATGAACTCTGAAAAGGTTGAAAGTTGGCATGGTGTCATCATTTCACCCACATAGCATGTGCTAAAAAGTTGAGAGGGTTACGGCAAAAACTAGATGCACTTCGTGTACAAAATGGACAATCTCTTTCGAAGTATCAGGATTTCGGACGAAAACTCATCTGTTACAATAGGCATTTCAAATGAAGTACAAAAAGGTTGAAAGTTGGCATGGTATCATCATAATAGTTGTGGAGAGAAAGTCTTCACTTTTTCTTCGCTTGTGTCCTTTGCTTATTGTGCCGTAACCATGGATAATCTTCATCGTTTATCAGGATGCTTGGATCAGCCTTGACTTTGAAGGGAGGAATTTCATGAAACTTTTCATAATCTTCAGACATGTCTGTCTTGCCCTCCACTCCCACGATGTCCCTTTTTTCCTGAAAGAACTATGTGGCGCTTTGGCTCATCGTATGATGTATTCGCTTCCTTATCTTTTCTTTTTCTCGGTCTGGTAGACATGTCCTTCACATAGATAACCTGTGCCACATCATTGGCTAGGACGAACGGTTCGTCAGTGTACCCAAGATTGTTCAGATCCACTGTTGTCAGTCCGTACTGTGGGTCTACCTGTACCCCGCCTCCTGACAGATTGACCCATTTGCACTTAAACAAAGGGACCTTAAAATCATGTCCGTAGTCAAGTTCCCATATGTCCACTATGTAACCATAATATGTGTCCTTTCCCCTCTCGGTTGCTGCATCAAAGCGGACACCGCTGTTTTGGTTGGTGCTCTTTTGATCTTGGGCGATCGTGTAAAATGTATTCCCATTTATCTCGTATCCTTTGTAAGTCAATACAGTCAAAGATGGTCCCCTGGACAACGAGTACAGCTCATCACAAACAGTGTTGTCACCTCTGAGACGTGTTTCCAACCAACTGCTGAAAGTCCTGATGTGTTCACATGTAATCCAGTCGTCGCACTGCTCCGGGTGTTTGGAGCGCAGACTGTTCTTGTGTTCATCGACATACGGGGTCACCAAGGTAGAGTTCTGTAGAACTGTGTAGTGTGCCTGAGACCAAGAATATCCGTCCCTGCATATTATTGAGTCCCCTCCAAGCGTGCCTTTTCCAGTCAGTCTCCCCTCATACCGCGATTTAGGGAGACCTATCTTCTTAAGGCCAGAAATTAAGTCAACACAAAACCCAATGACATCCTCTGTTTGATGGCCCATGGAGATGCTTCCTTCTGGCCTAGCGCGGTTACGGACATATTTCTTTAGGACTCCCATGAACCTCTCAAAGGGGAACATATTGTGTAGAAATACGGGCCCCAGAATGACAATCTCGTCGACTAGATGAACTAGGACGTGCGTCATGATATTGAAGAAGGATGGTGGGAACACCATCTTGAAACTGACAAGACATTGCGCCACATCACTCCTTAGCCTTGGTATGATTTCTGGATCGATCACCTTCTGAGAGATTGCATTGAGGAATGCACATAGCTTCACAATGGCTAATCGACGTTTTCCGGTAGAAGCCCCCTCAATGCAACCGGAAGCAGTTGCGTCATAATCACGTGGCAGTCATGAGACTTTAGGTTCTGGAACTTTTTCTCTGGCATATTTTTTATTCCCTTTATATTCGACGAGAAGCCAGTCGGGACCTTCATACTGAGCAGGCATTCAAAGAAGATTTCTTTCTCTTCTTTCGTAAGAGCGTAG
Organism: Aegilops tauschii subsp. strangulata; assembly: GCF_002575655.3. Taxonomy (NCBI): domain Eukaryota; kingdom Viridiplantae; phylum Streptophyta; class Magnoliopsida; order Poales; family Poaceae; genus Aegilops; species Aegilops tauschii. The sequence continues at coordinate 25,728,135 of NC_053037.3, read as the reverse complement.
CTGGCAGGACCTTCATACTGCTTCGGAGGCATGCCGTCTTTTTCGTGCAAACGTTGCAGGTCCTCCCGTGCCTCAGGTGTATCTTTTGTCTTCCCATACATGCCCAAGAAGCCTAGCAGGTTCACGCAAAGGTTCTTCGTCACGTGCATCACGTCGATTGAAGAGGGGACCTCTAGCTCTTTCCAATAGGGTAGGTCCCAAAATATAGATTTCTTCCTCCACATGGGTGCGTGTCCCTCAGCGTCATTCCGAACAGCTAGTCCGCCGGGACCCTTTCCAAAGATTACGTGTAAATCATTGACCATAGCAAGTACGTGATCACCGGTACGCATGGCGGGCTTCTTCCGGTGATCTGCCTCGCCTTTGAAATGCTTGCCTTTCTTTCGACATTGATGGTTGGTCGGAAGAAATCGACGATGGCCCAGGTACACATTCTTCCTGCATTTGTCCAGGTATATACTTTCAGTGTCATCTAAACAGTGCGTGCATGCGTGGTATCGCTTGTTTGTCTGTCCTGAAAGGTTACTGAGAGCGGGCCAATCATTGATGGTTACAAACAGCAACGCGTGCAGGTTAAATTCCTCCTGTTTGTGCTCATCCCACGTACGTACACCGTTTCCATTCCACAGCTGTAAAAGTTCTTCAACTAATGGCCTTAGGTACACATCAATGTCGTTGCCGGGTTGCTTAGGGCCTTGGATGAGAACTGGCATCATAATGAACTTCCGCTTCATGCAGATCCAAGGAGGAAGGTTATACATACATAGAGTCACGGGCCAGGTGCTGTGATTGCTGCTCTGCTCCCCGAAAGGATTAATGTCATCCACGCTTAAACCAAACCATACGTTCCTTGGGTCAGCTGCAAACTCAGCCCAGTACTTTCTCTCAATTTTTCTCCACTGCGACCCGTCAGCGGGTGCTCTCAACTTCCCGTCTTTCTTACGGTCCTCACTGTGCCATCGCATCAACTTGGCACGCTCTTCGTTTCTGAACAGACGTTTCAACCGTGGTATTATAGGAGCATACCACATCACCTTCGCAGGAACCCTCTTCCTGGGGGGCTCGCCGTCAACATCACCAGGGTCATCTCGTCTGATCTTATACCGCAATGCACCGCATACCGGGCATGCGTTCAGATCCTTGTACGCACCGCGGTAGAGGATGCAGTCATTAGGGCATGCATGTATCTTCTGCACCTCCAATCCTAGAGGGCATACGACCTTCTTTGCTGCGTATGTACTGTCGGGCATTTCGTTATCCTTTGGAAGCTTCTTCTTCAATATTTTCAAAAGCTTCTCAAATCGTTTGTCAGGCACAGCATTCTCTGCCTTCCACTGCAGCAATTCCAGTACGGTACCGAGCTTTGTGTTGCCATCTTCGCAATTGGGGTACAACCCTTTTTTGTGATCCTCTAACATGCGATCGAACTTCAGCTTCTCCTTTTGACTTTCGCATTGCGTCCTTGCATCGACAATGACCCGGCGGAGATCATCATCATCGGGCACTGGTTCCTCTTGATCTTCAGCAGCTTCCCCCGTTGCAGCATCATTGGGCACATCGTCTGGTTCCTCTTGATCTTCAGCAGCTTCCCCGGTTGCAGCATCACCGTATTCAGGGGCACATAGTTGTCATCGTCCTCATCTTCTTCGCCGTCTTCCATCATAACCCCTATTTCTCCGTGCCTCGTCCAAACATTATAGTGTGGCATGAAACCCTGGTAAAGCAGGTGGGTGTGAAGGATTTTCCGGTCAGAGTAAGACTTCGTATTCCCACATGTAGGGCATGGACAACACATAAAACCATTCTGCTTGTTTGCCTCAGCCACTTCGAGAAAATCATGCACGCCCTTAATGTACTCGGAGGTGTGTCTGTCACCGTACATCCATTGCCGGTTCATCTGCGTGCATTCCGCTAAACCGTATAAATCTCAAGGAAAGTGGAGCTTTGAGGTCGAGCTTCGAGAGGAGAAAGCTTAAATACTGTGGCTCGGGCATTTCATCGAACACCTCATGTGCATAGGAGGTGAGCTAGAGCACCACAAAGCCCTCCCCTCGCCGGCCAGAGAAAAACAGAGCACTGGAGTGCTCTGCTCGCGGGCGAGGGGTATATATAGGCACCTCATTGGTCCCGGTTCGTGGCATGAACCGGGAGTAAAGGGGGCGCATTGGTCCCGGTTCGTGGCACCAACCGGGACTAAAGGGGGGGCATTGGTCCCGGTTGGTGCCACGAACCGGTACGCATGCCCCCTTTAGTCCCGGTTGGTGGCACCAACCGGGACCAAAGGCCTTGTGCTGCCCCGCGTCAAAAGTTTAGTCCCACCTCGCTAGTTGAGAGACCTCGAGAGTGGTTTATAAGCGCTGCTGCGCCCACCCTCTCGAGCTCCTCTCAACTGCAGGCTTTCGGGCCTAACCGTTCTCTTTGCCTGTGGGGCCTACTGGGCCTTCTGCGGGCCTGAATCCTGGCCCATGGATGGGTTTCAAGTCGTATTCAGGCCGTGGTGGCCCAGTAGGTGGCATAATTTTTTTCCCTGTTTTTTGTTTTCTCTTTTGCTTTGTTTATTTTGTTTTGTTTCTACTTACAACAAAAAACTTATTTATTTTATTCCATTTTGTTTCTAATTACTTATGTATTTTACTTTATTTATTTTATTTTTATTTATTTTACTGCTGCTATTTTTATTTATTTTACTGCTGCTATTTTTATTTATTTTCTTAAGGTTTATTTATTTTATTTACTATAGTTTATTTTATTTTATTTTATTAAGGTTTATTTATTTTTATTTATTTTATTAAGGTTTATTTATTTTATTTACTATAAAAAATGAACATAGATGCGCCTCTAGAGAAAATTCAACCTAAATTCATAATAAATTTCTATGAAATTCAAAGAAATTTACTCTGAATTTAGGTCAAATTCCCTGTATAAGGGCATCTATTTTCACTTTGAGAGGAGCTCAACAAGGCAGAGAGGGACGGGCTTATAAACCGGTGTGAGCGCCCTTCGGTTGGCGAGGTGGGACTAAACTCTGACCGCAACTAGGACCAACCCTTTAGTCCCGGTTTGGGGTATGAACCGGGACTAAAGGGGGAGCCTCTGGTCCCGGTTCAAGCCACCAACCGGGACCAATGGTGGTGGGCCAGGAGCGAGGCCCATTGGTCCCGGTTTGTCCCACCAACCGGGACCAAAGGGGCCGGACGAACCGGGACCAATGCCCCCACGAGGCCCGGCAGGCCCCTGGCCGCACGAACCGGGACCAATGCTCACATTAGTCCCGGTTCGTGACTGAACCGGGACTAATGTGAATATTGCCCTGTGACCAAAGCCCAGTTTTCTACTAGTGACTATCCACAATGGGAGTAACATAGATGGTAACATCACACATATCTAGATAAAATAGATGATGTGGCAAGCAATAAATGAAGAAAGAGAGGCAAGTAGTAACATAGCTAGTTACTACTACTATGAGTAACATCACACATATCAAAGCAAGATGAGTCTATAGCCTAATAAATGAAGTGTTGCATGTTACCACACATATGTTACTCACCACTATAGAGGTAGTAACATAGAGTAGTAACATGGGCAATGTTACTACCCATTGTGGCTAGTCTAATGTGGAAGCACGGAGGAGTGCCTCGATGTCGTCCTCACGTGGGTCAAGGAGGCCAGGCCAGCAGTTGTCGGGGTTTCGACGCTGCTATGCCCAGCGCATCCACAAGGCAAGGTCGGGGATCCGCAAGTTTAGGGTTCGGATAGCACGACTATCGGTCATGGGTTGGCGGAGGCTCTCCGATCCCTAGTTTGCGATGACAATGCATCTCCTAGTTCTTGTTTCCCATTGGCGGCTGCGATGACCCATCTTCCCGGTCCTTGGCAGGAGGCAATTTGTAGACATGTGTTCCGGGTTCGACCTAGTCAGATGTGGGCCAAATTGAAGGAGTTTGTGCGCACATCGACTATTTTGCTCTAGGCAACATGCATGATCCCAGGCTACTAATCATCTCCAGGGGTCGTGTGACGCCGCCGCGCTAGGTCCTATGATTTTTCGGCCTCCCATGAATTTCTGTGGATTTAAACGGCAGCAAATCACACGTTGGTGGCTTCCTAGTAGCCCCCGGCGCCGGGCCCTCCCTCTTGGTTCGGTGCGCAGGGCCTAGGTATGGACCCTCAAATTAAGTCACATATATATAGTAGCATTATTGATAGTTGGAGATTACTTCTAGATGATGTCAATGACAACCATCATGTTCAAGTAGTTGCGGGCAGTGTTCCTAGTAATTAGCACAACATATCCAACTTGTAGACTTTCTCCCGCGACAAAATCCTTCCACCTCTCCTTGTTGAACACAATGCGCCGTCTGTGTCCGTCTTGTAAGCAGCAGCACTGGCACCCCCTACTCCAAGCCTAGTGCAGCAAAGCCTTCCTCAACCGAGATGGGAGTGCTGGTAGCTATCTTCCTAGGTAATCTTTGTGGATGAAACTTGGACAGAAAAGAATATAGATACTTTAAAGAACATACCATCACGCGTTTGGTGATAAGATTTGTGTTTGTAAGGAGAGTCACAAATGGCACCCCGATGTGGATATTTTGTACAGTAGCATGTCAAGGACGCGGCCAGTCTCATCATTGTCGAGCTTGATTCTTTTGTTGAAGGCGTAAGAATGAAATGGGTCATCCTGACAGACTGATCGACATAGAGAAACTGCATCGTGGAAACTGGTCCTGTCAAGCAAAAACATTTCATCTCTCCGCCGGTTAGACCATTCCGCATAATGAACTGGACCCATCCTTTGCCTCCCATACAAGTCCTTGTCGGTCCTTTCTGCAGCTCAATGTTGTAAGTGACCCTAAGACACACTCCAGCCTAGTGTTGCATGGGACAATCTATGCAACACATGCAAAAGAAACATACACTAGATAAATTGTAAAAGCACTAAAATAAACACAAAGGGTTACAAGTTTATGGAAAAGAACATATATAGTTTGTTACCACTCAACTTGCAACCAGCTGCCAAGTTAATGGAGCCGTCAACTGCAATCGGTCGTGCCACATGGCACCTCTTTGCCAGGTGCCGTGGTGGGAATCTCGGCATACGCTTCATAAGACTAGTTGTTTCATGTTTGCCGAGTACATCCAGACGGGGGTTTGGTAAAGTCTAGCTTGTGTCGTGTCCTGCTATTTCCCGAGAGTCGTACTCGGCTAGCTTACATAGGTTTTGCCGTGGTCCCGTGTTTCTGTACTCGGCAAACATGAAAGAACTCGGTAACAACGATTATTCCAGTAGTGCTCACGTGGTATTTGTTGGGGAACGTAGTGATTCAAAAAAATTCCTACGATCACGCAAGATCTATCTAGGAGAAGCATAGCAATGAGCGGGTAGAGTGTGTCCACGTACCCTCGTAGACCGAAAGCGGAAGCGTTTAGTAACGCGGTTGATGTAGTCGACCGTCTTCGCGATCCAACCGATCAAGTACCGAATGCACGGCACCTCCGCGATCTGCACACGTTCAGCTCGGTGACGTCCCTCGAACTCTTGATCCAGTTGAAACCGAGGGAGAGTTTCGTCAGCACGACGGCGTGGTGACGGTGATGATGAAGTTACCGACGCAGGGCTTTGCCTAAGCACTATGACAATATGACTGAGGTGGAAAACTATAGAGGGGGGCACCGCACACGGCTAAAGATCAACTTGTGTGTCCTAGGGGTGCCCCTGCCTCCGTATATAAAGGAGGGAGAGGGAGAGGCAGCCGGCCCTAGGGGGCGCGCCAAGGTGTGGAGTCCTACTAGGACTCCCTAGTCCTAGTAGGATTCCACCTCCCACACGGAGTAGGAAAGCGGGAAGGGAGAAGGAGAAGGAAAGGGGGGCCTTCTCCTAGTCCTAATCGGCCTCCAGCCCAAGGGGGGTGCACCAGCCCCTTGTGGGCTGGTGTGCTTCCCTCTTATGGCCCATAAAGACCATAACTTCTCCCGGGGGGTTCCGGTAACCTCCCGGTACTCCGAAAAAATGCCCGAACCACTCGGAACAATTTCGATGTCCAAATGTAACCTTCCAATATATGAATCTTTACCTCTCGACCATTTCGAGACTCCTCGTCATGTCCGTGATCTCATCCGGGACTCCGAACAACCTTCGGTTCATCAAATCACATAACTCATAATACAAATCATCATTGAACGTTAAGCGTGCGGACCCTACGGGTTCGAGAACTATGTGGTCATGACCGAGACACCTCTCCGGTCAATAACCAATAGCGGAACCTGGATGTTCATATTGGCTCCTACATATTCTGTGAAGATCTTTATCGGTCAAACCGCATAACAACATACGTTGTTCCCTTTGTCATCGGTATGTTACTTGCCCGAGATTCGATCGTCGGTATCATCATACCTAGTTCAATATCGTTACCGGCAAGTCTCTTTACTCGTTCTGTAATGCATCATTCTGTAACTAACTCATTAGTCACATTGCTTGCAAGGCTTATAGTGATGAGCATTACCGAGAGGGCCCAGAGATACCTCTCCGGCATTCGGAGTGACAAATCCTAATCTCGATCTATGCCAACTCAACAAACACCATCGGAGACACCTGTAGAGCATCTTTATAATCACCCAGTTATGTTGTGACGTTTGATAGCACACTAAGTGTTCCTCCGGTATTCGGGAGTTGCATAATCTAATAGTCATAGGAACATGTATAAGTCATGATGAAAGCAATAGCAATAAACTAAACGATCATAGTGCTAAGCTAATGGATGGGTCTTGTCCATCACATCATTCTCTAATGATGTGATCCCGTGCATCAAATGACAACACATGTCTATGGCTAGGAAACTTAACCATCTTTGATTAACGAGCTAGTCAAGTAGAGGCATACTAGGGACACTCTGTTTGTCTATGTATTCACACATGTACTAAGTTTCCGGTTAATACAATTCTAGCATGAATAATAAACATTTATCATGATATAAGGAAATATAAATAACAACTTTATTATTGCCTCTAGGGCATATTTCCTTCAGTCTCCCACTTGCACTAGAGTCAATAATCTAGTTCACATTGTCATGTGATTTAACACCAATAGTTCACATCACCATGTGATTAACACCCATAGTTCACATCGCCATGTGACCAACACCCAAAGGGTTTACTAGTGTCAGTAATCTAGTTCACATCGCCATGTGATTAACACCCAAAGAGTACTAAGGTGTGATCATGTTTTGCTTGTGAGACAGTTTTAGTCAATGGGTCTGCCATATTCAGGTCGGTATGTATTTTGCAAATTTCTATGTCTACAATGCTCTGCACGGAGCTACTCTAGCTAATTGCTCCCACTTTCAATATGTATCCAGATTGAGACTTAGAGTCATCTAGATTGATGTAAAAGCTTGCATCGACGTAACTCTTACGACGAACTCTTTATCACCTCCATAACCGAGAAATATTTCCTTAGTCCTCTTAGGTAACTAAGGATAACTTTGACCGTTGTCCAGTGATCCATTCCTGGATTACTATCGTACCCCCTTGCCAAACTCATGGCAAGGTACACAATAGGTCTGGTACACAGCATAGCATTCTTCATAGAACCTATGACTGAGGCATAGGGAATGACTTTCATTCTCTTTCTATTTTCTGCCGTGGTCGGGTTTTGAGTCTTACTCATCTTCACACCTTGCAACACAGGCAAGAACTCCTTCTTTGACTGTTCCATTTTGAACTACTTCAAAATATTGTCAAGGTATATACTCATTGAAAAATCTTATCAAGCGTCTTGATCTATCTCTATAGATCTTGATGCTCAATATATAAGCAGCTTCACCGAGGTCTTTCTTTGAAAAACTCCTTTCAAACACTCTTTTATGCTTTCCAAAAAAATCTACATCATTTCCGATCAACAATATGTTATTCACATATACTTATTAGAAAGGCTGTAGTGCTCCCACTGTTGTGGATCGTAGCAGAATTTTAAAATTTCCTACGCATCACCAAGATCCATCTATGGAGTATACTAGCAACGAGGGGAAAGGAGTGCATCTACATACCCTTGTAGATCGCGAGCGGGAGCGTTCCAATGAACGGGGTTGATGGAGTCGTACTCGCCGTGATCCAAATCACCGATGACCGAGTGCCGAACGGACGGCACCTCCGCGTTCAACACACGTACGGAGCAGCGACGTCTCCTCCTTCTTGATCCAGCAAGGGGGAAGGAGAGGTTGATGGAGATCCAGCAGCACGACGGCGTGGTGGTGGATGTAGCGGGATCCCGGCAGGGCTTCGCCAAGCGCAAGCGGGGAGGAGAGGTGTTGCAGGGGGAGAGGGAGGCGCCAGGGGCTATTGTGTTGCTACCCTCCCTCCCCCCCCCCCACTATATATAGGCCCCCTGGGAGGGGGGCGCCGGCCTAGAACCCATCTACATGGGGGGCGGCGGCCAAGGGGAAAGGGAGAGGTGGCTCCCCCCCCCCCAAGCCAAGTGGGGCGCCCCCCACCCCTAGGGTTTCCAACCCTAGGCGCAGGGGGAGGCCCAAGGGGGGCGCCCCAGCCGACTAAGGGCTGGTTCCCTTCCCACTTCAGCCCATGGGGCCCTCCGGGATAGGTGGCCCCACCCGGTGGACCCCCGGGACCCTTCCGGTGGTCCCGGTACAATACCGATAACCCCCAAAACTTTCCCGGTGGCCGAAACTGGACTTCCCATATATAATTCTTCACCTCCGGACCATTCCGGAACTCCTCGTGATGTCCAGGATCTCATCCAGGACTCCGAACAACTTTCGGGTTTCCGCGTACTCATATCTCTACAACCCTAGCGTCACCGAACCTTAAGTGTGTAGACCCTACGGGTTCGGGAGACATGTAGACATGACCGAGACGCCTCTCCGGTCAATAACCAACAGCGGGATCTGGATACCCATGTTGGCTCCCACATGTTCCACGATGATCTCATCGGATGAACCACGATGTCGAGGATTCAATCAATCCCATACACAATTCCCTTTGTCAATCGGTATGTTACTTGCCCGAGATTCGATCGTCGGTATCCCAATACCTTGTTCAATCTCGTTACCGGCAAGTCTCTTTACTCGTACCGTAATGCATGATCCCGTGGCTAACTCCTTAGTCACATTGAGCTCATTATGATGATGCATTACCGAGTGGGCCCAGAGATACCTCACCATCACACGGAGTGACAAATCCCAGTCTCGATCCGTGCCAACCCAACAGACACTTTCAGAGATACCCGTAGTGTACCTTTATAGTCACCCTGTTACGTTGTGACGTTTGGCACACCCAAAGCACTCCTACGGTATCCGGGAGTTACACGATCTCATGGTCTAAGGAAAAGATACTTGACATTGGAAAAGCTCTAGCAAACGAACTACACGATCTTTTATGCTATGCTTAGGATTGGGTCTTGTCCATCACATCATTCTCCTAATGATGTGATCCCGTTATCAATGACATCCAATGTCCATAGTCAGGAAACCATGACTATCTGTTGATCAACAAGCTAGTCAACTAGAGGCTTACTAGGGACACGTTGTGGTCTATGTATTCACACATGTATTACGATTTCCGGATAACACAATTATAGCATGAACAATAGACAATTATCATGAACAAAGAAATATAATAATAACCATTTATAATTGCCTCTAGGGCATATTTCCAACACCCACTCACTTTCTTGTAAATACAGACTTCACCGCAAGTCTGCGTAAAACTATATGATTTGATCAACTCATCAAAGCGTATATTCCAACTCCGAGATGCTTGCACCAGTCCATAGATGGATCGCTGGAGCTTGCACATTTTGTTAGTACCTTTAGGATTCACAAAACCTTCTGGTTGCATCATATACAACTCTTCTTTAAGAAATCCATTTAAGGAATGCAGTTTTGACATCCATTTGCCAGATTTCATAAAATGTGGCAATTGCTAACATGATTCGGACAGACTTAAGCATCGCTACGAGTGAGAAAATCTTATCGTAGTCAACACCTTGAATTTGTCAAAAACTTTTTGCGACAATTCGAACTTTGTAGATAATAACACTACTATCAGCATTTGTCTTCCTCTTTAAGATCCATTTATTCTCAATTGGTCGCCGATCATCGGGCAAGTGAATCAAAGTCCATACTTTGATCTCATACATGGATCCCATCTCAGATTTCATGGCCTCAAGCCATTTCGCGGAATCTGGGCTCATCATCGCTTCCTCATAGTTTGTAGGTTCGTCATGGTCTAGTACATGACTTCCAGAAAGGATTACCGTGTTGGAAATATGCCCTAGAGGCAATAATAAAATGGTTATTATTGTATTTCCTTGTTCATGATAATTGTCTGTTGTTCATGCTATAATTGTATTAACTGGAAACCGTAATACATGTGTGAATACATAGACCACAACATGTCCCTAGTAAGCCTCTAGTTGACTAGCTCGTTGATCAATAGATGGTTATGGTTTCCTGACCATGGACATTGGATGTCATTGATAACGGGATCACATCATTAGGAGAATGATGTGATGGACAAGACCCAATCCTAAGCATAGCACAAGATCGTGTAGTTCGTTTGCTAGAGCTTTTCTAATGTCAAGTATCATTTCCTTAGACCATGAGATTGTGCAACTCCCGGATACCGTAGGAATGCTTTGGGTGTACCAAACATCACAACGTAACTGGGTGGCTATAAAGGTGCACTACAGGTATCTCCGAAAGTGTCTGTTGGGTTGGCACGAATCGAGACTGGGATTTGTAACTCCGTATGACGGAGAGGTATCTCTGGGCCCACTCGGTAATGCATCATCATAATGAGCTCAATGTGACCAAGTGTTTGGTCACGGGATCATGCATTACGGTACGAGTAAAGTGACTTTCCGGTAACGAGATTGAACAAGGTATTGGGATACCGACGATCGAATCTCGGGCAAGTAACGTACCGATTGACAAAGGGAATTGTATACGGGATTGATTGAATCCTCGACATCGTGGTTCATCCGATGAGATCATCGTGGAACATGTGGGAGCCAACATGGGTATCCAGATCCCGATGTTGGTTATTGACCGGAGACTCATCTCGGTCATGTCTGCATGTCTCCCGAACCCGTAGGGTCTACACACTTAAGGTTCGGTGACGCTAGCGTTGTAGAGATATTAGTATGCGGAAATCCGAAAGTCGTTCGGAGTCCCGGATGAGATCCCGGACGTCACGACGAGTTCCGGAATGGTCCGGAGGTAAAGATTTATATATGGGAAGTCCTATTTTGGCCACCGGAAAATGTTCGGGATTTTCGGTATTGTACCGGGAAGGTTCTAGAAGGTTCCGAAGTGGGGCCCACCTGCATGGGGGGACCCACATGAACGTGGGTAGTGGGGGCAAGGCCCCACACCCTTGGTCAAGGCGCACCAAGATCCCACCTTAGAAGGAATAAGATCATATCCCGAAGGGATAAGATCAAGATCCCTAAAAAAGGGGGATAACAATCGGTGGGGAAGGGAAATGATGGGATTTCTTTCCCCCACCTTTGCCAACGCCCCAATGGACTTGGAGGGCAAGAAACCAGCCCCCTCCACCCCTATATATAGTGGGGAGGCGCATGGGAGCAGCACCCCAAGCCCTGGCGCCTCCCTCCCTCCCGTGACACCTCTTCCTCCCTGCTTGCGCTTGGCGAAGCCCTGCCGGGATCCCGCTACTTCCACCACCACGCCGTCGTGCTGCTGGATCTCCATCAACTTCTCCTCCCCCCTTGCTGGATCAAGAAGGAGGAGACGTCCCCGCTCCGTACGTGTGTTGAACGCGGAGGTGTCGTCCGTTCCGCGCTAGGATCATCGGTGATTTGGATCACGACGAGTACGACTCCATCAACCCCGTTCTGTTGAACGCTTCCGCTCGCGATCTACAAGGGTATGTAGATGCACTCCTCCCCTCTCGTTGCTAGCATCTCCTAGATTGATCTTGGTGACACGTAGGAAAATTTTGAATTTCTGCTACGTTCCCCAACAGTGGCATCATGAGCCAGGTTTATGCGTAGATTCTATGCACGAGTAGAACACAAAGTAGTTGTGGGCGACGATTTGTTCAATTTGCTTACCGTTACTAGTCTTATCTTGATTCGGCGGCATTGTGGGATGAAGCAGCCCGGACCGACCTTACACGTACTCTTACGTGAGACAGGTTCCACCGACTGACATGCACTTGATGCATAAGGTGGCTAGCGGGTGTCTGTCTCTCCCACTTTAGTCGGATCAGATTCGATGAAAAGGGTCCTTATGAAGGGTAAATAGCAATTGGCATATCACCGTTGTGGCTTTTGCGTAGGTAAGAAACGTTCTTGCTAGAAACCCATAGCAGCCATGTAAAACATGCAACAACAATTAGAGGACGTCTAACTTGTTTTTGCAGGGTATGCTATGTGATGTGATATGGCCAAAAGGATGTGATGAATGATATATGTGATGTATGAGATTGATCATGTTCTTGTAATAGGAATCACGACTTGCATGTCGATGAGTATGACAACCGGCAGGAGCCATAGGAGTTGTCTTAATTTATTGTATGACCTGCGTGTCAATGAAAAACACCATGTAATTACTCTACTTTATTGCTAACCGTTAGCCATAGTAGTAGAAGTAATAGTTGGCGAGACAACTTCATGAAGACACGATGATGGAGATCATGGTGTCATGCCGGTGACGAAGGTGATCATGCCGCGCCTCGAAGATGGAGATCAAAAGGCGCAAGATGATATTGGCCATATCATGTCACTTTATGATTTGCATGTGATGTTTGTCATGTTTACATCTTATTTGCTTAGAACGACGGTAGCATAAATAAGATGATCCCCCACTAAAATTTCAAGAGATGTGTTCCCCCTAACTGTGCACCGTTGCGAAGGTTCGTTGTTTCGAAGCACCACGTGATGATCGGGTGTGATAGATTCTAACGTTCGCATACAACGGGTGTTGACGAGCCTAGCATGTACAGACATGGCCTCGGAACACAAGCAAAACACTTAGGTTGACTTGACGAGCCTAGCATGTATAGACATGGCCTCGGAACACAAGAGACCGAAGGGTCGAACATGAGTCGTATAGTAGATACGATCAACATGGAGATGTTCACCGATGATGACTAGTCCGTCTCACGTGATGATTGGACACGGCCTAGTCGATTCGAATCATGTATCACTTAGATGACTAGAGGGATGTCTATCTAAGTGGGAGTTCATTAAATAATCAGATGAACTTAATTATCATGAACATAATCAAAAGGTCTTTGCAAATAATGTCGTAGCTTACGCTTTAGTTCTACTAAGATATGTTCCTAGAGAAAATTTAGTTGAAAGTTGATAGTAGCAATTATGCGGACTGGGTCCGTAAACTGAGGATTGTCCTCATTGCTGCATAGAAGGCATATGTCCTTAATGCACCGCTCGGTGTGCTGAACCTCGAGCGTCGTCTGTAGATGTTACGAAACATCTGACATACACGTTTTGATGACTACGTGATAGTTTAGTGTGTGATGCTAACGGTTTAAAATTTTGGCACCAAAGACTGTTTTGAAACGTCGCAGAACATATGAGATGTTCCAAAGACTGAAATTGGGATTTCAGATTAATGCCCACGTCAAGAGGTATGAGACCTCTGACAAGTTTCTTAAGCCTGCAAACTAAGGGAGAAAAGCTCAATCGTTGAGCATGTGCTCAGATTGTCTGAGTACTACAATCACTTGAATCGAGTGGGAGTTAATCTTCCAGATGAGATAGTGATGGTTCTCCATAGTCACTGCCACCAAGCTATTAGAGCTTCATGATGAACTATAACATATCAGGGATAGACATGATGATCCTTGAGCAACTCGCGATGTTTGACACCGCGAAAGTAGAAATCAAGAAGGAGCATCAATTGTTGATGGTTAGTAAAACCACTAGTTTCTAGAAGGGCAAGGGCAAGAAGGGATACTTCATGTAACGGCAAATCAGTTGCTGCTCTAGTGAAGAAACCCAAGGTTGAACCCAAACCCGAGACTAAGTGCTTCTGAAATGAGGGGAACGGTCACTGAAGCAGAACTACCCTAGATACTTCGTAGATGAGAAGGCTCGCAAGGTCGACAGAAGTATATTGGATATACATTATATTAATGTGTACTTTACTAGTACTCCTAGTAGCACCAGGGTATTAGATACCGGTTCGGTTGCTAAGTGTTAGTAACTCGAAATAAAAGCTGCGGAATAAACGGAGACTAGCTAAAGGTGAGATGACGATATGTGTTGGAAGTGTTTCCAAGGTTGATGGGATCAAGCATCGCATGCTCCCTCTACCATCGAGATTGGGGTTAAACCTGAATAATAATTATTTGGTGTTTGCGTTGAGCATAGACATGATTGGATTATGTTTATCGCAATACGGTTATTCATTAAAGGAGAATAATGGTTACTCTGTCTATTTGAATAATACCTTCAATGGTCTTGCACCTAAAATGAATGGTTTATTGAATCTCGATCGTAGTGATACACATGTTCATGCCAAAAGATATAAGATAGTAATGATAGTACCACATACTTGTGGCACTGCCACTTGAGTCATATTGGTATAAAACGCATGAAGAAGCTCCATGTTGATGGATCTTTGGACTCACTCATTTTTGAAAAGATTGAGACATGCGAACCATGTCTATTAGTATATATGCATGAAGAAAGTCCATACAGATGGATCATTTGGACTCACTTGATTTTGAATCACTTGAGACATGCAAATCATACCACATGGGCAAGATGACTGAAAGGCCTCGTTTTCAGTAAGATGGAACAAGAGAGCAACTTGTTGGAAGTAATACATTTGATGTGTGCAGTCCAATGAATGCTGACGCACACAGTGGATATCGTTATGTTCTTACTTCACAGATGATTTGAGTAGATGCTGAGAATATTTACTTGATGAAACACAAGTCTGAATTATTGAAAGGTTCAAGTAATTTCAGAGTGATGTTGAAGATCGTCGTGACAAGAGGATAAAATGTTGTGATATGATCATAGAGATGAATATCTGAGTTACGAGTTTGGCACACAATTAAGAAATTGTGGAAATTGTTTCACGACTAATACCGCCTGGAACACCATATTGTGATGGTGTGTCCAAACATGATAACTGCACCCTATTGGATATGGTACATACCATGATGTCTCTTATCGAATTACAACTACCGTTTATGGGTTAGGCATTAGATACAACCGCATTCACTTTAAATAGGGCACCACGCAATTCCATTGAGACGACACCGTATGAACTATGGTTTAGAGAAACCTAAGCTGTCGTTTCTTAAAAGTTTGGGGCTGCGACGCTTATGTGAAAAAGTTTCAGGCTGATAAGCTCGAACCCAAAGCGGATAAATGCATCTTCATAGAATACCCAAAGCAGTTGGGTATACCTCCTATTTCAGATCTGGAAGCAAAAGTGATTGTTTCTAGAAACGGGTCCTTTCTCGAGGAAAAGTTTCTCTCGAAAGAATTGATTGGGAGGATGGTGGAGACTTGATGAGGTCATTGAACCGTCACTTCAACTAATGTGTAGCAGGGCACAGGAAGTTGTTCCTGTGGCACCTACACCAATTGAAGTGGAAGCTTATGATAGTGATCATGAAACTTCAGATCAAGTCACTACCAAACCTCATAGGACGACAAGGATGCGTACTACTTCAGAGTGGTACGTAATCCTGTCTTGGAAGTCATGTTGCTAGACAACAATGAACCTACGAGCTATGGAGAAGCGATGGTGGGCCCGGATTCCAACGAATGGCTCGAGGCCATAAAATCCGAGAGGATCCATGTATGAAAACAAAGTATAGACTTTGAAAGAACTACTTGATGGTCGTAAGGCTGTTGGGTACAGATGGATTTTAAAGGGAAGACAGACAATGGTGGTAAGTGTCACCATTAAGAAAGCTCGACTTGTCGTTAAGATGTTTTCCGGCAAGTTCAAGGAGTTGACTGCGATGAGACTTTCTCACTCGTAGCGATGCTAAGAGTCTGTTAGAATTATATTAGCAGTTACTGCATTATTTATGAAATCTTGCAGATAGGATGTCAAAACATTGTTTCCTCGACGATTTTCTTGAGGAAAGGTTGTATGTGATACAACCAGAAGGTTTTGTCAATCCTGAAAGATGCTATCAAGTATGCAAAGCTCCAGCAATCCTTCTAAGGATTGGAGTAAGCATCTCGGAGTTGGAATGAACGCTTTGATGAGATGATCAAAGATTTTGGGTTTATACAAAGTTCATGAGAAACTTGTATTTCCAAAGAAGTGAGTGGGAGCACTATAGAATTTTTGATGAGTATATGTTGTTAACATATTGTTGATCAAAAATGATGTAGAATTTCTGGAAAGCATCCAGGGTTATTTGAAAAGTGTTTTTAATGGAAAACCTGGATTAAGCTACTTGAACATTGAGCATCAAGATCTATAAGGATAGATCAAAAACGCTTAATAGTACTTTCAAATGAATACATACCATGACAAGATTTTGAAGGTGTTCAAAATAGATCAGCAAAGAAGGATTTCTTGGCTGTGTTACAAGGTGTGAGTATTGAGTAAGACTCAAGACCTGACCACGGCAGAAGAAAGAGAAAGGACGAAGGTCGTCCCCTATGCTTTAGACGTAGGCTCTACAATATGCTATGCTGTGTACCGCACCTGAAGTGTGCCTTGCCATGAGTTAGTCAAGGGGTACAATAGTGATCCAGGAAGGGATCACATGACAGCGGTCGAACTTATCCTTAGTATCTAGTGGACTAAGGAATTTTCTCGATTATGGAGGTGGAAAGGGGGTTCGTCGTAAAGGGTTACGTCGATGCAAACTTTGACACTAATCCGGATTACTCTGAGTAGTGAACCGGATTCGTATAGTAGAGCAGTTATTTGGAATAGCTCCAAGTAGCGCGTGGTAGCTGCATCTACAAGATGACATAGAGATTTGTAAAGCACACACGGATCTGAATGTTGCAGACCCGTTGACTAAAACCTCTCTCGTAAGCATAACATGATCAAACCCTAGAACTCATTGAGTGTTAATCACATGGTGATGTGAACTAGATTATTGACTCTAGTAAACTCTTGGGTATTAGTCACATGGCGATGTGAACTTTGAGTGTTAATCACATGGTGATGTGAACTAGATTATTGACTCTAGTGTGGGAGACTGTTGGAAATATGCCCTAGAGGCAATAATAAAATGGTTATTATTGTATTTCCTTGTTCATGATAATTGTCTGTTGTTCATGCTATAATTGTATTAACTGGAAACCGTAATACATGTGTGAATACATAGACCACAACATGTCCCTAGTAAGCCTCTAGTTGACTAGCTCGTTGATCAATAGATGGTTATGGTTTCCTGACCATGGACATTGGATGTCATTGATAACGGGATCACATCATTAGGAGAATGATGTGATGGACAAGACCCAATCCTAAGCATAGCACAAGATCGTGTAGTTCGTTTGCTAGAGCTTTTCTAATGTCAAGTATCATTTCCTTAGACCATGAGATTGTGCAACTCCCGGATACCGTAGGAATGCTTTGGGTGTACCAAACGTCACAACGTAACTGGGTGGCTATAAAGGTGCACTACAGGTATCTCCAAAAGTGTCTGTTGGGTTGGCACGAATCGAGACTGGGATTTGTCACTCCGTATGACGGAGAGGTATCTCTAGGCCCACTTGGTAATGCATCATCATAATGAGCTCAATGTGACCAAGTGTTTGGTCACGGGATCATGCATTACGGTACGAGTAAAGTGACTTGCCGGTAACGAGATTGAACAAGGTATTGGGATACCAACGATCGAATCTCGGGCAAGTAATGTACCGATTGACAAAGGGAATTCTATACGGGATTGATTGAATCCTCGACATCGTGGTTCATCCGATGAGATCATCGTGGAACATGTGGGAGCCAACATGGGTATCCAGATCCCGATGTTGGTTATTGACCGGAGACTCGTCTCGGTCATGTCTGCATGTCTCCCGAACCCGTAGGGTCTACACACTTAAGGTTCGGTGACGCTAGAGTAGTAGAGATATTAGTATGCGGAAATCCAAAAGTCGTTCGGAGTCCCGGATGAGATCCTGGACGTCACGAGGAGTTCCGAAATGGTCCGGAGGTAAAGATTTATATATGGGAAGTCCTATTTTGGCCACCGGAAAATGTTCGGGATTTTTCGGTATTGTGCCGGGAAGGTTCTAGAAGGTTCCAAAGTGGGGCCCACCTGCATGGGGGACCCACATGAACGTGGGTAGTGGGAGAAAGGCCCCACACCCCTGGTCAAGGCGCACCAAGATCCCACCTTAGAAGGAATAAGATCATATCCCGAAGGGATAAGATCAAGATCCCTAAAAAAAGGGGGATAACAATCGGTGGGGAAGGGAAATGATGGGATTTCTTCCCCCACCTTTGCCAACGCCCCAATGGACTTGGAGGGCAAGAAACCAGCCCCCTCCACCCCTATATATAGTGGGGAGGCGCATGGGAGCAGCACCCCAAGCCCTGGCACCTCCCTCCCTCCCGTGACACCTCTTCCTCCCTGCTTGCGCTTGGCGAAGCCCTGCCGGGATCCCGCTACTTCCACCACCACGCCGTCGTGCTGCTGGATCTCCATCAACTTCTCCTCCCCCCTTGCTGGATCAAGAAGGAGGAGACGTCCCCGCTCCGTACGTGTGTTGAACGCGGAGGTGCCGTCCGTTCGGCGCTAGGATCATCGGTGATTTGGATCACGACGAGTACGACTCCATCAACCCCGTTCTCTTGAACGCTTCCGCTCGCGATCTACAAGGGTATGTAGATGCACTCCTCCCCTCTCATTGCTAGCATCTCCTAGATTGATCTTGGTGACACGTAGGAAAATTTTGAATTTCTGCTACGTTCCCCAACATACCGTACCACTCTGGTGCGGACCGTACTCTGGTTGACCTACGAGGTTCGGTAGTAACTTGATTTGAAGTTTCATGATCATCATCATTAGCTTCCTCACTAATTGGTGTAGGAATCACTGGAACTGATTTCTATGATGAACTACTTTCCAATTCGGGAGAAGGTACAATTACCTCATCAAGTTCTACATTCCTCCCACTCACTTCTTTCAAGAGAAACTTCTTCTCTAGAAAGGATCCATTCTTAGCAACGACTATCTTGCCTTCGGATCTGTGATAGAAGGTGTACCCAACAGTTTCCTTTGAGTATCCTATGAAGACGCATTTCTCCGATTTGGGTTCGAGCTTATCAGGTTGAAACTTTTTCACATAAGCATCACAGCCCCAAACTTTATCTTGCCAAACCATAGTTCATACGGTGTCGTCTCAATGGATTTAGATGGTGCCCTATTTAACGTGAATGCAGTTGTCTCTAATGCATAACCCCAAAACGATAGTGGTAAATCGGTAAGAGACATCATAGATTGCACCATATCTAATAAAGTGCGGTTACGACGTTCGGACACACCATTACACTGTGGTGTTCCCGGTGGCGTGAGTTGCCAAACTATTCCACATTGTTTCAAATGAAGACCAAACTCATAACTCAAATATTCACCTCCATGATCAGATCGTAGAAACCTTATTTTCTTGTTACGATGATTTTCCACTTCACTCTGAAATTCTTTGAACTTTTCAAATGTTTCAGACTTATGTTTCATCAAGTAGATATACCCATATCTACTCAAATCATCTTTGAAGGTCAGAAAATAACGATACCCGCTGCAAGTCTCAACACTCATCGGACCGCATACATCAGTATGTATTATTTCCAATAAGTCAGTTGATCACTCCATTGTTTCGGAGAACGGGGTCTTAGTCATCTTGCCCATGAGGCATGGTTCGCAAGCATCAAGTGATTCCAAAAGTCCATCAGCATGGAGTTTCTTCATGCGCTTTACACCAATATGACCTAAACCGCAGTGCCACATATAAGTTGCACTATCATTATTAACTTTGCATCTTTTGTCTTCAATATTATGAATATGTGTATCACTACGATCGAGATTCAATAAACCATTTATATTGAGTGTATGACCATAGAAGGTTTTATTTATGTAAACAGAACAACAATTATTCTTTGACTTAAATGAATAACCGTATTGCAATAAACATGATCCAATCATATTCATGCTCAACGCAAACACCAAATAACATTTATTTTAGGTTCAACACTAATCCCGATGGTAAAGGGAGTGTGCGATGGTGATCTTATCAACCTTGGAATCACTTCCAACTCAAATCATCACCTCGTCCTTAACTAGTCTATGTTTATTTTGCAACTCCCGTTTCGAGTTACTACTCTTAGCAACTGAACCAGTATCAAATACTGAGGGGTTGCTATAAACACTAGTAAAGTACACATCAATAACATGTATATCAAATATACCTTTGTTCACTTTGCCATCCTTCTTATCCGCCAAGTATCTAGGGCAGTTCCACTTCCAGTGACCATTTCCTTTGCAGTAGAAGCACTCAGTTTCAAGCTTGAGTCTATCTTTGGGCTTTTTCATGAGAGTGACAATTTTCTTGCCATTCTTCTTGAAGTTCCCTTTCTTTCCCTTGGCCTTTTACTTGAAACTAGTGGTCTTGTCAACCATCAACACTTGATGCTTTTCTTGATTTCTACCTTCACTGATTTCAGCATCGCGAAGAGCTCGGGAATCATTTCCGTCATCCCTTGCATATTATAGTTCATCACGAAGTTCCAGTAACTTGGTGATAGGGACTAGAGAATTTTATCAATCACTATCTTATCTGGAAGATTAACTCCCACTTGATTCAAGCGATTGTAGTACTCAGACATTCTGAGCACATGCTCACTGGTTGAGCTATTCTCCTCCATTTTGTAGGCAACGTACTTGTCAGAGGTCTCATACCTCTCAACTCGGGCATGAGTCTGAAATACCAATTTCAACTCTTGGAACATCTTATATGCTCCGTGGTGTTCAAATCATTTTTGAAGTCCCGGTTCTAAGCCGTAAAGTATGGTGCACTAAACTATCAAGTAGTTATCATACCAAGCTTGTCAAACGTTCATAACGTCTACATCTGCTCCTGCAATAGGTCTGTCACCTAGCGGTGCATCAAGGACATAATTCTTCTGTGCAGCAATGAGGATAACCCTCAGATCACGGACCAAGTCCGCATCATTGCTACTATCATCTTTCAACTTATTTTTCTCTAGGAACATATCAAAAAATAAGCGGGGAACTACATCGCGAGCTATTGATCTACAACATAATTTGCAAATACTATCAGGACTAAGTTCATGATAAATTTAAGTTCAATTAATCATATTACTTAAGAACTCCCACTTAGATAGACATCCCTCGAGTCATCTAAATGATCATGTGATCCATATCAACTAAACCATGTCTGATCATCACGTGAGATGGAGTAGTTTTCAATGGTGAACATCACTATGTTGATCATATCTACTATATGATTCACGCTCGACCTTTCGGTCTCGGTGTACCAAGGCCATATCTGCATATGTTAGGCTCGTCAAGTTTAACCCAAGTATTCTACATGTGCAAAACTGGCTTGCACCCATTGTATGTGAACGTAGAGCTTATCACACCCGATCATCACATGATGTCTCGGCATGACGAACTGTAGCAACGGTGCATACTCAGGGAGAACACTTATACCTTGAAATTTAGTGAGAGATCATCTTATAATGCTACTGCCGTACTAAGCAAAATAAGATGCATAAAATGATAAACATCACATGCAATCAAATAAGTGATATGATATGGCCATCATCATCTTGTGCCTTTGATCTCCATCTCCAAAGCACCGTCATGATCACCATCGTCACCGGCTTGACACCTTGATCTCCATCGAAGCATCGTTGTCGTCTCGCCAACTATTGCTTCTACGACTATCACTACCGCTTAGTGATAAAGTAAAGCAATTACATGGCGATTGCATTTCATACAATAAAGCGACAACCATATGGCTCCTGCCAGTTGCCGATAACTGTTATAAAACATGATCATCTCATACAACAATTTATATATCATCACGTCTTGACCATATCACATCACAGCAAGCCCTGCAAAAACAACTTAGACGTCCTCTACTTTGTTGTTGCAAGTTTTACGTGGCTGCTACGGTCTTCTAGCAAGAACTATTCTTACCTACGCATCAAAACCACAACGATTTTTCATCAAGTGTGATGTTTTAACCTTCAACAAGGACCGGGCGTAGTCAAACTTGATTCAACTAAAGTTGGAGAAACAGACACCCACTAGCCACCTGTGTGCGAAGCACGGCGGTAGAACCAGTCTCATGAACGCGGTCATGTAATGTCGGTCTAGGCCGCTTCATCCAACAATATCGCCGAATCAAAGTATGACATGCTGGTAAGCAGTATGACTATTATCGCCCACAACTCTTTGTGTTCTACTCGTGCATATAACATCTAAGCATAGACCTGCCTCTGATACCACTGTTGGGGAACGTAGTGATTCAAAAAAATTCCTACAATCATGCAAGATCTATCTAGGAGAAGCATAGCAACGAGCGGGGAGAGTGTGTCCACGTACCCTCGTAGACCGAAAGCGGAAGCGTTTAGTAACGCGGTTGATGTAGTCGAACGTCTTCGCGATCCAACCGATCAAGTACCGAACGCACGGAACCTCCGTGATCTGCACATGTTCAGCTCGGTGACGTCCCTCGAACTCTTGATCCAGTTGAGGCCGAGGGAGAGTTTCGTCAGCACGGCGGCGTGGTGACGGTGATGATGAAGTTACCGACACAGGGCTTCGCCTAAGCACTACGACAATATGACCGAGGTGGAAAACTTTGGAGGGGGGCACCGCACACGGCTGAAGATCAACTTGTGTGTCCTAGGGGTGCCCCCTGCCTCTGTATATAAAGGAGGAAGAGGGAGAGGCAGCCGGCCCTAGGGGGCGCGCCAAGGTGTGGAGTCCTACTAGGACTCCCTAGTCCTAGTAGGATTCCACCTCCCACACTGAGTAGGAAAGGGAGGAGGGAGAAGGAGAAGGAAAGGGGGCCGGCCCCCTTCTCCTAGTCCTAATCGGCCTCCTGCCCAAGGGGGGCGCACCAGCCCCTTGTGGCCTGGTGTGCTTCCCTCTTATGGCCCATAAGGCCCATAACTTCTCCCGGTGGGTTCCGGCAACCTCCCGGTACTCCAGAAAAATGCCCGAACCACTCGGAAC
This sequence comes from Aegilops tauschii subsp. strangulata, assembly GCF_002575655.3. Taxonomy (NCBI): domain Eukaryota; kingdom Viridiplantae; phylum Streptophyta; class Magnoliopsida; order Poales; family Poaceae; genus Aegilops; species Aegilops tauschii. The sequence continues at coordinate 25,704,924 of NC_053037.3, read as the reverse complement.
TATTCTGATGTCCAAATGCAACCTTCCAATATATGAGTCTTTACCTCTCGACCATTTCGAGACTCCTCGTCATGACCGTGATCTCATCCGGGACTCCGAACAGACTTTGGTTCATCAAATCACATAACTCATAATACAAATCGTCATCGAACGTTAAGCGTGCGGACCCTACGGGTTTGAGAACTATGTGGTCATGACCGAGACACCTCTCCGGTCAATAACCAATAGCGGAACCTGGATGCTCATATTCGCTCCTACATATTCTGTGAAGATCTTTATCGGTCAAACCGCATAACAACATACGTTGTTCCCTTTGTCATCGGTATGTTACTTGCCCGAGATTCGATCGTCGGTATCATCATACCTAGTTCAATCTCGTTACCGGCAAGTCTCTTTACTCGTTCCATAATGCATCATCCCGCAACTAACTCATTAGTCACATTGCTTGCAAGGCTTATAGTGATGAGCATTACCGAGAGGGCCCAGAGATACCTCTCCGACATTCGGAGTGACAAATCCTAATCTCGATCTATGCCAACTCAACAAACACCATCAGAGACACCTATAGAGCATCTTTATAATCACCCAGTTACGTTGTGACGTTTGATAGCACACTAAGTGTTCCTCCGGTATTCGGGAGTTGCATAATCTCATAGTCATAGGAACATGTATAAGTCATGATGAAAGCAATAGCAATAAAGTAAACGATCATAGTGCTAAGATAATGGTTGGGTCTTGTCCATCACATCATTCTCTAATGATGTGATCTCGTTCATCAAATGACAACACATGTCTATGAACCATCTTTGATTAACGAGCTAGTCAAGTAGAGGCATACTAGGGACACTCTGTTTGTCTATGTATTTCCGGTTAATACAATTCTAGCATGAATAATAAACATTTTATCATGATATAAGGAAATATAAATAACAACTTTATTATTGCCTCTAGAGCATATTTCCTTCAGTATTTGCACGGGAGGAATAATTTACTGTCCGCAATGTGCATTTGATATGTAATACTATTATCCGCATTAAACTACGCTATGTGAAGATAGTGATATTTGTGACAGAACTGGTGCTGATAGGTTGCCAAGATTTCTATTTTGTAGCTGTGTGACAGTTGGTTTGGTGTGGCAGATAAAGCTTGCAAATGTTCATTTGAAGTTAAACATTGTATTCAGATTGCAGATTTCATGTTGCTCCTCGTGAAGTTGAAGTTGGAGATCATGTTGGAGTTGGCATTGAGATAGCAATGAGGTATGCAAATGGAGATGTCCCCCCCCCCCCCCCCCCCGCCCCCTGAATACACCTCAAAGTTGTTGTCTGGCGATGAACCTAAGCAAAGCATGTTTTATGATTTTTTTTTATAGTTTCTATTTCATCTTTTGTGCTCTTCGCTGTCTATTTATCAATCTAACCTTTTGGATTTCTTCTTGTGTTTTCTGTCATGGGTTCTACACTGTCTGGGGTTGTTTTTTTATAGTGAGTCATGAAAGTGAAGATGATTACAGTACTCAAGATGCTTTAAAGTTGTTGCTTGAGGATACAAGTAAGCAACATGTTTCTCTGGTCTTTTGTTGTTCTTTTTTCTTTGTGTATTTTGATATTGTTTTGTTTTCTTCCATGTTATATTTGTGTAAACTGTTTTTCACTTGATCTAACTTGTTTGTTTTCTTTTTTGTGTTGTGCTTTATACAAATTCAAAGATAATTTGTCCACCGAGACTACTGGAGTGACTACAATTGATAGGAGGGATAGGAAAAAGAGAGCAGTGAAAGTCTTATCTCCTGAGAAGAAAGTTTCTAAGTTAGAACTTGGTGAAAAATTAAAGAAATTCTATAGCAAGTATTTGAGAAATATTTTCTTCAAGGCTAAAGATCCGTGAGTACCCTTTTTTGTTCTTTAGTAAGACTTTATATTGCTGCACTCTTCTTCTTTAGGTAATGTTACTTTTTTAGCACTTGAACTCATTTCTATTTCTTTTTCCAAGCATGTAGTTATCGATGTTAACAACTACACTGTGAAGTATGACAAATTCTATAGTTCATTTAAAGCCATTGGTGAAATTGACGATGAGTGTATGAATGCATATGCTCAAGTTTACAACGCTGAGAGTAGCAAAGCCATGGCAGATCAAAGGAAGTATACAGAGTATTCTTTCAAGTCGTATTTCACGGTAATGAATAACTTAGTGCCTAACTACCACTTTACATATATCATGTGATTAATTTATTTTCTTTTCTTATTACTTATATCACTTCTTTTCTGAAATGTTCTGTAGAGTAAACTTCTTGTAGATCCTGAGAAGTTTTCCTTTAATAGTTGCAAAAAAGAGTTAGCAAGGATCACAGAGGAAGTAAACCTTATGAAGTGTGACATGGTATTTATCTAATTTTCTATCATTCTTGTACAAGTGTAGTTATGGTTGTTCTTTTTGCATGGCAGGCCTATTTTTCATGTAGCCTTGCCAACATTTTATTAGTACAACTTCAACATTTTTGTTTTCAATGGCTCAACATATTACACACACTACTCCACCATTTTATTAATACAACTTCAACAATTTTTTTCAATGGCTCAACATTTTGCACACACTACTTCAACATTTTACTAATACAACTTCAACAATTTGTTTTCAATGGCCCAACAGTTTACACTCACTAATTCACCATTTTAATGGCTCAATATTCTTTTATGTTCATGTCAACGCTTTCTAAATAGTTCATTCAACATTTTATGGCCATGTCAACATTTTCTATGTAAGTTTCTCAACATTTTTCTATGCAAAAGTTTATTTCAACATTTTGGAGACTCCATTCTACATTTTCATATTAACACTTTCAACAACTTATTATGGCCATGCCAACACTTTTTCTAAAAAAATGTTTCAACATTTTCCATGTAATTTTCCCAATATTTTATTAGTACAAATACCAACAATTCTTTTCATGGGCTCAACATTCTACATACACTACATCACCATTTTAATAGAAGTTCCAACATTTTTTTTTGCTTCAAAGATTTTTTTTCATGTAGCTTTTCCTCGGGAAGGCAATTTGCAGTCAACACCCTAACATTTTGCAGACAAGACACTACAGCTATGGTTTTGTTACAAACAAGGCCAAAATTTTGACAAATCGGGACATTTTTCACTAGAAATTTTGGCAGCATAACGCATGGGGAAGAATCCAAATCAACAATGGTATTATAACTGAGATATCAAATATGAGAGTGGAAGTACAACTTGTGTGCTTTACCTCCTACCAGGAAGGATGATTTCTAAGAGCTACTACCAACTCGAATGCATCCATCCTACCAACACATCTAGCAATTCTAGAAACAACCTAGACAAACTAACATATCTTGGCGACGACGAACTGCTCCATCCATCATCATGGCCTCGAACTTCACCATGACGATGTCCATCCATCCTTCAGTCACATCATGGCCTCGACAGATGGGGAAGGGCGGGTCCTCCAGAAGCTTGCCCTCGACTCCACCACCGTCTTCCGCATCCGTCGTCGTCGGCGTGGCCGCCCGCAGCCTCATCTTTGAGCTGCCTCCACACCCTTCTTCAGCAGCATTCGCCATCGACGGGTTCGCAGCGACTATTTATTGCATTACGCGATTCTACAGAGAAGTCTCGTGTCGAGGAGAAACCGTGTCGGACCGGCCCATATTTGCGCGAGGAGGTTGAACAGTCTCGCGACGTGGAGAAACCGTGTCGGACCGGCCCATATTTGCGCGAGGAGGTTGAAAAAATCAGGAATAAAAGGAGCACACCAGGTATCGAAGACTGGTCTCCAGGGTTATCACGAGCAAGTAGTTACTGGTTTCAATTAGTATCACGGCCTACTAGATGCAACCGGAGGAGGTCTTCTCTGGTTTTGTTTGTTTTCTTTTTTTTTCTCCGATTTTTTCATCATTTTCTTTTTTATCCTCCATTTTGCATTTTTTTTGTTTTTTTTCATTCTTCACTTTTATATACATGTTCAACATTCCTTCAAATACTTGTTCAACATTTTTTAAATACTTGTTCAACATTTTACTTTCTTTTTGTTTTTCATTCTACATTTTCTTATATGTCAAGAACATTCTTTTTAAAAGTGATTAACATTTTTTATATACACGTTCAACATTCTCCGAATGCTTATTCAACATTTTTCAAATATTTGTTCAACATTTAATACTTATGTCAATATTTTTCAAATACATGTTCACATTTTTTCAAATCCTTCTTCAACAATTTTCACATACTCATTCAACAATTTTTAATACTTATTTAACATTTTTCAAATACTTGTTCAATGTTTTCAAAAACACATTTGAAAAATGTTGAACGAGTATTTGAAAAATATTGAACAAGTATTTAAAAAAGTTGAATAAGTATTAAAAATGTTGAACAAGTATTTGAAAAATGTTGAATAAGTATTAAAAAATGTTGAACGAGTATATGAAAAATGTTGAATAAGTATTTGAAAACTGTTGAATAGGTATTAAAAATGTTGAACAGTTATTTTAAAAATGTTGAATAAGCGCTCGGACAATGTTGAATGTGTATACAAGAAATGTTAATCAATTATTAATAGAATGTTTTGAAATATACAAAAATATAGAGTGAAAACAAAAACAAACATAAGAAAAAACAAAAAATGGAGGGAAAAAAGGAAACCAAACAAAAACAAAATAAAAAACCAGAGATAACCGAGTAAAAATGAAGAAAAAGAAAGAGAAGAAAACGTAAAACCATGAAAGGAAAGTAAATAGGGTAAAACCCGACTCATTTTCTTCTAGTACGGCGCGCTCTACGAAATGAATAAGAAGTTGAGTGTGGCGGGGTTGTTAGCATCGCTGGGAAGGTAGTAGTCGATCCCAGGAACGATCCCGCGCTGAAGCAACATTTTTACTCAATTTTTTCCGCAAAATATGCGTCACAGTGGGCCGGCCCGATACTGTAGCCAAGGCGAGAAATAGGGGTGCCCATTCTGGTTTTGGTCCGGGTGTTTTTTCTTAGTTTCTTGTGTTACTCTTCTTTTTTTTTTTTGAGGTTTTCTTCATTTCTTTTTGAGGTAATTACATCAATCAGTGATGCTTGAACTTGCCATGAATGTGCATTTCAGTGCCTAAACTTGCAAAATACATTTTAGTATTGAGCTGGTTTCATACCTTGGCATAGACGTGCATATACGGTTTAAATGGTGTTTGTATACTTACAATTACAAGGCAGCCAGCAATGCCATGGGACCCGCTGTCAGTGACAAGGATGTTTGGCTTGGTTTTTGTGGAAAGCCCCCCAAAATTGTTTTTCTTACAAGAAGGCCCTCAAAAAGAAACTGATAAATTATAGAATAAAAACTATAACTATAATATAAAAACTAAAACTTGTCATGTGGTGGCTCGAACCTGCAACCTACCAGTCGAGTGCGTGTGCTCCACAACTTCACATTTGCTAATATTTAATGATTCATAACCTTTATGAACATTTGACCGAACAAAATAAATAAAAGGAATTTAATAATCCAGCAAAAATTGTGCCGGCTCTGTGATCGAAAATCGGACCAAAGCTTGTAGACCAGGCACGGACGCCACTCCAACCAATGAGTTATCGTGTATCAAAAGAATTCACGTGTATCCACACAAAAAATCATGTGTTATTTTAAAACATATTCATACAATTGAAACTATTTATGAATGATCAAAATGTTTATATGATTCAACTATTATTCATGTGAGGATACGCAGTCTAATGGCGCACTAGGCTTGCATATATTTTTTTCTAGAAACACACAAACTTATATACTATATAAACATTTTAAAATAACAAAGTTTTTAGTTAAAGCATGAACACATTGATATACTACATAAATATTTATTAAAAAATGGGAAATTTTAAAATTATATGAGAATTTATTTAAATATATGAAAATTTCTAAAAATACTTTAGTATTTTATTAAAACGCAAACTTTTTCAAATTATAAAATATGTTCGTAACTCATAATTTTATTATGTGTATTTCTGTTAAATTATTGCATAGGTATTTTATGAAATTATAGAAACTTTATTAACGTAATTTCTTTTAAACATATGTATATGTTGGGGAACGTAGTATTTCAAAAAAAATCCTACGATCACGCAAGATCTATCTAGGAGAAGCATAGCAACGAGCGAGAAGAGTGTGTCCACGTACCTTCGTAGACCGAAAGCGGAAGCGTTAAGTAACGGTTGATGTAGTCGAACGTCTTCGCCATCCAACCGATCAAGTACCGAACGCACGGCACCTCCGCGATCTGCACACGTTCAGCTCAGTGACGTCCCTCGAACTCTAGATCCAGCTGAGGCCGAGGGAGAGTTTCGTCAGCACGACAGCGTGGTGACGGTGATGATGAAATTACCGACGCAGGGCTTCACCTAAGCACTACGACAATATGACCGAGGTGGAAATCTGTGGAGGGGGGCACCGCACAGGGCTAAGAAATCAACTTGTGTCTTTATGGGGTGCCCCCCTCCCCCGTATATAAAGGAGTGAAGGAGGGGACTGGCCGGCCTCATGGGGTGCGCCCCAAGGGGGGAATCCTACTCCTACTAGGAGTAGGTTCCCCCCTTTCCTAGTCCAACTAGGAGGGGAAGGAAAGGGAAGAGGGAGAGAAGGAAAGGGGGGGCCGGCCCCCCTCCCCAATTCAGGTTGGGCTTGGGGGGGGGCGCCCCTCCACTTGGCCGCCTCCTCCTCTCTTCCAGTAAAGCCAATGAAGGCCCATTAACCCCCCGGGGGGGTTCCGGTAACCCCCCGGTACTCTGGAAAATGCCTGAACATATCCGAAACCTTTTTGGTGTCCAAACATAACCTTCCAATATATCAATCTTCATGTCTCGACCATTTCGAGACTCCTCGTCATGTCCGTGATCACATCCGGGACTCCGAACAACCTTCGGTACATCAAATCACATAACTCATAATACATATCGTCATCGAACGTTAAGCGTGCGGACCCTACGGGTTCGAGAACTATGTAGACATGATCGAGACTCATCTCCGGTCAATAACCAATAGCGGAACCTGGATGCTCACATTGGTTCCTACATATTCTACAAAGATCTTTATCGGTCAAACCGCATAACAACATACGTTGTTCCCTTTGTCATCGGTATGTTACTTGCCCGAGATTCGATCGTCGGTATCATCATACCTAGTTCAATCTCGTTACCGGCAAGTCTCTTTACTCGTTCCGTAATGCAACATCCCGCAACTAACTCATTAGTCACATTGCTTGCAAGGCTTATAGTGATGTGCATTACCGAGAGGGCCCAGAGATACCTCTCCGACAATCGGAGTGACAAATCCTAATCTCGATCTATGCCAACTCAACAAACACCATCGGAGACACCTGTAGAACATCTTTATAATCACCCAGTTACGTTGTGATGCTTGATAGCACATAAAGTGTTCCTCCGGTATTCGGGAGTTGCATAATCTCATAGTCATAGGAACATGTATAAGTCATGAAGAAAGCAATAACAATAAACTAAACGATCATAGTGCTAAGCTAACGGATGGGTCATGTCAATCACATCATTCTCTAATGATGTGATCCCGTATATCAAATGACAACTCATGTCTATGGTTAGGAAACTTAACCATCTTTGATTAACGAGCTAGTCAAGTAGAGGCATACTAGTGACACTTTGTTTGTCTATGTATTCTGACATGTACTAAGTTTCCGGTTAATACAATTCTAGCATGAATAATATACATTTATGATGATATAAGGAAATATAAATAACAACTTTATCATTGCCTCTAGGGCATATTTCCTTCAGTATATTGTTTGTAACACACAATTATAATTAATATATTTAAAAAAATGAAATGAAAAAAAAAACACGTTGAAAACTGAGCCACACTATGGTGTGTTTTAGCCACACGGGCTCGTTATGTTATAAACCTAAATTTATCATTTTACCATCTGATGTTGTCGGTTGGAGTGGTATGTGCGGCTGCGAATAAAAAATTTAATTTATGTCATTAGCTTTATGTTCACAAAGTATATGAATCATTTTTTAGGATCATATGAATCTTTTCTTAACACTAAATTTGAATGGATCGACTAGCTAGCCAGGCACACCTGTGCGTGCCAGGTAGGTAGTTTGAACCCTGGACTAGTTTTTACTTATTAATTGATTAATATTTTTTTTACAATTTATTAGTTTGTCTCTGAGGGCCTTTTTATATGAAAACAACTATTTTGGGGGGTTTTCCGCAAAACAAAAACAGGCCACACGCCTTGTCCCTGACACCCTGGCGTGCCTCGTCGGCGTCATGGATGTATAAAAACAAGATTTGAACCGTATATGCACGTCCATGCCAAGTTATGAAACCAATTCAATGTATTTTGCAAGTTTAGGCATCAAAATGAACATTCCTGGCAAGTTCGGGCATGAGTGATGTATTTACCTCTTTCTTTTTCTTTATCTTTTGATTTTCTTTGTATCTTCCCAGTTATCTTCAGTTCTTTTGTTTTTATTTATCTGTTTTGGGTTCGATGAAGGCGCGGGAGCATGTGCATACTAGATTGATGCATTTGATGGCGTTTCTGATGACCGCACTGACCATTGGCAGTTGCACTTTGACAATGCTATGATTTTATCATAGCACCACCGAAGTGTAATCGCCACTTATCAGTGACAGTTGCAAATGACTAATGGTTATTGTAATTTTGCTTGCTCTCATCCACTAAGCTGATAAGGTTTTGAACATGGAATGGGACACCGTCGGCAGAGGGGCGTATGTCATCACCGGCGCCAAGTATGCTGAGGACATCATCCCCATCAACTGCTAGCTCGGGAGGGAGGTGGTGTCGGGCAGGGTAGCCGCCATGAGCCGGTCGTTGGGCGTTGCTGGAGGCCTAGGCTCGGCCACAAGGAGGGTGCACGGGAGTCGATCAGGTTCTACGTGCAGATCAAGGACAAGGAAGAGATCACCATGCTGGTCATCCCGCCTGCCTTTAGGACAGTGATAAAGAAATGGCTAGTCCTTAGACCTCCTCGTGTCGTCAGCCTCTCTGCCAATAAGTGGTGTGAGTTCTGGGTGTAGGTCCATACAATTCAAGGGCAGATGGTGCTCGGGAGCAGCTGAGACTACTTCTGTCGACGTCACACAATATCATCCACAACGACTTGCTCGTCATGTGGCTCTCCGGGCTAGGCTTGATAGTCTGAACTTGCTGCAAAACTGTATATTTTGCTCAAGGTTCAACACCCTAGGGTCGTGCATGGGCATGGGATGCCTTTGATGTCTTAAACTATGGTCTAATTAGGTATTATGAACTATTTAGCTGTTCTTATTTCTACTGTTAATTGTAGGAATCCAATAACTCCCGAACGTTCGGATTTTGAGCATTTCGTCCCAAACGTTTTTACATGGCAACTTTAGTTCATAGGAGATGGCAACTTTAGTTCATAGGAGATGGCAACTTTACTTGATAGGGGATGGCAACTTTCTCCTTTTTCGTTTTTTTGTCAGAAAATTGCCATGTTTCTCTAATCTCACGCAAACTAAACTTGCCACCTAAAACGTTCGGGGTGCCATGCTTAAATCCCGAACGTTCGGGAGTTACCATTACCGTAATTGTATTATGTTGTTCTTATGTTATGTATGATATGAAGTGCTGCATTTGGGTGGTAAGACCACCACGGGTTGAGCAAGACAGCTCCCACCACGGGTTGAGCAAAACAGCTCTGCTTTGCATACCCATAGCACAAATACAGGCAAGTCAACCAGGCCCACTGAGACAAAAGATGCACGCAACCAAACACGCCCCAGCTGACCTAATGTTGGCAATTTGCCCAGGCAACCAAACACGCCCCAGTTGATCGAATGTTGGCAAGTTGCCATGTTATGCACATTCCTAATGCTGCCTTCAACAATCAACAAGTGCACCTTGAAAATTATAATCAGGACCTTTTTTACCACAAAGATAAGCATACTGTCAGATAATATTTTGAAGAACGGAACATTTTGGTCAAGTAAAAGTAGAAATCGCCTTAAATTTAGGCAAGAAAGCAACAGCTGCAAATCGTAACATATAACCATTCAAGATACACAACTAGAAGAAGATACTGTCTCCAAACTCCGTCCGGTGTTACAAGTCCAACGATTCAAGAGCTAATAAGTACACTAGAAAGAATGGAATGAAGGTGTAAGATGTAGTAGGCCTATGTAGAAGCATGGACTCGAGGATGGCGCGGCCAAGTTTGCGTCTCCATTTGGGTAACACGGATGGCGGCTGCCTGCATTTCAAGAAGAGCAGCAGCTCGTCTTCTGTTCGACAGGTTGCCCGCGTATCTGCACCGTGGCTGGGCGAGCGCTGTTTGCGGCTGGCTGGCTCGCCATCCTGGAAACCAAGATTTTTATTCATAATTATATGCTCTTTCTATGAGGTGTATATAGAACAAAACCGTGAGGAATAACATAGAACAGTTAACAGCAACATGCTAAAGAGTGTAGGGCAATTTTGGTTATGATACTATAGGAACAGAGCATCAATGAGCAGTAAATAAAGTGTAAAATGATGGTAGTCAACAAGAAGTGGACTAGTAGGATGGCCTGTGCTAATTAAACCGTCTGGGAACACACACCTGTCCTTGATTGAAGCAGACATAGCCATGAAAGCCTGCTCAACGTTCAAGGCATTCTTTGCACTGGTCTCCATGAATGGGATGCCAATCTCATCAGCAAATGCCTGCATACACCAAATGTAAACACAAAGAGCAGAAAGAATGCTTCAGCAGATACGAGTAAAGCATAAGGTACCTTCGCTGTCTCATATGATACAACTCTTTTGTCAGTGAGATCAGATTTGTTCCCTACAAGAAGCTTGTTAACATTCTCACTAGCATAGCGATCAATCTCGTTCAACCACTGCTTCACATTGTTGAAGCTGTCCTGGTCTGTCACGTCATAGACAATCTGCAACCCCATTTGTATATATGTATTCAAAATATATAAAAACTGGAACATTTATGCATGTTAAATAGCATGTGAAAAATAAAAATAAGATTTCACATAAACAAACTTACAATGATCCCGTGAGCCCCTCGATAGTAGCTGCTAGTAATAGTTCTGAAGCGTTCTTGCCCAGCAGTGTCCCACTGATAAAAACAAAGGTACCAAAGAGGGGTTTAAAGAAAAGGAAATGGATATCTTGCATCACTAAATGTAATGTGTCACACAAAAGGAAGGAAGAATCGCCAAATGCCAACAGTAGGTGCAGCATGAGCTACCGTACACCCAAGTATTTAAATGACATACTATCAGGCCCCTATATATGATGTTCAAAATGGGCATCACTTTGGTACCTAAAAACATCTTGAAAGTGTGATTCTTTATGTGAACTAAGAAACTTAATATAAACATTTAATTTAATGGGCTAAACTACTCTTATTCTTTATGTTCAACAGTAATTTAAATGGATGGAACTAAAAAAAACACAAGGTAAAAAGGGGTTGTGCAACTGCCTACATATTCAGGCATAGTGGAGTTTCTGTTTCCTGTGAACTGGCCTCAACTAACAACCACATAAATACTGATGAATAACGGCATGCTATATTATGCAAAGGGAAAATCCAGCAAACTCCACAAAACAAAAGAGGGCTATAAATGAAATGTTTCCCAATGAAGTCTTCTATTTTGTCAAATCTGGATTCGATGGTACATGCATACTGGACATAAAGAAAGAAAGAATAGACTCACGATTTGCAGCTTCATAGTCTTTCCATCTTGCTCCACGGTACGTATTTTCTATCGACAAAGTTGGAAGAAAACAAGGCTACAAGTTCAATTAAGGTACCCAGAACATTAACACTCAGACCAAGAAAGTAAATATACTTACGAAATCAACACCAATAGTACTGATATAACTCTCCAGGTATGAGTCATCCTGCCAAAAGAGTCAATATTAAGGAGGTCAGAGTAAATTAACTAGTAACAACAAGATTGTTATAGGGATCATCTCCATGTTGTTAAGAAACAGTAGCTACCAACAATGAACTCCTCATTCGTATTAAGTAGTGGGAAATCATACAGTTTACTGAGGCTAAAAATAAATTGACAGTTTCCATGATATCCCGAAGACAACTTATATCAAACTTTTAAGATCAAGATGCATATTAAAAAAGGGAAGACCTATAAAAGATAGTGAACAAATCATGCTTTAGATAGGAATTCTTACGGCAAATCTTAAGAGAAGGCATGACTTGCCAACACCTGAGTCTCCGATAAGCAGAAGCTTAAAGAGATAGTCACTGCCATGTCAAGCAACAGGATATTAGTCTCAATCAAATGTACTTACTATACGAAATAAACAAGTAATGCCAACATTTACATGGCAATAATAACAAAATGAGACATAGTCATTATATCCATGCTTAGAACATTGAGCAGCAATACAAAGATGAATAAATTTAAGATAACTAATACCAAAATTGGATAGAATCAACATCTTGAGGCTTAGAAGTTTGTGCATTAATTCATAGACAGATATTTTGGTATTCTATATACGTAATATTCAGTAAATTCGATTCAGTTGTAGTACAGCAGTGCACGTTAGAAATTTTTTATAGAGAGATAGAAAAAGGATAAAATGCAAACCACATCCTAGGAGGCGTGTAACCTGTTCCCCCACTTTTCAATGAAAAGAAATGCAAAGTCTTTGCGTTTTCTCGAAAAAAAAAGAAGAAAGAAAAAGGAAGCTGAATAGATAAGTAACAGTTTCCAATGGTGAAGCTACACAACAGCTACAACACTAACCAAGAGAACGATTCCGTGAGCGATGATGTATATTCATAAGGTACAGAAGCAATACCCATGTGCACAATACAAAAACATCGCCAATCGGATTGAGCAAGGCGTCCGATCGTGCTTGTAGAATGAACATATGGATGCACTAAGCATCATATAGTCACACCACCAACATGCTAACCAACAATTTCTTGTCCATAAAACAACGAGAAGTGTTTTCAGAGCAGTCATAGGCCTATCACCATAGTCACCCTTTAAGAGCAAGCATCCTTCTAATGAAACAACAACACCCGTGACAGCAGTCCACGGTAAGAACGCATTTGCTTAAAAGAAAAACAATAAGACCCCGTTTGGAACATAGGATAGAAAAAATGCAGGAAAACGAAGATCACTCTTGTGCAAAACAGAGGAATGAAAAAACACAGGAGTTGGGCAGTGACAGGAAACCTAATAACATGGCTAAACCACTGTCGAACAAAGGTTCATCGCAGCTGGGTCCTTCCTGCTTGTCATCGTCACCGAAGCCATCTCTGATTATGTGGGGAAAATCATCTGGTACAAACAACCGTGTTTGTGTTTGTGTGTGTGTGCATCTAGCATGCAACATTCACTCCACCACATCCCAACTCCATCTTCTTGCCCTGCTGGGAAGCCATCTGTGGCGTCCTCTCGCTACCCTAATGACCTCTCGCCGGCCGGCGGTTTGAGCTGGAGGAGGGCGAGCCCGGCGGCGCGTCGGTCACGCGATCGCTTCGCACCCAAGGAAGATCCTCCTACACGAACAGTACTATCCCTGCGCTTTTACCCTAGCATGACGAAGATCGTGCATGGCCACGGTCGAAATCCGCCGAATGTAGGAGGGGGCTAAGAGCTGAATCCCGCGAATCGACGGCAGCAGGCGCCAGATCCGGCGAGATCCCCGGCCCCCCAATTGATTCAACCAGAGAGGGAGAGGAGAGGCGAGAGCGAGCGACTTACTACTCCGGATTCATGGCGAGGCCGGGATCCTGCTCCGATCTCCGGGGGCGCGCCGGCGCGGGGCGGGTGGTGGGGTGGGGTGGGGATCGAGCTCGACGACGACGACGACTCGGCGGCCTGCCCGAACCCGATCTCACGGTTGTTTTCTAACAAGCCGATCTCAAGGTGGGGAATTCTCAGGCCATCTACGGGCCGCCAGGTGGGCCCCGGTAGTCGGTTGCGGGCACGTGTGTGTTCGCTGCCCTCTCGCCCTCGCACACCGCCGCACCCTTTCTCACGATCTCCGAAAATCCTTTTCTTACGCAAAGATTTACAAAATCCATACGTACTAATAACAGTATACCTGGCCATCCACCGGGCCGGGCCGGTCCTGACCAATCCCGAGGTAGGAAACTCAGGCCCGAGCCCAGCCCGGCCCGGCCATCGGACCTACTATTCAAGCCCAAGCCCGGCCCGCCACTGCAAAAAACACCAGGCCTCGGGCCAGACCTCTTTAGTAAATGGCAAAAACAACGGGCCTGGGCCTGGCCCGGCCTAGTCTGGGCTCAAAATCTAGGCCCGGGCCCGGTCCAAGAGCAGCGTTAGGCCAGGCCGGGTCGGGCTTTTTCAGGTCGGGCTGTCCATGGCTAGGACTAACTAACACTCATTTAAATTGTAACTGCTCTCACGTTTTTAGCGAAAATGCTACACCTACGTCTCCTTTATGTAAATTGTTGAAGTCTTTATTGCTCCTAAAACATAAGTATATCCCTAATCTGAACTTTCAAATATTGTTGAAGTCTGCCTCCCATCGGTCTACCTTGTCTCTGTCTCCGGTGGCCTTAGGGCCGTGGAGGCGGAGTGGATCCCAGCCCTTGCCGATGGAAGGGCTTCGTTTTTAGATCTTTTTTCGAGTCTTGTTAGTGTTTGTGTCCTGCTTTGGAAGACGAGACGGCACGGCTCCTTCAAGATGGAATGTTGGTCTCTTAGCCTAGCCCCCGTTTCGATGATGCGTCTAGCATCAGCCGGTGGGCGTGTGGAGGTGTGTCTCCGACGGATCTATCTTTGGTGGATTTGCTCGGATATATTCGTCGTTCGTCTATTTTCGTGTGTCTTCAGATTGGATCCTTCTGATCTACACTCTTCGTCGACGGCGATTGTTGTTTTGGTGCCTTGGTTCTATATGGGGCCTTAGCACGACAACTTTCCGACTGTCTACTACAACAAGGTTTGCTCGGCTCCGACGAAGGAGGGGCGATGATAGCGGCGCACCTTTGGCTCGTTTCACTACTCGTAGTCGTCACTAGGTGGTCTATGGATCTTGATGTAATTTTTATTATTTTAATGTATGTTGCACTACCATGATTGAAGATGAATAGATCGGAAGTTTTTCCCACAAAAAATAGCATTGCTATTTTTTGAAGAAAGAATAAGAATTGTCTCATCAATTAATTAAGTACAATAGAATCGATAATCCACTTATGAGCCCAGGCTCATTTGCACCCGCCCTGAAGGAAAATCGACACAAATACTAGAAAATTTTAAAAAATTCTATTTTTGCGATAGATAATTTGATGTGTGATGCCCGCTCTAATTTTCAAATCATTTGGACATCTGAGCGGCTCTCGCCAAAAAAGACAAATCCGCGGTCTATAAAAAACTTTACTATTCATGCGTTGTCCTGGCCCGATTTGCCTTTTTTGCTGAGAGTACTCGGATGTCTAAATGGTATGAAAATTGAAGCGGACCTCACGCAATAAATTTTCTACCATGCAAAAAAAAATTGATTTTTTTAAATTTGTTGTGATTCTTGTTATGACCGGGTGCAGATGAGACTAGACACCAAAACACTTCACTCAAATAGAATTGACTAATTAATTAACAAAATCAGGTGAAAATCGTTACTGTATGACCATGTGTTGTCTACTTCCAAAGCATGAATTTCCGTGACCATTCAAGAAGACGAATATGTGCTCCCAACCCATTATAACCACAAATCAACCAATGGATCGCAACATCACAAAGAAACCCCTACCAAAAACACATCGATAATGGCATCGAACATCGTCCATCAAGCAGTCGTTGATGCCTTCTCTGTGGTCTCACTGTTCTTACTTTTGCTCCCAAAAGGTTTCTTCATCAAGATGAACACACGATGGCTAGAGCGAACCCTCTTGCTCTTGCCCCTGGCTGCCTTCCCCTTCATGAGGCAACAATCCGTCATTGTCAAGTCCACCCATTTTGGCTATTAATTCTTGAAATTGTTTAGCGAATAGAGCCTCAAAAACAGACGTCAATGTATTGAACGCCACAACCTCGTCACCAGCAGGAACCACCTGGCCGATGGGCTCATGCGAGTGGAAGACAATAGGCGCCCAACCATCCATGCTTCACAAAGATGAGCGCTTGGTTGGTCTCTGGCGGTGGTGGTGTGGGTGGGGACATAACCATACTCAAGGTCATAAGCAAATCCAGATGTATCATCAACAGAGGCGAAGCATGCACCACATAGATCTTCTGCAACTCGGGCAAGATCTGCATCACCAGAAGGATCTGTGGTGGAGGCTCCGTTAGGTCTTTCTCGTCCGCCCGAGCCGGTCACAAGGGAGCGACACGGGGGCTCGGTTCTATTACTTCCTTCTCGGCATGATGAAACTATCAGTAGTATGAATCTTACGGCTCGGAAGGAGGATTAGCCGAGGGAACCAAGGTGCAAATCCAAGACATGGCTAGCAAAAGCCAAAAGAAGGCCTCTTTAAACTAAATGTTGACACTACATTTGTTAGTGACAGTGGCTATGGAGGAACTGGCGCTATCATTTGAGACGATAAAGGGTTATTTCCTGGCCAGTGGGATTCCCTTCGTTTAAGATGTTGGTACTTCGGAAGTCCAGGCTCTCAGAGATGGGCTCATGTGCATGTAGCAAGTTAATGTGGAAGCATCCGCAAAAATAAATGTGAAGGCAAATTGTATGGAAGTTATAGAAGTCACGCTGAATGGTGACAATTCTATCCAACCCGCAACAACGGTCTATGAGAATGCATGTTTTATGCCACAATTTTCCTTATATTTTGTTTAACCACTGTCCCGTTATCTAGTACCCTCCATTTCAGAATATAAGGTGTATTGGTTTATGTGCAAGTCAACCATTTGAATGTTTGATCAATATTATAGAATAAAATAACAACATCTGCAATACCTAATAGGTAAAATATGAATCTACTTTTCATGATGAAACAAATAATATAAATTTTATATTGTGGATATTGATATATTTTTCTTAAAACTCGGTCAAACGTGCACTCATTTGATTTTTGAAAAACCAAATACACCTTATATTAGGGAATGGAGGGAGTAAAGCAGAAGGCTCTAAGGCTCCAGTACGGCAGTACTTTTACCTAACAGGACGAGCCTCCTGATTTTCTAGTTGATACTCTCTCTATTCTTTTATCTAAGGTGTATTATTTTCAAGGCACATAATTATGGACTATTTAGGATGAAATTCTGCTTGTCTAACTTGTCTAATTCGTAGATTAGCGACAAATAAATTATTTAGGCAACGAAAGGAAGTGATACATGCAATCGGGAGAGACAGTTTCCTTTTCTTTCTCTACAAGGAGAAATACATGAAATCAGGGGAGATATACTTTTCTTTTTCTGGAGCGCTAAGATCGGAATTACGAGAAATTAGAACAAATGCACCTTACATTGTGAAATTTTATCAAAAAACCAATACGCCTTATATAAAGATACGGAGAGAGTATAATCTAAAATGATGCATCCGTATTTGCCAAGTAATATAAACTGCCATATTAATATAAAGCTGTCATGAAAATGTATCCCTCAAGAAGGAAAAAGTGAAGACCCACGACTTCATGCTGACGACCTCCTCCTCAATGTTACAAATTTTAATTGATCAATTTTACAAATTCAGGGTGGTCACTTCATTGAAATGTGTGACAGCCTGAAAGCATACTCGTAGTGAACTTCTTTACAAAATGATAATTCAGGAGTCAACCATATTACAAGATCAGATAATCATACTCCAATTACAAAAAAAAAAAAATCATCATATTCGCTTTCTTGTTTGCATCTCGCTGAGAGGAGAAAAAGGAAATCGGCTATTGTATAATATCGTTAGTAATAGAACCGTATAGATACAGATCCGAGTACTATGACCAGCACTGTCACCCCAAGTTAACCATAAAAACAACTGCGAATGTAAGAAGATATATTCATCCAAGTTACACAATTTCAAAAGGCAGGTACACTAGAAAGAAAAGAATAAAGATAACAAGTAAAAACAAATAAGAAAACATGTATAAAGGTGATGGAGCATCAACAAGTTTGCATGGTTTTCTAAGAAGAGCAACAGCTGGTCTTCTGCTCGACAGGTTGCCCGCGGATCTGTACAGTAGCTGGGCGAGCGTTGTTTGCGGCTGGCTGGCTCGCCATCCTGGAAACATAGGCCATTGTTTTCAGTAAGTTCTTCATCTAGAGTTCATAGACTAGCACGTTAATGTAGACCATCATGAATTCTAGTTTAAGTCTGGGTCCAAACCTATCCTTGATTGAAGCAGCCATGGCCATGAAAGCCTGTTCAACATTCAGGGCGTTCTTTGCGCTGGTCTCCATAAATGGGATGCCAATCTCATCAGCAAAAGCCTATATATGTACATAAAAATAAAGACAAATAGCAGTGAGAATGCCTTCAGGGAATGGAAGGTTGGAATCTGCAGATTGTGAAGTGAACAACTAAAAAATAATGTTTGCATGAGACTCGAGGATACCTTTGCTGTTTCATATGACACAGCTCTTTTGTCAGCCAGATCACATTTGTTCCCCACGAGAAGCTTGTTCACATTCTCACTGGCATAGCGGTCAATCTCGTTCAACCACTGCTTCACATTGTTGAAGCTATCTTGGTCTGTCACATCATAGACGATCTGCAATACCATTTGAATATTCCGGTCAAGCCATCATAAATGTAAATTTGTTATCTGACTAAATGAAGTTTGTATAAGCAGACTTACAATAATCCCATGGGCCCCTCGGTAGTAGCTGCTGGTAATAGTTCTAAAACGTTCTTGCCCAGCAGTGTCCCACTGAAAAGGGAGTTTGTAGAACGAAGGTGTTTAATAACTTTGAAAAGGATAATACTCCCTGTATCACTGCAACTGAGGTGGGAGATGAAAAACAGAGGAATTGCCCAATCCAAAGAGCACGTACACATAAGCTGCAAGACTGCCATCCCTCACGTTCAAACTGAGCTACATCTATTTTTCATTTCTAAACATCCAGAAAGAATGAATCTTCATAGGAAAGACAAATAATGAAAACTTTTAATGGTCCGGTTATATTAACTGGACAGACTAAAGAGAACCACAAAGTGACAACAAACTTCATATATATTCGGGAGAAGCGGTTGAGTGTGTCTGTTTCATATAAATCAACTTCAACTAACAATCATGATTTGTATCCCACAAAATAATAGTGGTCATTGGGAGAACTATGCCTCAATGAAGTTTTACAGATCATCAATAAAATCACAACTCAATGGTACTTGCACAGGCATGCTTGGTTACTAGTAACAGCATGCATATCAAGTAAATCACGAGATAAGCTAGACTCACAATTTGCAGCTTGATAGTCTTTCCGTCCTGCTCCACAGTCCTTATTTTCTGTCAACGTTTTTGCAAGAAGTTACGTTTGATAGAAGGAACTGTAGCAGCCAAAAAACACTATGCAGAAAGTAAAAGTTCTTACGAAATCAACTCCAATAGTACTGATGTAACTATCCAGGTACGAGTCGTCCTGCCAAGAGAGTCAAAATATTAAAGGGGCAAACAAACAAAGCAGCACAGGTAAATTTAATAGTAAGTATAATTAGTTGTCCTCAAGGGCATACTACAATATAGTAGTCCCTCCGTCCGGAATTACTTGTCGCTCAAATGGATGTATCTAGCACAAAAATACATCTAGATACATCCATTTGAGTGACAAGTAATTCCAGACGGAGGAAGTATGTAGGGATGCCCATCATCTTTTGGAAAAATGTAGCTACCAATAATGAACTATTCAGGTTGAACAATTTAAATTAGAACATCTGTGAGTAATGATTCAGCTTACGCATCCTATAAACAAAATGGTTAATTCCATGAACTACCTAAATTTTAACATCAAAAACCTATAATATATAGACGGGAAAAAGATAGCAAAATGGATCATGCTTGAGGTAGAGATTCTTACTGCAAATCTTAACAGAAGACATGACTTGCCAACACCCGAGTCTCCAATAAGCAAAAGCTTGAAGAGGTAATCACTGCGGGGCCACATATTAGAATGTTAGTCTCCATCAAACAAAGTGAGCAGAGAAGAAAACAAGCAGTGATGGCATTTTCGAGATGATAAAAAGGGCAGCCCGGTGCACATAGCTCCCGCTTGAGCAGGGTCCAGGGAAGGGTCCGACCACTTTCAAAGATGATAATAAGATACAATAACTATCTCCAGGCTTGGAAGATTGAAAATAAATTCAAAGAGCAATGTATTCTCAAGATAATAACACACAACGATTCTTTCGAATAATATTGTCAGGCTTAGACAAGTAAGCAGCGACAGATGAAGAGATATTTTGCTGTTTAAAACTCAGCCAAATGTCAGTTTTGCTGAGCTAATAGATCCCTTTGATCCCTATGCACTAGCGTGTGATAGAATGTAAAATAGCCCCCCTTGCAGCATTAAGATAAAATGATATTGTAACATTGAATGAGTGAAGTGCAACCACAGTTACAGCACTAACCGAGCGAACAGTTATATCAGCCCATGGCTGTCACAGTTATACAACATGAACAAACAAGCATTTGGTCGTGCATGTAAAGGATGTTGAGCAGACTGGTGCATTCTAGAAATATGCAAATCCGATCAACTGACCAATAATTTAGCCAACCAGTATCAACAAGTAGGATAATCTACCCACATCTGCATCTGCACATTGAATGTTTTTTCTTTCATTCCTTTTTGGGAGTAAAAACATGAGACTCAACAAAGTGATTACGAAACTAGAGATGGTGCAAGTGATATTAGCATACATAATTCACAAAAACAGACAAAATAGCAATCAAAATTGCCCTGTCCTTTTACTGCCATTAGATAGTACTAGTAGAAATCTGAAATCCCCAACAAACACCCCTGGAAACACTAATCAAAACGACCAAGCAAGAAAAGGTACATCTACCGGCGGCATCCAGCGAGACAGGTCCACACAGCAAACAAGTTCGCGTCAAATTTCACCTAATTTAAACATAAACTATCCCAGAACGTTGCATTCCCCTCGTAGACGCGATCCAGACCAAAAAAGAAGAAGAAACGCGACGATTTTGCTGGGATCGAGAGTCAACTCTCCCCCGCGCCAGATCCAGCGAGATCTCGTATCAGCCTAAAAGCGCCGACCCCCCGATCGGAACTGCTGGGGGCGAAGCAGAGGAGGGAGGGATGGACTTACTACTCGGGATTCATGGCGGGATCTTGGCGCTCCCGCGGGTTCCCTTGTCGGCGGGGATCGAGATCGAGTCCTGGGCGGGCGGAGGCAGGCGGCCTCGCGACTTGCCCGAGTTCTTGGCGTCTCGCTCTTCCCGTGAATCAATCAACAATGCGCTGGGAAAGGACCAGGCTCCAGCAGGCCAGCCCGATTTTAGACCAACTGGCCAGACGCGTGGAAACCTTTTTTTTTTTTCTCATTTTTCTCTACAACAACGTCGCACGTGCTTCCCGTCGGTGGTTGCTAAAACGAACTATCCCGGTCTAGGATCAGCGTATCTCCAACGCCGACCTTTAAACCTTCTCATTCGAACCGCGCTGTCCGGATCGAGAAAGTCATCCAACACGAGACTGTATCGGCCTGCGGTGCGGTCGGGATGTGTTTTCTCTCGCAAGCCGGAGACAAACATCGGGGCTTTGCGGAAGTCCGGACTGCTCCCAAGTCCGCTTCTGACCGCCCTGGCCCACCCTAACCCCCACTCGCCCCTTCCGCGCCGTTTGCCGCGTCTCATTCATGCCGGCTCAAAGCATGTAGCGGCCGGCATTGATATCGCGATTTGGACGGAAGGGAAGGCGGCGTAGACGGACACGACCTCTTGGGTGCCGTCACTTCAATGCAGACACCACATCCCGAGAAACCAACTTCGGCCGCTGCGTCGCATTGAAGCAGGATGACTGCCCCTCCGCCTGGCCTGGCCGCGGCTATTTAAGCCACGCTCCGGCGCCGTCCAAATCCACACCCTCCCAAACACCGCATTGTCCTCTTTCCTCTTCTTCGAGTTCTTCCTCCTCTCCAAGCCCAGCGATGTCGAAGTCCTGGTTCTCCGCGCCGGCAAGCGGCACGGTGGAAGTTCGTCGTCATGCTGGTCGTGGCATCGCTGGCCTCGCTCACCTGGACCATCAGCATCAACGGCCGCAGCTGCGGCCCCGTCTCCTCTCGTCCGTCAGATGAAGATCATGATGGAGCGTTTGCTCCGTCAGATGGGTCCGATGCCACCATTGTCGATGTGCGTGAAGGAGGACGAACCGTCCCAGACGTGGGTCCGTGTTAAGCGGGAGCCGGCATCCTCCTTCGGCGGGTGAAGGGCGAGCCGGCGTCCCCGCCACGCACCCGCGGCTTCCACATTGGCGGCCGCGTGAAGCCGGAGCCGACGCCACCCCAGCGCCTCCGTTGCGTGAAGGATGAGCCGTTGTCGCCCCCGCTTGCACAAACACTATGTGCGGCTCGACGAGCCCTCCTTGCCACCACGACGCTAGCGTCGCCCAATGAAGGAGGAGTTGCCGCACGCGATTGCTAAGGCGCATGGCCGCATCCTCCAATATCTCGGAGGCGGCGGTTACGACGGTGCTTCTGGCTTTCAGCCTCATGAACCGGCACCTTCACTTTTGTGTTTTCAGCATCATAAACAGCATGATATTTGGAGAGATCAGTCTCCTCAACCAGTTTGCTTGCCAAAGGACGCATCTCCCTTACTATTTTGGTGAAGCCATCGACGCTGAAGGGAGACCCATCTTTTTTTAAGCTAGGGCAGCCGGTGGCTAGCTCTTCCGGGTCAAGTACTGCTTGCCATGCCTTTGCCCGGCTCAGGGCGGTGATGGCACCGGCTCTGGCGGCTGATCGCTTTAATTCTTCAACCATTTGCGGCAGCACAGACAGTTTCTCCAACACTTCCTTGATGAGGGAAGGTGGTTGCTTCTTATGGGAGGCAGCAGAAATAGCCCGTTGAGCACCAGTGTACAACTTCCCCACAAGGGTATATACAACTTTAAGCCTTATGCGCATGTCTTGACCCAGCCTGGAGCTTCTGGAGGCTACATCAGCAAAGATATTGGTAAACCGGCTAATGATTGTGATACACTGATGATCCAAGTTGAAGTATTCTAGTACTTACCGAAGATAGCAGTTGTCATGTTGTGGATTTGATGCTTTAAGCCGGATAACCCGTCAGTCATCGGCTTAAGAGTAGCCTCAGCATCTTCTGCTCTTTTTAACAGAGTCGTCTTCTCGGTCTCCCAGCCGTTTCTTTCAGCACTGAAGTCCCTTTTCAATTTTTCAATGTCTTCCAAAGCGGTCTTCAGCTCTGATTTGGCCTTAGAAATCTCAGATTGCTAGGAATGGATGTTCTCCCTCAGATCAGTGACTTGAGATTCCTTCATATTCAATTCAGCCTGCTGAAGGAAATATGCCTTAGAGGCAATAATAAAGTTGTTATTTATATTTTCTTATATCATGATAAATGTTTATTATTCATGCTAGAATTGTATTAACCGGAAACTTAGTACATGTGCGAATACATAGACAAAACAGAGTGTCCCTAGTATGCCTCTACTAGACTAGCTCGTTAATCAAAGATGGTTAAGTTTCCTAGCCATAGACATGTGTTGTCATTTGGTGAACGGGACAAGACCCATCCGTTAGCTTAGCACTATGATCGTTTAGTTTATTGCTATTGCTTTCTTCATGACTTATACATGTTCCTATGACTATTAGATTATGCAACTCCCGAATACCGGAGGAACACCTTGTGTGCTATCAAACGTCACAACGTAACTGGGTGATTATAAAGATGCTCTACAGGTGTCTCTGAAGGTGTTTGTTGGGTTGGCATAGATCGAGATTAGGATTTGTCACTCTGTGTATCAGAGAGGCATCTCTGGGCCCTCTCAGTAATGCTCATCACTATAAGCCTTGCAAGCAATGTGACTAATGAGTTAGTTGCGGGATGAAGTATTACAGAATGACTAAAGAGACTTGCCGGTAACGAGATTGAACTAGGTATGATGATACCGACGATCGAATCTCGGGCAAGTAACATACCGATGACAAAGGGAACAACGTATGTTGTTATGCGGTTTGACCGATAAAGATCTTCGTAGAATATGTAGGAGCCAATATGAGCATCCAGGTTCCGCTATTGGTTATTGACCGGAGATGTGTCTCGGTCATGTCTACATAGTTCTCGAACCCGTAGGGTCCACACGCTTAACGTTCGATGTCGATTTGTATTATGAGTTTATCTGATTTCATGTACCGAAGGTTGTTCGGAGTCCCGGATAAGATCACGGACATGACTAGGAGTCTCGAAATGGCCAAGACATAAAGATTCATATATTGGAAGGCTACATTCGGACACCGGAATGGTTCGGGTCGTTTCGGATAAGTTTCGGAGTATCGGGGGTTAGCGGACCCCCCCCGGAAGTTATTGGGCCTCATGGGCCTAGTGGTGGAAGAGAGGAGGCAGGCCAAGGTGTGGTGCACGCCCCCCTAGCCCAAACCTAATTGGACTAGGGCTAGGGGGTGTCGGTGTCAAAACTGGCGGATCTCGGGTAGGGGGTCACGAACTGTGCGTCTAGGATCGATGGTAACAGGAGACGGGGGACACGATGTTTACCCAGGTTCGGGCCCTCTCTATGGAGGTAATACCCTACTTCCTGCTTGATTGATCTTGATGAATATGAGTGTTACAAGAGTTGATCTACCACGAGATCGTAATGGCTAAACTCTAGAAGTCTAGCCTATGTGAATATGGCAATGAATCTGTCCTATCCGGACTATGCTCTCCGGTTTATATAGACACCGGAGAGATCTAGGGTTACATGAGGTCGGTTACATAGGAGGAAATCTTCATAACAGGTCGGCTACCTTGCCTCCCACGCCAAGTAGAGTCCAATCCGGACACGGGTATTGTCTTCGGCCTTCGTATCTTCACAGCCCATCAGTCCGGCCCATGGATAACAGGCCGGACGCCCGAGGACCCCTTAGTCCAGGACTCCCTCAGTAGCCCCTGAACCTGGCTTCAATGACAAGGAGTCCGGTGCACAGATTGTCTTTGGCATTGCAAGGCGGGTTCCCCTTCTTCCGAACTCCAAGATAGTCTTCGGACGCGATGATTGTATCCGGACCTGTTATACACCATGCACAACCGCATAGAGAATATATATATTTTACACGAGTTCCATCCGCTGGCAGCTTTCTGCAATGTGACATTACGTCCGTTCGGCCATAATTTCGAACCGTTTGTCCCACGTTTCAAGACGCGGTTGCTATTGGCACGTCTTGTCGTGGCAGAGATCGTGTCCCCTTATCGCGGGATTCTCATGAATGCAGGCATGGGTAACCCAACCGTGCCGTTTACACAGCCCTTGGGAATAGGCGAATCTCAAGGTGAGTGAGGAGGCGTTTAATATTTGCTGCCTTTATAAGGAGACAAGGATTCCCCCTTCCTCTTCTCACGCTTTCTCTCTGTCTCTGCCTTCCCAACCTCGAGCTCCAGCGCCCAAGTTCCAATCTCCTTTCCACCCCAGCAACCATGTCCGGATCCGGTGGTCAGGGTAAGTGGATGGTCTCCTCCGTCATGGAGGAGGACATTACCAAGCTTCGGGCGGCCGGATATTTGGCGAAGGAGATTGTCCACTGCCTACCGGCCGAGGGACAGATCGTCCCCACGCCGGAGCCCACAGAGAGGGTGGTATTCCTCCCCCATTTCTTTCGTGGGCTAGGGTTTCCACTCCACCCCTTCGTCCGCGGGTTAATGTATTATTACGGGGTAGATTTCCATGATCTGTCCCCGAATTCCTTCCTCAACATCTCGGCGTTTATCGTCATGTGCGAGGCCTTCCTCCGCATCCAACCCCACTTTGGGCTGTGGCTCAAAGTCTTCAACGTGAAGCCGAAGGTGGTGGATGGCCAGCACGCGGAGTGCGGAGGGGAAATGGTGAGCAAATTGTCCAACGTCTCCTGGCCCAAAGGCACCTTCGTGGATACGGTAAAGGAGTGGCAGAAGCAGTGGTTCTACATAACAGAACCACGCGGCACCACCTGGGCCGCAACTGCCGAATTCCGCTCCGGCGCTCCTATGCGACTCACCTCCTGGGTCGAGAAGAGTCCGGACTGGTGTTCTCCTGACGAGCTGATAGCGCTGCAGACACGCGTTCAGAGCATGGTAACCAAGAGCGTCAAGCTTGTTGATGTGATCCAGGTGATGTTAGTTCGCCGGATCCTTCCATGCCAGCGCCGAAGCCGCCCGCTGTGGGAGTTCAATCAAAAGAAGCACCAGACCCTGGCGAGGCTCTTCGAGACTACGCACGAAGGCGCATGGAAATTGCTCTTCAAGGGCAATGAAAAACCACCGGCCACGGATTCAGACCGTGGTCACGATTGTACACACCCCACCAGCAAGGTATGTTATTTCGAATGAGTCCTCAACCTAATTGTTTCGAGGATGATGTCTGAGCTTTTATTACTGCTCTTTCAGGACTGGACGGAGAGGGCGAAGCGGATCCAGTGTCCGGCTCCGCTGCCCGAAGAACCAGTCATCCCGCGCTTGGCGGAGATGCTACTACCGACACCATATAAGGCGCCGGAGAAGAAGGCCAAGAAGAAGGCAAAGGGGGCCAAGAGTGGCCTCCGTCGTAAGGGTACGTCCGAAGACGACGAAACTCACTCCTCTGTCCCTGAGGACAATGACGGGGAAGAGGAGGAGGAGGAAGAAAACAGTCCCCCCCTGAGGAGAGGAAGAAGAAGAGGGCGGCTCCGGCGGATCTGGAGGCGGAGGCGCCCAAAAAGGGGAAGGGCGTTCCGGCAGCCAACACCGCGTGGGACGTTGACAGTAGTCCAGAACGACGCCCCCGCACTAAGCCCCAGGCCGCGTCGTAAGTGACATGGCTTATTTATGTGCACATCCAGTCCTTTCTCTCCATTATCTTGATGTAGTTAACCGTACCATTGCAGTCCGGCCCGCGACCTAATCCAGCGATCCTCGTCTGGAAGCTCGTTGGCTCCGTCGGAGATGGCGAGCCAGTCGCCACCGCCTGCTTATTCCCCCGGGGCCGGGGATGACACCGAAGTGCTGTCCCGGAAGGCCGATCCGAACCGGGGAGGAACCCAGGATGCTGTCCGGGAGGCGCCACTTGGCGAAGCCTCCATTGTCGGACATATGGAGGGGACGATCCCCATGGAGACTGGCGAAGAGGGCCGAATCCAGCTTGGCCCTCAGCCGAATACGATTTCGGAGACCCATATGGCCCCGGAGTCGGGCGGGCAGCCCCTTTTGAAGGAGGGGGTGCACCGCTTCTGCCGGTGGTCCTTGTCCATCCAGGGGCGCCGGATAACCTGATGGAGGCGCTACGAGGCGCCTCCGTTATGGACGAGCACCGTGTTCTTATGAGCGCGGTGATCGAGAAGGTTCAGTCCGCCAAGAGTGGACTGAACGAAGCCTGCAGCAACCTGTTGACAGGTTTCGAGGTAAATGACAGAGAAAAAACCCCATATAGTCAGTAGCCCCTGAGACACTATCTGGTGCTCGATAAGAGGAACCGGACAGAGGATCAATCCTCTAGTGTAGGAGACTAACGTGATATGTGTGCATGAGCAGGCGTCACTGTTGGCCGTGACCTCACATGCTGCCGAAGTCTCTGAACTGAAGCAGAGGCTGGAGCGGCCGGAGAACGAGCTCGGCGAGGTTAGAGTGCGGCTGCAGGAGAAGCAAGGTAAGCAACGTCTTGCTGTGTGTTCGGAAAGCGGAGACGCTGTGTATTGACTGTAATGTCGGAATGTATGCAGGAGCCGCGACCGAGGTCGAGGCCCTGAGGAAGGCCCTGGGCGAGGCCGAGGAGAAGGCTGTCCAACAGCAAGCCGCCCGTAAGAAGCTCGAGGCCCGTGTCAAGGAAATCTAGCAGGAGCTCCAAGATGCAGTGAAAAAATGTGAGACCTTGGAGAATGATGCGTCGGCTCAGGAGGCCGAACTCACCAAGGCTCGTCGGGGCGCAGAGATCGCGCGGAATGAGACCCAGGCCGTCATCTAGGAGATACAGGAGGCCAGGAAGATCACAGCGGGTAAGGCTTTTAAGATGCAAAGCAAGTGTGCGGAGAGGTAGTACCTTTTACTAACCCGGGTTCAGAGTTCCCCAGGAGCTTTTGCGGATCTACCACGCAGTGTATCAGACGCTGCCGCGTTCTATCGAGCCGAAGGAGTAGGTTCTACGGAGAAGCTATTCTGGTCGCAGTATGCGACGCCAGAACATCCAGTGTCCTTTACCGATCAGCTGAAGCAGCTGATGGAGCTCCACAGGGTGGCCGAATTAGCCATGAAGGATTTCACAATCCGGCTATGGCCAGCTGAAGCTATACCCGGCAGCTACTTCGGATTCGTGAGGCGGCTAGTGGAAGATCACGCATATAAGAGATCAAAAAACTCAAATAACTTTTATGGATATAAAAAGATATAACTGATCATAAACTCGAAGTTCATCAGATCCCAACAAACACACCGCCAAAAGACTTACATCATATGGATCTCCAAGAGACCATTGTATTGATAATCAAGAGAGAGAGAGGAAGCCATCTAGCTACTAACTACGGACCCGAAGGTCTACAAAGAACTACTCACGCATCATCGGAGAGGCACCAATGGAAGTGGTGAACCCCTCCGTGATGGTGTCTATATTGGATCTCGTGGTTCTGGACTGTGCGGCGGCTGGATGAAAATTTTGTCGACTCCCCTAGGGTTTCTGGAATATTGGGGTATTTATAGAGCAAAGAGTCGGTCCAGGGGGCACCCAAGGTGGGCACAACCCCCCAGGGCGCACATGGGCCTCCTGGCGCGCGCTGGTGGGTTGTCCCGTCCTCGGGACTCCCCCAGGTGCAACTAGGGCCCAACTTCTTCCTTCTGGTCCATAAAAAATCATCGTAAATTGGCGTGGCATTTGGACTTCGTCTGATATTGATTTTCTGCGATGTAAAAAACATGCAGAAAACAGCAACTGGCACATGGCACTATGTCAATAGGTTAGTACCAAAAATGATATAAAATGACTATATAAAGATTAAATAACATCCAAGATTGATAATAAAACAACATGGAATAATAAAAAATTATAGATACGTTGGAGACGTATCAGCATCCCCAAGCTTAATTCCTGCTCGTCCTCGAGTAGGTAAGTGATAAAATCAGAATTTTTTATGTGGAGTGCTGTTTATCAAGTCATATCATATTCTTTTCTTTATAGCATGGACATTTGGACTTTTATGTGATTCAAAGCAATAGTCTAGTTTTGACATAATAATTTAGATACTCAAGCATATCAACAAGCAACCATGTCTTTCAAAATATCAATGCTAAAACAAGTTATCCTAGCCCATTGATGTCGCTTGAAGCGACGTTGGTATTTCCCCAAGAGGAAGGGATGATGCAGCACAGCGGTGGTAGGTATTTCCCTCAGATATGAAACCAAGGTTATCGAACCAGTAGGAGAACCAAGGAACACAACGTAAACAGCCCTGCTCACAAAGAACAACACATCGCAACCCGACGTGTTAAAGGGGTTGTCAATCCCTTTCGGGGTACGGCGGCTCAAGATAGGCAAAGGACGAGAGGTAAATTTGTAAATGGGATAAATAGATCGCGGAACAAATAAATTGCAGCAAGTTATTTTTGTATTTTTTGGTTTAATAGATCTGAAAATAAATGCAAGGAAAAAGTAGATCGCAAGACAAATATATGAGAAAGAAGACCTGGGGGCCGTAGGTTTCACTAGTGGCTTCTCTCGAGAAAAATAGCAAACGGTGGGTGAAAAAATTACTGTTGGGCAATTGATAGAACTTCAAATAATCATGACGTTATCCAGGCAATGATCATTACATAGGCATCACGTCCAAGATTAGTAGACCGACTCCTACATGCATCTACTACTAGTACTCCACACATCGACCGCTATCCAGCATGCATCTAGTGTATTAAGTTCATGGAAAAGCGGAGTAATGCTATAAGAACGATGACATGATGTAGACAAGATCCGTTTATCTATTGCGGCAGATATGGATCCCGTCTTTTTATCCTTAGTAGCAACGATACATACGTGTCGGTTCCCTTTCTGTCACTGGGATCAAGCACCGTATGATCGAACCCACTACCGGGCACCTCTTCCCATTGCAAGATAAATAGATCAAGTTGGCCAAACAAAACCCAAATATCGAAGAAGAAATACGAGGCTATAAGAGATCACGCATATAAGAGATCAAAGAACTCAAATAACTTTCATGGATATAAAAAGATATAACTGATCATAAACTCGAAGTTCATCAGATCCCAACAAACACACCGCCAAAAGACTTACATCATATGGATCTCCAAGAGACCATTGTATTGATAATCAAGAGAGAGAGAGAGGAAGCCATCTAGCTACTAACTACGGACCCGAAGGTCTACAAAGAACTACTCACGCATAATCGGAGAGGCACCAATGGAAGTGGTGAACCCCTCCGTGATGTTGTCTATATTGGATCTCGTGGTTCCGGACTATGCGGCGGCTGGATGAAAATTTCGTCGACTCCCCTAGGGTTTCTGTAATATTGGGGTATTTATAGAGCAAAGAGTCGGTCCAGGGGGCACCCGAGGTGGGCTAAACCCACCAGGGCGCGCTTGGGCCACCTGGCGCGCTCTTGTGGGTTGTCCCATCCTCGAGACTCCCCTAGGTGCAACCATGGCCCAACTTCTTCCTTCTGGTCCATAAAAATCATCGTAAATTGGCGTGGCATTTGGACTCCGTTTGATATTGATTTCCTGCGATGTAAAAAACATGCAGAAAACAGCAACTGGCACTTGGCACTATGTCAATATGTTACTACCAAAAAATGATATAAAATGACTATATAATGATTATAAAACAGCCAAGATTGATAATAAAACAACATGGAATAATCAAAAATTATAGATACGTTGGAGACGTATCAGCATCCCCATGCGTAAATCCTGCTCGTCCTCGAGTAGGTAAGTGATAAAATCATAATTTTTGATGTGGAGTGCTGTTTATCAAGTCATATCACATTCTTTTCTTTACAACATGAACATTTGGACTTTTATGTGATTCAAAGCAATAGTCTAGTTTTGACATAATAATTTAGATACTCAAGCATATAAACAAGCAACCATGTCTTTCAAAATATCAATGCTAAAACAAGTTATACTAGCCCATTGATGTCGCTTGAAGCTACGTCGGTATTTCCCCAAAGAGGAAGGGATGATGCAGCACAACGGTGGTAGGTATTTCCCTCAGATATGAAACCAAGGTTATCGAACTAGTAGGAGAACCAAGCAACACAACGTAAAAAGCCCCTGCACACAAAGAACAACACCTCGCAACCCGACGTGTTAAAGGGGTTGTCAATCCCTTTCGGGGTACGGCGGCTCAAGATAGGCAAAGGACGTGAGGTAAATTTGTAAATGGGATAAATAGATCGCGGAACAAATAAATTGCAGCAAGGTATTTTTGTATTGTTTGGTTTAATAGATCTGAAAATAAACGCAAGGAAAAGGTAGATCGCAAGGCAAATATATGAGAAAGAAGACCCCGGGACCGTAGGTTTCACTAGTGGCTTCTTTCGAGAAAAATAGCAAACGGTGGGTGAACAAATTACTTTTGGGCTATTGATAGAACTTCAAATAATCATGACGATGTCCAGGAAATGATCATTACATAG
This sequence comes from Aegilops tauschii subsp. strangulata, assembly GCF_002575655.3. Taxonomy (NCBI): domain Eukaryota; kingdom Viridiplantae; phylum Streptophyta; class Magnoliopsida; order Poales; family Poaceae; genus Aegilops; species Aegilops tauschii. Next base: position 25,673,158 of record NC_053037.3, on the reverse strand, counting down.
GCATCACGTCCAAGATTAGTAGACCAACTCCTGCATGCATCTACTACTAGTAGTCCACACATCGACCGCTATCCAGCATGCATCTAGTGTATTAAGTTCATGGAAAAACGGAGTAATGCTATAAGAATGATGACATGATGTAGACAAGGTCCATTTATCTATTGCGGCAGATATGGAACCCGTCTTTTTATCCTTAGTAGCAACGATACATACGCGTCGATCCCTTTCTGTCACTGGGATCAAGCACCGTAAGATCGAACCCACTACCGGGCAGCTCTTCCCATTGCAAGATAAATAGATCAAGTTGGCCAAACAAAACCCAAATATCGGAGAAGAAATACGAGGCTATAAGAGATCACACATATAAGAGATCAAAGAACTCAAATAACTTTCATGGATATAAAAAGATATAACTGATCATAAACTCGAAGTTCATCAGATCCCAACAAACACACCGCCAAAAGACTTACATCATATGGATCTACAAGAGACCATTGTATTGATAATCAAGAGAGAGAGAAGAAGCCATCTAGCTACTAATTATGGACCCGAAGGTCTAGAAAGAACTACTCACGCATCATCGGAGAGGCACCAATGGAAGTGGTGAACCCCTCTGTGATGGTGTCTATATTGGATCTCGTGGTTCTAGACTGTGCGGCGGCTGGATGAAAATTTCGTCGACTCCCCTAGGGTTTCTGGAATATTGGGGTATTTATAGAGCAAAGAGTCGGTCCAGGGGGCACCCGAGGTGGGCACAACCCACCAGGGCGCGCCCTGGTGGGTTGTCCCCTCCTCGGGACTCCCCCTAGGTGCAACCAGGGCCCATCTTCTTCCTTCTGGTCCATAAAAAATCATCGTAAATTGGCGTGGCATTTGGACTCCGTCTGATATTGTTTTCCTGCGATGTAAAAAACAAGCAGAAAACTGCAACTTGCACTCGGCACTATGTCAATAGGTTAGTACCAAAAAATAATATGAAATGACTATATAATGATTATAAAACATCCAAGATTGATAATAAAACAACATGGAATAATCAAAAATTATAGATATGTTGGAGACGTATCAGCATCCCCAAGCTTAACTCCTGCTCGTCCTCGAGTAAGTAAGTGATAAAACAGAATTTTTGATATTGGGTGTTGTTTATCATGTCATATCATATTCTTTTCTTCATGGACATTTGGACTTTTATGTGATTCAAAGCAATAGTCTAGTTTTGACATAATAATTTAGATACATATCAACAAGCAACCATGTCTTTCAAAATATCAATGCTAAAACAAGTTATCCCTAGCCCGTCATGCTCAAACATTGATCCATTCATGAAACACACTCGAATATTAGCTACACCCAATACTTAAGTACGATCATATTGTCCCCTAGTTGGTGCTTTTATAAGAGAGGATGGTGACACAATTTCAAAAAATAAAAATTGCATAAAGTAAAAGAAAGACCCTTCACTGAGGGAAGTAGTGATTTGTAGAGGTGCCAGAGCTCAAAGCGAAAAATTAGAGATAAAAACATTTTGGGAGGTGTATCCATCCCACCAACGAAAATGACTTGGAGCATCCCAACACTTTCCATGCTAGATATATCATAGGCGGCTCCCAAACAGAAATTAAAGTTTATTCCTTTTTCCACCATAACTTTCACTTGGAGTCAATAATCTAGTTCACATCGCTATGTGATTAACACCCAAAGAGTACTAAGGTGTGATCATATTTTGCTCGTGAGAGAAGTTTAGTCAACGGGTCTGCACATTCAGATCCATATGTATTTTGCAAATTTCTATGTCTATAATGCTCTGCACGGAGCTACTCTAGCTAATTGCTCCCACTTTCAATATGTATCCAAATCGAGACTCAGAGTCATCCAGATCGGTGTCAAAGCTTGCATCGACGTAACTCTTTACGATGAACTCTTTATCACCTCCATAATCGAGAAATATTTCCTTAGTCCTCACTAAGGATAATTTTGACCGCTGTCCAGTGATCTACTCTTAGATCACTATTGTACCCCCTTGCCAGAACTCATGGCAAGGTACACAATAGGTCTGGTACACAGCACAACATACTTTATAGAACCTATGAATGTGGCATAGGGAATGGCTTTCATTCTCTTTCTATCTTCTGTCGTGGTCGGGCTTTGAGTCTTACTCAACTTTACACCTTGTAATAAAGACAAGAACTCCTTCTTTGACTTATCCATTTTGAACTCTTTCGAAAACTTGTCAAGGTACTTACTCATTGAAAAATCTTATCAAGCGCCTTGATCTATCTCTATAGATCTCGATGCCCAATATTAAGCAGCTTCACCGAGGTCTATTATTGAAAAACTCTTATTCAAGTATCCCTTTATGCTATCCAGAAATTCTATATCATTTCCAATCAACAATATGTCATCCACATATAATATTAGAAATGCTACAGAGCTCCCACTCACTTTCTTGTAAATACAGGCTTCACCACAAGTCTGTATAAAACTATATGCTTTGATCAACTCATCAAAGCGTATATTCCAACTCCGAGATGCTTGCACCAGTCCATAGATGGATCGCTAGAGCTTGCATACCTTGTTAGTACCTTTAGGATCAACAAAACCTTCTGGTTGCATCATATACAACTCTTCTTTAAGAAATATCCATTTAAGGAATGCAATTTTGACATCCATTTGCCAGATTTCATAAAATATGGCAACTGCTAACATGATTCAGACGGATTTAAGCATCGCTATAGTTGAGAAAATCTCATTGTAGTCAACACCTTGAACTTGTCCAAAACCTTTTTGCGACAACTCGAGCTTCGTAGATAGTAACACTATTATCAGTGTCTGTCTTCCTCTTGAAGATCCATTTATTTAATATGGCTTGACGATCATCGGGCAAGTCCACCAAAGTCCACACTTTGTTCTCATACATGGATCCCATCTCAGATTTCATGGCCTCAAGCCATTTTGCGGAATCTGGGCTCATCATCGCTTCCTCATAGTTCGTAGGTTCATCATAGTCTAGTAACATGACTTCTATAATAGGATTATCGTACCACTCTGGTGCGGACCGTACTCTGGAAGACCTACGAGGTTCTGTAATAACTTGATCTGAAGTTTCATGATCATCATCATTAGCTTCCTCACTAATTAGTGTAGGAATCACTGGAACTGATTTCTGTGATGAACTACTTTCCAATTCGGGAGAAGGTACAATTACCTCGAGCTCATCAAGTTCTACTTTCCTCCCACTCACTTCTTTGGAGAAAAACTCCTTCTCTAGAAAGGATCCATTCTTAGCAACGAATATCTTGCCTTTGGTGTGATAGAAGGTGTATCCAACATTTTTGTAACACCCTGAGAATCATGCTAAAGTAACCCCCTGTGATTAAGCTAATTATGTTGCTAAACAGGGCTTGATCACATTTGAACCACACCCTTGTCAAACTCCTAGTTCAAACTTCAAACATAATTAAAGTGGAAAATAAAAGTTTTCAAAAATTCAAACAGAAATCTTCAGTGGGTGCCAAATATTACACTGGTAATTATGGTGGAGAAAACACATTTTTATAAAATATCTAAATACTTTTAAATGAAATAAACAGAAAAGGAAATAAACAAATAAAAGAAAAGGCAAAACAAAACAGAAAACAGAACAAAAAAATGAAAAAGAACAAAAGCCCCCCCCACTGGACCTGGCCCAACTGGGCCACCCCAGGCCCAGCCGGCCGGCCCAAACCCCCCTCACCTTATCCCCTGCCCCCCCACCGACAGCCTCGCCACTCGCTCCCCCCCGAAATATCTCACCTCCCTCCCCCCCGATCTGGATCGAGGAGGAGGCCGTCGCCGTCGCGCTCGACCCCGCGCCCTCGCCTCGCCGGAGCACTGCCTCGCCGGCCTGCCTCCTCCTCCTCGCCGGCCCGCGCCTCGACACCGCATCGCCGTCGCCCCCATCTCCCCCTCGACCCCCACTGCCGTGACCCTGCATCCCTCGGTGAGGCCACCGGCCTCCGTCGCCCGCCCCTCTCCTCTCGGTCACCGCCGCCCCGCTCGCGCTCCGGCGCGCCCAGACGCGCCCCGCCGCGCCCAGACGCGCCCCGCCGCGCCTGGCCACGACCGCGCGCCCGCGTCGGCCACGCCCCGCCTGCCCCCCCTCGTCCTCGCGCCCTCGCCGTCGCGGGCAGGCCCGTGGCCTCGCCCCGCGCCCCCCCCTCGCAGCTTCTTCCCCACGCCCGACCGCACCGACGCGCGCCCGCGCGAGCCGCGCCGCCGTTGCCTCCCACTGGCGTTGGCCTCTGGCTTCGCCCCGCACCTCGCCCCCGTACGCGCCCGTGGCCGCACGTGGCCGCCTCTGCCGCCCCCTGCTGCGGCGCTGCTCCGGCCGGCGAGCCTCGCCCGCGCGCGCCCCGACGGCCTTCGTCCGCCGCGCTCCCTCGCCGTCCCGTTCGGGCGGACGCCGTTACGCCGTTGCGCCCGTAGCCGCAGTGCCCTCTGGGCCACTGCCAGTGGGCCTCGCCCTCTGGGCCACCGCCAGGTGGGCCTAGCCCCACCTGAGCTACTGGCCACTGGGCCCGACCCCCTGGCCCAATGACAAACGGGCCCCCAGCGCCAGAACGTTTACTAATAAAAATAAATAATAATAATAAAATAATAAACTAATTAATAAATAATTAAACAAATAAAATATTAATAGTAGGAATAATAATACTAAATTAATTAATAAAAATTAATAAATAAATAACTAAAGAAATAAAAATAATTTTAATTAATTAATTAATTAATTAATTAAGTTAATTAATCATGTTTAATTTAATTAAATAATAATTAATTAGTTAAACCCTAATTAATCTAAATAGTGAATGACAGGTGGGTCCCACTGGACCCACATGTCAGTTTGACTTAGTCAACCCCTGTTGACTGCTGATGTCAGCATGACATCATGCTGATGTCATTAATCCAAATTTCGAATTAAATTAAATAATTAATTAAATTCCAGAAATTAATAAAACCTTTAGAAAATCATATCTTTTAATCCGTAACTCGGATTAAAATGTTTTCTATATGAAAGTTGCTCAGAACGACGAGACGAATCCGAATACGCAGTCCGTTCGTCCACCACACCTCCCTAACCTATCGAACTAGCAACTTTCCCCCTCCGGTCCGTCTGTCCGAAAACGCGAAACATCGGGAATACCTCCCGGATGTTCCCCCCCTTCACCGGTACCACCTACTGTCGCGTTAGGACACCCCTAGCACCGCTCATTGACATGTCACGCATCGTCATGCTTATGTTTGCATTGTATTTACTGTTTCTTCCCCCTCTTCTCTCCGGTAGACTACGAGACCGGCACTGCTGCTGCCCAGTTCGACTACGGAGTCGACGACCCCTCCTACTTGCCAGAGCAACCAGGCAAGCCCCCCCCCTTGATCACCAGATATCGCCTACTCTACTCTCTACTACTTGCATTAGAGTAGTGAAGCATGTTACTGCTTTCGATTAATCCTATTCTGTTGCATAGCCTGTCATTGTTGCTACAGTTGTTCCCCTTACCTGCTATCCTACTGCTTAGTCTAGGATGCTAGATTTCCATCAGTGGCCCTACATTCTTGTCCGTCTGCTGTGCTATACTATCGGGCCGTGATCACCTGGGCGGTGAACACGGGCATGTACTTATATACTATATACATGACACATGTGATGACTAAAGTCGGGTCGGCTCGTAGGAGTACCCGCAAGTGGATCTTTGTGGCGGAGCGACAGGGCAGGTGGAGACCGCCTAGGTGAGCGGAGGGCCTGGCCCTGGTCGGCGTTCGCGGATACTTAACACGCTTAACGAGATCTTGGTATTTGATCTGAGTCTGGCCATTTGGTCTATACGCACTAGCCATCTACGCGGGAGTAGTTATGGGTATCCCGGCGTCGTGGTATCAGCCGAAGCCTTCTTGACGTCAGCGACTGAGTGGCGCGCGCCGGATTGGACTGGAACGCCACTAGGCTAGGTCTGCTTCCGGCCGCGTACGCAACGTGCAGGTGTGCATAGGGCGATGGGCCCAGACCCCTGCGCGCATAGGGTTAGACCGGCGTGCTGACCTCTCTGTTGTGCTTAGGTGGGGCTGCGACGCGTTGATCTTACGAGGCCGGGCATGACCCAGAAAAGTGTGTCCGGCCAAATGGGATCGAGCGTGTTGGGTTATGTGGTGCACCCCTGCAGGGAAGTTTATCTATTCGAATAGCCGTGTCCCTCGGTAAAAGGACGACCCGGAGTTGTACCTTGAGCTTATGACAACTAGAACTGGATACTGAATAAAATACACCCTTCCAAGTGCCAGATACAACCCGGTGATCGCTCTCTAACAGGGTGACGAGGAGGGGATCGCCGGGTAGGATTATGCTATGCGATGCTACTTGGAGGACTTCAATCTACTCTCTTCTACATGCTGCAAGATGGAGATGTCCAGAAGCTTAGTCTTCGACAGGACTAGCTATCCCCCTCTTATTCCGGCATTCTGCAGTTCAGTCCACTGATATGCCTCTTTACACATATACCCATGCATATGTAGTGTAGCTCCTTGCTTGCGAGTACTTTGGATGAGTACTCACGGTTGCTTTTCTCCCTCTTTTCCCCTTTCTATATCGGATTGTCGCAATCAGATGTTGGAGTTCAGGAGCCAGACGCCACCGTCGACGACGACACCTACGACACTGGAGGTGCCTACTACTACGTGCAGGCCGCTGACGACGACCAGGAGTAGTTAGGAGGTCCCAGGCAGGAGGCCTTGCCTTTTCGATCGTTGCTACTTTTGTGCTAGCCTTCTTAAGGCAAACTTGTTTAACTTATGTCTGTACTCAGATATTGTTGCTTCCGCTGACTCGTCTATGATCGAGCACTTGTATTCGAGCCCTCGAGGCCCCTGGCTTGTATTATAATGCTTGTATGACTTATTTATGTTTTAGAGTTGTGTTGTGATATCTTCCCGTGAGTCCCTGATCGTGATCGTACACATTTGCGTGCATGATTAGTGTACGGTCAAATCGGGGGCGTCACAAGTTTCCTTTGGGTATCCTATGAAGACGCACTTATCTGATTTGGATTCGAGCTTATCAGGTTGAAGCTTTTTCACATAAGCATCGCAGCCCCAAACTTTAAGAAACGACAACTTTGGTTTCTTGCCAAACCATAGTTCATAAGGCGTCGTCTCAACGGATTTTGATGGTGCCCTATTTAACGTGAATGTAGCTGTCTCTAATGCATAACCCCAAAACGATAGTGGTAAATCGGTAAGAGACATCATAGATCGCACCATATCCAATAAAGTGCGGTTACGATGTTCGGACACACCATTACGTTGTGGTGTTCTAGGTGGCGTGAGCTGTGAAACTATTCCACATTGTTTTAAATGAAGTCCAAACTCGTAACACAAATATTCTCCTCCACGATCAGATCGTAGAGACTTTATTTTCTTGTTACGATGATTCTTCACTTCACTGTGAAATTCTTTGAACTTTTCAAATGTTTCAGACTTGTGTTTCATTAAGTAGATATACCCATATCTGCTCAAATCATCTGTGAAGGTCATAAAATAACGATACCCGCCACGAGCATCAACACTCATTGGACCGCATACATCGGTATGTATTATTTCAAATAAGTCACTAGCTCGTTCCCTTGTTCCGGAAAACGGAGTTTTAGTCATCTTGCCCATAAGGCACGGTTCGCAAGCATCAAATGATTCATACTCAAGTGATTCCAAAAGTCCATCTTTATGGAGTTTCTTTATGCGCTTTACACCGATATGACCCAAACGGCAGTGCATATGTGTATGTGTATCACTACGATCAAGATTCTTTATGTTGCACTATCATTATCAACTTTGCATCTTTTGGCATCAATATTATGAATATGTGTATCACTACGATCAAGATTCAATAAACCATCAACATTGGGTGTATGACCATAGAAGGTTTTATTCATGTAAACATAATAACAATTTATTCTCTGTCTTAGATGAATAATCGTATCGCAATAAACATGATCTAATCATATTTATGCTCAACGCAAACACCAAATAACATTTATTTAGGCTCAACACTAATCTCGAAAGTATAGGGAGTGTGCGATGATGATCATATCAATCTTGGAACCACTTCCAACACACATCGTCACTTCACCCTCAACTAGTCTCTATTTATTTTGTAACTCCTATTTTGAGTTACTAATCTTAGCAACCGAATAAGTATCAAATACTCAGGGGCTACTATAAACACTAGTAAGGTACACATCAATAACATGTATATCAAATATACCCTTGGTCACTTTGCCATCCTTCTTATCCACCAAATATTCAGGGCATTTCTGCTTCCAGTGACCATTTCTTTTGCAGTAGAAGCACTCAGTTTCAGGCTTTGTTCCAGCTTTGGGCTTCTTCACGGGAGTGACAACTTGCTTGCCATTCCACTTGAAGTTCCCTTTCTTTCCCTTTGTCCTTTTCTTGAAACTAGTGGTCTTGTCAATCATCAACACTTGATGCTCTTTCTTGATTTCTACCTTCGTCGAATTCAGCATCACGAAGAGGTCGGGAATTGTTTTCTTCATCCCTTGCATACTATAGTTCACCACGAAGTTCCAGTAACTTGGTGATGGTGACTAGAGAACTCTGTCAATCACTATCTTATCTAGAAGATTAACTCCCACTTGATTCAAGCGATTGTAGTACCCAGACAATCTGAGCACATGCTCACTGCTTGAGCTATTCTCCTCCATCTTTTAGCTATAGAACTTGTTGGAGACTTCACATCTCTCAACTCGTGTATTTGCTTGATATATTAACTTCAACTCCTAGAACATCTCATATAGTCCATGACATTCAAAACGTCTTTGAAGTCCCGATTCTAAGCCGTAAAGCTGTAACATCCCAAATTTTCAATTTGGAATGTTATTCATTAGATCATCATTGCATATCATATTTTATTGCATTTTGGCTTGATCCTAGAAATTCTACGCAACTCAAGGACCCACAGAGAGAGTTGGTTATTTCGTTATTTTCATATTTGAGTTTTCTCAAATTTTGAAAAGAGGATCGTTTCATTTTAATTATTTTCGCTTCGACTATTTCTTATATGAAAATAAAAGAGAGGGGATAAAATGACTTTCCCAACATAAAGAAATATTGGAGATTAAATATTAAAATCAAATAAGAATTTTATTCGGAGTTTTATCGCTATTTTATTTGAATTAGGAAAAATATGCGTTTTTCAAAATTGCATTAGAGTCCCAAATAAATGTTCACTTTGTCCGATATATTTTTAGAGGACGGGGAAAATTTATTTCAGGATTTTTGGAGCCCGTTTAGTATTTCTTTTCTTCATTTTTCTGCGCGAAATAATTAAAAAAAGTCAACCGACTTAACGGGCCGTGTCCGACTAGGACACAGCGCCCGGCCGGCCCTTTTAGAGCCGGGAGGCCGAGCAGCCCTAGCCCCAAACCCTAGCCGCTGCCCGCCTCGAAATCCGCGCCGCCATCGCCGGATTCGCCGCCGCCGCCGACCCCGCCGCCTGTCGCCGCCGCCTCGCCCGCCGCCCTCGCCGCCGACCCCGCCGCCGGAGTTGACCGCCGCCGGAGTGGACCACCGCCGCCGCCGCCACGCGAACCGATGTAGCCGCCAGTTTTATTCTAAAAACCGTTCGGTTTTTTAAACCTAGATGCGTTTTTTATTTTATATCGGTTTTATTTTTTTCCCGATTTAGTTATTTAGCGGACGTTCGTCCGTACGTTCGTTTTAACGAACGGTTTTCACCCGTTAGCCGCAGACAGCGAATGTTCGTTCGTTAGCCTGTTCGTCAGTTTTCTTTTTCTAGGGTTTTTCCGCGATTATTTTCGATCGCGATTTCTGCCCTAATTTTCGTTTAGTTTATATTTTTGCTCGTTTATCGGAATCAGGCGATTCAAGCGCCTAGATCTTCGTCTCGAAGCCCTCTTTCGGTTTAACCAACTTGAACAAGATTTTGCTACTGTAAAATTTGACTTAAGTCCAGATTAGTAAACGGATCTTGTTTCTTTCGCAGTTTGAGTTTTGTTGATTCGTTTGATTTGATTCTTTTTGCAAACCGGAGTTCTTAAGTTGAACTTTCTGGTTAGATCTCTTATTTGAGTTTTACCCGTGTTTCTAGTTGAGTGCTTATTGCATGCTTGTTTGTTTGCGATAGAGTACCCGGAGTGCGAAGCGTGCTACTACGAGTCTCTAGGTTACATGGATCATCAGTAAGGCAAGTAACACTTTGATCATACCTCTTTACTACCCAGTTTTATTGCATTAGATCAATCCTCAAACAATTGCATGGTTAGGATCTGATTAACATGTGGGTTTTGGGAAGTAGATGAGGTAGTACCTATTTACCTGTTTATTATCAAACTTTGGGGTTACTTCTATGTTGCTTATATTGCTATGCTATGCTCGTAGACGTGGTTTGGTTCGAGTGATTCATGACAAATGTGAGTATTGTTAATTAATGGCTGAATTAAGGTGGCTACTTAAATACACATCTGGGTGGATTGCTTGAGGCACCCTGGAGTACCCGGTGGTTGTCAGGGCACCTGGAGAAACCAGTGTTGTCCTAGGATATCCCGGAGTACCCGTGTGATCATCCTACGGTCCGCCACCCAGGCTCAAAGGGATCATAAGATTATTCATGCTAGAAACTTCTGTGTGTAGCCATAAGCCAATATGGGCTCTGGCATAGTTGAGTAAGTTGCGTGAAGCTCTTGAAGAGGTAGACTAGCAGATGTAGTGGGTTGTAGGTGGTACTGTCTATCCAGAGTAGAGAGTTAATGCTTCAGAAAGACTGTGTCTCGAATCTCCGACCATGGATGTATTCGAGTCTTGTGGGGAAAAGTGTGTAAACCTCTGCAGAGTGTATAAACTAATCATGGTTAGCCGTGTCCCCGGTTATGGACATCTTGAGTATCTGGTTCTTGGATTATCATGTTGATCTCATCACTCTAAATATAATTTGATTGGGTTTAATGATGATGTTTAATTGGGATTGAGTTGGAGGAACCTTCTCGATGTTTAACAACCACCATGATAGTTAAGTAAAATTTTATTCCTTTGTTGTAGGGAAAAATTGGCTTTATGCAAAACTGTTAACCATAGAGCTTTCCACCAACCATATATGCATGTAGTGTGCATTGCCAGCATATTCCATGTGCTGACCCGTTTCAGGCTGCAACGTTCATGTTGCAGACTTTTCAGACGACGAGTAAGGTGCCATAGGTCGTTGTCTTTCACTCAGTGATGCCGTTGGAGTTGATGGACTCACTTTATCTTCCAAGCCTTCCGCCATTATCGTTTTTAGATGGCCTTAAGCCATATTATTGTAATAAGTTCTCTTTTGAGACATTCGATGTAATAAGTGTGTGATTGCTACTCTGTTATAAATCCTCAAGTACTGTGCGTGTCAGCATCACCGATCCAGGGATGACACTGATGCACAGAGATCAGACTGTTTGAGGTCTGGTCGCTACAAAAGCATGGTGCACTAAGCTATCAAGTAGTCATCATATTAAACTAGCCAAACGTTCATAACGTCCGCATCTGCTCCTGCAATAGGTCTGTCACCTAGCGGTGCATCAAGGACATAATTCTTCTGTGCAGCAATGAGGATAAACCTCAGATCACGGACCAAGTCCGCATCATTGCTACTATCATCTTTCAACTTAGTTTTCTCTAGGAACATATAAAACATAGGGAAGCTATAACGCGGGCTATTGATCTACAACATAATTTGCAAAATACTATCAGGACTAAGTTCATGATAAATTAAAGTTCAATTAATCATATTACTTAAGAACTCCCACTTAGATAGACATCCCTCTAGTCATCTAAATGATCACGTGATCCAAATCAACTAAACCATGTCCGATCATCACGTGAGATGGAGTAGTTTTCAATGGTGAACATCACTATGTTGATCATATCTACTATATGATTTACGCTCGACCTTTCGGTCTGCAGTGTTCCGAGACCATATCTGCATATGCTAGGCTCGTCAAGTTTAACCCGAGTATTCTCCGTGTGCAAAACTGGCTTGCACCCGTTGTATGTGAATGTAGAGCTTATCACACCCGATCATCACGTGGTGTCTCGGCACGAAGAACTGTCGCAACGGTGCATACTCAGGGAGAACACTTATACCTTGAAATTTTAGTAAGGGATCATCTTATAATGCTACCGCCGAACTAAGCAAAATAAGAAGCATAAAAGATAAGTATCATATGTAATCAAAAAATTTGACATGATATGGCCATCATCATCTTGTGCCTTTGATCTCCATCTCCAAAGTACCGTCATGATCTCCACCGTCACCGGCATGACACCATGATCTCCATCATCTTGATCTCTATCAACGTGTCGTCACATGGTTGTCTCGCCAACTATTGCTTTTGCAACTATTGCTATTGTATAGCGATAAAGTAAAGCAATTATATGGCGCTTGCATCTTATGCAATAAAGAGACAACCATAAGGCTTCTGCCAGTTGCCGATAACTTTAACAAAACATGATCATCTCATACAACAAATTATATCTCATCACGTTTTGACCATATCACATCACAACATGCCCTGCAAAAACAAGTTAGACGCCCTCCACTTTGTTGTTGCAAGTTTTACGTGGCTGCTACGGGCTTCTAGCAAGAACCGTTCTTACCTACGCATCAAAACCACAACGATTTTTCATCAAGTGTGCTATTTTAACCTTCAACAAGGACCGGACGTAGCCACACTCGATACAACTAGAGTTGGAGAAACAGACACTCACCAGCCACCTATGTGTGAAGCATGTCGGTAGAACCAGTCTCACGTAAGCCTACGCGTAATGTCGGTCTGAGCCGCTTCATCCAACAATACCGCCGAATCAAAGTATGACATGCTGGTAAGAAGTATGACTATTATCGCCCACAGCTCTTTGTGTTCTACTCATGCTTATAACATCTACGCATAGACCTGGCTCGGATGCCACTGTTGGGGAACACGGTAATTTCAAAAAATATCCTACCATCACGTAAGATCTATCTAGGTGATGCATAGCAACGAGAGGGGAGAGTGTGTCCACGTACCCTCGTAGAACGAAAGCAGAAGCGTTTAGTTAACGCAGTTGATGTAGTCGAACTCTTCGCGATCCAACCGATCCAAGTACCGAACGTACGGCACCTCCGCGTTCAACACACATTCAGCTCGATGACGTCCATCGTACTCTTAATCCAGTTGAGGCCGAGGGAGAGTTTCTTCAGCATGATGGCGTGGCGACAGTGATGATGAAATTACCGGCGCAGGGCTTCGCCTAAGCACTACGACGATATGACCGAGGTGTGTAACTGTAGAGGGGGCACCGCACACGGCTAAAAGATCAACTTGTGTGTCTTTGGGGTGCCCCCCTCCTCCGTATATAAAGGAGGGAGGGAGGAGGAGGCCGGCCAGGGGAGGAGGCGTGCCAAGAGGGGGGGGCAATCCTACTCCAAGTAGGTTTGCCCCCCCTTTCCTATTCCAACAAGGAGAAGGGGGAAGGAGGAGGTGGAGAGAAGGAAGGAGAGGGGGCCGCCGCCCCTTCCCTTTGTCCAATTCGGACTAGGGCAAGGGGGGCCGCGCGCCACCTCCTGGCTGCCCTCTCTGTTCTCCACTAAGGCCCAGGAGGCCCAATAGCTTCCCGGGGGGGGGGGGTCCGGTAACCCCCGGTACTCCGGTTTTATCCGAAACTTATCCGGAACACTTCCGGTGTCCGAATATAGTCATCCAATATATCAATCTTTACGGCTCGACCATTTCGAGACTCCTCCTCATGTCCGTGATCACATACGGGACTCCGAACAATCTTCGGTACATCAAAACACATAAACTCATAATACCAATCGTCATCGAACGTTAAGCGTGCGCACCCTACGGGTTTGAGAACTATGTAGACATGACCGAGACACGTCTCCGGTCAATAACCAATAGCGGAACCTGGATGCTCATATTGGCTCCTACATATTCTACGAAGATCTTTATCGGTCAAACCGCATAACAACATACGTTGTTCCCTTTGTCATCGGTATGTTACTTGCCCGAGATTCGATCGTCGGTATGAGCATACCTTGCTCAATCTCGTTACCGGCAAGTCCCTTTACTCGTTTCGTAATACTTCATCCTGCAACTAACTCATTAGTCACAATGCTTGCAAGGCTTATAGTGATGAGTATTACTGAGAGGGCCGAGAGATACCTCTCCGAAACACGGAGTGACAAATCCTAATCTCAATCTATGCCAACCCAACAAACACCTTTGGAGACACCTGTAGAGCACCTTTATAATCACCCTTTTACGTTGTGACGTTTGGTAGCACATAAAGTGTTCCTCCGGTATTCGGGATTTGCATAATCTCATAGTCTGAGTAACTTGTATAAGTCATGAAGAAAGCAGTAGCAATGAAACTGACACGATCATAATGCTAAGCTAACGGATGGGTCATGTCCATCACATCATTCTCCTAATGATGTGATCCCGTTCATCAAATGACAACATATGTCTATGGTTAGGAAACATAACCATCTTTGATTAACGAGCTAGTCAAGTAGAGGCATACTAGGGACTATATGTTTTGTCTTTGGATTCACACATGTACTAAGTTTCCGGTTAATACAATTCTATCATGAATAATAAACATTTATCATGAATTAAGGAAATAAATAATAAGTTTAGTATTGCCTCTAGGGCATATTTCCTTCAGATATCACTAAAGCTAGAAATATGAAGCTAGTGCTTTGCTTATTTGGGAAATTGTCGGGACTTCAAATTAATTTTAACAAAAGTTAATTGTTCTGTTTTGGTAGAACCAAAGAGGAACAAGACGCTTATAAAAAACTGTTCGGTTATGAAATGGGTTCACTACCGTTTAGTTACCTAGGGATTTTGATTCGTCATCAACGATTGAAAAAAGGCTAAGCTGCTGGAAGGGCAAGCTTATGTCCTATGGAGGTCGATTAATACTGATAAACTCGGTGTTGACGAGTTTGCCGATGTTCCTCCTTTCTTTCTTTGAAGTACCGGTAGGGGTACGGAAAAGATTAGACTTCTAACGATCTCGATTTTTCTGGCAATCTGAAGAGGTTAAGAAGAAATACAGGTTGACCAGATGGGATACTATTTGCAGACCCAAATACCAAGGTTGGTTAGTGATACGTCTCCAACGTATCTATAATTTTTGATTGTTCCATGCTATTATATTACCCGTTTTGGATGTTTATGGGCTTTACTTTACACTTTTATATCATTTTTGGGACTAACCTACTAATCGGAGGCCCAGCCTGAATTGCTGTTTTTTTACCTATTTCAGTGTTTCGAAGAAAAGGAATATCAAACGGAGTCCAAAGGGAATGAAACCTTCGGAAGTGATCTTTTTGGAACAAACGCGATCCAGGGGACTTGGAGTGGACGTCAAGTAACAGAGGAGGCGGCCACGAGGGTGCCCGGCGCGCCCCCCACCCTCGTGGGCCCCTCGAGCGTCCACCGACGTACTTCTTCCTCCTATATATACCTACGTACCCTGAAACCTTCAGAGGGCACCACGAAAAGCTATTTCCACCGCCGCAACTTTCTGTATCCGCGAGATCCCATCTTGGAGCCTTCGCCGGTGCTCCGCCAGAGGGGGAATCAACCACGGAGGGCCTCTACATCATCTCCAAGGCCTCTCCGATGAGTCGTGAGTAGTTTACCACAGACCTTCGGGTCCATAGTTATTAGCTAGATTGCTTCTTCTCTCTCTTTGAATCTCAATACAAAGTTCTCCTCGATCTTCTTGGAGATCTATTTGATGTAACTCTTTTTGCAGTGTGTTTGTGGAGATCCGATGAATTGTGGGTTTATGATCAAGTTTATCTATGAGAAATATTTGAATCTCCTCTGAATTCTTTTAGGTGTGATTAAGTTATCTTTGCAAGTCTCTTCGAATTATCAGTTTGGTTTGGCCTACTAGATTGATCTTTCTTGCAATGGGAGTGCTTAGCTTTGGGTTCAATCTTGCGGTGTCCTTTCCCGGTGACAGTAGGGGCAGCAAGGCACGTATTGTATTGTTGCCATCAAGGATAAAAAGATGGGGTTTATATCATATTGCATGAGTTTATCCCTCTACATCATGTCATCTTTCTTAATGCGTTACTCTGTTCCTTATGAACTTAATACTCTAGATGCATGCTGGATAGCGGTCTATGTGTGGAGTAATAGTAGTAGATGCAGGCAGGAGTCGGTCTACTTGTCACGGACGTGATGCCTATATACATGATCATGCCTAGATAATCTCATAACTATGCGCTTTTCTATCAATTGCTCGACAGTAATTTGTTCACCCACCGTAATACTTATGCTATCTTGAGAGAAGCCACTAGTGAAACCTATGGCCCCCGGGTCTATCCTTTATCATATAAGCTTTCTATCTACTTTTATTTGCATATTTTATTTTCCAATCTATATCATAAAAATACCAAAAATATTTATCTTATCATATTATCTCTATCAGATCTCACTTTCGCAAGTGGCCGTGAAGGGATTGGCAACCCCTTTATTGCGTTGGTTGCGAGTTCTTGTTTGTTTGTGTAGGTGCGTGGGACTTTTGAGGAGCCTCCTACTGGATTGATACCTTGGTTCTAAAAAACTGAGGGAAATACTTACGCTACTTTGCTGCATCACCCTTTCCTCTTCAAGGAAAACCAACGCAAGCTCAAGACGTAGCAGTTAGGAATCGAGAACTTAGAAGTAAAGAATAAGTGCCTACTCTCCAATTAGCTTTTTAGATTATCCACCGAGACTGAGGGTACGTGGATACAAATTTTGCGTAATAAATACCTTCAATCTAAGGCTTTGGCTCATGGCACTTCTAGGTTGAGTGACTCACCTTTCTGGAAAGGGTTGATGACGATGAAAGTCTCATTTTTCCAGAGGGTAAAATTCATCGTTTGCAATGGTAACTCGAGCAAATTCTGGGAAAATGCATGGTTAGGGGTGACGCCCTTAGCCATACAATATCCCACTTTATATCATATTGTACAATGTACGGAAGATTATGTGGCTACAGTCCCCCTTAATATCCAATTCAGGAGGTCTTTGGTGGGGGAACGTTCGAATTCATGGCTGCACTTGGTCCGTAGATTGATGGAAGTTCAACTGTCTAACCAGTCGGATACCATTCATTGGAAACTATCAACGAGTGGTCGTTTCTGAATGAAGTCTATGTACTCGGATTTAGTTGATACTGGGCCAATTCCGTGATCCCTCCATATCTGGAAGATTAAAGTTCTGCTTAGAATTGAAATCTTCATGTGGTTTGTCCACATGGGAGTGATCTTGACAAAATATAATTTGATTAAGATAAATTGGGTAGGTAATTCTCATTGTTGTTTTTGTGACCAACATGAAACTATACAACACCTCTTTCTCGATTGCCCGTTGGCAAAGCTACTATGGTGCACGATACATATAGCTTTCAATGTTAATCATCCAACTTGCATTAACACGTTATTTGGGACGTGGCTAAATGGAGTGGAATCAAACATAGCGAGACATTTTCGGATAGTAATATGTGCAGTACTTTGGGCTATATGGAACAACAGGAACGACATTATCTTTAACCGGAAAGAATTTATCAACTTTTTGCAGGTTATCTATAGAGCTACCGCTTGGATCTGCACGTGGTCATTACTCACCAATGCGGATTCCAGGGAACTTTCGGTTACTAGGTGCAACCGATGGCAGACGGTCGCACGGGTTATCTTCAATCGATTTGGATGGTGAGCTACTAATAGGCTAGGTGTATAGGCATCATAGCATGTTGCTAATTTCGCCGGCTATGGCACATTATTGCTTTCTTTTGCTTTGCTCCGGTTGTGAGCCAAATTTGAACTTCAAACCTTGTTATGCACTTATTTTAATAAGATGACTGCATGCATAATTTTGATGCAGAGGCCGGGGTTATCCTCCTTTAAAAAAAATCATAAACAACAATGCACCTAATAACACGACACTGAACTGGAACCTAATGTGTTTTATCTCTCGTCAGTGCCAATCATCCTATAAGTAAAACAAGATCTGAGTGGTACCTATATAGCGTCAGAAGACAGCAACCTGAGCAAGGTAATCGATGTGAAACGATATAGGAAGCGTTGAACCCTTTGCTCGGGCCGCACTTGTATATATAGAAACAATGTCGTGGCTTGCATGACGAGATCGAGAGAGATCGTTCGTTACAAAGAACGATCGTTACAGGAGGATAAGGAGGGAGAGATAACAGAAGAAGAGATAGAGAAGGGTACAAGGCTTAAACAAGACATCTATCCCTATACAACTCTATCTCTAACTTAACTATTCCAACACTCCCCCTCAATCTGAACCTTATGAAACTTTGCTAAGGTTGAGATTGTACTTGAACTCGCCCAACCTTCTCATGGTGAGAGGTTTTGTAAACCCATCAGCAAGTTGATCTCCAGTAGGTATAAACCGAATGTCCAGTAGCTTTTGAGCTACTCTTTCTTTGACAAAATGAAAATCAACTTCAATGTGTTCCTGATGATGTTGTAGCATAAATTGGTTACTTGTCTGATGCACATTGTTCTTTGCAGGGTTATGATGATATTTCCGAGGAAATATACTGACCCTGATGTGGCTAAGGTGCCCATTTGCCCTTTCTGAAATAATTTTACTCTGTTTTGTGTTCTTCCTGTATGTCCAGTTTCACATTGCTGGTGTTTCATGCCATATTCATCAATCCTGGTCACATTGTTGTTGTTTTTTCAGTAGCAAATAAATAAATAAAGTAAATGTACTATATCTTGGTATTCTAGAACTTCAGTGCCTCACAGAAGTTGCTTTATGTACTGCTTTAGCTTGCAAACCTGATGATTTGTTGTCTGTTCTCATTTCTTAAGTTTGAAATGTTTCAAACCTGATGATAAAGTAAATGTACTATTTCTTAAGTTTCTTTAGTTTGCTACTGACATGTGGAGGAGAAAGCCACAGGAATCACCATCTCAACGGTCCGGCCTTAGTGCTTGCTGCTGACATTTTGCTGCTATTGTTCTGCTAGCCATTCTGCTGACATTTTGCAGGTGACGCCCAGCCCCCAGGGAGCTCCGCATCCAAGTCTAGTGTAGGGTATTTCTGTTTTAATTTTCTTTGTCATAGAATAGTTTTTTTTGGCACTTACTGTTCCCGGGATGTAAAGATATGTATTGCTGGAATGAATGGTTGTAATATAATAACATTGCACGTTGCTTTGAAAATGTATCAGAACTGGGCTAGGCCCAAGATAGCTTGTGGTGTGATGAGTTGTAATGTCTATGGCATAGTAATTTTTTTTGGATTGGATTAATTTTTCGGAACTGGGCTAGGCCCAAGTTATATTGGACAATTATTTTTGAGGGAAAAACATGAGAGGCCCAGCAAAGAAATGGCCCAGAAAAATACATGATCAAAAAGAAAATCTACTGTTAAAAGGGCCACACAAAGAAATCAATAGGGCTGAATTGTTGGGTCAGACCCATGTAGCTAATAAAAGCACAGGAAAAAAATACATTAAAAAGGCCGAATTGTTGGGCTAGGCCCATGTAGAAAATCGAATTGGACCGGGCTGATTCTTGTGCCACATCAGATTGCCACGTCGGATGCCTACGTGCCCTGGGGAGGCTGCTAGTGACCAAAACAAAACAGTAGGCATATTTTGGTCGTAAACGTCTACGACCTTCTCACAGAGAAGGTCGTTAATTTCAATTTACGACCGCGAGCTTTTGACCTTCTGTTTTTGGTCACAAAAGGTCGCAAATGAAAAACAATGACCTTTCAGTGACCAATAGTTAAGGTCACAAGTTGACATATTTCTTGTAGTGGCTGCATGGCGCTGCGGAGTTTCGGCGACGGGCGCGTGTGGATGGACTCGCGCAGGAGGATGACGCTGTCTGGCGTCGTGGTGGCGTCGATGGCAGAGAGACCTGGCATGGTAGATGCAACAGTACAACTCTGAAGTTGGATTGATGGCAGGTGGCTGCGGCGGCCTCATACCCGGCACGCGTCCTGGTTGAGGAGTGCGCCGGACTGGTGGTGCCCCATACCCGGCAGGCGTCCTGATTGGGACCTCAGGTCTTAGATGTTAGGTTTGGCCGTGAGGTTTGTTTGGTATTAGGCCCAGACTATCAACATCCCTACATCAACTGAATAGGAGTAGCGGCAGATGTTGCCTAGACGGTAGTTTTAGTCTTACTGTTGTATGACTTTGTAAGGTCTTATATGAATAATTAATAAAGTGGCTGCATGCATCGTCCAGATGCAGAGGCCGGGGGTCCTCCTCCATTTCAAAAAAAAAAAAAAACCATCGGACACCATGTTGGTACCGCTCAAGCCTTCTTGCTTTTTTGTTTCCATGTCATTTCTAGCGAAGTTTGTCACATTCTTGTGCACAAACAACTGTTTGTCTGAATGTGTTTAAGAGGTTGTGTTTGTGATACTGAACTACAGTTACTCAGAATAAGCATTTAGATGCACATTTTTTATGTCGGGGCATTTTTTTACGACTTGTGGTTGATTTAAGGCTCGTCTTATAGTGTAAATAAACTTTCCTAGGCTGCATCCTACTGATGGTTGCCTTTTCGTTTATATCCGTGGTCTTCTGCTTGATTTTTTCGTTTGACCTTGCCTTTATTATTTCCTACAATCCATTTCGCGGCAGAACATACTTTTGATTCCTTCAGAGTTCACGTTCAGAATGGTACCATTTTAAAATGTCAGAAATGTCGATATCTCCGAAGAAGTGGCTGGAGCAAACACTGCTTCATCGATAAGATTTGAGCACGGAGCTCCTCAGCCCAAGGTGAACAAACATCATAGTACATCCTGTGCCGCCAAGGGCATATATTATATAATTTCGAGTTGAGTTGGAAGCCATGTGTTAGAATAAATTTGAGGTATACCGTAGATCATCCGAGAACCAAGCAATCACACGAGCACGACACCGAGATTTGTTAACGAGGTTCACTGATATGTCTACATCCCGGGGTTTGACTACGGGCGCTCTCCCCGTGACACCGCTACAATACCGCACAACGCCACCCGGGCGCCGGCACACACCGCCGGCTCCCCTTTGCGCGCCTGTGTTATTATGTTGGCATAGGTTACATCGTGTGTCTACCCCCACTATATATGAGAGGCCTAGGATACAAGTGTCCTATTAGGACACGACTCCATGTCCTATCCAAACACAATACAACTCAGGGTCCAACTGTAACCTACCTTGTACACAATATTCGACACAACTCTAACAAACTCCACCTTGGCAAATATTCTCCACCATCTTGAATTTGTTCATGCGTCAAACTTCCATGTACATTGGACTTGAGCTTATCCCATGAGTACCACTGCTACTTCTACATATGACTCCACCTCCAACTTGTAGTCCCTTCTTTTCTTGATCACAGTCAACACTCGAGCAAAATTAAGTCCCTTGCTACTCTAGTTTGTGCTCCCAACTTTCAGAGTATCCGTCCAACGTCATCACACACTGATCACTGACCTGCGTGAAAGTGAACAACTCACATATTGGATTCCACACATAAGAGTTACTTGAACTCAACATCACCGCTCCTTTCTTGACCGCCTTTCTGAAACATGAAGAAATTTCACCGTTGCTTGTAGTCATCCCGAGTCAAATTCGCAGTTGTCTCACCACATGTATGACCACCAGAGCCCTGGCCCGTCTCCATGTCCCGTGCATAGCGCACGCCTCACCGCTATTACCGCGTCGAGCCTCCGCTGTCCCGATCGAGTCTCAAGGGTCATGAACCCACACCACACAACCCCACTGCAGAGTACCACCGATCATAACTGACCGATGACAAGTTTCACGCTTCCATCAGACCACTGGGCTCCAGTCCGAACTACGTGTCCCTTGCTTTTTTCCTCGCTGAATAGGCTTCGACTCTCTATCGACTTAAGCCGTAGCCTCTCAATTCAGCTCCACCGTCAACATGAGTCCATGGTAGATGATCAGTCCACCCTTGCGCCCCGTCGACTTCAAGCTCCGTCTGCACCGTCTTGAATCAACCCCGCGCGATAGTCTTGCCGAAGCCACACGAGCCCTCGGGCCTGCGCCACGTGTTTTCACGTCCCAGAAGTCGGTCACCATCAGCATCACGCTCCTATGCCGTTGTCGCCGACCCACTACCGTCTTCTGTACCAACCGACTTGCGTCGATCCGTCAGACTGACAAGGCTGACCCAGCCGAACTTCCGCGACTGCAGACACATCCCAGACTCCTCGAGCCGTCACGTGACCACCGCCATCCAAACACAAATGTGCACCAACAAAGAAACCAAAGCAAAGTCCATATAGCCTTCTCATGTGAACATACCAAATCAGATCAACAAAGCTAGCTAGCTCAAACACCTGATTCATGACACGTCTGTAGCTGGCCTCTTCTTTTCTTTTCTTTTTCCATGACAGTATGACGATTTGACTAAGCCCTTGTGCCATTTTTTTTTCGCCAAACAAATCTCTCACGATGCCACGGTTCTGGCTGAACCTCCGTACGCACATGTAATTCAGCTCCAGCCCCCCGTATGCCTGCGCCACCATTGAACAAGCCAACCCCAGCCAGCCGCACGCGCCGTCCTACCCACACAGGAAAAAAAATCCTGCGACATGGGCGTACAAGCACGCCGCGCGCGCACTTCCAGCCTGGTCTGTCTCGCATAGAGCACCTAGCTCCGGATCGATCCGATCGACCAAATTGATCTGTACGCAAAATTTTCAGCCGATCTATAACCCGCGGTACTATCGCCCTGCTGTTCCGACAGCTGCTCCTGTGATTTTCTCGACGATTTCTTCCGGCTCTTTCTCTGGATCAACAATCCAAAACCTCTGAACAACCTAGCTCATGATACCATTTGTTAGAATAAATCCGAGGCATACCGTCGATCATCCGAGGACCAAGCAATCACAGGAGCACGACACCGAGATTTGTTAACGAGGTTCACCGATATGCCTACATCCCCGGGGCTTGACTACCGGTGCCCCTCCCCGTGACACCGCTACAATACCGCACACCGGCCACCCGGGCGCCGGCACACGCCGCCGGCTCCCCCTTGCGCGCCTGTGCTATTATGTTGGCATAGGTTACATCGTGTGTCTACCCTCACTATATATAAGAGGCCTAGGATACAAGTATCCTTGTCCTATCCAAACACAATACAACTCAGGGTCCAACTGTAACGTACCTTGTACACAATATTCTACACAACTCTAAAACCATGGGTTCACTGTGCGACACTCCAATAGTCCAAACAACTCGAACGCATGAAGTTATCATCCTCATAACCGGTTAGCTAAGCAAGCAACAACCCCTTTCCTTTTTGTAGTTGCCATGTTACATGTTCTTCATGTATGTACTTGCAATTTGAGCTTCCTAGCACATAATACATCTGCTGATGAAATGAACTAATACACATGCTCTGTATATGCATTTCAGGTGGAGAGAAGACTTGGACCAATCGATTTGTGGCATCTTCTGTTTACCACGCCATTTGAGTGCAGTTCTTAATCGTGGAACCTGAACACAAGATGCTGCTACTAGTTATACTGAATATATCAACCACCACGGTCAGCTTTCCAGCTAGGTTGGCTGCGGATAAGCTGCAAAGTGACGCCGAGATGCGCCCCCAAGCCTTGGCCAAGGAGCAAAACCTTGCCTCCAGATCTCTGATCGAGCTTGCAAGATGACAATCAACTCTTCGGACGCGCCATGGAATGGAATGGATGATCAACCTGATGCACATACGTGCAAATACGAAAACAGTCTCGCTGTTCAGCTGTCGTTCTAACAAGGCAGAGTCCAACTGTTGTTCTATTCTTTCTTTCCCCCTTACTTCAATGAAAAAGCAGAGCACCTTATATTGCCTGTCAATGACTACAGTCTGTTTTGTTTACTATAGTAAGTACTCTTAGCTCTGTGCTTTTTGTAAACATGATTAACTGTTGGGCTTGATGAGAATGGGTGTTTCACCATTGATCTCAAATCCTATTTTGTTGAAATCCAATAGAGTATTGTTCGGATACAAATGGCACCATGATAACATCTCTGCTGGGTATCCTCTGTTTGCAGGTGCCACCGTATCTTCTATCTTATCTTTTCCGGGGATTGCCACTGTATCTATACTCTGATTTGTAAGGGAAAATCTGTATGGGAAATTTGAGATGCAAAGCTACTGAGGCAAACTTAATTTCATCCATTTATAAATTTATATATGGCTGCTCCATCTTCCACATGTAACATCCTATGTGGCTATGAATAGATGATATTAACGTTGCGGTTTCAGTTTTTAGTTGAAGATATTAGCTTTTCTGTAATCTGTAGTTTGTTTGTAAGAACATGATCGTTTCTCGTTTGTCCACCTCTTATGGTGTGAGGGTGCCCAAGGGGATCAGCAACCTAAAGAAGTTAGAGGCACTAGAGGTGGTGGACATTGAGCGGACTAGTAGGAAAGCAGTTAAAGAGCTCGGGGAGCTTATAATGCTCAGAAAGTTAAGTGTCACGGTAGGGGCTAGCAAGCAAAAGAGCAAGATACTCTGTACATCCCTTGAGAAGCTGACTTCCCTCCGCTCTCTTTGCCTTTCTGCGGATGATAGTACATCTGGGAGAAGCCGTGCATCACTCAAGTGGCTGTTGCAGTCTATTTCCTCACCTCCCCCTCTCCTGCGGAAGCTGACTTTGGATGGAGATCTCGGGGAGTTGCCTGACTGGTTTTGCGATCTGGTACATTTGGTGAAGATTGAGTTACGGTATAGCAACCTCAAGGATGGAGATAAAAGCATGAAACTACTAGGCGCACTGCCCAAGCTCATGCTCCTTGGTCTTGATTAGAGGTCTTATGTCGGGCAGAAACATTCCCATGTCTTAGGAGACTTGCTATTCGGGGACTGAAGCAACTGACAGAGTTGACATTTGAGGTGGGCACCTCGCCCCAGTTGGAAAAGATAGAAATCACTTTGCACACGTTTGAATCGGGGATTACTGGCATCAAACACCTTCCAAGACTGAAGGAGATCGATCTGCAAGGTACTAGAGTTGCCAGGTTATGCAGAGGCCGGGTGTTACTCATAATGCTTTGTATCTGCTTGATGCTACATTTCGAGATAATAAAAGCGCCCTTTATCGAAAAAACTCCTCTTTTGTTCAAGCAGTAGGTAAAAACTAGTACCAGCTGAGATGTACTGTACCTTATACACATGTTTTGATTCATCTCTCTTTTTCTTGTCTCTTACAGTGAAGATGAGTACCTGCGCTGATAATCTCCGCTTCATTCCCTTCTCTGCTCAAATCTGCTCCATATATGCTGGCACGGGACTCGGAGTCTCTCGCTCAGGTCGCCGCCTTGTAACACCTTGCTTTCATGCAAGTACCTCTAGATCTAATCTCTCTGTTTCGGCTGCGACCACCCCTGCTGATTTATCGATCTTTCTGTGCACACCAATTATATTGTACAAAAGAAAAGAAATCACACTTTTCTTTAGACTCGATATGCATTATAATCTGTTACATGCCGTATCCAAACAGAAGCACTAGTTCTTTTTCATGTTAGTTTGGTCTCTTAGACTCTCAACATTACCAGTTGGGCTGCACTTGTTTCTTTTAAATAATTTGAAGCACCCTTGTTGCCACAATTTACAGGAAGTTGAAATTTGGCAAACCTGGGACAACGTGGAGCATGGCACGATCAAACACACATAATCGAATTGATGTGACTTATGGCGGCGCATTACCTGATTTTCTGCTGAAGGCTGTATAATATCAAGGAGCCAACTAGAGGAAGGCAATACCCATGGAAGTAGTATAGTTGGGCACCGGCTAATCGTTCAACAGGTCAGTCAGTTGTTCAGACAGTATGCAGCTCGCAGCTGAGATGTACGTACGCTATATTATGTACAAGTTTTGATTTATCTTTTTTTTGTCATGCAGCAAAGATCATCTACATTGATAATCTCGTCTCCGTTCAGTTCGCTTCCCCACCCAGATCGGCTGCATATATGTCCTCCTTTTTTCTTCCTGCTGTTGAGCCCCTGACTTCGCTTATTCAACACGATTGCCACCACCTTCTGAAACCATGCAATGTTTGTCTGTAATAGGTAATGTTTGTGGCTTCGCGCTACTGCCTTCGAATTTTAACTGGTTCCATGTTGTGACGTTCATGCTTACCTGCTTGACATGAAAAGAGTATTAGTATCAAATTTCCATGGCTGCAGCCTGCACGCGACTTCTCTTTTTATCCATGGTCTTCTGATTATATTTTCCTCTCAGCTTTTATTTCCTCTGAATTGTACAGAAGAAAGAAAAACACTCGGTTTTTAAACATAAACCTGAATTCCTTCACAGTCCACATATAGGTAGTTCTTTTTTATACCAGTTTGATCGCTTAGAGTTTCACCTTTACCAATTGAGCTCTTCTTGTTTTTCTATAGTTTGATGAAGCACCACTTCACAGGAAGTTAGAATTTGACAAACCCGGGACAAGCACATTACCTGATTTCTACTGAAGGTTAATAGCAAGGAGCCAACTGGAGGAAGGAAAAATCCATGATGCAATTAATGCGACTTATTTGAGGTGGGCCCTGGTTAAGTTCATATTCCTTTGCTATCTCAGTGTATATGCCAGGAATTATTGCTTACGATGTGGTAGCATTTCCAAATGTCAGGAATCTTGATATTAAGGAGGACCTGGAGACTTTGGAAGATGAGAATTGAGCACAACATATGCCTCTGCTGCTGAAGTAAACAAAACATTCCAGACATCCAATGCTTGAAAAGGACACTGAAATACTCGGAGCTCTCGCGACCGCGTCGCCCCCGCAGGCGACCGGCCGCGCATCGCCGCCTCCCTCCTCCAGTTCCCACCTCTCCCCTTCCTCCTGCCGCCGTCGCTGGCGCAAGCGGCCGCCCTGGCCCCGGGGTAGCTGGTGGCGGCGGCCCCCTGACCTTCCCCTCCCGGTGGCTCTCCGGCGTGGGGCGGAGCTGCACTGGGGGGGTGCTCCTAGGCGGCGACGGACCGGGTGGCGGCGGGGTTCCCTGGCGCGGCGCGGGCGGGCGGCTGGACGGCGGCGGCGTCGTTGGTGGCGCAGCGGTGGGTCCTGGCGGCGGCGCTCAGCCTAGATCTGGGCCCTACGGGCCCCATCTGGGCCTGGCCGGGCCGGCGGCGGGGCGGATCCGTGGCGAGACTTCCGGGAGGCGGGGGAACAGCGCTGAGTGGCGAGGTGCTGGCGGCGCCGGCGCCAGCCTGCTGCAGCATGGCCGACGGGGCTTAGCGGGCCTGGCCGGGCCAGGGGTGGCCTGGTTTGCCCCGCTGCCGTGTCCGGACGGCACCGCGACTGTGCCGGAGGCGCGGGCCTCTCGCACGACGGCGGAGGAGGTGGTTCCCTCCCGCTTGGCCTTGGTGTTGCCGCTCCTGTCGCTTGGCTCTTCTCACCTGTCCTCTTGGCCTCGTGTTGGTGCTCGTAGTGAGACAGCTTGGGTGGCGGCGCAACCGCGATGGCGCATGGTGTTGGGCGGTAGTTTGGCTGGTCGGCTTCGGTTGGGCGATGGGGTTGGTGTGCGGGAGAAATCCTTGCCGGTTCGGCCGGCTCCGATGCGGTGACACCGACGGGTGCCACCATTCCTTCTTGGAGGGTGTCGGTGGTAGCCATCCTCCACTTCCCTCCGCGTACCGGGGGAAACCCTAGGACTCATCCGGGCGGCAACGTCGTCGGCGTCGCATTCCTTCTTGAAGGTGCCGCTTGGTACACGGCAGATCGGAGCCTCGGGCGGTGGTGGTTTGTCTTCGGAGGGCGCAGCGGTGGTGGTTCATCCATGCTTTGTCGAGCTGCCGTTGTTGGCATTTATTTCTTCTTTTCTTTTGGGCTTGTTGTGCTGCTCGCCCCAGCAATACTATGTGTATGGTGTTCGTTGCTTTGGAATACAAAGCGGGGGGAAATCCTTTTTCGGTGAGAAGGACACTGAATGTTCTGAAGTGTGGACTGTGATCACACCGATAAGTGGCCAGTTCATCTACAACTCATTTTTGTTGTTGTCGTGTTAGATTTTCCATATGAATATGTACTGATTTCCATTCCTGGCACCGTTTTGAGCTTGCAGACATGCATCTGATGATGGAATGTACTAAGTAATGCTCTCTTTTTTTTATGTCAGCTGGGGACAAGACGTGGAAAATGCGTTGATCTCTCCAAGTTCTCCGCTTGCTAGTAGCCTCTGATATGGTGCAATGTGAATCATATAGGGATCTCGACATTTCTCTGCTGTGAATGGAACATGAGTGCATTGATCTCGGTGCTTCAGTGTAATGGAGGGGAGTAGCAAGGTGCACTGCTACTTAGAAGGAGTTTACAAGTTACAACTATTGGCCCAGATGAAAAATCTCTTGAGGAACAACATGGAATGGAATGGCCGATCAACCTGATGAGAACACCTGCAATTTTGAATAGAGAGTACTCTGATTTTCCAGAGATGTTTAGTTCCTCTCTGTTTATTGAAGCCACTATGCTTGTGCTTGTTTGTAAAATGAGGATTGTATACGTTATTATCCAAGTTGGGCAAATTTAAGAACCTGTTTAAATTCTCTCCACTCCGGAACGGCAGCTAACACTCCAACTCCATGGAGTCGGCAGTGCGGAGCGGTGCAGTCCCGTGGTACAAAATCAACCTGATGAGAATACAGACATACTCTGTGTGTTCCTGAAGATGATTAATTGCTCTCAATGTCTTGCTGCCACTACGCCTGGGCTTGTTTGTAAACGAAGAATGCTGAATGCATCTGCTATCATCAGCTTCGCTTTGCCAATTATAGTTTGTCAGCAAAAGGCCACGTGACGCCATACAAAACCCATAGGTTTGTTTTGGGAGCAGTATTTTCCATCTGTAATTTGTGACCATGTTTCCCCATTTCAACTGTCGATAAGTCCACGAACCTGCAGGCTAAATTGAGCAATCAGCAGGCTGACTAAGCCAAAGACCAGGAGACTGACCGCCGCTCGCCTCACCAACATCATCACCGGACGCAATGCGTGCGCGCTCGGCTTGGTCCGTTGCACGCTGCTCCGCCCAACACAGCAACCTTGCTGCCATGGATGGGCTTCTATGGGCCATTTTGTGTTCTAGATTTTTTTTCATTTTATTCAGTACCTTTTGAGCAAATTATGTTTATTCTATATACATTTTTGCAATGCTATAAATTCAAAAACATCTAAATTTTGTTTTTGCATAGAAGATGTTTGAGTGCATGATGTTCGTGCCAATTTTCAGCGCACTCGGAACTCTGAGTAGCTCTCAGAAAAAACAAACAATATTAGGGTCTGAGAAAAAGTTTACTACTCTTCATGTACTGTTCGGACCGATTTTTTTAGAGCTACTCCTTTGCCCGAACACATGTAAAATTGGCATCGATGTCACACACTAGAACATCTTCGATGCAAAAAAAAACTAAGAGTTTTCTTTTTTAAAATTTCTAGTATTTTTTAAATTTTACTGTTCACCGAAATTAGATGGGTTCGAGTGCAGAAATGAATATTCGTGTTTCCCACGCCCTCCATCTTACCACGAATGCAAACTACAAATGTTCCCCGACTAGCATGGAAAAAGACTCTAGCTTCTTTGTAGAACCTGTCATGCTATTTTTTGGAGTTAATTTCAAACAAGCCGAAGCTCTGCCATTCATTGTAAAAGGGAGAAGTTTTACAACCTTACAAGGACCAAAAGTGGAGAAGTCTTTCCAGAGAAAGATAACACTATGCTACCCTCCTGCAAGTATCAGGGGAACCACCTCAGTTGCAATCTTGAAGGCCAATGCGATAGGGCTGGAGGCAGGATCTTGGAGATATCCAAGAATTTCACTCCTTCCCCAAAGTGCAGATGGTGTGTGAGGTTATAATGGGAGCATGGCTCTGGTATTTTGCACAGGACCCAAATGCACCATCTCCCACAAGAATTGATATTATCTATTGAGTGTACGTGCCAAGCTTGTCTGGGGGCAATGGAGCAGAGCACACATGTGTAGCGAAACCTCTCTAGAGAAAGGGAATTAAAGGTTCGGGTACAACGCAGACTCCAAGATTTGGTCATAAAATTAATTGATGGTTAGTTAATGTGCACAACAAAATTTCTCGCTCTAACCACAACCTACAATTTGTAACACCCCGGATGTAACTTTCCATATTTGTAACTCCAACTCTTGCCATTTTCGGCTATGTGTTATGATATTCCCTTCGTGGTCGGGTTTTGTCTTTCGTTTTGCAGTTTGTTCATATCTTGCATTTCATATCATGTCATCATGTGCATCTCATTTTGCATACGTGTTCGTCTCATGCATCCGAGCATTTTCCCCGTTGTCCGTTTTGCAATCCGGCGCACCCCTCTTGTTTTCTTTTCGTGAGCGGGTGTTGAACGTTCTCGGAATGGACCGAGGCTTGTCAAGTGGCCTTGGTATACCACCGGTAGACCACCGGTCAAGTTTCGTTCCATTTGAAGGTCGTTTGGTACTCCAACGGTTAATCGGGTAACCGCAGATGCCTTCTGTGTGTTGCAGCATAAACCCCCTCTCTAAACAGCCCCAAACCCACCTAACTCTCTTCCATGCTGTAGGTCGTTCGATCACGATCGTGTGGGCGAAAACCGCACCTCATTTGGACTCTCCTAGCTCCCTCTACCTACATATATGCACCTCTCCCGAAATACATTCGCAGTCCAACCCTAAAAATCGCCCTCCGGCGCCGCCGGACGTGTCCGTACGTCGCCGGACAAACCCGCCGTCGCCCACGCCCACTCGCGCGCTGCCACGTGGCGCTCCCCCCAGCCAGCCGCCGCCGGCCCGCCCGAGCCCACGGGAGGCCCTCCCGGCCCGCGCGCCCGCCGCCCGTCCTCTCCGCCTCCTCCGCCGCAGCCCCGCCGCCGTGCCCGCGCCGGCCGGCCTCGCCGCCTCGTCGCCGGCCACCGCGCTGCCTCGCCGCCTCCACGTCGCCGCCGCCTCGCCGCCACCGCAGCTCACCGCCGGCGCCGCCTCTTCCCCGCCGACCACCGCGCCTCCCCGAGCCCTCCTCTCCTCCGTCGTCGGCCGCCGGCCCTCTCCTCCGGCCTCCTCTCCGGCGAGTCGCGTCGCCGCTCGGGAACCCTAGCCCGATCCGATCCAGTCAACGGAAGGTTGACCCCGAGCTCCCCGAAATATCTCCCAAGTCCCAATATTCTCACAGCATATTGCCATGTTCATCGCATCATAACTCTCTGCATATAGCTCCGTTTCGTGTGTGTAATATATCGAAATGTTCGTCTCGTGATGCTTTACATTTTGTTCAATTGAACCATGTTCATTAGAGTTCATCTTGATGCCCAAATCTCTGGTGCAAGAGTGCTAGTTGCTGTTATCTTCTGTTACTTAGCAGAACTTGGAGATTTGTTATTTTTGTTACATTTAATCTGTGCATCTTATGGGCATGAGCTCTACATGTGTTTTGTTGTATGCCATTTCATCTTCCCAGAGGTGTATGACACGTATTTTTGTGGTCTCTGTGGTGACTAGCACAAGCATGCAAACTAGGCCTCGTGAGGTTTCTGATTTCAGAGACTTAGTAATTTCTAAGTCTTTGTCTGCTGTTATTTTGTTGCCATATAAACTTGATGCTACAGAGAGATCCATGCATATTTTGGAGATGTTCAGTAAGGATGTTTTGTAAATATTGTTGTAATTGACCCATTCCTGCCTTTGCTTGCAATTATGGAGTGTCATAGCATGACTCAATCTTGCTCTACGTTTGCTATAAAATATTTCTGGCAGATTGTTTACGTGTTATTCAATTTTGCCAAGCTTGTTCTAGTTTTTTCATACATGCTATGTACTTGCTCTTGCCATGGATAGCTTCATAAATATGCCATCTTTCTGTAGGTATGCCTGTTTTGTCATGCATTGCTTTGTGGTGAGTGCATCAAGCTCACCAAGATGCCTTCATATTATTGTTTCTGCCATGCTCTGTTTTCTGCTAAGTCTGGAACCTGTTAACGAAACTTGCTGTGTTCACATGGTTGTCATCATATCTTCTGGTCCTTTTTGTCTTATGGTCAGTAAGGGACTTTTGTCATATGCATTTAGTAGAATACTGGCATGCCTTGTTTTTCCATGTTAAGTTCCTGTAGCATGCTTATTTCGTGCTCTGAACATTGCTACTTGATGCTGTTTCAGGCATGTCCAG
The DNA here is from genome assembly GCF_002575655.3 of Aegilops tauschii subsp. strangulata. Taxonomy (NCBI): domain Eukaryota; kingdom Viridiplantae; phylum Streptophyta; class Magnoliopsida; order Poales; family Poaceae; genus Aegilops; species Aegilops tauschii. The sequence continues at coordinate 25,640,891 of NC_053037.3, read as the reverse complement.
TAATTTCACCAAGTCTGTGAACCTGATTTCTTTTGCACTTTTGCCATGCTTGTTTGATCTTGTTATGTTGTGATCTAGCCGTAGCTCAGTGTTCATCTTTTGTCAAGCATCTCCTGTAGATTACTGTCATATGCTTTGTTGCTATGTTGGAGTGCTGTAGCATTGTTACTTGTTGCATTCTAAGTGCTATCATGCTGTTAATCGCAGATTCGTGTCATTCTTGTTTTGCTAGCCATTTGCAAACCGTGCATCCGTTTCCGGTGATCTTTATATCGATTTCAACCGAAATCATCTCATCTTTTCAGTGGCATGCTTGGTTTTCCAAGTTACTGCCTTGTTCATCATTTTTCTTCCGGAGCACGCATATGCATATGCATCGCATACCATATCCTGCATATCATTCATGTTTTGCATCATGTTGCTTGTGTTTTTCCCGTGATTGATTGTGGTTCCATTGCTTGTGTTCTTGTCTTGGGTAGAGCCGGGAGACGAGTTCGTGAACGAGGAACCTGTTGAGTACGCTTACGAGGATCAAGCTTTCGACAACTCTGAGAACCTTGCAGGCAAGATGACCACCCCTCGAAATCACTTCTATCTTTGCTTTGCTAGTTGTTCGTTCTATTGCCATGCTGCGCTACCTACCACTTGCTATATCATGCCTCCCATATTGCCATGTCATCCTCTAACCATCCTCTTCCTAGCAAACCGTTGTTTGGCTAAGTTACCGCTTTTGCTCAGCCCTTCTTATAGCGTTGCTAGTTGCAGGTGAAGATGAAGTTGGTTCCATGTTGGATCATGGATATGTTGGGATATCACAATATCTCTTATTTAATTAATGCATCTATATATTTGGTAAAGGGTGGAAGGCTTGGCCTTATGCCTAGTGTTTTGTTCTACTCTTGCCGCCCTAGTTTCTGTCATACCAGTATTATGTTCCTTGAGTTTGCGTTCCTTACGCGGTTGGGTGATTTATGGGACCCCCTTGACAGTTCGCCTTGAATAAAACTCCTCCAGCAAGGCCCAACTTTGGTTTCTACCATTTTCCACCTAAGCCTTTTTCCCCCGGGTTTTCGCGAGCCCGAGGGTCATCTTTATTTAAACCCCCGGACCAGTGCTCCTTCGAGTGCTGGCCCAAACCGAGCGATGTCCGGCGCCCCCTGGGCAACCAGGGTCTATGCCAACCCGACGTCTGGCTCATCCGTTGTGCCCTGAGAACGAGATATGTGCAGCTCCTATCGGGATTTGTCGGCACATCGGGCGGCTTTGCTGGTCTTGTTTTACCATTGTCGAAATGTCTTGTAAACCGGGATTCCGAGACTGATCGAATCTTTCCGGGAGAAGGTTTATCCTTCGTTGACCGTGAGAGCTTATGATGGGCTAAGTTGGGACACCCCTGCAGGGTATTATCTTTTGAAAGCCGTGCCCGCGGTTATGAGGCAGATGGGAATTTATTAATGTCCGGTTGTAGAGAACTTGTCACTTGACCCAATTAAAATACATCAACTGTGTGTGTAGCCGTGATGGTCTCTTCTCGGCGGAGTCCGGGAAGTGAACACGGTTTGAGTTATGAATGACGTAAGTAGGAGTTCAGGATCACTTCTTGGTCATTACTAGATGACGACCGTTCCGTTGCTTCTCTTCTCGCTCTCATTTGCGTATGTTAGCCACCATATATGCCTAGTGCCTGCTGCAGCTCCACCTCATTACACCATCCTTTCCTATAAGCTTAAATAGTCTTGATCTCGCGGGTGTGAGATTGCTGAGTCCTCGTGACTCACAGATTCCACCAAAAACAGTTGCAGGTGCCGACGATGCCAGTGCAGATGATGGGATCGACCTCAAGTGGGAGTTCGATGAGGAACGTGGTCGTTACTATGTGTCTTTTCCTGATGATCAGTAGTGGAGCCCAGTTGGGACGATCGGGGATCTAGCATTTGGGGTTATCTTATTTTCATTTGGATTTTGACCGTAGTCGGTCTATGTGTGTATTTTGGATGATGTATGAATTATATTTATGTATTGTGCGAAGTGGCGATTGTAAGCCAACTCTTTATCCCATTCTTATTCATTACATGAGATTCACTACTGGAATCAGCTACTTTGCCATCTGCCAGCTCTTTGTCGTCAGCTAGCAGACGGCAAAGAAGCTCTTTGCCATCAGCTACCCAAAAGCTGACGGCAAATAACTGGCTGATGGCAAAGACTTTCTTTGCCATCAGCCAGTTCTTTGCCGTCCGCTAGCTGACGGCAAAGAGGGAGGGGGGCCCCACTGACGAGCTGCTTAAAAAAAACTTAACGGCCCCCAAAAAGCGGACGGCAAAGGGGGCGGACGGCAAAGGGGGCGGATGGCAAAGATTAACATATCTAACGTCCGCGCCCCACCCCGCCCTGTTTCTCTCCCTGCTCTTCACACGCGCGCCGCCGCCCCCACCACTCGCCGCCGCCCGGTCGCCCCACCACCCCGCCGCCCCACCGCCCCCCCCCCGCCCCGTCGCCACTGCCCCCCGGCGCCGTCGCCCCACCACCCGGCGCCCCACCGGCCCCCCGCCCCGTCGCCCCTGCCGCCCTACCGTCTCGGCGCCGCCGCGCCGCGCCCCACCGCCCTGGGCCCGGCGCCGCCGCGCCGCGCCCCACCGCCCCCACTGCCGCCCGGCGCCGTCGCCCCACCACCCGGCGCCCCACCGGCCCCCCGCCCCGTCGCCCCCGCCGCCCTACCGTCTCGGCGCCGCCGCGCCCCGGCCCCCCGCGCCCCACCGCCCCGGGCCCGGCGCCGCCGCCCCGCCCCCTCCGCCGCCCCGCCCCCTCCTCCACCGGCCACCTCCTCCACCGGCCCTGCCCCAGATGAGCTCTACCTCCTCTTTTTTTCCTTTTTTTGTTTTTTTTGTTTTAGGTTTATGTTTAGTTTAGATTTAGATTTAGTTTTAGTTTTAGGTTTAGTTTTAGTTTAGTTTTAGGTTTAGATTTAGTTTTTTCCTTTTTTTCTGTTTTTTTAGTTTTAGGTTTATGTTTAGTTTAGATTTAGTTTTAGTTTTAGTTTTAGATTTAGGTTTAGTTTTAGGATTAGTTTAGTTTGAGGAAAGAAGAAGAAGAAGAAAAAAAAGAGGAGAGGAGGAGAAGAAGAAGAGGAAAAAGGAAAGGAAGAAGAAGAAGAGGAGGAGGAGAAGAAAAAAGGAGAAGAGGAAGAAGAAGAAAAAAGAGGAGAGGAGGAGAAGAAGAAGAGGAAAAAGGAAAGGAGGAAGAAGAAGAAGAAGAAGAAGAAGAAGAAGAAGGAAAAAAGGAAGAAAAGGAAGAAAAGGAAGAAGAGGAAGAAGAAGAAAAGGAAAAAGAGGAAAAAACCCCGACCCGACACGGCACCCCGACACCGACACGGCACCCCGACCCCGACCCGGCACCCCGACCCGACACCCCGACCCCGAGACCCCGACCCCGACCCCAACACGGCACCCCGACACCGACACGACACCCCGACCCCCGACACCTCCCAAAAAGGTGTTCTTTGGCCTTCCAGAGGCCGACGGGGTCATATATTTGTGAATTATTAGTTAGGTCATATATTTTTCGATTTTGTTATGAAAAACATCATATATAATTGTGTTGATCGGGTAGTTTTAAATGTGCAGTTGTTTCATCGCTGCGAGGTTTGGTGTTCGACGACCTCGCCGTGCGTTTGACGAGCTCTGCCCCTTCGTTCGTGGGTGAGCACAAATGACATGTCCTCTCCCCCATTAATTATTTGATCTATTCCGATGAAACTTGATAGCTAGCTATATATGTGTCTTGAATCATCAGTATGCGTAACCAATATGTGTCTCCCGTTCGAAAGCGTCATAGTTATAAATATGCATGCATTTGCATATTTATAACCTTGATTCTTTCGAATTGTCCAACGCTATCCATGGACAGCCCGAGTATGTTTAGATTGGGTTCGTTTTCCCATATGCTTTGCTCCGGATCCGACGCATAAATTTCGTCAGTGCCTCCCCTGTTGTTCTCCGGGTACACATCCTCTCTGTTTATTGCAGAGACGTGTATCAGGAGAACAGCGGGGAGGTGCTGCCGAAATTTTGCGTAGGATCCGGAGCATAGCATGGGAAAATGAACCCAATCTAAACATACTCGGGTGGGATTAGGACCTATCATTACCTATTAGAGTGTAGGTTGCATGGACGTAATAAAATTGACAAAGTAGATCAACTGATGAATATATACATGGTGAATTATATATATATATATATTTGTTGTGTGTCTAGTAGCTCTGAAAGTCAAGATGAGTGATCGTGCGTGGATGTACACCGGTCACACTGGTCAGAACAAATGGAGCACTGAATGGTTCACAAAAACCAAGGGGTTTGTGCGAGCTGCATTTGCAAATGGCCAGAGGAAAACCTGGTGCCCCTGTTTACGGTGCGGCAATTGGGAAAAGAGGACAGAGGCTGAAATGGGCAAACACCTGCAGAAGAGTGGTTTTACGCCCGATTATACGGTGTGGACATTTCATGGTGAGTCTGCCCAACGTGACCGAGCTGAGGTGGATCGTCGTCGCACCGACGAGCATGGTACCGGGATGGAAAACATGGTGCAAGACTTCGATGATGCTCGGGATTCGGACGAGGAGATGGAGGAATCTGCAAAGGCCTTCAATGAAATGTTGGAGTCTTCAAAACGTCCGCTCCATGAGCACACCGAGCTTTGTCAGTTGGATGCCATCTCACAAGTAATGGCTCTGAAGGCTCGGTTCAACTTGGGCAGAGAATGCTACGATGCAATGATGATAGTATTTGGACGCTTTCTACCCAAAGGCCATGTAATGCCTGCAAACCTGTACCAGTCGGACAAAATCCTCCGTGCATTGAAGATGCCCTATGATAAGATACATGCCTGTGAGAAAGGATGTGTCTTGTTTAGGCTTGACTATGCGGACTTGAACTATTGTCCCATTTGCAAGTCTTCCAGGTATGTTGTGGTAGACAACGGTATGGGTGAGAAGACACAGACCAAAATCCCCGTTAGTGTTCTTCGGTATATGCCAATCGTACCAAGACTTCAACGTCTTTTCATGGTCGAAGAGACGGCCAGACAGATGACATGGCACAAAACGGGCAAAAGAACCGAACTAGATGCAGATGGGAATCTGATGATTGTACGCAACATCGGATGGTGTTGCGTGGAAAAAGTTTGATGAATTACATGGTGACAAAGCGGCAGATCCGAGGCATCCTCGAGTCGGCATCAGCACGGATGGGTTCAGTGTGTTTGGTATGACGGCAGCCCAATACAGTTGTTGGCCCGTATTTGTCTTTCCACTCAATCTCCCCCCGGACAGATTATGCAAAGAAAGAACATTTTCCTGACGTTGATAATTCCAGGGCCCAACTATCCGGGGAAAAATATGAATGTGTACATGCAACCGCTTAAGGACGAATTGCAAGAAGCCTGGGATAATGGGTTCAAGACATACGACACCTATAGCAAACGGAACTTCATAATGCGTGTTTGGTACATGTACTCGACGCATGACTTGCCGGCGTATGCGCTATTCGTTGGCTGGTGTGTGCATGGAAGGTTCCCGTGCCCCACATGCAAGGGAGCTCTTGAGTTTCGTTGGCTTCAGGCCGGTCGCAAGTTTTCTTGCTTCGACATGCATAGACAGTTCCTGAATCCTCGCCATAAGTTCAGGAAAGACAAGAAGAACTTCATCAGAGGTAGAGTTGTCAAAAACTCTGCACCACCTGCATTGACAGGCCAACAGACCCTGGATCAGTTAAACGCTCTCGAGCCAGATCCAGAGCGTCCAGGGTACTTCAAGGGGTATAATTCTAAGCACGCCTGGACTCACAAAACATGCTTATGGGATCTGCCTTACTTCAAAGACCTCCTTTGCCCACACAATAAGGCGGATAAGGTGCCAGAGGTGTATGACCTGTATGCCATGGCCCACACTGCCTCTTTCAAGAAAGTCAAGGCTTTCTCTCAGTCTGACCTTGATGATGCAAACAACTTCACCAACATCTCCTCCCACAACAAGCTCGTGAGATATAGAGATGAGGGGAAGGCGAGGAAAGGGGAGGACTTTAACCCGAGCCAGGGTCCCATTGATCCAGAGCTGGTGATGATATCTGGTGGCGGGAGGTCCCATGGCTCCATAGCCATTGGAGATGGACTTATCCGTTGTCCTAGCACTCTCCCGGAGATCAAGGCGCGCCAGTCGAGCTCCGCTCCTGAGATAAGGCCTCGTGAACGGCCAGTGCAACTCGCCATCAAGGTTAGTGATACGTACTCAGTTATCTTTCTCCATTACATTGTGTGCGCTTCCATCAATAATTACAAATGGTCATGTGAGTGGTGTTGCAGGCTGCTATACAGAGTGAGAGAGATAGAACGGAGAAACTTCTGGCGGAGGCGGCGGAGAGGCAGCGGGAGTTGGAGGAGAGGACGACAAAGATGATGGAGGAGGAGAGGGCACGGAATGACATGCAGGCAAGGGCCATGTACGAGCTCCTTGTGGTAAGTTTCTTCTGCAGATTAGCCAAAACATTCATGTAGTGTTTGTCTCATTACTAACTAGTATGACTGAGTCACCAAAACCAAATGTGCAGTCTGTGTGCGAGAAGACAGGTCAGACCGCTCCGCCGATGCCAGTGATTATTCCTGGGACCATGGTGAGTTTTATTTGAATGGACATTACTTGCTAGTCTTAACATTTGAGTGTCATCATGCTAACAAGACATTGGAAATGATCTTTGGTGCAGCGTAACTCCAGACAAGCACCACACGATCCTTCTCCAGCTACCGACACGAGCCACCCCGCTCCTACACCTCCTGGATCTTGGTAAGTTTATCTAGTGTTTTGCTTAACACATGCATAAAGACCTAGACTTAGCTTTATTTCCTCCAATGCTTACCATAATGACCTAGACTTAGCTTCTTCTCCTCCAAAATGACTTAATAAGCTTACTGACCTCCAAAACCATCCATTTTACCTAAGTTAGCTCTAAAACGATCTGTACTTAGCTTACTTATGTCAAAAATTACATAATTAGCTTAGTTAGCTCATAGAAGATCCATTTTACTTAAGTTAGCTCTAAAATGACCCATTTTACTGAGGTTAGCTTATAAATGATCCAGTTCATCCAAGTTAGCTCAAAAATGACCCATTTTACCTAGATTAGCTCCTAAATGATCCATTTTACCTACGTTAGCTTTAAAATGACCCATTTCAACTAGGTTAACTCCATTTGACCTTAGTTAGCTCATAAACGACCCATTTCAACTAAGTTAGCTCATAAATGATCCATTTCACCTTAGCTAGCTCATAAACGACCCATTTCAACTTAGTTAGCTCATATATGATCCATTTCACGTAAGTTAGCTCATAAATGACATACTCTTCTTGTTCTAGTCTTCTTCTTGTTCTACTCTTCTTGTTCTAGTCTTCTTCTTGTTCTACTCTTCTTGTTCTAGTCTTCTTATTCTAGTCACCTATTTCTAACTTTCTTATTTTTCATTTTGCAGATTTCATTCACTTGACGAAAGCTTGCATAGATGGAGTGCTCCTTATCCCTTTCTCTGTTTCTTTTGTATCGTTGAACTATGCATGTATCGTTGGATGAAACTATTGTAATATATATGGTTGGATGCCTCTATGTTGAACTTGCTATGTATGATGGAACTATGTGATGAAGTTATGTGATGGAACTATGTATGATGGAACTATGCATGTTGGAACTATGCCTTGTGAAATATATCTATATATGTCATATATATTTTCTGTGAAAATTGTTGGATTTAATAAAAAACAGAAAAAAGACCCAATATGCAGGCTCTTTGCCGTCTGCCACCGACGGCACCGGCCTCTTTGCCGTCTGCCACAGACGGCAAAGAGGACACGTGGCATCTAGCTGTGCTTCCTGGGAGCTGACCCATTTGGTCAGTTTGCCTACAGTGGCAGACGGCAAAGAGTTTGCCGTCAGCGGCGGACGGCAAAGGCCTGCCATGTAGTGACGTGTAGATGACATCATACGGCGGACGGCAAAGACAGTAGAAAATTTGCCGTCCGCTGGCAGACGGCAACAGCACTAGAAAGTTTGCCGTCCGCGGCGGACGGCAAAGGCCTGCCGTTAGCCACTTAACGGACTGAGAGCACAATTATTGCCGTCCGCCCTCTTTGCCGTCCGCGGCAGACGGCAAAGTAGCTGTTTACCGTAGCCTACTTTGCCGGAGCCTTTTGCCGTCCGCGGCTCGCCGTTCATGCCTTTGCCGTCCGCCATGGCAGACGGCAAAATAGCTGATTCCTGTAGTGAGTGTTGGTGGTAATGACTATGATGATTATTATTAGCTAGTGTTAGTGGTGATTAAATAAATACTGTTGGTGGTAATGACCATGATGATGATTAAATAGCTTGTGCTGGCGGATTCGATTCAAGTGGAGGCAACATGTGGTGCATCGAAAGTACTACTAGTCCAAACTAGATCAAGTTTGGATTAGTAGTATACTTTTGACATGCACCACATATTGCCTCCCCTTGAACCTAATCCACCTTCATTTGACACACTGTTATGGACATAATGATGTAAACCTCATAACTGGTATTGTACCAATATTTGTACGATGGCGCATAAATACACTAAAAATAAAAAAATAAAAAAAGAATACTAGTAGTGATGGAGAGAAAACACGCTGCAGTAGTTACATTAGCAGTAGCGTGGGAGTGAACAAACGCTGCAGCTATTTGTCCTAGCAGTAGCGCGTGCGGGCACGCGTTACTGCTAAGCAATAGCTGTAGCGCCTTATTAGTAGCGCGCCTACCCGCGCTACTAGTGAGCACAAAACCAGCGCTACTGCTAGGGTTTTCCCTAGTAGTGGAATCATAGTCTTCATCATCCTTTCCTCACTAGGACAATGCTCTAATAATGAAGATCATCACACTTTTACGGATTTACAACTCAAGAATTACAACTCAAAGCTAGAACAAGATATGACTCTATATGAATGCCTCCGGCGGTGTACCGGGATATGCAATGAATCAAGAGTGACATGTATGAAAATTATGAAGGTGGCCTTGCCACAAATATAATGTCAACTACATGATCATGCAAAGAGCAATATGACAAAAGTAATGCGTGTCATATGAACGGAACGGTGGAAAGTTGCATGGCAATATATCTCGGAATGGCTATGGAAATGCCATGATAGGTAGGCATGGTGGCTGTTTTGAAGAAGGTATATGGTGGGTGTATGGTACCGGCGAAAGTTGCGCGGCACATGAGAGGCTAGCAATGGTGGAAAGGTGAGAGTGCGTATAATCCATGGACTCAACATTAGTCAAAAGAACTCATATACTTATTGCAAAAATCTAGAAGTCATCAAAAACAAAGTACTACACGCATGCTCCTAGGGGGATAGATTGGTAGGAAAAGACCATCGCTCATCCCCGACCGCCACTCATAAGGAAGACAATCAATAAATAAAACGTGCTCCGACTTCATCACAAAGCGGTTCACCATACGTGCGTGCTACGGGAATCACAAACCTCAACACAAGCATTCTTTGAATTCATAATCACCCAACTAGCATGACTTTAATATCACTACCTCCATATCTCAAAACAATTATCAAGTATCAAATTGATCATAGCATCCAATTCACTTTCTATGATAGTTTTTATTATACCCAACTTGGATGCTCATCATTCTAGGACCAAATTTGTAACCAAAGCAAATACCATGCTGTTTTAAAAGACTCTCAAAATAATATAAGTGAAGCATGAGAGGCTAGCAATTTCTTTAAAATTAATCCACCGCCGTGCTCTAAAAGATATAAGTGAAGCAATAGAGCAAAAATATCAAAAGATATAAGTGAAGCTCATAGAGTATTCTAATAAATTCTAATCAAGTAGGCTTCTCCCAAAAGGTGTGTACAGCAAGGATGATTGTGGTAAACTAAAAAGCAAAGACTAATATAATACATGACGCTCCAAGCAAAACACATATCATGTGGTGAATAAAAATATAGCTCCAAATAAAGTTACCGATAAACGAAGACGAAAGAGGGGATGCCTTCCCGGGGCATCCCCAAGCTTAGGCTTTTGGCTATTCTTGAATATCTTGGGGTGCCTTGGGCATCCCCAAGCTTAGGCTCTTGCCACTCCTTATTCCATAGTCCATCAAATCTTTACCCAAAACTTGAAAACTTCACAACACAAAACTCAACAGAAATCTCGTAAGCTCCGTTAGTGAAAGAAAGCAAAACCACCACATAAGGTACTGTAATGAACTCATTCTTATTTATATTGGTGTTAAACCTACTGTATTCCAACTTCTCTATGGTTTATAAACTATTTTACTAGCCATAGATGCATCAAAATAAGCAAACAACACACGAAAAACAGAATCTGTCAAAAACAGAACAGTCTGTAGTAATCTGTAACTAACGCAAACTTCTGGAACCCCAAAAATTCTACCAAAATATGAAGTCCTAGGAAATTTGTCTATTGATCAGAAGCAAAAAGAATCAACGCAAAAGCACTTTTCTGTGATTTACTAAATGTTTTCTCGTGCGCGCAAAGTTTCTGTTTTTCAGCAGAATCAAATCAACTATCATCATAGGTTATCCTATAGGTTATACTTGGCACAAACACTAATTAAAAGATAAAAACACATCTAAACAGAAGGTAGATGATAAATTTATTACTAAACAGAAACAAAAACAAAAAACACAAAGAAAATTGGGTTGCCTCCCAACTAGCGCTATTGTTTAACGCCCCTAGCTAGGCATAAAAGCGAAGATAGATCTAAGTAGTGCCATCTTTGGCACTAAATTGATAAGTAGCTCGCGTGATAGATTCATAAGGTAATTTAACTTTCTTTCTTGGAAAGTGCTCCATGCATTTCTTTAATGGAAATTGGAATCTAATATTCCCTTCCTTCATATCAATAATCGCACCAATCGTTCTAAGGAAAGGTCTACCAAGAATAATAGGACAAGAAAGATTGCAATCTATATCAAGAACGATAAAATCTACGGGCACCAAATTTCTATTTGCAACAATGAGAACATCATTGATCCTTCCCATCGGCTTTTTAATGGTGGAATCCGCAAGGTGCAAATTTAAAGAGCAATCATCAAGATCATGGAAACCTAGAATATCACATAAAGTTTTCGGAATCGTGGAAACACTAGCACCCAAATCACACAAAGCAAAACACTCATAATCTTTAATTCTAATCTTTATAGTAGGTTCCCACTCATCATTAAGTTTTCTAGGTATAGAAACTTCCAAATTAAGTTTTTCATCATAAGATTGCATCAAGGCATCAACAATATGTTTGGTAAAAGCTTTATTTTGACTATAAGCATGAGGAGAATTAACAACGGATTGCAACAAGGAAATACAACCTTCTAAAGAACAATTATCATAATCAAATTCCTTGAAGTCCGCAATAGTAAATTTATTATCTAGAGTTTCAATCTCTTCAATCTCACTTTTACCAATTTTAGCATCAAGATCTAAAAACTCCGAATTCTTGGGACGCTTTCTAGGTAAAGTTGACTCATCTCCAGTCCCATTATTATCCAGATTCATATTGCAAAACAAAGATCTAATAGGGGACACATCAATAACTTTAAGATCTTCATCATTATTATCATGGAAACTAGAGGAACACGCCTTTATAAAGCAATCTTTCTTAGCATGCAATCTAGCGGTTCTTTCTTTGCACTCATCAATGGAAATTCTCATAGCTTTGAGAGACTCATTGATATCATGCTTAGGAGGAGTAGATCTAAGTTTAAGAGAATCAACATCAAGCGAAAGTCTATCAACGTTCCTAGCCAAATCATCAACTTTAAGCAATTTTTCTTCAAGCAAGGTATTACAATTCTTTTGAGAAATCATAAATTCTTTCACACTATTCTCAAAATCAGAGGGTATCTTATTAAAATTACCATAAGAATTATTGTAGGAATTTCCATAATTATTATAGTAATTACTAGGGAACGGTCTAGAATTAAAGTTTCCTCTATAAGCATTATTACCGAAACTATTCCTACCAACAAAATTCACATCCATAGATTCATTATTATTCTCAATCAAAGTAGACAAAGGCATATCATTAGGATCAAGAGGAGTATTTTTAGTAGCAACCAATTTCATAAGTTCATCCATCTTTCCACTCAAACATTGATTTCTTCTATAGCATGCACTTTTTTACTAGAAGATCTTTCGGTGTGCCATTGAGAATAATTAGCCATAATATTATCAAGAAGTTTTGTAGCATCTCCTAATGTGATTTCCATAAACGTGCCTCCCACGGCTGAATCTAAGAGATTTCTAGAAGCAAAGTTCAAACCGGCATAAAAAATTTGTATGATCATCCATAAATTCAAACCATGAGTGGGGCAATTGTGAATCATCAATTTCATTCTTTCCCAAGATTGGGCAACATGCTCATGATCAAGTTGTTTAAAATTCATAATATCGTTCCTAAGAGTGATAATCTTAGCGGGAGGAAAATATTTAGAGATAAAAGCATCTTTGCACTTGTTCCAAGAATCAATACTATTTTTAGGCAAAGATGAAAACCAAACTTTAGCACGATCTCTAAGTGAAAACGGAAATAACTTCAATTTAACAATATTATTATCCGTATCTTTCTTCTTTTGCATATCACACAAATCAGCAAAGTTGTTTAGATGAGTAGCAGCATCTTCACTAGGAAGGCCGGCAAATTGATCTTTCATAACAAGATTCAGCAAAGCAGTGTTGATTTCACAAGACTCGGTATCATTAAGAGGAGCAATCGGAGTACTAAGGAAATCATTATTATTGGTATTGGAGAAATCACACAATTTGGTATTATCTTGCGCCATGGCAACAAGTAATCCGGCACACAAGCAAATGGAAAAAGGCAAGCGAAAAAGAGAGGAGAAGATTGGGAAAGAGAGGGCAAATAAAACGGCAAGGGTGAAGTGGGGGAGAGGAAAACGAGAGGCAAATGGCAAATAATGTAAATGCGAGGGAGATGAGTTTGTGATGGGTACTTGGTATGTCTTGACTTGGTGAAAGCTTCCCCGGCAACGGCGCCAGAAATCCTTCTTGCTACGTCTTGAGCTTGCGTTGGTTTTCCTTGAAGAGGAAAGGGTGATGCAGCACAATAGCGTAAGTATTTCCCTCAGTTTTTGAGAACCAAGGTATCAATCCAGTAGGAAGCTCCTCAGAAAGTCCCACGCACCTACACAAACAAACAAAGAACTCACAACCAACGCAATAAAGGGGTTGTCAATCCCTTCACGGCCACTTGCGAAAGTGAGATCTGATAGAGATAATATGATAAGATAAATATATTTTTGGTATTTTATAATATAGATGCAAATAAAAGTAGATTGGAAGCAAATATGATAGAAGATAGACCCGGGGGCCATAGGTTTCACTAGAGGCTTCTCTCAAGATAGCATAAGTATTACGGTGGGTGAACAAATTACTGTCGAGCAATTGATGGAAAAGCGAATAATTATGAGATTATCTAGGCATGATCATGTATATAGGCATCACGTCCGCAACAAGTAGACCAACTCCTGCCTGCATCTACTACTATTACTCCACACATCGACCGACTCCTGCCTGCATCTAGAGTATTAAGTTTATAAAGAACAGAGTAACGCATTAAGCAAGATGACATGATGTAGAGGGATAAACTCATGCAATATGATATAAACCCCATCTTTTTATCCTCGATGGCAACAATACAATACGTGCCTTGCAACCCTTTCTGTCACTGGGTAAGGACACCGCAAGATTGAACCCAAAGCTAAGCACTTCTCCCATGGCAAGAAAGATCAATCTAGTAGGCCAAACCAAACTGATAATTCGAAGAGACTTGCAAAGATAACCAATCATACATAAAAGAATTCAGAGATTCAAATATTTCTCATAGATAAACTTGATCATAAACCCACAATTCATCGGATCTCGACAAACACACCGCAAAAAGAGTTTACATCGAATAGATCTCCACAAGAGAGGGGGAGAACATTGTATTGAGATCCAAAAAGAGAGAAGAAGCCATCTAGCTAATAACTATGGACCCGAAGGTCTGTGGTAAACTACTCACAACTCATCGGAGGGGCTATGGTGTTGATGTCGAAGCCCTCCGTGTTCGATTCCTCCTCCGGCGGAGCGCCGGCGAAGGCTCCAAGATGGGATCTCGCAGATACAGAAGGTTACGGCGGTGGAAATTGTGTTTCAGTTGCTCCCTGGGTGTTTTCGGGGTACGTAGGTATATATAGGAGGAAGAAGTAGGTCGGTGGCCGCCCGAGGGGCCCACGAGACAGGGGGCGCGCGCTGTAGGGGGGGGGGCACCCTACCCTCTCGTGGCCGCCTCGGCTGCTTCTTGACTTGCACTCCAAGTCCTCTGGATCACGTTCGTTCCAAAATCATGCTCCTGAAGGTTTCATTCCGTTTGGACTCCGTTTGATATTTCTTTTCTTCGAAATACTGAAATAGGCAAAAAAACAGCAATACGGGCTGGGCCTCCGGTTAGTAGGTTAGTCCTAAAAATGATATAAATGTGTAAAATAAAGCCCATAAACATCAAAAGGGATAATATAATAGCATGGAACAATCAAAAAATATAGATACATTGGAGACGTATCAGAGACTTAGCAGTGAGGACGCGCCGTCTCGAGGACTCTTCCTTACAGAGGAGCCAGGAGGAGGTTGTCCTTCGCTGCGCCATCTCGAATGCGCGAGAAACCCTGCTGGTCCTTGGTCTTCCGCCGGCGGAGCTGGAGGGGACCGACAGTCCATCCCCAGCCACCGCCCTGGCGAAGCTGATGGAGCGACTCCGTGGCCTTCCTCAAGCGGTGGCGGAGAAGATGCCGGAGGAAGCTTGTGAGATTGCTGGCGCGGTGGGCACCACATTGCTTCCCCGGGTGGCCTTTCTGTCGCCCGGCTTCCCTTTTGACCAACTCTTCGAATCCTTCAAGACCGAAGAGGACCAAGTGGGGGCCGAGCTCCAGGCCACCCCGTCGGTGGAAAACCTGAAGAGGCGCTTCGGCTGCATGCCACTGTAACTTAGCTCGATTCTTCCTGCAGCCAATTCAGCAGGATTATCTGTACGAACGAATAAAGTCGAGAGCCGGTTCTTCTGTCCGCCCGTACTTCTGAGTTTTCTGCTCCTTCCCTCGGCTTATGGGGGTACCGTGACATGTGCGTTTACTGTTCTAAGTTTCTGGGGTGCCTTGGGCGCACGCACACACCAGACCGTACCGCGCTGGACCGGATCCACGACGCTGTCGCACAGGGTGTGTCGCCCCAAAGACCACTCTGTCCTCCGGAGGTCGGCTCCATGCGCAGCCCCCAGATGCGCTGGGACGGGCTACGAGAACCTAACCCTCCTTCGAACCCCCATCCAACACTCGAACCGCACATGCCCTGGCCCCTTCCCCGAGTGAGCCCGGACTTGCACTTGTCAAATGAACGTGGGAAAAGGAAACTTATCTTTCCAGGAGGCTGACTTCCTGCGCCTTAGTTTCTTGCGGGGGCACCGGTTTTATCCATGTACGCTCGGCGTGCCTGCTCTTGGTTCCTGAACCATCTCAACCAAAACGTCAAATATTGCCGTCAGTGTCTCACCGTCTTGTAAGACCACCCTCCGGGTCTGCGTCGTGATCTCTTCTCAGGTCTCCAGGGCAGGGGGTACCGCGAGCAGAAGGGGGACGTGCAAGTCTCATACGCGTCACGTTGTCCTCCAGAGCGGACCCTGCGCTCTTGCAACAACCCAGCGTTTACGAAGGCGGTTTCAACCACTGTACACGCCCCGCCCTTGCTGGCTTCCCCCCTGCCTGTCAGAGACCTACAGAGAAAAGTCAGAGCAGTTCAACCCGTTTCAAGCAACATCTGATGAGGAAAATACTTAGATACGACACCCATTTGGGGCCAGTTATTTGGACGATACACGTACGAGCTCCGAGAGCGCCTGGCTCCCGGCTATGGCCGGACGCGTTGCCAATCGTCCAGCCGGGAAAGGCTGGCTCCCGGCCCTGACGTCTATTAGGGACGTCCCCGGCCTCAGATCACACTTCTGCGACCTCCACCGGTGGGGGACCCTGATTCGTCGGTGTCGAGGACGTAGGCTTGGGCGATCCTCCACAGCTCATCTGTGTTGTGGACGAACCTCGATCGGAGGAAGTCTCGGAGTTTTGGATGGCGCACGTTGGCTTCAAAGGCGGCGATGAGCATGCCGTCTCTCAGCCTCGGTACGCGCTCCGCCGTGCTTCTGAAGCGTGTGACGAAACAGCCGAGGCGTTCACCACGCCCTTGGATGACTTGATGGAGCTCGTCGACGGTCGCGGGTGGCAGATCCGGCACAGGATCCTGCGCCGGGTCCGGCCGCACCCCCGATCTGGTGGTCCCGAGCTGATGGCGAGGGCGACCAGCTCGCCGATCCGCTCCTTGGATCGGGGAACTGACCTGGGCCGCCAGACGTGCTGCAGGGTTGGCGTGGACGGCATGGTGGCGCTCCAGCCCACCGGATCCCTCGGCCACGGCGGCATCGTTGCACAACTCGGCATAATCTGCCATGTAGAGCAAACCAGCCACCCAGGCCTGGGAAGAAGCATCGTCCTCCACCGCCGCTGGAGGACGCTGAAGAGACGCCTGGAGCGCCTCTAGAGCCCGCCTTTCGCCGGTCTGGTCCAGAGTGGGCGGCACCGAGAGTCCAGGCGAGGCCCCAGAGGCAGTCTCCTGCACAACAGGGATCCCCTCCACCGGTTGGGAAGAAGACGAGGCGGCGAACGCCGGCGCCCTCCGATTGCGCGTGGGAGCCATCCCACGCTCAGGAAGAGAGGGTAACCGAAGGAGATCTGAGCGCTCCCCCTACCTGGCGCGCCAGATGTCGCGTGTGCTAACGCGGACACCGGAGAGCCCGGCTGACTCCCCTACGGATTTGTTCGGAGGTGCAGTGCTAGAAGATCCCTTTCGGTTGTCGAACGGCTCGATGGTGGATGACAGAGGCTGGGAAGGAAGGAGTGGAGCGACAAAGACACACGATTTACCCAGGTCCAGGTCATCCGAAGATGAACCCTACATCCTGCATGTCTGATCTTGGTTGATATGGTGGACGAAGTGGATTACAGAAAGTGTTCGTCGTCGGACGACGATCCGACCAACGACCTCTCCTCTCTCTCTCTCTCTCTCTCTCTCTCTCTCTCTCTCTCTCTTTTCTCCTCCTTCCTCATTTCTCTCTGTTCTTGGCTGTGTGTTGCCTCCTCTCTTTTTTCTCCTGTCTTCTCTTCCGTCTTATACTGGGCGAAAGGAGACGTGCCGTCGGTGCCGAATAAACCGGCATCCACGCGTACCGAAACCGTCGAGGACACGAAGGCTTGGTAGCGACACTTGGCCTTCGGTGTGGGTGCGTGTCGTCGGGGTTCTGACGATGGTGGGCCTTCCATCGGGTCTTCAGATCCTGACCGGCGCAGGTGTAGGGCAGGGACTTGTCGCATCCTCCCGATGATACCGTGGGCGCAGGCAGATTTGTTTCTCCCGGGGGGCTGGCAGGCAGCCCCCGGGACGCTACTTCCCAGGTACCTGATTGAATCCCTGCGAGGCGGTTTTCTCCCACGGCCTCCCGGGTGGAGGGGTTTGGATAAGGTAAAGCATACGAACTGATAAGTGGCATACCTGAGCGACGGGCCCATGCGACGCCAAGTCGGGACACCCCCGGGGGCAGGGTGTCGACAAGTGGAAATGTTTCTCTCTCTGTTGCTCGATTTGGAGCTGAATGGCTCGATGCAAGCGGGTCTCTCTGCAGGCGTCTGAAGGGCCGCCCGCACACTAGTACAAAACGTCTCTTTAGAGCCGGCCCCAGAGCCTCACCTCAGCCGGTTGCTATTCCGAACCGTCGCTAATTCGGAGACGGCCAAAGCTATTAGCCGTCGCCAGAGTTCGTAGATTAGCGACGGTCATTATTAGTGGCCGTCTCTTTGTCCGGATGGCCCGAGTTTCCGATCCGGCTATGGCAGGGGAATATTCACCCCCTCCGGGCCATTTTCCGGGCCGTCCGAGTCATTACAAGAACGTCTGGAGGTCTATACCATTCATATAGAAAGCAATGCTGTACCAGGCCGGTCCAACTTTAGACTAGCCGTAGTGGGAGTAACTTCGATAGTAACATCGAGTCCAACTTAGCAAATTTGCTTATGTGGCAATGAGTTAATGAGGAGAGATGTAGTACTAGTAACTTAGCTAGTTACTGTAACATCACATGTCCCAATGCAATATGAGTCTATAACCTAATAAATGAAGCTTTGCATGTTACCACACTTATGTTACTACCCATTATTGAGGTAGTAACATAGTTTAGGGATATGTGTATGTTACTAGTGTATGTTACTCTCCATTGTGGCTACTCTTATAAAGCACAACAGAGTAGTCATTACAAAGAAGGGTTATTTATTTCTGTGCCCCACTTCGCTTAGTTTCTCTCGTTTTTGCCCCACTTGCTCAACTATTCTCGTTTTTGCCCCACTTAGCTCTATCCACTCTCGCTTATCGCCAAACGGGGCGTTGCCGTCGGGTCAACCTCCTTTGACCGTTGGGTCGCCTGACTAGTGGGGTCGGCTTGGGGCATCTCATCGCAACACCTTGCTGGTAATCCCTTTTTGGGGGGAACTAAAAGGAAAAAGGGATTAAAAAGATTAGTGGGTTGCCCTTTGACTTGGCCTACCGGATTTAGCGGCGATGACCGTTCAGCCCAGTTTTTTTTTTGAGCCCTACCGTTCAGCCCAGTAACTGGGCTGCCCAGCTAATTTTGCTTTGGGCACGTGAAGCGAGATTACAGATAATTCAATTTAGAGATTAGAGATGATTAGATTATAAAGCTAGGTATTTTTATAAACCCAATAGTTATTTTTTGTTATATCGCCCTGGGAATTTCCATCGGTCAGTGTTAAGAATAATCCAAAGTTTCAAGAGGCAGAAACGTTTTTTTATTCATTGCAAATGGAATTGACATGAATTTACATTTGCAACGCCCTAAATGGAAACCCTAGTACTAATACTAATCTACTGCCTCTTCGCCCTCTTCGATGGCGGTTGCGCGCCATCATCATCATCGTCATCGTCATCGTCATCCTTCTCATCGTCGGCGTAGAACTCGTCGTCGAATATCTCGAAGGAAGCGTTGAGGTAGCGGTCCTTGGCTTCTTCGTACTCGTACTCGTAGTCGTAGAACTCCTCCTCCTCGTAGGAGTACGCCTCGGTCTCGGTCTGGGTATCTTCCGAGTAGTCTCCGTCGTCGTCGTCGTCGGAGCTCATCGACGTACGGTCCCCCTGTGGGACGTAGCCATCACAATCCTCGTCGCTGTAGTCCGTGGATGGATAGTCGGCCATGGTGCAAGTGGTGAGACTGGGCTACGTAGAGAGTGAGAGAAGAATGGGCAACGGAGAGAGTATTTTGACGAGAAATGGCAGGAGCTCTGCCTATGCATTTATAAGGGGAAGAGAGGTGCTACGGAGAGGGAGATAAGAAATCTAGAGATGGTCGTGACCATTAACCACGGCGAGGAATTCAAGAGACAAATCAGTGTGAAGAGACTCCTCGTGGTTCCACAACATTGAAGCATAGGGTAGGAAAATCATGGCTAGAGTCAAAGTCGTAGTTTGTTAAGGGCTTGTTTGATTCATAGGTTAGGAAAATCATAGGAATAGGAAAAGCATAGGATTGCAATGGCATGCCCACTCCAATCCTATAGGATTTTGTTTGCACCAAAGTTTGTTTGATTACATCAAAGGAATTGTAGAAAGAGGTTGGAGTGAATGTTAGGATTTCTATAGGAAGTAGTACAAAAATTCCTATGGGAAAAATTACAGTCATCCTCCTTATGGACAGAAGAATATGTAAACTTAAAGGGACAGAAGCATATGTAAATTTAAAACCTCGGAATTCACCTTAAAGGGACAGTGCAAACTTCCAATTTTTCAGTTTTTATTTGGTATTCCTGCTTACTACATGTTAGGAACCATGTACAAAAAATTTGAGGTGATTCGGAGATGGTCGAAAAAATCACCTCCTTAGGGACAGACCGTCTGGTCTCACTTAAACCAGCTTTTCTAAGAAGGTGTTTTTTCTCGAACTTCTTCAAATCACCCCAAATTTTTTACACGTGCTAGCATACAGGTACCCGTGAAGAATATGTAATTTTTTTTCAATTTGACTTGGGCTAACAATGTATGCGATACCTTGCTGGTAATTTCATGAAGAAATTTCATGAAGAAACACCAGGAGCAAGGTCGTGGCCCCATCATTTAACACCAGGAGCAAGAGAAGAGTGTGGTACTTCTGTCGAACTATTTATGTGCGCGCTCTGGGCACGCTCTGGTGCGCTTTGGACACGATATGATAAATCGGGACGTGTGACAAAGATTTCTTACGAGAACTGACACGATAGGTTTTTGTTTAAGTGCATAACTGCATACGTGCATTCGTGCCATGCCACGCAGCGCGTTCTGGACGCGAACTGGCACCCGGACTCGCACTGATAGTGCGCGCTCTGGGTCACAAAAATTTGAAAATAGTTGAATTGCGAGTTTATGATTTTTACCTGGTAGTAGTACAATTAAAAGGAAGATTCCCCCAAGATTTCCCTTTTTTTGTGTTTTCCTCGATTTATGAGAATTTTTCATCTGTAAACCCTATTAAACTCAAATAATGAGTGGAATATAGTTTAAAAACTCAAAAATTCAAACTATTCAGGGATTGTGCATCCCTTATGATATACTATGTGAAAAAAATTGTGAGAGGTCAATTTTCCATTTTATTCGTGGTACATGCTTCAAAAAAAAATAGAGATTTTGGCACTAAACAGATAACGAAAAATAGGATTTTTTTTTATTTTTTTATTTTGCTTTGGCAAAGTTGTTTATAATGTCAATACACATGTTTGTGCCCATTTTCATCATCATAGCAAGAAGGTAGCCATGGATATGGCCATCTCCTGGTCTTTGTCTTGAAAGCCATGAAACTCCCGACAAAGTTGTTGGTTTTGTGAACACTTGTTTTTTAAAAAACATGCTATTGCAAGTTTATGATTTTTGCCTGAAAGTAGTACACTAAAATGGAAGATTCCCCCAGGGTATATGATTTTTTGAGTTATTTTCCATTTATGTGACTTTTCTCAAAACAGGGCCAAAATCGTCGGTGTGACCATTCATATCTAATGGGTGCATTTTCCATATTTTTTCGGTGCAATTGCGTAGAATCATGGTAGACTACGTTTTTACGATTTTTGTATATTTTCGGGGCCAAACTATCACACACTTGTAGTTCAAATTTTAAATATTGTCGGTAAATGCTATTAAACTCAAATAATGAGTGGAATATAGTTAAAAAGCTCAAAAATTCAAACTATTCAGGGATTGTGCATCCCTTATGATATACTATGTGACAAAATTGTGAGAGGTCAATTTTCACTCTTATTTGTGGTACCTACTTCACAAAAATCAGGGATTTTGGCACTAAACAAATAATAAAAAAATAAAAAAATATTTTTTCTGAATCTTTCTTTTGCAAAGTTGTTTATAATGTCAATACACATGTTTGTGATCATTTGAATGTTGGTGAAACCTCAGATAACCCCGTTGACCGCCTCAAAACCCCGCTAAACGGACTCTAACCCAGTTGAACAAGCACTTAAGGTAGTTGATTGATCTGAATCAAAGTTTTAAATAGCCGGGCTATAGCCTCTCGAGAGGCTCGGGGCTACGGCTAGAGCCTTCATAGGCTATAAGGATAATAGCCGCTAATAGCCCGGCTAAATGGATTTAGCCCCAATTTAGCCCCTTAACCGCTAATCTCCCGCCAAGGGGCCCACAAATTTTGGCCTAAAATTTGTCAGTTCGGCCAAATTTCGGAGCCCAAATCAACCGCTGCTGGTTGTTGAACTGCTTCTGTGAAGTGCGAGTGCGACCCATGCCATGAATAGCTGCCACTTAAACTCCTGATTATTCGTACCTATTATGTGACTATGTTTTTATGTTATATATCTGTAAATAATGACATATATACGAGTTTATGCCGTCCAAATTTTGAATTTATTCAATATTTAGCAAAACAGCTATATGGTTATAGCCCGGCTATAGCCTTTTGTAGCTGCCCAAATAGGAGGGTTCATATGTACCCGTCTTCAAATTGTTCAAATTATTCACTTGTACCGACAAAATAAAAACAAATTAAAGTGCAACTAAATATGAGTTCCCACAAATTATAGTAGACGATTCAAATATATATAAACAAAATACAATATATATATAAACTAGTAGACGATTTGAACTAAAATTCAAAACAAAATACAAATATATATAAAAGGCGAACCCTATACTAGGTTCGCCAGGCGAACCCTATACTAGGGCTCGCCGCCTACTCCGTCGCCGCCTTGCCGCCTGCTCCGTCGCCGCGGCCTACTCCTCGCTGCTGTCGGAGGCAAGCGGCGCCTCCTCCTGCTCCGGCGGCAGTGGAGCCGGTGGAGGTGGTGGAGGTGGATCCGCCTGTCCTTGCGCCGGTGGAGGCGGTGGAGGTGGTGGAGGCGGGGACGGCCCGATGGACCCGAACCACATCCGCCGGCGCGCCTCAGGCACGACGCCGGGGATGAACCAGGTATCCCAGAGGGCGCTGGTTGCCGCGAAGTCCGGGTCCCAAATGAGATCGGGCGGCAGGATCGAGCGCAGCCGCCTGATCTCGAGCCGCCGCTCGCGGCCTTTGGCCGGAATCTGCGGCACAGGCACCCCACTGTTGCCGAGGTTCCACCCCTCCGGCAGCACGTGGTTAGGCCACGGCACAGGCTGGTTGGTCTCCCAGAGGTGGCGCGCCTGGTCCTCGTTCACCGTCCCGCGTTTGCTAGGGCTGGTCGGTGCGGAGAAGCCTTCGCGGGCGTCGAGGTTGCCCTTGGCCATCGGTTGCTTGGGGAGTGGGGTGGACGAGTGGGGCGAGTGGGGAAGAAGGTGGCGATAGGTGCTATTTAACGGGACCCGTCAAAGCAGCCGATGCGTCGCCGCTGTGGCTGCCCTGTGGGCCAGCGGATGACGACTCATTCCTGCGTGTATTCAAATGGGACTGGTAAAAGTAGACGATGCTTCGCCGCTGTCACTGCCTTGTGGGCCAGCGGAGACGAGTCATTCCCGCATATATTTAAATGGTACGGGTCAAAGTAGCCGTGCGTCGCCGCTGTGGCAGCCCTGTGGGCCAGTGGGAGATGAGTCGTTCCCGCGTGGGCCAGGGAGTACGCTTCGAAATGAGGCCCCAGGTCGGCCCCACTGGTGAGCGCGATGAGGTGCCCCAGGCCGACCCCACTAGTCAGGCGACCTAACGGTCAAAGGAGGTTGACCCGACGGCAACGCCCCGTTTGGCCATCTGCGAGAGTGGATAGAACCAAGTGGGGCAAAAACGAGAGAAACTAAGCGAAGTGGGGCACAAAACTAAATAACCCTACAAAGAAACATTAATTGTTCTATAATCTTCCAAGCACAACAGCGCAGTTACACAACAACTATAACAAGTAATAAAGTACATGTACACAGAAAGAAACATTGTTCTATATGAGCTGCATCTCAATCATGACTTCCAAGCTACGGTGATTTGTTTTCCTGAGAATGATCAAAACAGGTTGATTAATTTCAAAATGCTTGCCTTTGATGAAATTCTTCCACCCCGGCATGGCGAACTCAATGCGGCCGTCAGTTTTCCTATTGTATGTAACCGTTGTGATGGCCGCCCCTGCTGCTCCAAGTCGCAGTCCTGCTTTGCCATGTGCCGGTAAGCCAGCGTCTTCCACTATCATCTTAGGTAGTTTCTGCGCAGAAAAGACAACATAGTATATGGATTGTCATATATATACCTTCTTGAATCTTAACTTGGGAAAGAGCGAGGCATATATACCATTTCATGTCTCTTCAAATTTGTGGTCGTCAAACGTGTTACAAAAGGAACACCAATATTGGCTTCTATGGGTAAAAGCTCATCAAGGCGTCCTTGTTCATCTTTCTTCAGATGCACTCTTTGGGCAACTATGTACGAGCTGGCCCCTTCATCACATGCTACCGAACTGGCAGAATTATAATCAAAACTGTCAGAATCAAAACTGTCGGACTCCTCCTCACTTTCCTCATCACTCTCCTCTACATTGTTGCCATAGTCCATAAAGGCAACAGAGATCCTGGGATTAGGTCCTGCCATAGTAAAAACTAGCAGCACTTCTCCACAGGGAAGATTGTTTTGCTGGAGAAACTGTTCCCATCCTTCACCGTGCAAGCGGGTCATCTTCCGTCCCTTGGTCACATTAATGTTGTACGTGCTCCCAAGAGCACGAAACAACACGGTGTCGCCTACTAACCGGTTGAACGCGTGCCGAGCGTCGCACGGTACTATCTGTGCATTAGAAACAACATGAAACAGTACACAAATTAATTAGATGTTATAACAAAACATAAACACTTGAGAGAAGTTGTAGTCTTTCATAAGATTGACTTGCGGTGATGACTCTCTTGTAGACGAACACTAAAACTGGAACCAGGGAAGTGCCTGTTATAGCACTCGTTCGTGCATAATGGGCATGACATTTCCTGTTAATTACATAAACAGTTGCATCACGAAATCTTATAGTACACAGCAATTCAATCTCAAAGGCACTATTATGTAACAGTACAAATGTGAATCACAAATTCCTAACACATACAGAGCTATGTTCAATAAACAGCAAAATAACAGATATAATAGGAGCTATAGCTAGCAAAGAATATATGTAACTGAGTGCTTAAACTAATTGAAAGGAATTAGCCAGAGGGTAGAACACATAAAGGAAACCACGGTGACCAAAGTCGTGCGGGCCGGTGCGGAGGGCATGCGGCGTGGGGAACGGCGACAGGGAGGGGCACGTACGGCGGGGATATGAAGCGACGGGGGACGGCGGCGGGGAGGGGCAGCGACGGGGGACGGCGGCGGCCTGGAGGGGCAGTGACGGGGGACGGTGGCGGGAAGGGGCAGCGACGGGTGACGGCGGCGGCCTGGAGGGGCAGCGACGGGGGGCGGCGGCGGGGCGGAGTGGGGCGGCGGAGCGAGGGTTTGGTGGGGGCTCGGATTTAGATTTGTGGTGTGGCGGCAACAGAGGGGAAAACCCACTCTGCCCGTTATCGATTTGGAGTCCAAAATTTTTTAGGTTGCCGCCAATTTTACACAATCCGTACCGTCCGGCTTTATTTGTCCCCTCCGAGTTTTCCCATTATCCAAAATTGTACGAAATATTACAAAAAAAAAGGAAATAAATGTTCATATATTCTTATTAATGTTCCACGAAGTTGTATAACAAAATTTAGGTCCATACAACGAAGATAATTTATCAACTAATAGAAAAGTCGTAGTTCACTCCCAAATTAGGTCCGATGTTCATACTGATCTTACAATGGAACTTCATACATACATAACAACTTTCGGAAACATCTATGGTTTCAGAGATCGGAGTCATAGATATAGCATAATACAACTTAATCATCCATGTGCAACATTGTTTGCGCAGGCACCTCGCACAAATTTCATATTAATTCGAAAAATAACTATAATCAGACTAATTCACGAAAAATCGCAAACCATAATTATTTTCAACTAAATGACATTAAATATATTACATTGTACATTTTATTACAGAAGTTATTGAACAAATTTTACAATAAAATTAGCCATCAAATATTACATTACAAATAAATATTGGAGCATAACCCGGATGCTCCGAAATATCTAAGCCGTCCGGACATTTATAAATGTACCGGTTTGCATGCATGCATATATGCATGCGTTTTGCCTACATAGTTCGGACTGTCAGATTCCCCTCCGGTCAGCTGACATGACCGGCGACCCCACGCGGACAGCCGGACCTGCCGCTTTTATTAAACACGGCAGCCGGACGGTAGAAGTCCAACCCCTCCGAAGTTCCTCTCCCCAAGAAAACCCCCGCCGCCGCCAGCTTCTCCGCCTCTAGATCCGTCTCTAGATCCGCCTCCCCCATCGATAGATTTCCCCGCCGCCACGCGCAGCATGCCTCGCCGCCTGGCCACAACGTTCGTGAAGCTCACGCCGGAGCGCTACGCCGCCATTGCGATGGAGATGCGCGCGGTGGCCGACGGCGGCACAGATGCGGCGAAGGTAGCTATGGCCACGACCATAGCGGAGGCTGTGCTGCAGGCCATGGCGACGAGGCCCGCGAACCTCGCCGAAGCAGTTGCGACTGCCGTGGCTAGCCTCTATGGGGGCAAGCCCGTGGCAGAGGTGGCGGAGGCCGATGGCGGTGAGGCGGCGTCGCCCATCGTGTACGGGCCGTTCATGGAGGAGGGCGCCGCCGCGCTCGCACGTCTGGAGGCCGTCGAAGCAGAGCACCGCGCGGTCTTGCAGCAAATCCAGGACGAGCGCCTGGACGCCGCCCTCATCGGGGAGATGAAGGCAGACGCCCAGCTTGTCGCGCAGAACCGCGCCATCCTAGGTGCCCTCGAGGCGGCGCGCGCGGCCGATGTGGGCGAGGCGGCGGGCGAGGACGGCGAGGCGGCGGTGGGCGAGGACGGCGAGGCGGAGGCGGGCGAGGACGGCGAGGCGGAGGCGGCCGAGGACGGCGAGGCGGAGGCGGCCGAGGATGGCGAGGCGGCTGCGGGCGAGGACGACGGCGACGAGGAGGCGGCGGGCGAGGACGACGGAGGCGAGGCAGCTGTCGAGGATGACGGCTCCGACGAGGAGATGCCGGACGCCGAGGGTGTTGACGAGGCCGGCGAGGACGCCGACGGCATCTTCTTCGCCGACTCCGATGAGGACATGCCCGACGTGCCCGCTGGGCCGGCGGGCGAGGACGACGACGGCTGGGGCTCCTCCATCGAGTTCGAGATGTCTAACGCCGGCGTGATTCTCATCTCCGACGACGATGAGTAGTAGCTACTAGGTAGCTCGATGTAGCTACAATATAATACATATTTTGCTAGATATAGTTTGATCCGGGGGCTCCGGATCGATCGATCGATGGATTGATCAATTAGCGCGCGAGATGTGCTTCTCGCGCCAGTATATATTTTGGTGTACATAGCTGCCGGCCGGGGATTGTTCGATCCGAGCTCAGATCGATCGAATCTAGATTTGGCCGGCCGATGGTGCATATGCAGCGATTATTTTGTTGAAATCGCTGCATTTTGCTACTAATTATATATGAAATCAAATCTCTATCGATCCATTCCATCTTAATTTTCGCCTTAGATCTACTAATTTTGCCACGTCCGACGGCGGCTGTGCTTTCTGGCCGTCTGAATCAACTACGGAGACGGTCAAGTTTAAGAATCGCCTCTAATATTTCTCACACGAGAGACGGCTTACTATAATGACCGTCTGAAAATAATACAGAGACGGCCACCTTTTTGAGCCGCCTCTAATGTTACGCATATGAGAGACGGTTGCGAGTTACAACCGTCTAAGTGTTTAAAGGAGACGGTTAAAATTCTGGACCGCCTGAGGTATATTGTTCTAGACGGACATATTTCAATTTAGTTTAACCGGCTATTGGTACAATCTCTAAAACGACTTTTTGTACTAGTGGCAACATCTTCATGCAAAATTGGCTTACTCTGCAGGAGCCCACCATCGTCCTACATAGAACCTGCAATCTCCTGCTGGGTTTCGCGGTAAGAAGCAAGCAGGCTTGCGGACGCCTGCCGGAGTCTGCGACTAACAAATAAAAAGAAGTACCCGTCTGATAATTTCTAGGGTTAATTAGTTCTGTGTCATTATAAATACTAGTAAAACGTCCATGCGTTGCTAC
The DNA here is from genome assembly GCF_002575655.3 of Aegilops tauschii subsp. strangulata. NCBI lineage: Eukaryota > Viridiplantae > Streptophyta > Magnoliopsida > Poales > Poaceae > Aegilops > Aegilops tauschii. Next base: position 25,613,059 of record NC_053037.3, on the reverse strand, counting down.
GGGCTATAATGCATACAAATGAAATAAATAAGTGATTAAGATCATTTTCAAGGTGGAAGCTCATTTCTTCCTCATACGTTTGGGTGTTTGAAGTTTGAACATCGAACGGGCGCATCACAGAATGTGACGTAGTATACCCAAGAAAAAGAAACTAAAACAATGATCTGGTTAACTAAAATGTCCTTCCATAAATTTACTTCGTTCCATTATGCCATGCACATTGCTATGATTACTTGCGCTATACAAATTTAAATGTAGCATATGCTTGGTCCGGACTAATTCAGGTACAAACTTCTTTTAGGGGAGCACAAACTTAATCTGAGCACATCACTTAATAGCAAAATGGTTACTTTGTTTCAAGCATAAGAGAAATACTGTGTGCAATTTAATGTGATCAAGCATTGATATTGGTCACCACTATAGTACACCTAACAGGATACAACCAAGAAATCAAATACACTCGTTTAGCCAATTGCTTATACACAAGAATCTCTAGTGGGTCCCTTGCTTGTATCACTTGATGTCAGCTAATCTCTTTTGAGTGCAAGTCTCTCCACAAAAATAGAGATTTTAGCAGACAATCTTTCAAAAGGAATAGAATATCATATGCAAATGCATGTCATGTGAGGGGACAAAGAAACTTATGGAACATGTTGCTTGAGCATCTTTCATAGAGGGGAGTTCCCTCAAAAGAATTGAACCTACTGTTGTGAAGTCCTATTGTTCATACTCATACAAGAAACAATCATAATGGTTGTGTGCTAGAAGATAGAGTACAGTTATAGAAGATCAGTCCTTAAAATGCATATTCAAACCACAGGTTTCGCAAAAAGAGAACTCCATAGGAGCTCAGGAGCTTGAGAAATAAAAGAGGCATTCATCGTAACAGAACACACTTATTTAAATGATTCGAGCTGTATTTTGGGTCTGATTGCGTGCCGCTGCTCCTGTTTAAATGGTTCGAGCAAGTATAACGTCTCTAGGTGCTCGCCAACCACGGCCATCGCAAGCAATGCCGCTCCAACTACCAAGGCAAGAGGACCAGACCTTCAAAATGCACAACTCATCAGCACTTTATCTCACCAAGTCACCATGGATAAAGCCTCTGACTCCATGATGCCGCTCCAACTACCAATGCAATAGGACCAGACCTGCAAAACACACAACACTCATCAGCAATTTAACTCACCATGGATAAAGCCTCTGACTGAATTATATATAAACTGAAATCACATAATGATAACAACAGTTAGCATAACCTTGAGTGCCATAGATCACATTTAGGAAGATGCAAAAGCCTCATTCAGCGAAAATCTAAAGAACAAAAAAACAACAGCATGACCTGCTCAATAACCTAAAAGATATATCATTTTTGTCCATCATGGGCCTTCAACTTTTGTATTCCTTAGTTGGTCCTCTCATTGATTTGTGTTTGCTGAGGTATGTATAATTATTTGAAAGATCATCCATGCATGATGTATGAGTTGGCCACAGCACAAAGAATAGTTATATCAGAGTTAAGAAAGACGAATGAATAAACCAAGCTTGGGCTACGCCACTCAAAACATAGTCTGTGTCATATTCAATTAGGATGACATTAACTACCTAGAGTCTCCTCATCTAGTATCAGGATGGATAGCAGTTAATGCAGATATTAACCCCGATCTTGGATGGTAAATTATCTTTTGGACTCCTTTCATCTATGAAACCTAGGAAAAAATCACGGTTAATAAAATGTAGAAGATTAAATAGCTAATACAGTTGTGCTAAAATATGATAAGGGAGTAATTGTTGGGTCGCAACCAGAAGCATTCCATCAGCGATAATCCCTGCACCCGGTAAAATTTGAAACATCGCTGAAGCAAGGAGATAATTGATACACTTACTTAGAAATTGAACAGATGAATAAAATTTGATCACTTAAACAATAAATGAAGTATGGTAGCTATTATTTATGATACTGGGAAGCTACAAAATAGAACATTACATGTTGATGGGAACAATTAAATATCCTAAGCCTGTGAAATATGTTAGCTATGGTTTCCACTTTTTTTCTCCTTCATGTAATTATGTAATCTTGTAACTCTGAATTACTACTAACTCAGAACTAAATTATTATCATGAATCCTGAAAAACTTGAAAATCAAGATTCAACCCTTATCTGCATTGAGCTTCTAACCAGGACTCGCTTGTACAAAATAACAGTATGGAAATTATTCCACCTTATTAACAAATCATTGGGTTGTCAGTAATAATTTATAATCCAAACGACAAGAATAAAGTTCGGTGCTACTTATCTTCTTCGTACATACTAATTCTCAGAAACGGTATAAATTAAGTGAATATCAATTCTCTGCAGTGATGTATAGCAAGCACGTACACAAAAGTACATATGAAATCACGTAAGATTGTACAAACAATCCAAACTAACTTACACAGGCAAAAAATTGAATCGATTGATAGTATTAGGCATGGGGCCTCCAAATACCATTGCAAACGTATCGTATGAAATGCCGCTGACCAGGGGCAAATCGATGAACTCATCCTTCATCGGTTGATGGCGGTATGGTTTTGGTCCGATGCGGCTGGCTGCAATTGAGTACAGCTCAACGACAGAGGTATAAGATGTTGGTCATAGGAGATGTTGCACACAACAGACTGTTTCAACGCTCCAGTTTAGTCTGAAAATTGCACACATATACTGTCCAAAATAGTTGCAATTAGTGCAAATCATATATTACATATAATTGCACCGAGAAACAAGTTTTTAATCCATGTATGAGAAACAAGTTTTTAATCCATGTATGAGCCAATCCTCGACATGCTTCTCTCTGAATATGCGGCTACCTCGTCGTTCCTGTTCACTGCGTACAGTACAGAGAAAACGAGGGGAGTGAGAATGGCAGAGTGACCGTATAGTAGCAGAAAGAAGATGCACCACGCGAGAGTAGAGGAAGAGTGGCAGGGCAGAGGAACCGCCGCCCTGCGACCTCACCTCAGGCCAGGGATGGCCGCGTCCTCAGTCCACCGCCCCCACAAGCGCGCCCGCCTCCGCGGCCCTCCACCAGCCGCGCCTCGGTCTTGTGCTGCTGCCGTCGTTCCAAGAGAGAGGATCAATAGGAAGGAGATGGCGTATGCTCGGGAATAGAGAAGAGAAATAAGTACCCGGCATCCGGCCGACTGTTGCCGCCGATTTGTATTCTTGCCCTGATTGACTTCGACCATGCCCTTGGCGAAAGTGTGACCGGCCACCGCCGCCCGTGGAAACCCTTACGGGCGGGCGACTTGGTGAGCGAACGGCTTGAGTAGTAGCCAATTTAGGGGAATGGGAAGGTGACTACGGTGGCGGAAACACCATGGAAGGTGGAGCTCCGTAGGTGGTCTCGGCCACTGGGTAGGGGTGGGCCGGCGGTTGAGATGAGGGCTGCTGGCAGGGAGCGCGGGAGGCGGCCGCGGCAGGCAGGAACCCTAAGCAGCAATCTGTCGCCTTGGGTGGTGGGTGGTGAGGCGAGAAGGCTGCATAGTCCTGCTTTAGGAGGAGGAGGCGGACAAAGGTGAGAGGGACTCGAGGATTGGCTCGCCGTGTGGAGGAGACCTGTGGCCTGTGGGGACGAGCTTCCCTCGCGTGGAGGTACGGCGCTGCTGCTCCCACTGGAGTCCAGCATCGAGGAGACAAGTATGGATGCCGTCGTCCTTCATACCACCTCCTCATGCCGCCGCCTTTTTTTGGATCGAGATTCCAATGGGAGAGAAGAGAAAGGAAGAAGAAAGAGTCGCGGAAGGAGGGACGGACGAAGGGATCACGCGACGGGCGAAGAGAGAATCACTCCAGATCAGGTGGGGGTTGGATTTGGAAAGAAAAAACAGAATCTAAAATGGACCGCGAAGGAGATCGACGTGGGTCGGAAAAGAATCACTCCCTGCCCGTTGGTCACATGTCTGGTTAGGAAAGTTTAAAAAGATTAGGAAAGTTTTTATTAGGAGGGTGAAAACACCATTGTGAGAAGATGATGGTGGGAGGTGAGACGAAAATAATCCAGACGAAAAAAACCGACGAAAACGGGAGGTGGGACGAGAAAAAGCCGGGACAAAAAAAGCCCGGAACGGAGACTACCAACTGCTTCATTAGGAGTAGAGATCACGTTTTTAAAATACGTTATTACTATTCAATTTACTATGTGAGTGCCATTAAGTTTCACTATTATTTCACATATGTCATTATATATGTACGACGTCGTATGAGGCCCACTTACAGACGTATTGGAGGCCGTATATTCTTGTATGGACAAGGTTGTCCCATGCTTTCCTCTTTCTCATTTCACTGATGTGTGGGACCCGCACGTCGCGATGATCTTTAACCTCCCGCCGTAGCAGTCCTGTTCTTACTTCAAAAAAAGCAGTCCTGTTTGTCCGGCCGGTCCCCCGCCGGCCCTGCGCTGTCGTGGCCTCCCGGAGCAGCGGCCGGTAAATGTCGCCGCGGCCCTCCAGCGCGTCCCGCAACGTCAGCTCCGACCCATAGCGCTGCGCCGCCAGGGCTCGGCCGTCCTTCGCCGGCGTTGAGGGAGGGGATGAATCCCCGAGCCGGCGCTCGCCGAGGCGGCCGCGTCCAACTGCTTCTGCTGCTCGACTGCACCTCCGTCGAAGAATGACTGCATCTCAGCGACCTCCAAGAACGACTGCGACGGGAGGAGGCGCCGCCGTCGGGAGGGGCCTCTGCGCAGGGAAGAAGAGAAGTGGCTGGTTGCTTCAATCGATCCCGGGGTTGCTGATTTGGGATTGGATGAGAGGTTGGTTGCTTAGTAGCGTGGGAATGAATTGCAGAATGTTTGACCAGAAAGAACAACTTGGGATGGAAGAAGACTCTGGACTGTGGAAAGTTGTGATCCCTAATAATTTGTTGTTTGATTCGGACCCTGGTGGGGGGTTATATAGGAGTACAAGGGTTATTTTGGCGGCATGCGGATCGACTCGCGTGATATAGACCTTGGCGGTGTAGAGCTCGACGAAGATCTTGGTGTAGTCGTACAGCTTGACGTTGATGTTGGCTCGGTGTAGTTTCAGGTTGATGCAGTGTAGATCGATGCTGGCACGTGGGAGACCGCCTTCTCATGGTCGATGCCGTTGGTCTCGTGCGTCGGATTTTGTAGTCGTGGCGGCGCGTAGGTACGCATGGTCGCGTGTGTTGATGCTGCTCCTAAAGCCCCTTGCATGCATGCATGCTCAAGGGCCACCAGTGCATGCACCTAGATACATCGGGTGGAGGCATGCATGAGGTTGGTCGTTGCTGCTTGTTGATCGTCCGCTGCCACGCGAGACGATTGGATCGTAGCTGGCCGCGCCGCCAGGATGGATCTGTACACCGGATCTGATGGTCGTTGGGATTAGAGATTTAGGGATTTTATTCGTGGCTAATATCGGATCTAGCCTATAAACTATGGATTGAAAATTGCGAAATTGGATCTAATTTAATCTAAAGAACCGATCAGATCTTTGATCTAGACCGGGTGCCGTGCCCCCGAGGAGATGATCTCCCCGGGGGCGGCGCGTGATGCGGAAGTAGTGGAAACCTATGATCGGCGACGTGAGTCAAACCGCTCTGATACCATGTGGAAAGTTGTGATCCCTAATAATTTGTTGTTTGATCCGGACCCTGGTGGGTGTTATATAGGAGTACAAGGGGTATGAGACTTGGAGTACAGGATGATCTAACCCTAATCAATCCTAATCATACATATACTCTAACATGGACCAGCTGCACCTCGTACCCGACCAGCAGTCGTGCCACCGCGCCTCCTCCGTGCCCGGACGCGCCATGGTCGCCTCATGCTGCATCTTGCACGGAGGAAGGGGAAAGGCAGCAGTGCCATGGGAGGGGCCTCTACCCTTCCTCGCCGCGCGAGCTTCGCGACGGCGTACGGCGCGCGCGGCGGTCAGGAGCAGGCGTACTACAGTCTACAATATACAAGGAAGGACGGAGGTTGAAGAGGAGGGTAAAGAATACATTTCTCCCTTCTTCCTCACTCCAATACGTGATGGCGTCAGAGGTACATAATGACATATATCTCAAACAACTGCAGAATTGTAATGGCACTGACATAATAAGATGAATAGTAACGACGTTCTTCAAAACCGTAACAATTATAATAGCATAGATCTAATTAACCCCAATTTCTACCAGAGAAACACAAACCATGTATCCAGCATCTCGTAAATCTAGCACTGAACAAGGAATTTACTCTTCAAAAAGGGATTCAGCCTAGTTTAATCTAGATCAGGTAACCTGAATCTCTGGTAGTATTCAAGAACGAACTCAAATTGACTACTGGATCCAGAACATTGCAGCGGCGGCGCGCGAGCTGCTCAAACACGCATCAGCGGCGATAGGTATAGGCACCACCTCAAGGTGTTCCACGCCGACTCCTTCAACAACCACGCGCGCTATCGCCAACGCCGTCCGCCGCCGGCTTCTTTTGCATGTTCAACACACCCGACGACCAGGCACCAAGGTTTCGTCGCGGAGAAACCGGCAGGGCAGCGGATGAGCCAACTGGAGCAGGCGCACACGTAGCTGTCTAGGATGGCGGTGGGCGACGAGGCCGCAAGAGTGGCGGCGCTCGGTGGGGTCAAGAGCTGGGGCGGCGCTCGGGCGCGGAGTGGACGACGGACGGCAGCGCCTCGGAATCAGATCCTCTACCATCACTCTTTTTGACTGCAGACTGCATTCGTCCATCTACACTGTTCGTCGCTCATCCAATGACATGTCCGTCAAACTCTTCTCGCAGGCCGATCAAGCGGTCGATCTCGGCCCATAGCCTTCCTCTCCGCTGCTGTCGTCGTCTTCCTCGTTCGTTGAGACCGATGCTGTCCTCGGCTCCAGATTCCTCCTCCTTACCGCAGCGCCGGCGCTCGACCGTTGACCTCCGAGCCCTGCTCCGGTGCTCCCCCCTAACCTAATTTCGGAGGGGTATTTTTGTCCCCGCGAATTTGTTTTTTTCCTGGCCCGCCGTAGCCCAGATCCAAGCCCTGTCTAGCCCTGTATAACCCAGACCGTATACGTACAGTACCCTAGTCCGAAAAAAAACATCACACGACCCCACGTCCACGTAAGACCTGCCGAATCCAATCATTCACGCAGCTCCATCAATCTCGCGAGCATTGACGCAGCTCCATAAGTCACGTAGTAGATCTCCAGCGGCGGCTATCTCGTCGCCGGCGATCTCGTCGGACAGCGGGCACGTAGTAGATCTCCAGCGGCGGCTATCTCGTCGCCGGCGATCTCGTCGGACAGCGGGCGCGGCAACGTCGTAAATCTCCAACGAGCGCGCACAGGTACCGCATCCCGCGTCCCCCCTCTAGTCTCGCTCGCGGCAACATCGAACTGCCGCCGCCAGTGGTAGTGGCTAACCTAGCGGGGCGGGTAACCTAGCTACCCGGCGGCGCATGCGATCGTGGATCTTGTTCCGGTAGTGCTGCTTCTCGTGATCTGGGTTCACGTAGCGTCGGTTGCCGTCGGCTGTCCGCACCACCAGTATCGTTATTTGGTGTGGCGGCTAACCTAGGTATCCGGCGGCAGAGGTAATCACAGATCTAGCTAGGTTTTGAGATCGTGCAGTTCCTCGCGATTGAAAGTGATCACGACGGGTGCCGTGGACATCTTCCTTACTAAGTTTGGCAGATCTGAACGGCCTCGGTTGGGGTTGTTTATGATCGTGTGCTATGTGTTGTATATTTCATCATTGATAATGTTTGCACATGTGATGATACATATTATTGGTTGTAGGAAATGGCGGACGAGGAGTTAACTGATATCATGGTAGACATGGAGTTTGGAGGACTGATGAAAGACTGGATAGAAGATTGGTCAGAAGATGAAAATTCAGATCGTGGAGATTGGTCAGAGAATGGGAACGAATGGGACGATGTTAATGTGAGTGGCATTGTCATGTTGTAATTTTTTGGTGACATTCGACAACATTAAATCTTTGTGTTGAAAATTTATAGATCGATGAGCTTGATGATGATCAGGAAAACAACTCGTAGATCTCCAATGAAGATTACATTAGTCAGGTACGGAAGTGAAAATTTTTGTTGGCATGCAAGTTGAATTTCTTCTGGAATATTATATGATAAGTAAGTATGTATTTGTGTTGTATTTTTCAGTTCATTTCCGAATGTCATAATGCGTACGACTATTACGGTGAATCCGACACGGAGACAGGCCTTAACGACGAATCATTAGATGCACCGAATTCTGGGGAGTCCTAGTCGTCGGTCACCATGAGTGAGGTATGTGTGTAATCAATGTTCTATGGAAGTAATGTTAAACCATAGAAAACTGTTTTCATGGCTGTTGGTTTGATTGTGTAGGTGACACAAGATGATGGGGCAAAGAGTGTCCAAGATACTGCCAGTGCAGATGATAAGAGGGAAATGTTCATGCAGATAAGGGAAATGACCTTTACGTCTCACGATGCTGCGTATGATTTCTACAACAGCTATGCTAGAGATAATGGTTTCAGCATTAGAAAGAATAAGGTCAAGTATAGCAAAACCGAGTCACATCATATGCGTTATAGGCGGTTTGTTTGTTCCAGACACGGGAAACGTGACAATAGGTTGCTAACCGAGGAAGGACACAGCCGTAGGCTCAGAGCCGAGACACGTTGCTTTTGCGAAGCGCACCTGACCGTCAAGCTTGACCAAAAGCGTGGGGTTTGGTATGTAGAAAGTTTTGAGGACAAGCATAGCCATATGTTGGCAGGACCGGACGAGGTACCTTTTCTTTGGTCCCACAGAAAAATCAAAGAGTACCAGAAGCATGAGATAATGTCCATGGGAGCTGCAGGGATTAGAATTCACGACATGATGGATTGCTTCATCAGCAAACATGTATGGTACGGCGGTGTTGGTTTTACCAAGCGTGAAATATACAACCTTTGCGCCAGGGAGAAGAGGAAGCTGCTTTCAAAAGGGAATGCTGCCACAGCCATAGGCATCATGGCCAGTAGGAAACAGAGGGATCCTAGCTTCTTTTTCAAGTACAAGCTGGATAAGGAAGGACATTTGAATAGGATGTTCTGGTGCGACTCCCAGTCTCGTCATGACTATGAGGACTTCGGCGACGTGCTTGTATTTGACAGCACGTACAAGATGAACCGCTATGGTATGCCATTCATACCTTTTGTTGGTCTTAACAATCACCGGAAGACCACTGTTTTTGGTTGTGCCATAGTTTCGGACGAGACCGAAGAGACATACGTGTGGCTTCTGCAGACTTTTTTGAGGTCCATGTGTCAAAAGATGCCTAAGAGTGTTATCACAGACGCCGACGCTGCGATGATCAAGGCAATTCGCGAAGTCTTGCCAGACGTGTGGCACCGTATATGTACGTGGCATATAGAAAAAAATATGAAGATTCACCTCAGTCACATGTCCTTGAAGGAGTTCCGAACTCTTCTGTACTACAGCACGTCCACGGCCACGTTTGAGGAGAGATGGCACGCATTTTCCAAAAGATGGCGGTCGGAAAAAACTGTAACATGGTTGAGACGGATGTATAAGAAGAGGAGACTGTGGGCCGCGGCTTATCTAACAGAGGGGTTTTGGCTTGGCATGAAAAGCAACCAGCGGAGTGAAAGCCTGAACTCATGCCTTCACCTCCACCTAGACGGTGAAATGACCCTGGTGGATATGATTTTGCACTATGAGAACGCCATTGTGCGTATCCGTGAAAACGAGGCGCGAGATGACTGCACGGCCTCACAGAGTTTACCGGTGCCAGTTACTAGCTCGAGGGAACTTGAGATAGCTGCTTCTCACATCTTCACTCCAGCAAACTTCTATATGTTGCAAGATGATCTTAGAAAAATTGGCGGCATGGAGATTGTAGAAATTAAGCTGGGAGACGGAACACAGCAGTACATCGTGGCCTGGAAGAATAACCGGAAGCGCCGTTTTTGGGTGGAGTATACACCAGTAAATTCTGCAGAAACTATAAGGTGTAGCTGCAGAAGAATGATTCGAAAGGGTCTACCTTGCAAGCACATATTCCATGTACTGAAGCACTTGAACATATCTGAAATACCAAAGTGTTTAGTTCTTGTTCGGTTCACGAAAGAAGCAAGGTTGGGACTGCCCGCGGGGCGCACAAGCGATCTGTTGGGATTTGGTTGGACTACGGCCGGGGAAAGAATGAAATATAGCCAGGTCAGTGTGTTAGCGTCAGAAGCTATGCATGCGGCATGCAAACACCCTGCTTTGTGGGATCAGTTACAGGAGAGTTTGAAGACTGTGATAGCTAAGAGTCATGAGTATGATCTGCTACAGGAAAATTTGATCAAGCAAACAAATGACATCAGTAAGTGTGCAGTTGAATATGTGGACGATGGTGAAGGCAACATGATTGCGGTTAAAGATCCTATGAAAGTGTCAAGCAAAGGTGCAACAAAGGTAGATAAGAGCCGCCCTGTCTCGAAAAATGGTAGACCACTCTCTTTTGATGAGTTGAAAACACGGTGCGGCGCTTGCAAAGAGCTAGGACACACTAGACGTAGCAAGAAATGCAAACTAAATCACAAGTAAGTGTTTGTATGCATTGTGGATTATTAAATTTTTTTATCATTCCTTAACTTAGCTTGTCTTTTATCATGTGCAGAAAAGTGGAGAAGGAAGAAGAGTAGAACACTTGCTTCAATTATTTACTGTGTTAATCGGGCGGCTCATACTCTGGCTAAGGTAGCTGTAGGCGATTGTGTTTCTTTGGTTTGGAGGCTTTCGCCCCCTGGTTGTATCCTTAGTGTATTAGCAGACGAGATCCCAGACTTTGTTTAAATAAAGTAAGATGTTTCCCTCCCCACGTCCTAAATGCCATTAAATAAGTAACTATACCACTCTCCTCCCCACCACGCACTCACCCACCTCCCACGGGCGCCGGTTCGAACTCCCCTCTTATCCCCACCTACAGGAGATCGAGAAAACCGTCGCCGGGGACCGCTGCAGCCGCCTCCATGGAGAGAAGCCTCGGCTGGCAGAGAGCGATGATGGAGCTCGCCGGCGATGACGAGGGGTGCCGCGTGCAGTTGACGGAGGTGTGTGGCTGGTTCCCCAGCACGGAGATGTTGGTCAACCACGCGCGTGGCCTCGTCAAAGTCCTCACCGACGCCGAGAAGAGGCGCGACTTCCCCTACGGCCGCGGCGTCCCGCCGGCTCTCCTCCTCGTGTGGGCAATGCGAGAGGCCACGCTGAGCGACTCCCCTGTTCAGCGTGCAAGGTGGTGGATGTACCGCTCCACCTCCATGACGCTGCGGCCAGATCTAGCACGCGTCACGTCGATGGCGGAGCGCGTCGACGTCGAGCTCGCTCTTCCTGCGCCCGTCAGCCCGGACTACCAGGTCCACCACGTGCCGAAGCCAGTCCTGCCGTTGGGCCCTGACGTCGTGGAGGACGACGTGGAGGAGGTACTGGTCATCCCTGATGACCATGAGGAGGACGAGGAGGACGCCGTGCAGATGGTAGCGCTGGTCGCCGTCGAGGGTGGCAAGACAATGCCCATCGACGTCGAGCTCCTTCCCCTCCTCCCTGACATAGTGAAGGTGGAAGAAGAGGAGGTGGCTCAGGATCAGGTGGCACAACTGTCGAACAGGACGGCGGTCAAGAAGAAGGCTTCTCCGTGTGTGGTGCGCCGCTCACGCCGCCTCAAATTTCTGAAGAAGTGAATATGGGCACACTTGCTGAAGGAGGAGGAAGCTGCTGGTTATCTTTAGTTAGGTATGCTGTTATATGTTTCAGCATATAAGTTAACATTATTTTGGGTTTGATGTTGGTTAGGTATGCTTTTATATGTAAGCATATAACTTATGCAATCGGTACGGTTTGGTCGGGTTTTTTGTGGCTGAAGAACTGAATATCTACTGCTCACCCTAAGTGTCAAGTTCAGTTACATTTCAGAATATTGAATATGTACTGTTGCTTTGCTTCAGTGTTGCATCAAAGGTGTAGGTGCTGCTAGATGTTGCTCCTATGTTACAACAAGACAATGAACTGGGCTGCTGCATAAATCAGTAGTGTTGCTAGGTGATGTGCCCATGTGCATCACTTACCAAATATAGAACATGCCAAAAGTGCATTGTCTGCCAAATATAGAACATGACAAAAGTGCACTGTTTGCCAAATATAGAACATGCCAAAAGTGCATTGTGTACCAATCATGATGGCCCCATGTTATTTATGCTGCAATCTCTGTTACACTTTGACCATAAATTGAATAGCAAATAATTCACCAGCATTTCATCATGTCAATTACAATGATGTCAATAACTTTATGAACAATCTACTTGCTAACTATGACAGCAATCATAATGGCAAGTAGGCCAAGATACAGAAGACCTCCAAATCCTAAAATCCTATCCCTATAGAGCAATATTTCCTTGTGCATCTTAACCATTGCCCTCTTTTCTTTCTCATTCCTTTTAATTTCAGCTTCATATTCTGTAATCTTAGTCTCCAGTTTCTTGTTCTTCATGGCAAGATACTTAATGACTGACTTTGCTTTGCTATCCCACTCCCCATCAACCCATTCAACATACTCAGAAGTGATATCATCCTAAATAAATCATGAGCAATTCAAGTCAATTTATAACTGAACTTGTCACTGCAATCGTTAAACACTGAAGATTTTTGCAGCTTGACCGCAATAGCGGTACTAGTTTGAAGATCATGCTCAGTAGACTAACCTCAAACACACATCCCACGAATGCGCTGCCAAAATTGTCTGCATCTATGCAAACACGGCCACCAGGTGTTTCCTGATGACCACATTAATGGAGCTTGTCATGGCCACAGGTCATGAATTGTCGGCGATAATGCTGGGATGTAAAGAACAACGCTAAAGAACTTACCTTTTTGCCACCAAAGTGTAGCACTGAAGAAACCCTAGCCGTGGGTTCTCCCGGCCCGCCGCCGCCCACGAAACCCCCGTCCCCTGTTCCACCCGATCCGCCGCCGCCTCCTGTGCCACTGAATCCGCCCCACCTGCTTCCAGGACCCAGGGTTCGACCTAACTTGCGGTCGCCACCGCTCTTCTTACCGCAGCCGCCGCCACCCGAGGCCCAGCTCGCTGTCATGCTTTCGCCGTGGAGATTTGGAGGCGCAAATGGAGAGAGAGGGCTAGGGATTTGGAAAGGGAAACGAGAAAAGGGGAAAGATCGATGTGAACCTGGCAAAATGGGCTGGTGTAGCGTTGCCGGCACGATAGGCCGCCTGTGGGGCCCCTCACGTGGTTAGATGGGCCGTGCCTGGCATCATGGTGAGTACAGAATAAGTTAATTATACATACAATAAAAAAACGACGGGTTTGTAAAACAAAATAGAAAAACATGATGCCTGATAACAAGTGATAGAGCCAACGAGCTGACATGACTAATTTTCATCTGTGTAATATTACGTTTTGGCTCGATATATTTACTTAGCTAACATGACTACTTTTCATAATCATGTGATGAGGGGAATTACCAGGAGATTATGCAAGATGATGACATGCATATAGCTAAGGCAGAAGGCTAAGCTTGGTAGAGTTTTTAAAAAAGTAAAGAATGTGAAATTTTTAATATGAAACTTAGGAGAGCAGTTGAAGAGAAAAATAGAATGCGAATACGATTAATGTGAAAAATACAATTATAAAAAATTGGAGAACGAGAAAAATATTAAGAAAGAACAATTGATAAGTGAAGCCAAAACTTTATTGGTACGACCAAGTTGTCTTCTCCGAGCGAATTGTATGACCGAATTGTCTGGTACGAGCGAATTGTCTGACAGACACATACACATGTATGTGTCCCAATATTCGAGATGCCCTGTTTATTACATAATAAAAATGATAGAAACCCTAAGATAATCATGCCGTCGAAACCTTCGACTGGACTAAATCCAAATCACTAAAACTTGAATCTTGCATGCCGCATGAATTCTCCAGGCACGCCTTTTCCTTGCGATTTCGCGAATTTTGTTCTTCACACACACCATCGTGTTCGAAGGTGACATAATCAACTCGGCGACGAAACGTCTTCTCCTTGCGTTAACGGTGGCCTGCGAAAAATGACATAAAGGTTACATCAACCGAAGTTGCTACACGACCATACTAGCTAGTCTACAAACGTAAATAACAGCATACCTGTGAAAAATCGCGGGTCATTCGGTCCCCGTCCCAATGTTCTAGACATTCTGTGACAAAAAGGCCACAAGAGTTCCTGGTACATATGCAAACATTAGCGGTGGGCAATACGAACATGTGTGTTGTTCTTTGAATGTGCATGATGTCCTATTAACTCACCCATCCTCTTGCCGGGGCATGTCATACTCCTTGATAGGCCATTTACTAACGTCCGGATATTTCCCTGGTGTAATAAGATTTGCTATGTCCATATCGTGTGCTATAGCCATTCGCTATAAAGAGGATAGTGTTAAAGACGAATAATAAACAACATGTAAGACCAATGGTACAAATGTTGGTTATATTACCAGTGCTTTCACAGTCTTTTCTGTCAGGTCCAGAGGATAGAGCGAATCGAGAACTTGGAATTCTTTCCTGATCAAGTGCATGACCATGGTCATCCAGTGGGAATTGTCGATATTCAACGCGATATACGTCTACAGTGCAAAAAACCATTGTGGATCAAACAAAATACTTGATGAAATGTCCTGTAGTGAAGATTACAAACATAACGTACCTTATCACGCACAATATACTCTTTCATGACTCTATTAACTGCTCCAGCTTTGGACAGAGCACTATCCATGTTGCAGCTCGACGGCAATGGATCATCTCGTGCGATAGCACGATCTACAAGGAATTTGGACCTCCACGCTGGACAGAGGTAACGATCATGACCAATGCGCAGATCCAAATGTCCCATGTAAGCACCAATAACCTTCATAGAATATGAGGGCATTACATGTTGAAAGTTGAGACATAGATTATTGAGAATTTTAATAACAGGACATGCAAGTAGTACTTACATCGTCCGACAACCATCTGTGAGTTAGTACCGGTCGAATCCTTTCGGAAGTCAGAGATATGCCACGCCCTTCACTTTAGTAAACTTTCTTCCCCTTATTCTTCTCGGTGCTAGCAGCTAACTCGACAAATGAAATAGCTGCATCAATTATTTCCGGCGTCAACTCATCTGCCATAACCTCCGGCTCATGATTTTCAGAAAACAGAGCTGCATGAAATAATATGAACGTCAACAATGGTGATCATATGCACTCGTAGTATATAACAAATTAAGAATGTTAGTTACGATACCTCTAGTAGCAGTACTAGTACCGGAGGGTTTCTGACCACGGTTGGTACGCCTGCTGGGCTTGTCAAGTGCGTAGGGGGATTCAAATTTCTTAGGAACGGTCCGCTTGCGCTTTCCGGACATAACTTCCTCATCCTTATCGATTGTTGCACCCTTTCTTCCATTCGCCTTAGCCATGAACTTGCTGACAGAAGATGGACAAATGTCTATGTCCGATGAAGGTGCTTGAGTAGAAGTACCAACGACCCAAGGGTTTTCGGGTGTAGCACCACATTCATCATTACGCTTAATAGGTGAAGCTTCCTTGTGTCCATTCATCTTTGGTGGGGTTTTCTATTTGGCAAACAAAATCGTGTGAGCATTTCAGCACGTACATAAAATAAAGGAGAAAATTATAGACAGAAATATATATACATAGTACCTCAGGTACGGTTTTATGGTTGGGAACCACTTCATCAGGCTGCGTCATGTCAATGACAGGCTCTCCGCGTGAGTCTATGTCATCCTTGTACACGAATTCCTTCTTTTCATATGGACCGTTCTCGAACGAATCCAGTTCTTCATCCACATCATTGTCCGCGGATGGCACGGCAGCAGCCGGCTTGTACATGACACCTGATTTGTTCAACTTCTCCAACAACCTCTGCAATAGAAATATAAATTTAGTAATGCTTGCATCGTTTAGAACAGCAAACATACTGTAAACTAGAAAGTTAGGGTGTGACACCTCAGCAACTTGATCAGGGATTTGCCTCATCTGGGTGTGTATGAAGTCCATGCACCGCTTCATTAGAAGCTCCATCAAATCTTCCGACATTGGGGCTGTCGTCGACTTCCTTGCGTTTCCATTTGCAGGCTTGGTTTTTGGCTTCATGGTAGGCGCATAATTCGGAATATTGGGCTCCTGCGCCCTATACTCTTGGGTGATATTATTTTCGATCTGCATGCGATATTGAACTACATGTGATGAATAAAAAATAAATATTAATAAGTTACAAAACATTTAAGAAAGACAGAACACAATGACTTACCTTGACATTACCACGGCTGCGCCCATTGTCATAGTCGAATCGATCTCTCCTAGTGGCTGCACCTTCTGTCCAATTCCTCACAAGAGGTTGTATGGACAAGTTGAGATTATAGGCGCATTCACCTTCGACAGGTTGCACCTTCTCCCAGTACAAGTACTACAAAAAAATATAAGGATTTGGAGTTAGTACAATACATCACATAAAATTGCAATGATATAATAATTGACATTATGCAACAGGTCTCGTATGTGTACCTGCAACAGAGCCAAATTGCCTTTCGGCCATTGGCGGAGGTGTTTGCCTTTCTTGACTATGCGAAGGCAATCAAGTAGAACTCGCAGGGTGAACGCATTAAAGTTAATCTTTGAAATACGTTTCACATCATCGACCAAAGCATAGTACTGCTTTGGCACAATCTTGCTAGACATGGGAGCAATAATTGTTCCTAACAGGACAAGCACTACTTTCCGAAGGAAATCGTCGTCGGTGGCTTTACTTTTAATTATGTCCTCAATGAGGTTATCTATCACTATGTTTTCTGATGTCTTACTGAGAAATTGTGGCGGCACCCGCTCCTTGAAGTCCTCGCCTTCTTCAGTCAGAATGTCTGAAGCGGACAGTCCTTGGTTCTCGAGGTTAAAGATGCACTCGACGTCGACCACACCGAGAGTCACCTCCCCAACCTGCTCTTGTATAATGAATTTGGCCGTGCTGGCCTGAAAATTCTCAATCATATACCTAATCAGTAGGGTGCGCATCTTAATAGATGGTATCTGCAGCATGCTGCGCAATGTTGTATCAGCCACTCTAGCGCGTTGACCGCTCGATAGAGCGGCTACAAGCTTGCACCATTTTTCTACAGCGCATATTATTTCTCCATTCAGCTCGTCCATCCCGTTGAAAGAAAATATATAACTTCATGACATTACCGAACACTAATGCAAAAATAACAATAGGCATGCAAAAATATAAAACTTTCTGGCAGTAGCTAACACTAATGCAAAAATAACACTAATGCAAATATAAAACTAGCACCATGTATACTGCAACATGCAGCCAAGTGTGTGCTGATATGAGGCAATAAAAAAATAACTACAATTGGTAATTGAATTTACTTGCATCTGATCAAGTTCTTTGAGTATCATATAAATTATCTAATATGGTAAACTGTTACTAATTCGTCTGGTTGTCTTATTAATAGGGTGACAAATTGATCAGCTGTAAATAACTACAGTCTATAGCAATGGTACCTATTTGAGGTTCATCAACATCTAATGCTTATAACTCTTTAATGTTATATGTGCACAATAATATAATTGGATCGTGTGACAAAAATATAATTGGATCATGTGACAAATAATCTATTGCATCATGCTTCTCGAGAAACAACATCTTATTCTACCATGCTATGAAATAAACAAAGATTTAGTTCATCTACGCCATCTGGTCAGAATGCATCTAGTCGAGTTGATACTAGTTGAAAATATGTGGTAAACCTAAGTCCATCAAAGCAACGAGACGGAGGAACTAGCTTGCTATGAAGGCGCGAGGTATGGACGACAACTTACTTGATCGGTCGACGAAGATGAAAGAAGTCGGCGATGCGTTGTCGACGTAGTTCGTCGAGGTCGTCGGCCAGCACGTGTGGACGACCTTGATCTTCTAGGGGTTTTTGTGGCGTGTGGGATGCAGCGGATGGAGCTATCCACGACTCGCCGGCAGGAGGCGATCTAGTCGACGACATGCGTGAGGAGGTGGAGATTATATACGAGGTCGACTCCTAGGTCGTCGTAACTTCCCTGTGGCCAATCGCGCGATCTATATTTTCCTCCGTTGAAGCGAGGCTGAACGTGCTCCTCAATCGTAGGGATTAGGAACATATGGATTAGCACGATCCCGGAATTGTGTAACAGAACGGCAACTACTCCCGTGATCGACGTGCATGTGATCGACATGCATGGAAAGCACAGCGTGTTTGGCCACCACAATTCCGGCCCACCTACCTCTACATTGTTTTTTCCTCCAAATAAATATCATTGGTTCTTCCTTCAATAAAAAATATTTGTGACACCTATTAGTTATTGTAGGCTTGTATATGTTCAACAATATTTATAGTATCTCTATCATTTCTGCAATATTATATATTCAAATGTACTGTTCCTCTTTCCCTTTTAATTTGGTTTTCCTGTTATTTTATGTTTTCTCCTTCTTATTCCTAATTTTTTTTCATGTTTCATAATTCCATATCACTTTTCTCATAGTTTTCAAATTCATTTCAAATATGTATGATTAAATGTCGTCCTATTTATGACTTGCTAATTGGTGGGACCGGGAAGGTAAACCACTTTCAGACCTGCCCTCCGGCAGACCCGAATGGTCCGGCTTGTACATGGTGCATGTGGAGGCATGCATGAGATGACCCCAACTTTTGGGGCCTTGTGGGCATGGCCACTGTGGTCCCCCAGGCAAGGTGTGCACAAATTCGTACACAAAACACACGTTGCGTCACGTGGGGGCAGTGTTGTAGGGTTTTGTCACCGGAAACACCCTAGAAAATGCATCAAGTGTCGGAAATGAATGATACTTGTCATGCATGCATGCCATGATCATCCTTGGGTATGCATAAAGTTTGGGATCATTGGTGGGACCGGGAAGGTAAACCACTTTCAGACCTGCCCTCCGGCAGACCCGAATGGTCCTGCTTATACATGGTGCATGTGGAGGCATGCATGAGATGACCCCAACTTTTGGGACCTTGTGGGCATGGCCAATGTGGTCCCCCAGGCAAGGTGTGCACAAATTCGGACACAAAACACACGTTGCGTCACGTGGGGGCAGTGTTGTAGGGTTTTGTCACCGGAAAAACCCTAGAAAATGCATCGAGTGTCGGAAATGAACGATACTTGTCATGCATGCATGCCATGATCATCCTTGGGTATGCATAAAGTTTGGGATCATTGGTGGGACCGGGAAGGTAAACCACTTTCAGACCTGCCCTCCGGCAGACCCGAATGGTCCTGCTTGTACATGGTGCATGTGGAGGCATGCATGAGATGACCCAAACTTTTGGGACCTTGTGGGCATGGCCAATGTGGTCCCCCAGGCATGGTGTGCACAAATTCGGACACAAAATGCACGTTGCGTCACGTGGGGGCAGTGTTGTAGGGTTTTGTTGCCGGAAAACCCTAGAAAATGCATCGAGTGTCGGAAATGAACGATACCTGTCATGCATGCATGCCATGATCATCCTTGGGTATGCATAAAGTTTGAGATCATTGGTGGGACCGGGAAGGTAAACCACTTTCAGACCTGCCCTCCCGCAGACCCGAATGGTCCTGCTTGTACATGGTGCATGTGGACGCATGCATGAGATGACCCCAACTTTTGGGACCTTGTGGGCATGGCCAATGTGGTCCCCCAGGCAAGGTGTGCACAAATTCGGACACAAAACGCACGTTGCATCACGTGGGGGCAGTGTTGTAGGGTTTTGTCGCCGGAAAAACCCTAGTAAATGCATCGAGTGTCGGAAATGAACGATACTTGTCATGCATGCATGCCATGATCATCCTTGGGTATGCATAAAGTTTGGGATCATTGGTGGGACCGGGAAGGTAAACCACTTTCAGACCTGCCCTCCGGCAGACCCGAATGGTCCTGCTTGTACATGGTGCATGTGGAGGCATGCATGAGATGACCCCAACTTTTGGGACCTTGTGGGCATGGCCAATGTGGTCCCCCAGGCAACGTGTGCACAAATTCAGACACAGAACGCACGTTGCGTCACGTGGGGGCAGTGTTGTAGGGTTTTGTCGCCGGAAAAACCCTAGAAAATGCATCGAGTGTCGGAAATGAACGATACTTGTCATGCATGCATGCCATGATCATCCTTGGGTATGCATAAAGTTTGGGATCATTCGGTTGGACCGGGAAGGTAAACCTGCTTCTAGTACATGGTGCATGTGGAGGCATGCATGCGATTGTCCCAACTACATTTGATTTAATAATATTTCAAGTATGAAACAGAAAAGAAAATTTATAATGAGGAAAGACAACCATGAAAAGTGAAATAAAAGACAACATTATAAAAGAGATTTAGTAAACACTGTTAGAAAAAATATAGAAAAAAGAGATTTGATTTTAAATATTAGAAATATAAACAAGAAAATAAATTTTGGAGTTAAGAAGTGAAAAACAAAGTAATTTATATAACACATCAGCGCAACATGGGTAAGGCTGCCCTGGACCAGCCCGCCTGAATTGGGCCCAAGGCAGAGCCGCGCAGGGCACAGCGCAGCGCACAGCCGTGGGGTGGTGGGAGTTTAGTCCCACCTCGCCAAGCGAGAGAGCGCCACACCGGTTTATATACCCGACTGCGACTCCCCTCCCAAGCTCCTATCATATGCAGGCAGTACATTGCCTAACTCTCGTCCCCTCTGCCCCGTGGGGCCTACTAGCAGCACACATATTCAGCACCACGGGCCTACATCCTGGCCCATGAACGGCTGGGTTCCTAGTCGTATGCAGGCCGTGGTGTATGAATTCTCCTGCTCTGGTAGGTGGGCACTTTTTTTGGCATATTGCCATGTGTTTTTGGCATATTCTCCTGTTCTTCAAATCACACACTAAATTATACTTATGCTCACTTGCATTCAATGCACATTTTTTTTGCATATATGCCAAGTTAATGTTTCTACCTTCAAAACACCTAGTAAATTTTACACATGCTCATTTGCACACATGGCTATTAATGGGATTTCAACAAAAATGAGGCCGTGGTGTACAAATTCTCCTCCCACATGCATGCCATGGTCATGGTAGGGTGTGCATAAAGTTTGGGATCATTTGGTGGGACTGGCAAGGAAAACCTCTTTCAGACTTGCCCTCCGGCAGACCCGAATGGTCCGGCTTGTACATGGTGCATGTGGCGGCGGCATGCATAAGATGACCCCCCAACTTTTGCACACATGACCTCTTGCACAAACTAAGCTAGGTTTCGAAGGTTGTATATTTTTTTGAATTTATAATGACCTATAGACTGACTGGTCAAAACATCGGTCTATACCTCAAGGGGGCATTGTAAAATATACTTTTTCCAAACTTTCTTTCATTGCCATGTTTGGCACATGTGGGTCACCATGTACAAGAAAATTTGGGTGATTTGGAGGTGGTGCAAAAAATCACCTTTGTTCAAAAACTGGCTTAAGTAGACCAAATGGCCCCTCCGGAATGAGGTGATTTTTTCGACCACCTCCAAATCAACTCAACTTTTGCACACATGACCTCTTGCACAAACTAAGCTAGGTTTCCAAGGTTTCATATTTTTTGAATTTTTTTGAATTTATAATGACCTATAGACTGACTGGTCAAAACATCGGTCTATACCTCAAGGGGGCATTGTAAAATATTCTTTTTCCAAATTTTCTTTCATAGCCATGTTTGGCACATGTGGGTCACCATGTACAAGAAAATTTGGGTGATTTGGAGGTGGTGCAAAAAATCACCTTTGTTCAAAAACTGGCTTAAGTTAGACCAAATGGCCCCTCCGGAATGCGGTGATTTTTTCGACCACCTCCAAATCAACTCAACTTTTGCACACATGACCTATTGCACAAACTAAGCTAGGTTTCCAAGGTTTCATATTTTTTTGAATTTTTTGAATTTATAATGACCTATAGACAGACTGGTCAAAACATCGGTCTATACCTCAAGGGGGCATTGTAAAATATTCTTTTTCCAATTTTTTTTTCATAGCCATGTTTGGCACATGTGGGTCACCATGTACAAGAAAATTTGGGTGATTTGGAGGTGGTGGAAAAAATCACGTATGTTCAAAAACTAGCTTAAGTTAGACCAAATGGCCCCTCCGGAATGCGGTGATTTTTCCGACCACCTCCAAATCACCTCAATTTTGGCACACATGATCTCTTGCACAAACAAAGCTAGTTTTCCAAGGTTTTATATTTTTTTGAATTTTTTATTAATTTATAATGCCCTCTAGACTGACTGGTCAAAACATCGGTCTATACCTCAAGGGGCATTGTAAAGTATTATTTTTTCCAAATTTTCTTTCATAGCCATGTTTGGCACATGTGGGTCACCATGTACAAGAAAATGTGGGTCACAATTTTTGAATTTTTTCTGAATTTTTTATGCCCTGCCCAATGCCGGTTCGAAACATGCGGCTTGACGGAGCCACTATAAATTATACAAAAGGAGATCTTTCATATTTCAAATAATCAACTTGCATTTCATGAAAAAACTCCTTCATATTGCAAATAATCATTACACCTTTATTCAAATGTTGTTTTTTGCACACACACACACACCATCTTTAACTACTTTTTTATTAGTATTTCACGAAATGATGGAATATGTGCTCAGTTATTGGAATATTTGATCATATGGTGGAGTATTTGCTATTTTTGCTTACTCAAATGAAGGAAAGATGTCATATGTGTGGATGAACAATTTCCACTTACTTCACTAAACAACATTAATTAACTTAACGCAAAGTTTTACATTTGGTCCGATTTGCTTATGGGCAGAGCATGTTGCACATGGCCACAGCATGGGAATTTATTGCACCATTGCCACAACATGTTCCACATGGCCGCAACATGGGAAGTGTTTGCAGCATGCCTGATCAGTGAAGCAACACTGATGCGGCATGTCTGATCATTGCAGCAGCTAAATTCAAGCAAATCATACATCTAAGGAACCATAATGGCAAATTTAAGGGACACAAATATAGATAGCAATATATATTACTACCATAGATAGCAGCATCCACACAACACACTTGCTGATGCAGACCACTAGCATATTAGATATGTTTAGACCACACATCATAGTACTACACTTAGATAAAGTTCATACTAAATTACCACTAAAAGTTTCCACCATCAGAATACCACATAAAGTTCACCAAAAGGACTGAGCCTTCCTCCATCATACGACAACCAGGGTCTAGGGCAACTACATGTTAGGGTTTTTCAGGACCTTGTGGAGGGCAGAATGCTGAGCCCTGATCTTGTACTCATCACTGCTGATGGATGTAGCCCGACAATGTTCCATCAGATGCTCCAGCAACCCAGACCTGGGCTTGGTCCTGCTGCAGTAGGGGCACCGATACTTGTCCGTCTTCCAGCTGTAGTACATAGCAGATCCTCGGGCCATGATCTTCTGCACCTCCTTCTCTTCAAAGGACTCGACGTTCCCCTCGACCACATCATCTCCAGATTCATACTGCACACATTAATGACCCACATTAATACATTATGCATTCAAATACTATAAACACGTAGTACTAACTCAATGCACAAATAATATTTCAACTAGGCCTTACCTCATACGGCTCATCTTCATCAGAGTCATATGGGTAGAACCCAGTCTTGTCCCACTTCCTCTTGTTGCCCACAAGATCCTCCTCCTCCTGCTATATTGTCAAACAAGCACATCAATTACAATGAATTGAATTGCAGTTCAAAGAATGTTATTACAAACAAAATTGTGAATGTGAACCACATTGGTATGTTGCAAGTGACCAAATGCTTTCCTTATAAATACAGAATCTAAGCAATCAATCAACAGACAAATGCTTTCCTTCATAAATGCTAATGAAAATCCAAGCTGGATTCTTGACATTCCCTGGATTAACCCAACACTTTTCTTTTGAGGGAATTCCCCCCACACTACTTAATGGAAACATATAGTATATTTTGTTGCTAGGATCCTGCCTTGGAATGTTTACTTCATAGTTATACAATGGTGACATCCTAGCTGCATATTTTTGTAATTCATCATAAGTATTTGCACAAGAGGAAAATCTCTGGCCAGGTTAATTTTATGAGGCTGGACAATAGGCCTGCCTACAACATTTGGTTTATAAAATTTTGGGCAAGGACAATATTTCAAGGCCATGTTACTGTTTTTGAGGCCACCCTTCTGCAATTGTAAAGTGAGTTATCTCTTAGCCCCCAAATTATAAAATTACATCCATTGCTACTAATTACAGAAGCCAACTACAAATTTTAATATGCACAACTTACTATTTTTGGGATAATGAAGCAAAGCTCCTACACATATTAACATAATGCAGTAGTTAAATGCATACATCTCCAACAAACACCTAAAATTTCATTACTTACCTAAACAACAACAAATTATACTATAGATGAATCTTGTATCATCTAAATCAATTCATTGGCACATCAAAATTAATGCATTCCAAATCAAATATGTTTCCATCCAGTATCATTGAACCACAGATCAAATCAAATAATCATATATGTCTGCAGCATTGAACTACAGATCTAATAATCATATGACGTCTATCTGACCTTAAATTCCCCCTTAAATAAGGTATTCTACCTCATACTAATTTAAATCTAACAAGCAAAAATTCCACTACTAATCTAATAAGCATCTGAAAAAACCCCAAGATGCTTTTATCTCTGAAGCAACGACATTGGAGAGGATGTTCAATGCTGTAAATATCTCTGAAGCAACGGCAAAATTCCACTACTAACCCAAACTAAATAAGCATAGGCTGCCCCTTCCCCTCTCCTTCAGAAGCCCCAATCCAACACAAACAAATCCAGCCCTTGAGAAGCTCTTTTTGATTAACATGACAACACCCATTACATGAGCACAGCCTTCACTATATTTACAACCAAACTAATGCACCATCTAATCACCTCAGGTAGACAATTTCCAAAAACACAAGGCCATGCACAACCCATCTCATAGCCTCTGCCTGACAGGCATCAATCAAGCATCAAAGAACTGCAACTATGACAACATGCATCAATCAAGCATCTAAGAATTGCAACTATGACAGGCATAATCCCTAGAACTAAGCATCCATTTAATTAATCATCAAGCCAAAGAACTAAAGCAGGCACCAGCCGAAACCAATAGAGAAGTATATATTTGACTAATCCATCGTCTAATCCTCAAACCAAACACCTAAAGAATTACAAAAATTCCACTACTAATCTAATAAGCATCTGAAAAAACCCCATCCCTCAATCCGGCTACTTCTAACCTAATCTAATAATCATATGAGGTCCACCATTCTTGCACGAATCAAATACACAAAAACCCTAATGCAGAGAAAACCCTACATCCAACAAATCTAACCAAATAACCTTCTGGCAACAAACCTACAATCTAAAAACTACCACATTAAAGTGATAAGCAGATACCTTCTGCTCCGCCTGCTCCTCGCCAGAGCCGGCCTCCACCTTCTCCACCTTCTCCACCTCGTGTGCCTTGCCGGAACCCGCCTCCACCTTCCGCGCCTCGCCAGAGCCCGCCTCCACCTTCTGCGCCTCGCCGGAGATCGCCAGAGCGGGCGCATCTGGCTGGACTGCGCCGCTGCATCCCGCCCCCGCTTTCTCCAGATCTGCAGAGGAGGGAGCACCGCGTTGGACGCCGGCACGTCCCCTCACAAAGGTGCCCGCAGCGACCTGCCGCGCCTGCTCCACCAGATCTGCGCCCAATCGGGGCGCTCGCCTCCTACGTCACTACTAGAAAAAGGCTTACTAGTGGCGCACCAATTTTGCCTACTAATGGCGCACTACTGGTGCGCCACTAGCATCACGCCACTAGTAATTTTTACTAATGGCGCACCGCTGGTGCGCCATTAGTATCTGGTACTCTAATGGCGCACCGGGCAGTGCGCCATTAGTATAGGCCACGGTGCGCCATTAGTATGCCTCCCAGGGGGCCATATATACCCATGTGCTTTGCCATACTAATGGCGCACTGCGGTGTGATGCACCATTAGTATCCTTCGGCATACTAATGGCGCACTGCTGGGTGATGCGCCATTAGTACCCTCTGGCATACTAATGGCGCACTTCTCTGGGCTGCGCCATTAGTATCCTTTGGCATACTAATGGCGCACGTTGGCGTGATGCGCCATTAGTATGTATATTAGGGATTATTATTTTTTTCTTTTCTGATTTTTGCACAGATTACAAAATATATTATTGGACAGAAAATAAGCAGCAGGACACAGCAACAGCAGATTCATCGAATACAATTCATCATATTAGTCTCCGAATACAATTCATCATATTAGTCTCCGAATTCAAAAGACCGAACGAAGATAGAACATTACAAGTCTCGAGACCGCGAGTAGCGAGTTTGTCTTCACATTACAAGTCAATATAGATCATCTAAACTACCATCACATAGAAGAGAGATGCGGTCATCACGATGAGCATCATCGCGATGAAACTGGTCTTCATCCGGTTCCTCCAACGCTCCCTCCTCTCTCCCGCTAGATAGCGCGCGTATCTAGATTCCGCCTCCGCCCTAGTGGTGTACCCTTTGTAACTGTTACCGCTGAAACGGTGAACCTGTCTCCGACACTCCTCCCAGTCGTCGTAGACTCCGGGAACCTTACCCTTGTACACGACATACGACGGCATCTCTATGCACTAGCCAAACAACAGACAATACATAAGCAATATATAAGTATGCAACAAAAGGATCGGAAGAGAAAAGCAAGACATTAATAGCACGATTCATGGTCCTACTAACAAATAGCATCGATTACATCTAAGTTGAATGACTGTCCAAACCAAAGAGACATACAAGTTCACTACAGTTTAATTACAACATGAGCTAATGAATGTTTCAGAACTACACATAGCATCGCAACTTTCGACTCGACTCATGGGACCGGAGCGTGGATGAAGCCGCCGTCTGTCATGACGGTCATGAAGTCGCGGGCGTTGTCAGCCTGCATTTGTAGCGTTGTGTCTATCTCGCTGTTGGACGGTTGAAATTTGAGGTAGAACTGCCCCGAGGTAAGAAGGACATCTTGATGGATGATTTCTGCAAACTCTGACTGGATGCGAAAGAATTCTTGTCGGATGTCCGCGTCCTGGATTGCCGCCAAGCTTGCGGCCCAATCTTTGAGATTATTTGGTAGCAGAAGGTGATTATGGTCCCGCACGATCGCCCGCATGTGATGGAGGGCGTAGTAGGCATCCTTCTGACCGCCAGGCGGCTGCTTGACGCAGGGGAACGTCGTATTGTGGGTGAACACGTGCCTGCCGTACCTACGAACTGGCCTCTTAAAGGTGCCTCCAGATGCGGCGTAGCCGGGGAGAGCATCATCAAGAACTTTCTTGATATTTGTGTAGTCTATCTTGGAGTCACGGTCCGGTTCGAGATACGTGGCCATGGAATATTTCGGGCTTAAGAGGATGAGTGTGCAATGTGTGTCACTGCACAGAACACGGAATGTTAGAAAAAAAAGAACGATCGAAATCTAAGAAATCATATGTTACGGGGCGGTTAGGAGATGACTTACTCGGGAAAGTAAGGCACGAGGAAGTTATCCTTATCTGGGTTTGCCAGAATGACGCCTTCGAGGTATGAACTCGCGACTTGCCGGTCCCCAGCGCTGCCCAAGATCTTGGCACGCATGTAGAAGGGGTCGACTATCACAATGTCCGGGGTCTTGTCTCTAATGATCCGCATCTCCATACTCAGCGAAAACAGCCGAACGAAGGTGTAGTGCAGCGGATGAAGGTTAAGCATAGCAAAGATGTCATCAAATCGCAGGACGATCGTACCCCCGACGGTGCTATCCACAAAGCCCTTGCCCTCTGGCACCTTGGCCACGAAAACCGGGTATGCCACATCATTCTCTCTGAGACGCCGCTTCTCCAAAGAAAGAACACTGTCATGCAGACTCCGCATAGCACCGGTTGCAGCATTGAGCATATTTGTCGGTAGCATCGGCCTACCCGCCACATGCACCCTCCTCGAGATATCCTTAGGTGAAGGTGGTCCGTCCTGAGCACGGATCGTACTCGGTGCCGGTTGGCTCGCACTGGCGCCCTTGTTAGTCTTTCGTTTCCGTCCCTTCTTCTTGATATGCTATAATGGGATCGAGTTCTGCTCACAGACCGCCTTCTTGAGCGTGTTGGGGCTGATAATATTTGGCACCTCAGCTATCTGAGGCTCGGTGAAGGCGGCAGCTGGAGGCGTCTCCTGAGAACTGAACGCCAGACGACGCCTGTTGCAATTGGGTTTCTCCGCCGTACCAGCTAGATCGCGGTCGTCTTTTTGAGGGTTGGGTTCTTGAGAAGGAGGCCCGCAGAACTCGTCACCGTACCCATGTTCGGCAAAGTACTTATCGACGTTGGTAAATGTACCGTCGTCG
This sequence comes from Aegilops tauschii subsp. strangulata, assembly GCF_002575655.3. Taxonomy (NCBI): domain Eukaryota; kingdom Viridiplantae; phylum Streptophyta; class Magnoliopsida; order Poales; family Poaceae; genus Aegilops; species Aegilops tauschii. The sequence continues at coordinate 25,584,542 of NC_053037.3, read as the reverse complement.
TTGTCGTCGTCGTCCGGATCCTGTGCCATATGCATGTTCGGATCCTGTGCCATAGGGATGTCCGGCAGGTCTGGTAGCGTTGCGGCGTTCGCGCCTGCGGTCTAGGATTTGGCTTCGGGTATAACCATGGTGGTGAAATACCGGTCTTCTTTTATGACGCTCTTGGCCCATCTGACACGGAACATCGGGACCTTCTCTCCAGCGTAGCTCAGCTCCCAGATCTCCTCGATCCTTCTGTAGTATCTATCCTTGTCGTTACCGGTGTAGGATTCCATCGTTACCCCGGAGTTCTGATAACCATCGCTCTTCATGTCCTTGTCCTCGGTGTAGAATGTGTAGCCGTTGATATCGTACGCCTCATACGTCATCAGGTTGTGCTCGGCGCCCTGTGACAAGGCGAATATGAGTTGTTCTTCCGCGGAAGAATCCTCATGTAAAGGGTACGACAGAAGCTTCTGCTTGAACCAACGCGTGAAACATGAGTTGTCCTCTTTGATTAGATCTCCGTCTGTCCTCTGTTGGCCTCGGTCATTGTACGTCTTCTCAATAAACGTTTTGTGCTCTACCACCCAAGGATCGACCACGTCTATGTGTTGTAGCGCGACTAGGTTTGCTCTTTCAAAGTCGGCGAGTCGACCATCGAAGTCGACATGCATTTCGCGGCGACCCTCACGGTGACTCCATCCAGCGAGCCTGCCGAGGTGCCTGTTGACGGGCAGACCAACGGGGTTCTCGATGCCTAGATAATTCGTGCAGTAGGAGATGCACTCTTCGGTCAGAAAGCCCCTGGCTATGCTTCCCTCTGGACGTGACATGTTGCGAACGTATCCTTTGATGACACCATTCATCCTTTCGAACGGCATCATGCTGTGCAGGAACGTCGGCCCGAGTTGGATGATATCCTCCACGATATGGACCAGCAGATGCACCATAACGTCGAAGAATGCGGGAGGGAAGTATATCTCAAGCTCGCATATTATCACCACGATCTCTTCCTGTAGCCTTCTGAGTTGCCTCACGCCAACCGACTTCCGAGAGATGACGTCAAAAAAGTTGCATAGGCCAAATAGAGTTTCACGGACGTGCGCGTCCATGATCCCACGGATTGCAACTGGAAGTATCTGCGTCATCAGCACGTGACAGTCGTGAGACTTCATCCCGCTGAACTTCTGCTTCACTCAGTCTAGGTATCTGCTTATCTTCCCCGCGTAACCGTAAGGAAGTTTTACTCCTACGAGGCAGGTGAAAATCTGATCGATCTCCTCCTGACTTAGAGAGAAGCACGCGGGAGGGAAGTCATTTCCGGTCTTCTTGGCCTTTTTGCCTTTGCGACGACTTTCCGTGTCCTGCTTCGCCTCATCATCATTAGCGTGAAGCTCCTCCCTGATGCCCATTGATTTCAAGTCTACCCTTGCTTTCGGCCCATCTTTGGTCCTCTCTGGCATGTTGAGCAGGGTACCAAGCAGACTCTCGCACACGTTCTTCGTGATATGCATGACATCAAGGCTGTGAGGCACACGGTGGATCTTCAAGTACGGCAAGTCCCAGAAAACAGACCTCGTTTTCCATACCTTCAGCAGTGGCTCTGGCGCCTTTCGCTTCTTTCCCGGCTCTGGCGCCTTTTGCTTCTTTCCCGGCAGTGGGCAATCTTTCCAATTTTTCAACAGCTCGTCTATTTCCTCGCCGCTCCTCGTACGCGGGCGTCTTCGGGGTTCGGTTTCACCATCGAACAGATCCTTGCGTTTCCTCCACGGGTCATCGTCGCGAAGCCACCTTCGATGTCCCATGAACACGGTTTTCGAAGACCCGGGATCTCTATCTAGCTGGCGATACGTTGTGTCATCCATGCACCTGACACATCCAGAAAATCCGTGGACCACCTGCCCCGCGAGATATCCGAAACCGAGATAGTCGTGCACCGTCGTGAGCAGTGCGGCTCTCATAGGGAAATATTCTTTCTCTGCGGCGTCCCACGTATTGGCTGGCGTTTTCCATAGCGTGTCTAGCTCCTCTTCCAGCAGCCCCAGATACAGATTGATGTCGTTCCCTGGTTGTTTCGGCCCTTCAATTAGCATACTCATGTGAATGTACTTCCTCTTCATGCACAACCAGGGGGGAAGGTTGTACATCCACACAAACACAGGCCAGGTGCTATGTGTGCTTCTCTGGCTGCCAAACGGATTGACTCCATCGGTGCTCGTGCCCAGCACGATGTTCCTTGGATCGTTCCCAAATTCTAGGTGTTCGAAGTTCAACGCTTGCCACTGGCTCCCATCCTTAGGGTGACTCAGCATCTTGTCTTTTTTATTTATCTTCGGATCATTTGCGTCATCTTCTCGCTTCTCCTCCCTATCCGCGTGCCAACGCAGGGGCTTTGCTACCTTAGGGTCCGCAAAATACCGCTGCAGACGAGGAGTGATCGGAAAGTACCACACCACTTTTCGAGGAGCTTTCTTCCTCTTCTTGTATCGAGTGACGCCGCACACCGGACATATGGTAGACTCCGTGTGCTCGTCCCGATAAATGATGCAATTGTTCATGCACACATGGTATTTCACGTGCGGTAAATCCAGAGGACACACGATTTTCTTCGCCTCCTCGAAACTGGTCGGGCACTTCTTCCCCTTGGGAAGACGTTCGTGCCAGAATGACATGTTCTCGTCAAAGCATGTGTCGGTCATTTTGTGCTTTACCTTCATCTCCAGAGCCATGAGCGTTACTTTCAGGCGGGTATCCTCGGGCCTGCATCCTTCATACAATGGAGTAACCGCGTCTATCTCCAGTTGATCCAGCTTGGCTTTCTCTCGGGCGGCAGCTCTTGCGTTATCCGTCTACTTGAGAAGCAGCTCTTGAATATGAGGGTCCTGCACCCAGCCCATCGATGGTCCATCGTCGTCTGCTCCGCCGGCATCTTCATCTTCATGATCATGCCCTTCGTCTGCTCCCGCATCTTCCTCATCATCATGTCCGGCATCTTCTACATGATGACTGTGTACAGCATCACCGTCGTGATCATGTCCTGGAGGTTCTTCGTCTTCTCGCCCGCCCGAGCCGCGGTGGTTGTCTTGCTGCCCATCCTCATTTCTTGCCCGACCCCCATGGACGACTTCATAGTCATCTTCATCACCTTGCCACCGATAGCCATCCATGAAACCACGCAAGAGCAGGTGGTCCCGCACCTGCCCGGAATCCGGGTCCGCAATGAGGCTCTTCAGCTTGCATCTTCGACACGGACATCTTATCTCCGTCTCGTTCTTTTCAAGCATCTCGGCCTTCGCGGAGCTCAAAAACCTATTGACGATGCCTTCGGTCATCGTGCGGACCATGGTCACCTGCGGGGTAGAGCAAAACGATATTTTAGAACCAAGAAAAAATTTGGCATGACTTTCCCTAAAAATAGGACCAAAAAGAATGCATAGTGCCAAAATTCTCGCCGAAACGGAAATGAATCAACATTCCGGCAAAATATTGGCAACTATCGCATTTCAAATACCGGTACCTGCAAACACAAACATGTATGCAACACCACAAACATATGCAACACCACAAACATACATAGATCTAGCTAGGACATAAAAAGTGCATGTGCACGTTGTTGGAGGGAGAACAACATAAAGATAGCTTCCCCCTTACTTACCTATCAAAAAAGGGGCTTTAACCACGTAATTTGGATGAATTTATGGTGCAAATGAGGTGAGGAGGAGGAGGCAGCCGAGACAAGCTTGGAGGAGGGAGGAGAGAATGAAGTGGGGAAAGTGAGTGGGTAGGTGTGGCTGTCCAAAATATCTAGCTCGTCCCAGGTTACTAATGGCGCACCACCACATAATGCGCCATTAGTAACCCTGGTTACTAATGGCGCACCTGCTGGTGGTGTGCCATTAGTAGTTTTGCAAAAAAACACTAATGGCGCACGGGGGAGCAGTGCGCCATTACTAGCTTAAAATAGTAATGGCGCACTGCCCCGGGTGCGCCATTAGTAGTTTTGCAAAAAAGTAAAAAATAAAAATAATATTTTAGTGGCGCACTATGTTGCTGGTGCGCCATTACTAGTTACAACTAGTAATGACGCACTATGTCCTGGTGCGCCATTAGTATGTCTGGCAAAATAAAAAAAATTGTTACTAATGGCGCACCGTGTGTCTGGTGCGCCATTAGTGTATTTCACACTAATGGCGCACCAGCACACGGTGCGCCACTGCTACATAGCAATGGCGCACCACATGTCTGGTGCGCCATTAGTGGCCATTCCATCTATAGCCCTTTTCCTAGTAGTGCGTCCGCCATGGCGATGGAGAGGATGCGGTGAGGGAGACGAGGAGGTTGGAGAGGAGAGGGAGTGGGGCTCGTGGGGAGTGAGGAGTGGAGAGAGGGAGACGATGCGGCGGGGGGAAATGGTGGGCGATGTGGCCGGAGGTGGTTGCCGTCCACATTTATATGATGGGACAGTTTTGGCAACTACCCGTGACACGTGCTGCCCCACGCGCGGGCGGCTGCAGGCGTGCATGAAATGCCGCCATATACGAATACGAGCATACGGCCGGGCATACGATCTAACCGGGCCCGTACGGGCCTCCCAGGGCTCCTCGACGGCTATACGCGGGGGCAACAAAGACGATCGTGCCCCTCGTTATGAACCGTTTTTGGTTCATCCTGGCCGTCGATGTGTTTCTCCACCTCGCGTTCAGCCCAGGGGGGAGCAGCGGAGCAGAAACGTTGACCTCCAGTAGTACCAGGACGTCGCTTGTCGTTGAGCTTCCCAAGGCATCAAGCTGCAGCTGCAGAGCGCGGCCGACGAGCCATCGATGTAACACCCTAAATTTACTGTTTTGCAATTTAGTAAAATTTATTAGAATCTGTAGAATCTAATTTGAGCTCATTTAAGGTTTTTCTAAGATTTATTGTGATTTGTAGGCATTAAAATGATTTCTGAGATCTAATTAATGAATCATATGTGTTCATTGTTGCATACATAGAGCATTATTTTGGTTGTTTGAATTCAAATTCAAATTTGAATTCAATTGTTTGCCTTTTCAAAAATATAGCAAAACCTTTTCTTTCACCCTCCTTCTCCTAGCTCTTTTGGCCCAGCTCTAGCAGTCACCCCAGCAAGCCGATGCAGGCCAGCGGCCCAGCGAGCCGCCTCCGCTTCCCGCCGCTAACGTGCGGGGCCCTGGGGTCATCCCCTACCTCGCGACCGAACTTGAGTCGCACCCGAGTCCGACCGAGCTTGGCGTCCCGCACCCGCGCCGCCTCCTGGCCTCGGGCCCGCACCCCTAGGCCGCCCCAGAGAAAAAACCGTTTAGGGTTTGTGGATAGGCAACACGCCTCCACCTCTTCTATATATATATATATATATATATATATATATATATATATATATATATATATATATATATATATATATATATATATATATATATATATATATATACTTGGCAGAATACATATTACATGTACACGTACGTTACAAAATACAACACGCACGGTACGGTGACCGATTCTTAACACTCCCCCTCAATCTAAACTGCTACTACATACAAGGTTTAGATTGGTTCTAAATCGGTCTAACATCTGCCGTGTGGCTGGCTTAGTGAAGACATCAGCCAACTGATCATTAGAAGAGATGAACCTCACCACCAAAGCGCCATCAGCAACTTGCTCTCGCACAAAATGGAAATCGATCACAATGTGCTTGGTTCGAGCGTGAAAAACTGGATTTGCCGTGAGGTAAGTAGCCCCTAAATTATCGCACCATAAAACTGGAGCTTGCTGTTGGGAAACACCTAGTTCGGTAAGCAAAGAACTGACCCACATAGCTTCAGCTGCTCCATTTGCTAGTGCCTTATACTCTGCCTCGGTGCTAGGTCTCGAGACGGTGGGCTGTTTCTTCGAACTCCATGATATAAGGTTCGGACCCACAAAGACTGCAAAACTGCTCGTAGAGCGTCTGTCATCAACACATCCAGCCCAGTCTGCATCGGTAAATATACTAATATTCTGCTGCGGTGACTTACGAATGCGTAAACCGGTGTCCAATGTTCCTTTAACATAACGCAGGATGCGTTTGACTGCCTCCCAATGTACTTCAATAGGTTGAGAGAGGAACTGACACACCTTGTTGACCACAAAGGAAATATCTGGACGTGCGAGAGTCAAATACTGCAGGCTGCCAACAACACTGCGATACCGAAAAGAATCTTATGTACCTAGGACTGCACCAGTATCTCGAGCAAGCCGCTCGGTAGTAACCAGAGGAGTGGAAGTGGGGTTACAATTCTCCATATTTACCCGATGCAACAAGTCAAGCGCATATTTGCGCTGCATAAGTGTCATGCCCCCTGAATTGTACGACACTTCCAATCCGAGGAAGTACTCCAGAGTGCCCAGATCCTTGATAGGAAAAGTGTCTGAGAGAGAGCGAACAAGACCCTCAACTGCTGCCGTAGTAGAACCAGCAATAACTATGTCGTCAACATACACCAACATGAAAACTTGGACACCACCCTGATTGAAAATGAACAGGGACGTATCAGCCTTGGAAGGAACAAAATCAAGCTGAAGTAAGCGAGCACTCAAGCCAGCATACCAAGCTCGGGGGGACTGCTTCAGTCCATAGATAGCACGCTGCAACTTGCACACATGAGACGGGTACCGAGCATCCTCAAAACCAGGGGGCTGCTGCATATAGACATCCTCTGACAAGAAACCATGAAGGAAAGCATTGCGCACATCAACCTGACAAAGAATCCATCCTCGGGAGACTGCAAGCGAAAGAACCAAGCGAATAGTCGCAGGTTTCACAACTGGACTGAATGTATCACCATAATCAATACCATGTTGCTGGGTGAAGCTGCGAGCAACGAGACGAGCCTTGTGCTTCTCAATAGAACCATCAGGACGATGCTTGGTTTTAAAAACCCACTTGCTGCCAACAATATTGGTGCGAGGCGGTCGAGGAACCAGAGTCCAGGTCTGTGTCTGAGAGAGTGTTGAGAATTCTTCAGACATTGCGGCACGCCATGCCGGTTCCTGGAGCGCATCCTGATGAGAGACCGGGGCCACAAAGAAAGCACGCCTGCAGGGATCATACCGCACTGTGCCGTCGGTGTAGATCTTCTCGCGACGAGTGTTGTGGCGGAGGTGCGTGACCATGCCGTGGCCAGGAGCCGAAGTCGAGGTAGCGGGAGCAGTCGAAGGCGGCTCGACGATGTGCTCGAATGGAGAAGCGGGAGCCGAACTGGGCGACCCTGCAGGTGGCGATGAAGAGCAGCCACGGGAGGCCGAGCCAGGCGACGAAGGAAGATCACGCGCGTCCAGCTCACGCGAGTGAGACGCAACGCTCACACCAGGAGCATGGGGAGACACGCCTGGGACATGCACATGCACGTCCGCATGTGGTTGCTGTACGTCGATCGCAGCTTCTGCCTGTACACGCAAAATAGCATCTGGAGGAGACAGGTTAGTGGACAAATAGGATAAGTCATATTGACGCACGTGCTCATTCGTAGCCGGTTCAGACTCAGGAAATGTGATAGCCTGACGAAGAGTAGGAATATCAACCGTAACCCCCGGAGTGGCATACGGGAAAACGGACTCATCGAAAACAATGTCATGGGAGATATATATGCGACCGGTGGACCGATCAAGACACTTGTAGCCCTTATGGATAGGACTATAACCTAAGAAGACACACATCTTAGATCGACACTCAAGCTTGTGAGCATTGTACTTGCGAAGACTAGGCCAACACGCGCAACCAAAAATACGGAGAAACTCATAATTTGGCTGGATTCGAAGGAGTCGAAAAAGAGAAGTATCCTTGTTAAGAACCGGAGTAGCCATGCGGTTAATTAAATAGCACGCAGTCAAAAAGGCTTCGTCCCAAAAACGTAATGGAAGAGACGAACGAGCAAGTAAGGCGAGACCCGTTTCAACCAAATGACGGTGCTTGCGTTCAGCCACCCCATTTTGCTGGGAAGTATGCGGACAAGACACACGATGAGAGACGCTGGTGCGCCGAAAATACTGATGGAGTCTGTGATATTCCCCGCCCCAATCTGACTGGACGGCTTTAATTTTAGTGTTTAAAAGGAGCTCAACATGAGCCTGAAAGGCATAAAACACTTGCTCAACATCAGACTTGTGCTTAAGAAGATAAATCCAGCAAAAATGGGAGTAGTCATCAACAAAACTAACATAGTATTTGAAACCACCGGAAGAGGCAACAGCGGGACCCCAAACATCAGAATGCACAAGCTCAAGAGGCGCAGTGGTAATACGATGAGACAAATTATAGGATAATTTATGACTTTTGGCATGCTGACATGCATCACAAATCGAAGAAGTATCAACTGGAACACAAGATAAATCATGGTTCTTAACAATGGTTTGCACTACATTATTGGTAGGATGACCTAGACGCTGGTGCCACTGAGACGATGTAGTCTTGGCACCGGAAAGAGCATGACAAGATGACGACGATGACGCGTGACTAAATGGGATGGGATAGAGTCCTCCATGACTTCTACCGTGAAGCAGAATTCTCCGTGTGGCCTTGTCCTTTAGACAGAAAAAATGACGGTGAAACTCAATAAAGACGTCATTATCACAAACAAGGCGATAGACTGAAAGGAGATGCTTGCTAATCTGCGGAACATGAAGGATATTATTCAGTTTTAGTTGTGAACCGGCTAAAGAGGACTGACCAATGTGTGCAATAGACAAACCTGCACCGTTGGCCACTTGAACTTGATCTGTCCCGCCTTAACGCTCTTGCATGTGAAGGCGTTGAAGGTCGTTCGTCAGATGATCCGTAGCCCCGGTATCCATGATCCAGGGTGGAGGGGCATGGGAGGTCGTCGAGGCGGAGTTCCCAGAGCGCTGGTTGTTGGCGCGTATGAAGTCGGGGTTGAAGCGGTTCCGACAGTCAGACGCGATGTGCCCCCAATAGCCGCTGATTTGGCACTAGGGACGTTGACGGCGGCGGCCATTGCCTCCGTTCTGCCGGTTTCCACCACCGTTGCCGCCGTAGTTGGAGCGGCCGTTGTCACCACCAGCGGGCTGGCCGGCGCCGCCCCCGCCAGCGTTGTACTGGTCACCACCATAGCCAGTGTTGGGTCGGCCTCCGTTGCCCCCGCCGTATCCAGGCTGTTAGCTGCCAGTCGGGGGTCCTCCACCAGACGAAGCCGGCAAAAACGGGAGCGCACGCGGCTGCCCAGGGAAGCCACTGCTACCGCTGAAACCACCAGGGCGAGATGCTGCATTAGCGGAGGAGGACCACTCCACTGTCTTGGCCTGCTGTGCCTGAAGAGCCTCGAAGGAGAGGACGTGAGAGTAAAAATCGGCATACGCGACGGAGACGTTACCGACAGTGAGGGCACCGGCGATGGAGTTGTATCCGGGGCCGAGACCGGTGATGATGTAATCGACGAGCTCGTCGTCTGTGATGGGGGCGCCCGCGGTGGCCATGGCATCAGCGAAGCTCTTCATCGTGTGCATGTACGTCGCCGCCGACATATCTCCCTTCCTCGTCATCTGCAGCTGATGACGGATGTGCCGTACGTTGGCTCGGTTCTGAGCACCAAACATGGTGTGGACGGCAGCCCACACCTCTGCCGCCGTCTTGCAGCCGATGAGCTGTGTGGCGATGTCCTCCTCCATGGAGGAAAGGAGAAGGCCGAGCACCTTCTGGTCCAGCCCCCACCTGCGCGCATACTCGGGGTTGGGGACGGTCTTGGCGGCATCACCGGTACCTTCGGTGACGGTCTTCACCGGAGCAGGCACGGAGTTGTCGAGGAAGCCGTGCAGGTGTGCGTCGCAGAGGTTCGGCAGCGGCAGTCCTTGCCACAACATGAAATTGGAGCTGTTGAGGCAGACATGGACGGGCGGAACCACCATCGTCGAGGTGGAACCCGCTGGAACAGAAGCAGAGAGAGAGGCGAGATGATTGGGCCAACGAGTTCCAGGCCCTTGGACGCCGAGGCTGACATCGCGTGGAGGGAACGTCACGCGGGGGAGGGGCAGTGCCGCGCTCGAAGATGATCGATCTCGATTGCTAGAAGGAGGCAGCGGCAGATATATATATATACTTGGCAGAATACATATTACATGTACACGTACGTTACAAAATACAACACGTACGGTACGGTGACCGATTCTTAACAGCCCCTACCGCCTATAAAGCCAGCGCCGTCCCTCCCTCGACCCTCTTTTCCGCCCTCCAACCCTAGCATCAGCGCCGCCGCAAGCTCTAACCCTAGCACACAGCCGTCGCCTTCGATCTCGGCCATCGACGTCTCTCCGTCGACCCCGAGCAGCTCCGAAGCTTCGCGTGAGGGTAAGAAGGTTGATGGTGTCGCTTGTTCTTGACCCCGTGCTCTATCTCGCCCTCAGGAGCTCGCCGGAGTTGGCTTCACCGCGCCGGTCCGCCCCGCCACGTTTCCCCGTGTCGTCGTTGCCTTTCCGGCCGCAATAACTCCCGAGATAGAATCCCCGTGTTCCCATCTGGCTTTAGGTCCAAAGCCCGTGTCGAACTGTGGCCGGTAGCTCTAGATCGAGCTACGCCGGCGACCCTGCCCTGTTTCGGCCGCTGCGCGCCGCCGATTGCCTTGCGCCGCTGCTGGCCGTCCATTCCCTGATCTGCGGCCCAGATCTATCCCGACCGGACTCAAGCCGTGGAAACGGTCAACCTGCCAGCACCGCGTCCTTTTTGCTAAAGAGACCCTGAGTTGTTTTGTTTTTGCACCCGAGCTCCGGCGCAGTTCAAAGTAATTAGGTGTTAGCCCTTGGTTCTTGTAGTTAAACCCATGGAAGCTTAGTTTTCCTGCAGATAAAGCCTTATACCTTGTTTCGAGCATATCTTCACTGTTTTAGCTCCGTTTTTAGCGTTTTTTATATCCACGTGTTCATCCCGAGGAGTAGCTTAGTTTGGTGCTGTTTTTGTTTCTATTTGCAATGATTGGTGTACTGTTTCTTATTTTATTGTATTGCTTCTTTGCATGTGAATATGTGATGCGTAGAGAACGAGCAATTTGAGGAGTTTGCTGAAGGTGAAGATTTTGAAGACTCTGAGCAGTTTCCGGATCTTGTGGAAGGCAAGTGTCCTTGATGCATACCCGTTTATCCTATTTAAACATGCACTTAATTCATTGTATTTACTCCCTCTGATCCCAAATAAGTGTCGGGAGTCATACTAGCAAGTTGTGCATAACTAGTTCATATGTAGCGTCACTTAATTGGGATTGGAGGGTGTACTTTATTGCTTGCATTAATTTTGATGAGTTCCTATATTAGGCTGGTCATAGTGGGGAGTAACTTAGACTAATGTCATGCATATGACACTAGTCTAAGGTACTATCTTCATAATGTAAAGTAACATAATAGTAGTATCATAGATGGCTTCATTTATTAGCTCTTAGACTCATCTTGTCTTGAAAAACGCTATGTTACAGTAACATATTATGTTACCACCTCTCATTAATTACTTGCCACATAAGCAGAATTTTCTCGAAGTGCGCTATGTTACTAGCTAAGTTACTCCCACTATGACTAGCCTTAAGGATGATGACTAGCCTCTTTGACCAATACCTTGTAACTGGGTTACTTAATTAATCTTGATGGTAGTTGCTGCTTAGTTTGCTTAACTGAGTTGGTAATGAACAACATGGTTACCTATTATACTCTATGTTCATTAATGGTGATTTAATTACAAGACCATACTTGTTAATCAGAACATGGAGCGACCACCCAGGACAACAGTGCAACCACAAGGCTATATGGCTCTGGCTTGGCTGAATAATTAGAGACCTTGATGCTGTAGTGATCTTACCTGAAAGGGGCAAAAGGGGAGGCGTTGATGAGGTATAGACCTGCTCTAGTGGGGAGTTAGGCTTAGCTAAGACACGGTGCCCTGCTTCGACCTGAAATCTAGCGGGTTACTACACATTAGGGGATCTTTGTAAAGGCCTCGTAGCATCCCTATGCATTCACACCTCGGAAGTGTGGTATGGTGCCTGATCAGCACCGCGTGGTTGGGTTTACACGACTTGTGGGTAAAGATGTACAAACTCTGCAGAGTGTAAAACTAATCGATTAGCCGTGCTCACGGTCATGAGCGGCCCGGACCCTTACATGAATAAACTATGGAAGTTGAAATTAGTTTGTTGAATTTAATTTGTGATGATGCTTTACATTAATTGTGGGATGGTATACACTTATACTTGCTAGTTGTCGACACCCTGCCCCCGGGGGTGTCCCGACTTGGCGTCGCATGGACCAATACTCAGGTATGCCACGTGCCAGTTCGTACGCTTTACCTTGTCCTAACCCCTCCACCCGGGAGGTCGTGGGAGAAAACCATCTCGCAGGGATTCGATCAGGTACCCAGGAAGGAGCGTCCCGGGGGCTGCCTGCCTGCCCCCCGGGGGAAACAAATCTGCCTGCGCCCATGGTATCGTCGGGAAGATGCGACAAGTCCCCGCCCTACACTTGCGCCAGTCAGGATCTAAAAACCCGACGGAAGGCCCACCATCGTCAGAGCCCCGACGACACACACCCACACCGAAGGCCAAGTGTCGCTGCCAAGCCTTCGTGTCCTCGACTGCTTCGGTACGCGTGGACGCCGGTTTACTCGGCACCGACGGCACGTCTCCTTCCACCCAGGTATAAGACGGAAGAGAACACAGGAAAAAGGATAGAGGCAACACACACAACAGAGAACAGAGAGAAAGGAGGAAGGAGGAGAAAAGAGAGCGAGAGAGAGAGAGAGAGAGAGAGAGAGAGAGAGAGAGAGAGAGAGAGAGGAGGGGTCGTTGGTCGGATCATCGTCCGACGATGAACACTTTCTGTAATCCACTTGGTCCACCATATCAACCAAGATCAGACATGCAGGATGTAGGGTTCATCTTCAGATGACCTAAACCTGGGTAAATCGTGTGTCTTTGTCACTCCACTCCTTCCTTCCTAGTCTCTTTCATCCACCATCAGTCGTTCGACGACCGAAGGGGATCTTCTAGCACTCCACCTCCGAACAAATCCGTAGGGGAGTCAGCCGGGCTCTCTGGTGTCCGCGTTAGCGCAGGCAACATCTGGCGCGCCAGGTAGGGGGAGCGCTCAGATCTCCTTCGGTTACCCTCTCTTCCTGAGCGTGGGATGGCTCTTACGCGCAATCGGAGGGCGCCGGTGCCGCCGGCGTTCGCCGCCTCGTCTTCTTCCCAACCGGTGGAGGAGATCCCTGTTGTGCCGGAGACAGCCTCTGGGGCCTCGCCTGGACTCTTGGTGCCGCCCACTCTGGACCAGACCGGCGAAAGGCGGGCTCTAGAGGCGCTCCGGGCGTCTCTTCAGCGTCCTCCAGCGGCGATGGAGGACGATGCTTCTTCCTAGGCCTGGCTAGCTGGTTTGCTCTGCATGGCAGATCATGCCTAGCTGTGCAACGATGCCGCCATGGCTAAGGGATCCGGTGGGCTGGAGCGTCACCATGCCGTCCACGCCAACCCTGCGGCACGTTTGGCGGACCAGCTCAGTTCCCCGATCCAAGGAGCGGATCGGCGAGCTGGTCGCCCTCGCCATCAGCGAAGGACCACCAGATCGGGGGTGCGGCCGGACCCGGCGCAGGATCTTGTGCCGGGTCTTCCACCCGCGACCGTCGACGAGCTCCATCAGGTCATCCAACGGCGTGGCGAACGCCTCGGCTGTTTCGTCACTCGCTTCCAAAGCACTGCGGAGCGCGTACCAAGGCTGAGAGACGGCATGCTCATCACCGCCTTCGAAGCCAACGTGCGCCATCCACAACTCCAAGACTTCCTCCGATCGAGGATCGTCCACAGCATAGATGAGCTATGGAGGATCGCCCAAGCCTACGTCGTCGACACCGACGAATCAGGGCCCCCCACCGGTGGAGGTCGCAGAAGTGTGATCTGAAGCCGAGGACGTCCCTGATAGACGTCAGGACCGAGGAGCCAGCCTTTCCCGGCTGGCGATTGGCGACGCATCCGGCCGAAGCTGGGAGCCAGGCACTCCTGGAGCTCGTACGTGTATCGTCCAAATAACTGGCCCCAAGGGGGCATCGTATCTAAGTATTTTCCTCATCAGATGTTGCTTGAAACGGGTTGAACTGCTCTGACTTTTCTCTGTAGGTCTCTGACGGGCAGGGGGAAGCCAGCAAGGGCGGGGCGTGTACAGTGGCTGAAACCGCTTTCGTAAACGCTGGGTTGTAGCAAGAGCGCAGGGTCTGCTCTGGAGGACAACATGACGCGTATGAGACTTGCACGTCCCCTTCTGCTCGCGGTACCCCCTGCCCTGGAGACCTGAGAAGAGATCACGACGCAGACCCGGAGGGTGGTCTTACAAGACGGTGAGACGCCGACGACAACATTTAACGTTTTGATTGAGCGTTTCTGCTCCGGTGCCCCCCCCCCCCCCCCCCCCCCCCCCCGGGCTGAACGCAAGGGGGAGAAACACAAGGACGGCTGAGATCTGTCAAAAACGATTCGTGAAGAGGGGCACGATCATCTTTTTATGTCCGTGTAGAGCGCGCGTAGAGCCCGGTACGAGCTCGCACCGGCCCGATTACTTTTGTACGCTGAGGGTATACATGTATTATACGTGGGCGTTTCGGTTTCCCTTGTCACGTGCCCGTTGTCACGTGCGGTGGTCGTGGGCTAGCCACGCGCCACGCCACGCACGAAAAATTCCAAAAACGTCCCATCCTATAAGAAGGGAGGGGAAGCACCACCGGCCGCATCCGCCCACCATTTCCCCCCAAATCGGTTCACTCCCTCCTCCCTCCTTGGCGCATCGTCTCCCCCTCGTCTCCATCGCCCCGCCACCTCACCTACTCGCTCAACCCCACAGCCTCCCTCTCTCCAGCGGGTTCTCTCAGGCTTCAATGGAGCAAGGTCGTGGCGTTGCCGTCGCTGCGCACGGAGATGTGGTCGAGGGCGCGGAGACCGCGGCAGATGCCGTCCTAGAAGTGGCCGCCGTCGGCGGTGCGGGAGATGCTGCATCCGCAGTCGCTGGATCGGTCCCTGCGGCGGCGGATCTGGTGGCGCAGGGGGTGGTGGGCTCGGACTCCGTCGTGGCAGACCTGGTGGTGACGGCGTCTGGCGGCGCACTGGATGTAGGTGCGGAGGCGAGCGACAAGCATGTGGTGGATGTGGTAATGCTTCTCGTTCCCCTTCTTTCATACTTGTAGTAGATAAGCAGAAGATTTAGTAGATGGGGTTTTTTATAGTAGATTTGTGATTGATTGCGGCACCCCCTCCTGCTTGTTAGGGTTATTTGATTGAATGGCGAACCCCATTTCAGAGTTAGGGTTTTTTCTAGTTGATTCGTGCTTGAATGCTAGAGACATCATAATGAGAGTTAGGTTATTTATATTAGAATCTGGATTGCCGCATGTGCTCAGATTCTGTTCTGTGCTGTATATTTTGTTAGATTTGTTGTGCATATTCCCTCAGTGGGCCACGGCAGGGGCTGAGCAGCCACCCAGTGTGTCTATTAAAGTTGATATTGTAGAAATGAGGTTTAAATCCTACTTTGTGTGACAGAAGTGTATCAGTTAATTGTTGAAATGAACACAGTATGTTTAACTAGTGCGCAATTTCAAAATAGTTAGGAGCTTCACTTCATTATCCATAAACTAAAATTGTAGGTAGGTTTTATTTTTGATCTGTAGGATTGCTGTACTTATAAAGTAAACCATAAGTAGATTTGCTAGACATGCAACTATGCCAGATGACCAGGTCATATTAAATTTATGTTGCATAACTCCATGAATGAATGTCATATGAAATAGTTTCACACCTAGCACCAAAAATTGCACTAAGATTTCCTTTCCTGAAGCTCATGGCATTACAATATACTATCCAATATAAGGTTCAGATTATAGGGCAGCTGATGCACCACTATGTACATTACATGAGCCAGATGAAGTAAATGCAATTACTTGTTGTCAACCAATGTACTACCTCCATTAATTGGCAGACCTGAGCACTCACAAAATTATTGTTGGTGCCCAGTCTGGCATTATAGTTTGAAGGACCACAGTCAACATGATCTAAAATTTTAGTTTGACCAAGCTATCATTGTAGAATGCTTGACCTTTGGATAATTTTAGGTCAAAGTAACATTTTAGGTTATTGGAAGCACATTGCAGATTGCTTGACCTTTGCATACTATGTTATATGTAGTTAGTAGTATAATTGAATTAATTACTTGTATTGCAGAATGAGGAAGCTGCTGGCAACAAGAGGAAGCTGGACATCGCTGGGTTTGACGACCCGTCTGAGTCTGACGACGACGAGGAGGTAACCCCAAGTTGTTTTTGGTCTGTTTATTAATCTGTGTGAGATGTTGTTTGTTGATGATGCCCTATATGAATGCCTCTAAATTGGAATGTTATATAGTTTATTCATTGATATCATAAAGTTGTGTTGTTTGGTCATTAATTAGCTCTAAATGGCATATTTGTGGTCTTTGATCATGATACAATATCTGAATGCACATAAATGGAAATATTGTGTTGTTTGTCCATTGAATTATTCTAAAATGGAAAGTTTTGTTGTACTTTCAATTCCTCTGAAAGTTGTGTTGTTTGTGCATTAATTAGCTGTAAATGGGATATGTGTGATGTCTTTTCATGAAACCATGTATGAATGCATATAAATGGAACTATTCTGTTGTTTGTCCATTAAAATCTTCTAAATGGAACTATTCTATTGTTTGTGCATTAATTAGCTATAAATGGGTTATTATGTTTGTTTGTTCATTAACGGGCAAGTAAATGGCAGTTATTTGATGTTTGTTAATTACATTACTCTAAATGGGAAGTATGTATTTATGCAAATCATTTGTATGTGCAGTACAACTCTGGAGATGAGGTGGAAGAGTGGAACCACAAGTCCTTCATTGAGCATGAAGCCAACAAGATCAGGGAGAAGGGGAAGGCGGCGTACTACAAGTGGGGCAAGTTCAGGTGCCCATACTGCACCACTAAGCCAATTCCCAAGGATGGGCTGTATGAGCACCTTATGTCGCATGCACGCGGTGTAGCGACGAGTGGGAACGACGTGAAGATCAGGGCAGAGCATGCAGCCCTCCTAAAGGCTATGGGTCCCATCTAGTCACCCTCTGTGAAGCTGGTAGTGGTACTCATCATCAATATAGTTGATGATGTTTAACTTTTGCGCTAGTATGGTTGTGAACTGTGAATCTGGAAGGTGGAAGTGTTTGTGAACTGTTAAGTAGTATGGCAGACTCTTAAGTAGTATGGCAGACTCTTAAGTATGGCAGAGACTTAATTAATCTAGTGTGTCTCTGAAGTATATCAACTGTCTAGATGCAGGTCAGCTATGCTTTGTTGCAGTGTTTATATTCTGATGCTGCAATGATCACAGTAGGTGCTTCAATGTTGCTTGACTGATGAGACATGCTGCATACAGTGGGCATGTGCTTGGTAATGGTGTGTGCAAATAACAAGCCTTATCTACATAGGATAGATAGTAACAAACATTGACTTGAGGTTTTCATAAGTTAGCATGATCGAATCTTCCATTACAAATATATTATTAAATTTAGAAAATGTTGAAAATCATTTTTTGTCAATGTTCTTAAGTTAGCATGATTGAATATTCCATTTCAAATATATTATAAAAATTGGAAAATGTTGAAAATCCTTTTTTGTCAATGTTCATAAGTGAGCATGATTGAATATTCCATTTCAAATATATTTTTAAAATGAGAAAATGTTGAAAATCCTTTTTTGTAAATGTTCATAAGTGAGCATGATTGAATATTCCATTTGAAATATGTTTTTAAAATTAGAAAATGTTGAAAATCTTTTTTGTCAATGTTCATAAGTTAGCGTGATTGAAACTTCCATTTGAAATATATTATAAGAATTAGAAAATTTTGAAAATCTTTTTTTGTCAATGTTCATAAGTTAGCAAGATTAAATCTTCCATTTCTAATATATTTTAAAAAGTGGAAATTTTGGAGGTGGTCGATAAAATCAGCGCCTTCTGTAGGGACCATTTGGTCAAACTTACATGGTGATTTTTTGCAGTCAGTCTATAGGGCAGTATAAATTCCCAAAAAATTAAAACTAATATAAAACCTTGGAAACCTAGCTTTGTTTGTGCAAGAGATCATGTGTGCCCAAATTGAGATGATTTGGAGGTGGTCGAAAAAATCATCGCATTCCGGAGGGGCCATTTGGTCTAACTTAAGCCAGTTTTTGAACATACGTGTTTTTTCCACCACCTCCAAATCACCCAAATTTTCTTGTACATGGTGACCCACATGTGCCAAACATGGCTATGAAAGAAAATTTGGAAAAATAATACTTTACAATGCCCCTTGAGGTATAGACCGATGTTTTGACCAGTCAGTCTAGAGGGCATTATAAATTAATAAAAAATTCAAAAAATGTAAAACCTTGGGAAACTAGCTTTGTTTGTGCAAGAGATCATGTGTGCCAGAACTGAGGTGATTTGGAGGTGGTCGAAAAAATCATCGCATTCAGGAGGGGCCATTTGGTCTTAACTTAAGCCAGTTTTTGAACATACGTGTTTTTTTCCACCACCTCCAAATCACCCAAATTTTCTTGTACATGGTGACCCACATGTGCCAAACATGGCTATGAAAGAAAATTTGGAAAAATAATACTTTACAATGCCCCCTTGAGGTATAGACCGATGTTTTGACCAGTCAGTCTAGAGGGCATTATAAATTAATAAAAAATTCAAAAAAATGTAAAAACTTGGGAAACTAGCTTTGTTTGTGCAAGAGATCATGTGTGCCAGAACTGAGGTGATTTGGAGTTGGTCGAAAAAAATCATCGCATTCAGGAAGGGGCCATTTGGTCTTAACTTAAGCCAGTTTTTAAACATACGTGTTTTTTCCACCACCTCCAAATCACCCAAATTTTCTTGTACATGGTGACCCACATGTGCCAAACATGGCTATGAAAGAAAATTTGGAAAAATAATACTTTACAATGCCCCCTTGAGGTATAGACCGATGTTTTGACCAGTCAGTCTAGAGGGCATTATAAATTAATAAAAAATTCAAAAAAATGTAAAAACTTGGAAAACTAGCTTTGTTTGTGCAAGAGATCATGTGTGCCAAAATTGAGGTGATTTGGAGGTGGTCGAAAAAATCATCGCATTCCGGAGGGGCCATTTGGTTGAACATACGTGATTTTTTCCACCACCTCCAAATCACCCAAATTTTCTTGTACATGGTGACCCACATGTGCCAAACATGTCTATGAAAGAAAATTTGGAAAAATAATACTTTACAATGCCCCCTTGAGGTATAGACCGATGTTTTGACCAGCCAGTCTAGAGGGCATTATAAATTAATAAAAAATTCAAAAAAATGTAAAACCTTAGAAACTAGCTTTGTTTGTGCAAGAGATCATGTGTGCCAAAATTGAGGTGATTTGGAGGTGGTCGAAAAAATCATCGCTTTCCGGAGGGGCCATTTGGTCTAACTTAAGCGAGTTTTTGAACATACGTGATTTTTTCCACCACCTCCAAATCACCTAAATTTTCTTGTACATGGTGACCCACATGTGCCAAACATGTCTATGAAAGAAAATTTGGAAAAATAATACTTTACAATGCCCCCTTGAGGTATAGACCGATGTTTTGACCAGTCAGTCTAGAGGGCATTATAAATTAATAAAAAATTCAAAAAAATGTAAAACCTTGGAAACTAGCTTTGTTTGTGCAAGAGATCATGGGTGCCAAAACTGAGGTGATTTGGAGGTGGTCGAAAAAATCATCGCATTCCGGAGGGGCCATTTGGTCTTTTAACTTAAGCCAGTTTTTGAACATACGTGTTTTTTTCCACCACCTCCAAATCACCCAAATTTTCTTGTACATGGTGACCCACATGTGCCAAACATGGCTATGGAAGAAATTAAAAAAAAATTATTTTACAATGCCCCCTTGAGGCATAGACCGATGTTTTCAGCAGTCAGTCTAGAGGGCATTATAAATTCAAAAAAAATTCAAAAAAAATACAAAAACTTGGAAACCTAGTTTTGTTTGTGGAAGAGATCATGTGTGCAACATGTCTATGAAAGAAATTTTTGAAAACAATTATTTTACAATGTCCCCTTGAGGTATAGACCGACGTTTTGAGCATTAAATCAGGGTGTGTACAACTCTAGCTTGTTCTTGCCAAAATGCAGCATGATGGACAGGCTGCAATGGAAATAATGGTGACAAATGAAAAAAATGAAATAGACAAAAAAAGCCCGCCTACTTGCCCGCTTTCACAATTCAACGGCCTGCATACGACTAGTAACCCAATCATTTATTGGGCCAGGATGCAGTGGCCCGCCAGATTGTGAAAACAGGTAGCATGTAGGCCCCACAGGGCAGGGACGGAGACGGTTAGGCAATGTGATGCCCGCTTTAGAAAGGAACTTGGGAGGGAAAGCTCAGCCCGCTATATAAACCGGTGCTAGTTCCCCTCGCTCGGCGAGGTGGGACTAAACTCCCTGCACCCCTGGGATATGCCCGGCGCGAAGCTCGCTTGGGCCTAATTCGGGTGGGCCGTCCCACGCCAGCCTCACCCGCTGGGTCGCTGGATGGACCGTTGGGCCATCTCGTTGTCTGCGCCTGAGGCCTGCATGCATGGGAAGGGCGGCGACGTGGGTTTGCATGCGCGGGTGGCGGACGTGCATGCATGCGAGCGAGGCGATTAAAACCTTGTTTTCACACTTTTCGATTCAACGTGGCAATTAAAACCTTAGTTTCACACTTTTTTGATCCACCCGCATGTATTCAACGTGGCAATTAAAGCCTTGGGTACACACTTTTTTGATCCACCCGCATCTATTCAACGTGGCAATTAAAGTGGCATATGGATCGTTTGACCTCCCCTTTCCCTATTTAAACCACCGCCCTCACCTTCTGCACACATCCATTTGCGCCGCCCTTCTCTTCTTCCCCAAACCCAGAGCACTCTCTGAGCGAGCCGCGAGGATGCAGTACAACGGCCCCACCTACCGGCTCCCATCGACCGTGCCGGAGAGACAGTATCCGGCCGGCGTCGTCGTGGAGAGCATGCTTCGGGTGTGGACGTTCTCACGCTGGAGGGGTGCAAGGGGCTTTGCCCAGTGGTTCCTCCGTGCGGGCTTCGCCTGTTAGAAATGTGCCCTAGAGGCAATAATAAATTGGTTATTATTATATTTCCTTGTTCATGATAATCGTTTATTATCCATGCTAGAATTGTATTGATAGGAAACTCAGATACATGTGTGGATACATAGACAACACCATGTCCCTAGTAAGCCTCTAGTTGACTAGCTCGTTGATCAATAGATGGTTACGGTTTCCTGACCATGGACATTGGATGTCGTTGATAACGGGATCACATCATTAGGAGAATGATGTGATGGACAAGACCCAATCCTAAGCCTAGCACAAGATCGTGTAGTTCGTTTGCTCAGAGCTTTTCTAATGTCAAGTATCAGTTCCTTAGACCATGAGATTGTGCAACTCCCGGGTACCGTAGGAATGCTTTGGGTGTACCAAACGTCACAACGTAACTGGGTGACTATGAATGTGCACTACAGGTATCTCCGAAAGTGTCTGTTGGGTTGGCACGAATCGAGACTGGGATTTGTCACTCCGTATAAACGGAGAGGTATCTCTGGGCCCACTCGGTAGGACATCATCATAATGTGCACAGTGTGACCAAGGAGTTGATCACGGGATGATGTGAGTTACGGAACGAGTAAAGAGACTTGCCGGTAACGAGATTGAACAAGGTATAGGGATACCGACGATCGAATCTCGGGCAAGTAACATACCGATGGACAAAGGGAATTGTATACGGGATTGATTGAATCCCCGACATCGTGGTTCATCCGATGAGATCATCGTGGAACATGTGGGAGCCAACATGGGTATCCAGATCCCGCTGTTGGTTATTGACCGGAGAACGTCTCGGTCATGTCTGCATGGTTCCCGAACCCGTAGGGTCTACACGCTTAAGGTTCGATGACGCTAGGGTTATAGGGAAAGTATGTACGTGGTTACCGAATGTTGTTCGGAGTCCTGGATGAGATCCCGGACGTCACGAGGAGTTCCGGAATGGTCCGGAGGTAAAGATTTATATATGGGAAGTCCTGTTTTGGTCACCGGAAAAGTTTTGGGTGAAATCGGTAATGTACCGCGACCACCGGGAGGGTCCCGGGGGTCCACCAAGTGGGGCCACCAGCCCCAGAAGGCTGCGTGGGCCAAGTGTGGGAGGGGACCAGCCCCAGGTGGGCTGGTGCGCCCCCCCACCAAGGCCCAAGGCGCATGGGAGAGTGGGAGGGGGCAAACCCTAGGTCCAGATGGGCCTTAGGGCCCATCTAGTGGGGCGCCCCCCCTCTCCTCCCCTTGGCCGCCCCCCTTGATGGGATCTAGGGCTGGCCTCCTCCTCTTGGGGGTGGAAACCCTAAGGGGGGCGCAGCCCCCTCCCCCCTATATATAGTTGAGGTTTGGGCTGCCCAAGATACACGAGAACGTCTCTCTTTCGGTGCAGCCCTACCCCTCTCCCTCCTCCTCCTCTCCCGCGGTGCTTGGCGAAGCCCTGCGGGATTGCCACGCTCCTCCATCACCACCACGCCGCCGTGCTGCTGCTGGATGGAGTCTTCCCCAACCTCTTCCTCTCACCTTGCTGGATGAAGGCGTGGGAGACGTCACCGGGCTGCACGTGTGTTGAACGCGGAGGCGCCGTGCTTCGGCGCTTAGATCGGAATCAACCGCGATCTGAATCGCTACGAGTACGACTCCCTCATCCGCGTTCTTGCAACGCTTCCACTCGCGATCAATAAGGGTATGTAGATGCACTCCCCTTCCCCTCGTTGCTAGATTACTCCATAGATTGATCTTGGTGATGCGTAGAATTTTTTTGAATTTCTGCTACGTTCCCCAACAGTGGCATCATGAGCTAGGTCTATGCGTAGTTTCTATGCACGAGTAGAACACAAAGTAGTTGTGGGCATCGATTTTGTCAATTCTTCTTGCCGCTACTAGTCTTATCTTGTTTCGGCGGCATTGTGGGATGAAGCGGCCCGGACCGACCTGACACGTACGCTTACGTGAGACAGGTTCCACCGACTGACATGCACTAGTTGCATAAGGTGGCTAGCGGGTGTCTATCTCTCCCACTTTAGTCGGAACGGATTCGATGAAAAGGGTCCTTATGAAGGGTAAATAGAAATTGGCATATCACGTTGTGGTTTTACGTAGGTAAGAAACGTTCTTGCTAGAAACCTATACAAGCCACGTAAAAACTTGCAACAACAATTAGAGGACGTCTAACTTGTTTTTGCAGCATGTGCTATGTGATGTGATATGGCCAGAAGATGTGATGAATGATATATGTGATGTATGAGATTGATCATATTCTTGTAATAGGAATCACGACTTGCATGTCGATGAGTATGACAACCGGCATGAGCCATAGGAGTTGTCTTTATTTTTTGTATGACCTGCGTGTCATTGAATAACGCCATGTAAATTATTTTACTTTATTGCTAAGCGCGTTAGCCATAGAAGTAGAAGTAATCGTTGGCGTGACAACTTCATGAAGACACAATGATGGAGATCATGATGATGGA
This sequence comes from Aegilops tauschii subsp. strangulata, assembly GCF_002575655.3. Taxonomy (NCBI): domain Eukaryota; kingdom Viridiplantae; phylum Streptophyta; class Magnoliopsida; order Poales; family Poaceae; genus Aegilops; species Aegilops tauschii. The sequence goes on along the minus strand of NC_053037.3, from coordinate 25,560,916 downwards.
GATCATGGTGTCATGCCGGTGACAAAGATGATCATGGTGCCCCGAAGATGGAGATCAAAGGAGCAAAATGATATTGGCCATATCATGTCACTATTTGATTGCATGTGATGTTTATCATGTTATGCATCTTAATTGCTTAGAACGACGGTAGTAAGTAAGATGATCCCTTATAAAATTTCAAGAGAAGTGTTCCCGCTAACTGTGCACCGTTGCGAAAGTTCGTTGTTTCGAAGCACCACGTGATGATCGGGTGTGATAGATTCTAACGTTCGAATACAACGGGTGTTGACGAGCCTAGCATGTACAGACATGGCCTCGGAACACATGCGAAACACTTAGGTTGACTTGACGAGCCTAGCATGTACAGACATGGCCTCGGAACACAAGAGACCGAAAGGTCGAACACGAGTCGTATGGTAGATACGATCAACATGGAGATGTTCACCGATGATGACTAGTCCGTCTCACGTGATGATCGGACACGGCCTAGTTTGACTCGGATCATGTGTCACTTAGATGACCAGAGGGATGTCTATCTGAGTGGGAGTTCAATAATCAGATGAACTTCATTATCATGAATATAGTCAAAAGATCTTTGCAAATTATGTCATACGCTTTAGTTCTACTGTTTAAGATATGTTCCTAGAGAAAAATTTAGTTGAAAGTTGGTAGTAGCAATTATGCGGACTGGGTCCGTAAACTGAGGACTGTCCTCATTGCTGCAAAGAAGGCTTATGTCCTTAATGCACCGCTCGGTGTGCTGAACCTCAGCATCGTCTGTAGATGTTGCGGAACATCTGACATACACGTTTTGATAACTACGTGATAGTTCAGTGCGTAATGCTAACGATTTAGAATTGTGGCACCAAAGACGGTTTTTGAAACGTCGCAGAACATACGAGATGTTCCGAAGACTGAAATTGGGATTTCAGACTAGTGCCCGCGTCAAGAGGTATGAGACCTCTGACAAGTTTCTTAAGCCTGAAGACTAAGGGAGAAAAGCTCAATCGTTGAGCATGTACTCAGATTGTCTGAGTACTACAATCGCTTGAATTGAGTGGGAGTTAATCTTCCAGATGAGATAGTGATGATTCTCCATAATCACTGCCACCAAGCTATTAAGAGTTTCGTGATGAACTATAAATATCAAGGATAGATGATGATCCTTGAGCAACTCGCGATGTTTGACACCGCGAAAGTAGAAATCAAGAAGGAGCATCAATTGTTGATGGTTATTAAAACCACTAGTTTCTAGAAGGGCAAGGGCAAAAGGGATACTTCATGAAACAGCAAATCATTTGCTGCTCTAGTGAAGAATCCCAAGGTTGAACCCAAACCCGAGACTAAGTGCTTCTGTAATGAGGGGAACGGTCACTGAAGCAGTACTACCCTAGATACTTGGTAGATGAGAAGGCAGGCAAGGTCGACAGAAGTATATTGGATATACATTATATGAATGTGTACTTTACTAGTACTCCTAGCAGCACCAGGGTATTAGATACCGGTTCGGTTGCTAAGTGTTAGTAACTCGAAATAAAAGCTGCGGAATAAACGGAGACTAGCTAAAGGTGAGATGACGATATGTGTTGGAAATGTTTCCAAGGTTGATGTGATCAAGCATCGCATGCTCCCTCTACCATCGAGATTTGGTGTTTGCGTTGAGCATGATTGGATTATGTTTATCGCAATACGGTTATTCATTTAAGGAGAATAATGGTTACTCTGTTTATTTGAATAATACCTTCAATGGTCTTGCACCTAAAATGAATCTCGATCGTAGTGATACACATGTTCACGCCAAAAGATATAAGATAGTAATGATAGTACCACATACTTGTGGCACTGCCACTTGAGTCATATTGGTATAGAACGCATGAAGAAGCTCCATGTAGATGGATCTTTGGACTCGCTCGTTTTTGAAAAGATTGAGACATGCGAACCATGTCTATTGGTATATATGCATGAAGAAAACTCCATGCAGATGGATCGTTTGGACTCACTTGATTTTGAATCACTTGAGACATGCAAATCATACCACATGGGCAAGATGACTGAAAAGCCTCGTTTTCAGTAAGATGGAACAAGGGAGCAACTTGTTGGATGTAATACATTTTGATGTGTGCAGTCCAATGAGTGCCGAGGCATGTAGTGGATATCGTTAAGTTCTAACTTCACAGATGATTTGAGTAGATGCTGAGTGTATTTACTTGATGAAACACAAGTCTGAATTATTGAAAGGTTCAAGTAATTTCAGAGTGAAGTTGAAGATCGTCGTGACAAGAGGATAAAATGTCTGTGATATGATCATAGAGATGAGTATCTGAGTTACGAGTTTGGCACACAATTAAGACATTGTGGAAAGTGTTTCACAATTAATACCGCATGGAACACCATAGTGTGATGGTGTGTCCGAACATCATAACTGCACCCTATTGGATATGGTGCATAACATGATGTCTCTTATCGAATTACCACTATCGTTTATGGGTTAGGCATTAGAGACAACCACATTCACTTTAAAAGGGGCAACACGCAATTCCGTTGAGACGACACCGTTTAGAGAAACCTAAGTTGTCGTTTCTTAAAAGTTTGGGTCTGCGCAGCTTATGTGAAAAAGTTTCAAGCTGATAAGCTCGAACCCAAAGCGGATAAATACATCTTCATAGAAAACCCAAAACAGTTGGGTATACCTCCTATTTCAGATCTGGAAGCAAAAGTAATTGTTTCTAGAAACGAGTCCTTTCTCGAGGAAAAGTTTCTCTCGAAAGAAATGAGTGGGAGGATGGTGGAGACTTGATAAGGTTATTGAACCGTCACTTCAACTAGTGTGTAGCAGGGCACAGGAAGTTGTTCCTGTGACACCTACACCAATTGAAGTGGAAGCTTATGATAGTGATCATGAAACTTCGGATCAAGTCACTACCAAACCTCGTAGGACGACGAGGATGCGTGCTACTTCAGAGTGGTACGTTATCCTGTCTGAGATATCATGTTGTTGGACAATACTGAACCTACGAGCTATGGAGAAGCGATGGTGGGCCCATATTCCGACAAATGGTTAGAAGCCATAAAATCCGAGAGGATCCATGTATGAAAACAAAGTATAGACTTTGAGAGTACTACTTGATGGTCGTAAGGCTGTTGAGGTAAATGGATCTTTAAGAAGAAGACGGACATGGACGGTAATGTTACCGTCTATGAAGCTCGACTTGTGGCAAAGAGTATTTCCACAAGTTCAAGGAGTTGACTACGATGAGATTTTCTCATCCGTAGCGGTGCTTAAGTCCGTCAGAATCATGTTAGCATTAGCTGCATTTGTGAAATCTGGCAGATGGATGTCAAAACAAGTTTCCTTACCAGTTTTCGTAAGGAAAGGTTGTATGTGATACAATCAGAAAGTTTTTGTCGATTCTAAGGATGCTAAAAGGTATGCTAGCTCCAGCGATCCTTCCATGGATTAGAGCAAGCATCTCGGAGTCAGAATATACACTTTGATGGAGTGATCAAAGTTTTTGGGTTTATACAAAGTTTGTTAGAAACTTGTATTTACAATAAAGTGAGTGGGAGCGCTACAACATTTCTGATAAGTATATGTGAATGACATATTGTTGATCCGAAATGATGTAAAATTTCTGGAAAGCATAAAGGGTTGTTTGAAAGGAGTTTTTCAAAGGAAGACCTGGATAAAAGCTGCTTACATATTGGGCATCAAGATCTATAGAGATAGATCAAGACGCCCGATGATACTTTCAAAGAACGCACACCTTGACATGATTTTGAAAGAGTTCAAAATGGATCAGCAAAGAAGGAGTTCTTGACTGTGTTACAAGGTGTGAGTATTGAGTAAGACTCAAGACCTGACCACAGCAGAAGAGAGAGAAAGGACGAAGGTCGTCCCCTATGCTTTAGACGTAGGCTCTACAGTATGCTATGCTGTGTACCGCAATGTAGTGTGCCTTGCCATGAGTTGGTCAAGAGGGTACAATAGTGATCCGGGAATGGATCACATGACAACGGTCGAACTTATCCTTAGTATCTAGTGGACTAAGGAATTTTCTCGATTATGGAGGTGAAAAGGAGTTCGTCGTAAAGGGTTACGTCGATGCGAACTTTGACACTAATCCGGATGACTCTGAGTAGTAAACCGGATTCGTATAGTAGAGCAATTACTTGAAATGGCTCCAAGTAGCGCGTGGTAGCATCCACAAAGATGACATAGATATTCGTAAAGCACACACGGATCTGAAAGGTTCAGACCCGTTGACTAATAACCTCTCTCACAAGCATAACATGATCAAACCAGAACTCATTGAGTGTTAATCACATAGTGATGTGAACTAGATTGTTGACTCTAGTGAACTCTTTGGATGTTGGTCACATGGTGATGTGACCTATGACTGTTAATCACATGGTGATGTGGACTAGATTATTGACTCTAGTGCAAGTGGGAGACTGTTAGAAATGTGCCCTAGAGGCAATAATAAATTGGTTATTATTATATTTCCTTGTTCATGATAATCGTTTATTATCCATGCTAGAATTGTATTGATAGGAAACTCAGATACATGTGTGGATACATAGACAACACCATGTCCCTAGTAAGCCTCTAGTTGACTAGCTCGTTGATCAATAGATGGTTACGGTTTCTTGACCATGGACATTGGATGTCGTTGATAACGGGATCACATCATTAGGAGAATGATGTGATGGACAAGACCCAATCCTAAGCCTAGCACAAGATCGTGTAGTTCGTTTGCTCAGAGCTTTTCTAATGTCAAGTATCAGTTCCTTAGACCATGAGATTGTGCAACTCCCGGGTACCGTAGGAATGCTTTGGGTGTACCAAACGTCACAACGTAACTGGGTGACTATAAATGTGCACTACAGGTATCTCCGAAAGTGTCTGTTGGGTTGGCACGAATCGAGACTGGGATTTGTCACTCCGTATAAACGGAGAGGTATCTCTGGGCCCACTCGGTAGGACATCCTCATAATATGCACAGTGTGACCAAGGAGTTGATCACGGGATGATGTGAGTTACGAAACGAGTAAAGAGACTTGCCGGTAACGAGATTGAACAAGGTATAGGGATACCGACGATCGAATCTCGGGCAAGTAACATACCGATGGACAAAGGGAATTGTATACGGGATTGATTGAATCCCCGACATCGTGGTTCATCCGATGAGATCATCGTGGAACATGTGGGAGCCAACATGGGTATCCAGATCCCGCTGTTGGTTATTGACCGGAGAACGTCTCGGTCATGTCTGCATGGTTCCCGAACCCGTAGGGTCTACACGCTTAAGGTTCGATGACGCTAGGGTTATAGGGAAAGTATGTACGTGGTTACCGAATGTTGTTCGGAGTCCCGGATGAGATCCCGGACGTCACGAGGAGTTCCGGAATGGTCCGGAGGTAAAGATTTATATATGGGAAGTCCTGTTTTGGTCACCGGAAAATTTTCGGGTGAAATCGGTAATGTACCGGGACCACCGGGAGGGTCCCGGGGGTCCACCAAGTGGGGCCACCAGCCCCAGAAGGCTGCGTGGGCCAAGTGTGGGAGGGGACCAGCCCCAGGTGGGCTGGTGCGCCCCCCACCAAGGCCCAAGGCGCATGGGAGAGTGGCAGATGGCAAACCCTAGGTCCAGATGGGCCTTAGGGCCCATCTAGTGGGGCGCCCCCCCTCTCCTCCCCTTGGTCGCCCCCCTTGATGGGATCTAGGGCTGGCCGCGTCCTCTTGGGGGTGGAAACCCTAAGGGGGGCGCAGCCCCCTCCCCCCCTATATATAGTTGAGGTTTGGGCTGCCCAAGATACACGAGAACGTCTCTCTTTCGGTGCAGCCCTACCCCTCTCCCTCCTCCTCCTCTCCCGCGGTGCTTGGCGAAGCCCTGCGGGATTGCCACGCTCCTCCATCACCACCACGCCGTCGTGCTGCTGCTGGATGGAGTCTTCCCCAACCTCTTCCTCTCACCTTGCTGGATCAAGGCGTGGGAGACGTCACCGGGCTGCACGTGTGTTGAACGCGGAGGCGCCGTGGTTCGGCGCTTAGATCGGAATCAACCGCAATCTGAATCGCTACGAGTATGACTCCCTCATCCGCGTTCTTGCAATGCTTCCGCTCGCGATCTACAAGGGTATGTAGATGCACTCCCCTTCCCCTCATTGCTAGATTACTCCATAGATTGATCTTGGTGATGCGTAGAATTTTTTTGAATTTCTGCTACGTTCCCCAACATCGCCCACCTCCCGGCGGGCTCGCCGCTGATGTTCCGACTGGATGAAGTGCGTCCAAACTCCTGGTCTCCGCCGATAGGGCTCACCGTCACCTTCACCAACAGATTTGATGCGTACTACCTCCTCGGCAAGGTGTTTTGGTGTGGATGCGAATTCATCGCATTCACAACCCACAACATCTTCACAAACTTCGACCGCGTCTTCCGCACCCGCGACGGTATGCACACCCTTCCCTACTACATCGGCGAGGACGGGATGGAGAGGAGCACTGGAGAGGAGGCGCAGTGAAGATGGTGGTGAAGGCCCGGTCTCATCAGCTTGTCTTGCCCTAGCGTGTTAGGGCAAGTTTTTTATCTTTTAAATATTTGTATTAAATCATGTTGTTGGTTCTACCGTGAACTTTATCTATCCGAACTATGTTATGATTTCTACCCGTCTATTTGATATGTTGTTGGTTATCTGTGTTTTGCTTGCTATTTCTATCTTCTTCCCTTGTTATTTCTATCTTATTTGACGTCAAAACCAGCAAGTTTTGGGGTTAGCTCAGATTTCACGCGGCCCACGGGGGTGTGCTTGCGCGCTTGATGGAAAAAATTGGTGTCATTCAACTTAGCCGTTCGGGTAGCAGGGGATGTTCTGTCTGGGAAGACGGATTTTTTCGGCATGCTTGAAATGGACCCAAAAGAATTTTGAAACCCTTGTACCAACATGACAAGCATCCATGCCAACTGGAAATTGTTTTGCGACGTTGTATGGTTTTGTAGGCTATAATGATTACACGTGTAGATGAAAGGCACGAAAAAACAGTTTCAACAAAGACAACATAAATGATTTTTTACAAGTTTTATAGATGGAAACTTCTTTAGATGCAATGCCATCTCACAAACAACTCAGAAATGATTGATCATAAAACACATGCATTGTTGTTCAAAGAACTGTCTCATGAATAAATTGTACCATAATTGCGAACATAGTGTGAAACAGAAAAAAATGTTTGTTTGCAACAAAATAATCCTAGTTTGAAGCTTAAACTGGTTGAAAAACAATTGAGCCTACTCCATATGGTCTTCTGCACTGCCAAAATCCAGTGACCTCTTGCGTTGCGACGTTGGAGATTGCGTCAGGCTTGGCGACGACCCATGTGCTTCAATCTTTTTCTCTTTAACATCAATGTAACCATACAACTGAAGTTGTTCTTGTTCTTTCTCCGCCAACTCTCTAGCAAGACCCTCCATTTCTTGGATTCTCACTTGCTGTAGAAAACCATAGGAATTGTATTAGGAAGAACTTAAAAATGACGTAGCCATAAACTAGATGCATGTAACATGTAAAATTTGAACCTCTCGATCAATGTCATCCTCGGGAAAACAACCCGTAGTTCTATTGTACACAATGTATAGGTGACATGTCTTGCTGCCATTCAGATCAGAATGCATTTTTTCTACATCATCTGGTCCTGCAATCAAGAACATTCCTTCTGGCAGCTTCCACGCAGACCCGGGTAAGAAGTAGTACAGTTCTGCTCCCAGTTTGCAAGCAAAAGTATCTCTCATTTCACTCATAATGAGATCGTAGGTCACTTTGGCGGGTTCAAAAATTCTGACTTCTGCCGGGTGTTCATCAAAGTATGCTCTCGGGACATGTGACATCTCATCATCCCTACTAACAAAAAATTCCATGACCAGCACCTAGTATCTCACATCAGAGTTAATACATTCAATGAGTAAAGGGGCAAACATAATTTTTTATGTGCATAGCAACATTGCGGTGTTGTTACCTGCTTCTGTGGAATGTATCCTTCATGTGGAGTGACTGTGGATTGTGCCATCTCAAACCTTCTCACCTTGTTATGTGGAATGTATCCTTCATGTGGTGTGACTGGGGACTCTGCCATCACAGGTTTCTTATCCTGCGTATGAAACGTCGACAGTGGGTTTACACACAAATTTTAAAAGGTCATACCATATCTTGGGTATGGCATCGTTGCGAGGTACTTACAAGGGGAGAATTGAAGATATGTTGTTGGGGTGGAGTGATGTGGCATTGAACGGGTGACTCTATCGCAATGTCTCGAGTGGATGGCGACTGTGCCGTCTCATGATGCTTAGCCTACATACAATCGCCGACATAAGGTTGCCTCAAATTGAAGATGTTTGTATCATAGAATACGTAGGTCCTTAATATATACAATCGGTGCGAGATACTTACAGGGGGAGAAAAATTGAAGACATGTTGTCGGGGTGGCCGTGAGATCGCACGGGCTTCTAACATATGTCCTTCCAAACGGACGTTCTCCAGCATGGCCTTATAATCCATGTCCCACCGCTCCTGTAGCAGCTTGCTGTCCATATCCGAACGTGCCTGCAACACATAGGCATCCATCCTGACTCGCTCTGTCTGTATAATACAATCCACAAGCTTCCGGTCCTTCTGCAACGTTTGATGCATTTCCTTGTAGCCAAGGAAAAACTTTTTTTCCATGTCCTCACAGTCCCGCTTATACTTTGCTTCAATCTCAAGACGCATCTTCGCCATCTTACGGGAAAACTCCTCACGCTCCTCCTTTATCATCCTGTCCATGTATGAACGTTCTTTTTTGAGTTTCTTATCTACCTCAGCGCGATCCTTTTGCACCTTCAAGTCGATCTCCCGGCGCGCTTCATGCAAAGACTTGTCGTACTCCACACGGTTTTTATGCGCCTCTCAGACCATGGTCCCTACAACAACACATATACCCATAGTATGAAAACTGTATCCACAACCTCATCCAACTAATTCCTAACAATACCACCGAGAAAATATATTCATAACCAGTTCGTACGAACAACTACTACGAACTATCAATCAAAAAGCTCTTGCATGACATCCTGTACTCCAATTACACCAGAACTACTCAACTATGGCAAAGGCTGTATTTTCTAATCTCTTCGGAAATGACTTCTTGGTCGAATCAATAGAAAAAATAATCAACACTGCAATCGAAGATGGGAGGAGCCGTGGAGGAGACCTTTTTAATCCGGCGTCGGCGTGGTCGCTTGAGAAGCGATGGCGCGATCCCGGCGATGGATATGTGAGGAGAAACAAGGTAGATGGGGGTGGTTAGGATAGGGTTGATATGCGGTAGAATGGGAAGGTATATATCCGTGATTGTAGGGTTAATTAGATATTTTGAAGTAATGCGCTTCGATGCAAGTTTTTTTTAACGAGCACGATCTTTTGGGGGCTTCCAAAACATGTGCACTGACCGCGGGTCCAACCACATATCACAGAAGCCCGAGCCATCGCCGTGCCCGTGCCAACCCGCGGCCCACCATTGCCTCCCTTTCCCTTGCCCCACCAAATTTGTTGAAATCCCATTAATAGCCATGTGTATTACATGTAAGTGAGCATGTGTAAAATTTATTAGGTGATTTGAAGGTCAAAACATTAACTTGTCATATATGCAAAAAAATGTGTATTGAATGCAAGTGAGCATGTGTATAATTTAGTGTGTGATTTGAAGATCAAAACACATTGCAATATGCCAAAAAAAGTGCCCACCTACCAGAGCAGGAGAATTCATACACCACGGCCTGCATACGACTAGGAACCCAGCCGTTCATGGGCCAGGATGCAGGCCCGTGGTGCAGAATATCTCTGCTGCTAGTAGGCCCCACGGGGCAGAGGGGCCGAGAGTTAGGCAATGTACTGCCTGCATATGATAGGAGCTTGGGAGGGGAGTCGTAGCCGGGTATATAAACCGGTGCGGCACTCTCTCGCTTGGCGAGGTGGGACTAAACTCCCACCACCCCACGGCTGTGCGCTGCGCTGTGCCTTGCGCGGCTCTGCCTTGGGCCCAATTCGGGCGGGCTGGCCCAGGGCAGCCTTACCCGCGCACTGATCTGTTTTATATTCTCTTTGTTTTTCACTTCTTAACTCCAAAATTTATTTTCTTGTTTATATTTCTAATATTTAAAATCAAATCTCTTTTTTCTATATTATTTCTAACAGTGTTTACTAAAATTAAAAAAATATGCCAAATTTTGTTGTGTTTTATTTCATTTGTTCGTTCTCGTTTTTATATTGATAATATTTACGAAATATAAACTAAAATGGTGTGTTTTATTTCAATTCTTCATTCTAATATTTCTTATCTTTATTATATTTGAAATGTTTTTAGTTTGTAAAATAAAATGTTCTGTTTTATTTCACTTCCTCATTCTAATATTTGCTCTTCTTTATATTTGAAATATTTTCAAAATGTAAGATAATATGTTATCTTTTATTTCACTTCTTCATTCTAATAGATCTTATCTTTTTTACATTTAAATTGTTTTTTAAAATCCTAGTAAATGCATTGAGTGTCGGAAATCGATGAGAATTGGCATGCATGATGTCCATGGTCATCCCGTTGTGTGAAAAAAAATTGGTGCCATTTGGTTGAGTCCAGAAAAACAACGTCCTTCGGGCTCCCCCTACGGCAGACCCGAATGGTGGTGATTGCACATGTGCTATGTGCTGGCCTGCATGAAATGACACCAAACTTTGGCACCATGTGAGGATGCCCAATGTAGGCCCCCATGCAACATCTGAGCCTTTCCTGACACCGAACGAACATTGCGTCACGTCCGGGCAGTGTTTCGGGTTCTTTTCGCCGGCAAAATCCTAGTAAATGCATCGAGTGTCAGAAATCGATGAGAACTGGCATGCATGATGTCCATGGTCATCCCGTTGTGTGAAAAAAAAATTGGGGCCATTTGGTTGAGTCCAGAAAAACAACGTCCTTCGGGCTCCCCCTACGGCAGACCCGAACGATGGTGATTGCACATGTGCTATGTGCTGGCCTGCATGAAATGACACCAAACTTTGGCACCATATGAGGATGCCCAATGTAGGCCCCCATGCAACATCTGAGCCATTCCTGACACCGAACGAACATTGCGTCACGCCGGGCAGCGTTTCGTGTTCTTTTCGCCGGCAAAATCCTAGTAAATGCCCATCGAGTGTCGGAAATCGATGAGAATTGGCATGCATGATGTCCATGGTCATCCCATTGCGTGAAATTTTTTTGGGGCCATTTGGTTGAGTCCAGAAAAACAACGTCCTTCGGGCTCCCCCTACGGCAGACCCGAACGATGGTGATTGCACATGTGCTATGTGCTGGCCTGCATGAAATGACACCAAACTTTGGCACCATATGAGGATGCCCAATGTAGGCCCCCATGCAACATCTGAGCCATTCCTGACACCGAACGAACATTGCGTCACGTCCGGGCAGCGTTTCGGGTTCTTTTCGCCGGCAAAATCCTAGTAAATGCATCGAGTGTCGGAAATCGATGAGAATTGGCATGCATGATGTCCATGGTCATCCCATCGCGTGAAAAAAATTTGGGGCCATTTGGTTGAGTCCAGAAAAACAACGTCCTTCGGGCTCCCCCTACGGCAGACCCGAATGATGGTGATTGCACATGTGCTATGTGCTGGCCTGCATGAAATGACACCAAACTTTGGCACCAACTGAGGATGCCCAATGTAGGCCCCCATGCAACATGTGAGCCATTCCTGACACCGAACGAACGTTGCGTCACGTTCGGGCAGCGTTTCGGGTTCTTTTCGCCGGCAAAATCCTAGTAAATGCATCGAGTGTCGGAAATCGATGAGAATTGGCATGCATGATGTCCATGGTCATCCCATTGTGTGAAAAAAATTTGGGGCCATTTGGTTGAGTTGAAATAATTATTTGATATCAAAATTTTCTAATATGAAAAAGAAAAGAAAAAAAGTACATGAAACGAGCCCCTCATCGCTCAAAGAGAGGAGCAGCTGCGATTTGTTACACAATTCCCGGATCGGAATCTAAAAAAAACTCGAGCGTGGGAAGCCTATCCCTTTAATTTAGGAGCACGTACTGCCTCTCCTCAACTAAGGAAGGCAAAGATCACGGGCGTTCTATCCCTCGTGGTTACGACGACCTAGGAGATCCTCCTCCTCCTATTTAGTCTCGGCATCGTCTTTCATGTCGTCTACGACGGCTCCTACCGCCGAGTCGACGACAGCTGCGTCCGTAGCATCGGCCCAACCCCAGCAAGATCGTCGAGAACATCCAGGTCGTCAGCGCGTGCTGGCTGTCGTGGACGAACTGCGTCCACGTTACAACGCCCACAACTTCCATCTTCATCGAGCGATCCAGTATGTTGGCAACCGTACCGCATCCATGATGCTTTTCTTTGTGCGTGTTTTAGATTCGATAGGACTAAGATTAATTAGCGCATAATCTTCGCATTACATCTGTTGGAGTAGATGTTTTTTGTTTGTGCGTGTATTAGATTAGATAGGCCTATGACACTAGATTTGTTTGTGCGTGTATTTGATTAGATAGCCCTACGATTGCAAATTAGTTTCTGCATGTTGTTTGTTGTCTTTCACTTGTAGGTTGGATTGATGAATAAACAACAATTTTTTATCAGTGTTAGTTATAGCATAGTCACTTTAAGTTATAGCAATGCCCTAAGACATGCATGTTGCAACTATGAGACGCCGACTAATATTGTATGTGATGCACGTTTGTTTGATGCATGTTCCAGTATGCATAATTTCATTTTTTCTTTTCAATTTACTGTTAATTAGGCACTGTCACCGATTCTTATATCTATTTGTACAGTACCATACGAAAATAAATGATTAGATAAATTATGTTGCTTTTTATTATGAAACTAATTGGTTAAATAAGTACTTGTTAAACTGTCATTTTATGTGCTGCACGTGTCTCTGCTGAATGTTTCAGTATGAATAAATTATGTTGTATAGTTTTCTATCTACTGTGGGATAGTGTATTCCATTATTATGTTTTATGCAACAATATGTTAGGAAAAAAGTTGATTACATAATTTATGATACTATAACCAAGTATATTTTTTAACAGGATGGATGAACTCAACGGAGAAATAGTTTGCGCCGTAGAAAAATGGTGCAAACTTATTGCCGGTCTATCTTCGGGTCAACGGGCCGCACTTGCCGGAACACCACTCCGTAGCATGCTTCAGATACCTTCGGTGAAGATGCGTACACTGTTGATCCGGTACATGGTTGAGATATTTGATCCTAGCAAGGGCAGATTCATTGTACAAGACTTGGTTGGCGAAGTGTCTCTCGGTGCCGTGGATGTTGAGTGCATCTTGGCCTTGGAGAACCACGGACTGTCGGCAGAAGGTATTCTCGGTGAGGAAGGTGAGAATGTTAAAGATCGAGTGCCGCCTCAATTCCTGAGGAAGACCACAGGTAACATAGTCATCGATGATCTGATTGTGGACATCACAAAAAATAAATCTGCCGACGACGATTTCCTTCGGAGAGTTGTCCTCGTGTTGCTTGGAACAGTTCTTGCTCCCATGTCGAGCAAGACTGTACCAAAGCAATATTACGCATTGGTGGACGATGTGAAGCGTATATCCAATATTAATTGGAATGCATTCACCCTCCGGGTTCTGCTGGACTGCCTTCGCAGCGTGAGGAAAGGCAAACACCTCCGCCAATGGCCGAGAGGGAACTTAGCTCTCCTGCAGGTACACCTTTCAGACTTGTACCATCGCAAAAAAAAAGATTGCTAATTTACATGCTGTATAGTACTAATTGTAATTTTTCATATTCATGCAGTACCTGTACTGGGAGAAGGTTCAGCCTTTGGAAGGTGAATGCGCATTCAATCCTAGCTTGTCCATGGAACCTCTAATGAGGAATTGGACTGAAGCTGCAGCTTCAAGGAGAGACAAGTTTGATTATGACCAAGGCCGTGGCCGTGGTAACATCAAGGTAATCATTACGTTGGATACTTCTTAACTTTTATATAACATAATTAGTTGTATTAATATTTTTATTGATCACATATACTTGTATTTCACATGCAGATTGAAGACAACATAACCAAGGAGTATAGGGCGCAGGAGCGCAAAGTACCCGAACCAGAAAAGCCAAAAATGAAGCCCGCCGTTGGTGCGGCAAAGAAGTCCAAGTTAGCCTCAAACGCGGACGAGATGATGAACCTCATCATGAAGCGGTGTATGGATTACATACGCAGCCAAATGAAGGAAATACCAGAACAAGTAGCCGAGGTGACACACCCTTAACTCTATGTTTACAACATTTTTGAAGTTGCAAAACCGTGCCGACATTAATTAATATTTTTATGTAATGCAGAGATTGTTAGAGAAGTTGAACCAAAATGGTGTGATGTACAAGCCAGCGGCTGCTGCGGCTTCCGGCAACAACGATGCCGACCTAGAAGTGGATTCCTTTGAGAATGGTCCGCCAGAAAAAAAAAGAATTCGTGTACAACGATGACTCTGACGGTCTAGAGCCGGTGATTGATTTGACACAACCTGACGAGCCTGTTGTAAACCAGAACAACGATGATGAGGAAGTATGTTTTCATTTATTTGTCTTCATTTATCTCAATTATGCATCTTCATTTTCGTTAACTGAACATATCACATTATTTTTTTGTTAACTAGAAAACACCTGCCAAGTTAAATGTTGACAAGACAACGAAGCCTACTGATGAGTGCGGCGCAACACCGGAGAACCCTTGGATTGTAGGTAATTCTCCTCGAGCAGAATCGTCCGACATTGACATTTCTGCAAGTTCTATCGACAGGATGGTGGGTAAGAGCAAGGGGAAAAAGTCTGCAGCAACTGCAAAAGAAGACGATGTTATATCCGGGAAGCGCCGACGGACTGTTCCCAAGAAATTTGAATCCCCCTTTAAACTTGACAAGCCCGGCAAGCGAAGCGCTCGCGGTACTAAGCCATCCGGCAACACTACCGCAACTAGAGGTACCGTTAGTAGCTATCTTAGTGCTTAATTTACTACCATTTCATGTACTCACCGTTCGTGACGTTCGTAATTTATCATGCAGCTCTGTTTAGTGACAATGACATGGAAGGCTCTGTTAAGGACGATTTGACACCGGAACTCATCGATGCTGCTGTTGCGTTTGTGGAGGCAGCTGCTCGGTCTGAGAAGAATATGACAAAAAGAGTTTACTACAATGAACGTGGCACCTCTGTGACTGTGCAGAGTATACGACCGGTACTTGAGCATACATGGCTGGCGGATGACGTAAGATCTATTACCATGTCCTGCTATTTAAGTGCATAATCTAGGTGTCACCTATGAAAATAAAATGTTCTATTATTTTACGTAGGTTATCGATGCTTATCAGACACATTTGGCTCTGCGCGTTGGTCATGATCGGCACCTCTGTCCAGCCTGGAGGTCCAAATACCTTGTTGATCGTGCTAAGGCACGAGACAACCCTAAACCGTCGAAATACAACATGGATAGTGCGCTGAGCAGAGCTGGAGCAGTACATAGGGTTCTGGACGAGTATACCGTCCGTGATAAGGTATGATATGTTCTTACTAGTTCATTAACACTCATTTCAACAAGCATAATTGCATCTGATTACAAATGTGTTCCACATTTCAGTCGTTTATCCCGTTGAACGTCGGCAATACACACTGGATCACCGTGGTGATGCACAACCGCAAGAAAGAATTCCGAGTTTTTGATTCGCTCTATCCTCTCGAGTTTTCTCTCGACACTGTGAAAGCACTGGTACTCTCCCCGACATTGAGCATTCTTGATATGAAATGTCATATGGTTTCTCACTAGTACTTTCTTTCAAATAGCGACTAGCAATAGCAATTGATATGGAAGAGGCAAACCGTATTACACCTGGCAAATATCCAGACGTCACTAAGTGGCCTATCATACCTCAGATCGACATGCCACCACAAGAGGACGGGTGAGTTATGGTTCATCATTTTCTACTTACGAAAGACATGTTCGTGTGCACGGTGACTAATGTTTGCATATATATTAGGAACTCTTGTGGCCTTTTTGTGATTGAAGTTATGGAGCATTGGGACGGGGATCGATGGACCGCCGATTTTACCCAGGTAATTTGTCCTCTCTCCTCGTACACTTGTACAATTGTCGTATAATACCAACTTCTATTCATTAAACCTTGTTCTAAAAATTGCAGGGCATGGTTAATGCAAGGAGAAGGCGTCTCATCGCCGAGTTGGTTCTCTCACCTACCAACACGCTCGAATGTGTGAAGAACAAAATCCGCGACATCGCAAAGAAAAGCAAGGCGTGAAGACATCATACATGATTCAAGATTCTAGTTTCAGTCGTTTGTTTTAAGTCCCGAAGCACGTTTCCCGGCATGGACAACTTTGATTTTCTATCATTCATGTAATAAGCATGATACCATGGATTTTCTGTGGATTTTTGGTCGCTCACACATACTTGTGTATGTGTAATGCAGTCAGACTATACGTTTCGAACCAATAAATTTTTGCTTCCCTTCATTTGTTCTACCTTAATGTTTTTTGCTGCTGTGTTCATTCTTTTCTTCCATGGAAGAGTAATTCATTTCCTTTTTACTTTTGCATATTTTTTTGATTTGATTTGGCATTATTCAACAATAAGAAAAAAAGTTGATAAATTCCTTTTTGTTTGCCTGAGAATCAACCTCGGCTGTCCTGCCATCCGGTGTGGGATCCCGCGCCCGAGACAACGACAGATCCGGTCCCAGTGCAGGCGACCCAGTCGACGAGCGCCAGTTGGCGCGGGGGGGCCCGCCAGGTCCGGTCCCTCCCGACCGCTCGGTGGAGACAGCCCGCGTGTCGGACGCAGACGGGCCACCCGTGGATCCTGCGGTTGGTGGAGTAGGCAGATCCGCCTGGGATCCCGTGCGCATGATTGCCGCTGGATCTCTTGGGATCGGCGTCCACAGGTGGATCTTCCTCGTGTCTTGCGCCAGACTCCCTTGGCGTTATGTGTTGCTTCAAATCTCGTTGCACAGTTTTTTTGCTGCATTTTTGTTAGCCTTTTCCTTTTCTGCATCATGAAGATCAGGATCAGTAGCACCATCAATCACATGATCAACTACTATTTCGCCCCCTTGATCAGTACGATTTAGAGCTCCGGTGGAAGCAAAATAATTTCAGTGCTTAGCCAAGAACCCGCATTAGGATGCAGGTCAAACAAGGGCAAACTATTTCGAAAGTGATATAATTTATTGGTTAATATAATATACTTAGACCTTACACAAATGAACTGGCCACAATGCATATAGGACTTGATCATTCTGTTCAACAATAAACCACAAAACATACTTAAAATTCATCACAAATCTCCTTCAGCTTCTTGATCTTATCAACGTACCCATGTTTCTGTTTGCGAAAATCTGCAATAATATACTCAAGTTTTTCCTTCTCTTGCTTCAGCTGGTCCCTCTCTCTCATCACTTGGTCTCTCTCTAGCACCACCCGGTCCCGGTCTTTCTCAGCCTTTACCCTCAGGACCTGATGTAGATTGGCACAACCATGATCTGCCATCTTATTCTTCTCCAGCTCCTCTTTGAGATCGCTAAGTGACAATCTTGCATTGCCCAACTGCGTGAGAGCATCCTCCTTATCAGCCACCAGCTTAGCAATGTCCATTTTGAAAAATCTCAGCTCTTCCTCCGTCCTCCTCTTTTCTCCAATTAACATGCATTTTTCTTCAGCATTCTTAATATTCTGTCTCAGCTTCTCGTCATACATGCTCCACAGTTCTCTCAGGCAGAACTTCGTAGCCACTGACCACTCCGGGTCTACCCATTCCACATAGTTACATTTCACTTCTTCCTACACTATGAAAAAATATGGTCTCAATCATATATGCACAAATGCAATACAATTACATGCAATGCACTAAAAATATGGTCTCAATCATATAAACACAAAATGTAGCATGCAATGATATACATATATATATATATATGGATGAATTAACTACAAGTATATGCTATTATGTGCTAAAACAAATATTAGACCGTAAAAACAACATAAATACGGACTTTGTAAATGCACAAATTAATTGAAATGTATGCAATTTTGGGCAGAACAATGTATTACCGCGAAGTAAATCGAGCACGAGGTAATTTAAACATATATTTACAGTACGGAACAACATACCTTCTGACCACAGGCAAGAAAACGTCTACCAGTGTCCAAGGAATCAAAAGCAACTAGCCTGACGCAAGGTTCTCGATGCAGACAACGAGAAGACAGATCGTGAGCAATGCCACTCCATTCATAACAAGGGATAGTCGTAGGAAGCTAAACGAAACAACAGAGATAATGCACAAATCAACGCCCTGCATTAAATACCGAAAATGAAGAACCCTAACCCTAAGCCTAGCACTATTTGGAGATTATATAGTAGGAGCGTACTTGCAGGCTAGTCACGGATTCGCCATCCGAAGAAGAGCTCGACTCGTCGCTCCACGAAACCATGGCGTAACGTGACCGGCGGCAAGATGTGGATTGGTGGCGGCAGCGGCGGCGGCGGTTGCAGTGGATAGATAGAACGCGCGTGGAGATCGCGAGGGAAGAACCGCCCCGACCAGGTGGCCAGCGCGGCCCATTTAAACGGGCTGTAATCAAAATAAAAATTGTTAAATGGGCTCGGCAATGGGAGCGGCCGTGTGTCGCGCCGTCTTACGGCATCCGTCACCCCCCCTCCATGTCATCGCGACAAGCGACCCGAGTTACACTACAAGCCATAAAATGGTGGGTTTTTCTTTTCTTTATAAGGGGAAAATGGTGGGTTTTTGGTACGAAGTCTATACTATAGACCAAAGTGAGCTGGTATCTTCTATGTCTAAATGGTGGTGAACCAAAGGAGTGAAAAAAATTTAATTATTACCACACATAATTACATCTTCTATATCTAAACAACTAGCCACCACTAACCTATTTCTCTTAACATGCAAGTTTGCCACCTCGTCATTCAACATGTATGGAGAAAGGTCCACCACAACATGCAAACAAAATATTCCCGCAACAACATATACATATTACACGTAACCATTTCTCTATGAATATATTGCAAAACATTCCCGCAACAACATGCCAGGTATCGTCTAGTTTTCTAATATAATATAACTACAGTGGACAACACAAAAGATGCCATCATTACAATGGCTAAAATGCTATCCATTTTCCATGATTAAAGTCCCTAGTGACCGCCTCCTGTTTAGTCCATATATGCTACAAGCACTATCTCAAGGTACTGGCCTCTTGCAGTAGTATATATCATGTATCATGTATGCAGTAACACATTGTAAACACCTCACTATTAGATCACTGGATTCATCCTAACATAACTTTAGCAACTGTTCTACTCTTCTTCGCCCACCACGCTTCTGCACACGATAACAAGAAAAGTTAATGAATGACAAGTTAAAAACAATTATAACCTACAATGCATACAAAAACTTACTTCTTATGTAGTTTGCATTTCTTGCTGCGTTTACTGTGCCCTAGCAATTTGCATGCGTCGCACCTGATTCTGATCTCGTCGTACGAAAGTGGCCTACCATTTTTCGACATAGGGCGGTTCTCATCTACCTTAGTTGCACCTTTCGTTGATACATTAATAGGATCATGAACTTCAACTATGTTGCCTTCACCATCATCTACATATTCAATTGCACAAGTACTAAGATTAGCCGTTTTCTTACTCAAATTTTCCTTTAGCTGATCATACTCATGGCTCTTAGCTATCACGGCCTTCAAACTCTCGTGTAACTGATCCCACAAAGTTGGGTGTTTGCATGCTGCATGCATAGCTTCTGAAGCCAACACACTGACCTGGCTATATTTCATTCTTTCAGCTGCTCCAGTCCATCCAAATCCCAACAGATCGCTTGTGCGCCTGGCGGGCAGTCCCAACCTTGCGTCTTTCGTGAACCGCACAAGAACTAAACACTTTGGTATTTCAGATATATTCAAGTACTTCAGTACATGGAATATGTGCTTGCAAGGTAGACCCTTTCGAATCATTCTTCTGCACCTGCACCTTATAGTTTCTGCGGAATTTACCGGAGTCTACTCCACCCAAAAACGGCTCTTCCGGTTATTCTTCCAGGCCACGATGTACTGCTGTGATCCGTCTCCGAGCTTTATTTCTACAATCTCCATGCCACCAATTTTCCTAAGATCAGCTTGCAACATATAGAAGTTTGCTGGAGTGAAGACGTGAGAAGCAGCTATCTCAAGTTCCCTCGAGCTAGTAACTGGCACCGGTAAACTCTGTGAGGCCGTGCAATCATCTCGTGCCTCATTCTCACGGATACGTACAACGGCGTTCTCATAGTGCAAAATCATATCCACCAGGGTCATTTCACCGTCTAGGTGGAGGTGAAGGCATGAGTTTAGACTTTCACTCCTCTGGTTGCTTTTCATGCCAAGCCAAAAACCCTCTGTCAGATAAGCCGCGGCCCACAGTCTCCTCTTCTTATACATCCGTCTCAACCATGTTACTGTTTTTTCCAACTGCCATCTTTTGGAAAACGCGTGCCATCTCTCCTCAAACGTGGCCGTGGACGTGCTGTAGTACAGAAGAGTTCGGAACTCCTTCAAGGACTTGTGACTGAGGTGAATCTTCATATTTTTTCTATATGCCACGTACATATACGGTGCCACACGTCTGGCAAGACTTGGCGAATTGCCTTGATCATCGCAGCGTCGGCATCCATGATAACACTCATAGGCATCTTTTGACACATGGACCTCAAAAAAGTCTCCAGCAGCCACACATATGTCTCTTCGGTCTCGTCCGAAACTATGGCACAAGCAAAAACAGTGGTCTTCCGGTGATTGTTAAGACCAACAAAGGGTATGAATGGCATACCATACCGGTTCATCCTCATAGTCATGACGAGACTGGGAGTCACACCAGAACATCCTATTCATATGTCCTTCCTTGTCTAGCTTGTACTCGAAAAAGAAGCTAGGATCCCTCTGTTTCCTACTGACCATGATGCCTATGGCTGTGGCAGCATCACCTTTTGAAAGCAGCTTCCTCTTCTCCTTGGCGCAAAGGTTGTATATTTCACGCCTGGTAAAACCAACACCGCCGTACCATACATGTTTGCTGATGAAGCAATCCATCATGTCGTGAATTCTAATCCCTGCAGCTCCCATGGACATTATCTCATGCTTCTGGTACTCTTTGATTTTTCTGTGGGACCAAAGAAAAGGTACCTCGTCCGGTCCTGCCAAGATATGGCTATGCTTGTCCTCAAAACTATCAACATACCAAACCCCACGCTTTTGGTCAAGCTTCACGGTCAGGTGCGCTTCGCAGTGGCAGCGTGTCTCGGGTCTGAGCCTACGGCTGTGTCCTTCCTCGGTTAGCAACCTGCTATCACGTTTTCCTTGTCTGGAACAAACAAACCGCCTATAACGCATATGACGTGACTCGGTTTTGCTATACCTGACCCTATTCTTTCTAATGCTGAAACCATTATCTCTAGCATAGCTGTTGTAGAAATCATACGCAGCCTCGTGAGACGTAAAAGTCATTTGTATTATCTGCATGAACACATCCCTCTTATCATCTGCACTAGCAGTATCTTGGACATTCTTTTTCCCCTCAACTTCTGTCACCTACACAATCATAACATAGCCATGAAAACAGTTTTCTATGGTATAACATTACTTCCATACAACATTGATTACATACATACCTCACTCATGATGACCGACGATTGCGACTCCCCAGAATCAGATGCAGTTAATGATTCGACATCAAGGCCTGTCTCCGCGTCGGATTCACCGTAATAGTCGTACGCATTATGACATTCGGAAATGAGCTGAAAAATATAACACAAATACATAAGTACTTATCATATAATATTCCAGGATTAATTCAATTTGCATGCATGCCAACAAAAAATTCCACTTCCATACCTGACTAATGTAATCTTCATTCGAGATCTCCGAGTTGTTTTCCTCACCATCATCATGCTCATTGTTTTCCTGACCATCATCATGTTCATCCATCTATAAATTTTCAAAATATAATATTGTCGGATGCCACCAAAAAATTACAACATGATAATGCCACTCACATTAAGATCTTCCAATACGTTCCCATTCTCTGACCTATCTCCACGATCTGAATTTTCATCATCTGACCAATCTTCTATCCAGTCTTTCATCAGTTCTCCAAACTCCATGTCATACATCATATCAGTTAACTCATGGTCCGCCATTTCCTACAACAATTAATGTGTATCATCACATGTGCAAACATTATCAATGCTGACATATACAACACCTAGCGCACGATCACGGATGTTAAATAAACTACACCAACCGGAGAGCGCCCCAACCGAAGGCGTTCAGATCGTGCACACAACCGACGCCAATGACCTCTGATCGCCCATGGATCCTCCCCCCTCTCCACACCGAGCGGCGTTAAGGTACGTCCCACGAATCCAGTACGTGATCACTTTGGATCGCGAGAAGCAGCGCTACCCGTGATAACATGCGCCGCTAGATTCCTAGCCCACGGCACCAGTCGTGATTACTTTGGATCGCCGGATACCTAGGTAAGCCGCCGCATCAAATAACGGAGTCGTCGTGCACACAACCGACGGCAACCGTCGCTAGGTTAAACCTAGAAAGAAGAAACCCACTTTAGCCCGCGTGATCACTGTGTATATCACGACGAGCAGCACTACCAGAACAAGATCTGCGATGGCCTGGACCGCCAGAAAGCTAGGTTGCCCGCCCCGCTAGGTTAACCACTACGACGAAAACAACGGCAGTTCGTTTGATGCTGGCGCGAGCGAGACAAACGTGGGGAAACGGGATGCGGTACCTGCGAGCGCTGGAGGTTGACGACGGTGCCGCGCGCGCTCTCGGACGAGATCGCCGGCGATAAGATCGCTGCCGCCGATATTCCTAGAGAACCTCACCAGAATGATGGAGGAGCTGCGTGAATGATGGATCTGCGTGATTGATTGAGCTGCGTGATTGATGGATCGGCCGTCGGCAGGTCTTACCTGGTCGTGGGGTCGTGTCATCTTTTTTTTCGGGATGTCACCGTATACATACGTATGGGTCATACGGGTTATACAGGGCTTGGATATGGGCTACGGGGCTTGAATATGGGCGGCGGCGGGCCGGAGAAAAAATAGATGGCGAGGGTCAAGAATACCCCTAGGAAATTGAGTTAGGGGGTGCACCGGAGCAAGCCTCTTGATTGAGATGGTTCAGGAACCAAGAGCAGGCACGCCGAGCGTACATGGATACAACCGATGCCCCCGTAAGAAACTGAGGCGAAGGAAGCCAGCCTCCTGGAAAGATAAGTTTCCTTTTTCCCATGTTCGTTTCACAAGTGCAAGACCGGGCTCGCCCTCGGGGAAGGGGCCAGGGCATGTGCGGTTTCAGTGTTGGATGGGTGTTCGAAGGAGGGTTAGGTTCTCGTAGCCCGTCCCAGCGCATCTGTGGGCTGCGCGTGGAGCCGACCTCCGGAGGATGGAGTGGTCTTTGGACGGCGACACACCCTGTGCGACAGCGTCGTGGATGCGGTCCAGCGTGATACGGTCTGGTGTGGGCGTGCGCCCAGGTCACACCAGAAACATAGAACAATAAACGCACATGTCACGATACCCCCATAAGTCGAGGGAAGGAGCCGAAAACTTGGAAGTACGGGTGGACGGAAGAACCCGCTCTCGACTTTATTTGTTCTTACAGATAATCCTGCTGAAATGACTGCAGGAAGAATTGATCTAAGTTACAGTGTCGTGCGGCCGAAGCGCCTCTTCAGGTTTTCCACCGACGGGGTGGCCTGGAGCTCGGCCCCCACTTGTTCCTCTTCGGTCTCGAAGGATTCGAAGAGTTGGTCAAAAGGGAAGCCGGGCGACAGAAAGGCCACCCGGGGAAGCAATGTGGCGCCCACCGTGCCAGCAACCTCACGAGCTTCCTCCTGCATCTTCTCCGCCACCGCTTGAGGAAGGCCGCGGAGTCGCTCCATCAGCTTCGCCAGGGCGGTTGCTGGGGATGGGCTGTCGGTCCCCTCCAGCTCCACCGGCGGAAGACCAAGGACCAGCAGGGTTTCTCGCGCATCCGAGATGGCGCAACGAAGGACAACCTCCTCCTGGCTCCTCTGTAAGGAAGAGTCCTCGAGCCGGGGCGTCCTTACTGCTAAGTCTCGGGTAGCGGAATCCAGCCGGGACGTCAGCTTGCTGATAGACTCCCCGGCGGACGTCAGATCTCCCAAGGCGGTTTGGAGTTGGCCTTGTGCGGATGCCAGCTAGGCGGACAGTGCGTCTTCGCGCTCTTTGGCCGCCCGTGCTGCGGTGTCCCAGCAAGCAGCTCCAGCGTTCACGGCCTTCTCGAGCTCGGAGGATCATTGCCGCAAGGCTGTCGTGGCGTCCTCGAGCTCGCGAATCTTCTCTTCAGCCTGGCACAGGGCTTGCTGGTGGGTGAGCGCTCGCTCATTTGACTCCGCCAAGGAATGCTCTTTCTCCCTCAGAGCCTCTTCCTGCAACGTTGTCATCCGGCACTAGAGTTCCTCCACCTGAGCCAGTGGGGCCTTGTTCTTCTTCTGCTCCAC
Organism: Aegilops tauschii subsp. strangulata; assembly: GCF_002575655.3. Taxonomy (NCBI): domain Eukaryota; kingdom Viridiplantae; phylum Streptophyta; class Magnoliopsida; order Poales; family Poaceae; genus Aegilops; species Aegilops tauschii. The sequence goes on along the minus strand of NC_053037.3, from coordinate 25,536,234 downwards.
TAGGACGGCCACCAACACCCGCTGGAGGTTGGCCCCTATTGCTGCGGCAGAAGAACTTTCGGCTGCGTCATTCGTTGGAGAGCTCCCGAGGGTCCTCAATCGCCCCTCTCGGGTGGTGAGGTCGGCCTTGGCTACCTCCAGAAGGGCGGACTCTTTTGCCAAGAGTCCGCGCTTCTCCTCCAGTTCCTCCATCTGCTGGGAGAGATGCAGGCTCTGTTCCTCTCCCTGCTGGTGGAGTCCTAGCAAGGCCTCCGCCGTCCTCCGCAGATGCTGGGCCCAGCTGTCCACGGCCTGATGAGCCATTGTTACCACCTCTGGGTTAGGCAGCAAGCTCGTCGGCTGCGCGTCAGCTGTTCGTGTCGGCGGCCCCGCCGCCACCAAGGCAGAAGTGTTTGCGGGCGGAGTGGTACTGTCCGGAGGGTTGGGAGCCATCCCGGGCTGAGGCTCGACCGCGATGGCCTCGGGAGGACTCGAAGTCTGCGGGACGGTACCCTCTGTGCAGAAAGATCAGCGTAAGTGTTGATGACAAAAGGGAAAAGGGGGCATTCGGGAGGATGCTCACCGTCCTCCGCCTCCGCTGGCCCGGGGGCGGTCATGGTGGTTGAGGGACCTGCCCGATCGGCGGCACCCGACAGGGAGTTGCCGTCCCCTTTGCCTCTTCTGGAGCCTCAGTCCTACTCTTCTTTGGCCACGGTCCCGGGGCGTGGACATCGCCGGGTCTCTTCTCCGAGGCCCTTGAGAAGGAAGAGTTGCAAGCAAGAAATCAGTCGTGCACAAGGTAAGAAGTCACAAGGATGAGGTAAGGGCCAGGAGCCTCACCCGAGGGTTCCGAGGGTGACACTCTAGCCACCCCGAGAACTTAGGAGGCCCCGGGGAGCTGAATCCCGGGAAGGCCTTTCCGGGACCAGATCTTCCGGGGGAACCAAGGACTCACGGGGCTGGATGGAGTCAGACACCTGCCTCCTCTCCGAGCGAGGGCGACGGATCAGGGGAGCCTCATCCTCCTCTTCCTCCTCCTCCTCGGGTGACCGGCGTTGGGAGAGGCTCGCATGGGTCGGCGGACGACTGCGGCGCGTCGTTTATCCTTGGCTGCTGTTCTCTGCCTCCGCCGCCACCGCCGCTCTGCCAGGAGAAGTCCGCGCAGGGAGGGCAGGGCCCACGACCATCGAAGACAGGCGAGGGATTGTCCCGGGTGGGACCCAGGATTCGGAGATACCCCACTCGTCGCAGTCGGGGAGGCCGACAATCAGAGCATCGAGGTGAGGGTCGTCGTAGAGGGGAATGATGCCCGCTGGTAGCGGTTCAATCTCCCCCAGCCCTCCCATCAACTCCATCACCACCTTCTCGAGGGAGCGAAGGTCCAGGACGGATCTTCTCCCGGTGAAGAGCGGAGTGGCGTCGTTGATGCCAGTGTATTGCCACATCAGGCGGGAGCGCCGCTGTAAGGGAGCTACGCAGTGCTCGACAAAGTGAGCCACTACGTGCTCCCCTTTCAGTTGCGCCTCCGCTAGATCCTGGATCCGGGCGCAGATTGGGGAAAGGTCGGCATCCCTGATGCCTTTCTCGCCCCAATCTTCCCGGCGCACTGTCGCCTCCGACAGCTTCTCCAGGCAGACAGCAGGTTCCTGAAAGCGGAGGAATAGCCACCTATGGCGCCATTCTTCCCACTTCTTGCTCTTGGTCGTAGGGATGAACAGGTCCGTTGAGCCAGATCTGCGGCAGAAGGTGACAGCGCCTGCTATGTGACCCCCAGATTCGACTCTGAGCCACCGATGGAAGTACGCCGACGAAAGTCTCGCAGAAGTGCTGGAATATCGCCATCGCCAGAACGGCGTTGGGACGAAGCTGCGCCAGCCTCAGGTCGTATGAAGACATCACCGCGAGGAAGACGGCTGAGATTGGCGGCACCAGGCCCGCCATAAGGAAGCACTCGAAGACTCGGGTGTCACCATGAACAAGGTTGGATTACGTCTCTTGGATACTCCATATACGTATGGTGTTCCAGAAGGTGTAAGTTGTAGAACAATTCCTCAACTGTTCAAATGCTCGCTAAATTTGTAACTCAAATACTTATCGCCACAATCCCATTGCAGAAAATTGTTTTCTCATTACAATGATCTTCACATCAAGCTGAAACTATTTGAGGCTTATGCTACATTAAACAGATATTCATATATCCATTCAAAACTATCCTAGATGGATTTGAAGTGGAATAATCCACTGCTCACGACCCTACTAATTACGACACATACATCCTATGTATGATATCCAATAAGTCAGTCGCTTGTTCAACTTGGCCTGTGAACTAGGTTTTAGTCAATACCCATTGGACAAGTTTTGCAATGTCAAAAGATTCATAATCAATTGACTCCAACAACCCACCAAGATGATGTTTCATCATGCGGTACTTGCAATATGACTTATCCTGCAGTGCCACAAAATTGTGGAATTCTAATCATTTAATTTTTAGCGTCAGGTCTATTGATGTTCTTTCACTTATCAGGATTTATAATATCTGATCCATTTGTAATAAATCATGGTCATAAGTCAAACTCATGTCCTAAGCAAGGCAACAATTACCAGTGCCCCAAAATAAATCCCTAAGGTAATTATGGTGATTGTAGTAACTCTTACCACATTCCTGTCACGCATTGTTACCTCATTCTTTTTTTTGCGATAGATTGTTACCTCATTCCTTTGCTAGTCCCTTTGGACATAATAGTTCTTGTATCGTGTTGCAAACTAGAGCAAACGATTCAGTATCCTTGTGATCAAATCACTATACCCAAGAATCATATAGTCTAACCAGCATTTGAAAAACAGCAATTATACGTATAACTATTATATCCGAGCTGGACTTTCCAGATCCTTTTTTCTACCAAATACTTTATGTAGTTCCTCTTCCCGTGTATCCTATGCTCGCAGAAGAATTATTCAACACTATAAGTGGCACCGATCGTACTGGTATACTTCATAGGCGTGTCAGTCATATGACACCCTCGTATTTGCCCTTCAAAGTTGAAAATTTTATTTATCATCATTTCGTGACAGGTGTTCCACTCTTTAACAACACAATGAACAATTCATTTGTTTTCATTTTCCATCCCACTCATGAATGATTTACAAGACAGCTACTATAGCTTATAGGGAAGGCAAAAAAACTGATTAAGATCAGTGCCCAACTTGTTGAGGGATTAGGACGTCCAACGTATTCAACCTTTGTATGTACCTAGACAATCTTAGTACATGTTTACTCACCAAAATTATCCTTTGTCATCTTGCATACAAACAAGTATTTAGATATCACATATCTTTCAACTCCAGGACTATCTAATAGATACCCATGGACCATGTGATTGCTGCGTGAACTGTTCACACCCGCCTCATACGCGGCAAGTCTGTCGTACCCATGTGACATGGCGTACCTCAAAATGTCACGCATTGCAGACGGTGCTATACTTGGGAGATGGAGATTCGTGGTGGCAAGCATGACACATAATGTTAAAATAGGAACCATTACTCTTCTGGATCAAATCCGTGCATATCATAGATCATATCTATTAGGTTTACCGGAAGTTTGCAATAGAAGTTTAATTTTTTACTTGGCACATTTGAGGACAATCCTCAACATGCGGTGCCAGTCTGCAAAGTTTCATTACCAGATATCGTTTTAAATAACTCAATCAACAATCCCAGTGAAGGTGAATTACAGATTCCAACTACTACATGCAAATACACTAGGCATTGTTCATAATTAATTTGCACTATTTATTAATCAATTTAAAGTGCGCTCCCACTAAAATCAATATTCCTCATAATTGATTCTTAGTGATTCAAGACCCGAGTCTCAATCTTCCGCCATTGATGTGACATCACCGATGAAGGAAAATTAGACCGGTAGGCCAACTTGCCAATCACATCTCTATGTGACTCCTGCACATCTTTCGATGTGTGTGTTCCGAGCTCAAGACCATCGTGCCTGAACGTCAAGACAACCAAGTGATCTTGCTACGCGAATGGTTCGCACCCGCCTCATACGCGACAAGTCTGTCGTACTCATCTGACATGGCGCACCTCGAAATGACACGTACTCTAGACGGTGCTACACTTGGGAGAACACTAGCTACTTGATATTTTAGTGTGAGGAATCACCCTATAAAATACGACTACCGCACATCAAACAGGGTGCATAAAAAGGGATTAACATCACAGGCAATTCATAATTTATGTGATATGGTATAGTCCCTTCTTCTTGGCGGAGAACACCTTCTTCCCGTACGGCATAACATCGAGGTCCACCGATGCATGATGGTCAGCTTCATGTCCTTTGCATATATAACTATTGCTATCACTATAGCTAATAAAATAAATGCATTACATTAAGTTTGACACGCAGGTCATATAAATGACAATCATATGGCTCCAGCCATCATGCCTTACCATGACACGCAGGTCATGCAAAATAATAATTACATTGTATAGCATCTCATACAATAATTGTCATGACGAAGACTATACCACGTCACATGTCCTGCAAAATCAAGTTAGACGCCTCTAAAGGTTGTTTTGCATATTTTATCGTGGCTACTAAAGTTTCCGTGGCAAACCGTTTGCTGCCTACGTTCATCATAAAGCATGATGATCTATGTTGCTAGATTAACTTTGAGTGGTAATTGAAACACGAGACTCGTTGCCAAATCTCGAGCCTCAATCTAAACTTATTCATAACCGTGACCCGCGTGTAGATCGAATCTACATGCCCGTTCTATTGCAATCTTAGTCTTTCCCAACTATAGTGACACCCAAAGCTACTGAAGCACAACGTTGGTCGAACAACCGGCATACTCAGGAGCAACACAGAAGGACCGCCGATAGCCAGAAGTTTGTAACGAAATCTCATCTATGCTGTCGGGATCATTATTTTGCAATTTCATGGGAAGCAACAAGAATTATCTAGTAGTGGATCTAATCTACTACTCCACACTAACCGTTGTGTATGCCCACACAGCCCATGTGTTCTAGATCGTACCTGCACCTACTCATAGATCGCTCTGATACCACTGTTGGGATTCGCAGTAGAAAACAAAAAAAATCGTCCTATGAATATACCCAAGATTTAATCTATGAAGGTGCAAGTGAGGATCGATCTAGCTCGTTACCAAGAACCGGTAACGGAAGTAGATTGTTGGTGAAGAACCGTTGGTGCAGATCCCCGCAGCTAGGTGTATCCCTCCCAGCCGCGAGGATGTTCCATCCTTCCTAGGATCGAATGTACGATCCCTCTACAGGTATCCACACGTACGTGATCACAAATCCAGCAGCGCTCCGCCATCCAGGACGAAGAGAAGCTAGAGAACGTGCAGCCTTACGACGTATGTGGAGAGTATGCGAGAGAGAGTGAGAGAGGAGGCGGTGGCAGCCTTTTGGCACGAAAGGCACACCTTGGAGGGCTGCCCCTCTTCTCCTTATATAGGCTAATGGGGCAGCCAAGGGTCTTTCCTCCCTTCAATGTCCAGCCCATCAATGAGGGGGTTACCACCCTTTTAATTCCATGCACATTAAGAAGGGGGGTTACCACCCATTAATCTCATGGACATTAAGAAGGAGTTTACCACTCTTGAATGCCTAGACAATGTGGCTGCGCCCATGGAGACTTCCAGAATGTCCTAGAAGGTTCTAAAACCTTCCCGATCCTTCCTAGACCTTCTAGGGCATATTTAGGTTCACCGGGACCTTCCCGGTACTCTGAAACTCTTCCGGTTTCTCTCCAAAACTATTTCAATGTTCCTGGAACATTTCCGGTGACATTCTCTCGTACTCCTAACACATCCTAGTACTCATCGGACTGGTGATACTTAAGCGCGTGACCCCGTAGGTTCGGTAAAAGGTAGACATGATCCGGAACTCCTTCCGGTCAATAATCAATAGCGGGATCTGGACACCCATATTGATTCCTACATTTACACGAATAAATTTGAGTGAACCTTTTGTTCCCGTACAATATTCCCTTTGCTTCGCGATACATAACAAAACCTGAGCCGAGATTGTATCGGTATCCTTGTGAAGCAACACTTGATCACAATACCTAGTTATCCTCGTTGCCAGTTTGTTCTCTTTTCTCGTTTCTGTATTCCGGTATCTCTGTGATCACATAGCGCTGTGTCTGGCCAGACGATGATGGATACCGTAGTACTGAGAGGGCCGGAAAAGTATCTCTCCATCGCCGGAGGAGCAAATCCCAATCTCGAACTATCAAGTACTATATGTACTTTTTCAAAGTACCTGAAGATTGCCGTTATAATCACCCTGTCACGGGTAACGTTTGACAACATCAAAGTAAAATGTCCGATATGTAGGAACTAGATATTCTCATGGTCTAAGGACGTGGGTATATGTTAACACATCTATGATTATACCAACAACATGTGACGATGTGATCTCGTAGTACATCATTTAATTGGGTCTGTCCAACACTCATTGTTCTGCCAACAATGTGCTCCCATTGTTGCCGGCATCCAATGCCCATGATTAGGAAAACAAGATCATCATGCAGCACATGAGCTAGTCTTATAGGCGAGACTAGGGATCATCCCACATATAACACGAAGATCTTTATCGTGTGAACCACGTATTGTTTCCTATACTTTTACTTTGCCCGAGATGAAACAACGGTGTTAATCTCGTTGCCCGGCAAGTATTATTTTACTCGTATTACTAATGTTCCCGTTGATCGACACTTCGATCTCTTATCTGGCCAGACGATGATGAACATTATAATACCTGAGTGGGCCCAGAAAATATCTCTCCATCGTCAGGAGTAGCAATTCCCATAACTATATCATATAGAATATCGGCGTACTGTCCGGTAAGAGCGAATGGCCAACTTTATAATTATCCTTTCACGGAGTAATGTTTGGAGGTCACCGCCACATCCATATCGTACCCGACTCTATATATGTCTTATGGTTAAAACGATCTTATTAACGACAATACTATTAATTGAGAAACTACCGCCAACTTAGATTGACGATGTTGTTTCACGGTATGTCAACTAGGTCTATCCATCTTCGTTGTTCACCAACAATTCCGATCCTATATATCATTGGCAACATCATTACAACATTTTGTACTTTGCCCAATAGTCAGGAAACCTTTGACCATCAATGATACATAAACTAGTCTTAGAGGCGAGACTAGGGATATCATATTAAGGTGTTTATTATCTCAGACATGTATTAGGGTTTTCCTCCGAATACACATTATTCCGGGACTAATACAATTATAGCATGAAATGATAAACTTAATTATGAAACAGAAATACTAATAATAACAACTTATTATTGCCTCTAGGGCATATTTCTTTCGGCAAGTACCTTGAAGGTGGAAAAATACCTATGAAGAAGCTAGTGATTGTCATGCTGGCTGATCACAGTGAGGAATGTTACATCAGGATTTTTTTGCTAATTGGTCTGATAACACCTTTTTATGAAGGTAGGCATGCCTGTGGGTTTTATGTGATGTTATACATGGAACACAGAATGGCAAGGTTATGAAGGATTTTAGATTAGTAATTTTATACTTATTCTATTCTCTATTTTTCTTGGATTCTGTCACATTTTTTTCTTTTTGTAACATATCTTTTCTGTTTTTGCGGACACTAATATCTTTTTTTATGTTCTATTTCCTTTTTCTTTTCTGTAGGTCATTATTCTGAAGTATGGGATGGTTTACAAAATGTTTCACGTATGTTATAACAAGATCAAATTGGGAGCTTTGAAGAAGAGAAAGATATACTAGGGATGTCCAGTCACACGTGCAATGATCATATGGATGTCTTAGTATCGCCTTTCCTGGTTTCTTTCCTGATACTATGAAAACTTGTTTCCCATGTGTGGGGAGTTTTGGTGATGATATACAACTTTCTATAGGAAATGTTGTCGGGCATCTTCTCAATTATGTATATATAACTTTGGCCAATGGTACAAATGCTACTAGATTTTGAGAAAAGTGGTGTCAATCCAGGACGTTTTTTACTCCTTTTTTTAAATGTATTAGCACAATCTGGAATGTTTTATCCTTTATCAATTAGTACATTCAACACTACAAAAATGTATGGTTTTACCTTTTTCTTTTGTGCGAATATGGATAAGCACAATCGGTATGTTGTCAAAACTATTTCCATGCCATCCCTTCTTGGCTGTATTTTTGTATATATACAGTTCTTAGCAACCTGAAATTTGTTAGTTCAAAGCTTTTATTTTTCAATTTTGTTTTCCTTCCCTTAGTCTTTTTTAGCTTGTCAAACTATTTTTCCTTACAAGCTAGCCGACATACCCCCTATTTTGGTTCATGGCCATTACCATTTTTCTGATTCGTCCCCATACCCTTTTTTTGTTCATCGCCGTAACCATTTCCGGTTCATTTTGTTCATCACCTTACCACTCTTTGGTTCATCACATTACCACCTTCCGGTTCATGGCTTTACTTTATTTTCATTTTTTATCACTCAAGTTGGGTTCAGGGCATATATTATGCCTCATCGTCTTATCCCTTTCCGGTTTACGACATTAGTTTGTTCATTTTAGTCATTCCACTTTAGGTTCGGTTCATCAATGCACCCTTTTTCCATACATCATCCTAACCCTTTGCGGTTCACAACATTTAAATCGTGCAAGTTTGGGTATATTTCTTTTTGCTTCATTTACATAACCTTTTTTCAGTTTATCGTCGTAACCATTTTTGGTTCATGAAACTTATTCGGTTCATCCCCATGCCACCATTTTTTCGTTTGATCACCATAACCTTTTTCGGTTCATAACATTATTTTGTTAATTTGGATCATGTAACTTCAGGTTCATTTTTTCTGGTCCATCCCCATTTTTTTGTTCATCGTCGTAAACATTTCCGGTTCATTTTGTTCATCACCTTCGCCTTCTTTGGTTCATCGCCTTATGATAACGGAGATGATGAAGTGAATTTCTCCGTCTAGGTTGAGCCTCCAAGTGCAGAGTATGTAGTAGTGGAAGACCAGTTTTCCCCACGAAGGTGACTCGAGGGTTTATATCGAACTCTCGGGGAATCAGTAGATTGGATTTATCTTCTTGTCCTTCTCTAGATTTCCTGCAAACAAATAATTTGTTTTGTGCCCTCAACCTCACCAAGTGGTTGTTAAGCACAAGGTGTGAGAATGATATTAAGATAAATAATGAATGCAAAACAGTAGGTAAATATGCAATGGTGATAAATAAAGTATGCAAGGATGGTGGCAATAATGATAGCAATGATATGGAATATATTTTTGGGTTTTAGATGATGAATGCAAGATGTAAAGTGTTTTTGTATTTTTAGTCTTAATAATTTCAGAGAATAACAATGCAATAAAATTAATTGGAAAGGTGTTTCTTATGATTAAAAGTGGACTGGGGTTCATGGTTTCACAATGCACTCTCTCTTTAAAAAGGCGTCGCGTGCCGGAACACGGACACCGTGTGTGTCGGGGCACCCCCTTTTAGAGGTTCGGCACGGGGCGCAAAGAGGTCGGAGATCTACTTCACCGGCCTTCCGGAGACAGGTCCCGGCTATGTCGCCAATCCCGACGGTGAGGAAGAGGGGGGAGGAGTAGAGAGAACGAGACGGCAAACACATGGCAGTTTACCCAGGTTCGGGCCGCGTGGTGCGGAATCCCTACTCCTGCATGGATGTACTCAAGATCATGGTGGTGGTGAAGCTACAAGGATGCTTCCCGGGGGACTCATGGTGAGTGGCCCGAGCTACACGAAGGGCAGATCCTCCTGGATATCACCTCCCTTCCTAGCCTAGCCTATCCTTCTAGCTTGTGGTCTTCTGGCTTGTCTTGAGTCTGGATCCGATCCCCTTTCCTCGTGCCCATGGTCCTCCCTTTATAGCTCGAGGGGGCTGCCACAGTGGGCACGAGGGGGGGTCACGTGCTTCCCTCCACTTCCAAGCTCGGGGCTCCCCCAGGTTTTGGTGGGAAGACAGGTGGCGCTCCATCGTTGGCTCGCGAGTGGACGAAGAGGTGCCGCCCCAAAGCGTGCCAGCTTAGGGGCCGACAAAGGTGTCAGGGGGTGGTTGGCCCCTGATAGAGGATCGCTCCTGATCCTCTGGCATGGTCCTTGCGTGGTAGGTGGTGTCTCCTACACCATCTTGGCGCCCAAGTATCATAGCCTTCCTGGCCAAGTGTTGGGGAGAGGCATCCCATTCTCCCGGGTCTTACTCCGGCGGACAGCCATCCCGGGGACTAGTAGTGACAGGCCTCTTACCCGGGTCACCGACTCTCACTCCCGGGATGCTATACCGTAGCCTATGGAGAACCTCCCGGGTCGTCCCCTGGGAGCACCCAAAGGGGAACTCTCTAGCTGGACCAAGTAAGCTCCACTATGGAGGAAACGGTACGGAGTCAATCATGGATGGCCACCTGCTCAGCCACTCGTCCGCTCACCGTGATACTCTGCCCGTGTACGCCGCCTTCCACGTCTTCGGGGGCTACCCGGGGCTAGCCCGGTCCTGGCTCGCCGGGGCACACTGTCCCACAGTGTGCCAGCAAGCTCCGTCTTCTAGGGGGTGCACGGCGAGGGTGCACCCGGGTCTCGGTGTTCTCTTGCTGATGGGCCCGCTTTGCCAGGAGCTATGGGGGCCCCGGTCTTCATTGCTACGACATAAGCCCCCGGGCATGGTCCCGGCAGACTTCCATCGGCTCACGGGGCTATGACCAAAAAAGTGGTCAAAGCGGGACCGTCGCGTCCCGTCACGTCTTCGCTTCGATGGGTCTTGTCATCCTAACGCGGCGCGCAGCGGGCAGGCATCCCGTCGGGGCGACCGCGCCACGCGTCAGGAGTAATGATGGGGCGGAGCAAGTGGGGTGCCGCCCGCAGTCTTCGTGGCTCCTTGATTCCCGCACGTCGTGGAGATCGAGGGGGTAGTGGGGAAGTGAGAGGGGCGAGGCCTCCCCGTTATAAGGAGGTGTGGGGAGAGCGGTTCTCCCCACTGCTCATTGCCTCTCTGCTCCCATTCTTCTTCCTTCCTGCGCTTCTTTAGAGAGTTCCTTCCGTCTGCCAGCTATGGTGAAGAGGGAACCCGGCTCGCCCTCCCCAGCCATGGCGGCTTCTGCGCCGAAGAGGAGAGGCCGCCCGCCCCTTCCCGAAGAGGAGAGGCGGAGGAGGGAGATGGAACGGCGGCTCAGGGAGCTCGCCGAGCGCGCAAGCGGGCCGCCAAACCGAGGGCGACGCAGAAGACCGCGGCCGCCACCCCAGTGCTGAAGTTGAGGGGTGGCAGAGATCCAGGCGCCTCCAGCAGCAAGAGGAGGCGGGGGGCTGCGCCATCGCCTCCCCCTTCCCCGACTCCTTCACCGTCTTCTTCGTCCAGTGGAAGGTGGGCCATCTGGCCAACGGAGGAGTTCGTGGTGGTCATCCGGGAGGGGCAGCATAGGGAGCTCAAGGTCCTCAGCGCCTTTGCGGGGATCTTCCCGCCGGATCACCTGACCGAAATTGGGCTCCGCCGGGAAGGATGCTACAAGCGAGCCACCCGGGTGGGTCTGTCCTTCCGTGGTGCGAGCAAGGTCTTCCTGACGAGGGGATGGCCAGCCTTCGCCGCGGACAACCAGATCTGCGAAGCGGACATCGTCTGCTTCAAGTTCGACGGGAAGCAGACCCTCTCCGTCAAGTTCTTCGACGAGTCACTCTGCTTGGCGAGCTGCTGCGAGTACAACTGCGGCAGCTCCTCGGAGGAGGAGTGAAGGTGACCTGGAAGGGGTAGCAAGCAGGAAGGTCTTGGCCTTACCGGCCGAAGATGTCCTTGACCTCTTCCTTGGCTTCCTCCTTCTCCTAGAATCTCCGAAGGGAAGCTCTAGGTGTAGAATAAGGCTTTCCATGTACGCTGAGTACCTTGACCTTGTAAATATTTCCTTTTGTCTTGAATGAAAGAAGATCTCCGCCTTTTAGCTTCCAACTGTCATTTGATCTTTTTTTTCTGATCTACATGCCTTGATCTGACTTGACGGTTCCCGGGGCACCCGTCGCAAGGGTTCCCCGGGAGACGTGCTCATGCTGACGTTCGGCTTGTTGGTGACGGGGACGCGGTATGGTTGCATCCCAACTGTCGGACGGGTGGACTGAGAGCGGGATCAGAAAATCTCCCCGCCCTTAGGCCTATAAATAGACAGGTCAGGGCACTCGGCACTCTCAGCCTAACACCCCCAACTCCTCTGCCTTTCTTCTGCAGCTTGGCGAATCTTCCTTGAGATGTGAGGAGCATCTGACCAACCGCACTCAGATCTGTCGAAGGAGGAGTCTTTCGAATTGCATGCCCATCGCGTGTGCTAACACGGACACCAGAGAGCCCGGCTGACTCCCCTAGGGGTTTGTTTGGTGGGAGGAGGGCTAGAAGATCCCTTCTGGCCGTCGATCGATTTGATGGTGGGATGAGGAGATGGGAAGGAAGGAAGGTTAGCTCCAAAATGACCTAGTTTACCTAGGTTAGCTCCAAAATGACCAAGTTTACCTAGGTTAGCTCCAAAATGACCTAGTTTACCTAGGTTAGCTCCAAAATGACCAAGATGGCATAATATGCTTAGTTCACTCAAAGATGGCATAACTAGCTAGGTTTTAAGCTCCATTTTACCTAAGTATATGCTTACTTCTTATTCCAGTCTTCTTCTTCTTCTTCTTCATTTTCTTCTTCTTCATGTTCTTCTTCTTCTTCTTCTAACTTTCTTGTTTCCCATTTTGTAGATCTCATTTAATTCATGGAAGCTTGCATGGATGGAGTGCTTCTTTTCCCTTTCTGCTTTTATTTTGTATCGATGAATTTGTATGGATGGAACTTGTTATATGGATGGATGGATAACGGTGTTGGATGAACAATGTGAAACTTTTGTAATATGTATGGATGGAACTATGTATGTGTTGGTTATGTATGTATATATGATGATACTTGTGTGTTGGATATTTATTTTGTGAAATTTGTGTGTTGAAACTTGCATTGTGTGTTCAAATTGAATGAATTTAAGAAAAAACAGAAAAAAAAACTGGGGCTATACAGGATCTTTGCCCTCCGCCAGCGGACGGCAAAGCATTTTGCCATCAGCCAGCGGACGGCAAAGATGCCACGTGGTAGCTCCCTGTTCAACCTGGGGCTGTCCTATTTGGTTACTTTGCCGTCCGCCAGCTGACGGCAAAGCTCACCGTTAGCCCCCTAACGGCCGGACGTTGTCACGTGTGCCGTCCAGGACCGTTGCCGTCAGCCGGCTGACGGCAAAGAAGCCGTTGCCGTAGCCCATTCAGCCGGACCTGTTGCCGCCAGTTGACGACCTTTGCCGTCCGCCTTGTATGCCTTTGTCGTCCGCCATGGCGGACGGCAAAGAAGCTGATTCCAGTAGTGAGATGAGGTCCCCCTGATCTGCCACCCTCGCTCAGAGAGAAGGCAGGTATCTGACTCCGTCCAGCCCCCAGAGTCCTTGGTTCCCCGGGAAGCCTCGGTCCCGGAAGTGTCTTCCCGGGACTCGACTTCCCGAGGCCTCCTAAGCTCTCGTGGGGGATGGAGTGTCACCCTTGGAACCCTGAGGTGAGGCTCCTGACCCTTGCCTTGTCCTCGTGACCTCTTACCTTGTTCACGACTGATTCCTTGCTCTGCAGCTCTTCTTCCTCGAGGGTCCCTGAGAAGAGGACCCGCGAGACTTCTATCCCGGGGCCGTCGCCGAAAAGGAGTAGGACCGAGGCTGCAAGAGGCGAAGGGGACGACAACTCCCTGACGGGTGCCACCGATCTGGCAGGTCCCTCAACCACCCCGAGCGCCCTCGGGCCAGTGGAGGCGGAGGACGGTGAGCATCCTTCCATGCATCCCCTTTCCCCCTTCATCGCCGATACTTATGCTGTTTTTTCTGTTCAGATGGCACCACCCCAGAGACTTCGAGTCCTTCCGGGGACATCGTGGCCGGGCCACTACCCGGGACAACTCCCGACCCTCCGGAGAGCGTGACTCCTCCCACAAGTGCTTCTGCCTTGGTAGCGGCGGGACTGCCGCCACGCACAGCCGACACACAGCCAACGAGCTTGCCGCCTAACCCAGAGGTGGTAGCAATGGCTCACCAGGCCGTGGACAGCTGGGCCCAGCATTTGCGGAGGACCGCAGAGGCCTTGCTCGGGCTCCACCAGCAGGGAGAGGAGCAGAGCCGGCTTCTCTCTCGGCAAGTGGAGGAACTGGTGGAGAAGCGCGAACTCTTGGCGAAAGAGTCTGCCCTTCTGGAGGCAATCAAGGCGGACCTCAACGCCCGCGAGGAGCGTCTAAAGATCGCCCAAGGTTCTTCTGCATATGAAGCAGCCGAGTGCTCTTCTGCTGCGGCCACAAGGGCCAGCCTCCAACAAGTGCTAGTGGCCGCCCTGGTTGCGCAGAAGAAGAGCGAGGCCCCACTGGCCCGGGTGGAAGAGCTTCAGCACCGAGTGACAACATCGCAGGAAGAGGCTCTGAGGGAGAAAGAGCGTTTCTTGGCGGAGTCAAACGAGCGGACGCTTGCCGACCAACAGGCCCTGGGCCAGGCTGGAGAGAGGATTCGCGAGCTCGAGGACACCGTGACCGCCTTGCGGCAACGGTCTTCCGAGCTCGAGAAAGCTGTGAACACCGGCGCAGCCTGCCGCGTAGCCGCGACCCAAGTGGCCAAAGAGTGCGAAGATGCCCTGTCGGCTCTGCTGGCCTACGCGCAGGGCCAACTTCAGACTGTTTTCGGAGAGCTGACGACTGTCGGGGCGTCTGTCAGCGAACTGACGTCCCGACTGGATTCCGCTACCAGGGACTTAGCAGAGAGGACGCGTTAGCTCGAGGACTCTTCTCTGCAGAGGAGCCAGGAGGAGACCGCCCTGCGCTGCGCCATCTCGGATGCGCGCGAAACCCTGATGATCCTGGGATTTCCGCCGTCGGAGCTGGAGGGACTTGACAGTCCATCCCCGGCCACCGCCCTGGCGAAGATGATGGAGCGACTCCACGGCCTCCCTCAAGCGGTGGCGGAGAAGATGCAAGAGGAAGCCCGCGAGATCGCCGGCGTAGTGGGGTCCATGCTGCTTCCCAGGGTGGCCTTTCTGTCGCCCGGCTTCCCCTTTGGTCAACTCTTCATGTCATTCGAGACCTAAGAGGACCAAGTGGAGGCCGCGCTCCAGGCCAACCCTTCAGTGGAAGAACTAAAGCGGCGCTTCGGCCGCACGCCACTGTAACTTGTGCTGATTCTACCTGCAGCCATTTAGCAGGTGTATCTGTAAGAACAAGTAATATTGCAAGCGGGTCCATCTGACCGCCTGTACTTTCGAGTTTCCAGCTCCTTTCCTCGGTTTATGAGGGCATCATGACTTGTGCGTTCACCGTTCTATGTTTCTAGGGTGTCTTGGGCGCACGCCCACACCAGACCGTGCAGCGCTGGACCGGATCCACGATGCTGCCGCACAGGGTGTGTCTCCGTCCAAAGACCACTCCGTTCTTCGGAGGCCGGCTCCACGCGCAGCCCCTAGATGCGCTGGGACGGGCTACGAGAACCTAACCTTCCTCCGAACGCCCATCCAACACTCGAACCGCACATGCCCTGATTCCTTCCCCGAGGGCGAGTCTGAACTTGCATCTATCAAATGAATCATAGAGGAAAAGGCAACTTATCTTTCAGGGAGGCTGGTCTCCCGTACTTCAGTCTCTGGCGGGGGCATCGATCGTGGCCACGCGCGCTCGGCGTGCCGGCTCCTGGTTCCTGAACCATCTCAAGTTAAACATTAAATGTTGCCGTCAGCGTCTCACCGCCTTGTGAGACCAACCTCCGGGCCTGCGTCGTGATCCCTTCTCACGTCTCCAGGGTAGAGGGTACCACGAGCAAGTGGGGGACGTGCGAGTCTCTCACGCGTTACGTTGTCTTCCAGAGCGGACCGGGCGCTCTTGCCACAACCCAGCGTTTACGAAGGCGATTTCAGCCACTGCACACGTCTCGCCCTCGCCGGCTTCCCCCCTGTCCGTTGGAGACCTATGGAGAAAAGTCAGAGCAGAGCAACCCGTTTCAAGCAACATTCCATAACGAAAAACTCACGTACGGCACCGGCATGGGGCCAGTTATTTGAGTGATACACATACGAGCTCCGGGAGCGCCTGGCTCCCGGTGGCTGCCAGATGCGTCGTCAGCTGCTATGCTGGGAAGGCTGACTCCTCGGCCCTGACAACGATCAAGAGCATCCCCTGCCTCTAGGATCGCGTCTCTGCGACCCTCGCCGGCGGGAGATCATGAGTCGTCGACATCGGCGTCGACTACGTAAGCTTGAACGATCCTCCACAGCTCTTCGGTGCTGTGGACGACCCTTGCTCGGAGGAAGCCTTGAAGCTGCAGATGGCGCACGTTGGCTTTGAAGGCAGCAATGAGCATGCCGTCTCTCAGCCTCGGTATGCGATCCGCCACGTCTTGGAAGCGCCTGACGAAGTAGCCCAGGCGCTCACCGCGCCCTTGGATGACCTGATGAAGCTCGCCGACGGTCGCGGGCGGCAGATCTGGCGCAGGATCCTGTGCCAGGCCCGACCGCGCCCTGACGTGGTGGTTCTGCGTTGATGGTGAGGGCGACCGCCTCGGCAATCCGCCCCCTGGATCGGGGAGCTGAGGTGAGCCGCCACACGTGCACCGGATCCTTCGGCCATGGCGGCGTCGTTGCACAGCTGGGTGTAGTCCGCCATGCATTGCAAACCAGCTAGCCAGGCCTGTGAAGAAGCATCGTCCTCCACCGACGTTGGAGGGCGCTGAAGAGACGCCCGGAGCGCCTCTAGGGCCTGCCTTTCTCCGCTCCGATCCAGAATGGGCCTCACAGAGAGTCCTGGCGTGGTCCCAGTGACGGCCTCAGCCGTAGCAGGGATCTCCTCTGCCGGTTGGGAGGAAGAAGAGGCGGTAAACGCCGGCAGCACCGGCGCCCTCCGATTGCGTGTGGGAGCCATACCACACTGAGAAAAAGGTGGGTAACCGAAAGGAGATCTGAGCGCTGCGCCAGATCTCGCGTGTGCTAACGTGGACACCGGAGAGCCCGGCTGACTCCCCTACGGATTTGTTCCGTGGGAGGAGGGCTAGAAGATCCCTTCCGGCCGTTGATCGATTTGATGGTGGGATGAGGAGATGGGAAGGAAGGAAGGAAGGAATGGCGATGACACTCGAGTTTACCCAGGTTCAGGTCATCCGGAGATGAACCCTACATCCTGCATGTATGTTCTTGGTTGATGTGGAGTGTGGACAGATTATAATGGTGGTCACCGTCGGCCTGAGTCGCCGCCGGTGATCCTCTCACTCTTTCTTTTTCTCCTCCTTCTCTCCCCGAGTCCTCTCCTACGCTCTACATCTGTCTCTGCTTGCTTGCCCTTTGTTCGTTGTCCTCTCTTCTTTTCCTGTCTTCTCTTCCGCCTTATATCCTAGACGAAAGGAGACGTGCCGTCGGCGCCGAGAAAACCGGCGTCCACGCGTTCCATAACCGCTGAGGATCCGAGGAGTGGTGGTGACACTTGGCCTTCGGCATGAGCGTGTGTCACCGGGGTTCTGACGTGAGCGGGCCATACGTCATGCCCTCGGGTCCTGATTGACGCCAGGATGGCGTTGTGAGTTGTCACGTCTTGTCCTTCGAAACTGCGGGCGCAGGCGGTTTTGCTTCCCCCCGGGGGCTGGCAAGCAGCCCCCGGGTTATTCGTCCCCGGGTACCTGCTGGGTCCCAACAAGATAAACTTCTCTTCCGGGCCTCCCGGGCGAAGGGGTTAAGATAAGATAATGTACTCGAAAGGGCGAAGGGAATACCTCGGCTGCGGGCCCATGCGACACCAAGACGAGACACCCCCGGGGGCAGGGTGTCGAGAACGCCGAAAAGGCGCGGGCCAAATCTCGCGGCGCGGCGACTGTAGAGGACGAAGTCGCGTCTGATCCTTTGGGGCTGGACGCGTATCCAGCAGTCTCTGCAGCAATCGGCCAGTCCTCTAGATCCAAAGGGCTGGAGTTTGCTCCATCCTTCCACAGCTTGCGGAAGGAAGAAGTTTTGAAGGATCTGAGGGCGGAGGCCTCAGGTCATACGCGGATCTTGGAGCTTCTAGACAAACTTGTTGGAGCCATGAGGGTAAGGCGTGTTTCGTTAATTTTCTTCAACCGTGCTCCCGCCAGCCCCCAGCCTTTGCCGGGGGCGGTGAGGTGACGCATGCTCCCGGGAATGGGAGGTCCAGGAGAACTTGACGCTCATGAGTCCTTTCTACAGGGGGAAGATGAAGCAGCGACCCAGATGGTGAGAGCCATCCATGAGCAGTGCTCCCGGCTACTTCCCCCCTTCGCCCGGAGGTTTCCGACCCCGGATAGTACCTGAAGAGGCTTTACACCAAACTTCCCCTCTTCCCCCAGGCGTCCCCGGGAGGTGAGGATGGCCCGGCAAGCAATAACAAACTGCAGAGTGGGGGTCCTCCCCATCTCAGCCTTAGCATTAGAGAACGAATAAGTTGTAACCCTGGGTCCCCAAACGCTTTAACACTGTAAACTTTGAAGCGTAAAGCAGAAAACAATAGTGCAGGTGCTCATGTCTATATGATCCTTCTCGGGGTCCAGTAGCCGGTAGATCCCCATGAGTACTAAGCAGTGGAGGATCCTGCGTGCTTTGGCCTCATACGATCCCTAACCCCTAGAGGCTAGAGTCGAGTTCCATTCCGCCCGAGTGATCACACCACTGCCCCCTAAGGATCTGCACCCCAAGGTCGTCCTCCCCAGTCGTCGGTGAAACTCCCAGAACAAGTCTGTAGTCCAGCGGGGGGATGGCAGAGCACAAGGGGCACCCTCGAGACATTAGAGCCATGCTCAAGAGGAGGTATCTACACTCCGAGCGGATTACATGCTTAATGCAGTAGGCATGAGGTTGACTTACTGTGATTTCTGAAGTGGGTCGTAGAACGCTCCCGGGTCGTGCCGTACCTTCGTAGTCCTTCCTTGCGAATACCCGGGAGCGCGACCTTGCAAAACAACTCATCAGTAGTAACAACTGAGCCCTCTGTCTGTATCACGGTCGTCTTTTCATTCGGCAAAACCCCTCAAGCAACGAGACTACTAGGGCGATCTGCGACGATTCTTCCATGCCATCGTCGCAGCACTATCCGTCCTCTTGACGCGATAGCATGGCTGGGCAGCCCATGAGTCATGCCTAAATTTTTGGTGGGGCAAGCCTCGCACCATTTAGGCAAGAAGGATTGTCCAGACTGTGTCTGGATTGGGCGAGATAAAACCCGCGACCCCTAGCGCACAGCTGCATCCCAGTCCTCGGCAGGGCAGATCTTCACCGGGGCAATGCCATCAGCCCCGTCTTATAACACGCCTCTTGCGAGTGTGGGCTCGACAGCCTGCCTGAGCAGCGAAGCCGACCTGAAATGATGCATCCGGGCCCTATGATAGCCCCTTGCTTGTGGGTTTTGCCGAATCAGAAAGGCTTCGAGATACGGTGTTAGGCCAACTCCACCGCGCGACCCTATCCTGCTAGCCCCGTCCGTTTGGGGTAAAAGGGACAAAGCAGGCGGCCCAGCGCGCGGGAGCAAACGAACTTTTGTCCGTTTTGTGTCTGCTTTCGACCCATCCCGGGCCCAAGTTTGCGCCGGTTTTGGGGTTAAATGGACAGCGCGCGGATGGGCGGGACGCGCGCGCTTGTCCGACCCTGGCCCGCCTGTCGGTGACACAAAGCAAAACCTCCCCGTGGCCCCTTTGGCGCCATTTCCCCCCCAAACCCTCCCACGTCCCACCCGTCCCACTCCCTCCCCCCGTCCATGGCCGACGCCCGGCCGAACTCCGGCGGGCTAGCCGTCGACCCGCCCGGAATGGTCAAGAAGAAGAAGGGCAAGGCGCCAAGGAAGCCACGGTCGGAGTGCACGCCAGAGGAGATCGCCAAGTTGGACGCGGAATCGGCGAAGAGGAGGGGCCGGAGGGCGGTCGCCAAGTACAACATCGCCGCAGCCAAGAGAGCCACCGACCGTGCTGCGATTGAGGCTACGCGGCACAAGGCCGAGGTCGACGAGAAGGAGGCCATCGTCAGCAAAGCGCATGCCCTTCTCATGGCTGGCATTTGTCGTCCGCCCGGTTTCTCTGGAGGGGCCGTCGGTCCGGCAAGCATAGGGTCGTCGGTCGCCTGGCCTCCACACTGCCAGTCGCGGACCACGCCCTTGTCGCCCGGCTTTCCTCCGCCAAAGCACGACGAACAGACCCGTTTCTCGTGGTCGCCGGACGTTGGCATGTTCGTGCCGTCCACACCGCGCCCCTCGGCCGTCATCGACCTCAACATCAGGCCTGGGTCTAGCAGCGGCGGCCGGCCGTCCGTCGAGATGCAAAGAAAGCAAGCACGGGCACCGTTCAAGGGCACCATGCCTTCCCCCTGCGTCTTGTTTGACGGAATGCCAACACCAACGCCACCGGTCGACGACCCCTTCTACAACCAGTTCATGGAGGACGTGATCTTCGAGGCTGGGCAGGGCCGTGCCTAGGACCACGACGAGACCCAAAGTCAGGATGGCCCCGCCCAGTACGTCCCTGATGAAGAGGCCGACGACCGTGCTGACTACGACCATGGCGACTCGTGGCATGAAGACGATGACATCTATGTCGAAGGTGATGGTGATGAAGAAGAAAGAAATGACGTTGATATTAGTGGCGAGCCATTGTTCATTGACGAGCTGACCCAAAGAGCGCAAGCACAAAAGAAGAGGAAGAGCATTCGCACGGGTTCATACACACAAGATGACGACAAGTTGATTTGCCAAGCTTGGATGGAGATTAGCCAAGATCCGAGGACTGGCGCGCAACAAAAAGGCATTGTTTTTTGGACGAGAGTCCACAAAACATTCCATGAAAGGAAGATGTTTGATCCCTACCAATTTACATGCAACTGTGGCATTGGCCCGATTCAAAAGAGATGGTTGTTCATCCAACAAGAGTGCAACAAGTATCAAGCCGCATTTGAGAGCGTTGAAGCACGGCCCGTGAGTGGTCTCGGCGTTGGGGACATGGTATGCTCTCCTCTTCCTAGCCCTTTCCTTGCTACGGCCATGAGACTTCGGCCTTGTACATGTTTGCATGTTCACTTGTTGTTGATTATGTGGTGTAGGCATTTCAATCTTTGGAGGCATTCAAGGCCCGACACAATGACAAGCCGTTCACTCTTACGCATTGTTGGACGATCATCAACAATTGCCCTAAGTTCAAGGACCAATACCGTGAACTTCAAAGGAACAGAGGCCTGAAGACGGCCAAGTTCGCCGGAGGTGGAGATGGTGAGGCGTTGAAGAGGCCGAGGGGCAAGACCAACTCCAAGGTGGACGACATACGTGATGCCTCATCCATGGCCTTGCATGAGATGTTGCATGGCATGATGTCTCAAAAGGATGTGAGGGACGAGAAGAAACGACAAAGCAAGGACGAGCAAATGAAGCAATACCTAGACCTTCCAAGGAAGAAGCTTGAGATGGAGGAGGCGGCCAAGAGAAGGAAGATCGACATGTGTCGGTGTACAAAAGTAGGGGTTCCCCTTTTGACCCCTTTACTTGAGCACGGGCAGTCAGAGCCTCGCACCGCGGCCACACCAAGCAGGGCAGAGGAGGAAGCCGGAGAGAAGCCAAAGGCACAAGACAACCGAGACAACGCCAAGACCAGCAACACCAAAGAGCAAGAGGGAGAGGTGGACCCCCCGGCAAGACCCTTGCCGGGGCGACCTCCGCGGCCCCGGCAAGAGCCTTGCCGGGGCAACTTGCCCAACGCCGACGGAGTGAGCCACCCTTGAGCCCAAGGTTTCCAACATCACCAACAACTGCGATTGGACCCGGGGCTTGGGAGGCACCTCTGTAGTGGCGTGCAGATCTTCGTCAAGATCATGAACATACGAGATCAGGTGAGGACTAGAAGACGACGACCCTCGGCAAGATCCTTGCCGAGGAAAACCACAAGACCCCCGGCTAGGTCCTTGCTGGGGACGACTACGACACCGCGGCAAGACCCTTGCCGGGGCCCCGGCAAGACCCTTGCCGAGGACATCAGCGGGGCTGCAGCCAGGCCCGCATCAGTCAGGACCCCGCCGCCGTTCGCATACAGCTGCCAGCCCAACCAGCTGGGCAAGCACCTGCGTGGCAACATGCAACTTCCAGGCCAACTCAGCACACGCCTGCGTGGCGGCATGCAGATCTTTGTGAAGGCTCCACCACCGCGCCACCTCAGCTGCTTGCCTGCCTACATGGCGCCGCATGCATCGCTGGCCAGGGCGCGTGTCGAAGCAAGGAGGAGCGGCGACGGACGGGACGGGCCTCGCTCCCGTCCCCGATAAGGCAAGAGGACACCTAAGCTACGCATTAAATGCGTCTTGTCCCGTAATAGCTAGTGATAAGCTTAACCATAGTACCCCGATGCCACCTCCTGGTGCCACTGTGGCGATCCCTTTGCCTATAAAAGGAGACCCAGGGCATCCATGAGAAGGATTCGGACTCTTGGACAAGTTACGCCCCTTGTAGCTAGTTCGAGAATCTCAAGAACACAGATATACACATCCAAGGAGGACTAGGGTATTACGCATCTCTGCGGCCCGAACCTGGGTAAACGATCTGCGTGCTTGTACTGACTGCAGATCCTGCTCTCCTCACCACCCAGCGCCCCGCAACCGCAGAAGGGGTCCTCGTGATCCCATAGGTGTCGTTTCCCACCGACAACATGGAGGAGGCGGCCCGGCAGAGGCAGCTCGACATGGAGGAGGCGGCCCGGCAAAGGCAGCTCGACATCGAGGCCGACAACGTCAAGGCCAGGCAAAGGCAGCTCGACATTGAGGCCACCAATGCCGCCACCAAAGCGAAGGAGGTGGCCCTTGCGATCATGAGCATGGACTTGTTGAAGATGAGCGAGAAGACGAGGGCCTGGTTCGAGGCCAGGCAGAAGGAGATGCTCGACGCCGACGACCTGAACTAGGTCGTCCGATCGATCGTGGCCGTTCTTTTTTGGAGGCTGGCATGGGTGCCACCCGCCCGCTGGGCCGCTGGCTGTGTGCCGGCCAGAAAAACATTCATTTTGAAGGCCGGCTGTGTTGCCGACCGCTGGCTGTGTTGCCGGCGAGGACAACTATTCATTTTGGAGGTTGGCTGTGTTGCTGTCCGCTGGCTGATGCCGGCGATGGACGTGTTGGCCGCTGGCTTTGTTGCCGGCGCGATGAACTGGGGCCGTGAACTAGGGCCTGGCATTTGAAACGTTGCTCTTTTTTTAAATAGACGCGGACAGGATGGGGTAAAGGATGTGGCCGCGTGCTGGGCGCACGGCCACCGCATCCACGGACAGGGCCGGACACGACCTCATCGCCCTGCCCAAACGGACAGAATCCGGACAAGACGGATGTCCGTTTGGGGTCGCACGGTGGAGTTGGCCTTAGGCTCGTACTGAATTGAAAATACTTATCTTTATTCCGCTCTCCCATCGGATTACAAACACACTCTGCGCTTCTTGCGACCAAATCAAGTCTTGTGTTGAGATGGATGTGTTTGTGAATCAGGGGTAGAATCTCCGTAGGTGCTCAATGTTCCAGGAGTTGGCCACTGGGTCTCCATCCTCGGTCTCCAACTGGTATGCGCCACTCGGAACGGGCCCTCCCATCGGGGCGACATCTTGTTCATTCCAGAGGTGGATTGGATCTTGCGCAGAATGAGATCTCCTTCAGCAATCTGGCGGGGGCGAATGTTGCGGCTGTGATAGCGACGCAATCCTTGCTGATATCTGGCAGAGTGTAGTGTGACCCGGCATCGAATTTCTTCGAGGGTGTTGAGGTCATCGATTTTCTGTTCCGGCTGGGTGGACTCATCATAAGCTCTCACTCGTGGTGATCTGTGCTTCAGCTCGGAGGGGAGTACTGCCTCGGCACCGTAGACGAGTGCAAAAGGCATCTCACCCGTGGCTCTGCTAGGCGTGGTTCTCATGGACCAGAGTACGCTGGGTAGTTCTTAGATCCAATTTTTCCCGCTCTTCTTCAGCCTCTCGAATATCTTGGTTTTCAGTCCTTTTAGAACTTTTGCATTCCCCCGGTCGACTTGGCCATTGCTTCTTGGATGGGCGACTGATGCAAAGCAGACTCTTGTTCTGAGATCTTCAAAGTAGGATAGAAACGCTGCGCTCTTGAATTGATATCCATTATCCGTGATTATCCGGTTGGGCACGCCAAATCGGCACACTTCGACCCACTGATGAACTTGACCGCTGCTTGGGCAGTGATGTTCATGACGGGCTCCACTTCGACCCACTTCGAGAACTTGTCGACGGTGACGAAGAGAAACTCGTACCCTCCCACCGCACGTGGGAGCTTGTCGACGATGTCTAGCCCCCAGACCGTGAAGGGCCAGGAGACTGGAATCGTCTGAAGTGGTTGTGCTGGCTAGTTGACGTTCTTGGCGTGGAATTGGCAGGCGTCGCAGGTTCTGACCAACCGTTCGGCGTCGAGGACGGCAGACGACCAGTAGATCCCTTGACGGAAAGCCTTTCCCACCAAAGCTCATGAGGCGACATGGCTGGAGCACGTGCCCCGATGAATCTCCTCCAGTAGCTGTTGTCCCTCCTCCTGAGAGATGCAGAGCAGCATGACACTGTTATGGCATCGACGGTAGAGCTCATCGTCGATCATGGCGTACATCCTTGCCTGGCGTGCGACCTTCTCGGCCTCATGCAGGTCCTCAGGCAGGATGTCACTACAAAAAAAGACACATCCGTGACATTTTGGGCCGATTTTTTTTCTGTCGTACATATGACACTTCTATGACGATAATTGTGACAAAACCCGGTATCATCATAGATGTGGTGGGCTCCTACTGCTATGACAAAAAATCATGACAGAAAATGGGCTTTTCGTCCTGGGCGGGCCGGAGACGCAGCTGCATGACATTCTTTGGGCCGTCCATGACGGAAAAAACCGTGGTAGAAGCGTGGGCGAGGAAAATTTCGGGGAGTTCCCGGTTACGGTCGGAGGTCGGGGGCTGAGCGATGCGCGTTTCTCTCGTACACGTACGCGCGTGTGTGCGAGGCGTTGGCTCTAACTGAACCCGAGCGAGGCGTTGGGCTCTAACTGAACCCGAGCGATTGCACTGCAGGCTACGCGTTACTGAACCTGAACGATCGATCGATGGCTGTTAACTGAACCCGATCGATCGGTTCCTTTGCTACTGCTGCTAACTGAAGCCGATGGATGCTGCCTCTCTGGATGAACAGTGAGTGTTGCGGGGGGGGGGGGGTGGATGAATAGTGAGCGGTGGCGTTGCCTCTGGATGAACAGGACCCCGTGGTGTGGAGGGCTGGATGAACAGGACGACCCCGTGGAGGGCTGGATGAACAGTAGACGGTGGAGGGGTGCCCATGGAGGGGTGGTTGAACAGTAGCCAGTGGAGTAGCGCGCGGTGGAGGCTGAATGAACAGGAGCCCGTGGAGGCTGGAGGAGGTCGACGGTAGCCCGTGGAGGCTGGAGGAGGTCGACGGTGGAGATGAACAGTATCCCGTGGAGTCCCGTTTTGCGGTACGCCACACCCCTGCCGATGAACAGGACCCCCGTTTCGACCGTAGCGCTCCAACACAAGTCCGTTTCATCCGTTTTGCGGTACGCCACACGCCTCCCGATCAACAGGACCCCCGTTTCGACCGTAGCGCTCCAACATAAGTCTGTTTCGTCCATTTTGCGGTACGCCACACCCCTCCCGATCAACAGGACCCCGTTTTGACCGTAGGAGGTCCGTTTCCTCCGTTTTGCGGTACGCCAGACCCCTTGTCGGTGTCAAAACCGGCGGATCTCGGGTAGGGGGTCCCGATCTGTGCGTCTAAGGCTAATGGTAACAGGAGGCAAGGGACCCAATGTTTTACCCAGGTTCGGGCCCTCTCGATGGAGGTAAAACCCGACTTCCTGCTTGATTGATCTTGATGATATGAGTATTACAAGAGTTGATCTACCACGAGATCATAGAGGCTAAACCCTAGGAGCTAGCCTATGATGATTATGATTGTTGTATATCTCTATCGACTAGCCTGGCCTCGGTTTATATAATGCACCAGTGGCCTAGGATACCAAGAGTCCTAGCCGAATACGCCGGTGGGGAGGAGTCCTTGTCTTGATCACCAAGTCTTGTGGAATCTTCCTTGTATGCAGCAGCTGTCCGGACTGGCCCATGAGTATACGGCCATGGGGGTCCTCGGCCCAATCCAACTGATCGGGAGATGACGTGGTGAGTACCCCCTAGTCCAGGACACCGTCAGTAGCCCCCTGAACTGGTCTTCAAGTTGGGGACGCTCCTCGATTCTTCCGAACTGTTCTTCATCTTCGGTCGTCGGTCTTGAAGACTGGTTCAACAAATCTGCTC
This sequence comes from Aegilops tauschii subsp. strangulata, assembly GCF_002575655.3. NCBI lineage: Eukaryota > Viridiplantae > Streptophyta > Magnoliopsida > Poales > Poaceae > Aegilops > Aegilops tauschii. The sequence goes on along the minus strand of NC_053037.3, from coordinate 25,509,867 downwards.
ATCTTCGATCTTGAGGATTGCCGAAGTAAATCCAAAGAGCTTACACGTCGGGTATCCGAGGAGCCCCTTTATGTTCTCAGCCTTTATCAATGCCTTATTATTATTTTTACGCCACACCTCGAGTTTGAAGTGTTTCCCGTGCGGCGGTGTCCTCTCGCGTCCGAGCTCCAACGCCGGACTGCATTCGAGGTATCATTTGCAGCCAAGCACCAACGCCGGACTGCTTCCGAGCTCCAACGATGGAATGTATCCGAGCTCCAACGCCGGACTGCTTCACTACAAGAAATATGTCAACTTGTGACCAGTACTATTGGTCATTGAATGGTCACTGTTTTTAATTTGTGACCTTTTTGTGACCAAAAACATAAGGTCAAAAGCTGGCAGTCGTAAACTGACTATAGCGACCATTCTTCTGGAATGGTCGTAGACGTTTATGACCAAAATACGTCTACTGTGGCATTTTGGTCACTAGCAACCTCCCCAGGCGACGTAGGCATCCAGCGTGGCAATCTGATGTGGCACAAGATTCAGCCCGGTCCAATTCGATTTTCTACATGGGCCTAGCCCAGCAACTCGGCCTATTTGTGTTTTTTTCTCATATTAATTTTGGCTAGGTAGATGGGCCAAGCCCAACAATTAAGCCTTCTCATTTTGGGGCCGTGGCCTTTTCTGCTAGAAAGTTTTAGTTTTTTTGTAATATAAAAAGGTCCACTAGTCAAATGGGTACCAGATGTCAGGTTCAGGTACGTGGGTCCCAGCTAGCAAGTTGATATTCTTCATATTCAATTTAACAGTAAATAAATAACCAGTATTTAAATTGGCACAAACAAAACACACACACATAATACTCCAAATATTATCAGCCTGATTCAGTACAGAGCTCCTATTGTACAAATAACATATACTTACAAGCTCTACACATAATAAGCTCTAACATATACAAGCTCTACACGTGATACATTTACAAGCTCTATACATATACAAGCTCTACAAGCTCTACAAGCTGCCCTGGTGTTAACCCTGGTGCTCTTCAATCTTCTTCAACATGGAGCTCCTTCGGTAGCGAGCATAAACTGGGCACCTGCATCATCACAGGAAGGCAATTTTAGATCATAAAAACGAATGTTCCAAGCACAGTTTAGAGAAAAGAACCAAGTAAATTTGCCCTCAATCATACAAACAAAGTTTAGAGAAAACCAAACGTGAACAAGCACTTATTATGCAGTTTTTAAAGTTTTTAATACATTTATTTTCTATTAGCAAAACTGAATATGCTACTTCCTGATTCATGGCTGCATAGTCCAGCTAGCTACACCAGTTTGCTCTCATGCAAAAATTAGAAAGAAAAAAAAGAACAACAAATAAATCAACACTGATTTCTCTAACACATACAGTAACTTGCTGATATAACTTGTATAACTTGTATATTTGTCGACAGAAAACGGGATGCAAAATCATGTTTCAGTCTAGATCAATCTATCATGAGAAAACATGTATAACTCCCACTAGAATTTTTTAATGCAGTTGTGAATTATCCTGAAAACTTGTGCACTTAATGATGGTTAGATCCATCTTACAGAATAGTCAGCTTCCAATATAGGTTAGGTACAGAACAGAATGTATAAGCACGAAGTAAGATAGGCCATGCATCAAACACAGAAATACTTTTGAGCCGTTCACCGTCATGTACTACTACCTAACTGGCTAACTCAGTAGCTGTGACTGATGGTACACTGCACCAAATTCCATAATGAATTCCATAACGAGTAGCATCAGCAGCAGCAGTGCAAGAGTAGGCAAGAAAGGGGTTGTCCCTTTAATGCTTTACTCTATCTGGCCATAAAGACTGAAAGTTCAAGAGAACTACTTGGATGTTATAACAGTTTCAATGCGTTTAAATAACAGTGTAACAAAAGCCAGCCATGCCTCGACGATCGTGGTATCGCAGACCACGTAGGCAAGAAAGGGGAGGGACCAAAAAACTCACCTAAACCACTCATGCCGCATCCAGCACCGCTGGCACCACCTATTCCTGCTCAAATAGAGTAGTATGTCTTGGGACAGTGACTTATCAATAATAGCATTTCAGGAAAACAGGAAGTTTACATGATAGTATGTAATGGGACAGTGACCTATCAATCACATAACACAGTCCAATAGAAACATCTCTATTTGCCCCAAAACTAAACCAAGATAGTATGTATTGCAGATAAAACAAACCTACAGGAGCCATGGTACTAACAAAAGCAGTAGGTCAGCCTCCTACACACCCAACCTACAGCAGTTGCGGCTACACCCAAACTAGATCATCAGTTCTACCGGTAGCAACAGATCGAGTCAATTGTCCCACCTACAGCAGCTCACCAGGAGCGAAGTTGAGGAGGGCCGGGGCAGGAGCAGCTGGATGCAGGTCATGGGCGTGGTCGGGGAAGGACGCAGGTCGTCCGAGGATCCTGTCGACGCTGTCCCGTCTTGGTTGCCGGAGAGCTGTGGCCGCGGCTGTGTCCACATGTCTGTATCCAGCCTGCAACCATCATACATACATTCAGTTTATTCAGCATAATCCTACCGTCATTCCCGAGTGAACTAGCCAGAGTTCTGTAGTGTAAATATGTATCTGAAAATTGAATTATTTGTATGAAGGATAGTACTATGAAATAATTTCTCGCAAACTGGTTCAGATTGCCTTCTAGCATCTTTACAGTAGGCATAATGCAAATACCAACTGTTTCCATTCAACTCCTACTTATGTATAATACTACAAGAGTCCAGACAGCTCCCAATTTCTAACTGAAGATTAGCAGCAGTTCAGTTTCAGTAAATTATTCTTCAGACAGTTTCATTACACTGTCTTCCAGCACAAGCTGGTCATGTCAATGCAGCAAAGAGTATCGACCAGTAGGAACAAGGAAGCTGGCAATGGTGCATCTCACCTGGCGTCCCGGCCATGACGACAATGATGTCAAGGGTCTGCCTGTTGTGGGGCAGGTCGACGACCAGTGGTGTAGTCTCGCGGGTTTTGCATCAACTTAAGCCTGAGGCACAGGCCAATCACCGTAGACATACTGCACTGCTGCACAGTCGGGGTGAAGGTTATCCTGCAAAGAAATTGTAAGGTGTGAACAGTGATCCCCAAAAGTTCAAGTTGGATGATAGTTGTTGACTTCTTGCATGAAACAAAATAGATTTCGTGCGAGCAGACTGTGTACAGTGCAATGAGAATAATATAGGATGCTTCGCTTGCTATAAGTAAATGCATCCTGAAGGTCGCAGATCCGTATACAGAATGAAGTTATGTAGGATCATCAAGCTACTGGGAAATATAATCCCAACAAGCAAGCAAACCCGCGCGACTTATTTTTTATCTATTTAATAAAGGCACTCAGCGTTGTGTTTCTGTATGCAGCGTGCTTTCAAGATCACACTCCGAATCTCTATTGTGATATCGATGAGAAATGCCATTTGTGCTAATTATCTTATCATGAATGTAAATCTACATTTCCACCACAAACCCACAATGATTCTGGCTTCTGATAATGGAAAGGGATCATGGAGAAGAGATTGGAGGGCTCATAGGTGGATGAGTGCAAGATGCTGCAGGAGAGAACGCCTGCAACTAAGCAATTGACATTGAAAATTAACACTAGAAACCTTAAGACGGAGACGGACTACAAACCTTGAGCAGCACCTTCTAGTCCCAAACCGAACTCCTAATAATCACTAGAAACCTTGAGCAGCACATTCTTGCAGGTATACGTACCGGATATGGAGACGGAGACGGACTACTGGGAGACGGAGACAGACTCCTGGGAGAGCACACACCGTATCTGCTCCAGCGAGTAGGGGTGCTCCGGGTCCTTGATGTCCTGCACCGTATCTGCAAACGCCCAAATCAGTTCCCCGTCAGTCAGTGAAGCTAAGCCGAACTGCCACTGGTGTAGTAGTAAACAAATTCTACAACTGGTGTAGTAGTAAACAATAGTCTATCAGATAAATTGGGGCTACAAGGTAACGTAATTAGAGCAGGAATGGAAGACAATCAATCATATTCACAATTGCACAACTGAATCAACGTAATTAATCACTCACCTTTGCTTCAAGCTCAACTGCCGCCCACTCCAGAGTCTGAACTCTGAATACCAGCCAGTGACAGGCCGACAGCAACCTGCTTCGCCAGTGTTTAATCTCTTCAAGCTGCAAACCACCTCAGCTAACTTGTTGGTGAACAGAACACACACTGTGCACCAGATCCGCTGTTAAAATCCTTGGTAACTGAAAGGGAACGAAAGTATTAGGCTAATGAGACGGACTGAAACAGAATCTTGGGAGGAAGAGCGAGGAGGGGATTGGCAGGATTGAGGAGGTGACGGGTCGTTGGCGTACCGTAGCCAGCGAGCTGAGCGCGCGCGACGAAGGAGGAGACGACTGGATCCAATCCAGATGCAGTTCTTGGATAGAGCACAAGAGTGATGGAGGGAGTTGGGGATCCACCATTGCGCCATTCAATGGAGGAAAAAACCAAAGAAGGAAACCGAGGGATCCGGGCGCTTCCATTACCGAAGACGTCGAGCGCGTCGAGCGCCGCATGCGCGGGGTGGACGGCGTGCTCCGGCCGCTCGTGCACGAGGCGGGGGCGTCGGCGAGGAGCCAGCGGAGGTGGCGGTGGACGTGCGGCGCCGAGGGCGGGACGAGCGCGGCGGCCCTGCGGCGGAAGGCGGCGAGTGAGGCATCAGGGACGGGGTGGGTTGGCGGGCGGAGGAAGAGCGGCGTGGTGTCTGCGTCCTACGGGAGGCGAGGAGGAGCGGGTGGTGGCGCGTGGGCGCGGGCGGCGGGCTCGACTGAATCGGGGGTCGCGCTTGACCACTGGAGGACGCGTGCGCCCGATCTGGCCCGATGAGAGGAAGGAGCGGAGGGATGGGGTCACCGTGGTGAGCTCGGCGCCACCGAAGGACGGGATCGGGCACCGTAGGTGGTGGTGGTGGCGGCGGAGAGGAGTGGTGCCGGGAGAGGAGCTCGCGTTGGTGGGTAGGGTTTGGTGGAGAGAGGAAGATACGAGTGGTGCGCCGCCGCCAGGGACGAGGGGAATGAGATGGAGGAAGGGGGATCTGAGCTAGGGTTTGGGCTGCGGGTGGGGTATCTCTTTTACATTTTTTTCTTTTCTGTGGATAAATGGATGGATGGATGTAGGATGGAGAGATGGATGGATGGATGGATGGGCGCCATGTCATCGATCCGTGGGAAGAGTTCTTATTGGTTTGGAAAACCAGTGATTTAAATAGTTTCCAAGTACTAAAAAATAAAAGGATTTTGTGAAGTAACTATCAAAATTATTTTGCAAAAGGGCATCCCACAAATTTCACTAGAGTTAGACCACATTTTATGGATAAGTACCAATTTATATGCATTTCTGATCTTTCTAGCTATTTTTAATCATTTTCCGAGTGGCAAAAATGGGTTTTTTTGTGAAGAACCTACCAAATAATTGTTGCAAAATTGGACTCCATCAATTTTCTAAAATACTAGTCCATATTTAATATACAATTGACCAAATGGTTGGGTGCTAAAATCTTTGATCCACCTCTCGTGAAAAAGACAAATTTCCGCCGATTCGATAGGAAGCGGGTCAAATTTGAACTACAGCAGCATCATAGTTTACTCTTTATTTTTTCCAAAAATTATTTCTAGGTACATAAGCATATATTTAATCAGAGAAACACCAAAAAAAATCCAAGGTTCAACCACTAGCTACGAACGGTCATTCCCGCCGTTTTGACTGCATTTTGAAACGGGCTTAAAAATTCAAAAAAAATCAAAAAATTGGAAAACCTTCGCATTGTGTCATCATATGTGACCAAGTTAGCAGGAAAAATAATAAACTTGTAATACGGCAATTCTTTTAAAAAATTGTTCTCAGAAATGAGCTATCATCTCTGAAGGTTCATGGCTTTTCAAGGCTAATGATCAATCGTATGGCCACATTCATGGCATAGTTTATTCACATGATCTCATATTGTGCACAAGGGTGCATATTGGAATGGCAAACAATGTTGCCCAAGGAAGTTTTCATTTTCTTTGGACGAAAAAACATTTTCCATTTTTCGAGTGCCCAAAAGGAGGTTTTTTTGTGAAGGACCTCCCAAATAATTGTTGCAAAATTGGACCAAATCATTTTTCTAAAATACTAGGGCATATTTAATGCACAATTGACAAAATGATTGGGTGCAAAAAGTTTTGCTCCACCTCTCATGAAAAAGACAAATTTCCGCCGATTCAGCTGGAAGCGGGTCAAATTTGAACTATAGCTGCCTTGTAGTTTGCTCTTTATTTTTTCCAAAAATCATTTCTAGGTACATAAGTATCTATTTAATCAGAGAAACACCAAAAAAATTCCAAGATTCAACCACTAGCTAGGAACGGTCATTCCCGCCGTTTTGACCGCATTTTGAAACGGGCATAAAAAATTCAAAAAAAATCAACAAATTGGGAAACCTTCGCATTGTGTCATTATATGTGGCCAAGTTCCAAGCAAAAGTAACAAACTTGTAATACGGCAATTATTTTAAAAAAGTGTTCTCAGAAACGAGCTATCACGTGTGGAGATCAATGACTTCCAAGCCAAATGATCAATCTTATGGCCACATTCATGGCATAGTTTGTTCAAATGATCTCATATTGTGCACAAGGGTGCATATTGGAATGGCAAACAATATTTCTTAAGGGAGTTTTTATTTTGTTTGCACGGAAAATTCATTTTCCATTTTCCGAGTGCCCGAAATGAGTTTTTTTGTGAAGGACCTACTATATATTTGTTGCAAAATTGGACCAAATCATTTTTATAAAATACTAGGCCATATTTGATTAACAATTGACCAAATGGTTGGGTGTCAAAAGTTTTGATCCACCTTTGGTGAAAAAGACAAATTCCTGCCGATTTAGTAGGAAGCGGGTCAAATTTGAACTGCAGCTGCCTCATAGCTTGCTCTTTATTTTTTCAAAAAATCATTTCTAGGTACATAAGTATCTATTTAATCAGAGAAACACCAAAAAAATTCCAAGATTCAACCACTAGCTAGGAACGGTCAAGCCCGCCGTTTTGACCGCATTTTGAAATGGGCATAAAAAATTCAAAAAAAAATCAAAAAAATTGGAAAACCTTCGCATTGTGTCATTATATGTGAGCAAGTTTTCAGGAAAAATAATAAACTTGTAATACGGTAATTATTTTAAAAAAGTGTTCTCAGAAATGAGCTATCAAGTGTGAAGATTCATGACTTTCAAGCCAAATGATCAATCTTATGGTCACATTCATGGCATAGTTTGTTCAAATGATCTCATATTGTGGACAAGGGTGCATCTTGGAATTCCAAACAATGTTGCCTAATTGAGTTTTCATTTTCTTTGCACGGAAAATTCATTTTCCATTTTCCGAGTGCCCGAAATGAGTTTTTTTTTTGTGAAGGACCTACCATATATTTGTTGCAAAATTGGACCTAATCAATTTTATAAAATACTAGGCCATATTTAATGCACAATTGACAAAATGGTTGGGTGTCAAAATTTTTGATCCACCTCTGGTGAAAAAGACAAATTCCCGTCGAGTCAGTGGAAGCGGGTCAAATTTGAACTGCAGCTGCCTCATAGTTTGCTCTTTATTTTTTCCAAAAATCATTTCTAGGTAAATAAGTATCTATTTAATTAGAAATACATGGTTTGATAGCGAGACATCGAGGTTTGGACGGTGGCCGAGGGCCCCAACTCTAGAGCGCGTAAGCTCGCATGCCCGCCGCGTGGTCACCGCGTGACCGTGGCGTTGCCATGTGTTTTGGGCGGCCTAGGCATGTCTAGTGGGTTGGGCACTCCCCAGGTAGGTGCTAGGAAGAAAATCACAACATAAGATTCTCACGAGGAGACCGATCGATGCTCAAACATGAATAAGCAGCCAAGTGTTTGATTTGCGGTACACGAAATGCACATGGCTAATGGGCGTGAGTTTTGGCTGAGGATGATCAGTTACTAAGAAGACCGTCTTCACAAATTTTCACCTCAAAAGGAGGAGCCTAGGTGGTACTTGCTTTGCAAAGTACCACACTGGACATAAATATGAATGTTGAAGCTGGGCTCAAAATAATGAATGGATTGAGTTGGCATTTGGTGGAGGATGGCTATTTGGGCATAGGAAAGCACTGTAGAAAATGGATACCATTTGGACCTGCCAAAGTGGTACTTCCTTCACAAAGTGCTGCTTTGAACAGGATAGGAAAATGAATATCGTTGAGTTATTTTTGAACTAGGCAAGGAAGGTTTTTGACATATTTTATGAAGATATGATCCAAACAATTTATGAGAATTTTTTGGGAATTTTTGGAATAACAGAAATATAGGTTGCTTCACAACCTAGGGCAAAAATTGACACATGGACATGACACATAGGCAAAACTGATGAGATGGCGCCTAGTCATCACAACCCACCACAATCTACAAGGCTATGACCATCTATATTGGTCGTTAACAACTAGAAATAAGGCAGCGGACCTGCACTATTTGCTTTGTGACCATTTCGTGTAAGGAAATTATGACCTTTCTGACCAAAATGGTCGCAATGGTTTAGGGTTTGGAGCCCCCCGAACAGCTTTTGACCAATTGGTCTCAAATGGTCATAGATCTATGACCAATTATTCCAGGGTCACTCACAGAAGGTCACTAGTTGACATATTTCTTGTAGTGCTTCCGAGCTCCAACACCGGAATGTATCCGAGCTCCAACGCCGGACTGTGTCCAAGCTCCAACGCCGGACTGTATCCGAGCTCCAACGCCGGATTATATCCAAGGTGTCATAGATCACCTTGGTTCAAAAAAGTTGGAAGAGTTTAGCTAAGCTGAATACCGGAAATTCCCTCTATGGAGCTAGCCACTGGCGCCCGAGCTTTATGCCGGACTGCTTCCGAGGTGGTGCTCCACCTTGGCCATGGGCTGATTTTTATGAATTTAATTCCGAATTGTGCAACGTAATCTCTGACGAGATGTATAGCCAGTAGTAACCCTCAAGGTGTGTGTCAGTCTAAAACCCGAGATGCTCCTGAAGGAAAATATGAAACCGCTGATCCTAGTAGTGCCTGAGACTCAGGTCGATGTGTAAAATCAGCCTGAGGATCAATTCCCAGCTCAGCAGCATACTTAGGAATAAAAACGCGGTGTGCGAAGTCCTCGAGACTCAGGTTGGGTGCAGCCGACCAAACTGAGGATAATAATCTCCTTGAAAACTATATTGCACTTTCTGCATTGGATTGTCAATGTAGTAGCCCCCGAGCCACTGGTCGGGTGGCAACACCAGATCAGGGGATCGATGTACCCCTTTAATATTTGTAAATGATAAGCACGAAGCCCAGTAGCCCCCGAGCCTTAATGTGGGCACGGGTGGCCGAATTAAGGATCGATATCCAGAGTAAAATCACAAAGTATGTGTAATGATTCTATGTATCCAAGTACTTTACATCATTAATGCTCGGATCCGCATTGTACAAAACTTTGTTGACCAACCATCGGCTTCAACCTCCTTGGCCAATAGCCAGGGAGTGTTTGTCCCACTTTATAAAGCCTTTTATGACGGCAAAGATTTATGACAAACAAGGCAATCCGGCCATACGGTTTTATAAACAAAGGTACGCGGAGAGATATGTTATATTACTTTTTAACGTAAGAAACATCTTCCAAAGAAAATAGTCCCACTATCGGTTCCTTTCTTTGGGTTGTCATGCCAACCATGATCATGAAACCTCAGCTCCGATCAATGTGGGAGGAAAATATTGAGGATTTAATTCGGGGAAAGTTCCCAAACTCTATGGTATTAAAGAACCAAAATTTTCACTTCCGTTGTTGCCGACCAATGTGATACTTTAAGATTGCTAGATTTCGGCTTCACCCAGTCTGAGGTACTAACTCGGGTGACCCGGTAGTAACAATCACAGAGGTGCTCCCTTTACCGCCTAGCCGAACAATCGGGAACGTAGGGGTAAGCATAGGAGCCAGGCAACCCAGCTTGGCCAAAATCTTAAGTCAAATTGATGCATATTTATGGCTTTATATAACGATAATTACGGAAGACAACGCTTGTATAATGAATACAAATGCTGATGATATATACTTATTTGGACTCCATTGCAACTGTTTATCTGTCGAAAGTGGCCCATCGTCGGCTTCTACCCCTTTGTAGATACTACGCAGGGTGTTTCTGCAATAACCAGACAACCCTTAGCCGACGTCTTGGTGCCCGTAGGCGGTTGTGTTAGCGGAAACGAGGCAATCAGATATCTTGGCTTTATAACTTTCACTTAGTCATAGGAGCTTTTAAACTGGGGAAGCTAGCTACGAGCCCCCGGTTAGTGCTCGGCGACAGCTGAGGTCAAGCCGTAAACACTTCGGCCAATGTTATGAATGGCCCATCATTTAACACGGTCATCGGATCGCTGACCAGTTTGCGCTTATTGTGACAGTCAGTTTTTGGCTTTCTCCACTGAGGTGCTTAACCATGCGAGCTGGAAGCACAATCGCAGTGGTTCTCCCGTTGCACACCTAGCCGAACAAAGCGGAACATAGGAGGCAAGCACAGGAGCCAGGCAACCCAACTATTGACCGAAGACACAATTCGAAACCGATGCATATATAGCAACATCCGAGAATGTTTTTGCCGAATCTCTAAAGGTGTCCGACGTTGCACTGTGAGACTTATGCGAAAAACAGACAAATAGTTTAAAAGTGCCAAAAGCTTGGAAAACCAAAAAACATCAGTAAAAACATGACGTCCGAACAAGATCACGTGTTCGGTGCCAACCTGAGAATTGGAAAAAAATTGTGCTTCTATCGTGCTTTAACATGACACATCCGATCTCGAGACTTCGAGTCAAAAAAGGAGCGGTAGAGAAATACTTTGCAACGACCAAGAAGAAAACACATTTACTATAAAACAGCTCATATAAATTTAAGAGCCCCAAGTGACTTGGGTAAAAGAATTTTATGTATAATGATTGTATGTACCGAAGTACTTATATCATATATGTGTTCACCCGAACTTTATACGCATCTTAACCGACCCTCGGCTTCTCCCTCTTCGGTCAAGGACCGAAAAGTGTTACGTACTCCCCCTGTCGAGAATATCGACGGTGTTTCCGATAACCAGGCAATCAGGCCATAAGGCCGTAACAGACAAAGCGCGCTCAGGGAACTTATGCTATATTACCGACGAAGTGTAAGAAGCATTTTCGAAGAAAATAGTACCCCCACCAATACCTTTCTTCGGTTGCTCATTATTACTATGAGACTTGTGCAATAGATTTTTTGTACTCATGAGTTCCATTGTGTGCCGACCATTATTGAAAACAGTAAGAGCGCTAGCTTTCGGCTTCACCCAGTCTAAGGTCCGGCTCGGATGACCCGATCGTGACAATCGCAGAGGTGCTCCCTTTACTCCCTAGCCGAACAATCGGTAACGTAGGGGTAAACACAGGAGCCAGGCAACCCAGCTTGCGAATCGCTTAAGTCAACATGGTGCATATTGTGGCGTAATACACGAACAAGGAACGAAGCCGTACAAGTATACTCATATGCACGAGGAAAAGCTCCATCAAGGGAGCCCCCAAATAAATGGGGTATTTGAATATGTGCGTCACCAACAAAATTTTGACAAGGAACTCTGTCATAAACAACTTTGTGCCAAAAAGTATAATGCTTGGTCGAACCGAACAAAATTTAAAACTAAAAGTTTTTTAGCATGAAAGCAACTTAGCTGATTAATGTGTTCGGTGTTGATGACGCGATTCGGGCTTGTGGCGGGACGAAGACGCCCATTGAACCGACAAGGTTCGCAGTCCTCGGCATGGCCGAGGTCCCAGCCCCCAGGCCCGAGGTGTCTGAGCAAGGAGTTCGGCATTCCTGAGTAGTGACCACGTAACGCGGTCAAAATCGATAACCTGCACACATAAAACAGTGCGGTCGAGGAAATAATAGTATATATATATAATCCTTGCATAATTGATTTTACGCAAAAATAATTTATTTAAAGAGATGTGGCCTGGCGCCGAGGCCAATGTCGATGCGGGGCGTCGGCGTGACGCAGTGAAGGCGTGACAAAGCCTGAATTTGCAGGGCGGCTCGGGTTCCGGATGCGGCGTTCGCCGGACTATGTATGGAAACCGACCGGACCACCACGCGACCATCGTTAATGCGGCCACCATTTGATAGACCTGTGTATAGATGATGGAACAAATCAAAGTAATAATTCCTTGGGAAAAATAAACGCAAACAAGCAAAAATTGCTAGGATTAATAGCACCTGGTTTATTTGTTGTAGCAGTCCTAAGAAAGGTTACTCCCAAAATTAGGACTCGATCCGCACACCCATTACCTGATGGATGATGAAGCGAAGGCATGATGATGCTGGCAAAGGTTGGCTCGCCGAGGCAGAGCCCGTGGTCCAGCTAATGTGATGAAGCTGGACGGCCGGTGACGCCGAAGTCTCCGAGGTAAGTTCATGAAGGGGTGACGAAGCCCCCAGTCCAGGTGAGGAGACGGAGCAGGTCGGTGAGGAGATGTTGCAGCTACCATGTTAGCCGAGGTGTTGAAGTAGTTCGGCATGATGGACATCGGCTCGATGAAGCAACAGTTCGGCCATGCCGATGCAGGTCGTAACTTGTGACATGGTCAATGCTGGCCTAATGAAGTGACCGTGCGGCGATGCCGGTGTGCCTGCTCCATGTAATCCGTGGGGCGACGATGTTGGTGATGATTTATCTTTGGCGATTCTGAACTCTTGTTCGGCTCGCCGAGGTCAGTATCCGAAGAAGTTGAGCTCGGCTCAAAAAGCGACGACATGTCTAGCGCAGGTCGGCAGCCGTGGAGCTATATTGCTGGACTGGTTTGACACCAGCGTGATGGCGAAGATTACCTCAGAGGAGGATTAAAATTTTATGGGCGCGTGTTAAAAACAATGTGCAATACCTTAGAAGAAAATTCCTTTTAAAAAGGTTGTCAAATATCACATTCATAAAGAAACATGAATTCGGGTCGGATCCGTATTCGCGTAGGAAACATATATGAAAAGTGATGCACTAATCGGGAGGTTCCCGGAGTTTGGACGATCGGATCGAGCTGAATTTTTGACAGGTGGTAGATATAGGAATTCCACAGCCGATCAATGGTTGGAGCTTCCAAAGGACGTCCGAGCTAGATGCTGGACACCACGCTCCAAACTCGTCCGGATTCTGGTCCAGATTCACTGCGGCTCCGGTATATCGGAGACTGCCGGAGATTCTTCCATCGGAACTCGACGAAATTTTCCAGGGTCGTTGTAGACTCAATTCTGCACCGAAGCAATCGTTAAAACGACACTCGAGGAGGCGGTTGCGGCGGATACAAGTTCGCTGTCCAGAAAAACAGCACGGTCGCCCGAGGGCAATGTTGACGTTGAGCCCCTGAGCGCCATGGATGATTCCTCCATGATCTTGATAGAGAACGGAGTTGATTTTGATGAAGGCCCTTGTCCAGACATGATGATCGGAGGCAGGGCACAGTATTCGGTCGAGCCGAGGTGACCAGTCGAGCCGGTGACGAAGAAGTCGACGTCGCAGTTGATCTGCAGTCGAGCCATTGATCCTTTTGCCGATCACACAGCGGAACTCTCAATGAAAGCACCAATGTCGGTGTCAAAACCGGCGGATCTCGGGTAGGGGGTCCCGATCTGTGCGTCTAAGGCTAATGGTAACAGGAGGCAAGGGACACAATGTTTTACCCAGGTTCGGGCCCTCTCGATGGAGGTAAAACCCTACTTCTTGCTTGATTGATCTTGATGATATGAGTATTACAAGAGTTGATCTACCACGAGATCGTAGATGCTAAACCCTAGGAGCTAGCCTATGATGATTAGGATTGTTGTATATCTCTATCGACTAGCCTGGCCTAAGTTTATATAATGCACTAGTGGCCTAGGATAACAAGAGTCCTAGCCGAATACGCCGGTGGGGAGGAGTCCTTGTCTTGATCACCAAGTCTTGTGGAATCTTCCTTGTATGCAGCAGCTGTCCGGACTCGCCCATGAGTATACGGCCATGGGGGTCCTCGGCCCAATCCAACTGATCGCGAGACGATGTGGTGAGTACCCCCTAGTCCAGGACACCGTCACCCCTCCCGATGAACAGGATCCCGTTTCGAACGTGGCCGGTCGAACACAAGGCCATTTCCTCCGTTCTGTCGTACGCCAGGCCTCGTTTCCATCGCCTGTTCCGTCCAAGCCCTCCCGATGAACACGATGACGCATTCCGTTCCGACCCAGCCGGTTGGCTCCCCATGAACACGACGACGACGTTGTTTCTCCGTTCCGACCCATCCATGTACACGAGCCCTGGCCGTACGTATGCGCGAGTAGGCGTTCGAGACCCCGCCCGTATGTACACATACGTGGCCGTATTTTCTTTCTTGCACCCTAGCCGCTGTACATACGTGTACATGCTACGTGCGCGCCTGTACTATGACACGTGCGCGCCTCTACATCCACCAGTATATATATACGTACACGTTCGCGACCAGAATGACTACGCTACGTACGCTTCGACCAGGTGGGTCCCGACTGTCAGGCACTTCCTTGCGTGCAAAGATGTAGCTGGTGGGTCCCAGCAGTTAGGGGGCGAATCGTTTGTTTGCCCGGACGCACTTCCTTGCGTGTGAAGCTGTAGATGGTGGGTCCCAGCAGTCAGGGGGAAATGTTTTTTTTCACGAAATACGGTGGCTCGTCCGGTGGGTCCCTGCTGTCAGGTGGAGGAATCATTATTTTCCGCGTAATAAGGAGGCACTTCCTTGCTGCGGCCGTTGACCCAGCTGTATACCTCTCCATGTACAGTCCACGTCCGATGGAAGTCGTTCCTTGACCATGTTGACCACGCCGCGCCGAGAGCACCAGGGCGGTGGACGACGGCGAGGCCTAGGAAGGGGACGACGGGGAGCCGGGGAAGACGCGGCAGTGGAAGCCCGCGCGGAGAGGAGTACGAGGGTTCACTGGTTCGGCTGCGGTGTGAGGCTGCCGTCGCCGCAGGGCCTGGCCAGCGGTGGGAATAGTAGGGGGCGGTGAGGCCTTCGCGGCAGCACAGCCGGCCATGGGAGGCAGGAGCATGCGGCACGACCGGCGCTGCTTTAGGCGGCTGTATCAAGAAGACCAGAGGTTGAAGAAGCACTACGGCCGTTGGATGGACATCGTACGGTCACTGGAGCTAGAATCGTTTATATTGACAAAGTTGACAAAGCCCTCCGTCCCCGTCAACTTAGTAGGCCCACAAGTCAGCCTCCCACCAAGGTGGGTCCTAGCTAGTAGGGGGTATTCATTTTTTTGTGCGTAATAAGGAGGCACTTCCGGTGGGTCCGAGCTGACAGCGGGGGGAACGTTTTTTTCGGGAAATACGGTGGCCCGTCCGGTGGGTCCCAGCACTCAGGGGCAAACGTTTTTTTCGTGAAATACTCATGGCCCGTCCGGTGGGTCCCTGCTATCAGGTGGAGGAATAATTATTTTTCGCGTAATAAGGAGGCACTTCCTTGCGGCTGCCGTGGACCCAGCTGTTAGCCTCTCCACGTACAGTACTCTTCTGATGGAATTCGGTCGTTGACCACATTAACCACGCCGCGCCGACAGCACCACGGCGATGGACGACGGCAAGGCCTAGGAAGGGGACGACACGGAGCCGGGGAAGACGCGGAAGTGGATGCCCACGCGGAGAGGAGTACGAGGGTTAACTGGTTCGGCTGCGCTGCCGTCGCCGCAGAATAACAGGGGGTGTGGGTGAGTGGAGGGATGGCCTGGCTAGCGGTGGGAGTAGTATGGGGGCGATGAGGCCTCCGCGGCAGCACAGTCGGCCACGGGAGGCAGGAGCAGGCGGCACGACCGGCGCTGCTTTGGGCGGCTGGAGCAAGAAGACCAGAGGTTGAAGAAGTACTACGGCCGTTGGATGGACATCGTACGGTCAGTCAAGCTAGGATCGTGCATATTGACTAAGTTGAGAAAGCCCTTCGTCCCCGTCAACTTAGTAGGCCCACTATACTGGGTCCCAGCTAGCAGGGGGAGTATTCATTTTTTTGTGCGTAATATGGAGGCACTTCCTTGCGTGCGAAGATATAGCTGGTGGGTCCGAGCTGTCAGCGGCGGTAACGTTTTTTTCATGAAATACAGAGGCACTTTCGGTGGGTCCCAGATGTCAGGTGGAGGAATCATTATTTTGCGCGTAATAAGGAGGCATTTCCTTGCGTGCGGCCGTCGACCCAGCTGTCAGCCTCTCCATACAGTCCACTTCAGATGCATGTCGGTCGTTGACCACGCCACGCCGAGAGCACCAGGGCGGTGGACAACGGTGAGGCCTAGGAACGGAACGACACGGAGCCAGGGAAGACTCGGCAGTTGTTTCCCACGCGGAGGGGAGTACGACTGTACGAGGGTTTACTGGTTCGTCTGCCGTCGCCGGAGAATAACAGGAGGTGTGGGACTGTGGGTGAGTAGAGGAATGGCTAGGCCAGCGATGGGAGTACGGTGGGGCGGTGAGGCCTGCGCGGCAGCAAAGCCGGCCGCGGGGAGGAGGGAGCAGGCAGTCCCGCCGGCGCTTATTTGAGCGGCTGGAGCAGGAAGAGCAGAGATTGAAGAAGCACAACGGCCGTTGAATGGACATCCAACAGTCACTGCTTGTGCGTCAACCTTTTTTTAGGAAAGCCTCAAATCTGTGGAAAACAGCATACATGCCATCTGCCATTATTTCAAATAATTTACAGCCCATTTGTTAATTCTTACGGGTTTTTTGGGAGCCCATATTCTTTTTGTTAGCATTACAGCCCATATTGTGGCCACAGTTAAAAAATTATACGAAATTTTGCATATGTCGGTGCGGTCTGAACTGTTTTTAATCCCAAAATTTCGAGTCACATTCAGACTGATTTTAAAAATAAATGTATATCAATATAAAATCCAATAAATTGTCCACGCATAAAAATCAATGCAATTTAAAATCTCGAAATGAAAAAAAGATATTTGAAACTAATTGCCGGTTTGATGTGTTTTAAAAATGTACAGCCCATTTCTCATTACTGATAGGCCATTTTCTCGGCCAGCCGAATGAAGCTCTCCTCGTCTTTAAAGATTTGCAGCCCAACAGGCCTGATAAAGCGACTTACTTGACAAATCACAAAAAACTGGGCTAGCCATTTTTAGAAAAAAAAACTACTGGGCTGGTCTGTGGTAAACATAAAAGAAAATGCTGTCTAGACAGGCCAGAGTGTCCCGCACAACCCAGTTGACACCCTGCTTCCGTCTCAAAAACAAATTAGATAAATGCCACTCCAATTATGGCGATTCATAAAAATGCCACTACAATTTCCAAACTTTCAAAAATGCCACTGCAATTTTTGCAAACTTTGGAAAACGCCACTGCAGTTTCCAAACTTTGAAAAATGCCACTTCAAACTTCGAAAAATGCCACTAGAAATGGCATGAAATGGCATTTTTAAAGTTTGGAAATTGCAGTGGCATTTCTCGTATACACCAGATTTGGAGTGGCATTTATCAAATTAACCCAAAACAAAAATAACTGGGCGAGCTGCTGGGTCCCTGGTGTCAGCCGCTCGTTGTGCAATTCTCTCGTTTATTGACTACGTTAACAATGGCATGGGACCCAGATGTCAGAAATCCACCAGGAGGAGCCATTTTTTATTGGCTTGAAATAAGGAGGCACTTGCTTGCGTACTGCCATGACCTTGGCGGGTCCCTGCTGTCATCCTCTCCACGTACAATCATCTCCTAATTGTGTACGCGTCAACTTGGTAGGCCCACAAGTCAGCCTCTAAACCCGTGGAGGACAAATACAACCCATTTAAAAAATAACAGCCCATTCCATACGTTCAAACGGAAAGTTCAACATTCAGAGCAAAGTAACAGGTCTGATCCACATATAGAGTACTGAACTTCCACGTTAAGAACCATCATAGCCAAGTTAACTATCTACTCCCACTAATACTCTAGTAGCGTACAAGTACTAACTTACTCTTAGCTAACTAGACGATGCCGGCCGCCATCTGTGGTACACGCTAAACGCTGGCACCGGCGTCGTGCGCCTCGCCTCGGACTTGCAAGAGGTGCGATAGGGTGCGTTGCTCGCGCGCGTTGGCCCTTTCCATGCCGGCGTGGTCCACCGAAGCTTCGGCTTCCAAGCGGGAAACCCACTTGACGAGCTGGTAGTAAAAATCGGCGTCGTGAACGCGTGCGTGCCCGACAGCCTTCAGGGCTATTTGCCGGGCACCGGCCTCCACGTAGTCGGCCCAGTTGCGGGCGCTCTGCTCGCGACTCAGAGCGTCGGTGCGCTGCTGCTCCATGTCCCGCTGGCGGCGCAAATCGGCGATACGCTGCTCCTACGCCAGACGGTCGCGCTCCAACAACTCCTGCTCCTCCGCCAGGTGGTCGCGCTCCAACAACTCCTTGATCTCCGCATTGCCATCTAAAGACAGATAGAATGCCTCCTCCCTCCGTCTGCCTTCCGGTGAAAAACCGAAGACTAGTTCCGACGGTGATCGCCTCCGGCGTCGCCTACCACGGACGGGCGGGGGCATGGCGGACGTGGCGAGCGACGACGGGCCGGTGGGGGCTTATGAGGATATGGCGAGTTGGGTCACGGTGCCACCGGAGAAGGCCGGGAAACAGTACTTATAGGCGGAAGGTAGCGCGACGGTCATCGGAATTCAATGCATAATGGCTTATCGCGCCAGCTTGCCGTGGAAAACTAGAGAAACTAAAATTATGACTGTGCCGTCCCGTCCCGTCTGGGTCGCACGCCGGCATGGCGGTCAAATGAGTGCACTTGAATCATCTCCCTCCTTGTCAATAATGATTCCATGGATTTAAAAAGCCCACAACAATTAAAGCGCATCTTTTTTCGCATCAGTTAGCTGCCTTAATTACGGCCGGCTGCATGCAGGCACTCAGAATCGCTCGCAGCCAGTACGCGGAGCAGCATGCAACGAGTCGCAGCCGAGGGCACACATGCAGTCACTTAAATCGCTGGAATTAATTAGGCTTAAACTTCTGCATGCCGTTAATTATTGCCATGCCTTGGTCTTGCTGCTTTGCTCACGGGACTAATAAACCCGGACGGAGGGAGTACCTTGGTTGGTGAGAGGTTTGAATTAAGCCCTGCAAACCGGAAAGGAGGTACTAGTACGTGCGTGATCCGCTATTTATTCATGTAGGATCGAGTAGGTCGTTTCTTGAATTGAGCCCTGCAAACCGGAAAGGAGGTAGTACGTGCGTGATCCGCTATTTATCCTTGTAGGATCGATAGTGTAGCTTGTCAGTTTCTTCAGAGGTAGGCATTTTTATTGAAAAAACTGCCACTTCGCATCTTGCGTCGCAAATAAAACAGCCAGGAGCGCATTTGTAGGCTAGCTAGTGATCGATCAGTAACTTGTAAACACTGAGCAAACAGAAATAAGTAACTGTTAATGCATCTCAATGATTCACAGATCATATACAAATATGTAGCTCCAAAAGCAAAGATCAGCCACTTCGGATCTTGCGTCGCAACTAAAACTAACTAGTACGATTCCCATACATAAGATCAACATGTTAATGCATCTATTTGATTCACAGATCATATACAAATATGTAGCTCCAAAAGCAAAGATCTAGAAAAAACATCTGTTCTTCCAACTAACATGGATACTTCTCTTGGCCAACATTCAGTACAGACTGAAAGACAAATTTGTTTGTGAAGTCTACAATTCCTCTTGCAAACGTAAGTGGTTTCACCAACAGTTGGAACCATGAAAATGAACCACACATGATGGAGGAACATCCACTACAATATGATTTGGTCTTCTCTCGATCACACCGCGAGACTATTTTCGGAATACAAACTTTAACCTAGGCAAAATGATGCCCATTGTATAATCAGACCAAAGCAATGAAGCACCAAGTGTTGGCCAATAAATAGTACAGTAATACCTTTCTGCAGTCCATGAAGTGACTATCCAATCTTTTTGTGTCTATTTTCAAATGGCACTGCATGCAGTGACTATACTATTCTCTTGCAGTTCAACCAAAATTGCGGACACTTTGTTTGTTTGCCAAATAGCAACGGGCAGACATCTCTGTCTGCACAAATATCAAGCAGCTAGTAAACATATACCACACCATGTATTTTCGGTTTAAACATGTCTCTTCCGCTTAGCATCTGTCATGTACTGCACTGGACAATCTGATACAGTTATGTTTTGCCATGGACAATTTCATACTGAATTGATTTGCTGGTTCAGAGCAGAAATATAGCGCCTATTCTTCATCAGACCAAGGATATCCATGTTCGCAGTGATGGAAGAGGTGAAATCGATACAACCGAAATTGAGCATCCAATCATTGAATCCTATCCTGCACCTCCAATGTAGGTCCACCCTGCCAATAAATTCACATGCAAACCACTAGTATTACTATCTAATGACAGTACAAAAAGAGTATCAACATAGTAGCAAACCATGTACCTTCGTAATGAATAGCTTATAGTGCCACCAATTGGATATAAAGTTTTGGAAAAAACATGCTCCTAATGTTGAACCAGTTGGACTTTTTGTGTAGTTCGACTAAAATCGAGCATCCCTGTTTGCATAGATATTGAAACTGTGATTACTATAAAAGTGGCACTAGTTGAAGCATAGACTCACAAATATAAGCATTCCAATTTCTTAATGGGAAAAGGTAGCAAGACTGTTTCTAACCACCTGTTTGAAGGAATAAATAAAGCAACAACGGCTGATGTCAGGAAGGCATACATAGTTTTTTCTGAAAAATTGAGCCATTCCTGACCTTTCCTCTTCTTTTAAGCATATTTTGTGAAGTTCAACTAAAATAAAATGCCATCACTGCCTTGACAATTCAGTGACACTGTACAAAAGGAAATGACTTAACATTACATCATGATGTCAGGTATGTAGTCGACAGGCATTAGAGACGAACATGCAGACCTCCTCCGATAATATAATGAACATTAATTTTAACAAAGGTGTGACTAGCTTTACCGGGATAATTTGAGTGAACTCTACACCCTCTGTTCCTTAATATAAGACGTCTTCGCAGTTCAATTTAAGTACCCAAACGTCCAGTATTTAGAAAAATAGGTAGTAGTTTTCTTGAGCACATATCTAGGAAAGCTTGCCACACTTTATATATGTCGATACGCTAATGCAACACCATTCGAATAGTAAAAATATACACTAATCCAGTGGCTAGTGCAACAGTAGAGTAGTTATTTTATTACAGGGTACAGTACAATGGTTTTACGGAACAGATTTCCATAAGCTCTAGCACTGGAAGATTTCTATAAGAATTAACAATACAAAATGTAAAGGTAACAAGTTTCAGCATTGGTATACTAGTTGTGCAAGAGCATTAAACCAAATACAAAAGTGAGAAGGTAACTAGCATTATTAACTAATGACAGTATTAAAAAATTGCAACCCATGTACCTTCAAGGTAAATATCATTTCGAACTCGAGTGGACATGAAAAATTGCTATCCCAATCTTGATAATCGATCAAACATAAAAACTTGATCGAACAAATCAATACAATAGCCAAAGGAGGAGGTGCCCACTCTTGACCTTTCCTCTTGTCTTCATAATTTTTTGTGCAGTTTAACCAAAATAAAATGACATCAGCGCCTTGGCATTTTGGTGACACTGTACAAAAAAATTAACTTATCTCATGAAAGTGAGGTATGTAATCTATAAGCATTAACAGTGCAAAAATCTGAAGGTAGTAACAAGTTTCATCATTGGTATACTGGCTGTGCAACAACATTAGAATGCCTTAGCTGAAAAATCTTTAATACATCCACAATCAACAGCTAACCCTGAAATAATCTAGTGACATTAAATGGCAGTGCTTAAATTTATCGATGGCATTAGACTGAGAGCGGCATTAGTTAAATGTGGCATCACTTTAGCAGTAGCATTGCTTGACTTGACTGCTGGTGTTATACTAACAGCAAAAAAAGTGGCAATAAGAGCATGGGAGGCCCATTCGGACAGTGGGCGCACCAGTACGATGTACCTCCATGGACGCAGAGTGGTCAGGGTGGTATGGTTGCCCAGAGCAACAAATATCCAGGCAGCATATGTGGATTACGTCCCATTTTTGTTCTCTTTAGCCACCTTTTTCCTATGTGAGGACAACAAACCGATCGACCTGGTCATTCTCTATTGCGTTGTCATGCCTTTCTACCCTTCTTCAACCAAGAGACACAAGGCTCGTTCCTTAGCTACTGATTTTCCCCTTTTCAACCTAGATGCGGGTTCGATGCCTACTCTCTTGGATAGTACAGTCTCCCTTCCTTTCCTTATTCAACCCAGACATGGATTAGTCTGCATGAAGTAGGGTTTCCTTTAATAGTGCAAATTATGGTTTTCGTCTGCATGGCCAGCGGAGCAGAGGATAGCAAATTGGGAAGATGGTGGAGTGGAAAAAGATCCACATGCAACGATGTGGCAGATGGGGCAATAGAACAAGGGTATGGTTCGAAAAGAGGTAGCATACCTGAGGGTCGGCGGGAAGTGGCTTCGCTCATGGTCGTCGTCCTCCGCACACACTACGGCAGCGAGCATGGGGACGGAGGCCATCCCGCGCGGGCGCTAGGTCTGAGAGGACGGCCTTGTCGTCAGTGCGTGACCTCGCTCGCCGACGACGAGTGCATCAACGCTGCACGTCCTTTTCTTCCCCGGCGGATCTGTGACCACCGGTGAGGAGGGAGAGAGAGGCCGTCTTTTTTAGATCTGGAGAGAGGGTGGTAGTGTGAGAAGCAAGTGGGCAGCCCTTAGCAAGAAAGCGCTGAAGCTCCAGCCTATATATCTTTTCTATACTACTAGTACTGGAGGTGGAGTAGTGGTAGAGTAGTTTATATTTTTCTCTGTGTACAGTACTAGTTAGTCGTGCTTCAAAACTGAACGGCACGCCATTAAAAAATTAAAGGTCGATAACTAATGCGGCACCTCGGGCCAACGCGGCCAGATCGTATTTTGCACGAGAAATTACACACCATGTTTCGTTGACATGTGGTCCCGTTCCAACATATCAGTGAGACGACGGCGAGTCCTTTTCTACTAGTAGTATTTCCGAACGGACGTGTAGGCCGGGGCGCCTCTTCGTGAACCGTGGCAAACTGGCAACCATCCACCGACTCTTCGCCTTTCCCTCTCGATTTGGAACAGCTGTCGCACGCTCTTCCTCTCCCTCCTCCATTTTCCTTCAGCCCTTCACCCTTTCTTCTGCCATTGTTCGATCGTCTTCTCCATGGAGGGAACAGGCCGGAAACGACCCCGTTATACTTGCCCCGATCTGAAAGATGACATGGTGGAGGAACTCATTGATCGGTGCAACATCATCACCTCAGCTAGCATGGCAGGTTCGTTCAAGCCCATTCTCGACTCAACTAATAACATCATTACAAGGAACCCAAGAGTCAAGGAGTGGTTTGATCTCCCCTATCTTCTTCGCCGTGACCCTGATGACTGGCGCGGGGACGACGGAGGCCTCGCCCTGTGCAAGTTGATGCCGCTTGATAATGATACGTATGATGTTAAGATGCCATCGCTTGAGGGTAAGGCTTGGGCAGGCGCAAATGGAGATTGGGTTGTTTACATTGGGTCCAACTGCGAGTGGGAATTTGTGAATGTGTACACTCGTGACCGGGTTCCACTTCCAAAAATCTCAGCATACTGCCCAGTGGTTGAGCACACTGGTATTGTACGCACGTTCAAATACGATCATGGTGACTGTCTTCTACGGAAGATAGCAATTTGTCGAGTTCCCAACCGCTCTTGGAATTACAACAACTATGAAGTTGTTGCTATCTTCGACAAGCTTGTTGCCGTCCTTCGTGGTTTGACTGGATGGATATTGCTCAAAAATCAGTTTCTGTACACGGATGAGTACTGTGATGCAATTCAATACAAGGGCCTTGTGTTTGCTGCCACCTCTCATGGCACTGTTTTTGCATGGAATCCTTATTATTTCGGTATGTTTGTCTTCCACCGTAATTATAATTGTTTCATCCACATGCATGCGGGTTAGCAAGTTTCCCTTTACTAATTAACCTTCTTCTTGTGTTTCCAAGGTCATGTGAACATTCCAGCACCTATACTTGAAAATTTTTATAACCAAGGGGGAGATGACGATGGTGATGATCACAAGCATGAGGACGAGCAGCGCCCATATACTCTGTGGCGCCTGGCAACTAATTCCGATGGATCACCACTTCTTGTGTGTATACAGCCCACTGATGATGTTACTACTAAGGAAGCAGGTGTAGTCTCCCATGGTCGCACTCTCCGGACCTATTCCAACACCCGTTGCATGGTATTCGGGATGGATACTAGTGTGCTAGCGCCAACACCTTCTCCCTGGTATAGAATTGATAGTCTTGGAGAAAAATTGCTCTTCCTTGGAAAAAACTATTCAATGATGGTGAAAGGCGATCCAACTGCTGTTGACACAATGTTACTATCATTTATGAGAAGCAACTGTGTCTATACCTCGGACATTTGGGTGGTTCCCTACCCTGGTACTGAATATAGTAGGCTGCTTCAGCCTGGATGATCAGTCCTGCGTTGGTCTCCAGATCGACAATGGATGGCCCCTCCCAGAGAATCAATTGTGGTTCAAAGCAAGCATTTCCAACGCCGAGGAATGGTTGAGTTAAAGTTCATTTCATTGCTTGTATTTGTTGTGTGGTGAAAACTTTAGTATTTATAATGTATCCTCGTTGTCGATGTGGGTTGATGACCTGTTGTATGTAATAAAATGATATCCTGTGATAAACTTACTAAATTTATGAATGGCTTTCGAGTCGCTTCTCTGAGTGAGTGGTGCGACGTGGCAAAAAAATATTTTCCGAATACATAATTGTACGTGCATTGCAACAGGTTATCGGATGAGGCCAATCAACAATAGTACTCCCTCATTTTTGTATACAAGGCCACAAACTCAAATTACAGGTACGAATGTAAAATTTAATGTCTGCTTTATGAGTCAACTTTTTTCTTGTTTACTCGGATCATTAATACTCCGCATGCATGCAAAGAAACTGAATGGAGGAAGTAGATGACTGTCATTTTGACTGCATGCATGCAAGTATTAAACAGGTTGTTAGTATGAGAAACTACCATTAATTTTGCCTCGATTACTGTCAGTGGCCTTATATAGATGCAAAATGTATATTCCATAGTGGCCTTGTATATAAAAATGAAAGGAGTAGTACACTATTTGTACTAGCTTCACATGCTTCGCGCGTCGGGCGGGTGTTTTTACTGTAGCCATATGTTAATGTGTTCGCTGTACGTAACCAGCACCTCGAATCCTCGATACTAGTACTATATAGTACTCCCTTCGTCCGGGTTTATTGGGCCCGCTAGTAGAAACTCGGGCACCAAGGAGAAAGGTTAATGCTGATGGCTGGTGATTTAAGTCTAAGAACGCATTGTTCCGAGAATGCCAACAGCCAACCAGAGCAGCTCGTAATTATGGCATGCAGCCCGTGACCCAGTTTACTTTTTCACTTAACCAATGACGCAAACGCCTAGCACTAGCAGAGTAGTTATTGCGTGGTGCATGCAGCGAATGGCGCGGCTGCCTAACCAATCACACGCGCATGCAGCAGAGAGAATCGAGGGAAATTTACTGCGGCTGTTCAGGGGCCTTACAAAATGGGACGCGGTTAGCTTGCTCAGATGCCCAATAAACCCGGATGGAGGAAGTAAGTAGTAGGAGTAGTAGGGTGGCATGGGCCAGAACAAGCATTCACATCCAGGAGTACGGCACACGCCACCACCACGACATCCATCTGACACCATATTATTTCTTGGATTCCATGCTAGAGCAATCTCTTCAACCTCGTCGTTTCTCTAACTTCAGCCATCGCGCAGCGGGCGAGGTGGGGGTTTGCCGATAGTCGGTTTCCTCAACTGCGGTCCCACTTGTAAGGCCAACTCCAACGCACGACCCCAAACGGACCTCCGTTTTGCACGAACTCCAATGATAATTTTGACTAGAAAAGCAAGACCAAAGAAAACAAGAATCACAAGAATACATTTTACTACTCTAGAAGATATCCAACTTCCATAACTGCTCCTGTAAGTTGGATTAGTGCCTTCTCGATGCATTCATTGTTGATCTGCGGAGGCTCGATCTTGCGTGCTTCTTTCTTCTTCGAGTGTAAAGAAGTAGACGTTGCTTCCTCGCATCTAGTCTCATGTCAAGCCTCTATTCTAGTAGGAGTATCAACAAGTGCACTAGTCTCATCGCTAGCCTCTATGCTAGCTAAAAATGCTAGAACATCTACTAAATTGCGCTCTATCAATATATGGATGTACTCTTCTTCCCAATACCAAAACTTGCATCCATTCTACTCCCTCCGTTGCACAATACATGCCTTCTATTTGTGAAAATATATATGTATCTAGACATGTTTTAGTATATAGGTACATAAATTTTTGGACAAATGGAAGTCAAGTATTTAAGTTAGCACAACTAGTCTAATCCGAGAGCACAACCGAAGATTTGGTCGGGTTCTTCCTCCTTTTGCCGACACATGGGACATCCAGCATCCAGGTCGTGTCATGCAAGAAAATAGAGTGGTAGTTGAAGCCACGTGATGTGCATCTTGGGTTAAACTGTAAATAGAATCTTACTACTCTTGAGTAACTCCAAAAGCGGCCACCGAAGATCTTTATTGGATTTGTTTTTCATCACCAGCACGTCGAGGTGAAATATGTGCAGGTTCAGTGGGTCCTCTTGCGTTTTCACTGACATGTGGGACCGCATGTGAGCAAACAAACGATGGGCTCCGCGCGTCCGCTGGCTGGCTGAGAAGAGAGATAGAGGAGGGCTGAGCACGGACTCCAGGAAATTTGTTCTACGTACCTCGATATAGGCTCGATATAGTGGGGTGGCATGGGCCATAACTAGCATTCACGTCTAGCAGTACGGCACACGCCACCCACACGAGTCCCATCCGACACCAATTTTCTTGGAGTCCGTGCTACAGCCATCTCTTCTCCCTCCTGTTTTCTCAGCCATCGCGCGGTGGGCGGGGTGGGGGTTTGCCGATAGTCGGTTTGCTCAACTGCGGTCCCACTTGTAAGTGAAAATGCAACACCGCACGCATTCCCGCTTGAGCGGCGTGCCGGACCAACCGTGTGGGGGTGCGACGCGAACACAGCGGGCTTTTCCTGTTGAACTCGTCACTTGTAAAATTTGGTTCTACTCCATGGCGCGACCGATACATAGAAAATAACGATTTTTCCTAGAGTAATGAGAAGTTTGGTTCTGGCGCCGTTCATGCATGGAGTGCGTACGAAAATTATGAAGTTGATGCGAAAGGTGTATCATATACTACTACATGGATTTGACGGAAAGATAAAAATACATACGGATCCATCAACGACATCCTCACGCCCTAGTGCGCCAGGTCACCAACCGACGTGTGAGGAGCAGCGGCGTTGGCGGCGAGCTCAACGTGCTTCTGAACAATGCCGCCCAAGGTTGCCCTGCGGTCCAAGAAGGCCAGCGTCCTATCGTCCTCCTCTTGCATGTAGTAGTCCTTGTGGACGATTTGCGCGTAGACGTGGGTGATTATGTCGATGGTGTCTTGCTGCGCCAGGCGCTGCACGGCGAGCGCGACCTCGAGGTGGACATTCTTTGGCGCGACGGCGGCAGTCGCACTCGTAGGGCCACCAGTGCGTCGAAGAGGTTGTCACCATAGTGGCAGTTGAGGGTGGCGGGCATCGCAGAGCCTGGGCGCGTCGGCTGGAGGCGTATGTCAAAGTCGTCCGCGAGCTTCTTGACGACGGTGAACTTGTCGAGGAAACCGACGAGGACCTCGTCGAACAAGGAGACGAAGCTGTCGTCCAAGCGGCCCCTCGCCCTGGCGGCCTCAAGCAATACTACCTGGAGACGTTCCTCGGTGCCGGACCGCAGGCCGGCGTCGTGGACCATCTGGCACAGCCGGCTGATGCTCGCGCTCATCGCCTCCATGGGTCTAGCTTAGCTTCTAGACAACTGATCTTGCGATTCGACTGATCACTCTTGCCCTTGGTTAGTGTGCGTAGGTGCGTAGGATTTTGTACTACTCCTCGGCCCTCTACTGCACCTACCTTTGGCTGTATGATAGGTGGGCCAGCGACCCCTTGGGCCCACGTGTCATTCACCCAAAGGCAGTTGCAATAAGTCAATGAAGCTGCGTCCCCCTCCGTGCCGGTGCAGTATAGTCATCTCACCGGACCTCTAGTTGGGGCCAAACAAGAGAAGTTTGATGTTTACTGGTTTATTGGTCCCCTTTGCATTTTGCGCCAAGTTTTGACCTTTGATTTAACTAATAAAATGTTAATGCATGCAAACAAAAATGTTGTGTAAGTCACCTTACGAAAACCAAATAATCCCAAAACACTTAGGCACGGTGCATTAACTCCCTCCTTGTTTCTTATTTCGTGACATATCAACCAATGAGAGATGTGGGCCGTGCATGCTTTCAATGACTTGAGACTACCAAACATGACATGCAGTGTTTAGTTCATTGCATGTAATCCTATTAGTACTCTAGTTAGCAAAAAGACATTAAGTTCTCTCGCCGATAGGAATAAAACACCATGTATTTATTTACAGAGGGAGTAGTACATTTTTTGTGACATGCATTACTAGATATTGCTAGTCAAATACTAAAATCCAGATGGACATGGTAGTACTCCTAAATCCAGACGGTGGTGCTACTAGTACTAGTAGTAGGACTACCAATGTAGTAGGAGTACTAGCACTGTACTACCCGTTGGTCAAATTATTACGTGTTGCTCCTCACAGTGAAGTGACAAGACCCTGCACCGGAGATGACACCTGAGTATAGGCGCCGTGTTCGGCATACCATAGTCAGCCTCACCGTCTACAGTCACTACCATCATGGTTGTAGAGCTAGCCTGCTTACAACTAGCCATGTTCGACATAATTTCCCGTGCGTAGATGCCCGTGCATTGCACAGAACACCAAGATTGGGGGTGGACGGCGCCGGCAGCGGCCATCGCGCCAGATTTTTCCACGGCCTTCTAGATGTGGTGGGGAGGAGATAAGGCTGATTGTAAGAGACGAGGAGTTGTTTGTAAATAGGGAACAAGTGCGGGCATCTTTTTGCAAAAATGGAGAAGCTTGGTTTGTATGCGTCAGATCTAGATCCGACGGCTATTGGTGAAAGATGGGAGGCACAACATCATCGCCAACTCAGGACCTGTTTGATTCGCAGGATATTGAAAAAGCAGGAATAGGACACGACAATATTACAAGTTTCAAACTGATATTACAAATGTTAGGAGTAATGCTGCACCTACGAAGAGGGAATTACTAGGAAGTTTACGTAAGAACTTTCGTTACTTAAGGTGGATGCAGCATTATCGTACAAACTAAAATCCACCGCCCTGAAATGTCACTAATGGGCAAATAAGTTTTCGAGTCTCTGGCCACTTGATGTTTCAAAAACAAATTCAGCTTCTGTGGAGACTTTGTCATTTAGGCTTAGACGCTTGCGGTGATCAGCACTCCATTCATTGTTGCGCCAGAGAACGCCAAACCTCATTACCTTGAGCACACTTGCCTCCAGAACAGAGAACCTGGCCAATTTAATCTCAGATGTGCTGCCTCGGTAGTCGATCAAATCAATTTCGGTAAGATGGAGATCAAGGCATTCGATGAGATTGTTATAGTGCAGCACATTTTTCACTTTCGGATCTTTTTTATCTTCAAAAGAAGAGAACATATTAGAGCAGCTGGCTGTATAAGATTGCCGTGTCATCAAGAGGTACCAATATCATTCGCTCATACGATAGGGTTGGCTGGCTAGTGATATTTTTTCACTCTCTCTCTTTCTCTCTCTCCGTTTCCTCTCATTTAACTAGAAGCACGTGAAGAGCTTGGGCATTTGTTGCCTTCCACTATGTGGCCGATGCCATATTTCGCAAAAGTATGCCACATAATACGCATCGATGTCAAATCAAAAGATTTTGGCACCGCTCTCGTGATGTGAGAGAGTTGGCACCGCTGTGCACACAGACCCACATGTATAAACAAATCAATAAAACCAACTACACCAGCCTCTCACTCTCCCAAACAAGTGTTTTTTTATTGCCTCAGTCCTCTCTCTACCATGCAGTGTTTTTTCATTGCGTGAGTTAATTTGGCACTGGAGCAAGGTAGGTGATCCAGATTGGGGCACCAGGTGAGCAATGGAGGGGCATCGATGCCAAATGCATCACAAGTGAATTTGGCACATGTTTTGGCCTACATAGCCCACTTTTGTACTCCCTCCGTCCCAAAATTCTTGTCTTAAATTTGTCTAAATACGGATTTATCTAGTTACAGTTTAGTGTTAGATACATCCGTGTCTAAACAAATGTAAGACAAGAATTTTGGGACGGAGGGAATACTACCTCATACTTAGTATAAAATTTTGACCATAGATTTACCTAAGAAAATGCCAATGCATGTCACTAAAAATTACACCATTTGAAATTATGTTCAAATACGAATCCAACGATATAGTTCTTAGTGACATGCATTAACATTTTGTCTGTTAAATCTATGGTCAAATTTGGATACTACAAAATTGGAAGAGTAAACCAGGACGGTGGTAGTACTTGCTCTTAGGGTAACCATAGAGTTACTGGAGTAGTCTAAGTTACTTTCCACTATGACTAGCCTTGGCTACTATAGTAGTACAGCATAAAAACGATGCAGGTGATCACGTGAGAAAATATACTAAAAACATTTCTTTCGGTGGAGTGCGTAGGTGCAGTTTTGAACATTACACTTGTCATCGTAATTTGGGAAAATTACGAAAAAATTGAGCTTCGTTGTGATTACCGTTTACTTAGAAAAGAAGTTTCACCTCGATGAGTAGCTTCTCCGTGCACGGAAATCATGTAAAGAATCCAACAACTTGATCCAGATTGGGGCCGATAGATTTTAGTGCTAAGATCTTCACTGTGCGCATGGACTGGGTCAAGCTTGTGGGAATCATTTTCTGGAAGACGGTCGTAAATACATCAAGAAGAAATTTAAAAATGTGAATTTCAAGAAGACGGAGAAGAAGATGAGTGCTGTACCTGAACGATTACGGATCCAATAAAGAGTTCGGAGAATTTGGCAGACGAGTACACCAACGCTGTCAATTTCGGCGCGTCAATGACCCTGATTTTTTGGACCTTCTAGATCAGATACAAGCAATCTCTCAACGAAAGGCGCATTCTCAATGACCATAACGTGGAACAGCTGGAGTGATCTCTTCCCAATTGATGTCTTGTTGCGGGGCCAGCGAGACACATAAATCCATCGGAGATTCGTCGAGGCGATGTGGAGGCTAATGAACCCGTGGATCTGCTCAAGACGAAGATACTCAAGCGCAGTACAGCTGCGGAGCAGGTGCTCCATAGCCTTCTTCGAGATGAAAACGTCGAAGAGGTCGAGCTACATGAGTTGAGGGAGAAGAATGGCGGGCGCGACATTAATCTAGGGAAGATAGCAGGAGCTGAAGCTGGCGCGGCGCAGCGTTGGCGTGAGGCGGAGCGCAGACGGCGGCAGAGAGCGACATTGTACAGCTTCAAAGCTGAGCTCCTCGAGCTGATCTAGGGCGGGGGATAAGAACCACTCGTCGAACTTGGGTTGGACCTTGTAGTTGGTACTGAACATGCGGATGTCAAGGCGTTTGGCTGGCCCAGGGTGTGATGAAAGGATCTTGGAGACTGCGGCCATGCGTTTGCAATCCCCGTCGCAGAGGTAGCTGTCGACGGTGAGGTTGAGGGGGACGCAGCGCCAGAGGGGGCGCCACCGCCGGGAGAGCAGGGCGGTCAGCACGGCAAATTTGGTATGGAGGAGGCCGATGATGACGAGCAGCATGTCGTCGGGGAGGCTGCTGATGAAGTCCAGGCTCGCCGGATGCGGTTTGGCTCCAGCCGCCTCTGCTTGTTGGCTGCCTCGCCGTCCATCTCAACCGGCGGCGACGCTGGTGTACACGTGTGCTGGTGTGTGTGCGAGTGCGTCCTTCTGTGCATGCCGCTGCGCAGTGGTCAATTGTGCGCGAGTGCGTCCTTCACGCGCAAGAAGTGTGTCCTCAATGCGCCCTCAATTTACTAGCGTGCGGGGTGCTACCCCGAGTGGTTTCAACTTTGTTTACTTCACCGCGTGTCAGATGGGCCTCTAGTTTACTTATTTTCACCCACTGCCACATGGGCCAGCACACAAAGATACAGAACACGAGCTGATAAGGCAGCATGTGGATTGGTTGACCGGTCAACTAAACAATATACGGAGCTATACACTGACACAGTGAGCATATAATCCGTCTATATAGAGAGTTCGAGTGAGAGGGGAGGCCCGTGAGAGATAGCAGAGAGAGAGAAAGAGCTACTCCCTCCGTTCGATAATGTAGTTCCTACATTTTTTTAAAGTCAAACTTTTGAAACTTTGACCAAGTTAATAAAAAATTACTTATATCTACAATACCAAAGATAAATGATAGTATGAAGTAAGTACATGTTGTGATGAATCTAATGATCGTTCCAGATGTAAATGTTTTTCTCCACATATACCTGGTCAAACTTTTCTGAGGTTTGACTTTTCAAAACATCCATATGCTTATGGACGTGACAGAGTCCCTAACTAGAGAGAGAGAGAGAGAGAGATAGAAAGAGTGAGTGAAAAAAGTGTGTGTGCGTGTGTGAAAGAGACATGGAAAACACACGATAAAAGTAGAGAAAAAGCGTGCGTGTCTTATGCAAACGTATCACACATGCATCTTCGACAACGGAGGCAAGGTGAGGAGATAGTGTGTGGTTGTTTGGAACCGAGAGAGCAAGACCCCTAGCACGTGGCCAAGATGGGTCTGACAAACAAGGGAGAGAGGTCGAGAGAGTGTATGTTTGTCATAGAGATCCCCTGGAGATCGTGATGGGACTACATGGGTGGGAGATCGAGTGACAAGGTGTTTGCGCGATAGAAGATGCCCCGAGAGATATCGAGATAGACGTATGGATGGAAGGAGACAATACGTGTGTTCCTGATGGCTAGTAAGAGATAATCATACTTAGGAGGGGGAGTGCTTGCGCCTATGATGGAGTGAGGGATTATGGTACTTAGGGGGGTGCGTGTCACATGGAGAGAGAACAAGGGCGGAGAGTGTTGGATGGGTCTATATGTATAGCGCGAGCGAGACATGTGTATGTGTGAACCAGGGAGATATAAGGTCAGTTTGGCTTGCGTCCTGAGCATCTTTTGCCTGGCCTGGGGTTGTGGCTGGATTTCATGCACCGCTTGTTTGGTTGCTACCCTGTGAAAAAGAAAGCCCGCCTGGCCTGGGTTCCCTTGCACTTTAATTAGCCTGGCTCAACTCCAGACACTGCAAGTAGCCTGGCCCAGGCGACTGATTTCGAACGCCTGGCCGTGCTTGGTCGTGCGGCCACGAGGCTAACAGCAACATGGATGGATATTAGCATTAAATAATTGCTGCATGGATTGATTGATGGGACGTTGATGCTTTGCCTGGCCCAGGCATGAACCAAACGCTTCAGCACCACACAAGCCTGGCCAGGCAGAAATATTTTACATCTGACGTCCACACCAGGCAGTACTGGCCATCAAGGCATGAGGGTCAGGTCACAAACCAAACTGACCAATAAAGTTTGAGAGAGATTGAGGAGCCCCGATAAGGCTGAGTGGTGCGTCAGATAGCTGAGAGGGGGAAAGAGATATTCCATCCGCTCGATGCAGTGCATGTAAATTTTTTAGAAGTCAAACTTTGGAAACTTTGATCAGGTTTACGCAAATGTTATTTATATCTACAATACCAAAGATACATCATACAAAACTACATCTCATGGTGAATCTAATGGTATATGTTTGCCGTACTAGATGTAATTGTTTTTCGTCACGTACATGGTCAAACTTTGTGATGTTTTACTTTTCAATAAATCTATATGCTATGGAGCGAGGAGAGTGCCTAAGTCGAGACAGATCAAGTGCGTGTGAAGGAGAATGAGTAAGTGTGCAAAAAGAGTATGTGTGTGAAAAAGAAAGTGACAACAAACGATAAATTAGAGAGAGTGTGTGTTTTTTCGTTTCTTATGCGAACATATCACGCATGCATCTCCGAGATGGAAAAGCGAGGCGAGGAGATACACGAAGATAGCTAGTGCGTGATTGTTTGCAACGGAGAGAGACACCCCTGTAGCACATGTCCAATAGAGGTCTGGCCAACAAGGAACAAAGGTCGAGAGGAACACATGGATGGCATGGACGCATGGGGAGGGAGAGAGGGTGGTTTGTGATAGAGAGATCTCCTCGAGATCATGAGGGGAATATATGGGTGGGAGATCGAGGGAGTGCGTGTGCGATAGAAAGTAGCCCCGAGAGAAATCAAGATAGACCATGCACATGTTTGTGATGGAGACTAAGATTAGCTAGTCATATACATATAGGGGGGACTACGTGTGCCTGCAATTGAGTGAGAGACCATCATACTTGGTAGCTAGGCATGAGATTGTGTGTGTGTGCGTGTGAGACTGAGAGAGAACGAGGGAGAGAGATAGAGTTTTAGATGGGCCTATCGAGTGTGAGTGAGATATGCATGTGTATGTGTGACCCAGGTGGATGGAGAGTTTGAGAGAGGGGGGAAGAGCTCCGAGACGACAGAGTGGTGCGTGAGAGAGTTACGGGCAAAGAGCCAAGGAATTTGTGTGCGTACGATGAGTGCAACCAAGATATCTAGCTTGGACTAGCTAGAGTATCATACATAGTGTGCGAGAGAGACCTATAGATGGTGTATATATGCATGCGAACTAGAAAGACCCCCCCCCCACACACACACAAAGATAGAGAGAGAGAGAGAGAGAGAGAGAGAGAGAGAGAGAGATGGAGACAAATGGAGAGGGACCAACAAGGTTTTTGTGTCGGATGTGTGCGACAGAATTGAAGATTGTCGGCGAGAGAGAGAGAGAGAGAGAGAGAGAGAGAGAGAGAGAGAGAGAGAGAGAGAGAGAGAGAGAGAGAGAGAGAGAGAGAGAGAACAGGAGTCCGGGAGAGGGGGAGGTCGCGTTTTATGCATCAAAGACTGATATAAACCATGTTTCGATATAAACTTGCATTCAAATATTTAAATTGGAGAACATGTTATCTGCAATCCACACATGAACGAATATATGCGTATATCAAACAAGTTCATTAATTTGACTTTCAACATGTTCATGGAGTACCATAATACTGTACAACATGCTACTCGATTGAGGTGTTCAATTTTGGATTTAGCTCATTATTTTGACCTAGTGAACGAGCTATTTCATTGAATGGAGATATTTCATTTTGGGTTTGATTCGCGTTTTTGAGTGGGTCAACTATTTGTCATATAGTAAATCGCTAGCAACGAGCATGTAAAAACACATTACTCCCGAGCATCATCTCTCCATATAAAAAAGAAGTGGCAAGCTAATATTTCAAAATTTGATTCGAATCGACTTGGTAAGTTAGACGTGGATGCTCGTTCTCCCAAAATCTGAACGAACCGTTAAACATCCTCTCTGCTCGGTGGAATTCGCCCGAGCAAATAAATGGGATACATGAAATTACCGTCCTATGTGGGACACGCATCAATTGGCCCATTGTACATCGAGGGTAGGTTCGTAACTTCATCCAAGCGCGCCTTCTCCTCGGCCGAAATGACATGTGCCGAATAATTCATAAACCATGGTCGGCAAAACACGCTCTCCTCGCCCGAAATAGCTCGCGCCCACTATTTCAAAACACGCTCTCCTCGCCCGAAATCGCTCGCGCCCACTATAGTTCAAAACACGCCCTCCTCGCCCGAAATCGCTCCCGCCCACTATTTGGGGAGAAGCAAAGTTACTCTACTATCCCCAACCCTCAGTACACAGACCCAAGCCGAGAAGCCTATAGGCAAGGGTAGAACTGTAACTCCCCCTCACATTTCAAACAAATGCGTCCGTAAGACATGGTTCCACTCCCCTCCCAATTCCCCCTGCCCCCTGCCCCCATTCATACCTCGTGGGCGCCAAATCACCTTCTCCCCGGGAAGCTCCCTTCTCCTGAGCCGCGAAACCTCAGCCCCACCTCCATGGCGCCCACCACCGCACCAATTTCATAGCCGCCCTCCTCCCTAATGCCGGAGACGCTGTCCATTTGCCATCGTGCACTGGGCCGTGTGCCTCTTACTCCGTGCTACTCGTGCTGCCTCAACGACGGCCACGTGAACCGTACCGGAGCTGATTCACCCCCGCCGTTGTTCACGGTGCCGGAGCGGCTCCAACTTCGGATCCGTCCAGAGTCCTGGCGCTGCTTCCCCGTAGCCGTCGACCGTCGCGACATCGCTCTTTCCCTGCCGTTGGTCGCCACCGCAACCGCGCCGGCCTCACCGACTCGGCAGCTGGACCTGCCTACTTCACCATGCCGCCAGATAGGTCGCAATTTAAGCATCAGTTGTCTGAATTTTTATTCTGGGCCAATCGATTCCCAATGGGAAGCAGCACCCCTCGAGGCGGCGGAGCTCCTAGGCTGCCGGTTGGCTGGTGTCTAACATCAGGGTGCGGGGCTGCAAGTTCGCCGCGAAAGCAGCGCTTAGATGGCTATCTTTTAGAGTTGCGTGGGTTGAAGGTACTGCCGCCGCCGGATCTGGATGACGGGGAGTCTTTGTGGATTGGCCCGGGGGCGGCGCAACCACGGCAGTGCTGTGGGGCGGGGAGCGGGGTTTTGGCCGGGGCCACGGACGGCGGAGGCAGGCGGCTCTGCCATTGGTCGCTGGCTCTTCGGGGAAGATTCCAAACAGTGTCAGCCGGGAGGCACAAGACGGCCATCAAGCCATCCGGCGTAGATCGGACAATACCAAAATAAAATAAAATCATGGGACCCCAATTTAGTCTTCAGTCAACAGACGTGTGACCACTGTCGTACCTTGCTGTTGATCTCTTAGTGTATTTCTTCAGATGAAAGAGATATGTCGTTCTTAACATTATGCGTTATCTGCATCTTCAGACACACCGTCTTCTTACTCACCGCAGCTGCTCCGACAAGGGAAGCATACACCAGAAGGGAGCTATAGTCCCCACTCAACAGTTCCCTGCATCGAATGCGCGTGCCCGACATGGACAGCCACAACAACTGCAGGGCCATCGACAAGTCAGCACATGATGGTCACTCCTATGGATGGCAGCCAGATAGGTTGTACCCTCATCTTACTTGTGTACAACATTTATGGCTTTGTTATTCAGCTAAGCATGGAAAATAGATCATCACATTTCACTTTATATTCATGCTGATCTCTTACGGGTCTTGTTCAGGAGTTAACGCTGTTCCATAGTTCAGCTAAGATACTTGTTCTTTAGGTAACGCTGTTCCATAGTTATCATTCATCAGCCAATGCTATCCCAGAGGCTGGTGATTATAGTATTATACCACTTCTAGTATTACCTATGCTGTTCTTTAATACTTTTGTGTGCCATCTAGTTAATCTCGAGTACAAACGATACATATTCTGTAGCTTTCATCTGTGTTCTCCCTTTAGTTTATGAGACCTGTTGCTGCTAGTTAACCCCAGTCCTACTATTTATGTCATCTCCTACAGGCACTCATTACATAAATCTAACTACTAGTTGTCTTGCATGCATGTCAGATATAATTGCACACACTGATATATCCACAAGAACCTCACGGAGCAATGTAAAGTCCAATAAACTTAATGTCAATGATACCCAATATGATGGAACATGTAAAGGCAGTTCTTCAGAAGACTTGCTGAAAGATGATGAATCCTCTTCACCCCACAAGGTCCTTGCTCTAACTTGGCCTGTGATATGGGTACAACATGCATATAATGTCCTGGAGTGTATCTACTCTGTTGCAATGCCATGTGCTTAGCATGCTGATCATGCATGTAAATATGTCATGCCTTCCTGTTTTTCAGTACCTATTCCATTCATGATAACATGTTTTCAAATTCAAGTACTGTCATTCTACTCTATCGCAATTTTATTCATCAGTATGTACTTCATCTGTCTACCACATATACCATGTTTTTTTACATTGAAGTGTTGTTCTAGTGCTCTGTTGCAATGCCATCTTAGTTTCCCAATCATACACGTGTATGTTGGCTTAGTTATTTCTGTACGTATTCCGCTAGCATACAGTTTTACATTCAACTAGTGTTTTTTTTTGTGTTGTCCTATCGTATCCCTAGCTCTTACACCATACTCCCTCCGTCCGGATTACATGTTGCCGAAATGGATAAAAAGGATGTATCTAGAACTGAAATACGCCTAGACCCATCCATTTTTTTCTGGATGGAGGGAATACATGTCAATATGTCATGCCTTTCTATTCTTCAGTACCTATTCCATCTCTCTGCTGTCACATGTTTTATAATTAAAGCACCATTCTTCTATACAAGGCATGCAAGGGGAAGACGACTATGTTAGATTCTGAAGGGTTACAAACAAGGCCTTTGCAAAAGATCCAAATGCCAGGAGATAATAAACCAACTCCAGTTTTTATAGATACCGCTCCAGCACAGAGAAGCCCAACTCCTACTGATAATAAGTAGATTCCAGTGGCCAAAGAACTAGTGCGCTCGAGTCCCGCAAAAATATGTCAACTCCATTCTAAGAAGCGTGTGCGTATCCTTGCATCATGAAACTTTATAGCATGCTGATCATATTTTCTACATGTTTCTTACCCATCTCTCTTTTAGAAAATAAGCTTAATAGATAGAAGAATTTCTGCAATGGTATCGTTTATGAGGAAAGATTCTTGCAGGAATTATATTTTTACATCAGCATGTATTTTATTAATCAGCGTGAATCCAACCTTTATCTGATCTAAATTTAGTTGTAGCAAAATGTATGATTAAAGACCACAATGTTGATTTTTGTAAGGAAAACTGCCTGGTAGTTTTGCATCCTAAGCTGCATGAGTGTACTATCTCATATCAGTGGGTTTGAATACTTTGGTTTTGCAGTGGGTTTTTCAGTGTTTTTTTACTATGTTGTCCTGTCGTATCCCTAGCTCTTACATCATGCTCCCTCCGTCCGGATTACATGTCGCAGAAATGGATAAAACTGGATGTATCTAGAACTAAAATACGTGTAGACCCATCCATTTATTTCCGGATGGAGGGAATACATGTCAATATGTCATGCCTTTGTATTCTTCGGTACCTATTCCATCTCTGCTGTAGCATGTTTTATAACTGAATCACCATTCTTCTATATAAGGCATGCAAGGGGAAGACGGCTATGTTAGAATCTGAAGGGTTACAAACCAGGTCTTTGCAAAAGATCCAAATGCCAGGAAATAATAAACCAACTCCATTTTTCATAGATACTGCTCCAGCATAGAGAAACCCAACTCCCACTGATAATAAGCAGATTCCGGTGGCCAAAGAACTAGTCCGCTCCAGTCCAGCAAAATAATGTCAACTCCATTCTAAGAAGTGTGTGCGTATCCTCGCGTCATGAAATTTTATAGCATTCTGATCATATTTTCTACATGTTTCTTACCCATCTCTCTTTTAGAAAATAAGGTTAAACGATAGAAGACTTCCTCCATTGGGATCGTATTCTCTGTGCTACAATGCTGATGTAAGTACCTGTTGTATATCATTATATTTTTTACATCAGCATGTATTTTGTCAATCGGCGTGAATCTAACCTTCATCTGATCTAAAATTAGTTGTAGCAAAATGTTAAAGGCGCCAATGTTGATTTTTGGAAGGAAAATTGCCTAGTAGTTTTGCATACTGAGCTGCATGAGTGTACTATCTCATATCACGCACATTACTGAATTGTAGTGCTTCTCTGGTTGCCCCTTCATTAATTGTGTCAATGTTGCTTTCGTATTACCTTACTTGGCTGATGATAGCTGTGCCATATTGTGTTAATTTGGTGTAGGCTAGTTGCCCAAACGTTCGTTGTGTCAATGTTGCTTTCCTATTATCTGACTTTGCCAATGATAGCAATGCTAGTGTGTTTATTTTGTGCAGGCTGCTGAAGATAAGAAGACAAACTCTGAAAACAGCAAGGCAACCCCATTGTTTCTTTCCAGTAAATCTAGGCCAGGTAATATGGCAATAACTCATGATTAATCTGTTTGGTTCCCGTCCTAATTTTGGTTATGATGCAGTGGTCGAGACACTCTCCACTATCAATAATACAAGCCTGCAAAAATCGCCATCTGAATCTATTCAGTATCCTCTGTCTCGAATGCAACGGAATAAATGTATGTTTGTGAACCAATTAATGCTGAAGCAATGATGGAAATGGTGGATGAATCAGAGGTGTAGAGTCGTGCGACACAACAACTGATCAATGTTTTCAGAGACAGTGTAGCAAAGCAGCAAGAACTTGCCCACATGCTTATGGGCGTCATCTGTGCTAAGGTTGTAGATTGTGACATTGTAGATGGTTAGGTTCTGCTCATTTATTTGCACTGGCATCAATCTTTGATTGCCCAGTGGATGTAATTTCCTGTAATATATGCTGGATGTGCAACGTTATTCCCTGTATGCCGTACCTTTGCTTGATCGGTTTTGGTCCTATGCATAATTGCTCGTCGTAATGGGCTCAAATTATCTAATTTGGCCTAAAGACATGTACGAACTTTAGTGGGCCCATTAAGTTAATGGGCCGTTA
This sequence comes from Aegilops tauschii subsp. strangulata, assembly GCF_002575655.3. Lineage (NCBI taxonomy): Eukaryota > Viridiplantae > Streptophyta > Magnoliopsida > Poales > Poaceae > Aegilops > Aegilops tauschii. The sequence goes on along the minus strand of NC_053037.3, from coordinate 25,469,099 downwards.
CTAGGCCGAATGTTAATGGTCGGCCCTCTTACCTCCCGGGTCGTTAACAGGCCGACATCGAAGCGGGTAACAGGTGGGCCCAATTTATTTCACGGGCCGTTAACAGGCCGTTACTAAGTTTGGGCTACATATGGCCCAACTATACTGTAGTCCTTTAGCAGGCCGAAAGAGACAGCAGGCTTGTACTGGACCATGAAGAGCATGGGCCGCTAAGGGGCCGAAAGTCAGGTCGTATTGTAAATGGCCTAACTATGTTGTGGGCCTTTAGCAGGCCGAAAGAGAAACCGGGCTGGTATTGGACCATGAAGGGCATGGGCCGTTAAAAGGCCAAAACTAAGGTCCGACTACAAATGGCCCAACTCATTTATGGTCCGTTAACAGGCCGAAAGGCACACAGGGCCAGGAATTGGCCCAACAGTTAAATGGGTCGCTAAAAGGCCAAAACTCAGGTCCGACTACAAATGGCCCAACTGATTTATGGGCCGTCAAGAGGCTGAAAGTGACACCGAGCTGGAAATTGGCCCAACACTTAAATGGGCCGCTAAAAGGCCGAAACTCAGGTCTGACTACAAATGGCCCATCAGATTTATGGGCCGTCAACAGGCTCAAAGACACACCGGGCCGGAAATTAGCCCAACATTTAAATGGGCCGCTAAAAGGCCGAAAGATGTACATCCTGAAAATTGGCCCATCTATTGAATGGGCCGTTAACAAGCCGAAATCTCATCGGGCCGATATTGAGCCCAAATATATAGCGGGCTGTTAACGGGCTCGAACTGACGATGGGCTGCAATGGTGTCAAATCTTTAACGGGCCGTTGACGGGCCGAATTGGCACATCTCGTATGGGCCGTGGGCTTAAATGGACCTGACACAAGTAGGCCTTATATGGGCCGGCCTGCTAATTTTTACTGGGCCGGCCTTTTTCACCGGAATGGGCCACTGTTGGGCCGTGCCACGTGTCGACCTATCATAGGCGCCTCCTGTCCAATGAGTGGATGACATCTGTCCCAACGGTGAGGCAACACGTGTTTCCTGCGGCCAATGATGATTTTACACGTGAAAAATCCCCATTGGTCTGGGCTGTTAACGGGTTATCGGATCCAAAACCGGACCCGATAGCTTAACGGCGTTCCGTTACGGTGGATGCCACGTGTTGGTCACCCTTGACGAAAGCACTTCTGTGACGCGCGATTTATCGTCATGGAAGTGGACACTTCCGTGATGATAATTTTGGTAATGTCATGGAACACTTCTACGACAACACATGTATGACTATCTTGATTCTGTCATAAAATCGTCATGGATGTACATACATGACAAAAAACGCGACATACTATGACAAACACGTAGCATCATGGAAGTGTATTTTTTGTAGTGTGTGGTTGCGCATGTGCTTGACGATGTCAGTGGCCCAAGGGGGAGGAGTCCTCTTCCCGGGAACCACTGAAGCTTCGAGGGGGAGCGCGAGGGTTGCCGGGGTCGATGGCTCTGCCGATGTTGATGTAGAGGCAGCAGCCCCCGGGCCTGGCGCAGCTCCCGGCTCGGCTTTGGAGAGGTGCGCCGAGGGTCGTCGAAGCTCTTCAATGAACATGCCGGGGGGTACTAACGCCCACTGAGAGGCTATCCGAGATAGCTCGTCAGCTTCGGTGTTCTCTTCCTGGGGAACGAAGTCGGCCTTCAAGGTTTGAAAGCATTTCCTGAGCTTCCAAACCTCCTGGACGAAAGGAGCCATGCATGGACACGCATACTCTTCGTTGATCTGCTTGATCACCAACTGGAAGTCGCCCTTGACGACGATCTTCGAGATGCCGAGGCCGAGAGAAGCTCTTAGCCCCACCAGAAGCCCTTCGTATTCGGCGGTATTGTTGGTGATGTTGTCGGTGTAGCATACCCGCACGACGTACTTGAGGCGTTCTCCAGTCGGTGAGATGAGGACGGCTCCAGCTCCGGCCTTCCCGTGGGTGTATGACCCGTCAAAGTATATAGTCCAGGAGCTGGGGTCTTCCTTTCCGGGTAAGCTTGACGGGGACTTCCCCCAGTCGAAGGCTGTCTCCGTCCATTCCGCGGTGAAGTCCATGAGGGCTTGACTCTTGATAGCGTCGGAGTGCTCGAAGTAGAGGCCGTAACCCGACAACTCCAGGGCCCACTCCGTGATTCTACCCATGGCGTTGCGGTTCTGCAGAGGTCCTTTCAGGTTATACTTGGAGACCACCGTGATGGGGTGAGCCTCGAAGTAGTGCCTGAGCTCCGGTTGCTGCCTTGTGGTCCACCGGGGGATTCTGAAGACAAATCCTCAGTTTCTCGCACGGACGTCTCTTCTCGGGGAGCTCCCTGTGGCGAGCCTGAGGGCGTGTCCTCAGTTCCCAACATGGGCAGCTCCTCAAGTCCCTCCGTGCTGCTGGGCAATAGCTGACCCGTACCGGTATCCTCATCCTCGTACCCACGCTCCCCGGCGAGCTCCTTGCCGGGGCAAGGCCTCTTGTCCTTCTTATTGACCAATGCATCGCCGCTTCGCTTGTGGCTTCGGGGCTTCGTTACTTCGTGCTCCACTACCAGTACATCACTCACTACCTGGTTGGTAGCAGCGATGTACAGTAGCAGAGGTTCCTTCTCCAGTGGAGCCACCAAGATGGGCGGTTTCGCTAGGTACTTCTCAATGTCTTGGAAAGCGCCTTCAGCTTCGGGGGTCCACTCGACCGGTCCGGACTTCTTCAAGAGCTTGAAGAACGGAAGAGCTTGCTCGCCAAGTCTTGAGATGAAGCCCAGAGCGGTGATGCAGTCGTTAAGTCACTGGACATCCTTGATCCGCTTGGGGGCCACCATCTGCTCAATGGCCCTGATTTTGTCGGTGTTCGCTTCTATTCCCCGGTGAGACACCAGGAAACCGAGAAGCTTGCCTGACAGAGCGCCGAAGACGCACTTCTTCGGGTTGAGCTTGAAGTTGACCTTTCGCAGGTTGCGGAAGGTTTCCTCCAAGTCGGTGACGAGCGTGTCGTGGTGGAGCGTCTTAACCACGATGTCGTCGATGTAGGCTTCAGCATTGCGGCCCATCTGCGTGCCCAGGCAGGCACGCATGGCTCGCAAAAATGTAGCTCCGGCGTTCTTCAGTACGAAGGGCATACGCGTGTAGCAGTAGCACCCGTTCGGAGTGATGAAAGTCGTCTTCTCCTTGTCTTTCTGGGACATCTTGATCTGGTGGTAACCAGAAAAAGCATCCAGGAAACTCAGGAGCTCGCAACCAGCCGTGGAGTCTATGAGTTGGTCAATCTTGGGCAAAGGAAAAGGATCCTTTGGGCAGGCCTTATTGAGGTCGGTGAAGTCCACGCATAGTCGTAGGTCGTCGCTGCCGGGTTTGGGGACCACCACTGGATAAGCCACCCACGTCGTGTGTGGCACCAGCCGGATGGTGCCCGCCTTCAGGAGTTTCTCCACCTCTGCTACGATGAAGTCCGACTTCGTTTTGCCTTGCTTCCTGACGACTTGTGCCACAGGGCGGACATCCCGGTTCATCGCCAGCTTGTGCTCAATCACCTCCCTTGGCACGTCGGGAAGATCCGACGGTTCCCAGGCGAACACTGTCGGTGTCAAAACCGGCGGATCTCGGGTAGGGGGTCGCGATCTGTGCGTCTAAGGCTAATGGTAACAGGAGGCAAGGGACATGATGTTTTACCCAGGTTCGGGCCCTCTTGATGGAGGTAAAACCCTACTTCCTACTTGATTGATCTTGATGATATACGAGTATTACAAGAGTTGATCTACCATGAGATCGTAGAGGCTAAACCCTAGGAGCTAGCCTATGATGATTATGAATGTCCCTACACAGACCAACACCTCCGGTTTATATAGACACCGGAGGGGGCTAGGGTTTACATGGAGTCGGTTACAAAGAAGGAGATCTACTATTCGGATCACTAAGCTTGTCTTCCACGCAAAGGAGAGTCCCACCCGGACACGGGACGAAGTCTTGAGTCATGTATCTTCATGGTTCATCAGTCCGGCCAAAGTATATAGTCCGGCTATCCGGATACCCCCTAATCCAGGACTCCCTCAGTAGCCCCTGTACCAGGCTGCAATGACGACGAGTCCGGCGCGCAGTTTGTCTTCGGCATTACAAGGTGGGTTCCATCTCCGAATACTCCAAAGTAGATTAAGGATCGTTTCCGGCTCTGCGAGATAATCTCCGCACTCCACCGTAGAGAGCCTAACACTTCACAAATCTGATCCGCTGGCAATAAATTTTTTCCAACGGCGTACCCTGTGGCCTGGCCCGACACGGACCGGTCTTTCTCAGCCTGCCTCGATATGTGTTGCGAGGCGGTTACATTGGCACGCCTCGTTAGAACAGAGATCGTGTTCCTCTTATCGCGGGATCTGCCATCAATACGGGGGCATGCAACCCCACGACGCCTGTTGGTATGACTCCGTGTTTTTAGGTAACTCCCGCGTGGTCACGCCGAGGACGCTTGATATTCACCCTCTTTATAAAGGGCTGAGGCCTATCCTTCTTTTCTACCACGGTTGCGGCATCTTGCATCTCGAGTTCCAACACCCGAAGCCCAAGCTTAGGTACTTCGGATCTTGAATCATGTCCGGATCCAACCTTCACGGTCGGTGGGTGGCCTCCACGGTCACAGAGGAGGACATCGCGAAGCTGAGGGAGGTCAAATATCTGACCGCCGACATCCAACACAGGCTTCCTGCTCTAGGGCAGGTCATCCCTACTCCCAAGCCCAACGAGAGCGTCGTATTTGTTTCTCACTTCCTCCGCGGTTTAGGCTTCCCCCTTGATCCCTTTGTGAGAGGGCTCATGTTCTATTACGGGCTAGATTTTCATGATCTGGCTCCGGACGCCATCCTTCACATCTCGTTATTCATCGTTGTGTGCGAAGCTTTTCTCCACGTCACCCCACACTTCGGCTTATGGCTCAAGACCTTCAATGTAAAGCCGAAGATGATTGAAGGGCGACACGCGGAGTGCGGAGGTGCTGTAATAAGCAGGAACGCCGACGCCCCCTGGCCAGAGCGCTCCTTTCCAGAGGTATCCGATCTATGGCAGCGGAGGTGGTTTTACATCACGGCTCCCGGGGGCACAAAGTGGGTGGCCCCCCCGACTTCCGTTCGGGCCCTCCGCCTCAACTGGCATCATGGGCCAAGGTAGGACAGGATTGGGGCCTTATAATGATGTACCAACATTGCGGGGCCGCATCGGGAGCTTCTTGAGAGGGACATTAGCCTTGTCAGCATAATTCAGGTGATGCTAGTTCGGCGGATGTTGCCATGCAAACGCCGGCCCCTTCGGATGTGGGAGTTCAATCCGGAAGGTCCGCGGACTATTCTGCACTTCTTCGGCTTGACGCTCGAAGGGATGTGTAAGTTTTTCTTCGGACCACAAGTAAAATGTCCGGACACCATCGAGGATGCGGGCATGAGCTGCAACCGCCCAGACACCCAAGTAAGTAACCCAGAAACCGAACACCTTATTTATATTTATCATAACACGGTTCTGAAAAATTCTCCGTGGCCAGGAATGGCTCAGCAAGGCGGAGAGAATCAGGTGCCCGGTGCCACTTCCCGAGGGCTCGCCTAGTCCTGCCATAGCCAAGATGCTTGGTCGTGTACTAAGTAAAGTGCCCTCATGGAAAGGCGAAGGGAAGAACAGAGAAGCAGAACTTCACACATTGCACATCCAAACCGGGGGAATTGCTACCTCCCCAAAGGAGGATAGTTGGGAAGGGGAATCTAAGGCCTCCTCCCCTCGCGGGAAGAAGAGGGCCGCCTCCGAGGACTCCGAGACGGAGGTGCCCAAAGAAGGGAACAAAACCTCACCTGAGGGCCCTACCCCGAAGGGCGTCCTCACCGCGCCATGCCCGCAAATGGGCCAGCCCTCAACCGAGCCGTAAGTTAATCATAAATACAAAGCTAGTGCTTCCTCCTTCGAGAATAGTAACCATGATTCATTCTTTGCAGTCCGGCAAGCGGTTCTTCTCGATAGAGTTCGTCTTCGGGGGATCTTCTTCCGGAGATGATGGAGAGTGAAACCCCACCAACCTCTCCGCCTCATGAGGCGGGCGACCCGGAGGTGTCATCATGGAGAGGTCCAGATTCGCCGAGGCCAGAAGCTAGCGCTTCGGCCGCCCTGAGCCCGGAGCATTTGGCTCCTTCGGGGGGCGATAAGAAAGGTCCGGCACAGTTCGGCGATCAGTCGGATACGCGGGTCTTCTAGAGCGAGCTGCTCTCTCGGAGGATCATCGCTCATTGATGAGCATGGTGCTTGAGAAAATTTCATCCGCCACAAGCGGGTTCAATGAGGCTTTTACAAGCCTTTTCAGAGGCTTTGAGGTATGTAACGAAATATATAATTTATTTGATTGTGGCGCACGCGCTAGGTGTGCTCCATATGTATAGTAGCCCCTGAGACTCTGGTTGCCAGCCCAAGGCGGCAAACGGAGGATCACACCGTTGAGTAATGATCATGCTGTGTATATGCATAGGTGACGAAGGGTCCGGCAGCCGACCAGTCCGTTGAAGTCGCCAAACTAAGGCGACAGATTAGAGTTGTTGATGCCGATATCACATTTGTGAACCAGCGGCTTAACGAGTCACAAGGTATGTGCTCTGCTTTCCTTATGGGAAAAACTGAGAGGAGTATTATATTAATGTTATATACTTGGACTATAGACGGAGCTGCTGCCGTGGAAGCCCTGAGGGCAGAACTTGCCCTGGCCAAGGAACAAGCCCGGGCCAGCGATGCGGCTGCCCTAAAGGCGGCCGAAGAGTTGGGAGCCGAACAGGCTGCTCGTCGCCGAAGCGAAGAAAAAATAGCCGAGATGGCTATGGAGTTAAAAAATGCCGCCGACCGGTATGAGCTCCTTGAAAAGGAGAAGAAGGCTAATTCGGCTGACCTGAAGAAGGCCCTTGATATTGCCAAGGAGACGCGTTCCGGAATTAGGGATGCGCGGGAGGAGCTTCGACAGGCTGGAGAAATCGCGGCTGGAAACCCCTATTTGTTGCGGATGAAGTTCTTAGATCCGAAGTATGTTCCTCTGGATCAACGTTGGAGCCCTTCAGACGCGTATGCGGATCTGGTGAAGAGTGCGGCTGACGTGGCCATGTTTTTCGAGGATCAGAAGGATAATGAAGTGGAAAAGCTGTTCTGGTCGCAATTCAATGCTCCAACGCGCCCGTTGCCATTGAGCGAGAAGATGGCTGCTATGGCCGAGCTCCATAGGCTGTCCGATCTTGCAATGAGGTCTGTAATAGACCATCTATGGCCGAATGGGCCGAAGCCGGACAGTTATTTTGGTTTAGTGCAACAATTCCTTGGTGCCGTGTCGCGAATCGATGCCATGAAAAGGTCGGCGTGCATAGAGGGTGCACGGATGGCTCTTGCCCGCGCTAAGGCATATTGGACAGATATGGATGCCACCGTTATTGCAACCCAAAGTCCGGCGGGAAGCCAGGAACCTGCCGAGCACGTCTTGGAGCAGGTAGCAGAAGGTGCTCGTTTAATAGAGGCTCAGTGCTCGAAGAATGTCATGTTCGAGTGACAACTCGTTTTATTGTAAAAACAACTTTAATTATGAGGCTATGTTTATACTTGTTGCCCGGAAGTGCTATAGTGCCTCCTATGCGGCCGTTTTATGCATATATGTAATCTGAAAGATAGCAGTCGTTGGCTTCAGCCCCCACGCGTACAATGCGGGGGTCTTCGCGAAAATGTGCGTAATCACACTTTATCCAACGTCTTGGTCCATTAAGGAGGTGATCGCACAGCGAACTAGGCAACCAGACTATATAGTTGTAACACTTTCACTTAGCCATAGGAGTTTGACGGTGGGGCTACTATGTAGCCCCTTGTACCTTTGCGTGCATCCGAATACGGGCGCATATGTACATGACCAGGAAATGGTCCTTCGTTAATGCGGAGGAATCCTAAAGATTCCGATAAGTCATCGAGTGGTTGAACAGTCTCTCGCTGTATCATGACAGTCAGTTTTCGGCTTTCTCTACTGAGGTGCTCATCCGGAATAACCAGGGCACAATTGCAGTAGTTCTCCTTTGGCCGCCTTAGCCGATAAGAACGGAATGTAAGGCAGCAAATCCAGGAGCCGGGCAAACCCAACATTTGACCAAAGACATGATTCGGAGCTGATGCATATAAGGCCAAACTCGCGACGCCGAACACTCCCGAAGGTATTCGGACTTTATAACATATACCAGGCTGTGTAACGCCCTTTATTATGAACCCTGTATTTGCAGGTACGTGCATTACTCTGTCATGGAGAAATGCCAATAACGGCAGTATCCTCTGTGGGTGTAGTACCCATGGGATGTGTGTAAGCAACAAGAGACAGTAAAGAATGTTTACACAGAGGCTTAATCTAAAGAGAAACCTTTGAGCGAGGCCCTGCTGCACGTCTGTGCCTTTGTCTCTGTTGTGTCGTGTCCTGGAAGGGTGTCGCACAAATGGTGTCTGTAAAAAAGAAAAACTCATGTAAAAGAGTATGATGTAAGCGTGCGAAGATTTGGCTATCACCGATGGATAGAAAGAGTGTAAAATATTGGCCTGTTACTAAGGTCAAGCCAAGGGCTGGGCGGTATTAAATGTTTATAGCCCCTGGTGTCCTCTATGGGATTACATGTGTGGCGCCCAGATCAGGTTTATCTAGGCTGCCGGACTTGTCTGACCGTGTCCGTGGTCTTAACGACCAGTACTGCATTCTAGTATTAGAGGGCGCTTAGAGTCCGGCTGACGGAGCCGCCGCATACTCTTCCACACGTAGGGAAGCTCTGTCTTTCCATTGACAGTGATGACGCCATGTGGACCGGGCATCTTGAGTTGAAGATAGGCGTAGTGAGGTACTGCGTTGAAGCGGGCGAAGGCCGTCCTCCCGAGCAATGCATGATAACCACTTTGGTGGGGGGCGATGGTGAAGAGTAGTTCTTCGCTTCTGAAGTTGCCTGGGGAACCGAATGTCACCTCTAGTATGAGGGAGCCCCTGCAGTGAGCTTCAATGCCTGGTATCACCCCTTCAAAGGTGGTGGCACTTTCGCTGATTCTGGATGGGTCGATCCCCATCCTGCGGACAGTGTCCTGGTATATTAGATTAAGACTACTCCCGCCGTCCATGAGGACGCGAGTAAGGTGGTATCCGTCGATTATTGGGTCGAGCACCAAGGCAGTTGATCCTCCGTGCCGCATACTAGTCGGGTAGTCCCTGTGATCGAAGGTGATCGGGCAGGCCGACTAGTGGTTATTGGTGGCAACGGGCTTTATAGCGTATGCGTCTCTGAGCGCGCGTTCGCGCCTTCTCGTGGTTATGTGAGTTGCGTGGATCATGTTTACTGTTTTTACCTCTGGTGGCAATTCTTTCTGTCCCCCAGTGTTCGGCTAGCGAGGCCGTCCTCGTCTTCACTTGGTGTTTCCCTTCCCTTGTGTTCGGCATTTAATTTGCCGGCCTGCTTGAAGACCCAGCATTCTCTCTGAGTGTGCTTCACAGGATTTTCGGGGGTGCCATGAATTTGGCATAGTCTGTCCAAGACATTGTTCAGGCCGGACGGTCCCTCTTTGCTGCCCTTAAGTGGCTTCTTTTGTTGACCGGGCCGAGGGCCCCTAAATCCGGCGTTGACTGCTATGTTGTCCGGACTAGCTTCCTTGTTTCGACGTTTATTTTTATTGCGTCGTGGCTTCCCGTTGCCATTCCTAATTTCGGATGTACTTGGGTCGCTGGTGCCTCTACGGGCTAACCAGCTGTCTTCACCCGCACAAAAGCGGGTCATAAGGCTTGTTAAGGCTGCCACTGTCCTCGGCTTTTCTTGGCCGAGGTGTCTGGCGAGCCACTCGTCCCAGATACTGTTCTTGAAAGCCGCTAAGGCTTCAGCATCCGGACAATCGACAATTTGGTTCTTCTTAGTGAGGAATCTGTTCCAAAGCTTACGGGCGGACTCTCCAGGTTGTTGGATTATGTGACTTAAATCGTCCGCGTCCGGAGGTCGGACATAAGTCCCTTGAAAATTGGCCCTGAAGGCATCCTCTAGTTCCTCCCAACTTCCGATTGAATTTTCGGGGAGGCTTTTCAACCAGTGCCTAGCTGGTCCCTTCAACTTGAGGGGAAGGTATTTGATGGCATGGAGGTCGTCCCCACGAGCCACGTGGATATGCAGGATAAAATCCTCAATCCAGACCCCGGGGTCTGTCGTTTCGTCATATGCCTCTATGTTCACAGGTTTAAAGCCTTGTGGAAATTCGTGGTCCAGTACCTCTTCCGTGAAGCACAGGGGGTGAGCAACCCCTCTGTATCTGGACGTGTTGTGACGTGTCGCCGGCTGTTGTTGTGTCCGGTGCTGTTTCTGAACTGGTACTCGATCAGTCTGATCGTTTTTGTAACCGTAGTCTTGCGCCGGGGCATATCCTCTAGATCCGTAGATGGACCTAGTTGCGCCGACCTTTTTGTCCAAGAGCCCATGTAGATCGTGTGCGGCGTCAGTAGCTGCTCTATTATGGTTTTGGGGAGGTTGGTCCGGCCTTCTGCCCGTATTGTTCTTCGGTGGAATGGCTTTGTCGCCGAATTCTGGCAGCAGCTTGCGCTTTGGGTAGCTCTTTGTTGTCAGGACCAGATTTTCGGGATATCAATTTTCCTGAAAATGGCCCTTGTGCTCACCAGCCCCAGGATTACTGTTAGCTGATGAGGCACCAACTTGATATAGAAATTCCAAGCAAAATACAAAATGTGTAGTACAAGACCATTCTGGCCTATGAGTACAACAATTGGTTTCTAGTGGCTGATGGCGGAAGCGGTTTGTGGTTCATTTGCGTCTATGGGACTCCATTTCCCACAGGAACAGCTGACCAGGGTAACTCCTATCTTCACGAGGCTGCTGCCACCATTGCGTGGGTTCCGGGGCTGTCATCGCAACGCTCCTCTCCATGCAAGAAATCTGGCCAAGACAATAGCCAGGGACAAGCCAGTGAGTACTTTTGAATGTACTCGCAAACATTATGAACACAGGAATAATATAACAAATGATAGTCATGCTCTGAAACTATTCTATGATTACATGCTAATCACAAAATGACCGTCCATGATGCACGCAAGCAGGTTATCCGTATACAACATGAATAGGCAGTAAGGGAATAGAAATAGAATGCACCGATCGGGTGTCTGAAGCGACGCCTCGAAGGGATGAACATACAAAACATGCCTTAGTCGGGCGTCTGAGCGACACCACATAAAGGGCTTATGAACAATTTGAAGAACAAGCATGCCACAGTCGCGCGTGTGTGCGACACCACATAATGGGCTAATAGAGTAAATAAATAACAAGCGTGCCACAGTCGGGCGTCTGAGCGACACCACATAAAGGGCTTATATAAGAATAATCACAGTGAATATCCAGGAGGTAGAACCGTCCTAGGGATACTCAATATTTCAAATAATGTAAATGGTTAGTCCACAATAATCATAATCATCATATGTCACAGGCCATAATCAATGTTCTGGTTTAGCAGTTTTTCCTCCGAAGACCAACACTAAGACCGACACTTGACCCATCCCAGACTGTAGTCCTTAACCATGGACACGACTATTCGAATAGATGTTTAATCTCTGCAGAGGGTGTACTCTTTACCCACGGGTAACGGATTCCTTTAGTCCATCGGGACTAATTCCGTCTACGGTGTTTTAATTGAAAACACACCTAACCGCACACACCAGCCTAACTTACCGGTGTCTGGAATCACCCACGACACCCGTTAAGCGAAACTCTAAGTGGGGAGGCTACAACCTCGACTTAGCATGGGATCACAAAATTTATAACGCGCGCAAACTAGGGGAGCTACCCCTTCGGCTCCAACCGAAAACACCCATGCCCCCGGACCAGGTGGCATGCCTACCGGATGCCTCCGGTATCTTCTGCCATGGCCTCTCTGTACGGTGTGTGCTAGGTAAGGGGTTGGCAACTTACTGAACCGTACCCTACCTATGGTAGGGACAAGTGGTAGTACGAAACAAGTATGGGGGTTACTGGAACAAGACTTGATCTATGGTCGACTCAGGAGGTTAAAGCATTTCCTGCATGATTAGCATAAGAAACATATTTCACACCAATCAGACAAAATCACCACTCATCATACCTCACCATGCCCTTACCGGACCCAACCGTCTCGACGGAGGACTAGAGACAAGCCCGTGTCTACCCAAGACAGAGGCTTTTCCCGGATCCCTTCCGGTAGGCATGAAAGGCATATGATGGTGATAACGTATCCAATTCCAATAGCACGGAGTCATCAATATGCACTTATGAGTATGATCATATCATCACAAAAAATAACGAAAAACTCCGAGACAAGGGGGTGTTGCAACCGTATCAACCAACACACGACAATATTATGCCAGGGTTCAGAATGCTTGCCTTCAAGTTGTGGAGAGGCAGGGTGCATTCCAAAACTTTTGAAAGTTTTCTTCTCTCTCCAAAAATCCTATTTTGAGAAAATTTAAATTAACATATAGTTTCAAAACAGTACAAAAAAAGTTGTTTGGAAAATTTCCAAATAAATATGAAATAAATTAGACAAAATTTGAGAAACAACAGAAAAAGAATCGAACCATTTGGACTTATATTTAAAAAGCTATAGCCAGTCAAAGTTTAGTCAAAATTCTAATTTTTTTAAAAAAACAGAAAAAAGAAAAACGTTTCGGAGGAGACGTACTTCTGGGTTTACGCTTCCACTCGATCCAGCGTGGACCGGCTCGTGGGTCACTGACAGTGGGTCCCTTGGGCCCACTGGTCAGGTTTGACTAGTCGCCCGCCTCCTTCCTCCTCTGTCCGAGCAGAGGCGGGGCTCCGGCGATCGACGCCGGCGAACGGCGGCTCCCCACGGGGCCCCGAGGGCAGGGATGGATCCGCCAGTCCAGGACGGTCCTCCCCGTGGTCGAAAGGCTGGGGGGACGCAGGGAGTCGCCGGCGGCGAGCTTCGCGGCGGACGACTTTTCGGGAGCAATTGGAGGTTTGGGCTCCGGTGGTTTCCGGTCGAGGCTGAGGCGTTGGGTGGCTCCGCACGGTCTAGGAGAGTCTAATGGCGGTGCTGGAAGGGCAGGAGAGGCTCAGCTCGCGGATGAGCTCGAGCTGTTCCAGAGGGCAGCTGGCGCGCTGGAGGGGCTCGGGCGGTGCTGCCACGGGCGGGGCCTGCTGCGGCCGTCAGCTAGCCGCCATGGCCGAACTGACGGTGGCTCTGTGGGGTGCCAGGAGGTGGCCGGGGCGGCTCTGTGGCGAGGGAGGGGTCGGGTGCGATGGCTGCGAGTGGCCAAGGGTCAGCACGGGCGCGGGGAGGGCGGCAGTGAGACGCGGTGGCTCGGTGCGCGCGCGTGCAAAACGTGCGCTCTGGGCGCCCCTAGAGCACGCACGCCAGGCGTTCGGCAAAATGCCAAGGCATGCCAGGAGGCTTGGGTTGGGCTGGGGATTAACAGGTCTAGGTTAGAGTTATGTAGGGGCTTAGTGGACATGCTAGTTTGGTCAGGGGATCAAGCCCACAATGCAAACTAAAAACCAAGCCAAAACTGGCCATGCACACAAGGTGTTTGACAGAATGCTATGGTCATCTAGGCATCTCTTGGGGTGGCCAAAAACTCCAGATCATTGTCTTCTTAGGTACAAGTGATGATGGCAAGGTTAGTTTGTCAAAAACAAAAACTTGTTAGTGCAAGTTTTTGAGAAAACCAATTATGGACAGAAAGTAAAGGGCATAGTTTCATGGACCAAAAATACTCCAATGGGTCCATTCTCCTGGACTTAAGGGTTTGGTAGGGAGGACTACAAGCGGGAAAAAGCTCATGGGCACTAGAGCAAAATAAATTAGGGTTGCAGTAGAAAAAGCAAAACTGGGCCAGAGAGTAAAAGAGGATGATTTGCTCAAATTTTTCCAAGAACACCAGTGGGTTTTTGCATAAATTTGAATTATATGCATCTACTGACATCTCCAATTTTTGGTGGGAATTTTAATGAAGTATATAAATAGGTTGTAGTGCAAAATTACCAACTGGACCAGTTTTGAAAACTTGGCGTAGAGCTCAAAATCTCAAATGAATAAAATATATTTTTGCATCAAAGTGATTTAAAAACATCACATGACATCCCCAAATTTTGGTGAAAATTTTAAATGCATTTATCAAATGGTTGTAGTGCAAAAGAGGCTCTAAATCTTATAAAAATTATTTTTAAAAGAATAAACCTCAGGAAAGACAATTATGCAAATAAATCCACTGATAAAACAAATGTTTTCTTGAGAGGGTATACAAGTCCAATAATATTTTTGGAAAGTTTTCACTTGGGGTAAAAACTCCACAATATCAAAGAAAGAGAGGTTCTGAAGTCAAAAGATAAATCCAGAAAATAAAAATTTAATTTCCTGGCAAATATTTAATTGATAAATCATGGTTAAATTTCTGGGGTGTTACATTTGTGTGGCGATCGTCGCCGTATTTTTCTTCGGTGTCTAGCACTTTATTCCATCTGCGATTGAGCGTTTCCTGTGCGGCTTTAAGCCTTTGCTTCTGCTTCTTTAGACTTCTCGCAGTGGCCATAAGCCTTCTGTGGAGGTTATCTGGTTCCACACGTGCTTCCGGGATGATGGATGCGTCGTCGTCGTCATCCGGACTGTGCTCCTGTCCCGGGGCGGTTTGATGAGTTCGTCCCTCGGGATCACTGTGATCCAGTGTCTACTCCGGGCTCTGTTCGGCGTGACCTGGCTCATCCTGCTCCATCCCCGAGTCCATATGGTCGTTGGTGCCTTCAGAGTTGACTGGGGTGTCGATCTTTCTAGCGTTGTTATCGCTATGTTTACTGTGGCTGGACTTAGAGCGGCGTCTGCGTCGTCGTTTCGGCTTTTGTCCGGGGGTTTTATCCTCCATTTTGTCATCGTCGTCCTTAGGAGTATCCACCATGTATATATCATATGATGAGGTGGCAGTCTAGTGCCCCATCGGTGGTGGTTCCGAATCGTCCTCTGTGCCGACGTCCATACCAACGGTGTCGTCAGAGTCGAAGTCAAGCATGTCTGTTACGTCGTCGACAGTGGCTATGAAGTGGGTGGTGGGTGGGCAACAAATTTCTTCGTCGCCTTCTTCCCCCTTGAGCCGAACATAGTCCGGCAGGAGTCTCCGGACAAAGAGAGAGACTTTAATGAGTTCAGCATGTCGCCAAAGGGCGAGTGCTGGAAGATATCCGCAGCGGTGAACTCCATTACCGGAGCCCATCCGGGATCGGCGGGCTCGGAGGCGCGCGGTCTAGGACCTACAGCCGGACACAAGTCCAGGGGTCCGGGGACACAGGCTTCCTTGGGGATGAAGTCTGTGTCCGGCCCTACCGCCAATGAGTGTGCGGCCTCCGGGGCGGGGTCCATCCGCCCGTCCTCGGACGACGCAATCTGCCCCGGTTTTAGGTCCGGGGCTCCTGCAGGTGCGATATCCTGAGTATTGTCCGATAGCTGGTCGGAACCATGCTCGTCGTGATTGTTCGGCGCTCTTGGCGCAGGCCTGAATCCGTTGAAGATCAAGTCTCCGTGGATATCGGCTGTGTAGTTCAAGTTTCCGAACCTGACCTGATGGCCAGGGGCGTAGCTGTCGATCTGCTCTAGGTGGCCAAGCGAATTGGCCCGCAGTGCGAAGCCGCCGAACATGAAGATCTGTCTTGGGAGAAAGGTCTCACCCTGGACCGCGTGGTTGTTAATGATTGAAGGAGCCATCGAGCTTTGCAGCAACGACACAGAGGAACTCTCAATGAAAGCACCAATGTCGGTGTCAAAACCGGCGGATCTCGGGTAGGGGGTCCCGATCTGTGCGTCTAAGGCTAATGGTAACAGGAGGCAAGGGACACGATGTTTTACCCAGGTTCGGGCCCTCTTGATGCAGGTTAAACCCTACTTCCTGCTTGATTGATCTTGATGATATTTGAGTATTACAAGAGTTGATCTACCACGAGATCGTAGAGGCTAAACCCTAGGTGCTAGCCTATGATGATTATGAATGTCCCTACACAGACCAAACCCTCCGGTTTATATAGACACCGGAGGGGGATAGGGTTTACATGGAGTCGGTTACAAAGAAGGAGATCTACTATCCGGATCACCAAGCTTGTCTTCCACGCAAAGGAGAGTCCCACCCGGACACGGGACGAAGTCTTGAGTCTTGTATCTTCATGGTTCATCAGTCCGGCCAAAGTATATAGTCCGGCTATCCGGATACCCCCTAATCTAGGACTCCCTCAAACACGTCGGCATTTTCCCGAAGGAAGGCGATGAGTGTGTCTTCCTATTTGATAGGAAGGTGGGCGCCGATGGTGACGAGATGGTTCCCGTCACCGGTCAGCGATATCTTCTTGGTGAGGTTCTCGTCCCGAGCGAACTTGGCCTTCTTGGCAGGGACCGAGAAAGAGCCCCCGGCATGAGAGCTGCTTCCGGGGTCCTTGCCAACCTGCAAGGGGTGTCCATCAGCTTCTTCATGAACGGCTGCAGCCATAGCCTCATTCATGACGTTGACGCAGTAGATGGAGTCCTTGTAGTCGTTCTGGATGGTGATGACGCCCCATTCGCCCGAGATCTTCATGATGTTGTAGGCGTAGTGTGAGGCCGCCATGAACTTTGCCAAGGCTGGTCGCCCGAGGATGCCGTTGTATGGGAGCGGTGTGTCGGCGACGTCGAACTCGATGTCCTTGGTGCAGAAGTTGTCAATCCCGCCGAAGGTCACTAGCAGGGTGATCCTTCCCAGGGGCCGGATCAGCCCGTGACCCGCCCCCTGGAACGCTCCCGTAGGAAGCAGGCGCGATGTAGGGATCTGAAGCTTCGACAAAATGCCCACGGACAGCAATTTGAGGCCGTCTCCTCCATCTACCAGCATCCTGGCGATCTTGAAGTTTTGGATCGTGGGCGAGACCACCAACGGTAGTCTCCCCACGCCTGCGCGCGACGAAGGGTGGTCGCCGGCGTCGAAGGAGATAGGCTGGGCAGACCATGCCAGAGGCCTTCTTACTTCGATGGCTGGCTCCACGGCAATGAGGTCACGGATGAGCCTTCGGTTGGCTCTCATGGAGGGCGGAGCCGAAGCGCCACCATGGATGCAACCCAGTACACCTCTGGGTTCCTGGAACTTCCCAGAGTTTCCTCCGGGGCTGGCGAACTCGCCGCCCTGGTTGTCAGTGTTTCCCTGGGTGGGTTTATCGCGACCACCAGGCGGGGTTCTGCCCTTGCTCTTCTGGTTATAGTCTCTTGCTATGTGACCAAGTTGGCCACATGTGAAGCAGGTGACCCCGGAGTAGCCGCCAGAGGTCCTCCTTCCCGGGCCCACACGCCGTCCACGCCGACACTGCCTGTTGGTGTGATTGCCGTCGGGATGGAGGGTGCAGGGCTCGTTGTCAGCCATCTCCGAAGATCAAGACGACTTGGTGTTCTTGCTTTTGGGCTCGGCGGCGAGGACGCGCTTGTCCTGGCCAGAGTCGGGCTTCCTGGGCTTTGACGGGGCAGCGCTGTCCCCGGGAACCAAATCCCCGGGAGCCTGCTCCCCTCCTCGGCCTTGGCGCACTTGTCCGCCAACTCCTAGAGCTCCTGGGTAGTCTGCACGTCGTGGAAGGCGACGTTTTCGCGCATCCAGGGGTTGCGCATGTTCAGGTGGAAGATGGCGACTGAGGGAGTCCTGGATTAGGGGGTATCCGGATAGCCGGACTATATACTTTGGCCGGACTGATGAACCATGAAGATACATGACTCAAGACTTCGTCCCGTGTCCGGGTGGGACTCTCCTTTGCGTGGAAGACAAGCTTGGCGATCTGGATAGTAGATCTCCTTTGTAACCGACTCCGTGTAAACCCTAGCCCCCTCCGGTATCTATATAAACCGGAGGGTTTTTCCTCCATCAACAGGGCCCGAACCTGGGTAAAACATCGCGTCCCTTGCTTCCTGTTACCATTAGCCTTAGACGCACAGATCGGGACCCCCTACCCGAGATCCGCCGGTTTTGACACCGACATTGGTGCTTTCATTGAGAGTTCCTCTGTGTCTTTGCTGCAAGGCTCGATGGCTCCTTCAATCATTAACAACCACACGGTCCAGGGTGAGAACTTTCTCCCCGGACAGATCTTCACGTTTGGCGGCTTCGCACTGCGGGCCAATTCGCTTGGCCACCTAGAGCAGATCGATAGCTACGCCCCTGGCCATCAGGTCAGGTTCGGAAACTTGAACTACACGGCCGATATCCGCGAAGACTTGATCTTCAACGGATTCGGGCATGCGCCAAGAGCGCCGAACAATCATGACGAGCATGGTTCCGACCAGCTGTCGGACAATACTCAGGATATCGCACCTGCAGGAGCCCCTGACCTAAAACAGGGGCAGATTGCGTCGTCCGAGGACGGGCGGATGGACCCCGCCCCGGAGGCCGCACACTCATTGGCGGTAGAGCCGGACACAGACTTCATCCCCAAGGAAGCCTGTGTCCCCGGACCCCTGGACTTGTGTCCGGCTGTAGGTCCTAGACCGCGCACCTCCGAGCCCGCCGATCCCGGCTGGGCTCCGGTAATGGAGTTCACCGCTGCGGATATCTTCCAGCACTCGCCCTTTGGCGACATGCTGGACTCATTAAAGTCTCTCTCTTTGTCCGGAGACTCCTGGTCGGAATATGTCCAGCTCAAGGGGGAAGAAGGCGACGAAGAAATTTGTTGCCCACCCACCACCCACTTCATAGCCACTGTCGACGACGTAACAGACATGCTTGACTTCGATTCTGACGACACCGTTGGTATGGACGTCGGCACAGAGCACGATTCGGAACCACCACCGATGGGGCACTAGACTACCACCTCATCATATGATATATACATGGTGGATACTCCTAAGGAGGACGACGGCAACAAAACGGAGGATAAAACCCCCGGACAAAAGCCGAAACGACGACGCAGACGCCGCTCTAAGTCCAGCCACAATAAACATAGCGATAACAGCGCTAGAAAGATCGACACCCCAGTCAACTCTGAAGGCAACAATAACCATATGGACTCAGCGATGGAGCAGGATGAGCCAGGTCACGCCGAACAGAGCCCGGAGCAGACACCCGATCATAGTGATCCCGAGGGACGAACTCATCAAACCGGCCCGGGACAGGAGCACAGTCCGGATGACGACGACGATGCATCCATCATCCCGGAAGCATGTGTGGAACCAGATAACGTCCACAGAAGGCTTATGGCCACTGCGAGAAGTCTAAAGAAGCAGAAGCAAAGGCTTAAAGCCGCACAGGAAACGCTCAATCGCAGATGGAATAAAGTGCTAGACACCGAAGAAAAATACGGCGACGATCGCCACACAAAGAGCTACCCAAAGCGCAAGCTACTGCCAGAATTCGACGACGAAGCCATTCCATCGAAGAACAATACGGGCAGAAGGCCGGACCAACCTCCCCATAACCATAATAGAGCAGCTACTGACGCCGCGCATGATCTACGTGGGCTCCTGGACAAAAAGGCCGGCGCAACTAGGTCCATCCACGGATCTAGAGGATACGCCCCGGCGCAAGACTACGGTTACAAAAACGATCAGACTGATCGAGTACCAGTTCGGAAACAGCACCGGACACAACAACAGCCGGCGACACGTCACAACACGTCCAGATACAGATGGGCTGCTCACCCCTTGTGCTTCACCGAAGAGGTACTGGACCACGAATTTCCACAAGGCTTTAAACCTGTGAACATAGAGGCATATGACGGAACGACAGACCCCGGGGCCTGGATTGAGGATTTTATCCTGCATATCCACATGGCTCATGGGGACGACCTCCATGCCATCAAATACCTTCCCCTCAAGTTGAAGGGACCAGCTAGGCAATGGTTGAAAAGCCTCCCCGAAAATTCAATCGGAAGTTGGGAGGAACTAGAGGATGCCTTCAGGGCCGATTTTCAAGGGACTTATGTCCGACCTCCGGACGCGGACGATTTAAGTCACATAATCGAACAACCCGGAGAGTCCGCCCGTAAGCTTTGGAATAGATTCCTCACTAAGAAGAATCAAATTGTCGATTGTCCAGATGCCGAAGCCTTAGCGGCTTTCAAGCACAGTATCCGGGACGAGTGGCTCGCCAGACACCTCGGCCAAGAAAAGCCGAGGATAATGGCCGCCTTAACAAGCCTTATGACCCGCTTTTAAGCGGGTGAAGACAGCTGGTTGGCCCATAGAGGCACCAGCGACCCAAGTACATCCAAAATTAGGGATGGCAACGGGAAGCCACGACGCAATAAAAATAAACGTCGAAACAAGGAAGCAAGTCCGGACAACATAGCGGTCAACGCCGGATTTAGGGGCTCTCGGCCCGGTCAACAAAAGAAGCCACTTAAAGGAAGCAAAGAGGGACCGTCCGGCCTGAACAAAGTCTTGGACAGACTATGCCAAATTCATGGCACCCCCGAAAAACCTGCGAACCACACTCACAAAGAATATTGGGTCATCAAGCAGGCCGGCAAATTAAATGCCGAACACAAGGGAAGGGAAACACCAAGTGAAGACGAGGACGAGCCTCGCCAGCTGAACACTGGGGGACAAAAAGAATTCCCACCAGAGGTAAAAACAGTAAACATGATCCACGCAACTCACATAACCACGAGAAGGCGTGAACGCGCGCTCAGAGACGCATACGCTATAAATCCCGTTGCCACCAATAACCACTGGTCGACCTACCCGATCACCTTCGATCACAGGGACTACCTGACTAGTATCCGGCACGGAGGATTAGCTGCCTTGGTGCTTGACCCAATAATCGACGAATACCACCTTACTCGCGTCCTCATGGACGGCGGCAGTAGTCTTAATCTAATATACCAGGACACTGTCAGCAGGATGGGGATCGACCCATCCAGAATCAGCGAAAGTGCCACCACCTTTGAAGGGGTGATACCAGGCGTTGAAGCTCACTGCAGGGGCTCCCTCGTACTAGAGGTGATATTCGGTTCCCCAGGCAACTTTAGAAGCGAAGAACTACTCTTCACAATCGCCCCCACCAAAGTGGTTATCATGCATTGCTCGGGAGGACGGCCTTCGCCCGCTTCAACGCAGTACCTCACTACGCCTATCTTCAACTCAAGATGCCCGGTCCACGTGGCCTCATCACTATTAAACGGAAAGACGGAGTGTTCCCTACGCGCGGAAGAGTATGCGGCGGCTCCGGCAGCCGGACTCTAATCGCCCTCTAATACTAGAACGCAGTACTGGTCGTTAAGACCACGGACACGGTTAGACGAGTCCGGCAGCCTAGATAAACCTGATCTGGGCGCCACACATGTAATCCCATAGAGGACACCAGGGGCTATAAACATTTAATACCGCCCAGCCCCTGGCTTCACCTTAGTAACAGGCCAATATTTTACACTCTTTCTATCCATCGGTGATAGCCAAATCTTCGCACGCTTACATCATACTCTTTTACATGAGTTTTTCTTTTTTACAGACACCATTCGTGCGCACCCTTCCAGGACACGGCACAACGGAGACAAAGGCGCAGACTTGCAGTAGGGCCCCTCTCAAAGGTTTCTCTTTAGATGAAGCCCCTGTGTAAACCTTCTTTACTGTCTCTTGTTGCTTACAAATCCCATGGGTACTACACCCATAGAGGATACTGCACGTACCTGGAAATACAGGGTTCATAATAAAGGGCGTTACTCAGCCCGGTATATGTTATAAAGTCTGAATACCTTCGGGAGTGTTCGGCGTCGCGAGTTTGGCCTTACATGCATCAGCTCCGAATCATGTCTTTGGTCAAATGTTGGGTTTGCCCGGCTCCTGGGTTTGCTGCCTTACGTTCCATTCTTATCGGCTAAGGCGGCCAAAGGAGAACTACTGCGATTGTGCCCTGGTTATTCCGGATGAGCACCTCAGTAGAGAAAACCGAAGACTGACTGACATGATACAGCGAGAGACTGTTCAACCACTCGATGACTTATCGGAATCTTTAGGATTCCTCCGCATTAACGAAGGACCATTTCCCGGTCATGTACATATGCGCCCGTATTCGGATGCATGCAAAGGTACAAGGGGCTACATAGTAGCCCCACCGTCAAACCCCTATGGCTAAGTGAAAGTGTTACAGCTATATAGTCTGGTTGCCTAGTTCGCTGTGCGATCACCTCCTTAATGGACCAAGACGTTGGATAAAGTTTGATTACGCACATTTTCGCGAACACCCCCGCATTGTACGCGTGGGGGCTGAAGCCAACGACTGCTATCTTTCAGATTACATATATGCATAAAACGGCCGCACAGGAGGCACAATAGCACTTTCGGGCAACAAGTATAAACATAGCCTCATAATTAAAGTTGTTTTTACAATAAAACGAGTTTTCACTCGAACATGACATTCTTCGAGCACTGGGCCTCTATTAAACGAGCACCTTCGGCTACCTGCTCCAAGACGTGCTCGGCAGGTTCCTGGCTTCCCGCCGGACTCTGGGTTGCAATAACGGTGGCATCCATATCTGTCCAATATGCCTTAGCGCGGGCAAAAGCCATCCGTGCACCCTCTATGCACGCCGACCTTTTCATGGCATCGATTCGCGACACGGCACCAAGGAATTGTTGCACTAAACCAAAATAACTGTTCGGCTTTGGCCCATTCGGCCATAGATGGTCTATTACATACCTCATTGCAAGACCGGACAACCTATGGAGCTCGGCCATAGCAGCCATCTTCTCGCTCAATGGCAACGGGCGCGTTGGAGCATTGAATTGCGACCAGAACAGCTTTTCCACTTCATTATCCTTCTGATCCTCGAAAAACTTGGCCGCGTCAGCCGCACTCTTCGCCAGATCCGCATACACGTCTGAAGGGCTCCAGCGTTGATCCAGAGGAACATACTTCGGATCTAAGAACTTCATCCGCAACAAATAGGGGTTTCCAGCCTCGATTTCTCCGGCCTGTCGAAGCTCCTCCCGCGCATCCCTAATTTTGGAACGCGTCTCCTTGGCCACATCAAGGGCCTTCTTCAGGTCAGCCGAATTAGCCTTCTTCTCCTTTTCAAGGAGCTCATACCGGTCGGCGGCATTTTTTAACTCCACAGCCATCTCGCCTATTTTGTCTTCGCTTCGGCGACGAGCAGCCTGTTCAGCTCTCAACTCTCCGGCCGCCTTTAGGGCAGCCGCATCGCTGGCCCGGGCTTGTTCCTTGGCCAGGGCAAGTTCTGCCCTCAGGGCTTCCACGGCAGCAGCTCCGTCTACAGTCCAAGTATATAACATTAATATAATACTCCTCTCAGTTTTTCCCATAAGGAAAGTAGAGCACATACCTTGTGACTCGTTAAGCCGCTGGTTCACAAGTGTGATATCGGCATCAACAACTCCAATCTGTCGCCTTAGTTCGGCGACTTCAACGGACTGGTCGGCTGCCGGACCCTTCGTCACCTGTGCATACACATAGTATGATCATTACCCAACGGTGTGATCCTCTGTTTGCCGCCTTGGGCTGGCAACCAGAGTCTCAGGGGCTACTATACATATGGAGCACACCTAGCGCATGCGCCACAATCAAAGAAATTATATATTTCGTTACATACCTCAAAGCCTCTGAGCAGGCTTGTAAAAGCCTCATTCAACCCACTTGTGGCGGATGAAATATTCTCAAGCACTGTGCTCATCAATGAACGATGATCCTCCGAGAGAGCAGCTCGCTCCAGAAGACCCGTCAGCGTATCCGACCGATCATCGAACTGTGCCGGACCTTTCTTATCGCCCCCGTAGGAGCCAAACACTCCGGGCTCAGGGCGGCCGAAGCGCTAGCTTCTGGCCTCGGCAAATCCGGACCTCTCCGTGACGACACCTCCGGGTCGCCCGCCTCATGAGGCAGAGAGGTTGGTGGGGTTTCACTCTCCATCATCTCCGGAAGAAGATCCCCCGAAGACGAACTCTGTCGAGAAGAACCGCTTGCCGGACTGCAAAGAATGAATCCTGGTTACTATTATCGGAGGAGGAAGCACTAGCTTTGTATTTATGATTAACTTACGGCTCGGTTGAGGGCTGGCCCATTTGTGGGCATGGCGCGGTGAGGACGACCTTCGGGGCAGGGCCCTCAGGTCAGGTTTTCTTCCCTTCTTTGTGTTGGGGAACATAGTAATTTCAAAAATTTCTACGCACACGCAAGATCATGGTGATGCATAGCAACGAGAGGGGAGAGTGTTGTCCACGTACCCTCGTAGACCGAAAGCAGAAGCGTTAGCACAACGCGGTTGATGTAGTCGTACGTCTTCACGATCCGATCGATCAAGTACCGAACGTACTATTGGGTAACATAGCAGAAATTCAAAATTTTCTACGCATCACCAATATCAATCTATGGAGTTTACTAGCAACAAGAGGGAAGGAGTGCATCTACATACCCTTGTAGATCGCGAGCGGAAGCGTTCAAGAGAACGGGGTTGATGGAGTCGTACTCGTCGTGATCCAAATCACCGATGATCCTAGCGCCGAACGGACGGCACCTCCGCGTTCAACACACGCACGGAACAGCGACGTCTCCTCATTTTTGATCCAGCAAGGGGAGAGGAGAGGTTGATGGAGATCCAACAGCATGCGGCGTGGTGGTGGAAGTAGCGGGATTCCAACAGGGCTTCGCCAAGCGCTGCGGGAGGAGGGAGATGTGTCACGGGAGGGAGAGGGAGGCGCCAGGGCTTAGGGTTTTCTGCCCTCCCTTCCCCCCACTATATATAGGGCCAAGGGAGAGGGGGGGCGCAGCCTTGGCCCTTCCTCCAAGGAAGGGTGCGGCCAGGGAGGAGTCCATCCTCCCCAAGGTACCTAGGAGGTGCCTTCCCCTTTTAGGACTCTCCCTTTATCTTATCTCTTGGCGCATGGGCCTCTTGGGGCTGGTTCCCTTGGCCCATATAGGCCAAGGTGCACACCCCACAGCCCATGTGCCCCCCCGGGGCATGTGGACCCCCGGACCCCTTTCGGCACTCCCGGTACAATACCGATAATGCGCGAAACCTTTCCGGCGACCAAAACAAGACTTCCCATATATCAATCTTTACCTCCGGACCATTCCGGAACTCCTCGTGACATCCGGGATCTCAACCGGGACTCCGAACAACTTTCGGGTTACCGCATACTAATATCTCTACAACCCTAGCGTCACCGAACCTTAAGTGTGTAGACCCTACGGGTTCGGGAGACACGCAGACATGACCGAGACGACTCTCCGGTCAATAACCAACAGCGGGATCTGGATACCCATGTTGGCTCCCACATGCTCCTCGATGATCTCATTGGATGAACCACGATGTCGAGGATTAAATCAATCCGTATACAATTCCCTTTGTCAATCGGTATGTTAGTTGCCCGAGATTCGATCGTCGGTATCCCGATACCTTATTCAATCTCGTTACCGTCAAGTCTCTTTACTCGTTCCGTAACACATCATCCCGTGGTCAACTCCTTGGTCACATTGTGCACATTATGATGATGTCTTACCGAGTGGGCCCAGACATACCTCTCCGTTTACACGGAGTGACAAATCCCAGTCTCGATTCGTGCCAACCCAACAGACACTTTCGGAGATACCTGTAGTGCACCTTTATAGCCACCCAGTTACGTTGTGATGTTTGGTACACCCAAAGCATTGCTACGGTATCCGGGAGTTGCACAATCTCATGGTCTAAGGAAATGATACTTGACATTAGAAAAGCTCTTAGCAAACGAACTTCACGATCTTGTGCTAGGCTTAGGATTGGGTCTTGTCTATCACATCATTCTCCTAATGATGTGATCCCGTTATCAACGACATCCAATGTCCATGGTCAGGAAACCATAACCATCTATTGATCAACGAGCTAGACAACTAAAGGCTTACTAGGGACATGGTGTTGTCTATGTATCCACACATGTATCTGAGTTTCCTATCAATACAATTCTAGCATGGATAATAAACGATTATCATGAACAAGGAAATATAATAATAACCAATTTATTATTGCCTCTAGGGCATATTTCCAACAGTCTCCCACTTGCACTAGAGTCAATAATCTAGTTCACATCACCATGTGATTAACACTCACAGGTCACATCACCATGTGACCAACATCCAAAGAGTTTACTAGAGTCAACAATCTAGTTCACATCACTATGTGATTAACACTCAATGAGTTCTGGTTTGATCATGTTATGCTTGTGAGAGAGGTTATTAGCCAACGGGTCTAAACCTTTCAGATCCGTGTGTGCTTTACGAATATCTATGTCATCTTGTGGATGCTACCACGCGCTACTTGGAGCCATTTCAAATAACTGCTCTACTGTACGAATCCGGTTTACTACTCAGAGTCATCCGGATTAGTGTCAAAGTTCGCATCGACGTAACCCTTTACGACGAACTCCTTTTCACCTCCATAATCGAGAAAATTTCTTAGTCCACTAGATACTAAGGATAAGTTCGACCGCTGTCATGTGATCCATTCCCGGATCACTATTGTACCCCTTGACCAACTCATGGCAAGGCACACTTCATGTGCGGTACACAGCATAGCATACTGTAGAGCCTATGTCTAAAGCATAGGGGACGACCTTCGTCCTTTCTCTCTCTTCTGCTGTGGTCAGGTCTTGAGTCTTACTCAATACTCACACCTTGTAACATAGCCAAGAACTCCTTCTTTGCTGATCTATTTTGAACTCTTTCAAAATCATGTCAATGTGTGCGTTCATTGAAAGTATCATCAGGCGTCTTGATCTATCTCTATAGATCTTGATGCCCAATATGTAAGCTGCTTTATCCAGGTCTTCCTTTGAAAAACTCCTTTCAAACAACCCTTTATGCTTTCCAGAAATTTTTACATCATTTCGGATCAACAATATGTTATTCACATATACTTATCAGAAATGTTGTAGTGCTCCCACTCACTTTATTGTAAATACAAGTTTCTAACAAACTTTGTATAAACCCAAAAACTTTGATCACTCCATCAAAGCGTATATTCTGACTCCGAGATGCTTGCTCTAGTCCATGGAAGGATCGCTGGAGCTAGCATACCGTTTAGCATCCTTAGGATCGACAAAACCTTTCTGATTGTATAACATACAACCTTTCCTTACGAAAACTGGTAAGGAAACTTGTTTTGACATCCATCTGCCAGATTTCATAAATGCAGCTAATGCTAACATGATTCCGACGGACTTAAGCATCGCTACGGATGAGAAAATCTCATCGTAGTCAACTCCTTGAACTTGTGAAAATACTCTTTGCCACAAGTCAAGCTTCATAGACGGCAACATTACCGTCCATGTCCGTCTTCTTCTTAAAGATCCATTTATCTCAATGGCTTGCCGATCATCGGGCAAGTTCACCAAAGTCCATGCTTTGTTCTGATACATGGATCCTATCTCAGATTTCATGGCTTCTAACCATTTGTCGGAATATGGGACCACCATCGCTTTCCCATAGCTCGTAGGTTCAGTATTATCTAACAACATGATATCTAAGACAGGATCACGTACCACTCTGAAGTAGCATGCATCCTCGTCGTCCTAGGAGGTTTGGTAGTGACTTGATCCGAAGTTTCATGATCACTATCACTAGTTTCCACTTCAATTGGTGTAGGTGCCACAGGAACAACTTCCTGTGCCCTGCTACACACTAGTTGAAGTGACGGTTCAATAACCTTATCAAGTCTCCACCATCCTCCCACTCAATTCTTTCGAGAGAAACTTTTCCTCGAGAAAGGACTCGTTTCTAGAAGCAATTACTTTTGCTTCCAGATCTGAAATAGGAGATATACCCAACTGTTTTGGGTGTTCTATGAAGATGCATTTATCCGCTTTGGGTTCGAGCTTATCAGCCTGAAACTTTTTCACATAAGCATCGCAGCCCCAAACTTTTAAGAAACGACAACTTAGGTTTCTCTAAACGGTGTCGTCTCAACGGAATTGCGTGGTGCAATATTTAAAGTGAATGCGGTTGTCTCTAATGCCTAACCCATAAACGATAGTGGTAATTCGATAAGAGACATCATGGTGTGCACCATATCCAATAGGGTGCAGTTATGATGTTCGGACACACCATCACACTGTGGTGTTCCAGGCGGTATTAATTGTGAAACACTTTCCACAATGTCTTAATTGTGTGCCAAACTCGTAACTCAGATACTCATCTCTATGATCATATCACAGACATTTTATCCTCTTGTCACGACGATCTTCAACTTCACTCTAAAATTACTTGAACCTTTCAATAATTCAGACTTGTGTTTCATCAAGTAAATACACTCAGCATCTACTCAAATCATCTGTGAAGTAAGAACATAACGATATCCACTGCATGCCTCAGCACTCATTGGACTACATACATCAAAATGTATTACTTCCAACAAGTTGCTCTCTTGTTCCATCTTACTGAAAATGAGGCCTTTCAGTTATCTTGCCCATGTGGTATGATTTGCACGTCTCAAGTGATTCAAAATCAAGTGAGTCCAAACGATCCATCTGCGTGGAGTTTCTTCATGCATATATACCAATAGACATGGTTCGCATGTCTCAATCTTTTCAAAAATGATTGAGTCCAAAGATCCATCTACATGGAGCTTCTTCATGCGTTCTATACCAGTATGACTCAAATGGCAGTGCCACAAGTATGTGGTACTATCATCACTATTTTATATCCTTTGGCACGAACATGTGTATCACTGCGATCGAGATTCATTTTAGGTGCAACACCATTGAAGGTATTATTCAAATAGACAGAGTAAGCATTATTCTCCTTAAATGAATAACCGTATTACGATAAACATAATCCAATCATGTTTATGCTCAACGCAAACACCAATCTCGATGGTAGAGGGAGCATGCGATGCTTGATCACATCAACCTTGGAAACACTTCCAACATACATCGTCGTCTCACCTTTAGCTAGTCTCCATTTATTCCGCAGCTTTTATTTCGAGTTACTAACACTTAGCAACCGAACCGGTATCTAATACCCTGGTGCTGCTAGGAGTACTAGTAAAGTACACATTCATATAATGTATATCCAATATACTTCTGTCGACCTTGCCTGCCTTCTCATCTACCAAGTATCTAGGGTAGTTCTGCTTCAGTGACCGTTCCCCTCATTACAGGAGCACTTAGTCTCGGGTTTGGGTTCAACCTTGGGATTCTTCACTAGAGCAACAAATGATTTGCTGTTTCATGAAGTATCCCTTTTGCCCTTGCCCTTCTAGAAACTAGTTGTTTTACTAACCATCAACAATTGATGCTCCTTCTTGATTTCTACTTCCGCGGTGTCAAACATCGCGAGTTGCTCAAGGATCATCATGTCTATCCCTGATATGTTATAGTTCATCACGAAGCTCTAATAGCTTGGTGGCAGTGACTATGGAGAACCATCACTATCTCATCTGGAAGATAACTCCCACTCGATTCAAGTGATTGTAGTACTCAGACAATCTGAGCACATGCTCAACGATTGAGCTTTTCTCCCTTAGTTTGCAGGCTTAAGAAACGTGTCAGAGGTC
The DNA here is from genome assembly GCF_002575655.3 of Aegilops tauschii subsp. strangulata. NCBI lineage: Eukaryota > Viridiplantae > Streptophyta > Magnoliopsida > Poales > Poaceae > Aegilops > Aegilops tauschii. Next base: position 25,439,589 of record NC_053037.3, on the reverse strand, counting down.
TCATACCTCTTGACGTGGGCACTAGTCTGAAATCCCAATTTCAGTCTTCGGAACATCTCATATGTTCTGCGACGTTTCAAAACGTCTTTGGTGCCACAATTCTAAACCGTTAGCATTATGCACTGAACTATCACGTAGTCATCAAAACGTGTATGTCAGATGTTTCGCAACATCTACAGACGACGCTGAGGTTCAGCACACCGAGCGGTGCATTAAGGACATAAGCCTTCTGTGCAGCAATGAGGATTATCCTCAGTTTACGGACCCAGTCCGCATAATTGCTACTACCAACTTTCAACTAAATTTTCTCTAGGAACATATCTAAACAGTAGAACTAAAGCATAAGCTATGACATAATTTGCAAAGACCTTTTGACTATGTTCATGATAATTAAGTTCATCTGATTATTAAATGAACTCCCACTCAGATAGACATCCCTCTAGTCATCTAAGTTATACATGATCCGAGTCAAACTAGGTCGTGTCCGATCATCACGTGAGACGGACTAGTCATCATTGGTGAACATCTCCATGTTGATCGCATCTACTATACGACTCATGTTCGACCTTTCGATCTCTTGTGTTCCGAGGCCATGTCTGTACATGCTAGGCTCGTCAAGTCAACCTAAGTGTTTCGCATGTGTTTCGAGGCCATGTCTGTACATGCTAGGCTCGTCAACACCTGTTGTATTCGAACGTTAGAATCTATCACACCCAATCATCACGTGGTGCTTCGAAACAACGAACCTTCGCAACGGTGGACAGTTAGGGGGAACACGTCTCTTGAAATTTTAGTGAGGGATCATCTTATTTATGCCACCGTCGTTTTAAGCAAATAAGATGTAAACATGATAAACATCACACGCAAATCATAAAGTGACGTGATATGGCCAATATCATCCTGCGCCTTTGATCTCCATCTTCGAGGCGGGCCATGATCACCTTTGTCACCGGCATGACACCATGATCTCCATCATCGCGTCTTCATGAAGTTGTCTCGCCAACTATTACTTCTACTACTATGGCTAACAGTTAGCAATAAAGTAAAGTAATTACATGGCGTTTTCATTGACACGCAGGTCATACAATAAATTAAGACAACTCCTATGGCTCCTGCGGGTTGTCATACTCATCGACATGCAAGTCGTGATTACTATTACAAGAACATGATCAATCTCATACATCACATATATCATTCATCACATCCTTTTGGCCAAATCACATCACATAGCATACCCTACAAAAACAAGTTAGATGTCCTCTAATTATTGTTGCATGTTTTACGTGGCTGCTATGGGTTTCTAGCAAGAACTTTTCTTACCTACGCAAAAGCCACAACATGATATGCCAATTTCTATTTACCCTTCATAAGGACCCTGTTCATCGAATCCGATCCGACTAAAGTGGGAGAGACAGACACCCGCTAGCCACCTTATGCAACTAGTGCATGTCAGTCGGTGGAACCTGTCTCACGTAAGTGTACGTGTAAGGTCGGTTCGGGCCACTTCATCCCACGATGCCGCCGAATCAAGATAAGACTAGTAACGGCAAGTAAATTGACAAAATCGACGCCCAGAACTACTTTGTGTTCTACTCGTGCATAGAAACTACGCATAGACCTAGCTCATGATGCCACTATTGGGTAACGTAGCAGAAATTCAAAATTTTCTACGCATCACCAAGATCAATCTATGGAGTTTACTAGCAACGAGAGGGAAGGAGTGCATCTTCATACCCTTGTAGATCACGAGCGGAAGCGTTCAAGAGAACGGGGTTGATGGAGTCGTACTCGTCGTGATCCAAATCAGCGATGATTCTAGCGCCGAACGGACGGCACCTCCGCGTTCAACACACGTACGGATCAGCGACGTCTCCTCCTTCTTGATCCAGCAAGGGGAGAGGAGAGGTTGATGGAGATCCAGCAGCACGACGGCGTGGTGGTGGAAGTAGCGGGATTCCAACAGGGCTTCACCAAGCGCTGCGGGAGGAGGGAGATGTGTCACGGGAGGGAGAGGGAGGCGCCAGGGCTAAGGGTTTGCTGCCCTCCCTTCCCCCCACTATATATAGGGCCAAGGGAGAGGGGGCGCAGCCTTGGCCCTTCCTCCAAGGAAGGGTGCGGCCAGGGAGGAGTCCATCCTCCCCAAGGCACCTAGGAGGTGCCTTCCCCTTTTAGGACTCTCCCTTTATCTTATCTCCTGGCGCATGGGCCTCTTGGGGCTGGTTCCCTTGGCCCATATAGGCCAAGGCGCACACCCCACAGCCCATGTGCCCCCCCCCGGGGGATGTGGACCCCTTGGTGGACCCCCGGACCCCTTTCGGCACTCCCGGTACAATACCGATAATGCGCGAAACCTTTCCGGCGACCAAGACAAGACTCCGGACCATTCCGGAACTCCTCGTGACGTCCGGGATCTCATCCGGGAATCCGAACAACTTTTGGGTTACCGCATACTAATATCTCTACAACCCTAGCATCACCAAACCTTAAGTGTGTAGACCCTACAGGTTCGGGAGACACGCAGACATGACCGAGACGAATCTCCGGTCAATAACCAACAGCGGGATCTGGATACCCATGTTGGCTCCCACATGCTCCTCGATGATCTCATCGGATGAACCACGATGTCAAGGATTCAATCAATCCCGTATACAATTCCCTTTGTCAATCGGTATGTTACTTGCCCGAGATTCGATCGTCGGTATCCCGATACCTTGTTCAATCTCGTTACCGTCAAGTCTCTTTACTCGTTCCGTGACACACCATCCCGTGATAAACTCCTTGGTCACATTGTGCACATTATGATGATGTCCTACCGAGTAGGCCCAGAGATACCTCTCCGTTTACACGGAGTGACAAATCCCACTCTCGATTCGTGCCAACCCAACAGACACTTTTGGAGATACCTGTAGTGCACCTTTATAGCCACCCAGTTACGTTGTGACGTTTGGTACACCCAAAGCATTCCTACGGTATCCGGGAGTTGCACAATCTCATGGACTAAGGAAATGATACTTGACATTAGAAAAGCTCTTAGCAAACGAACTACACGATCTTGTGCTAGGCTTAGGATTGGGTCTTGTCCATCACATCATTCTCCTAATGATGTGATCCCGTTATCAACGACATCCAATGTCCATGGTCAGGAAACCGTAACCATCTATTGATCAATGAGCTAGTCAACTAAAGGCTTACTAGGGACATGGTGTTGTCTATGTATCCACACATGTATCTGAGTTTCCTATCAATACAATTCTAGCATGGATAATAAACGATTATCATGAACAAGGAAATATAATAATAACCAATTTATTATTGCCTCTAGGGCATATTTCCAACACGCACGGCACCTCCGAGTTCAGCACATGTTCAGCTCGATGACGTCCCTCGAACTCCGATCCAGCCGAGCTTTGAGGGAGAGTTCCGTCAGCACGACGGCGTGGTGACGATGATGATGTTCTACCGACGGAGGGCTTCGCCTAAGCACCGCTACGATATTATCGAGGTGGATTATGGTGGAGGGGGGCACCGCACACGGCTAAGAGATCAAGAGATCAATTGTTGTGTCTATGGGGTGCCCCCTGCCCCCGTATATAAAGGAGCAAGGGGGGAGGCGGCCGGCCAAGGAGGAGGGCGTGCCAATGGGGGAGTCCTATTCCCACCGGGAGTAGGACTCCTCCTTTCCTTGTTGGAGTAGGAGAGAAGGAAAGAGGGGGAGAGGGATAAGAAAAAGGGGGCTGCACCCCTTCTCCAATTCGGACCAGAGGGGGGGTGCGCGCCTCCTTCCTTTTGGCCTCTCTCCTCTATTCCCGTATGGCCCAATAAGGCCCAATACTTCTCCCCGGCGAATTCCCGTAACTCTCCGGTACTCCGATAAATACCCGAATCACTCGGAACCTTTCCGAAGTCCGAATATAGTCATCCAATATATCGATCTTTACGTATCGGCCATTTCGAGACTCCTCGTCATGTCCCTGATCTCATCCGGGACTCCGAACTCCTTCGGTACATCAAAACACATAAACTCATAATATAACCGTCATCTAACTTTAAGCGTGCGGACCCTACGGGTTCGAGAACTATTTAGGCATGACCGAGACACGTCTCCGGTCAATAACCAATAGCGGAACCTGGATGCTCATATTGGCTCCCACATATTCTACTAAGATCTTTATCGGTCAAACCGCATAACAACATACGTTGTTCCCTTTGTCATCGGCATGTTACTTGCCCGAGATTCGATCGTCGGATCTCAATACCTATTTCAATCTCGTTACCGGCAAGTCTCTTTACTCGTTCCGTAATACATCATCCCGCAGCTAACTCATTAGTTACAATGCTTGCAAGGCTTATAGTGATGTGCATTACTGAGTTGGCCCAGAGATACCTCTCCGACAATCGGAGTGACAAATCCTAATCTCGAAATACGCCAACCGAACAAGTACCTTTGGAAGCACCTGTAGAGCACCTTTATAATCACCCAGTTACGTTGTGACGTTTGGTAGCACACAAAGTGTTCCTCCGGTAAACGGGAGTTGCATAATCTCATAGTCATAGGAACATGTATAAGTCATGAAGAAAGCAATAGCAACATACTAAATGATCGAGTGCTAAGCTAACGGAATGGGTCAGGTCAATCACATCATTCTCCTAATGATGTGATCCCGTTAATCAAATGACAACTCATGTCAATGGCTAGGAAACATAACCATCTTTGATCAACGAGCTAGTCAAGTAGAGGCATACTAGTGACACTCTGTTTGTCTATGTATTCACACATGTATCATGTTTCCGGTTAATACAATTCTAGCATGAATAATAAACATTTATCATGATATAAGGAAATAAAAAATAACTTTATTATTGCCTCTAGGGCATATTTCCTTCACTTTGGGCACCTCCGTCTCCAAGTCTTCGGAGGTGGCCCTGTAGCACATGTCCAATAGAGGTCTGGCCACAAGGAACAAAGGTCGAGAGGGACACATGGATGGCATGGACGCATGGGGAGGGAGAGAGGGTGGTTTGTGATAGAGAGATCCCCTCGAGATCGTGAGGGGACTATATGGGTGGGAGATCGAGGGAGTGTGTGCGCGATAGAAAGATGCCGCGAGAGAAATCGAGATAGACCATGCACATGTTTGTGATGGAGACTAAGATTTGCTAGTCATATACATATAGGGGGGACTACGTGTGCCTGCAATTGAGTGAGAGACCATCATACTTGGTTAGCTAGGCATGAGATTGTGTGTGTGTGCGTGTGAGACTGGGAGAGAACGAGGGAGAGAGATAGAGTTTTAGATGGGCCTATCGAGTGCGAGTGAGATATGCATGTGTATGTGTGACCCAGGTGGATGGAGAGTTTGAGAGAGGCGGGAAGAGCTCCGAGACGACAGAGTGGTGCGTGAGAGAGTTACGGGCAAAGAGCCAAGGAATTTGTGTGCGTACGATGAGTGCAACCAAGATATCTAGCTTGGACTAGCTAGAGTATCATACATAGTGTGCGAGAGAGACCTATAGATGGTGTATATATGCATGCGAACTAGAAAGACCCCCCCCCCCACACACACACACAAAGAGAGAGAGAGAGATGGAGACAAATGGAGAGGGACCAACAAGGTTTTTGTGTCGGATGCGTGCGACAGAATTGAAGATTGTCGGCGAGAGAGAGAGAGAGAACATGAGTCCGGGAGAGGGGGAGGTCGCGTTTTATGCATCAAAGACTGATATAAACCATGTTTCGATATAAACTTGCATTCAAATATTTAAATTGGAGAACATGTTGTCTGCAATCCACACATGAACGGATATATGCGTATATCAAACAAGTTCATTAATTTGACTTTCAACATGTTCATGGAGTACTATAATACTGTACAACATGCTACTCGATTGAGGTGTTCAATTTTGGATTAGTTCACTATTTTGACCTAGTGAACGAGCTATTTCATTGAATCGAGATATTTCATTTTGGGTTTGATTCGCGGTTTTGAGTGGGTCAACTATTTGTCATATAGTAAATCGCTAGCAAGGAACATGTAAAAACACATTACTCCCGAGCATCATCTCTCCATATAAAAAAGAAGTGGCAAGCTAATATTTCAAAATTTGATTCGAATCGACTTGGTAAGGTAGACGTGGATGTTCGTTCTCCCAAAATCTGAACGAACCGTTAAACATCCTCTCTGCTCGGTGGAATTCGCCCGACCAAATAAATGGGATACGCGAAATTACCGTCCTATGTGGGACACGCATCAATTGGCCCGTTGTACATCGAAGGTAGGTTCGTAACTTCATCCAAGCGCGCCATCTCCTCGGCCGAGATGACATGTGCCGAATAATTCATAAACCATGGTCGGCAAAACACGCTCTCCTCGCCCGAAATAGCTCGCGCCCACTATTTCAAAACACGCTCTCCTCGCCCGAAATCGCTCGCGCCCACTATAGTTCAAAACACGCCCTCCTCGCCCGAAATCGCTCCCGCCCACTATTTGGGGAGAAGCAAAGTTACTCTACTATCCCCGACCCTCAGTACACAGACCCAAGCCGAGAAGCCTATAGGCAAGAGTAGAACTGTAACTCCCCCTCACATTTCATCCAAATGCGTCCGTAAGACATGGTTCCACTCCCCTCCCAATTCCCCCTGCCCCCCTGCCCCCATTCATACCTCGTGGGCGCCAAATCACCTTCTCCCCGGGAAGCTCCTGTAACGCCCCGGATTCGATGCGCCAGGTGTCTTCCGTTTATTCGTAGGTGTTGCCAGGTCATTTGCTTGCGTGTTGCATTTTGCCATGTCATCATCTGCATTTTATATCATGTCATCATGTGCTTTGCATTGCGTATGTGTTCGTCTCACGCATGCGAGCATTTTCCCCGTTGTCCGTTTGGCAATCCGGCACTCCTATGTTCCCCGGCGCCCCCTTTTGCCTCTTTTCGTGTGCGGGTGTTAAACTTTCTCGGAATGGACCGAGGTTTGCCGAGTGGCCTTGGTATAGCACCGGTAGACCGCCCGTCAAATTTCGTTCCATTTGGCGGTCGTTTGATGCCCCAACGGTTAACCGCATAGCCCGAAACCCCTCTCTCTTTGCAGCCCAACACCCCTCCACCACGGCCCACTAGCCCATCCAAACCCCCTCCATGCTCTCGGTCGTTCGATCACGATCGTGTGGGCGAAAATCGCACCTCATTTGGACTCTCATAGCTCCCTCTACCTATATATATGTGACCCCCCCCCCCCCCCGAAATTTCGCGCAGATCAAACCCTAACCTAGCCCTCTCCGCCGCCGGACATGTCCGGACGGCGCCGGACACGTCCGCGCCGCCGCGCCCGGCGAATCTCGTCGCGCCACGTGGCCTTCTCTCTCCTCCCCGCCGCCCGTGGCACGCCAAGCCCGCCGCCGGCACCCGCGGCCCGCGCCCTCCGCGCGCCTCGACCCGCGCTCGAGCCGCCGCCCTCCCGCGCGCCGGCGAGCCGCCGCCCTCCTCCGCGCCAGAGGCGCCCGCCTCCGCCGCCCCGTGCCCGGCTCCCGCCGCCGCCCGCGCCGGCTGGGCCTCCGCCGCGCCATCCGGCCCCGCCGCGCCTCCCCCCGTCGCCCCTCAGGCTCGCCGCCGGCCGGATCCGGCGAGATCCGGCCCGGGAGAGCCTCGCCGCCCTTCTTCCTCCCCCGCGGCGACGAACTCCGGCCGCCCCGTCCCGTTCTCCGGCGATCCTCGTGACCCGTGCTAACCCTAGATCCGTTTGAGGTTGACCCCGAAATCCTCTAAGTCCTGAGATTATCATTATATGTTGCTCTGTTCATCGCATCATAACTCCGTGCATACTGCTCCGTTGCGTGCGTGTAATATATCGAAATGTTCATCAGGAGATGCTCTTCATTGTGTTCCATTTTGCCATTGTTGTTTTAGGTCTTCTTGATGCCCTAATCATCGTTGCAAGAGTGCTATATGATGTTAACTGCTGTCTGTTATCAGAACTTGATGATTTGTCATTTTTGCTGCATTTGATGTGTGCATCCTATGAGCATGAGCTCTACATGTGTTTTGAACTATGACATGCCATCTTTCCAGTGGTGCTAGCTATGTATTTTTCGGAGCTCTGTGGTGACTAGAACAAGCATGCAAAGTAGCCTCCGTGAAGTTGCTTATTTCTGTGACTGTGTGATATCTGCTAAGTCTGAATCTGTTATATTTTGTTGGCATGTAAACTTGCTGCTACCATGAGTTCTATGCATAATCTGGAGATGTTCACTAAGGATCTTTTGTTGCACTTCTTATGCTCTATCCATCCATGCCACTGTTTGCAATTATGGAGTGCCCTAGCATGTCTAAATCTTGCTCTACTTTTGCTATGAAATGTTCCTAGAAGATTGTTAACATGATATTCAATTTTGCCATGGTTGTTGCTAGTGATCCAAGCATTCTATGAACTTGCTATTGCCATCTTTAGCTTCATGAACATGTCTTCTTGCTGATGCTATGCTTAGTTTGTCATGAAATGCTTTGTGATGAGTGATTCGAGCTCGCAAAGTTGCCTTCATGCTGCTGTTTATGCCATGCTCTGTTTTTCTGCTAAGTCTGAATCTGTCATATAACTTGCTATGTTTACATGGGTGCCATCATGTCTTCTGTGCCATTTTGGCTCATGGTCAGTAAGGGACTTTTGTTACATGCAATTAGTAGATTCTTGAAATGCTCTAGTTTGCCATGATATATTCCTGTAGCATGTTGTTTGCTTGCTCTAAACATTGCAACCTGATGTTATTTCTGCCATGTCCAGTAATTCTGTCAAGTCTGTGAATCTGTTATTATTTGCAATCTTGCCATGTCCTTTTGAGCATGTTCTACTGATTTCTGGAGATAGCTCAGTGTTCATGTTTTGTAAAGCTTTACCTGTACATCATGCCCATGCCTTTTGTTATCATGCTGGGGTGCTGTAGCATATTGTTTTGATGCTTGCAAGATGCCTAGTTGCTGTTTTGGGAAGATTGTTGCTATATATTGTTTGGAGTGTATGTGTTGCACCGTTGCTCCGTTTTGATCATGCTATATATGAAACTTGCTTAGAATTGCATGTAGCTTCATATTATCATGTTGAATCCTTGTTTTGAGGTGTTTGCTTGATGTTTGAATGCATTTTGCATCTATGCCATGCTTAACTTGTTTTGCTCATATCTTCTAGGCCGTAACTCCGAATCTAATGAACTTTATATGTAACTTGTCTAGAATTTCGTGTAGATCATCTTGGTGCTCTTTAACTTGATGTTTAACAACTTGAACATAAGGTTTGTTCAGATCTGGACCAATTTCGAAATTTGCATATGAGGACTTACCGGAATTGTTATATGTTGTTTCCGGCCTCATTTAAACTCGCTTTGATGTGTTGCTCTTGTATGCATCATCTCTTGCCATGACTAGCTTCATATAGCCTTGTCATGCATCATGCTTGGTTGTGCATCATGCCTTCTTCATGTGTGGTGTGTTTACCATGTTGTGTGCTTCTTCTCGATAGTTCCCGTTTCGTTGCGATCGTGAGGATTCGCTCATCTACGCTTGGCTCGTCTTCGTGGCTTCATCTTCTTCATGGACTCGTTCTTCTTCCTAGCGGGATTTTAGGCAAGATGACCGTCACCTTGGATCTCATTACTATCATTTCTATGCTAGTTGCTTCACTCTATCGCTTTGCTGCGCTACCTTTCGCTTGCTCTATCGCTTGCTCTTCAAGCCTCCCAAATTGCCATGAACCTCTAACCTTTGTCACCTTTCCTAGCAAACCGTTGTTTGGCTATGTTACCGCTTTGCTCAGCCCCTCTTATAGCGTTGCTAGTTGCAGGTGAAGATGAAGTTTGTTCCATGTTGGAACATGGAGATCTTGCACTTTGTTGGGATATCACAATATCTCTTATATTATTAATGCATCTATATACTTGGTAAAGGGTGGAAGGCTCGGCCTTATGCCTGGTGTTTTGTTCCACTCTTGCCGCCCTAGTTTCCATCATACTGGTGTTATGTTCCCGGATTTTGCGTTCCTTACACGGTTGGGTGATTTATGGGACCCCCTTGACAGTTCACTTTGAATAAAACTCTTCCAGCAAGGCCCAACCTTGGTTTTACCATTTGCCTATCACCTATTACCCTTCCCTTGGGTCGGCCAGCCCGAGGGTCATCTTATTTTAGCCCCCCTGGGCCAATGCTTGTCTAAGTGTTGGTCCGAACCGAGCTGCCTGCGGGGCCCCCTTGGGGAAACTCGAGGTCTGGTTTTACTCGTAGCCTGTCTCATCCAGTGTTGCCCTGAGAACGAGATATGTGCAGCTCCTATCGGGATTGTCGGCGCATCGGGCGGTCTTGTTGGTCTTGTTTTAACATTGTCGAAATGTCTTGTAACCGGGATTCCGAGTCTGATCGGCTCTTCCCGGGAGAAGGAATATCCTTCGTTGACCGTGAGAGCTTATAATGGGCTAAGTTGGGACACCCCTGCAGGGTATTATCTTTCGAAAGCCGTGCCCGCGGTTATGTGGCAGATGGGAATTTGTTAATGTCCGGTAGTAGAGAACTTGACACTTGACTTAATTAAAATGCATCAACCGCGTGTGTAGCCGTGATGGTCTCTTTTCGGCGGAGTCCGGGAAGTGAACACGGTTTCTGGGTTATGTTTGACGTAAGTAGGAGTTCAGGATCACTTCTTGATCATTACTAGTTGGCGACCGTTCCATTGCTTCTCTTCTCGCTCTTATCTGCGTATGCTAGCCACCATATGTGCTTAGTCGCTGCTGCAACCTCACCACTGTAGCCCTTCCTTACCCTTTAAGCTTTGCTAGTCTTGATACCCATGGTAATGGGATTGCTGAGTCCTCGTGGCTCACAGATTACTACAACACCAGTTGCAGGTACAGGTTTTGCGATGATCATGACGCGAGAGCGATGTTTCTTGTTTTGGAGTTCTTCTTCTGCTTTGATCAGGGGATAGGTTCCAGGTCGGCAGCCTGGGCTAGCAGGGTGGATGTCGTTGAGTTTCTGTTTATGTTTCATCCGTAGTCGGATGGTGTTCTCATGTGTGTTGATGTATTCTTGGGCGTTTGTGCCTTATGTATGTATCCCCATTTATTATGTAATGTTGATGTAATGATATCCACCTTGCAAAAGCGTTTCAATATGCGGGTCTATCCTTGGTGGGACCTTCGAGTTCCTCATGGATAGGGTCGCGTATTGGGCGTGACAGCTCCCTTCTCCCGAGCCGCGAAACCTCAGCCCCACCTCCATGGCGCCCACCACCGCACCAATTTCATAGCCGCCCTCCTCCCTAATGCCGGAGACGCTGTCCATTTGCCGTCGTGCACTGGGCCGTGTGCCTCTTACTCCGTGCTACTCGTGCTGCCTCAACGACGGCCGCGTGAACTGTACCAGAGCTGATTCACCCCCGCCGTTGATCACGGCGCCGGAGCGGCTCCAACTTCGGATCCGTCCAGAGTCCTGGCATTGCTTCCCCGTAGCCGTCGGTCGCCACCGCAACCGCGCCGGCCTCACCGACTCGGCAGCTGGACCTGCCTACTTCACCATGCCGCCAGATAGGTCGCACCCTCATCTCAAATCACTTTATTTAGGCATCAGTTGTCTGAATTTTTATTCTGGGCCAATCGATTCCCAATGGGAAGCAGCACCCCTCGAGGCGGCGGAGCTCCTAGGCTGCCGGTTGGCTGGTGTCTAACATAAGGGTGCGGGGCCGCAAGTTCGCCGCGGAAGCAGCGCTTAGATGGCTATCTTTTAGAGTTGCGTGGGTTGAAGGTACTGCCGCCGCCGGATCTGGATGACGGGGAGTCTTTGTGGATTGGCCCGGGGCCGGCGCAACCACGGCAGTGCTGTGGGGCGGGGAGCGGGGTTTTGGCCAGGGCCACGGACGGCGGAGGCAGGCTGCTCTGCCGTTGGTCGCTGGCTCTTCGAGGAAGATTCCAAACAGTGTCAGCCGGGAGGCACAAGACGACCACCAAGCCATCCGGCGTACATCGGACAATACCAAAATAAAATAAAATCGTGTGACCCCAATTTAGTCTTCAGTCAACAGACGTGTGACCACTCTCGTACCTTGTTGTTGATCTCTTAGTGTATTTCTTCAGATCAAAGAGATATGTCGTTCTTAATATTATGTGTTATCTGCATCTTCAGACACACCGTCTTCTGACTCACCGCAGCTGCTCCGACAAGGGAAGTATACACCAGAAGGGAGCTATAGTCCCCACTCAACAGTTCCCTGCATCGAATGCGCGTGCCCGACATGGACAGCCACAACAACTGCAGGGCCATCGACAAGTCAGCACATGATGCTCACTCCTATGGATGGCAGCCAGATAGGTTGTACCCTCATCTTACTTGTGTACAACATTTATGGCTTTGTTATTCAGCTAAGCATGGAAAATAGATCATCACATTTCACTTTATATTCATGCTGATCTCTTACGGGTCTTGTTCAGGAGTTAACGCTGTTCCATAGTTCAGCTAAGATACTTGTTCTTTAGGTAACGATGTTCCATAGTTATCATCCATCAGCCAATGCTATCCCAGAGGCTGGTGATTATAGTATTATACCACTTCTAGTATTACCTATGTTGTTCTTTAATACTTTTGTGTGCCATCTAGTTAATCTCGAGTACAAACGATACATATTCTGTAGCTTTCATCTGTGTTCTCCCTTTAGTTTATGAGACCTGTTGCTGCTAGTTAACCCCAGTCCTACTATTTATGTCATCTCCTACAGGCACTCATTACATAAATCTAACTACTAGTTGTCTTCCATGCATGCCAGATATAATTGCACACACTGATATATCCACAAGAACCTCACGGAGCAATGTAAAGGCCAATAAACTTGATGTCAATGATACCCAATATGATGGAACATGTAAAGGCAGTTCTTCAGAAGACTTGCTGAAAGATGATGAATCCTCTTCACCCCACAAGGTCCTTGCTCTAACTTGGCTTGTGATATGGGTACAACATGCATATAATGTCCTGGAGTGTATCTACTCTGTAGCAATGCCATGTGCTTAGCATGCTGATCATGCATGTAAATATGTCATGCCTTCCTGTTTTTCAATACCTATTCCATTCATGATAACATGTTTCCAAATTCAAGTATTGTCATTCTACTCTATCGCAATGCCATCTCCTTAATTTGGACATCATGCTTCTGAATATCTTATGCATTGTTATTCATCAGTATGTACTTCATCTGTCTACCATATATACCATGTTTTTTTTACATTGAAGTGCTGTTCTAGTGCTCTGTTGCAATGCCATCTTAGTTTCCCAATCATACACGTGTATGTTGGCTTAGTTATTTCTGTATGTATTCCGCTAGCATACAGTTTTACATTCAACTAGTGTTTTTTTGCTGTGTTGTCCTATCGTATCCCTAGCTCTTACACCATACTCCCTCCGTCCGGATTACATGTTGCCGAAATGGATAAAAAAGGATGTATCTAGAACTGAAATACGCCTAGACCCATCCATTTTTTCCGGATGGAGGGAATACATGTCAATATGTCATGCCTTTCTATTCTTCAGTACCTATTCCATCTCTCTGCTGTCGCATGTTTTATAATTAAAGCACCATTCTTCTATACAAGGCATGCAAGGGGAAGACGACTATGTTAGAATCTGAAGGGTTACAAACAAGGCCTTTGCAAAAGATCCAAACGCCAGGAGATAATAAACCAACTCCAGTTTTTATAGATACTGCTCCAGCACAGAGAAACCCAACTCCTACTGATACTAAGCAGATTCCAGTGGCCAAAGAACTAGTCCCCTCCAGTCCAGCAAAAATATGTCAACTCCATTCTAAGAAGCGTGTGCGTATCCTTGCATCATGAAACTTTATAGCATGCTGATCATATTTTCTACATGTTTCTTACCCATCTCTCTTTTAGAAAATAAGCTTAATAGATAGAAGAATTTCTGCAATGGTATAGTTTATGAGGAAAGATTCTTGCAGGAATTATATTTTTACATTAGCATGTATTTTGTTAATCAGCGTGAATCCAACCTTTATCTGATCTAAATTTAGTTGTAGCAAAATGTATGATTAAAGGCCACAATGTTGATTTTAGTAAGGAAAACTGCCTGGTAGTTTTGCACCCTGAGCTGCATGAGTGTACTATCTCATATCAGTGGGTTTGAATACTTTGGTTCTGCAGTGGGTTTTTCAGTGTTTTTTTACTGTGTTGTCATGTCGTATCTCTAGCTCTTACATCATGCTCCCTCCGTCCGGATTACATGTCGCAGAAATGGATAAAACTGGATGTATCTAGAACTAAAATACGTGTAGACCCATCCATTTATTTCCGGATGGAGGGAATACATGTCAATATGTCATGCCTTTCTATTCTTCAGTACCTATTCCATCTCTGTTGTAGCATATTTTATAACTGAATCACCATTCTTCTATATAAGGCATGGAAGGGGAAGACGGCTATGTTAGAATCTGAAGGGTTACAAACCAGGCTTTGCAAAAGATCCAAACGCCAGGAGATAATAAACTAACTCCATTTTTCATAGATACTGCTCCAGCACAGAGAAACCCAACTCCCACTGATAATAAGCAGATTCCAGTGGCCAAAGAACTAGTCCGCTCCAGTCGAGCAAAAGAATGTCAACTCCATTCTAAGAAGCGTGTGCGTATCCTCGCGTCATGAAATTTTATAGCATTCTGATCATATTTTCTACATGTTTCTTACCCATCTCTCTTTTAGAAAATAAGGTTAAACGATAGAAGACTTCCTCCATTGGGATCGTATTCAAGGAAAATATCTTGCGGGAATTCTCTCTGCTCCAATGCTGATGTAAGTACCTGTTGTATATCACTATATTTTTACATCAACATGTATTTTGTCAATCGGCGTGAATCTAACCTTTATCTGATCTAAAATTAGTTGTAGCAAAATGTTAAAGGCGCCAATGTTGATTTTTGTAAGGAAAACTGCCTAGTAGTTTTGCATACGGAGCTGCATGAGTGTACTATCTCATATCACGCACATTACTGAATTGTAGTGCTTCTCTGGTTGCCCATTCATTAATTGTGTCAATGTTGCTTTCGTATTACCTTACCTGGCTGATGACAGCTGTGCCATATTGTGTTAATTTGGTGTAGGCTAGTTGCCCAAACGTTCGTTGTGTCAATGTTGCTTTCCTATTATCTGACTTTGCCAATGATAGCAATGCTAGTGTGTTTATTTTGTGCAGGATGCTGAAGATAAGAAGACAAACTCTGAAAACAGCAAGGCAACCCCATTGTTTCTTTCCAGTAAATCTAGGCCAGGTAATATGGCAATAACTCATGATTAATCTGTTTGGTTCCCGTCCTAATTTTGGTTATGATGCAGTGGTCGAGACACTCTCCACTATCAATAATACAAGCCTGCCAAAATCGCCATCTGAATCTGTTCAGTATCCTTTGTCTCGAATGCAATGGAATAAATGTATGTTTGTGAACCAATTAATGGCTGAAGCAATGATGGAAATGGTGGATGAATCAGAGGTGTAGAGTCGCGCGACACAACAACTGATCAATGTTTTCAGAGACAGTGTAGCAAAGCAGCAAGAACTTGCCCACATGCTTATGGGCGTCATCTATGCTAAGGTTGTAGATTGTGACGTTGTAGATGGTTAGGTTCTGCTCATTTATTTGCACTGGCATCAATCTTTGATTGCCCAGTGGATGTAATTTCCTGTAATATATGCTGGATGTGCAACGTTATTCCTTGTATGCCGTACCTTTGCTTGATCGGTTTTGGTCCTGTGCATAATTGCTCGTCGTAATGGGCTCAAATTATCTAATTTGGCCTAAAGACATGTACGAACTTTAGTGGGCCCATTAAGTTAATGGGCCGTAACAAGGCCGAAAGTTAATGGTCGGCCCTCTTACCTCCTGGGTCGTTAACAGGCCGACATCGAAGCGGGTAACAGGTGGGCCCAATTTATTTCACGAGCCGTTAACAGGCCGTTACTAAGTTTGGGCTACATATGGCCCAACTATACTGTAGGCCTTTAGCAGGCCGAAAGAGACAGCGGGCTTGTACTGGACCATGAAGAGCATGGGCCGCTAAGAGGCCGAAAGTCAGGTCGTATTGTAAATGGCCTAACTGTGTTGTGGGCCTTTAGCAGGCCGAAAGAGAAACCGGGCTGGTATTGGACCATGAAGGGCATGGGCCGTTAAAAGGCCAAAACTAAGGTCCGATACAAATGGCCCAACTCATTTATGGTCCGTTAACAGGACGAAAGGCACATAGGGCCGGGAATTGGCCCAACACTTAAATGGGTCGCTAAAAGGCCAAAACTCAGGTCCGACTACAAATGGCCCAACTGATTTATGGGCCGTCAACAGGCTGAAAGTGACACCGAGCCGGAAATTGGCCCAACACTTAAATGGGCCACTAAAAGGCCGAAACTCAGGTCTGACTACAAATGGCCCATCAGATTTATGGGCCGTCAACAGGCTGAAAGACACACCAGGCCGAAAATTAGCCCAACATTTAAATGGGTCGCTAAAAGGCCGAAAGATGTACATCCTGAAAATTGGCCCATCCATTGAATGGGCCGTTAACAAGCCGAAATCTCATCGGGCCGATATTGAGCCCAAATATATAGCGGGCTGTTAACGGGCTCGAACTGACGATGGGCTGCAATGGTGTCAAATCTTTAACGGGCCGTTGACGGGCCGAATTGGCACATCTCGTATGGGCCGTGGGCTTAAATAGACCTGACACAAGTAGGCCTTATATGGGCCGGCCTGCTAATTTTTACTGGGTCGGCCTTTTTCACCGGAATGGGCCACTGTTGGGCCATGCCACGTGTCTACCTATCATAGGCGCCTCCTGTCCAATGAGTGGATGACATCTGTCCCAACGGTGAGGCAACACGTGTTTCCTGCAGCCAATGATGATTTTACACATGAAAAATCCCCATTGGTCCGGGCTGTTAACGGGTTATCGGATCCAAAACCGGACCCGATAGCTTAACGGCATTCCGTTACGGTGGATGCCACGTGTTGGTCACCCTTGACGAAAGCACTTCTGTGACGCGTGATTTATCGTCATGGAAGTGGACACTTCCGTGATGATAATTTTGGTAATGTCATGGAACACTTCTACGACAGCACAGGTATGACTATCTTGATTCTATCATAAAATCGTCATGGATGTACATGCATGACAAAAAACGCGACCTACTATGACAAACACGTAGCATCACGGAAGTGTATTTTTTTTGTAGTGTGTGGTTGCGCATGTGCTTGACGATGTCAGTGGCCCAAGAGGGAGGAGTCCTCTTCCCGGGAACCACTGAAGCTTCGAGGGGGAGTGCGAGGGTTGCCCGGGTCGATGGCTCTGCCGATGTTGATGTAGAGGCAGCAGCCCCCGGGCCTGGCGCAGCTCCCAGCTCGGCTTTGGAGAGGTGCGCCGAGGGTCGTCGAAGCTCTTCGATGAACATGCCGGGGGGTACTAACGCCCACTGAGAGGCTATCCGAGATAGCTCGTCAGCTTCGGTGTTCTCTTCCCGGGGAACGAAGTCGGCCTTGAAGGTTTGAAAGTGTTTCCTGAGCTTCCAAACCTCCTGGACGAAAGGACCCATGCGTGGACACGCATACTCTTCGTTGATCTGCTTGATCACCAACTGGAAGTCGCCCTTGACGACGATCTTCGAGATGCCGAGGCCGAGAGAAGCTCTCAGCCCCGCCAGAAGCCCTTCGTATTCGACGGTATTGTTGGTGATGTTGTCGGTGTAGCATACCCGCACGACGTACTTGAGGCATTCTCCAGTCGGTGAGATCAAGACGGCTCCAGCTCCGGCCTTCCCGTGGGTGTATGACCCGTCAAAGTACAGAGTCCAGGAGCTGGGGTCTTCCTTTCCAGGTAAGCTTGACGGGGACTTCCCCCAGTCGAAGGCTGTCTCCGTCCATTCTGCGGTGAAGTCCATGAGGGCTTAACTCTTGATAGCGTCGGAGTGCTCGAAGTAGAGGCCGAAACCCGACAACTCCAGGGCCCACTCCATGATTCTTCCCGTGGCGTTGCGGTTCTGCAGAGGTCCTTTCAGGTAATACTTGGAGACCACCGTGATGGGGTGAGCCTCGAAGTAGTGCCTGAGCTTGCGGGTGGCGACGAGGATGGATAGCAGAAGCTTCTGCATCTGAGGATACCGTTCTCGAGCGTCCCTGAGTACTACGCTAACGAAGTACACATGTCGCTATTGAAGGCACCGCTTGCTGCCTTGTGGTCCACCGGGGGATTCTGAAGACGAATCCTCAGTTTCTCGCACGGACGTCTCTTCTCGGGGAGCTCCGTGTGGCGAGCCTGAGGGCGTGTCCTCAGTTCCCAACATGGGCAGCTCTTCCATCGGGGCTTCATCTGGGTGAAGTCCCTCTGTGCTACTGGGCAATAGCTGACCCGTACCGGTATCCTCATCCTCGTACCCACGCTCCCCGGCGAGCTCCTTGCCGGGGCAAGGCCTCTTGTCCTTCTTATTGACCAATGCATCGCCGCTTCGCTTGTGGCTTCGGGGCTTCGTTACTTCGTGCTCCACTACCAGTACATCACTCACTACCTGGTTGGTAGCAGCGATGTACAGTAGCAGAGGTTCCTTCTCCAGTGGAGCCACCAAGATGGGCGGTTTCGCTAGGTACTTCTCGAGGTCTTGGAAAGCACCTTCAGCTTCGGGGGTCCACTCGACCAGTCCGGACTTCTTCAAGAGCTTGAAGAACGGAAGAGCTTGCCCGCCAAGTCTTGAGATGAAGCGTCCCAGAGCGGTGATGCAGCCGTTAAGTCACTGGACGTCCTTGATCCGCTTGGGGGCCTCCATCTGCTCAATGGCCCTGATTTTGTCGGGGTTCGCTTCTATTCCCCGGTGAGACACCAGGAAACCGAGAAGCTTGCCTCACGGAGCGCCGAAGACGCACTTCTTCGGGTTGATCTTGAAGTTGACCTTTCGCAGGTTGCCGAAGGTTTCCTCCAAGTCGGTGACGAGCGTGTCGTGGTGGAGCGTCTTAACCACGATGTCGTCGATGTAGGCTTCAGCGTTGCGGCCCATCTGCGTGCCCAGGCAGGCATGCACGGCTCGCTAAAATGTAGCTCCGGCGTTCTTCAGTCCGAAGGGCATACGCGTGCAGCAGTAGCACCCGTTCGGAGTGATGAAAGTCGTCTTCTCCTTGTCTTTCTGGGACATCTTGATCTGGTGGTAACCAGAAAAAGCATCCAGGAAACTCAGGAGCTCGCAACCAGCCGTGGAGTCTATGAGTTGGTCGATCCTGCGCAAAGGAAAAGGATCCTTTGGGCAGGCCTTATTGAGGTCGGTGAAGTCCACGCAGAGTCATAGGTCGTCGCTGCCGGGTTTGGGCACCACCACTGGATTAGCCACCCACGTCGTGTGTGGCACCAGCCGGATGGTGCCCGCCTTCAGGAGCTTCTCCACCTCTGCTACGATGAAGTCCGACTTCGTTTTGCCTTGCTTCCTGATGACTTGTGCCACAGGGCGGACATCCGCGTTCACCGCCAGCTTGTGCTCAATCACCTCCCTTGGCACGCCGGGAAGATCCGACGGTTCCCAGGCGAACACTATCGGTGTCAAAACCGGCGGATCTCGGGTAGGGGGTCGCGATCTGTGCATCTAAGGCTAATGGTAACAGGAGGCAAGGGACATGATGTTTTACCTAGGTTCGGGCCCTCTTGATGGAGGTAGAACCCTACTTCCTGCTTGATTGATCTTGATGATATACGAGTATTACAAGAGTTGATCTACCATCAGATCGTAGAGGCTAAACCCTAGGAGCTAGCCTATGATGATTATGAATGTCCCTACACAGACCAAACCCTCCGGTTTATATAGACACCGGAGGGGGCTAGGGTTTACACGGAGTCGGTTACAAAGAAGGAGATCTACTATCCAGATCACCAAGCTTGTCATCCACGCAAAGGAGAGTCCCACCCGGACACGGGACGAAGTCTTGAGTCCTGTATCTTCATGGTTCATCAGTCCGGCCAAAGTATATAGTCCGGCTATCCGGATACCCCCTAATCCAGGACTCCCTCAGTAGCCCCTGAACCAGGCTTCAATGGCGACGAGTCCGGCGCGCAGTTTGTCTTCAGCATTGCAAGGCGGGTTCCATCTCCGAATACTCCAAAGTAGATTAAGGATCGTGTCCGGCTCTGTGAGATAATCTCCGCACTCCACCGTAGAGAGCCTAACACTTCACAAATCTGATCCGCTGACAATTAAAATTTTCCAACAGCGTACCCTGTGGTCTGGCCCGACACGGACCAGTCTTTCTCAGCCTGCCTCGATATGTGTTGCGAGGCGGTTTCATTGGCACGCCTCGTCAGAACAGAGATCGTGTTACTCTTATCGCGGGATCTGCCATCAATACGGGGGCGTGCAACCCCACGACGCCTGTTGGTATGACTCCGTGTTTTTAGGTAAGTCCCGCGTGGTCACGCCGAGGACGCTTGATATTCACCCTCTTTATAAAGGGGCTGAGGCCTATCCCTCTTTTCTACCACGCTTGCGCCGTCTTGCATCTCGAGTTCCAACACCCGGAGCCCAAGCTTAGGTACTTCGGATCTTGAATCATGTCCGGATCCAACCTTCACGGTCGGTGGGTGGCCTCCACGGTCACAAAGGAGGACATTGCGAAACTGAGGGAGGTCAAATATCTGACCGTCGACATCTAGCACAGGCTTCCTGCTCCAGGGCAGGTCATCCCTACTCCCGAGCCCAATGAGAGCATCATATTTGTTTCTCACTTCCTCCGCGGTTTAGGCTTCCCCCTTGATCCCTTTGTGAGAGGGCTCATGTTCTATTACGGGCTAGATTTTCATGATCTGGCTCCGGACGCCATCCTTCACATCTCGTCATTCATCGTTGTGTGCGAAGCTTTTCTCCACGTCACCCCACACTTCGGCTTATGGCTCAAGACCTTCAATGTAAAGCCGAAGATGATTGAAGGGTGACACGCGCAGTGCGGAGGTGCTGTAATAAGCAGGAACGCCGACGCCCCCTGGCCAGAGGGCTCCTTCCCAGAGGTATCCGATCTATGGCAGCGGAGGTGGTTTTACGTCACGGCTCCCAGGGGCACAAAGTGGGTGGCCGCCCCGACTTCCGTTCGGGCCCTCCGCCTCAACTGGCGTCATGGGCCAAGGTAGGACAGGATTGGGGGCCTGATAATGATGTACCAACATTGCGGGGCCGCATCCGGGAGCTTCTCGAGAGGGACATTAGCCTTGTCAGCATAATTCAGGTGATGCTAGTCCGGCGGATGTTGCCATGCAAACGCCGGCCTCTTCGGATGTGGGAGTTCAATCCGGAAGGTCCGCGGACTATTCTGCACTTCTTCGGCTTGACGCTCGAAGGGATGTGTAAGTTTTTCTTTGGACCACAAGTAAAATGTCCGGACACCACCGAGGATGCGGGCATGAGCTGCAACCGCCCAGACACTCAAGTAAGTAACCCAGAAACCGAACACCTTATTTATATTTATCATAACATGATTCTGAAAAATTCTCCGTGGCCAGGAATGGCTCAGCAAGGCGGAGAGAATCAGGTGTCCAGTGCCACTTCCCCAGGGCTCGCCTAGTCCCGCCATAGCCAAGATGCTTGGTCGTGTACTAAGTAAAGTGCCCTCAGGGAAAGGCGAAGGGAAGAACAGAGAAGCAGAACTTCACACATTGCACATCCAAACCGGGGGCTACCTCCCCAAAGGAGGATAGTCGGGAAGGGGAATCTAAGGCCTCCTCCCCTCGCGGGAAGAAGAGGGCCGCCTCCGAAGACTTGGAGACGGAGGTGCCCAAAGAAGGGAATAAAACCTCACCTGAGGGCCATGCCCCGAAGGGCGTCCTCACCGTGCCATGCCGGCAAATGGGCCAGCCCTCAACCGAGCCGTAAGTTAATCATAAATACAAAGCTAGTGCTTCCTCCTCCGAGAATAGTAACCAGGATTCATTCTTTGCAGTCCGACAAGCGGTTCTTCTCGACATAGTTCGTCTTTGGGGGATCTTCTTCCGGAGATGATGGAGAGTGAAACCCCACTAACCTCTCCGCCGCATGAGGCGGGCGACCCGGAGGTGTCATCACGGAGAGGTCCGGATTCGCCAAGGCCAGAAGCTAGCGCTTCGGCCGCCCTGAGCCCGGAGCGTTTGGCTCCTACGGGGGGTGATAAGAAAGGTCCGGCACAGTTCGGCGATCAGTCGGATACGCTGACGGGTCTTCTAGAGCGAGCTGCTCTCTCGGAGGATCATCGTTCATTGATGAGCATGGTGCTTGAGAAGATTTCATCCGCCACAAGCGGGTTGAATGAGGCTTTTACAAGCCTGCTCAGAGGCTTTGAGGTATGTAACAAAATATATAATTTATTTGATTGTGGCGCACGCGCTAGGTGTGCTCCATATGTATAGTAGCCCCTAAGACTCTGGTTGCCAGCCCAAGGCGGCAAACGGAGGATCACACCGTTGGGTAATGATCATACTGTGTATATGCACAGGTGACGAAGGGTCCGGCAGCCAACCAGTCCGTTGAAGTCGCCGAACTAAGGCGACAGATTGGAGTTGTTGATGCCGATATCACATTTGTGAACAAGCGGCTTAACGAGTCACAAGGTATTATATTAATGTTATATACTTGGACTGTAGACGGAGCTGCTGCCGTGGAAGCCCTGAGGGCAGAACTTGCCCTGGCCAAGGAACAAGCCCGGGCCAGCGATGCGGCTGCCCTAAAGGCGGCCGAAGAGTTGAGAGCCGAACAGGCTGCTCGTCGCCGAAGCGAAGACAAAATAGCCGAGATGGCTATGGAGTTAAAAAATGCCGCCGACCGGTATGAGCTCCTTGAAAAGGAGAAGAAGGCTAATTCGGCTGACCTGAAGAAGGCCCTTGATGTTGCCAAGGAGACGCATTCCGAAATTAGGGATGCGCGGGAGGAGCTTCGACAGGCTGGAGAAATCGCGGCTGGAAACCCCTATTTGTTGCGGATGAAGTTCTTAGATCTGAAGTATGTTCCTCTGGATCAACGTTGGAGCCCTTCAGACGTGTATGCGGATCTGGTGAAGAGTACAGCTGACGCGGCCAAGTTTTTCGAGGATCAGAAGGATAATGAAGTGGAAAAGCTGTTCTGGTCGCAATTCAATACTCCAACGCGCCCGTTGCCATTGAGCGAGAAGATGGCTGCTATGGCCGAGCTCCATAGGTTGTCCGATCTTGCAATGAGGTCTGTAATAGACCATCTATGGCCGAATGGGCCGAAGCCGGACAGTTATTTTGGTTTAGTGCAACAATTCCTTGGTGCCGTGTCGCGAATCGATGCCATGAAAAGGTCGGCGTGCATAGAGGGTGCACGGATGGCTCTTGCCCGCGCTAAGGCATATTGGACAGATATGGATGCCACCGTTATTGCAACCCAGAGTCCGGCGGGAAGCCAGGAACCTGCCGAGCACATCTTGGAGCAGGTAGCAGAAGGTGCTCGTTTAATAGAGGCTCAGTGCTCGAAGAATGTCATGTTCGGGTGACAACTCATTTTATTGTAAAAACAACTTTAATTATGAGGCTATGTTTATACTTGTAGCCCGGAAGTGCTATAGTGCCTCTTGTGCGGCAGTTTTATGCATATATGTAATCCGAAAGATAGCAGTCGTTGGCTTCAGCCCCCACGCGTACAATGCGGGGGTGTTCACGAAAATGTGCGTAATCACACTTTATCCAACGTCTTGGTCCATTAAGGAGGTGATCGCACAGCGAACTAGGCAACCAGACTATATAGCTGTAACACTTTCACTTAGCCATAGGAGTTTGACGGTGGGGCTACTATGTAGCCCCTTGTACCTTTGCGTGCATCCGAATACGGGCGCATATGTACATGACCGGGAAACGGTCCTTCGTTAATGCGGAGGAATCCTAAAGATTCCGATAAGTCATCGAGTGGTTGAACAGTCTCTCGCTGTATCATGACAGTCAGTTTTCGGCTTTCTCTACTGAGGTGCTCATCCGGAATAACCAGGGCACAATCGCAGTAGTTCTCCTTTGGCCGCCTTAGCCGATAAGAACGGAATGTAAGGCAGCAAACCCAGGAGCAGGGCAAACCCAACATTTGACCAAAGACATGATTCGGAGCTGATGCATATAAGGCCAAACTCGCGACGCCGAACACTCCCGAAGGTATTCGGACTTTATAACATATACCGGGCTGAGTAACGCCCTTTATTATGAACCCTGTATTTGCAGGTACGTGCATTAGTCTGTCATGGCGAAATGCCAATAACGGCAGTATCCTCTGTGGGTGTAGTACCCATGGGATGTGTAAGCAACAAGAGACAGCAAAGAAGGTTTACACAGGGGCTTAATCTAAAGAGAAACCTTTGAGCGAGGCCCTGCTGCACGTCTACGCCTTTGTCTCCATCGTGTCGTGTCCTGGAAGGGTGTCGCACGAATGGTGTCTGTAAAAAACAAAAACTCATGTAAAAGAGTATGATGTAAGCGTGCGAAGATTTGGCTATCACCGATGGATAGAAAGAGTGTAAAATATTGGCCTGTTACTAAGGTCAAGCCAAGGGCTGGGCGGTATTAAATGTTTATAGCCCCTGGTGTCCTCTATGGGATTACATGTGTGGCGCCCAGATCAGGTTTATTTAGGCTGCCGGACTTGCCTAACCGTGTCCGTGGTCTTAACGACCAGTACTGCGTTCTAGTATTAGAGGGCGCTTAGAGTCCGGCTGCCGGAGCCGCCGCATACTCTTCCGCGCATAGGGAACGCTCCGTCTTTCCGTTGACAGTGATGACGCCATGTGGACCGGGCATCTTGAGTTGAAGATAGGCATAGTGAGGTACTGTGTTGAAGCGGGCGAAGGCCGTCCTCCCGAGCAATGCATGATAACCACTTTGGTGGGGGGCGATGGTGAAGAGTAGTTCTTCGCTTCTGAAGTTGCCTGGGGAACCGAATGTCACCTCTAGTACGAGGGAGCCCCTGCAGTGAGCTTCAACGCGTGGTATCACCCCTTCAAAGGTGGTGGCACTTTCGCTGATTCTGGATGGGTCGATCCCCATCCTGCGGACAGTGTCCTGGTATATTAGATTAAGACTACTCCCGCCGTCCATGAGGACGCGAGTAAGGTGGTATCCGTCGATTATTGGGTCGAGCACCAAGGTAGCTGATCCTCCGTCCCGCATACTAGTCGGGTAGTCCCTGTGATCGAAGGTGATCGGGCAGGCCGACCAGTGGTTATTGGTGGCAACGGGCTTTATAGCGTATGCGTCTCTGAGCGCGCGTTCGCGCCTTCTCGTGGTTATGTGAGTTGCGTGGATCATGTTTATTGTTTTTACCTCTGGTGGGAATTCTTTCTGTCCCCCAGTGTTCGGCTTACGAGGCTCGTCCTCGTCTTCACTTGGTCTTTCCCTTCCCTTGTGTTCGGCATTTAATTTGCCGGCCTGCTTGAAGACCCTGCATTCTCTCTGAGTGTGGTTCACAGGTTTTTCGGGGGTGCCATGAATTTGGCATAGTCTGTCCAAGACTTTGTTCAGGCCAGACGGTCCCTCTTTGCTGCCTTTAAGTGGCTTCTTTTGTTGACCGGGCCAAGAGCCCCTAAATCCGGCGTTGACCGCTATGTTGTCCGGACATGCTTCCTTGTTTCGACGTTTATTTTTATTGCGACGTGGCTTCCCGTTGCCATCCGTAATTTCGGATGTACTTGGGTCGCTGGTGCCTCTACGGGCCAACCAGCTGTCTTCACCCGCGCAAAAGCGGGTCATAAGGCTTGTTAAGGCTGCCATTGTCCTCGGCTTTTCTTGGCCGAGGTGTCTGGCGAGCCACTCGTCCCGGATACTGTGCTTGAAAGCCGCTAAGGCTTCCGCATCCGGACAATCGACAATTTGATTCTTCTTAGTGAGGAATCTGTTCCAAAGCTTACGGGCGGACTCTCCGGGTTGTTGGATTATGTGACTTAAATCGTCCGCGTCCGGAGGTCGGACAGAAGTCCCTTGAAAATTGGCCCTGAAGGCATCCTCTAGTTCCTCCCAACTTCTGATTGAATTTTCGGGGAGGCTTTTCAACCAGTGCCTAGCTAGTCCCTTCAACTTGAGCGGAAGGTATTTGATGGCATGGAGGTCGTCCCCACGAGCCATGTGGATATGCAGGATAAAATCCTCAATCCAGACCCCGGGGTCTATCGTTCCGTCATATGCCTCTATGTTCACAGGTTTAAAGCCTTGTGGAAATTCGTGGTCCAGTACCTCTTCGGTGAAGCACAGGGGGTGAGCAGCCCCTCTGTATCTGGACATGTTGTGACGTGTCGCCGGCTGTTGTTGTGTCCGGTGCTATTTCCGAACTGGTACTCGATCGGTCTGATCGTTTTTTAACCGTAGTCTTGCGCCGGGGCGTATCCTCTAGATCCGTAGATGGACCTAGTTGCGCCGGCCATTTTGTCCAGGAGCCCACGTAGATCGTGCGCGGCGTTAGTAGCTGCTCTATTATGGTTATGGGGAGGTTGGTCCGGCCTTCTGCCCGTATTGTTCTTCGGTGGAATGGCTTCTTCGTCGAATTCTGGCAGCAGCTTGCGCTTTGGGTAGCTCTTTGTTGTCAGGACCGGATTTTCGGGATATCAATTTCCCAGAAAATGGCCCTTGTGCTCACCAGCCCCAGGATTACTGTTAGCTGATGAGGCACCAACTTGATATAGAAATTCCAAGCAAAATACAAAATGTGTAGTACAAGACCATTCTGGCCTATGAGTACAACAATTGGTTTCTAGTGGCTGATGGCGGAAGCAGTTTGTGGTTCATTTGCTTCTATGGGACTCCATTTCCCACAGGAACAGCTGACCAGGGTAACTCCTATCTTCGCGAGGCTGCTGCCACCATTGCGTGGGTTTCGGGGCTGTCATCGCAACGCTCCTCTCCATGCAAGAAATCTGGCCAAGACAATAGCCAGGGACAAGCCAGTGAGTACTTTTGAATGTACTCGCAAACATTATGAACACAGGAATAATATAACAAATGATAGTCATGCTCTGAAACTATTCTATGATTACATGCTAATCACAAAATGACCGTCCATGATGCACGCAAGCAGGTTATCCGTATACAACATGAATAGGCAGTAAGGGAATAGAAATAGAATGCACCGATCGGGTGTCTGAAGCGACGCCTCGAAGGGATGAACATACAAAACATGCCTTAGTCGGGCGTCTGAGCGACACCACATAAAGGGCTTATAAACAATTTAAAGAACAAGCATGCCACAGTCGGGCGTCTGTGCGACACCACATAAAGGGCTTATAGACTAAATAAATAACAAGCGTGCCATAGTCGGGCGTCTGAGCGACACCACATAAAAGGCTTATATAAGTATAATCACAGTGAATATCCAGGAGATAGAACCGTCCCAGGGATACTCAATAATTCAAATGTAAATGGTTAGTCCACAATAATCATAATCATCATATGTCACAGGCCATAATCAATGTTCTGGTTTAGCAATTTTTCCTCCGAAGACCGACACTAAGACCGACACTTGAACCATCCCAGATTGTAGTCCTTAACCATGGACACGGCTATTCGAATAGATGTTTAATCTCTGCAGAGGGTGTACTCTTTACCCACAGGTAATGGATTCCTTTAGTCAATCGGGACTAATTCCGTCTACGGTCTTTTAATTGAAAACACACCTAACCGCACACACCAGCCTAACTTACCGGTGTCTGGAATCACCCACGACACCCGTTAAGCGAAACTCTAAGTGGGGAGGCTACAACCTCGACTTAGCATGGGATCACAAAATTTATAACGCGCGCAAACTAGGGGAGCTACCCCTTCGGCTCCAACCGAAAACACCCATGCCCCCGGACCAGGTGGCATGCCTACCGGATGCCTCCGGTATCTTCCGCCATGGCCTCTCTGTACGGTGTGGGCTAGGTAAGGGGTTGACTACTTACTGAACCGTACCCTACCTATGGCAGGGACAAGTGGTAGTACGAAACAAGTATGGGGGTTACTGGAACAAGACTTGATCTATGGTCGACTCAGGAGGTTAAAGCATTTCCTGCATGATTAGCATAAGAAACATATTTCACACCAATCAGACAAAATCACCACTCATCATACCTCACCATGCCCTTACAGGACCCAACCGTCTCGACGGAGGACTAGAGACAAGCCCGTGTCTACCCAAGACAGAGGCTTTTCCCGGATCCCTTCCGGTAGGCATGAAAGGCATATGATGGTGATAACGTATCAAATTCCAATAGCACGGAGTCATCAATATGCACTTATGAGTATGATCATATCATCGCATAAAATAACGAAAAACTCCGAGACAAGGGGGTGTTGCAACCGTATCAACCAACACACGACAATATTATGCCAGGGTTCAGAATGCTTGCCTTCAAGTTGTTGAGAGGCAGGGTGCATTCCAAAACTTTTGAAAGTTTTCTTCTCTCTCCAAAAATCCTATTTTGACAAAATTTAAATTAACACATAGTTTCAAAACAGTAGAAAAAAAGTTGTTTGGAAAATTTTCAAATAAATATGAAAATAAACTAGACAGAATTTGAGAAATAACAGAAAAAGAATCGAATCATTTGGACTTATATTTAAAAAGTTATAGCCAGTCAAAGTTTAGTCAAAATTCTGTTTTTCAAAAAAGAAAACAGAAAAAAGAAAAACATTTCGGAGGAGACGTACTTCTGGGTTTACGCTTCCACTTAATCCAGCGTGGACCGGCTCGTGGGTCACTGACAGTGGGTCCCTTGGGCCCACTGGTCAGGTTTGACCAGTCGCCCGCCTCCTTCCTCCTCTGTCCGAGCAGAGGCGGGGCTCCGGCGATCGACGCCGGCGAACGGCGGCTCCCCACGGGGCCCCGAGGGCAGGGATGGATTCGCCAGTCCAGGGCGGTCCTCCCCGTGGTCGAAAGGCTGGCGGGGACGCAGGGAGTCGCCGGCGGCGAGCTTCGCGGCGAACGGCTTTTCGGGAGCAATTGGGGGTTTGGGCTCCGGTGGTTTCCGGTCGAGGCTGAGGCGTTGGGTGGCTCCGCACGGTCTAGGAGAGTCTAATGGTGCTGGAAGGGCAGGGGAGGCTCTGCTCGTGACGCACGGCACCGGAGTGTGGCGGCGACCGAACCGGCCGGAAACGAGGAGGAAGGCCTCTCCCCATCGATTGCCGGCTAAGGGAGCACTAGGGGGATGGCTTGAGGTTGCCTGGAGTTTTGGAGGAGCTCGGGGGTCCCTTTTATAGCGGTTGAGGTCCGTTCCGACGGCGGCCGTGGATAGGATCGACGGCGAACCGCCGTTCTGTAGCTGCAGGGCGACGTGGCGGCGACGTGCGCTAGCAAACGAGCTCGTGGATGAGCTCGAGCTGTTCCAGAGGGCAGCTGGCGCGCTGGAGTGGCTCGGGCGGTGCTGCCACGGCGGGGGCCTGCTGCGGCCGTCAGCTAGCCGCCATGGCCGACCTGACGGTGGCTCTGTGGGGTGCCAGGAGGTGGCCGGGGCGGCTCTGCGGCGAGGGAGGGGTCGGGTGCGATGGCTGCGAGTGGCCAAGGGTCAGCACGGGCGCGGGGAGGGCGGCAGCGAGACGCGGCGGCTCGGTGCGCGCGCGTGCAAAACGTGCGCTCTGGGCGCGCCCAGAGCACGCACGCTAGGCGTTCGGCAAAATGCCAGGGCATGCCAGGAGGCTTGGGTGGGGCTGGGGATTAACAGGTCTAGGTTAGAGTTATCTAGGGGCTTAGTGGACATGCTGGTTTGGTCAGGGGATCAAGCCCACAATGCAAACTAAAAACCTAGCCAAAACTGGCCATGCACACAAGGTGTTTGAAAGAATGCTATGGTCATCTAGGCATCTCTTGGTGTGGCCAAGAACTCCAGATCATAGTCTCCTTAGGTACAAGTGATGATGGCAAGGTTAGTTTGTCAAAAACAAAAACTTGTTAGTGCAAGTTTTTGAGAAAACCAATTCTGGACAGAAAGTAAAGGGCATAGTTTCATGGACCAAAAATACTCCAATGGGTCCATTCTCCTGGACTTAAGGGTTTGGTAGGGAGGACTACAAGCAGGAAAAAGCTCATGGGCACTAGAGCAAAATAAATTAGGGTTGCAGTAGAAAAAGCTAAACTGGGCCAGAGAGTAAAAGAGGATGATTTGCTCAAATGTTTCAAAGAACACTAGTGGGTTTATGCATAAATTTGAATTATATGCATCTACTGACATCTCCAATTTTTGGTGGGAATTTTAATGAAGTATTTAAATAGGTTGTAGTGCAAAATTACCAACTGGACCAGTTTTGAAAACTTGGGGTAGAGCTCAAAATCTCCAATGAATAAAATATATTTTTGCATCAAAGTGATTTAAAAACATCACATGACATCCCCAAATTTTGGTGAAAATTTTAAATGCATTTATCAAATGGTTGTAGTGCAAAAGAGGCTCTAAAGCTTATAAAAATCATTTTTAAAAGAATAAAGCTCAGGAAAAACAGTTATGCAAATAAATCCGCTGATAAAAGAAATGTTTTCTTGAGAGGGTATACAAGTCCAATAATATTTTTGGAAAGTTTTCACTTGGGGTAAAAACTCCACAATATCAAAGAAAAGGAGGTTCTGAAGTCAAAAGATAAATCCAGAAAATAAATTTTTTAATTTCCTGGCAAAACTTTAATTGATAAATCATGGTTAAATTTTTGGGGTGTTACATTTGTGTGGCGATCGTCGCCGTATTTTTCTTCGGTGGCTAGCACTTTATTCCATCTGCGATTGAGCGTTTCCTGTGCGGCTTTTTTCCCTCATGCCTCCAGCTTGGTGCCCTGGCTCCTCGTCGGGATCACTGTGCTTGAAAAGTCGGCCTTCCTCTGCTTTGGCGCACTTGTCTGCGAGCTCGAAAAGTTGAACTGCTGATGAGAGGTCATCCCCCAGGATGGCACACTTCTCCAGCATTCTCTCATCGGCGACTCCTCTGATGAAGGTAGCTATGATGGATGCGTCACTGATTCGAGGGATTCTGCTGCGCACTTGACTGAAACGCTGGACATACTGGCGGAGGGTGTCGCGAGGACGCTGCTTGACTGCTTGGAGATCACTGATGGTGGCGGGCTGCTTGTAGGTCCCCTTGAAGCTGGCTACAAACTGCTCGCAAAGCTCTTCCCACGAAGAGATGGAGCCCTCGGGCAAGTTCATGAGCCACGAACGGGCAGAGGCCTCAAGAGCCAAGCCAAGGGAAACTAGTTTGCCATGACTTTATCATCACCTCGCGCGGCTTCAATGCAAGTACTGTACAACTGGATGAACTGGAGCGGATGCGCCAAGCCGTCATAGTGACCTGGGAGATCAGGCTTGAAGTTTTCAGGCCAACGAACCTCGCGGAGCTCGCGTGTGAACGCGAGGCAGCCCCCGAGCGTGATGGGGATGCGAGAACTCGAGCTGACGCGGCAATTTGCGAGCCCGGCCACGGCGACGTCCTGGATGGCTCGCTTCTCCTTGTCCCTTTGGCGCTCAACAGAGACGCGAGCATCCTCTGGGACCCTCGTGATGACCCTATGCCCCGCTCCTTCCTCGCACAAGGATGATATGCGCGAGGCTGGAGGGACCTGCAGAGGCTGCGCAGCTACCTCAGGGCGCGATGACGGAGGTGGCTGGGTGTTGTAGGCCACATCGTCCTGAGCGGGGGCTAGTCTAGCCCTCGCGATGAGGTCGGCTAACCGCTCGATCCAACGTTCTCGTCCGCCCAGAGCGGGGCGGCAGCTCAGCAGTTCTTGCGCCATGAGAAGAGCAGCGTTAGGCAATGCTGGGGTGGCATGCCAGCGCGCGGAGCTTCCCGCGGCTCTCCCTTGTCGTAACAAGGGGTGAACGGCCAGAGCCCCCGGAGCCCCCGAGTCCTCGTTACTGCGTCTCCCGGCCATGTCGAAGGAAGGTGGTGATAGTGCGCCTCGGCCCCCTACCTGGCGCGCCAAACGTCGAGGTCCCGGAACAAGGGGCCCTTGGAGAAGAGGTAATCGACGGGGCTGGAACACACGCCGCCGGTACCCTCGGAGACAGAGGCGGAGAGAGCAACGAACAGGATGCAGAGACACACGACTTACCCAGGTTCAGGCCACCGTGAGGTGTAACACCCTACTCCTGTTTGTCTGTGGTTGTATTGCTTGTGAAGGTTTTGCTTGTGGAGGTTACAGTACAATGGCGATGGAGCTCTAGCTCTATACTTCTTGGTTGATGAAGATGGGATCCTCTAGCAGATGGAGTGCCTCCCCTTTTATAGAGGCCTTGGTCCTCTACCCGTCCACAAGGTGGCGGCTAGGGTTTCCACAACGCGTCAAAGGGAGGACGCTCCCAGGACCCCACGCCGTCCTTGCTTGTCTCCTTGGGTGGCCGACCATCCGCCGTCCACTACGGCGCCGCAGTGACCGTGGATGACGCTTGCCGTGGAGTGTAGTGCCTCTTTAGTCTTCATACACCAAAGAGGAAAGTCTTGACACTGGCTTTCTTGTCTTCAGAGGCTATCAGCGCTTTAATCAACCAGGGAGGAAACCCGCGTCACGCCTGACGCAAGGTGAGGTCCCTCGCACAGTCCCGAGGAGCGCACATGGCCGCCAGCAAGTTCACGGGTGCTACAGTGCCCCGTCCTTACCTCGCGAAGGCCTTCGCAAGGGATATTCCGTGCCTCGTCAAGGCGTCTTGGATGGTAGCCTCTCTTTCACTTGCAGATGAAAATCACCGAGTTTGTTGTGGGCCCGAGGCAGCAGGCCCGGGATACCCCGGTATCCATTGGGCCGACAGGCTACGCCGGTAGCCCTTGTCGCGGATCCCGCGCAGGCGCAGGCCGAGTTGTTGGCGCAGCGTGCTGATCTGCACCGAGAGGCCCTGGCCATGGACGAGATGCGGAAGGAGTTCGCCCGAGATCTGCGTGAGTATCACGGTGCTCATGGTTTTACTCCTATCTCGCGTAGGCCTAGTCGCATAGATGCTGTACGGCAGCGGGGCAAAGGTCTCGGTGCCGAGATAGATAGAGATGGTAGATCTGCATCTAGTAGAACTGCTAGCCATGTGTCGGCTAGAAAGCCGCAGTATAGTTCTCCGGCTAAGACCCTCAAGGCTGCCGAGATAGCAAGGCAGGAGTTGTCCGGTATGACTCATGGAAATATGCCCTGAAGGCAATAATAAATTGTATTATTTATATTTTCAGATTCATGATTAAGTTTATAGTTCTATGCTATAATTGTATTAGTCCCGGAAATAGCATGTATTTCGGAGGAAAACCCTGAATATAAACACCATTTTAAGACATCACTTGTCTCGCCTCTAAGACTAGTTTATGTATCATTGATAGTCCCGGTTTCCTGACTATAGGGCAAATACAAAGTGTTGTAAGATGTTGCCGGTGATATATATGATCGGAGTTGTTAGAGAACAACGACGATGGATAGACCTAGTTGACATACCGTGAAACATATCGTCAATCTAGTTAGCGGTAGTTTCTCAATTAATAAGTATTGTCATTACTATAATTGTTTGACCATAAGACATATATAGAATTGGGTACGATATGGATGTGACAGTGACCTTCAAACGTTACTCCGTGAAAGGATAATTATAAAGCTGGTCATTTTTTCTTACCGGATAGTACGCCAATGTTCTATATGATGTAGTTATGGGAATAGCTACTCTTGACGATGGAGAGATACTTTCTGGGCCCACTCAGGTATTATAATGTTTATCATCGTCTGGCCAGACAAATGATCAAAGTGTTGATCGGGAACATTAGTAATATGAGTAAAAGAATACATGCCGGGTAACGAGATTAACAAAGATGTTTCATCTCGGGCAATGTAATGTATCGATAAGCAATACGATAAGTATCGGAAACAATACGTGGTTCACACGATAGAGATCTTCGTGTTATATGTGGGTATCAATACGTATATCAAGATGCCTATGTTGATCATTGTTGCAGAATGAGTTCCGGACATGTCCACATATATCCGAACCCATAGGGTCACACACTTAAAGGCATAGCGACATTTAGAACGTGCGTCGGTTGAATGATATGAATGAAGTAACTTCGAAGGAATGTTCGGAGAAGTCTCGGAACGTCCCGACGGTGTCCAGAATGTCTCCGAGAGTGAGAGGAATGGTTCCAATCATTTTTGGAAAGCGGTTACCTTTTATGGTAAGTGGTTATAGTGATTGGAAGGTTTCGGAAAGTTTCGGAAGGGTCCGGAAGTTTCTGGGCTTCCAGAAAAATCACGAATGGAATGAATGACTAATGGGCCACATGGGCCCATTAGGGCTGGCCGAAATTTGGGGGGAGGAGTCCTTGTGGGACTCGAACGCCCCCCCTTGATCCGAATTGGGAGGGGTTGGAGCCCAATTTGGACTCCCCCTCCCATGGCAAGTTGGGAGGGGAGTCCTAGAGGGACTCCACCCTGCCAAGGCTGGCCGGCCACCCCTAGCCACCTATAAAAGGAGGGGCAGGGGCGCACCAAGGAGGAAGCCAGCCAACGGCGCAGCCCCAGGGCAGCCACACCCCTTCTCCTCCTTGCCCTAGCCGCCACCTCCATAGCCCGACGGCCCGGCGCTGCCGGCGACGACCATCTGCTTCATCCATGACGCGCGAGCGCTGCCAGGACGACTACCCCGACACCAAGAACGTCCCTGTGGCGTCCCGGATCTTCACTGACACGTTCCCGCTTCGACGGCGTGCTTGATCACGCTCCGACACGGTGACGCTTTGCCCGTACGTGTGGATACCGTGGAGGTGTTGCACTTGTGGCACTTGATCGTGGGAACTAATACATCTCCTCGCGATTAGACAAGTCTAATTGCGGGGATTGACTACGGCTACATCAACACTTGGCATCGACAAAATTCCGCAAGTTTGACGACGAGGGTATGTCCATTGCCTCTCTCCTTGCATATGATCTTGGTTATGCGCTAGTACAAAATTTGTTTTACGTAGCACGTTCCCCAACAGTGGTATCAGAGCAGTCTATGCGTAGGCACAGATACGGATAGGGGAATTTCGAGAATTCTGGCATTATGAGCATGTTATGTTTCCCATTGTTGCAATTTTGATCTAGGCGGCATTGTGTGATTAGCGACCCGAGCCGACTTTATGATGACCGCGTTCATCGAGACTGGTTTGTGAAATATGCTCCAAGCATATCAAACAACTTTGTCGGGTGTCAGTTTTTCCACAATAGTTGAGAAAGAAATTTTGCACGGTGGGCTTGTGCGAATTTATTGAAATCCAAACGGAGGTCACGCGTATTGACGAAGTTTGGCTAAGCCTAGTGTTATTTATAGCACTATGGGGATGCACTCCGAATAAGTTAAATAACATTGCATGATCATGATGGTCTAATCTTCACGGAGGTCATGCATAATGACGAAGTTTAGCTAACTATGGTGTTCGGCGAAACACTATGGTGATGCACTCCGTTAATAATTTAAAAGTTGGTAATGCGTAAGTAGCAACGGTTCTCTTCCGCAAAACCTAGATCCCGGTAATGTAGTAAACGTGCTAGAGGCGTCTAACTCGTTTTTGTAGGGGAAGTGATGTGATATGGCCATGGTTTAAATTTACAATGTGATGTATGAGATGAATTATATTGTAAAGTACGGCATGAGTGGCTGGAGCTACTGTGATTGTCTTATCATTATTGTAATAGTCGTATTGTTTTTACTTTATTAGCTAAGACTAGCAATAGTTGTAAGAACAAGGACACGACGAAGATGACAATCAAGCAACGATGGACCTCGATGCATGTCGTGGCACAAGGAGTTCCCGGCGCCGGAAGGAGTTGATGATGGAGATCGTTGACAAGACAGCCATATCATATCACTATATGAACTGCATGTGATGTTAATCCTTTTATGCACTTTATTTGTTGCGTGGTAGTCATAATAAATAGGGTGATCTCTCACTAAAACAAAGTCAAATGAAGTGTTCCACTTAAGTTAGGCACCACATATAGTGTTCTTCGTTGGGTGTAGCGTCGTGCACACATGAGTTCCCCAGCTACGTTCATAATGTGGGTGTAAACCAGTTTGCACAGCCGGTAATAACTTGAAGTTATTTGACATGCACCTAAACCTCGTTTAGGGTATGGAACGCAAGAAATCGAAAGATTGACAAGAGTTACATGGAGATGTAATTGATAGTTGTATCTACCGGTACTTATTTTTCGGTGTGCGGTGTGACATTGGCATCGGAAAATAATACGCGGATCTTGAATCACTAAGTATCAATTATGAGAGATATTGATTTTAGTGGGAGTAATTAATCATGAACTATTAATCTAAATAAATTTGCATAATTCGTAGTAGTCAATGGCATTCGTTATTCACCTTAAACCTAGTTTGTAAATTGAGATAGAAAAACTATAGATATTTGGTAATTACTTTACGGACTAGTACCGTATTGTTTTGAGTGATAATTAAAGATGAAGTCCTATTACAAACTTTTGGTGAATTCTTGTGGATACGGAAGAACACTAGTCATATGATGATATTGTATAAAACATCAACTTCAAGCTAGTTGATACTGGATGATTCTTCTGTAAAGAGAGAAAAACCGAAAGAGAAATTGCAAAAGTATTTTGGCAGAAAAGAAAGGTCAATATCAGTCGTATATAGATGATATATGTTATGGATGTATTCTTTGCTAGATTACGATATAATTCTTAGGTATTGAATACTAGATTGGTTGCTATGAAGTTTCATAACAGAGCAACGCAATGCAAGAATTATATAGGCCTAACTAACTAGCAAAAGGATGAGATGATGATGCACGTCGGGAACTAAATAAAGTGTTATTATGTTCGTCGTCGGCATCTTACCTAGCTTTTGAGATTTATTATAAGAACTTAGTAATTGTTGCATAGTTTTGATTTTATGAGAACAATGGTTGTTCAACTTAAAATCATGCTTCATAGTGATGGATCATTTATTATAAATCTTGATAGTGAAACACACATCATAACACTGATGCTAAACGCCGCAAGGCTGATGATTTGAATTTCACTTAACTGTGACACCACCGTTTAGGTCATATTAGAAAGAAACACATGAAGGAAATTCATGCCGATGGATTTTGGGAGTCATTTAATTGTGAATTATTTGACGCTTGTGTTACTTATCTAAAAGACCAAAACTCTGTTCACATGTCAATATTGAACGGACGATTAATTTACTGGAAATCATATATGATGATATATGTAGTCCATTATTTTAGCTGTGTGCAGTGGATTCTTCTACTTCATATATTTTTTATCGATGATATATGTGTATATCGATTTGATGAGAAAAGAGTATGAAACCTTTGAAATGTTTAAAAGGGTTTTATAATGAAGTGGAAAATCATCGTAACAAGAAAAATCAAGAGTTTATGATTTGATCATAAAGGAGAATATTTTGAGTTACGAGTTTAGTATAGCATCTAAGATTTGTAGAATTGTTTTACAAATTAATGCATCTCGAAACACTATAGAGTGATGGTGTAACCGAGAGACCTAATTTAACCTTGTAAAACATGGTTAGATAATAAAACTGCCGGTATATTTTTGGTGGATTATGCTTTAGGATTTACCGCTTCAACACTGAATAGAGCGTCATCACAATCCGTTGAAATGACATAGGTAGAAATCCTAGTTGTCTTTTCTTACATTTTGGTGTGCTAGGCATATGTAAATTGTTTACAAACCAAAATCAGATAAATTTTTCTTCGTAGGTTATCCCAAGGAAACCGTTGGGTATTCCTCCACCATAAACCGATGATAAAATTGTTTGTCAATAACTACGGTGTACTTCTCAAGAAAAGAGTTTCTTATGAACGGTTTGAGTGGGAGGACAATAGAGCTTGATAAGATTGTTGAATCTGAGCTAGATGAGCAAAGTAGCGCAGTATCGGAAGCTGTTCCGGAGATGGCTTTGGCGCAATGTTCTTGTACTTGCAATAGTTGTAGTACAAGAAATCAAAGCATCTATTAAACCATGTAGGTCGGAGTGTTCATCTTAGTGAAGATGAAAGTATTGTTGGAGAACAATAAACTGACTACATACGAGGAAGAAGTGATGGGCCCTGACTCAATTACACGACAAGGTGTCATGAAATCCTAGATAGACTCCATGTACAAATATCAAGTTTCGAATTTGATAAGATGTCAGGACCCCGATTCTAATTCACACCAATCTAGCATGTAACACCTCAT
Organism: Aegilops tauschii subsp. strangulata; assembly: GCF_002575655.3. Taxonomy (NCBI): domain Eukaryota; kingdom Viridiplantae; phylum Streptophyta; class Magnoliopsida; order Poales; family Poaceae; genus Aegilops; species Aegilops tauschii. Next base: position 25,401,403 of record NC_053037.3, on the reverse strand, counting down.
ATCACTTTGCGGCCTCACGCACGGTATTCCCATGGGTGTTGCCTTACCAGGCCCGGGACCGTTTGCGCCTTTTGGCTCACGTATATGATAGTGTCGCTAGCATCCATATGATAGAGAACCCGTGCCGACATGACTAGTCGTGAACCCAAAGTGGCGCTAACTTACGGGGACAGGCATACATGAAACAACATCGAGCATGTCGGTTAGCAGCGTGTGAATCCGGGCTGTAGCAACTGGGCTAACAGGACTCCGGGAACCCGGGCTGTAGCAGGCTAGGCAGGACTCCGGATGTCACCGCGTGACATTTCCCCGAAGGGACAGACACAGGAACGAAGTGATCACATGCCGGCCAATCTAGGTGTTCTGAAGCAGTAGTGCTGGGCTAGCGGGACTCCGGTAAACCGGGCTGTAGCAGACTACCATGGCTCAGTGGAAGCACCAGACTACATTTCCCCATAAGAGAGGCTACCAAGGATAGACAACTAGGTTGTCGGATCCCACACATACCAAGCATTTCAATCATACACACAATATGCTCGATATGTGTAAATACAACATGGCATCACAACAAAACTCTACGACTCAGAGTATTTATTCAATAGGCTCCGAGGAGCCAAGTATTACAAACATAGGTCTCATGACCCAACATACAAAGCATACAAGCAACAAGCACATGTGGAAGCTTAACTTGTCTGAGTACAGACAACTACAAATGAAAAAGGCTGAGAAGCCTGACCATCTACAAGATCCTGCCGAGGGCACAAGATCGTAGCTGAGGTAACAAGCTAAATGTCGGAGTCCACACGGAACTACTAGTGAGACTGAAGTCTCTCTGCAAAACATATAATAAGCAAACATGAGTACAAATGTACCCAGCAAGACTTACATCAGAACTAGCTACATATGCATCGGTATCAATAAAGGAGGTGGTGGAGTTTAACTGCAGCAAGCCAGCTTTGACTCGATGGCTATCCTAAACTACAACTGCAAGTAACTCTTCTGAGGTGGCGCACACGAGTCCACATATTCACCATATCAATACACCACTATGGATCCGCTCCCGTCTACCTACGAGAACGCCATCCATCGCACTCACGCTTATCTTGCGCATTTTAGAGTATCCACTTCAAGTTATCTATGAACTGTACAGGCAACCCAGAAGTCCTTTACCGCGGACACGGCTATTCGAATAGATAATGTTAACCCTGCAGGGGTGTACTTCTTCATACGCGCTCTCACCACTTATCGCCGTTTACACGACATGTACTCGGCAACCTTCAAGCAGAAGCCCAGCGAGGGTGTCGGCCACGACCTGACTAACCACACAAGTCTCTCATCTATGTTTATTGCCTATTCGGGTTCCATCCGCAAGGAGATCCGGCCGGGGTGTCGCTCACAGCCCCAAACGATGTGTGCAGGGTTCCCAAGCCCACCTCGACGGGTGGTTCTACGCTTGGTACACCGTGCCATGGTGCCTAGTCTGTCCCAAGCCCACCTGTACCGGGTACCACTTGGTAGACTACTAACACAACCTACAAACACCAGAAACTAGTTGCAACTCCTGGATAGAGATCAGGTTGATTAATAAGTCGAGAGTGGCACTTAAGCATTCCAATGTGTGGTAGTAGCTGTTCATGGATCACAAACACAGAACTCAGTTCCTGAGGACGGCTGCAATGAGACAACCCACCATGTACTCCTAGATGGCCTCTCCGCTACCTTTACCAAATCGTGTTCACACACTTAGCTCTCAACAGTAGAACATGTTCACCACATTCCAATTCATCACCGATGAACCAAACCTGTCTCAACTCTAAGCAGTAGCAGGCATGACAAACAAGCATGAATGAGTAGGCACATCAGGGCTCAAACAACTCCTACTCATGCTAGTGGGTTTCATCTAGTTACTGTGGTAATAACAGGTCATGCAGAGGAAAGGGGTTCAACTACCGCAGCATGTAATAGTTGAATCGTTATTGTCCTAATGTAGTAAAAGAGAGCAGGAGCGAGAGAGTGGGATTGTATCGGAACGAACAAGGGGGTTTTGCTTGCCTGGCACTTCTGAAGATAATATAGCTCTTCATCGGTGTCATCGAACTCATCGTTGGAACATCGTCTATTGAGAGGGGACAAATACCGGCAACAGAGAAGAAACACAATCAATGCAATGCAACAATATGATGCATGATCATAACATGGTAAAATGATTGTGTTGGGCTAATGCAACTACAACCAGATGGGTTTGAGCTATTTTGAACCAAAGATTCAAAGTTCAAACTCACTTGTGATCTTAAATATTGCTTTATCATGTTTTGGACTAAACAGCAAGTTAACTTGTTTAAATATGCATGAAACCAGTACAGATGGATAGATTGGATTTTTCTGATCATTTTTCATATATAACACTTTGCATTTGGAGTTACAGATTAATTTCTATGATTTTTTAAAGTTTGCAACATTTTCTGAAATTTCCAAATCATTTTTGAATTAGAAAAATTCCAGAAAATGCTTACTGCGTCAGCTCTAGGTCATGCTGACGTCAGCTGGCCAACAGGGTCGGTCCTGGTCAAACCTGACCTGTGGGCCCCACATGTCATTGGCTCAGTTAGCTAACATGTTTTAAAATAAACCTAATCTAATGATTAACAGGGCCGGGCCCACTGTCACTGTGACCTGGTTAAACTAACCACGGGGTTAGTGGCTAAACTAATTCGCCACATCACCTAACCGGCGATTAGCCACCGGTGCTAAGCAGGACGCGGCGGCGCTCCTCGTCCGGCCATCTCCGGCGACGAGAGCTCGCGCGGCTGGGCTCTACGGATGCAGCGCGTCGAGGCGCATCGGGTGGTCGCCGTGGGCGGTGCCGGGACGGGCTACAGCGGCGACGGCAAAGGCGACAGCGGCGGCCGAAGCACGGCTATGCGCGGGCGCGGCCTACGCTTGGCTAGCAAGCTTGCCGAGAGGCTGGGCGGGCTCCTGGAGCTGCGTTGAGCACAGTGGTGTGCTTGGCTTTGAGCAATAGTGGCTCTAGCCACGACGGCGATGAGGCACGACGGCGGCGAGCTTCGGCCGCGGTGGCCAGGGGGGCTATAGGACGGATTCGACGGCGGGGAGAGAGGGGCTGGGAGCAGGAGCTCACAGGGATGCGGCGCAGTAGGTCAGTGGGCTCGGGAACGTCCTTGACGGCGTGAATCGACGGCGAGGGGCTCGGGTGCCCGAGGTTGAAGATGACCGCGATGACAATGAAGCAGGGCCTCCTGGTGTCTCGTAGCTCGATTGGGAGGACGAGAAGGTTTCGGCGGTGCTTCTGGACTCGGCGGAAGGGTGAGGTGTGCCCGGTGGCCACGGTGGTGGTCGTTAGCGCTCGGCCATCCGAGAGAGAGAGAGAGAGAACAGAGAAGGAGGGGAAGCATGGGGGAGAGTGAGAGGGCGGGGGGAGGTGCGTGTCGACGTCCGGAGAGGCCAGAGCATTGAGGGGGAGGGGCAAGCAGGCAGGTGGCGTGGCGCCCATGCGCGCGGGCGGCGAGCGCGTGCCCCTCATCCTGCTGTCGTCGCCAGGAGGACGATGACTGGCGGTTGGGCCAGTGGGCCGCACAGTGCTGGGCCGGCTGGAGACGCCAGGTAAGTTTCTCCTATTCTCTATTTTGTTTCTGTTTTCTATTTCTGACATTTGTTTTAATTTGGTTTTTGAACCAAACTAATTTTGTTGCTTCTGATAAATTTTGCAGGGACTAAGAGGATTATTCCAAAGCCCCTCAACAAAAATCGGAATTATTGGAGCAATAAAGTATTGATAGTGTTTATTTGCTCCAATTCAAAATACAATATGTGTTAATTCAACAATCCAAAATGTCATGCAAAAATGTGCATCACCTCTGGTTGTTGTTTCCAGGATTTCCCAAAAATGATGAACATTTTTGAAGGCCATTTGGGTTCACTGAAAAATATTATAGTTGAACCTGATGGATTCCTTTTTATGCTAGGGTTTGAACATCACCCATTTTATGTTCATTTGAAAATTTAAACATGATGCACACATGAAGGGCTAGCCTAGTGCATACCAGGACTAGGGATGTGAAAACTCACCCCCACTAAACAAGAATCTCGTCCCGAGATTCAAGCATAGGGTAAGATGAAGGGGGGACGCAACTAACACAATCTTCACGATCCAGGTTGCACTTCATAAGGACGTTGATTCGATCATCATCTTTGTCTCGATGTCTTGCTCTGAGAACTCCATCTATCATGACAACGAGATGAAAGGGACAACTCCAGAAGAATCGATCTTCTCAAAGATCGAGCAACTCAGGATCAACTTATGGAGTGAGACATTGAAACATCTCTTGAGCTGACACACAAAACACACATCAAGAGGGATGGAAAGATGACGGAGGTTCAATTTGGTAGGCAACAATTCCACGCTGAAGTAGGATGGTGCATGGTTTCAAAGTAGCAAGGAGATAATTGGCATGATTCCACAATGGGGCACCTTGGATGAGGTGACTCGTAGAATTATTACCTTGAGTGGCGAAAAGAATTACTTTTGATCCATAGATCATTGAAACTCTTCATACCGGCCTGAGGCAAATCACAATTGATTGTTTGAAAGAATTCAAGAGGATGGCATACTCAGTTTGGAAAGGAAACTACGGTTATAGAACAACTCGGCAAATGGAAGGCACATTCCAGTTGATACCAAGGATATAACCTAGTGACTGAGCGTTCTTTCAAGAACTTGAGCATTTCCATATTCATCAAGGTTTACCAACATCTATGCCAAGATCCTGGTGACACCTCGTACTACCATGATGAATAACGATGGAGGATGCAGGTGCAGAGGAGGACAACACTTTCTCAGATTTTACCTTGACGACGCCAAGGAAACAAAATCTGGACGATCGACCGAGAGACATTTAGCACTCCGCTTCTAATGTTCTCCTTGATGTACTAGCATAACCCAATTATAGGTAGTTTGATATCTATAACATCAAGTAAAAGGTCAGACTTCGGGAACGCAAAGAATCCACAAGGAATCAACTTCGGAAGTAAATCCTACGGAATCCTTATGGGGAGGTGGCCAACTTCCTCATTCAGGATACTACAATAATAGGTCTTCCGGCTGGGTGTGTTGGCCACGACATCCACTTTACCGGGTTACAGAGAGACCATTATTATAGTTCTTGGGAAACGTTCCAACCATCATATTTGCCTAAGATTCAGATCTGGTTGGGGTCAGGACATTCCAGACTCATCAAGTCTAGAAAAAATGAAAGTTTGCAACACAAACCGACGAGTTAACGTTGCGAGATTCTCGGGAAATGGACTGCGGTAGCAAGCTCCAAAACATGAGCTGGTTCTGTTACACACATGTGAACACGCTGTCCCAGACAAGCATGGCCACAGAGTAGTCTTGCAATAAAACACTACCGAGTTCTGGTTGGAAACCATCATCGAGGATATCGGAGTCTTGTGCATGAACTAGAATTAACACAACAAATTCCTTTTCCTTGAGCAAATCAATCAGTGGCTTGGGGTGCTAGGAACACATATGGAGTGGAGGCGGCCAACCTATCAAACCATAGAGCACTTCGCACGTGCATGACTAACTTGGGATGATCCCAAAGGAAGCAAAACAAACTCTCTCGAATTCACGGTGGCAACTTGCATCAAATACACGTGAATTAGAGGAAGTCACTTCTCTCATCCAAACATATACCTCATGGACGGGGCATGAAGAAAATGCTTACACAAGTTTCCAACACTAGCTGGATGTTCAACACAAATCACGGAGGAGACAAAATGCTGCTGATGGGCTCAACAGCAACTCATCGGAATTTCCATATCACTGGACTTCCACCATTATGTGAACAATGTGATAGTATTGGTCAGACCAAAAGATGTAATGGTGTATGCTCGAGGAATCAACCACGAGTAAGACAACATTACGAATATCGTTGGTTCTAACTTGATTTGATGATGGCCCACACTCAAATCAAGGTTTGGGCAAGACGATAGGTTCAACAACTGATCATGAGGACCAATCGATGAAGAAATCATCTTTCTACAACAAACACGCAAACACAAGATATCCCTTTGGAAATGAACTAAGTTAGGCAAGCTTTTATCTTCCAACTCTCCAAGTTGCTGTTCAGCTTAACCAACTAGCTCAGGGGTATCCAACACAGATTCTTGGATAAGGGGTGGTTTATAAGAAAACCAACTTGATCACGAGCTCAACATAACAGTCAGGGGATAACCTGGTAACACTTCCGAGAAGATATTCGGAAAATCACGAACCACCGGTATGTTACTAAGCTCGCGATCAATCTTGCTTTTCAGGGCAATACGATGTGATCAAGAGAGTGATGGATTGACACAATCCTATCTCATTGATCGAGGAGTGCACCAGGGAAAATGGACTAGGTAGCACGATCAATCTTAGAATGATAATTCAATACCAACACGCAAAGAATGAGATTATTGTCCATTAACTACCAAGCAACGGGGTTGCTAGCAGTATTGATTTCACACATCACGATTCACTTATCGGTATTCCGGTTACAATAACACGGGAACCGAGGAATTAACAATGATGGCAAGAAGTATTACTGTGTCAATAATTCATAAGAGGTGGTGCAATTCTCATGACACTATTGACATAAAGATGGTAACACTCCAAGGTAGAGCAGAGCAGAAGCTGGATTGGCATTTTGATCTGCGGAATACAATTGCTTTGACCTAATCCTAGATATGGATGAGGTTCTGGAGTTTGTTTCTCCTAGTCATTCCGGATTAGAATGGCTTGACGGGCCACAAGAGTAATAGGCATCGATGAACACGAATGCACAACTATTCCTGACTATCAATTGACAGACGAGGGCCAGAAAATAACTAAAGAGGGACAACTCAAAGGAACATATAACTTTCTGTGTTGTGGATGCATAGATCAGTATGTCGAGCAAAGTTCAACAGGTTTCTTCCGGATAACCCATGCTGAAGAGGAAGGACTGGCAGATTCACAACTATGAATGGAGGACTCATCAAGAGCACTCTGGTTGCAATCTTTTGGTTCAAAGAACTTCTGCCATAAGCAGTTCATGGTATTTGGAAGAAGGAAATACCACAGACCTCGAGGACTATTGCAAGGTTACTAATATCCTAAAGGTACGAGCAACACTATCAAGATGAAGTAAGTAGGGTGAATCTCGGGTTCAAGAACCCAGGAATAGAATGCCTACTGACTAAACGGCATCACGGGATGCTTTCGAGAATAATGGCCAGAATCATCACACTGAGATACAAAGCATTGCTAGATTACTAAGTGGTTCTCTAGGATGCCTAGGGTCATAATACTAGCTCCAGCATATACGACGAGGTAACGGAGTACCTCAACTCCACGATTAGTGTGGTTAATCTGGCCCAAAAGAACATCGAGAACGGAAGGAAAGGATTTGCAAATGCATCAGACTATTTAGAAACCTAGGATGACTCGGACAGCATAACGGCTGTAAATGCTCAAAAGACATCCTGCAAATTGGTGGCATAACCACTTAACATCACAATATCAAGGTTCTGAGACCAGCTATGAGCATATGGAAGTAGTAGGAACTTAACTGAGGCTTGAAACCATCAATCCTATAAGTCTACGGATTAGTAACACGTCATCCTGATAGATAGACGAGAAGCCTAGTTCTTAACCCCCCGTAGAAGAGAAGAGGATGACTCAGATCAGAAGGGCATAAGGTAAAGGAGTAAAGAGAGCCTTACGTCCCGCCCACAATCAATTCCCCTACATATAACTAAAGCATTTCTAGACACAACTGCGACCAGTTTGGCTTGGTAATCCTACAGGTAGTCAGGCTCTGATACCAAAGCTGTCAGGACCCCGATTCTAAGTCACACCAATCTAGCATGTAACACCTCATATCACTTTGCGGCCTCACGCACGGTATTCCCACGGGTGTCGCCTTACCAGGCCCGGGACCGTTTGCGCCTTTTGGCTCACGTATATGATAGTGTTGCTAGCATCCATATGACAGAGAACCCGGGCCAACATGACTAGTCGTGAACCCAAAGTGGCGCTAACTTACGGGGACAGGCATACATGACACAACATCGAGCATGTCGGTCAGCAGCGTGTGAATCCGGGCTGTAGCATTTGGGCTAACAGGACTCCGGGAACCCGGGCTGTAGCAGGCTAGGCAGGACTCCGGATGTCACCGCGTGACATTTCCCCAAAGGGACAGACACAGGAATGAAGTGAATCACATGCCGGCCAGTCTAGGTGTCCCGAAGCAGTAGTGTTGGGCTAGCAGGACTCCGGTAAACTGGGCTGTAGCAGACTACCATGGCTCTGTGGAAGCACCAGACTACATTTCCCCATAAGAGAGGCTACCAAGGATAGACAACTAGGTTGTCGGATCCCACACATACCAAGAATTTCAATCATACACACAATATGCTCGATATGTGTAAATACAACATGGCATCACAACAAAACTCTATGACTCAGAGTATTTATTCAATAGGCTCCGAGGAGCCAAGTATTACAAACATAGGTCTCATGACCCAACATACAGAGCATACAAGCAACAAGCACATGCGGAAGCTTAACTTGTCTGAGTACAGACAACTACAAATGAAAAAGGCTGAGAAACCTGACCATCTACAAGATCCTGCCGAGGGCACAAGATCGTAGCTGAGGTAACAAGCTAAACATCGGAGTCCACACGGAACTACTAGTGAGACTGAAGTCTCTCTGCAAAACATAAAATAAGAAAACGTGAGTACAAATGTACCCAGCAAGACTTACATCAGAACTAGCTACATATGCATCGGTATCAATAAAGGGGGTGGTGGAGTTGAACTGCAGCAAGCCAGCTTTGACTCGGTGGCTATCCTAAACTACGACTGCACGTAACTCTTCTGAGGTGGCGCACACGAGTCCACATATTCACCATATCAATACACCACTATGGATCCGCTCCCGTCTACCTACGAGAATGCCACCCATAGCACTCACGCTTATCTTGTGCATTTTAGAGTATCCACTTCAAGTTATCTATGAACTGTACAGGCAACCTAGAAGTCCTTTACCGCGGACACGGCTATTCGAATAGATAATGTTAACCCTGCAGGGGTGTACTTCTTCACACACGCTCTCACCACTTATCACCGTTTACACGACATGTACTCGGCAACCTTCAAGCAGAAGCCCAGCGAGGGTGTCGGCCATGACCTGACTAACCACATAAGTCTCTCATCCAGGTTTATTGCCTATTCGGGTTCCATCCGCAAGGAGATCCGTTCGGGGTGTCGCTCACGGCCCCAAACGATGTGTGCAGGGTTCCCAAGCCCACCTCGACGGGTGGTTCTACGCTTGGTACACCCTGCCACGGTGCCTAGTCTGTCCCAAGCCCACCTGTACCGGGTACCACTTGGTAGACTACTAACACAACCTACAAACACCAGAAACTAGTTGCAACTCCTGGACAAAGATCAGGTTGATTAATAAGTTGAGAGGGGCACTTAAGCATTCCAATGTGTGGTAGTAGCTGTTCTTGGATCACAAATACAGAACTCAGTTCCTGAGGACGGCTGCAATGAGACAACCCACCATGTACTCCTACATGGCCTCTCACCGCTACCTTTACCAAATCGTGTTCACACGCTTAGCTCTCAACAGTAGGACATGTTCCCCACATTCCAGTTTATCACCGATGAATCAGACCTGAATCAACTCTAAGCAGTAGCAGGCATGACAAACAAGCATGAATGAGTAGGCACATCAGGGCTCAAACAACTCCTACTCATGCTAGTGGGTTTCATCTAGTTACTGTGGCAATGACAGGTCATGCAGAGGAAAGGGGTTCAACTACCGCAGCATGTAACAGTTGAATCGTTGTTGTCCTAATGTAGTTAAAGAGAGCAGGAGCGAGAGAGTGGGATTGTATCGGAATGAATAAGGGGGTTTTGCTTGCCTGGCACTTCTGAAGATAATATAGCTCTTCATCGGTGTCATCAAACTCATCGTTCGAACATCGTCTACCAAGAGGGGACAAATACCGGCAACAGAGAAGAAACACAATCAATGCAATGCAACAATACTATGCATGATCATAACATGGTAAAATGAGTGTGTTGGGCTAATGCAACTACAACCAGATGGGTTTGAGCTATTTTGAACCAAAGATTCAAAGTTCAAACTCACTTGTGATCTTAAATAGTGCTTTATCATGTTTTGCACTAAACAGCAAGTTAACTTGTTCATATATGCATGAAACTAGTACAGATGGATAGATTGGATTTTTCTGATCATTTTTCATATATAACACTTTGCATTTGGAGTTACAGATTAATTTCTATGATTTTTCAAAGTTTGCAACATTTTCTGAAATTTCCAAATCATTTTTGAATTAGAAATATTCCAGAAAATGCTTACTGCGTCAGCTCTGGGTCATGCTGACGTCAGCTGGCCAACAGGGTCGGTCCTGGTCAAACCTGACCCATGGGCCCCACATGTCAATGGCTCAGTTAGCTAACAGGTTTTAAAATAAACCTAATCCAATGATTAACAGGGTCGGGCCCACTGTCACTGTGACCTGGTTAAACTAACCGTGGGGTTAGTGGCTAAACTAATCCGCCACGTCACCTAACCGGCGATTAGCAGCCGGTGCTAAGCAGGACGCGGCAGCGCTCCTCGTCCGGCCATCTCCGGCGACGAGAGTTCGCGCGGCTGGGCTCTACGGATGCAGCGCGTCGAGGCGTATCGGTGGTGGCCGTGGGCGGTGCCGGGACGGGCTACAGCAGCGACGGCAAAGGCGACAGCGGCGGCCGAAGCACGGTTGGCTAGCAAGCTCGCTGAGAGGCTGGGCGGGCTCCAGGAGCTGCGCTGAGCATAGTGGTGTGCTTGGCTTCGAGCAATAGTGGCTCTAGCCACGACGGCGACGAGGAACGGCGGCGGCGAGCTTCGGCCGCGGTGGCCAGGGGGGCTAGAGGAGGGATTCGACGGAGGGGAGAGAGGGGCTGGGAGCAGGAGCTCACAGGGAGGCGCCGCAGTAGGTAAGTGGGCTCGGGGACGTCCTTGACAGCCCGAATCGACGTCGAGGGGCTCGGGTGCCCGAGGTTGAAGATGACCGCGATGACGATGAAGCAGGGCCTCCTAGTGTCTCGTAGCTCGATCGGGAGGACGAGAAGGTTTCGGCGGTGCTTCTGGACTCGTCGGAAGGGTGAGGGGTTGCTACGTCTTGAGCTTGCGTTGGTTTTCCCCGAAGAGGAAGGGATGATGCAGCAGAGTAGCGTAAGTATTTCCCTCAGTTTTTCAGAACCAAGGTATCAATCCAGTAGGAGGCCACGCACAAGTCTCTCGTACCTACACAAGCAAATAACTCCTCGCAACCAACGCGAATAGGGGTTGTCAATCTCTTCAGGTCACTTACGAGAGTGAGATCTGATAGAGATAATAGATAATATATTTTTCGTATTTTTTGGTATAAAGATGCAAACTAAAATAAAAGGCAAAGTAAAGAGCAAAGCAATAATAAAGCGTAGGAAGATTAATATGATGAGAATAGACCCGGGGGCCATAGGTTTCACTAGTGGCTTCTCTCAAGAGCATAAGTATTTTACTGTGGGTGAACGAATTATTGTTGAGCAATTGACAGAATTGAGCATAGTTATGAGAATATCTAGGTATGATCATGTATATAGGCATCACGTCCGAGACAAGTAGACCGACTCTTGCCTGCATCTACTACTATTACTCCACTCATCGACCGCTATCCAGCATGCATCTAGAGTATTAAGTTAAAAACAGAGTAACGCCTTAAGCAAGATGACATGATGTAGAGGAATAAATTCATGCAATATGATAAATACCCCATCTTGTTATCCTCGATGGCACCAATACAATACGTGCCTTGCAACCCCTTCTGTCACTAGGTAAGGACACCGCAAGATTGAACCCAAAGCCAAGCACTTCTCCCATTGCAAGAACTACCAATCTAGTTGGCCAAACCAAACGGATAATTCGAAGAGACTTGCAAAGATAACTCAATCATACATAAAAGAATTCAGAGAAGATTCAAATATTGTTCATAGATAAACTTGATCATAAACCCACAATTCATCGGTCTCAACAAACACACCACAAAAAGAAGATTACATCGAATAAATCTCCACGAGAGAGGGGGAGAACATTGTATTGAGATCCAAAAAGAGAGAAGAAGCCATCTAGCTACTAGCTATGGACCCGAAGGTCTGAAGTAAACTACTCACACTTCATCGGAGGGGCTATGGTGATGATGTAGAAGCCCTCTGTGGTGGAATCCCCTTCCGGCAGAGCTCCGGAACAGGCCCCAACATGGGATCTCACGGATACAGAAAGTTGCGGCGGTGGAATTAGGTTTTTGGCTCCGTATCTGATCTGACGGAGGTACATGGGTATATATAGGAGGAAGGAGTACGTCGGTGGAGCAACAGGGGGGCCATGAGGCAGGGGGCGTGCCTGGGGGGGGAGGGCGCGCCCCCCACCCTCGTGACCGCCTCTTTTGTTCCTTGGACGAGGGTCCAAGTCTCCTGGATCACGTTCGGTGAGAAAATCACGTTGCCGAAGGTTTTATTCCGTTTGGACTCCGTTTGATATTCCGTTTCTTCGAAACACTGAAATAGGCAAAAAAACAGCAATTCTGGGCTGGGCCTCCGGTTAATAGGTTAGTCCCAAAAATAATATAAAAGTGGAAAATAAAGCCCAATATAGTCCAAAACAGTAGATAATATAGCATGGAGCAATCAAAAATTATAGATACGTTGGAGACGTATCAAGCATCCCCAAGCTTAATTCCTGCTCATCCTCGAGCAGGTAAATGATAAAAAGAGAATTTTTGATGCGGAGTGCTACTTGGCATAATTTCAATGTAACTCTTCTTAATTGTGGTATGAATATTCAGATCCGAAAGATTCAAGACAAAAGTTCATATTGACATAAGAAATAATAATACTTCAAGCATACTAATAAAAGCAATCATGTCTTCTCAAAATAACATGGCAAAAGAAAGTTCATCCCTACAAAATCATATAGTTAGGCTATGCTTCATTTTCGTCACACAAAGATGTTCCCAACTTCTACACCCGCGATGACAAGCCAAGCAATTGTTTCATACTTAAATAATCTCAAACTTTTTCAACTTTCATGCAATACATGAGCGTGAGCCATGGATATAGCACTATGGGTGGAATAGAATATGATGATGGGGATTGTGTGGAGAAGACAAAAAAAGGAAAGTCTCACATTGACGAGGATAATCAACGGGCTATGGAGATGCCCATCAATTGATGTCAACATGAGGAGTAGGGATTGCCATGCAACGGATGCACTAGAGCTATAAATGAATGAAAGCTCAACAAGAAAACTAGTGGGTGTGCATCCAACTTGCTTGCTCACGAAGACCTAGGGAATTTGAGGAAGCCCATCGTAGGAATATACAAGCCAAGTTCTATAATGAAAAATTCCCACTAGTATGAAAAAGACAACCTATGAGACTTACTATATGAAAAACATGGTGCTACTTTGAAGCACAATATATGAGACTCACCACATGAAGAACTTGGTGCTACTTTGAAGCACAATATATGAGACTCACTACATGAAGAACTTGGTGCTACTTTGAAGCACAAGTGTGGAAAAAGAAATAGTAACATTGCCCCCTTTTTATTTATTTTTTATTTTTTTATATTTTTTTGGGCCTTTTATTTTTTTTCTTTTGGCCTTTCTCTCTTTTTTTATTGGGGACAATGCTATAATAATGATGATCATCACACTTTTCATTGATTACAACATATGAATTACAACTCGAAACTAGAACAAGGTATGACTCTATATGAATGCCTCCGGCGGTGTACCGGGATGGTGCAATGAATCAAGAGTGACATGTATGAAAATTATGCATGGTGGCTTTGCCACAAATACGATGTCAACTACATGATCATGCAATGGCAATATGACAAAAGTAAAGTATGTCATGATGATGATGAACGGAACGGTGGAAAGTTGCATGGCAATATATCTCGGAATGGCTATGGAAATGCCATAATGGGTAGGTATGGTGGCTGTTTTGAGGAAGATATATGGAGGTTTATGTGTGATAGAGCGTATCGTATCACGGGGTTTGGATGCACCGGCGAAGTTTGCACCAACTCTCAAGGTGAGAAAGGGCAATGCACGGTACCGAAGAGGCTAGCAATGGTGGAAATGTAAAAGTGCGTATAATCTATGGGCTCAACATTAGTCAAAAAGAACTCATATACTTATTGCAAAAATTTAGAAGTCATCAAAAATCAAGTACTAGGCGCATGCTCCTAGGGGGATAGATTGGTAGGAAAAAACCATCGCTCGTCCCCGACCGCCACTCATAAGGATGCACAAGCTAGGTACACTTCATGTTTCAAATTTGTTGCAAAACTTTAACCATACGTGCATGCTACGGGACTTGCTAACTTCAACACAAGCATTCTTTAAATTCATGATCACCCAACTAGCATGACTTTAATATTACTACCTCCATATCTCAAAACAATTATCAAGCATCAAACTTTTCTTAGTATTCAACGCACTCAAAAGAAAGTTTTACAAATCTTGAATACCAAGCATATTATTATTATTAACAAATTACCATGCTATTTAAGACTCTCAAAATAATCTAAGTAAAGCATGAGAGATCAAAGGTTTCTTTAAAACAAATCCACCACCGTGCTCTAAAAGATATAAGTGAAGCACTAGAGCAAAATTATAAAGCTCAAAAGATATAAGTGAAGCACATAGAGTATTCTAACAAATTCCAATTCATGTATGGCTCTCTCAAAATGTGTGTACTGAAAGGATGATTGTGGTAAACTAAAAAGCAAAGACTCAAATAATACAAGACGCTCCAAGCAAAACACATATCATGTGGTGAATAAAAATATAGCTCCAAGTAAAGTTACCGATGGAAGTGGACGAAAGAGGGGATGCCTTCTGGGGCATCCCCAAGCTTTGACTTTTTGGTGTCCTTGGATTATCTTGGGGGTGCCATGGGCATCCCCAAGCTTAGGCTCTTGGCACTCCTTGTTCCATAATCCATCAAAAGAATTTCACCCAAAACTTGAAAACTTCACAACACAAAACTCAACAGAAATCTCGTGAGCTCCGTTAGCGAAAGAAAACAAAAGACCACTTCAAGGTACTGTAATGAACTCATTCTTTATTTATATTGGTGTTAAACCTACTGTATTCCAACTTCTATATGGATTATAAACTATTTTACTAGCCATAGATTCATCAAAATAAGCAAACAACACACGCAAAACAGAATCTGTCAAAAACAGAACAGTCTGTAGTAATCTGTAACTAACACAAACTTCTGGAACTCCAAAAATTCAGCCAAAATAGGACAACCTAGGCAATTTGTTTATTGATCAGCAGAAATTGGAATCACTAATTTATCACGTCCGGGTAATTTTTAACAATTGTTTTCGTGAACAGAAAGTTTCTGGAAATTACAGCAAGATCAAATAACTATCATCCAAGAAGATCCTATAGGTTTAACTTGGCACAAACACTAATTAAAACATAAAACCACATCCAAACAGAAGGTATATGTATTATTTATTAAATAACAGCAAGGAAAAATATTGGGTTGTCTCGCAACAAGCGCTTTTCTTTAAAGCCTTTTAGCTAGGCATTGATAATTTTAATGATGCTCACATGAAAGACAAGAATTAAAGCACAAAGAGAGCATCATAAAACATGTGACAAACACACTTAAGTCTAACATACTTCCTATGCATAGGCATCTTGTAAGCAAACAAATTATCAAGGCAAGCAAAAACTAGCATATGCAAGGAAGAACAAAGAGATGATAGCAATCTCAACATGAAGAGAGGTAATTTAGTACCATGTTTTCCTCTCTCATAATAATTACATGTAGGATCATAAGCAAATTCAACAAAATAGCTATCACATAACATATTCTCAACACGATCCTTATGCATGCACAGTTCACACTCTTCCAAGATAGTGGGATTAACATTAACTAAAGTCATGATTTCTCCAAGCCCACTTTTATCAAAAATTTCATAAGATTGAATATTATCCAAATATGTGGGATCTAAAGTCGACACTCTTCCAAACCCACTTTCAATATTATTGCAAACATTATTATCAATCTCATATTCATCATGGGGCTTAAATAAATTTTCAAGATCGTAAGAAGAATCACCCCAATCATGATCATTGCAACAAGTAGTAGACATAGCAAAACTAGCATCCCCAAGCTTAGGGTTTTGCATAATATTAGCACAATTGACATCAAGAGAATTTGTAATAAAATCATTGCAATCATGCTTTTTATTCAAAGATCTATCGTGAAGCACTTCATCACAATTTTTAGATTTACGGATTTCAGGCAAAAGCTTATAAAGATAATCTAGTGCGTCCAAATCACTAGGAATTGGTTCATAATAATTGGATCTCTTAAAAAGATTGGCAAGCGGATGAGGATCCATAGATATTAGCTTCTCTGTTTAGGAATAAATACTCAACTATTTCAACCAAGCGAGAAAACGAGCCAAGAAAGACATAAAGGCGAACGAAAAAAGAGAGGGCGAATAAAACGGCAAGGGTGAAGTGGGGGAGAGGAAAACGAGAGGCAAATGGCAAATAATGTAAATGCGAGGGAGATGAGTTTGTGATGGGTACTTGGTATGTTGACTTGAGCGAAGACTCCCCGGCAACGGCGCCAGAAATCCTTCTTGCTACGTCTTGAGCTTGTGTTGGTTTTCCCCGAAGAGGAAGGGATGATGCAGCAGAGTAGCGTAAGTATTTCCCTAAGTTTTTGAGAACCAAGGTATCAATCCAGTAGGAGGCCACGCGCAAGTCCCTCGTACCTACACAAGCAAATAACTCCTCGCAACCAACGCGAATAGGGGTTGTCAATCCCTTCACGGTCACTTACGGGAGTGAGATCTGATAGAGATAATAGATAATATATTTTTGGTATTTTTTGGTATTTTTTGGTATAAAGATGCAAAGTAAAATAAAAGGCAAAGTAAAGAGAAAAGCAATAATAAAGCGTAGGAAGATTAATATGATGAGAATAGACCCGGGGGCCATAGGTTTCACTTGTGGCTTCTCTCAAGAGCATAAGTATTTTACGGTGGGTGAACGAATTACTGTTGAGCAATTGACAGAATTGAGCATAGTTATGAGAATATCTAGGTATGATCATGTATATAGGCATCACGCCCGAGACAAGTAGACCGACTCCTGCCTGCATCTACTACTATTACTCCACTCATCGACCGCTATCCAGCATGCATCTAGAGTATTAAGTTAAAAAAAGAGTAACGCCTTAAGCAAGATGCCATGATGTAGAGGAATAAATTCATGCAATATGATAAATACCCCATCTTGTTATCCTCGATGGCAACAATACAATATGTGCCTTGCAACCCCTTCTGTCACTAGGTAAGGACACCGCAAGATTGAACCCAAAGCCAAGCACAATTCATCGGTCTCAACAAACACACCGCAAAAAGAAGATTACATCGAATAGATCTCCACGAGAGAGGGGGAGAACATTGTATTGAGATCCAAAAAGAGAGAAGAAGCCATCTAGCTACTAGGTATGGATCCGAAGGTCTGAAGTAAACTACTCACACTTCATCGGAGGGGCTATGGTGATGATGTAGAAGCCCTCGGTGGTGGAATCCCCTTCCGGCGGAGCTCCGGAACAGGCCCCAAGATGGGATCTCGCGGATACAGAAAGTTGCGGCGGTGGAATTAGGTTTTTGGCTCCATATCTGATCTGACGAAGGTACGTGGGTATATATAGGAGGAAGGAGTACGTCGGTGGAGCAACAGTGGGCCCACGAGGCAGGGGGGCGCGCCTGTGGGGGGAGGGCGCGCCCCCACCCTCGTGACCGCCTCTTTTGTTCCTTGGACGAGGGTCCATGTCTCGTGGATCACGTTCGGTGAGAAAATCATGTTCCCGAAGGTTTTATTCCGTTTGATATTCCGTTTCTTCGAAACACTGAAATAGGCAAAAAACAGCAATTCTGGGCTGGGCCTCCGGTTAATAGGTTAGTCCCAAAATAATATAAAAGTGGAAAATAAAGCCCAATATAGTCCAAAACAGTAGATAATATAGCATGGAGCAATCAAAAATTATAGATACGTTGGAGACGTATCAGGGGTGCCCGGTGGCCGTGGTGGTGGTCGTCGGCTCTCGGCCGTGCGAGAGAGATGGAATAGAGAAGGAGGGGAAGCACGGGGGAGAGTGAGAGGGCCGGGGGAGGTGCGTGTCGACGTCCGGAGAGGCCAGAGCATCGAGGGGAGGGGCAAGCAGGCAGGTGGTGTGGCGCCCATGCGCGCGGGCGGCGAGCGTGTGCCCCTCATCCTTCTGTCGTCGCTAGGAGGACGGTGACTGGCGGTTGGGCCAGTGGGCCGCACAGTGCTGGGCTGGCTGGAGACGCCAGGTAAGTTTCTCCTTTTCTCTATTTTGTTTCTGTTTTCTATTTCTGACATTTGTTTTAATTTGGTTTTTGTACCAAACTAATTTTGTTGCTTCTGAAAAATTTTGCAGGGACTAAAAGGATTATTCAAAAGCCCCTCAACAAAAATCAGAATTATCGGAGCAATAAAGTATTTATAGTGTTTATTTGCTCCAATTCAAAATACAATATGTGTTAATTCAACAATCCAAAATGTCATGCAAAAATGTGCATCACCTCTGGTTGCTATTTCCAGCATTTCCCAAAAATGATGAATATTTTTTAAGGCCATTTGGGTTCAGTGAAAAATATTTTAGTTGAACTTGATGGATTCCTTTTTATGCTAGGGTTTGAACATCCCCCATTTCAAGTTCATTTGAAAATTTAAACATGATGCACACATGAAGGGCTAGCCTAGTGCATACCAGGACTAGGGATGTGACATAAGACCCTCCTGAAGGTGTAAAACCTTTCAGTCTTAAATGGAACTATAAAGAAATAGGTGTGGATGATCATATCCATAAAAGGCTTGACTTTTCGAAAAGGAGTTTTCGACAAAGTTCAAAGAGTTGACTATGACAAGATTGGATCTTTCGTAGCAATGCTAAGTCTGTAAGGATTATTCTAGCAATCACTACATATTTTATATGATAGTTGAATAACAAGACAGAGTTTTGTTAGTTCAATGGATGTTAGAAAAGTGTGCAAACTTCGACAGTAGAAGTTAGCATCACGGAGTCGGAATCTTTACTGTGATGAAAGTTTAGTTTCATCAAGTACGGTAAAGATGCTTGTATTTTTGCAAGAAAGTAAGTGGGAGCGCTAAGACATATTTCTAATACTTCATGTGGATGACATATCGTTGATTGGAAATGATGTATCTTTAATTAACATGATTAAGATTTCATTTGTGTGAAAGTCTTAGGCATAACAAGAAATTTTAGGCGCTAGTAAAATCTATGGAGATAGATTAGGCGCATGCCAAAGTACATAGTTGAAGTACTGAAATTGGTTCAATATGAAAAATCGACAAGAAAGGTTCTTTGAGCGTCATGTGCACCATGATATGTACACAACCAGATATGTCCTGTGCTATAAGTGTTATGAGCATATACCAGAATGATGCATATAAAGTTCATTGGACAATAGTGACAACATGTTCTGTATGAGGAAGTGGCAAACTATTGAGTGTAAGGTGTTACATTATTTTGTCACAAATATAAACAAATTTTTATCTCAATTAGGCTATGTGTTTAATTAAAAGGTGACGCAGTGGACTGGAAGGAAGTTCCATGTTGGATTTGGATGGGTTCCAAAGTTAAACATTGTGACGAATTACTACTATGAAGACTGAGTATATTGTTGTCATGATAACAACAAAGTAGGGTATTTTAAGTCAATAAGGTTTGCTATCAAACTTGGTGTAGTTCCAAGCGCGAGTACTATGAAGATCTATTGTATGACAATACATAGTTTCGGCTGAGTAACTAAGGTCCCACCAGTTGACTAAAAATATACAAAGTCTTCTCATTAGAGAATGAGTAATACGTGGAGACGTAAAGAATATGCATATACACACGGACCTGAACTTGTCAGATCTGATCCATTGAAAAAGTTTACCACTTACAATGCATAATAGATACCGGTAAGCCATAGGTGTTAAGTGCTGATCTAGATTATTGACTCTATTGCAAGTGGGAGACTGAAGGAAATATGCCCTAGAGGCAATAATAAGTTGTATTATTTATATTTCCAGATTCATGATTAAGTTTATAGTTCTATGCTATAATTGTATTAGTCCCGGAAATAGCATGTATTTCGGAGGAAAACCCTAATACATGTGTAGAATATAAACACCATTCTAAGACATCCCTTGTCTCGCCTCTAAGACTAGTTTATGTATCATTGATAGTCCCGGTTTCCTGACTATAGGGCAAATACAAAGTGTTGTAAGATGTTTCCGGTGATATATATGATCGGAGTTGTTAGAGAACAACGACAATGGATAGACCTAGTTGACATACCGTGAAACATATCGTCAATCTAGTTAGCGGTAGTTTCTCAATTAATAAGTATTCTCGTTACTATAATTGTTTGACCATAAGACATATATAGAATTGGGTACGATATGGATGTGACAGTGACCTTCAAACGTTACTCCGTGAAAGGATAATTATAAAGCTGGTCATTTGTTCTTACCGGATAGTACGCCAATATTCTATATGATGTAGTTATGGGAATTGCTACTCCTGACGATGGAGAGATAATTTCTGGGCCCACTCAGGTATTATAATGTTCATCATTGTCTGGCCAGACAAATGATCAAAGTGTTGATCGGGAACATTAGTAATATGAGTAAAAGAATACATGCCGGGTAACGAGATTAACAAAGATGTTTCATCTCAGGCAATGTAATGTATCGATAAGCAATACGATAAGTATCGAAAACAATACGTGGTTCACACGATAAAGATCTTCGTGTTATATGTGGGGATCAATACGTATATCAAGATGCCTATGTTGATCATTGTTGCAGAATGAATTCCAGACATGTCCACATATATCCGAACCCATAGGGTCACACACTTAAAGGCATAGCGACATTTAGAACGTGTGTCGGTTGAATGATATGAATGAAGTAACTCCGAAGGAATGTTTGGAGAAGTCTCGGAACGTCCCGGCGGTGTCCAGAATGTCTCCGAGAGTGAGAGGAATGGTTTCAATAATTTTTGGAAAGTGGTTACCATTTATGGTAAGTGGTTATAGTGATTGGAAGGTTTCGGAAAGTTTCGTAAGGGTCCGGAAGTTTCTGGGCTTCCAGAAAAATCACGAATGGAAGAAATGACTAGTGGGACCCACATGAAAAGTGGGCCACATGGGCCCATTAGGGCTGGCCGAAATTTGGGGGGAGGAGTCCTTGTGGGACTCCAACTCACCCCCTTGATCCGAATTGGGAGGGGTTGGAGCCCAATTTGGACTCCCCCTCCCATGGCAAGTTGGGAGGGGAGTCCTAGAGGGACTCCACCCTCCCAAGGCTGGCCGGCCACCCCTAGCCACCTACAAAAGGAGGGGCAGGGGCGCACCAAGGAGGAAGCCAGCCCACGGCGCAGCCCCAGGGCAGCCGCACCCCTCCTCCTCCTTGCCCTAGCCGCCACCTCCATAGCCCGACGGCCCGACGCTGCTGGCGATGACCGTCTACTTCATCCATGACGCGGGAGCGCGATACGTCTCCAACGTATCTATAATTTATGAAGCATTCATGCTATTTTATTATCTGTTTTGAATGATTATGGGCTTTATTATACACTTTTATATTACTTTTAGGACTAACCTATTAACCGGAGGCCCAGCCCATATTGCTGTTTTATTGCCTATTTCAGCATTTCGAAGAAAAAGAATATCAAATGGAGTCCAAACGGAATGAAACCTTTGGCAGCATGATTTTTGGGAAGATTATGACCCAGGAGACTTGGAGTTGAAGTAAAGGGAGCATCGAGGAAGCCACGAGACAGGGGGGCACGCCCACCCCCCTGGGCACGCACTAACCTCTTGTGGGGCCCCTGAGGCTCCCCCCTGAGGCTCCCCCGACCGACTTCTTTCGCCTATATAAGCCTACGTACCCTAAAAACATCGAAACGGAAGATGGATCAGGAGTTCCGCCGCCGCAAGCCTCTGTAGCCACCAAAAAACTCTCGGGAGCCCGTTCCGGCACCCTGCCGAAGGGGGAACCCATCACCGGTGGCCATCTTCATCATCCCGGTGCTCTCCATGACGAGGAGGGAGTAGTTCACCCTCGGGGCTGAGGGTATGTACCAGTAGCTATTTGTTTGATCTCTCTCTCTCTCTCATGTTCTCGACCTCACACGATCTTGATGTATCGCGAGCTTTGCTATTATAGTTGGATCTTATGATGTTTCTCCCCCTCTACTCTCTTGTGATGAATTGAGTTTCCCTCTTGAAGTTATCTTATCGGATTGAGTCTTTAAGGATTTGAGAACACTTGATGAATGTCTTGCCATGTTTATCTGTGGTGACAATGGGATATTCGCATGATTCACTTGATTTATGTTTTGGTGATCAACTTGCGGGTTCCGCCCATGAACCTATGCATAGGGGTTGGCACACGGTTTTGTCTTGACTCTCCGGTAGAAACTTTGGGGCACTCTTTGAAGTACTTTGTGTTGGTGGAATATATGAATCTGAGATTGTGTGATGCATATCGTATAATCATGCCCACGGATACTTGAGGTGACAATGGAGTATCTAGGTGACATTAGGGTTTTGGTTGATTTGTGTCTTAAGGTGTTATTCTAGTGCGAACTCTTGAATAGATTGATCCGAAAGAATAACTTTGAGGTGGTTTCGTACCCTACCATAATCTCTTCGTTTGTTCTCCGCTATTAGTGGCATTGGAGTGACTCTTTGTTGCATGTTGAGGGATTGTTATATGATCTATCTATGTTATTATTGTTGAGAGAACTTGCACTGGTGAAAGTATGAACCCTAGGCCTTGTTTCGAACCATTGCAATACCATTTGTGCTCACTTTTATCATTAGTTACCTTGCTGTTTTATATTTTCAGATTACAAAAACCTATATCTACTATCCATATTGCACTTGTATCACCATCTCTTCGCTGAACTATTGCACCTATACAATTTACCATTGTATTGGGTGTGTTGGGGACACAAGAGACTCTTTGTTATTTGGTTGCAGGGTTGTTTGAGAGAGACCATCTTCATCCTACGCCTCCCACGGATTAATAAACATTAGGTCATCCACTTGAGGGAAATTTGCTACTGTCCTACAAACCTCTGCACTTGGAGGCCCAACAACGTCTACAAAAAGAAGGTTGTGTAGTAGACATCAAGCTCTTTTCTGGCGCCTTTGCCGGGGAGGCTAGGTAAGCGGCACTCACACTCCGTCAACTAAGCTCTTTTCTGGCGCCGTTGCCGGGGAGGTGAGTGCTTGAAGGTATCTTTAGATCTTGCAATCGAATCTTTTTGTTTCTTGTTTTATCACTAGTTTAGTTTATAAAAGAAAACTACCAAAAAATGGAGTTTAGTTTGTCTCATACGCTTCCTCTTTTTAATATCTTTCGTGACTTTGATGGAAAGGAAAATTGTGCTCAATTGCAAGAAGAAGAAGTCTATAAAATGTTTGATACTAAATCTTTGAATGATGAGCATGATTGCAATGTTGTTAGTATGAACTCTTTGAATATCCATAGTACTAATGATTGCACTAGTTATGATGAAAATGTCTCTTATAAGCATGTTGATTTTTGTGGAGTAGAATGGGTTTGCATGGACACACCAAATAGAGAAAATAGATATTGCAAGAGGCATAAGTATTTAAAAACTAAAGGTTTGCAAGAAAGTCTTGATGAGTGTGCAAAAAGATTCAATATTTTTTGTGCCCCTTGTGAACTTTGCAATGAACGTGGTCATTTAAATCTCCAATGCAAATTGTTTCATGATCGAATCGTGTCTAAAAATTGTGATAACTTGATTACCCTTGGGCATCATAAAGAGCTTAGTCTTCTTTTGGGGTATGAAGAAATGAAACGTATAACTGAGGGTATTCCAAAATTTAATCTTGATAGATTTCTTGATTTTGATCTAGAGGATATTTATATGTTTTGTGCGGAGAATTGCATTGAAAATCCTTATATTGCCAATTACCTAAAGAAAAGGAAGCAAATAGAAGATGATGAGAATACTAATGAAAGGGAAGAGACTTCCCAATATCCTCCTATTATTTCTTATGATGAATCAGGTAACGAGGAGGAGCTTTCTATTCAACCAATCTCGTCAATAAAGAGCTCAAAGAAGAAGGTTGAACCCACACATAATGTGAAGAAGAGAAAGAAAAAAGGGAGCAACAAAGGTAAAAAGGTATCTCTTCCGAATGATGTTGCTCCTACTACTCATTGTGATGATGATAATTGCTATACTATTGGTGATATCCATACTATTAATGATGAGAGTGATTATGCTTATGATATGAAAGGGCCCATGCTTGGGGAAGCTATGTTTGATAAGGATGAAATATTTGAGAATATATTTGCTGAAATTAATGTTTGTCCCAAGCTTGGGGATGCTATGTTTAATGAAGATGATATTTTTAGCATCCCAAGTTATGATATGCAAAGTTGTTATGATGATAGCATGCCTCTTACCTATGATCATTATATTGATGAAAGTGGGTTTGGAAGAGTGTCATCTTTAGGAAGTAGGGATCCCACTATTTTTTAGGATGTTGAATTTTATTGCGATGAATATGAAAGTGGATTTGGAAGAGTGTCAACTTTATTTATTGATGATTCCACTACCTTGGAAGAGGTTTCAATCGATTATGATGAGAACGAAGTTGCTACTTATGATGATTATTGTGATAAAACTTATGCTATAAAAAGTAGTGATGATTATATTTATAAAACTTGTCATGATTATGATTACCCTTTTTCTGAACATCACTCTTTTAATGTGGAAACAATTTTTATTGTTGAAGTCTCTTATGATACTCCCACTATTCCGAATGAGAAAATTTTGCTTATGTGGAGAGTAGTAAAAATTCTATGCTTGTAGATCATGAAAAGAATGATTTAGGTGCTGGTTATATTTTTGAATTCATTCATGATGCTACGGAAAATTATTATGAGGGAGGAATATATGCTTGTAGGAATTGCAATAATATTAAGTTTCCTCCCTATGTGTTGAAAATCTTGAAGTTATGCTTTTTTGCCTTCCTATGTTAGTTGATTATTGTTCCCATAAGTTGTTTTCTCACAAAATCCCTATGCATAGGAAGTGGGTTAAACTTAAATGTGCTAGTCATATTCGTCATGATGCTCTCTTTATGTTTCAATTATTATCTTTTATGTGAGCATCATTGAAATCATCATGCCTAGCTAGGGGCGTTAAACGTTAGCGCTTGTTGGGAGGCAACCCAATTTTATTTTTGTTTCTTGATTTTTATTTCTGTTTAGTAATAAATAAATCATCTAGCCTCTGGTTAGATGTGGTTTTATGTTTTAATTAGTGTTTGTGCCAAGTAAGACCTATAGGATCTTCTTGGATGATAGGTATTTGATCTTGCTGAAAATTCCAGAAACTTTCTGTCGACGAAATCAATTGTTTAAAATCACCAGAACGTGATAAAATATTGATTCCAATTGCAGTAGATCAATAAACAAATTGGCTAGGCCTTCCTATTTTGGTAGAATTTTTGGGGTTCCAGAAGTTTGCGTTAGTTACAGATTACTACAGACTGTTCTGTTTTTGACAGATTCTGTTTCTCGTGTGTTGTTTGCTTATTTCGATGAATCTATGGCTAGTAAAATAGTTTTTAAACCATAGATAAGTTGTAATACAGTAGGTTTAATACCAATATAAATAAATAATGAGTTCATTAAAGTACCTTAAGTGGTGTTTTGTTTTCTTTCGCTAACGGAGCTTACGAGATTTCTGTTGAGTTTTGCGTTGTGAAGTTTTCAAGTTTTGGGTAAAGATTTGATGGACTATGGAATAAGGAGTGGCAGGAGCCTAAGCTTGGGTATTCCCAAGGCACCCCAAGATATTCAAGAATAGCCAAAAGCCTAAGCTTGGGGATGCCCCGGATGGCATCCCCTCTTTCGTCTTCGTTCATCGGTAACTTTACTTGGAGCTATATTTTTATTCGCCACATGATATGTGTTTTGCTTGGAGCGTCAATTTATTTTGTTAGTATTTGCTTGCTGTTATTTATAATAATGTTTTCCTTCTTTATTTTCAATAAAAAAAGGTCAAGGATAGCCTTTACCATGCTTATTTTGCTAGTATACATGTTGCTGTTTGAAAACAGAACGTTTACCGCTGTTGCAAAAGTTCTCTAGAAAAGTCAGAGAATGATATAATGTTGAATCTTTTTGTATAATGATATCTGATAAATCTTCTACAGCGTATTATTTTTCTCATAATTTTTGGAGTTAGGGAAGTATGATGAATCTTGCATTCTTGACAGACTATACTGTTTTGGCAGATTGCTGTTATGTTTGCATTGTTTGCATATGTTTGCTTGGTTAATGATTCTATTTGAGGATAGGAGTGTTAAATATGCAGAGGCATTTAGTAGGCAATGTTGAATAATAATTTTAGCGATTTTTTACAGTAGAAAATGATAAGGTTTTGCATTGGTTTATACTAACCTATCTCACGAGTTCTTGTTGAGTTTGGTGTGGATGAAGCTTTTGAGAAATATAGAAACCATGATATGAGAGGAATTAAGGAGACACAAAAGTTCAAGCTTGGGGATGCCCAAGGCACCCCAAGATAATATTTCAAGAAGTCTCAAGCATCTAAGCTTGGGGATGCCCCGGTAGGCATCCCACCTTTCTTCTTCAACAATTATCGGTTAGTATCGGTTGAGCCTAAGTTTTTGCTTCTTCACATGAGTTGTGCTATCCTTGCAATGTCATTTTATTTTGCTTTGCTTGCTGTTTGAATAAAATACCAAGATCTGAAATTCTTAAATGAGAGAGTGCATTCACATAGTTACATAATTATTTAGGTACTCATTGATCTTCACTGATATCTTATTGGAGTAGTTTTTCATTTACTCGTGTGCTTCACTTATATCCTATGAGTAAATTGTTGAATGAGTTGATTGTCATAAATCTGAAATTATATATGTCTCATTTGCTTATCCCATGGGGAGTAATGACTTCACATCTAAGAACTAGAGGTTGTAAATTTATTGAAGGTTAGCAAGCATTGTATTGGTCATCTGAACAATTCATCAAAGAATATTGAAGGAAGAGAGATTTCACATATAAATATATTATCTTAGACATCTTTTATGATTGTGAGCACTCATTAAAGTATGACATGCTAAAGAGTTGATGTTGGACAAGGAAGAGAACGTAATGGGTTATGTTTTCTCACATCTCAGTTAAAGTATATTGTCATGGATCATTCAAACATGTTGAACTTACCTTTCCCCCTCTTGCTAGCCAAATTCCTTGCACCAAGTAGAGATACTACTTGTGCTTCCAAATATCCTTAAACCTAGTTTTGCCATGAGAGTCCACCATACCTACATATATGCGGTATTTACCTGCCGTTCCAAGTAAATTTGCATGTGCCAAACTCTAAATCTTCAAATAATAATCTGTCTTGTATGCCCGAATCGCTCATGTAGCGACTAGGGGCTGTCAGTATCTTCCATGCTAGGTGGGTTATTCTCACGATGAGTGGACTCCACTCATCATTCACGAGAAAATGGCTGGTAACCGGGATGCCCAGTCCCATGATCAAAAGATCAAAATCAAATTAAAAATAATTTTAAACAAAACTCCCCCAGGATTGATGTTAGTTGGAGGCACCCGTTGTTTCGGGCAAGCCATGGATTGATGATTGTTGGTGGAGGGGGAGTAAAAACTTTACCATTCTGTTTGGGAACCGCCTATAATGTATGTAGTATGGAAGATATTGGGAACTCTTGGTTGTTATGTTGACAATGTGATCATACCTCTCAAAATTATTTTCCTCTCTGTTTTAAAATCGAGCTCTGGCACCTCTGCAAATCCCTGCTTCCCTCTGCGAAGGGCCTATCTTTTACTTTATGTCTTTTACTTTATGCAAGAGTCAAGGTGATCTTCACCTTTCCCTTTTTCATTTTATCCTTTGGCAAGCACCTCGTGTTGGAAAGATCCTGATATATATATCCAATTGGATGTAAGTTAGCATGAACTATTATTGTTGACATCACCCAAAGGTGAATACGTTGGGAGGCAACATTATAAGCCCCTATCTTTCTCAGTGTCCGATTAAAACTCCATAACCATAAGTATTGCGTGAGTCTTAGCAATTGTAGAAGAGTATATGATAGTTGAGTATGTGGAGTTTGCTAAATCAAAGCTCTGACATAGACCCTTCCTGAAAATAAGATGAATTGTAATTGTCTGATGACTGAGAATGAAGTTTGCTAGTTTTCAAGAAAGTTTATGATCTATGCTTTAACATGTGAATTGCTTGTCACTTATTCATGAGAAGTTTTATGGGATGAACTACTGTTATGACATATAATCATGCTAGAAAAGGTGATTGAAATTATCATTGATCAAACTTGTGCACCTTCTAGCATTCACACTTCATAAATTCTTTCTTTTATCATTTACCTACTCGAGGACGAGCAGGAATTAAGCTTGGGGATGCTGATACGTCTCCAACGTATCTATAATTTATGAAGCATTCATGCTATTTTATTATCTGTTTTGAATGATTATGGGCTTTATTATACACTTTTATATTACTTTTGGGACTAAGCTATTAACCGGAGGCCCAGCCCATATTGCTGTTTTATTGCCAGTTTCAGTATTTCGAAGAAAAAGATTAGCAAACGGAGTCCAAACGGAATGAAACCTTTGGCAGCGTGATTTTTGGGAAGATTATGACCCAGGACACTTGGAGTTGAAGTAAAGGGAGCATCGAGGAAGCCATGAGACAGGGGGCGCGCCCACCCCCCTCGGCGTGCCCTAACCTCTCGTGGGCCCCTCGAGGCTCCCCAGACCGACTTCTTTCGCCTATATAAGCCTACGTACCCTAAAAACATCGAAACGGAAGATAGATCGGGAGTTCCGCCGCCGCAAGCCTTTGTAGCCACCAAAAACCTCTCGGGAGCCCGTTCCGGCACCTTGCCGGAGGGGGAACCCATCACCGGTGGCCATCTTCATCATCCCGGCACTCTTCATGACGAGGAGGGAGTAGTTCACCCTCGGGGTTGAGGGTATGTACCAGTAGCTATGTGTTTGATCTCTCTCTCTCGTGTTCTCGACCTCACACGATCTTGATGTATCGCGAGCTTTGCTATTATAGTTGGATCTTATGATGTTTCTCCCCCTCTACTCTCTTTTGATGAATTGAGTTTCCCTCTTGAAGTTATCTTATCGGATTGAGTCTTTAAGGATTTGAGAACACTTGATGTACGTCTTGCCGTGTTTATCTGTGGTGCCAATGGGATATTCGTGTGATTCACTTGATGTATGTTTTGGTGATCAACTTGCGAGTTCCGCCCATGAACCTATGCATAGGGGTTTGCACACGTTTTCGTCTTGACTCTCCGGTAGAAACTTTGGGGCACTCTTTGAAGTACTTTGTGTTGGTTGAATAGATGAATCTGAGATTGTGTGATGCATATCGTATAATCATGCCCACGGATACTTGAGGTGACAATGGAGTATCTAGGTGACATTAGGGTTTTGGTTGATTTGTGTCTTAAGGTGTTATTCTAGTACGAACTCTTGAATAGATTGATCTGAAAGAATAACTTTCAGGTGGTTTCGTACCCTACCATAATCTCTTCGTTTGTTCTCTGCTATTAGTGGCTTTGGAGTGACTCTTTGTTGCATGTTGAGGGATTGTTATATGATCTATCTATGTTATTATTGTTGAGAGAACTTGCACTAGTGAAAGTATGAACCCTAGGCCTTGTTTCGAAGCATTGCAATACCGTTTGTGCTCACTTTTATCATTAGTTACCTTCCTGTTTTTATATTTTCAGATTACAAAAACCTATATCTACTATCCATATTGCACTTGTATCACCATCTCTTCGCCGAACTAGTGCACCTATACAATTTACCATTGTATTAGGTGTGTTGGGGACACAAGAGACTCTTTGTTATTTGGTTGCAGGGTTGCTTGAGAGAGACCATCTTCATCCTACGCCTCGCACAGATTGATAAACCTTAGGTCATCCACTTGAGGGAAATTTGCTACTGCCTACAAACCTCTGCACTTGGAGGCCCAACAACGTCTACAAGAAGAAGGTTGTGTAGTAGACATCAGAGCGCTACCGGGACGACTACCCCGACACCAACAACGTCCCTGCGGCGTCCCGAATCTTCACCGACACGTTCCCGCTTCGACGGCGTGCTTGATCATGCTCCGACGCGGTGACGCTTTGCCCATACGTGTGGATACCGTGGAGGTGTTGCACTTGCGGCACTTGATCGTGGGAACTAATACATCTCCTCGCGATTAGACAAGTCTAATTGCGGGGATTGACTACGGCTACATCAACACTCGGCATCGACAAAATTCCACAAGTTCGACGACGAGGGTATGTCCGTTGCCTCTCTCCTCGCATATGTACTTGGTTATGCGCTAGTAAAAATTTTGTTCTACGTAGCACGTTCCCCAACAATGACCGGGAAGCTCGCCAGAGGCAGCAAGACCTGGTAAATGAGCTGGTCTCGGTGGCATAGAGGCAGAACGAGGCCTTTAAGAGAGCCAACACGGCTGTGGGTGGATCCCAGATCGTGCACTCGGCCAAAGCCAGTAGTGCGAGATCTCATGGGCAAGCTTCATCGCCCAACCATGCTGGTGATCAGAACCGGAGTGTGAACTCCGGTAAGAACAAACATATACAGACGTATGATGCAGAGTATGCCGGCAAGGAGATAGCCGAGCAAGCAGGTGCGGGCCGGGGTAAGAGCAATCCCGGTCCGAGCAACAAGAATGTCGGTAATACTAACCCGGTAGGCCGAGGTGTTCCACCTCGGTATCCTACACAAAATCAATCTCGGCAGCAGCTGGATGCCGGGAATGTGCAGCAGCCACAAGGTGAAAACCAAGTGCCAAACCGGTATGATGACGGTTACTCAGCCTTGGAGAAGGAAGGGTACCAGAGGCATGAAGGGGCACTTGGATCCCGGTTGGGTCCGAGACTGCTGCAGCCCAATGATGCACGTTACCAGTTGGACCAGATTTACCAATCCGAGATACTTGAAGAGCAAGGCCCGCCAGGTCCGAGATGTTTTGGACCTCGGATCATGAGGGAGCCACCGGTCCCGAACTTTCAGCTGAGCCGGGGCTTCAAGAACTACAGCGGCACCACCAAGCCAAATGATTGGCTGGCAGATTATGTGTCAGCTGTGAGCATCGCGGGGGGTAACTGCAGGTGGGCGGTGAGATATATCCCGCAGATGCTGGAAGGACCAGCCAGATTGTGGCTGAACAACCTGAGGGAGGGCAGCATCAACTGGTGGCTGGACTTTGAAGAAGCCTTCAACAGCAACTTCTCCAGCACGTACCAAAGGCCGAACCGTCCTCAGCAACTGGCCATGTGCAAGCAGAGGAACAATGAGACTGACCGGGAGTACTTAACCCTGTGGAGCAATGTCCGCAACTCCTATGAAAGAGTGATCGAGGAGCAAGCCATCTTGTGGTTTGCGCAGGGATGCCGACATGGCTCCATGCTTTGGTATAGGTTGCAGAGGGAGATGCCAGCCACCTTGGCCAAGACAATCCGGGTTGCAGACAGCTATGCACTGGGAGATCCCAAGCATCCCTTGTTCGAGTCGGCAGAGCCGAGCAGAAGATTTCCTGCCCGAGGTCCTGGCCCAGCGGGGCGAGATGACATCAAGATTTCGGGGTCAAGAGGGGACCGGATTACCGGTATGATGTGAACCAGGTGGCAGCCGTGGAGCAAGATCGCCCTGATGCCGGCAGCAGCCAGCGTCAGAAGATGGATGGCCCAGCTTGGGG
The DNA here is from genome assembly GCF_002575655.3 of Aegilops tauschii subsp. strangulata. NCBI lineage: Eukaryota > Viridiplantae > Streptophyta > Magnoliopsida > Poales > Poaceae > Aegilops > Aegilops tauschii. Next base: position 25,369,349 of record NC_053037.3, on the reverse strand, counting down.
CCAAAACCGGGTTGGAGAAAAGCCTTGGGAGGCACCTGCTTTAACTTATGAGCAGATGATGGATGGCCCGTGCACATACCACACCAGGGACCCCCGAAGGCCGTCCAGCCATACAACCCGGTGATGCAGCTGGTACGGGCGCATGAGGAAGGAAGCAATAGAAGCCTGGTTTGGAGGTAACCCAGGAGTCGGGTTTAGAGGTAACCCGGTGAACCCAGCACCAATGAGGCCACCGACACTACCACTTACCGGGGCAAACACTATTCCCCTGAATGCGCCAGCACCGAGACCTGCAGCTCCGAGACCTGTAGCAAGAAGGCCGGAGGATGTGAAAATGGTGAATCTCGGAGGAAACAACAACCACGGTGCCGGTTCCAGCCGCCAGAATGAGTATCGCGGGGGGTGAGTACCATGAGGCTCACGAGAACTATGTGGTCTTCATGACCGAGCCAACTGACAAGTAGAGCTTGCACCATAGATCACTGGAGGTGAATGCGGTTATGCCGGCTGTGCCGAAATTCATGCACTTGTCTGAGCAAGAGATCACTTCGAGCAGGAAGGATCCCCCCGGATCACGCCGAGCCCCGGAGCTTATGCTCTGGTTGTAGATCTGACATCCATTGGGTCCAGCATCAACGCCAGATTCTCTCGGGTTCTCATTGATAACGGGAGCAGTATCAACATAATGTACCGAGATACCATGGTGAAGATGGGAATCTCGGCGAATACACTGCTACCGAGTCGCACCACCTTCCACGGCATAGTGCCTGGCGCCTCCTGTGCGCCCATGGGCAAAATTTTGGTGGATGTATTGTTTGGAACCCGGGATAACTATCGGATAGAGAGCATCCTGTTCGAGGTAGTGGATCTGGAGAGTGATACGTCTCCAACGTATCTATAATTTATGAAGCATTCATGTTATTTTATTATCTGTTTTGAATGATTACGGGCTTTATTTTACACATTTATATTATTTTTGGGACTAACATACTAACCGGAGGCCCAGCCCATATTGCTATTTTATTGCCTGTTTCAGTATTTCGAAGAAAAGGAATATCAAACGGAGTCCAAACGGAATGAAACCTTCGGGAGCATGATTTTTGGAAAGGATATGATCCGGGAGACTTGGAGTTCAAGCCAGGGAAGGTTCGAGGAAGCCAGGGGATAGGAGGGCGCGCCCACCCCCCTGGGCACGGCCTCCTGTCTCCTGGGCCCCTCGAGCGTCCCCCGACCGACTTCTTTCGCCTATATATTCCCATATACCCTAAAACCATCGAATACGAGAATAGATCTGGAGTTCCGCCGCCGCAAGCCTCTGTAGCCACCAAAAACCTCTCGGGGCCCTATTCTGGCACCCTGCCGGAGGGGGAACCCATCACCGGTGGTCATCTTCATCATCCCGACGCTCTCCATGATGAGGAGGGAGTAGTTCACCCTCGGGGCTGAGGGTATGTACCAGTAGCTATGTGTTTGATCTCTCTCTCTCTCGTGTTCTCTCTATGGCATGATCTTGATGTATCGCGAGCTTTGCTATTATAGTTGGATCTTATGATGTTTCTCCCCCTCTAATCTCTTGTGATGAATTGAGTTTTCCCTTTGAAGTTATCTTATCGGATTGAGTCTTTAAGGATTCGAGAACACTTGATGTATGTCTTGCCGTGTTTATCTGTGGTGACAATGGGATATTCGCGCGATCCACTTGATGTATGTTTTGGTGATCAACTTGCGGGTTCCACCCATGAACCTATGCATAGGGGTTGGCACACGTTTTCGTCTTGACTCTCCGGTAGAAACTTTGGGGCACTCTTTGAAGTACTTTGTGTTGGTTGAATAGATGAATCTAAGATTGTGTGATACATATCGTATAATCATGCTCACGGATACTTGAGGTGACAATGGAGTATCTAGGTGACATTAGGGTTTTGGTTGATTTGTGTCTTAAGGTGTTATTCTAGTACAAACTCTTGAATAGATTGATCCGAAAGAATAACTTTGAGGTGGTTTCGTACCCTACCATAATCTCTTCGTTTGTTCTCCGCTATAAGTGGCTTTGGAGTGACTCTTTGTTGCATGTTGAGGGATTGTTATATGATCTATCTATGTTATTATTGTTGAGAGAACTTGCACTAGTGAAAGTATGAACCTTAGGCCTTGTTTCCTAGCATTGCAATACCGTTTACTCTCACTTTTATTATTAGTTACCTTGCTGTTTTATATTTTCAGATTACAAAAACCTATATCTACCATCCATATTGCACTTGTATCACCATCTCTTCGCCGAACTAGTGCACCTATACCATTTACCATTGTATTGGGTGTGTTGGGGACACAAGAGACTCTTTGTTATTTGGTTGCAGGGTGTTTTGAGAGAGACCATCTTCATCCTACGCCTCCCACGGATTGATAAACCTTAGGTCATCCACTTGAGGGAAATTTGCTACTGTCCTACAAACCTGTGCACTTGCAGGCCCAACAACGTCTACAAGAAGAAAGTTGTGTAGTAGATATCAAGCTCTTTTCTGGCGCCGTTGCCGGGGAGGTGAGTGCTTGAAGGTATATCTTTAGATCTTGCAATCGAATCTTTTTGTTTCTTGTTTTATCACTAGTTTAGTTTATAAAAGAAAATTACAAAAAAAATGGAATTGAGTTTGCCTCATACGTTTCATCTTTTTAATATCTTTCGTGAAAATGATGGTAAGGAAAATTGTGCTCAATCGCTAGAAGAAGAAATCTATAGAATGTTTGATACTAAATCTTTGAATGATGTGCATGATTGCAATGTTGTTAGTATGAACTCCTTGAATATCCATAGTACTAATGATGATTGCACTAGTTATGATGAAGATGTCTCCTATAAGCATGTCGATTTTTGTGGAGAGCATTGGGTTTGCATAGATACGCCAAATAGAGAAGATAGATATTGCAAGAGGCATAAGTATTTAGAAACTAAATGGTTGCAAGAAAGGCTAGATAAGAGTGCTGAGAATTTAAGATATCTTTACCGTTGTGACCTTTGCAATGAATGTGGTCATTTACATCTCCAATGCAAATTGTTTCATGATCGAATCGTGTCCAAAAACTGTGATGATTTGATCTCCCTGGCTCATTATAATGAACGTAGTTTGCTTTTGGGTTATGAAGAGTTGAAACGTGCAACTAAGCTTATTCCAAAATTTAATCTTGCGCATTTCCTTGATATTGATTTAGAGGAGATTTATTTGTTTTGTGCGGTGAATTGCATTGAAAATCCTTATATTGCCAATCACCTAAAGAAAAGAAAGCAAATAGAAGATGATGAGAATACTAATGAAAGGGAAGAGACTTCCCAATATCCTCCTGTTATTTCTTATGATGAATTAGGTAACGAGGAGGAGCTTTCTATTCAACCAATCTCGTCAATAAAGAGCTCAAAGAAGAAGGTTGAACCCACACATAATGTGAAGAAGAGAAAGAAAAAAGGGAGCAACAAAGGTAAAAAGGTATCTCTTCCGAATGATGTTGCTCCTACTACTCATTGTGATGATGATAATTGCTATACTATTGGTGCTATCCATACTATTAATGATGAGAGTGGTTATGCTTATGATATGAAAAGGCCCAAGCTTGGGGAAGCTATGTTTGATGAGGATGACATATTTGAGAATATATTTGCTGAAATTAATGTTTGTCCCAAGCTTGGGGATGCTACGTTTAATGAAGATGATATTTTTAGCCTCCCAAGTTTTGATATGCAAAGTTGTTATGATGATAGCCTGCCTCTTACCTATGATAATTATTGTGATGAAACTTATGCTATAAAAAGTAGTGATGATTATATTTATAAAACTTGTCATGATTATGATTACCCTTTTTCTGAACATTACTCTTTTAATGTGGAAACAATTTTTAGTATTCAAGTCTTTTATGATACTCCCACTACTCCGAATGAGAAGAATTTTGCTTATGTGGAGAGTAGTAAATTTTCTATGCAAGTAGATCATGAAAAGAATGCTTTAGGTTCTGGTTATATTGTTGAATTCATTCATGATGCTACTGAAAATTATTATGAGGGATGAACATATGCTTGTAGGAATTGCAATAATATCAAGTTTCCTCTTAATGTGTTGAAAATTTTGAAGTTATGCTTGTTTTGCCTTCCTATGCTAGTTGATTATTGTTCCCATAAGTTATTTGCTCACAAAATCCCTATGCATAGGAACTGGGTTAGACTTAAATGTGCTAGCATATTCTTCATGATGCTCTCTTTATGTTTCAATTCTTATCTTTTATGTGAGCATCGTTGAAATCATAATGCCTAGCTAAAAAGGCATTAAAGAAAAGCTCTTGTTGGGAGACAACCCAATATTTCCCTTTACTGTTTTTGTGTGTCCACATGATTATGCTACTGTAGTAATCATGTTTTATAGCTTTTGTTCAATAAAGTGCCAAGTAAGACCTATAGGATCTTCTTGGATGATAGTTATTTGATCTTGCTGAAAATTCCAGAAACTTTCTGTTCATGAAAACAATTGTTAAAAATCACCAGAACGTGCTAAAATATTGATTCCAATTGCAGTAGATCAATAAACAAAATTTCCAGGACTTCCTATTTTGGTAGAATTTTTGGAGTTCCAGAAGTTTGCGTTAGTTACAGATTACTACCGACTGTTCTGTTTTTGACAGATTCTTTTTTTTGTGTGTTGTTTGCTTATTTTGATGAATCTATGGCTAGTAAAATAGTTTATAAACCATAGAGAAGTTGGAATACAGTAGTTTTAACACCAATATAAATAAAGAATGTCTTCATTACAGTACCTTGAAGTGGTGGTTTGTTTTCTTTCGCTAACGGAGCTCATGAGATTTCTGTTGAGTTTTGTGTTGTGAAGTTTTCAAGTTTTGGGTAAAGATTTGATGGACTATGGAATAAGGAGTGGCAAGAGCCTAAGCTTGGGGATGCCCATGGCACCCCAAGATATTCAAGAGTAGCCAAAAGCCTAAGCTTGGGTATGGCCCGGGAAGGCATCCCCTCTTTCGTCTTCGTCTATCGGTAACTTTACTTTGAGCTATATTTTTATTCACCACATGATATGTGTTTTGCTTGGAGCGTCATTTTATTTTGTTAATATTTGCTTGCTGTTATTTAGAATAATGTTTTGCATCTATATTTTCAATAAAAATGTCAAGGATAGCCTTTACCATGCTTAGTTTGCTAGTATACATGTTGCTGTTTGAAAACAGAAAGTTTACCGTTGTTGCAAAAATTCCTTAGAAAAGTCAGAATGTGATAAAATGTTGAAACCTTCTGAATAATAAGCTATGATAAATTTAATGCAGTGGGATTTTTTTTCATAATTGTTTGAGTTAGGGAAGTACGATTAACCTTGCATTCTTTACAGACTATACTGTTTTGGCAGATTGCTGCTATGGTTGCATTGTTTGCATATGTTTGCTTGTTTAATGATTCTATTTGAGGATAGGAGTGTTATATGCAGAGGCATTTAGTATGCAATGTTGAATAATAATTTTTGTGATTTGTTACAGTAGAAAATGATAAGATTTTGCATTGGTTTATACTAACCTATCTCACGAGTTCTTGTTGAGTTTGGTGTGGATGAAGCTTTTGATAAAAAGAGAAACCATGATATGAGGGGAATTAAGGAGACACAAAAGTTCAAGCTTGGGGATGCCCAAGGCACCCCAAGATAATATTTCAAGAAGTCTCAAGCATCTAAGCTTGGGGATGCCCCGGTAGGCATCCCACCTTTCTTTTTCAACAATTATCGGTTAGTATCGGTTGAGCCTAAGTTTTTGCTTCTTCACATGAGTTGTGCTATCCTTGCAATGTCATTTTGTTTTGTTTTGCTTGTTGTTTGAATACAATACCAAGATCTGAAATTCTTTATTGAGAGAGAGTCTTCACATAAGTTACATAATTATTTAACTACTCATTGAACTTCACTTATATCTTTTTGGAGTAGTTTGTCATTTACTCGTGTGCTTCACTTATATCCTATGAGTAAATGGTTGAATGATTTGAATGTCATAAATCTGAAGTTATATATGTTTCATATGCTTACCCAGTTGGGAGTAATGACTTCACATTTAAGAAGTAGAGGTTGTAAATTTATTCAAGGTTAGCAAGCATTGTATTGGTCATTTGAACAATTCATGAAAGAATATTGAAGGAATAGAGATTTCACATATAAATATACTATCTTAGACATCTTTTATAATTGTGGGCAGTCATTAGGTATGAAATGCTAAAGAGTTGATGTTGGTCAAGGAAGACAACGTAATGGGTTATGTTTTCTCACATCTGAGTTAAAGTATATTGTCATGGATCATTCAAACATGTTGAGCTTGCCTTTCCCCCTCATGCTAGCCAAATTCCTTGCACCAAGTAGAGATACTACTTGTGCTTCCAAATATCCTTAAACCCAGTTTTGCCCTGAGAGTCCACCATACCTACCTATATGTGGTATTTACCTGCCGTTCCAAGTAAATTTGCATGTGCCAAACTCTAAACCTTCAAATAATAATCTGTTTTGTATGCCCGAATCACTCATGTAGCGACTAGGGGCTGTCAGTATCTTCCATGCTAGGTGGGTTATTCTCACGATGAGTGGACTCCGCTCATCATTCACGAGAAAATGGCTGGTATTCGGGATGCCCAGTCCCATGACCAAAAGATCAAAATCAAATAAAAAATAACTGCAAACAAAACTCCCCCAGGATTGATGTTAGTTGGAGGCACCCGTTGTTTCGGGCAAGCCATGGATTGATGATTGTGGGTGGAGAGGGAGTAAAAACTTTACCATTCTGTTTGGGAACCGCCTATAATGTATGTAGTATGGAAGATATTGGGAACTCTTGGTTGTTATGTTGACAATGAGATCATACCTCTCAAAATTATTTTCATCTCTATTTCAAAATCAAGCTCTGGCACCTCTGCAAATCCCTGCTTCCCTCTGCGAAGGGCCTATCTTTTACTTTATACAAGAGTCAAGGTGATCTTCACGTTTCCCTTTTTTATTTATCCTTTGGCAAGCACCTCGTGTTGGAAAGATCCTGATATATATATCCAATTGGATGTAAGTTAGCATGAACTATTATTGTTGACATCACCCAAAGGTGAATAGGTTGGGAGGCAACATTATAAGCCCCTATCTTTCTCAGTGTCCGATTAAAACTCCATAACCATAAGTATTGCGTGAGTCTTAGCAATTGTAGAAGACTATATGATAGTTGAGTATGTGGAGTTTGCTAAATCAAAGCTCTGACATAGACCCTTCCTGAAAATAGGATGAATTGCAATTGTTTGATGACTGAGAACATAGTTTGCTAGTTTTCAAGAAAGTTTATGGTCTGTGCTTTAACATGTGAATAGCTTGTTACTTGATCTTGAGAAGTTTTTTTGAGATTAACTACTGTTATGACATATAATCATGCTAGAAAAGGTGATTGAAATTATCATTTATCAAACTTGTGCACCTGCTAGAATTCACACTTCATAAATTCTTTCTTTTATCATTTACCTACTCGAGGACGAGCAGGAATTAAGCTTGTGGATGCTGATACGTCTCCAACGTATCTATAATTTATGAAGCATTCATGCTATTTTATTATTTGTTTTGAATGATTACGGTCTTTATTTTACACATTTATATTATTTTTTGGACTAACTACTAACCGGAGGCCCGGCCCATATTGTTGTTTTATTGCCTGTTTCAGTATTTCGAAGAAAAGGAATATCAAACGGAGTCGAAACGGAATGAAACCTTCGGGAGCGTGATTTTTGGAAAAGATATGATCCGGGAGACTTGGAGTTCAAGCCAGGGAAGGTTCGAGGAAGCCAGGAGATAGGAGGGCGCGCCCACCCCCTGGGCGCGCCCCCCTGTCTCCTGGGCCCCTCGAGCGTCCCCCGACCGACTTCTTTCGCCTATATATTCCCATATACCCTAAAACCATCGAATACGAGAATAGATCTGGAGTTGCGCCGCCGCAAGCCTCCATAGCCACCAAAAACCTCTCGGGACCTTGTTCCGGCACCCTGCCGAAGGGGGAACCCATCACCGGTGGCCATCCTCATCATCCCGGCACTCTCCATGACGAGGAGGGAGTAGTTCACCCTCGGGGCTGAGGGTATGTACTGCTACGTCTTGAGCTTGCGTTGGTTTTCCTTGAAGAGGAAAGGGTGATGCAGCACAGTAGCGTAAGTATTTCCCTCAGTTTTTGAGAACCAAGGTATCAATCCAGTAGGAAGTTCCTTCAAAGTCCCACGCACCTACACAAACAAACAAAGAACTCACAACCAACGCAATAAAGGGGTTGTCAATCCCTTCACGACCACTTGCGAAAGTGAGATCTGGTAGAGATAATATGATAAGATAAATATATTTTTGGTATTTTATAATATAGATGCAAAAAAGTAAAGATGCAAATAAAAGTAGATTGAAAGCTTATATAATAAAAGATAGACCCGGGGGCCATAGGTTTCACCAGTGGCTTCTCTCAAGATAGCATAAGTATTACGGTGGGTGAACAAATTACTGCCGAGCAATTGATAGAAAAGCGAATAATTATGAGATTATCTAGACATGATCATGTATAGAGGCATCACGTCCGTGACAAGTAGACCGACTCCTGCCTGCATCTACTACTATTACTCCACACATCGACCGACACCTGCCTGCATCTAGAGTATTAAGTTCATAAAGAACAGAGTAATGCATTAAGAAAGATGACATGATGTAGAGGGATAAACTCATGCAATATGATATAAACCCCATCTTTTTATCCTCGATGGCAACAATACAATACGTGCCTTGCAACCCTTTCTGTCGCTGGGTAAGGACACCGCAAGATTGAACCCAAAGCTAAGCACTTCTCCCATTGCAAGAAAGATCAATCTAGTAGGACAAACCAAACTGATAATTCGAAGAGACTTGCAAAGATAACTCAATCATACATAAAAGAATTCAGAAGAGATTCAAATATTTCTCATAGATAAACTTGATCATAAACCCACAATTCATCGGATCTCGACAAACACACCGCAAAAAGAGTTTACATCGAATAGATCTCCACGAGAGAGGGGAGAACATTGTATTGAGATCCAAAAAGAGAGAAGAAGCCATCTAGCTAATAACTATGGACCCGAAGGTCTGTGGTAAACTACTCACAACTCATCGGAAGGGCTATGGTGTTGATGTAGAAGCCCTTCGTGATCGATTCCCCCTCCGGCGGAGCGCCGGCGAAGGCTCCAAGATGGGATCTCGCGGATACAGAAGGTTACGGCGGTGGAAATTGTTTTTCGGTGGCTCCCTGGATGGTTCCGGGGTACGTAGGTATATATAGGAGGAAGAAGTAGGTCGGTGGCCACTCGTGGGGCCCAGGAGACAGGGGGCGCGCCCACCAGGGAAGGGCGCGCCCTCCACCCTCCTGGCTTTCTCGATCGCTTCTTGACGTGCACTCCAAGTCCTCTGGATCACGTTCGTTCCAAAAATCACGTTCCCGAAGGTTTTATTCCGTTTGGACTCCGTTTGATATTCCTTTTCTTCGAAATATTGAAATAGGCAAAAAAAAGCAGCAATATGGGCTGGGCCTCCGGTTAGTAGGTTAGTCCCAAAAATGATATAAATGTGTAAATAAAGCCCATAAACATCCCAAAGGGGTAATATAATAGCATGGAACAATCAAAAATTATAGATACGTTGGAGACGTATCAAGCATCCCCAAGCTTAATTCCTGCTCGTCCTTGAGTAGGTAAATGATAAAAACAGAATTTTTGATGTGGAATGCTACCTAGCATATTTCTTCAATGTAATTTTCTTTATTGTGGCATGAATGTTCAGATCCAAATGATTCAAAATAAAAGTTCATATTGACATAAGAAATAATAATACTTCAAGCATACTAATAAAAGTAATCATGTCTTCTCAAAATAGCATGGCTAAAGAAAGTTGTCCCTACAAAATCATATAGTCTGGATAAGCTCTATCTTCATCACACAAAGTATTTAATCATGCACAACCCCGATGACAAGCCAAGCAATTGTTTCATACTTTAGTAATCTCAAACTTTTTCAATCTTACACACAATACATGAGCGTGAGCCATGGACATAGCACTTATGTGGAATAGAATGGTGGTTGTGGTGAAGACAAAAAGGAGGAAGATAGTCTCACATCAACTAGGCGTATCAATGGGCTATGAAGATGCCCATTAATAGATATCAATGTGAGTGAGTAGGGATTGCCATGCAACGGATGCACTAGAGCTATAAATATATGAAAGCTCAACAAAAGAAACTAAGTGGGTGTTCATCCAACTCGCTTGCTCACGAAGACCTAGGGAATTTTGAGGAAGCCCATCATTGGAATATACAAGCCAAGTTCTATAATGAAAATTCCCACTAGTATATGAAAGTGACAACATAGGAGACTCTCTATCATGAATATCATGGTGCTACTTTGAAGCACAAGTGTGGTAAAAAGGATAGTAGCATTGTCCCTTCTCTCTTTTCTCTCATTTTTTTGGTGGGCTTCTTTGGCCTCTTTTTTTTACTAAGTCCGGAATCTCATCCCGACTTGTGGAGGAATCATAGTCTCCATCATCCTTTCCTCACTGGGACAATGCTCTAATAGTGAAGATCATCACACTTTTATTTATTTACAACTCAATACTTAGAACAAGATATGACTCTATATGAATGCCTCCAGTGGTGTACCGGGATATGCAATGAATCAAGAGTGACATCTATGAAATTATGGAGGTGGCTTTGCAACTAATACGATGCCAACTACATGATCATGCAAAGAGCAATATGACAATGATGATGCGTGTCATATAAACGGAACGGTGGAAAGCTGCATGGCAATATATCTCGGAATGGCTATGGAAATGCCATAATAGGTAGGTATGGTGGCTGTTTTGAGGAAGGTATGTGGTGGGTGTATGGTACCGGCGAAAGTTGCACGGCACAAGAGAGGCTAGCAATGGTAGAAGGTGAGAGTGCGTATAATCCATGGACTCAACATTAGTCAAAAGAACTCATGTACTTATTGCAAAAAATCTACAAGTCATCAAAAACAAAGTACTACGTGCATGCTCCTAGGGGGATAGATTCGTAGGAAAAGACCATCGCTCGTCCCCGACCGCCACTCATAAGGAAGACAATCAATAAATAAATCGTGCTCCGACTTCATCACAAAGCGGTTCACCATACGTGCATGCTACGGGAATCACAAACTTCAACAAAAGTATTCATTAAATTCATAATTACCCAACTAGCATGACTCTAATATCACTACCTCCATATCTCAAAACAATTATCAAGTATCAAATTGATCATAGCATCCAATTCACTTTCTATGATAGTTTTTATTATACCCAACTTGGATGCCTACCATTCTAGGACCAATTTTATAACCATAGCAAATACCATGCTGTTCTAATAGACTCTCAAAATAATATAAGTGAAGCATGAGAGACTAGAAATTTCTACAAAATTAAGCCACCGCCGTGCTCTAAAAGATATAAGTGAAGCACTAGAGCAAAAACTATTTAGCTCAAAAGATATAAGTGAAGCTCATAGAGTATTCTAATAAATTATAATCAAGTGGGCTTCTCCCAAAAGGTGTGTACAGCAAGGATGATTGTTTCAAACTAAAAATCAAAGACTAATATCATACAAGACGCTCCAAGCAAAACACATATCATGTGGTGAATAAAAATATAGCTCCAAGTAAAGTTACCGATAAACGAAGGCGAAAGAGGGGATGCCTTCCCGGGGCATCCCCAAGCTTAGGCTTTTGGCTATTCTTGAATATCTTGGGGTGCCTTGGGCATCCCCCAAGCTTAGGCTCTTGCCACTCCTTATTCCATAGTTCATCAAATCTTTACCCAAAACTTGAAAACTTCACAACACAAAACTCAACAGAAATCTCGTAAGCTCCGTTAGTGAAAGAAAGCAAAACCACCACATAAGGTACTGTAATGAACTCATTCTTTATTTATATTGGTGTTAAACCTACTGTATTACAACTTCTCTATGGTTTATAAACTATTTTACTAGCCATAGATGCATCAAAATAAGCAAACAACACAAGAAAACAGAATCTGTCAAAAACAGAACAGTCTGTAGTAATCTGTAACTAACGCAAACTTCTGGAACTCAAAAAATTCTACCAAAATAGGAAGACCTAGATAATTTGTTTATTGACCTACTGCAATTGGAATCAGTATTTTATCACATTCTGGTGACTTTAAACAATTGTTTTCGTGAACAGAAAGTTTCTGGAATTTTCAGCAAGATAAAATATTCATCATCCAAGAAAATCCTATGGGTTCTACTTGGCACAAACACTAATTAAAACACAAAAACACATATAAACAGAAGGTATATGCTAAATTTATTACTAAACAGAACCAAAAACAGAAAACACAAATAAAATTGGGTTGCCTCCCAACTAGCGCTATCGTTTAAAGCCTTTTTAGCTAGGCATTGAGATTTCAATGATGCTCACAAGACAAGAATTGAAGCACAAAGAGAGCATCATAAAACACGTGACAAACACATCTAAGTCTAACATACTTCCTATGCATAGGCATCTTATAGGCAAACAAATTATCAAGGCAAGCAAAAACTAGCATATGCAAGGAAGCGGAAAGAAACAATAGCAGTCTCAACATAACGAGAGGTAATTTAGCAACATGAAAATTTCTACAACCATATTTTCCTCTCTCATAATAATTACATGTGGAATCATAAGCGAATTCAACAAAATAGCTACCACAATAAATGTTTTCAACACGATCCACATGCATGCAAAGTTGACACTCTTCCAAAATAGTGGGATTAACATTAACTAAAGTCATGACCTCTCCAAACCCACTTTCAATATTATTGCAAAAATTATTATCAATCTCATATTCATCATGGGACTTAAATAAATTTTCAAGATCAAAAGAAGAATCACCCCAATCATGATCATTGCAACAAGTAGTAGACATAGCAAAACTAGCATCCCCAAGCTTAGGGTTTTGCATATTATTAGCACAATTGACATTAAGAGAATTTATAGTGAAATCATTGCAATCATGATTTTTATCGAAGGAACTAGCAAGTATGGGTGCAATAGCAACGATCTCATGTTTAACATACGGAACTATAGCAAATTCGTCTTCATAAATATTGGCATCATGGCCACAAGAATAGCAAGCATCATGTTCATCAAGGGATATTTCAACCAAATCATCGGAATCATCATTATCTATAGATTCATGCATATCATTATTTTCTTCCAAAGCAACGGTCATTCTTTCAATAAATTCTTGGACATAGACATTATGAGCAAAGTTTTCATTGCAATATTTAAGTATGACGGAATTTTCAGATTTGTTGAGAGTAAAATCATACTTTTTAATCAAAGAAGCAACTTCATGAGCACCGTTAAAAACGACAAATTCTTCAATTTGTTCGATATCATAGTAACTATAAACACCCTTGGCATAAGAAGATAAGATTTCATTATCATTGAACTCACATAGGTAGGGAAGGTGTTTTTTAGGGTTCTTAGAGCAACAAGTAAAATCACAAATTTCACAAAGATTCCAAGCATAGCATAGCAAACTATTTATATGATACCATAAGAGCTTCCCCTTTTTAGACAAACGATGACGCACAAAATGAGCATGCTCATCTAAAGATTTCCCATCAACTAGGCTAGTTGGGGTTTCAGCACGAGCGCATAAGGATCGAAGATGATCCAAGTAGAACACTTTAAGTGGATCCATATCAATAGATTTTTAGCAAGCAAAGATGCAAGCACATAGAAGGCACATGGCAACACAAGCAAACGAAAGGGACGAACGGAAGAGGGGCGAATAAAATGGCAAGGGTGAAGTGGGGGAGAGGAAAACGAGAGGAAAATGGCAAATAATGTAAATGCGAGGGAGATGAGATTGTGATGGGTACTTGGTATGTCTTGACTTGATGGAAGCTTCCCCGGCAACGGTGCCAGAAATCCTTCTTGCTACGTCTTGAGCTTGTGTTGGTTTTCCTTGAAGAGGAAAGGGTGGTGCAGCACAGTAGCGTAAGTATTTCCCTCAGTTTTTGATAACCAAGGTATCAATCCAGTAGGAAGTTCCTTCAAAGTCCCACGCACCTACACAAACAAACAAAGAACTCGCAACCAACGCAATAAAGGGGTTGTCAATCCCTTCACGGCCACTTGCGAAAGTGAGATATGATAGAGATAATATGATAAGATAAATATATTTTTGGTATTTTATAATATAGATGCAAAAAGTAAAGATGCAAATAAAAGTAGATTGAAAGCTTATATAATAAAAGATAGACCCCGGGCCATAGGTTTCACTAGTGGCTTCTCTCAAGATAGCATAGGTATTACGGTGGGTGAACAAATTACTGTCGAGCAATTGATAGAAAAGCGAATAATTATGAGATTATCTAGACATGATCATGTATATAGGCATCACGTCCGTGACAAGTAGACCGACTCCTGCCTGCATCTACTACTATTACTCCACACATCGACCGACTCCTACCTGCATCTAGAGTATTAAGTTCATAAAGAACAGAGTAACGCATTAAGAAAGATGACATGATGTAGAGGGATAAACTCATGCAATATGATATAAGCCCCATCTTTTTATCCTCGATGGCAACAATACAATACGTGCCTTGCAACCCTTTCTGTCACTGGGTAAGGACACTGCAAGATTGAACCCAAAGCTAAGCACTTCTCCCATTGCAAGAAAGATCAATCTAGTAGGCCAAACCAAACTAATAATTCGAAGAGACTTGCAAAGATAACTCAATCATACATAAAAGAATTCATAAGAGATTCAAATATTTCTCATAGATAAACTTGGTCATAAACCCATAATTCATCGGATCTCGACAAACACACCGCAAAAAGAGTTTACATCGAATAGATCTCCACGAGAGAGGGGGAGAACATTGTATTGAGATCCAAAAAGAGAGAAGAAGCCATCTAGCTAATAACTATGGACCCGAAGGTCTGTGGTAAACTACTCACAACTCATCGGAAGGGCTATGGTGTTGATGTAGAAGCCCTCCATGATCGATTCCCCATCTGGCGGAGCGCCGGCGAAGGCTCCAAGATGGGATCTCGCAGATACAGAAGGTTACGGCGGTGGAATTTTTTTTGGTGGCTCCCTGGATGGTTTCGGGGTACGTAGGTATATATAGGAGGAAGAAGTAGGTCGGTGGCCGCTCGTGGGGCCTAGGAGACAGGGGGCGCGCCCACCAGGGAAGGGTGCGCCCTCCACCCTCATGGCTTCCTCAATCGCTTCTTGACGTTCGTTCCAAAAATCACGTTCCCAACGGTTTAATTCCGTTCGGACTCCGTTTGATATTCCTTTTCTTCAAAATACTGAAATAGGCAAAAAAACAGCAATACGGGCTGGGCCTCCGGTTAGTAGGTTAGTCCCAAAAATGATATAAATGTGTAAAATAAAGCCCATAAACATCCAAAAGGGGTAATATAATAGCATGGAACAATCAAAAATTATAGATACATTGGAGACGTATCATGTACCAGTAGCTATGTGGTTGATCTCTCTCTCTCTCTCGTGTTCTCTCTATGGCACGATCTTGATGTATCGCGAGCTTTGCTGTTATAGTTGGATCTTATGATGTTTCTCCCCCTCTACTCTCTTGTGATGAATTGAGTTTTCCCTTTGAAGTTATCTTATCGGATTGAGTCTTTAAGGATTTGAGAACACTTGATGTATGTCTTGCCGTGTTTATCTGTCGTGACAATGGGATATTCGCGTGATCCACTTGATGTATGTTTTGGTGATCAACTTGCGGGTTCCGCCCATGAACCTATGCATAGGGGTTGGCACACGTTTTTGTCTTGACTCTCCGGTAGAAACTTTGGGGAACTCTTTGAAGTACTTTGTGTTGGTTGAATAGATGAATCTGAGATTGTGTGATACATATCGTATAATCATGCCCACGGATACTTGAGGTGACAATGGAGTATCTAGGTGACATTAGGGTTTTGGTTGATTTGTGTCTTAAGGTGTTATTCTAGTACGAACTCTTGAATAGATTGATCTGAAAGGATAACTTTGAGGTGGTTTCGTACCCTACCATAATCTCTTCGTTTGTTCTCCGCTAGTAGTGGCTTTGGAGTGACTCTTTGTTGCATGTTGAGGGATTGTTATATGATCTATCTATGTTATTATTGTTGAGAGAACTTGCACTAGTGAAAGTATGAACCTTAGGCCTTGTTTCCTAGCATTGCAATACCGTTTACGCTCACTTTTATTATTAGTTACCTTGCTGTTTTAATATTTTCAGATTACAAAAACCTATATCTACCATCCATACTGCACTTGTATCACCATCTCTTCGCCGAACTAGTGCACCTATACAATTTACCATTGTATTGGGTGTGTTGGGGACACAAGAGACTCTTTGTTATTTGGTTGCAGGGTTGTTTGAGAGAGACCATCTTCATCCTACGCCTCCCACAGATTGATAAACCTTAGGTCATCCACTTGAGGGAAATTTGCTACTGTCCTACAAACCTGTGCACTTGCAGGCCCAACAACGTCTACAAGAAGGTTGTGTAGTAGACATCAGAGAGCCCTTACCATGCTTTACTCGGCAGGCCGGCATTGGCCAAGTTCATGGCCTCCACTCACACTGCTTACCTCAAGATGAAGATGCCGGGTCCCAACGGGATCATCACTATCTCGGGTGACTACAAGCGCTCCATGGAGTGTGCCTCGGCTGGCTCAAACTTGGCCGAGTCTTTGGTCATCGCGGCCGAGAAGAAGAAGATGCACGAGGTGGTGCCATGGCCCAGGCGGCACAACTCGGTATGCCGGGACTGACTAACTCGGAGCAGAGCGCGGCATTCCAGCCGCCCAAGGAGACCAAGAGGATCCCGGTTGACGCGGAGCACCCGGAGCATACTGCCATCATAGGTGCCGGGTTATCTGAGAAATAGGAAGGCAAGCTCAGTCACTTCCTCCATGAGAATCGGGATATCTTTGTGTGGTCGAATGATGACTTGCAAGGTGTTCCGAGGGAGTTGGCTGAGCACTCACTGTTCGTCCGGCCTAATGCGAAGCCGGTGAAGCAACCCATGCGATGTCTCACTGATGAGCGAAGGAAGGTGGTGATGGAGGAGCTGGCCAAGCTACTTGCCGCCGGCTTTATCATGGAAGTGTTGCACCCGGACTGGTTGTCAAACCCGGTCCTGGTGGAAAAGAAGAAGGATGACCCAAAAGTCGCCAAGGTGTGGCGGATGTGTATCGATTACACAAATCTGAACAAGGCATGCCCGGAAGATCCTTTCACATTACCACGGATAGATCAGGTGATCGATTCCACTGCGGGGTGTGAGTTGTTGTCATTTGTAAATACGTATTCTGGTTTTGACCAGATACCACTGAACCTTAATGATCAAGTGAAAACAGCTTTCATTACCCTGTACAGGGCTTATTGCTCTCGTGTCATGACCTTTGGTTTGAGAAATGCCGGTGCAACTTATCAGAGATGCATGAAGTGCTTGCATAACCAAATAGGTAAAATGTACAAGTGTATGTCGATGACATCGTCATAAAAACTAAAGAAAAATCCTCTCTGATTGATGATCTCACCGAGAAATTCGCGAATCTGAGAAAATACCGGATGAAACTTAACCCGGATAAGTGCACCATTGGTGTCCCAGCGGGCAAGTGATGACCCACAAGTGTAGGGGATCAATTGTAGCCTTTTCGATAAATAAGAGTGTTGAACCCAACGAGGAGCAGAAGTTATTAGTAAGCAGTTGCAAGCAAGGAAAATGATATAAATAATAAAAGACAGATTTTTATGGGTTTTTGGTTTAACGGTAAAGTAGATAACAAGTAAATAAAAGTGTGCAAGAATAATTTCAGAGAGTAGCCCAATCCTTTTTAGCTCAAAGGACAGGTCGGTGGTGTTACTTATAATATGAAAAGCGCTCCTGAGGACACATGGGGAGGTTCACGTCAACTGCCTCTCATCCGTAATAGTTGAATAGAATTTAACAATGTGGTAGATGTTGTGTGGGTGAACCTATGCTTGCGCACCGACCTTACTTGGACTAGCTCGCACTTATGATTATACCCCTTGCAGGCATCCATGAATACAAGAAAGTAATTAAGACATACATCTAACCAAAGCATTAAACTCTGAGATCCTACGCTCCCTCGCGCGGTAGCTCTCACACGGGGACTCAGGTTTCTGTCACTCCGGCAGCCCCTCAATATGAAAACTACATACACGATGCCTTCCCCTAGGCCCATAAAGGTGAAGTACTGTGTAGTCGACGTTCACACGGCACCACTAGAAGAAGGACACCACAACAGACATCAATTATTAAACAATACTCAACGTAGCATGACAAAAAGCATTATGACTTCTCCCATGTCCTCAAGAACAACACAAACTACTCACAAGACATCATATGGATCAAGTTGAGTGGTGATATATGGATGAATAGCAATCTGGTCATAAATAGAATTCACCGATAAGACTCCCTAGCATCAACTACTACAAGCAATTAACCCTAGGAGAGAGATCCCAATGATTGATACAAAGTTTAGACCGAGATTGGATGGAGATGAGGCGGTGATGATGGCGGTGATGGTGCTGGTTGATGGAGATGGTGATGAGCCCGATGATGCCCGGCGTGATGACGACGATGTCGGTGACGATCTCCCCCTCCGGAGGAGAATTTTCCTCGCGGAATCTGCCCGCCACAGAGCTCTTTTCTCTCTGTCTTCTTCTCTACCCCGTGGCGGCGGCGGAAAAATATTGCGAAGCCCCCCCGAACTGTTTTAGGGCAAGCTTTAAATCGTCGTAAAAGGGGAGACCCCGGAGTGGGACCACGGGCCTGCGTGGCCCCCATGCGTGGGTCAGGGTGGCCCCGCGCACAAGGGTGGCGCAGGGCTCCTGTGGCCCCCCTCCGGACCCCCTTCTGGCTCCGTGGCTTATTTGGTCCAAAAATATTTAGGTGATCTTCTGGAATTTTTCTGGGCTCCGGAAAATAGGTCTCTTGACACGTCCTTTTTCCCCCTGATTCAGACTCTGGTAAATTATTCCGGGAAACTGTAAAACATGCAAATATTGATAAAATGAATAACAGTGAATTGTAATATAAAATAGTGATGCAAAATGGACGTATCAACTCCCCCAAGCTTAGACTCCATTTGTCCCCAAGCGAAAGCTAAGCTCGGTAAACATGACAAAAGGTTTATAGAGTGAAGCGTCGATAATGAAGAATACGAACATGAAGCATCACAATACTTAAACGAACACACATGTATCATAAACAGCAACCTTTTCTCATATAACTTCTTGAAACAAATGATGGAACAATTGCATTAAAGTCATAGTCATGAAAAACTTGTTGAACATAGGCAAACTTTGTTCTTGGTCAGAGAACAACTAATAATTTCAGATTTGCAACTTTAACTTGTAGGTAAAACAGCAAGGACAAAAGGTATATGATGCATACTAGATGATAGGCTCAGCTTCTCATATGTGGTTTGCAAATGATAAAGGCTTATAAGACTACAACTTGTAATGAAAATGATAATACTTACACAAAGAAGAACAATTAATGATAACTGTAATGAAACATGATCAAGCTCATCATTGAAATATAGTAAATTGTATCATACTCAACACTGTAGGTTTGCTTGTGGAGAATAGAAAGAAAGGAAAACTGACTCAACATGAAAGTAAAAGATAGGCCCTTCGCAGAGGGAAGCAGGGATTAATCATATGCTAGAGCTTTTCAAGTTTTGAAAAAATATAGAAATGAAAAGTAAATTTTGAGTGATGCATATCCTTGTCAACGAATGGTAATAGACAATTGACTACCTCTTGTGCCAAACAACTTCTAAGAGTGGCTCCCATAGAGGAACGATCACATTCCTCTTTCTCCTTTATTTATCACTAACCAAGGATTTACCATGTGTGAAGGAGTTCTTATTTTATTTTATTTATTGATGACAACTAAAAGTGGGCTGGGCACCCTTTTGCCAACTCTTTTTGCAAAATTAAGGACGAGCACATTATTCATGCAAGTCAGGTTTGAAATTGTCTAACACAGGAGAATAGCAACTGACTACTACTTCCTCATGAGCTGAAAATATAGGCACAAAACAGCAGTAATAATTTGAAGGTTTAAAGGTAGCACATGAAAAATTTACTTGGAATGGCTATTAAATACCATGCATAGGAAGGTATGGTGGACACTTGTGGAAGATTTGGCTCTAGGTTTGGATGCACGAGCAGCACTCCCGCTCAGTACAAGATAAAGGCTAGCAAAGGTTTACAGCAAACATAAAGTGTTGAGGGATACAAACTAATATAAATCAAAGCAATCAGACTAAACATGCATCATTAAGTTGTTCTCCTTGTCAGCACTATACTTTCATTAAAAGAATATGAAACTTGAGAACTAAAAGGTAACAGAATATGAAGAATAAATTATTTGCATGCTACTTTCTCTACTTTATGCAACAAGGATAATTGTCATTGACCAATACTAAGTTTGCCATGGCTCAACAAGATTTACTACTACACCTTATGCAAAGCCAACACTTTTCACAAGAAAGAACATGATAGTGGATGCAATTCATGGTACAAGGTACTGAAAAGTAAAAAGAAGACTTCATACTTATATTTCATTATAGAAAACTCACACCAATGGATACAAGAGATAACATGAAAAAGTGACCGACCACATTGCATCGAACTACTCATACGACAACCTCCTCCTATTCATGATATAACTAATCCATCTAGAAAAGTGAAAAAGATAAAAGATAAAGATACCGCGGCACTCCCCCAAGCTTGGAACAAGCCAAGGGAGTGCCATTACCCATGTTTCTCAAGCTTATTTCTTTGACGATGGTGATGCTGTTGCCAATTGAGTTAACAGCTGTTGAATCCTATGACGCAGCTTAGTATTTTCATCTTCAAGTATTGCCCCCTCTGTGTTTAGGACTCTGAATTGCTCACAGAACTCATCAGCAACGCGATGAGTGATGTCTACTACACAACCTTCTTCTTGTAGACGTTGTTGGGCCTCCAAGTGCAGAGGTTTGTAGGACAGTAGCAAATTTCCCTCAAGTGGATGACCTAAGGTTTATCAATCCGTGGGAGGCGTAGGATGAAGATGGTCTCTCTCAAGCAACCCTGCAACCAAATAACAAAGAGTCTCTTGTGTCCCCAACACACCCAATACAATGGTAAATTGTATAGGTGCACTAGTTCGGCGAAGAGATGGTGATACAAGTGCAATAGGGATGGTAGATGTAGGTATTTGTAATCTAAAATTATAAAAACAGCAAGGTAACTAATAATAAAAGTGAGCACAAATGGTATTGCAATGGTAGGAAACAAGGCCTAGGGTTCATACTTTCACTAGTGCAAGTTCTCTCAACAATAATAACATAATTGGATCATATAACTATCCCTCAACATGCAACAAAGAGTCACTCCAAAGTCACTAATAGCGGAGAACAAACGAAGAGATTATGGTAGGGTATGAAACCACCTCAAAGTTATCCTTTCTGCTCGATCTATTCAAGAGTCCGTAGTAAAATAACACGAAGCTATTCTTTCCGTTCAATCTATCATAGAGTTCGTACTAGAATAACACCTTAAGACACAAATCAACCAAAACCCTAATGTCACCTAGATACTCCATTGTCACCTCAAGTATCCGTGGGTATGATTATACGATATGCATCACACAATCTCAGATTCATCTATTCAACCAACACAAAGTACTTCAAAGAGTGCCCCAAAGTTTCTACCGGAGAGTCAAGACAAAAACGTGTGCCAACCCCTATGCATAGGTTCATGGGCGGAACCCGCAAGTTGATCACCAGAACATACATCAAGTGGATCACGTGATATCCCATTGTCACCACAGATAAGCACGGCAAGACATACATCAAGTGTTCTCAAATCCTTAAAGACTCAATCCGATAAGATAACTTCAAAGGGAAAACTCAATCCATTACAAGAGAGTAGAGGGGGAGAAACATCATAAGATCCAACTATAATAGCAAAGCTCGCGATACATGAAGATCGTGCCAAATCAAGAACACGAGAGAGAGAGAGAGAGAGAGAGAGAGAGAGAGATCAAACACATAGCTACTAGTACATACCCTCAGCCCCGAGGGTGAACTACTCCCTCCTCGTCATGGAGAGCGCCGGGATGATGAAGATGGCCACCGGTGAGGGAACCCCCCCCCCTCCTCCGGCAGGGTGCCAGAACAGGGTCCCGAGAAGTTTTTGGTGGCTACAGAGGCTTGCGGCAGCGGAACTCCTGATCTATTGTTTGCTTCGATGTTTTTAGGGTATATGGGAATATATAGGCGAAAGAAGTCGGTCGGGGGAGCCTCGAGGGGCCCACGAGACAGGGGGCGCGCCCAGTAGGGGGCGCGCCCCCCACCCTCGTGGCCACTGTCGGTGTCAAAACCGGCGGATCTCGGGTAGGGGGTCCCGATCTGTGCGTCTTAGGCTGATGGTAACAGGAAGCAAGGGACACAATGTTTACCAAGGTTCGGGCCCTCTCGATGGAGGTAAAACCCTACTTCCTGCTTGATTAATATTGATGATATGAGTAGTACAAGAGTAGATCTACCACGAGATCATAGAGGCTAAACCCTAGGAGCTAGCCTATGATGATTATGACCGTAATTGTGATCGGCCTTCTAAGGACCAACCTCTCCGGTTTATATAGACACCGGAGAGGGCTAGGGTTTACATGGAGTCGGTTACAAGGAAGGAAACACAATATCCGGATTGCCAAGCTTGTCTTCCACACAAAAGAGAGTCCCATCCGGACACGGGACGGAGTCTTGAGTCTTGTATCTTCACCCTTCAATAGTCCGAACGATGTATATAGTCCGGCAGTCCGGATACCCCCTAATCCAGGACTCCCTCAGTAGCCCCTGAACCAGGCTTCAATGACGATGAGTCCGGCGCGCAGTCTTGTCTTCGGCATTGCAAGGCGGGTTCCTTCTCCGAATACTCCAAAGTAACCATCGAACACGTAGACCGTGTCCGGATCTGCAAAATGATCTTCACATACCGCTGTAGAGAGAATGATATTTCACAATGCAATCTGCTGACAACTTTTTTTGGACAACGTGATATGTCGTTACGGTCGGGTTGTTCGAACAGTTTTCCTTCAACCAGCCACAGCGCATATTGCGAGGCGGTTTCCTTGACACGTCTTGTCAAAGCAGAGATCATGTCCCCTTATCACGGGATTCTCAATCCCACCATGCCATCAATCGTGGCGCTTGGGAAGTAAGCGATCCTGAACGGGCGAGTGGGGAGGCGCACCGCTTTCGTCGCCTCTATAAAGGGATAAGAGTTCCCCATTTTTACCCACACCTTCTTCCTCCTTTGCCCGCTCTTGCCCCCTCGAGCTCCAGCGCTCTAGCTCAAGTCTTCTCCGCACTGCTAAACATGTCCGGAGCAGGAGGCAAGTGGGTGGCCTCCACCGTGAAGGAGAAGCACATAGCAAATCTTCGGGCAGTCGGATACTTGGCCGCGGACATAGCGCACCGGCTACCAGACGACAGGCAGGTCATTCCAACCCCGGGACCCCACGAGAGGGTCGTGTTTCTCGCCCATTTCGTCCATGGACTGGGGTTTCCACTTCACCCCTTCGTCCGCGGGCTCATGTTCTACTATGGGCTAGATTTCCATGATCTAGCCCCGAATTTCGTCCTTAACATCTCGGCGTTTATCGTCGTGTGCGAGGCCTTCCTCCGCATCAAGCCTCACTTCGGCTTGTGGCTGCAAATCTTCTGCGTGAAGCCGAAGGTCGTGAGCGGCCAGCAAGCGGAGTGCGGAGGGGCCATGGTGGGCAAAATGCCCAATGTCACCTGGCTTGACGGCTCCTTTGCGGAGACCGTGAAAGGGTGGCAGTCGGGGTGGTTCGACATCACCGAGCCGCGCGGCGCCAACTGGGCGGCGGCCCCCGAATTTCGATCCGGAACCCCCATGCGGCTCACCTCCTGGGAAAAGGAGGGCCTGGCCTGGGGCGAACCTACCGAGCTGACCGGGCTCCAAAACTGCATCAAGAGCATGAAGGACAAGAACATCAAGCTTGTCAACGTGATCCAGGTCATGCTCGTTCGCCGGATTCTTCCGTGCCAAAGGCGGACATTCAATCTGTGGGAGTTCGTCCCGACCGAACACCAGACGCTTCAGAGGCTCTATGGCATGAAGCACAAAGACGCGTGGAAGGCACTGTTCAAGGCCTCCGAAGTCCCCCCCCCCATATCCGAGGACCGTGGTCTTCATGCCGCGCGACCTCCTCGTCCGGTGAGTGTTCTGACTACCACCGGATTCTGTTCTTCCCAATATATTCATGAGGGAGTATTAAATAATGGTCCATGTATGATCAGATTGACTGCCCGGCTCTGCTCCCCGAAGGTCCGGCCGATGCTCTCCCGACGGACATGCTAGTCCCGGCGCCCTACACGGCGCCAAAGAAGAAGGCCACCAAGAAGGCCCCGGGGACCAGGAAGGGTCTCCGACGTAAGGTCGCACCGGAAGCCTCGTCCGAAGACGACGAGGTGCTCTCCTCCCCCGAAGGGGAGGAAGAAGAAGAAGGAGGGGCCGCCCCATCCGGAGAGGATGAGGGGCCTGAGAAGGCGGACTAGGGGGCCGGGAAAGGCCCCCGACACAAGGTCGTCATACCTTCGTCGTCTGATGACGACGAGACCGATTCCTCCCGTGGAGGCGGGAGGAAACAAGAGGAAACTCTGCTTCCCCGCACTGAGGGGGAGAAGAAGAGGAAAGCCGCCCCGGAGGGGGAGGCTGGGACGTCCAAGAAGGGCAAGGTGTCCCTTCCGGACTACTCCGCCATGGCCGCCCATAGCGAGGAGGGGTGGCTGCCCAGGGGAAGCCCCTAGCGCGATCGTAAGCACCCACACTCTATCGTGACTTTACTTCATAGTCTTTTTATAACACTGAACATATATGCAGTCCGGCCAGGGTTCATCCTGAGGTATCATCTTCGGATCGATCCCTGAGCGTTTCAGCGATGAACTCGCTCCCGACGGCCACTACTCCTCAACCCGCAGATGAGACAGAGGTGTTGTCCCAAAGGCTCCCAGAGCGGGGGGAGGTGGCTCTGGAAACGCCCGAAGACGGAATTCCAGATGTCGGACATGCGGGGTTCAAGATCCCCGCGGATCGTGCCGATGAGAGCCGCAGCAAGCCGGACTCTCATCCGGATACTGAGCCGGAGCCTTCAGTGGCTCCGGATGCGGGCAGGCGGCCCCTCGCCAGGGAGGGCAAGCTGTCCGTGCCGAAGACTTCCGTCAGGCCAGAGGCGTCGGATAGTCTACTGGGAGCGCTTCGTGGCGCTTCCATCGATGACGAGCACCGTACTCTTATGGGTGCGGTGATTCAGAAGGTTCTATCCGCCAAGAGCGGACTGACCGAAGCGTGTACCAGCCTCCTGACAGGCTTTGAGGTAAGTAATAAAAATGTGTAAAATTACCACCCGATAGGTAGTAGCCCCTGATACTCTGTTTGGTGTTCAGAAAGAAAAGCCAAACGGAGGGTCGATTATAATCCGCAGGAGTCTAACAATAAGTATTCATGTGAATAAGCAGGCTGTGCTGCTTGCCGCTGCTGCCCGCACAGCCGAGGTCGCCGAACTGAAGCGAGACCTGGAGCGGGCGCAGGGAGAGCTCGACCTCACGAAGAGGCAGCTCAAAGAGAACAAAGGTGAGTAATTCCCCGTTCTCACATAATGAAGGATATATAAAATTGGTCATGCTAACGATGAAGCGTCGTGATTTCGTAACAGGGGCCACCACCGAAGTGGCCTCTCTGAAGAAAGCGCTGTCCAAGGCCGAAGACAAGGCGGCCTTGGAACGCACAGAGCGCATAAAGCAAGATGCTAGAGTGGGCGAGGTACAACAAGAGCTCCGGGACCTCGGCAAGAAGTTTGAGTCCGTGGAGCATGATCTGAAGATGAAAGAGGCCGAGCTTGCAAAGGCCCTTGTGAGTATGAAAGACGCCAAGGCCGAAGCCGAGAAAGCACAGCAGGAAATCCAGGAGGCCCAAAAGATAGCGGCGGGTAAGAAATTCTTTATGCAAAGTAAACATGTGGAGGAGGCGTTTCTTTTACTTACCCGAATTCGGAGCTCTCCAGGGGCATTCGCAGATCTGCCACGCAGCGTATCAGATGCCGCGGAGTTCTACCGTGCCCAAGAGGGGAGCTCAACGGAGAAGTTGTTCTGGTCCCAGTATGCTGGGGCCGAACACCCGATGCCTCTGAGTGACCAACGGAAACAATTGGTCGAACTCCACAGGGCGGCCGAAGTGACTATGAAAGATTTCATAGTCCGGATGTGGCCTGGTGAGCCCCTGCCGGCTAGCTACTTCGGCCTGATCAAGCGGATGGTGAATGCCTGTCCGCGGCTCGAAGTCATCAAGCGATCCGTTTGCATTGAGGGTGCCCGCCGGGCCTTTGCCCGCGCGAAGGTGCATTGGGGCAAGCTGGATGCGGAGAAGCTGGTGAAGGACGGGCCGCCGGAGGGCAAGGCGCATCACTATCCGGAGAAGTATTACGATGGCGTTATGAAGGGCGCTCGTCTCGTGGGCGATGAATGTACGAAGGACACAATTTTTGAATGAATTCACTTCTGTCATGTTTGTAATTTAAGGACGAAGTTACTTGCGCTATGTAGCACTTTTTTATTTAAAATATTACCTTGCGGCTGTTTATAAAATTCTGAAAGTAGGCCAGTCGTCGGCTTCCGCCCCCACATAACTAGTACTGGGGTGTTCCTGGAAAACCCGGACACTCTTTATCCAAATGTTTGGTCCCTTAAGGAGGTGTCCGGCGCAGCGAACAAGGCAATCAGACTATGCGGCTTTATAACTTTCACTTAGCCATACAAGTCTACAATTTTAAATTTCGGCGAAGCCCCTTGAATCCGGAAGGCCGAATTGGGGCGCTATATACGCCTAGATCGGACGAAGCCGATTCCTTGCCTAAAGCGGAAAAATCTTTAAGGATTTTAAAACCTCTCGAACAGCGACCAGCTCTCACCGCATCATGCCAGTCAGTTGTCGGCTTTATCTACTGAGGTGCTCGTTCGGAAGAACCGGGACACAATCGCAGTAGTTCTCCCTGCGCTACCTTAGCCGATATAATGGAACGTAAGGTACCAAAACAAGGGAGCCGGGCTAACCCAACTGTAGACCCAAGACATGATTCGGAGCTGATGCATATAGTGCTATAAGTTCGGGGTGCCGCACTGTTGAAAGTGTTCGGACTTTACTTGCCGTATTACGGGGTGCCATAAGAGCCCCTGGCAAACTGACCGTACCAGAGTGTACGGATGCAATATTTAGATAAACATTTGTAAGGAAAAATGCTGAAATAAGAGTAATAAGCTGACGCTATATATGATCTCCCATTGATGAATAATAGGTTTAAGCGTATGTTTACAATGAATGCATTGAGCGGAGATAAATAGGACTATTTGACATGTCCCATCCAGGGGCAGGCCGCGTACAGATAGATAAAACAGGTATAACGATCGTAAATAGATTCCACCTGGGTATTCCCTTCTATGCGCAAAGCCTGTTGCCTCCTTGGTTTTCTCCCCTGTATAGGTCCGACAATCCGGCTTTTCTGAAGGGGTTACTCTAAGGCAATGTCCTGAAAGTTAAAAAGGAAAGGTTATGAAGGTATGTTGCGGTGATACCGTACTGTTGGCTGAGCCACTTCTGCGCCTTCGCCTGTGCCCATGGTATTTTGAGTGCGTAATTATGTACGCGTGGCACGAGTGCTGCTTCGATGGGGTTTGAGCGGAAGTCGGACTGCTAGTCGCGCTCTTGGCGTGCCTGGTGATCCTGTTGCGGGGTGCTCCGGACTCGCTTGACGGTGCTTGAGGTTGTCGTCGCCGGATTGGTGGTTTGCCGGAGGAGACTGCATTGTACTTCTGCCGCGAGGGCCGCAGTATGCTCTTCTGTACGGAGAGAGCGGTCCATGTTTCCGTTGACTGTTATGACCCCGCGCGGGCGTGGCATCTTGAGCTTGAGGTATGCATAGTGTGGCACCGCATTGAATCTAGCGAATGCGGTTCGTCCGAGCAGTGCGTGGTAACCACTGCGGAAAGGGATGATATCGAAGATTAACTCTTCGCTTCGGAAGTTATCCGGAGATCCGAAGACCACTTTCAATGTTATAGAGCCCGTGCAACGGGCCTCTACTCCCGGAATTACACCTTTAAAGGTGGTTTTGGTGGGCTTGATCCTTGAAGGGTCGATGCCCATTTTGCACACTGTGTCCTGATAAAGCAGGTTCAAGCTGCTGCCTCCGTCCATAAGGACTCGCGTGAGGTGGAATCCGTCGATGATTGGGTCTAGGACCAATGCGGCTGAGCCGCCGTGACGGATGCTAGTAGGGTGATCCCTACGATCAAAGGTGATCGGACAAGCTGACCAGGGGTTGAATTTGGAGGCGACTGGCTCCATCGCATAGACGTCCCGTACTGCTCACTTCCGTTCCCGCTTGGGGATGTGAGTGGCGTAGATCATGTTGACCATTTTCACCTGGGGGGAAATTTCTTTTGTCCCCCCGTGTTCGAACGCCGGGGCTCCTCGTCATCATCGCTGTGCAGCCCCTTGTCCTTGTTTTCGGCGTTTATTTTACCGGCCTGTTTGAACACCCAGCAGTCTCCATTGGTGTGGTTGGCCGGCTTGTCTGGGGTGCCATGAATTTGGCACGAGCATTCCAGTATGCGGTCCAGACTGGACGGTCCTTGATTGTTCCTTTTGAACGGCTTCTTCCGCTGACCGGATTTGGATCCACTGAATCCGGCGTTGACTGCCGTGTCTTCGGTGTTGTCGCCGTTGTTCCGTCGCTTGTCTCTGTTGCGCTGTGGCTTGCCGTTATTGTCGCAGACATCCGAAGTGCCGGAATGTGGCGTGGTGCTGCTGCGAGCCAACCAGCTGTCTTCGCCCGCGCAAAAGCGGGTCATTAGTGTTGTGAGAGCTGCCATGGACTTGGGTTTTTCCTGGCCGAGGTGTCGGGCGAGCCATTCGTCATGGATATTATGCTTAAAAGCCGCCAGGGCTTCGGCGTCCGGACAGTCGACTATTTGGTTATTTTTAGTTAGGAACCGAGTCCAGAATTTCCGGGCTGACTCGCCGGGCTGTTGAGTAATGTGACTCAAGTCATCGGCGTCCGGTGGTCGCACATATGTGCCCTGGAAGTTGTCGAGGAATGCGTCTTCCAAGTTTTCCCAACTGCCAATGGAATTCGCTGGCAGGCTGTTTAGCCAGTGCCGGGCTGGTCCTTTGAGCTTAAGGGGAAGATACTTGATGGCGTGTAGATCGTCTCCGTGGGCCATGTGAATGTGGAGAAGGAAATCTTCAATCCATACTGCGGGGTCTGTTGTGCCATCGTATGATTCGATGTTTATGGGTTTGAACCCTTCTGGGAATTCATGATCCATCACTTCGTCAGTAAAGCAGAGGGGGTGTGCGGTGCCTCTGTGCTGGGCTATGTGGCTACGCAGTTCGAATTGGTCTGGGTTGCTGTGTTCGGCCCGGCCGGACTTGTTGATAATGTATCCGGTGTGACGATCATCATCATGTGCTGGGGCGCGCCCCCGCGATCCGTAGATCGATCTTGGCTGTCCTGCTCTGTTTTCCAGTATATCTTGCAGGTCTTGCCTGTTGCCCCGGGCCGTAGTGTATCGGCGTGGGGGTGTGGGCTGGTATTCGGGCTGATACCCCGCTTTATCCCGGCCACGGGGTGGCCGGTCAGCCGTTTGGCGCTCGAGTCCATATTCCTCGGCTTCCAGGACTTCTGTCCATCTGTTTGTGAGCAGGTCTTGATCAGCTTGAAGCTGCTGCTGCTTCTTCTTCAGGCTCCTCGCAGTGGCAATAAGCCGGCGCTTGAAGCGCTCCTGCTCCACGGGGTCCTCAGGCACGCCGAACTCGTCGTCGCCGAGGCTAATCTCTTCTTCGGAGGTGGGCATGTAGTTATCCTCCTCCGGATACCCGTCCGTCGCCTGCTCATCTGGGCTGTCCTGCCCATCTTCCTGCTCGGCCTGCTCGAAGGCGGGCTGGTCGGGGTTGTATTCATCTTCGGCACCGTCCGGATTGTTTTCGTCTCCGGTGCCGGCATTGCTGTGGCGGTGCTTGGAGTGGCGCTGGCGACGCCCATGCTTTGCTTTCTTCTTGGAGGGGTTATCCTCCATTGCCTCATCGCCATTCGTTTCTTTCGGGGTGTCCACCATATATATGTCATATGAAGAGGTGGCTGTCCACAGCCCCGTGGGTGGTGGTTTCTATTCTTCTCCTACATCGTCGTCCAAACCGTCGATGCCTTCGGAGTCGAAGTCAAGCACGTCGGTCAAATCATCGACCGTGGCTATTAAGTGGGAGGTGGGTGGGCAACGAATTCCTTCGTCGCTAGCTTCCCACTCGAGCCGGACATAGTTCGGCCGAGAGCCTCCTGACAAAGAGAGAGACTTTAATGAATTCAGCATGTCGCCGAAGGGCGAATGCTGGAAGATATCCGCAGCGGTAAACTCCATTACCGGAGCCCAGCCGGACTCGGCGGGCTCGGGAGCGTGCGGACTGGAACCAACAACCGGATATGAGTCCGGGGGTCCGGAGTCACAGGCTTCCACAGAGGTGAGACCTGTGTTCGGCTCCACCGCCGATGAGTGTGCGGCCTGCGGGGCGGGGTCCATCCACCCGTCCTTGGGCCATGCAGCCTGCTCCGGATTTAGGTCCGGGTCTACTGCAGGGGTAATATCCTGAGCATTGTCCGACTGCAGGTCTAGGCCGTGCTCATCGTGACTGCCCGGTACTCCTGGCACAGGCCAGATTCCGTCGAGGATCAAGTCTCCGCGGATATCGGCCGTGTAGTTCAGGTTTCCGAACCTGACCTGGTGGCCAGGGGCGTAGCTGTCGATCTGCTCCAGATGGCCAAGCGAATTGGCCCGCAGTGCGAAGCCGCCGAACACAAAGATCTGTCCGGGGAGAAAAGTCCCACCCTGGATCGTGTTGTTGACGATTGAAGGCGCCATCAAGCCTCGCAGCAACGACACAGAGGAACTCTCAATGAAAGCACCAATGTCGGTGTCAAAATCGGCGGATCTCGGGTAGGGGGTCCCGATCTGTGCGTCTTAGGCTGATGGTAACAGGAAGGAAGGGACACAATGTTTACCCAGGTTCGGGCCCTCTCGATGGAGGTAAAACCCTACTTCCTGCTTGATTAATATTGACGATATGAGTAGTACAAGAGTAGATCTACCACGAGATCGTAGAGGTTAAACCCTAGGAGCTAGCCCATGATGATTATGACCGTAATTGTGATCGGCCTTCTAAGGACCAACCTCTCTGGTTTATATAGACACCGGAGAGCGCTAGGGTTTACATGGAGTCGGTTACAAGGAAGGAAACACAATATTCGGATCGCCAAGCTTCTCTTCCACGCAAAAGAGAGTCCCATCCGGACACGGGACGGAGTCTTGAGTCTTGTATCTTCACCCTTCAATAGTCCGGACGATGTATATAGTCTGGCAGTCTGGATACCCCCTAATCCAGGACTCCCTCAGCCACCTCAAAGCTTCCCTGGCTTGCACTCCAAGTCCCCTGGATTGCTTCCGTTCCAAAAATAACGCTCCCGAAGATTTCATTCTGTTTGGACTCCGTTTGATATTCCTTTTCTTCGAAACACTGAAATAGGCAAGAAAATAGCAATATGGGCTGGGCCTCCGGTTAATAGGTTAGTCCCAAAAATAATATAAAAGTGTATAATAAAGCCCGTAAACATCCAAAACAGATAATATAATAGCATGAATGCTTCATAAATTATAGATACGTTGGAGACGTATCAGCATCCCCAAGCTTAATTCCAACTCGTCCTCGAGTAGGTAAATGATAAAAGAAATAATTTATGAAGTGTGAATGCTAGTAGGTGCACAAGTTTATTCAATGATAATTTCAATCACCTTTTCTAGCATGATTATATGTCATAACAGTAGTTCATCTCATAAAACTTCTCACGATCAAGTAACAAGCTATTCACATGTTAAAGCATAGACCATATACTTTCTTGAAAACTAGCAAACTTCATTCTCAGTCATCAAACAATTACAATTCATCTTATTTTCAGGAAGGGTCTATGTCAGAGCTTTAATTTAGCAAACTCCACATACTCAACTATCATATAGTCTTCTACAATTGCTAACACTCACGCAATACTTATGGTTATGGAGTTTTAATCGGACACTAAGAAAGATAGGGGCTTATAATGTTGCCTCCCAATGTATTCACCTTTGGGCTTATAATTATCAAGATCTTTCTAACACGAGGTGCTTGCCAAAGGATAAAATGAAAAAGGGAAAGGTGAAGATCACCTTGACTCTTGCATAAAGTAAAAGACATAAAATAAAAGATAAGCCCTTCACAGAGAGAAGAAGGGATTTGCAGAGGTGCCAGAGCTCGATTTTGAAATAGAGATAAATAATTTTGAGAGGTATGATCTCATTGTCAACATAACAACTAAGAGTTCCCAATATCTTCCATACTACATACATTATGGCGGTTCCCAAACAGAATGGTAAAGTTTTTACTCCCCCTCCACCAACAATCATCAATCCATGGCTTGCCCGAAACAACGGGTGCCTCCAACTAACATCAATCCTGGGGGAGTTTTGTTTGCAATTATTTTTTATTTGATTTTGATCTTTTGATCATGGGAGGGGGCATCCTTGTTACCAGCCATTTTCTCGTGAATGATGAGCGGAGTCCACTCATCGTGAGAATAACCCACCTAGCATGGAAGATACTGACAGCCCCTAGTCGCTACATGAGTGATTCGGGCATACAAAATAGATTATTATTTGAAGGTTTAGAGTTTGGCACATGCAAATTTACTTGGAACGGCAGGTAAATACCGCATATAGGTAGGTATGGTGGACTCTCATGGCAAAACTGGGTTTAAGGATATTTGGAAGCACAAGTAGTATCTCTACTTGGTGCAAGGAATTTGGCTAGCATGAGGGGGAAAGGCATGCTCAACATGTTGGACGATCCATGACAATATACTTTAACTGAGATGTGAGAAAACATAACCCATTATGTTGTCTTCCTTGTCCAACATCAACTCATTAGCATGTCATACTTTAATGAGTGCTCACAATTATAAAAGATGTCCAAGATAGTATATTTATATGTGAAATTTATCTTCCTTCAATATTCTTTCATGAATTGTTCAAGTGACCAATACAATGCTTCCTATCCTTCAATAAACTTACTACCTCTACTTCTTAGATGTGAAGTCATTACTCCTAACGGGATAAGCATATGAAACATATATAATTTCAGATTTATGACTTTCAACTCATTCAACCATTTACTCATAGGATATAAGTGAACCACACGAGTAAATGACAAACTACTCCAAAAAGGTATAAGTGAAGATCAATGAGTGGTTAAATAATTATGTAGCTATGTGAAGACTCTCTCTTATTTAATAATTTTAGAGCTTGGTATTTTATTCAAACAACAAAGCAAAATAAAATGGCATTGCAAGGATAGCACGACTCCTGTGAAGAAGCAAAAACTTAGGTTCAACCAATACTAACCGATAATTGTTGAAGAAGAAAGGGTGGATGCCTACCGGGGCATCCCCAAGCTTAGATGCTTGAGACTTCTTGGAATATTATCTTGGGGTGCCTTCGGCATCCCCAAGCTTGAACTTTTGCGTCTCCTTAATTCCTTTTATACCACGGTTTCCTAAATCTCGAAAGCTTCATCCACACCAAACTCAACAAGAACTCGTGAGATAAGTTAGTATAAAACAATACAAAACCTTATCAT
Organism: Aegilops tauschii subsp. strangulata; assembly: GCF_002575655.3. Taxonomy (NCBI): domain Eukaryota; kingdom Viridiplantae; phylum Streptophyta; class Magnoliopsida; order Poales; family Poaceae; genus Aegilops; species Aegilops tauschii. The sequence continues at coordinate 25,335,422 of NC_053037.3, read as the reverse complement.
TTTCTACTGTAACTGTTGGGAATATTACTACTGGGCGTAAACCGGCCAGGAGAGGCCGGATTAACTTGAAGCTCGTGAAGACAGACGGTGACGCTGGGTAGTGGCCCAAGGCCCAGAACCGGTTTAAGGCTTGTAGCTGTAAACCGGCATTGACATGTAACTTGTGTTGTAAGATAGAAAGGGCGGAGGCCGAGCCGGACATGCTTATGAGCTGGCCTCGGGACTCTGTAAACCGACGGGCGTCAACCCATGTATATAAGGGGACGACCCGGCGGCGGTTCAGGACAACAGACAAAAACTCGAGACTCAGGCAAAGCGTATTCGCTCCCTGGTCATCGAAACTCCATCAATTCCAGCACAACTAGACGTCGGCTTTTACCTTCATCGTAAGGGGCCGAACTAGTATAAAACTCTCTCGCATCCCTTGTCCGCTTTAACCCCTTTAAGCTAACCCGTAGCAATGGCTCCGCGACTAAGTCCTTTCATGAGGACATCTGCTGTGACAAAACCACGACAGTTGGCGCCCACCGTGGGGCCATCGCACGATGGTTTCAAGTTCTTGGAGGGCAACTTTGAAGGACTAAAGGGTTATGTTGTGGGCCGGATGACCAAAATTCGTCGCGGCAAGCTCTACATGGACGATGCATGATGGCGCCCCGAGGCCGGCTCAATCGAGTACGTGTACCGGGTCCCCTTTGGTGGCATACACGTCTTCATCGGCAAGATCGGCGAACCAGGCCCTGAGCCGGACATCTGCACCGACCTCGTCGAAACGGCTCAGCGTACACGATCTGCCCGGGTCAAGCCAGTCGTGAAGCGTGCCTTCATAGGAGTCATCCATGGAGGGGAATACGAGGATAGATCGGAATCTGGTGGCGAGACCGTCGTTTATTCCGGTGACGAGTCATCAACCGGAGAAACCGAGTCATTATATCAATTACAAGATGGCCGGATTGGAGGCTGTTCCGATGGCGACAGTATTCCGGACCCCTCTGATCCGCCAAACCGGGTTGGAATATTCATGTCCGGTACACAGGCGGCGATCCACTCTTCGACCGCAGCAGCAATGATCTCCGGATCAGCAGTGGCGACGGCAGCCGGGGCAGGAGGCCCTGTGCGGCCGTCGGCTCAAGTTTTATCTGATCTATTTGATGCGTTGGCTACGCTCATGGCGGAGGCTAACCCGGCGGATCAGGATGCCCACAACGCGGAAATTGCAAAGATAAAGGATCAGATCACCCAGGCCAAGGCCGATTTGGCGGCTGAAGATGTCAGGATGACCGTGGAGCGGGCCACTTTGGACGCGCAGGCTTATGGGCTTATGCTGGATCAGAACGCATCGCATGAAGTCCTGAAGTGGAGGCACCGGTCTCGCCTACCTCCGGTTTACAATGCTAGGAACCTCTTTAACACCCCAGGAGCGGGGACCAGTAACCCGCCGGTAGCAAACCGGGCGGAGGCACCTGGAGCGGGTGCGCCGGTTCAGCCACGTTTGATGGATCCGCCTCAGCGGAACAACATTGTGACTCAGCCTGTCCCAACGCTGCCGGGTCATTATTCTACTCCAATGGACAATCTCGTTGCTGCCGGTTCACGACTGGAGGCCATCCCAATTGAAGGTGATTCTCCGGCGGTGGTGGAGACGCGCCGGGTTAAGGAGCTCCTACGGACAGCCTTGATTCAACAGGAGGCTTACTCATACAGTCGTGACGGGATTCATTCAACCCCCCGTCCAAGCCGGACTTACAGCAGGCGTGTGGATGAACCGGCCGTGTCAAGTAACGCACGGAACCGTGAACCGCCCCGTGGCAACAACCCGGCAGGTGGCGCTGGTGATGCTCGGGAACTGGTAGACCGAGCAAAAGCGCGCAGGGAGGCCGAGTTAGCGGCGCAGCATGAAGCTCGCCAGCTTACTCCGGTTCGTCCAACCACATCAGTCGAGCCAGGAGTTACCTCTAGTTCTTTTGGGGTGCCGTGCCTTGTCCCAGCGTTACGCAATGTACGCCTGCCCAAGGATTTTAAGGGCCCGCGTAAGGTGCCAAATTACACTGCCGATTTATCTCCAGAAATATGGGTGGAAAGCTATGAGATGGCCATGGAGATGCTAGATGTAGATGATGCAGCGTGTGCGAAATACTTCACCATGATGCTAGAAGGAACGGCCCGTACTTGGTTAAAGAGCTTACCGGCTAATTCTATCAGTTCATGGGCCAAGTTGAGAGCCCGGTTTATCCAGAATTTTAAGGATACATGCAAGCAGCCTATGTCGATAGTAGACTTGGCTGCCTGTGTCCAGGAGGAAGGAGAGTCAACAACTCGTTGGGTGCGCCGGGTCTCGAAAATCTTGCATTCGTCAGACCGCATTAATGCTGATACTGCAGTTCTAACCTTGGAAGGCAATTGCCGGTTTGAACCTCTGAAGATGAAATTGGGACGGCTGAAGCGCCATTGCAATGATATGGGAACCCTCATGGCTGCGTTAGTAAAGTATGTCGATTCTGATAGTACCAAGGATCCCAAGTCTGATGATGATAAGGCAGGGAAGGTAAAAAAGAGCGGCAACACCAAAGTGCAACACTACAACCCGGCGGGACATGGAAACGGTGGCAAACGTAAAGCGGGTAATAGCGTGGACTTTGTCGCTAATACCAGCACGCAGGACAAGGGCCAGTGACGAAAGGGTAAACCGCCCAATCGCAGTGGGGCGCCTAATCCTAACCCGGACCGCCTATCTTACTTGTTGAACCAACCTTGCCCAAAACATGGGACGAAGGAGATGCCGGCCACACACCTCTGGAAGGACTGCTACATCATGCAAGAGTTCAAAAATTCCAATGCTTTCCGGTATGATCACGGACCAGGTGGCGGTTCAGGCTCCGGATCTCATGGGCCGGGTTATGGTGGAGGAAATTCCGGTTCAGGCTTCAATGGTAATCAGGGCGGACACAACAATCAAGGAAATCAGGGCAACCAGGGTGGCTACAATCAGCAGCAGCAATCAGGTTATCAGAGCAACCCGAAGCAGCTAAACAGTGGGCAATATCATGTCTTCACCACTAGTTTGGACAAGCATGATCAAAAGCTGCATAAGAGGGCCGTGAACTCCGTTGAACCGGCAGTGCCCCATTACTTGCGCTGGTCTGAGCAGCCGATTGTTTGGAGTAGAGACGATCACCCTCCCCGGGTTGATAATCCAGGTCATCTAGCATTGGTGGTGGCGCCTCAGGTGGGAGGTTATAAGTTCACCAAGGTACTCATGGATGGAGGGAGCAGTATCAATATTCTTTACTATGAAACCTTCCATCGCATGGGGTTAACCGATAAAAATCTTAAACCGTCCAATACGGTGTTCCATGGCGTAGTGCCTAGTAAATCGGCATATCCCGTTGGTAAGATAGCTCTGGAGGTGGCTTTTGGAGATGATCACGACTCAAGATCAGAAACGTTGACCTTTGAAGTGGTGAAAATCAGAAGTCCGTATCACGCCCTGTTTGGACGACCGGCTTATGCTAAGTTTATGGCACGACCCTGTTATATATGTTTATCTACAGCTCAAGATGCCGGGTCACAAGGGAACCATAACCGTCCATGGAAGCCGCAAGATTGCTCTGGAGTGTGAAGAAGGTGATGCGGCCTATGCTGAGTCGGTTTGTGCCACAGAAGAGTTAAAGTTTTATAAAGATAATGTTGATCTGGCATATATGACTTCATTGAAGAAGCCAACTATAGAGCATGATCCGGCCTTGAAGTTTAAATCGACTAATGAGACTAAGCTTGTTGACTTTGTACCTGGCGATTCGTCCAAGCAGTTCAGCATCAGCGCAAATTTGGATCCGAAATAGGAAAGCGCACTCATCGAATTCATCCGTGAGAATCGGGACATCTTTGCGTGGAAGCCTTCTGACATGCCAGGTGTACCGAGAGAAGTCGCTGAGCACACTCTTAATGTTGATCCTAAATACAAACCGGTGAAGCAGTTTCTCCACCGGTTCAATGAAGAAAGGCGCAAGGCTATTGGAGAGGAGGTGGCCAGGTGCTTAGCGGCTGGATTTATCGTGGAAGTTTTCCATCATGAATGGTTAGCTAATCCGGTGCTGGTCCTTAAGAAGAATGGCACGTGGCGTATGTGTGTGGATTACACAGATCTCAACAAAGCTTGTCTAGAAGATCCTTTTGCCCTCCCCCGTATTGATCAAATTATTGATGCTACGGCGGGTTGTGAGCGTTTGAGTTTTTTGGATGCATATTCTGGTTATCATCAGATCAAAATGGCCGTTAAAGAGAGAAGACGGCCTTCATAACTCCCTTTGGAGCCTTCTGCTATGTGTCTATGCCTTTTGGGCTCAAAAGTGCCCACGCGACTTATCAACGGTGTGTGCAGAATTGCCTTCATAAGCAAATCAGCCGTAATGTTCATGCCTATGTCGATGATATTGTGGTCAAGTCAAGGAAGAAGGAGACTCTGATTGATGATTTGAAGGAAACCTTTGATAACCTGCAGGTTTACAAGATGATGCTTAATCCGGTCAAATGCGTTTTTGGTGTACCGGCAGGCAAGCTATTGGGCTTTCTGGTATCTAATAGGGGCATTGAGGCTAACCCGGAAAAAATCACAGCCATCACCTCCTTGGCTAAACCGGAGTGTATCAATGACGTTCAACGCTTGGCAGGCCGGATTGCCGCGTTGAGCCGGTTTATCAGCCGCCTCGGTGAGAAGGCGATTCCTTTGTATCATATGCTGAAGAAAACCGACAACTTCGTCTGGAGTTCTGCCGCAGATGAAGCGTTTGAGGATTTAAAGCGGTAGCTGGCAAAACCACCGGTTCTCGCTGCTCCGGTTGACAAAGAACCATTGTTGTTATATGTGGCAGCTAACGCCCGAGCAGTCAGCGTGGCTATTGTGGTGGAGCGCAAGGAGGCAGGCAAGGAATATCCGGTTCAACGTCTGGTTTACTATATCAGTGAGGTACTTATTGAGTCCAAGCAAAGGTACCCGCATTGGCAGAAGTTAGTGTATGGAGTTTTCATGGCAAGCCGGAAGCTTAAGCAGTATTTCCAAGGCCATCCCATCACAGTGGTCAGCTCTGCTCCTTTGGGAGATATAATCCAGAACAGGGAAGCAACTGGCCGGATTGCCAAGTGGGCTATAGAGCTGGGACCTCATGGGTTGAAATACATACCTCGAACGGCGATCAAGTCTCAGGCACTTGTGGATTTCATCAACGATTGGACAGAACTACAAGCACCTGAAGAGAAGTCGGATCACACTTATTGGACTATTCATTTTGATGGGTCCAGGCAATTGGAGGGCTCGGGGGCTGGAGTTGTATTAACTTCCCCACGAGGTGACAAGTTTTGTTATGTTCTTCATTTAATGTTCCCTTGTACTAACAATGCAGCTGAGTACGAAGCTTTACTCCATGGTCTTCGGATGGCTAAGGAGATGAATCTAAGCCGAGTTAAGTGCTTCGGTGACTCGGACCTGGTAGCTCAACAAGTGTCTGGCACTTGGGATTCCAAGGATCCGCTCATGGCAGCATATCGTCGTGAGGTGGATATTGTTGCAGGTCACTTTAAAGGTTATCAGGTGGATCATGTGGACCGATGGAAGAACGAAGCGGCGGATGTTTTGAGCCGGTTGGGTTCTCAACGTAAACCGGTTCCGCCTAATGTCTTCTTGGATGTTCTGTACAACCCGTCTGTCAAGCTCCCTGGTGAAGAGGATTTGGCTATTCCTGATCCGGAAGCTCAGTTGGTGGCGGCCCTTCATGTTATCCCGGATTGGACAGTTCCTTACTTGGCGTATATGAACCGGGGCGAGTTACCAGAGGATGAGACTCTGGCCAGGCAGATAATCCGGCGGTCCAAGTCTATGACTATTATCAAGGGAGAGTTGCATCATTGCAGTGTGACAGGGGCGTTCCAGCGTTGTGTGTCTCCTGAAGAAGGCTGTGAAATTTTGCGTGAAATTCATGAAGGAGACTGTGGTCATCACGTCGGTTCAAAATCTTTGGTGGCCAAAGCGTTTCGTCACGGGTTTTATTGGTTGATAGCTCATGCTGATGCTGAGGACTTGGTTAGACGATGTGATGGCTGTCAGAAGTTCTCAAGATGTGCTCATGTACCAGCTCAAGAATTGAGGATGATTCCAATTACTTGGCCATTTGCAACTTGGGGGTTGTTTATGGTCGGGCCTTTCAAGAGGTCCAAGGACAAGAAGACCCACCTCTTGGTGGCGGTTGACAAGTTCACAAAGTGGGTGGAGGCAGAGCCCGTTAGCAAGCGTGACGCGGCCACGGCGGTGCAATTCATCAAAAAGGTGATTTTCCGGTTTGGCTTTCCATAGCATTATCACGGACAATGGTACCAATCTGTCAAAGGGTGCCATGAAGGAATTCTGTCAGCGTGACACATCTGGCTTGACGTATCATCAGTGGCTCACCCACAGTCCAATGGTCAAGCAGAGAGGGCCAATCAAGAGATCTTGAGAGGCATTAAACCCCGGCTTATGGTTCCTTTGCAGGGAATGCCGGGTTGTTGGGTTGAGGAGCTACCTTCTGTGTTATGGAGCATCAACACCACACCCAACAGATCAACAGGATACACGTCATTCTTCATGGTTTATGGAGCGGAGGCGGTTCTTCCCAGTGACATCCGTCATGATTCACCTCGTGTAGCGGCATATGTTGAAGCGGACAACGAGAAGGCACGGCAAGAAGCTCTTGACCTGTTAGATGAGGAGCGTGACATAGTGGCTGCCCGTTCGGCGATTTATCAGCAAGATCTACGTCGCTATCACAGCTGCCGGGTTAGAACCAGAACCTTTCAAGAAGGAGATTTGGTGCTTCGGCTCATCCAGGATCAGACGGATATGCACAAGTTGTCCCCACCTTGGGAAGGACCTTTTGTGGTCGGCAAGAATCTACACAACGGGTCATACTACCTCATCGATATTCGAGAACACAAAGACTCGCGCAAGTCGGAGGAGGAGACCGACCGGCCGTGGAATATTGCTCATCTTCGGCCCTATTATACTTGAGTTGTAGGCTCTACTTGTGTACATATTATGACAATGTATATATTATAATCAATACAATAAACCGGAACCTCGGCTAAAGCGGGGTATCCGTTGTTTTTTACATCATGAGTGGTTACATGGAGCTTATGTTCTTGAAGTGGCGTCCGGTTTACCCCTTGATTCAGTTTCTCAAAAGCTTTATATTATCACTTGGGGGCTTGGTCGTGTCCGAACCATAGCAACACCTTTTGATAGGCGCAATGCCACAGCATCACTTGGGAGCTTGGTCGTATCTGAACCATAGCTACGCCTCTTGATCGGCGCAATGCCACAGCATCACTTGGGGGCTTGGTCGAACCCGAACCATAGCTACACCTCTTGGTCGGCGTAATGCCAATGCATCATTTGGGGACCTGGCTGACTTGAACCATAGCTACGCCTTTTTGGGGGCTTGGTTATGTCCGACCGTGGTAATACCTCTTGATCGGCTTAAAGCCTCGATTACCATGATTTTATGTTTGCCTTTTGCTTGCGTTTTGTTCTCTTTTTTGATGAACATTTTATGTTGCTCTTTCAAGCCGACATTGTTAATCCGGTTCGACTATCAATTACACATTGACATAACACGGTCAAATCTTAATCCGGAGATTATTGGCCCGGTCTGATCTTCTGTTACCATCTTATTATGGAGTAAACCGGTGTTTGTCGTAACCCGGAACGGTTTACATTGTAAACCGGCCTTATATTAACAGAAGCTGTTTTCTCCTCCAAAGTTTGGGTTATCAGCCCCGCTACAAGGTTGGCCAACCAACATTATGCCTGATGGTGGCAGGTATTTTATATTCCCATATTTGGTTATATATTCTACCCTGAGTTATCATCTTTCGTTTTATATACATGAGTATCATGACCTGCCCGGTGGTAAACCGCCAGGGCGTTTTAAGCTTCTTGATTGCAGAAACAGCTTGGATAAATCAAGCAAGCATCAGTTGAAGATAAATATGCATGAAGGCATACCAGACCAAGTATATTAACTAGCCTATTACAAGGCGTTCCAGTGCCCAAAAAGATCATTGTTTTTATCAAATACATGTCACAGCATATAGTAGTTTAAACCGGCCCCCGGTTCACGCTTGGTCACCGGCTTGACCTGACGGTTGCTGATCATCTCGCGCCGGTTCAACTTCTTCTTCCCTACCCAGTGGCTGGAAATCAACAGTTGCCCAGTCGATCCCAGTTAAAGCTTGGAATATAGCTTCCTCACTTATCAGCGTTGACGGTTCAATATCAGGGGCATAAGTGTGCTTACGGATTGGCGGGATAAGATTCTGAGCTTCTGGAATTGGTGCAGCAATCCGTTTGTTCCTGTCATCATAGCTGGCTTGATAGTATGACAGATCTGCTTCTTCAACTAGTTGACAAGCCAATGGGCACACTTCCCGGTTTATCATACGAAGATCGTCTTCGCCAAATTCTGTTCCGTCTTCCTTCAAACTGGGATAACCTTGGGACGCTTCAGCTGGATCAAAGTTAGGACCCATGCTTTTGCCTGGGTCAGTGCAGCCAAAGCGCCCGTTCTAGCAGCAGACTTTTTTAGCTCGTCAACCCGGGCAGGAAGCATAGATAACCTTTGCAAAACATCCTTGATCAAGGTGGGAGGCGGGTTATTGTGTGAAGCAGTGTAGATGATTCGCTGTGCGGCGGTATATAGCTGCTCTATCAAAGTATATGCTGCCTTCAATTTCTTTTGAACATCAGATCCCAAGTGGTTAATATGAGTTCCTGCATCATCACGAGGGTTAGTAAACCGGTAAAATGGGATATATGCAAAGCCTAAGTCAAAGAGCTTACCGAATACACATACGGTCATGGCATGCACCTGCCGCTTCACGTTGGTCAGCTCATCAACCACCGGTTTAAGAGCGGCTTCTGCTTTTTCAGCCCGTTCCACCAAAGCGGACTTCTCACTCTCCCAATCCGCCCACTCTTTCTTGAAGCTCTCTTTAAGTTTCTCCATAGTGCCCAAAGCACTGGTCAACTCTTCCTTTGCCTTGGAAGTTTCGGCTTGTTGTGATTTAAGGTTCTCCTGCAGATCAGCGGTTTGGCTTTCTTTCTTGCTCAACTCGGCCTGCATAAAGACAATTATGTAATAAGGCGACAGTGCATATTTGAAGTACCAAGCATAATACAAGTATTCAACTCGGTACTTGGGGGCTAATGCATATTTGCTCTTCACCATATATTTTCTACAAAAGTCCCAAGCATAATACAAGTATTCAACTTGGCACTTGGGGGCTAATGAAGGTTTGCTCAAAAACTGCTGACATGGAAATTTTCTTCTACAAAATCCTGGTTCAACTTTATAAAGTTAAACCGGCCTTTGGGGGCTACTTCGGTGAAATTTAGATACATTATGGCTCACATTGAGTACTAAATAAAGTCCCGGTTCAAATAAGTATCTGAAACCGTCACTTGGGGGCTATTGGAGTTGACAAGCTACAAATCAATACAAGAAGAGAAGCATATAGGAGGTTACCTCAAATTTTTCCTTCATCATATTGACCAGGCCAGCTTCATAGTCATGACTGGTGTAAAGACGGTTTAGATAGCCAGAATAAAGGTCTGGGGTGTTCAGATGGGAGTAGGTGGACAGATCGGCATTCCATTTGCCCTTGCCAATTGTAAAAAATTCTTCTTTGGCGGAATGCTTCGACAAAGCGACAGGATTCCCTGGATTCGTATAGCCAATGCCAGTAATCAGAACATCATCATCCTTCTCCTTAGCAGCCCGTACTGGAGTGGCCGGTTTGTTGCTATCCTTGGCAGGACTTGCCGGTTTGTCAGTTCGGGTAGGACTGATCGGCTGATCAGCATGGCCTGTGATGTCAACTTCTGCTTGCTCAGGAACGGAGTCCTGATCTTGAGGCGGTGGGTCATTTAGCATATCATCAATATTGGTCCCTTCAGGATCTGGAGTCATCTTCGGGTTAGCAGCCACGTCTTCATCAGCCCTGGTGTTCAACCGAGCCTTCTTGCTTGGTCTGGGCTTAGCACTGAAAGGTAAAATAGGAAGGTCAGTATAGCATATAAAACATATATCAAGGATACAGCAAGTGCATAACATACCCAATAACCGTCTTGAGGGGTGGAAGTTTGGTGGCTGACGACTCGCCAGAGGATGAATGGGAAGTGCCCTGATAATTTGAATTAGACGGATTAAGAGGTTGACGAAAGCAGCCCGCTTTAGGGCGAGAAGTGTCAAGGGAATAAGAGACCTCTGATCGGCGTTTCCGAACCGGACAGTTCGGTAAACCGGCGGAGGTAACTACCTGGCCACTATGCCGGGTTGTGCGGCGTGCCTCGTGCTATTGTGTCTTCACAAGAAAGTTCGGATCCAAGTAAGCAAGAGGATGAGAAAATTTAACTTTCCGGTTTGCTCAACGGGTTTTTAGTGAAGGAAAAGGGTTTGAATCAGAGGAAAGAACGATTACCTCTATGGTATCGGCGTGACTGACTTCAGCGTCGTCCTGGCAATAATCATCATCAATAAGGCGTATGAAAAATGAACCAAGTGAGTCAAGTTCTACCTCAAAATCTGGGTTACCCACATCATCATCAGCCGGTGGATCAGAGGATGCAGTGGTTCTCTTCCGGTTGGCAGGTCTTTTCACCGCTTTGGTCTTTTGGCGGGTTGGCTTCACCGGTTTGTCTTGCGGAGGTTTCTTGTTCCAGAACGGATTGTCGCCCTGTCAACAAGTTATTGCATTTTCATAGAGTATTGGGACAAAAGCAATTTCAGATAAAGCATATGGTGTGATTCTTACAGCTGGCGGTTTGTTGATGGTGCAGAAAGGAAGTAGGCCGGTTCGAGCACAGACAGCTTTCGTTTCATTTAACATCTTTTTTACAGCTTCAGTGACCTCATCATCAGTCAACTGAATATCAATGTGTCGCTGAGCATCGTTCAAATTCCCTGTGTATTCACACATCAAACCGGGGCGTCGGCTCAAGGGCAAAACACTCCAGCTTATCCAGCAGCGTGCAAAGTCAACTTCTGTCAACCCGTTTGCCATAAAGGCCCTAAGCTTGGACAGTTGAGGAGCATATTTGATTCTCTCTCTAGCAGTCAGTCTTTGAGGAAAAGGGTGTGTGTTGCTCAGGCGTTCAGGACGGTAACCCGGCAAGGGGTTTTCATCAGCTAGAGACGTATCCTTGCAGTAAAACCAGGTTTGGTTCCACTCTTTACAATGAGTGTGGAGATTGGCGTGAGGAAAGGTGACTTCTTTTCTTTTCTGAATCGCCATCCCGCCCAGTTCTATGTTAGGTCCATCTTTGAACTCTGTGCGACGGTTCAGACGAAAGCAATCCCTGAATAGTTCTACTGAAGTCTCTTCTTGAAGGTAAGCCTCAGAAAACACTTGAAAGTGGCAGATGTTGGTTACAGAGTTAGGGCCAATGTCTCGAGGGCGCAGTTGAAAGTTGGCCAGTACATCCCGGAAGAATTTTGAACCGGGAGGGCTAAAACCCCGGCTTAGGTGATCAGTAAAAACAACAACTTCTCCATCTTGGGGAGTAGGAGGACATTCCGGGCCAGGGACCCTCCAGTGAATGACATCATTTTTGCTTAAAGCGCCCGTTTGGACCAGGTTGTTCAATTGTTCCTCTGTTACTCGAGAAGGGACCCAGTTGCATTCATACACTTGCTTGGCCATGACACTGAATGATCTACAACATGACAGTTTCCGGTTTAAGAATTACAGTGGACAACTATGCGGCGATTCAAGGATATAAGCATGTTGTTAGACCGGAGTTGGTAATGTTAAACCGGAATTTATTACATAAAGGATATAAGCGGAAATACATTGGCGGTTTAACAAGGGGACTAATGGTATATACCGGTTTGTCATTTTTTCTACAAAGTTAAACCACTTAGTCTGACATTGAAGATTCAAGTCTGCAGATATGTAAGTGAAGGAAAAATAGATTTCACAAATTTGTGTTATAAATCTGGATCTACCGCATGTCAGAAAAGGAAAATATATTCAAGACCTAGGGAGCAGTACCGCAACAATGGATGAAGGTTCAGATACATCTTTTGTTTTGAGATGCATAAATGGAAGCAGAGGCTAAAGGCTATCATTATACAAAACAGACATTCAGGATTCTATCAAAAATAATTGTATGAGCGAAGAACGCTGACGAACGCCGAAGAACGCCGAAACCCTAGAACAGATCTATGGCGGACAGAGCAGAGAGCTTACCAGTGCTGATGAAGAGGCGGAGAGGCGCCGCAGTTTTCTGGTACGTTCAGGGTGATGCAGCGGCCAGAGTCGAGGCAGAGGCGACGGTCGACGGTGGCGGCGGAGCTCCACGGGCTGAGCGGCGCAAGGAAGACGACGACGCGAAGAGGCACGAGGGGGAAAGGAGAAAATGACCCCTCGGCCCTATTTATAAAGGCAAGGGATAAGTGTCAGGCACGAAAATCGAGGAGCCGGAAGTTTGGAAGGTGGAGTTGTCGCCTCGATTGTCGGAGACCCATTAATAAAGATATGTCATATACAGTTTTTATAATAGATGACGTCACGACGGTTTACCACAGTTTGGGAGATGACATCACGGCGGTTTACAGAATTATGTGAAAATGTTGAAGACGAAGTTTCCTTGAGGACTGACATGAACCAGTTCAAATCAGTCTGGGGCCTAATGTTAGGGATATTACTACTGGGCGTAAACCGGCCAGGAGAGGCCGGATTAACTTGAAGCTCGTGAAGACAGACGGTGACGCTGGGTAGTGGCCCAAGGCCCATAACCGGTTTAAGGCTTGGAGCTATAAACCGGCATTGACATGTAACTTTTGTTGTAAGATAGAAAGGGCGGAGGCCGAGCCGGACACGCTTATGAGCCGGCCTCGGGACTCTGTAAACCGACGGGCGTCAACCCATGTATATAAGGGGACGACCCGGCGGCGGTTCAGGACAACAGACAACAACTCGAGACTCAGGCAAAGCGTATTCGCTCCCTGGTCATCGAAACTCCATCAATTCCAGCACAACTAGACGTAGGCTTTTACCTTCATCGTAAGGGGCCGAACTAGTATAAAACTCTCTCGCGTCCCTTGTCCGCTCTAACCCCTTTAAGCTAACCCGTAGCGATGGCTCCGCGACTAAGTCCTTTCATGAGGACATCTGCCGTGACAAAACCACGACAGTAACAAATCACTAAAATTATTATTCAACATTGTATACTAAATGTCTCTGCATATTTAATACTCCTATCCTCAAATAGGATCATTAGACAAGCAAACATATGCAAACAATGCAAACATAACAGCAATCTGCCAAAACGGTATAGTCTGTAAAGAATGCAAGATTCATCATACTTCCCTAACTCCAAAAATTATGAGAGAAAATTCCCACGGTAGTAAATTTATCAGAGCTTATTATGCAAAAGGTTTCAATATTTTATCACATTCTGACTTTTCTAAGGAATTTTTGCAACAGCAGTAAACTTTCTGTTTTGAAACAGCAACATGTATACTTGCAAAATAAGCATGGTAAAAGCTATCCTTGACATTTTTATTGAAACTAAATATGCAAAACACTATTCTAAATAACAGAAAGAAAATACTAACAAAATAAAATGACGCTCCAAGCAAAACACATATCATGTGGTGAATAAAAATATAGCTCTAAGTAAAGTTACCGATGAACGAAGACGAAAGAGGGGATGCCTTCCGGGGCATCCCCAAGCTTAGGCTCTTGGTCATCCTTGAATATTACCTTGGGGTGCCTTGTGCATCCCCAAGCTTAGGCTCTTGCCACTCCTTATTCCATAGTCCATCGAATCTTTACCCAAAACTTGAAAACTTCACAACACAAAACTCAACAGAAAACTCGTAAGCTCCGTTAGCGAAAGAAAACGAAACACCACTTCAAGGTACTGTAATGAACTCATTCTTTATTTATATTTGCGTTAAACCTACTGTATTCCAACTTATCTATGGTTCATACCCTCCGATACTACTCATAGATTCATCAAAATAAGCAAACAACAGATAGAAAACATAATCTGTCAAAAACAGAACAGTCTGTAGTAATCTGCATCAAATGCAAACTTCTGGAACTGAGAAAAATCTACCAAAATAGGACAACCTATATAATTTGTTGATTGATCTGCTGCAGTTGGAATCATTATTTTATCACGTTCTGGTGATTTTAAAAAATTGTTTTCGTGAGCAGAAAGTTTCTGTCTTTTTCAGCAAAATCAAATAATTATCATCCAAGAAGATCCTATAGGTCTTACTGGGAACAAACACTAATTAAAACATAAAACCACATCTAACCAGAGGCTAGATGATTTATTTATTACTAAACAGAACCAAAAATCAAGAAACAAAAATAAAATTGGGTTGCCTCCCAACAAGCGCTAACGTTTAACGCCCCTAGCTAGGCATGATGATTTCAACGATGCTCACATAAAAGATAAGAATTGAAACATAAAGAGAGCATCATGAAGAATATGACTAGCACATTTAGTCTAACCCACTTCCTATGCCTAGGAATTTTGTGAGCAAACAACTTATGGGAACAATAATCAACTAGCATAGGAAGGCAAAACAAGCATAACTTCAAGATTTTAAGCACATAGAGAGGAAACTTGATATTATTGCAACTCCTACAAGCATATGTTCCTCCCTCATAATAATTTTCAGTAGCATCATGAATAAATTCAACAATATAACCAGCACCTAAAGCATTATTTTCATGATCTACTTGCATATAAATTTTACTACTCTCCACATAAGAAAATTTATTCTCATCAACAATAGTGGGAGCAAACTCAACAAAATAACTATCATGTGATTGAAAATTAAGATCAAGATGACAAGTTTCAAGGTTATGATTATTATTTAAAGCATATATGTCATCACAATAATCATCATAGATAGGAGGCATGCTTTCATCATAGTAAATTTGCTCATCAAAGCTTGGGGGACAAAAAATATCATCTTCATCAAACATAGCTTCCCCAAGCTTGTGGCTTTGCATATCATTAGCATCATGGGCATTCAAAGAATTTATACTAATAACATTGCAATCATGCTCATCATTCACATATTTTATGCCAAGCATTCCATGTAATTCTTCTTCTAGTAATTGAGCACAATTTTCCTTTTCATCATACTTACGAAAGATATTAAAAAGATGAAGCGTATGAGACAAACTCAATTCCATTTTTTTGTAGTTTTATTTTATAGACTAAAATAGTGATAAAACAAGAAACAAAAAGATTCGAATGCAAGATCTAAAGATATACCTTCAAGCACTCACCTCCCCGGCAACAACGCCAGAAAAGAGCTTAGTTGACGGGGTGTGAGTGCCGCTTACCTAGCCTCCCCGGCAACGGCGCCAGAAAAGAGCTTGATGTCTACTACACAACCTTCTTCTTGTAGACGTTGTTGGGCCTCCAAGTGCAGAGGTTTGTAGGACAGTTGCAAATTTCCCTCAAGTGGATGACCTAAGGTTTATCAATCCGTGGGAGGCGTAGGATGAAGATGGTCTCTCTCAAGCAACCCGGCAACCAAATAACAAAGAGTATCTTGTGTCCCCAACACACCCAATACAATGGTAAATTGTATAGGTGCACTAGTTCGGCGAAGAGATGGTGATACAAGTGCAATATGGATGGTAGATATAGGTATTTGTAATCTGAAATTATAAAAACAGCAAGGTAACAAATAATAAAAGTGAGCACAAACGGTATTGCAATGGTAGTAAACAACGCCTAGGGTTCATACTTTCACTAGTGCAAGTTCTCTCAACAATAATAACATAATTGGATCATATAACTATCCCTCAACATGCAACAAAGATTCACTCCAAAGTCACTAATAGCGGAGAACAAACGTAGAGATTATGGTAGGGTACGAAACCACCTCAAAGTTATCCTTTCTGCTCGATCTATTCAAGAGTCCGTAGTAAAATAACACGAAGCTATTCTTTTCGTTCAATCTATCATAGAGTTCGTACTAGAATAACACCTTAAGACACAAATCAACCAAAACCCTAATGTCACCTAGATACTCCATTGTCACCTCAAGTATCTGTGGGTATGATTATACGATATGCATCACACAATCTCAGATTCATCTATTCAACCAACACAAAGTACTTCAAAGAGTGCCCCAAAGTTTCTACCGGAGAGTCAAGACGAAAATGTGTGCCAAACCCTATGCACAGGTTAATGGGCGGAACCCGCAAGTTGATCACCAAAACATACATCAAGTGGATCACGTGATATCCCATTGTCACCACAGATAAGCACGGCAAGACATACATCAAGTGTTCTCAAATCCTTAAAGACTCAATCCGATAAGATAACTTCAAAGGGAAAACTCAATCCATTACAAGAGAATAGAGGGGGAGAAACATCATAAGATCCAACTATAATAGCAAAGCTCGCGATACATCAAGATCGTGCCAAATCAAGAACACGAGAGACAGAGATCAAACACATAGCTATTGGTACATACCCTCAGCCCCGAGGGTGAACTACTCCCTCCTCATCATGGAGAGCGTCGGGATGATGAAGATGGCCACAGGTGAGGGATTCCCCCCCTCCGGCAGGGTCCCGAGAGGTTTTTGGTGGCTACAGAGGCTTGCGGCGGCGGAAATCCCGGTCTATTGTTCGCTTCGATGTTTTAGGGTATATAGGAATATATATAGGCGAAAGAAGTCGGTCGGGGGAGCCTCGAGGAACCAACGAGACAGGGGGCGCGCCCAGTAGGGGGGGCACGCCCCCCACCCTCGTGGCCACCTCAAAGCTTCCCTGGCTTGCACTCCAAGTCCCCTGGATTGCTTCTGTTCCAAAAATAACGCTCCCGAAGATTTCATTCCATTTGGACTCCGTTTGATATTCCTTTTCTTCGAAACACTGAAATAGGCAAGAAAACAGTAATATGGGCTGGGCCTCCGGTTAATAGGTTAGTCCCAAAAATAATATAAAAGTGTATAATAAAGCCCGTAAACATCCAAAACAGATAATATAATAGCATCAATGCTTCATAAATTATAGATACGTTGGAGACATATCAATGAGCTTCAGAAAGTAGTGGTGCCGTGCATGGATCCTCGCTTGGAGGCATAGTCCCCTGCACATAATGAAAATATGAACGCTTAGCATTAATGGATCCCACAAACATGGGGCTCGGCCTTGATCCTCTTGCTTCCTGCCCTTCAGATTGACGTGATGCAGCCCTCCTGACTTCCTCTCTGACGCTACGATCCATATCTGCCTTTCTAGCAGCGATCTCCTCCTCTGTTGCCCAGTCGACGTAGGTTCCACGGTTGATATCACGCTGGATCTCGCGAAGCCGCCTTGCAGCATAGTCTTCCCCGCTAGAACCTTGACGCGACATCTTGGTTTAGAACTCCGGAACCCTGGCAGAATCAACTCGAAAACGAAAAGCATCGAAAAGACGAGATACGGTCCTGAGAAAAATCAGGGAAATATATAGCAAAAAGTTTCGGGACGAAAGGAAGGCATCGGGCCAAAGGAGAGTCCGAGGCGAACTCCGAGGGGAGGGGCGACCCCCCTGCGCGGGCCAGGTGGGACCCGCGCCCTAGGGCGGCGCCCTCCCTCCGGAGTCCGTCTCCGGCACTTCTTTGGCTCCAGATTTTTAATTTTACCTAAAACTGACTAATATACCTTTCCCGGAGTTGTTCACGAAAGTTACCTTACCTAAGTACGTACCTATTCCCTTTCTGGCTCTGACGGAGTTCCATATTCGTACTCGATGAATTTTTCTGGAGTCACCACTTGTATAATATCAACATCTTTCTCAAGAGGATCACCAGCAATGTAGTGTTTGAGTCTCTGACCATTCACCACTTGTGGTTTATCACCCTTGAATGTGCTCACTCTTATGGCACCCGAACGATAAACTTCTTCGACCACGAGAGGTCCTTCCCATTTTGAGATAAGTTTCCCTGCAAAAAATTTGAGACGAGACCTATACAATAATACTTTATCACCAATTTTAAATTCATTTTTAACAATTCTCCTATCATGCCATCTTTTAACTTTTTCTTTAAATAACTTAGCACTTTCATAAGCTTCACTCCTCCATTCATCTAAAGAACTTAAGTCAAGTAATCTTTTCTTACCAGCAAGTTTAAAGTCAGCATTAAGTTGCTTAGCTGCACAATATTATTTGTGTTCTAATTCAAGAGGTAAATGACAAGCTTTTCCATAGACCATTTTATAAGGAGACATGCCCATAGGATTCTTATAAGCAGTTCTATAAGCCCATAAAGCATCATTAAGTTTTTGAGACCAATTCTTCCTTGTTTTACTAACAGTCTTTTGCAAAATAGTTTTAAGTTCACGATTAGTTAATTCTACCATACCACTAGTTTGAGGATGATAAGCTGAACCCATTCTATGATTAATATCATATTTAGCAAGAGTTTTTCTAAAAGCACCATGAATAAAATGAGATCCACCATCATTCATGAGATATCTAGGCACACCAAACCCAGGAAATATAATATCTTTAAGCATTTTTAAAGCAGTATCATGATCACCATGACTAGAAGGAATGGCTTCTGCCCATTTAGTAACATAATCAACAACAACAAGAATATGAGTGTATCCATATGAAGGAGGAAAAGTACCCATAAAGTCAAATCCCCAACAATCAAAAGGTTCAATAACAAGAGAATAATTCATAGGCATCTCATTACGTCTAGTAATATTACCTACTCTTTGACATTCATCACAAGAGAGAATAAATTTCTTAGCATCTTTAAAGAGAGTAGGCCAATAAAAACCTGATTGAAGTACTTTGTGTGTTGTTCTATCTCCAGCATGATGTCCTCCATAATCACTATTGTGACATTCCCACAGTATATCTGCTTGTTCATGCTCGGGAATACAGCGTCTCATAATACCATCAGCACCTTCTTTATATAAATGTGGGTCATCCCAAAAATAATGCCTCAAGTCATGAAAGAATTTCCTTCTCTATTGATGAGTAAGATTTGGAGTTAAAAACTTGGAAAGAATATAGTTAGCATAATCTGCATACCAAGGACTATCACGAGAGCTAACCTTTACCACAGCTAATTGTTCATCAGGAAAACTATCATTAACAGGAATAGGATCATGTGGTATGTTTTCCATTCGAGACAAATTATCAGCAACAGGATTCTCAACACCCTTTCTATCAACAATATGCAAATCAAACTCTTGTAATAACAGCACCCATCTAATAAGCCTAGGCTTAGCATCTTTCTTTTCCATAAGGTACTTAATAGCAGCATGATCAGTATGAATAATAACTTTAGAATCAATGATATACTGTCTAAACTTATCACAAGCAAAAACAACAGCTAAAAATTCTTTTTCAGTAGTAGCATAATTCTTTTGAGCAGTGTCCAAGGTTTTACTAGCATAATGAATAACATTCAGTTTCTTATCAACTCTTTGACCAAGAATAGCTCCTACAGCATAATCACTAGCATCACACATAATTTCAAAAGGCAAATTCCAATCAGGTGGTTAAACAATAGGAGCAGTTATCAAAGCCTTTTTCAAAATATCGAATGCTTCTTTACAATCATCATCAAAACAAATGGAACATCTTTTTGAAGAAGATTGGTTAGAGGCTTCGAAGTTTTGGAAAAATCTTTAATAAATCTTCTATAAAAACTAGCATGACCAAGAAAACTACGTATACCTTTAATATCCCTAGGACAAGGCATCTTTTCAATAGCATCAACTTTGGCTCTATCAACTTCAATACCTCTTTCAGAAATTTTATGCCCAAGAACAATACCTTCATTAACCATAAAGTGGCACTTCTCCCAATTAAGAACAAGATGAGTCTCTTCACATCTCTGCAAAACTTTATCAAGATTGTGTAGACAATTGTCAAAAGAAGTTCCATAGACAGAGAAATCGTCCATGAATACCTCCACAATTTGTTCACAGAAACCATGGAAAATAGCAGACATGCATCTTTGAAAAGTAGCAGGAGCATTACATAGACCAAAAGGCAAATGTCTATAAGCGTAAGTACCATAAGGACATGTAAAAGTGGTTTTCTCTTGATCTTCATATCTAACAGCAATTTGAGAGAAACCAGAATAACCATCAAGAAAGCAAAAGTGAGTGTTCTTAGATAACCTTTCTAGCATTTGATCTATAAAAGGCAAAGGATAACGATCTTTCTTAGTAGCCTTATTCAACTTTCTAAAATCAATGCACATTCTATAACCAACAATAGTTCTTTGAGGAATAAGTTCATTGCTTTCATTAGCAACCACAGTCATGCCTCCCTTTTTAGGAACACAATGAACTGGACTAACCCATCTACTATCAGCAATAGGATAAATTATACCTGCTTCGAGGAGATTTAATACCTCATTTCTTACCACATCTTTCATCTTTGGGTTCAGTCGTCGTTGATGATCAACAACTGGTTTTGCATCAGGCTCAAGATTAATAGTGTGTTGACATACAACCGGAGAAATCCCTTTAAGATCATCCAATGTATATCCCATAACAGCTCTGTGCTTACGAAGCACATTTAAAAGTCTTTCTTCTTCCTGTCCTGAAAGGTTAGAGTTGACAATAATAGGATATATTTTCTTTTCATCCAAATATGCATATTTTAGTGTCTCAGGTAAAGGTTTTAATTCAAACACAGGGTCTCCCTTTGGAGGCGTGGGCGTCCCCACCGACTCTACAAGTAGATTGTGTTTAATCATAGCAGGTTGTTCAAGGAAAAAGTTATCTATTTCCTCTCTTTCTTTCATAAATTCTTCACTTTCATGATCTTCCATATATTGTTATAAAGGATCATTAGGTGCAACAGCAATAACAGCAAGTCTTTCAATATTAAAGTCTTCATTAGGTAATTCTTTATCATGATGTTGTCTAGCAATTTTAGAGAAGTTAAATTCATAAGATTCATCATTAAATTTAACACAAACTTTCTCTTTCTTACAATCAATAACAGCACCGCAAGTATTAAGAAAAGGTCTACCAAATATAATAGGACAAGTATCATCTTTAACAGAACCAAGTACTAAGAAATCAGTAGGATATTTTATCTTACCACATAGGACTTCAACATCTCTAACAATACCCACCGGAGAGATAGTTTCTCTATTAGCCAATTGAATAACCACATCAATATCTTCTATCTCACAAGGACCAATATCATGCATAATCTCTTGATATAATTAAAAAGGAATAGCACTTGAACTTGCACCAATATCACATAAACCATAATAACAATTATCACCAATCTTCACGGAAATAACAAGAGTGCCAATATTTCTGGATTTCCCTTTCGAAACAATATTATAAGCATCTTCACAGAATTTTATATGACCTCCTTCAATGTTTTCATTAATAAGATCCTTAACCATAGCTATTTGAGGTTCCACATTAATTTGTTCAGCAGGTTCTGAAGCTTTCTTTTCACTTTTATTAACCACACTAGCAAGACTAGCATGCTCTTTCATTCTAAGAGGAAAAGGTAACTTCTCAAAATAAGCAGTAGGTAAAATAGGTTCAGAAGTGTGAACAAGCATCTCTTTAATAGTAGGTGAATCAACACATTTATCTTTATAAGGTTCATGATACTCATCCCACTTTTCCTTAGGGGTTTTAATGTAGGAAGCAAAGATTTTAAACACATAAACAAAAACATGAGAATCAAGACCATATTTAGCACTAAGCTCATGAAAGATTTCATTTTTAGCAAAAGACTTAATGCAATCATACTCATAATTTATACCTGACTCTCTACCTTTGTCGATCTCCCAATCTTCAGTATTGCGTTGAATTCTTTCAAGAAGGTCCCATTTAACTTCAATCTTCTTATTTGTGAAAGAACCCATAGAAGAATCCTCAAGTAAATCCTTATCATGACGAGAAAGTCTTGCATAGAAATTAGTAATAATGATATCCTTAGAGAGCTCATGAATGGGACATTTGAGCATTAATGACTTCAATCTCCCCCAAGCTTGAGAGATACTTTCTCCTTGATGAGGCCAAAAATTATAAATAGAATTCCTATCTTGATGGATTTCATGAAGAGGATAAAATTTGGAGTAAAAGAGAGACACAAGCTCTTTCCATTTCAATAAGTGAGAATTATTCAATAGCCTATACCACTCCATTGCTTTTCCTTCCAATGATAATGAAAATAATTTCCTCATGACAACTTCAGTAGGCACACCTGCAATCTTAAATTGTCCACATAATTCATTTATATAAAGCAAGTGGTCAGCAGGATTAACAGTTCCATCTTCTGCATAGCGGTTACTTATAGCACGCTCAATAATTCCCATTGGTATTTTAAACGGGATTTCTTCAGTAGGTGGAGGGCCCTTGTCCACCATACGAGTGGTAGAGGGGTTTCCCTCAAACAGATCTTCAAACATATTCTCCATAGCAGCGTAAAATGACAGACAGATAATAAAAACAACAGCAATAATAAAAGGTTTCCTCACCGGTTCCACTTACCGATAGCGCTACGCTCCGCGGCAACGGCGCCAGAAAAGTGTCTTGATGACCCACAAGTGTAGGGGATCAATTGTAGCCTTTTCGATAAATAAGAGTGTCGAACCCAACGAGGAGCAGAAGGTATTAGTAAGCAGTTGCAAGCAAGGAAAACGATATAAATAATAAAAGACAGATTTTTATGGGTTTTTGGTTTAACGGTAAAGTAGATAACAAGTAAATAAAAGTGTGTAAGAATAATTTCAGAGAGTAGCCCAATCCTTTTTAGCTCAAAGGACAGGCCGGTGGTGTTACTTATAATATGAAAAGCGCCCCCGAGGACACATGGGGAGGTTCACGTCAACTGCCTCTCATCCGTACTAGTTGAATAGAATTTAACAATGTGGTACATGTTGTGTGGGTGAACCTATGCTTGCGCACCGACTTTACTTGGACTAGCTCGCACTTATGATTATACCCCTTGCAGGCATCCGCGAATACAAGAAAGTAATTAAGACATACATCTAACCATAGCATTAAACTCTGAGATCCTACGCTCCCTCGCGCAGTAGCTCTCACACGGGGGCTCAGGTTTCTGTCACTCCGGCAGCCCCTCAATATGAAAACTACATACACGACGCATTCCCCTAGGCCCACAAAGGTGAAGTACTGTGTAGTCGACGTTCACACAGCACCACTAGAAGAAGGACACCACAGCAGACATCAATTATTAAACAATACTCAACGTAGTATGACAAAAAGCATTATGACTTCTCCCATGTCCTCAAGAACAACACAAACTACGCACAAGACATCATATGGATCAAGTTCAGTGGTGATATATGGATGAATAACAATCTGGTCATAAAGAGAATTCACCGATAAAACTCCCTAGCATCAACTACTACAAGCAATTAACCCTAGGAGAGTGATCCCAATGATTGATACAAAGTTTAGACCGAGATTGGATGGAGATGAGGCGGTGATGGTGCTGGTTGATGGAGATGATGATGATGATGATCCCGATGATGCCCGGCGTGATGACGACGATGACGGTGACGATCTCCCCCTTCGGAGGAGAATTTCCCCGGCGGAATCTGCCCGCCAGAGATCTCTTTTTTCTCTGTCTTCTTCTCCGCCCCGTGGCGGCGGCGAAAAAATATTGCGAAGCCCCCGCGAACTGTTTTAGGGCAAGCTTTAAATCGCCGTAAAAGGGGAGACCCCGGAGTGGGACCACGGGCCTGCATGGCCCCCATGCGCGGGTCAGGGTGGACCCGCGCACAGGGGTGGCGCAGGGCCCCTGTGGCCCCCCTCCGGACCCCCTTCTGGCTCCCTGGCTTATTTGGTCCAAAAATATTTATGTGATTTTCTGGAATTTTTCTGGGCTCCGGAAAATTGGTCTCTTGACGCGTCCTTTTTTCCCCCTGATTCTGACTCTGGTAAATTATTTCGGGAAACTGTAAAACATGCAAATATTGATGAGTCGGTTGGGTGAGAAGGCATTGCCTCTATACCAATTGATGAAAAAGAGTGACAGGTTCGTGTGGACCTCGCAAGCAGATGCGGCGTTCACCGAGTTAAAAAAGATGTTGGTAACGGCACCGATACTAGCTTCACCACTGCCCAAAGAGCCGATGTTGCTCTACATTGCAGCCACAAAACGGGTTGTGAGTGCTGTAGTGGTGGTGGAGCGAGATAAAGATGGTAAGACCGAGCAAAGGCTGGTATATTATTTGAGTGAGGTTATCTCGGCCTCCAAACAGAACTACCCTCACTATCAAAAGATGACATATGGTGTGTATATGGCAGTCAAAAAATTGAAACATTACTTCCAAGAGCATCCCATAACTGTGGTGTGTTCAGCTCCCATCGCGGAGATAATTGAAAACAAAGATGCAAGTGGCCGGGTTGCCAAGTGGGCCATAGAGTTATCGCCATACACCCCGCACTACGAGAGAAGAGATGCCATCAAATATCAAGCCTTGCCTAATTTCCTTGTGGATTGGGCCAAGATGCAGTATGAGCCACCACTGCCGGATTCCAATTATTGGAGAATGCAGTTCGATGGATCCAAAACCAAGATTGGTTTGGGCGCCGGGGTAGTCCTTACCTCGCCAAAGAATGACCAGTTGAAATATGTCTTGCAAATCCATTTTGCGGCATCTAACAATGTGGCAGAGTACGAGGCATTGGTTCATGGACTCAATGTGGCCAAGGCGATTGGCATACATGGGATAGAATGCTTGGGCGATTCTGACCTGGTGGTACAGTAATCCTCGGTAAATTGGGATGCATTAGATGCCAACATGGCTCTATATCGGTTTCATGTCCAAAAGATCTCGGGTTTCTTTGAGGGTTGTGAGTTCAAGCATATACCTCGGGCAGATAATGAATCCGCCGACATGTTGTCCAAGCTTGGCTCATCCCGGGAAGCCATTCCACCCGGCATATCTTTGGACCATTTGAGGAAGCCATCGATCAAGTCGTCACCGGAGTCTGAGTCAATTTTTATCCCGAAGAAACCGGAATCTGATGCAGCTCCCATAGATGTGGATGTCGAATGCATTTGGGATTACCCGGGGGCTGATTGGGAGATCTCGGGGACTGCACCCCGTATCTCGGATGAAGCAATGTCAGTTGAGGCCATGGGGATAGATGCACCGGCGTTTCCTGTTTGCCCTATGCCGGAATGGGCGTAGCCCATAATGGCCTATATGATAGATGGAAGTTTGCCAAATGATGACGCCGAGGCCAGCCGAATATAGAGAAGATCCAAGGCACACACCATCATCAACATGGAGCTTGATGTGGAACACTGATGTGCCCGTTGGGAACCCCAAGAGCAAGGTTTGATGCAGTAGAGAGCAAGCTTTCCCTTGATTTTACAAACCAAGGTTATCAATCCAGTAGGACTTGAGAGACTTCAACAAGGTGTCAACGGCGCCAGAAAGCTTGTTGACGGGGGCCTGCACACAACAGACAAACTCTCACTTTGCCCCAACTTACAGGAAGGTTGTCAATCCTTCTGGTCTGCTGAAAACAAAGAGATTAAACGAATGGTGGAAAACAAAATAGAAAGGAACAACGAGCAAAAGAGTATTAAAGAGGTTGTAATCAATGTAAAGAAGATGGACCGGGGTCCACAGTTTCACTAGTGATGTCTCTCCAAACAGAAAATAGTGTGAAAAGGTAAACAAATTACAGCTGGGCAATTGATGAATCACTATGGCATAACAATGCATCTTGTAACAGTTCATTCATTGTAGTGTTTAATTTGGGCATTACGTCTAACATACACAGACCGTTATCCAACTGCATCTGTGACTAATAATCCACCCCGGGATCGCTATCCAGCATGTCACCCTAAATGTATTAAGTTGAGGCAAACAAGTTCACCCTATTCAACAGATAATTGCATTAAGCTCAATACATAATGTAAGCAATGTTTCATAACACATGGAAACTAGCACCGCTGTTTTCTCCCTAGTAGCAACCGCACACCCAAGGTACTTGTACGTTTCTGTCACTCGAGCACTGACTCATGGGGGCAAGAACCTACTATCATGCACTACGCTCTCTCTTGGAGATCAATCTAACTACTTGGCCAAAGCAATTAAAGAGACCGGAAAGCATGCAAGATCATAAACAACACATAGATAAAGATGATAATATATTGATGAACAAAACTGAACACAAGTTCATGATCCCTCGGATCCCAGCAAACCAATCACATGGAAATTACATAAAGGTGATCTTGATCATGTAGGCAGCTCACAAGATCTAATACAATGAAGCACAAGGAAGAGAGACAACCATCTAGCTAGTGCTATGGACCCGTAGTCCAAGGATGAACTACTCACGCATCTCACCAGAGGCAGGCATGGTGATGAAGAGGCCTCCGATGACGATCTCCCCCTCCGGCAGGGTGCCGGGGCATGGCTGCAGAACCCCCGTTTTAGGGTTTTTGGTGGCGGCGGCGACTCGGGACGAGTTCTGGAAAAAAGGTCGCGCCTCTGACGGTTTCGGGGCAGAAGCTTAAATAGGGCAAAAGGTCGGTGCCGAGGGCCCCTGGGGGACCTGCGCCACCCCCTGCGCGGGTGGGCCCTGGGCCGCACCCAGGGGTGGCGCAGGGGCCCAGTGGGGCCCCTGGTGCTGGGCCTCCGGCTGCTAGCTTCTTCCGTCGCGAAATAATTTTGGTGATTTTCCTGATTTTTTTCGGGGACTTTTCCTGTGTAACTTTTCTGAAACCAAAAACATGCAGAAAACAGGAACCGGCACTGGGCATCTTGTTAATAGGTTAGTCCAGAAAAATGACTCAAAGTGATATAAAAGTTGTAGTAAAACATGTAGCAATGGTGCAATATAAGCATGGATCAAGCAAAAATTATGGATACGTTTGGGACGTATCAGAGCTATACAAGAGAAGCGCAACCACAGTACTGCAGCGCTGTGTAGACCCGGATGAAGGCCGGGATATGCTGCTAGAAATTCATCAAGGGGAATGTGGGCATCATGCTTGCTCCCGACCGCTGGTGGCGAAGGCACTCCGTCATGGGTTCTACTAGCCCACTGCATTGCAACAAGCACAAGACATCGTTCGGAAATGTGAGGGATGCCAGAGATTTGCTAGCAAGATCCATATGCCGGCATCAACACTAAAAACTATTCCTATCACTTGGCCATTTGCTGTCTAGTGTTTGGATATGGTGGGACCATTCCGGCCAGCCCGAGGTAACATGACTCATATGCTGGTGATGGTGGCTAAGTTCACCAAGTGGATCGAGGTGAAGCCAATTCGGAAGTGTGATGGTCACACAGCCGTGTCTTTCTTGAAGGACATAATTTTGAGATATGGCCATCCTCACAGCATTATCTCGGATAATGGTTCTAACTTTGCTGAGGGGGCCTTTGCTCGGTTCTGTGCTGAGAAGAGAATCCGGCTTGACATTGCGTCGGTCGCGCATCCGGAGTCAAACGGGCAAGTGGAAAGAGCCAATGGGTTGGTGCTATCCGGGATAAAACCCCGGTTGATTGAGCCACTACTGAAAACTCCGGGATGCTGGATAGTTGAGATACCGGCTGTGTTATGGGGTCTAAGGACCACGCCTAACCGGTCAACCGGATACACACCATTCTTTCTGGTGTATGGAGCAGAAGCAGTCCTGCCGACCAACATACAGTATGACTCGCCAAGAGTTGCGATGTATACAGAGATTGAGGCAAAAGAGGCTCGAGAGAATGATCTCGATTTGCTTCAAGAGGCACGAGAGTTGGCCCTGTCTCGGTCGGCAATATACCAGCAAAATCTCAGACGCTATCATAGCCGTAAGATCAATCCTCGTGTGTTTAAAGAGGGAGATTTGGTATTGAGGCTGGTCGAGCACTCAGAGGGCAGACACAAATTGTCACCTCCATGGGAAGGGCCATTCATTGTGAGCAAGGCTCTGCACAATGATTCCTACTACCTCATTGATGCACAGGAACCCACGAAGAAAAGGAAGGACAGGTCAGGAGAGGAAACCAAACGCCCATGGAACATAGCCCTACTCCGTCCCTTTTACTCTTGAGGGCGCAATGTATGTATCTGTCTCATTTTCCTTTGAATAAAATGTCGGCACTCCGGAATGTATCCCGGGGGCTGCCTTTGCCGATGTGTATGCTTGTGCTTTTTATCTCAGTTTTGTTATGTCGGATGGTTCTGGGTCTAGTCTCAAAGTTGAAGTAATGTATGCTATGTTGTAAGATCTTGTGACTCGACTGACAAACACCTCAAAGGTAGTCAAGAGCAAACATTATGAAAGATAGTAAACGAGAAAATAAACTCGGGGACTTGGCTTAGAGTGATACGACATATGGCCTTACTTGTTCAAAAGTGTGCAATAAGAGTAGCAACGGTGAAACTTAAAGAGTATATGTACATCTGCACCCGGCATCACCGGGGATTTAATGAATTAAACTGATAAGTTCAGTCAGCAGCGTCGTTGTCGGCAGCAGGAGCAGAAGGCTGGATCGTAGTCTCGGTGGTGGGCTCGACGGAGATGTCGGCAGCTGTTTCCGCATTGGCTGTCTCGGCAGTTCCAGTCTTGGCTGCAGCCTCGGTGTGGATCTCCGGGGCTTCGGTCTCGGTCTGCTTCGCAGCATCTTCATCATCGGAGGCAGCGTATTGAGCTTCGCTGCTGCTCTCTGCATCCCCGTCCTCCTCGTCACCGCCTTTGGAGCCGGCATCCTCTATGATGTCATCATCCTCTGGGTGATCGTAAACCCGGCCGGGAGTGATGTACTTGGTCGTGGCATAATCTGCGAAGAAATCTGCAGCTTCCTCCCGGGTCTTGATCAGCTCCGGGTCAGTGAGCCACCGGGACTCGGTCCGCAGTGCCCGTACCGTGGCGATGTCGATTTCTTCGTAAAGGCCTAGCACGAAGCTCAGAGCCCGGTCCGCTCCTGCGCGGGCTGATGAAGATCTCCACGCTCGAAGCCTGTCCTCAGTGTCCTGCAAGCATTTGGACAACTCGGGGATGGTTGCTGGACCTGTCGCCTCGGGGGGATAGAGAACGTGGTAAGCATGGATGGCGGCATCCAGGAGCGCTGTGCCGAGTGCCGACAGACTTGAGGGGAGCCAGGCGAGCGTTGAGGGCAGTGAGATGGTCATCCATGTCCCACTCTGCCTGAATTGGGCCAGACTCGGCTTTCTTGTCCCGGGCCTTCCTAACGGCGGAGTCTGCTGCCTTGCGGGAATGCTCGAATAGGTCTGCAGAAAGATAAACTGTCAAGAAGTTAGTTTGTTTACCGGCATAAAGTTATGTGTCGGTTTGAAGGAAGAAAAAGGAAGGGTGGTGGAAACTTACTGTCCATCTCATGATTGATCCGGTTCAGCTCAATCAACCAGCGAGCACGTTTGGCTTCGAGAGCGTCAAAAGCTTCTACTGCCGAGGTAGTCCTAACCTCGGCCATTTCCAGTTTCTCCCTCAACTCCTGCTTATCCGCAGCAACAGCCTTCTCATAGTTGGCTCTCTCTTCCTGCACCTTGGCCAATTCCCTCTTGTGTGAAAAGAGAGAAGAGAGTTGGATCGGCACAACCCTAAGGGTGGCCTCAGGACGTATATTTATACTTGGCCACTAGGGCACAACCGGCGCACCGGGATACATCAGATAGGTACAAGTTGTTACACGAGATAATGACTACAAAGGGATAAGAGATACTAACTAACTCCCTGTACAATATCTAGCGTGTTTAACATCCCCCCTCAATCTAAGCTTCGTACTAGAAGATTGAGATTGTGTCTATTTGAGACAAACGCCGATTTTGCCAATGGTTTCGTGAAGATATCAGCAGTCTGGTCCTTGGAAGAGATGAACCTCACATCAAGTGCTTTAGCAGCGACCCTTTCACGTACAAAGTGAAAATCCACCTCTCTATGTTTCGTTCTGGCATGAAAGACTGGGTTGGCAGACAAATAGGTAGCACCCAGATTGTCACACCACAGAACCGGAGGTCGAGACATAAAAACTCCAAGCTCACCAAGAACAAACTGTATCCAAATCAATTCAGTTGTTCCATTGGCTAGTGCCTTGTATTCAGACTCAGTACTCGAACGTGAGACTGTGGCTTGCTTTCTTGAGCTCCAAGACACAAGATTGGGTCCAGGAAATACCGCAAACCCGCCTGTGGATCTTCGATCATCACTGCACCCAGCCCAATCCGCATCTGAGAAGCAACTCAACAACAACGAGGGTGATCTCTGTATGAGGAGGCCCATATCACGTGTGTCCTTTAAATACCGCAGAATGCGTTTGGCAGCTGAAAAATGCACAGTGGTTGGCGTGTGTAAGAACTGACAGACTCGATTGACTGCAAAAGAGATATCCGGCCTCGTGAGTGTCAAGTACTGAAGCGCCCCAACCAGACTCCGATATTTAGTGATGTCATCCTGGCCAAGAGGTGATCCACTATCCTTGCTGATCTTTTCACTTGAAGACATGGGCGTGGTGGATACCTTACAGTTTTCCATGTTTGCACGGTGAAGTATGTCGCCAATATATTTTTGTTGAGACAGAACAATGCCCCCTGGCGAGGACGTCACCTGAACTCCAAGGAAATAATGCAAGGGGCCAAGATCCTTGAGAGCAAACGAGGCTTGAAGATCAGCAAGTAACTTGGTCGTGGCAGAAGGGGATGAGCTGGCCACGATGACATCATCAACATAGACCAACATGAAAATAGTGACACCACCACGGTTGAAAACGAAGAGTGATGTATCAGCCTTCGATGCCAAAAAACCAAGTTGTTGAAGTCTAGAGCTTAACCGAGAGTACCACGCACGAGGAGCCTGCTTGAGACCGTAGAGAGCCTTGTTGAGCTTACACAAGTATCGGGGTGCAGAAGGATCCTCACACCCAGGAGGCTGACGCATGTAAACATCCTCCTGAAGAATGCCATGGAGAAAGCCATTTTGGACATCCAACTGTCGCAGAGACCAACCACGTGAAACAGCAATGGAAAGAACAAGACGTACAGTGACGGGTTTAACCACAGGGCTGAAAGTATCATCATAGTCCAATCCATACCTTTGCTTGAACCCCTTGGCCACAAGACGAGCTTTGAGACGATCCACAGAACCATCAGCCTTGTGCTTGATCTTGTAGACCCACTTGCAATATATAATGTTGACACGTGGTGGGGGAGGAACGAGCGTTCATGTGCCATTTTGGCAAAGAGCATCAAGTTCTGCCTGCATTGCCGCACGCCATGCGGGGGACTGAAGGGCTTCACGGTGATTTGCAGGTTCACGGAGAGCAAGAAACGCACGCTTGGACGGATCATAGACGATCATTCCATCGGTGCGATGTTTAACATGACGAGTGTGATCACGAGTCCGGGTGACCATAGAGTGAGCAGGTGGTGCAGAAGATCCAGGGGCCGCAGAAGATCCACTGGTGGCGGAGGCAGACGCGACAGCAGCCGCTGTCTCCTCGGATCCCGTGCTGGAGTCGGCCACGGGCTGCCGCGCATGCAGAGACAGGGCAGCATCGGTGCGCGGGCCGTCAGCGCCAGCAGACCGCGTCACGCCAGGAGCTGGGGCCGCGGCACCAGCGGCCGCGCCGCGCCAGGGTCCGGGCCCGTCGACCCAGCAGCCGCCACATGGGCCCGTGCCCCAGGCATGTCAGGTACAGCGGGGGACAGCTGCTGAACGGGTCCCACCACAGGCGAGGGGAGGCGCGCCCCATGCATGGCGTGGGCGGGAGTGGAGGGAATGGTCCCAGCCGCGCCCGACACGTGGCCGCGTGGAGACGCAGACCCGTCGTTGTCGAATCCCGCTGGCGTGGGCGACGCGCAATCATGTGCCGGCACGTGATTCGAGGGAGGATCCACACCAGGATCCGCGCCAGGATCTGCATGGGATCCCGGAGCTGCTGCAGGAGGGATTTTCTGCGTCAGGGGAGTACCTGCATCCAGATTAGCATCCAAACCAGATGTGCCATAATTCATGTGATCATGCGGTAAAAGAAGAATAGCATGTTCTGAGACACGGGGAGGTGCAGGCGAGGGTTGGGGATGGGCAAAGGGAAAAACTTTTTCGTCAAATACAACATCACGTGATATGTAGATGCGAGAAGTAGGCACATGAAGGCATTTGTATCCTTTGTGCCGGATGCTATACCCTATGAAAACACATTGTTGAGAGCGAAAAGCGAGTTTGTGGGTGTTGTAGGGATGCAAGTTAGGCCAACATGCACACCCAAACGTCCGAAGAGAGAGATAGTAAGGTTTTTGTTGGAACAATTTTTCCATGGGGCTAAGGTTATCAATGACACGACTAGGGAGCCTATTGATGAGATAGCACGCAGAAAGATATGCCTCATCCCAGAAACGTAGAGGCATAGACGCATGAGATAAGAGAGAAAGCCCCATGTCAACAATGTGGCGGTGTTTTCTCTCCGCGGAACCGTTCAGTTGATGTGTGTGAGGACAGGAAACATGCCGAGTAATACCAAGTTGATGGAAAAATGTATTGCTAAGCTTTTTGTACTCTCCGCCCCAGTCCGACTGGACACATAAAATTTTACGGGAGAGGAGTCGTTCAAATGAGCGAGAAAATCACAAAAAACGTCAAACACATCACATTTTCGCTTGAGAAGATAAATCCAAACAAATTTGCTATAATCATCAATGAACGAAACATAGTACAGGAACCCGCTAGATGAAGTCTTAGCAGGCCCCCACACATCTGAGAATACTAATTCCAAAGGAAAAGAGGAAACACTCGACGATCTAGGAAAGGGAAGCTGGTGTGCTTTGCCTTGCTGACATGCATGGCAAACATTGGTCAGAGACCGACTCGAGGACACTATTTTATTGGACGCCAAGATATGCTGGACGACTTGAGACGCCGGATGGCCAAACCGGGCATGCCAATCTTCAGCAGAGAGCCGAACGGAGGACAAGGCATGGGACTTCATCGGCCGGATAGGATAGAGCCCGTTTTCACATATGCCTTGAAGAAGAACCCTCTTGGTGGTCAAATCCTTCATGAGAAAATGAGTAGGATAGTATTTTAGATAAGCATGATTA
Source organism: Aegilops tauschii subsp. strangulata (assembly GCF_002575655.3). NCBI lineage: Eukaryota > Viridiplantae > Streptophyta > Magnoliopsida > Poales > Poaceae > Aegilops > Aegilops tauschii. Next base: position 25,302,318 of record NC_053037.3, on the reverse strand, counting down.
TCAACAGCAAGGCGATTAACAGAAAGAAGGTTTTATCAGCATGAGGAACGTGAAGAATATTGCGAAGTTGAAGATTGGCAGAAGGGGTGGGAAGGATCGCATGACCACGATGAGCTATGTGAAAACCTGAGCCATCAGCCGTGTGGATGCGGTCTCTCCCAGGGTATTTCTCCCTGACAGTGAGCCGGTCCAGATCAGAAGTAATATGGTCGGTGGGCCCCATGTCCGTGAACCACGCAGGATCACCAAGGATGGAAGGAGGTGACGCAGCAACTAGCCCCGCCATCTTGGATTGTTGAGGTTGGAACGCGTGGTTGAAGCGTTGGCCACACTCCCAGGCATAGTGCCCAGGGCCACGGCAGAGTTGGCATTGGACGCGGGTGTCATTACCACCCCGTAATCACCGCGGTCACCACCGCCACGGTTGCCACCGTAGTCCTGCTGGCGATTGCCGCCGCGGTCACCGCGATTGCCCCCGCGGTTGTTGTTGTTGTAGTCACCACGATCACCTTGATTACCGCGGCCCTTGCCACGGTAGTTGCCCTTGCCGCCGCGAGTGTTGTTGGTGTTGCCGAGCTTGTCGCGGGCGATGTAGTTGACGGAGGAGCCGCCAGCTTGGAGATGAAGGCGCGCAGCATGGTACTCGCGACGTCGCTCAAAGGAGAGTGCATGCGAGTAGAGCTCCCCAAGAGTCATCTCATCAATCCGAGTGGTGACAGCGGTGATGACGGCGGTGATGATGTCGTCGTCCCGCATGGGACGACCAGCTGCCGCGAGTTGATTAGCAAAGGAGCGAATCTTGGCGAAATAATCCACCATAGAGAGATTGCCCTTGCGGAAGTTTGCCATATCAAGTTTGATCTGAACAACACTGGCGCAGCAATGAGCGGAGTACATCTCCTCAAGATGTGCCTAGATAGCACGAGAGGTGTCAAAACGGATGACCTGCATGAGCACGTCGTCGGTGAGAGATGCAAGGAGATAGCTAAGAACGATCTGGTCCTGCCGGTACCAAGTCGCATATTCAAGATTAACCGCTCGTTCCCCCTTGTCATCGAGTGGAAGCAGCCGAGCCGGTGTAGGACAGGTGCCATCAACATAGCCGGTGGCGTTGGCGATGCAAAGAGGAGGTAGAATCTGGGCTTTCCAAAGAAGGTAGTTGGAGGTGGTGAGCTTCGCCGTAATGAGGCTAGCGGAAGGAGGTGGAACAGAGGAAGTGGATGTCGCCGAGAGGGAGGCCGGCAGGGTCAGCGAGGGCATCGCAGACGAAGTCATGGCACCGGCGGAAGGAGATCCCATCGAGCAATTACGCGAGATGGCCTGATACCATGTGAAAACTGGAGAGAAGAGAATTGGATCGGCACAACCCTAAGGGTGGCCTCAGGACGTATATTTATACTTGGCCACTAGGGCACAACCGGCGCACCGGGATACATCAGATAGGTACAAGTTGTTACACGAGATAATGACTACAAAGGGATAAGAGATACTAACTAACTCCCTGTACAATATCTAGCGTGTTTAACATCTTGAGCCGGGACACCTCGTCTTTTTCCTTCTGGAGGGCGGCAGCATGTTTGTTATCATTCTCCCGCAGACGGGTGACCACCTCCGAGGTTGAGATACAACTTTCGTGGGTAGACCGGAATTTCTTGTGCTCGGCTGTGTCGGGATATCAAGATTAATAAATGGCAGAAAATGCAAATGCAGAATGAGGCACAAAGGAAAAATTCTTACTAGAGAGAAGGGCAGCTTCCTTTTGAAGTTCGGAGTACCGAGCCTCTATCTCGGCTGCTTATGTCGGAAAAGAAGAAAAGTGAGAAGATGAATTTGAAACAGTTATAGGGTCAGTTATGTCGGTTGAGAAAGTCTCCTTCAACTCCTCCTGCATGAGCAGATGCTGGTCCTTCAGCTTCTTGTGCTCGCAAAGCAAATTCCGGTACAGATTGCTCCGGGTGTTGTTGCATAGCTGCAAAGGAAATAAAGCTCGGCGTCAGTGTTGGGTTGTGCAAGTTTTTAAGACCCAAACCAAGTAAACTCGATCCGAGTCTCGGGGACTGTTTGTGCAAGTGTTTAAGACCCGAACCGAGTAAACTCGATCCGAGTCTCGGAGACTGGTTGTGCAAGTTTTTAAGACCCGAACCGGGTAAACTCAATCCGAGTCTCGGGGACTGGTTGTGCAAGTTTTTAAGACCCGAACCGAGTAAACTCGATCCGAGTATCGGGGACTAAGGCTATGTTGGATTTTATGTCCCGGTGGCTAAAGGTATGTCGAGTTTGGTATCTCGGTGGCTAAGGATAGATTTTGTGATAAAGATTCAGGATGAGCGTTCTTTACTCAAAGGAGTATCGACTGCTCAACCCGAATCTCGGGGACTGGGGGATACTGTATATAAAAGCAAGAAGCAAAAAGATGAAGAGAAAGTGTAATTACCTCAACGGCTTTGTCGGCCTTCTGCAGGGCGATGCGTGCATCTAGCATATACCGGTTGACATGCATTGGAGCAGCAGGGTGCAATTGTCCTGGTGGAGTACTAACCTCGGTGGTATCAGCTGCGTTCCAGTCCATGGCATAGTTTTTAAGAGAGCCCAGGCTGTTGCCACTCCGGTTCTGCAAGGAAATCATGCCGGGGACAGGTGCGGCTCGCTGGCTGCTGGATGTAGTCACATCTCTGCTTGCTGACACAGCCAGACGCTGATCTTGGTTGGTTGGTGTTCTACCACTCGTGGTGAGAGTGGTGCTTGGCTGCTGCGGCTTTGGAATTCAAGGCCTAGGCGAAGGCGCTTGCATCCGAGGCTGCTGGGATGCCGGTGCGGATGGCTTCGGCGCAGTTGGTGGCGGTGGCGCTGTTGCTGCTGGAGGTGCTGAGGAAGTGGCTGCTGCTGGCGCGGTTGCTGGTGTTGATGAAGTTGCTGTTGCTGCTGCGGCTGGTCGTACTGGTGGTACTTGCTGTTGCTATTGCTGGGCTGGTTGTTGTTGCTCCGGGGCTGCGGAAGCCCCGGTCTTCTCAATCTCGGCGTCCATAGCTTGGACACCGGAATCCTCAACCCGGTCGGGGACTGAGGCATTGACATTGGTATAAACCGGGTTCGAGGTGGCAGTCTCAGTCTCGGGGGCGTCTTGGCCTTGTCCATGCGCGGCATCTGCACCAAAGAGCAAGATGACGGGGCCTGAAGGGGTTGCCCCAGTTGACTTCTTCCTTGCTGCCCTTGAGGCCAAAGTCTCGGTGGTCTGAGGTACTTCGGCCTCTGGCAGCGGGGAGTGGATGGACGACACGGTCTGCCTAACCTTGCGAGGGCCCCTGCAGCAGTATAAAAGTGTGAGTTAACCCGGGATACAAAATATCTCGGTCTGAGGTATCAAGGGAGTAAGAATGGGCACAAGGAAGCTTACTCGTCAGTGGTCGGGGGCTGCTTCGTATTCTGGGGCTTGTCACCCGGCTTCTTCTGAGTCTTCTGCTTCTTGGTGCCAGCCTTTGCGGTCCCGACGTCCCGCACGCTTCCGAGATCCAACTCGCTTGCCTGCGACGTCAGATGCGGCTTGGTTGGTCGGGTCAGCTGGTGTCGAAGGTAGGGGATAAGCATATGCAAGAGGGCGAGCATTGATTGGTTCTAAGACTTGACAATCGTTGTCGTCGGCTATAATTTGACAATCGTCGCTGTCATCATCCAACCAATCCTGGATCGGATTTCGGGACCCGGGGCAGGAACCTCGGCAGCCGGGATGGACATATTGTCCTCGTCATCCAGATCTTCGGTCAAGGGAGGATCGGCGACCGGGAGATCTTCGCCCCAGTTGGCCGTGGGGTATAATCGTGGCGGCTCCGCACGGGGTCATATCTTTGGGGAGCTCCTTGTTCTCCGGGTTTGGGATGCTCTGCTTCCGGTATTGGAAGCACTTGGCGAAGATCTCTATGGTGGGTCACAGGCCGAGGTAGCCCTCGCAGAAGGCGACAAATGCCGACAGCACAGTGATTGCATTGGCGGGTAGATGGTGTGGTTGGAGGAGAAACTTGTCGAGGAAGTCCCGGAAGAATGGGCTAGCCGGAAGACCGAAGCCGCGCTCGAAGTGCGAGCTGAAGACCACATACTCCCCGGCTCCCGGGTTTGGCTCGAGGCCCTTGGAGTGGCGCCGGCATTCCACCCCTGTCGGGATACGCCGTGTCCGGTATAGCCACTCAATCTCGGATTGAGTGACGTCGGAGCCGCTCCATCCGCCGGGGCCGGCCCGCTCGATGTCGGCCTGGGAGACTTGGTTTGCCGACATATCGGTATGCCGGGCAAAACAGAAAACCGTGTTCCCGTGGTTAACACGAAGATCTACAAAATACAAGAAAATGGATGATAATCAGCGCTAAGTTGCAGCGAAGAAGAAGAGGAGGCAGAGGCCAAGATATAGATGAAACTTAGACGATGCATTGTTGTCCAAGATCTAGGTGTTCTAGAACGCGAGCGGAAGGAAGATCAAGATAATAGAGAGAGAGAAAAACAAGAAATAAGATCTATGGAGAAGATCTACCGAAGAACTACGGATGAACTAGCGAAGAACATGAAGAACTCTAAGAGCAAGATCTAATCGGGAGCAATGCTAAAGAAGGGATGAGAAACTTACCGGAGATGCGGCAGTGGCGCTCCGGTGGTGTGCGGACCTCCTCTCGTCGGTGAAGGGCGGGGAACTTGACGGCGACGAAGAACGGTGAGATTCGTCGGGCTCTGTGCGGCAGTGCGCAGAGTGAAGCGGTGGCGATGAACAGAGGGAAGATGAGAATGGAGGCGATGGGAGCGAGAAGAGGAGAAGGGAGGCCGTGTGCCCTTACTTATAGGCGTGGGGGAGGTGTGCAGTTAGCAATTACAACGCACGATCCCCACGATCGGCGCAAGGATTAACTGCGCACGATGCGTGCCGTTTGCGGTGAAAACTGTCATGCAGTTACGCCACACAAGGGGCCACGGAGTGGAAACCGCCGGAGGCGTGATCATAGTGCGGTTAATGAGCGCGAGAACCGAGGGGTCGTGCCGTAATGGGCGCCGTGGCGTGGGTCAAAGGCACTCGAGTGCTGGCATGACCGAAGCGGCGGACGTGACATGGGGGGCAGGCGCAGAGACATGTCTGTCCGTGCGCGTGCTCCAAGGCATCTTGCAGGGATTTCACTGCCACATGCAGAGGGAAGATCTTTGAGGATATCGAGGAAATCTTGGTGTGACAGAAGGACCGGCATATGGTTTAATGGCGGAAAGGTTGAAGGGTTTAGCCCTCCAGCTGGTGAGCTGAGCCGACATAGAAATGTTGGTTTGTTGGTGTGAGTTATACCGGGTTTTTGGTAAACCTGGTGTGGCCCTCCTTCCGAGGTTGTTGGACCGCACCAGCTTCGGGGACTAATGTCGGGGGCTACCCCGGGTAGGGTCAAGGCATGGTGTAAGTAGTGTTTAAACGTGGGCCAGTATACAGTAAGATGGCGCTTGCTGGGCCCGCAAGGGGCCTTAGTAAGTTCTTTGGGTACAAATCGACATATGCCAACCGGCATAGAGTGAACCGACATATCAATGTCGGTACTTAAGGTCGCTCTCCTAAGAGTAGGGCAGAACATCAATAAGAGGAGGAAACCGACATATCTTTACCGACATATCGTTACCGGCATATCCTGACCGGCATACCCATGCCGACATATCAATGTCGGTATCTTCATGTGTTTCTCTTATGTGCAGGAGAGAATACTTGAGGGAAGAGGAATCCGGCATATCCTTGCCGGGTTATCGGAAGGGGATAGCTATATCCCGGACAAAAGTCAATGATCATACAGCCAACGGTAACATTCCGCCTGGCACAGAAGCATGGCAGGCAGGCATGCGCGGGTACGATGCGACGGGACGCACCTACCGCTGACCATGCGCGTACAGGGTTGCAGTATGAGGGATGGGCAAGGCACGTCTTGTCCTGTACGGGATGGCTTGTCGCCATCAGTCTGTCAAGCACAGTGGAAGACAATCATGACGCAGGCGTTGACACAGAGAAAGCATGGCAACAGTGCCGGTACGGCAGCATGGGCTCATACCCCGGCCCATGCCGGTAACCCGTTCTAGGCCTATATATACTCCCTCACCCCCTCCTGCGTGAGGACGGTCGATCCCTTAGCATTTATTGCTCCCATAGTCTTCTTCAACCTTGAGCCTCGCTCTCTAGCTTCTGCATACAGCTCGAGGAGCACCATTGTAACCCGAGATATCCCAGTTTGAATGACAGACAGGCAGGAGTAGGGGTCTTACCTCCTCACGAGGGCCCTGAACCAGGGTAGATTCTTGTGTGCTTTGCTTTCTTCTGTTCGTGTTCTTCTGTGTGCGCTTCGCGTGCTATCCCTCCCCGGATCCACCAGCGTCCATCGGCCCCAACATTAGCCATCCCATGGCATCTGTCTTGACCATACGTCGACACTATAGTTTTGCGAAATGCTTTCCAATATATCCTTAGCCTCTACTATAGTTTTTCCCATAAAAGCACCTCCAGCAGCAGAATCAAGAATATTTCTAGACATGTAATTAAGACCATTGTAAAAAGAGTGTAATATGGTCCATTCGTTAACCCCATGTGAAGGACAAGTTCTAAGCATAAGTTTTACCCTATCCCAAGCCATAGCAACATGTTTATTTTCATTTTGCCTAGAAGAAAGAATATTGTTTCTATTTTGCAAAATTTTAACAGGAGGATAATATTTCTTAATGAAAACTTCTCTCAAATCATTCCAAGTTTTAATGCTATCAGTAGGTAATGAATGCAGCCACTCCTTAGCTTTTCCTCTAAGTGAGAAAGGAAATAATTTCAGTTTTAGAATGAATATCACTTTCAACATTCTTAAATTTTTGCATGTCACATATTTCAACAAAATCATGAAGATGCATAGAGGCATCCTCCACAGCACTACCACCAAATTGCTCCCTAGTTATCAAGTTCAACAAACTAGGACTTACTTCATAGCTATCAGCTTTAATCTCAGGTGTGGTAATAGGCTTAGCAATAAATTGATCATTAGGAGTGTTCGTGTAGTCACACAATTTAGTTCTATCACCCATTTTAGCAAGTTTTTATGTATTTTTAATTTTTTATGCAAAACTAAAAGTAAAATGATACTAACTAATGCAAACCGAATTAACTAATGCAACGGAAAATGCAAAACTGAAAATAAAAAGCTAAACCGAAATGCAAAAAATAAATAAAAAGCAAAACAAAAACAAAGCAAAGTAAATTATTTGAAGGTAGAGATGGACAAGATGATGCTCACGTAGGTGCAACCTCCCCAAGCTTAGGTGTTAGCACAAGTTGGTGATGTTGACTTTGTTGTGGCACCCGTGGATAAACCTTCAGCTATGATTCCCCGGCAACGGCGCCGGAAAACGGTCTTGATAACGGAGATGATGAAGTGAATTTCTCCGTCTAGGTTGAGTCTCCAAGTGCAGAGTATGTAGTAGTGGAAGACCAGTTTTCCCCATGAAGGTGACTCGAGGGTTTATATCGAACTCTCGGGGAATCAGTAGATTGGATTTATCTTCTTGTCCTTCTCTAGATTTCCTGCAAAAATAATAATTTGTTTTGTGCCCTCAACCTCACCAAGTGGTTGTCAAGCACAAGGTGTGAGAATGATATTAAGATAAATAATGAATGCAAAACAGTAGGTAAATATGTAATAAATAAAGTATGCAAGGATGGTGGCAATAATGATAGCAATGATATGGAATATATTTTTGGGTTTTAGATGATGAATGGAAGATGTAAAGTGTTTTTGTATTTTTAGTCTTAATAATTTCAGAGAATAACAATGCAATAAAAGTAATTGGAAAGGTGTTTCTTATGATTAAAAGTGGACCGGGGTTCATGGTTTCACAATGCACTCTCTCTTTAAAAAGGTGTGGCAAATAAGTAGATAAAAAATAACATATGAGATTGCAAACAAGGTTAATATCAAGGTACTAATTATATGGGCATCACGTCCTAACATAGAGACCTTTTGATTATTAGTCTCACTTATACTCCACCAAGATGTGAACCAAATCATACACCTTAGTAATTAAGATTAATCAGAGTATAGCCTTAAGTTCAGTGACATGAAGTTAAAATAAGAACATGTTGGATCTAGTCATAGATAGAGGCTTGTCACTCCCTACCTTGCAACATGGTATTTTTGATTATCCCTAGTGAGGCAACAAAGTAAGGTAAAAACCCAATGGATCACGATATTCAAGTTGTCTGCTTATCGCGTTACTCCAACTAATGCACACGTTCCCCCTCACACGCTCTCATAAACATGCATGATCAATACAAGTAATACAAGAACGGGGTAGATAATATGCATCTACTTTCATAACTGAAATAACATTGCAATCTCAACATATGTTAACTCATAGAAAGATCCACCACAAAGGTAATACAACAGTGACCATAATCATGTTCAGCAGCTCATACGGTACTAATTAGTGAAGCACAAGAGAGAGAGAGATACATATGCTACTTCCACAAACCCATAGTCCAGAGGTGGACTACTCCCTCTTCATGATGGAGACGATGGAGATGTTGATGGAGGAGGAGACCTCTCCGGCAGGGCTCCGCCGGAGTTTTCCCCCTCCAATCTGCAGCCTCCTGGTCTCTGTTTCTGGTTTCTCTCGTGTGGCGGCTCTTGTTACGAAGAACGTCGGGGGGCTCTTTATATAGGCGTTTTTAGGTCAAGACGAAGCTTCGCGAAGAAGGATCACCGTCAACGGAGCCACGGGGCCAAAGATAGGTGGGCCCACGCGGCCCCTGTACATGGCCGCGTGGGCCACCCACTTTGTGGCCTCCGGCCTCCGTTTGTTTGCTTCCTTTGCTCCGAGGACTTCTTCCTTCCAAAAAAGTGATCCCCGTAAATTTGCAAGTCACTATGACATCGTTAAGGCCCCTGAAACATAAAAGGAAAAAAATAGGGCAATCTGCCTGCGCAGCGTTAATTCCAAAAATAGGGGAAATCATTATTACTTTCCAAAAATCATTAAATAACAATAATATAAAGTTTATATGATGCAAATATGATTATAAAACAGGGATTATAATGCAAAGTTCGTGTATGCATTTTAGATGCATCACCTTACAACCTTCCAGTCCATTACTTTAGGCTAAACCTTTTTCCCGGTTCATTGTCGTAAACCTTTCCAGTTCATGTAATTGATTTGTTCATTTCAATCATTTAACTTTCAGGTTCATATCCTTTTTTTGATCATCGTTATAACCCTTTCTAGTTTCACGCCTTTTTCTATGTTTTGGTTCACAGCCTTTTGATTTTTTTTTCTATTTTTAGTTCATAGCCTTTTGGTTCTTTTCTAATTTCGGTTCATATCCTTTTGGTTCCTTTTTAATTTTGGTTCATCGCCTTTTGGTTCCCTTTCATTTTCGGTTCATTGCCTTTTAGTTCTTTTCTATATTTGGTTCATCACCCTTTCGTTCTTTTTCATTTTCGGTCCATAGCCTTTTGGTTCTTTTATATTTTTTGGATCATAGTATTTTGGTTCGTTTTCATGTTTGGTTCATAGCCTTTTGTATCATTTTCTTCATTATTCATCGATGTTTGGTTCATAATTATTTGGGGTTCATCGACTTTTGGTTCTTTTTGATTTTCGGTTCATAGCATTTTCGTTCTTTTTCTCATTTTTTTTCTTTATTTTGGTTATCGGTCCATAGCCTTTTGGTTCTTTTTATTTTCAGTTCACCACCTTATATATATCGTTTTCTTCTTTTTTTTTCAACGACATTTGTTTCATAATTATTTTCGCTTAAAAGCCTTTTAGTTCTTTTTCATTTTTGATTCATCGCATTTGGTTCTTTTCTATTTTTGGTTCATAGCCTTTTGGTTCTTTTTAAATTTTGGTTCATCATCTTTTGGTTCCTTTTCATTTTCAGTTCATAGCGTTTTGGTTCTTTTTGTTTTTTGGTTCTTTTTAATTTTGGTTCATCGCCTTTTGGTTCCTTTTCATTTTCGGTTCATAGCCTTTTTGTTCTTTTTAATTTCGGTTCATCGCCTTTGGGTTCCTTTTTATTTTCAGTTCATCGCCTTTTGGTTCTTTTCATTTTTGGTTCATTGACTTTTGTAGCCTTTTCGTTCTTTTTCGTAGTCTTTTCGTTCTTTTCTATTTTTGGTTCATAGCCTTTTGGTTCTTTTTCAGTTTCGTTTCATAGCCTTTTGGTTCTTTTTTCTCATTTTTTTCTTCCTTTTCATTTTCGGTTCATAGCCTTTTCTTCCTTTTCATTTTCGGTTTATCACCCTTTCGTTCTTTTTAATTTTCGGTTTATCACCCTTTCGTTCCTTTTCATTTTCGGTTCATTGCCTTTTCGTTCTTTTTGATAGCTTTTTAGTTCTTTTTTGTATTTTTTGTTACATGGCCTTTTGGTTCTTTTCTATTTTTGGTTCATAGTGTTCTGATTCTTTTTTATTTTGGTTCATATCCTTTTGGTCCTTTTTTAATTTCAGTTCATCGCCTTTTGGTTCTTTTCTATTTTCGGTGCATCGCCCTCTCATTCTTTTTTATTTTCGGTTCATAGCCTTTTGGTTCTTTTATATTTTTTGGTTCATAGTTTTCATTTTCGGTTCATGGCCTTTTGGTTCTTATTCATTTTCAGTTCATCGCCTTATGGTTCTTTTCTATTTTTGTTTCATCGCCCTTTCGTTCTTTTTTATTTTCTCTTCATAGCCTTTTGGTTCCTTTTCATAGCCTTTTGGTTCTTTTATTTTTTATTGGTTCATTGCCTTTCTGTTCTTTTTCATTTCCGTTTCATAGCCTTTTGGTTCTTTTCTATTTTTGGTTCATAACCTTTTGGTTCTTTTCTATTTTCGGTTCATAGCCTTTTGGTTTCTTTTCATTTTTGGTTCATAGTTTTTTTGTTCTTTTTCAATTTCAGTTCATTGCCTTTTTATTTTATTTTATTTTGGTTCATAGCCTGTTTGTTCTTTTATTTTAACTTTTGGTTGATCGCCTTTTGGTTCTTTTTCATATCCTTTTGGTTATTTTCTATTTTTGGGTCATGGACTTTTGGTTATCTTTAATTTTGGTTCTTTTTGTTCCTTTTTGGTATTCGGTTCATCGCCTTTTTGTTCATTAATAATTTTGGTTCATGGCCTTTTGGTTCTTTTCTCATTTTTTTCTTGATTTCGGTTTTCGGTTCATACCCTTTTGGTTCTTTTTTATTTTTTGTTCATCACCTTACATATCATTTTCTTCTTCATTTCATCGACTTTTGGTTCATAATAATGTTCGGTTCATAGCCTTTTGGTTATTTCATTTTCGGTTCACCGCATTTGGTTCTTCTCTATTTTTTGGTTCATAGCCTTTTGGTTCTTTTTTAATTTTGGTTCATCGCCTCTTGGTTCCTGTTCATTTTCGGTTCATAGCCTTTTGGTTCTTTTTTATTTCTCTTCATCGCCTTTTGGTTCCTTTTATTTTTCGGTTCATCACATTTTTGCTCTTTTCATTTTTGGTTCATCGCCTTTCATTCTTTTTCATAGCCTTTTAGTTATTTTCTATTGTTTTGGGTTAGACTTTTTCGTTATTTTTTATTTTGGTTCATTTTATTTTTGGTTGTTTTTGTTCCTTTTTGGTTTTCGGTTCATCGCTTTTTGTTCATTAATATTTTTGGTTAATACCCTTTTGGTTCTTTTTATATTTTGTTCACCGCCTTACATATCATTTTTTTTCATTTCATCAACTCTTGGTTTATAATTATTTTCGGCTCATAGCCTTTTGGTTCTTTTTCATATTCGGTTCATCGCATTTGGTTCTTTTTTTGTTTCATAGCCATTTGGTTCTTTTTTTATTTTCATTTCATCGACCTTTGGTTTGTTTCTATTTTTGGTTCATCGGCTTTTGGTTCTTTTTCATTTTCGGTTCATCGCCTTATCATCCTTCTTACATAATATCCTTTTGGCTTTTTTATTGTCGGTTCATAGCTTAGTTTTTGGTTCATTGATTAATTCATTTACTTTTTGAGTATAGAGATATGAGGAGGACTCTTTTAAGCCAAACCCCAAGTACATTGGTGACATCTCGACCTTCAAGTATTTTCTAAGTATGTACATTATTTATTTTTTTGTTCATTAGCACTTTTCTTTATTTTTCAAGTTTAAAAATCTAGCCTACAGCTTCTACCTACAAGTATTTACTTTTTCCGACAATTCCATAACAGTATGTGTTTTCCGCTAATTTGAAGAACTACTTAATTCCATAACAGCTTCTACTTATATTTCATTTATTTATTATTATGAACTATTAGATCTTCTAGTTTGATTCTTTGATTCTTCGGAACTGTACTTATTCCACTTAATATATTCAGGACAACTAAGTACGCAGTCTTTTTAAATTCCTGTTCAAATGATTTGACTTTCTTCAGTTAGGAATTATTTCACATACATCAGCTGAAATAACGATCTTATTATTCAGTACATACATATTGCCTTCCTATCTGAAACGATAACAACTGACGAGATGGAAACGACTATCGTGTAACCAAGACGCAACAAATCAGCACTAGCGCGAAGAAGCAGTAAATGGGTCAAACCCACCAAAAAAAATCGACACCATCGGTTGCGCGTCGGGTCACCAGTTCACGCTAAACGCGTCAAATAGGGGCACCCCTGACTGACGGCAAACCCTGTTTGACGCCCGTTGCGCGGGTTTGCGCGGGTTAGCCACGCAACGCTTAGGTCTCTCCAGTGCTTTCCTTCGCAAATTGTGCCGGCCCAAGTAGAATCCTTATTCCGGTTTTAGGAAACTTGTAGATGGTTCCAGCGGATTTTTTCTAGTTCAGCGCTGGTTATTTTTTTTTCTGGTTTTTTGTTTTTCTTTTTTCCTGACTGTTTTTTGTTTTTTCTATTTCGGTTTTAGTTTTTTTCCTCCTTGTTTTCCTATTTTTCGAGTTTTAAAAATGTTCAGATTTTGAAATTGTTCAGATTTGTAAAATTTTCAAATTTTAAAATATTCAGATTTGAAAAATGGTGTCAATATTTTAAAATATGAACCATTTTCAAAATCTGAAACATTTTTAAATATGAACATTTTTAAAAATAAAATCAATTTCAAAATGAACTGTTTTCAAATTTGAACCATTTTGAAAAAAAGAGCAAATTTAAAAATAAACAAAAAGAGCGTATTTAGACAGTTAAAAATTGAACATTTTTAAATCCGATTTTTTTAAAAACTGGACATTTTTCAAATCTGAACCATTTTTACAAATGAACATATTTTCTAAATCTGAACCATTTTTTATGGCTGGACATGTTTGTTGGAATTTAGAACGGTGTAATTTTAGCACTAAACTCTAGTTTTCACATTCTGATGCGTGCAACGTTCCCTTTTTTTTGAGATGGTGCAAATGTTCCTTGCGTAGACGCAACTAAGGGGTGTTTGTTTGGACTTTTTGTAGCTTTCCAGTGGAAAAAGCAGGCCAAACGAACCAAATAGGTTGCGTTGGCTGTGGGCTTCGTCGAGCGAAATAGGCAAGCGAGGGAAAGCACCTCCTGGGGTGCTTCCCGCGGCTTCCCGCAGCGATTTTCTGTCTGGACATGTGGTTCGATGAATTTACCAGCAAAATGCCACCATGAGGCACAGGCCAGGCCCGAATTGTTTTTCCTCGTATCCTTTTCTCCACTCCACCCAGCGATACGAACTACTCTATGAGAAAGGATGAGACGGCAGGGGGGCGTGGGGATGTTTCCGTCTGGCGACTCGGGGGGCGATCCCGCGGGCGACGACGCTCGCTGCCCCGTGGCGGCGGAGGACGGCTGGACGGCGGTGCGGCAGGCAGAGGGGCGCGCGCGGTGGAGCGCTTCGTCCGGGGGGCGGCCCCTCGTCCCGCCCCTCTCCGGCAGCAGGTTCTGGGCGCTGGAGGGGGTGGACTCCGACGGCGACGACGATGAGGTAGGTAGTCAGGTAAGTGGTGGTGGTGGTGGTTGGCCGAGGCGCCGTGCGGCATGCTCGGTGGGTGACTTTGTCGCCCGTGCGGAGGAGCTTGGGGGCTCCTTCGTGGCTGGTCGCCGGCGTGCCTTTGCTCCTGGTGGGCATGGCGGGCGCCGCCTGGCGCCGCGGATCTGGCGTCCGCCGAAGGGTGTGGATGCGGGCCCTGAGGGCCGCTCGTGCGTCCTGCCGGAGGTGGGATGCCGGGATCTGGTGTTGGCTGGGCATCTACGGTCCTGGCGTGCTCGCCGGTGTTGACAGGGGTCGGCGGCGACGGCGGGGCTGCCCGTGACAGGGAGTCGTGGGTCTCGGCTAGGGTTTCGGGGGAGCCGACGGCCGGGCCGATTTCTTTGCTGGGCCTGGAGGACTGGCGTGACAGTTGATGCGCTTCGCGTGTTGATCCCCGGCCAAGCTCAGGGGGTACGTCCAAGTGTGGTTCAACAGTGAGGGCTACACCATTCGGCTGGAGGCCGAGGCGGGTGGCCTGCAGGGTGCTGCTCCCCCTCCCCCTCCCCCAGCTAACGTGGACAAGGGGCCGGATCACAAGGACAAGGACCGCGACACGAGCATGGGGGATGACTCCATTGACACGCGACTTGGGACAAGCTCGGTTTCAAGGACAAGGATGCCACGGCCGCGGCTCCGGCGGCTGGAGCGGCGAAGGATCAGCAGGAGCGTCAAGTGGTGGTGGGCAGCAACGAGACGGGCTTCAACCAATACGGCTCCAACATGTCGCTCGGCCTCGACATCGACAAGGGCGTCTCGGCGTCCTGCGACTTGGAAGGGCGCTCGATGCTGGTCTCTCCGGTGGCGGCGGAGGTGGGTGAGTTGCGTGCTTTCACGGCGCGCTCACCCAAGTCTGCGACCGGCCTCGGTGGCGGTGGGACGAGGCTCCACAAGAAGCCGGCGGGCTGCAAGACTCCCACGGTGGCGCCGGCGAGTCCACCCTCGGCCCGTGCGGCCACGCCTGCCTCGCAATGGCCGGTGGTGATGGCGCTGGCCTCCCCTGGAGGTCCGGCTGGCGGCCCCTCGTCGGTCATCTCGCCCCCTGCCTCTAATACGCTTCGGGCGGAGGCGTCCAAGGTGGCGCCCATATCCACGGCCAAGCGATCCAAGGCGGTGGTGGCGTCTCCGGCGACGCAGGAGCGGGCAAGCTCGCGCCTGAAGGGCGCCAAGGGCAACCTTCCAGCCCAGCAACGCTCCCAACTCTTGTTTGCTCAGAAGAACTTGGAAACCGAAGGTAATCCCATGCCCCGTTTTACGATCTTTGATGACTATTCTGACGAGAGTTTAGGGGGCATCTTAGAGGATAGTAGCGTAGTTATGTCCGACGTGGGTGAAGCGCGCAAACTTCTCTCACTTATTCGTGCTAAGGAAATCGTGCAGGCCGCGCTCACTCAGGCAGCGGCGGCCCGTGTTGCGCCAGCAGCAGAGGAAGCAGGGGCTTCTCTGGTGTCTGTTGCGCGGCCCGATCAGGGGGACATAGCAGCAAAGGCTGCGCCGTCCCCCTCAACCCGTCGTCCTGCCAAGACACGGCGCGTGGCCAAAGCGGTAACCGCTCGCGGTACCGCCTCCGCAACCGCATAATCTAATGCGTTTCATCTTCTGGAACATCCGAGGCTTCGGCCACGCTGGGAGGCGGACCCAGCTAAAAGATTTCATTCGGGAAGAGGGGATCGACGTAGTTGGCTTGCAGGAAACCATCAAGGCTGATTTCAATCATCGGGACCTGCTAGCTGTCGACCCGCTTGAGCTTTTTGCTTGGCATTGGGTGCCGACGGTCGGCCACTCGGGGGGTATGTTGCTTGGCATCAACCAAGTTTGCTTAGAGGTGGTGGCGTGGGATGCCGGTCGATTCTTCCTGTCGACTCACGTGTGTCACCGCGCAACACTCCTTGAGTGGGAGGTTATTGTGGTTTACGGCCCGGCCGACCACTCGCACGAGCTCTTGGGGGAACTCCAGGAGAAGGTTGCGTCTTTGGGTGGGCGTAACCTGCCACTGCTTGTGGGTGGCGATTTCAACTTAATCCGTTCGGGTGCGGATAAAAACAACGGTATCATTAACTGGACAAGGGTGTCCTTGCTTAATAATGCGATCGCATCTATGGCCCTTAGGGAAGTGGCTCGCGTGGGGGCACGCTACACTTGGACCAACAAACAGCTAACGCTGGTGCGGTCGGTCCTGGACAGGGTTTTTATGTCCGCGGAGTGGGAGATGCTCTTTCCCATGTGCTCTTTGCACGCCGAAATGAGGATCGGGTCGGACCACGTCCCCCTTATCCTTTCCTCAGGGGAGGAAAGGCTAAAACGCAGCCCTCGTTTTTTCTTCGAAACCGCATGGTTAGAGTCTCCGGACTTTGAGCAAATCTTTCTCACGAAATGGGAGAACTGTGTCGCTCAGGTCGGGCACACGCGCGGGCCTATGGAGTTCTGGATTTCCGCAGGGGCGGGGTTGCGTGCGGCCCTCAAAGGGTGGGGGGCCAACCAGGGGCGCGAAGATAAGCTGCTCCGATCGCGTTTGATTGCGGACCTTGCACAAATGGATGCGGCTGCGGACGTGCAGGTTTTCTCGGAACATGACTGAGCTCAGCGATACGCGCTTGAAGCCCAAGTCGAGTCCCTCCTTAGAGCAGAGGAGGAGTACTGGCGTAGACGCGGTGGTATCAAGTGGACGCTCAAGGGAGACGCGAACACTAAATATTTTCACGCCTACGCTAATGGTCAGCGCCGCAAGTGTGCCATCCTGAGATTGCAATCCGAGCAGGGGCTCCTTTTGCGGCAACAGGATATCGTCCGTCACGTCTACGATTTCTACATCCAACTTATGGGTTCCAGGGAGGAATCCCGTGCTCGGCTACGGTCGGATGTTTGGGATCCTGCGTTGCGGGTCACGGACGAGGAAAACGAGGGCCTGGGGTTGGCCTTCCTCCCTGAGGAAATTGACAAGGCGGCACTTGGGATGAAAACGGACACCGCCCCTGGGCCGGATGGGTGGCCGGTGGCGATGTTCAAACGGTTTTGGCAAGTGCTCAAAGGGCCTATTTTCGACGTCTGTAATGGTTTTATGCGGGGTACGGTAGATATCTCTCGCCTAAACTTTGGGGTTCTCTCCCTGATCCCCAAAGTTCCGGGTGCGGATCATATTAGGCTATTTCGTCCCATTGTGTTGATTAATGTCCCGTTTAAAATCTGTGCTAAGGCTTGTTCTACACGCTTGTCTCCGATAGCTCACCGTATTATTAGTAGGAACCAGTTGGCTTTTATCCGTGGCCGCAACATCTTGGAGGGGCCGTTGGCCCTCCAAGAGATTGTTCACTCCCTCAAACGCGCTCGCCATTAGATTTTGAGAAGGCGTACGATCGAGTGAACTGGGAGTTTCTCCGACAAGTTCTCCTGGATCGAGGATTCTCGTCGGTTTGGGTTCATCGCATGATGCAATTGGTCTCGGGGGGCCAAACGGCGATTGCGGTGAATGGAGAAGTAGGGAACTTCTTCCGCAACAAGCGTGGGCTGCGTCAAGGGGACCCAGCCTCGCCGTTGCTGTTTAACTTTGTGGCGGATGCTTTAGGCGCCATGCTAGACAAAGCTCGTTTGGCCGGCCACATCAGGGGAGTGGTTGGCAACCTGATTCCTGGGGGTGTGTCACACCTGCAATACGCGGATGACACACTCCTTCTTTTCGAGCCGGACACACACAGTATCGCAACGGTCAAGGCCATTCTACTGTGTTTTGAACTTATGTCAGGGCTAAAAATCAACTTTCACAAATGTGAAGTGGTGTCCATAGGGATGGACGCGACCGAAAGTCAGCGGGTAGCCAACTTGCTTAACTGCAAACTTGGGCAGTTTCCGTTCACTTACCTCGGCCTCCCGATCGCGGCGAAGAAATGCACGATTGCCGATTGGGAACCTCTCAATCCAAGGTTGCGGACCGGGTTTGTCTGTGGAGAGGTAGATTTATGTCTTCAGGGGCTAGACTAATCTTAACCAACTCCAGCCTCTCATCCCTACCTATGTTCTCCATGGGTCTGTTCCTGCTGGCTGATGGGGTGCACTCTAAATTGGACACCCCGCGGGCCCGTTTTTTTTGGGAAGGAGCGGGACCTAAACGGAAGTACCATATGGTTAAATGGCAGGCCGTTTGTAGACCTAAAGCCCGGGGGGCCTCGGGGTCATCAACTCTAAGCTGATGAACATTGCACTCATGTGCAAGTGGATCTGGAAGCTGTCTCAGGGAGAGACTGGCCTCTGGGTTGACCTCCTCCATGCGAAATACTTCCCGAACGGGAATTTTTTTGAGGCGGTATCTCATGGGTCCCCTTTCTGGAACTCAATCCAAGCCCTCAAACCATTCGTCGCCAGGGGCGCGAGGTTTTCGGTTAACAACGGGCGCTCCACGCGATTTTGGCACGACCTTTGGATAGGCCAACAGCCCCTCTGGTCGGAGTTCCGCCATCTTTACTCCATCGCAGTCGAGCCCAACCAGCTGGTTGCTTCGGCTCTAAGCTCCCCCCCGCCCTCTATCAACTTCAGAAGGGAGCTCTCGGAGACGGAGCTGGTGGACTGGGATCGCCTTCGGGCATTGATAGCGGGTGTCCGCTTGTAGGACTCCGTAGACTCGGTCTCTTGGAGACTTTTGGGCTCTGGCAAATTCTCTGTCAAATCCCTCTATAGAGAGTTAACCCGTGGTCATGTCCCTACGGCTGCTACGGGGCTCTGGAAGGCCAAAATTCCACTCAAGATCAAGGTTTTCCTCTAGCAACTCTGCCAAGATCGCCTTCCTACCTCTATCAATTTAGCTAAGCGCAATGGCCCTGCCTCCGGTCCTTGTGCTTTGTGTGGTGTACCGGAAGATGCTGACCACGCTTTCTTCCGGTGCTCTTTGGCGCGCTTTGCCTGGAGCGCGATTCGTGAGGCCGCGGGTGTGGATTGGGATCCACGCTCCCGCTCCGAGCTCGTGTCATCTTTGTCCTTGGTCCAAGGCCCAGCCCGTCGGGTCATGTGGACATGTGCGGCGGCCATGTTATGGGCTATATGGCATATTCGTAACAAGTTTACTATTGAGGGAGTGTTTCCCTCACACCCCGCTGACGTAATCTTCAAATGCATCATGTTCTTGCAGCAATGGGCACCGCTGGGAAGACAACAGGACTCTGATCTCCATCGCCAAGCTCTTACTCGCCTTCGCTCCGTCTACTCGGTGTCCCGAGCCTCGTCGCCTGCGTCTGCTGCCTCATAGGGATGGGCAGCCCCTTTTGGTTGAGTTACCTCCGAGCCTGCGTGCTCGTTTCGCTAGGCCGGTTGCGCCTTGTAATGCACCTTATTTCTCCACCGGTTGCTTTCGTGCTGTGTTCTAAGACCCTGCAAAACTAGTTTATGATTCCGTGTGTTGGTTGTCTGTTTGTGTACGCTGTCTAAGTTAAGGGCTTTATTAATTTAAAGCCGGACGTCCCTGACGTCTATGTTCTAAAAAAAACTACTCTATGCTTCGTATGAACGGGATTCGCCAGTGCCGCCGGCGACAGCTTCGGCCCCACCGCTAGACGTCCTCCCGCCGCTCTTCCTCCTCCCGTCTGCCCGACCTCCCTCCGTCGAAGCTCCTCCCTGCCGTCCTCGCCCGGACCCCTACGCTAGATCGGCCCGCGGTAGGCCGACAGGGGCACGCCCGCGCCGACAGCTCCCTCCCTCCCCCTCGCGACGTGGCCAGCCCAATCCGAGGCCGACGCGTGCCAGGCGGGCCAGCAGTCGGCCAGCAGCAAGCCGATCGGCCTGCTGTGGGCCGATTAGGTCCAGTCGGCCCGCTGCGGGCCGACGGTGTATTATTTGTGAAAAATATTTTTTCGGCGTAATATTTGTGTAATTTAATAAAAAAATGTATTATTTAAAAAAAATTAGCTAAAAACAACCCCACCGTCTCCGTCTCCGTCTCGCTGCCGCCGCACCAAGCCCCACCATCTCCGTCTAGATCCATCGCCGCCGCTCCTTCCTCCTTCCTCCATCCTTCAAAAAAAAAAGATCTAGATCCATATCGCCGCCGCAACAACCCCCACCATCTCCGTCTCGCTGCCGCCGCCGCAAGGAAAAGATGGTCCACGTGCGCATCTCCTGCCATGCCGACCTCCATGCCCTGCAGGACCGTTCCCATGGGCGCATGTTTCTAAAGCTCGTCTCTCTCGAGTCCTTGAGCATAGCGAGCGACTCGTATGCACTCCTCCTCCGCAACCTGATTGAGCGGAGGTACTGGCGATGCCCCCAGGCCCAGATCCATCTCCTCTCGCTCGTGGCAGGCGTGGCGTTGGAGCTCGACAAGATCAAGCATTATCTGTTTCCCCTCGTTCTCGTTGAGGCCAAGCTGGGAGACGACGACGGCTTCCCGGAAGCCCTCCTACTCGTGAAGAACACGGCAATTGCGCTCATACGTCTGGCGGAGGACGCTCAGGAAATAGTCAAAGAATGTGTTGTTGAGGAGGATGAGTTAGGCAAACAAGTTCAAGTGGTGCGCGCATTATTAGAGAAAGTTGGAGTGGTGGGCTCAGTGTTAGCGTATGACGTCGATGAGGTGTGTAATGGTACTCGCAAATTTGCCTGGTTTCACTCACTTGTCCCGACCTTTCTCAATGAGATTGAAGTTGCGTTGTCGACCCCGGATTATTTCCCTGATTCTGAGTAGACTATCAGCTGTTCTTCTTGCCAGCTCTGGACGGACTGTTGTGATGAGTATTTTTTAGAACTGTAGGGGTAGTTTAAACTCTTGTTTCGGATGCAGATGATAGTTTAAACTCTTAGTTACATCTCAAGGAAGGTGATGCTTCGTAGCACGTATTGGCCTTTTAATTCTGAAATATGCAGCGGCCTTCTTAAGCAGGCTTTTGTATGCTGCAACTTGCTTGACATCTGTCCAACTGCTTGCCACAATCTCTTGATATGCTGAAATCGAGATATATATATATGTCCTGGTATCTATCTGCAAGACTAATGGGCATTCTCTGCAGGTTTGGTGTTGATTAATTTCTTATATGTGCACCAGATTTGGATGGTGATATTTATTTAACAGAGATAGCTGTCTGGTAAAGAGGCAAATATGTACCTTATTAGAGGTGAAAAAAAATTCTCCTGAATTTGCTTATCATTGTACAGCTATTTCCTTTGTACTGTTTTGCTTACAACCCACTTCCTGATTTTTATTGTTTTAAAATGGAGCATTTAACAGTGCCGGTTAGCTTTCTATTTCATGCACCTTCTTATTTAATCACTCCCTCTAATATATGAATAGGCAGGGTAGAAAATGCTACTTGCTACGACTGTACAAACAATCCTTTTCAGTGCCATTCTGCCACATTGTTTGAATGAGATAAGTCACCTTATATCTATACCTACTATTAAAGGGAATAGGTATTTTTAGTTTGGTCATAATATTCTTTGTCCCGTGGTATTTTTTTGTTTATGGTGGGACCTACCTAATTTTCGTCCGTCATGGGACGCTGGGGTTAATTTTTACGTTCGTCTGTGATTTTCTCGAACGTCTGGGCCGGCCCATGAAGATAATGATAGGCTGCGATGATATACTGTAGTCAAAAAAAAGATGTGCTTGTGGGGATCAAACCCAGGATGTCATATTCAAACATAACACTCAAACCAGTTTACCTAACGACCTCTAGGGCGTGTTTGGTTGGCTGCATCGAGCCCAACCAGGCCGCGCGATGCAGCATCTTTTTGGACCTCAGTTGTTTGGTTACCCGCATACACTGTTGAGCCCGCATAGCACGGTTCTTAAAGCATCCCTGGGCCTGGCCCGTTGGGGACGGCCGAATCGGCAGTTTCATGAGAGCCAGGCCCGAGCGATGCAGCGAGGCGCACCTGGGTGGCTCTCTGGAGACGTGTTAATCCCTCTCTCTTCCTAATCCTCGATCCCCTCTCTCCCTCTACTCCCCTGCAGCTCCGGCGCTCCCCTCCCCGTGCGCCCGCTGGCCAGCCCCGCGCCCGCCGTCCTTCCCGCTCAAGCAGCCGCCTCTCACCAGCGCCATCGAGCGCGAAGGTGAGCAGGTTGCCCGTGGTGGCCTGGTCGAGCACGGCCGCGAGGTGGAGCTCCAGGTTACCGGCCGCAGGGCTCAAGGCAACGAGGCAGAGCGCAGGTAGCAGTCGAAGCCGACGATGGCGCCGGCCACGCCGTCGCGCCACGCGACGAGGCCCCAACAGCAGGTGTCCCCCGCCCGCACCGACTGCCGCGCGAGGCCAAGTCGGTGAGGCTCTGCAGCTCGGACGACGAGCTGGTGGCAAGCGCGTTGGCGCCGGTGATGACGCGCGCGCGGAAGCCATCGTAACTGGGCGAGGACGGGTTGGTGTCGGCGTAGGACGCGAAGCAGGCGTCCATCCAGACGCCAGCGCGCCGGCCGCGGGTGCCGCAGGCGTCGGCGAGCTTCCTGGCCGCGGCGGCCAGGCACTCGCGGCACTGGGATGGCGTGGCCATCCTGTTGCTGCTCCCGGCCTACCTCGTCTTGGTGGCCAGCCGTGACGAGCGTGACGCCGCACGGCGGAGGCTCTTCTTCCCCGCGTTGCTGGCGGCGACGCTGGTCATCTGGGTCGTCAAGGCGGCACTGGACGCCAACGGTCGGGAGATCATGCACATGGTCAGCTGGAAGAGGCTGCTGAACCGTGCGGGGCTGCTGCTCGTCGCCGGCCTCAATGCCGTCTGCTCCTTCCTCGCGCTCGGCACCGTCACCGACAAGCTCTTCCTCAAGGACAAGGGGCCATCTGTCTCCTTGGGCTCGGTTCGCATGGCGTGCGCCATCGTCGCTGTCGCCGCGCACCTCCCCATTGGATGGACTGCCGTCACTGGGGTGTAGAGAGCAGTTGAAAGTGCAAGTATCACTTAGATTATATTTTGGTGTGATGACAATGTGGTTAGTGGAACTAATGTTGGTTGCTAAAGTTTATCTCAGGACTTTGGTTTCAAGGTGTCCATTGATGGAGGTGTGCGACCCCCAGTCCAAAAAGATCAAAGGCGTGGTTACCGGCAACTCGAAGGTTTTTCGTTTTGGTTCGATTTGAGTCGTAGGTAAAACCGCACTATCAAGAGGGGTCTTCGTAAAGTTAGTGTCGTGTGGGAATGCCTCCAAGACAGATACACCAGCCCTCCTACACCTCCTCAGATATTCCACTTATTGTGTGCTTTGCCGTGGTGTCCTGTGATGTTTCATCAGAAATCTTCTGGACACCCCGTGTGCACGGGGTCTCTGACCCCGTGCGCACGGGGTAGTCAGAATATTTCGGGACACCCCGTGCGCACGGGGTCTCTGACCCCCGTGCGCACAGGGTACCTCGAAACTCACTGGACACCCCGTGCGCACGGGGCTGACATGGCCCGTGCGCACGGGGTCCAACGGGCAGAAATCCCCTCCCGGCCAAGAACACTATATAAGCCCCCTTCTTCCTCCTCCATCCCTCAACCCTAATGTCTTGTTGAGCTCCTCCATTGCTACACCCCATTTTGCTCACTACTCTCAGTCCCTCCACCCAATCTTGTTGAAACTTTGGGGATTGGGAGAGCAAGACCCGATCTACACTTTGACCAAACCAAATTGCGTTCCCCGCAACATTCATCCACCATGACTTGTTACTCTTGGAGCTTGGGCTCCTAGGCGGTTAGAGGTTCCTCCGGAAGCTTCCTTGCTTGTGGTGTGCTCCGGAGAAGTTTGTGAAGGTGTGGTGATCGCCTTCAAGACCAACCCCGAGTGATTCGGGGCTCATCCGTTGGGGGTGACTCGAAGGAAATTACGGTGAGCCTTCGGTGGCGTTCCACAAGCTTTGGCTCCGGCACCGCTCCAAACGGAGAGTAGCTCTTCCCCAAGGAAGAGTGAACTTGGGGATAAAATCCGCGTCCTCGTCTCATTTGTGGTTAATCCTTTCCCGCACTTTACTTAGCCTTGTATGCTCGTTGGCTTGCTAATTAGTTTGTTGCCTAGCATATTTAGTTTAGAGCTTGCTTGTCATATAGGTTGTGTTCACCTAGTTGCATATCTAGTGAACCCTTTTTATCCGCTAAGCCTTAAAATTGACAAGAAAGAGTAAAATTTGTAGTCTCCTATTCACCCCCTCCCCTCTAGTCGACCGTATCGATCCTTTCAATTGGTATCATAGCCTCGTGCTCTAATATAAGGTTTTACAACCTTAGAAGATATGGTCGATCTAGGGAATGAGGGAGGTGACGCACCACTTGCGGAGGATGGTCAAAACCTACCACCCGCCGCGGCCGACGCACTTGTTGCTCCGGCCGTTGCTCCCGTCGCCCCCATTAACCCGGGGGCCCCGTTGACCGTGGCCGATATTCTTTCAATGTTTGCGGACCTCAAAACTGCTATGTTGAAAGAAGTTCGCTCCTCGGTCAAGGAGGAAATTGATGCTCACTTAAAGCCCTCGACATCCGCCTCAAACTCATTTGATCCAAATGCGGTTCATGATGCGGATGATTTGAGAGAACCTCTTGCATCCCCGGCTCGCACTCAAGTTCCCAAGTACAATGCCGTGGAACCCTTTTACTCACCACAACCCTTGCAGCACCCTCGCATTAATCCTGTGGGGCCTCCGCCCCCTTTGAAAGCTAACGCGTTTGCTAAGTGGAAGCTAGATATGGAGTCTCGTATTCGCAGTGCATCTACACAACTATGGTGGATTGTGGTCAACGGTTTCAACCCCAAGAATCCCATGAATCTCACTCCAAGAGAAGCGGTTGATGATCAACTCAATGCTACCTCCCACAACATGTTGCGCACCGCGGTGACCGATGACTATAGTGACTCCATTGCTCTACTCAAGACCGCCAAGGAAATTTGGGATTGCCTTGAGGAGGCCCTCGAAGGTGATGAAGCAATTCGAAGATCTCGGTTGGCTTTGCTCAAGCAAGAAGTCAACCTATTTGTGAGAAATGAGGGTGAGTCCGCGGAAGAGGTATATCGAAGGTTGAAGTCTCTTGTGCTCAATTTGAGAACCTTTGGGTGCACTTGGGCAAATGATGATTTCATTAAGGACAAGTTCATTGATGCTATGGTTCTCACGGAACATACCATGGTGATGATGATACATCAACGCCCGGACTATCAAAAGTTGACCGCGGCACAAGTTGTATCCACTTTCTCAACTCATGTTCTTTTGGAGACCAAGTCCAAGAAGACCTTTGCCATAGCTCAAGCCACCAAGAACTCAAATCTTGCATTGAAGGCCAAGAAAGTAGTTGCCCAACCCTCAAGGGATGAAGAAGTTGTTGAAGAGACTTGTGAGGAAGATGTTGACACCTCATGCCCGGCAAATGACTTTGCGGAAGACTTGGCTCTCTTGGTCAAGAAATATTCCGGGACCATGGCAAACAAAGGGAAGAATCTGCAAGGAAGATCGTTTGGACGAAGAAAATGCTACAATTGTGATAGCCCAAGACATTTTGTGCACGATTGTCCTTATGAGAGACGTGAAGACAAGTCCGAGAAGCTGGTGCTCAAGAAGAAGAAGTTCACCAAGTTTTCCAAGAGGAAAGATGACAAGGCTCTTGTTCATGAGGAGTACATGTCCGGAGATGAAGATGACGGTGATGATGATCATGTGGGCATGGCCGCCATTGCCATGCATGCCACTACCTCCTCCTCCACCACCGGCCTCTTCGACTCTCCCAACGAGGACAAGCCGTTCACTCATCATTGCCTCATGGCCAAAGAGGTAAAAACAAAGTCCAAATCTCTAAAACCCTTCATCCACACTCCCAATGTTTCATGTGAGATAGTGGAGGATGAGTGTGATGATGGTGTGGATAATGATGAGGAATCCTTGATGGCTTTCATGAAAACTCTTCATGGTGAAGCTCGTGCTCGTTTTAGCGATCTCCTTAAATCACTCGCCGAACGCGATGATTTTATTGAGAACGTTGAAAACCTCCTCATAGAGGAAAAAGAGAGAGTCGAACTCCTTGAGCACAAGCTACATGAAGAGAGTGTCATGAGAGCATCACTTGAGGAAGCCTTGTCTTCTCATAAAATTGACTTCGTTAAAACCGATGATGCATTGCAACTTGCTCTTGAGAACAAAGATGCCCTTAAAGTAAGGGTTGAAAAGCTTCTAGTTGATCACACGAGACTTGTTGAGGAACATGAGCTCCTTGTGACTAGTTCCAAGGTTGTCAAAGGTGACCTCATTTCCCTCACCGAGTCTTATGCTCAACTTAAAGCTACAACCATTAAGGCTCTTACTTCCGTCCCTCATATTGATTTAAATGATGAATCTTGTACGGCTAACTTTGCTCATGATTGCACCTCTCTCCAAGAGGAGAATAAGAAGTTAAAAGCCCAAATTGAGAAAGGGCTTGTGTCGTGCATTCAAGGGGAGAAAAACCTCAATGACCTCTTGAGAAACCAAAAGGAGTGTGTTGCCAAGGAGGGAATTGGGTTTGACCCCTCTTTTAAGAAGAAGAAGACCAAGAAGAAGAGCCACAAGAAGAAGATCGGTCCTACTCCTCCTCCCCAACAAAAGATAGCATTTGTTCATGAAGGTCACAAGGATAAGGAGAAGGAAAAAGGGAATGTTGGGGATGGCAAGGTCACTAGGGACAAGGCCATTCCCAAAGAGTTTGCCGGCAAGAACAACCCATCTTATGTCCTCATGAGAGGAGATGATGGTTATACCTTTGCTAAATTTGTTGGCACTAACTATGATGATTATGCTTGGACTATTTGGGTTCCTAAGACCCTTGTTGCTAACTCTCTAGGACCCATTGAAAAATGGGGACCTAAAATCAAAGCTTGATTCTTGTAGGACTATACCTCCGGTGGAACACAATGGGTGATCGATAGTGGTTGCACCAATCATATGACCGGAGAGAGGGAGATGCTTGTGGAGTTCATTGATTCGCCCAAGGCCACTTCAAACATCTCTTTTGGTGACAATAGCAAGGGCAAGGTATTGGGTTTGGGCAAGGTGGTAATCTTTAGTGATGCATCACTTAAGAATGTCATGCTTGTTCAATCCCTTCACTACAATTTACTTTCTACGATTCAATTGGCACGTGCCGGTTATGATTCTCATTTCGGTGAATTTCATGTGACCATCTTTAAGAGAAGCAATCTCAAAGTGGTCTTTGTTGGGCATGTTGAAGATTACGTGGTTGATTTCTCAAATCAGAAAACTTATCTTGCAACATGTCTAATGGCCAAGGCCAACGTGGGGTGGCTTTGGCACCGTCGGCTAGCACACGTTGGCATGAGAAATTTACAAGCTCTCTTAAAGGGGGAGCACATCCTTGGACTAACCAATGTGTCTTTTGCCAAAGATCGTCCTTGTAGTGCTTGCATTACCGGAAAACTTCATGAAAAAGCTCATAAGGTGACGACTATCATTACCACTTTGAGGCCTCTCGAGATCATTCACTTGGATCTCTTTGGGCCTCCATCTTATGATAGTTTGGGAGGGAGGAGGTATTGCCTTGTCATTGTCGATGACTATACAAGATATACATGGGTGTTCTTTCTCAAGACTAAATATGAAACTCAAGACACCTTCATCAACTTTGCCAAAGAAGCTCAACGTCAACATAATTGTGAGATCAAGGCAATTCGAAGTGACAACGGCACCGAGTTCAAAAATTACACTATGAACGAGTTCTTGAGCGATGAGGGGATCAAGCATCAATATGCCGCGCCATACACTCCCAAACAAAATGGTGTTGCGGAAAGGAAGAACCGGACTCTCATTGAGATGGCAAGGACCATGCTTGACGAGTACAAGTCTCCATACAAGCTTTGGGCCGAAGCCATCAACACCGCGTGCCATGCTACAAACCGGCTTTATCTTCGTAAGCTCAAGAACAAGACTCCCTACGAACTCCTAATCGGGAGAAAGCTTAACGTCAAATACTTTCGAGTATTCGGTTGTAAGTGTTTCATTCTAAATAAGAAATCCCGTTTAGCTAAGTTTGCGCCTAAAACTTATGAGGGCATATTTGTTGGATATGCATCAAACTCTCATGCTTACCGTGTTCTCAACAAATCCACCGGATGTATTGAGGAAACGGTAAATGTGGAGTTTGATGAAGATAACGGTTCCCGTGCGGAGCAAATTGTTCCTAGTGTTGTAGGTGATGAGGCTCCTTCACAAGCTATAAGGACTATGGGGATAGGCCACATTCGTCCACAAGAAACACCCCAAGTCCAAGTAGAAGAAGAAGGAGTAAGAGCCCCTCTTGTGGATTCTCCACAAGGGAAGTCATCACCGCCACCACAAGGTCAAGATGCTATGGGAAATCATGAACCTATCCAAGAACAAGATCAAGTCCCTCATGTTCCCGAGCAAGATCAAGGGCAAGCTCAACCAAATGGCGAAGAACCAATCCGCGAGGCCCAAGGTCAAGCTCTTGATCAAGATCAAGATCAATCCCAACCTCAAGTGTCTTCCACATCATCACATCCAAGTGATCAAGAACTAGAGGTTGTGAAGAGAAGGGTGTCTCCAAGGCTAAAGCATTCCCAAGGCCAAGCTTCTTCCACAAGTTCAAAACCAAGTGAAGAAGAGCTTACCCTCAAAGTGCAAAAAGCGGCCGCCAAGTTAAAGCATCTTCAACATCTCACCGACAACATTTATGGAAGCATCAACAAAGGGGTAACTACTCGTAGACGTTTGGCAAACTTTTGTGAACATCACTCGTTTGTCTCTTGTGTTGAGCCCCTTAAGGTTGAAGATGCACTTGACGACCCGGATTGGGTAAATGCCATGCATGAAGAACTCAACAACTTCACCCGCAACAAAGTGTGGACTCTTGTGAAGAGACCCAAAGAACATCATAATGTCATTGGAACAAAGTGGATCTTTAAGAACAAACAAGATGAGCATGGACAAGTCACTAGAAACAAGGCAAGGTTAGTGGCACAAGGGTTCACCCAAGTTGAAGGTTTGGACTTCGGTGAAACCTTTGCCTCCGTTGCCCGTCTTGAGTCCATTCGTATCTTGCTTGCATATGCTTCACATCATGATTTTAAATTGTATCAAATGGATGTGAAGAGTGCATTTCTTAATGGTCCTCTTAAGGAGTTGGTGTATGTCAAACAACCTCCTGGTTTCGAAGATCCCGATCACCCCTCTCACGTTTATGAACTCCATAAGGCGCTCTATGGACTTAAACAAGCACCTCGTGCTTGGTATGATCACCTTACGGCGTTCTTAAGCGAGTAGGGGTTCCAGATCGGGTTAATAGATTCCACTCTCTTCACGAAGAGGGTAAAAGGATAATTGTTTGTGTGCCAAATATATGTTGATGATATTATTTTTGGTTCCACTAACCATGCTATTAACGTTGAGTTTGAGAATCTTATGACCAAGGAATTTGCTATGAGCATGATGGGAGAGTTGAAGTTTTTCCTCGGATTTCAAGTGAAGCAATTGAGAGGAGGAACCTTCATCAACCAAGCACTTTATATTCAAGACATGCTCAAGAGGTTCAAAATGCAAGATGTCAAGCCCATGAAGACGCCCATGCCCACAAATGGCCAACTTAATCTTGATCCCAATGGTAAAGATGTGGATCAAAAGGTATATCGCTCTATGATCGGTTCTTTGCTTTACCTTTGTGCATCTAGGCCGGATATTATGTTGAGTGTGTGTATGTGTGCAAGATTTCAATCCGCTCCCAAGGAGAGCCATTTTTCGGCAGTGAAAAGAATCCTTCGATATTTGGTTCATACCCCAAACTTGGGCCTTTGGTATCCCAAAGGAGAAACTTTCAAGTTATTGGGATATTCGGATTCGGATTGGGCCGGAGACAAGGTAGACCGCAAGTCCACTTCCGGGTCATGTCAATTCCTAGGGAGGTCATTGGTAAGTTGGTCTTCAAAGAAGCAGAATTGTGTGTCCCTTTCAACCGCCGAGGCCGAGTACATTGCCGCAGGAAGTTGTTGTGCACAATTATTATGGATGAGGCAAACTTTGATGGATTATGGTGTCAAATGTGACAAAGTGCCTCTATTTTGTGAAAATGAAAGTGCAATCAAGATCGCCGACAATCCAGTGCAACATAGCCGAACCAAACATATTGAGATTCGTCATCACTTCATTCGAGATCATGTGGCCAAGGGAGACATTGATTTATTCCATGTCAACACCAAGAAGCAACTTGCCGACATTTTCACCAAGCCACTTGATGAAGCAAGATTCCGCGAGTTAAGGCATGAGCTGAATATCGTGGATATAAGTAACTTGGATTGAGGTTCTTGCATACACACACATACTCTACTAGTATCTTGTTTTAGATGTAGGCACCTAAGTAGGGGGAGCTAGCTCAACTAATGAGCTATCTTATCCTACTAGTGCATAAATTGAACAAAATCTTTCACATTAGCCATTTGAAGATGGCATTTGTGCTTCAAAGATGAGTATTGGTCTTGGGCCCAAGGTTCATATCTTCGTGGTGCCATACCAAACAAACTCAAACATGGTGGCTTCGGCCACCGCCCTCCGTTGGAGGTTGGATCTTTTTTCTTTTTTTTGTGTGGTTCTTCTTGTCCTTGTGTTCGTGTTTCGGTGTGTGTGTGTGTTTCTCGATTCTCTTCCAGTGCAAGTGCTACACATACTCCTTTCTAGTAGTGTTGGATTTCTTCTGCGACGTGACCAGAAGTGAGGCGGAAATGCTCTTTGGGGTCTTGGTAAGAATTTGCATTCAGCCATAACCCAACAAGCTTCTTCCTGTCAAAATCCTCTGGATACCCCGTGCCCACGGCCCTTGTACCGTGCGCACGGGGTCTGCGGTTTCTGGCCCTGAAGAGGTGGGACGTGGGGGGTTTGGGTTCTTTCCCACCCAATCGCCCCCTCCACGCCCCAGATCGCCTCCAGGCCGTCGTCGTCGCCTCCTTGTCGCCGGTGCTCCTCCGTGCGTCGTGGGACTTCGCTGCTCCATGGAGATCTCCCGGGATGGGGTCCTCCTCTGGTATCCCCCTCCCCTTGTCCTTCTTTTTCCTCCTTGGATCCTTATTAGTCTAGGGTTTCCCCCTCTACTAGTCTAGGTCAGTCGTTCCCTTGTGATAGACTAGAATCGGATGGGCATTACTGTGGCGGTTCTCCCTGCCGCACTCACTCCCGGATCTCGATCTAGAAGTGGTTGCCGCTGGGCGAACCCCGTGTCCACGGGCCTTGTACCGTGCGCACTGGACCCCCGTGTCCACGGTGGTCAGACCCCCGTGTGCACGGGGTACACAGTGGTGCCAGTCCTGTTTCTTCTCTGTCTTCCATTCCTCGCCAGCTTCTCAAGCACTTGTACTTATTTGTGTCTCTCGTGTTTGTTGTGTTTTGTTGCTGTTGTGTTTCAGACTCTGCTGACAAGAGGTCCGAGCTCCGTCGCAAGCGCACCAAGGCAGGTTCTAGGGAATTCACTTTGGCTCTTCGTCAGCCGTCCGAAAGAATTGGTCAGGGCTCTGAGCTGGGCCGTGTTCGCCGTGCCGCCTCCAAGCAGCCAGTGATTGAAGCCTCCGAGGATTCAGAAGAGGAGTATGATTCGCAGGAAGATGCTCACTATGAGAACCCCGCAGATGCAGAGATAGAAGATGAGGATGATTCTGCTGATGATGTTGATGAGGAGGAAGGAGAGGAACATGTGCTCCCAGGAGGTCGGAATGTCAAGAATCTACCTCTCTCTAAGTGGACCAAGCCAGAGCTTTGGGCTCGCAGGCAGGATTTCCCCTATGTGCCAAACACTGATGCAGGGGTTGACCCAAGATTCAAGAGTGATTTTCAACACCGTGTGTTCTCTGAGCTGATCATGACCAAGAAAAACAAGTTTGCCCCCCACAAGCAAATCAATGTGGAGGCTCTTCGGGACAATGATCATATCTATCCAGGTGTGTATAATACTCTTGGGAGGCTTGGCTTGATCCCGTTCGTCGCCTTCCACCATCCGTATAGTGAAGATCTGTGATGTAGTTCTTTGCCACCGTATACTTCCACAGTGATGAGGCTCGCACTATGACTTGGATGTCTGGCACATATGAGTGTGAGGCCTCCATGGCCAAGTTCTTTGACATCATTCCGTATCGGTTCTTTGCTGAGGAGCATCCTGAGTATGGCCGTGCTCGGGAGACAGGTAGAGACAAGGATGAGATTGCTTTTGCTTACAAGCCAGACAAGGCCTTCACCACCGGTTCTATCAAACATTTGAAGCCAACCTATGATACTATGCGTCACATTCTTAGGTACACGCTTAATCCTAAGACCGGGGACTCTCACAATCTGAGGAGCTCCATGTTGGACATCTTTGTCTACCTTCATGACAAGAAGAAAGTGGATGTTCTGGACTTCATGTTCTTTGAGATCAGGCAGTGTGTTCAGGAGAACAAGTCATGCATCTATGCTCCGTTCATCCAAGCTTTGATTGAGTCTGTGTATCCCGCCAGGTACATTGCCAAGTACCGCACCTCCTTTCCGAAGCGTGATGCCAACTGGCTTCCGGCTGCTCCTCCACCATATGTGCCTCCCAAGAAGGGGCGCAACCCCAGGCCTGAGGATCGTGCTACCTACACTAAGGGATGTTCATCCTATGTGCGGATTCCGCGTAGCAAAGGGAAGCAGGTTGCTACTGATGCCAGTTTCACCAGAGAGGAGAAGAAGTCTCTTCTGAAGACCGTGAGCAACATGTTCAAAATGTGTCAGTCCATTCAGCGCCGTCAGGTCAAGGAGATCAACAAGGGCAAGCTGGTGAGGCGTCAGAAGAAGGCTGAGCGTGCTGCAGCTGGTGAGGAGGTTGGTCCAGGGTCCGAGGACAACGACAGTGTGGCCACAGCTCGTTCTTTTCCCTTGGAGGGATGGCACTTTGATGATGATGAAGATGCTTCGAGCGCACCTCCTCTTGTCTAGAGTCTCGTTAGCATCGCCTTTTCCATTTTTGTTTTCTTGATGACAAAGGGGGAGAAGTGTTCTATTAGGGGCGTTTGCAGTTGGTTTCAGTTGGGTGAGATCTCAAGGCCTCGTTTGTTTTGGTTGTGTTTATTTGGCTTGAGATACTCTTATTTACTTGCTTTCGCGGTGTGGTCGTGAGCTACCTAGTCTATGTGAGAGACTATCTACTTTATGGAATTTATCTATGCTTATGTTGATATATCTTGTGGAGTATGATCAAGCTTCTATAGGTTAGTCTCACGTTTTCTGCTCACCACACTTGCATGTGATCTAGGCACCGTGTTGGGTATTATTATGTTGATCGCATGCCTTGACAATGTGGATCTAGGGGGAGCCTCATATGTGTGTGCTTGATGCATAATCAAGCATTTTTTTCCTTGCACATATATAGGGGGAGCTCCTTTGATCAACTATTGTCGCATGGTTGTTTACTTAAGTTGTATCCTGTATGCCATGTCCTAACCATATTGTCATCAATGCACCAAAAAGGGGGAGATTGAAAGTGCAAGTATCACTTAGATTATATTTTGGTGTGATGACAATGTGGTTAGTGGAACTAATGTTGGTTGCTAAAGTTTATCTCAGGACTTTGGTTCCAAGGTGTCCCCATTGATGGAGGTGTGCGACCCCCCAGTCCAAAAAGATCAAAGGCGTGGTTACCGGCGACTCGAAGGATTTTCGTTTTGGTTCGATTTGAGTCGCAGGTAAAACCGCACTATCAAGAGGGGTCTTCGTGGAGTTAGTGTCATGTGGGAATGCCTCCAAGACAGATACACCAGCCCTCCTACACCTCTCAGATATTTCACTTATTGTGTGCTTTGCCGTGGTGTCCTGTGATGTTTCATCAGAAATCTTCTGGACACCCCGTGTGCACGGGGTCTCTGGCCCCCGTGCGCACGGGGTAGTCAGAATATTTCGGGACACCCCGTGCGCACGGGGTCTCTGACCCCCGTGCACACGGGGTACCTCGAAACTCACTGGACACCCCGTGCGCACGGGGCTGACTTGGCCCGTGCGCACGGGGTCCAACGGGCAGAAATCCCCTCCCGGCCAAGAACACTATATAAGCCCCCTTCTTCCTCCTCCATCCCTCAACCCTAATGTCTTGTTGAGCTCCTCCATTGCTACACCCCATTTTGCTCACTACTCTCAATCCCTCCACCCAATCTTGTTGAAACTTTGGGGATTGGGAGAGCAAAACCCGATCTACACTTTGACCAAACCAAATCGCGTTCCCCGCAACATTCATCCACCATGACTTGTTACTCTTGGAGCTTGGGCTCCTAGGCAGTTAGAGGTTCCTCCGGAAGCTTCCTTGCTTGTGGTGTGCTCCGGAGAAGTTTGTAAAGGTGTGGTGGTCGCCTTCAAGACCAACCCCGAGTGATTCGAGGCTCATCCGTTGGGGGTGACTCGAAGGAGATTACGGTGAGCCTTCGTGGCGTTCCGCAAGCTTTGGCTCCGGCACCGCTCCAAACGGAGAGTAGCTCTTCCCCAAGGAAGAGTGAACTTGGGGATAAAATCCGCGTCCTCGTCTCACTTGTGGTTAATCCTTTCCCGCACTTTACTTAGCCTTGTATGCTTGTTGGCTTGCTAATTAGTTTGTTGCCTAGCATATTTATCTTAGAGCTTGCTTGTCATATAGGTTGTGTTCACCTAGTTGCATATCTAGTGAACCCTTTTTATCCGCTAAGCCTTAAAATTGACAAGAAAGAGTAAAATTTGTAGTCTCCTATTCACCCCCCCTCTAGTCGACCGTATCGATCCTTTCAGCAGTAGTTGACCGACCATGCGCGCGTGCGTGGGCTAGAGCGGGGGAGGAGAGCTGGTAGCCCGGCTGGCGCACGCACTTAGAGCCGGGTCAACAGGCGCGCAATAGGCGGCAGCGGCGGCGATCTGCAGGATCTCCGACAGCGGCGGCAAGGACATGAAGCGGCCACGGCCACGACGGCGAGTCGGGCGCGTCCACGGTCGCCGGGAGCTGGTGGTGGGTACGATGGGCAGTGGAAGCTCCGGCGTGCTCAGAGTGTTTGACGAAATGTCAAGCCCAACTGATGGCTGTTAAGTTTTGTTGTTAACGCTCGTAATCATATGCATGTATCAACCAAACGCTGGGTGAAAATTGCATCTCGACGACGAGACCCCTAATGCAGGCAACCAATCAACTGGTCATCTACGTTTTCGGCTCTGTTTTTGCTTATCCAGGCCCTTCTCAGCCTGGCTCGTTTTTTCCCTCTGAGCCAGGCCCGGCAGCGAAAGCAACCAAACACGCCCCTACTGGTTATAAAGCAGTGAAAAGTTTTAAGAACCAACCACCAGCGCAGATACAAATATTTTTTAAATTTCGATATCAACTATTTTTGAAAAAATACCAGATGTTTGCGAAGCGCAAACACTTTACACATTTGTAAACATATTATAAAAAAATGAAACAGTTTTTAAAAACATGAACATTTTCTTAAAATCTTGAACACTTTTTTCAAACAGGAACATTTTTTTAATTCCAAAACAAAATGTGGAAACGCAAACAGTTTTTGGAACTTGCGACCAAAATTGGAACACACAAAAAAATTGAAACTCCGGAAAAGAAATTGAAACATGAACATTTTAAGAAAAAAATTGACCAATTTGTGGATACGGGAACATTTTTTTGAAATTCCAACAATAATTCTGAAAACTTGTGAAAATTTTGAACTAAAACATTCCAAACAATTTTTGAAAAACCCAATCAAAGTTTGGAAACACGTTTTTTAACACATTTTCAAACAATTTTGGAAACTGGAACTTTTTTGAAACTCCTGAAAATGAAAACATGAACATTTTTAAGATTTGTGAACAATCTCTGAAAACGGGAACATTTTCTGAAATTCTGAACATTTTTTAAAAGTTGTGAAAAAGTAGAACAAAACCATTCCGAACAAACTTTCGAAAACACGAACATTTTTTGAAAATCCAAAATATTTTTAAATTTATGTACAAATACGAAAACACAACCATTTTTTCAAAATTTAAAAAGCGTGAACATTTTTTTAGATAAAGAGGGTTCGCTTGAATATTTATCCCACCTCGCTTTGATCTACTAAAATCCACCAGTTTATATACGCTGGATAGTTGTTGAGTAACCATGAAGCCCAAGGAAGGGTATGATGCGGGGGTGAAGGAATTAAGGTTGGCTCTAATTAAATGAAATTGTTGGAATAGAACCTGACGAAAGACCTGCCACGGTTCGTCTGGTCCTCTCTCTCGCTGTCTCCCGCGGGTGGAGTCTTCGACAGATTGATGTGAGTAATGCTTTTCTCCACGGTTTTCTGGCCGAAGATGTCTACATGCAGCAGCCCCCTGGTTTTGAGGATGCTCGTTATCCCTCTCATGTCTGCAAACTCCAGCGGTCCATCTATGGGCTTAAACAGTCGCCGCGTGCCTGGTATGCTCGGTTGAGTCAGCGGCTCTCACAACTTGGTTTTGTTCCCTCCAAGGCAGATACGTCCCTGTTCATCTTTTCACATGGTGCTATTCAGATATACATGCTGGTGTATGTTGATGATATTGTGATTGTTGGTTCTACACCTACTGTGGTGGATCGCCTTGTGCAGTCCTTGTCTGCGAGTTTTCCCATCAAAGACTTGGGCCGGTTTGAGTACTTCCTTGGTTTGGAAGCGTCCTTTCATTCACGGGGGCATGACATTGACGCAGAACAAGTATGCACTTGATCTCCTTCATCGCGTCAACATGGAGAACTGCAAGTCCACTTCCACTCCACTTGCTACATCCGAGAGCCTTTCGCGTCACAGTGGTGCATTGCTGAGTACTGACGACTCTTTCAGGTATCGCAGTGTAGTTGGAGCACTTCAATATCTGACGCTCACTCGTCCAGATATCTCCTTTGCCGTGAACAAAGTGTGCTAGTTCCTGTCTCAGCCTACGGAGGTTCATTGGGAAGCAGTTAAGCGTATTCTGTGGTATGTCAAAGGTACGCTAGACACGGGACTACGGATTCGTAAGTCCAGATTTACTGGAGTCAGTATATTCACCGATGCAGACTGGGCAGGCTGTGTTGACGACAGGCGTTCTACTGGTGGCTTTGCTATATTTGTTGGACCCAATCTTATATCTTGGAGTTCCAAGAAAGCAGCCTACAGTCTCGAGGTCTAGCACCGAGGCAGAGTATAAGGCATTGGCCAATGGCGCGGCTGAAGCCATTTGGATAGACATAGTTCTCACAGAACTTGGAGTCACACACGGCAGCGCACACCCATATTGTGGTGTGATAACTTAGGGGCAACTTACCTGACGGCGAATCCAGTGTTTCATGCTCGGACCAAATACATTGAGATTGATTTCCACTTTGTGAGGGAACGAGTAGCTGTTGGTAAGCTAGAAGTCAGGTTTATCTCAACTGATGATCAGCTAGCGGGTGTATTTACTAAACCCGCTACTCGACAAATGCTAGACCGTTTTAGAACCAATCTGAATCTTGTATGTAGTTCAGATTGAGGGGGCATGTAAAATAGGGTCTAGCATATTGTACATGTACACGTATTTGTATACGTATGTAATTGTATTATGATCATCTATATAAAGAGACTTGAGGCTGGATGTTAGCCACCCACGCAAAACCCTAAACCTACCTCTTCAACTGGGCTTGCCTCAAAGCACACCCTTTCATTTTTTTGAAGGGAGACTTTGAGGATTTCCTCGACAACAAAAGAAAAAAAAATGATGCTGACGGCTGGGAAAAAGAAAAGGCGCAAGCGAATTGGTGATATTCTGCGATGATGATGGTCGTTGCAGTAGCTAGCTTAGCTATGCTAGTGTGGTTCGTCAACGGCTAAAGAATGGTGGCCGGAATCTTTGTCGTTGTGCATGAGAGGGCGTGCCATGCATTGCATGCCGTAGCAGTAGTCGCGTGGCACGAGGCGAACGCCACTAGGGGTAGCAGCAGGCGGGCAGGGGCCGGCCACAGCCGCTGACCGTATGCCAGGCGCCCGTGCCCGTGCGCATGGATGTCGATGGATTGGAATTGGGTCCGAAACCACGGCCAGATGCATGCATGCGTGCGTACACGCTGCTGCGTTTGTAATTTTATACTCCCTCCGCCCGAAAATACTTGTCAAAGAAATGGATAAAAATGGATGTATCTAGAACTAAAATCCATCTAGATACATTCATTTCTCCGACAAGTTTTTCCGGACGGAGGGAGTATATTTTACGTACATGCATACCGTGTCCGTGTGTACGCGATGGTCCGCGCGTCGTCGATCGCGTGGGATTAAACGGAAGGCAAGGCCGTCGTCGGCGTCCCTGTCACCGCCGTCAATTTCCTTTC
This sequence comes from Aegilops tauschii subsp. strangulata, assembly GCF_002575655.3. Taxonomy (NCBI): domain Eukaryota; kingdom Viridiplantae; phylum Streptophyta; class Magnoliopsida; order Poales; family Poaceae; genus Aegilops; species Aegilops tauschii. Next base: position 25,264,127 of record NC_053037.3, on the reverse strand, counting down.
GAGCCGAGGAGGAAGATTGGGTGCTCACACCAAGGAGAAATTAATACTAGTAAGTATAAAACGGCGCCGTAGACCTCACGCCCAGCCCATTCGTCCGCGTACGTACTACTCGCAGGTTTATTAGCCCCTCTTAGGCCAACTCCACCGCGCGACCCTATCATGTCCGGCCCCGTTCGTTTGGGGTAAAAGGGACAAACCGGACGGCCCAGCGCGCGGGAGCAAACGGACTTTTGTCTGTTTTATGTCCGCTTTCGACCCATACCCGGCCCAAGTTTGCGTCGGTTTTGGGGTGAAACAGACAGCACGAGGACGGGCGGGACGCGCGCGCTTGTCCGCCCCTGGCCCGCCTGTCGGCGACACAAAGCAAAACCTCCCCGCGGCCCCTTTGGCGCCATCCCCCCCCCCCCCCAAAACCCTCCCACGTCCCGCCCGTCCCACTCCCTCCCCCGTCCATGGCCGACGCCCAGCCGAACTCCGGCGGGCTGGCCGTCGACCCGCCCGGAATGGCCAAGAAGAAGAAGGGCAAGGCGCCAAGGAAGCCGCGGTCGGAGTGCACGCCGGAGGAGATCGCCAAGTTGGACGCGGAATCGGCGAAGAGGAGGGGCCGGAGGGCGGTCGCCAAGTACAACGTCGCCGCAGCCAAGAGAGCCGCCGACCGTGCTGCGATTGAGGCCGCGCGGCACAAGGCCGAGGTCGATGAGAAGGAGGCCATCGTCATCAAAGCGCACGACCTTCTCATGGCTGGCATTTGTCGTCCGCTAGGTTTCTCTGGAGGGGCCGTCGGTCCGGCGAGCACAGGGTCGTCGATCGCCCGGCCTCCACACTGCCAGTCACCGACGTCGTGGACCACGCCCTTGTCGCCCGGCTTTCCTCCGCCAAGGCACGACGGCCAGACCCGTTTCTCAGGGTCGCCGGACGTTGGCATGTTCGCGCCGTCCACACCACGACCCTCGACCGTCATCGACCTCAACGTCACGCCTAGGTCTAGCAGCGGCGGCTGGCCGTCCGTCGAGATGCAAAGAAAGCAAGCACGGGCGCCGTTCACGGGCACCATGCCGTCGCCCCGCGTCTTGTTTGACGGAATGCCAACACCAACGCCACCGGTCGACGACCCCTTCTACAACCAGTTCATGGAGGACGTGATCTTCGAGGCTGGTCAAGGCCGTTCCTACAACCCCGAGGAGACCCAAAGTCAGGATGGCCGCGCCCAGTACGTCCCCGATGAAGAGGCCGGCAACCGTGCTGACTACGACCATGGTGACTCGTGGCATGAAGACGATGACATCTATGTCGAAGGTGATGGTGATGAAGAAGAAATCAATGACGTTGATATTAGTGGCGAGCCTTTGTTCATCGACGAGCTGACACAAAGAGCGGAAGCACAAAAGAAGAGGAAGAGCATTCGCACGGGTTCATACACACAAGATGAGGACAAGTTGATTTGCCAAGCTTGGATGGAGATTAGCCAAGATCCGAGGACCGGCGCGCAACAAAAGGGTATTGTTTTTTGGACGAGAGTCCATGAAACATTCCATGAAAGGAAGTTGTTTGAGCCCTACCAATTTGAAAGCAACCGTGGCATCGGCTCGATTCAAAAGAGATGGTTGTTCATCCAACAAGAGTGTAACAAGTATCAAGCCGCATTCGAGAGCGTTGAAGCACGGCCCGTGAGTGGTCTCGGCGTTGGGGACACGGTATGCTCTCCTCTTCCAAGCCCTTTCCTTGCTACGGCCATGAGACTTCGGCCTTGTACATGTTTGCATATTCACTTGTTGTTGATCATGTGGTGTAGGCATTTCAATCTTTGGAGGCATTCAAGGCCCGGCACAATGACAAGCCGTTCACTCTTACGCATTGTTGGACTATGATCAACAATTGCCCGAAGTTCAAGGACCAATACCGTGAACTTCAGAGGAAGAGAGGCCTGAAGACGGCCAAGTTCGCCGGAGGTGGAGATGGCGAAGCGGTGAAGAGGCCGAGGGGCAAGACCAACTCCAAGGTTGACGACATACGTGATGCCTCATCCATGGCATTGCATGACACTTTGCATGGCATGATGTCGCAAAAGGATGTGAGGGACGAGAAGAAGCGGCAAAGCAAGGAGGGCAAATGAAGCAATACCTAGACCTTCAAAGGAAGAAGCTTGAGATGGAGGAGGCGGCCAAGAGAAGGAAGATCGGCATGGAGGAGGCGGCCCGGCAGAGGCAGCTCGACATGGAGGAGGCGGCCCGGCAAAGGCAGCTCGACATCGAGGCCGAGAACGTCAAGGCCAGGCAAAGGCAGCTCGACATCGAGGCCACCAATGCTGCCACCAAAGCGAAGGAGGTGGTCCTTGCGATCATGAGCGTGGACTTGTCGAAGATGAGCGAGAAGACGAGGGCCTGGTTCGAGGCTAGGCAGAAGGAGATGCTCGACGCCGACGGCCTGAACTAGGTATTCCGATCGGCCGTGGCCGTTCTTTTTTGGAGGCTGGCATGGGTGCCGCCCGCCCGCTGGGCCGCTGGCTGTGTGCCGGCGAGAAAAACATTCATTTCGAAGGCCGGCTGTATTGCCGGCGAGGACAACTATTCATTTTGGAGGCTGGCTGATGCCGGCGATAGACGTGTAGGCCGCTGGCTTTGTTGCCGGCGTGATGAACTGGGGCCGTGAACTAGGGCTTGGCATTTGAAACGTTGCTCTTTTTTTTAAATAGAGGCGGACAGGATGGGGCAAAGGGATGCGGCCGCACGCTGGGCGCACGGCCACCGCATGCCAGGACACGCCCGGACACGGCCCCATTGCCCTACCCAAACGGACAGAATTCGGACAAAACGGTCGTCCGTTTGGGGTCGCGCGGTGGACCTTATTTTGGGGTAAGGTTTGACCTATAAATTTGAGTAACAAAATCTAAAATGTCACAAAAATTATATGGTCGGAAAGCTCTTTCAAATACAAATCCAAAAATATAATTTTTAATAGCATATACTCCCTCTGTTCCTAAATATTTGTCTTTCTAGAGGTTTCAACAAGTGACTACATACGAAGCAAAATGAGTGAATCTACACTCTAAAAAATGTTAAAATATGTCTATATACATCCGTATGTGGTAGTCCATTTGACATCTCTAAAAAGACAAATATTTAGAACCGGAGGGAGTACTTTATATTTTAGTAGTCTCTAGATGGTCAAAGTCTAGCCCAAAATACGAAGGGCCCAACAAATCCGGACCGAGGTAGTACTTCCTTCATCTAAAAAATACTTATTCGAGAAATGAATGTATCTAGATGTATTTTAGTTCTAAATTCATTTATTTGTATTCATTTTCACGACAAGTATTTTCGTGACAGGATCCCTGTCTACGTCTGGTAGGGCACGAGTAGACTAGCGCGCGTACGCTACCAACCAATCAAACCAAACCAGAGCAGAGACGAAAGAGCTGCGCGTTCACTTTTCGGTGGTTTGGTTTGGTTTCGCCGGCTGTCATTTCCAGGTTTATGCCATGCGGCCTGCCTGTTTATTAGTTTAGCTGGGCAAGTAAGTTAAAAAAAAGTTTAGCTGGGCAAGTGTCCTGACCTGACCTGGCCTGTCTATAAATACGGGCGCGTCAAAGCAGGAGCCTCCAAATCCAAAGGTGGCTGTGGCTGTGGCTCACACACACACACACAGAGAGACAAGAGACAGCGAGTCACAGACCGAGGGAGGGGGAGCTCAGACCAGGCCAGCGGGAATCGCGCGCGCGGGCCGGGCGACGACTGAGGCGGAGATCCCTTCCGACCGGCCGCCGCCGCCGCTCGTCGACACCGACCAACAGAGGTACGTACGCCGACGGCCGCTCCCCCTCCCCCCTCCCCCTCCAGTAATCACGCCTCTGAATTTAATCACTGCGTTTTCCCTCAAGGGTGGTCTGTCTATAACAGAGAAATCTGGAGGTCACTTACTGAGATTCGAGATCACCATTCAGATGGGTCGACGTACGTAGCTAGGTCACGTATTGGTATTAACATTCAGTCAGGAGTCCGTCATAGTACTGACTGAACCAGCCCCTTGCCGAGAAACTACTAGTATTAACCAAGTTAAGCCTGCAGTGGCCGGCAACAATCCGCATGCATGCCCAACAAGCAACAAACCTGATAGCCATGGTGATCAGCGCACGGAGAGTGACAGTTTGGTATGCAAATTGATTGGACATAGCGGGAGGCTCCGTTAATTAATTAGTTTCTGGGCCGGAGCTTGGGAGTCCACGGCACGGCACGGCACGGAGAGATCTTGCCTGGAGGTGCCTTCAAATTCCTCACTTCTGAGATTGCGTGTCATAACCCTCGATCCCACGTCGCTTGCTTAATTTCATTGGTAACCCTCGATGGATGGATCGATCGCTGTTAGTCTATAGCACCGCACCCCTCATGTTCTAGACACCGACCCAGATTCCATGGCTTAAGCGCGCCTGACTTTGGGTCCATGACATGTGGGCCCGCATACTCAGAGTCGCCGAATCCCGGTCATACTAGCCAGTCCATACGGCCAGGTATTGCTCAAGATTAATAGGTAAGGGTATCTATCTGCGAGAGATTGCTCATGATCGAAACCACGTAGGTTTTGACCGGAAGATTCCTCTGTCGTCGCCATCATCAACGGAAAAGTAGTACGTGCTCTAGTCTAGTTTAGAGATATCTGCAAGAGTAGTGGTACGTGTGCTTAGTTTTTTTCTCCAATCAAACGAATTAGCTTTGAGATACGTATTTGTTAACAAGTGTCATGTGAAGACGCGATGCGCAATCTTTGCGGCGTCACGTTTTTTGGACGGGAGCGCAGGAAGCATTAACATTCAAACCATGTGTGGGTCGTAGTAGTCGCGGTGGGAAACCAGGCAGGCAGCGGGGCACGTCTCGCCGGACGCCGGTGTTGCGGTGCGCGTCGTCGTCGTCTCTGGCTATAAAGTACCGGTCTCCCTCTCTCTCACACACACACGCATCGTCGCGCAGGCACACAGACTAACAGACACACACCCGAGGGAGGGAGGGAGGGAGCTCGGAGCAGAGGGACCCGATCCCGGCCGCCCGTCAGGCCAAGGTACGTATACTAGTATAACCGCCCGCTAGGTACTAAGTCGTCATCGATCTTGTAGAGAGATCCGATCCGATCCGCCGTTGAAAGGTGGATGATTCAGGTTCAGATACCTGTGGTGTGGTGCTCAAACATGCCAAAACTCGAGTCAGCTTGCATAAACTCCTTTCCGGCGAGCGAGCGAGCGAGCGCCGGCAAACATACATACCCAATTAATCTACTCCGTCACAGTACAGCTAGTAGTAGTAATTAATCACCACGCGCACGCGTTATAAAATTAGCTCCACCGATGAATAAACCACTCCAGCCAATGTTACTAGTACTAATTAATCAGCTGGTTTGACCCAGAGTTTCCTTCATGTCAAGACCATCAACGGAATCGTAGTGCTCCCAAGGTCAGTGTCACGTCGGCAGGAAAGGAAGCCAGTTGTGGAGAATTTGGCCGCCTTGTCGATCGACCTCAACCTCTTTGGACGGGAGCTTCCTTTCCTTCTTCCTCAGAGCACCACCAAGAGCTTTGCCTGTCGTGGAGGCAGCCAACTGACACGTCGTCCTTGTCGCCGCCGGAACGAACGAGCGGACAGCCAGCACACACCGCTCACTGCCTCTCGTTTTCGTCCCGATCCGTGCCTCTCGTTTTCGTCGGCGTCGCACTGTCACTGTTGCGTGCTTGCGCCTTATCTCTGTCTGACTCCTTCCTTGTTCAAGTACACTACTAGTGCCAGCAGTGGAATTTAATTATGTAGTATTCCACTGAGCTGAGCTAATCAAATGTCTAACCGTGACACGAGCTAATCATAGAGTGTGAAAGATTTAGCGTGTTCACACGCACGCAATCTTCGGTGGCATTATATGTCCGGCTTAAAAAACCACGCTGCTTGGTTTTATTCATCCGCACCTCTCAGCAAAAGCAATAATACAAGTATCGATACACTCCGGTATTAGTGTAGTCTGAAATTTTTTTCGAAAAGGGGGAATGCCCCGGCCTCTGCATCAGAACGATGCATACGACCCTCTTATTAATCAATTTTGCCACCATTTTAGGGGCACTGATTTCTTTTGCCACCACTTTCGCAAGTATGATTCCACGATGAAAATTTTTAAACAGTCGGATCATCTGTCAATGGTCCACATAAAAAAATTGAGAGTTTTTTTTTATCTTTTCTCATTTTCAGTTTTTAGGGTTTTACTGTTCATATGAAGCTCGTTTCAATAAATGGCCCATGCTTATCATTCGTACGAGCTCATTTGACAGTAGCATCATCTCTCTCATCCACGAGAGTCGGCAGACGCTTAAACAAGTCAATAACAATGATTTTAACAAGATGCTCTGATGATGATTCCCACAGCCCCACACCACGCACCCCACCCCGCCCCAAGAGATCGATCGGAATCGGAGCAGTGTGGCCAGCTCTCTCCGCCACCGGTTTCAGCTCCTGCACAGCACATGTTGGCCGTCCCCGTCCGTGGATGCAGCCGGACACATGAGCCGCCATTGTTTCCTGACGGTCCTTCCCACGCGCAGCCAAAGCACCCGTCGTCTTTCTTTCTTTCTTTCTTTCTTTCTTTCTTTCTTTCTAGTCGTGGAAAAGTAGGTAGGTGGGTAGATAGGTGGCAGTCCTTCCTTTGCCGTCCTCTCCTCTCCTCCTAGCTAGAGCTCGCGCGAGATATCTCACTTCTCCTTTGCCTGTCCATGTTCATCTTGCCCGACTCGTGTCATTTTCCGATGGACGCCACAGCGGCCTGAGCAGGTATGGTATGGTATGTACTATCTAGTTCCAACGAGAATCCCTCCCCCTTTCTTCCGTCCGTGAATCCCGTGATTTGATTCTTCCGTGCCCTCAATCTGCGGTGAATCTGGTGACTGCCTGCTTCACTTTGAGAGGCCTGACCACCTGAGCATATTGCTTCAGTTTGAGAGGCTCTCAATCTGCAGTGCTCTCTCTAGTTCTGCGAATCCCCCGTTGGAATCCCGAATCAGCATCGGTTCTCCACTGGCTGGAACTCGATTTGGGTCTAAAAGCTGAGGCTGCCGCGTCTTAGTAGTTTCTGCTCTGTCTGATTGTTCTTGGTTTGCAATTAACGCCAGTTCGTTGAGATTTTATTATCCAATCCAAAAGCATGTGGCTCTTCTTGTTAAGATTCATTACAAGCTCCACGTTAATCATCCACAACAACAATCTGTCCCCCATTGCATCTTCACCACACTATTAATCACTGTCGTTAACTTTTTTTTTTTTTTGCAGGAAGCAGTTCCTCTGAGTTGCTGCAGCGCGTAGTCTGAGAGACAAGCAAGTACAGCAGCCATGGGGGAGGTCGCGGCGGAGCTGTACACCCAGGATGGCACCATCGACATCAAGGGCAACCCGGCCCTCAAGAGCAACACCGGCAACTGGCGAGCATGCCCCTACATCCTCGGTACGCACTCGCACGACTCCATTGCTGCTCTGTTTTCATGCTCTGCTTCTGTTCTTGGCGTTCATGGCGTTATCAAGCTGTTTGATTGACCGGCTGCAGCGAACGAGTGCTGCGAGCGCCTTGCCTACTACGGCATGAGCACCAACCTGGTCAACTTCATGAAGGACCGGATGGGCATGGCCAACGCGGCGGCCGCCAACAACGTCACCAACTGGGGCGGCACCTGCTACATCACCCCGCTCATCGGCGCCTTCCTCGCCGACGCCTACCTCGGCCGCTTCTGGACCATCGCCTCCTTCATGATCATCTACATCTTCGGCCTCGGCCTGCTCACCATGGCCACCTCCGTGCACGGCCTCGTGCCCGCCTGCGCCTCCAAGGGCGTGTGCGACCCCACGCCGGGCCAGTCGGCGGCCGTCTTCATCGCGCTCTACCTCATCGCGCTCGGCACCGGCGGGATCAAGCCCTGCGTCTCCTCCTTCGGGGCCGACCAGTTCGACGAGCACGACGACGTGGAGCGCAAGAGCAAGAGCTCCTTCTTCAACTGGTTCTACTTCTCCATCAACATCGGCGCGCTGGTGGCCTCGTCCGTGCTGGTGTACGTGCAGACGCATGTGGGGTGGAGCTGGGGCTTCGGCATCCCCGCCGTCGTCATGGCCATCGCCGTCGGCAGCTTCTTCGTCGGCACGCCGCTGTACCGCCACCAGCGCCCCGGCGGCAGCCCGCTCACCCGCATCGCGCAGGTGCTCGTGGCCGCCACGCGCAAGCTCGGCGTCCCCGTCGACGGGTCGGCGCTGTACGAGACCGCGGACAGGGAGTCCGGCATCGAGGGGAGCCGCAAGCTGGAGCACACGGGGCAGTTCAGGTTCCTCGACAAGGCGGCGGTGGAGACGCAGGCGGACAAGACGGCGGCCACCGGGCCGTCGCCGTGGCGGCTGTGCACGGTGACGCAGGTGGAGGAGCTCAAGAGCGTGGTGCGGCTGCTGCCCATCTGGGCGAGCGGCATCGTCTTCGCCACGGTGTACGGCCAGATGAGCACCATGTTCGTGCTACAGGGCAACACCCTGGACGCCTCCATGGGTCCCAAGTTCAAGATCCCCTCCGCCTCCCTCTCCATCTTCGACACCCTCAGCGTCATCGCCTGGGTGCCCGTCTACGACCGCATCCTCGTCCCGGCAGTACGCTCCGTCACCGGCCGGCCCCGCGGCTTCACCCAGCTCCAGCGCATGGGCATCGGCCTCGTGGTCTCCATGTTCGCCATGCTCACCGCCGGCGTGCTCGAGCTCGTCCGCCTCCGCACCATCGCGCAGCGCGGCCTCTACGGGGAGAAGGACGTGGTGCCCATCTCCATCTTCTGGCAGGTGCCGCAGTACTTCATCATCGGCGCCGCCGAGGTGTTCACCTTCGTGGGCCAGCTCGAGTTCTTCTACGACCAGGCGCCCGACGCCATGAGGAGCATGTGCTCCGCGCTCTCCCTCACCACCGTCGCCCTCGGGAACTACCTCAGCACGCTTCTCGTCACCGTCGTGGCCAAGCTCACCACCAGGGGAGGCAAGCAGGGGTGGATCCCGGACAACCTCAACGTCGGCCACCTCGACTACTTCTTCTGGCTGCTCGCCGCGCTCAGCCTCCTCAACTTCGCCGTCTACCTCCTCATCGCCAGCTGGTACACCTACAAGAAGACCGCCGGAGATGACACAGACGCCAAAGCCAAAGGAGGATCTGATGATGCACATGACCAGTGAGTGACTCTGGCTGCAACAGTTCGTGTCTGAATGCGTGCGTGTTTTCTTTTTCAAGAGACATGACAGAATAGATTGTTGAAAGAAGAAGAAGAAGAAAGCAAGGATCGAGACTTCAGAGTTCAGATAGGTGAAATTAAGGGAGGACAATGAAATGCGTGGTGTGATTTGTGACTTCAAGATTCAAGAGTGTTGCCTTGTTGATTAATATACTAGTGTCTTGGAAAAATTGGCAGAAAAAAGTTCAGATGTTATGTACTTTATTAGATTGGTGTGCAATGCGACCCAAAGCTTCTACAGTGACAGTGAGCAGAAAAAGTACAAGAGTTTAATAGGATTTACAACAGCTTCATAAACGCCATCTAAAGTTTTGTAAACTTGTTGTATGGACGTCACCCAAATATGCCATTTTCATCTCTGTTAACCCCAGAACCTCACAACATTTTCATCCGTGTTAAACCCATCTAAAGTTTTGTATAACTTGTTGCATGGGATGCAATGAACTAAGAGCATCTCCAGCCGCGCCCCCAACAGCCCCCCCATGATTTTTTAGCGCCGGTGGCCGAAAATCGGCCCAGTCGCGCCTCCACGAACTCGTTTAGCGCCGGTTTGGGCGAAATATAGAACCGGCGATCCCGCCCCGAACCCAAGCGGCCGGGTGTCGCCTGGGCACGCCGGCACAAGCGAAAAGCGGCGTGGGGCCGCTCTGTCGGCGACGGAAGCCCGTTTCCCGCCGTTTTCTCCCACTTTGCCGCCTAGGATCCCATCTCTTCTCCATTCCTCCCGCCAAACGCGCGCCTCCTCCCTACCCTTCCACCCGCCATGCCGCCGAAGAAGTACGTGATGCCGCGTGCCGCGACGGATCCCACAGCCGCCGCCGCCCAGCCGAAGAAAAGGAAGCCGAGGGCGCCGCTATCCAAGCCCCCCGGCATGTCCAACGCCGAGTGGAAGGCAGATGTGGAGCGCCGTGAGGCCGTCATCGCCGACAAGCGCAACAGGGCCAAGAAGGCCAGGGAGAAAGCGGCGGCGGCGGAACAAGCGGAGGCGGCGCGCGCGGCGATGATGAATCCACCCGGTGGGCACCCGTACGCGGCCTGGAGCCAGCAAAGCGTCGGCTCTCCGGCCGGATTCTCATCGTCGCCGCACCCATGGAGCACGTCGTCGCCGGACTATGCCGATGGGGACGCCCATGGTGGCTTCAACCCCAACATCACCTTCCCCCATGGGCGCCGCACGCCCTCGCCCGCGTTCGCCGGCGTGCAGTACCCACCGTACACATACTCGCCGTCGGACTACGCAGCCTCACCGACGCCACCTCTCTACCACGTCCTCTACTCGCAAGCCGCATCCTTGACGCATCTGGGCGACGCCGACGCGACGGGGGCCGACATGGAGGACATCATCGCAGCCTGCTCGGCTGCCGCCACCGCTTCCCCCGGGTTCACTACCCAGGACGACTCGATTGACCTCGGCGACATGGACGACGAGCTCGACTACGGCGAGGAAGAGCCGGAGGAGGGGGAAGAGGGGGAGGAGGAACCGGCGCCGACGAGGAAAGGCAAGAAGAAGAAGAAGAAGAAGGCGACCAAGCCTGGCAAGCCACGCATCAAGTGGGCGTCCAAGGAAGAGGAGTGTCTCGCCGAAGCGTGGAAGGTCGTCTGCCTCGACCCGGTCACCGGCACGAACCAGAGCATCGAGACGTATTGGGACCGCATCAAGGCCGAGTTCGACGAGCGGAAGCTCGTCGACCCCTACTTCAAAAGCGTGCACATGCAGCGTGGGTCGAAGGCGATGGCGAACCATTGGGGGCTCATCCAAACGGTGTGCAACAAATGGCATGGGATCGTCGAGGAGGTCGCGGCTCGCCCGGAGAGCGGCACCAGCGTCGAGGATCAGGTATCGCATACTGTTGCCTTCCGCCGTGCGCGCCGAGCACGCCGACTGATGTTCTTTCCTTCGGCGCAGTTGCTTCGCATATTCGCCATGTACCGCGATGACAACAGCGACGCGGAGTTCAAGTACCTCCACGTCTTCAGGCGGATCGACAGGTGCGAGAAATGGACGGCCGTCCAACGCACCCTCGCCAAAGCCAAAGAGACATACAAGCCGAACGCGCCGGCTACGTGCGCGACCGACGGGCGACCGGACGGCAACAAAGGTGCCAAGAAGGCGAAATACGCCGAGTCGGCTGCCGCGCGCGTGCAAGACTCCATCGAACACTGCCTCGCCGACGGCAAGACCAGGGCCGCGCAGCAAGAAGAGAAAACTGAGGCGAGGTGGGCTGTTTTGATGACGAACAGCGCCGTCAAACTCGACTTGCTCCGGACCAATGCCGTCGCGAAACTCAAAGCTCAAGACGCGAAGAAGAGGAACAACGACCTCGCCTTCTTGATGGGCGGCTCTGACATGCTCCAGAGCGGCGACGAGAAGCTCAAGGCGTGGTTCTTTGCGGAGCGCGGCCTCATCCTCAATTAGATACCGGCGACGGCGACGCCGACGCCGCCGCCGAGCCCGGCGGCTGATGCCGATGCCTCCGCGACGCCCAGCCCCACCGACGATGCCTCCGCCGCGACGCCCAGCAGCACAGAAGCCGCGCCGACCAGCCCGGAAGCCGCGCCGACTCCTTCCAGCCCGCGTACGCTCCGGAGGTTGAGCTCGACGTTTGATGCACTCCTTCCGCGTCCTTCCTTTTCTGTACGCCAAACTACTGCGTGTCCTTTTTTTTTATCGTCGAACTGTGGCACCGAATCGCCGAACTATTGCGATGATCGCCGGTTTGTTGTTTCTTTGAGCGGGAATGATTGAGTTCGAATATGGGGCGCCTTGGGGGGCGGCACCTGGGGGCCTGGCTGGGGAGAAACGAACCCCAGAGGCCGATCTAGCGCCGGCTCGCCCCCAGGCCGCTCTTTTTGGCGCCCGGGGGGGGGGGGGGTGAACGGCTGGAGATGCTCTAAGGATAGAGGTGCACGATTAATTTCGGGGGCGTCACGGCCACCTTCCGCTGCACCAAGCCTGACTCTGACGATTCCGGCGCCAGGTCGGGCCACGATGACGGAGGAGGATCCGCCGGCCAGCCCGGCATGACTGACGAGGTCACCCTCAAGTATAGGATAGTTTAGAGTTTTATTTTTAGGTTTTTAGTTCACTGGACGAAATATCGTCCAACTTTATGTACAAATTATCCCAGTTTTAATGAAATCCGCCGTGTTTATATTAAAATTCGTCCGGTTTGATCAAATTTCGTCCGGTTGATTCGAGTTGTTGTGAAAATGTATGGGGCTACGGTTGGACGGCTGCCTCACGCATCCGTGTCCGTGGACTGTTATCTCTGCCTGCAAAATGCGTGTAATTTTTTTATGTACTACTCCCTTTGTCCCAAAATATAAGAACGTTTTTAACACTACACTAGTGTCAAAAACGTTCTTATATTATGGGACAGAGGGAGTATGATCTAATGTTATATCTGTACCACTATCCTTAGTTCTTTTCCATTTTCTCTGTAGGGTTGACCTTGCTGTCCTGGTAATGCAAGTTTCAATCACAGGTTATACATCTTGGTTGTTGTGATATCATAATAATTTCAAATGAATATAACTAACCTCACAGCTTGGATTGATTGCATTCCCCCCCCCCCCCCCCCCCCCCCCCAATGCATATGTTCATTTTCTGTATCTGAATTTATCGGCACCTGCAAATAATGAATCAATGTTTTTTTTTTATCTTCTTGTATAATCTGATTTCTATGATGTTTAATTAATAGTGAAAGATGAAAATGTATACTTACCTTGTCTTCTACTTGTCTTTGTCCCTGATCACAATTTTCTTGCTCTTGAACAATCACTGTGATTTTAGTTGCCTGAACATGCAATTTTAGTTATAATCATGAATTTTATGAATTTCTGCTTTCAGGGAGGTATTTTGTATAACTTCTAGGCCAACTTCTTTGTAAGTATTAATCTATCTGTTCACAATGAATGCTATACAACTTTATGTCACTTATGAGTTTATGTAATTCTGCATTTTAGCAAGGTGTTTTGGTTCTGTTGTAGTTCCATCTCCCTGCATATTCTGATATCTGAATTTATGGTGGTGTTCTGGATATCTTGTAGTTTAATCTCCATGCAAATTCTAGCAAATTTCGGAACAACTCTTTTCTGAATTCCTGAGTTTAGTGCCTGTTCGGTTCCTCTCCACTCCCGCGAGTGAGCTCCCGGAGCGGGCTGCTGCAGCTTTTTATGGAGCAGCTCAAACCGAGCTCCGCAGCTCCGCGGAGTGGAGAAATTCGAAACAGGGCCTTAATCTCCATGCAAATTCTAGCAAATTTTGGAACAACTCTTTCTGAAGTTCTGATCTGCAGGTCCCCAGATGACAACACAGAAGAAACTTAGAGGCTGAGAAGATCATGGATTACCTTGGACTGACCACAAGCTTCTTGGTCTGCAGGTTTCTTCTTTCGCTTCTTACATCTGTTCTTTGATTGTTCTCTCTTTTGGTTTGGATCTATATTTTCATCAATGGTGGTGCTGGGGTTGATCTTTGGGCGATCGGAGGAGGAGGAGGAGAGAGGAAGCAAGAAATGGAAGGAAGAAGACCTAGGGGGACCTCATAGGTCAGGCGAATCTGTCCTTCTACCTACATCCATGGCGGCGGCCTCTGGGGTCTCTGGTTTGCTCGAACGAGGCAGAAGGAGGAGGAAGACAATCTGTGCGTTGAGCTGGGTCCAGTCTTGTGGAGTGGGTGGGTTATCTCCTTAGCGGGTTTTAGCCCGTTTAGATGTTGGGCTTCTACGTGGATAGAACATAGAGGAAAGTATCGTTTCCCCCCTCAAATCCTGTCTGATGGATCAATTTCCCCCCAAAGTCTAAAACCGGATCAATCAGCCCCTAAACTCTGTAACACCGGATCAATTCTTCCCCATGGTGGTTTTGGACCAGATTTCGGTGGTTTTGACTTTTCTCCTTGCTGACTGGACATATGCAACTTTCCCCAATTCTTAATTACAATCCCTAGGTCTGTCGCCCCCCTTGCCGCGTAGCGCTCTGTCGCCGCCCCCTCTGCGCGAAGCTCTTTGTCGCCGTCCCCCCTCGTCGCCCCCTCGCCGTGGTCCATGGCGTCTGCTAGCTCGTCAAGCAGTCACCGGTCGCCGCAGTCCATGGCCTTCTCAGGGCAGTCGCCGGTGCCATATCGGGAGCCGCCGATGGTGTACTCGCCTGAGAAGTTGTGCCACTGCAACGTCAAGGCTCCGAGGTGGATTTAGTGGAGCATTGCCAACCCCGGTCGTCGATACTACAACTGCAGCCAGTCTCTGGTAAATCGATCTGTGCCCGCCGTTTCTGTTTGTTGTTTTCTTGAGCAGCAAAGTTATAGTCTTTGCGCGATTCTCTTGACGAAATCGCACAAATTGTTGAATAGGGATATGATCGTCGGTACTTCAAGTGGCATGATGATCCCCTGGATCAGTTTGTCAGTACGCTACTAGGTGATCTACGAGATGTTGTGAATCGGCTGAAGACAGAGGTTAGGAAGCTCAAGACCGAGAAATCACAGCTGGAGCATGCTCTCATGGATGCCAAGTGCAGCATTGGTGATGCTGATGTTTATGTGCTGGATTTGAAAGCGCATCATGCTCAACAAATGGATGTTCTTGCCAAGGAATTTCAGAGAAGCAAGTTGATGTACAAATTTGCCATCTTTTCCTGCATTGTGTGTGTTGTTATCATGGCTTTGAAGATGTGATGTACTATGTAGGATGCAGTGTCTTAGTCAACCACCTATGTAAGCTCTAGTGAACAATTGTATTTGAGTTTAAAATTTCAAAAGAGGAAGTCTGAACTTGTGTCTGAAGTTAACTGAAATTTTGTCTGAATTTTTCTGAAGTGTCGTTTGAAGTTTGCTGAACTTTCAGCACCCATTGCTTTGACAGGCACCCACCCACCCATTTAAAGCCAGCGCTCGCCCAGACACCACTCACCCACCCACCGCTTGCCCAGTCATTCCCCATTCTCATCCACCACTCCCTTCGCCTCTCACCCACCACTCCCATCGCTTCTCGACGCCGGCGATGGCGCCCAAGAAGAGGCGGTCTGCAAGAGCTGTTCGCCGTGCTCAAGAGCGGTGGGAGGAAACTGTCAGCAGGTTCTGCAAGGGGGATTCAGAGAAAAGGGCCGATGTAGAGGAGATCTGCAACAAGTTTCCGAGCTTGCAGATGTGCGTCGACCATGCTAGGGGCCTCATCGCCGTGGCAACGGATGTTGAGAAGAAGACAATGTTCCCCGAAGGCCGTGCAATTCCAGCTGTCTCTGTTTTCCTTTGGGCTATGAATGAGGCGGAAAACTCACCAGATCCACGTCAGCGTGCCAGGTGGTATGACTACCGCTCCCACCGTCGCCCCCCTCCACCTCCAGTGGAAGGTCTCGTCGGCATCGGTGAAGCAGGTTATTGTCCACTCTGGCAGCGATGGAGAGTGCAGTGAAGATGAGGAGGAGGTGGGGGAGCAGCTAGTGGTGGAGGTGGAGGAGGACAATGAGTAGGAGCAGCTGGTGGTGGATGTGGAGGACGACAACGAGCAGGAGCAGGTGGTGGTGGATGTGGAGGACGACAGCGAGGGGGAGGTGGCGCCTGCCGACGATGACGTGTACATGGTGGCGTCGGGGATCCCGCAGCTCGGCGACAGGAGCATGCCAATCGAGGCGGAGACCTACATCCGCGTCGGCATTCGCCACTCCGACTGCATCAAGAAGATGAAGGAGATGCAGAAGTGAAGAAATCATCTACTCTATTTTGCAACTGCTTTACTGCTTGTTCACACAACGGCACTTCCTCCACATAGATCTCTGCACATGACCCAATAGGTGTTGCATTCTCCATCTTCTCCACACTTGAATCATCAAAAATAAATTGCAAACCCTCACTCAATTTTTTCCCTGGAATAAGCCAGTGCATCTTGTAACTATAATCCCCTCTACAATGTTCTCTTTCTACATGATACATGTCCTGAGCATAAGACAACAAAAGCTCAAACTGTAGGTTTTTCCTATCCAGCGGAAAAGTAATCATCAGACCTCCCTTGTATACAAGCAATCCATCCACTGTCTCAAATTTGCCAAAATAATGTAGTGACACATGAAATATTTCATCTTCATCTGCTGCCTCATCGACAACACCTGCCCAAAAAAACAATCTTTAACTCATTACATAGCTCAGGTCAAGACCTCCCCATAAAAACAACATCTTCCTATGATCTACCCTGCACCTCCACAATTTGCCTGCCATGGCAGCAAAATTGGGTGCCAAAAACCCCCTCCTAAGCGCAGCTCTGATTTCTCCTAAGCTCAGATCATGCAGTAGATGACTTCGCCGGGGAAAGAAAGGGGGGCGGTTGACTCACCATCGGGCGGCGCAGTACAGCTACTGGAGGCCGGCGGCATGGTTGACGCCATGGCGGCATGGGCGAACGCCGCCGGCGTGCTTGACGCCGTCGCGGCAAGGTCGGGCGTCGTCGTCGAGGCACAGGGAGATTGGTCGAGGCACAGGGACCGAAGTCACCTGAATTGGGGGCTGATTGGTCGACCGGCTCCCCCAATCGATGAAAACACCTGGAATCTGCCAACTCAGCTTGTCCAGTCTGCAAAAGAACTAGTCAAAACCACCGAAATCATCTCCAATACCACTATTTTAACATCATAATTTTACGTTTCATAA
This sequence comes from Aegilops tauschii subsp. strangulata, assembly GCF_002575655.3. NCBI lineage: Eukaryota > Viridiplantae > Streptophyta > Magnoliopsida > Poales > Poaceae > Aegilops > Aegilops tauschii. The sequence continues at coordinate 25,247,223 of NC_053037.3, read as the reverse complement.
TTTTTCAATAAATTTTAGGGTTTAGGGTTTAGGCAGTCATAAATTTTAGGGTTTATGTTATCTATGCACCATAATTTTACGTTTCATAATTTTTTTCTTATTTTAGACATAAAAAGAGAACGTAAGAAAACCTATAATCATTGTAAAAAATATTTTATGTTACGTAAAATTATAAATGTAAAAACATAGTGTAAAATGTACATAAAATACAATTTTTGACCTATATATTTTTTGTTATGCCAAATTTTATGCAGTAAATCAATATGAATGTAACTATTTGTATTTCAAATGTAATTTATCTATGAAGTGATCGTAAGATTACCTCGGATGAAGAATAACGTATTCTGCACCCTGGATGATGAATAGTAACACTATATATATATATTCATATTGATTTACTGTATAAAATTTGGCATTAACAAAAAAAAATATAGGTCAAAAAATGTATTTTATGTACATTTTACACTATGTTTTTACATTCATAATTTTACGTAACATAAATTTTTTTTACGACGATTATAGGTTTCTTACGTTCTCTTTTTATCTCTAAAATAAGACAAAATTTACGAAACGTAAAATTACGGTGCATAGATGTTAAAATAGAGGTGGGTGAAGAATAACTATTCCTCACCCAGGGTGACGAAAGGGTCATTTTACTCATAATATATAATATGGGCGCTTCCGTCTGTACTGTGTTAAAAAAGGTCATTTTACTCATAATATTATATTCTTTGTTCACACAATGGTTTCACACCATTTTCGGATTCTACAACACCGCGCTTCAACGTAGCACATCTATGTTTTGTTGTTCTAATTCCTAACCATGTGGTCATTCTAATTCATAACCATGTGGTCAGTCCTCACTTCTCAGTGCCTCCTTTTTCTATTCGGGATTGATGTACATAGAGTTTATGCAATCTCATGAGGTAGTAATTGCACACTCATTAGAGTGAACTCGTGTGTCCTAACTATGTAACATATATCCGTTAATTTTGTCGATGCTTGTGTCGCTACATTATGATCTTTATATAGTGGACTACATGTAGCCACAAATTGCATGAGTATGGCATGGGAACTAGCTTCAATTAACGTATTTACCAGCTTGGCATGCAGTTGGATGCTTTTAACATATGTTGTTCATTTAATTAGAGCTGGCACCATAAATAAATTAAAATAGTTTGGTCTTAAATACACCAGAAAATCTTAATGATTAACAATATAGGTTGATTTGACATTATTGTAAGCTTTAGTTGTAGACCATTGTTAAATATGTAGCCATAAAACCAAAATGTGCCCAAATTGGGTTTGATTCATTGTCCAGGCATTGAGTTACATAAAAGGAGCAACTTAACGCACACAGAAAAAATCACAGGATCTAAATTTAGTTCCTCGGTATCAGTTTTCAAGCAGACATATTAAAGTTGTTTACAAGGTTGATTTTGTAAAGAGGCACTGATTTTTATTTTAGGAAACAATATGATTCTACGGTGAGTAGGAAAAGTATATAGTTTAAAAGAATTTACAGCATGTTCATAAACAACACCTAAAGTTTTGGATAACTTGTTCTATGGATGTCACCCGAATATGCCATTTTCATCTCTGTTAAACCCAGAACATCACATTTAAAAAAATATATCTACTAAGCCTTCCCATATATATTGATGGGGATCGGGAAGGTATCTAGAAACCTTTTAAAACTCAGTCAAGCTAAATCAATTGTATCCATGCTCCTTTGTAATCACAGTCTCTTCAAGTGAGTTGTACTAGAGTTTTGAAAGGCAAGGATCAATATTGTCGAGACGGCCCCTAGAAACCTTCTATATCTTCAGTTTTATCTAGTTAATCAATAGTATCTACTGGCTCGAACTCGAATTTGATCGCCTTCCATACTTCACAAGCTGCGGCTAGTTCAAGAGTGCATTTGCAAGCTGCTCGGATAATTTCATTACCTTCGCGAGCAAGACCGCGGATCAAATTTTCTAGTATTTACTTTCTACATGGGGATCGTAAAACAGCGATTTTCCCCGTCGGTTGTTAGAAGGAAGGACACTTCATGAGAATCAAAAAACGAAGAAAGGCGTTTTGCATTAATCGTTTTGTCAAACGTTATCCTTTAATCTTTTTCTTTAGTTTTGTTACCTCTTAGCTTGTTTTGTAGTTTATTTGATTGATGAGTCCATCGAGTGTATCTGTGCTTTGCTAATGGAAAAAGTGCAGTCACTTCTACAAAATAAAGTAAATAATGCAGTATAAGAATCATATACATCTCGCACCAACATACAATTTTTAACCAACAGAGAAGTAATGTTTTCAATCCCATGAAAAAAAGAGGCAATACATTTTTTGATGTCACATGTACATGTAGATGCGTTCTACATATTTGTAAATGTTTACTACGTAATCTACACAAAAGAGACAAAAATGAAGTTTTGTCTTCTTTGTTCACATAGTGGTTTCTCGCTGCTCTTTAGTTCTAAGACACCACATGTACGTAGCATATCCATGATCTTCCGTTTTTGTTCCTAACCATGTGGTTTGTCCTCATTTCTCAATTCCTCCTTTTCCTATTTAGGATTGATGTGCATATAGTTTATGCAATCTCATGATGTAGTGGTTGGATACACATTAGGGTGAACTGCTATATGTACAAAACAATGAAATATATATCCTTTATATTTTTTATGCGTGTGTACCTACATTGTGGTCTCTATATAGTGGACTATATGTAGCCACAAATTTCATGAGTATGTCATGGGACCTAGCTCCAATTAATGTATTTACCAGCTTGGCATGCAGTTGGTTGGTTTCAACATATATTGTTAATTAAATCAAAGTTAGCAGCATAAATGAATTGGAATAGTTTGGTTCGTGTACATGGCTCACAATCTTAAATACACCAAAATCTTAATGACGAACGACATAGGTTGATTTGACATTATTGCCAATTTTGGTTGTAGACTAGACCATTGTTGTTGGACACCACTAGGGATCAGACTACTGATCCCTAGAAATATATCAAACCAGTGGACAACCGTTAGATCGATTACACTTGCGAGGCGTGATTTGGTGCCCAGCGTGTACCCACTTCCCTCCGTATCTGATTCTGATTTGCTTCCTTAAATTAGCTTCTTTAGAAAGTCACGCAAGGATATAATTTAAAGTCCATCTAAATTCTTCTATTTTCATACTTTATCCAACAATTTTTTTCTAGACATTTTTTTGCTTCTAGTGCATAGCAAATTTGCTTTGATGAAAAATGCATCCCATGTAACATTTTATCTATAATGCAGCAAAACCTTGCTTCCACCAATAAGTTTCAAACATGATACAAATTTATTTCATCTAAGTCACCAATAGTCTGTACTATGCTTCCTTAAGTCAATAATTGTATGTTCCTTATAGACTTTAGACATGATTCCTTTCACTTGCGGTCGACCTAATTGTAGGGGAGATCCAAGTGTCATGAGTCATCACACTTCTTAGTGCATGCATCAGTGGCATCCATATATGTCACCGGCTGCGCCCATCAGTTCCAAAGCCAACACACAAGTCCTTGAGATATACATCCGTGATACGTTAGACATGATGCATAAGTACAGAAGGTATATATGAAGCAACAACGAGTATTACATCATATAGTGATGAAGTAGAGATTCTCACATTCCCATGTAAGGAAGCATGTACGCTTCATACATGTTGTGTCACACCGTTGTTAGTTTTTTGGATTTGATTTGGCACTATTCAACAACAAAAGACAAAAAAGAAATTGGCTTGCCTCTGTTAGCATGTATATGAAATATAGGAAGCATGATGGTGGTTGTTAAACACAAAGAATTCTCTTGAAAATGCAAATAGTAGAGGTGTGTTTCTATTGCCTCAAACTATCTGGACTGAAGAAAACATACAACAAAGTTAGGAAGCATGGATATTAAGAAGCGTCAATTTGTTGTTCCATAATCCATATCTAGTGGGAGCATATAATTTTCTAACTAGAAACTAGAATGATGTTGTCAACATGTGTGTGCATCGATCAATCTGTGATCCACAAATCAATTCCATCCATCAATGCAAACAAAACGGGAATGTTGAAGCAGATATCCGTTGTTTACAAAGCATGGTTACAGGAAACAGATTTGCTAGATTTAAACATCAAGATTAGTATTATTTGCTCTCTTTTTATCGATTTATCTTGTTTTTGTACGACATCACTCGCGCTGGAGGCGCCTCGTGGCAGTAGGGGTTGATCGATTGATCTTCTTCCTCATGCGTTGCCTCTAGTTGGCTGTTGTGGCCAAAAGTGATTTTTTTTCTATTTCCTTTTTCTTCTTTTTATTTATTTGTTTCAAATTCGTAAACTTTTTAAATTCATGATTTGTTTTTCTTTTTTTCCTTTTTAAAATTTTCAAATTCATGATTTTTTCATCGATATTGGTTGATTGTCCAGCATCAAACAGGGGTTGTCTTTTTTTTGTCCAAGTTGCGAGTCTACGTCCAGCATCAAACAGGGGTTGTCTTTTTTTTTGTCCAAGTTGCGAGTCTACCCTCAACTTGCAACTGGAGCCCGACCTTCTTTTGTCGTAGTTGTAATCTCACTCTCGAGACTTCGACATTTTTTGTCTCAATTGTAAGTCCACCATCAAATCGCAACTGAGCCTGAAACTTCTTTTATCCCACTTTTAAGTCCATCCTCGACTTAGAAGTGAGGCCCAACTTTTTTGGGGTCCCAGTTGCAAGTTCACCCTCAACTCGCAACTGGAGCCTGATCTTTTTAGTCCCAATTGCAAGTCCACACTCGACTCGCAAATAGGACCCGACTTTTTTCGTCCCAGATACAAGTCCACATCGACTCACACCTTGACTTTTTTTCCCAAGTTGATAGTCCAACCTCGACTCACAACTGGAGTCAACATTTTGTCACAATTGCAAGTCTACCGTTGACACGCAGCTGGGCCCAACCTTTTTGTCCCAGTTGCAAGTCCACCCTTGACTCGCAACTGGGGGGCGACCTTTTTTTGTTCCAGTTGCATGTTCACCCTCGACTCGCAACTGAGTCTAACATTGTTTTGTCCTAGTTGCAAGTCCACCCTCGACGCACAACTGGGGTGCGTCCTTTTTTTGTCCCAGTTGCAAGTCCATCCATGGCTCACAACTAGGCCCCGATCTTTTTTTATCCCAGTTGTAAGTCCACCCTCGACTCGCAACTGGGGCCCGACCTTTTTTTCCAGTTGCAAGTCCACACTCAACTTGCAACTGGGGCCCGACCTTTTTGTCTCAGTTGCATCCCACCCTCAACTCACAACTGAGGCCCGATCTTCTTTTTGTACCACTTGCAATTCCACCCTCAACTCGTAGCTGGGGTCCGAACTTTTTAGTCCGAGTTGCTACATAGTGGGCGCGTGACTTTTCATGGGCAACGAACAAAAAAACACAAAACAAAACAAACAATACAATACAATGATGAGGCTTTATTTATCTGTTGATTTATGATGATGTCATAGTTAGATGTGAGGTATTATCTCACATCCAGATATGACATAGTCGGACCCTATAGGAAATATCATAATGAAAAGGGCGGCAATGTAAACGACGAGCTTGGAGGGAGGATGCGACCGAGCCATGAGAGAGGAACGAAGGTTCGGGAGATATTGCGGGAGATGGACCAGGGCCTGCGTCAAATACGGGTGGTTAGCAACAGGAAGACCTTGACCATGGGATTAATCAGGCATCCATGGTTCACAAGCGGTCTGGTGATTGCTTTGTAACAGACTACTGGTACGAAGCGTTTCCCTTGTTAGAAATGTAGCCATAAAACCACAGTGTACCCAAATTGGGTTTGATTCATTGTCCAAGCATCGTCATAACGAAATGTCTAGTTACATAAAATGAGCAACTTGACACACACACACATAAAAGGAGCAACAAAGGGTAAGCCATTGGGAGGGTCGCCGAAGGACAGCTGAGCCAGAAGGGAAGCTAGGAACCGAGGTACAAATCCAGCTGTTGCTGAAGATAGTTTAGGCATCCATGGCACCTGTGGTGCTGCAATCACTAGAAAGGGGGACCGTTTCCCCTTACGCCCAGGTTTAGTGAACAATTATGCTCAAACCTCTATTAAATTGTGGGCCAACATTGTAAGGTTTCCTCTGCGTTATTCACGAGCCGCCGCCTCCTCCTCCAAAAAACGGTAGGGTTCCTGCTTCTTGCCGGCACCGCCGCTGGCCCGCTTCGTCGCCGGTGGCCCTAGGGCCATGGGGGCACTGTGGATCCTGGCAAATGCCGGCGGGAGGGCTCCGATTTTAGTCATTCCTTTCCGTTTTGTAGGGTTTGTGTCCTGCTCAGGAAGACGAGACGGCGGCGGCTCCCTGAAGATGGAATAAAGGTCTCCCCGCCTAGCCCCCGTTCCGGCGGTGCGTCTAGCATCGTTGGTGGGCGTGTGGAGGTGTGTCTCCGATGGATCTATCTTTGGTGTATTTGCTCGGATCTCGTTGTTGTTCGTCTACGTTCGTGTGTCTTTGAGTTGGATCCTTCCAATCCACGTTATTCTTCATCGGCGGTGGTTGCTATTCTGGTCCACTGGTCCTATGGGGCCTTAGCACGACAACTTCCCGATTGTCTACTACAACAAATTGTGCCTAACTCCAGCGATGGAAGGGCGATGACAGCAGCGCGCCTTCGGCTCGCTTCAGTGCTTGTAGTGGTCGCTAGGTGGTCTATGAATCTGGATGTAATTTTTATTATTTTTGATGTTCGTTGTACTAACATGATTGAAGATGAATATATTGGAAGTTTTACCGCAGAAAAAACTCTATTAAATAAATGGTTTTAAAATTCATTTTTTCATTTGAAAAAACAAATTTTAGAGGTTTTTTTTTGTAAACTTGTCATGTGCATTTTTTTTCAAGAGGAGATTTTTTTATTAAGAGATGACATTTTTATTATTAAGATTTGTCGCTTTTCATTGTTAAGAGATGACATTTCTATATTAAGAGATGGCATTTTTATTATTCAAAGTTGGAATTTTTTTCCCGAGGAATGACAGTTTCTAAATTTTAGCATGGCATTTTTCATTTGTGTAGTTCAACCAACTTTTTTTAATCATACTCGTATTGTATTTTATAAAATTAGAGAGATTGCCTTTTTTATATAGTAGGCTGGCATTTTTTTTTGTAAGTTAGTTCATGACAATTTTATAAAAGAAGGAGGCCTCTAGTCCAAACATGGGGTCGCGCTGAGAGTTTTTTTTGGAGGGGAAGGCCTTCATGGCTGCTTTATTAACTCATAATAAACTTACATAGTTTGCTAAAGCATTCAGAATGAAAGAAGGAGGTGTATCCGACCACACCATCAGTGGATTACCCCTTCCATAACTAGCTAGCTCATGAGCAACCTTGTTCGACTCTCTAATACAATGTTCCCTTCCCAAAATCTTTAAGTAAATTACAACAATCCTCAAGAATTGGCGCAGCCACCAAAGCGTACCCTTCATTCATCCTCAAAGCATCCACGACGATCGTGCTATCAGATTGGACCAAAATGCTATCACACCCAAGACCACGTATGAACATGATACCTTGGTGCATTGCCTCGGCCTCAGCTGCCACTACATCAGCCACATGAGACATTTGGGTTGCTGCAGCTGCTATAAATCCGCCATTATGGTCCCTCACCACCATTCCACAGGAGCCCGAGTGTTCTTCTTCAGAGAACGAAGCATCTACATGTAGAACCTGCATCCCAGTCAGTGGTTTCTTCCAAACATTTTAGACGAGGCATTGGATTGATTTTCCCGGCCGCTCGGACAAAGTTCAAAGATAGGGCCTGGATGGCCATAGTTGTGTGTACCTGATCTTGGACTTGTCCCCCTCTGACTAACTCCCTGCGCTGCCACCAAAGGTACCAGCTAGTGGGAGTTAACGAGCGAACCATGCCGAAACGTTTGTTGGGGGTGCTTCCCCTAGCGAGCCAATCGCTCACTGGAGGCAACCCCCCCCCCCCCCCCCCCCCAAGCTGACAATCGGTAGGTATTACGGTCCTTTGTTTTTCCAGCCAATCTTCTTAGGGGTTTTTTTTCTCTTTCCTCAAACTCGTCAAAATTCTTGTTGTTGACAGAATTCTGAAAGTTTCCCTTAAAAAATATAATCCTGAAAGTCATCATATGCCAACGGGTTCATGGCCTACTAGCAAAAGGCATTCACTTTGAGATATGTTGTCACCCAGGACAACCAACTAAGGAACGCTCGTTCACAGCCTTCCAAAGGGTCACTTGAGGTGAGTTGAGAGCGTGCCCTCAACCGCAACCACGTGTCGCGCTCTGGGCGCTTGCTCTGAATTAATTTATTTTTTCACACGCGTTTTCGGCTTTTTAGATGATTTTTCTAGATTTATTTTTGTCTTTTCGGTTTTTGACCGGTCTTCCTTAGCTTTTGGACAATTTTTTCTTTGAAAAAACAAGTTTTGCGCAAAAAAACACGTTTTTGTGCTTCCGTGAGAGGCTTAGTTTTGCTTATGCTAGAGGCACGCCATGCCTCTCGGATAAAAAAAAACATGTTTTCTTTTTTTTTTCTTCCGTGAGAGGCATGGTGCTTCTGCAAGAGGCATGGTTTTACTACCGCAAGGGTCACGGTCGTGCCTCTCGAAAACGGAAATCCGCGAGAGGCACGACCGTGCCTCTCGGAAACGAAAAGAACACGTTTTTTTTTTCGTGAGAGGCACGATTTTGCTTTCGCGAGAGGCACGGTTTTGCTTCCGTGAGTGGCACGGCCGTGCCTCTCGGAAAACAGAAAAAAAAATGTGTTTCTTCTTCTTCTGCTTCTTTTTCTTTTGCGAGAGGCACGGTTTTGCTTTCACGAGAGACACGTGCTTCCGTTCGGTTTTTTCGTGAAAAAAGTTCGTCAAAACCTATCAACATGGGATCTAGTTTTGAATATCTCTACGCGAGGAATCTAGCGGTGAAAACAGTTAAAAATTTGGACGCACGGTTTAAGAGATAAAACATTTTGAATAAATGGATCTACTAAAAAAGGGAAACTTCCAGGTTACGACAAATGGCGCACATGCAGCGCGACACTTGTCACAACTAAGAGATGTGGAAGTAATCTTTGAAAGGAGTACTTCTCAACTAGTGATTTCGGTCATCCAATAGTTTGGGTTGTGCTAAGAAAAAAGGAGTTTGGGTTTGTGTTCTTGCCCCGTACATTCATTCATCTTACATTCTTAAGAACATACACACTGTTCACATCATCATCATGTCACATCATCATTCAGTTTGTAAATTAGAGAAAATAATCCTTGGTCTTCTCCTATATGTGCGTCGCTTGAGGTAAAGAAATCCGCTAAGTGGACAATTAAAGGGAGAGGACGCTGTGGCGCTTTAAATCAAGAGCATGCAAGGAACGCATGCACGTTCCAGGGCAAATACTGCGTTGCAATTAATTAGGGAAGTTTAACAACCCAGCGCTTTTATAGGACGCGGAGGACGAAACGATCTTGCCCTTCTGATAGCTTCCTTGATTAAATTGGCTTAAACAGCTCTGTTGTCTTCTCCACTTGGGCCTTTCACAATGCCAAATCAAGGATAAAAAGTCCCCGGTGGGGAATCGCGTTGCGGATTTGTGGTGACCGAAGCCTCAGCTCCAGCAAGAATACCTGCCTACGATCTGATGCATCTGGTTGGAGTGGCCGGTGGCAGGCATCGCCCTCATCTTCCTCTCCCAGTCTCTCTACCCGGGTCGTTTTGACAGTAGGTTGGAAGCACCTGCAAGTTACTGCAATGTAATTGCGGAAGGCACTGAATTTGAAGATCTCCATGACCTACTGCTTCTTCGCTCAACAACCCGTTGTGGTGTCATCTCCAGCGCCTCCACCCGGTCTCTTGTAGCTGCATCATGCACATGTCCCCTACTCATATCATGCATTCGACTGCAATGAAGACCTTCCAATTATCTCCATCTGATCTTACCAAAATACCAAGCGTCCATTTGGCTTCTAATTACATTTTCCAAAGTGTGTTCTTTATTGAAGTTTCTTAGAAGAGTGCCAAGGGCAACCTACGTAAGTCACAAATATTTTTGTACCTTTAATCCTAAAGAGCAAACGACATGTTCTCTGAAAAACCATAGATTAATTAGCTGCATGGATAATATGAATTCCTCATTATATACTTTGCCAATTGTAAATCATATGTACCATGCATGAAAAAATGAATCTTATATTAATAATATTTTACAATTATATAATAAAATATATGTATGATTAGTCTTAATTATTTTATTGTTAATCTAAATATTCATGATCCATAAAGTCAAATCACATTAGTATATATTACAAGCTATTCCGCAGCAACGCGCGGGGTATTATCTAGTTTCAGTAGTAATCAAAATATATGGACTTTACCCCCCTATCTATCATCTTCCGGGCTTTATAAGTTTTTTTCTTGAGGGCTGAGGCTTTGTACCAATAACAGCCCAAGGTGTAGACAAGAAAAGAAGGGTAGACTTCAGATACGAAATCATTAATTAAGGAGTATTTCTTGCAAATGACCCTCATCATCCCAGGTTGCAACAAGTGGCGTACTGCATGTTAATTGGTTTATCTCTTAAACCGTACGTCTAAATCCAGAACCATTTTTATAGTTGGATTTCTCCCGTAGAGATCTTCGAAACTAGATCCCATGTTAATAGGTTTCGACGATTTTTTCTCATGAAAAAACTTACAGAGGAAAAAAACTAATTTTTTTTCTCATTTTGAGCGAAAGCAAATCTGTGCCTCTCGCGGAAGTAGAAAAACACGTTTTTTTGCAAATCAAAAACTTAGGAAAAACCGGTAAAAATTGAAAATCTGAAAAAACCACCTAAAACCCCAAAAAAACATACAAAAAAAATAAAAAATATCCTGAGGGAGCACTCAGCACGCGACACGTAGTAGCGGCTGAGAAGACGCCACTTTGCGTGCTCTCAGCCCACCAAAAGTGATCCTTACGGGGCTCCCGCAAGGGGTACTCCTAGGTTAATTGCTCCCTTCAGATACCTACTATACCAGCTCATCTTACGTAGTCACGTCAAGCCTATTTTACTCGGCTCGCTTCCACCGCGGGGGCTATATCTCGCTTATGGGAGCTCCTATTTGCCGCTTGCGCATTCGCATAGGCGAGTTTGAGCAGGTAGGCAAATTAAACTACCGCATTTCACTGTTGCACATTTATTTGTTCCGAAAGAGTGATGTGGCGATATTGTAGATCGGTGTACTGTAGTACATAGTTTGACCATTTTATAACGAGAACAAAGTTTCAACTTTTTTTGAAATACGAAATATGTTTATAATTTTGAACATTTAATAAAAATGGGAACCATTATTTAGACCTGTTTTCAAAATGACCATTTTTTAACAAATTTCGAAAATGTGAACATCTTTTAAAGCATGTTTTTAAAATGTGAGATTTTTTTGGGAAACATGAAAACTTCTTTAATTCTGAACAACTTTTGAAACCATAAGGAAGTTTTTGAAAATCCCAAATATTTTTAGAAATTTTGAGCATTTTTAAATGACTGATTTTTTTTTCATTTTTCATTTTATGAAAAAACTAAACAAAAAATAAGCAAAAAAAAACAAAAGCCGAAAAAACAGTAAAGAAAGCAACATAAAAGAAACCGGCTTGGAACCTTCTAGAAGGTTCCAAAACCAGAACCAGAACAGCTCTGCTTACCACTAAAGTGGGTGGGCCCACTTGGTCGCTCGCAAATGCAAAGGGATTGTATTTAGGCAATCGATAGTGCTTTGAAATTAAACTTATGCTTTCATGGATATTCACATAAATTCATATGAAATACACCATTCCATAACCACCACAAATAAAATTTCCTATGAATATAACAATTGTAGGTAACGTCTGCAATAATCTTTTTAATTTATGGTTGAATTGCTATTATGCCCTTTTCCAAAGGTAGTGTATTATGTTTATGGCCATCTCTATTGTTTGGGCATAGCCTATAGTATTACGAGAGTAAGATTGGCATGCAACATAAACATTTTTATTAATATCTCCTGTTGTTTCCTTGTTTTAGTGTTTTACAATCTCTCCTGCAGGCTAGGCCGCCATAGTCTCAGAATCTAAAATAATGTTATTAATGTAGTCTTTCAGTTAGTTTTATAATTTATATGGCATTTTTTAAAATATATTAGATTAGTACACATAAGTAAAGTTGCGATGTTGAGCTAAGATTTGATAAGTTCATGTGATATTTAGTTGTCTATGTGGAAGTAAAGCCCGAAATGTGACCCAACGATTTTTTCACTGTACAAAGTCATTGGATTATTGTCATGACATATAATTATGAGTAGAAATTTAAGTTTGCGCCATGAGCAAAATGATGTGTCAAATTGAAGTTTAAACATTATATGGCTGATACATCAAATTTTAAATTTAAACCGCGAGCTAGTAATACCAAGTTAGCAAGATACCGAAAATGTTCCAATGTTTTATTTTGACACTCTAAAAAGTGAATAGTATTATATTTGATTGGTAAATCGACTTTTAAATTTAGACCTCTGGCCACAAATATCAGGTCAGTCCTTTCAAGATATCCAAAAATGTTCCAATATCTATATTTACAATGCGATAATGTTCCAATGTAATGTACCAGACTGCCCAATTTTTTAGTTGAATTGCCTAAGTTTTCTATTTTGACTATATGTAAGAATGTTGTACATGATCATGTATTTTTTAGGGGATGTCCATGATCATGTATGCTATATGTCCCCTACTGCAGGAAATATAATAGCATCACCTTTAGTATCCGCCTGCGGCTTTTTTAGTGGGCCAGCTCAATAGAGTTTGGGCTGGTTTTAGAAGCTTCCATGCGGTTTGCCTTCTTCTTACTTTTTTCTAGTACACGTTGAACATTTTTCGAAAATACACATTGAAAACATTTGTCAAATGCACATTTAATTTTTTAATACACAATGAGCATTTTTAACACACATCAAACATTTTACATAAATGAAATTAACATTTATAAACATGAAAAATATATTCTTTAACCGTTATACTCCCTCCATCCCATAAGAGCGTTTTTGACACTACACTAGTGTAAAAAACGGTCTTATATTGTGGGACAGAGGGAGTAACTTCTATTTAAATGTCATGCAATTTTTGATTGTTAAGAAATATTATATAAACATTATTTTCACAATGTAGAATTTTAACAAAATTTCATGAACATGTTTTTCAAACATGTAAACATTTTTTTTCTAAAAATACACGAACATTTGTTTTGAATGGTGTGAAATTTTTTATTTAAATTACGGAACATTTTTTGACGTTCTACAAACATTTTCTAAAAATGTCACGCATGATTTTTATTAAATGCATGATTTTTTTTTAATTTCATGGACATTTTTTAATGGTACCATTTTTTTAGAAAAATGCCTAAACAATATTTTTACATTGCATAAATATTTTTTAATGCATGGTGAACACTTGTTAAATTTTAAGTAACATAGTTTTTAAAATAGAAAAATAGAATAAATAATAATAAATAAACTAACGAACAACCACTACCCTATTTTTTTGATACGAGGCTATGTTTAGGTATTTTTATTCTTTTGAGATCGGCTATGTTTATGTCTGGCATGGAGCAATGCCTTTTTAGGGCTAAAGGCTGCTTCATTAAGTTTGAATAGTCATCGGAATACAAATGATGTCTGGGGTTCCCGTGAGCCAAAGATGGTGTCCACAGGCTAAAGAAGTACTCCCTCCGTCCCATAATATAAGAGCGTTTTTGACACTATAGTAGTATAAAAAATGCTCTTATATTATGGGACAGAGGGAGTAGCATCTTTCACGAGCACATGCGCTTCTAAATTACATTCACGTCTTTCATGAATATAACTCAAGATGGAAATCAGTTGTAACCTTGCTTGGCCCCATGTACGCCTCGTTCACATGTTTGACCGTGGCCACAAAGTCGGTGTTGATTTGGACGTGCTACAAGTTCAGGTCCTGTGCCAAATATAGCCCCTCGCTGCAGGCCATAGCCTCCAGCGTCTCCGGTTCAGTAACCTTATCTATCACCATAACCGATGCACCCAGATATATGCCAGTGTAGTCTCGACATACCACTGCCATTCCTCCTCTATCCGCGTTTCATGAAATTGCAGCATCAACATTTATTTTAGCCCATCCTTCTGGCCTTCGTGTCTCTGCTGCATCAAGCCATCAAAATTTCTTTGCGAGGTACAAGGGACAAATCCGCTATATACCTGTTGATGAAACACAAAGTGGAGTGAAGTGACTGGTATTGCTCGTCATGTATCACTTTCCTTCTCACCCACCATACCGACCAAAGTGTTACAATTGCTTTCACAAACTGCTCTTCAGTTGCTGTATTTTGCAACTCAACAAGCCATAGGCGTGCATCCTCAGTTGTAGAGTAATTGTTATCATGTTGCTGCACCAGCTCTTCGTCAACCATTGACCAGACGCACTTCGCCATATGGGAGTCAATGAGAGCATGCTTCCAGCTATCTACAACCCCATTGCAGATCTTGCATACATTGGATTCAGACATGTGTCGATGGAATCTGACTCCCTTCGTCGGTACAGAATTGTGTGATAATCGTCAAACAAAGTCAATGGGAGCATGAAGCAATACCTAGACGTGCCCCAGCAAGCCAGTTTTTTTTTTTTTTTTGAGTGGGAGCAAGCCAGGGTTTTTTTTTTTTTGAGGGGGTGAGTGGGAGCAAGCCCTCTTCAATGGACCCATTTTCTCTTTTCTTGGGGATGAGAACGGACCCGTATTGTTATCTCTGGCCGGTCCAGCTCGACAAGCCCAGCCCATCATACCATACGCGTACGAAGCCCATTCTTCGGTTTTCTTTGTTGCAGGCCCTCGCTCTTCACATGGAACAGTCATGCATTACTCGTGACCCTGGTTTGGCTGTTGGTGGGGTCCCTGCGTAGTGGCCCCTCCACATGACCACATGACGAGCCTGAGGAGCCCACTACGGTTCAGTGCTGGGGCCACTCATTCTGACAGCTACTACTGTCCCATCTCCCGTACTGTGCATATGCTATACTAACTACACCACACAATGGCACACTGACACTAGTTTGTAGGGCCGTCCAATACAGAAATTTTTTGCAACCCAAATGAGCGTAGAGAGCGGATACATGTACGTGCATGTAAAATTTCAAAACTAAAATGGTATGATTTTCTGCTATATTTATTTTTCAGAAAAAATTATGATCTTTTTTTTTTCAAAAAACTTCCGATAGGAGTACTGATTAATAATTATGGCACCACCAAAAAACATTAGAAGTAACAAAAATTACATCAAGGACTGTAGACCACATAGCGACACCTACAATCACTGGAGCGAGTTAAAACGCGTGCCGCCGTCATCAACTATCTTTTACTGGGGTCGAACTAACCTTGTTATAGTAGACAATTAGGAAGTCATGTGCTAAGATCCCACATGACCAGCGCACAAGAACAACTGCCCCCAGCGCAAAATGACATATACGAACATGAAATACAAAAAGACGCACGGACCGTGACGTGAACCATCGGTCTGGATATCGGGAGCAGCTGAGCCCGAGCTCGGAAACAGATTTTCGTGTGTAGATCGGAAGTATCCAACCAATAGACACATGAACGCGAATGAATGAAGACCGGATCCAAATAGATCTATGAAAAATAAACACCGACCAAATCCTGCGAGATTCATCAAAGATACACCTCCACATGCCGCTAAACGCATCGCTGGGACAACGGGGGCTAGGAGAGAACCATATTCCATCTTCAGGGAGCCCCCACCGCTGTCTCTCCTTCCCGAGCATGACACAAACCATAAATAGACATAAAAACCTAGAAATGGAGCAGAAACTCTCCCACCGGCAAGGTCCGGGCTCCACCGGCCATAGAAGATGATGCAGACATGCTACGGCGCTGGCAGGAGGCCATGAATTCCTAATCGCCTCGGTCGCGAGAGGCACGTGGGTGAAGGAGTACAACACGCATTTCTGCTATATGTTCAAGTTGAGATCACATGGATCCATGTTCGGACTGTGATTTTAGGGTTGTTCGATGCCAGACTTCTCACTACATGTGATAGACTTTTTTCCTTCTAAGGTAAAAAACAAGTTATACAAATGCTAGAACTAAAGTTGATTAGTCTTACATGCATATGACCAATCCCATTCACAAAATATGGCGAACAAACTCACTCAAGTTGAAAATACATAATGCGAAATGAAATAAAGATTGAACCCTAACTAATGATATATGAGATCTATATTAAACTGCGAAGACCATCAAGTGAACATCCAACTGATACAACACTTTTTTTAGTGGAACTGATACAACACATATGGCGGTGTTAACTAGCAAACTGACTTCACCACACCACGATAAAATAAACAAAGATGGCGAACACACTCAATGAAGATGGAAATGCATAACGCGTAATCAAATCAAGATTGAAGCCTCATTAGCTACACCAATCGATCTAAACCTGTGCCGCTTTCTCGTTGTTCAAGGGAGACCAAACACATGCACATACATAAAACAAATGAGATCGAAATGCCATAATTAAGCAAGGAGTAGTGGCCTATATGAGGAAGCTATAAGCCAAAGGGCGCGCGTGTAACAGTGGCTCGTGGTGCACGGAAGAGACACCGCGTGTTTCACCCCTCCCCAACTTAGCCTTGACAGATGGACCCCACCGGTCAGAACAACTATCAACTCGTCATCAATCTGAGGTTAGTGGTATATGTGACGTCATGTCTTAGAAGCATCTTTGTTAAAGAGCAAAACCTAGCCTCAATTGTGGTGAATTAGTGTAATTTGCCCCACGACGAGATTGGACGAGATATATTTTCCCTTTTGAGGTAAAACATAGCTTATATCAACGCCTTAACCATAATTTATTACAGTCTTTACATGCATCATAGCGAAAACAGAAAGAAAAGCACCGTCACTTCTAGCTATTTTGTGCTGACCCGGCCTTGAGTAAAAAAATATTGCAATCTCTCTTAATTGTGTGCATTTGCACTGTGAGCCATCGTGCCAAAAAGAACAAAATTTCGTATAAACAAGTAAATGGAATAAGAACATTAAATGAAATACTCTTTCTTTTTTCCGTACAACCTTGTAATTTTACCGCTAAAACGGGTGATTCTGACAGAGCTATAGCTATATGCAAATGGCCATTAGACAACATCTTTTTCACGATGATAGGTGAGATCTATATTGAACCGCGAAAACCACCGAACCAAACATCCAACAAATACGACGCACATGACATTGTTAACCGACTTCACCGCACCACCACAAGACAAACATACTATATGGCAAACCAAACAAACCCAAGTTGGAATACACAATGCACAACCAAATCAAGACGGAGGGCTAATTGAACCCTCGCCACTTTCTTGGAGTTCTAGGTAGACCAAAAGCCCACCCAACACATAGTACAAGCATAAACAAATGAGATCGGTGGTCGAAATGCCCTAATTAAGCAAGGGGCAGTGGCCTATTTGGGGAAGCTAAGCCAGGGGTTAACAGTGGCTCATGGTGCACGGAAGAGACCATGCCTCCTGTCTCACACCTCCCCAGAGACGCCTCCTGCTCTTAATCTGACCCCTAACCCTCCATCAAGCCTGCGTTCAAAGTTCAAACACACAACCGAAGCAATTTTTTATAACAGAAATGAACCGCAAGCCAGTATTTTATTGGAGAATTTTATAGTATGTGTTACTATGAAATTGAGATGGTCTGCATCGTTGAGAGTCATATGCAGAGAAAATAAACACAAGGTCAAACGCCAAAACGTGCCGGAAAATTTGGTTGGTTGGCTGCGTATCTTTTTTTCTTAATAATACCCTGAGTACTACGTAGTTGTGGTCTGTGGTCTGAATCATACGAGTTTTCTATGCATAATGTATTGGAAAATAAGAGCATCCTATGAAAGCAATCATTTGTGGTCCAAGAGAATACCGTTTTGTGTACTTTGTTCCCTTGCTGTAGAGAGAAAACAACCCATCAAAACACAGTGCGCGATTAATCACAAGCAACACGAAACCCATATCATACTACATCTATTCCACCGCCCCGTCCCATAAAACTGGAACCGCGAAGAAGAACCCGCGGAACAAGTTCTTCGATAATCGACGTCTCTTTCTTTGCCAACATCATTCTTATATTCCCGTCTAATTCGATAAAATTAAAACGATACAGAGAGGAACCCGCGGAACGGTTCTTCGGCGGTTTGCGTCGCTTTCTTTGCCTCTTTCCACAGCATCCCCCCCCCCCCCCCCCCCCCTGCGTCCACGCCGCGCCTATTTGCGTACATCTGTGCCTGTATGATTGGTCAAGGCTCCAAAGGGAGGCATAAAAAGATTGCTGTTGCGTCGCTTGAAATCAAAGCTAGGCCGTTGTTGAATTGTTACCCTTTCCATGAAAAAATATTCTTTCTTGGGCTGCAGATCTTGACATCTCTATGAGCTAGCCAAGCTAGCTAGCTAGCTTGCCCATGGTCAGATTCAGAAGGAGGCTCCCCTCCCCTGTTTCGGCCGTACTTCCGCTGGGTTTTTTCTATGGCCCTCCTCCTGCTTTCGTGGCGATCTCATCTGGTCATGTTGCGCAGTCAAGCAAGCATCTGCCATGAATAATGGGATTATAAAATCTGTGAAGAGTATCAGAGGAATATGCTAGCTCTCCTCTGATGCTAATTGAGCTGTAGTAGCTGTGAGTAAATTACTATGAAGTACTCTCAAGGGAATGGAAAAAACTATGTGGAGTCACGAGACCACTTCTAGTCAAGAATGGCAATAAATTAATACTAGCACTTCATTATAATTCTTCTCTCTCTTGGTAAACAAAATGATGAAATTGGCTTTGCCTAGACTGTTGACCTGGACCCTAGATGTTTCTTCGCTTGTTTTTCTTCTCCTCTTATTTTGCCAAGAGAGGTTTATGCCCGGCCTCTGCAATAACAACGAGGGATGAACACAACCACCCGTTCTCTCCTTTCGCTTTCGACAAGGGGAAAGAGATGCAAAGTGGAGGCGCAAGCCGTAATTTTCAGAATCTAGTCACTTGCAACTGCACGTTGTGTGGCAGCGACGCAAGCAAAACTTCGGCGCAGAACTGCACCCCTTTCAAGGCCTTAATTTCGACACATGCTCCAAAGACAAGTCGGGTATAATCAGCCCGTTAGTCGAAGTTATGCCGGACAGATCGATGTGAATTCTAGCAAAGGAAATCCAAGAAGAGGGCCAAAAAGTTTCCTCTTTCATGTGATGAACATGGATGAAAACAACAAGACCAGTCCATAAAGAAATCCAACATGCGCCTTTGATTGTTCTCTTGTATGTGTATTTATGTTAGACAAAATACTAAATGACAATTTGCAATATTTCTAGGAAAAGTCTCAAGTCAAAACACATTAACCAACGAAAAAACATTTTTTAGCATTTATGTAGCAAAAACCACACAGGTAAGGCTTAACGCCATGTACGTAAACTGGGTTACGTAGTACTCCCTCGGTTCCTCAATACGAGATGTTATTACAACTGATATACTCACATATTGGTGGACGGAGGCAGTAACTTGCAAGTGTACTTCTAGGGCTTTTGTTAAAAACAGGGAAAATTTGAGATGCTCCATGATGGAGGTAAACATGAAGTGTTAAAGATTAGACCAATTCATCAGATGGTGTGAACCAGCAACAACTTTAATTTTTTGCCGACGTTGATTAACTAAGGCGATCGATAGAGGTCGACGAGTAAACCAGGTAGAAGCAAACAAGATGACACCAGCTGCTGCTAGCTATACATGTAGAAGAAGAAGAAGAAGAAGAAGAAGAAAGCAACGTGTTAATTTGCAGTTGCATTCCATACCATAAAACAATGACCGCCCAACGCCTCGTCGACCGGCAAACTAATCATGCACACGCTTTACCAAACGCCTGATAGCAACATCAAAACGTGCCCGCCTTCCCCAATCGCCATTGCTAACTGGCCTAAGCTAGCTAGGTGGCTACATGTCAACGGCGACCAATCATGGCCACAAAGTACAGCAATGCCACAACCCCACCACTTGCAACTCTCAAGCCCTCCCCAACTAATCATCGTCAAAAACTGCACAACTTAAGCACCCAAACCCGAATGCCTTAGGAGTCAATGAGTGATTGTTACTTACCATCATTTGTTTATAGTTAACCAAGCACATAGCTAACCACTGAGCTTATCGACAAGCGTTTTAAGAAGATTACTTAGGAGAGTCCCTGACATTCTTAGCCCACATACGCATACAACTCCTTTTGACTTCTTGAGCCTAAATCGGCATATTCGATGTTTGCCCTTGGCGTCGTCTCATATGCGGAAGGCGTTTCTTTAGTTTAAGCGTTTTGTTTACATTTTCCCTCGCTTTTGTCATGACCGAATAGATTTTCCTCTATACATATTTGCCACTCAAACATGATTCTCATGTCACTCTAATATGTATGTCCATCTAGGGAGAAAGTCAGAGAGAGGAGGACAAATAGCCCAAATCTGAGTGCCAAAATATGTTCAATGGTTATTGTATGAGAGATTAACTAAAAAACACCACAACTGTAGCCACATTCACATAAAACCACCACTTTACATATGTTCTCACACAAGGCCTCCCGCTCAATGTCACCTTTTGCGGGAAGCACACATGCCTCTCTAAAACGCCTGTTGACGCGGATCCTGACTTGTGGGGCCCGCTTGGCATGGGGTGACTGCACGATCCAACTAGATAGTACCCGCTTTTTCTCATAAATTAGCGTGCATTAGTTTTCTCAAGAGTCAAGCTTCGCAAACTTTGACCAAGTTAATAAAGAAAAATATATCCATGATGAGTACAGTGGTATATGTTTGATATTCTAGATGTTGTTAATTTTCTCTATAAACTTGATCAAAGCTTACAAAGTTTAACTTTGGAAAGAAAACTAATATGCACTACAAGATGGATGGGTTAGCAAACATGCAAGCACATCTACAACCGATCCTCTCAAATTGATCCTGGCCGGACATGAGAGAGAAGAAAAAAGCTGACTCAATCAGACCCCTCACTTTGCCCTCATATGTCCGTAAACCCTCGCACTCAGCCCATATATGGAGGCAATATGAGGAGCGCCCAGGCGTGTCAGTCAGTTGCCACATATATGATTTTGTCCACTGCGGACCACCTTCTCATTTTTCTCTCTTTCATCATCTCCACCAATCACATGCGTGTGACTAGAAATATAAAGATAAAAGTGGGCCATGGCTGCATGCACGGACAAATAGGGGCTAAAAACGAACACGTTCGAACGCTGACCAGCCACGTCCGTGGATGTTTGAGGGGTTGAATTTGAACAGTGAGGGTGTAGATGCTCTAAGATTATTAATTAGTATTATTTTTGCACGAATATGAAAACCAATGTAAAAGAAAATGGTGTATTTAGTGAGATGAAAAAAAAGTCCAATGCGGTGAAAGTTTTTTTTGGGGGGGGGGGGGGGGGGGGGCAGGTAGTGGGGGTGAAAAGGTGGGAAGCCAAGAGCGATTCCAAGTGTGCATGTACTCCTACCCGTGTGTGAGTGAGTGTGTGAGCACGCACGCACAAATATGCCGCTCCTTTCCTATACGGGTATATATACACCAGGAAAAGTCGGCCACGAGCTCCACCCAATCACCAGCTGACACTCCCCCTCCCCTCTCCTCCCCCATCTCCCTCTCCCTCTCCCTCTCCCTCCACCAAGAACTCTCCCCCTGGCCACTGCCTCTGGGTGGGAGCGAGGGAGGAGATCCGTCTCTTTTCTGGCGCCGGCAATCCCAGCAGCAACCGAGGAAGATCGCCTTTTTGTCCCTCAGCCGGCCAGGTCTAGCAGCAGCCGCCGGAGATCGACAGGAGGTCAGTGATCTTGGTTTCTCGGAGCTGCTCTGCTCTGCTCTGCTCCTCGATTTTGTCTGTTTCTCTGGTCCCCGCGCTGGTGAAATTCCGCCCCTTTTCCGGCGAATTCGGAGGGGGTTTGTTCGGGGCGGCCTGAATTTGGTTTTGGGGTGGAGTAATTCGGGGCTCTGGTTGGTGTTGATTGGGGCCGTGGTAGTACTCTTCTTGAATCCATCCCGGCCCTCCCCTGCTTGCTCGTCAATCATGTCGTACAGTCGGAAACATTCCGCTCCTAGCTTTTTCCTGCAAATCTGCCTCATCTTATTCGCACCAAGGGGGGGAGATCGATCGTGTTATCATCAACGGAATCCTGAGCTTCTACGCTGTCGTCTGAATCCAGCTTCTTGTCATAATTTGTCAACATCTCTGGAGCTGAAGCTGGGCGATTCTTTTTCTTGCAGGTGAGCTGAGCGGCGATGATGATGAGGGAGCCGTGGATGGAGGTGCTGCCGCCGGCGGCGATGGGCTACTACGGCGGGCCGCGGGGCTGGTTCACGGGGCAGCCGCGCGCCTGGACGGCGGACGAGAACAAGCAGTTCGAGCGGGCGCTGGCCGGGCTCGACCTGCGCAGCCCGGACTGGGACAAGGTGGCGCACGCCACCGGCAAGACGGTCCGCGAGGTCGTCGACCACTTCAAGAGCCTCGAGCTCGACGTCCGCCAGATCGAGTCCGGCACCTTCCCTGGCCCCGCCTACGGCCCCGGCGCCGGCGCCTTCACCCTGCAGTGGGACGGCAGCGGGGGCCACGCCGGGGCCGGGGACTTCCGGCACGGCTACCGGTTCGGCGGCTGCGGCGGCGGGAGGCGGCACGGCGGCCGCACGCCGGAGCAGGAGAGGAAGAAGGGGGTGCCGTGGACCGAGGACGAGCACAAGTGAGCACTACTACTACCACCACGATTCTTAACTGCAACTCCATATCATAGTCTTCTTCTTCTCTGATCTCAGTGACTTGTGAGAGTGATTGCTCTGCTCCATCTAATTAGTTAGTGATATGAATTTCCTTTCTTGAATTCACCATCAACCAACAGGCTTTACATCATCAGATGGCTCTGCCAGCATTTAAAACATGCCAAACTGGAAGAATAATTCAACCATGGAAGAACTGCTATCTGACAGTGAATTACTTGTCTTTGTTCACTAGGAATTGATGAGACAGTCATATGTAGCATGATGTTCGATGGTCATGTAGCCTGATGTAGAGCAAGAATTCATGATCCATATTACTAGTTGATGTCATGTAGCCTGATGTGCATGATCAATATTACTAGTAGTTGCTGAAGCTGATCATGTGCTCTGTTCTTCTGGCCAGGTTGTTCCTCCTAGGCCTGAAGAAGTACGGCAAAGGGGACTGGAGGAACATTTCGCGCAACTTCGTGCAGACGAGGACGCCGACGCAGGTGGCCAGCCACGCGCAGAAGTACTTCATCAGGCTCAGCTCCGGCGGCGGCAAGGACAAGAGGCGGTCGAGCATCCACGACATCACCACGGTGCACCTCGACGACCAGCCCCCCTCGCCGTCCCAGTCATCCATGATCACCCAGTCCAGCGCACCGGCTCCGAGCGCGACAACAGGGCAGTTCTCTCTGCCAGCTGACACCAAGCAACATGGCGGAGCGAATGCGCCATACAATTCGCCGCCGAGCTACGGCATGGGTTTGCAAGATCAAGGCCTGCAGTGTGGCCCTCTGCATGATCAGCTGGCCGCGAACCGGAGCATGCTGTATTAGAAGATGCAACCGTTCGATCCATTTCGACGCCATCCGATCAGATGTCTAGTGTAATATGGCCCTTGCTGTAGCTTCACTGCCTGTATTATTATTGAAGTAAGTAATTGATTATGGGGATTTTTCAGAACATAGCAGAGAGAGAGAGAGAGAGAGGGGTATGATGCTGGTGATGCTTTGGTAGTAGTCCATAATTTCTGGTGTGGATACTGAGAATGTAAGGGAAGAGAATGGCAAGAACTTGATGCTGTAGTATCTTGAGACAGACAGGGAATACTAGTGCTCAGTACTGATCATGTACATTGTCAAGTGGACTTAATTTTCAATCTTCATGAATCCTGCTTTCTGGTCAGCTCATGTTATTGGAAACCTTACTCATGCAGCATCTCACACATACTTATCAACATCTATCATTCATTTATTTATTCAAGCATATATAACCTATCTCGGTGCTTGCGCCGTCCGATGTTTAGGAGTGTAATTTTTTTGGATAAGCCAAAATGAGTTTGCAGTGAGTCATCCAGCATTTACCTGCTCCAATTTTTCCAACCTTGTGGATTGACCATTGCATT
The DNA here is from genome assembly GCF_002575655.3 of Aegilops tauschii subsp. strangulata. Taxonomy (NCBI): domain Eukaryota; kingdom Viridiplantae; phylum Streptophyta; class Magnoliopsida; order Poales; family Poaceae; genus Aegilops; species Aegilops tauschii. Next base: position 25,222,971 of record NC_053037.3, on the reverse strand, counting down.
GTTTGTGTGAAATTAAGTCCTTTAAAAAAATTAGGAAATTCTTCCCTTGTATAGATCTCTACTACTACTAATACTGATGATGATGGTGGATCCACCAAACAACGGAATTGGAAATGAGTCAGACTTGCACTAGCTTTGGCATCTCATGCTTTGGCAGCCTCCCCTTTCCATCAACCTTTTGCAAAATCTTTCCCTCTCTCCTTTTTGGCCCTGCTCATCTTTCCCCCATTGAGAAAAGGCAGGGCATCCACCACAGATATGAGGCAGATCCCTGTGACAACAGTAGAGAATAGCACAGGGGGCAGCACTTGGGCACAAAATGTTTTGTTTTTTGGCCAACTTGTGTGCTGGGTGCTTGTGCTTTTCTGCCTCACCTTTTCTGCATGTTGCAGTGCAGAAACACAAAACCACTCACTCAGCTCAGCTCAGCTCTCTGATGATGATGGTGATGATCATGATGATGATCATGACCATGATGGAGGGAGGCACTGTTGTGTGTCATTAGAAGCTTCTGGGTGTGATGGATGGATGTGGTGTTGTGGTTGCTGCTGCTTCAAGCAGCATTTCCTTGTCACCTGTATTCTTTTCTTTCTGATGTATCATGTAGCAATGCATTATTTTCCAAATTATTGATGGAGACACGACCAATCAAAGTGGAAAGCATGGTTTACGTCGACGACGATATTCTTACCATGAAACATGGGTTTCTGTTACTTTTACCGTCATTTACAACAGCTTCAGCCTCACGGAGACGCAGGCAGATCGGTAAAACCCCCGTGCCGAACATTTCTTCATCTTGACAATCTGAGGTGACTTTGAACAGTTTAACTTGCGTCTGTACTTCTCAGACCCCGTAGCCGGTAAGTCTATCGCATAAACTCCGGCCGCGGTTAGTTTTTTACGTTTGCATTGACAACAAAAAGTAAACATTTCTGCACAGTATAAAAGAAGCTTTTTCTTTCTGAACCTGAAAGATGAGAGCCTTAAAAGGAACCAACTCTCCAAAAATAACAGTAACAGTTAAAGTGTCAGGCCGATGAAGCATGTGCATCCAGGAGGATTGAGATGGAAATAGAAAGTTGGTGAGCTTTGTGATGCAGACATGGTAGTGTTGTGCTGCACTGCACATCTGGCGACGCTGTAGTGACCAGGATCTGGGATAAACCAGAACTCATCAGGAAGGACAGATGAGTCAGTACTGCTGGTAGCATTCCTGGAATAGAAAGGCCTGGATCACTCTGATGAACATGATGATTATGATCTCTAACTAACTAACGCGCATCACCAAATGGACGGCATCAAATGTCTGCGAAAACATGTGCTTCTGTTACTTCTTCTTTTTTTTCTTGTCATTCACAAACTGTGGAAACAGACATGCGGGTAAACTCCGTGCAGAACATTTCTTCATCTTGACAATCTGACGTGATTTTTGACAGTTTACCTTGCGTCTGTACTTTTCAGACCCTTACCCGGTAAGTTGCTCGCGTGGATTTCGGCGGCAGTTAGTCTTGGCGGCTGATTTGCGCCGTCGACAAAAGCAGAATTTCCACAAGGCAGAAAAAAAGCACACCATCCTTTTTCTTGTTTCTGAACCCAGAGATGAGAGCCTTGAAAGGAACCAATTCTCCAAAAAATGACAGAAACAGTTACAGTGTCAGAATGATGAACCTTGCGCATGCATCCAGGAGGATTAATTCAGGTTGAGTTTTTTTGCCGAAAAGATTCAGGTTGAGTTCAGCAGGAACAAAAGAAGTTTTGGAAAGAGATTAGGCTGATCGTCTCGCTGGTTCCTGGACTGGTTTCCTTGAGCATCATCAACAGCAGCAGCAGCAAATCAGAGAAGAAAGAGAGAGAGAGAGATGATTGACGTTTGGCGAAACTAAACTGATTTCCTTTGCTCATTTCGTCCAGCAGCATCGGCAGCAACGAATCGGGGAAGAACGAGTGGCACGACTGATTGAGCAAAGTTGGATCTGGCTCTCGGGTGGTGGAGACGTTGAAAATCCAACCGGAGTCAGCAAATAAAACGAACACCGATTTTTCATTCATTTCTGAATCAATTTTTACGTACGTAGCAAAAGAACCTTAAAACAACTTTGAGAAACAACTAAATATCCTTTACTGGCGGCCGGCGCGGGATGGTCGGGCCTCATCGTCGTTGGCGCCCGGCATGAACGAAGCGGCGATGAGACAAATGTCTCTTTGGCATCATCGCTGTGCTGCTGTTACTATGGGAGAAACATGTGGTTCTGATACTTTTTTTTTTCTTGTCATTCACAAACTGCGGAAACAAAGACAGACATACCGGTAAACAAACTCCGTGCCGAACATTCCTTCATCTTGAGAATCAATCTGAGGTGACTTTTAACAGCTTAACTTGCGTCTGATACTTGTCAGACAGACCCTTAGCCGGTAAGTTTATCGCATGATTTTCGGCGGCAGTATAGTCTTGACCGTCGAGAAAAGCAGAATTTTCACACAGCAGAAAAAGGCACACCTCCCATCTTTTTCTTCTTTGTGAACCCAGAGAAGAGAGGAAGAGATGATAGCCTTGAAAGAAACCAATTCTCTGAAAATAACAGAAACAGTTACAGTGTCATACCGACGAGCCTTGTGCATGCATCCAGGAGGATTCAGAGATAGAAAAAGAAAGTTGGTGAACTTTCTGATGCAGACATGGTGGTGGTGTTGTGGTGCACTGTGCTGCTGGCAACGCTGCGGCGACCAGGATCTGAGTCAGATGAGATGGCCAGGCAATGTGAGAGACCAGAAGGGAGGCAGAGCACATCACTCATCAGGAAGAACAGACAGTTGGGTAGGCAGGCAAGCAGGAGGCAGTAATGGTTTCGGCGGGCCGCACATGCTGCTGTCATGTACCATCCCTATTCCGTCAACGACATGCTGCCACTCGGCTCGACCTGCAACACGAGGACGTCGGGGTCTCCGGCCCTGCGCGTGGCGGTGGTGGCCACGTCCTTCGCCAGAGGTGGTCGGCCTGAGGCTGGGTGGTCGGATCTCAAGATCCGTCATCTAGTCCCAGCCGTGAGTTGGGGAGACATAGTTGCCGATGAAAACCGAGCCGATGGCGGGCGATGACGGTGTTTTGCGCCGTTACCTTGATGAAGACATCGTCGTGTAACTGTTGTTGATCCACTCATGCTGCTTCGGAGGAAACCCTAGGATCTGGTCTCCCAGATCGGGTGATGGCGGTACTACGGTGCCGTTTCTCTCTTGGGAGCATCGTTTGTGGAGCAGCGCTGGAAGACAGAGGCAGGAGGTGGAGTGTCTTCGTCTTGCACGAAGCTTGGAGCTGTCAAGTCATGCCTGGTCAACAGGTGCTACGCTGAGTCATCGCATCTGGATGGACGAGCACAGGGCGGTGGCGCCGTTGGACGCCGTGGTGGCGTCGACGGATGTCCGGAGTGGCAAGGATGATGCGGATCTCTCTTCTGAAGATGAGTCAGTGGTACGATGATGATGGCGGCTTCTAAAACGTGTGAATGTGGTGTGCGCTTTACGTTTGCTGCACCGGCTGTTGGTTCCGATGTGTTATGTGGATGGATCGGCGACGACACTGGTTTTAGATTTGGAAAGTGAGAGCACCCCACATTATCAAGTTTGTAGGTGTGAGTGGTGGCTTCAGGTGGATTGATGTATGTTCTTGTCAGACCTTTGTTGAATAATTCATAAAGATGGCTGCAGGCATTGATTGATGCAGAAGCCGGGTTTAACCTCCTTTTCCAAAAAATAAAAGTATGGTAACACTGTGATGAACAACGATGATCATGATCTTTAACTAACTAACTAACTAAATGAATTGCCAAGGACATCCCGTTTCAGACTAAATTAAGTAGCCACAGTGCTATTTAGTTTAGTCTGAAACTGCAGGACTGTAACATCCAACAAGTAATGGCACACCTTTCCCGGATGATCTTCTTGGCATAAAACATGTGTTCCTGTTACTTTTGCTGTGGTTTGACAACGGCTTCAGTCTCACGGAAGCACAAACATATAGCAACATTTCTTCATCCTGACAATCAATCTGAGGTGACTTTTAACAGTTGAGCCTTACATCTGTACTTCGCAGACCCTTATCCAGTAAGTTCCTCGCATGAACTTAATTTCGGCCGGCAGTGTCCGCAAGAGCAAAGTTTCTACGCAGGCGGAAAAAAGAGCACCATCTTTTTCTTCTTTCTGAACCCCAAGATGAGATGAGAGGCTTAAAAGGAAGCCAAGAATGGCCGCAATAAATAGCCACACTGCCAGAGAAACAGTTACAGTGTCAGACTGATGAACCTTGTGCATGCATGCATGCATCCAGGAGGATTCATCAGATGGTAGTAAAAGAAAGTTGGTGAGCTTTGTGATGCAGACAAGCTGTTGTTGTGGTTCAGTGCACAATTTGGATTGGCAATGCACTGTGAGAAACTAGAACGGAGACATTCGTCGGGAAGGGCAGACAGATGGGCCAGCAATGCTGCCAGCATTCCCATAATAGAAAGGCTTCAATCACTCTGATGAGCAGTGATGAGTAACTAACTGAACTGCCCAGTTTAATTTCAGACGAAGTGAAATGCTAACACTGTAGCATTGAAGGAAGTGAACGTAAGAAAGTTTAGCAGGAACAAATGAAAATAAGTTGTGAAAAGAGATTAGGCGGCAATAATCCCTAATTCGACAATACCGCGATCGACGGAGCGAAATTGATCTTGCTTTTCCTGGGCTGATTGCCTTGAGCATCACCGTCATGAGCAGAGGGCAAGAGAAGATTTGCATCTGGTATGAATATGATTGATTGATGAGCAAAGTTGGATCTGGCTCCGGTGGAGACGTCGCCACTTGGCAGGGAGGGGATGCATGCAATGCATGCTGCCGAAATGGGGCAGGCAACTTGGCAGGCCATCTGCATCTGGCTCCTCCTCCTGCAACTGCAAGACCAAGCCAAGGCAGGTAGAGGGGCACTGCACTGCACCGGGGCCTGATGGAACTGCTCGCGGTGAAAGGTGCTGCTGCCGTTCCTCGTTGCCATCGCCGTCGCCGTGCAAATCACTACTGCGGCGACATGCCATGTGCGGTGCAGTGCAGGCAGGCAAATGGACGGATGATTCAGAGAGGCTGTTTTGCGTGGGTGTGCCACACAGGATGAGTAGGTTCAGCAGATCTATTTTTCTTCTTATTAGCCTCCCTTATCACATCCCTTATCACATCATATATGTTTTCTCTTTTATGGACAAATTCTTATACTATTTTCTAGTAGTAGAGATGAACAGTCAAGGTGGGAAGCATGTTTTTCGTCGACGGCACGACTTCTTACTCGAGCAGTTTTAACACGCTCCTTCTTACCTCTTCTTTTCACACGAGGGATAAGAGTATATATATTAGATCTGAGCCTTTGATCTTATTAATTGGTGGCCTGGTTAACTCTTACATAGTACCTCGCATGCATGTAAAAAGAAAGGAGCATGTTAAAATTTTCTCTGTTTTGTTTCTCCGCAACATAAAACACGTGTTCCTCCTACTTTGGCCGTCATTCAACAACGGTTCCGGTCTCAAGAAGACGCGAACATGTCTGTAGACTCCGAACATTTCTTCGTCTTACAACATGAGGTGGCTTTACCTTTTTTTAGCAAAAAAAAAATGGCGGCTTTACCTTGCGTTTTGTACTCTTCAGATCTTCTGAAATATAGGGTGTGTCTTGGGTTCATCTAACAATTACAAAAACGTTTTAAGGGCCCATATACGTGTGGTGATAAGGGAGGTGGTGGGAAGTTTAGTCTCATCCTGCTAGTGGAAGACGAGTTGGATCTCCTTATAAGGGATTCTCTTTCACATGCTATTGAATCTTGAGAAAAAAGTGGTTCCCGCGTGCTCCTTCGCCGACGACGCGTATGCGTCGCGATTTGTGGGATTGAGCCGAGCTCACACCTATGCACTTGGTTTTTGCCGATCAAAAATGGAGGACTCCTTAACAGATGGGCCACGATCTGAGATGTCGGATCGTGGGCTGTTACCGACTCGGACATGGGTCCAGCCCACGTCTCTCCATCATAGCCACACCTATATAACTGAGCCATAGCTGCCACGAAGAACAGATCACATCCACTCTGCTTTCACGTGCACCGCCCTATGTCGTCTCTTTTGCTGATGTTACCGCCGGTGATCCCGTCCAGCCCACCGTGTACATGGTTGACGGGAGAGCAGGCCTCCGAAACTGCGCCTCTCCGGATCCTGTACGAGAGAGGGGCGATTGAATTTTTGGGGAGCGTCTCCTACGCGACTGCTCGCCGCCGTTCGTTTATGTCCACTGCATCGTTACGTCTGCATCGTCTTCGTCATCATCATGTCCAACGAAGCTGAGTGATTCTCTGCCGAGAAGGCCACTGCTAACAAGAAGGTGGTTGAGGAGGCTGCTGCCGTTGCCACCGCTGCTATGGCCAACTGGCCTACTGGAGGGTATAACTCGTTTATCCCGCTCTTGTTTATTTCTGTTTTAGCAGTACTAGGTATGTGCATAGATATTTTGATGCGGAGCATCATCCCCATGGACCTACCATCGTCTCATCAAGTGCCAAGAAAACCCATGACACGAGCACGAGCTAGAGCTCTCGAGATCGAGGTGACTTCCTTCCTTATTGATATCACATATGATCCACTCGAGACATGGCTACTACCTCAAACGGAAATGCTATGCGTGCTCAGGTACCTAGAAGACCCTCTCGGAGATGCACATGAAGACAGACAAGTCGCCAAGACCATGGATGAAGAGAACCAACAGAAAGAGGCAAGAACACCTCCCAGACCCCGGACATCCGGCCCCTGGAAGTGTTACCAGCAGCAAGAAGCCAGCGGCCAAGTCTACAGGGCCTGGACATCCGGCGACCAGCCCGGACATCCGGACTCTGACCCGGAAATCCGGCCTCCCCCTCGGACATCCGGACAAGCCTATCCAGAGGACAGAAGAAATGGCACTCCAGCCCGGACACCCGGCCGAAGGCCCGGACATCCGGCCCGTCCCGAGCCGCCGGACATCCGGCCCACCATCTGGACATCCGGACCCTGTCTATCCAGAGAGCACCGAGGCCGACCACGCCAGCCCGGACATCCGGCTCCTCCTAAAGGCCCGGACATCCGGCCCCCTGTCTGCGCACAGTGAAGGGCCGAGGCCCATGTACCCCTTCGCCCCCTAGACTATATATACTCCTTCTCCTCCATCTTTCTAGGGTTAGCATTGGTTTAGCTCATACTTGAGATAGAGCTTTGCTCATCCATACGGATCTACTCCTCGAGAGAGACCGCGGCCCCTCTTCGGAGAAGATCCCCTTGGATTAAAGACCCCCTCTTGGGTGGCCCCATCAAGACCTCCTCACGGAGAAGAACCGGTTACCCTTTGTATCGTCCCTTGTTGATCGTGGATCTTGTATCTCTTTGTGATTCGAGGATCTAGCATATGTGTGACTTATTCTTGTTGGTTTGAGTGATTCTCTTGTGTTTTCCCTCGTGTTCTTCGTTGGGATCCGCTCCTTTCGTGAAAGATCGGCCTTATAGGGTTCTACCCTACATCATCTTGGTATCATGAGCCACGTTGATCACGATTTCGGAGCCTCCCCCCTTTGTTTGCTAGCCTTGTTTTGTTGATTTTGTCCCTAATTCGAAAATTCCCCACAAAAATAGCCCCCCAATTTTTTTGTGATTTGTTGGTGTGATGAAGTTTTGTTGGATTTGATCCGCGGATTTCGTGTGTTGCAGGTAGATCTAGCTTTTCCCCATCTTTTCCCCAATTTCCATCCACAAAATCGCCCGAAATTTGCCCCGGATTTGACCTCTCCATGCGGAGTTCATCGAGTTCGTCCACAGATCCAGAGCCCGGACATCCGGCCCGACAGCTCGGACATCCGGCCAACCCGGACATCCAGCCCCTGACAAGCACCACTTCAATCCACTGCCCCAATTCCCGCCTACCTCTCGCCAGTCATCGGGAAAGGGCAATCTCATCGGGAGAGGGCAATCTCCATCCACATCTTCACCAGCACCATCTCCTCTCAAACGCTAGTTCATCTCTTGTATCCAATTCTTGTCTCTAAGTCTGGGATTGGTACCTATAGGTTGCTAGTAGTGTTGATTACTCCTTGTAGTTGATGCTAGTTGGTTTATTTGGTGGAAGATCATATGTTCAGATCCTATATGCATATTAATACTCCTCTGATTATGAACATGAATATGCTTTGTGAGTAGTTACGTTTGTTCCTGAGGACATGGGAGAAGTCTTGCTATTAGTAGTCATGTGAATTTGGTATTCGTTCAATATTTTGATGAGATGTATGTTGTCTATCCTCTAGTGGTGTTATGTGAACGTCGACTACATGACACTTCACCATTATTTGGGCCTAGAGGAAGGCATTGTGAAGTAATAAGTAGATGATGGGTTGCTAGAGTGACAGAAGCTTAAACCCTAGTTTATGCGTTGCTTCGTAAGGGGCTGATTTGGATCCATATGTTTCATGCTATGGTTAGGTTTACCTTAATACTTCTTTTGTAGTTGCGGATGCTTGCAATAGGGGTTAATCATAAGTGGGATGCTTGTCCAAGTAAGGACAGCACCCAAGCACCGGTCCACCCACATATCAAATTATCAAAGTACCGAACGCGAATCATATGAACATGATGAAAACTAGCTTGACGATAATTCCCATGTGTCCTCGGGAGCGCTTTTCTCTATATAAGAGTTTGTCCAGGCTTGTCCTTTGCTACAAAAAGGATTGGGCCACCTTGCTGCACTTTATTTACTTTTGTTACTTGTCGCTCGTTACAAATTATCTTATCACAAAACTATCTGTTACCTATTATTTCAGTGTTTGCAGAGAATACCTTGCTGAAAACCGCTTATCATTTCCTTCTGCTCCTCGTTGGGTTCGACACTCTTACTTATCGAAAGGACTATGATAGATCCCCTATAATTGTGGGTCATCACTCCCCCACAAGTCGGGATGAGACTCCGGACGAAAAATAAAATAAAATAAGAGGCCATAAAAAATGAATGATGATGAGAAAGGCCCAAATAAAAAAATGAGAGAAAAAGAGAGAAGGGGCAATGCTACTATCCTTTTACCACACTTGTGCTTCAAAGTAGCACCATGATCTTCATGATAGAGAGTCTCTTATTTTGCCACTTTCATATACTAGTGGGAATTTTTCATTATAGAACTTGGCTTGTATATTCCAATGATGGGCTTCCTCAAAATTGCCCTAGGTCTTCGTGAGCAAGAAAGTTGGATGCACACCCACTTAGTTTCTTTTGTTGAGCTTTCATACACTTATAGCTCTAGTGCATCCGTTGCATGGAAATCCCTACTCACTAACATTGATATCTATTGATGGGCATCTCCATAGCCCGTCGATACGCCTAGTTGATGTGAGATTATATTTTTTTTGTCTTGTCCACAACCACCATTCTATTCCACATATAGTGCTATGTCCATGGCTCATGCTCATGTATTGCGTGAAAGTTGAAAAAGTTTGAGAATACTAAAGTATGAAACAATTGCTTGGCTGAAATCGGGGTTGTGCGTGATTTAAATATTTTGTGTGATGAAGATAGAGCATAGCCAGACTATATGATTTTGTAGGGATAACTTTCTTTGGCCATGTTATTTTTAGAAGACATGATTGCTTTGTTAGTATGCTTGAAGTATTATTATTTTTATGTCAATATTAAACTTTTATCTTGAATCTTTCAGATCTAAACATTCATGCCACAATAAAGAAAATTACTTAGAAGATATGCTAGGTAGCATTCCACATAAAAAATTCTGTTTTTATCATTTACCTACTCGAGGACGAGTATGAATTAAACTTGGGGATGCTTGATACGTCTCCAACGTATCTATAATTTTTGATTGTTCCATGCTATTATATTATCTGTTTTGGATGTTTAATGGGCTTTATTATACACTTTTATATTATTTTTTGGACTAAGCTACTAACCGGAGGCCCAGCCCAAATTGCTGTTTTTTGCCTATTTCAGTGTTTCGTAGAAAAGTAATATCAAACGGAATCCAAACGGAATGAAACCTCTGGGAGATTTATTTTTGGAACAAAGGCAATCCAGGGGACTTGGAGTGGACGTCAAGAAAGAAGCGAGGATGCCACAAGGCAGGGAGGCGCGCCTGCCCCCCTGGGCGCGCCCCCACCCTCGTGGGCCCCTCGTGGCTCCCCTAACCGACTTCCTTCGCCCATGTATACTCATATACCCTGAAAACATCCTAGAGCACCACAAAACCCTATTTCTACCGCCGCAACCTTCTGTACCCGTGAGATCCCATATTGGGGCCTTTTTCGGCGCTCCGCCAGAGGGGGAATCGATCACGGAGGGCTTCTACATCAACACCATAGCCTCTCCGATGATGTGTGAGTAGTTTACCTCAGACCTCCGGGTCCATAATTATTAGCTAGATGGCTTCTTCTCTCTCTTTGGATGTCAATACAAAGTTCTCCTCGATCTTCTTGGAGATCAATTCGATGTAATTCTTTTTGCGGTGTGTTTGTCGAGATCCGATGAATTATGGGTTTATGATCAAGATTATCTATGAACAATATTTGAATCTCCTCTGAATTCTTTTATGTATGATTTATTATCTTTGCAAGTCTCTTCGAATTATCAGTTTGGTTTGGCCTACTAGATTGATCTTTCTTGCAATGGGAGAAGTGCTTAGCTTTGGGTCCAATCTTGCGGTGTTCGATCCCAGTGACAGAAGGGGAACCGATACATATTGTATTGTTGCCATCGAGGATAAAAAGATGGGGTTTATATCATATTGCTTGAGTTTATCCCTCCACATCATGTCATCTTGCCTAATGCGTTACTCTGTTCTTATGAACTTAATACTCTAGATGCATGCTGGATAGCGGTAGATGTATGGAGTAATAGTAGTAGATGCAGAATCGTTTCAGTCTACTTGTCACGGACATGATGCCTATATACATGATCATGCCTAGATATTCTCATAACTATGCAATTTTCTATCAATTGCTCGACAATAATTTGTTCACCCACCGTAATACTTATGCTATCTTGAGAGAAGCCACTAGTGAAACCTATGTCTCCCGGGTCTATCTTCCATCATATAAGTTTCCGATCTATTTTATTTTGCAATCTTTACTTTTCAATCTATACAACAAAAATACCAAAAATATTTATCTTATTATTTCTATCAGATCTCACTTTTGCAAGTGGCCGTGAAGGGATTGACAACCCCTTTATCGTGTTGGTTGCAAGGTTCTTATTTGTTTGTGCAGGTACGAGGGATTTGCGTGTAGCCTCCTACTGGATTGATACCTTGGTTCTTAAAAACTGAGGGAAATACTTACACTACTTTGCTGCATCACCCTTTCCTCTTCAAGGGAAAACCAATGCATGCTCAAGAGGTAGCAACAAGCTCCTCCACAAGCTCGACAAGAACCTCCACAAGCTCGACAAGAACCTCCACAAGCTTGACAAGAACCTCAAGTTTACCAAGAGAATGATTACTATGGAGAACCTTCACGCCAAGAGCAACATGAGGTTGCCTACCCTCCACGTCAAGGGCGTCATCATCCTCGGCCCCAACACAATGAAGAGCAACGATACATCAAGCTAAAGTTCACCATGCCCAAGTTTTCCAGAAGCAATGATCCCGAAGAGTATCTTTCATGGGCATTGAAGGTTGACAAAATCTTCCGCTTGCACAACTATGAAGAAGAGAAGAAGATCGTGATGGCATCCCTTGAATTTCAAGACTACGTCCTCATTTGGTGGGAACAAGTCCTTGAGCGCCGTGAGGCAAGAGGTGAACCACCCATCACCACTTGGGCGCAAATGAAGGATGTCATGAGAGCACGTTTCGTGCCAACCTACTACAACCGCAACCTCTTCAAGAAACTCCAACTCCTCAAGCAAGGAACCAAGAGCGTTGAAGAATACTACAAGGAAATGGAAATTGCCATGATACGAGCCAATGTCACGGAAGATGATGAGCAAACTATGGCACGTTTCTTGAATGGACTCAATCATCCTATCAAGAAGATCACCGACTTCCAACCATACTCGAACCTCATAGAGCTAGTGCATCAAGCTACCAAGGCGGAGCGACAAGTGCAAGATGACTTCAAATACGCCAAGTTCTCTTCCAAGACATTCAGCTACAACAATCAAGCTTCAACGACTCCAACAACTTCTACCTCAACCAAGCCTTTAAGCAACGACGACAAGTCAAGTTACAAGAAAACTTCAACAACTTCAAGTCGTCTTCCTACTACAAGCAACTTCAAACCAAGAGCTTCTTCATCCACTCCGACCGATGAGACCATCAAGACAAGTTCCTTCAAATGCTTCACATGCGGCGGCCGAGGCCACAAGTCCTATGAGTGTACCAACAAGCGCACCATGATCCTCAATGACGACGGAACCTATGACTCCATGAGTGAAGAGGAAATGGAAGCCATTGAGCAAGTGGCCATGCACCGGCGCGTCAACGAAGACGAAGATGATCAAGTCTTTTGTGATGAGGATTCAAGCCCCGCTCTTGTTGTCTCCAAGGTCTTGAATCTTCAACATCAATAAGATTAAGACCAAAGATGCCATATCTTCCACACCAAGGCCAGCATAAATGGAAGGTCCGTCAAGGTCATCATCGACGGAGGGAGTTGTCATAACTTGGCAAGTGAAGTGCTCCAAGCTTCAATTGGTCAAGACAAAGCACCCGCACCCCTACAAGGTTCAATGGCTAAGCGACTCCGGCACAACCCAAGTCGAGCATACGGTCAACGTCTCCTTCAAGATCGGCGCTTATGTCCGTTTGCCACCTCCTCCTTGGACGGCCATGGCAATTCGACCGAGGCGTCATCCACAACGGACGTACCAATCACTATAGCTTCAAGATGAAAGGAAAGGAGTACGTTCTACGACCTATGTCTCCCAGCCAAGTGATCACCGACAAGAAAGCTTCCACCCATCATGGAGATACTAGTGAGAGAGTGAACCACCAAAAAGAAAGTGAGCGCCACAAGCGCAAATTGAGCGACTCTTCGCCAAGGGAGAAAAACTTAGTCCTCCTAGCCACAAAAAGAGAGATGAGAGAAGTGTGTGAGAACCCATCGAGTGTCATCCACTATGTCGTACTATGCAAAGATGAAGTGGCAAAGACTAACACTCCTAATCCACTACCTCTAGTGTTTTCTAACTTGTTGCAGGAATTTGAGGATGTCTTTCCCGATGAGCTACCTCCCGGTCTCCCTCCTCTACGTGGCATTGAGAATCGAATCGACCTCATACCCGGAGCACCACTCCTAACAAAGCTCCCTACCGCGTCAACCCCGAAGAAACTAAGGAGATCCAACGGCAAGTACAACAACTCCTCGACAACGGCCATGTACGTGAAAGCTTAAGCCCTTGTGCCATTCCGGTTATACTTGTGCCTAAACAAGATGGTAGTTTTCGCATGCGTTCCGATTGTATACCCATCAATGCTATCACAGTTAGATATAGGCATCCCATACCTCGCCTTGACGATATGCTAGATTAGCTTAGCGGTGCCACTATCTTCTCAAAAATTGATCTCAAAAGTGGCTACTCTCAAATACGCATACAAGAAGGTGATGAATGGAAAACCGCTTTCAAAACTAAATTTGGCCTATATGAGTGGCTTGTTATGCCCATGGGTTTATCCGAAGCACCCGGTACTTTCATGCGACTCATGCACTTTGTTTTTCGACCCTATATTGGTGTATTTGTTGTGGTCTACTTTGATGATATTCTTGTGTTTAGCAAATCCCTCAAAGAGCATGTCACCCATCTTAGGACCGTGCTACAAACCCTTAGGAAAGAGCGTCTTTATGCTAATATGAAGAAGTGCACTTTTGGTGTTGATAAGCTTGTTTTCTTGGGTTTCGTTGTGTCTTCTAAGGGTGTTCATGTAGATGAATCCAAGATCAATGCTATTAAAACTTGGCCCCAACCAACCAATTTGCAACAAGTGCGTAGTTTTCTTGGTCTAGCCGGTTTCTATCGTAGATTTGTGAAGGATTTTAGCACCATTGCTTCACCTTTGCATGCTTTGAGCAAGAAGAATGCGCCTTTTGTTTGGGGACCATCCCAAGATACCGCATTCCATGAACTTAAGAATTTGCTTAGTCATGCTCCCGTGCTCGCATTACCCAACTTTAACAAACCCTTTGAAATTCATTGTGATGCTAGTGGTAATGGCATAGGAGGTGTGTTAACGCAAGAGAAGCGCCCCATAGCATACTTTAGTGAGAAACTCTCCGGAGCGCAACTCAATTATCCCATCTATGACAAAGAGCTATATGCTTTAGTGTGAGTTTTGCGTGAATGGGAACATTACCTTCGCCCTCATGAATTCATCATTCATACCAATCATGAAACACTTAAGTACCTTAAGGGTCAAACTGAACAAGCGTCATGCTAAATAGAGTGAATTTATAGAGTCTTTTCCTTATGTCATCAAATACATAAAAGGCAAAGAAAATGTTGTGGCGGATGCACTTTCCCGCATATGCATGCTTGTTACTAAACTTGAGTTAAATGTCATTGGCTTTGAGCACATAAAAGACTTGTATGCGCATGATCCTACTTTTGCAATTCCTTATGCCAAGTGTTTGACGCATACATCTTGGGAACGCTATTACATCAAAGATGATTATCTTATGAGAGCTAACAACCTATGTATTCCCGAGTCTTCTCTTCGTTTGTTACTTTTGCAAGAATCTCATGGAGGAGGACTAATGGGACACTTTGGACGAGACAAGACATTCGCTACGCTCTCCAAGAACTATTATTGGCCCAAGATGTTCCGTGACGTCTCACGCTTCACCAACCGATGTTCGACATGTCGCAAACCTAAGCCAAAAGCTCAATCTCATGGCCTTTACATGCCTCTCCCAATTCCATATCAACCATGGGAAGATATTAGCATGGATTTTGTGCTTGGTTTGCCTAGATCTAGAAATGGAAAGGATTCCATGTTTGTTGTTGTGGACCGATTCTCCAAAATGGCACATTTCATACCATGCAACCAGGTAGACGATGCTTCACATGTTGCCAATCTCTTTTGTAGGGAAATCTTGCACCTACATGGAGTGCCAAAGACGATTGTCTCGGACCGCGACGTCAAGTTCTTAAGCTAGTTTTGGAAGACCTTATGCGCCAAGCTCGGAATCAAGCTTTTGTTCTCTTCGGCATACCATCCACAAAACGACGGGCAAACGGAGGTGACCAACCGTACGCTCTCCACTCTCCTACGCGTGCTAATCAAGAAGAACATCAAGGAGTGGGAGGAGTGTCTACCCATCGCCGAGTACGCCTACAACCGCGCAAGACATTCGACTACCGGCAAGTCCCCTTTCGCGGTCGTCTACGGCTTCAACCTGTTGTCCCCATTGGACATTCTTCCTCTACCACTACAAGAGCACATCAACATGGACGCGAGTGCACGAGTGAACTACCTCAAGAAGATGCATGAAGAAACAAGGCACACCATCGAGCGCCAAGTACAACGACTCGCGACCAAGCTCAACGTCAACAAGCAACCCATGATATCCAACGTTGGAGATCTTGCGTGGCTACACCTTCGCAAGGAACGCTTCCCCCAAGAACGCAAGTCCAAACTTATACCACGAGCCGATGGACCCTTCAAGGAGCTTGCACGCTACAACAACAACGCTTACAAGATCGACATCCCACGCGACAAGTACTCCGTGAGCGACATCTTCAACGTCAAAGATCTCTCTCCATACCATGGTGATGAGGATTTCGATCCGAGGTTGGATCTTTCCCAAGGGAGGGGAGATGATGTGGAGCATCCTATGGTCATCCCCATGGACCTACCATCGTCTCATCAAGTGCCAAGAGGACCCATGACACGAGCACGAGCTAGAGCTCTCGAGACCAAGGTGACTTCCTTCCTTAGTGATATCACATATGATCCACTCGAGACATGGCTACTACCTCAAATGAAAATGCTATGCGTGCTCAGGTACCTAGAAGACCCTATCGGAGATGCACATGAAGACGGACAAGTCGCCAAGTCCATGGATGAAGAGAACCAACGGAAAGAGGCAAGAACACCTCCCAGGCCCCGGACATCCGGCCAAGACCCCGGACATCCGGCCCCTGGAAGTGTTACCAGCAGCAAGAAGCCAGCGGCCAAGTCTACAGGGCCCGGACATCCGGCCTCCGACCCAGAAATCCGGCCTCCCCCTCGGACATCCGAACAGGCCTATCCAGAGGACAGAAGAAATGGCACTCCAGCCCGGACACCTGGCCGAAGGCCCGGACATCCGGCCCGTCCCGAGCCGCCGGACATCCGGACCCCGTCTATCCAGAGAGCACCGAGGCCGACCACGCCAGCCCGGACATCCGGCCCAAAGCCCGGACATCCGGCTCCTCCTGAAGGCCCGGACATCCGTCCCGTCGCCCGGACATCCGCCCCCCTGTCCGCGCACAGTAAAGGGCCGAGGCCCATGTACCCCTTCGCTCCCCTAGACTATATATACTCCTTCTCCTCCATCTTTCTAGGGTTAGCATTGGTTTAGCTCATACTTGAGATAGAGCTTTGCTCATCCATACGGATCTACTCCTCGAGAGAGACCGCAGCCCCTCTTCGGAGAAGATCCCCTTGGATTCAAGACCCCCTCTTGGGTGGCCCCATCAAGACCTCCTCACGGAGAAGAACCGGTTACCCTTTGTATCGTCCCTTGTTGATTGTGGATCTTGTATCTCTTTGTGATTCGAGGATCTAGCATATGTGTGACTTATTCTTGTTGGTTTGAGTGATTCTCTTGTGTTTTCCCTCGTGTTCTTCGTTGGGATCCGCTCCTTTCGTGAAAGATCGGCCTTATAGGGTTCTACCCTACATCATATTTCTACTATATACGTAGTATGTGCTTATCTAGATCATAATCAGTATGTTATTAATTCTGTCAATGCCATGTTCATGATTTATTCGTGGATTAAATTAACCAAAAAATTGTTAATATACTCAACAATCCAAAAACCTAATATGTGTAGGCAATTTTTGATCCATAGCTTTGCTGCTGCGCTGAAACCGGATAAGTTTACCTTCGGAGCAGTTCTAAGTGTGATCGGAGGTAAGCTGATTGATGCATATTTACATATGCAGGTTGCAAGGACTTATGGGAGGCGCTCGAATCTTAATTCGGTGCAACCGATGCTGGTAACGAGATGTATGCCATTGAGCAGTTCCACGATTACAGAATGGTCGAGAATTGTTCTGTATTGGAAGGCTCCTGAGATATAATGCATCGTTAAGGAGAATCATGGATGCATAAACACTTCTTGGTATTTGTGAACAACATAATTACACTGACTATCAGGTGTATCTTTCTTTTGGCCTGTTAAATTGACACATTTGTCTCAGTTTCATCGTGCTAGCAAGGAGAATCAGATGTTCTTCCTCATCGCCAGGGCCGACTCTGAGCAAGTGCAAGAGGTGCCACCGCACAGGGCTCCAAATTTTTTGGGGCCCCAACCCAAGTAGGGTCCAATCCATCAGAAAAGATAAAGCTCAAACAATCAGCACATGAGGCGTAGAAACTGATTTGAGGCCCTTTCCCCTCCCCTCATCTTCTTCTCCTCTCGTCTCCCAAGTCCTATGTCCCCGCCGCTCGTTCCTGCTAACACGAGTACAATTTTTAGTCATTCCGACAGAACTAACAAAGGAGAATATCTTGTTAATTCACAGCAAATCTCCCATCAATTTGTTACGGTAAGTACAATTCCCCTTCTATTAGACCTAGATTTATTTGTTTCCCTTCATTCGATATGATTCCATCTAGTCTCCCATAATCCCAATTCATCAAAGACTTAGAAAAATAAGGATTCGAAAAGGCATCCAAGTGTTTTTTTTTAATTTCATACCATAAGTATTGTACTGTTTTTGTTCTATTTCATCTAGAAAGTATATGCTTGGTTATCATAATGAGAAAGTGAGCAGATGAATTCGAAGAATCCCAAAAGCGAGCCATTGACAAAAAAGTGAGTATAAGTGCAGGTTATGATAGAACTTCTCGCGAACTAGCTCTACCAAGTAGCAATTGCTGAAGAACAACCCAATACTTCTGTAACTAGTTGTATATACACAGAGGTCCCGGTCTGTCATCTTGCACCACGACCCCTACCGTGTCAGGGCCGGCCCTGGTCATTGCCATCGTCGCCACCAATAACAAAAATGATGACCAACTGACGAGGCAACTAATAGAGCGTTGGAGCCTTCTTGAGAAGGCAACACACTTGTGATCCAAAGAGAGAGATAGATAGATAGATAGAGTGAGTGAGTGAGTGAGTGAGGGAGGGAGGGAGAGAGAGGGGGGGGGGGGGGGGAGGGGGAAGAGATCGAGGCAGGCAGAGAGGAAGGGACGAAAGAAGGGAAGGGAGATTTTGCAGGTAAACACTGATAGGACAACCGTGTTCTGAAATATAAATAAGATTTGGTGGTGAAGAAGTGAACCATTGTGTTTGTTCCCAATTTGTCAGACATCATTGTATTTGCTTTCAATCTGTCAGACACATAACATTCATGTTGAATGTGTCGTGGGAATTTTTTTTGATAAATATGTGTTTTAGCTCTTGATATTTTCATATGATTGTAAATTTATCCATTTACATATTACCCCGAGAAGTATTTTTAGTTGGGAGATGGAAGTAAGGAAGAAAAGAAAAGTGTTTTAACGATAAAAAAGAAGCCGTCGATGCAGTCAGTTGCAAGCGCACGAGCATTCTACTAGTTAGAATAATGGTGTATTACTAAGAATTTATTATCTAATATAAGGGCGTTACCGTCATTTGTCATGGAATCATGTACCGGCCAGACCCTATATAGAGGCTATCCTTGTATCGTTGTTAAGCTCAGAATTCAAAGCCCAAAGTTTATCTACTTATCTTGTTGCATTTCAGTTCTTTAATTTCCAGTAATTTATCCTGTTCATCTCCTCTATCCTCGTAAAGATCAGATTTTTGTCCTCTCCTCGTCGACGCGGGAGCTGCGACGACGCTCCAGATCCGGAGCTGTCGCTGGTCTCCACCTTGGACCGCTCTAGCGCAATGCGGAGGGCCATCTCCTCCTCGTAGTCGAGCTCCGAGCCGGAGTTGGTCATCATAGTGGATGTGATCGGAATCAGGGAGGGGGAGGAGTGGATGATGCGAGAGAGAGTGAGCTAGGGTTTGGAGCGAGGCGCCCGAATTGGGATTTTCGTGGGACAGTTGCGGGGTCGGTGGTGGGTCGGGCCTGTCAAGCGGACGCGCTCGAGCATGCCCGGATCACCCCATATCCACCCTATATTTGGGTTGGATATGAGGGGTGCCGGTCAGCCCGGCCGTTTATCCGCAGTTGGAGAGTTTCGGTTGGATCGATTTTTTTTGACCGGTAAGTGACCAGATGGTTTGCCCGAGCGTCTGAGACGGATACGAGAGGTCCGGCTTTAGATGCTCTGAGAGAAACAAAACGAGCCATGGAGAACAGACGCGAGAGGATAAGGTTAGCTGAGATGTGTACTATATTTTTTAAGAAGAGTGGTGCTGGCTGCATCCTACGATCACACCCAATGTCCCCATCGCACGTTTCTCGTGTGACCGGCGTAAAACATTTCCCATTTCTCATGGGATGTCATCGGCCAGACTCTATATAAAGGTCTCCCATCCTTGTATCATTGGTAAGCTAAGAAATCAAAGCCAAAGTTTATCTACTTATCTTGTTGTAGTATTTCAGTTCTTTAATTTCCAGTAAATTGTCTTGTTATCATACTACAATTCATCCTGGTCGTCTCCTCTATCCTCGTCAAGATCAGATTTTTGTCCATCTCTCCTCGTCAGATCCATCGGGATCCTGACAGTCGTGTGTACAGGTGCCCCGCCATGAAGTGCCCTTCCGATTCCTCGGCTGGTCGTGATCCCTGGGCTCCTCCTCCCGCTTCTGGCGGTGGCGGCTCCAGCGAGCCAGCCAAGAAGCGGCAGCGGACCTCGAGCTCGAGCCAGGCTGAGGCATCCTCCTCGTCCTCACAGCCTCCGCCGCAGCAGCCGGGGGACGCGAGAGAGGTGCCGGATCTGGGGGAGGACGTGATGTTCGAGGTGCTGCGGCGGGTGGAGCCGCGGACGCTGGCTGCCGCGGCGTGCGTCAGCCAGGGCTGGCGGGTCCTCGCGCAGGACGAGAGGCTGTGGGAGGCGCCGTGCGTGAGGGAGTGGACCGGCCTCGGCTTCTCGGAACAGCTGCTCCGCGCCGTCGTGCTCCCGTTCGGCGGCTTCCGCCGCCTGCACGCCGTCTCCATCCAGGCCCGACGGCGGTTCGGCGTTGGCTGCGGGAACTGGCACGGCGTGCGGACGCCGGAACGGGGGAGGAGGAGGGGGGTGCCGTGGACCGAGCACGAGCACAGGTGAGTATAGTGTTCTTCTGATCTCACTGTCTTGTGAGAGTGATTGCTCTGCTCTATCTATGTCATGCACAAGACTAGTTAGTGACATAAATTTTCTTTCTTGAATTCACCATCAATCAATAGGATTTACATCATCAGATGGCTTTGCTAGCATTTAAAACTTGGCAAATTGGAAGAATAATTCAACCATGGAAGAACTGCTATCTGAAACTGAATAAATTGTGTATGCTCAGTAGGAATTGACGAGACAGTCATGTAGCATGATGTTTGATGGCCATGCAGCAAGAATTCATGATGCATACACTAGTTGCTGAAGCTGATCATATGCTCTGTTCTTTTGGCCAGGTTGTTCCTCTTAGGCCTGAAGAAGTACGGAAGAGGGGATTGGAGGAACATATCACGCAACTTCGTGCAGACGAGGACGCCGACGCAGGTGGCCAGCCACGCCCAGAAGTACTTTATCAGGCTCAGCTCAGGGGTGGCAAGGAGGTCGAGCATCCACGACATCACCACAGTTCACCTGACCGACGACCAGCCTCCCGCGCCGTCCCAGTGATTGATGATCAACCAGTCCAGCGCACCGGCTCAGCGCGGCAACGGGGCAGCACGGCGGGGCGAGCACACCCTTCAGTTCGCCGAGCCGGTCGCTCGGGATGCCGAACTATGGCAGGGTTTGCAAGATCAAGGCCTGCAGTGTGGTCCTCTACATGATCAGCTGGCCGCGAACCGGAGTACGCTGTATTAGAAGATGCAAGCGCATCAGATGTCTAGTGTAATATGGCCCTTGCTGTAGCTTCACTGCCTGTATTATTATTCAAGTAAGTAATTGATTATGGGGATTTTTCAGAACATAGCAGAGAGAGGAGGTATGCTGGTGATGCTTGGTAGTAGTGCATAAGTGCTGGTGTTGATACTGAGAATGTCAGGGGAAAAGGATGCAGATTATGATCATGCACATTGTCAAGTGACTTGTTTTCAATCTTCATGGATCCTGCTTTCTGGTCAGCTCATGCAGCATCTCACACATACTTATCCACATCTATGATCTATCATTCATTCATTCAAGCATATATATACAACCTGTCTCGGTGCTTGCGCCGTCCGTATGTTTGCGAGTGTAATTTTTCCGGACAAACCAAAATGAGTTTGGAGTGACTCATCCAGCATTTACTTGCCTTGCCCATCTGGTCAACTTTTTCCTTGATTACAGCTCTAATTATTTCCAACCTTGTAGATTGACCTTTGCATTGCTTGTGTGCAATTAAGTCCTTTAAACAAATAGAAAATCCTTCTCTTGTATACTCCCTCCGTTCCTTAATATAAGACCTTTTAGCTTTTTTTTATTCGTATGTGTCCAGATATATTTTAGTATGTATGTTCACTCATTTTAGTATGTATGTAGTCAATATTTTGAAATAGCTAAAAGGTCTTATATTAAGGATGGTGGTGGATCCACCAAGCAATGGAATTAGAAATGAGTCAGACTTGCACTAGCTTTGGCATCTCATGCTTTCCATCAACTTTTGCAAAATCTTTCCCTCTCTCCATTTTGGCAGGGATATGAGGCAAATCCCTCTCAACGTTTTGTTTTTTGGCCAACTTGTGTGTTGGGTGCTTGTGCTTTTCTGCCTCTCCTTTTCTGCAAGGGTCAGTGCAGAAATACAAAACCACTCACTCAGCTCTCTGATGATGATGATCATGATGGAGGAGGGACTGTTGTGTCATTAGAAGCTTCTGGGTGTGATGGATGGATGTGGTGTTGTGGTTGCTGCTGCTTCAAGCAGCATTTCTTCAGGCCTGCTGCCTTTCCGTGTCACCTGTACACCGTTCTTTTATTTCTGATATCATGTAGCAATGCATTCTTTTCAAAATTATTGATGGGGACATGACCAATCAAGGTGGGAAGCATGGTTTACGTCGACGATATTCTTACTTACTTACTTACTTACTTTTGCTGTCATTTTACAATAGCTTCAGCCTCACGGAGACGACGCAGGCAGATCGGTAAATCTCCGTGACGAACATTTCTTCATCTTGACAATCTGAGGTGACTTTTAACAGTTTAACTTGCGTCTGTACTTCTCAGACCCCGTAGCCGGTAAGTCTCTCGTGTGAATTCCTTCCGCGGTTAGTTTTTGACGTTTGCATTGACAACAAAAGCAAACATTTCTACACAATGGGAAAAAGCACACTCTTGTTTCTGAACCTGAAGATGAGAGCCTTAAAAGGAACCAACTCTCCAAACATAACAGTAACAGTTAAAGTGTCAGACCGATGAACCATGTGCATCCAGGAGGATTGAGATGGAAATAGAAAGTTGTGATGCACTTCACATCTGGCAACGTTGTAGCAACCAGGATCTGAGACAAACCAGAACTCATCAGGAAGGACAGATGGGTAGGCAGGTTGCAGGAGTCAGTACTGATAGCATTCCCGGAATAGGAAGGCCTCGATCACTCTGATGAACATGATGAATTTTTTTTTTTTTGCGAATGATGAACATGATGATTATGATCTCTAACTAACTAACTAACACTGATCACCGAATAGACGGCATCAAATATCTGCGGACACGGTCCATCCAACCGGAGTCACCAATTAAAACGGACACCGATTTTCCGTTCGTTTCTGGATTAACTTTTACACAGCAAAAGTACCCTGAAACAAGTTTAAAAAAAGAGTGAATTCCGGTTTTTACTCCCTATTTTGACATTTTTTACACTAATTACCCATTTAGCGGGATTTCATCCGTTTTACCCCATTTAGCAAAAGGATTCACCGGTCGGCCCCGCTCCCCCCGCGTCGCCCCCGCTCGGGCGACTAGGGTGGGATCGCAACCCTAGCCGCCGAGGGCTCCCCGTCCTTTCATCCCTCCCTCCGCCGCCGCCGAAGGACGCCGCCGGCCTATAGCCCGGGGGCCGACGGCGGTGGCGGGGGCCTTTCCTCTCTCCTGCGCCATGGGGGCGATGCGGAGCCCCGCGGCGTGTGGTGGCACGGCTGATCTGGCCTTGGTGGTGTGGCGGGCCTGCCTTGACCGGCGGCAGCGCGGCGGCCGCCTCGGCCTAGGACGGCAATGGTGGCGGGTGCGGCGGCCGGCCCTGCTTCGGGCAGCGGCCTTGGCTGCGTTCGGCGGCGGCGGCTGGGTCTGCGGCGACGGACCATCTTACCTCGGATCGGCGGTGGCGGCATGGAGGGCTTGGTGGGTGGGTCGGCGTCATGCGTGGTTTGCCCTCCGGACAGATCTGATTTGGCCGAGCGGCTTGCTCGATGTGCGGCGGCTCAGATCGGGGGCGACCCGTGCACACGATGCTTGATGGAGGTTCTTCGAGCGGATCCGAGTGAAAACCTTGTTCTCGGCTTGATGCCAAGACCGGCTTTGGCGGCACTCTTTTGTGTCATTACCTTCTTGAAGGCATCGCCGTGGAGAAGCTCCAGACCTCTATCCGCTACCTCCGGGGGAAACCATACATCAGTAGATCGGATGACGGCGGCACGTTGGTGTCGTTTCCTCCTTGGGGGCGTCATTCTTGAAGGCGTACATGGGATCGAGGGACCGGTGGGCGGCTTTTTTGGTGGAGCGGTGCTTCATCCTACACATTGATGACGGCGGTTCTCGGCGGCGTGGCGCAGTGGAGACTCGGCGCCAGATGCGCGGTGATGGACTCGCGTAGGCGGAGGTAGTTGTCTGGCGTCATGGTGGCGTCGATGGCAGAGTGGGCTGACAAGATAGAAGCCTCAATATCTGCTCTAAAGACGGACCTGTGGAAGATGGCGCCGACGACACATGTGAGTGCGTCAGACCAGTTTATGCTCCAGACCCGCTATATGGCTCGGCTGGGGCTTCTGGCTTTTGATGATAGGCTTAGGTGAGTGGTCTGGGTATTTGGCACAGCTAGCACCCCTTAGGAGTAGTGGCATATGTTGCCAAGATGTCGGATTCAGGCATATTATTGTAATACTTTATAAGGTCCTCGAGAATAATAAATAAAGTGGCCGCATGCATTTTCCAGATGCAGAGGCCGGGGTCATCCTCCTTTTCTAAAAAAATAGCAAAAATGTTATCACAATTTACCCTATTTTAATTTTTGTGTGCGTTCTGACCGATGCCTCTTTGGCATCATCGCCATGCTCCTGTTACCATAAAACATGTGCTTCTGTTACTTTCTTTTCTTGTCATTCACAAACTGCAGAAACACAGACAGACATACCGGTAAACAAACTCTGTGCCGAACATTCCTTCATCTTGGCAATCTGAGGTGACTTTTGACAGTTTACCTTGCGTCTGTACTTCTCAGACCCTTAACCGGTAAGTTCGACATGTCGTAGGCTTAATTTTTTTGCCAAATCTTAGCACACATGTGATGGACATTTGCCACACCTTTTATGGCAGCCACAACAGGCCCTTAGTCTTGACGGTCAGGTTGCGCCGTCGACCAAAGCAGAATTTCCACACGGCAGAAAAACGCACACCACCTTTTTCTTCTTCGTGAACTTGAAGGTGAGAGCCTTAATAAGGAACCAATTCTCCAAAAATGACAGAAACAGTTACAGTGCCAGAATGATGTTTAACCTTGTGCATGCATCCAGGAGGACTAATCAAGATTAAAAAAGAAGTTGGTGAACTTTGTGACGCGGACAAGGTGCACTGCACAAGTGGCAACGCTGCTGTGCTGCAGCAACCAGGATCTGAGTCAGATGGGCAGGCAATGAGAGAAACCAGAAGGGAGGGGGGGCACATCACTCACTCTGATGAACAATGATGATTATGATCTCTAACTAACTAAGAGCAACTCCAACGGGCCGACCCAAACGGACGGTGATTTCGTCCATTTTTTGTCCGTTTGGTTCGGCCAGGCGGACACGGACGTCCGCTTCCGCGTTTGGGTCGGCGTATGCGCCCAACGCTCGCCCGACCCATTTTAACGGCGCCGACAAAAAAAAAACTGTGCATGCATATTTAAAATAAAAACAACTTAATTAAACATTAAAGCCGGCTAGGAAGGCCGGCGAGAGTCCACGCGTCCATATTAGCATTAAATAAAACTAAAAAAACTAAACTACGAGGTGGCGCGCTGCCCTAGGCGTCGTCTTCGTCTTCCTCGGGGTCGGTGAGGTCGATGAACGTCGGCGCAGGGCCGGCCCAGGGGAACGCCGTGTTCCAGGCGGCGGCGATGTAGGCCGCGGGCAGCTGTTTCGACACGGGCAGTGCGGGCGCGGGGGGCTGTTCCGGCGCCGGGGGCTGGGCGGCCGCCTGTGCAGCCGTGGCCTGGCGCGCCTCCTCCTCGAGGTCGCGCTCGAGCATCTCCTCGTACTCGCCGCGACGGCGCTCCTCGGTCAGCCGGCGCTGGCGCCACATCTCGAGGTACGCCTGCTCCTGCGCCGGGGACGCCCCCATCCAAACCGGTGGCGCGGACACCCACTCGCGCAGCACTCCCGTCCAGGAGTAGCGCTCGATGGGCTCCGGCTCCGGCTCGGGCTCCGGGTCGGCCTTGACGCTGCGTCGGGGAGGGGACGGCAGGGCCACCGGCGGCACCACGCAATCGCCGGCCGTGGAGAGGGCAAGGGCCTGCGCCATGGGCGCCTCGTACCGAGCCTCCTCTTCCTCCACCGCCTCCACCCTGCGCCGCTCGTCCTCCTCGCTTTCGCGGTAGACCGCCGCAAGGGCTGCCTGGTAGGCGTCCTCCGCCGCCTGGTCCTCCTCGCGGACGACGAGCGGGGGCGACGGCATGCTGCGGTCGACCTCGCGCACGCAGCGTCGCCTCGCCTCCTCGTGCTCGAAGGCGAATCACCTCTTCCAGTTCGGCGAGTCCGTGGCGTAGGCGGTGTCGCGGCGCTGCTCCGGCGTCAGCAGCGCCGACACCTCCTCCGCGTGCGCCCTAGCCGACCGCGGCGCAGCCGGCACTGGGATCCTATCTGGATCCAGATGCCAGTCGTGCGGCAGGGCCACGTCGGGGTACGGCAGAGGCACGCGGTGCTGCCAGTGCCACTCCGCCTGGTGCACTGGCACGTTCACGCGCACCCTCTGCCGGCGAGCCGACGCTGGCGGAGGCGGTAGGAACTCAGAGGGGAAAGGGACGGCGGGGGCCTTGCCCTTGGCCTTGCTGCTGCTGCCGGCGCCGGAGAAGAGCCCCATTTGGCTAGGGTTGGCTAGGGTTTCCCTGCGACGGGGGAGCGAGCTTGCCCAGATGTGGACGGCGAGTTTGGATGAGGACGGTCCCGCCGCACGGTCGGCTTAAAAAAGGCGCGTGGGCCCGTGGTCATAAATTAAGCTGACCGCGTGGGCAGCGGGTAGTTGGACGGCCGCCAGATGGGGACGCCGCGGACAGTGAGAAGGCATGCGTTGCGTCCGTTCGGCGTCCGTGCCGACGCATTTGGGGCGCAAATTTGGGCCGCAAATGCGTCGGCGCGGAAGCGAAGCGGACGTGATTTGGGTTTGGGTCGGCGCGTTGGGCCACCACTTTTGCCCGCGCCGATCCAAACGAGCGCACGCGGACGAAATGAGTCGCTCCATTGGAGTTGCTCTAACTAACTGAAATCCCAAGGACACCCGGTTTCAGACAACATTAAATAGCACTGCAGCATTGGAAGAAGTGACCGGAAAAAGATAGTGGCATTGACATTCAGGTTGAGTTTTTTTTTTGTGCCGAAAATGCTCAGGTTGAGTTCAGCAGGAACAAAAGAAGTTGTGGAAAGAGATTAGGCTGATCGACAGAACGCGGTTCCTTGACTTGTTTCCTTGAGCATCATCAACAGCAGCAGCAAATCAGAGAAGAAAGAGAGAGAGATGATTGACGTTTGGCGAAACTAAACTGGTTTCCTTTGCTCATTTCGTTCTGCATCGGCAGCAACGAATCGGGGAAGAACGAGTGGCATGGCTGATTGAGCAGAGTTGGATCTGGCTCGGGTGGAGACGTCGCCACTTGCCAGGGGATGCATGCATGCTGCCGAAATGGGGCAGCCAACTTGGCAGCCCATCTCGTTGGCTCCTGCATGCAACTGCAAGCCAAGCCAAGGCAGGTAGAGGGGCACTGCACCGGGGCCTGATGGAGCTGGTCGTGGTGAAAGGTGCTGCTGCGGTTCGTCGTCGCCATCGCCATCGCCGTGCACATCACTAGTGCGGCGACACGCCATGTGCGGTGCAGGCAGGCAAATGGACGGGTGATTCAGAGTGCTTGCTCAAGCATGTGTTCTGGCCTTCTGGGACACTTGGGCTCCGGGCAAGCTCAAGATTTTCACCTGGCTACTCCACTTGGACAGACTATGGTGCAATGACAGATTGCAGCGGCGTGAATGGCCAAACAATTACTTCTGCCAAATCTGCTTAAGGCACCTCAAATCAGCGGCGCACCTCTTCTGGCATTGCAACTTTGCCAAGGCAATTTGGGCTGAGATCGCCACATGGTCAGACTGCCAGGCCATGCACCCAGACACAGTGGCGGAGCTTGATGAAGATTGTTGAGGGGACGAAAAAGATAAGTTATGAATGGACTCTAAGAAATCTTTGATATTCAAGCCTAATAATTAAAAGTACACTTAAGATTTTTCTTAGAGTAGGGGAGGCAATGGCCCCCTTTGGCCTCCATGAAGCTCCGCCATTGCCCAGACAATTGGAAGGCCTCTGACAGTTCCACACGAATACCAGAGGAGATGATATCTAGGACAGGAGGGGCAGCCAAAAAAGGAGCCAAATCATTAACCATGATTGTTCTATGGGAGCTTTGGCTTGAGAGAAACCAGTGCACGTTCAGAGGAAAGATTGCCAACAAGGAGGATGTGATCGCTGCAATCCGAGCCAAGCTTGAGCTCTGGAGGCAAGCAGGCGCAAAATGCCTAGAGTCTCCATTCGCTGAACCACCAACAGGCATAGGCTAACAAGGCTGGGGCTACTTGTAGCTCTCTGTTTTTTAGCCTCTTCTTCTTTTAATCCTTTTAGATCCTAGGATCCTCACCATGTATTCCTTTTTCCGCTGCTTGCTGCTATCATCAATGCAAGCCAGCAATGCTGGATCTTTCAAAAAGAGTGCTTGCCTGCGTGCGTGTACTGGTCGTGTACTACAGAGGCGAGCCCGACTTTTAATCAAAGTCGTCAATCAAAATTTCATTTTCTAAAGGCCAAGTTAATCAAATTCACTTCCCGGATCAAACCTAGCCACTCCACTGTACAACACTCCACTTCACTCCGCCCCCAAGCTCCGTGCCGGCGATCTCCGGCATGACAGGCAACGGATCCAACTTCGAGATGTATCGATCTGTTTGTTGACCGGGACCTCGTCCCGTGCGGGCCTGGGGAGGAGATGGTCATCGCATGGCTCTCCGCTGCGCTCGGGAGGAGTCTACCTGACTACGGTCGGACTTGATTTAGCGGGAATCCATTACGTCTGTGCAAATGGCGTGTGGATCCGCCTCGAGGCGCCAACGCGGCCTCGCTGGATGCGGTGCTGTCCATTTGGCGCCCCAATCCAGGGGTGGCAGCACAACCCCTTTGTGGTGTGCTATCCCCGTGGCGTACGGCTCTGAGTCGGAGGTAAACGCCTGCAATGTGTCTGCTCCGGAGGCGAGGCGTGCCCGCCAACGAAGGCAGAGAACGAGGCAGCCCTCGTGTCCACCGCCACGGAGCACGCAGCCGGCCAGGCAGAGCCGCAATGGGGTGACCGGCACCCCCGGCGCCGCAATGAGGAGGCCTGCCTGTCCTCGTCCATCATCGATCTCACCTCTACCGCCGATGTACGGGCCTCCGACGATGAAGAGTAGGGCATGGGAGACGGTGGCGCCTCATGTCCCATGTGGGTCAGTCTGTGTTCCATGTCCAGCTCTTCCTTGCCAACGACTGGACTTTCACTTCGCAGATCATCATTGTACATGGGCACGGAAGGAACATCAAGAAGGTGGTGAACGGGTGCTGATGAAGATTTGGACTAGGTTTTACGTTGCATGTAATTGTACAGCGATGAAGCGGAAAGTCGTCACTGCCCGAAACGGAAAATTGAGCGGTTCCGGCCTGTATCGGCAGATCTGGAGCCGCTCGTTGTAGTCTGAAGATTAGTGCATCACTGTACAATATAAAAAGCGAAGCATTCTGTTTTGGAAATACATAGCTATTCAACCTAAAAATATGGTACATGTGTCCCATCAATGTCAGCTTTTAGTCAGATGACACGGTGTCTTGCATGCATGTGCTGCCCGTTCTCTCTATTCTCTCTCCGGAACTAATTCATTCATTTATTTCATCTTTGCTAACTTAAAATCATTCATATCTCTTAAACCAAACTTCCCATTTCAAAACATTTTATATATTTGAACTCATGAGACAAAGACCTTTAAAACAAGACCGATTTTGGATACATTTTAAGTGAGTTTAAAATTCATGAAACACATTTCACACATTTCACCTATTTCACCTGCTTGAAATCATATGAAAAAAATGATTCCAATCAGTCTCACAAGTTCTTATTTCAGTTTTATGTTGTTTTTCACATTCAAAACTTACATTTCACTATTCACTGACTTATTTCAGATAAACCATATCTACTTAAATTGCACAATTTTGAAAGAACATATTTCACTATTTTAAAATAAACCGTTTCACATTTGGAAACGATCGGTTTCACAAGTTGACATTTCAGTTCATATTGTTTTTCAGTTTCAGAATCTACATTTCACTTTACTGGTTTGTTTCACAGAAATCACAACTATTTCAATTTCACATTGTTGAATAACACATTTCACTCCTTTCAAATAAACTGTTACACATTTCAAACATTTCAATTTCACAAGTTGACATTTCAGTTCAACATTTTTTTTTCACTTTCAGAAGGTACATTTCACATTCACTGTCTTGTTTCACAAAAATCACATATATTTCATTTGCACATTTTAAAATAACATATTTAACTCTTTTGAAATAAACTGTTACACATTTCCAAATAATCAATTTCACAAGTTGACATTTCATTTTCATATTTGGGTTAAGTACATTCGGTGAACAGGTTGTTTTCACATATTTCTAGTGAAAATTGGTTTGTTTCATATTTTTGTTGTGAAATATGTTTTTCTCACGTATGGAATGTGAAACGTCAAGATTCTAACATGTTCGAAATGTATCCAAAATTGGTCTAGTTCTAAAGGGCTTGACGCTAGAGTCCAAATATATAAAAAGTTTTTAAAAAAATTATAGTTTAAAAGATATGAGTGATTTAAATATTCTAAGATAAAAATAAATTCAATGGATTTGTTTGGGATGGAGAGAGAAGAGCACTAAATGCGCATCTTTCCTGGCAATGTTTTCTTGGCCCATCAATCTGACACTGAGTTGACCCAGTAAAGACATTTTTTTTCACTTCCAGAAGGTACAGTTCACTGTCTTGTTTCACAAAAGTTACATCTATTTCATTTGCACATTTTTAAAATAACACATTTTACTCTTTAAAAAAATAGTTACACATTTACAAAAAAATATCAGTTTCACAAGTTAACATTTCAGTTTCATATTTGGGTTAAGTACGATTTCGATGAAACATGTTGTGTTCACATATTTCTAGTGAAATTGGTTTGTTTCATACTTTTCTAGTGAAATATGTATTATTACGTATGAAATGTGAAACGTCAAAATTCAAGCGTGTTCGAAATGTATCCAAAATTGGTCTAGTTCTAAAAAGCTTGACACACCTCATGAAAGGGATCGGACCCCACACCAGCAGATATATCAGCATGATATACGAATTCATTACATACATATATGAAAATAGAACTATGTGTATACATAAGCGATGCTGCGAACCTTGACACAAATCGACAATCCAGGATCCGCGTGCCCCCAGATCTCAGTAAATCCTCTTCCCTCTTGTTCATCCCCATATGGGTTGGGTAAAGCATATGCACTATGGCAGTGGCAGGGGAAATACAGAGATCGTACGGCGGATCACTGGGTTTATTCCTTGATGGGTGTGGTTAAGAGCATCTACAATTGTGATGGGCAAATTCGGCCCCTCGACCGCGGACGCGTCCGAACGTATCCACGGAAAATGTCCGGGCACCCCTCAAATAATGTAATCTACATACGGACACCTTAATTGCTCATGTCTCAAATCCATATAAAGTCATGCAACTACGTCGATGCACACATATCGTTCGGCTACTACTCCATCACTACTAACTAAACATGCCATCGGACTACCAAAATTTGGAACGTTTGGCTATGGTGGAGTTCATCCACGGCTGCCATTGCCCGTCCGGCAGCCTTGTCGTCCTTCTCGCGGAAGTACCGGTCGAAGACGCAGTACAGATCGAGTCGGATCTGCTCGTTGCCGGAGCTGTCCTCGCCGCCACTGTCCGCCTTCTCCTCCTACGGTGAAAAGTCCGGCCATGGCACGGACCGCCCGATTCTGCTCTCGGGCGAGGGCGCGCGTGTTTCTCTGCCGCCGTTTCTTCACAATGCGGGCGCAGATGGCTTCCTCCTCTGCGGCAGCTCGCGCCGCCACATCAGCCACCTCTGCCGCCGCCATTTTTGTCGTGATACGTGCCTCGGCGGCCCTTATCCTCTCCTTTCCCACGGCTGGCCGCCTGTTCCCGGTGAGACTCATAGTCTGCCCGACCGGTGATGGGAAAGGAGAGGGGTTCTGGCTGCCGGGACCACGAGGATCCAGCCCCAGAGGACCCGAGCGCATTGAGTCGACGCTATAGAGTCGCGTCATGCAGATCCGTCCGTCGGCCGGGCGCTGTCCTCTCAGGAGCGGAGTGCAATGCGGACCGCCATTGCCTCCTCCAACCCGCACGGAATGACACCCCTGTCGACGGATCCGGATTGGCCGGAGTCAGTTCCGCTGCCTGCCATGCCGGAGGTGAGCTAGGGTGGCTAGGGTTTGGTCTGACAAGCGGCTATGGACGAATATATGCTGAAGGAAATATGCCCTAGAGGCAATAATAAAGTATTATTTATTTCCTTGTATCATGATAAATGTTTATTATTCATGCTAGAATTGTATTAACCGGAAACATAATACATGTGTGAATATATAGACAAACAGAGTGTCACTAGTATGCCTCTACTTGACTAGCTCGTTAATCAAAGATGGTTATGTTTCCTAGCCATAGATATAAGTTGTCATTTGATTAACGAGATCACCTCATTAGGAGAATGACGTGATTGACTTGACCCATTCCGTTAGCTTAGCACACGATCGTTTAGTATGTTGCTATTGCTTTCTTCATGACTTATACATGTTCCTATGACTATGAGATTATGCAACTCCCGTTTACCGGAGGAACACTTTGTGTGCTACCAAACGTCACAACGTAAATGGGTGATTATAAAGGTGCTCTACAGGTGTCTCCAAAGGTACTTGTTGGGTTGGCGTATTTCGAGATTAGGATTTGTCACTCCGATTATCGGAGAGGTATCTCTGGGCCCACTCGGTAATGCACATCACTATAAGCCTTGCAAGCATTGTGACTAATGAGTTAGTTGCGGAATGATGTAATACGGAACGAGTAAAGAGACTTGCCGGTAACGAGATTGAACTA
The DNA here is from genome assembly GCF_002575655.3 of Aegilops tauschii subsp. strangulata. NCBI lineage: Eukaryota > Viridiplantae > Streptophyta > Magnoliopsida > Poales > Poaceae > Aegilops > Aegilops tauschii. The sequence goes on along the minus strand of NC_053037.3, from coordinate 25,190,016 downwards.
GGTATCGAGATACCGACGATCAAATCTCGGGCAAGTAACATACCGGTGACAAAGGGAACAACGTATGTTGTTATGCGGTCTGACCGATAAAGATCTTCGTAGAATATGTGGGAGCCAATATGGGCATCCAGGTCCCGCTATTGGTTATTAACCGGAGACGTGTCTCGGTCATGTCTACATAGTTCTCGAACCCGTAGGGTCCGCACGCTTAAAGTTACGATGACAGTTTTATTATGAGTTTATGTATGTTGATGTACCGAAGGAGTTCGGAGTCCCGGATGAGATCGGGGACATGACGAGGAGTCTCGAAATGGTCGAGACGTAAAGATCGATATATTGGACGACTATATTCGGACTTCGGAAAGGTTCCGAGTGGTTCGGGTATTTTTCAGAGTACCGGAGAGTTACGGGAATACGTATTGGGCCTTATTGGGCCATACGGGAAAGAAGAAAAAGGGCCTCAAGGGTGGCCGCACCCCTCCCCTTGGTCTGGTCCGAATTGGACTAGGGAAGAGGGGCGCCCCCTTCCTTCCTTCTCTTTTTCCCTTCCTCTTTTCCTATTTCATATGGGAGGTGGAATCCTACTAGGACTAGGGAGTCCTAGTAGGACTCCACACTTGGTGCGCCCCCTCCTAGGGCCGGCCTCCTCCTCCCTTGCTCCTTTATATACGGGGGCAGGGGGCACCCCATGGACACAACAATTGATCATTGAGATCTCTTAGCCGTGTGCGGTGCCCCCCTCCACCATATTACACATCGATAATACCGTTGCGGAGCTTAGGCGAAGCCCTGCGTCGGTGGAACATCATCATCGTCACCACGCCGTCGTGCTGACGAAACTCTCCCTCAACACTCGGCTGGATCGGAGTTCGAGGGACGTCATCGAGCTGAACGTGTGTAGAACTCGGAGGTGCCGTACGTTCGGTACTTGATCAGTCGGATCGTGAAGACGTACGACTACATCAACCGCGTTGTGATAACGCTTCCGCTGTCGGTCTACGAGGGTACGTGGACAACACTCTCCCCTCTCGTTGCTATGCATCACCATGATCTTGCGTGTGCGTAGGAATTTTTTTGAAATTACTACGTTCCCCAACAGTGGGGTCGGGTGGGCCAGCATGGGTCGGGTCCGACGTGGCGGGCGTGCCCGGGCGCGTCCGGGCGCCCCCATACCCGCCCCATATTTGGGTTGTATATGAAGGGTGCCAGTCAACCCGGGTGTTCGAGGCCCGTTTGAGGCGTCCGTCTGGGTCGAAAAATTGTGACCGGGCAGGCAGCCGGGGTGGTTGAGAAGGGTTTGGGGCGCCCGACTCTAGATGCTCTTAGGTCTAGTCGACTGAGACATAACCAAGTCTAAATCAAGTGACATAATATGTAAGAAACAAACATGAAAAGCTAAAAAGAAATGAATATAGAATCAACTGAGACTTGATTCGGTTGAGATTTAGCAATCCCATTCCTTGATACGTAGTACTGTAAAAATCGTGGCATGAGATGAGGAATAGAATAGCTCAACCATATCACAACCATGTCACAACCGTGTCATGGTACACCACCAACGCACGCCCCTTGAGGCCTTAACACGTTGTTTATCATATCACCCCCCACGTTCCAGCTGAGCGGCGACACCTCCACAGGCACCCACCTCGTCGTCCCACGTCGCCCGTTTCTGCCCCTTCACCTCCCGTGACCGTGAACAAAGGCCATGGACGGCGGTTTGAGCTCGGACTCCTGTCCATCTCCTCCGGGACGGCCGCCTGAAAAACTCTCTTTTCCTTCCTTCTCCGGTGCCATCGGCTGTGTACGAGATGGAGCTAAGGGCCCAGGAGGCCGCTGCCCACCCGTTCCCGTCGACAAGGCTGACGGCCGCCTCGACCTCTCCCCGCGAGCTCGACGAGCTCAAGCCCGGCCGACGCCTGCCCTCCAGCGGCGAGGTGTGCCAGACCCCCGACGGACGGCCGCACCTTCCCCAACCTCGTCGTCATAACACACGAGGAGCGACGAGCGGGAGGCCCGGGCAGGAGGATGAGGAAGGCGACGTGGGCGAGGCAAGCGTAGAGGAAGCTCTCCTGCCGGTGCCGAGGAGGAGCCGGGACTGCAAGGAGCTGGGAGGGGAGAGCTTAGCGGTGGGCGCCGAGGTGAAGCGGCAGCTGTGGCTCGCCGGCCCGCTCGTCGTCGGCAGCCTGATGCAGAACCTGATCCAGACCATCTCCGTCATGTTCGTCGAGCACCTCGGCGAGCTGCCCCTCGCCGGCGCGTCCATGGCCACCTCCTTCGCCACCGTCACCGGATTCAGCTTGCTGGTAAGTAACATTTCGCTAGCTTGGCGCTTCATGTTTTCCACTTCATGAATTTCATGAATTTGTGCAAAGATGGTAGGTAGGAATATGAGTGAGGACGAGGATTTTTAGTAATACTCTATTCCCGAGTTGCCTAAACATATGTTTCTCTATCACAGTTAGCTTTTAAACCTTTGGATCCACATCCAACCACACTTTTAAACCTTTAGTAATGGAGTAAAAGTTACACTGATTAATACTTTGCAATAACACTTTCGAAGCTGCATGCGTGAGTATGAACTTTTCTCTAAAACACTTAGCAATGTGGAATGTTAGGTGGCGAAGGTTTTCAGAAGCGAGAACTACTCATGTGAAACCTTTTATAGGGAGTGAGCCTAGCTCAACTGGTTGGGGAAGTGGATGTACAAACCCAACACTTAGGTACAAATCCTCACAGCTGCGAATTTAGTTTTCTATTTATTCTTGAGGATTAGCCTTTCCTGGTACTCACACATTTATCATTGAGAACTAGGCTCAGTGACTAACCGAGATTAAAAATCCTAGCACTCATACCCGCCCCCGCGTCGTTCCCTCCCCGGGGCGACACGGGCGGCGAACCCCGCCGGCGGGGCTCGTGCTCCTGGTCGGCTGCTCTTTTGATGGGGAGATCTCGGGCGGCTGGTGACTGTCCGGAGCTCGTCTTCACGGCGGCGTCCTCGCTCATGGCATCGGTGGTTGTTGGCGTGCGGCGCGGTATCGCCACGACGGGAGCTCCGCCGCGGGCGTGCAGTCGCGGTCTTGGCTGCCCGTGCGGGCCCAATCTGGGTCCTCGCGGGCCGCGGCCGACGCGGGTGGTAGGGGTGAGATTCAGGCTCGGTCGGTGTGCCGTTCGCCGGATCTGGTATGGCGCGGTGCTGCGGCTCAACACGCGTGCTGGATGTGGCACCGGCTGTAGCCTCGATCCATTTCGTCAAGTCCCCGGCACAGATGGCGGCGGACCATGCACGACATGCTTGAGGGAGGCTCTTCGGACAGATCTGGTTGAAAACCTGCTCTCGGCTAGCTGCCAAGGCAAGCGGTGGCGGCGCTGTCTGCGTCGTTCCCTTCTTAAAGGCATCGTCGTGGAGAAGTTCAAGACCACTCTCTGCTACCTCCGAGGGAAACCCTAGATCAGTATATCGGATGACGGCGGCGCTCTTGTGTCGTTTCCCTCTTGGGGGCGTCATTCTTGGAGATGTGCACGAGCCCGAGGACCAGTGGAAGGCTTCTTTGGTGGATGGTAGTTCATCTTACACATTGATGGCGGCGGATCTCGACGGCATGGCGCAGTGGAGACTCGGCGTCCGAAGAGCGAAGATGAACTCGCGCAGGAGGAGGACGCTGTCTGGCGTCATGGTGGCATCGATGGCAGAGAGGCCTGGCAAGATCGACGCGTTAGTGTCTGATCTGAAGACTGGTCAGTGGAAAATGGCGGCGACGACACATGAGAGTGCGACGGGCCGGTTTGCGCCCCAAACCCTGTATGTGGCTAGGTTGGGGCCTCCGGCTTTAGATGTTAGGCTTTGGTGCGATGTTCGTTTGGTATTAGACTCGTACTATCGGCACACCTTCATCAAGTGGATAGAAGTAGCGACAGATATTACTAGATGGTGGCTTCACACTACCTGATGTACTACTTTGTAAGGTTTTCGTGAATAATTAATAAAATGGCTGCATGCATCGTCCAGATGCAGAGGCCGGGAGTGATCCTCCTTTTCAAAAAAAAAAAGTGAAACCTTTTATTTTTGTCACCATTACCTGCGGCCTGCCGCCTATGCCCTCACAAACCCGTCGGTTATTTCCATGTGCACTTGCGCCACCATCCAAATCCTCTTACATCAATATCATTTTTTCCAGATATGTTTATCTTTACACTTTAACCATATGTAAGTTGCTTGTGTTTAAAAATTGGATAAGTCATTTTTCTAACAGTTGAATATTTTGTCAAGATTTGTGTTGTCCTTTTCTTTTTTCCTTGTGTTGTTTTCATGACTTCTTTGATTAAATTTTCGACTTGCCCCTTTTTGGGGTCAAATTATTATCTTATTTGGCTTTAAGTCCATCACCCTTTGACTCTTTTTTTCCTGTTTTTTTTCTTGTTTAGTCGGGTTTTCTTTTTTTATTTATGAGTTTTCATGGGATTTTGGGTGAGTGTAAATGTATATACGCAAGTAATATACATATGTATGTAAATTATACTTGATTGTGAAAAATTGCACTATGCTTATTCTTTGCATACTAAAAATATGCAATTTGAATGCAAAGTTGTGTGTAAGATTTTAAAAGTTTTGTTTTCATTTCCTTTCTTTTAAAGGGTTATACCAATGCCACTAATTCATTCTTTCATCGAAAACATTTTTGAAGGATAATATCAATGCCACTAATTCATTTCTTTAGAACTTTTTTTTAAAATTCCACTATTACATGCTTCTTACTCTTGCATAGTATAAAAATGCAATTTTTGTATAAATAGTGTGCAAAATTTGCGGTTATTTGATTATTTTTTATGTTCTTTCTTCTTAAACGTAACCCCAATGCTACCAATATATTCTTCCTTAGAAAACATGATTTTTATTTTTGTGTGTCTAAGTACACACACAAGTGCTATACAATATGTGTGTAAATTATACTAGAGCATGAAAATTTCACTGGGATATGAGTATTCTTTGCATATTACAGAAAGTGTAATTTCAGTGCAAAGTTGTGTCCAATTTTTTTCTTTCATTTTTCTTCTTCTTAAATGGTAATACCAAGTCACTTATTCATTCTTTCTTAGAGAACTTTATTATTTTGATTTGATTTTACTTTTTATTTCATTTTCTTTCTTCTTTAATGGCAATACCAATGCTACTAATTTGTTCCTTCTTAGATTATTTTTGCCAAAACTGCACTATTAGATGATTATTCTTGCATATTATAAAGAACACAATTTCTGTTTGTTTTTGTCATTTTCTTTCTTCTTAAAGTGTAATACCAAAGACACTAATTCATTCTTTATTAGATAACATCATTTTTGTTTTCCTTTAATATTTATTTTTGTTTTTGTCTTGTCATCAAGTAAAAAAGGTATTGGGTCAATTTCTGTTATGTTTCAGACCAAACCCTAGTATCTGGTGGTCTTCTGTTTTACGGTTGCAACGCTGAGTGCTTCTGTCTATCTTTTATTTTTGTTTTGTTTCTTTCTACAGGAAGGGTAGTAGGCTGCCTCAATTTTCTTCCTCTCTAGAAGGGAAATACACTTTGGTTCCTGGTTGTATATGCACCCTATATGGGGATTTTTTAAATATTTCAATAAAAAGTCAAAATAGGTAAGAACTATTTTGACAAAACACTTGACTTACTTTTGCACTGATATATAAATGTCGACGAAAAAAAAAAGTTGACCTCACAGCAAAAAAGACAAAATTTATTTGCTATTATAGGTCACTATTCACACTATTTTAGCCAAAAATTTGTCTTTTTTGAAAAGAAGTCAAAAGGATATATTTTTTTGTGGATTTTATTTCTCATGAGTACAATAGAAGGTCAAGTTTATTTCAAAAATATTTTCAGGAATTTTTGACTTTTTGTTGAATTACTAAAAAAAATCCCCATATAGGGTGCATATGTCCCCATAGACCAAAAGTTCCCCTCCCTCTCTAGAAGCATTCTATCCATTATTTTGACTTATTTCTCTCTTTAGGAACAATAGGATTCTGCATAAATTCTTTCTTCTCTAGAAAAACTTCCGTCCATCAGGCTGCCTCAAATGCTTTCTTCTTTAGAGATCTTCTGTCCACTACCACCACCTATTTCTTATATTGGTGATTTAATTTCTATGGTCCATGCATTATTTTTTACCAGATAATTAGTCATGTGTTGTTTTTTAAGATTTTATGATCCATCGCTATCGGCCTCCGTTTGTTTTGTGAGCATAGGCCTGAGTTTGGCTGCTGCCAAAGAAATCAACTGCAGAGAATTTAGTCAATTTTGTTGTTGTTGTACTCCCTCTGTTTCTTTTTGGGCTGTCTAAATCACATCCGGCTGAAATCCAATTGGCTTTCAGTCATATTTTTCAGATGACAACTGTCCCTGTCCCGTATCCCCTATTTCAGCTTCTCTGTCCCGCGTTTATGATTTTAAAACAGATCCAGACCCCCAACTTTTAACGGGTCCACACCCAAAACATATCAAACACGCACAGATAACATCTGCAATATGAACTAACAAATGACTAAATTTACACTAAACCACTAAGAATTACAGTGAAAAATCACTAAAAAAATGCACTGAAATTCCATTGGAAAATACACTGTAAAAATACCACTTAAATAACATTAAAAAATCCACTGAGAAAAATACTAAAATTCGACTAAGAATTACACAGCAAAAACCACTAAACAAAATGTCTGCAATACCACTAAGAAAAAACATGTAAAATAAGCTAAAAGTACACTAAAAATCCACTAGGATTCTGTGTAAAATTACACTGTAAATCCACTAAGATTTACTATGTAAAGCCTACTAAAGTACACTGTAATTCCACTAGGCATTACAGAGCAAAATCAACTAATAGTTACACTGAAAACCATCATGGATTACAGTAAAAACTCCAGAATTACAGAGTACTAATATTGGATTTGGACACAAGAAGGTGGACAAGGCAATGCACATGAAGCAGATGAAAATGTCTTCATCGGGCAATTCTTCAGAGGTAGATTTTAGTTTATTGCAGAAGAATGAAACTGGTGGGATGCTAGTCACATTGAAATGAGACAAGATAAACTCACAACCAGCATCAGCATCGGACACAATAGGCTCACCGTCAACAGGAAGACCTAATATATCATGGGTGACATATTCGCAAATCGGAATAAACGTTTTCCTAATCTGAATCACTGAAGCACGAACATCAAATTTGGATGCTAGCCATTTGACAAACCTAAGTGGCACCTCTGTCCTCACAAATTTGAGAAGGCAATCTTCCCCATATCTCTGAAGAACACGTACTTGCCGAGGAGACAAGCCGACAATAACAGTGGAGAACAACTTGCTAGAGTATCTAGCGAATGTATTTGCTACCGGAAAATCAGAAGACCTCGTGCGCTTCTACAATAGAACAAGAAACACAAAACGAAAAAAGGAATCAGGATACAAATACACTAGATCAACAATGAAAAAACATCTAGCAGAAACATCAAACAAGGGGAAAAAACAAATTTAAATCTATATCAAACTTATATCTATCTCTATCAGAGTGGTAGTTGGGTACAGAAAATGCGAATAGAACAAAGAAACATAAATACCACATTGCGAGCTCCAACATCTGTTATCTTCCGTTTCAGGCAATTCGCTTTCTGCAAGATATATAAACAGGCAATGAATTATACAATAAAAACAAACATAAATGAAAACTGGAACAAAATGCAATAATTACAACAACACGCTTCCATGCGACACATAGAAATCATACAAAGCTTTGTCAAAATCAGGATCATCCATTGAACCTTCCTGCAGTAAACAGTAAAAAGGAATAAGCTGACTGGAACAAATAAGTTACCAAACAAGAATAAACAAAAAAAAGGAAAATCAAATATCAAATATCAAAACAAGAAAATAACCTCTGAAGCTTGGAAAGAATCGTCCTCGGCGAAATCATTGGGGACAAAAGGATCCCCATCCAAATCATCAGACTCTTCAAAGCAAGCAGAAGAAAAGCCCTTACCAAGACCCTTCATGATTCTACCCATACTTTAATCTATTTCCAAAATATATAAAAACACATAGAAAGGAACAAATGCTAAGAAGAAATGGCAGAAAGGTAAAACAATACAAAAAAAGAATATTTACATACACCAAAGGCAGATCCGTACAAAGATCAGCCAGACAAATACAAAAAATACATGAACTAAATCATAAAAATACAAAACTACTGCCGTAAAAGCGCAAAGAACTTTATGCATATGCATAAATTTCTAACAGCTATATAGCTGTAACATTTACCATATGTTTGTTTAGAATTATATTACAACTGAATAACTAAAGTGCCTAACAAATAAATTACACAAAAACTACAAAAAAATAACTAACTAACATTATCAGGCAAAACTATCCAGAACACCCTGCAAAAAAAACCAGAAACTGACATTAGCGTGAAGCAAGGCATCACAAATAAAAATGAAATAACATCAACAATCAGTTGCAAATACATCACAGTAAAATAACCGCTAGGATTACAAGGAATATAACACTGATAAAGAACCGCTAGGATTTACAGTGATGGCGTGCTACAAATCCCAGTAGCATTTGCAAAATTATAATTACACTGATAAGATATAGAAATTACAGTGACAAAACCACTACGAATTACAGGATTAATTCAAAATAATTCACTAAAAGAAAGCCTCTAGGGATTGCACTAGAAAATCACTCTAAAAAGGTGAAGTAAAAAAACACTAAAATTTGCACTAAGAAATACAGTGTATATCCAGTAAAATGTACAGTGACAAACCAGTAAGATTACAGTATAAATCCATTAAGATTACAGTGTAAATCAACAAAGAATTACAGTGAAAATCAACAAGGAATTACAGTGCAAATTAATAAAGAGTTTCAGTGCATATACAGTGTAAATCAACAAAGAATTACTGTGTAAAAACATAAAATTACAGTACTAATTACACTAAGATTTACAGTGTCGAAATCAAATGGTAAACTAGCATCAACACTTACGGGCTATAATGGGGATCACAATGCAAATCCACTAGGAATTACATTGTAAACACAAAAAAAGTAGGAATTACAGTACTAATTACACTGTAAAACCAATAAAAATTACACTGATAAACCAATATGAATTACACTGATTAACCAATAGGGGTTACACTGTAATTACACTGAAAATCAAATAGGAATTAAATTCTCACCCAACTGCATATCCAATGACAATTACAGTGCAAATCCAATGAAAATTACAGTGTAAACCCAAAATGAGAAGTACAGTGTAAATCCACTAGGAATTACACTGTAAATCCAGACAGGAATTGCACTGTAAATCCATTGAGAATTACAGCCACAATCCCAAGGCGACCCAGCATGCCAACCATACATACACACTGTGACAGTAAAAATGGCCCAGGGGAAAATTAACACATACTCCCTCTGTAAACTAATTAGTGATCTGAACGTTCTTATATTAGTTTACGGAGGAAGTAGATACTAACAATGGAGAACAGGGACTGAACGATGATCTGCTATGTTCGAATTGCTCAAATACCGCATACAAAATCAAACAACCAGCCGAATTCAAACAATTAACCACAGTGCCCATCTCATAGATCGATAGATCTCACAAATTGCAGGAGGGATTTGGGGGTGTGAGAGATAGAGTACATGAGAGGATGCAGAGGAAAGTTGGGATAGGTACAGAGAACAGGGGGAAAAGTTCAGACTAGATTCACACATACCTCTCACACACGGCATGACATGCTAAAAAATACAGAGCACACACACCCTGTCGCGTGGGTACAGCAGTCAGCCTACCACACCACACTCAAGGCTACACCTCTCTGTAAACCATCAAATTGACTGTCATCTCCTCGGTCATCGGCTTCAGGCGACTCTGTTTTCACACTTGGCAAATCAATCCCAGAAACCATAGACCGATTGAAGGTGTGACACACATGCAGATCAATGAAACTAACAACCAACCAGAAACCCTAATCAAATTTTGCATGACAGACGAGATTCAAACACAGAAGGGCGGAACCGCACACATCTACACAAGAAGCTGCGGGAAATTAACACAAGCAAACAGATCTGACCGAGAAAACACTACGCACTAACATACAAAGCTGAGGATCAAAGCAACAGGGGGGGACATACCGAATCGAACAAAACCGACGAGCGGCGAAATAATGGTGCCAAGGTGGATGCGGGGCGGAGAGATGCTGCAGGCCTTGGGCTGGAGAAACAACGACGAGGCGGAGGGAGCGGGGCAGCAGGTGGGAGAGCGCCGACGAGTCACCACCAACCAACGAGCGGCGAGGGGGGGCTCCAAATCGCCATGGATATCTCTCTCAGAGTCTCAGTTGCCTTCTGGGTTACGTGTTCGAAATGAAAAGGGGATCGAGCGGCGCGGGGAAGAGACAGAGGAATGAAAGAGAAAAAAACACCGACGCGCGGCAGCGAGCGGGTACTAACGGGTCTGCAAAATACTCACAAGCGGGCCCGATAAGAAACTCAGCGCCAGCAAACGGCGAAAAAAAAGCACGAATCTCGCGACAGAGATCGCACGTCTCAAAAAACGACTGAAAGCCAATAAATTTCATCCGTATGAAAAGTAGCAATTCCCTTCTTTTTAGTCCGCATGTAGGAGTAACATTTTTCTTAAGTCAAACGTACTACTACATCCAAATAAAATCTGCCCGCCATGCACAGTCGTGCTGTGCATGCGGTGGCTGGGCCTGGGAAATCGCTGCTGATTAAGGCAGCTGCATGTGTTGGCTGATGGCGTAGAATTGGCAGAAAGTGTCATGCCCCATGTCGAGATCGAGAGGAAAATTGAGGATTGAGGAACTAGGGTTCGTCGCTGGGACGCGTGTTGGTGGTATCAAACTCGAATATGCCCTGTATTAGGTGTAAAGTATAGGAGTAGTTCATGACACAAATAATGCATACCCTTACAACCCGGGGCGCTGGCTTATATAGCCTAGCTGACAACAGGTGACGGAAACACAGTAACAGAAAAAGGAAACGCTACAGTGACAGTGAGAACGGGACGAGCTGTGGCGAGCGCAGCGAGCCGTCAGATCTTCTTGTCTCCTTCCATCGCAGCCGTCCGATAACTGAATGTCAAATGACTTGCCTAAAGAATGAAGCAGCCTGACAGAAAGCAGCGCGGGTAGTTTCAGTACAACTAGTGCTAAACAGCTGATGCGTCTTGTTATGGATTTTTTGGCAAAAAGATATACAGCCATGTTCACAGGAACTCCGTTCACAAAATCGATATCGTTAGATGTCATGCATCATTGAATTAACCTTCATGTTGTATATCTCTAGCATTATAGATGTCGATAATTTTGTATATAAATTTGATCAAACTCTATGAAGTTTGACTTAAGACAAATCTTATATGTGAAGTAAAAAGAAACGGCGGGGGTACATGAATGTTTTTCTGTCTGCTTGATCTGGAATGAACGGCAGATTAAAAATTGGCGGACCGAAATTCTAAATTCAGTCACCTGACCCCTAGCCAGTCCCTTGTGTTTATTGTCAAACTTCCGGTTTCATAAATGGCATTATTCTTCTTCCCATTTCCCCTTGATCAGACAGGCATGGCCAATGCTCTGGATACTCTGTGCGGCCAAGCATTTGGCGCCGGGCAATACCACCTCCTCGGCATATACAAGCAACGCACCATGCTGCTACTCACTGCCGCAAGCATCCCTGTCGCCATCATATGGTTCTACACTGGTCAGATCATGCTTCTGTTCGGCCAAGACCCCGAGATCGCCATGGAGGCCGGGACGTACGCCCGGTGGATGATCCCTGGCCTCTTCGGCTATGGTCTACTGCAGTGCCACGTCCGATTCTTGCAGTCGCAGAACACCGTGCTCCCGGTCATGGTGAGCGCCGGCGTGGCCGCTCTGTTCCATCTGCTCGCCTGCTGGCTGCTCGTGCACGTTGCCGGGATGGGCAGCAATGGCGCGGCTCTGAGCACCGCCGTCTCCTACTGGGTCTACGTGATCTTACTGGCCGTGTACGTGAGGGTGTCGAGCTCCTGTAAGCAGACGTGGACCGGGTTCTCGATGCAAGCTTTCCATGGGGCACACGACTTTCTCCGGCTCGCTGTGCCATCTGCTCTTATGCTCTGGTGAGTGACATTTGGAGCTCTTAACTAGATGTCGCAAACTCACGATCATCGGTCGGGTCTTTATATCCGCATGTCATGGCAGCTTGGAATGGTGGTCGTTCGAAATCCTCGTGCTGCTTTCAGGGCTTCTTCCAAATCCTCAGCTGGAAACATCCGTCATGTCAATCACGTAAGATTACAATCGCATCACCGAGATTCTTGTTGTGTCGACTTGCTTCGTGTCTTCATGTACATTTGTGTCCTACGACAGACTCAACGCGGCTAACTGTCTCTTCATGATTCCCTACGGCCTCGGCGCTGCCATAAGGTAAGTAAATATATACTTCCTCTTTCCACAAATATATAATGTTCATTCACTTCAGTTTGTATGTAGTTCATATTAAAATATCTAAAACATATTATATTTGCGAACGAAGGAAGCATCACTGGAGCAAAATGGCAATGTCCCTTCATGTTCCTATTCGTGCATGCTGTTTTGCATGATATATAAGATCGTGCTTCGTGCAGCACCCGTGTCTCGAACGAGCTCGGGGCGGGGCGGCCACGGGCAGCCCTCCTCGCCGTGCACGTCGTCATGTTCTTGGCCATCTCAGAAGGAACCGTCATGGCGGCGGCCGTGGTCCGTGTGCGCTACATCTGGGGCCACGCTTACAGCAGCGAGGAGGAGGTCGTGTCATACGTTGCCAGGATGCTGCTGGTAATCTTGGTGGTCAACTTCTTCGACGGGATTCAGTGTGTTCTCTCAGGTACATCGCCCTACGTGGATCTGCTCCTCGATCAGTTGCTAGAGGCTATACATGTGTATATGACACTACATCTGTGTATATATAGGTGTGGCTAGAGGCTGTGGGTGGCAGAAGATCTGTGCCTTCATCAACCTCGGGGCATTCTACGTCGTCGGCGTGCCGGCAGCCTACATCATAGCCTTCGTGCTGCGCGTCGGCGGGATGGTGCTTTCCCTTTGCATCTATTCGTTTGGTTTTGGCCAACTTTTTACCTTGGATGCCATGCTAATAGCGTGATCGAACCATAATAACGTATGTGCAGGGCCTTTGGATGGGGATCATCTGCGGTGTTCTGGTGCAGGTCTTGCTGCTCATGATCATCACACTGTGCACCGATTGGCGGAAGGAGGTACTACACATCTATGCAAACACTGTAGCTTGTCCATGCCGTTTTTTGTTTCCGCGGATTCGGGTTCATGCGTGTAATGAAGTAGTTAGTTCATGCTTGTGTGGACTGAACATGCATGTGACCCATATATAGGCGATGAAGGCGAAGAACAGAGTGTTCAGTTCTTCTGTTCCGACGGATCGATCTACTCACGACATGAAGATAAATATGGAGGTCTCGTGCTACTGAAGACAAAAGAGGATGAAGTGAAGAACAAGCATATTCTTTTCTTGCAGCAAAGCTGAGGAAGGGAAATATCTTTGATGGGCTCCTTGGCCCCTGAAAGACACATTAAAACTATCACTGAGGGCAGGGCGTCGCTCTGTTGGCAAGCCATGCGGGTGTGCACGCTGCCCACCCAGGTTCGAGCCTTGGGCTACGGGTGCTTAGGTTGCTTTCTTCTGTAAACGTATGCCACAAAGGGCTAGTCCTGGTTGGTCTTATTTTCTAATAAGATGTCTAGTTAGCATGAAAATTACCAAAAATTGATGAGCTATGCGGGGGACAGGAGGAAATACTTACCAATATATATATTACATTCATTTATTGATTTGCAAGATTATTTCTAAATTTATTAAGTAGACGAATTCATGAGTTAGAATACTCATTTGATTATTCATTTATATATACAGAATTTATAATTTCCAAACATTCGTGATTTGACAATAGATCCGAACAAAATTCTAGCGAGATTGATCTGGATTTCCTGCGCCTAGCTCGTGCTTGTTTTTTTTCTCCAGCGTACTCGGAAGATAAAAATCATGCGAGAACTGGGAATCGAGCCCACAACCCACCATTTGTGCTGTATGATCTCAACAAGCACCTGTTTACGTTAAATTGTACGTTAGTTTTTTCCTTTGTACTTCAGTATACGCGAGTAAAAGAAAGCCACAACTATCAAGACCAATGCATTGGATTTTCGACCCAATAACAAGGCACACCAGCTTTAGTCCTTGTCCAATATACCTGTAAAAGCATATCCTCGCTAACTCACGTGTGAATAACGTGGTAACATACACACTACAGATCTGATAAATTATGTACAAATATGATGATAACTTTGATACTAAGAAAAAAAGTTGTTAAAATATACTTTGATAACTTCTGCGAAAAATCATGGTAATTTACGCACGGCTGATAACTTACGTATAAACACCCGTGGTGACCTTGACCCAGTGAAATAAATAAATAAACATACCACCCATAATTTTATGTGTAAATACCATGGTAAGAAACGCATGACATGCCTGATAAATTACGTACAAACACCATGGTAACTTTGACCAACGGGGAAAATTATTGAAAGCAATAGCCGTTAACTTTGACCCCATAACTTCTGTATAAATAGCATGATAATATATCCATCGCAGACCTGATAACTTAGGCATAAACATCACGATCACTTTAATTCAAGGAACAGATGGTGTTAAGAACATAACGCCGGCAACTTCTGTGTAAATATCATGGTAATATATGCACCGCAGACAAGATAACTTCGGTACAAAGAATGCGTAATTTTAACCCGTAAAAAAAGTTGTTGAAAACATAGCTCCGGCAATTTATGTGTAAATAACATGGTAGTATGCACCACAAACCTGATGATTTATGTAAACACCGCGGTAACTTTTTTAGCCGTAGGAAAAAGAATTTGTTGAAAAAACATACTGCCGATAACTTAAGTGTAAATGACATGGTAAGTTAGGCACCGCGGACCTGATAACTTATGTACAAACATCATGGTAACGTTGATCTGAGAAAAAGTTGCTGAAAACATAGCCCGATAAGTTATGTGTAAATAACCCGCACACCTGATAATTTATGTTCAACACCATGGTAACTCTGACCCAATATAACAAAGTTGTTCAAACATCATACCATAGGGGGCTGGTAACTTAATGTACCCTCGGGGTTGGTAACTTAAGTTAAGAAAAGAAAATCTTGATATGAAAGTAAAGAAGGTTCCAATATCTAGTTTATATGTAGTAAGACAACAATTATAGTTGGTTGAGCTGGTTAGTGCGTTGCACATTTGGAGTAGAGGTTCTGAGGTTATGTGTTCAAACCCATGTGCATGCATTTTCCTTTGTTTTTTTTTTTATATCTAGAAAAGAACGCAGCGGTAAGTACGGATCAAGTAGATGGACTCCAATTTGTTGAACAAGATACAACATAACGTGAGTTGGTTGTTGGATTAATACTTGATACAGTAGATCAGAGTTCGAAACCTCTCTAGACAGATTTTCTGTTTTTTACCCTAACTAGAAGTATTCATGAGATTTAGAGTACCCATTTTAGTATTCATTCATTTATTTTGGTTTGCTATCACACTGAATGTAGTAGAAGCAATAAATATATTGTTTTTTTTTCTTTTTTATATCTAGAAAAGAACGCAGCGGTAAGTACGGATCAAGTAGATGGACTCCAATTTGTTGAACAAGATATAACATAACGTAAGTTGGTTGTTGGATTAATACTTGATACAGTAGATCAGAGTTCGAAACCTCTCCAGACAGATTTTCTTTTTTTAACCCTAACTAGAAGTATTCATGAGATTTAGAGTACCCATTTTAGTATTCATTCATTTATTTTGGTTTGCTATCACACTGAATGTAGTAGAAGCAATAAATATAGTGTTTAAGGTAGATATCAGATCATGTGGATTTTTTTCGGCGGACGTGCATATGGAGATAGATTACACTTATTTGTTGATTTGCAAAGTTGGTTGTACATTTATTCACTAGATGTATTCATGACAGTTAGGGTACTCATTTGATCATTCATTTATTTATTTGGTTTGCTATTACAATCCTTGTTGCAAAACGAATAAATATACTATGGTTAAGGAAGGTCAGACCACAAGGATTTTCTCCGGTGAACGTATATAGAGAGATATAGATTACATTTATTTGTTGATTTGTGAAATATTTTGTACATCTATTCACTAGGTGGGTTCACAAAAGTTAGAGTACTCATTTGATCATTCATTTATTCGTATGATTTGCAATCGTATTCCATGTACGAAAAGCAATAAATGTAATGCGACTAATATGTAGATATGATAAGGATTTTCTCTTGCAGGGGTGTCTATATATAGTCACCATGCACCACACCTACACAACAATACCTAGGTAGGTGCAAAATGCAAACTGCAATGGCGAGTGTTTCAACCTTTATAGCTATGTCTCTCGTCATGCTCGCCGCCATGTCCTCTGGCCTCCTTGTTGCCTATGCTAACACCGAATTCATCTCCCGCACATGCAACAAGACCAACAACCCCGCATTGTGCATTGCCGTGCTTACCACAAAGCCACAAAGCGCCCATGCCTCCACCGAACACGACCTCGCCAGAATCGCATTGGAGCTCACCATTGACACCGCCAAACACAACGTCAAGGTCATCAATGACCTAGACAAGAAAAAACAGAGCAAGCCGGAGGCATTTGCACTGGCCATCTGCCTTAAGGCTTACACTGAAGCCACTAGTGCCCTTGAGATTTATGCATCTTGAACTTCCAAATTGGGTCGTACACCAGTACGTTGGCCAATGTTTCGTTCGTGATGGGCGCTAGTGATACATGTAAGAAAGCGTTCAAAAGGATCGGCAAGGAATCCCCAGTGTCCTACATAGATCGCGAGATGACAGAGCACTGCAGTGTCGCCAGCAACCTCATCAACCTACTTGTCCGCAAGTGATGACATTGCATTCCTGGCACATATATGTCTATTGCTTTCAATAACAAGATAATACCCTGCTGGTTGTTGCGGGAATTTGTAGCACTATACTTGAGTATTATGGAGTAAGAAATAATAAAATCATAAAATATATCTTTTTAACCTATGATGACATAATGTGAGAAGCCACGAAAATTGGTATATTGTAGAGTATCTCCATACTGAATTAGCTTCCATTTTCCACTATAATCCATTTTTGAGCGAAAAAATAGCCAATGGTACACCAAATGTCATGGTTACTAAGTAGACAACAAATGTATTCTAGTTTTCTACTCCCTCCGTTCCTAAATATAAGTCTTTTTAGAGATTTCATTATGGACTAGATACGGATCAAAATGAGTGAATCTACACACTAAAATATGTCCATATACATCCGTATGTAGTTTGTAGTGGAATCTCTAAAAGGACTTACATTTAGGAACGGAGGGAGTACATACTATTTAAGAGACTGCCATCCAACATAGAACAATTGAAGTAAAGGAGAATTAGAGGAGACCATACTTGATCCTCTCAGCAAGAATTGTCATAACACCAGAATAATCAAATAGTGATATTCCAAGTATTATTCTTACATTTTGAAAGCAAAGCTATAGCCTTAGAGAAGACTGTATATTCACACATGCATGCTTGAAAACAGAACATCACTTACTATTCTAGCATAGATAAATAATAAAATGATAGCAGCTATCTCCAAACTAGAAACACATCAACACCCTTATTTGTCACCACACTTGCACATCCCAGGGAGGAGCATGCTAGGTTGAAAATTCAGCTGAACAAACACTAACACCGTAAGGAACCTGTAAATTGCAATGTATCAGCAAATTAAGGAAACAAAATGTATACCTTTCAAAATTAAGGAAATAAATTATTTGACTGTGGCCTATATTTTTACATGTTTGAAGGGTTTGGATGTTCCCCTATATTTTTACATATTTGAAGGGTTTGAATGTTCCCCTAGACACCCCACACGCGTTGCAGCTAGAATATGCATGAATATAAATTAGATACGTTAAGGACATGATTGAGAGTATGAAACCCTGTGACATTTGTAAATTCTAATTAAATCAGCATGGGCGAATTGCATAAAGAAAAAAAGGAATAACAATGGCAGTAGCAATAATTGACTCTTGAAGGAATTTTGTGAAAAAAGTATAGCAACAGCACCGTTCTGCAGAAGTGTGTATGATAGGCAATTGCATTGATTGAACATCTTGGTGGTTGTATCACCTTGGTATGGTGCGAATATAGTTAATAAAGCTTCAATTTCAGAAAGGAAAAATTCTATATATACATATCATTATGTAAAACAACAACAAATATGCATTTTTCTATTCGATTTTGTTTAATATTGGAATATTTCCTTTGAAACTAATGATTGAAGCAATTAACCTACAACTCATATCCACAATTGTATTTGAATGATAAATCTGAAACACATGCCTAATCTAGTATAAAGCTAGCTTGCTGGTAGATGAAGTTCAGATTGGATAGTACTGCCAGAACACATGCCTAATCTACCATCTATTCAGGTATTGGATCGATCTAATGACTTCATAGTGGAATAGTATTGTTGGGCAACAACATACCTCGAAATGATCAAAGGAACATGCTTTGCTTCTATAAACCAATCAAAACAAAGCAAAAAATAATACCAATAAAATTCATACCAAACTACATGTGCGTGCATGTATGAGACACACACACAGAGAGAGAGAGAGAGAGAGAGAGAGAGAGAGATGCGGGATTTTAATTGCACATAGTACGTCTCACCTGTTTATTCCTTTCAATCATCGTCTTGTATGAAACAAAACGAAGGGAGATGATAGCAATCCATCGCATCCAACCAAAGTTATTTCATCTCTTTGTTCCTTCCAACAATAAAGGAAAAAACGAACAGGGAAACAAAGCTTGTTGTCTCATGCTTGCCGGTAGTTCCTGAATTAGAGAGGATTTTTTTTGCGAGGGTAAAGAGTTTTATTCCATAAGAATATGGTTACAATCCAGAGGCAAAAGTTCCTCTATGCACGGTGGTCCATGATGTAGCCATACTGCAGTCACACTCTCAATACGACTATACAAACTACAAAGCCAATCGATTTGCTACCCTATTTTGCTCACGCTTAATTTTTTGTGGAATAAACTCACGAAGTACCATAAGACGCTTGATCTCGGCTACCAAATGTCCATATGCCGACCGGGACAGGTTATCACCGGTTAGAGAGGATTGTGGATGAGATAGACTAACAGTACTTGTGGTGGTTGTGGTGGGTCCTTGGAAAGTAACAGATGCTTACGTAGCAGGGGCCTTGTGGCTGGTCCCATATGTAAGTCAATCAAAGAATGCTGATGTGGCAAGTGTGTTGAGGTGGATAGGTTGCATGTCAAGTGAAATAATATAGTGGGGATTGTTAGGGAACGCAGTAATTTCAAAATTTCCTACGCACACGTGCTACCTCTTGAGCACTGCATTGGTTTTCCCTTGAAGAGGAAAGGGTGATGCAGTAAAGTAGCGTAAGTATTTTCCTCAGTTTTTGAGAACCAAGGAATCAATCCAGTAGGAGACCACGCGCAGTCTCACGCACCTACACAAACAAATAAGAACCTCGCAACCAATGCGATAAAGGGGTTGTCAATCCCTTCACGGTCACTTACGAGAGTGAGATCTGATAGATATGATAAGATAATATTTTTGGTATTTTTATGATAAAGAGAAATAAAGATGGAAAGTAAAATAAACGGCAATAGAAATAGCTAAGTGTTGGAAGATTAATATGATGGAAGATAGACCCGGGGGCCATAGGTTTCACTAGTGGCTTCTCTCAAGATAGCATAAGTATTACGGTGGGTAAACGAATTACTGTCGAGAAATTGATAGAATTGAGCATAGTTATGAGAATATGTAGGTATGATCATGTATATAGGCATCACGTCCGTGACAAGTAGGCCGAAACGATTCTACATCTACTACTATTACTCCACATATCGACCGCTATCCAGCATGCATCTAGAGTATTAAGTTCATAAGAACAGAGTAATATTTTAAGTAAGATGACATGATGTAGAGGGATAAACTCATGCAATATGATATAAACCCCATCTTTTTATCCTCGATGGCAACAATACAATACGTGCCTTGCTGCCCCTGCTGTCACTGGGAAAGGACACCGCAAGATTGAACTCAAAGCTAAGCACTTCTCCCATTGCAAGAAAGATCAATCTAGTAGGCCAAACCAAACTGATAATTCGAAGAGACTTGCAAAGATAATCAATCATACATAAAAGAATTCAGAGGAGATTCATATATTGTTCATAGATAATCTTGATCACAAACCCACAATTCATCGGATCTCGACAAACACACCGCAAAAGAAGATTACATCGAATAGATCTCCAAGAAGATCAAGGAGAACATTGTATTGAGATCCAAAGAGAGAGAAGAAGCCATCTGGCTAATAACTATGGACCCGAAGGTCTGAGGTAAACTACTCACACATCATCGGAGAGGCTATGGTGTTGATGTAGAAGCCCTCCGTGATCAATGCCCCCTCCGGCGGAGCGCCGGAAAAGGCCCCAAGATGGGATCTCACGAGTAAAGAAGGTTGTGGCGGTGGAAATAGGGTTTTGGCTCCGTATGTAATGGTTTGGGGGTACGTAGGTATATATAGGAGGAAGAAGTACGTCGGTGGAGCAACGAGGGGCCCACGAGGGTGGAGGGCGCGCCTGGGGAGGTGGGCGCGCCCCCCTACCTCGTGCCTTCCTCGTTGATTACTTTACGTGGACTCCAAGTCCTCTGGATCATGCTTGTTCCGAAAATCACGTTCCCGAAGGTTTCATTCTGTTTGGACTCCGTTTGATATTCTTTTTCTGCGAAACACTGAAATAGGCAAAAAACAGCAATCTGGGCTGGGCCTCCGGTTAATAGGTTAGTCCCCATTAATCATCCAAAACAGAATATAATATAGCATGGAACAATAAAAAATTATAGATACGTTGGAGACGTTTCAACACGCAAGATCCATCTAGGTGATGCATAGCAACGAGAGGGGAGAGTGTTGCCCATGTACCCTCATAGACCGAAAGCGGAAGCGTTTAGTAACGCGGTTGATGTAGTCGAACGTCTTCGCGATCCAACCGATCGAAGTACCGAACGCACGACACCTCCGCGATCTGCACACGTTCAGCTCGGTGACGTCCCTCGAACTCTTGATCCAGTTGAGGCCGAGGGAGAGTTTCGTCAGCACGACGGCGTGGTGACAGTGATGATGAAGTTACCGGCGCAGGGCTTCGCCTAAGAACTACGACAATATGACCGAGGTGTGTTTCTGTGGAGGGGGGCACCGCACACGGCTGTGACCCCGGATAATCAAGCTACAGTAAACCTCTGCTAAAGGTGCCACGTCACCTCGGTTACTGTTGATAAACTCGAGTTAGTTCAAAAACGATTCAAGTTAAAATTTAAAATATAGGCCAACAATAAAAGTTTTCAAATAATGAAAACTAAACTAAAAACTGAAAACTAAATTGTTCAAAATTTAAAAAATAAATCATGGGTGATTGTGGTGGAGAAACCACATTTTGATAAAATGTTTAGATGCAAGAAATTAATTAAAACAGGGGCTAAACAATTACTTAAATGCTTTTAATTAGCAAACAAATATAAACCTATTTTATTAAAGTGTGAAACTTCATGTGTAGGGGTAATTTAAAACACTAATTTAAGTGTTGGTCTCATATTTTTATAAAACTAAAATCTACTAGTAATAAAATAAAACAGAAAAGAAAAATAAATAAAAGAAACTGGAAAAGAATAAAAATAAAAAGAGGAGAAACCCCCTGCCCTCGTGGGCCTCGTGGCCCAGCTGGCCATTCAGCCGGCCGGCCAGGCCTGCCCACACGGCCCACCCCACTCCCCCGGCCTACACACCCCCCTGAAACCCTAGGCCTCACCCACTCTCTCCCCGATCCCCTTCTCCTCCCCGTTTGGATCGGGCGCACGCCCCGCCCCCGACGCGGCCGCCCCCTCCCTCGCCCGGAGCCTCCGCCGGCGCACACCGTCGCCACCCCCGATGCCACGCCCCATGCCCGCCGTCGCCCACTCCCCCCTCGATCTGGATCGAGATCGAGGGCTCGACCCACCGTCGTCGCCGTTGCCTCCTCATCCCCGCCGTCTAGCTCCGTGGCCGGATCGACCAAGGCCGCCCCTACACCGCGCCTCGACCCCGTCGCCGCTCGACACCGACCGCCGCCCGACGCTACCTCGCCGCAGCCCAGAGCTCCTCCGCCTCGTCCGTCGCCCCGTCCTTATCTCCCCCTCGACGGCTCCACCGAGCCACGCCTACCCCCTACCCGCCAACGCCGGTGAGGGCCTCGCCCTCCCCTCTCCCACTGTCCCGCACGCGCCCTGGCACCGTCCTTCGCCGTGACAACACGTGCTCGCCGCGCCTTCGACCGCGCCCAGCGACCCTCCTCCCGTGCGGCTCTCTGGACCTCGCCGCACACGCTCCCCACGAGCCCACGCCCGCGGCACGGCGCCCACATCGTGCGCGCCCGCAACCGCCCGCGCATGGTCGTCCCTGCCCGACCGCGCTCCGCGCCGCACCGGCCTCGTACGGCGCTCCCCTGCCCGCGGCTGTTTGCACCTCGCCGTGCCGAACCCCCTCCCCCCCCCACGGTGGCCTGGCCGCGCCCGCGCCATGGCGCTGCTTGGCCGCCCCGCTGCCTGCTGCGGTGCTGCTGCCTCCGCCCGTTTCCGGTGGCCGCTACCTCCCTGTCCGCCCCTGCCTTGCTTGCTCCCCGTGAGCGCGGCTCGCGCGCCCACCCATGGCCTCGTCAGGGCCCCGTGCCCCTTCCCCGCGTGCCCAGCCGTGGCGCTGGCCGACCTATGCCACTGACCCAAGGGGCCCACGCCCCTGTACTATTTAGAACGTTTATATATATATATAAAAGCGAATAAAAAAAGATTTACAAATAATAATAATAATAATAAATAATAAAATTAATTAATTAAGATAATTAATTAACTTATTTAATCATGTTAATATTAATTAATTAAAGTTAATTAATCCTAATGAATTAATCTAATTAACCTGTTAGTTTAGTTAAATCGAATTAGTTTAATTAAACCCTCATTAACCTAACAGAGTATGACACGTGGGTCCCACTGGACCCATGCGGCAGTTTGACCCAGTCAACCCCTGTTGACTGCTGACGTCAGCATGACATCATGCTGATGTCATAAATCCATTTTTGAATTAATTTAAATAATTAGTTAAATTTCATAAATTAATAAAATCTTTAGACAATCATATCTTTTAATCCGTAACTCGGATTAAAATATTTTCAACATGAAAGTTGCTCAGAACGACGAGACGAATCCGGATACGCAGTCCGTTCGTCCACCACACCTCCCTAACCTATCGAACTCGCAACTTTCCCCCTCCGGTCCATCTGTCCGAAAACGCAAAACATCGGGAATACTTTCCCGGATGTTCCCCCCCTTCGCCGGTACCACCTACTATCGCGTTAGGACACACCTAGCACCGCTCATTGTCATGTCACACATCGTCATGTCTATGTTTGCATTGTATTTACTGTTTCTTCCCCCCTCTTCTCTCCGGTAGACTACGAGACCGACACTGCAGCTGCCCAGTTCGACTACGGAGTTGACGACCCCTCCTACTTGCCAGAGCAACCAGGCAAGCCCCCCCCTTGATCACCAGATATCGCCTATTCTTCTCTATACTGCTTGCATTAGAGTAGTGTAGCATGTTACTGCTTTCCGTTAATCCTATCCTGATGCATAGCCTGTCATTGTTGCTACAGTTGTTACCCTTATCTGCTATCCTACTGCTTAGTATAGGATGCTAGTGTTCCATCAGTGGCCCTACACTCTTGTCCGTCTGCCATGCTATACTACTGGGCCGTGATCACTTCGGGAGGTGATCACGGGTATATACTATATACATTATATACACGACACATGTGGTGACTAAAGTCGGGTCGGCTCGAGGAGTACCCGCAAGTGATTCTGATGAGGGGGCTGAAAGGACAGGTGGCTCCATCCCGGTAGAGGTGGGCCTGGGTTCCTGACGGCCCCCGACTGTTACTTTGTGGCGGAGCGACAGGGCAGGTTGAGACCACCTAGGAGAGAGGTGGGCCTGGCCCTGGTCGGCGTTCGCAGATACTTAACACGCTTAACGAGATCTTGGTATTTGATCCGAGTCTGGCCATTTGGTCTATACGCACTAACCATCTACGTGGGAGTAGTTATGGGTATCCCGACGTCGTGGTATCAGCCGAAGCTCTTTTGACGTCAGCAACTGAGTGGCGCGCGCCGCATTGGACCGTTAGCTCGCGCTTGTATTAAGGGGGCTAGGTCTGCTTCCGGCCGCGTACGCAACGTGCAGGTGTGCATAGGGCGATGGGCCCAGACCCCTGCGCGCATAGGTTTAGACCGGCGTGCTGACCTCTCTGTTGAGCCTAGGTAGGGCTGCGACGTGTTGATCTTACGAGGCCGGGCATGACCCAGAAAAGTGTGTCCGGCCAAATGGGATCGAGCGTGTTGGGTTATGTGGTGCACCCCTGCAGGGAAGTTTATCTATTCGAATAGCCGTGTCCCTCGGTAAAAGGACGACCCGGAGTTGTACCTTGACCTTATGACAACTAGAACTGGATACTGAATAAAATACACCCTTCCAAGTGCCAGATACAACCCGGTGATCGCTCTCTAACAGGGCGACGAGGAGGGGATCGCCGGGTAGGATTATGCTATGCGATGCTACTTGGAGGACTTCAATCTACTCTCTTCTACATGCTGCAAGATGGAGATGACCAGAAGCGTAGTCTTCGACAGGACTAGCTATCCCCCTCTTATTCTGGCATTCTGCAGTTCAGTCCACTGATATGCCCGTTTACACATATACCCATGCATATGTAGTGTAGCTCCTTGCTTGCGAGTACTTTGGATGAGTACTCACGGTTGCTTTTCTCCCTCTTTTCCCCTTTCTATACCGGATCGTCGCAACCAGATGATGGAGTCCAGGAGCTAGAGATCCCGAGGATGATTCTACATGGAGTTCGGCTTCGAGGAGTAGTTAGGAGGTCCCAGGCAGGAGGCCTTGCCTTTTCGATCGTTGCTACTTTTGTGCTAGCCTTCTTAAGGCAAACTTGCTTAACTTATGTCTGTACTCAGATATTATTGCTTCCGCTGACTCGTCTATGTTCGAGCACTTGTATTCGAGCCCTCGAGGCCCCTGGCTTGTATTATGATGCTTGTATGGCTTATTTATGTTTTAGAGTTGTGTTGTGATATCTTCCCGTGAGTCCCTAATCTTGATCGTACACATTTGCGTGCATGATTAGTGTACGGTCAAATCGGGGGCGTCACAAGTTGGTATCAGAGCCGACTGCCTGTAGGAATCCCCCTTTCCACACTCCTTGGCCGAAGTCGAGTCTAGACATTACAAAAACTTT
This sequence comes from Aegilops tauschii subsp. strangulata, assembly GCF_002575655.3. Lineage (NCBI taxonomy): Eukaryota > Viridiplantae > Streptophyta > Magnoliopsida > Poales > Poaceae > Aegilops > Aegilops tauschii. Next base: position 25,164,465 of record NC_053037.3, on the reverse strand, counting down.
TACTAACATGGCTGTGTGGCTTACGGGCCCACGTCGCCATTGGGTGGTATTAGGATCTTTTACTCCTTGTCTATACTCTGGGACTCTGATATCTCTCCTATTCGGGTTAAATGAATTTTGCTAAATCTAACATTAGGATCTCGTTATCACTTTCACCCGGAGAGCCCCTTATTACTGATGATCGTCTGCTGCACGTGAAGACCTTGAAGATACTCTCCGCTGATAACCCGAGAACTTGTGTTCATCGCTTTTGCAATTCCCTTTCATCGATAAACTCCTATGGATAACCGCGTATACTTGCCATTCATACAATGTTTCCTAGTTGATCTTGTTATTACAAGATACCCCGAAGTTATCTCTGTTGTTCCGAGAATCCTTGAACTTACTGCCTTGCTGTTCTTTGTCACCTGAATACCCCTACGGATAATTCTCGCACTTACCGAGTACCCCTCATCCCCAGTTGAATTCAAGTATATCACAAAAGTGTTCAGAATACCAATCGATCTTCCGAAAATCCTCAGGAGCCTATTGCTCTTGAAATTCTTGCTTACTAGCATTATGATTAATCCCATAAGTCTCGAAATCTTATTGGCACCCTTTGTCATTATCTTTTTGAGTCCATTGATTCAATATGTTGCGAATGCTCGCAATCCTCAATCAGATCCTAGAATTCATCCTTCCGGCTCAGACATCATTTTTAACATGAGCTGGATCTCGACCAATCAAATCGTCATCGATTGTACCCCTAAGCCTACTCAACTTATCCATCCTTGATCAGAGCGTTGCTTCTGACCCCCTGATTTTTAAATCATAATTCTTTTGCATTTGAACTTTGAGTTAGTCAGTTGTTTCTATAATCAGATCTCCTTGCATTCTTCTTCCTCTGGTTGAGTACCGATGCTCACATCAGATCCCTTGTGGACCATCGGTTCCTTTGTTGGCTTTTATCCGACAGTGACCTTCCTATTGAATAACCTTGTGAGCCTTTCCATGGGTATATAATGCCTTTGGTAAATTGTATCCTCTGTTTTCTCAACCATGCTCTGACTTCGAGCTGGTGGTATTTACTGTTGAAGCTGGTGGTATATGTTTCCACGATACCCTGACGGGTTGAACCTATGCCTTCCTTAATATGTGTGAACTCAGAAGTTTTCATGAGTCATACTCATCTGGTATTTCACCAGGTAAAACTTTCAACACTAATGCCTTTATCAAAGCGAGGAGTGAATGGAAGGTTATACATTGAGGAAGTGGGAGTCGACCTTGAACCTTGCATTCATGCCCATGGACACGATGTATAACTTATCATGGAAGCTGCTTGTAAAAATAATTACCCCCCCTTGTTATAAGTTCATCTTGTATCCGTGGTTCGATCATTTATGATCGTGGTTTCTGACCATGTTCTCCTTTAAATACCATTTCTCGTGCAAGTTTAAGCACTTGTCTTCTGCAGAGTAATACCCCAGTCCAACCTCTACTTTGATTTGTCGTCGAGTATTACCCCCTGGTATCTCAAGATTATCACGGAACTGCATAACTTCTTATGAGTTCTTCATCAAGTGCTACATTCTCACTGATTCCAATTTTTCACGGGCTCTGAAGTTATTGATCATGCAAAGACACCGATAACTGAACCGAGTCCGCACTACGGTTCAACAACTCTTAGTAATCTTCTTTAAGTACGAGTTTGTACCCGATCACGCCATCCCTAGCCTGTTTGGCTATATCATTATCTTGATGATTTTAACTGTGCTACCTGGACCTTCCCAGCGCACAAATTTTGACAGTGAGCTAATCTTGCGTCGATCTTCCTCGTCATATCACTTCTCCTTGAACTGCAAACTTGATTTCGAGTTTGTGTCCTACCCGTGGTTCCAATAACCTTTCGCTTTCATCATTCCTTTGACTTGATGTCATCGTCGATCAATTACATCTTCTTGAAAACCTCTCGACAAATTTGTCGTGATCATTGTCAACAATTTGACTTCTTCCAAGTTGTGTGTCGAAATTCAGGATGAGAAATACCATCCTTGCCCCTCGATGAATTGTGTTATCATCGACAACATTCTTGCCTCCCCCAACACAAATTTGTCCATATTTTGTGTTGTATCTTGATTTCCCTACTATCCAACCTATGATATGTTCTACCGTGGAGTATTACCATCTTTGATGTCAAGAATGTGGTGAGCATTACTCTTAAGAATTCTTGGTACAGTGATACTTCTCACCATCACCATTCTTTCTTGGTCCCCGTGTTGTTTCTAAACGGAATACCGACAAATGGTCTGTGACGTGTAAATTCTAAACTTCTAGCAACCCTATTGCTTTGAAGTTATTGGTCTATAGTTTCATCCTACGTCTATGGCTTAATGAATCATCATTCGAACGTTGATCGTGCTTCCTAGCCCATATTTCGGGTGCACATTTCAACCAATGTTTAACTGTGTATGTTTTCCTCGAGCATACATCATTAAGTCATTCGATCTAGCTAATGTTATCTCCTTGTTCACATAGTTGTGGAAATCCATCTTTTGGAAATCTCAATGGAATGTCGCTGAGTCCATCAGCCACCTCCTAACCCTCTCTTTGGTTTAATGATGAACTCTGGTTTCGGAACTTGCTTCCATAGTTCATCTCCCGAGAATCTTCGATGTCGTTTCGACAATTTGTGTTGCACCTTTCTTCTCAGGCATCCTGAGTCTGAGTTATCCTGACACCAATCTGGTCTGAATCTCGGTCAAATATGATGGTTGGAACATATTTCCAAGAGTTATAACATTGGTCTCTAGATAACCTGGTAAGGTGGTGTCTTTGCTTAGCACCCCTAGCCAGAGGACCTTTTGTTATAATTTCCTTTTTTTAGCAAGGTTAACTATTCTTCCATGAGGAAATTGTAAGACTTACTCTATAAGTTGTTCCTGATGGATCCTTTGTGTATCCATGGCCTGATCTTACCTATTGACCATGTCAATGCTATCTCGAAGCATGTCTATGGTACTCCGATTTTCAACGGGAACATTGAAGCACAATGCTAAATGTTTCCTGCATAATTATCCAAACACCGCTGTATGGGTAATGTCATGAAAATTCTCTCCCGTACCTAAAGAGTTTTCTACATTATATCATGTCATGGATATCATGCTCTGCTTGTCCTTGGGAAGGATATACCCTTGAAATATGTGTTTAAACACATTTTCCTTTCCATTCTTCTGTTTAATCTGATAATCATATTTTCCTTTCCATTGTTTGGTTTAACCTTTCTGGTGATTTATATGATCTAAGAAGTAATATTCTCCTGCTTATGTAAACACCTCGGTGTACAACTCTGTCAGTAAGACCCTGTTACTATTGTTGGTGACATTTCGGTAACCACCGATGGACGAGAACTTTGCCTAATGGTCCGCCTCGTTTCAACGAGCAGGAAAATGGTTCTCTTCGTCCCTTGCCCTTGGTACCGACGATGTGGCTGACATATAACTGGCAGGCTACCCTCTGACATGCCTTGCTATCATGATCGTCCAAGATGTCACCGCCTTCCTACTTTTAACCCACATGGTGGGCCCATAACCCACAGTTCCACAGGATCGAAACCAGACTCTCCTGTGCACCCCCTGTTCCCAAATTTATTTATCGCGCGTGGCCTCGTATGTAATTCACGGACCACCGTCCTACTGATCTATACTGGCATCAGACATAATACTTATTCCGATTGCTTTGAACCCCTTTCACACTTTGTTTTAGGCTTCGAACGATTGCCTACCCGTTTGAAACTCCTCATAGTACTTTCTTACTTGCTCTCGGCTTTTCTTAAGATTTAGTTCGAGAGATACTTTCTGCCACCTTCCCCGATGATATTGACCAGATAGTAAACCCTGCAGAAGTTCGTTCTTCCAGAATACCCCCTTACTCTGTCGTAAGTACGATGGAGTTCCCGAAGAAAGGACGACAACTTTATCATGATGACCTCAAACAGCAGAATGAAGTCATCAATGTAATGGATCAACCTCTTCGAGAAGAACAACCAAGACCAAGAACACTCCCTAGAATTTCGTAACCCGAACCCTCCCCCTTTACTTCCCTGTTAAATCTCGGGACGAGATTTCTTGTAGTGGAGGAGAATTGTGACGCCCGGATAATCAAGCTACAGTAAACCTCTGCTAAAGGTGCCACGTCACCTCGGTTACTGTTGATAAACTCGAGTTAGTTAAAAAACGATTCAAGTTAAAATTTAAAATATAGGCCAACAATAAAAGTTTTCAAATATTGAAAACTAAACTGAAAACTAAATTGTTCAAAATTTAGAAAATAATCATGGGTGATTGTGGTGGAGAAACCACATTTTGATAAAATGTTTAGATGCAAGAAATTAATTAAAACAGGGGCTAAACAATTACTTAAATGCTTTTAATTAGCAAATAAACATAAACCTATTTTATTAAAGTGTGAAACTTCCTGTGGCAGAGGGGTAATTTAAAACACTAATTTAAGTGTTGGTCTCATATTTTTATAAAACTAAAATCTACTAGTAATAAAATAAAACAGAAAAGAAAAATAAATAAAAGAAACTGGAAAAGAATAAAAATAAAAAGAGGAGAAACCCCCTGCCCTCGTGGGCCTCGTGGCCCAGCTGGCCATTCAGCCGGCCGGCCAGGCCTGCCCACACGGCCCACCCCACTCCCCTGGCCTACATACCCCCCCCCGAAACCCTAGGCCTCACCCACTCTCTCCCCGATCCCCTTCTCCTCCCCGTCTGGATCGGGCGCACGCCCCGCCCCCGACGCGGTCGCCCCCTCCCTCGCCCGGAGCCTCCGCCAGCGCACACCGTCGCCACCCCGATGCCACGCCCCGTGCCCGCCGTCGCCCACTCCCCCCTCGATCTGGATCGAGATCGAGGGCTCGACCCACCGTCGTCGTCGTTGCCTCCTCATCCCCGCCGTCTAGCTCCGTGGCCGGATCGACCAAGGCCGCCCCTACACCGCGCCTCGACCCCGTCGCCGCTCGACACCGACCGCCGCCCGACGCTACCTCGCCGCAGCCCAGAGCTCCTCCGCCTCGTCCGTCGCCCCGTCCTCGTCTCCCCCTCGACGGCTCCACCGAGCCACGCCTACCCCCTACTCGCCAACGCCGGTGAGGGCCTCGCCCTCCCTCTCCCACTGTCCCGCACGCGCCCCGGCACCGTCCTTCGCCGTGCCAACACGTGCTCGCCGCGCCTTCGACCGCGCCTAGCGACCCTCCTCCCGTGCGGCTCTCTGGACCTCGCCGCACACGCTCCGCACGAGCCCCCGCCCGCGGCACGGCGCCCACATCGTGCGCGCCCGCAACCGCCCGCGCATGGTCGTCCCTGCCCGACCGCGCTCCGTGCCGCACCGGCCTCGTACGGCGCTCCCCTGCCCGCGGCTGTTTGCACCTCGCCGTGCCGAACCCCCTCCCCCCACGGTGGCCTGGCCGCGCCCGCGCCATGGCGCTGCTTGGCCGCCCCGCTGCCTACTGCGGTGCTGCTGCCTCCGCCCGTTTCCGGTGGCCGCTACCTCCCTGTCCGCCCCTGCCTTGCTTCCTCCCCGTGAGCGCGGCTCGCGCGCCCACCCATGGCCTCGTCAGGGCCCCGTGTCCCTTCCCCACGTGCCCAGCCGTGGCGCTGGCCGACCTGTGCCACTGACCCAAGGGGCCCACGCCCCTGTACTATTTAGAACGTTTTATATATATATATAAAGAGAATAAAAAAAGATTTAAAAATAATAATAAAAATAATAATAATAAAAATAAATAATAAAATTAATTAATTAATTAAGATAATTAATTAACTTATCTAATCATGTTAATATTAATTAATTAAAGTTAATTAATCCTAATGAATTAATCTAATTAACCTGTTAGTTTAATTAAACAGAATTAGTTTAATTAAACCCTCATTAACCTAACAGAGTATGACACGTGGGATTAATTTAAATCCTAATGCTGATGTCATAAATCCATTTTTGAATTAATTTAAATAATTAGTTAAATTCCATAAATTAATAAAATCTTTAGACAATCATATCTTTTAATCCGTAACTCGGATTAAAATATTTTCAACATGAAAGTTGCTCAGAACGACGAGACGAATCCGGATACGCAGTCCGTTCGTCCACCACACCTCCCTAACCTATCGAACTCGCAACTTTCCCCCTCCGGTCCATCTGTCCGAAAAGGCAAAACATCAGGAATACTTTCCCGGATGTTCCCCCCCTTCGCCGGTACCACCTACTGTCGCGTTAGGACACACCTATCACCGCTCATTGTCATGTCACGCATCGTCATGTTTATGTTTGCATTGTATTTACTGTTTCTTCCCCACTCTTCAATCCGGTAGACTACGAGACCGACACTGGTGCTGCCCAGTTCGACTACGGAGTTGACGACCCCTCCTACTTGCCAGAGCAACCAGGCAAGCCCCCCCCCTTGATCACCAGATATCGCCTATTCTTCTCTATACTGCTTGCATTAGAGTAGTGTAGCATGTTACTGCTTTCCGTTAATCCTATCCTGATGCATAGCCTGTCATTGTTGCTAAAGTTGTTACCCTTATCTGCTATCCTACTGCTTAGTATAGGATGCTAGTGTTCCATCAGTGGCCCTACACTCTTGTCCGTCTGCCATGCTACACTACTGGGCCGTGATCTCTTCGGGAGGTGATCACGGGTATATACTATATACATTATATACACGACACATGTGGTGACTAAAGTCGGGTCGGCTCGAGGAGTACCCGCAAGTGATTCTGATGAGGGGGCTGAAAGGACAGGTGGCTCCATCCCGGTAGAGGTGGGCCTGGGTTCCTGACGGCCCCCGACTGTTACTTTGTGGCGGAGCGACAGGGCAGGTTGAGACCACCTAGGAGAGAGGTGGGCCTGGCCCTGGTCGGCGTTCGCAGATACTTAACACGCTTAACGAGATCTTGGTATTTGATCCGAGTCTGGCCATTTGGTCTATACGCACTAACCATCTACGTGGGAGTAGTTATGGGTATCCCGACGTCGTGGTATCAGCCGAAGCTCTTTTGACGTCAGCAACTGAGTGGCGCGCGCCGCATTGGACCGTTAGCTCGCGCTTGTATTAAGGGGGCTAGGTCTGCTTCCGGCCGCGTACGCAATGTGCAGGTGTGCATAGGGCGATGGGCCCAGACCCCTGCGCGCATAGGTTTAGACCGGCGTGCTGACCTCTCTGTTGAGCCTAGGTGGGGCTGCGACGTGTTGATCTTACGAGGCCGGGCATGACCCAGAAAAGTGTGTCCGGCCAAATGGGATCGAGCGTGTTGGGTTATGTGGTGCACCCCTGCAGGGAAGTTTATCTATTCGAATAGTCGTGTCCCTCGGTAAAAGGACGACCCGGAGTTGTACCTTGACCTTATGACAACTAGAACTGGATACTGAATAAAATACACCCTTCCAAGTGCCAGATACAACCCGGTGATCGCTCTCTAACAGGGCGACGAGGAGGGGATCGCCGGGTAGGATTATGCTATGTGATGCTACTTGGAGGACTTCAATCTACTCTCTTCTACATGCTGCAAGATGGAGATGACCAGAAGCGTAGTCTTCGACAGGACTAGCTATCCCCCTCTTATTCTGGCATTCTGCAGTTCAGTCCACTGATATGCCCCTTTACACATATACCCATGCATATGTAGTGTAGCTCCTTGCTTGCGAGTACTTTGGATGAGTACTCACGGTTGCTTTTCTCCCTCTTTTCCCCTTTCTATACCGGATCGTCGCAACCAGATGCTGGAGTCCAGGAGCTAGAGATCCCGAGGATGATTCTACATGGAGTTCAGCTTCGAGGAGTAGTTAGGAGGTCCCAGGCAGGAGGCCTTGCCTTTTCGATCGTTGCTACTTTTGTGCTAGCCTTCTTAAGGCAAACTTGTTTAACTTATGTCTGTACTCAGATATTATTGCTTCCGCTGACTCGTCTATGTTCGAGCACTTGTATTCGAGCCCTCGAGGCCCCTGGCTTGTATTATGATGCTTGTATGGCTTATTTATGTTTTAGAGTTGTGTTGTGATATCTTCCCGTGAGTCCCTGATCTTGATCGTACACATTTGCGTGCATGATTAGTGTACGGTCAAATCGGGGGCATCACAACGGCTAAGACAAATCTTGGAGTGCCCCCTCCCCACGTATATAAAGGAGGGAGGGAGGAGGAGGCCGGCCTAGGAGGAGGCGCGCGCCAAGGGGGGGGGCAATCCTACTCCAAGTAGGTTTGCCCCCCCCTTTCCTATTCCTACTAGGAGAAGGAGGAAAGAGGAGGAGGGGAGAAGGAAAGAGGGGGCTGCCCCCCAAACCCTAAACCAATTCGGTTTGGGCCTAGGGGGCGCGCCCCACACCTAGCTTGCTGCCCTCTATCTCCACTAGGGCCCAATAAGGCCCATAGACTCCCCGGGGGGTTCCGGTAACCTCCCGGTACTCCGAAAAATAATCGATACACTTCGGAACCCTTCCGGTGTCCGAATATAACCTTCCAATATATCAATATTTATGTCTCGACCATTTCGAGACTCCTCGTCATGTCCGTGATCTCATCCGGGACTCCGAACAACCTTCGGTACATCAAATCACATAACTCATAATACAAATCGTCATCGAACGTTAAGCGTGCGGACCCTACGGGTTTGAGAACTATGTAGACATGACCGAGACTCATCTCCGGTCAATAACAAACATCGGAACCTGGATGCTCATATTGGTTCCTACGAAGATCTTTATCGGTCAAACCGCATAACAACATGCGTTGTTCCCTTTGTCATCAGTATGTTACTTGCCTGAGATTCGATCATCGGTATCTCAATACCTAGTTCAATCTCGTTACCGGCAAGTCTCTTTACTCGTTCCGTAATGCATCATCCCGTAACTAACTCATTAGTCACATTGCTTGCAAGGCTTATAGTGATGTGCATTACCGAGAGGGCCCAGAGATACCTCTCCGACAATCGGAGTGACAAATCCTAATCTCGATCTATGCCAACTCAACAAACACCTTCGGAGACACCTGTAGAGCATCTTTATAATCACCCAATTACGTTGTGACGTTTGATAGCACACTAAGTGTTCCTCCGGTATTCGGGAGTTGCATAATCTCATAGTCATAGGAACATGTATAAGTCATGAAGAAAGCAATAACAACAAACTAAGCGATCAAGTGCTAAGCTAACGGAATGGGTCAAGTCAATCACATCATTCTCTAATGATGTGATCCCGTTAATCAAATGACAACTCATGTTTATGGCTAGGAAACGTAACCATCTTTGATTCAACGAGCTAGTCAAGTAGAGGCATACTAGTGACACTCTGTTTGTCTATGTATTCACACATGTACTAAGTTTCCGGTTAATACAATTCTAGCATGAATAATAAATATTTATCATGATATAAGGAAATAAATAATAACTTTATTATTGCCTCTAGGGCATATTTCCTTCAGGGATTGACTATTTAGGTATTATAGATTATAGACTAGTTCATTGTACATGAAAATGTTGTGGCGGTCATGCAATTTATGGATTATCAAGTTATATCGGTTTTTATCTAGATGAACCCTAGGAATACCATGTAGGTTGCAACAATATTGATTTTAACCATGTGGTAGGCACCTAGTGTCCTAGAAGTGCAGATGGTTAGTTGTAGCCGGTTTCGGAGTAAAAGTAGCGAATCCACGAATAGCTAAGGAAATTATCCTTGTCCATTGTGAATGTTGTGGTATGCTCATATGGACTGCGGCCTGCCCCGGCGGCACAAGGCGTCGGCGCCGCCGCTGTAGGAGTAGTACGGGTACTGACCGCCGTGGCCGGCCGTCGCGGCGTGGTAGTCAGCGGCGGCTGAGTCGTACCGGCGCGACGGAGAGAGGAGGAGGAAGAAGAAGGTAGATGCTGACATGTGGGACCCACCTGTAATAACGTTCAACGTGACTGTCAAAATAAACGGAGTTGACTTTCCCGCCACGTCAACTCTAACACGTGGGTCCCGCATGTCATAAACAGGTTTAAAATCATAAAAAGGGTCATCAACTTTAACTTGGTAGTTTTGTGTCACAAAATTAGTATTAATCTGGAGTTTTCAGTCATTTTTTAAAATGTGGTAGTTCTGTGGGACGGTGACGTAAAATGTGGTAGTTTTTAGTCAAACACTCGATTGATTGCAAGGGATCTATAGCAGCGAGGTATGGGTGATGACCACGCATGCACACGTCCATTCGTTCCCTCGCGCGGCGATCGATCAAAACGCCACTTCGGCCTTGGCGAACTCCTCTCTCTTCTGCTTCACGTCCGCCACCATCTCACCGAACCTGCACGGCGGGTTGACCACCGGCACCGTGCCGCGCGCATACTGCCCATCACAGGCACGCCCGCTGCGAAGTCCACTGGCACGCACGTCCTTGGACTTTTTTTTGAGAGCAACCACGTAATTCATTTCACTGATAGAAAATCAGGTTACATAGCCAAACACACGTGGAAACTGAAATACTGACCAGGAAAACACGACTGTCCTGGAAAATTGCAGATAAAATCCTAAAATATAGAAAAATTCAGAACTATCCCTAGGTTTTCCTGCACATGCCGAAGCCGGCGGCCGCCGCCCAAATCTAGCATTGCCAATGCACACGCCAGAAGAGACGCCAAGCCTCCACCATTGCGAGATCCAAAGAAGCACCATCGCCAACGAGGCTTTGTGAGTCGATGAACAGGCCCGTTGCAAGCAGCAAGGCACATGTCGCCGTGGCACGTCGACCGGGGGACGTCCCCGTGCTACCTTGGACTCAGATTTGCCGCATCCCATCGACGAGGACGTGGAAGAACGCACTAGTAGAAAAAGGGCCATTTGTCCCGGTTCGTAAGGCCCATCTGTCCCGGTTGCGGATCCGGGACTAAAGTGTCGTTACTAAAGCCCTAGGCCTTTAGTCCCAGTTCTTATACGAACCGGGACAGATGGGCCTCCACGTGGCCGCTGCGGCGAGCCCAGGAAGGAGGGACATTGGTCCCGGTTGGTAGCATTTCAGGGACCAATAAGCATCCACGCGTCAGCATTTCAGGGGTTGGGGTTTTTGTTTTTTTTTAAGTGGGGGGGGGTAGGGGGTTTTGGGGGGGTTAATTTAGGTGTTTCATATATTGTGTTAGCTAGCTAATTAATAGAGAGAAGTGTCCTCTCTTATCTCCATGCTTGGTTTACCAACGCTACTGCTATGCCTAAACATGGCTTAGATTAAAGTGAAGGCAACATGTGGTGCATGACGAAAGTAATACTAATCCTAACTTGATCAAGTTGGATTAGTACTACTTTCGACATGCACCACATGCATGTTGCCTTCACTTCAATCCAATCCATGTTTATTTCACCCACTGATATATAATAACTCTTCATGCTCGCATCATGCATCATCATAATAATAAGTCCCACTAATCACATACAACTTCTACTCATTATTAATAACAAGTCATACGATCCTCATCCTCATAGTCATCAAACCAACCCTACTTGATTGTTCTTAGCACATGATCATCAGTATTAGGTAGGAACTAAATACCCTCTTTAAGGTAAAATAGCATAAAACAATATAGACCCTGACTCTCCATTATGGAGAATGGAGATCATCTTGTCTCCAATTCTTGCGCTTCGCTTCCTTTTGCTTCCAAGAACCTCCTTACGACGGTCCATACATTTTTTCCATTCTTTGATTTTCATGTCTCTACTTCTTTTAGAAATCCGGTATGGACAGTTGAGATTCGTAGGATGACCTGGCTGTATGTTCAAAACATCAAGGCTACCATTCTGATACATCAAATGAGGCACACAATCCTCTGGGATTATCTATTGAAAAACATAGTAATAACTTCATAGTTAGCAATGATGTACTAGTTTTAGAAGTATGCAAAAGATGCACGAATGTCGTAATAGTAAAAAATCTTACCAGGGTATCTCCATGGTAGTTACCGTAGTTCAACACGTGCACTAGTGGCACGTATTGACCATAATGTTGAGGAGTTTGATTGTAGATATTGTAATTCTCAAGATCAGTACAAAATGCGATCAGCTGATTTTTCTCCTGATAAGTTAATTCGGAGCCATCGGTATAGTGGGTTTTGTCTACCATCTTCCGCACATTCTTTGAAGAATGAAAATAAGCTGTCAATGAAAATAAGTTGTCAACTATTTTGAAATAAACAATATAAATTAGCTAATAGCTATGTTTGAGAAACTCACATAACGGTAGAATTGGAGGCGTATCAACAAGGACCCAAATGTTCATATTGTCTTGCTCGATTTCAGGATCACCAAGATCCATGGTGACAAGCATACCCTCATCAAAACCATACATCTTGAAAAGTGCTTCCCATTTTTTGCAACCAAAATGGGTTACGCTCTCAGAATTGTACAACTTTACTTCAAAATCCACACCATGATGGGTCCTTAGGTGAATTTTCTTTGTTTCGAAACTTTCATGGTCTTCAAAACCCATCCTCTCCAAGACATAGCGTATTTCATGGCATGGGATAAGCTAGTCGAATTGTAAAACATGAAAATTACACGTTGAAATAGTTGAAGTCGTGCTTAATTACGAAAAAAACACTTGTCGTCGTTGCGTACCGTTTCAACATCGAAGGTCTCCTCGAGCTTAATGTTGAAGCGCCGATCTTCGTCCAGGTGTGGCCTGTCGCACATACCTCGGTCGTCGTGGCACCAGTCGCACTCCCCCGGGAGACTTTCGTCGTCCGAGTACGAAATTTCTTATGTTCATAATTCAAATATTAAACTTGTACAATTAAATATAACTACTAAAAACCTAAATTTGATCATTATTATTCATCACGGGTTGACTATATCGGTCTGTTGAGTCTTTTCTTGAAAACTCTCAGCTCACGTGGTGTACATATTCGACCGTCGGTGATGGTAGCTCCCCCTTTCATTCCCGAGTGCATTACACCAAATTGTCTAGCACACGGGAATGAAGGAGAAGCTATACCTGTCGGTGTCAAAACCGGCGGATCTCGGGTAGGGGGTCCCGAACTGTGTGTCTAGGATCGATGGTAACAGGAGATGGGGGACACGATGTTTACCCAGGTTTGGGCCCTCTCTATGGAGGTAATACCCTACTTCCTGCTTGATTGATCTTGATGAAAATGAGTATTACAAGAGTTGATCTACCACGAGATCGTAATGGCTAAACCCTAGAAGTCTAGCCTATGACTATGGTAATGTGTATATGTATTGTCCTTTCCGGACTATCCCCTCCGGTTTATGTAGACACCGAGGGGATCTATACATGGAGTCGGTTACATAAGAAGGAATCTTCATAGTTGGTCGCCAAGCTTGCCTTCCACGCCAAGTAGAGTCCAGTCCGGACACGGGTATGGTCTTCGGTCTTCGTGTCTTTGCAGCCCATCAGTCCGGCCCATGGATAACAGGCCGGACGCCCGAGGATCCCTTAGTCCAGGACTCCCTCAGTAGCCCCTGAACCTGGCTTCAATGACGAGGAGTCCGGCGCGTAGATTTGTCTTCGGCATTGCAAGGCGGGTTCCCTCCTTCCGAACTCCAAAATTGTCTTCGGATGAAGTAAATATATCCGGACCTGTGTATATAACCACGGAGAATACGATATCTCACGAACCCAACTTGTTGATAACTCTTCATGACATCATATCATGCCTGCATGGTCACTTTTTCCAACCGTTGGCCAGCGGGCCGCCCCACATCTCGGGGCGCGGTTTTATTGGCACGTCTTGTCAAGGCAGAGATCGTGTCCCTTTATTTACGGGATCTTCATTAAGGCAGGCGTGGGTAACCCAACCGTCCCCTGGGTACAACTCCTTGATGATAGGTAAGTTTAGAGACCCAGGGGGAGACGCCCAGAATTTGGGGCCTTTATATATAGACCCAGTCTCGTCTTCTTCTCTTGCGCTTGCTCCTTCATCAACCCCAGCCACCCCAAGTTCCAACCCTCGGGTTCCAATCACCACCAGCCCTAATCATGTCCGGATCCAACCGTCAGGGCCAGTGGGTGGCTTCTTCTGCCACAGAGGAGGATATTGCAAAGCTCCGCGTAGCGAGGTATTTGACTCCGGAAATCCTTCATCGGCTTCCAGCACAAGGGCAAATTATACCGACCCCCAGATCTGACGAGAGGGTAGTATTTGTATCCCACTTCCTTCACGGGCTAGGGTTCGCGCTTAACCCCTTCGTCTGGGGGCTCATGTTCTACTACGGGCTAGATTTTCACGATTTGGCCCCGGACTCTATTCTCCTCATCTCGACATTTATCGTCATGTGTGAGGCCTTCCTCCGGACTCCTCCACACTTTGGTTTGTGGCTCAAGACCTTTGACGTGAGGCCGCAGGTGGCAGAGGAGGAGCGGGCAGAGTGCGGCAGCGTCATAATAGGCAAGCTGGCCGGCGCGGTTTGGCCTGAAGGGTCTTTCGCCAATTCTTCCGACTTATGGCAGCAGGGGTGGCTTTATATCAACGAGCCGCGAGGCTCCAAGTGGGCGGCCACACCTGCGTTCCGACCCAGCCCTCCAACTCGGCTCGCTTCATGGATCAACAAGGGATTGGACTGGGGATCCGTCAATGAGGTGCAGACTCTGCAAAGTCGCATCTGAAGCCTTACCGAGAAGGGTATTGATCTTGTGAACGTCGTTCAAGTAATGCTGGTCCGCCGGATCCTGCCATGTCAGCGGCGGCCTCTCCGTATGTGGGAATTTGACCCAGAGGGGCGGCGGACCCTACAACACTTCTTAGGCACTACGCACGAAGGAATGTGGAAATTGTATTTCGGGGAACGAGAGCAATGGCCGGACACCACCGAAGACGTTGGCCTTGACTGCAACCATCCGGACACTTCGGTAAGTACTCGATATCCGAACACCTTCCGTTCGAGCGCCTCTTGACAAGATACTGAACAATCCATCCTTGTATAGGACTGGATAAAGAAAGCGGTGCTAATCTGGTGTCCGGCGCCCCTTCCCGAAGACCCTGCGACCGCCTTGCTGACGCAAATGTTGATTCCGGTACCGTACCAGGTGGCTGTGTTCGGGGAAACCCAAATCCCTTTGCCCAAGGGTAAGGGTGCAGAGGGAGCCCTCCATGGCAAGAAGAGGGCCGCCTCCGAAGATCAGGAGGGGAAACCTTCCAAGAGAGGAAAGACGCTGTCATCGAGCAGCTTGGGCCGGGCGAGCGAGGCTGCCATAGAGCTTGATGACGAGGACGAACCTCAAGGCAAACCGTAAGTGAGGTTGAGGTACTTTAAACACACCTCATTCTTTTCCTACTAGTGAAGTGATCATCCGATATATGTTCATCCACGCAGGTTAACGCCTGGTGCTTCTCAATCGTACTCCTCCTCGGGAGATCTTCTTCCGGAGATGATGGAGAGTGACACGCCTTCTCCGGCCTCATCGCCCCATAGGGGGGATGGTACCGAGGTATCGTCCCGAAGGGCTCCTCCCGAACACCAAGTAGTACAGGAAACGAAGAAGGCGTTACCCGAAGGCGGTGCCTCCGTCACCCAGGGTTCTGGGATCGAGACTGGCGTACCCGAACCGTCCGGTTTATAGCCGGAGACGATTCTGGAGGCAAGTAAACGGGTTCCTTTACAGGAATGCCGTACTCCGGCGGCGGTTTCCGAAGACCCAGGAGCGCCGAGGATGCTGACGGACATGCTACAACGAGCGTCCATTTCAGAAGAGCACCGTTCCTTGATGGTTACGGTGGTCGAAAGGGTTCTATCCGCGAAGAGTGCATTGAACGAGGCCTTCACGAGCCTCCTAAGAGGTTTTGAGGTTTGTGATATAGTTTTGTCAATTGAATTTTATTTGACAGAATGCACCTGTTGTATATGCAGTAGCCCCTGAGACTCAGATTGTCTTCCGAAGGAAGCGATCGGAGGATCAAAGATATGTGCTCAGGTTTTAACCTTGATTTAATTTGAAATACAGGCTGCTTCCCCTCCTGTGGCTGCTCGGAGTACGGAAGTAGCCGAACTGCAGCGAAAGCTGGATATCGCGGAGGATGACATTGCATTGATCAACAGGCGTCTTGACGACTCGCAAGGTATGTATTTCGAGCATTCTTTACCCCGGCGTGCTTGACGCGGAAAAGAGCTTTGTATGAAATGTGCATCGGCTAAATTTAGTGAAGCTTACCGTGGAGGCTCTTTGGGCGGCGCTGGTCCGTGCCAAGCAGCGGGCCCGGTTTAGTGAAGCTGCTGCTGAGAGGGCATCGGCTAAATTTATGGCCGAACAAGCTGCGCGATGCCAGGGCAAGGAGAAAATATCCACGATGACACTTGCTTTGGAGAATGCTACCTGCCGCTGCGAATTTCTTGAGAAGGAGAATAAAGCCTTAACGGCCGAACTGGACAAGGCCCGATAGGAGGCGAGAGAAGCGCGATCAGAATCCAGAGCACTCCGTGAGGAGGTTCGGCAGGCGAAGGAGATAGTGGCTGGAAAGCCCTTTCTGCTGCAGGCTAAATTCGGCGACCCGGACTATGCTCAGTTGAACCATGTGTGGAGTTCTCCGGACAAGTATTTGGACTTGCCGAAGAGTTCTGCCGATGCAGCGCGGTATTACCAAGCGCAAGATGGATATGCAATGGAGAAGCTTTTTTGGTCACAGTTTGGCGCGTCAAAGCGCCCGCTGCTGCTCAATGAACAGATGTCCCAATGGGCCGAACTTCATAGGGTATCGGCGGCTGCCATGAAGGATGTTATAATCCGGCTGTGGCCGACCGAGCCTGCGCCGAATAGCTATTTCGGTTTGGTGCAGAAGCTTGTCGATGCAGTGCCGCGAATCGATGCTGCGAAGCGATCGGCGTGCATTGAAGGTGCACGAATGGCCCTTGCCCGAGTCAAGACATTCTGGGGGAAGATGAAGGCCATCGACATCGCAACGAGGGGTCCACCCAAAGGCGAGGACCGTCCAAAACCGGAGCATTACTTTGAAGACGTCTTGGAGGCCGCCCGCTTGATTGAGGGTCAATGCTCGAAAAACATAATTTTCGAGTGAGGTTTATAATGATTGTAAAAGACAACTTTATAGTTAATCTATCTATGTTTTCCTCGAAAAACTTGAATTCCTCCTGTGCGGCCGTTTTAATATAATCTGAAAGTTTTCCAGTCGTCGGCTTCAGCCCCCTCGTAGAAAGTACGGGGGTGTTCGGAAAAGCATTTAATCACTCTTTAACCAACGTCTTGGTCCATGAAGGAGGTGATAATGCGGCGAACCAGGCAATCGGACTATAAGGCGTTAACACTTTCACTTAGCCATAGGAGTTTTATGGTGGGGCTACGACATAGCCCCTAGTATGTATGCGGCGTGTCGTGCCTTACATATCTGATCTGAAAAAGATCCCTCGTGTTACACGGAGAATCGCTAAGGATACCTATAAGTCATCAAGTGGTTGACCAGCTCTCGCCGACGGTCAGTTTTCGGCTTTCTCTACTGAGGTGCTCATACGGTCTAGGCCAGGGCACAATCGCAGTAGTTCTCCCTTTACTACCCTAGCCGATAGAGCGGAACGTAGGGTAGCAAGCACAGGAGCCGGGCAACCCAACTATTGACCCAAGACAATGATTCGGAGCTGATGCATATAAGGCCAAACTTGCGACGCCGAAGTACGCTTTAGAGCTGTTCGGACTTTTACTGGCGACTCATTCGTTCCCATGCCGAGCCCCTGGTAGGGTGTGCCGAGGTGCATCTGCAAAGCGGCCGTTGAGCCGTTCTTATTGCTGAAAGAGTATGAGAGATCGGTTCAGGTAAGGCTTACTGAGAACGGAGCGATGCGCCAATGATAAATTTATGTGTGTGTGTGTGTGTGTATATATATAAAGAGAAACCACAGACCCGGCTATTTGACATGCTCGTGGTCGGGATCAGAGGGAGAAAGGGCATAGTACAGGCTCGGAATAAAGAGTGCGGTCTAAAAAAAGTAATTTTGGACCTCCTGTCGCACGTCTGCGTCGCCCATCCTCGGGGAGGGGGATCCTTAACGGAAGTAGCCCCTTAGGTGAGTGTACGGATCCGAACTCCGATAGAGTCCGTTGTAAATGTTGTCCAGTTGGTCACCTGTTCTTTAAGGATGATATAGGAAAAATGAGAAAAACATATTAAAAACGTTACGGGAATGCTTGTAGGGTTGTCCGTATTGTGCTTCCGCCGATGCCCATGGTATTTTGAGTGCGTAGTGATGTGCGCGGGGTGCAAATTTCACTAGTACAGTAGGTGGGTGGCGGAAGCCGAACTGCTATTTGCATTCCGAGAGTGGTCGAACGTCAGAGGGGAACTATTTATGCCCCCTGGTGTTCTACTGGCGAGCCGATCCGTCGTCTTTATCGCCCGGTGGTCTCCTCCCCTTGTGATCAGCGTTAAGCTTGCCTGCCTGCTTGAAGACCCAACAGTTACGGTTGGTATGATTAGCTGGCCTATCAGGGTGACCGTGAATCTGACAAGGTCGGTCCAATATCCTGTCCAGGGTGGATGGTTGAAGGATCGTGGATGTCGCCTAGAGGGGGGGTGAATAGGCGCTTTAAAATAATTACGGTTTAGGCTTGAACAAATGTGGAATAAACCTAGCGGTTAAATTGTCAAGCACAAAACCTACAACAACTAGGCTCACCTATGTGCACCAACAACTTATGCTAAGCAAGATAAACTACTAGGTGATAGCAAGATATATGACAAGAAGCAATATGGCTATCACAAAGTAAAGTGCATAAGTAAAGAGCTCGGATAAGAGATAACCGAGGCACGCAGAGACGACGATGTATCCCGAAGTTCACACCCTTGCGGATGCTAATCTCCGTTTGGAGCGGTGTGGAGGCACAATGCTCCCCAAGAAGCCACTAGGGCCACCGTAATCTCCTCACGCCCTCGCACAATGCAAGATGCCGTGATTCCACTAAGGGACCCTTGAGGGCGGTCACCGAACCCGTACAAATGGCAACCCTTGGGGGCGGTCACCGAACCCGTACACTTTGGCAACCCTTGGGGCGGTCACCGGTACCCGTCAAATTGCTCGGGGCGACCTCCACAACCTAATTGGAGACCCCGACGCTTGTCCGGAGCTTTACACCACAATGATTGAGCTCCGAACACCACCAACCGTCTAGGGCACCCAAGCACCCAAGAGGAACAAGCTCAAGGGCACCAAGCACCCAAGAGTAATAAGCTTGTCAACTTGTAACTTCCACGTATCACCGTGGAGAACTCAAACCGATGCACCAAATGCAATGGCAAGGGCACACGGAGTGCCCAAGTCCTTCTCTCTCAAATCCCACCGAAGAAACTAATGATAGGGAGGAAAATGAGAGGAAGAACAAGAAGGAGAACACCAAGAACTCCAAGATCTATATCCAAGGGGTTCCCCTCACATAGAGGAGAAAGTGATTGGTGGAAATGTGAATCTAGATCTCCTCTCTCTTTTCCCTCAACAACTAGCAAGAATCCATGGAGGGATTGAGAGTTAGCAAGCTCGAAGAAGGTCAACAATGGGGAAGAACACGAGCTCAAAGGATAAAGTAGAATGGGAAGAAGACCCCCTTTTATAGTGGAGGGAACAATCCAACCGTTACCCCCACTTCAGTCCCGCAGAGAGCGGTACTACCGCTTGGCCAGCGGTACTACCGCTTGCCCCTATAAGCGGTACTACCGCTCTCCCTCGCGGTACTGCCGCTGGGCCTAGAGCGGTACTACCGCGGTGGCAGGGCGGTACTACCGCATACGAGCGGTACAACGGCCCCCACTGCCGTGGCCAGTACCGTAAAACCCGACACGAAAAAAGACCCCTCGAATCGAGGCGGTACTAGCACGAGACCGCAGCGGTACTACGGCTGGGGGCTACCAATGGTACTACCGCTCAGGAGCGGTACTACCGCTCTAGAGCGGTACTACCGCTTGTAGCACCCAAGCGGTACTACCGCTCCGGCCCGCGGTACTACCGCTAGGAAACCAAAACTGCCATAACTTCTGCATATGAGCTCCGAATTGAGCAAACTCAAGCTTGTTGGTTATAGTAAGAAGAGGCAGGGAGGTATGCCAACAAATAGAGGAGTGAAACCTCCAACCGAGAAGAACTGGAATAACCTCCAACATCGAAAACATCATAGAGGATGCGAGTGAACTCCGTTTTCGATGAACTCGAGCTTGTCATCAAGATGACCATAAGCTCCAAAACTCACAAAGAGAAGAACCAAACAAGAACCAATAAAGATGATGCAAGGATGCAATGGTTTGAGCTCTCTATGAACGATACGATCAAGCTACTCATCGAGAGCCCCCCTTGATAGTACGGCAATCGATCCTATAACCCGGTCTCCCACCTACCATCATGAGACCGGTAAAATAGAAAACCTATCAAGAGCAAACCTTTGCGTTGCACATGGTCCACTTGAGCTAGATGATGACGATCTTGACTCCCGCAAGTTGGACCACCTTTCTTGGTAGCGTTGGCTCGATGAAGACTAGTTGATTGCTCCCCCATGCTCCACTATGGGTGAGCCACTCTTCCGCACATCTTCACAAGTCCATTGTCACCACAATGGACGGCAAGCTTCAAGCATTTGATCTCTTCATGATGCTTCACTTGAACTTGCACACCGCAACATCTTCACAAGTCCATTGTCACCACAATGGACGGCAAGCTTCAAGCATTTGATCTCTTCATGATGCTTCACTTGAACTTGCACACCGCAACCTAACCCCACAAAGAACTCTCACGAAGATCATGGGTTAGTACACAAAGCGTAATTGACAATGCTTACCACACCATGGGATCGCTTGATCCCTCTCGGTACATCTTCTACGCTTTGTGAGTTGATCAAGTTGATTCACTCTTGACTTAGTCTTGATCAACCATGAATCTTTTCAACTCTCTTCATTTGGATGATGTCTTGAAGATATACATGAATGATCACACAATCTTCTTCTCCAAGACATGCTTGCAATAAGCTCAACTCTCACATGACCAATGTTTGGATAATTCCTTAATAACACCTTGGTCACCACATAAACTCCTTGAAACCAACACATGAACTTCAAGAAATGCCTATGGACAAATCCTTCAAATATAACTCAAGGCAACCATTAGTCCATAGAGATTGTCATCAATTACCAAAACCAAACATGGGGGCACCGCATGTTCTCTCAATGGTCCATCCTGGTTTGCCTTTAGTGGCTTCTTCCGTTGACCGGGCTTCAGATTGTGAAATCCGGCGTTTACCGCTGTATCGCGTATATTACTGCGACTGTTGTGTTCGGTTCGTCGTGGCTTGCCGTTGCCATCTCGGATTTCGGAAGTGCCCGGGCCGCTGTCGTTGTTGCTTTTACGAGCAAGCCAGTTGTCTTCTCCCGCACAGAAGCGGTTCATTAGAGCGGTAAGGGCTGTCATGGATTTGGGTCCTTCCTGGCCGAGGTGACGCGCTAGCCATTCATCCCGGACGCTATGTTTGAAGGTCGCAAGGGCTTCTGCGTCCGGACAGTCGACAATTTGGTTCTTTTTGACTATGAACCTGGTCCAGAGCTCCCTGGCTGACTCGCCGGGCTTTTGGACAATGTGGCTTAAGTCATCGGCGCATAATGGCCGGACATATGTTCCCTGGAAGTTGTCTCGAAAGGCGTCTTCCAAATCTTCCCAGTTGCCAATAGAATTTTCTGGCAAGTTGTTTAGCCAGTATCGAGCTGGCCCTTTCAGCTTGAGAGGCAGGTATTTGATGGCGTGGAGGTCGTCTCCGCGGTCCATGTGAATATGGAGAAGGTAATCCTCGATCCATACTATGGGATCTGTTGTCCCATCATATGATTCAATGTTAATGGTTTTAAACCCGTCTGGAAATTCATGCTCCATTACTTCGTTGGTGAAGCATGGAGGGTGTGCGGCTCCTCTATGCTGGGCCACACTATGAAGCACCTCCGGTGGGCTCCGTTTAAGGTGCTCGGGCTGGGCATGGTCGGCTTTATAGCGTCCGAATAGGCGACCGTCATCGTCGGTCGGGGTATATCTTCATGATCCGTGCATCGATCTTGTGCGTCCTGCTCTACCCTCCGTGTCTTGGTTGATATCGCGGGTATTTCCCCGAGCTGTTTTGTTTTTGCTTTGATGGTCGGATGGGTTGGTATGGTGCTCTGCTTGGGCTGCTGCTTTATCTGGACCGAACTCTGGTCAGTCCGCCGCGTTGTTCGATGGTGGCATGGGCTCCATTGCCCTGCCATCGTATTGCTGGAGCCACCTATTCTTGGGGTGGCTTTTGACTGGGCTGCTAAGGCCGTATTCTTCGGCGGCCAAGACCTCGGTCCATCTATCATTGAGCAAATCTTGGCTTGCTTGGAGCTGTAGCTGCTTCTTTCTTAGGCTCCTTGCAGTGGCTATAAGCCAGCGTTTAAAGCGCTCCTGCTCGAGAGGTTCCTTTAGCACGATAAAATCCTCGTTGCCGAGGATATCCTCCTCCTCGGAGAGGGGGAGATAATTGCTGTCCTCCGAGTCCCCACATGTGGCCTGTTCGTCAGGGCTGTCTTGCCCGCCTTCCTGCTCCTCCTGCTTGGATTCTACATCAACAGGGTCTTCATTGTCCGGAGTATCGTCTTCTCTGGTGCTGGCAGTGTTTTCTTTTGGGCGATGAGGCCCAGAGCGCCGGTGTCCGGGCTGTGTACCCGGTGGTTTATCCTCGACCGGATCCTCCTTCTTGCCCCTCATCATCGTCCACACCGTCGACGTCTTCGGAGCGGGGATCGGGTGTGTTGGTTATATCTTCAACAGTGGCTATGAAGTGGGTGGCGGGTGGGAAGCAAAATTCTCCGTCATCCGCCGTAAGTTCAAACCGAACATAGTTCGGAGACGGGTCGTCCGCCAGGGACAGGTTTATTAGCGATTTTAGTATGTCGCCCATGGGAGAGTGTTGGAAGACATCTGCGGCGCTGAACTTAAAGATCGATAACTGATCGAGTTCGGTGTACGCGGGCTCGCAGGGTTCGGAGCTCGACATCGGGGGCGAGTCCGAGGTTCCGTTGATGCAGATTCCGTACGAAGTGGAATCTGCGTGCGGCTCCAGCGCCGCGGAATCAGTAGCCCCCGTGATGGGGTTGAGCTTCCCATCCTCGGGTGACTTGAACTGCTCCGGATTTAAGGCCGGAGCCGATACGGGAGCTCTCTCCTGGATGCGGCCTGATGACAGGTTTAAGCCATGTTCATCGGGGCGATGGGGAGCAGTTGCCGCGGTCTCGAATCCGTCAAAGATCAAGTCTCCACGGATGTCCGCAGCGTAATTCAAGCTCCCGAATCTGACCTGATGGCCAGGGGCGTAGCTGTCGATCTGCTCCAGATGGCCAAGCGAGTTGGCCCGCAGTACGAAGCCGCCGAATACGAAGATCTGTCCGGGGAGGAAGGTTTCTCCATGGACAACGTCATTACTGACGATCAAAGGGGCCATCGAGCCCTTTGCCGACGGCACAGTGGAACTCTCAATGAAAGCACCAATGTCGGTGTCAAAACCGGCGAATCTCGGGTAGGGGGTCCCGAACTGTCCGTCTAGGATCGATGGTAACAGGAGAAGGGGGACACGATGTTTACCCAGGTTCGGGCCCTCTCTATGGAGGTAATACCCTACTTCCTGCTTGATTGATCCTGATAATATGAGTATTACAAGAGTTGATCTACCACGAGATCGTAATGGCTAAACCCTAGAAGTCTAGCCTATGAATATGGTAATGTGTATATGTGTTGTCCTTTCCGGACTATCCCCTCCGGTTTATGTAGACACCGAGGGGATCTAGGGTTTACATGGAGTCGGTTACATAAGAAGGAACCTTCATAGTTGGTCGCCAAGCTTGCCTTCAACGCCAAGTAGAGTCCAGTCCGGACACGGGTATGGTCTTCGGTCTTCGTGTCTTTGCAGCCCATCAGTCCGGCCCATGGATAACAGGCCGGACGCCCGAGGACCCCTTAGTCCAGGACTCCCTCAATACCCCCACGACAACAGTCGGGATTCTTCGTCCTCTCATATATATATGGTGGAGCCTCTCCCTCACTGATTCCTCTCTGACATTTGCGACCGTCGGTGATGGTAGCTCCTCCTTTCGTTCTCGAGTGCATTACACCAAATTTTCTAGCACACTGGAACGAAGGAGAAGCTACCCCCACGACAACAGTCGGGATTCTTCGTCCTCTCATATATGGTGGAGACTCGACATACTTAAAGTCAACCCAAAATATCGTTTAATTGTCTTTCTAAAAAAGGACATATCGAGCGCCTGAAATTTGCCAGAAAGGAAATATACATGTTTTTATCTACATCATATGAGCATTCAAACTTGATGGCTGATACGTCTCCGTCGTATCTACTTTTCCAAACACTTTTGCCCTTGTTTTGGACTCTGACTTGTATGATTTGAATGGAACTAGCCCAGACTGACGCTGTTTTCAGCAGAATTGCCTTGGTGTTATTTATGTGCAGAAACAAAAGTTCTCGGAATGACCTGAAACTCCACGGAACTTATTTTTGGAAAATAATAAAAATACTGGAAGAAGAATCCACGTCAGGGGGGCCTCCACCTGTCCACGAGGGTGGGGGCGCGCCTGCCCCCCTGGGCGCGCCCCCCTGCCTCATGGGCCCCCTGACGCTCCACCGACCTCAACTCCAACTCCATATATTCGTGTTCGGGGAGAAAAAAAATCAGGGAGAAAGATTCATTGCGTTTTACGATACGGAGCCGCCGCCAAGCCCTAAAACCTCTCGGGGGGCTGATCTGGAGTCCGTTCGGGGCTCCGGAGAGGGGAATCCGTCGCCATCGTCATCATCAACCATCCTCCATCACCAATTTCATGATGCTCACCGCCGTGCGTGAGTAATTCCATCGTAGGCTTGCTGGACGGTGATGGGTTGGATGAGATTTATCATGTAATCGAGTTAGTTTTGTTAGGGTTTGATCCCTAGTATCCACTATGTTCTGAGATTGATCTTGCTATGACTTTGCTATGCTTAATGCTTGTCACTAGGGCCCGAGTGCCATGATTTCAGATCTGAACCTATTATGTTTTCATGAATATATGTGAGTTCTTGATCCTATCTTGCAAGTCTATAGTCACCTACTATGTGTTATGATCCGGCAACCCTGAAGTGACAATAATCGGGACCACTCCCGGTGATGACCGTAGTTTGAGGAGTTCATGTATTCACTATGTGTTAATGCTTTGGTCCGGTACTCTATAAAAAGGAGGCCTTAATATCCCTTAGTTTCCATTAGGACCCCGCTGCCACGGGAGGGTAGGACAAAAGATGTCATGCAAGTTCTTTTCCATAAGCACGTATGACTATATTCGGAATACATGCCTACATTACATTGATGAATTGGAGCTAGTTCTGTGTCACCCTATGTTATGATTGTTACATGATGAACCGCATCCGGCATAATTCTCTATCACCGATCCAATGCCTACGAGCTTTTCACATATTGTTCTTCGCTTATTTACTTTTCCGCTGCTACTGTTACAATCACTACAAAACCCAAAAATATTACTTTTGCCACCGTTACCGTTACTTCCATACTACTTTGCTACTAAATACTTTGCTGCAGATACTAAGTTATCCAGGTGTGGTTGAATTGACAACTCAACTGCTAATACTTGAGAATATTCTTTGGCTCCCCTTGTGTCGAATCAATAAATTTGGGTTGAATACTCTACCCTCGAAAACTGTTGTGATCCCCTATATACTTGTGGGTTATCAAGACTATTTTCTGGCGCCGTTGTCGGGGAGCATAGCTCTATTCTTTGAGTCACTTGGGATTTATATCTGCTGGTCACTATGAAGAACTTGAAAGACGCGAAAACAAAAATTTATCCCTCAACTACGAGGGGAGGTAAGGAACTGCCATCTAGCTCTGCACTTGATTCACCTTTTGTCTTGAGTAAGCTTGCGACACCTAAACCTGCTTCTGCTATTAATTCTGATATGTCGCATGTTATTGATGATGCCACTTCTGCTATGCATGATACTTATGATGAAACTACTTCTATGCTTGATACTACTGTGCCACTTGGTGAATTTCTTGATGGACAACTTGCTAGGGCTAGAGAGAATGAAATTATTGAAACTGATAATATTGAAGATAGTGATGATGAAGACTCTCCCCCTAATAAATATGAATTACCTGTTGTGCCTGAGGGTTATGTTCTGGATGAAGAATCTACTAGAGCTATTTTAGCTTGCAATGATAGATATGATCTTAAGAAGTTATTAGCTAAATGGAAGCAGCAATCTCTTAATGCTAGAATGAAACCTGACCCTGCTTTTGCTACTTCGCCTATCTGTGTTACTGATAAGGATTATGAATTCTCTGTTGATCCTGATATAGTTACTTTGGTTGAATCTGATCCTTTTTATGGCTATGAATCTGAAACTGTTGTGGCACATCTTACTAAATTAGATGATATAGCCACCCTGTTCACTAATGATGAGAGAACTCGCTACCTTTATATCCTTAAAATATTTCCGTTCTCATTAAAGGGTGATGCTAAGATATGGTTTAATTCTCTTGATCTTGGTTGTGTGTGTAGTCCCCAGGATATGATTTATTACTTCTCTGCTAAATATTTCCCTGCTCATAAGAAACAAGCTGCTATAAGGGATATATAGAATTTTGTGCAAATTTAAGAGGAGAGTCTCCCACAAGCTTGGGGGAGGCTTCTCCAATTACTTAATGCTTTGCCTGATCATCCTCTTAAGAAAAATGAAATACTTGATATCTTTTATAATGGACTAACCGATGCTTCCAGAGATTACCTGGATAGTTGTGCTGGTTCTGTTTTCAGGGAAAGAACACCGGATGAAGCTGAGATTCTATTGAATAATATGTTGACAAATGAAAATAATTGGACACTTCCTGAGCCAACTCCTGAGCCTGTTCCTAAACCAACTCCGAAGAAGAGCGGTGTTCTATTTCTCAGTCCTGAAGATATGCAAGAGGCAAAGAAATCTATGAAAGAAAAAGGTATTAAAGCTGAAGATGTTAAGAATTTACCTCCTATTGAAGAAATACATGGTCTAAATTTACCGCCTGTTGAAGAAACATATGATCTTAATTCATCACCTATTGAAGAAACTCATGGTCTTGATAACCCGACACAGGTAGTAAAGGTAAATTCTCTCTATAGATTTGATGAAGGTGATATTCCTCACTATAAGTCTGCTAGACAATGCTTAGAAGAGTTTGATAATTTTATTGTCAAACAAGAAAACTTCAACGCTTATTTTGGTAGACAATTGAAATACAATTCCGATACGCTTGAACACTTGGGTGATTATATGTCTAGAGTTAAAGGTGAACTTAAACTTATTAGTAAACATGCTTCTATGGTTACCACTCAAGTGGAACAAGTACTTAAAGCTCAGAATGATTTGCTCAATTAATTGAATAATAAGAATAATGATTATGCTGTTAGAGTGGCTACTAGAACCAGTAAAATGACTCGGGAACCTTTGTATCCTGAAGGCCATCTTAAGAGAATTGAGCAAGATTCTCAGAGAAATCATATTGACACACCTAGTTCTTCTAAAAAGAAGAAAAAGAAAAATGATAGGACTTTGCATGCTTCTAGTGAACCTATTGCTGAACCAGCTGAGAATCCAAATGATATTTCTATTTCTGATGCTGAAACACAATCTGGTAATGAACATGAACCAAGTGAAAATATTAATGAAGATGTTCATGATGATGCTCAAACTAGTAATGATAATGATGTAGAAATTGAACCTGATGTTGATTTTGATAACCCACAATCAAAGAATCAACGTTATGAAAAAAAGACTTTATTGCTAGAAAACATGGTAAAGAAAGAGAACCTTGGGTTTAGAAACCCATGCCTTTTCCTCCCAAACCATCCAAGAAAAAGGATGATGGGGATTTTGAGCGCTTTGCTGAAATGATTAGACCTATCTTCTTGCGTATGCGATTAAGTGATATGCTCAAAATGAATCCTTATGTTAAGTATATGAAAGAAATTGTTACTAATAAAAGAAAGATACCAGAAGCTGAAATTTCCACCATGCTTCCTAATTACACTTTTAAGGGTGGAATACCTAAGAAACTAGGAGATCCAGGAGTACCAACTATACCATGCTCCATTAAAAGAAACTATGTTAAAACTGCTTTATGTGACCTTGGAGCCGGTGTTAGTGTTATGCCTCTCTCTTTATATCGTAGACTTGACTTGAATAAGTTGACACCTACTGAAATATCTTTGCAAATGGCTGATAAATCAACTGCTATACCTGTCGGTATTTGTGAGGATGTGCTTGTTGTGGTTGCAAACGTTACTATTTAACGGACTTTGTTATTCTTGATATTTTCGAGGACGATAGTATGTCTATTATTCTTGGAAGACCCTTTTTGAACACTGCAGGGGCTGTTATTGATTGCAACAAAGGCAATGTCACTTTTCATGTTAATGGCAATGAGCATACTGTACACTTTCCGAGGAAACAACCTCAAGTTCATAGTATCAATTCTATTAGAAAAATTCCATCGATTATTATTGGAAGTTTTGAATTTCCTCTACCTACTGTCAAGAAGAAATATGATATTCTTATTATTGGGGATGTGCATATCCCCGTTGAGGTAACATAGTGTTATTCGAAATTTCTCCGGTTCCATGTTATTCGGAATGAGTTTGTTAACAAGACTTGATCAACCTTGTTAGTGGATTCCTTTTGATGAGCATGAGATGGATGAAACTACAAGGCACAACCTTCTGTACCCTCCTTTTACCTTCTGTTATTTAGTTGAAATAAAGTAAAAATAGTATTTTTTCTGTCTGTTTCCTGAATCCGTGCAATATAAAAATACCCCAAAAATAAAAGTTCTCCAAATGCCCTGAAATTGGAATATGATTTTTTTCTGGAATATTTGAGAATATCTGGCACTGAGAACACAGCAGGGGGAGCAAGCACCTGGCCACGAGGGTCCAGGGCGCGCCCACCCCTACAGGGCGCGCCCCCCTGCCTCGTGGGCCCACGGTGGCTCCCCTCCACTTATTCCTGCACCCACACACTTCTTCTTCCTCTCAAAAAATCACTATCCAGCTCAAGCACGAGTTCTAGCTCATTTTGCTGCGATTTTCAATCTCCTTGCTCAAAGCACCTCTCACAAAACTGCTTGGGGGGATTGTTCCTTGGTATGTGACTCCTCCATTGGTTCAATTAGTTTTTGTTCTAGTTCTTTACTCATTGCAAATTTGTGCTGCCTAGGTGACCATGTTCTTGAGCTTGCATGTCAAATTTATATGGTTCCAAGTAGTTCTAATGCATGATATAGGCTCTAGGCACTTGTAGGAGCAATTGCTATCAATTTTGTTGAGCTTGGTTCACTTTTATTTGAAGTTACTAAAAATTTCAGAAATTTCTTAGAGGAAGAAATATGCTTAGGAAAATGTACCAAGGTGGTCCTTCAAGGAAGCAAGGACCCAGGCTCGCAATGCGCGATGCCGATGATGAGCCACCAAGGAACGCTCCAGTGCGGCCTTGCGAATGGCCTTCAGAAGACTTTATGGATCGAGCGGGAATCAAGGAAGAATTTAACGCATATTTGCGTAACACTGATCTTGTGAGCTTCAAGGAGAAAAAGTGCCATCAGTACCACTATCTCACTAGTTCCTTTGTGAGGAGGTTTGAATTTTCATCTTCACGCAATTCTCAAACTGTCCTGTTTGATCTTTATGAAAAATCTTATACTATGGACTTAGAGGATTTTACCACTGCTTGCAAACTTCCACAATCGGGTAGTACTAGTGAACCTCGCAAATCTGAATTTAGAGAATTTCTTGCTAGTATAACTGTGGGGGAATCTAGAGACATAACACAAGCTACAATAGGGAGTATTCATTTTCCTGCTATACATTATTTTGCTCTCTTCATAGGTAGGTGCATAAATGGTAAAGATGAAGCATGTTATATGTGTGTCCCTGACCTCAGTATTCTTAGGAGTGCTGTGTTAGGAGACAAATCTTATAATTTGGGAGCCATTGTTGCGCGTAGGTTGCATCACAATAGATTTAATGGAGATTTCTTTGGTGGAATTTATGCAACCCGCTTAGCTGATTTTCTTGGTGTAACCATACGTGATGATGATATTGAACTGCCTCCTACTTATCTAGACTTTAATGCTATGGTTCATCATCAGGTTGTCGAGAGGAATGAACCACCTCTCCAGTACAGACTAATCTTTGACAGGCGTCACGCCGTCAATATTGTTCTTCCTGCCCCTACTCTCTTTGACTTTCAGGAAAAAGGGAGACATTACATAACCAGAGAGGAGGCGGAGGAGTATAGGAGGAGGGCTGAGATAGCTCGCCTCCAAGCTGCAGCACATGATGCAATGACCGCTGCATCTCAGTACGACCCCAACTACAACTATGGATATCCGCCAGGCCATCAGTGGCAATAAACCAACTTAGGCCAAAAGCCTAAGCTTGGGGGAGTACGTATTTCCCACCGACATTACATTTATGTTCACACACTCATTGCTAGTTATCGGTGCTCATACTCTTTCACTGTAATATCCATGTTAGTTTATTTTCCTTTATCTCGCTTTCTTCTTGTGTGTTTAATAAACCTTAAGAAAAACAAAACAAAATTAGTGTAGCTTTTAGTTAGTTTACTTTTCTTGCTGTAGTAGTAATAATTAAAAAGAAAAACCCAAAAATATTTCATGTTCTTCTTTTGCTTGTTGGGAGCTTTCCCGTGTAAATAGTTTTATTTCTTTTCTTTTCTTTGGGGGTCGATAGGAGAAGACCATGATTAAATTGTTGAAGTGGCTCTTATATGCATTATTGTTGATTTAACCAAGAGCCCATATTGCCTTGTCTTCTCCTGTTTATTGGATGCTCGCAGATTCCAGCTTAGTCCAATGCACGTGCACTCTTATTATTTTCTCATCGTTCGGTCGTGCAAGTGAAAGGCAATTATGACGATATATGATGGACTGATTGAGATGAGAGAAGCTGGTATGAACTCGACCTCTCTTGTTTTTGTAAATATGATTAGTTCATCGTTCCTGCTTCAGCTTATTATGAATAAACATGTTTGCGATGACAATTAGAGATTATAGTTGCTCGTGCCATGCTTGATTAGCTATGAATTATAATGGTTTACCTTGCGTGCCAACATGCTATTAAAATGGTTGTGCTGTGGTATGATGGGGTGGTATCCTCCTTTGAATGATTTAAGTGACTCGACTTGGCACATGTTCACACATGTAGTTGAAACAAATCAACATAGCCTTCACGATATTTATGTTCATGGTGGATTATATCCTACTCATGCTTGTACTCAATGTTTATTAATTTTAATGCATGTTCATGACTGTTGTCGCTCTCTAGTTGGTCGCTTCCCAGTATTTTGCTAGCCTTCACTTGTACTAAGCGGGAATACTGCTTGTGCATCCAATCCCTTAAACCCCAAAGTTATTCCATATGAGTCCACAATACCTTCCTATATGCGGTATCTACCTGCCGTTCCAAGTAAATTTGTATGTGCCAAACTCTAAACCCTCAAATGAAATTCTGTTTTGTATGCTCGAATAGATCATGTATCAACCAGGGCTCTCCGTATCTTCCATGTTAGGCGGGTTATTCTCAAGAGGAGTGGACTCCGCCCTCACTCACGAGAAAATGGCTGGTCACCGGGATGCCCAGTCCCATGCTTTATGCAAATCAAATCAAAATAATTGCAAACAAAACTTCCCCGGGGCTGTTGCTAGTTGGAGGCACTCGTTGTTTCGAGCAAGCCATGGATTGATGCTTGTTGGTGGAGGGGGAGTATAAACTTTACCATTCTGTTTGGGAACCGCCTATAATGTGTGTAGCATGGAAGATATCGCCATCTCTTGGTTGTTATGTTGACAATGAAAGTATGCCCCTCAAAATACTATTTATCTCTGCTTTAAAATTGAGCTTTGGCACCTCTACAAATCCCTGCTTCCCTCTGCGAAGGGCCTATCTATTTACTTTTATGTTGAGTCATCACCCTCTTATTAAAAGCACCAGCTAGAGAGCACTGCTGTCATTTGCATTCATTACTATTAATTTATGTTGGGTATGACTATGACTGGATCTCTTATACCATGAATTACAATGTCTAGTCAGTCCTTGATCTTTAAAGGTGCTCTGCATTTATGTTTTGCGGTCTCAGAAAGGGCTAGCGAGATACCATCTTGTTATATCATATCATGATTGTCTTGAGAAAGTGTTGTCATCCGAGATTTATTATTATTGCTCGCTAATTGATTATGCCATTGATATGAGTAAACATGAGACCTAAATATTATTGTGAATGTGGTTAGTCATAATCTTTGCTGAAAACTTGAATGCTGGCTTTACATATTTACAACAACAAGAACAAACAGAGTTTGTAAAAGTTTTTCTTTATCACTTTCAGTTTATCAACTGAATTGATTGAGGACAAGCAAAGGTTTAAGCTTGGGGGAGTTGATACGTCTCCGTCGTATCTACTTTTCCAAACACTTTTGCCCTTGTTTTGGACTCTAACTTGTATGATTTCAATGGAACTAACCCGGACTGACGCTGTTTTCAGCAGAATTGCCTTGGTGTTATTTATGTGCAGAAACAAAAGTTCTTGGAATGACGTGAGGGGAGCCTCCACCTATCCACGAGGGTGGGGGCGCGCCCCCCTGCCTCGTGGGCCCCGTGACGCTCCACCGACCTCAACTCCAACTCCATATATTCGTGTTCGGGGAGAAAAAAATCAGGGAGAAAGATTCATCGCGTTTTACGATACGGAGCCGCCGCCAAGCCCTAAAACCTCTCGGGAGGGCTAATCTGGAGTCCGTTCGGGGCTCCGGAGAGGGGAATCCGTCGCCATCGTCATCATCAACCATCCTCCATCACCAATTTCATGATGCTCACCGCCGTGCATGAGTAATTCCATCGTAGGCTTGCTGGACGGTGATGGGTTGGATGAGATTTATCATGTAATTGAGTTAGTTTTGTTAGGGTTTGATCCCTAGTATCCACTATGTTCTGAGATTGATGTTGCTATGACTTTGCTATGCTTAATGCTTGTCACTAGGGCCCGAGTGCCATGATTTCAGATTTGAACCTATTATGTTTTCATGAATATATGTGAGTTCTTGATCCTATCTTGCAAGTCTATAGTCACCTACTATGTGTTATGATCCGGCAACCCCAAAGTGACAATAATCGGGACCACTCCCGGTGATGACCGTAGTTTGAGGAGTTCATGTATTCACTATGTGTTAATGCTTTGGTCCGGTACTCTATTAAAAGGAGGCCTTAATATCCCTTAGTTTCCATTAGGACCCTGCTGCCACGGGAGGGTAGGACAAAAGATGTCATGCAAGTTCTTTTCCATAAGCACGTATGACTATATTCGGAATACATGCCTACATTACATTGATGAATTGGAGCTAGTTCTGTGTCACCCTATGTTATGATTGTTACATGATGAACCGCATCCGGCATAATTCTCCATCACCGATCCAATGCCTACGAGCTTTTCACATATTGTTCTTCGCTTATTTATTTTTCCGCTGCTACTGTTACAATCACTATAAAACCCAAAAATATTACTTTTGCCACCATTACTGTTACTTCCATACTACTTTGCTACTAAATACTTTGCTGCAGATACTAAGTTATCCAGGTGTGGTTGAATTGACAACTCAACTGCTAATTCTTGAGAATATTCTTTGGCTCCCCTTGTGTCGAATCAATAAATTTGGGTTGAATACTCTACCCTCGAAAACTGTTGCGATCCCCTATACTTGTGGGTTATCAATGGCCATTACATTTCAATGGTTGAAAATATGAGCAAAAACATTTCAAAATATCTTATATATAGGACTCATATTGACATCGAGATTTGGCTGGTCTCACCTCGAGGTCGGAGGGGGGTCGGTGACGGGGACAACGGTGGGGATGATGGAGGGGGCTCCTAGCTAGATTTCTACAAAAACAAAAACCCTATAAGCTATCAATGCATACGCCTTGCATAGTGCTCTCCAATTTTAGCATTCAACGTAGGAGTAGTTTTCCAATTTGAGCATTCAATAAGCAAAACCAAATCGTAAAATAAAGTAGTATTCAAATTAGCATGCATTCAATTATAAGCAAAACTACATCATCTCTTGCGTCCGTACATCGTCGAATATTATCACTAATACACCTCGAATACTATCATACATATAGCATCGCTAATACTGCAGCTAGAACCGTAGCACCCGACGGGTATCGGCGCGGGCGGTGGACACCCAAAGAGAAGGAACCATCACAGGATCATAGCTCCAGTAAGATCCCTGAAGAACCTGCCAGGTATTGTCGAACCTCCCCTCCAACGCAACCATGTAGCGACGAACGTGCTCGTCCTCCTCGCTGACACGGTGACGTACCACCTCCGCGGTGTCCGGAAGCCTCGGCACCGTCACTGGCCCACGCGACCGCCACCAAACAAGGATCGGGTCAACGACGGGCTGGCTCCTCACCAACCTACGCCCCCCGGAAGGTAGCACCTCCCAATACCAGCCCGGCGGAGCCCAGTCCCGGACATGGCCCCTCTGATAAAGTAGGCCTCCTCCGCCGAGTCGACGACGAGGATGCGGGATAGGCATTGTCGACATCGATGCGGGAATAATTGCTTGAACTAAAAAAATAAACTAGTTTCTATTAATTTTCTTGCTAAAAATAAACTACTTCTATAGTAAAATAAAGTAGTTTTATTAAATCAACTAGTTCAATTATCTAAGCACTTACTATAAATAAAATAAAGTAATACTTATTAAAAATAAACTAGTTCTATAGTAAAATAAAGTAGTTTTATTAAATCAACTAGTTCAACTACACTAAGCACTTACTATAAATAAAATAAAGTAGTACTTACTAAAAATAAACTACTTCTATAGTAAAATAAAGTAGTTTTATTAAATCAACTAGAGTTCAACTACTAAGCACTTATACTATAAATAAAATAAAGTAGTACTTACTAAAAATAAACTACTTCTATAGTACAATAAAGTAGTTTTTATTAAATCAACTAGTTATCGGGAGGGGGTATATCGACAACGACATACCCGATAAAAAATAAGAAGAGGAAGAAGAAAAAAAAAAGAGGAGAAGAAGAAAGGAATAGAGGTGAAGATCGAAGAAAACAAAGAAGAAGAAAAAAAGAGAAGAAGAAGAAAGGAATAGAGGAGAAAGGAATAGAGGAGAAGAAGAAAAAATAGAATATTCCTTTCTTCTTCTCCTCTATTCCTTTCTTCTTCTCCTCATTTTTTTTTCTTCTTTTTTTCCTTTTCTTATTTATTTCTCCACTTCTTCCTCTCCTCTTCTTCTCCTTCTTCTTCTCCTTCTTCCTCTTCTTATTTTCCTTTTTCCTCTCCTTCTTTTTCTTCTTCTTCCTTCTTCCTTCTTCCCTCTTAATTTTCTTCCTTTTCATTATTTTACTTTCTCCTCTGCGACAAACTAACCTAGAATCTACTATCCTAAAATGCACTAATAACAGTACAACTAATAACCTAAAATGCACTAAATCAACTAACCTTAAATGTAACATTTGCAACACAATATATATATGAACATATACATAAATTGACAAAAAAAATTCTATGAACAAAAATAAATCATACATCAATGCATACATATCCATGGATCATACATACATCTGCATATATATATATATATATATATATATATATATATACACATATATACATACAACATCCATATATACATACATCAATATGAACAAAAAAGTGTATGAAAAAAAGCAACAGAGAGCAGGCCGGGGCGGCGACGGCGGCGCGCGGCAAAGCAGAGCAGGCCGAGGCAGTGACGGCGGCGCGCGGCAAGCAGAGCAGGCAGGGGGCGGCGGCGCGGGGCCGGGAAGGGAGGGCTCACTGTGGGGCGACGACGACGAGGGGCGGCAGAGGGCGGCGACGGCGCGACGTCGGGGCAGAGGGCGGCGACGGCGGGCAGGGGTGGCGTGGGAGGGTGACGTCGTCGGGGCGGCGCGGGACGGCGTCGGAGGCCAGGGCGAGGATGGCGATGGCGAGGCAGAGGGGCGGCATCGTCGGGGCGGGGAAGACGAACTGAATGAAAATTTTCACGAGTTCTCTTTATATAGACGAAGCATTGGTCCCGGTTCGTGGCACCAACTGGGACCAATGCACCCCTTTAGTCCCGGTTGATGCCACCAACCGGGACCAAATGTCTCTTTTCAGCAGCCGAAAGGGCGGGAAGCAGAGGCCTTTGGTCCCGGTTGGTGGCACAAACCGGCACTAAAGGGGGGGAATTGGTACCGGTTCATGGCACCAACCGGTACCAATGACCACCTTTAGTCCCGGTTGGTGCCACGAACCGGGACCAAAGTCCTTGTGCTGCCGGCGTCGCGGCCAAAAGTTTAGGCCCACCTCGCTAGTTGAGAGAGCTCGAGAGTGGTTTATAAGCGCTGTTGCGCCGACCCTCTCGAGCTCCTCTCAACTGCGGGCTTTCGGGCCTAATCCAGACTGCTATGCATGTGGGCCTACAGGGCCTTCTGCGGGCCTGAATTCTGGCCCATGGATGGGTTTCTAGTCGTATTCAGGCAGTTGTGGCCTAGTAGGTGGCATTTTTTTCTTTGTCTACTTATTTATTTTATTTTCTTTTGCTTATAATGTTTTGAACAGAAAATACTTTGATAATTTTAGTTGCATAAAATTTATATAATTTTAGTTTCAATAATACTGGAGGTTTATAAAAGCTTTTTTGTTTTTTTGTTTTCTTTGTTGCTTTATTTATTTTATTTTGTTTCTACTTACAACAAAATACTTACTGTTGCTATTTTATTTTATTTTGTTTCTACTTATTTATTAAAGTTTATTTTGTTTCTACTTATTTATTTTATTTTGTCTACTTATTTATTTTATTTTGTTTCTATTTATTTATTTTATTTTATTTTGCTTATATGTTTTGAACAGAAAATACTGTGATAATTTTAGTTGCATAAAATTTATATAATTTTAGTTTCAATAATACTAGAGGTTTATAAAAGCTTTTTAATTTATAATACCACGAGCACCTTTAGTACCGGTTCGTGGCATGAACCGGTAATAGAGTTTTTTAGTTCATTCTCTCTGCAGCTGTTTTTTAGTCCCACCTCGCCAAGCAAGAGGCACTCGCAGCGGTTTATAAGCCCTTAGTGCAGAGACGATGAAGGAGAGGCGCAATTCTCACCTGCACGTTGCTTAGCTTCAGGCCTTGAGGAAGTGGTGTAGACTGCACGGAGCAGTCTACCCTATTTCCTCAAGGCTTGAAGCTAAGCAACGTGAGCATTGATCCTTTCTTTTTGTGTGTTCAAAATGCACCATTCGAAGCCACATCATCAATTTTCAACCCTTTCTGACTTAATTTGTTATTTTTCATGCATTTACTGATTTTTTGAGCTATAAGACCCTGAAATTGAAAAGCATTTCAAATGAACTCTGAAAAGGTTGAAAGTTGGCATGGTATCATCATTTCACCCACATAGCATGTGCAAGAAAGTAGAGAGGGTTACGGCAAAAACTGGATGCACTTCATGTACAAAACGGACAATCTGTTTCGAAATATCAGGGTTTCATACGGAAACTCGTCTGTTACAACAGGCATTTCAAATGAACTACGAAAAGGTTGAAAGTTGGCATGGTATCATCATAATAGTTGTGGAGAGAAAGTCTTCACTTTTTCTTCGCTTGTGTCCTTTGCTTATTGCGCCGTAACCATGGATAATCTTCATCGTTTAGCAGGATGCTTGGGTTAGCCTTGACTTTGAAGGGAGGAATTTCATGAAACTTTTCATAATCTTCAGACATGTCTGTCATGCCCTTCACTCCCACGATGTCCTTTTTTCCTGAAAGAACTATGTGGCGCTTTGGCTCGTCGTATGATGTATTCGCTTCCTTATCTTTTCTTTTTCTCGGTTTGGTAGACATGTCCTTCACATAGATAACCTGTGCCACATCATTGGCTAGGACACACGGTTCGTCAGTGTACCCAAGATTGTTCAGATCCACTGTTGTCATTCTGTACTATGGGTCTACCTGTACCCCGCCTCCTGACAGATTGACCCATTTGAAGTTAAACAAAGGGACCTTAAAATCATGTCCGTAGTCAAGTTCCCATATGTCCACTATGTAACCATAATATGTGTCCTTTCCCCTCTTGGTTGCTGCATCAAAGCGGGCGCCGCTGTTTTGGTTGGTACTCTTTTGATCTTGGGCGATCGTCTAAAATGTATTCCCATTTATCTCGTATCCTTTGTAAGTCAATACAGTCGAAGATGGTCCCCTGGACAACGAGTACAGCTCATCACAAACACTGTTGTCACCTCTGAGACGTGTTTCCAACCAACTGCTGAAAGTCCTGATGTGTTCACATGTAATCCAGTCGTCACACTGCTCCGAGTGTTTGGAGCGCAGACTGTTCTTGTGTTCATCGACATACGGGGTCACCAAGGTAGAGTTCTGTAGAACTGTGTAGTGAGCTTGAGACCAAGAATGCCCGTCCCTGCATATTATTGAGTCCCCTCCAAGCGTGCCTTTTCCAGTCAGTCTCCCCTCATACCGTGATTTAGGGAGACCTATCTTCTTAAGGCCAGGAATGAAGTCAACACAAAACCCAATGACATCCTCTATTTGATGGCCCATGGAGATGCTTCCTTCTGGCCTAGCGCGGTTACGGACATATTTCTTAGGACTCCCATGAACCTCTCAAAGGGGAACATATTGTGCAGAAATACGGGGCCCAGAATGACAATCTCGTCGACTAGATGATCTAGGACGTGCGTCATGATATTGAAGAAGGATGGCGGGAACACCAGCTTGAAACTGACAAGACATTGCACCACATCACTCCTTAGCCTTGGTATGATTTCTGGATCGATCACCTTCTGAGAGATTGCATTGAGGAATGCACATAGCTTCACAATGGCTAATCGGATGTTTTCCGGTAGAAGCCCCCTCAATGCAACCGGAAGCAGTTGCGTCATAATCACGTGGCAGTCATGAGACTTTAGGTTCTGCAACTTTTTGTCTGACATATTTATAATTCCCTTTATATTCGACGAGAAGCCAGTCGGGACCTTCATACTGAGCAGGCACTCAAACAAGATTTCCTTCTCTTCTTTGGTAAGAGCGTAGCTGACAGGACCTTCATACTGATTTGGAGGCATGCCGTCTTTTTCGTGCAAATGTTGCAGGTTCTCCCGTGCCTCAGGTGTATCTTTTGTTTTCCCATACACGCCCAAGAAGCCTAGCAGGTTCACGCAAAGGTTCTTCGTCACATGCATCACGTCGATTAAAGAGCGGACCTCTAGCTCTTTCCAGTAGGGTAGGTCCCAAAATATAGATTTCTTCTTCCACATGGGTGCGTGTCCCTCAGCGTCATTCGGAACAGCTAGTCCGTCGGGAACCTTTCCAAAGATTACGTGTAAATCATTGACCATAGCAAGTACGTGATCACCGGTACGCATGGCGGGCTTCTTCCGGTGATCTGCCTCGCCTTTGAAATGCTTGCCTTTCTTTCGACATTGATGGTTGGTCGGAAGAAATCGACGATGGCCCAGGTACACATTCTTCCTGCATTTGTCCAGGTATATACTTTCGGTGTCAGCTAAACAGTGCGTGCATGCGTGGTATCCCTTGTTTGTCTGTCCTGAAAGGTTACTGAGAGCGGGCCAATCGTTGATGGTTACAAACAGCAACGCATGCAGGTTAAATTCCTCTTGTCTGTGCTCATCCCACGTACACCGTTTCCATTCCACGGCTGTAAAAGTTCTTCAACTAATGGCCTTAGGTACACATCAATGTCGTTGCCGGGTTGCTTAGGGCCTTGGATGAGAACTGGCATCATAATGAACTTCCGCTTCATGCACATCCAAGGAGGAAGGTTATACATACATAGAGTCACGGGCCAGGTGCTGTGATTGCTGCTCTGCTCCCCGAAAGGATTAATGTCATCCGCGCTTAAACCAAACCATACGTTCCTTGGGTCAGCTGCAAACTCAGCCCAGTACTTTCTCTCGATTTTTCTCCACTGCGACCCGTCAGCGAGTGCTCTCAACTTCCCGTCTTTCTTACGGTCCTCACTGTGCCATCGCATCAACTTGGCACACTCTTCGTTTCTGAACAGACGTTTCAACCGTGGTATTATAGGAGCATACCACATCACCTTCGCAGGAACCCTCTTCCTGGGGGGCTCGCCGTCAACATCACCAGGGTCATCTCGTCTGATCTTATACCGCAATGCACCGCATACCGGGCATGCGTTCAGATCCTTGTACGCACCGTGGTAGAGGATGCAGTCATTAGGGCATGCATGTATCTTCTGCACCTCCAATCCTAGAGGGCATACGACCTTATTTGCTGCGTATGTACTGTCGGGCATTTCGTTATCCTTTGGAAGCTTCTTCTTCAATATTTTCAATAGCTTCTCAAATCCTTTGTCAGGCACAGCATTCTCTGCCTTCCACTGCAGCAATTCCAGTACGGTACCGAGCTTTGTGTTGCCATCTTCACAATTGGGGTACAACCCTTTTTTGTGATCCTCTAACATGCGATCGAACTTCAGCTTCTCCTTTTGACTTTCGCATTGTGTTCTTGCATCGACAATGACCCGGCGGAGATCATCATCATCGGGCACATCGTCTGGTTCCTCTTGATCTTCAGCAGTTTCCCCCGTTGCAGCATCACCGTATTCAGGGGGCACATAGTTGTCATCGTCCTCTTCTTCTTCGTTGTCTTCCATCATAACCCTTATTTTTCCGTGCCTCGTCCAAACATTATAGTGTGGCATGAAACCCTTATAAAGCAGGTGGGTGTGAAGGGTCTTCGAGTCAGAGTAAGACCTCGTATTCCCACAGCTAGGGCATGGACAACACATAAAACCATTCTGCTTGTTTGGCTTAGCCACTTTGAGGAAATTATGCACGCCCTTAATGTACTCGGAGGTGTGTCTGTCACCGTACATCCATTGCCGGTTCATCTGCGTGCATTATATATAATTATGTGTGTCAAAAGTAAGAAAATTAGACAAGTATCTATCTAAAGTAAGAATTTTTTTTTCTTTCAGAAAGAAAATAAGAACAAGAGGCTCACCATGGTGGTGCCGGCGACGAGATCGGCGCGGGTGATCGACGGCAGTGAAGACGGGGACAGGGCGTGACGGACCGCTAAACCTAGACAAATCTCGGGAAAATGGAGCTCGGAGGTCGAGCTTCGGGAGGAGAAAGCTTAACTAGTATGGCTCAGGCATTTCATCGAACACCTCATGTGCATAGGAGGTGAGCTAAAGCACCCAAATGCCCTCCCCTCGCCGGCCAGCAAAAAATAAAGCAATGTAGTGCTCTGCTCGCCGGCGAGGGGGTATATATAGCCACTTCATTGGTCCCGGTTCGTGGCTGGAACCGGGACTAAAAGCCCCCCATCTGTCCCGATTCAAGCTACGAACCGGAACCAATGGATGTGGGTCAGGAACGGGCCAGGAGCGAGGACCATTGGTCCCGATTCATGCCATGAACCGGGACAAAAGGGTCCAGACAAACCGGGACCAATGCCCCACGTGGCCCGGCCGGCCCCCAGGGCTCACGAACCGGGACGTATGCCTACATTGGTCCCGGTTCGTGACAGAACCGGGACTAATAGGATGGGCAGGCCCCAACCAAAGCCCTACTAGTGACGATAGATCCACCACCATCGAGCCAACCTCCTCGTTCCAGAGCATCCGCCTCGCCCTGGCCAGCAGCCCCGTCGCGACCGACAACCGCCAGAACACATCGAGAAACTAATCTCACCAGATCGAAAGAACGGCGAGAGGACCAAGCCACCTGCTTCATGGCGTCGCCGTTCAGAGCACCGCCAAGATGGGGGAGAAGCAGAGGCACCTTATTCCGACGCGATGTCGTCCCCGCCACCGATGTGACGCCCCTGAAAAAACCTAGTCCAGCTCTAACTACTCACCAATGGCGAAGCGCTGGGGTCCCCACCCCCTGCCGCCGCCGTAACGGCGGACGGAGGAGGCAGGGACCAGCGATCTCGCTGGCGGAGGTAGGGGGCAAAGGATGGGTCGCCGCCGCCTGTAGCGGTTGAGGAAGACGGGGCGTGCAGAGGGCGAGGAGTTTCCCACCACGTCCTTGGACTTATGTGCGATGATGACGGAGTTCACCACGTCATCGTCGGGGTGGCACACGGCCAGCACCTCGGCCGTGTGGAACGACATGCGGGCGCCCACGTCCGTGTCCACGCGAAACAGCTTGCCGGCGCGCTCGTTGGCCGCGCCGCACAGGTCGTAGTTGTCAAACATGGTGTCGGGCAGGTGGCGCGCGGCGAGGACGAAGGAGCTGAACGGGAGTGGGCCGGAGCCGATGAAGGCGACGCGGGCCGGGGCGATGCCGCCGG
Organism: Aegilops tauschii subsp. strangulata; assembly: GCF_002575655.3. Taxonomy (NCBI): domain Eukaryota; kingdom Viridiplantae; phylum Streptophyta; class Magnoliopsida; order Poales; family Poaceae; genus Aegilops; species Aegilops tauschii. Next base: position 25,122,022 of record NC_053037.3, on the reverse strand, counting down.
GCACGTAGCGCGCCAGGAGCTCGTACTCGGAGCTTGCTGAGGTTGACGTAGTTGCTGTAGTAGGGGAAGACGCCGAGGTGGTCGAGCGGGTTGTCGAAGGCGGCGAGCATGTCGGAGTAGTGCGCCTCCAGCTTCCCCTCGGCCTCGGAGCAGAGGCGGATGAGGCCCTCCCGCATCTCCTGCGCCTCCGGGCCCAGCTTGGTCACATCCACGGGGCTCGGGGGGGCGCACGCGGTGACCAGCTCGGTGAAGAGCGCGTCGATGGCCGGGGATGGGCTGAGCGACGGCAGCTTGGCGATGGCGGCGTGGAGCCCGGTGATCTTCTCCACCAGGGCGGCGACCTCCTTGTTCTGGGCATCCATTTTGCTCTTCTTGGTGTCTGAGTGAGGCACAGGAGCGGAGTGAAGTGGAGTGGTTGATGGAGCTGCTTGATGGAGAAAAGCTATTCTCCCATGCACCGGAGGTACCGTGCAGGCATGCGCCGTTGATTCAATTGAGAGATCTCATTCAATTGAAGATCTGAGTGCAAGCAATGGCATACACGTACTAGTATATTCGCTATTCCCTGCGTTAATATAGCTCAGTATAATGTCAGTCATCAATGCACTTTATGCCATACCATTCAAGCTTTTCATCAACCGAACAGAAAGAGTTGTTTGTACTATTTTTTGGGATGTAAAGTTCTCTGTACTCTGTCGGTTGCCTTACAATAGCGTGACATACTGAAATGAACTTGAACCAAGATGTTACTTCTAATAATAATTAAACTTAGTATGAATTGCTAATAATTAATAATGGATGAACTATTTTTGAATGCAACCATGCACTGCAGGCTACTGAAGGGGTGTTTTCTGTATTTAAGAGGACTTGCCTTTTCTTTCAGGACATGATGTCATGTGCATTTCGTTCAAAATCTTTTCTGATGTGCACTTGAAATAAATGGACGAGATTTGCACACGGAGCTATTCCATGGTGGGTGATGGGAAGAGGAAGAAGGTCTCTCTGCAGCAATGGTGGAATAATGGTTCCGCACACAAAGCGTGCTGGACGGGCAGAAGGGGATGACATTTACGTTCTTGAGCTCAAAACAGTGTCTTATCTGTTCACCATTAATGCGTATCTGACTAGGTTGGTGAAGTATTGTACAGAACACTGCCAAAAGAAAGCTTTAGAATAGTTTAGGCTCAAATCCAGGCGGGCATCTCCGCACGACAACGAACGGCTGAACCATGCACGGGAGGTCCCGTGCACGGTAGAAAATCCAGTCTCCTGCTTGATGAGCAATGGAGCGGGCAGCACGGGGTATAAATATGTAGCTGCCGTATAAGGAGGAGCGGTGAAGGTGCGCGTGCATGCAAGCTTCACGCGTCCATGCCCAATAAGGCTCGTAAAGAGGATTTCTTTGTGATTTACACAAACTCAATCACATATTGTAGTTCCCTCTGTTCAGACTAGATGATATATATGTTTTCTATTTAGCACTCCAATCCAACCTATTTGTTGTGAATTTGTTTGTTGCTTAGTAGAGTACTGATAGTAGTTTATTTTCCAAAGAAAATCAGAGTTTAACTGATATGCAAGAGGTGAGCTGGATCAAATTCACTTCATTTTATCTCTTCAACCAAACACTGAACTAGAACCATTCCATTCCATCAAACTGCACTCTACCAAACACAGGGACGAAACTAACCCATTACAGTGGAATGAAACCATGACATTCCATTCCACTTCGTTCCTGAACCAAACACACCCCTAGTGTCACCTCTTCACGTCATGTCCTGCTGTTGAAATGGACATTTGTTTTCTGTGTCTGCCGGAATTGATTTGGGCTGATTATGACTTGCCAGATATTTCTGTCTACGCATGCACACAAGAAAAATGTCAGTGTTAGACACTAATAAATTGATTTCTTTTACTACTTAGTAGGAGTATAAGATACTCCATAGTTGGCTCGGTTCTTTCTTTCAGTGCATATGAACCAAAAACAGAATGTTATTGCAAGCAAAGAATAGAGTGTTCAGTTCTTTCTTTTCTGACGGATTGATCTCCTCACGGCATACGGCATGAAGATAAGGAGGTCTTGTGCTACTGTAGACCCACATGACTTGGACCGTGGGAGAGAACGGACGACCTCAGGTGTCTGCTCTACAAGCGAGCCTGAGTATTTGTGCTGAAGTTGGTTGTATCAGTGTCAAGTCAAGGATGAAAATCATTGAAAAACAATCGCGACAGGCAAGAATACTCATCACCATACTACAACGACTTAACTGCCAATAAAATGCAACAGGAGCGAGGTCGACAACGCAGCAATGGTTGAGGTTGTCGGATCTTCTTTGGCGTGTCCGTGGGGTTGCCTTGGTTTCTTTCTTTCTATGAAATCGAAGCTGAGGCGACGGGGCCTGTGGTGTATGATGACCGAGTACAGGTGGCCCGTTCGGCGATCTTCCATGCCGCCAGCCGTGCATAGTTCTGTCTTTCATAGTTTCGTCAGAGTCGAAGTTGTGATGTCTGATGTTGGTAGCTCATCGCCAAAGTTTTTTAGCGGCTACCAACAATAACAGTTAATAAAAGAAAATGGTCCTAAGTGGAGTGCTCCCAAATCTGGATGGGTCAAGTTATCCACGGATGCGTGGGTCTTATGGTGATGACGGCTCAGCAGGTTCTGGTATGGTACTTCGAGATGACAAAGGTGCGATCATATTTTCTTCATGCAGGCAACTATTTACATGTCGGGATTCTCTCGAAGCGGAGCTGAGTGCTTGTATGGAAGGACTGTCGTTTGCAATACAGAGAAGTGACCTTCCAGTGGAGATAGAAATGGATTCAATCGTTGCTTTCAAGTTGATCCTGGCCAAGGAGATTGATAGATCGGTCTACTCGTCGCTTATTATGGAGATTAGACACCTTATGTCTCTTCGTGATTCTTATATTACTCATGTTGATCGTAGCCAAAATAAAGTTAGTGATAGCATAGCCAAATTTGCTCGTGTAGGAGGCAGAACCATGACTTGGATTGGTTCGGGTCCTTCGGATGCTATGGAGCTAGCTACGATTGGTTGTATGAACTGCCTCAGTTGAGTAATACATTATTTCACTCGCAAAAAAAAAAACAATAACAGATATGCTATTACAATTTTGTTATATATCTTCAACTCCCAAGCTCCCTTGAAATAGAGAACTCTTGGTTTTGAGAAGTTAATACACGCGTCATGGATGAGGATAAGCGACGTGTGTGAAGTGTCGTCTCCACATAATAGAGCAACAATATTTGTGTAAGAGATTGCTGCGTCAAACCAGTCATGTCTACAGCATTTAGTGGCAGCTATCTACAAGTCAAAACATTTTCTCTTCAACCATGTCTATGCTTTCTTTGGATCTCACATCGTGGTCACCTCCACAGAAATCACTGACATAAAATAATCATCGAATAAACAAGTACTCCCTCTGTAAACTAATATAAGAGCGTTTAGATCACTAAAATATTTATGGAGGGAGTAATAAATAAATCCTACAAATAGGGAAACAACACCGCACATATACTTGTATCTCAAAAGAAAAGTGAAGAACTTATACTTCTATCTTAAAAGAAAAGGGGAGGACCAGTTCGCTCGCGAAGCTCCAACAAGGGCTATGTTGAAAAACAAACAGTCAGGGATTACAATCAGGACCTATTTGTAAGAAAATTATGATCTGATGTAATGCAGTGTATGTACAAAAGGGAAGAAATCAACCCAGAAAGGAGCTGTTTGTAATCTCTGAAAGAAACAAGGGCGCGAAAGTAAGGCCTTCGGGGGCATATGTGCGAGAAGGGAAAGGACCTGCGCGCGAAATGTCAAAAAAATTTGGACCATTTCTCGATTTGTGCGTGTCATCCTTGCGCAGGGGCCATGCTAATCTTCTCTGTATCGTTCCAATTTTATCGGATGTCCCCGAAGGGACGAGTTTGCTGCCGCGCTCAGGCTTATAAACCGGTGTGTGTCTCCTCCGCTGGCCGATGTGGGACTAAACATCAGCCAGCGCTCAGCGGGTTTGTTTCTCCACGCCCGCCCGGTGCCCCAGCAGGCCAGCACCAGCCTCGCGTTGGTGGGCTGCATTCCCGTAACGCGGCCCAATTCGGTAGACAGCCCCCCAGCTCAGCTGGGCTCGGGCAACGACAACGAGAGCTAAAAAAAAATCGGAATGCAGATTGGCGTACGTGCGTGTACCACGAGCAGAGCCGAGGAGGTTTGTCTCAAAAAAAAACGAGCAGAGGAGGGTGAGGCTACTGTCAAAAAAAAGGAGGATGAGGTTCGGTAACTTTTTTCTTTGTTGATGTTGATGCTGAAGCAAAATGTCAATGTCCGGAACTAGCTAAAAATAGTGGGAAAAAAATAAGCGCCGTTGCCGGGGATCGAACCCGGGTCACCCGCGTGACAGGCGGGAATACTTACCACTATACTACAACGACTTGATTGATTTCCTTTCGCTAAAAAGCCTATTTGAACAGCTTGAGTCATACCGTGCGTCCAACATCGAGCTGGAGAAAAGTCTCAGAGTCCAAGAGTTAAGCGGCGCTGAGCCATGAAAGAAAATGAATGTGCTCTAGGGATGGAGGTTTAAGGGAATAACAGATTCCTCCTCTGTCCTTCTTGCAGCAAAGCCAGGGAAAAATAACTTCAGGCGAGCACATTCTATGGGCGAAAAGGGGCATACAAACTATCTTTGTCAGGCACTAAAAGAAATTAAGATGGAGAACGAAGGATACAGTTGAAAAAATTTACGCTCTTGTTGGTATCCGGGTCACTTGCATGACGGACACTAATACAGTACTTCTTTCTTTGGCGAGGCACACAACACAAATACTGAACACTGGTTCCGAACTAAAGTAAGCTACTCTGTTTACGTCATGTATTGGCAGGAATGGATATGAAATATCCTTGCAGATTTCCTGTAGCTGCCGCTAATGTGTGATTAGTACTAGGGACTTCCTGCGCTCTTCCTTTGTCCACCCAACGCACAGCCTTCCCACACTTCCTCAAACCCAGTTTATCAAAAGACATTTTTCACATCCAGCACACAGGCTTCCGGGTTATGTGTCTTCAGCCTCCTTCTTCCATGTCTTCATCATCATCGCGGCACATGATTTGAACTTGAGTAAGCCAAGGCGCACAGCCACGCTCTTGCCACTGGGCTAGACGCCCATCCACCATGATGAGCTATCAACTGCAGATTATTTCCTGAAGTAACCCCGCCACATATGATGCTGGTTACACTAAAGTACAAGTGGTCAGCTACTCAGCTTCACAGTAAGGTTTTTAGGAAGGAGACAACTAATCAAGTTAACTGCCAATTTAATCTAGTGACAGTGTACACACAACTAAGACGCATGATAATAACACTCAATGCTGAAAAGTGCAAGGTCGCCAGGTAAGAAGAGTTCAAAGAATCATGCAGATGTGACGTACATATATGAAATCCTCGACAGGTACAAAGAGTGCCCACTCAGAATCTACAGGAGCTCTTGAGCTCCCAACAGAAGCTTCACGTGCAGCCAGACCAGAAGAAAGACATGTTGGATACCCTATTGTGCAGGGACATAGGTAGAGGAAAACAAAAGGTCAGCCTCCAGATGTTAAATCATGAAAAATAAGGGGAAAAGAAATAACATTTGTGATAGTTATACCTTGAAATAAGCTACAACGACAAACTGAGGAATTTACCAGGGTGACAGGAAACAAGAACCCCATCGCTCCAGCAGGACTGCAAACTCTCTGAATACTTGATACTTTGCTTAATACTTTCATAGTGTTATGCTTCATTCTATTCTAACTCGTTCCGGTTCTGATCCACAAAAATGAAGCATAATACTCGGTACTCAATTCACTCCACAAAAACTGCACACACTTGGACAACACATGATTCTACCTACGTTGCAGCACATGCTTCCTAGATGGCCCGTGATTGGCAATTTACTGAGGTATCCTCTGTCTGAAGTCCCCATGTCGGTCAGGCTGGTGATACAAACAACAAAGGCACCCTGGATGCCCATCACTCATCCCGTTTGTCTGGTAGACTGGGGGGCTGGTACAAGGAAGGGGCCATACAGGTCTGATGCTAAACTTGCCTTCCTAGACAAAACCTCCGTGCTCCCGTACCGGCATTCCGCATCTCCTTTGGTTAAAGGGCCAAGAAATGAATAAAGCGAGACATAACCCAACAAATAGAACAGTGTCCGTTACTTCATTTGAGACGTTTCCCGTGTGAGTCGATTGGTTACTAAAAGAGGCGGTGTCCAAGAAATAGCTTTTGACTTTGTTTTCACCCCTTTCCCTTTAAATAGACAGTACCTTAGCATTGCTGATGTGACCCTCATGATGGCAACACCTAAAGAACACCATCGAAAATCAAAACCCTCCAGATTTACTTCACTTTTACCTTTTGCTTTTTCTCTCCTTTGTTCTCTGTCTTTTCCTTTTCTTTATCCTGCCTCTATCTATTTCTATCGTCCCGTACACTCACCTCCTTGGTTCTCACTTTAAGCATCTTCTCTTTGCTTCTTCATGGAGGCAGATGACCTTCTTATATTAAAAAAATGAAGGTGGGCTTACAGTACTCACTTGCATACAGCTCCGGCTTCACTTCTTCAACCAGAGGAGAGAGAGCTCTGGCCACCATGGCAGGGCTCGGCACCGGGGCGGGAGCTCCTGTTGTGAAGGTGTACCATGAGAAGTCCATGATCCTGCCCGATGTGTCGAGGGTGCTTGCTTGCCTGTACGAGAAAAACATCGAGTTTGAAACTGTGAAAGATTCGTACAAGGACATACTCAGACTCCAGGTACTTGCTGTCTTAGTTTTTGTGGAATACCCAGATTGTAGAAGCATCAGTTTCTTGAGTTTTTGCAAGTTGATCTCATATCAACTTCTGTTTTTCTTCTCTGCCTCTGCAGTCAACGAGGAGTGTTCCGGTTCCATTCTACGACGGACCCACATTCCGACAAGGTAACACTGCTTGTTACATAGTTCAGCCATTTTAATGCGTTGAGATGCACTCTGTGATTACTTGTTAAGCATGTGTGGTTACAAGAAAATTGGTTTGTTTACAAGTTATATACACGCTCACTCGAATATGCACCTGATATAGACTCCTGTCTCAAGACTCTCAACATGCATGCATGCCTTGTACTCCCTCCGTTCCTAAATACTTGTCTTTCTAGGCATTTCAACAAGTGACTACATACGGAGCAAACTGAGTGAATCTACACTCTAAAATATGTCTACATACATCCGTATGTGGTAGTCATTTGAAATGTCTAGAAAGACAAATATTTAGGAACGGAGAGAGTAGCTAGGAAAGGTTGATGTAACAACACCCACCTGAACCCAGTGAGATAAATTCAGGTTATACCTTGTGAATCAGCCCTGCAAAAAACAATTGTTGCAAAATTAAATAGAATTGACATAACAAACAATAGTTTGAGATCTAAGAATGTTTTGACAGGGGGTTCATGTCTGGCAATATAACATGCTTAGCTGCTTATATACTGTATTTCTTTAGCATTCAGGTTTCCAAAGCAACACCCTCTCTTGTTTCTGTGTGCAAGTAGGAGTGAAAATAGTCAGGATTTCCTCTACACCAATAGTTTGTGCATACTAGTGTATTCCTGCTCATCAATATCTAAACTAGTGAAGCAGGATGTAGTAGGGGATATTATACTTAATAGGTTCCTAGCGTTTGTGCCAATGCTTCTTCAAAATGATTATGATAACGTTATTAGTTAATCAACAAAGCTTTCTCTTGGCTAAAAAAAATATTGCATGCAGCATTAGCTTCAAATTGCTCCATCATGGTTTGTAAATGAAATGCAACACTATTTGGATTATCTCGTAAACATGCTATGGAAATGAATAGCTTCATGAAGCTCTTCAGTAGAAACACTGAAAAAACAACTAACGTTTCAAATACAAGTATATCATGGTTTTGCAATTTTGCTAGTAAGTCTGAAATGATGTGCCTTCCGTGTACTAATCCTAAGAATTAATAACTACACTATCCCAGTTTTTACTGTGAAATTTATGCAGGACTTTTCTATAGATACTCAGTAACCAGAATAATAAATGATGCAACTTCGATCAGAAATTCAGAATACAGCACTAATCCATCTTCTAAACTGCAGAGTCAAGAGCAATCTGCCGCTATATAGCAGAAACCTACGAGCAGCGTGGGTATCCTTTCCTCCTGGGGAAGGATGTCCTTGAGAGGGCTTCCATTGAACAGTGGCTCCGGCATGAGGAGCATGCCTTCGATCCTCCGAGCCGGGCATTGTTCTGCCACCTGGCCTTCCCTTTCCCTGATGAAGACATGAGTGACATCGACAGGGAGAAGAGGAAGCTGGAAGAAGTCCTGGAGGTTTACGAGCAAAGGCTTGGCGAGAGCGAGTTCCTTGCTGGGAACAAGTTCACTCTTGCTGACCTTGTTCACCTACCAAACACCCATCACATAGTGACATCCGAAGAGTTCGCCTACCTGTATGACTCGAGGAAGAACGTGCAGAGGTGGTGGAATACAATCTCTGCACGGGACTCGTGGCAGCAGGTGGTGAGGGATATGCAGGACGTTGAGGAGCAGTACCAAATGGAAGAACTTGAGCAGCAGCAGCAGCAGCAGCAGCTGGAGCAGCAGTGGCAGTGGCAGCCAGAAGGCCCAGAACCACCGGCAACATATAGCGGCCGCACCATCCGCATAGACCCTCGAAAGCAGACAGGCACAGAGTCACGGACAATACTGGTTCCACCACCCAGCGGCGGTACTATATCATCCTCATCTTTCACAGTTCAACCTCTTCCCGCAGAAACAACCTCTCATGGCCAAAATTCACCTGGCCAAATAAAAGAAAGTAACTTCTTTACCACCACCGAGAAAACACCACCACCCTCAAAGCAAAAAAGTCCCACCACTCAGAGATCAGCTAGCAGTGTTCAAAGCACTACGAGTAACTTCTTTACCCCAGCTGCCCCTCCTAGCACCACCAAAATGTCTCAGAGAATTGATACCGAGAAATCCACCTCCAAAGATGCCTCATCTCCAACCAGACCCGGTCAAGGATCATCCAAAAATGCTCCTGATAAGCTCCATCTCTCTGCTTCTGGTGAGGCAGCAACCCTTAGCAAACCTACGCTTTCACAAGAAGCCCCCAAACCCACCGACAAAACTCCATATGCACAACAGCCCTCTGAGCAAGCGAAGAAGGCCGCAGCTGATCAAAAGGATGCTGCTCATTTGCCAAAGCATGTGGCATTCAGAGACATTCAGAATGAAACTGCACCACAAGCTAGAAGCCGTGGTGCCAAAGACAGCACTACAGAAGGTAAAGAGGCTGATCAGAGGAGGGCTGCATCAGCACCAACCAGGGAACTACCGCCAGGTTCTCAGAATACCCCTCAAGCACCGCCAGCTGATCTGAAAGTATCTGACTCGTCACCAATGAAAGAGGGTGCCATCAATGAAGATGAGCGGTTCTCGACTAAGAGGCTCAGAAAAATGCTTGAGCAAAGTGATCCAGCAGCACTCAAACCACAGTCGACAGATATGCAACCCCCTCAAGTACAGGCAGCTGGCACAAGAGATCCTCGCACTCCAATCACAGCTGATGAAAGGAGAGCAACTTCACCACCAGAAGGAGGAATGGCTTCTGATGATCGTGGTTCCACACAGCCACGAAAATCACCATCCACCAATGAGCAACAACCAGCCCCACGGATGCCAAGCCAATCACCAGCTGGTGAAAGTGCAGCACCTGCACCACAGCAAGCACCAGCATCTGATGGGAATAAGCCGATATCTTCCAAGGATAGTAGCAGGCAAACAAATGAAACATTATATTATCGCAGCTCAGAAACATCCAGAGAAATGCCATCATCAGCCCCCGAGAAGAGCATGAGACAACAGCAGCAGCAAAGTGATAAGTCCATTAGATCGCCGCAAGACATGGGCAAGCAAGGTTCTGAAGCTTCACCGCCGGTGTCTGGAACCGGGAAACCTGGGAGAACTCCAGGACAAGATTTACTAGAGTCTCAGGAACAAGCCTCCCCTGATACTCAGCAAGTAAAAAACAACAGAGATAACAGCAAATCGGATGGCTCAAGCAAACCCACCTAGTTTGATGGTAATAAAGGTGATGTCCCTGAGTCACAGAGGGGTGGCTCGTCAACCAACCTATAACACATTTCTATCACGTCATCTGGTTGCAGCTTCGTTGTTGTCGTCTTATCTACCTCCCTAGTTTAACATGCTCGTTAATAAGGTCCATTATCTATCACCTTTGGACCAACCATGCCTGCCAATTTGTCTACTCCACCTGGTATAATGTTACTACTTTTCAATGGTGCATTTCTTTGCTGTTCTTTTCCTGAAAAATGACTTGTTTAGATGGTCCTTGCATTAGTATTGTTTTGAATAATGTGAGTGCAACAGTTTGTTCTACATAAGAATCATATGCCTTTGTATTTATCCACATGTGTTGACCTTAGTGATGTGCTTGAATTGAACTTCTGGGCTTCTTTGAAGTCATACCTGTTCTGGATAGTCCTAGCTTGCAGCCCCTATAAGGGGACAAGCTAAGTTACACAGATGCTCGGCAGGTATAAATGAAAGGCAAACAAGAAAATATAGAGAAAAATAGATACACCGGTAGGAACATGATTTATGATCACAGTTGCAAATCCACACTACGGTAGGAACAAATCTGAATTTGGCTAATATTTTTTATAGTCAAGTGTGGGTATATATGTTAACAACACAGGAATGAACTCAACAACACTTACCAAAAACTTATTCAACCCACGCCAAGGTTCCAGCAAAACAATCACACTCAACAGTTTGATGCTACCCCTGGATTGATGTTGTACCTGGAAGATAAATCATACTCCCTCCGTCCCAAAATAAGTGTCTCAACTTTGTACTAGCTCTAGTACAAATTTGTACTAAGCTCAAGACACTTATTTTGAGACGGAGGGAGTATGAATCAGGCCCACTTCCTTGAGGATGCGACTCCCATGGTATTATTCCCTTTGTCTCCTCATTTCTTGGAGCAAATCCATCATAAGAGCTTTGTTGCAAAACAAAGCAGCAATGAGCTATCACTTGGACTTGTACACAGATTACTTGTACAGACCTCCTGCTAAAAGAACACAAAGCCACATCCAATTGCCGCTGTGAGAGATTTTTCTTTGATGGTGTGCTGAATATTTAGATTGTGGTGTGGAGCTCATGAAGCAGGAGCTTCTTGCCTACCAATTGCACTGAGACTACGTTCAAGCGAACCTTCCTCTCACTCGATATCAAGTAAGACCAGAAGGCAACAGCTCATCCAAGCAGAAAAGGTGCTGTTTCCAGAGCATTTGTTGCCAATTCTGAATTTCCTTTACCCAAAGACAGGATCACAGATCCACCTCCTGCTCCTAGAAAGCAAGCTACAGGTTGTGATTGTACAAAAAGATTCTGCTCCTGGATCCCCACAACATATCAATTTATCTGAATCAGTTGACCGAACTTGTATACCTATCTGTGATGCGGGGACGGAGGAGGCGGTCTCCCGCCGGCAGATACGCGCGAGGAAGAGGAGCCATGGATGGAGGTGGCAGGAAACCGCCATTCTTCGTTGTGCCGCCTCGTAGGACGAAGAGGCCTGGGGGTGGATGCTGAAGTCCGGGATGGAGACGCGCTGAAGACGACGGGGGAGGAAGCTGAAGGCGGCATCGGCGTCCATGGCGACGCCGCGGCGGGAACCCTCGGGGCTAGGATTAGCCGCAGGGCCGCGCCGAGGGAGGAATGGCGAGGCGCCGCTGGGGGTGGACTGGAAGGAGAGTGCTGATCCGGGGCTGCTAGCGCCGTGGGAGACGGCCGAGAACGGAGGCGGCGACGGCGGCGTGCCGCGCCGTAGGGAGAGGGCGGCTATGCGCCGCCCGCTAGCGTCGCCTGCAACTAGCCAGTGGGCCGGCCCAGTTACGACATGGTCCGTTCACGCTGACGTTATGAAGACGCCACGCGTGTTTTTTTTTGTGTGTTTCCCTTTGTTTAAATTTTGAAAAATGCAAAATATATTATATTATAGAAAATAAATCTGTGTAAAAAATGTTTCCACCATTCAGAAAAAGTATGAACGTTTCAAAAATGTTCTCGCGTTTCAAAAATGTGTACGTGACATTCTTAAAAAAAATTATACAATGTAAAATAAATGTTCGCTAATTCAACAAACATATTTCGTACCATTCAAAAACAATGTCAATGTGTATCACAGTTAGAAAAATTTGCTCACGCGTTTCAAACAACATGTTTGTGACACTTTTGGAAAATTGTTTATCCGGCGTAAAAAAATGATAGCATAGTTCAAACAAAACTTCAATGTGTATTTGGAAAAATGTTTAATACGTATTCGCAAAAATGTTCAAAACAAGTATTTGAAATAAACATTAAATCATATATTTAAAAATTTAAACGTGTATAAAAAATGTTTTAGATGTATACAAAAAAATGTACCATGTGTATGAACAAAGTAGAAAAGAAAACATATATTTTGCAAAAAAAATGTTGATCATGTATTTCATAAATGCTAAATGAGTACCACAAAAATCTCCTACTATATACGAAAAATGTAGACATGTGTGTTAAAAAAGAAAAATATGACGAAACCAAAGAAAGAAACAAAAAAACCAGTGGAACCCGAAGAAAGAAACACAAAACCGATGAAAAGCAAAGAAAAAATAAAGAAAAAAAGGGAAAGGAAAACCCAGAAAATAGAGAAAACTCTGTAGTACAAACATTGCAAAAACTAGGGAAAAACCAACAGGAGACAAAACTCTGCTCATTGGGCCGGCCCGATGGTCCCACGCTCACAGAAGATTCCTAATAGGAATCGGTACTCGCTAGATATTAACTCTCACGGCGCGAGGCAGTGTGCAAGAGATGTGAGTGAGAGGGGAATGGACCGCGGGGGCCAGAGTCAGGCTCAACGGGCCCTCCAACCGAGTTTTCCAAGGTTTTGACGAGCCTTTCACGGGCCACTGCGGGAACCGCGATCCACCGTTCGTTTGACTCATGTTTCATCTTGACCGAACGGCCACAACAAAAGGGGGCGACGTGGTCTTCTCTTGGCAGATGTTGTAATGTTGGACCCTGTTGGTCGGGCCCGCAGGCACAGAATTTCGGCCTCGTACATGCCCGACACGACATGTAAATAAAAGGGTTGGAACGGCCTTCGGGCAGCCATGGAATAATGTTGATCCCCAAGGTCAGACCTTAAGGTCGGGCTCGGGCATGACACGACCCTTTTAATGGTGGCGCCTTTTTAGGGTTGTTTTGGCCTTTTTAATGTTTTGTTGCCTCTTTAGGACTGTTTTGGTCTTTTAAGGGTTGTTTTGGCTCTTTTAGGGCTCTTTTGGCCCTTTAAACGTTGGTCGGCATGCAGTCGTTTCATGCTGGGCCGCCCCTTTTTAACTCGTGTGCCACGTCGATCCTCAAAGCCAGGCCGACATGGGTCGTGTCATCTCTGGCCTTCTATAATCAGGTGAGCCTCTTTATGTAAGTTGATGATACTAACAACGTAATACCCCATGCGTGTATTAAACCAGATTTCATCTAGACTGCTTGGAGTTCGCATGCTCCTCCAAAATGAAAACTTTTTGTTTGGCTGGCCATCCGAGGTTCGTTTTGAAAATCATGCGAATCAAAAGAGGGCCTAAAAGTCGCGCACTCTCCCGCACTCCACCATAACCATAGCTGCACTGCACTGCTTGACTAGTAGCTGTCAACCAATGATGTGAACCAAGAGACATCTATTTTCCTATTCCTATTCATGGGACTTGAGATGCAGGACATCTTATTTTCTACAAGTTTCCTAGCCCTATGATATTTCTTACCTCTGAACCAAAGGAGGCCTAAAGACTTTTAGAAGATCGGTTAAAGATGTCGTGAAAGGGGTGCTCTACCTGGCACCGCACAACTGCCATTCAATAGAGTAAGATCTCCTTCCATTCAAAGGGATTCTATATGATTTTTGAAGGATTATAGCTCTTAGAATTTTTTTCCTATGTTGATTGTCTGATTCATACTAGTGGTTAGGGGCCACCGTTATGAGTCACTTAAGAGAAAGTTGTGCGGGCATTCTCCATCTTCAAAAAAAGAAAAAAAACTCATCTTCATCGAAAAAATATTAAAAAAAAACTTATCGCATTATATGGACATCACAACCATCTCAAAAAGAAAAACAAGCCAGTAAAAGCTTTGCTAAAAAAAGGAAAAAGTCTCACTCCATCTTCTAAAAGTAATCTCCAAAATAATCAAAAACTCTCTTACCGCGGCCAACCAGCATGCGCCACGTGGCATAGCTGGCCGACCGCCCTTCGAATGTGCCTTGATGGGTTTAATGATAGAATCATATAGGAATTTTTTATATCCGATTATGTGTACTACATTTATTAGAAATCTAGTAGAATCCACTTTAACCTTCTTTTTACAATTTTTGTTTTCTCTTTTGGCATCAAACATTTTGTGTTAAATCCCATAGAATTCAAATGGACGTGCCACTTTTAATCATGTATTTTTCTTGTCACTACGTTGTGAGAATCCTTCGCATCAAATAGGGCCTAGCACCCTGCCGCACCCCCACGAGGCTATCCCCTATGGCTGCGCGGTGCAGCTATGGCAATGGCAGGCACGGCTAGCCACGCACGCCACCTTTTTACTCCTCCACTGGCCGCTGTCAACCAATAACTCACCAGCTGCTTCTTCTTTTACCGTGCTCACTCCACCTCTCGCACCCACACCAGAGACAGGGCCGGGTTTCTTCCAGGATGCAGGTTGCGGCCGGCTGCGAGGGCTCACCGGCGGCGACGGAGGGGGGCGACCAGCAGAGCTCCAAGAAGCCGAGGCTGGCCGCCGAGCCGCTCCTCCTCCATGTGCCGGTGAAGCAAGAGATGGTCGTGCACCAAGCGGCCGGAGCCGGAGGAGACGGGGCCGCGGTGGTGGCGGCGGACCACGGCTCTAGGATGGAGATCGCCGTGAAGATGGACGTGACCCTGCTCCATTGCCCCCTCTGCATCAGCCCCCTGAAGCCCCCGGTCCTTCAGGTTCGCCTCCCTCGTTCCACTTCGGTTCGATTCGACTCCGCTACAGCAGCTTAGTATTTGATCTCTCCGGCCGGTCCGCGCAGTGCAAGGGCGGGCATGTGGCCTGCGGCGGCTGCCTCGCGGAGCCCTGCGCGGAGTGTGGCGGCGCCTTCGACGTTCGCAGCAAGGTGATGGACGCCGTCGTCTCCTCGACCACGGCCGAGTGCGACCACGACGGATGCGGGCGCTACGTGACCTACCACGAGCTCGACGGCCACCGCGGCGAGTGCCCGCACGCGCCCTGCGACTGCGCGGTCCCCGGCTGCGGCTTCGCCGGCCCGGCGCCGGCGCTCCTCGGCCACCTGACCGCCCTCCACTCGATGCCGGTCTACAACTTCCAGTACGGCAAGGTCCTGGCGCTCCAGCTGCCGGCGTCGCTGGAGCCGCGGGGCCTGCTGGTCGGGGACGAGGACGGCCGCGCGTTCCTCATGGTCGGCGGCGCGCTCGGCTCCGGCGCGGCCGTGTCGGCGGTGTGCGTCAGGGCGGAGGCGATGCTGTGGCCGCGGTACACGCTCAAGGTGTGGGCGAGCGGGCCGGCGCCGGCGCCGAACCGCAAGGCCGACACCGTCATGGCGGAGATCGAGGTGACGAGCAGCAGGGTGCCCGGCGCCGTCGCCGTCGAGGAGCTGGCGTACCTGGCGGTGCCGCCCAAGCTGCTGGTTGGGGCAGGACCGTCCCGGCGGATGTCTCTCAAGATCCGCATTGACAAGTTCACCTCCTGATGACAGGATTGCACTACGCTTAGTCACTAACTAATGCAGGGTTTAGGTTAGTTTGGAAAGGGTCTCGTGCATTGGAGATGATGGATTTTGGTTGCAATTTAGTAGTGGCACTACTTCAACATCAGACCTGGTACTTTGCAAATTTCCAACGGTGAAAACTATTTTGTGGCCGTTGGATTCGATGCCTATATGTTTATTAAGAAATTGTTGCATTACTTATAACAAAGTTATGCATTGTCTGAGGGTTCATAACTTTAGTGCTCTAAGCATTTCATTTGCATTTGTGATCTGGGTGTTAATATAGGGCATGAAGAGAACTTACAGATAAACTGCTATGTTGTTAAGTCCATGAAGATTACGCATTTTTACCCATGGTTGTTTAGAAAATACTCCCTCGTAAAGAAATATAAGAGTGTTAAATGAGTGGAACCGCAAGTTAATAAAGCGAAATAAACATTTTTATACACACATACACATATTCGTCTAATTATTTGCCGGACCACTCGAACCACCCTTATACGTCAGGCGAATGGCCCGCTCACGAAAATGCGACCCAACCGAACCCCTCAATCCATCGCTAAAAGCTCGGGATGTCACCACAACCCCACAAATATCCCCTCTCTTTCCGCATCCAGACGAAACCCTAGCCACTCCACTTCCGCTCCGCACCGATCCGATCCAACCGCGGCTCATCTCCGAGGAACTCCGGCATGGCAAGCAAGGATCCGAGTCCGACAACTTCAGATATGTCGACTGGGACCTCGTCCCGTGCGCGGACAAGGAGGAGTTCTTCGTTCGCCTGGCTTTCCGTCGGTCCAAGGAGGAATCCATCCGAGCTCCATCGTCCGAGTCACTCCGGCGGGAAGCGGGAATTCATTGGGTTCAACAAGTGGGCGCTGGCGGCTCAAGGCGGCCGACAGCGGTGGCTTAGAAGCTAGCAAGCAATGGTATAGGCGCTCCGCCCCAGACGTTCCCGGACTGGCCGCGAAACCCCTGCGGTGGGTCCTCATCCTGGCGACGTCCGGCTATGAGTCTTTTCAAATATTATATAACATTTATTTACCCACTAATTTAAAATTATTAAAGGTGTTACCTATAAAAATTTGATGTTTTATTTGGAAATATATTTGTAGTGGTTATAGAATAGATTATTTCATGTCATGCTATGTGAATATCTAGAAAGGATAAGTCTAATTCCCACCCACTATCGACTAGTTAAAGATGGCACCCTCACATTTGTGAATATCTAGTAATATTTTTAACAATAAATTTCTAGTCTAGACAATTATGTCATATATCTTGGGAAAATCTAGCCTAGTTTCACATAGGGTGAAGCAAAAGCATCTTCAAAATTAGATTCATCAGTTTATTTAACCTCTTAGCTATGTATGTATTCTCTTGTATATAACTACTAACCTTTAAATTTTCCTTTTTGATATTTATTTCGTAATGTTTCCCACTGAATTTTCAACTGAAGCACAGCCAACATGTACGTCATATCACTACCATATGTATGTAGTGCGATTGTTTCCTGCCAAATAATTCGGCTAAATATAGATAATACCCATGCATTTGATGAATTGGGTGCAATTTTTTGTGAGATTTGTTAGTACGAAACATTGGTATTTCAATTAATAATATGAGAATTAGAACTAAAGTACGTATAATTTATTGTATTTGACTATCATATAGTTGCTGAATATTTATTAACTATGAATAAATGTATGGTGCATGTTAAGATGAGTCCTTTTCCACTATACACCCTTCGGTCATTTTACTTTGCATATAACAACTTCATAAATATATTAATTTCTACAATACTAAACTCACGAAATTCATGGAATATCTAATGATATTAATTTCGTGTTGTGAATGTCGATATTTTTTTATAAAGATTAACTTTAGACAAAATCTTATATGCAGAGTAAGAAGATCGGAAAGAGTACATATGATATGATTAGTTGGCATAGTTATATGTACGCAGAATGAGTTAGTGGAAATCTTCGTTAGATACATCCGTCAATAGTTTGGGACCAAGGGAGTAAGAGCAACTTCAATGGGGCGACCTATTTCGTCCGTGACCGTTCATTTGGGTCGACGCGAATAAAAAAGCCGGTCCAACGCGCCGACCCAAACGGACGCGCGTCCGCTTTCGTTCGCCTGCTGACCCATTCTCGGCCCATTGTTGAGCCTGATTTGCGTCGGCGCGGACACAAGACGGACGCGCGCGCTCGCCCTCTTTCCTCATCGGGCCCGCTGGTCGGTGGCACAGTGGATTCACACCCTCGCCCGCCTACTACGTCGCCGACGCCGCCGGCCATTTTTTCAGATTAAAATGGATACATGGATAGTTCTAGCGTACGTAGATAAAAGCAAAAGACCACTACTCGTCGCTTTCTGACTCCGACTCGGTAATGTCCTCCTCCGACATCTGAAGGTAGGCGTCAGCAAGCTGCTCGTCTTCAAAGTCCCAACCCGACGTTTCTCGTAGCTTCAGTTTCAATTGAGCTGCCTGCTTCCGCGAACGCTTGTCCTCCCGATAGGCGGCTCGCTCCCTCCTCCTCGCGTCCCTCTCCAACCTCAATTGCTTGTAGAACTGGCACTCGTCGACGATGTCCTGCGGGAAGCCTCCGCGCCACACCACCAAGGCTTCCACGTCCTTCTCTGCGATGGCGAGGCGACGTTGCCGCCTCCGGTGGACACGACGATCCTCGTCGGTGAAAAGCCGCGGGAGAGGCGCCAGATCCTGCGCCCGCTGGCTCGACACGTTGGGAAAATTCATATCCCGACGAGGCCTCAGGAGGCGCCACGCCGCCGCGTCGTGCGCGCGGGCCGCCTCCTCTGCGGTGTCTAAGGTGCCGAGGATGAGATGTTTCTCGCGAAACCAGATCTCGGAGGAGAAGACGCCGGAGCAGCGCTCGCGGACTCCGCGAAAATCCAAAACGCCCAGGCGGCGGATCGACATGGTGGCGCAGAAGCGGCGAGAGTGGGGCGGCGGACAGAGTGTGGAGGGTGATACGGCCGCGTGTAACTTAAGTGCGATGATCACTGTTGATACAACAACGTATTCATCTAGTACTGAATATGTTAGACATTTTTCAAGATGGAGATGGATTAGTAGGCACCGCATCTAAGCATGACACAGTTGTACAAATAATGAGCAAGTATGGAGTTATGTTTCTATATTCCCCTAAATCAGGACGTGAAGGAGCACACATGCATGGGTGTGGGTCCAGCAAAAGTCAATTAGAAACCATCAAGTTGTGTACTACATGGATGTGCAAGAGTTTGCTTCCTTCTCAAAGGGAATAAATCACGTTAGTTATTTTTTGGACGGTTACGGCCACCTGAACGACCAAAAGTTACACGCAGATGGAAGTTTATCACGTGGAAAATCATGAGTTTAAATGAGTCTGGATGGGGCCACCACGTTGGAAAAAACAGATCAAGGAGCAATCAAATAAAAGAGTCAAACTTTACTTTAGTAGGTCTTTGCATGCTTGCCGACACGTTGAGAAAATTCATATCCCGACGAGGCCTCAGGAGGCGCCACGCCGCCGCGTCCTGCGCGCGGGCCGCCTCCTCTGCGGTGTTGAAGGTGCCGAGGATGAGATGTTTCTCGCGAAACCAGATCTCGGAGGAGAAGGCGCCGGAGCGGCGCTCGCGGACTCCGCGAAAATCCGAAGCGCCCAGGCGGCGGATCGACATGGTGGCACAGAGGCGGCGAGAGTGGGGCGGCGGACAGAGTGTGGAGGGTGATACGGCCGCGTGTAACTTAAGTGCGCGTATAACTTAAGATCAAATAAAAGTTTTGGAGGGATCTTTAGAAAACCTCTGTGTTGCGATTTCTCTTCGTGGAAATTGTTTTGCGCATAAGTACCTTCGTCGAGATTGGTTTTCTCGTGCTGGGCCGCAAGGTTCAAACCCTCTACTTCATGTACATCGCGTGCGCGGGCGAGAGGTTGCTGCTACTAAAGGTGGAGTGTCGTGAAAGGTCGGGCCGCAACAACGGATTGAGTCTCGCCATCGAGGTCCGGTTTACATCAGAGGGAGCGCCTTCTTTATAATGAGCGCCGGCCGCGGCACGCGCGCGGACCTTTCCCGCGCTGGAGCGCCAAAACCAGCGCGCTAGGCCGCTTTCCTCCGGGCGCGCGAACCTTTCCCGCGCGCTGGACGCCAAAACCAGGGCGACGGCATGATCTTAAACGCGCGCGGTCATGAAATGGGTCGGCCCGTTGGACGCACTGCCGATCGAAAACTAAAAAAGGGCGGACGATGGACAGGCGGCCGACCCAAATGGATAAAAAAGGCAAAAACGCCGTTCATTTGGGTCGGCCCATTGGAGTTGCTCTAACCCTATGATCTGCAACGACCATATTTGACTATCCAGCTGAGCTGGTTCCTTACTAGCGAAGTAAACGTACAGCGTCAAGTCGCCACTCCCCTACGAGGCTATGACTATGGCTACAGCTACGGCAATGCTGCAACGTCAGGCACTGACATGGTTAGCGTCGCACGCCACATCTTTCTTTTTTACTAGTATCGAATCAAATCGTCCGGTGACCGGGGCATATATCTATCTATTTTAGTACAGTATATATTGTATACCTATGCTGGCATTCCCTGCAAATTTTCATGTTAATTAAAAGAGTTAAATACATCGTAGGTGTCTCAACTTGTGTCACGGTCACTTTGATATCTAAACTTGTAAACTACATAAAACAGATGCTACAACTTGTCTGCTCTATGCAAATACGGTACCTCCTTTCATATTCGAGCGTACTCCCTGCCCATGTGGTGTGTCTGCGTGGCGGTGGCCCACATGTCGGTGGTTGAGAGCAAGAATGCGCTGGTGCTCCAGGCATGAGTTTTTTTTACAAAAAACTCCCTTGAAATTTATTTAATCACGTACGAAAGCCCTTGAAATAACGTGGAAAAAATGCAGTGAAGATTTGAACCTGTGTTCTTGGGATTTTCTACCGGCATGATGTGACAACAAGATTGAACAATTCTTTGCACATATGTTCTAGCTAGAAATCTATAGAGACTAAGGCTGTGTTCGGCAATCCATCGCTCCGTCACCAAAGCCGCGGAGCGCCCTGTTTGCCGCTCTCCGTATTTCCATTGTATGCCACTCCGCTCCGCTCCGCAGCGGAGTTACGGAGCGGAGTGACTCTGAACGGAGCTTAACTTCACGTATCGCCGCTCTCCAATTTTCTGCTGGTTTTATTTTTATAGGGGAATCGACACATGAATCTCCTTGTTAAATGGTGCATGAGCTGGCCACCTAACTGAACTATCTTTTCCATCCAAAAAAAACTGAATTATGCTTTGTAATGAATATTAGCTAGTAAGCTATATATAGACAAATTCCACATATTGCTCTATAATTTCCCTGATGCGTTCTCGACCTTTTTTGTGTTTTTTTAGTTTCCTGTTTAGTTTTCATAATACATAATTTTTCCGGTATAAAAGTTACAATAATTATCAATGTAACATTATTTTTTATTTTCAATCTTTATTCTATTTTTCATTATTATGTACCTTAAAAAGGTAAATATTAGTTTTTTTGAAAAAATGTGCATTTAAGCAGTTCATCGTGTATTAAAATATACTGTTTTAATTTATGTATTTTCTTTCAGGACCACAACCACCCACAGTTATTGTATATCTTCACTATATTCTTGAAATAAAAAATATTTCGAAAATTCTAATGTTGTATCCTGAAAATTGTTCAATATGCATTAAAATTATTGTGTAATAATAATAAAAACTAGAAATATATTAAACAATGTTAAACATGTTTGTTGAAATGCAACAATAAATTTACACAACAAAATGAATACATGTTGAATATTTTCTAAAAACATGTTGAACACTTTTTAAATACATGTTTTCAATTTTTGAATCCATGACAAATAAAATTCGGATACATTATTACAATTTTTTTGAGCACGTGAAATTTTTGTAAAAACAAACTATTTTTTTTAATTGCACTAAGACTTTCCTTATGTTTTCTGGCAATTGTAATTTTTTCTTACATTTCTTTCTTTCAAATGGAAAAAAATAATCCAAAAGTAAAAATAAACATGAACCTGTAAAAACAATCCATGACCAACTCGTTGTACCTATGATCATCTTTGAATTCCAATAAAGTCGGGCGAGATTTCTCAAAAAAAAAACTTGAAGAGGTGCGTACTATTTTTAAAATATTCATATATACACTATTAGGTTAAATAAAAAAGCACGTATTATTTTAAAAATATTCATATATTCTAAATATTTCTATCAATTATAAAAAATATTTGTATAATTTTGCATAATACAAAAAATTCTAAAATTATAACTCATCATTACTATTTTAATTATATAAATATTTTCATAATTATATGTACATTTCTATAACTCATAAGTATGTAGTTTAAGGATGTTTGTATACCTAAAATATTTAAAATTTAAAATTTTGATATGAATATTGAATCATGGCTAATATTTAAATAATATAATTGTTTTTTAATATAAGTCATGATTGAAAATTATAGAGTTGGCGATGGCGACATGGACGACAGCAACGATTCAATCATAGAGTTGGCGATGGCGACATGGACGACAGCAACAAGAGGCGGCTTGGCGCCGAGAGAAATGTCGGCTGGCCGCGTAAATATCCTGAGAAGTTTTTTTTTCATTTGTTCCAAAATTGGATCCGGTTCCATTACCAGGTGATAACATAACAAATACAAAGAAAGGACAACACCGTATCTTTTTGAGTCACACGTATAACTCTTACCGATAAAAACAAGAAAAGGTTCGCCTGTTGCTTGCGTCGCTAACAGCTCCCTAACTGATGGAGCAAACAAAAGGCAATAACAAATAAACCTCCATGCAATTCACAACAAAAGCTCCTGAAACAAACCCAAGCTAACAATAGGATGAGAGTTGAGACCAACAAGAACCACCCAAAATCGGTTGTGATTAGAAGATGATATTGATAAGGCTGTTAACCTTAAACTGCTTTTGTATTTGTTCGAGCTTATGTCCAGCCTAAAAATCAATTTTATGAAGAGTGAAGTTCTTTGTGTGGGGGTGATGATTCCACCCTCCAGAAATATGCTAACTTATTTGGGTGTCAAATTGGCCACTTCCCAATGAAGTACCCGGGGGTGCCGGTGAGCCACTCCACATCGAGGAACATCGATTGGGAATTTGTTGCCATAAGGTACTTCAAAAGATGTGATGCTTGGATTGGCAGCTCGGCATCCTCGGGGGGTAGGCTGACCCTACTGAACTCATCGTTGTCTGGTATCGCATACTACTGTATGTTGATGTTTCTTCTTTCCAAAACCTTTATTGAGAGGTTGGATAAATACCGACGTAAGTTTTTCTGGTGTGGGGGTAAGGACAAGAAACAATACCATCTTGTCAAATGTCTCGTGTATGTCGGTCAAAAAATAAAGGGGGCCTTGGCGTAAAAGACCTACATAAACAAAATATCTCCCTCTTGTCTAAGTGGTGGTGGAAATTGGACAATGGAGTGGGGCTTTGGCAAGATATTGTGAAAGCTAAATACTTAAAAAGAAGTTATGTTGCGCGTGAAAAAGAAATTTAATGACTCCCCCTGTCTGGAAATCTCTTCTCAAGGTAAAGGAGAGTCTTATGAAAATCAATTCCGCAAGATTAGTCACAAGCAATCACCACATTGCCTGACAGACGGCTGCGAGATGACTGATTTGAGCAAAATTGGATGTGCTCTTGGGATAGATGGATGCTGGCTAAATGGGGCAACCAACCAAGTTGGCATGATTGAGCAAAGTTGGATCTACTCTGGGAAGAATGTAGGTTGGCGTACGTGCGTGTACCACGAACAGAGGAGCGTGAGGTTTCAGTAACTTGTTTCTTTGCTGAAGCAAAATACCAATGTCCAGAACTAGCTAAAAAAATAAGCGCCGTTGCCGGGGATCGAACCCGGGTCACCCGCGTGACAGGCGGGAATACTTACCACTATACTACAACGACTTGATTGATGACATTTGCCAACTCACTTTCATTTAATATCACATAGGAGCGACGTGTCAATGAGGAATGTCTGCTTTCAGTAGAACCCACATAAAACGTTGTATGCTTGTGGAGCCATCAACGAGTTCCTTCATCTAGGAGACATGATTTATCATGAGACATCAAAGACAATGAAGTTATAAAGATGAATGTGGGGTGCTTATGGCATGAGGCTTAAGGGAAGGACAAGTCCCTCTATTCATCTTGCAGCAAATCTAATAAAATATTTTAGGTGTGCACATTCTTTGGAGAAAAAAGACATCAAAAAGTTATCTTTGTCAATCATTGGAAATTTTACGGTCAAGAGATGAAAAACGAATGAAAAAATTAGAAAAACACGAATACTGACTATGCTGTACTTCCAAACCATAGCAAACTACTTTATTTACTTTCATATTGAAATTCTACTGGTGACGTGCACACGGTTACACGGCCGAACTATAATTTGAAAGTCTAACTCACGTGTGTGCCTTAGTTGCGAAACAATCATTAACCTCACAAAGTATGAGCGTTCAAAACATTTTCGGGCATCCTTCAGGAGATCAAGGATCTAAGAAGAAATTTCATAGACATTTCTTTTGGTCATCTTGGACGAGAAGCTAATGAGGAGGTCCACCTATACGAAGCAAGCGCGTCACTAGCAGAAGATACCTCCGGCTGTCCACAAACTATTACATTTCACTAAGAAAGTATGTGATTCCTAGAAAAAGTTGTTGACCTCACTCATGTTAAATCATAATTTAAAATTTTAGAATAATTTACTTTGCATTCCCATTTGTATATTTTTTAATCCGTTTGTGATGTCTTGCTTGTCTCTGCCTTCTTCATCATCGCCTGCCTACAACTTGGTTATTCGTGGTGTTGATCTGAGGTGTCCAGAGTCATGTGTCATTGTGTCGATGTGTCGCATATCAGGTGACAGAGGAAAGGCTGGCACACTATGAGCGAGCGATGTGTGTGAAGTGGCGTCTCCACATAATAGAGCAACATCATTGTGTATGGAGATTGTTGTGCCAAACCAGTTATGTTTACTGGGGTTGCTAAAAAGGAAAAGTTATGTTTACTAGGTTGAACCTTGTGACGGCTGTCTACATGTGAAAACATATGCTCTTCAACCATGTATAAGCTTTCAATGGATTTCACACCGCAACCATCTCCACTAAAATCACAAAAACAACAATACAAAATGGAGCACAAATGAATAAACGACTACTACATAACAAATAAATCGTATAGAGGTAACAACACGACACAGTGCATGTATACTTCTATCTTAAAAGAAGTAGAGCAACAACACAAAAAGCCCACGAATAAATAAACAACTACTCACAAATAAATTGTACAAATTTAAAAAACGGCACGGCACACTGCACATATACTTCTATAGTAAATCAAAAAAGAAGTGGAAGTGCAGTTAGTGAAGCTGCAACAGGACTTCATTCTAAGGAATCAGATATTACAATAGAGTGGGGACCTACTTGTAAGAAAATTAAAATTTTATTCGTGCGTATTGTAAATTTTCTTACAAGTAGGTCCCCACTCTGTTAGCAAAATTTCAATTGAAAAATCCACTGAAGTAGACGACCGGTTTTGTCTGTTCCAGTGAGTTCCACTTGAGTGTTCAGTCTGTGTGTTTCTTTATTCCTGTTACATTCTACTACTCCTTAGATATGATACTATGATAATAATAGTGCTAAAATTGGATGTTGCCCACTATGGTTCTGGTATAGCAATACGTGGTGCCTATCTATTTGTTTGTTTATTTATTGGCATCTGTTGCTATCAAGCTCTTAGATACAGTATGATACCAACTGAAGAGAAAACGACACCTAACTCTGAACTTTCTGAAGTAACTGAAACTAATTGAACCGCAAAGCTACATTTTGAGCAATATATACTATGATAATCTTGATTGGTTTAGGCGCTTAGCAGCAGTTACTTTTGTTTTGTTCTTAAGCAAGCTGTGGATACTACCGCGCTCGCAAATAAAATCACCGGAATTACATCATGGTTCGTTTTAAGGGTAGAAATTCAAGTCTTGTCAAACTGGAGTATACAACCATGCATCGAAGCTTCTTTTTTTGCGAGGGTAAAAGAGATTTTATTCCAAGATCACAGCGTTACAATCAAGAGGCAAAAGTTCCTCCACACAGGGTGGACCTCTACCTAGCCATACGGCTGTAGTGTTCTCCGTACGACTGTACAAAGCCAATCGATCTGCTACCCTATTTTGTTCACGCTCCAGCGACAGTGTACATAGAACGCCAGGAAAAGGCAAAGAGATCATCACCCACCTCTATTTTGTTCACGCTCCAGCGACAGTGTACATAGAACTCCAGGAAAAGGCAAAGAGATCATCACCCAAGAAAAGGACCTAGTTGTAAGCTCGGAAATAAGCGAGGGCGCGAAAGTAAGACTCGGGGGCTTATCTGCAAGGAACTCAGGGACCTGTGCGCGAAATGTGAAAAAAATTTGGACCATTTCTCGATTTGTGCGTGTCATCCTTGCGCAGGGGCCATGCTAATCTTCTCTGTATCGTTCCAATTTTATCGGATGTCCCCGAAGGGACAAGTCTAGCGGGCGCGACCGGGCTTATAAACCGGTGCGTCTCTCTTCCTTTGGCCGATGTGGGACTAAACAACATCAGCGCTCCTTCCAGCCCCGCGTCCTCGCGTGGGCGCGCGGGCCGCACCCCCTCGCGCGGCCCAGCTCGGCGGGCAGCCCAGCCCAGCCGGCCAGGCTGGCCGAGGACGAGGCCATCATTATGAGCGGCAGCGGCGGCCGCTTTCCTCCACACACACACACACCATTATTTTCCTCTCCCTCCTCCTGACCACCCACCCACCTACCAGCCACCAAGGCGGCCGATCTGCCCTCACCGCCACCGCTACCGCCGACGCCGCAGCTCCGGCAGCCGTTCGTCTCGAGGTACGGACGAGCTCCCCCTCCCCTTCCCTTCCCTTCCCCCGGCGATCCTCCCAGCCAAATCCCTCCCGCTAGGGGACCTCGCACGCCGCTCTAGATCTAGATCCGCCCCGTCGTGCCCGCAAGCGTTCGATCCCTCCCTCCCTCGCTCGCCCGCCCGCGCAGCCAGGCAGCGGATCCGGCGAGGCGAGGCCCAAGTAGATCGATACCTCCGCCTCGCCATGAAGGGCCCTTCCGGTTCCTCGGGCGGCCGCGATCCGTGGGCGCCTCCTCCCGGTTCGGGTGGTGGTGGCGGCGGCGGATCCAGCCAGCCGGCCAAGAAGCAGCAGCGGACGGCGAGCTCGGGCCAGGCCGACGAGGCCTCCACCTCCTCCTCCTCCTCACAGCCCCCGCCACAGCAGCAGCAGCCTGCGCCGGATGGGGGAGATGTGCCGTACCTTGGGGAGGACCTGATGTTCGAGGTGCTGCGGCGGGCGGAGGCGCGGACGCTGGCCTCGGCGGCGTGCGTCAGCCGGGGCTGGCGGGCCCTCGCGCAGGACGAGCGGCTCTGGGAGGCGGCGTGCGTGCGCGAGTGGGCCGACCTTGGCTTCTCCGAGCAGCAGCTCCGCGCCGTCGTGCTCTCGCTCGGCGGCTTCCGCCGCCTGCACGCCGTCTCCATCCGGCCCATCCAGCGGCGCCGTGCCGGTGTTCCTGCTGCGCCTGCTCAGGGAAGGGGAAGGCGGCAGCAGCCTCCTGCCAGGCTGGGCCGGGACCAGGTCCAGCTGTCGCTGTCGCTCTTCTCCATCGGCTTCTTTCAGAACATGCCTAATCAGCCCCCTCCTAAGAAGAAAGATGAGGGTGATGGCAGCGATAAGGGTGGAGGTGGGCGGTGCGGGTGATCCAACTGGCTTTGCCTAACAGCTAGTCTGCACAAGAGAGAGCATAAGAAGTTGGGCTGATTGATAAGAGACATGAAAGAGATGGGGTGGGACTGCAAGGTGGTCGGATTATGCTGTTCTAATATGGACAGGTGTATGGGTTCTGATAGGTCATAAATTCACCTGGAAATGTGGATAGGTGGTGTGTGGGTACTGATGGGTTGTTGGTTTAGTTGAAGTGTCATGGGACAAATGGGGTGCCATACCCATGTCATATCGAATCGCTTGATTTTGATCTGACAGTATATAGTATGTTGCTTAAGTTGGTTTGAATTATATTGTGTAAAATTCTCGCTTTAAAGATTTGAGCAATGTGAAATTATGTGATTGAAGGGTCAAGCTAGTTTACTTCAGTAACAATGGCTAGATTTAAGCTTGCTTGTGGTTGTTGTAATAATGAAATGCTATCTGACATTTAGCTAACTGAAATTTCTCGATACTCCAGATTGACCTTTGGTGACTGTTAGAAGCAACAGACACTGAAGATGGCGCAGCCTGCTGAGCTTTCCCGCGAGGAGAATGTGTACATGGCCAAGCTTGCAGAGCAGGCTGAGAGGTACGAAGAGATGGTTGAGTTCATGGAGAAGGTGGCCAAGACAGTCGACTCCGAGGAGCTCACCGTCGAGGAGCGCAACCTTCTATCGGTTGCTTACAAGAATGTTATTGGTGCCCGCCGTGCCTCGTGGCGCATCATTTCCTCCATCGAGCAGAAGGAAGAGAGCCGTGGCAATGAGGACCGTGTCACACTCATCAAGGACTACCGTGGAAAGATTGAGGTTGAGCTCACTAAGATCTGTGATGGTATCCTCAAGCTTCTTGATTCCCACCTTGTCCCCTCATCCACTGCTCCAGAGTCCAAGGTCTTCTACCTAAAGATGAAGGGTGATTACTACAGGTATTACAATAATGTCCAGCATAGAGTTCCCACATGTTTGCTTCACTGCACATTAGATTGATTTGGCTGAATATTTTCTGTAATAGGTACCTTGCGGAGTTCAAGAGTGGAACTGAGAGGAAGGATGCTGCTGAGAACACCATGGTGGCATACAAAGCTGCTCAGGTGGTTTGCTTGCCCTGGATTTCATGGTCCTAACATTGAGCTTTGTTGGAAATGAATCCGATTCATGCGTATTTATCCTGTTTAATTATTTGGTGGTGAATCTCTTGCTCAGTTGAGTTTATGTTGAATCTTTCAGGAGATTGCACTGAAAGAGCTGCCCCCGACTCATCCTATTAGGCTTGGGCTGGCACTCAACTTCTCGGTGTTCTATTATGAGATCCTCAACTCTCCAGACCGTGCTTGTGACCTCGCCAAGCAGGTTTGTTTTCTACAATAACCAGCTGAGCTTGTCTACTGTGATTTATCAGTACATCTGGACTGAATAGAACCGTGTGGATCTGAGATGATTCAAAGTCAGCACAGTTTTATCTGATATTTGTGCTTGATAATTGTGAGTAGTAATTGAATAACAAGTGTTAGCTAACAAGGTACCAGTGTTATGTGTTACACAGTTGGATAGGCAAATAAAGGATGTTGTTGAACCTGAAAGACAGATGTAAAGAAATAATGATCTAGGAACTGCTACTTGCTTATGTTTTCCAAGATAGTAGAGCTATATATTGTAGCCTCACTCTTGTGTTGCTCGTGTCAGGCTTTTGATGAGGCCATCTCGGAACTGGACTCTCTGAGCGAGGAGTCCTACAAGGACAGCACTTTGATCATGCAGCTTCTGCGTGATAACCTGACGCTGTGGACTTCTGACATCTCGGTACGTCATTACTCCCGAGCATACCCTCACCTGCTTCCTATCTTCTCACTGAATCAATCCTAAATATGTAAATTCCGCTTTGCCTGGCTGCAGGAGGACGCTGCTGAAGAAATGAAGGATGCTCCCAAGGGTGAATCTGGAGATGGACAGTAAACACTGTCTATGTGCCCAGAAACTTGTCTTTCTCGCTTGTTCAGTGTAGATTGTAATGTCATCGTGGTTGCTGGTAATTGGAGGCTCCAATTTGTGTTGTGATAGGGAAGCTTGTAGCTGCCTTGCTTGCTCGACGGCCTGATCATCGGGCTGCACTGGTTATTGCCTCTTGTTGAACCTTTGTGTTACTTTGGTGGTTTTAGAAATTTTCTGCTGCTCTTGTTTGTGACCCCTTGTTTCCGTATTCATCCGCTTTTCTTCTTTCCGGACGGGTGTCTTCTGAACCCTTTCCACTTTGCCAAGTAATGTTCCCATGTTATGGGAGTTTCGATGCACTCTTAACCGTGCACGGTGCTCTTAAAACACATTTCCTTTTAACTACATCTGGTTCTGCGACCGGATTCAAGGAATGGCATGCAAGTGTTGTGATTTCTGGGTGGGAGTGATTGTTTATCTGGTTATATGACTGGACCCGTGGCATTTGAAATTGAGACGAAAACAACAAATTTGCAACTAGCTTACGCTATGTTAACCAGATGATGCGATGAACATCGTGAGTTGTAAAAAGGTTTCCATAGCGACGACATTGAAAGGTTGATACACTATTTCTGCTGTTTACCCCTTCCTTTCCCCATGCAACAAAGCTTACAACTTGCTCCATCCATCTACAAACATACTATGTTTCGGATATTTTGATGCAGACTACATACAGACTGAAATGAGCGAACAAAAACACTAAAGTGTGTCTATATACATTTGAATATGAGAAAAGCTGAAACATCTTACAATAGTGAATGGAGGGAGTGCATATGTGGGCATTTCATCGCTGATGTGGATTCTGCTTGCTTCCACAACATGCACTGATGATGCTCACCACCAGAAAGCTCATCACATTTCCACTATTACACAGTACAACCAATCACAGTATCCCAATTTCACGCAGATAAAAAACAGAAACTATCCCTCTCGCCTATTGACACTGCACTATAGACCAAGAATTTACAAGGAATGCATGGAATTGTCCATCCATCTTCCAGCCCCCCACCTGCCTAGATCATGGCTAAGAGGCACCACTACTGCTTGATGCCGCCGGTGACCCGGTCCGGCGCCGGCATGAACATTTGCGCCAGCCATTGCAGCGGCTGAACGATCTCCGCCTGCTTCTTCCGCCAGTAGTCGATTGCCGAGCTGTAGAACTCGTTGCGGATCGTCTTGGAGGCGGCCCTCCAGTCACACTTCTCCATCGCCGCCCTGGCGGTCCTCCCCATGTCGCCCCTGAACTCGTCGTCCGCCAGCAGCAGCCTGATCTTGCCGACGCAGTCGTCGAGGTCCCCCGGGGCGAAGAGGAAGCTGGTCCTCCCCTCCACGTCCTCCGGGATTATGTCGGGGATCCCACCGGCGCGGACCGCCACCACGGGCACCCCGGACGACATGGACTCGAGGACTACTTGGCCGAGCGTCTCCGACTCTGAGGGCATCACAAAGACATCGCCGCTCGCGTACGCCTGCGAGAGCTCCCCCCCTTGCATCATCCCGGTGAACACCGCCGGCATCCCCTCGAACATCTTCTCTAGCTCTGCCCTGTAAGGTCCATCTCCTATGAATGCGATTCGTACTCCAGGCAACCGATCCATTACTCTGTCAATCATAATTCATAAAGCAGAATTAGTACCCCGTCAATCATTAATTCATGAAGCAGAATTAGTGCCAAAACATGAAGCTCATAGAGTGAGGCACAAAACACAGGGTAGTGATATTTATCTAACAACGGATAGAAGCTCGACGCTTGTTAAAACATGATACGAATCACAAAGCGCGAGAAGATTGCTCACGTTTTCAGAAAATCCAGATTCTTCTCCCGCCCAAAGCGTCCGACGTGAATTATCAACGGCTTTTCAGGCTCACCATCACTGAAAACAATACATCACACAACACAAGTGTCAACAGTTAATCTCAACCCACCTTGCACATAACATTCAAGAAGGAATGAAGTGGAATTTCACCTTAGCCTCACGCGCATCTCATGGCTGCGGAACCTGGGATGGAAGCTGGCAGAATCGACGCCTTTGTTCCAAAGGCGTATCCGGTTAGCTGAACAATGATGTACACCAAATCATTAACATCAGAAACGATAAGAACATCAGGACATGTAATATACAAATACAATGCAAGAGATAAAACTATTAACCAACCAGAAATGACATGGGCAGTTTCAAAATCCTTGCTGATAGCAGCAGATGGCACCAAAGTTAGATCAGCAGCTCTGTGAAGGAACCCTGTGGATAACAGCAGGGGTGAATCAGTGTTATTTTGGTCACATGAAAGTTTGAGTGTTTGCAGTAACTGCGGATTAAGTGGGAGTGGATGGCTTACTGATGATTTGCCACATCGGTTCCACAAGCCAGCTAAATGTATATCTCGGAATGTATCTGGAGTGGAAATATAGATATCATTCGGCGGCTATTCACTATGGCAAGCTGATCAAAACAGCTTTGCTGAAGTTGTTCACTAGCAATTTAAAGTAGAAGACAAAAAGGCTTTCTATCTCGGTGCTACTTGCCTAAGTCTCTTCTTAAGAGGCGGCGATCTGAACTGCTTAATGCACTTCTATGTTACTATTCCATAAACCTTAACCCAGTTTTTTTTTATGCTTTGACACAATAACTAGACCAACCACATTACTAATTTACTCTGGGTATTACAAATTATTCAATTACACGAGTCATTATCGTGGGGCATTCTGAATTCTTTTTGAAGGTGCTCTACTTACTTTTTATATCCCCATTGGAAAGTAAAATAAATGACCTTGCAGTATTAGCAATTAACGGCCATACGAGCATTGTTAAGAGAAAATAACTTACACTGGGACATGGGTGTGGTAGGACATCACTAGGGGGACGCTGAGCAGCTTAGCAATAGCAAGGGCCCCAAAAACCTGAAAATGGAGCAGAGTGTTACTTGGTGACTAACCAACCACCAGAGGATAAATGATCAGTTAAATGATTGCAGAAATAAAGTTAGTACCATAATTCCAGGTGAGGATGCATGAATGATGTCAGGCTTGAATTTTGCAACCTCTGAGATGATCCTAGGGCTGAGTGCCAGTGACAGAGGAACCTTTCCATACAGTGGACATGGAAAGCTGGGAAGGATGAGAAAACGGTTGTAAGCATAAATAGGGCACAGCAGCAGATCATGTGGTTCGATCGAGACGATCACCGCACTCCCAATCTCCCATTATGGATTGATCATCATATCATTCGTCAAATTCATACAGCTGGAACACTCATTCAGAA
Source organism: Aegilops tauschii subsp. strangulata (assembly GCF_002575655.3). Classification (NCBI taxonomy): domain Eukaryota; kingdom Viridiplantae; phylum Streptophyta; class Magnoliopsida; order Poales; family Poaceae; genus Aegilops; species Aegilops tauschii. The sequence continues at coordinate 25,089,047 of NC_053037.3, read as the reverse complement.
AGTAATATGATTGCAGTGTTTTCTTCCCCAAGTGGTACTTGAGTCGATCATAAGCTTGAATTACGAAAAGAAGAATCTCCTAATGCCTAAAACTTTGAAACATGTAGTATTCCTTACGAGCAACTCATGGTTCATACAAGCATTTAAAGTTTTTTTTTTTAATGCAGCGTTGAGCCGTTGGCACTTGTTTATATCCGAAGACAAAACTATGGCGGTGTTCATATTTCGCATTTCCTTTTCACAGTGAAACTAAGTCCTTTGAAAGCCATGGCCTAAACTAGAAAAATGTCCCTTGAGAATTTACCTCCATGAACCAATAACCTTGGCACCGTGGAACTCTTGGGGAACCCCCTCATGGTTGGTCACAACAATGACCTGCAGAAGATACATCAGAAACGTCCTAAATTAAGTCACACTAATCATCCACTGTCCTGTAATTGTTCGTAAAAAATGCGTACCTCGTCGCCCATTTCACGCAGGTGCTTGATGAAGTTCTGGAACCGGTTCTTGTACCCAGAGATGTAGCTGCACACATGCATGGAAGGCCCACCCAAAATCAGTCTAAATTAAATTGTGAGAGCATACATGGGAACCCAGCTTAATCACCATCAAGCAGTAACCATTAACAAAAAAAATGAATTCTGTCAGGGCAATGCAATTCGATAGTTTCTGTTTCAAAAAATGCAACTCACAAATTTGTTCACGCCCAACAAAGAAGCTATTTCGTACTAATTCAAGTGTTGAACCAGCTGAACCAATTCACTGACAACTCAGTCACTTTCTCATATTCACATGTCCCAAGGCCCAACAAAGATCAGACCAGAGCTTTACTAGCAAATAACCCTCACGAAGAAAGCTTGTGAGGGTGGGTGAGTCTCCTTACGCGAACGGCGACGGTTCGACGAAGAGCGCGACGCGGCGTGGGCGCGAGTAGGCGGCCTCCTCGCCGTCAAGGAGCAGCGGCGGCGCCTCCTCCAGGCCGTCCGCGCCGATCGCCATTGCCGCCACCCTCACGACACGAGAAACCAAACTAGCAGAATCTTTCACCTCGCTACGAACGAACGAACAAACGAACGAAGCTGCACTTGTTGTTGCGTGTGTGCTGGAATTGGTGCTGCGTGTGGGAGCAAGAAAGACGGCGTGTTCGGGGCCGAGTTTATAACACAGAGAGAGAGAGAGAGAGAGAGAGAGAGAGAGAGGTGGGAGAATTCGAGGGGGATATTCCGTTGGGGAAGAAGAGGATATTGGAGGGAACTTTGCAAAGCATATGCTTTTAATTGCCTCCGAAATCTCCTCTCCCCTCCTCTCTCTCTCTCTCTCTCTCTCTAATTTATTCTTCTGCGATTAATGATTGGATGGGGATCCCGGGAAGCAAAACTCCCAAATCTTTCACGCATAATCCAATCTCTGGTGATGTGCAAGTGTGCAGCTGGGTTTTATTTTTTTAACACTGCCTGCCAAGCTAAAATATCCCCTCCCCCCCCCCCCCCCCCCCCCCCCCCAAAAAAATGCTTGGGGTATAATAGTAATGGCAGTGTGCTTTCAGTGCAGTGATAAGTGAGAAAGCGACATATTTCGGAATAAGACTGAAGAGAGTGAATCAAGAAAATAATTGTGCCTGCAAAACAATGAAAAACAGGGTAGGGTTAAGAACAATGGATTATATTTTAGCTCTGGGCATTGCCCCTACTTCCTTTTTTTGGAAAATCGGCCCCTACTTTCTTTTTCTGAAATCCGCATTGCCCCTGCCTACTACTAGAGCACAACAAGATCCGAATTCCCGAAGTCCGAATCTTGCATGTAAAAATGGATTTAGCTGGTCAGATGAGCCCTCTTACAAGGCTAGTACAATAATGCATCAATTTGTTTTTATTCGGTTGGTTTGGCTGAGAGCTCAGATCTGAGTCATTTTTACCCATTCATGTGGTCTATGATTGTTGTGCTGGGTATATTCCCAGGGAGTTTTTTGGCTACCATGGAGGCATCCACTAATATAAAATGAAAAACTAACTGACAATAACTGCTACCATGGCCTACAAAGAAGCCTGAAAGCGTGGTGAGCTGCTAGTGGGAAGAACTCAGCTGCAGAGATCAGATCTTGTTGCCTAGCCGAAGAATTAGCAACAGCCAAGTGATACTGACACAGCCAAGCCAGTGAGTGACCAGATCCTTGGGATGCAGGATATCCATGTAAATTTTGAAAGAAACAGTCGAGGATATGCTGGCAAACTTGCAGGAACATCATCATTGGACATAACACACACACACGTGAACCATTACATGGAGGCAACAACATCCCAGCAGTACCACAACATTATGTTCATGATAAAGCCATAAATAAAACCAATGAACCCAGGCCACGCATATTTCGCTGATTTTACTCATGTTCTGCAACGTCACCGAAACAACAGATCTGAGTCGACATCGCAATATCACTGCAGGTTGCTTGCATTAAGTTAAATCTAAATTTAGTGATCTTAGAAATAAATATCCTTGATGATCTTACAAATATCCTTGATATCAACTGAAGGTTGCTTGCATTAAATCTTGATGAAGTGATCTTAGAAACACTCAAGCTGTGAGCCTGTGACCATACATATATTCAGTTATCGCTACAGCATCCAGGACTAAATGTTACCATAATGCAATTCCTAGGTTCAGGGTTGAAACACCCTGCTGCCACGAGCTTTGACCATGACAAAAGGCGCGGCAGATGCGGTGTTCGTCCCAATAATTCAACACGCACAGCTGGAAAACGTCCTGGCTATCGTTTTAAGACCTCAGAGAGCGTCTCGAGCAGCAATCCTGCAAACGATTGCCTCTGGCAGTGTAGATATCGATAGTTCTTGCGGAGTTATTTTGTATTGCTGCCAGTAGGGGAAAGAATCGGTCAAGGAAAGGAGAAATAAAATAATTATGATACTCAGAATCATATGGCTAGTGTCAAGTTCAGCTAAAAAACCTTCAGAATCTTTGGTTGGTCTGCTCTTGTCTCCAATTCCGACAGATCAATCTCGGTTCCACTGATGAGCTTTTCCAGAGCTTTCATCTGCAATGTAACCAGTTCACACTTGATGGTTGTTCGAATTCCTCCATTCAGAATGATAATGATGTGTATAAGGAATATAAATGGTATGAAGCTGAGGGTGCATGCTGAAAGTAACATTTTATTTCGAGATCACCACATACAGTAACACTGCTTGTTCAATTCATCTCATAGTGCTTCTGACACATTTAGAGTGGTCTGCATAGAGCAGGAGAGGGAGATGAGCTCCATCAGTTCTTTAGTATTGGTTCTTCAGAAAATGTTTGCAGGCATGTTCTGCAGTTCTTCCACACTGCTATGCACATTACTAGGATAGGTGATTTTGGTATATTATGATCAAACATCTAAAAGACGACACTTTCATTTCAAACTGTTCCTTTCGAACTTCATATTTTGTAGTAACTGAAAGATGGTCCCACAATTTTTCTTTTACCCAGATATGGAATCAAAGATACTCCCTCCGTCCGAAAATACTTGTCATCAAAATAGATAAAATGAGATGTATCTAGAACTAAAATACGTCTAGATCCATCCCCTTTTATCCATTTTGATGACAAGTATTTCCGGACGGAGGGAGTATGAGTTTGCCATGAGAATTTTGGTTCTGTATAATGCTTTTTTTTCTTCAGATATCCCAACAATTGGTAACAGGAACCAGAATGATGCACATAAAACGCTTAGTTATTTACTGAAATCTTGAGTCATCACAAGAAGCTCTTGATTCAAGGCCCATAATTAGAGTGCCAACACTAAATGTCCAAAGCAAGAAAGTTTCAGCTAGGTTTTGAAAGATTTTTCAGTTTTTACACTACAACCGTCAGGGCAAGAAAGTTCGAAACTTCAAATTTGTGGTACTCAAGCTCAGGCAATTAGCAAGAAACTGATCAAGCAGGGTTATTAGCATAACTGATCAAGCAGGGTTATTAGCAAGAAACTGACAGGTTCAAAACCATGACTGAAAAAGGGGTGCATCCTGAACAATTATACCTCTTCATCTGAAGCATCAAACCGAGCCGCAAGGATATACTGTGTGTCATCAGCGATGCCACATCGCTTCAGGGACTCTGTTATCTAAGAAACACAAAACCAAGCAAACTGTCACCACACCGCGCTAGAACAGTGCCATCCTCATGTAATATAAGATCAAGTACATCCAGAGTAATAAAACTAATTCTCTGAAAAGAGAAGAAAAAATAACAGCTAGAGTAACCCACATGCTTCGAGCCAGAGCAATTGTAGACGAGCTCCAAGTGCAGGGTCCTCGTGGTCAGCGACTCCCTCGACTTGGAGATCAGCGCCTTGTGCGCCGCCGCGAGGACCGGGAACACGTCCGGCACCTGACATTGCATCGACCTAACTTATCGGTATCCTCAATTGCAGCAATTGGTGTGATTTAGCATATACAGTAGGGTGTGGCACAGTACCAGCGATGCGTTGATGAAAGCGGCCTCCGGCTCCAGCTTCCCCGACTGCATCAGATCTAGGAGCTCCCTGCGTTCATCGAGCATCGTCAGTAATCGTGAGCGAGCAAGAACTCTGTCCCCAGACGCACAACTTATGGGTTACTGAAGCAAGGGTGAAGGGAGAGGGGGGAGGAGACGCACCGGCTGTTGGAGACATCGGAGAAGAGGGCGAGGGAGACGCTGCGGCCGCCGGTCACAGGGAAGCTCTTCATGCCGCTCGCCGGTGACGAGGTTTGGTTTCTTCCCCTTCTTCTTATTCGCTGGGGCGGCCTTCACAGAGGCGGCGACCTTGCGAGGCCGAGCGTGTGGACCGCAACGCCGATCTTGCAAGCTCTCCGTTCTGGTTGAGCAGCAGCGCGGCGGCGGGGGGGATGAGGAGGAGCAGAGGAGAGCCAGGCGCTGGCCTTTCACACTGGGCCACTACAAGTGGGCTTGGCCCAGCAACAAACATCAATAGGAGCAAGAAGTAAGACAGTAAGCTTTTTTCGCGATATTAATATATTCCCTTGATCGAAAAAGAAGCAAGACAGTAAGCTTGTCTCAAAGAAAAAGAGTAAGAATGTAAGCCATCCCTCAATTTGTGTTATTAGATATAAAAAAGTAAGACAGTAAGCCATCGCTCAAGCAATCCCGGTATATTCGATGGTCTGTTTTAAACTATCAAGAGAACTGTGTGAACATTTAAATTCCATTATTAGGAAATTTTGGCGGGGATCCGCAGAGGGACAAAGGAAGCCAGCATGGGTCTATTGGGAAGTTATGACACGGCCTAAATAGGGCAGGCTAGAATTTAGAGACATGGAAATGTTCAATCTAGCCCGGCTTGCAAGGCAGTCATGGAGGATTATTCAGGAGCCTAACTCTCTGAGTGCGAGAATTTTGAAAGCTATGTATTTCCCATAGGATAAAATTCTTAATGCAGAACTTGGCACAAAACCCACCCAGGTATGCAGTGCAATATTTTAGGGGAGGGATATCCTGAAGCAAGGTTTGATCCGAAGGATAGGGATTGGACATGAGACTTTTATTTGGTCATACAATTGTTTACCATAAAATTCCTATCTTCATCCAATTTTATCGCTTGTTCAGCATCCACCAGAGAGGGTTTCAAATCTTCTGGAGCCAGCTATAGCTAGCTAGAATGAGCATTTAGTCCGCAACTTTTCAGCTGTTTTTCAGCAGTGGGACGAGATTTCCACTGCTTTTCAAGGTTTTGTTTTTTATTGTTTTCACCTGTTCTTTTCTTTCTCTGTTTAACTATTTTTTCTTTCTTTTTTACATTGATTTTATTTGTTTCTTTCTTGGTTTTCAATTTTTCTTCTTCTTTTCTTTCATTTTTCTTCGGTATTGTTTCTTTCATTCATGTTTTTCATCCGTTTTTGCTAATATATTCCCTCGGTATTTCTTTGTTTTTCTATATAATTTTTTGTATATATCTAATACATATTTAACATTTTTTAAATACAAGTTTAACTTTTTTGAATTCATGGTCAACATTTTTTCTATACACATTTTTTAATTTTTTTTAAAATCTTTGATTAAGATTTTTCAGATACAAGATTAACATTTTTAAAATACATGGTCAACATTTTTAATATTTTTAAACGCTTTATTAACATTTTTAAAAGAAAAGATTAACACTTTTTAATACATGGTCAACAATTTTTCTATACACATCTAACATTTTTCAAAAGCTTGATTAACATTTTAAAATAATTGTTCAACATCTCTATTATTATTATTATTATTATTATTATTATTATTATTATTATTATTAAAAGAGCAAACATATTCTTCTCTAATAGCACTGGGAAACATGTACACAGGACAACCAACACAAAATAACACCTCACGATTAGATCTAACGATTAACGTAAAAATTAACCCATACATGTGTACGTTTAGCCATCTACAAGAGCAGACGAAACTCCGTCATCTTTTTTTTGAGGATCAATGTTGCCGCTTTATTTATTAAACAAAGTTCGGAATCTCATCCGATAGAACATTAAGAACAAAGTCTGGGGGAGCCTCTAACCAAACCTTACAAAGTTCATCTCCCACACCTACTCTAGCTAGCTTATGCGCGACAACATTAGCAGAACGCCTAATCCAGGAAACCTTGAACTCTGAAAAGGATTTCAGCAACCTTTATTTCTTCCACCAGTGGACCTGCAGCGGAGAGATCCTTTTGTTGGGGAATGTTGCATGGAAAACAATTTTTTTTACGCACACGCAATGATCTATCCATGGAGATGCATAGCAACGAGGGGGAGAGTGTGTCTACGTACCCTCGTAGACCGTAAGCGGAAGCGTTTGACAACGCGGTTGACGTAGTTGAACTTTCTTCGTAATCCAATTGAGCGAGTACCGAACGTACGGCACCTCCGCGTTCAGCACACACGTTCAGCTCGGTGACGTCCGCGCCTTCTTGATCCAGTAGGACGGCGAGATAGTGGATGAGTTTCGGCAGCACGCCGGCATGGTGACGGTGATGGTGAAGTTACTCCACAGGGCTTCGCCTAAGCACTACGAAAATATGACCAGTGATGTAAACGGTGGAGGGGGGCGCCGCACACGGCTAAGCAATTGTTTGTCTTATGCTAGGCGCCCCCCTCCCACATATATATATAGGTGGGAGGGAGGGAGGAGCAGCCAAGGGGGCGCGCAAGTAGGGGGAATCCTACTTGGGGTCTCTCCCAAACCGCACCCCCCTTTCCTTTCTCCCATGAGAGGGGAAGGCAGGAGGGGCTAGCCCTCCCCCTTTTCCTTCGCTAGGGCTGGCCAACCAAGGGAGGAGGTGCACCAGCCCCCCCTCCTTTGCCCATAGGCCCATAACTTGCAGGGGGGGGGGGTGCCCGGAACCCCTTCCGGTGACCCGATTCCTTCCCGGTACGTCCCGAAACACTTCCCATGTCCAAATACCATCGTTATATATATATATATATATATATATATATATATATATATATATATATATATATATATATATATATATATATATATATATGACAAATTTTTCCTACTACCGGGTGTAGCTACTCCCACTTTTGTTTCGTACGTTCTAGGCAGTATCTACCATATTGGAGAGTATGTACGCATAGTATGTAGTATATATAAGAATGTTTATGTAGTATATATATACTACTTTTTTGGTAGTATGTAGCATATTTTGTGCATACTCCATTCCACGTACAAATATGTACGTATTTCACAAATACAATAAAACTATGAGTTCACTTGCAATTTTTTCATATAACTCACTTTAAAATATCTTAAATATAGTATATGAATATACTAAAAATAATAAAGTAGAGTATATATTACCACATGGTAGTATATGAGAAATGGGTGTAGCTACACCCGGTAGTAGGACGCATTGTCCCTATATGTATATCAATCTTTAACTCTCGATCATTTCGAGACTCCTCATCATGTTCGTGATCTCATCCGGGACTCCGAACAACATTCATATAACTCATATAACACTATATCGTCAACGAACGTTAAGCGTGCGGACCCTACGGGTTCGAGAACTATGTAGACATGACCGAGACAACTCTCTGTTCAATAACCCATAGCGGAACCTGGATGCCCATATTGGCTCCTACATATTCTACGAAGATCTTTATCGCTCGAACCATTATGACAAAATACGTAATTCCCTTTGTCCATCGGTATGTGATACATCTCCAACGTATCTATAATTTTTGATTGTTCCATGCTATTATATTATCTGTTTTGGATGTTTAATGGGCTTTAATATACTCTTTTATATTATTTTTGGGACTAACATATTAACCGGAGGCCCAGTGCCAGTAACTGTTTTTTCTTGCCTATTTTAGTGTTTCGCAGAAAAGGAATACCAAACGGAATAAAACCTTCACGATGATCTTTCTTAGACCGAAAGCAAACCAGAAGACTTGGAGTTGAAGTCTGGAACTCCGTGAGGAGGCCACGAGGCAGGAGGGCGCGCCCCCGCCCTCGTGGGCCCCTCGGAGCTCCACCGACGTACTTCTTTCGCCTATATATACTCTTATACCCTAAAAACATCAGGGAGAGCCACGAAACAACTTTTCCACCACCGCAACCTTCTGTACCCGTGAGATCCATCTTGGGACCTTTTTCGGCGATCTGCCGGAGGAGGAATCGATCACGGAGGGCTTCTACATCAACACCATTGCCTCTCTGATGATGCGTGCGTAGTTTACCACAGACCTTCGGGTCCATAGTTATTACCTAGATGGCTTCTTCTCTCTCTTTGATTCTCAATACAAAGTTCTCCTCGATGTTCTTGGAGATCTATTCGATGTAATACTCTTTTGCGGTGTGTTTGCCGAGATCCGATGAATTATGGATTTATGAACAAGTTTATCTATGAATATAATTTGGTTCTTCTCTGAATTCTTATATGCATGATTTGATATCTTTGCAAGTCTCTTCGAATTATCGGTTTAGTTTGGCCTACTAGATTGATCTTTCTTGCAATGGGAGAAGTGCTTAGCATTGGGTTCAATCTTACGGTGTCCTTTCCCAGTGACAGTAGGGGCAGCAAGGCATGTATTGTATTGTTGCCATCGAGGATAAAAAGATGGGGTTTATATCATATTGCTTGAGTTTATCCCTCTACATCATGTCATCTTGCTTAAAGCGTTACTATGTTCTTATGAACTTAATACTCTAGATGCATGCTGGATAGCGGTCGATGTGTGGAGTAATAGTAGTAGATGCAGAATCGTTTCGGTCTACTTGACACGGACGTGATGCCTATATTCATGATCATTGCCTTAGATAAGTTCATAACTATGCGATTTTCTATCAATTGCTCGACAGTAATTTGTTCACCCACCGTAATACATGCTATCTTGAGAGAAGCCACTAGTGAAACCTATGGCCCCCGGCTCTCTTTCTTATTATATTGCATCTCTTTTATTTACATCGCATCTCGTTTACTATTTTGCAATCTTTACTTTCCAATCTATACAACAAAAAGACCAAAAATATCTACTTTACTATCTTTATTAGATCTCACTTTTGCGAGTTACCGTGAAGGGATTGACAACCCCTTTATCGCGTTGGTTGCAAGGTTCTTGATTGTTTGTGCAGGTACTAGGTGACTTGTGCGTTGTCTCCTATTGGATTGATACCTTGGTTCTCAAAACTGAGGGAAATACTTACGCTACTTTGCTGCATCACCCTTTCCTCTTCAAGGGAAAACCAACGCAAGCTCAAGAGGTAGCAACAAGGATTTCTGGCGCCGTTGCCGGGGAGATCTACGCCAAGTCAAGACATACCAAGTACCCGTCATAAACTCTTCTCCCTCGCTTTACATTATTTGCCATTCGCCTCTCGTTTTCCTCTCCCCTACTTCTAAAACGATTTTTGAAAACATTTGCCTTTTCTTCGCCCTCCTTCCGTTCGATCTTGTTTTACCATGTGCCTTCTTTTTGCTTGCATCTTCTCTTGCTAAAATTTTATGGATCCTCATCCCCTTGCTAATCTTTTTAAGAGATCCAATTATGATGAACCAATTTCTAGTGATTTGAGTGCACTAGATTATCTTTATGAGGTTTTGCTTGGAATTCGTGAATCTAAAAATTGTGATGAAGAAATTTATGAAGAGATTCACGATAGTGATACGTCTCCAACGTATCTATAATTTTTGATTGTTCCATGCTATTATATTACCCCTTTTGGATGTTTATGGGCTTTATTTTACACATTTATATCATTTTTGGGACTAACCTACTAACCGGAGGCCCAACCCGTATTGCTGTTTTTTTGCCTATTTCAGTATTTCGAAGAAAAGGAATATCAAACGGAGTCCAAACGGAATGAAACCTTCGGGAGCGTGATTTTTGGAACGAACGTGATCCAAAGGACTTGGAGTGCAAGTCAAGAAGCAGCCGAGGCGGCCACGAGAGGGTAGGGCGCGCCCCCCCTACAGGGCCCCATGGGCGGCCACCGACCTACTTCTTCCTCCTATATATACCTACGTACCCCGAAAACATCCGGGGAGCCACCGAAACACAATTTCCACCGCCATAACCTTCTGTATCCGCGAGATCCCATCCTGGAGCCTTCGTCAGCGCTCCGCCGGAGGGGGAATCAATCACGGAGGGCTTCTACATCAACACCATAGCCCCTCCGATGAGTTGTGAGTAGTTTACCACAGACCTTCGGGTCCATAGTTATTAGCTAGATGGCTTATTCTCTCTTTTTGGATCTCAATACAATGTTCTCCCCCTCTCTTGTGGAGATCTATTCGATGTAATTTCTTTTTGCGGTGTGTTTGTCGAGATCCGATGAATTGTGGGTTTATGATCAAGTTTATCTATGAGAAATATTTGAATCTCTTCTGAATTCTTTTATGTATGATTGGTTATCTTTGCAAGTCTCTTCGAATTATCAGTTTGGTTTGGCCTACTAGATTGATCTTTCTTGCCATGGGAGAAGTGCTTAGCTTTGGGTTCAATCTTGCGGTGTCCTTACCCAGTGACAGAAAGGGTTGCAAGGCACGTATTGTATTGTTGCCATCGAGGATAAAAAGATGGGGTTTATATCATATTGAATGAATTTATCCCTCTACATCATGTCATCTTGCTTAATGCATTACTCTGTTCTTTATGAACTTAATACTCTAGATGCAGGCAGGAGTCGGTCGATGTGTGGAGTAATAGTAGTAGATGCAGGCAGGAGTCGGTCTACTTGTTGCGGACGTGATGCCTATATACATTATCATGCCTAGATAATCTCATAATTATTCGCTTTTCTATCAATTGCTCGACAGTAATTTGTTCACCCACCGTAATACTTATGCTATTTTGAGAGAAGCCTCTAGTGAAACCTATGGCCCCCGGTCTATCTTTTATTATATTTGCTTTCAATCTACTTTTATTTGCATCTATATTATAAAATACCAAAAATATATTTATCTTATCTTATTATCTCTATCAGATCTCACTTTCGCAAGTGGCCGTGAAGGGATTGACAACCCCTTTATTGCGTAGGTTGCGAGTTCTTTGTTTGTTTGTGTAGGTGTGTGGGACTTTCTAGGAGCTTCCTACTGGATTGATACCTTGGTTCTCAAAAACTGAGGGAAATACTTACGCTACTGTGCTGCATCATCCTTTCCTCTTCAAGGAAAACCAACGCAAGCTCAAGACGTAGCAAGAAGGATTTCTGGCGCCGTTGCCGGGGAAGGCTTCCACCAAGTCAAGACACACCAAGTACCCATCACAAACTCATCTCCCTCACATTTACATTATTTGCCATTTGCCTCTCGTTTTCCTCTCCCCCACTTCACCCTTGCCATTTTATTCGCTCTCTCTTTCCCAATCTTCTCCTCTCTCTTTCGCTTGCTTTTTGTTTGCTTGTGTGTTGGATTGCTTGTCGCCATGGCGCAAGATAATACCAAGTTGTGTGATTTTTCCAATACCAATAATAATGATTTCCTTAGCACTCCAATTGCTCCTCTTAATGATGCTGAATCTTGTGAAATCAATGCTGCTTTGCTGAATCTTGTTGTGAAAGATCAATTCTCTGGCCTTCCTAGTGAAGATGCCGCTACCCATCTAAACAACTTTGTTGATTTGTGTGAGATGCAAAAGAAGAAAGATATGGATAATGATATTGTTAAATTGAAGTTATTTCCGTTTTCACTTAGAGATCGTGCTAAAGTTTGGTTTTCGTCTTTGCCTAAAAATAGTATTGATTCCTGGAACAAGTGCAAAGATGCTTTTATCTCTAAGTATTTTCCTCCCGCTAAGATCATCACTCTTAGGAACGATATTATGAATTTTAAACAACTTGATCATGAGCATGTTGCCCAATCTTGGGAAAGAATGAAATTGATGATTCACAATTGCCCTACTCATGGTTTGAATTTATGGATGATCATACAAAATTTTTATGCCGGTTTGAACTTTGCTTCTAGAAATCTCTTAGATTCGGCCGCGGGAGGCACGTTTATGGAAATCACATTAGGAGATGCTACAAAACTTCTTGATAATATTATGGCTAATTATTCTCAATGGCACACCGAAAGATCTACTAGTAAAAAAGTGCATGCTATAGAAGAAATTAATGTTTTGAGTGGAAAGATGGATGAACTTATGAAATTGTTTGCTACTAAAAATACTCCTCTTGATCCCAATGATATGCCTTTGTCTACTTTGATTGAGAATAATAATGAATCTATGGATGTGAATTTTGTTGGTAGGAATAGTTTCGGTAACAATGCTTATAGAGGAAACTTTAATTCTAGACCGTTCCCTAGTAATTCCTCTAATAATTATGGAAATTCCTACAATAATTCTTATGGTAATTTTAATAAGATGCCCTCTAATTTTGAGAATAGTGTGAAAGAATTTATGATTTCTCAAAAGAATTTTAATGCTTTGCTTGAAGAAAAATTGCTCAAAGTTGATGATTTGGCTAGGAACGTTGATAGACTTTCGCTTGATGTTGATTCTCTTAAACTTAGATCTACTCCTCCTAAGCATGATATCAATGAGTCTCTCAAGGCAATGAGAATTTCCATTGACGAGTGCAAAGAAAGAACCGCTAGATTGCGTGCTAAGAAAGATTGCTTTATAAAAGCGTGTTCTTCTGGTTTCCATGAAAATATTGATGAAGATCTAAAAGTTATTGATGTGCCCCTATTAAATCTTTGTTTTGCAATATGAATCTTGATAATGATGGGACTGAATATGATCCACCTTTGCCTAGAAGGCGTTCCAAACATTCGGAGTTTCTAGATCTTGATGCTAAAATTGGTAAAAGTGAGATTGAAGAGATTGAAACTCTAGATAATAAATTTACTATTGCGGATTTCAAAGGATTTAATTATGATAATTGTTCTTTAGAAGGTTGTATTTCCTTGTTGCAATCCGTTGTTAATTCTCCTCATGCTTATAGTCAAAATAAAGCTTTTACCAAACATATCGTTGATGCCTTGGTGCAATCTTATGATGAAAAACTTAATTTGGAAGTTTCTATACCTATAAAACTTAATGATGAGTGGGAACCTACTATAAAGATTAGAATTAAAGATCATGAGTGTTTTGCTTTATGTGATTTGGGTGCTAGTGTTTCCACGATTCCGAAAACTTTATGTGATATTCTAGGTTTCCATGATCTTGATGATTGCTCTTTAAATTTGCACCTTGCGGATTCCACCATTAAAAAGCCAATAGGAAGGATCAATGATGTTCTCATTGTTGCAAATAGAAATTTGGTGCCCGTAGATTTTATCGTTCTTGATATAGATTGCAATCTTTCTTGTCCTATTATTCTTGGTAGACCTTTCCTTAGAACGATTGGTGCGATTATTGATATGAAGGAAGGGAATATTAGATTCCAATTTCCATTAAGGAAAGGAATGGAGCACTTTCCAAGGAAGAAAGTCAAATTACCTTATGAATCTATCATGCGAGCTACTTATGAATTTAGTACCAAAGATGGCACTACTTAGATCTATCTTCGCTTTTATGCCTAGCTAGGGGCGTTAAACGATAGCGCTAGTTGGGAGGCAACCCAATTTTATTTGTGTTTTTTGTTTTGTTTCTGTTTAGTAATAAATCTTGCATCTACTCTCTGTTTAGATGTGTTTTTATCTTTTTAATTAGTGTTTGTGCCAAGTAGAACCTATAGGATAACCTATGATGATAGTTGATTTGATTCTGCTGAAAAACAGAAACTTTGCGCGCACGAGAAAAAAATTAGTAAATCACAGAAAAGTGTTTTTGCGTTGATTATTTTTTCTTCTGATCAATAGACAAATTTTCTAGGACTTCCTATTTTGGTAGAAGTTTTGGGGTTCCAGAAGTTTGCGTTAGTTACAGATTACTACAGACTGTTCTGTTTTTGACAGATTCTGTTTTTCGTGTGTTGTTTGCTTATTTTGATGCATCTATGGCTAGTAAAATAGTTTATAAACCATAGAGAAGTTGGAATACAGTAGGTTTAACACCAAAATAAATAAAGAATGAGTTCATTACAGTACCTTATGTGGTGATTTTGCTTTCTTTCACTAATGGAGCTTACGAGATTTCTGTTGAGTTTTGTGTTGTGAAGTTTTCAAGTTTTGGGTAAAGCTTTGATGGACTATGGAATAAGGAGTGGCAAGAGCCTAAGCTTGGGGATGCCCAAGCCACCCCAAGATATTCAAGAATAGCCAAAAGCCTAAGCTTGGGGATGCCCCGGGAAGGCATCCCCTCTTTCGTCTTCGTTTATCGGTAACTTTACTTGGAGCTATATTTTTATTCACCACATGATATGTGTTTTGCTTGGAGCGTCATGTGTTATATTAGTCTTTGCTTTTTAGTTTTACACAATCATCCTTGCTGTACACACCTTTTGGGAGAAGCCTACTTGATTAGAATTTATTAGAATACTCTACGTGCTTCACTTATATCTTTTGAGCTTGATAGTTTTTGCTCTAGTGCTTCACTTATATCTTTTAGAGCACGGCGGTGGCTTAATTTTGTAGGAATTGCTAGTCTCTCATGCTTCACTTATATTATTTTTGAGAGTCTCTTAGAACAGCATGGTATTTGCTATGGTTATAAAATTGGTCCTAGAATGGTAGGCATCCAAGTTGGGTATAATAAAAACTATCATAGTAAGTGAATTGGATGCTATGATCAATTTCATACTTGATAATTGTTTTGAGATATGGAGGTAGTGATATTAAAGTCATGCTAGTTGGGTGATTATGAATTTAAAGAATGCTTGTGTTGAAGTTAGCAAGTCCCGTAGCATGCACGTATGGTTAAAGTTGTGTGAAAAATTTGAAACATGAAGTGTACCTGGCTTGTGCATCCTTATGAGTGGCGGTCGGGGACGAGCGATGGTCTTTTCCTACCAATCTATCCCCCTAGGAGCATGCGCGTAGTGCTTGGTTTTTTATGACTTCTAAATTTTTGCAATAAGTATATGAGTTCTTTTGACTAATGTTGAGTCCATGGATTATACGCACTTTTACCTTTCCACCATTGCTAGCCTCTTCGGCACCGTGCATTGCCCTTTCTCACCTTGAGAGTTGGTGCAAACTTCGCCGGTGCATCCAAACCCCGTGATATGATACGCTCTTTCACACATAAACCTCCTTATATCTTCCTCAAAACAGCCACCATACCTACCTATTATGGCATTTCCATAGCCATTCCGAGATATATTGCCATGCAACTTTCCACCGTTCCGTTTATCATCATGGCACGCATTACTTTTATCATATTTCCATTGCATGATCATGTAGTTGACATCGTAATTGTGGCAAAGCCACCATGCATAATTTTTCATACATGTCACTCTTGATTCATTGCACCATCCCGGTACACCGCCGGAGGCATTCATATAGAGTTATATCTTGTTCTAGTTTTGAGTTGTAATTCATGAGTTGTAAATTCATAAAAGTGTGATGATCATCATTATTTGAGAATTGTCCCCGAAAAAAAAGGAAAAAAGAAAAAAAAAGAAAGGCCAAAAGAAAAAAAGGGGCCAAAGAAAAAAAATAAAAAAAATAAAAGGGGGCAATGTTACTATCTCTTTTTCCACACTTGTGCTTCAAAGTAGCACCATGTTCTTCATATAGCGAGTCTCATATATTGTGCTTCAAAGTAGCACCATGTTCTTCATATAGTGAGTCTCATATGTTGTCACTTTCATATACTAGTGGGAATTTTTCATTATAGAACTTGGCTTGTATATTCCTACGATGGGCTTCCTCAAAATGCCCTAGGTCTTCGTGAGCAAGCAAGTTGGATGCACACCCACTTAGTTTCTTTTGTTGAGCTTTCATTCATTTATAGCTCTAGTGCATCCGTTGCATGGCAATCCCTACTCCTCATGTTGACATCAATTGATGGGCATCTCCATAGCCCGTTGATTATCCTCGTCAATGTGAGACTTTCTCCTTTTTTGTCTTCTCCACACAATCCCCATCATCATATTCTATTCCACCCATAGTGCTATATCCATGGCTCACGCTCATATATTGCGTGAAAGTTGAAAAAGTTTGAGATTATTTAAGTACGAAACAATTGCTTGGCTTGTCATCGGGGGTGTAGAATTTGGGAACATTTTTGTGTGACGAAGATGAAGCATAGCCTAACTATATGATTTTGTAGGGATAAACTTTCTTTAGCCATGTTATTTTGAGAAGACATAATTGCTTTCACTAGTATGCTTGAAGTATTATTATTTCTTATGTCAATATGAACTTTTATTTTGAATCATTTGGATCTGAACATTCATGCCACAATAAAGAAAATTACATTGAGAAATATGCCAGGTAGCATTCCACATCAAAAATTCTGTTTTTATCATTTACCTACTCGAGGACGAGCAGGAATTAAGCTTGGGGATGCTTGATACATCTCCAACGTATCAATAATTTTTGATTGTTCCATGCTATTATATTACCCCTTTTGGATGTTTATGGGCTTTATTTTACACATTTATATCATTTTTGGGACTAACCTACTAACCGGGGGCCCAGCCCGTATTGCTGTTTTTTTTGCCTATTTCAGTATTTCGAAGAAAAGGAATATCAAACGGAGTCCAAACGGAATGAAACCTCCGAGAGCGTGATTTTTGGAATGAACGTGATCCAGAGGACTTGGAGTGCAAGTCAAGAAGCAGCCGAGGCGGCCACGAGAGGGTAGGGCGCCCCCCCTACACGGCGCGCCCCCTGTCTCATGGGCCCCTCGGGCGGCCACCGACCTACTTCTTCCTCCTATATATACCTACGTACCCCGAAAACATCCGGGGAGCCACCGAAACACAATTTCCACCGCCGTAACCTTCTGTATCCACGAGATCCCATCTTGGAGCCTTCACCAGCGCTCCGCCGGAGGGGGAATCGATCACGGAGGGCTTCTATCAACACCATAGCCCCTCCGATGAGTTGTGAGTAGTTTACCACAGACCTTCGGGTCCATAGTTATTAGCTAGATGGCTTATTCTCTCTTTTTGGATCTCAATACAATGTTCTCCCCCTCTCTTGTGGAGATCTATTTGATGTAATTTCTTTTTGCGGTGTGTTTGTCGAGATCCGATGAATTGTGGGTTTATGATCAAGTTTATCTATGAGAAATATTTGAATCTCTTCTGAATTATTTATGTATGATTGGTTATCTTTGCAAGTCTCTTCGAATTATCAGTTTGGTTTGGCCTACTAGATTGATCTTTCTTGCCATGGGAGAAGTGCTTAGCTTTGGGTTCAATCTTCCGGTGTCCTTACCCAGTGACAGAAAGGGTTGCAAGGCACGTATTGTATTGTTGCCATCGAGGATAAAAAGATGGGGTTTATATCATATTGCATGAATTTATCCCTCTACATCATGTCATCTTGCTTAATGCGTTACTCTGTTCTTTATGAACTTAATACTCTAGATGCAGGCAGGAGTCGGTCGATGTGTGGAGTAATAGTAGTAGATGCAGGCAGGAGTCGGTCTACTTGTTGCGGACGTGATTCCTATATACATGATCATGCCTAGATAATCTCATAATTATTCGCTTTTCTATCAATTGCTCGATAGTAATTTGTTCACCCACCGTAATACTTATGCTATTTTGAGAGAAGCCTCTAGTGAAACCTATGGCCCCCGGGTCTATATTATATTTGCTTTCAATCTACTTTTATTTGCATCTTTACTTTTTGCATCTATATTATAAAATACCAAAAATATATTTATCTTATCTTATTATCTCTATCAGATCTCACTTTCGCAAGTGGCCGTGAAGGGATTGACAACCCCTTTATTGTGTTGGTTGCGAGTTCTTTGTTTGTTTTTGTAGGTGCGTGGGATTTTCTAGGAGCTTCCTACTGGATTGATACCTTGGTTCTCAAAAACTGAGGGAAATACTTACGCTACTGTACTGCATCACCCTTTCCTCTTCAAGGAAAACCAACGCAATCTCAAGACGTAGCAGATAGCTCCTTGAATAAAAAGCATGATTGCAATGATTTTACTATAAATTCTCTTGATGTCAATTGTGCTAATAATATGCAAAACCCTAAGCTTGGGGATGCTAGTTTTTCTATGTCTACTACTTGTTGCAATGATCATGATTGGGGTGATTCTTCTTATGATCTTGAAAATTATTTAAGCCCCATGGTGAATATGAGATTGATAATAGTGTTTGCAATAATATTGGAAGTGGGTTTGGAAGAGTGTCAACTTTAGATCCCACATATTTGGAAAATGTTCAATCTTATGGTATTTTTGACAAAAGTGGGTTTGGAGAGGTCATGACTTTAGTTAATGATAATCCCACTATTTTGGAAGAGTGCCAACGCATGCATGTGGATCGTGTTGAGAATATGTTATGTGATAGCTATTTTGTTGAATTTGCCTATGATCCCACATGTAATTATTATGAGAGAGGAAAATATAGTTGTAGAAATTTTTATCTTACTAAATTACTGTGACGCCCGGATAATTAAGCTACAGTAACCCCCTACTAATGGTGCCATGTCACCTCCGTTACAGTTGTTAAACTCGCGTTGATTCAAAACCCGTTCTAATTCAAATTTAAAGCAAAGTCAAACAATAAAAGTTTCAAATGTTAAAACTAAAATGTTCTAAATGTGGCAATTAAATCATAGGTAATAATGGTGTTGAAACCAACTTTTCTTATAATATTTAAATGCACTAAAATAACCAAAACAGAGGGCCAAGTAATTAATTTAATGCCTTTTATAAAGTTATAATAATATAATTAATTTAGTAGTGTGCCAAAATAATTGTGGCAGTGGACTAATTAGTAATACTAATTTAGGTGCTCACTTGGTATTTTATAAAACTGAAATAAAAGTAACTTTAAATGAAAATAGTAAAAAAAAAGAAAAACAGAAAAGCAAAAGCAAAACAAAAGAAAAAGGAAAGACCCCCCTTGCTGGGCCTCGGCCCACCTAGCTACTGGGCTAGCGAGGCCGGCCCAGCCGGCGCCCCCTTAATTCCCCACGCCCCCGAAACCCTAGGGCAACGAACCCCACTCTCCCCCACTCCTCCCTCTCCCCGCCCCGTTTATGGATCGGGGGAGCGACCCCCTTCCCCCCTCCCCCATGACCGCGTCGTCACCTGCCGCCTCCACCCGCCGCGCTGCGCCTGGGGACCGCCACCTCCGCATCGCAGCATCGCCATCGCCCCGCGTGCCTCGGCCTCCTCCTCACCCCGTGCTGAGGCCGCCGTTACTGCGCCGCGCCCTCAACCCCGCTGCCGATCCCCGCCGCCCGGAGCCGCGTCGCCGACCTCCTCCTCGACTCCCCTCTCCGTCGTCGACCTCGTCACCGTCCTCCTCCCCGTGCCCTGCTGCCATTGCCCTGCACCGCACGTGAGAGCCCCATCCATCCCTCCCCGTCTCCCTGCTCGTGCGCGCCTCGCCTTCGCCCGCCTGCCCGCGCCCACCGTGGCCTCCTCCGGCCTCCCCTGTCCGCCTACGCTCCCGCCTGGGCCTCGGCTGCCTAGGGCCGCGGCTCCGGGGCCCGCGCTCGCCATCGCCGCGCACTGCGCTCACCTCCTCCCCCGCGCAGCCACGCCCACGGCCCCGCTCACCGCGACCCCCCGCACCGCCCCGCTGCTGCGCTGTGCCGCCGCGCGCCGGCTCCCCTGCTGCTGCTTCTTTGCTGCCCGCGGGCCCGATCGTCGCCGGCCCTGCACTCCGCCCCCCCACGCCGGCCGACCACCGCGGCCGCCCTGGTCACTGGCCACCGCGCCCTCCCAGGCGCCCGTCGCCCCCTTCCCGGGTGGACTCGGGCGCACGCCCGCTACCCGTTTCACCCGCTAGGCCAGGGGCCTATGACAAAGGGGCCCCACCCCCAAAACGTTAAAAAAGATAAAAATGGAATTAAAATAAATAAATAAATAATAGACAAAAATATTAATTAATTAACTAAATAAATTAACTTAATTAATTGTGTTTAATTAACCTAATTAATTGTAATTAACAAACCTAATCATTTAGTTAGACTAACTAAACCTGATTAGTTGGTCTCAGCCTGTGACATGCGGGACCCGCGTGTCAGGTTGACCAAGTCAGTAGTCATGGTTACTGCTGATGTCAGCATGACATCATTGCTGATGCAGTAAATGGTTTTCTGAATTAAATAAATTTCAAAATGATTTAAAACTTTGAAAATTAATATTAAATAAACCGTAACTCGGATGGAAAAACTTTGTACATGAAAGTTGCTCAGAACGACGAGACGAATCCGAATACGTAGCCTGCTCGTCTGCCACACATCCCTAGCATAGCAAACACGCAACTTTCCCCCTCCAGTTCATCTGTCCGAAAACGCGAAACGCCGGGAATACTTTCCCGGATGTTTCCCCCCTTCGTCGGTATCACCTCCTACCGCGTTAGGGCACACCTAGCACCGCTCATTGTCATGTCATGCACCGTCATGCTTATGTTTGCATTATATTTATTCTTTCTTCCCCCTCTTCTCTCGTTAGACACCGAGACCGATGCCGCTGCTACCCAGTACGACTACGGTGTTGACGACCCCTCCTTCTCGGCTGAGCTTCCAGGCAAGCCCCCCCCTTGATCACCAGATATCGCCTATTCTTCTCTCTACTGCTTGCATTAGAGTAGTGTAGCATGTTACTGCTTTCTGTTTATCCTATCCTGATGCATAGCTTGTCCTTGCTACTACTGTTGTTACCTTTACCTGCAATCCTAAATGCTTAGTATAGGATGCTAGTATTCCATCAGTGGCCCTACATTCTTGTCCGTCTGCCATGCTATACAATTGGGCCGTGATCACTCGGGAGGTGATCACGTGTATATACTTATATACATAATATATGATACATATGGTGACTAAAGTCGGGTCGGCTCGTTGAGTACCCGCGGTTGATTCACGGATTGGGGGCTGAAAGGACATACTTTCCCGATGGCCCTCTAAGTGGATCTTTGTGGCGGAGCGACAGGGCAGGTCGAGACCACCTAGGTGAGAGGTGGGCCTGGCCCTGGTCGGCGTCCGCGGTTACATCAATTAACACGCTTAACGAGATCTTGGTATTTGATCTGAGTCTAGCCACTGGCCTATACGCACTAACCAACTACGCGGGAACAATTATGGGCACTCGACGTCGTGGTATCAGCCGAAGCCTTCTTGACGTCAGCGACTGAGCGGCGCGCGCCGGATTGGACCGTAAGCCCGCGCTTGTATTAAGGGGGCTAGGTCTGCTTCCGGCCGCGTTCGCAACATGCAGGTGTGCAATGGGCAACGGGCCCAGACCCCTGCGCGCATAGGATTTAGACCGGCGTGCTGACCTCTCTGTTGTGCGTAGGTAGGGCTGCGACGTGTTGATCTTCCGAGGCTGGGCATGACCCAGGAAAGTGTGTCTGGCCAAATGGGATCGAGCGTGTTGGGTAATGTGGTGCACCCCTGCAGGGAAGTTTATCTATTCGAATAGCCGTGATCCTCGGTAACAGGACGACCCGGTGTTGTACGTTGGCCTTATGACAACTAGAATCGGATACTTAATAAAACACACCCTTCCAAGTGCCAGATATAACCTGGTGATCGCTCTCACACTGGGCGACGAGGGGAGGATCGCCGGGTAGGATTATGCCATGCGATGATACTTGGTGAACTTACCATCTACTCTCTTCTACATGCTGCAAGATGGAGGCTGCCAGAAGCGTAGTCTTCGACAGGACTAGCTATCCCCCTCTTATTCTGGCATTCTGCAGTTCAGTCCACCGATATTGCCTCTTTACACATATACCCATGCATATGTAGTGTAGATCCTTGCTTGCGAGTACTTTGGATGAGTACTCACGGTTGCTTTGCTCCCCCTTTTCCCTCTTTCCTTTCTTTCTGGTTGTCGCAACCAGATGCTGGAGCCCAGGAGCCAGACGCCACCGTCGATGACGACTCCTACTACACCGCGGGTGCCTACTACTACGTGCAGGCTGCCGTCGATGACCAGGAGTAGTTTAGGAGGATCCTAGGCAGGAGGCCTGCGCCTCTTTCGTTGTGTATCCCAGTTTGTGCTAGCCATCTTATGGCAACTTGTTTAACTTATGTCTGTACTCAGATATTGTTGCTTCCGCTGACTCGTCTATGATCGAGCACTTGTATTCGAGCCCTCGAGGCCCCTGGCTTGTATTATGATGCTTGTATGACTTATTTATGTTTTAGAGTTGTGTTGTGATATCTTCCCGTGAGTCCCTGATCTTGATCGTACATGTTTGCGTGCATGATTAGTGTACGATTGAATCGGGGCGTCACAATTACCTCTCGTCATGTTGAGATTGCTATCGTCTCTTTCTTCTTCCTTGCATATGCTAATTTTTTCTTGCTATGATAATTTTTTTGCTTATAAAATGCCTATGCATAGGAAGTATGTTAGACTTAGATGTGTTTATCACGTGTTCTATGATGCTCTCTTTGTGCTTTAATTCTTATCTTTGATGTGAGCATCATTAAAATTGTCAATGCCTAGCTAGGGGCGTTAAACGATAGCGCTTGTTGGGAGGCAACCTAATTTTATTTTTGTTTTTTGCTTTTCGTTCCTGTTTAGTAATAAATAATACTGTTAGGGAACGCAGTAATTTCAAAAAAAAATCCTACGCACACGCAAGATCATGGTGATGCATAGCAACGAGAGGGGAGAGTGTTGTCTACGTACCCTCGTAGACCGTAAGCGGAAGCGTTATGACAATGCGGTTGATGTAGTCGTACGTCTTCACGATCCGACCGATCCAAGTTCCTAATGCACGACACCTCCGAGTTCAGCACACGTTCATCTCGATGACGTCCCTCGTACTCTTGATCCAGTTGAAGCCGAGGGAGAGTTCCATCAGCACGACGGCGTGGTGACGGTGATGATGATGTTACCGGCGCAGGGCTTCGCCTAAGCACTACGACGATATGACCGAGGTGTGTAACTGTGGAGGGGGGCACCGCACACGGCTAAGAAATCAACTTGTGTGTCTATGGGGTGCCCCCTGGCCACGTATATAAAGGATGGAGGGAGGAGGAGGCCGGCCCTCATAGGGCGCGCCCAAAGTGTGAAGTCCTATTAGGACTCCCTAGTCCTAGTAGGATTCCACCTCCCACATGGAATAGGAAAAGGGGAAGGGAGAAGGAGAAGGAAGGAAGGGGGCGCCCCCTTTCCCTAGTCCAATTCGGACCAGTCCATGGGGAAGGGGCGCAACCACCCTTGAGGCCTTTCTCTCTTTTCCCGTATGACCCATTAAGTCCCAATACGAATTCCCGTAACTCTCCGGTACTCCGAAAAATACCCGAATCACTCGGAACCTTTCCGATGTCCGAATATAGCCTTCCAATATATTGATCTTTACGTCTCGACCATTTCGAGACTCCTCGTCATGTCCTCGATCTCATCCGGGACTCCAAACAAACTTTGGTACATCAAATCACATAACTCATAATACAAATCGTCATCGAACGTTAAGCGTGCGGACCCTACGGGTTCGAGAACTATGTAGACATGACCGAGACACATCTCTGGTCAATAACCAATAGCGGAACCTGGATGCTCATATTGGCTCCTACATATTCTACGAAGATCTTTATCGGTCAAACCGCATAACAACATACGTTATTCCCTTTGTCATCGGTATGTTACTTGCCCGAGATTTGATCGTTGGTATCCTCATACCTAGTTTAATCTCGTTATCGGCAAGTCTCTTTACTCGTTCTGTAATGCATCATCCCGCAACTAACTCATTAGTCACATTGCTTGCAAGGCTTATAGTGATGTGCATTACCGAGAGGGCCCAGAGATACCTCTCCGAAAATCGGAGTGACAAATCCTAATCTCGATCTATGCCAACTCAATAAACACCATCAGAGACACCTGTAGAGCACCTTTACAATCACCCAGTTACGTTGTGACGTTTGGTAGCACACAAAGTGTTCCTCCGGTATTCGGGAGTTGCATAATCTCATATTCATAGGAACATTTATAAGTCATGAAGAAAGCAATAGCAATATACTAAACGATCAAGTGCTAAGCTAACGGATTGGGTCAAGTCAATCACATCATTCTCTAATGATGTGATCCCGTTAATCAAATGACAACTCATGTCTATGGCTAGGAAACTTAACCATCTTTGATTCAACGCGCTAGTCAAGTAGAGGCATACTAGTGACACGCTGTTCGTCTATGTATCCACACATGTATCAAGTTTCCGGTTAATACAATTCTAGCATGAATAATAAACATTTATCATGATATAAGGAAATATAAATAACAACTTTATTATTGCCTCTAGGGTATATTTCCTTCAGTCTCCCACTTGCACTAGAGTAAATAATCTAGTTCACATCGCCATGTGATTTAACACCAATAGTTCACATCATCATGTGACCAATACCCAAAGGGTTTACTAGAGTCAATAATCTAGTTCAAATCGCCATCTGATTAACACCCAAAGAGTACTAAGGTGTGATCATGTTTTGCTTGTGAGAGATGTTTAGTCAATGGGTCTGCCACATTCAGATCCGTATGCATTTTGCAAATTTCTATGTCTACAAAGCTCTGCACGGAGCTACTCTAGCTAATTGCTCCCACTTTCAATATGTATCCAGATTGAGACATAGAGTCATCCGGATCAGTGTCAAAGCTTGCATCGACGTAACCCTTTACGATGAACTTTTTGTCACCTCCATAACCGAGAAACATATCCTTATTCCACTAAGGATAATTTTGACCGCTGTCTAGTGATCTACTCCTAGATCACTATTGTACTCCCTTGCCAAACTCAGTGCAATGTATACAATAGGTCTGATACACAGCATGGCATACTTTATAGAACCTATGGCTGAGGCATAGGGAATGACTTCCATTCTCTCTCTATCTTCTGCCGTGGTCGGGCTTTGAGTCTTACTCAACTTCACACCTTGCAACATAGGCAAGAACTCTTTCTTTGAGTGTTCCATTTTGATCTACTTCAAAAACTTGTCAAGGTATGTACTCATTGAAAAAAATTATCAAGCGTCTTGATCTATCTCTATAGATCTTGATGCTCAATATGTAAGCAGCTTCACCGAGGTCTTTCTTTGAAAACTCCTTTCAAACACTCCTTTATGCTTTCCAAAGAATTCTACATCATTTCCGATTGACAATATGTCATTCACATATATTTATTAGAAAAGCTGTAGTGCTCCCACTCACTTTCTTGTAAATACAGGCTTCACCGCAAGTCTGTATAAAACTATATGCTTTGATGAACTCATCAAAGCGTATATTCCAACTCCGAGATGCTTGCACCGGTCCATATATGGATCGTTGGAGCTTGCACATTTTGTTAGCACCTTTAGGATTGACAAAACCTTCTGGTTGCATCATATGCAACTCTTCTTTAATAAATCCATTAAGGAATGTAGTTTTGACGTCCATTTGCCAAATTCCATAAAATGTGGCAACTGCTAACATGATTCGGATAGACATAAGCACCGATACGAGTGAGAAAATCTCATCGTGTTCAACACCTTGAACTTGTCGAAAACATTTTTCCGAAAATTTGAGCTTTGTCGATAGTAACACTACTATCAGCGCCCGTCTTCCTCTTGAAGATCCATTTATTCTCTATGGCTCGCCGATCATCAGGCAAGTCAACCAAAGTCCACACTTTGTTCTCATACATGGATCCCATCTCAGATTTAATGGCCTCAAGCCATTTCACGGAATCTGGGCTCATCATCGCTTCCTCACAGTCCGTAGGTTCGTCATGGTCAAGTAACATGACCTACAGAACAGGATTACCATACCACTCTGGTGCGGACCATATTCTGGTTGACCTACGAGGTTCGGTAGTAACTTGATCTGAAGTTTCATGATCATCATCATTAACTTCCTCACTAATTGGTGTATGCATCACTGGAACTAATTTCTGTGATGAACTATTTTCCAATTCGGGAGAAGGTACAATTACCTCATCAAGTTCTACTTTCCTCCCACTCATTTCTTTCGAGAGAAACTCCTTCTCTAGAAAGGATCTATTCTTAGCAACAAAGATTTTGCCTTCAGATCTGTGATAGAAGGTGTACCCAACAATTTCTTTTGGGTATCCTATAAAGACGCACTTCTCCGATTTGGGTTCGAGCTTATCAGGTTGAAACATTTTAACATAAGCATCGCAACCCCAAATTTTAAGAAACGATAGCTTAGGTTTCTTGCTAAACCACAGTTCATACTGTGTCGTCTCAACGGATTTAGATGGTGCCCTATTTAACGTGAATGCAGCTGTCTAATGCATAACCCCAAAACGATAGTGGTAAATCGGTAAGAGACATCATAGATTGCAGTATATCCAATAAAGTACGGTTATGACGTTCGGACACACCATTATGCTGTGATGTTCCAGGTGGCATGAGTTTGTGAAACTATTCCACATTGTTTTAATTGAAGGCCAAACTCGTAACTCAAATATTTGCCTCTGCGATCAAATCGTAGAAATTTTATTTTCTTGTTATGATGATTCTCCACTTCACTCTGAAATTCTTTGAACTTTTCAAATGTTTCAGACTTATGTTTCATCAAGTAGATATACCCATATATACTCAAATCATCTGTGAAGATCAAAAAATAACGATACCCGCAGCGAGCCTTAACACTCATCGGATCGCATACATCAGTATGTATTATTTGCAATAAGTCAGTTGCTCGCTCCATTGTTCCGGAGAACGGAGTCTTAGTCATCTTGCCCATGAGGCATGGTTCGCAAGCATCAAGTGATTCATAATCAAGTGATTCCAAAAGCCCATCATCATGGAGTTTCTTCATGCGCTTTACACCAATATGACCTAAACGGCAGTGCCACAAATAAGTTGAACTATCATTATTAACTTTGCATCTTTTGCATCAATATTATGAATATGTGTATAAGCACGATCGAGATTCAATAAACCATTTATGTTGCGTGTATGACCATAGAAGGTTTTATTCATGTAAATAGAACAACAATTATTCTTTGACTTGAATAACCGTATTGCAATAAACATGATCCAATCATATTCATGCTCAACGCAAACACTAAATAACATTTATTTTAGGTTCAACACTAATCCCGAAGGTAAAGGGAGTGTGCGATGGTGATCTTATCAACCTTGTAATCACTTCCAACACACATCATCACCTCGTCCTTAACTAGTCTCTGTTTATTTTGCAACTCCCGTTTCGAGTTACTACTCTTAGCAACTAAACCAATATCAAATACCGAGGTGTTGCTATAAACACTAGTAAAGTACACATCAATAACATGTATATCCAATATACCTTTGTTCACTTTGCCATTACTCTTATCCGCCAAGTATCTAGGGCAGTTTCACTTCCAGTGACCATTTCCTTCGCAGTAGAAGCACTCAGTTTCAGGTTTGAGTCTAGCTTTGGGTTTCTTCACGGGAGTGGCAACTTGCTTGCCATTCTTCTTGAAGTTCCCTTTCTTTCCCTTTCCCTTTTACTTGAAACTAGTGGTCTTGTCAACCATCAACATTTGATGCTTTTTCTTGATTTCTACCTTCGCCGATTTCAGTATCGCGAAGAGCTCGGGAATTATTTTCGTCATCCCTTGCATATTATAATTTATCACGTAGTTCTATTAACTTGGTGATAGTGACTAGAGAACTTTGTCAATTACTATCTTATCTAAAAGATTAACTCCCACTTGATTCAAGCAATTGTAGTACCCAGACAATCTGAGCACATGCTCACTGGTTGAGCTAATCTCCTTCATCTTGTAGGCAAAGTACTGTCAGAGGTCTCATACCTCTCGACACGGGCATGAGTATGAAATACCAATTTCAACTCTTGGAACATCTCATATGCTCTGTGGCGTTCAAAACGTTTTTGAAGTCCTGGTTCTGAGCCGTAAAGCATGGTGCACTAAACTATCAAGTAGTCATCATAACGAGCTTTGTCAAACGTTCATAACGTCTGCATCTGCTCCTGCAATAGGTCTGTCACCTAGCGGTGCATCAAGGACATAATACTTCTGTGCAGCATTGAGGATAATCCTCAGATCACGGAGCTAGTCCGCATCATTGCTACTAACATTTTTCAACTTATTTTTCTCTAGGAACATATCAAAAATAAACGGGGAGCTACATCGCGAGCTATTGATCTACAACATAGTTATGCAAATACTGATCCGGACTAAGTTCATGATAAGTTAAAGTTCAATTAATCATATTACTTAATAACTCCCACTTAGATAGACATCCCTCGAGTCATCTAAATGATCACGTGATCCATATCAACTAAACCATGTCTGATCATCACGTGGGATGGAGTAGTTTTCAATGGTGAACATCACTATGTTGATCATATCTACTATACGATTCACGTTCGACCTTTCGGTCTCTAGTGTTCCGAGGCCATATCTGCATATGCTAGGCTCGTCAAGTTTAACCCGAGTATTCTGTGTGTGCAAAACTGGCTTGCACCCGTTGTATGTGAGCGTAGAGCTTATCACACCCGATCATCACGTGGTGTCTCAGCATGAAGAACTGTCGCAACGGTGCATACTCAGGGAGAACACTTATACCTTGAAATTTTAGTGAGGGATCATCTTATAAAGCTACCGCCGAACTAAGCAAAATAAGATGTATAAAAGATAAACATCACATGCAATCATAATATGTGACATGATATGGCCATCATCATTTTGTGCCTTTGATCTCCATCTTCAAAGAACTGTCATGATTTCTATCATCTCCGGCATGACACCATGATCTCTATCATATTGATCTCTATCAACGTGTCGTCATATGGTCGTCTCGCCAACTATTGCTTTTGCAATTATTGCTATCGCATAGCGATAAAGTAAAGCAATTAGATGGCGCTTGCATCTTATGCAATAAAGAGACAACCATAAGGCTCTTGCCAGTTGCCGATAACTTTCACAAAACATGATCATCTTATACAACAATTTATATCTCATCACGTCTTGACCATATCACATCACAACATGCCCTGCAAAAACAAGTTAGACGTCCTTTACTTTGTTGTTGCAAGTTTTACGTGGCTGCTACGGGCTGAGCAAGAACCGTTCTTCCCTACGCATCAAAACCACAATGATTTTTCGTCAAGTATGTGCTGTTTTAACCTTCAACAAGGACCGGGCGTAGCCACACTCGATTCAACTAAAGTTGGAGAAACTGACACCCGCCAGCCACCTGTGTGCGAAGCACGTCGGTAGAACCAGTCTCGCGTAAGCGTACGCGTAATGTCGGTCCGGGCCGCTTCATCCAACAATACCGCCGAATCAAAGTATGACATGCTGGTAAGCAGTATGACTATTATCGCCCACAACTCTTTGTGTTCTACTCGTGCATATAACATCTACGCATAGACCTGGCTCGGATGCCACTGTTAGGGAACGCAGTAATTTCAAAAAATTTCCTACGCACACGCAAGATCATGGTGATGCATAGCAACGAGAGGGGAGAGTGTTGTCTATGTACCCTCGTAGACCGTAAGCGGAAGCATTATGCCAACGCGGTTGATGTAGTCCTACGTCTTCACGATCCGACCGATCCAAGTTCCGAACGCACGGCACCTCCGAGTTCAGCACACGTTCAGCTCGATGACGTCCCTCGTACTCTTGATCCAGTTGAGGCCGAGGGAGAGTTCCGTCAGCACGATGGTGTGGTGACGGTGATGGTGATGTTACCGGCGCAGGGCTTCGCCTAAGCACTACGGCGATATGACCGAGGTGTGTAACTGTGGAGGGGGCACCGCACACGGCTAAGAAATCAACTTGTGTGTCTATGGGGTGCCCCCTGGCCACGTATATAAAGGATGGAGGGAGGAGGAGGGCGGCCCTCATAGGGCGCGCCCAAAGTGTGGAGTCCTACTAGGACTCCCTAGTCCTAGTAGGATTCCACCTCCCACATGGAATAGGAAAAGGGGAAGGGAGAAGGAGAAGGAAGGAAGGGGGCGCCCCCTTTCCGTAGTCCAATTCGGACCAGTCCATGGGGAAGGGGCGCAGCCACCCTTGAGGCCTTCCTCTCCATTCCCGTATGGCCCATTAAGGCCCAATACGAATTCCCGTAACTCGCCGGTACTCTGAAAAATTCCCGAATCACTCGAAACCTTTCCGATGTCCGAATATAGCCTTCCAATATATCGATCTTTACGTCTCGACCATTTCGACACTCCTCGTCATGTCACCGATCTCATCCGGGACTCCAAACAAACTTCGGTAAAACAAATCACATAACTCATAATACAAATCGTCATCGAACGTTAAGCGTGCGGACCCTACAGGTTCGAGAACTATGTAGACATGACCGAGACACATCTCCGGTCAATAACCAATAGCGGAACCTAGATGCTCATATTGGCTCCTACATATTCTACGAAGATCTTTATTGGTCAAACCGCATAACAACATAGGTTGTTCCCTTTGTCATTTGTATGTTACTTGCCCGAGATTTGATCGTCGGTATCCTCATACCTAGTTCAATCTCGTTAGCGGCAAGTCTCTTTACTCATTCTGTAATGCATCATCCTGCAACTAACTCATTAGTCACATTGCTTGCAAGGCTTATAGTGATGTGCATTACCGAGAGGGCCCAGAGATACCTCTCCAACAATCGGAGTGAAAAATCCTAATCTCGGTCTATGCCAACTCAACAAACACCATCGGAGACACCTGTAGAGCACCTTTATAATCACCCAGTTACGTTGTGACGTTTGGTAGCACACAAAGTGTTCCTCCGGTATTCGGGAGTTGCATAATCTCATAGTCATAGGAACATGTATAAGTCATGAAGAAAGCAATATCAATATACTAAACGATCAAGTGCTAAGCTAACGGATTGGGTCAAGTCAATCACATCATTCTCTAATGATGTGATCCCGTTAATCAAATGACAACTCATGTCTATGGCTAGGAAACTTAACCATCTTTGATTCAACGAGCTAGTCAAGTAGAGGCATACTAGTGACACTCTGTTTGTCTATGTATCCACACATGTATCAAGTTCCCGGTTAATACAATTCTAGCATGAATAATAAACATTTATCATGATATAAGGAAATATAAATAACAACTTTATTATTGCCTCTAGGGAATATTTCCTTCAAATACATCTAGCCTCTGTTTAGATGTGGTTTTATGTTTTAATTAGTGTTTGTGCCAAGTAGAACCAATAGGATCTTCTTGGGTGATAGTTGTTTGATCTTGCTGAAAAAGGCAGAAACTTTATGCTCACGAAAATAATTGTTAAAATTCACCAGAACGTGATAAAGTATTGATTCTTTTTGCAGAAGATTAATATACAAATTATCCAGGTTGTCCTAGTTTTTCAGAATTTTTGGAGTTACAGAAGTATTCGAATGATACAGATTGCTACAGACTGTTCTGTTTTGGCAGATTCTAATTTTCGTTTGTTGTTTGCTTATTTTGATGAATCTATGAGTAGTATCGGGGGGTATGAACCATAGAGAAGTTGGAATACAGTAGGTTTAACACCAATATAAATAAAGAATGAGTTCATTACAATACCTTAAAATGGTGGTTTGTTTTCTTATACTAACGGAGCTCATGAGATTTTTTGTTGAAGTTTTGTGTTGTGAAGTTTTCAAGTTTTTGGGTAAAGATTTGATGGATTTTGGAATAAGATCCTAAGCTTGGGGATTACCAAGGCACCCCAAGGTAAAATTCAAGGACAACCAAAAGCCTAAGCTTGGGGATGCCCCGGAAGGCATCCCCTCTTTCGTCTTCGTCTATCGGTAACTTTACTTGAGGCTATATTTTTATTCACCACATGATATTTGGTTTGCTTGGAGCGTCTTGTATGATTTGAGTCTTTGCTTTTTAGTTTACCACAATCATCCTTGCTGTACACACCTTTTGTGAGAGACACGCATGAATCGGAATACTCTATGTGCTTCACTTATATCTTTTGAGCTAGATAATTTTGCTCTAGTGCTTCACTTATATCTTTTTAGAGCACGATGGTGGTTTTATTTTATAGAAATTATTGAACTCTCATGCTTCACTTATATTTTTTTGAGAGTCTTTTAGAACGGCATGGTAATTTGCTTTGGTTATGAATTTATTCCTAATATGATGGGCATCCAAGAGGGATATAATAAAAACTTTCATATAAAGTGCATTGAATACTATGAGAAGTTTGATTCCTTATGATTGTTTTGAGATATGAAGATGGTGATATTAGAGTCATGCTAGTGAGTAGTTGTGAATTTGAGAAATACTTGTGTTGAGGTTTGTGAGTCCCGTAGCATGCACGTATGGTGAACCGTTATGTAACAAAGTTGGAGCATGAGATATTTTTTGATTGTCTTCCTTATGAGTGGCGGTCGGGGACGAGCGATGGTCTTTTCCTACCAATCTATCCCCCTAGGAGCATGCGCGTAGTACTTTGTTTCGATGACTAATAGATTTTTGCAATAAGTATGTGAGTTCTTTATGACTAATGTTGAGTCCATGGATTATACGCACTCTCACCCTTCCACCATTGCTAGCCTCTCCAATACCGCGCAGCTTTCGCCGGTACCATACACCCACCATATACCTTCCTCAAAACAGCCACCATACCTATCTATTATGGCATTTCCATAGCCATTCCGAGATATATCGCCATGCAACTTTCCACCGTTCCGTTTATTATGACACGCTCCATCATTATCATATTGCTTTGCATGATCATGTAGTTGACATCGTATTTGTGGCAAAGCCACCATTCATAATTCTTTCATACATGTCGCTCTTGATTCATTGCACATCCCAGTACACCACCGGAGGCATTCATATAGAGTCATATTTTCTTCTAGTATCGAGTTGTAATTCTTGAGTTGTATGTAAATATAAGTGTGATGATCATCATTATTAGAGCATTGTCCCGTGTGAGGAAATAAAAAAAGAAAGGCCAAAGAAGCCAATGAAAAAAAGAGAGAGGCCAAAGAAGCCAAAAAAGAGAGAAAAAGAGAGAAGGGGCAATGCTACTATCCTTTTTCCACACTTGTGCTTCAAAGTAGCACCATGATCTTCATGATAGAGAGTCTCTTATTTTTGTCACTTTCATATACTAGTGGGAATTTTTCATTATAGAACTTGTCTTGTATATTCCAACGATGGGCTTCCTCAAATGCCCTAGGTCTTAATGAGCAAGCAAGTTGGATGCACACCCACTTAGTTTTCTTTTGAGCTTTCATACACTTATAGCTCTAGTGCATCTGTTGCACGGCAATCCCTACTCACTCACATCAATATCTATTGATGGGCATCTCCATAGCCCATTGATACGCCTAGTTGATGTGAGACCATCTTCCTCCTTTTTGTCTTCTCCACAACCACCATATTCTATTCCACCTATAGTGCTATGTCCATGGCTTACGCTCATGTATTGCGTGAAAGTTGAAAAAGTTTGAGAATACTAAAGTATGAAACAATTGCTTGTCATCTCACCGGGGTTGTGCATGATTTGAGTATTTTGTGTGATGAAGATGGAGCATAGCCAGACTATGATTTTGTAGGGATAAGCTTTCTTTAGCCATGTTATTTTGAGAAGACATATATGCCTTGTTAGTATGCTTGAAGTACTATTGTTTTTATGTCAATATTAAACTTTTATTTTGAATCTTATGGATCTGAACATTCATGCCACAATAAATAAAATTACATCGATAATTATGTTAGGTAGCATTCCACATCAAAAATTCTGTTTTTATCATTTACCTACTCGAGGACGAGCAGGAATTAAGCTTGGGGATGCTTGATACGTCTCCAACGTATCTACAATTTTTGATTGTTTCATGCTATTATATTATCTGTTTTGGATGTTTAATGGGCTTTAATATGCTATTTTATATTATTTTTGGGACTAACCTATTAACCGGAGGCCCAGTGCCAGTTTCTGTTTTTTTGCCTATTTTAGTGTTTCACAGAAAAGGAATACCAAACGGAATGAAACCTTTGCGATGATCTTTCTTGGACCAAAAGCAAACCAGAAGACTTGGAGTTGAAGTCTGGAACTCCGCGAGGAGGCCACGAGGCAGGAGGGCGCGCCCAGGGGGGGGGGGGGGGTAGGCACGCCCCCCACCCTCGTGGGCCCCTCGGAGCTCCACCGACGTACTTCTTTTGCCTATATATACTCTTATACCCTAAAAACATCAGGGAGAGCCACGAAACCACTTTTCCACCGCTGCAACCTTCTGTACCCGTGAGATCCCATCTTGGGGCATCTCCGGCGATCTGCCAGAGGGGGAATCGATCACGGAGGGCTTCTACATCAACACCATTGCCTCTCCGATGATGCGTGAGTAGTTTACCACAGACCTTTGGGTCCATAGTTATTAGCTAGATGGCTTCTTCTCTCTCTTTGATTATCAATACAAAGTTTTCCTCGATGTTCTTGGAGATCTATTCAATGTAATACTCTTTTGCGGTGTGTTTGCCGATATCCGATGAATTTTGGATTTATGAACAAGTTTATCTATGAATATTATTTGGTTCTTCTCTGAATTCTTATATGCATGATTTGATATCTTTGCAAGTCTCTTCGAATTATCGGTTTAGTTTGGCCTACTAGATTGATCTTTCTTGCAATGGGAGAAGTGCTTAGCATTGGGTTCAATCTTACGGTGTCCTTTCCTAGTGACAGTAGGGGCAGCAAGGCACATATTGTATTGTTGCCATCGAGGATAAAAAGATGGGGTTTATATCATATTGCTTGAGTTTATCCCTCTACATCATGTCATCTTTCTTAAAGCGTTACTATGTTCTTATGAACTTAATACTCTAGATGCATGCTGGATAGCGGTCGATGTGTGGAGTAATAGTAGTAGATGCAGAATCGTTTCGGTCTACTTGACACGGACGTGATGCCTATATTCATTATCATTGCCTTAGATAAGTTCATAACTATGCGATTTTCTATCAATTGCTCGACAGTAATTTGTTCACCCACCGTAATACATGCTATCTTGAGAGAAGCCACTAGTGAAACCTATGGCCCCCGGCTCTCTTTCTTATTATATTGCATCTCTTTTATTTACATCGCATCTCATTTACTATTTTGCAATCTTTACTTTCCAATCTATACAACAAAAATACCAAAAATATTTACTTTACTATCTTTATCAGATCTCACTTTTGTGAGTGACCGTGAAGGGATTGACAACCCCTTTATCGCGTTGGTTGCAAGGTTCTTGATTGTTTGTGCAGGTACTAGGTGACTTGTGCGTCGTCTCCTACTGGATTGATACCTTGGTTCTCAAAACCAAGGGAAATACTTACGCTACTTTGCTGCATCACCCTTTCCTCTTCAAGGGAAAACCAACGCATTCTCAAGAGGTAGAAGTATGTTACTTGCCCGAGATTTGATCGTCGGTATCTCTATACCTAGTTCAATCTCGTTACCAGCAAGTCTCTTTACTCGTTCCGTAATACATCACCTCGTGACTAACTCCTTAGTCATTTTCTTGCAAGCTTATGATGTGTATTACCGAGAGGGCCCAGAGATACCTCTCCGATACTCAGAGTGGCAAATCCTAATCTTGATCTATGCCAACTCAACAAACACCTTCGAAGATACATGTAGAGCATATTTATGATCACCCAGTTACGTTGTGACGTTTGATAGCACACAAGGTATTCCTCCGGTATCCGGGAGTTGCATAATCTCATAGTCGAAAGAATAAGTATTTGACTTGAAGAAAGCAATAGCAATAATCTGAACGATCATTATGCTAAGCTAACGGGTGGGTCTTGTCCATCACATCATTCTCCTAAGGATGTGATCCCGTTATCAAATGACAACACATATCCATGGTTAGGAAACCTTAACCATCTTTGATCAACGAGCTAGTCTAGTAGAGGTTTACTAGGGACACAATATTTGTTTATGTATTCACACATGTATTTAAGTTTCCGACAATACAATTCTAGCATGAATAATAAACCTTTATCATGAATAAGGAAATATAAAATATCA
Source organism: Aegilops tauschii subsp. strangulata (assembly GCF_002575655.3). NCBI lineage: Eukaryota > Viridiplantae > Streptophyta > Magnoliopsida > Poales > Poaceae > Aegilops > Aegilops tauschii. Next base: position 25,052,587 of record NC_053037.3, on the reverse strand, counting down.
ACTTTATTATTGCCTCTAGGGCATATTTCCTTCAGTCTCCCACTTGCACTAGAGTCAATAATCTAGTTCACATCGCCATGTGATTTAACACCAATAGTTCACATCGTCATGTGACTTTACACTCTATAGTTCACATCGCCATGTGACCAATACCCAAAAGGGTTTACTAGAGTCAATAATCTAGTTCACATCGCCATGTGATTAACACCCAAAGAGTACTAAGGTGTGATCATGTTTTGTTTGTGAGAGTGGTTTAGTCAATGGGTCTGCCACATTCAGATCCGTATGTATTTTGCAAATTTCTATGTCAACAATGCTCTGCATGGAGCTACTCTAGCTAAATGCTCCCACTTTCAATATGTATCCAGATCGAGACTCGGAGTCATCCAGATCGGTGTCAAAGCTTGCATCAACGTAACTCTTTACGACGAACTCTTTATCACCTCCATAACCAAGAAATATTTCCCTAGTCCTCTAAGGATAATTTTGAACAATGTCCAGTGATCTACTCCTAGATCACTATTGTACTCCCTTGCCAAACTCAGGGCAGGGTATAGAATAGGTCTGGTACACAACATGGCATACTTTATAGAACCTATGGCTGAGGCATAGGGAATGACTTTCATTCTCTCTCTATCTTCTGCCGTGGTCGGGCTTTGAGTTTTACTCAACTTCGCACCTTGCAACATAGGCAAGAACTCCTTCTTTGACTGTTCCATTTTGAACTACTTCAAAAACTTGTCAAGGTATGTACTCATTGAAAAAACTTATCAAGCGTCTTGATCTATTTCTATAGATCTTGATGCTCAATATGTAAGCAGCTTCACCGAGGTCTTTCTTTGAAAAACTCCTTTCAAATACTTATCATAAAGGTTGTAGTGCTCTCACTCACTTTTTGTAAATACAGGCTTCACCGCAAGTCTGTATAAAACTATATGCTTTGATCAACTCATCAAAGCGTATATTCCAACTCCGAGATGTTTGCACCCGTCCATAGATGGACCGCTGGAGCTTTGCACACTTTGTTAGCACCTTTAGGATTGACAAAACCTTCTGGTTGCATCATATACAACTCTTCTTTAAGAAATCCATTAAGGAATGCAGGTTTGACATCCATTTGCTAGATTTCATAAAATGCGGCTATTGCTAACATGATTAGGAAAGACTTAAGCATCGATACGAGTGAGAAAATGTGATCGTAGTCAACACCTTGAACTTGTCAATTTTTTTTCGACAATTCGAGCTTTGTAGATAGTATCACTACCATCAACGTCCGTCTTCTTCTTGAAGATCCATTTATTCTTAATGGCTTGTCGATCATCGGGCAAGTCCACCAAAGTACACACTTTGTTCTCATACATGGATCCTATCTCAGATTTCATGGCCTCAAGCCATTTCGTGGAATCTGGGCTCATCATAGCTTCCTCATAGTTCATAGGTTCGTCATGGTCTAGTAACAAGACTTCCAAACAGGATTACCGTACCACTTTGGTGCGGATCTTACTCTGGTTGACCTACGAGGTTCAGTAGTAACTTGTGTTGGGTAACGTAGTAATTTAAAAAAATTTCCTACGCACACGCAAGATCATGGTGATGCATAGCAACGAGAGGGAAGAGTGTGTCCACGTACCCTCGTAGACCGATAGCGGAAGCGTTATGACAACGCGGTTGATGTAGTCGTACGTCTTCACGATCGACCGATCCTTAGTACCGAACATACGACACCTCCGTGTTCTGCACACGTTCAGCTCGGTGACGTCCCGCGAACTCACGATCCAGTAGAGCTTCGAGGGAGAGTTTCGTTAGCATGACGGCGTGATGACGGTGATGATGAAGTTACCGACGCAGGGCTTCACCTAAGCACCGCTACGATGTGACCGAGGTGGAATATGGTGGAGGGGGGCACCGCACACGGCTAAGAGTTCAATCAACTTGTGTGTCATGGGGTGCCTCTTGCCTTAGTATATAAAGGAGGAGAGGGGGGAGGCCGGCCGGCCCTAGAGGCGCGCCCAAGTGTGGAGACCTACTAGGACTCCAAGTCCTAGTAGTCGTCCACCAAGAGGAAGAGAGGGAGAAGGAAGGAGAGGGCGGGAATGAGGAAAGGCCCCCCCCCTAGTCCAATTCGGTTTGGGCTAGGGGGGCCGCGCGCCCTGCCTTGTCTTGCCTCCTCTCTTCCACCACTTGGCCCATGAGGCCCAATACTTCTTCCCCCGTATTCCCCTAACTCCCCGGTACTCCGAAAAATACCCGAATCACTCGGAACCTTTCCGATGTCCGAATATAGTCGTCCAATATATCGATCTTTACGTCTCGACCATTTAGAGACTCCTCGTGATGTCCCCGATCTCAACCGGGACTCCGAACTTCCTTCGGTACAACAAAACACATAAACTCATAATACCGGTCGTCACGGAACGTTAAGCGTGCGGACCCTACGGGTTTGAGAACTATGTAGACATGACCGAGTCACGTTTCCGGTCAATAACCAATAGCGGAACTTGGATGCTCATATTGGCTCCTACATATTGTACGAAGATCTTTATCGGTCAAACCACATGACAACATACGGTGTTCCCTTTGTCATCGGTATGTTACTTGCCCGAGATTCGATCGTCGGTATCTCAATACCTAGTTCAATCCCGTTACCGGCAAGTCTCTTTACTCGTTCCGTAGTGCCTCATCCCGCAACTAACTCATTAGTCACATTGCTTGCAAGGCTTATAGTGATGTGCATTACCGAGAGGGCCCAGAGATACTTCTCCGACAATCGGAGTGACAAATCCTAATCTCAATCTATGCCAACTCAACAAACACCATCGGAGATACCTGTAGAGCACCTTTATAATCACCCAGTTACGTTGTGACATTTGGTAGCACACAAAGTGTTCCTCCGGTATTCGGGAGTTGCATAATCTCATAGTCATAGGAACATGTATAAGTCATGAAGAAGCAATAGCAATATACTAAACGATCAAGTGCTAAGCTAAAGGAATGGGTCAAGTCAATCACATCATTCTCTAATGATGTGATCCCGTTAATCAAATGACAACTCATGTCTATGGCTAGGAAACTTAACCATCTTTGATCCAACGAGCTAGTCAAGTAGAGGCATACTAGTGACACTCTGTTTGTCTATGTACTCACACATGTATTAAGTTTCCGTTTAATACAATTCTAGCATGAATAATAAACATTTATCATGATGTAAGGAAATATAAATAACAACTTTATTATTGCCTCTAGGGCATATTTCCTTCAGTCTCCCACTTGTACTAGAGTCAATAATCTAGTTCACATCGCCATGTGATTTAACACCAATAGTTCACATCATCATGTGAACAATACCCAAAGGGTTTACTAGAGTCAATAATCTAGTTCACATCACCATGTGATTAACACTCAAAGAGTACTAAGGTGTGATCATGTTGTGCTTGTGAGAGATGTTTAGTCAATGGGCCTGCCATATTCAGATCCGTATGTATTTTGCAAATTTCTATGTCAACAATGCTCTGCACAGAGGTACTCTAGCTAATTGCTCCCACTTTCAATATGTATCCAGATTGAGACTTAGAGTCATCTGGATCTGTGTCAAAGCTTGCATCAACGTAACACTTTACGACGAACTTTTTGTCACCTCCATAACCGAGAAACATATCCTTATTCCACTAAGGATCATTTTGACCAATGTCCAGTGATCTACTCCTAGATCACTATTGTAGTCCAATGCCAAACTCAAGGCAGGGTATACAATAGGCCTGGTACACAACATAACATACTTTATAGAACCTATGGCTGAGGCATAGGGAATGACTTTCATTCTCTCTATCTTCTGCCGTGGTCGGGCTTTGAGTCTTACTCAACTTCACACCTTGCAACACAGGCAAGAACTCCTTCTTTGACTGTTCTAATTTGAACTACTTCAAAACCTTGTCAAGGTATGTACTCATTGAAAACAAGCGTCTTGATCTATCTCTGTAGATATTGATGCTCAATATGTAAGCAGCTTCACTGAGGTCTTTCTTTGAAAAACTCCTGTCAAACACTCCTTTATGCTTTACAGAAAATTCTACATCATTTTCGATCAACAATATGTCATTCACATATACTTATCAGAAAGGCTGTAGTGCTTGTTGGGGAACGTAGTAATAATTCAAAATTTTCCTACGTGTCACCAAGATTAATCTAGGAGATGCTAGCAATGAGAGAGAAGAGTGCATCTTCATACCCTTGAAGATCGCTAAGCGGAAGCGTTACAAGAACGCGGTTGATGGAGTCGTACTCGCGGTGATTCAAATAGGGGAGGGGTGGGCTGCGCCAGGGGAAGGGGTGCGGCTGCCCTCTCTCTCCCTCACTATATATAGGGGGAAGGGGGGTGGAGGAGGCGCCCTAGGGGAGGGGTGGCGGCCACAGGGGAAACCCTAGATGGGTTTGGGCGCCCCCACCCCTAGGAAACTTGCCCCCCAAGCCGGGAGGGGTGGCTGCCCTAGGGGAGGCGCCCCCACCTCTCCACGTTACGTGAGATGGGGTGGGAGGGGCGCACAGCCCCTTAGTGGGCTGATGTGCCCCCTCCCCTTGGCCCATAAGGCCCCCAAACGCTTGCCGGGGCCTCCGAAACACCTTTCGGTCACGCTGGTCGTCACCCGGTACTCCCAGAACAATTCCGGACTCCAATACCCTTCGTCCAATATATCGATCTTCACCTCCGAACCATTCCGGAATTCCTCGTGACGTCCGGGATCTCATCCGGGACTCCGAACAACCTTCGGTAACCACATACTATTTCCCATAACAACTCTAGCGTCACCGAACCTTAAGTGTGTAGACCCTACGGGTTCGGGAACCATGCAGACATGACCGAGACACCTCTTCGACCAATAACCAATAGCGGGATCTGGATACCCATATTGGCTCCCACATGTTCCACGATGATCTCATCGGATGAACCACGATGTCGGGGATTCAATCAATCCCGTATTTAATTCCCTTTGTCTATCGGTATGCTACTTGCCCGAGATTCGATCGTCGGTATCCCCATACCTTGTTCAATCTCATTACCGGCAAGTCTCTTTACTCGTTCCGTAACACATGATCCCGTGGCTAACTCATTAGTCACACTGAGCTCATTATGATGATGCATTACCGAGTGGGCCCAGAGATACCTCTCCGTCACACGGATTGACAAATCCCTGTCTCGATTCGCGCCAACCCAACAGACACTTTCGGAGATACCTGTAGTGTACCTTTATAGCCACCCAGTTACGTTGTGACGTTTGATACACCCAAAGCACTCCTACGGTATCCGGGAGTTGCACAATCTCATGGTCTAAGGAAATGATACTTGACATTAGAAAAGCTCTAGCAAATGAACTACACGATCTTGTGCTATGCTTAGGATTGGGTCTTGTCCATCACATCATTCTCCCAATGATGTGATCCTGTTATCAACGACATCCAATGTCCATGGCCAGGAAACCATGACCATCTATTGATCAACGAGCTAGTCAACTAGAGGCTTACTAGGGATATGTTGTGGTCTATGTATTCACACATGTATCACGGTTTCCGGTCAATACAATTATAGCATGAACAATAGACAATTATCATGAACAAGGAAATATAATAATAACCATTTTATTATTGCCTCTAGGGCATATTTCCAACAGTGCTCCCACTCACTTTCTTGTAAATACAGGCTTCACCGCAAGTCTGTATAAAACTATATTCTTTGATCAACTTATCAAAGCGTATATTCCAACTCCGAGATGCTTGCACCAGTCCATAGATGGATCGCTGGAGCTTGCACATTTTGTTAGAACCTTTAGGATTGACAAAACCTTCTGGTTGCATCATATTCAACTCTTCTTTAATAAATCCATTAAGGAATGCAGTTTTGACATCCATTTGCCATATTTCATAAAGCGTGACAATTGCTAACATGATTCCGATAGACTTAAGCATCGATACGAGTGAAAAAATCTCATTGTATTCAATACTTTGAACTTGTTCAAAACCTTTTTCGACAATTCGAGCTTTATAGATAGTAACACTACCATCAGCGTCCGTCTTCCACTTGAAGATCCATTTATTCTCTATGGCTTGCCGATCATCGGCAAGTCAATCAAAGTCCATACTTTGTTCATGGATCCTATCTCAGATTTCATGGCCTTAAGCCATTTCGCGGAATCTGGGATCATCATCGCTTCCACATAGTTAGTAGGTTCGTCTTGGTCTAGTAACATGATTTCCAGAACATGATTACCATACCACTCTGGGGCGGACCGTACTCTGGTTGACCTACGAGGTTTGGTAGTAACTTGATCTGAAGTTTCATGATCATCATCATTAACTTCCTCACTAATTGGTGTAGGCATCACTTGAACTGATTTCTTGTGATGAACCATTTTCCAATTCGAGAGAAGGTACAATTACCTCATCAAGTTCTACTTTCCTCCCACTCACTTCTTTCGAGAGAAACTCCTTCTCTAGAAAGGATCCATTCTTAGCAACAAAGATCTTGCCTTCGGATCTGTGATAGAAGGTGTACCCAATAGTTTCTTTCGGGTATCCTATGAAGACACACTTCTCCGATTTGGGTTTGAGCTTATCAGACTGAAACTTTTTCACATAAGCATCGCAGCCCCAAACTTTAAGAAACGATAGCTTAGGTTTCTTGCTAAACCACAGTTCATACTGTGTCGTCTCAACGGATTTAGACGGTGCCCCATTTAACGTGGATGTAGTTGTCTCTAATGCATAACCCCAAAACAATAGTGATAAATCGGTAAGAGATATCATAGATTGCACTATATCTAATAAAGTACTGTTATGACATCCGGACACACCATTATGCTGTGGTGTTCTGGGTGGCATGAGTTTGTGAAACTATTCCACATTGTTTTAATTTAAGGCCAAACTCGTAACGCAAATATTTGCCTCTGTGAGCAGATCGTAGAAACTTTATTCTTCTTGTTACGATGATTCTCCACTTCACTCTGAAATTCCTTGAACTTTTCAAATATTTCAGACTTGTGTTTCATTAAGTAGATATTCCCATATCTGCTCAAATCATTTGTGAATATCAGAAAATAACGATACCCGCCGTGAGCCTCAACACTCATTGAACCGCATACATTGGTATGTATTATTTCCAATAAGTCAGTGGCTCGCTCCATTGTTCCGGAGAATGGAGTCTTAGTCATCTTGCCCATGAGGCATGGTTCGCAAGCATCAAATGATTCATAATCAAGTGATTCCAAAAGTCCATCCACATGGAGTTTCTTCATGCGCTTTACACCAATATGACCTAAACAGCAGCGCCACAAGTATGTTGCACTATCATTATCAACTTTTCATCTTCTGGCATCAATATTATGTGCATCACCGTGATCGAGATTCAGTAAACCATATACATTGGATGTATGACCATAAAAGGTTCTATTCATGTAAACAGAACAACAATTATTCTCCGACTTAAATGAATAACCGTATTGCAATAAACATGATCGAATCATATTCATGCTCAACGCAAACACAACATAACATTTATTTAGTTCCAATATTAATCCCGAAGGTAGAGGGAGTATGCGATGGTGATCTTATCAACCTTGGAAACATTTCCAACACACATCGTCACTTCGCCCATATCTAGTCTCTGTTTATTTTTGCAACTCCCGTTTCAAGTTAGTACTCTTAGCAACTGAACTAGTATCAAATACCGAGGGGTTGCTATAAACACTAGTAAAGTACACATCAATGACATGTATATCAAATATACCTGTGTTCACTTTGCCATCCTTCTTATCCGCCAAGTATCTAGGGGCAGTTCCACTTCCAGTGACCATTTCCTTTGCAGTAGAAGCACTCAGTTTCAGTCTTGGGTCTAGCTTTGGGCTTCTTCACGGGAGTGACAACTTGTTTGTCATTCTACTTGAAGTTCCCTTTCTATTCCTTTGCCCTTTTCTTGAAACTAGTGGTCTTGTTAACTATCAACACTTGATGCTCTTTTCTTGATTTCTACCTTCACTGATTTCAGCATCGCGAAGAGGTCGGGAATTACTTTCGATTATCCCTTGCATATTATAGTTCATCACAAAGTTCTAGTAACTCGGTGATAGTGACTAGAGAATTCTGTCAATCACTATCTTATCTGGAAGATTAACTCCCACTTGATTCAAATGATTGTAGTACCCAGACAGTCTGAGCACATGCTCACTGGTTGAGCTATTCTCCTCCATCTTGTAGGCAAAGTACTGTCTGAGGTCTCATACCTCTCAACACGGGCATGAGTATGAAATATGAATTTCAACTCTTGGAACATCTCATATGCTTTGTGGCGTTCAAAACGTCTTCGAAGCCCCGACTCTAAGCCGTAAAGCATGGTGCACCAAACTATCAAGTAGTCATCATATCGAGCTTGCCAAACATTCATAACGTCTGCATCTGCTCCTGCAATCGGTCTGTCACCTAGCAGTGCATCAAGGACATAATTCTTCTGTGCAGCAATGAGGATAATCCTCAGATCACGGACCAAGTCCGCAACTTTGCTACTATCATCTTTCAACTTATTTTCTCTAGGAACATATCAAAAATAAACGGGGAGCTATATCGCGAGATATTGATCTACAACATAGTTATGCAAATACTATCAGGACTAAGTTCATGATAAATTAAAGTTCAATTTAATCATATTACTTAAGAACTCCCACTTAGATAGACATCCCTCTAATCATCTAAGTGATCACGTGATCCAAATCAACTAAACCATGTCCTATCATCACGTGAGAGGGAGTAGTTTTCAATGGTGAACATCACTATGTTGATCATATCTACTATATGATTCACGCTCGACCTTGCGGTCTCAGTGTTCCGAAGCCATATCTGCATATGCTAGGCTCGTCAAGTTTAACCCGAGTATTTTGCATGTGCAAAACTGGCTTGCACCTGTTGTATGTGAACGTAGAGCTTATCACACCCGATCATCATGTAGTGTCTCGGCACGACGAACTTTTGCAATGGTGCATACTCAGGGAGAACACTTGTACCTTGAAATTTAGTGAGAGATCATCTTATAATGCTACCGTTGATCTAAGCAAAATAAGATGCATAAAAGATAAACATCACATGCAATCAATATAAGTGATATGATATGGCCATCATCATCTTGTGCGTGTGATCTCCATCTTCAAAGCACCGTCATGATCACTATCGTCACCGGCGCGACACCTTGATCTCTATCGTAGCATCGTTGTCGTCTCGTCAACTATTGATTCTACGACTATCGCTACCGCTTAGTGATAAAGTAAAGCAATTACAGGGCGATTGCATTGCATACAATAAAGCGGCAACCATATGGCTCCTGCCAGTTGCCGATAACTCTGTTACAAAACATGATCATCTCATACAATAAAATTTAGCATCATGTCTTGACCATATCACATCACAACATGCGCTGCAGAAACAAGTTAGACATCCTCTACTTTGTTGTTGCAAGTTTTACGTGGCTGCTACAGGCTGAGCAAGAACCGTTCTTACCTACGCATCAAAACCACAATGATAGTTCGTCAAGTTGCTGCTGTTTTAACCTTCACAAGGACCAGACGTAGCCACACTCGATTCAACTAAAGTTGGAGAAACTGACACCCGCTAGTCACCTGTGTGCGAAGCACGGCGGTGAAACCAGTCTCGCGTAAGCGTACGCATAATGTCGGTCCGGGCCGCTTCATCCAACAATACCGCCGAATCAAAGTATGACATGCTGGTAAGCAGTATGACTTGTATCGCCCACAACTCACTTGTGTTCTACTCGTGCATATAACATCTACGCATAAACCTGGCTCAGATGCCACTGTTGGGTAACGTAGTAATTTCAAAAAATTTCCTACGCACACGCAAGATCATGGTGATGCATAGCAACGAGAGGGAAGAGTGTGTCCACGTACCCTCGTAGACCGATAGCGGAAGCGTTATGATAACGGGTTGATGTAGTCGTACGTCTTCACGATCGACCGATCCTTAGTACCGAACGTACGGCACCTCCGTGTTCTGCACACGTTCAGCTTGGTGACATACCGCGAACTCACGATCCAGTAGAGCTTCGAGAGAGAGTTTCGTCAGCACGACGGCGTGATGACGGTGATGATGAAGTTACCGACGTAGGGCTTCGCCTAAGCACCGCTACGATATGACCGAGGTGGAATATGGTGGAGGGGGGCACCGCACACGGCTAAGAGTTCAATCAACTTGTGTGTCATGGGGTGCCCCTTGCCTCAGTATATAAAGGAGGAGAGGAGGGGAGGCCGGCCGGCCCTAGAGGCGCACCGAAGTGTGGAGTCCTACTAGGACTCCAAGTCCTAGTAGGAGTCCACCAAGAGGAAGGGAAGGAGAAGGAAGGAGAGGGAGGAAAGGAGGAAAGGGGGGCCAGCCCCCTAGTCCAATTCGGTTTGGGCTAGGGGGGCCGCGCGCCCTACCTTGTCCTGCCTCCTCTCTTCCACCACTTGGCCCATGAGGCCCAATACTTCTTCCCCCGTATTCCCGTAACTCCCCGGTACTCCCAAAAATACCCGAATCACTCAGAACCTTTCTCATGTCCGAATATAGTCGTCCAATATATCGATCTTTACTTCTCGACCATTTCGAGACTCCTCGTCATGTCCCCGATCTCATCCGGGACTCCAAACTACCTTCGGTACATCAAAACACATAAACTCATAATACCGATAGTCACCGAATGTTAAGCGTGCGGACCCTACGGGTTCGAGAACTATGTAGAAATGACCGAGACATGTTTCCGGTCAATAACCAATAGCGGAACCTCGATGCTCATATCGAATCCTACATATTCTACGAAGATCTTTATCGGTCAAACCGCATAACAGCATACGTTGTTCCCTTTGTCATATGTATGTTACTTGCCCGAGATTCGATCGTCGGTATCTCAATACTTAGTTCAATCTCATTACCGGCATGTCTCTTTACTCGTTCCGTAATGCATCATCCCGCAACTAACTCATTAGTCACATTGCTTGCAAGGCTTATAGTGATGTGCATTACCGAGAGGGCCCAGAGATACCTCTCCGACAATCGGAGTGACAAATCCTAATCTCAATCTATGCCAACTCAACAAACACCATCGGAGATACCTGTAGAGCACCTTTATAATCACCCAGTTACGTTGTGACGTTTGGTAGCACAGAAAGTGTTCCTCCGGTATTCGGGAGTTGCATAATCTCATAGTCATAGGAACATGTATAAGTCATGAAGAAAGCAATAGCAATATACTAAACGATCAAGTGCTAAGCTAAAGGAATGGGTCAAGTCAATCACATCATTCTCTAATGATGTGATCCCGTTAATGAAATGACAACTCATGTCTATGGCTAGGAAACTTAACCATCTTTGATCCAACGAGCTAGTCAAGTAGAGGCATACTAGTGACACTCTGTTTGTCTATGTATTCACACATGTATTAAGTTTCCGGTTAATACAATTCTAGCATGAATAATAAACATTTATCATGATGTAAGGAAATATAAATAAAAACTTTATTATTGCCTCTAGGGCATATTTCCTTCAACTTGATCTGGAGTTTCATGATCATCATCATTAGCTTCCTCACTAATTGGTGTAGGAATCACTGGAACTGGTTTCTGTGATGAACTACTTTCCAATTCAGGAGTAGGTACAATTACCTCATCAAGTTCTACTTTCCTCCCATTCACTTCTTTCGAGAGAAACGCCTTCTCTAGAAAGGATCCATTCTTAGCAACGAATATCTTGCCTTTGAATCTGTGATAGAAGGTGTACCCAATATTTTCCTTTGGGTATCCTACGAAGACACATTTCTTTGATTTGGGTTCGAGCTTATAAGGTTGAAGCTTTTTCACATAAGCATCGCAGCCCCAAACTTTAAGAAACGACACCTTAGGTTTCTTGCCAATCCACAGTTCATATGGTGTCGTCTCAATGGATTTAGATGGTTCCCTATTTAACGTGAATGCAACTGTCTCTAATGCATAACCCCAAAATGATAGTGGTAAATCGGTAAGAGCCATCAACGATCGCACCATATCTAATAAAGTACGGTTATGATGTTCGGACACACCATTACGCTGTGGTGTTCCAGGTGGCGTGAGTTACGAAACTATTCCACAATGTTTCAAATGAAGACCAAACTTGTAACTCAAATATTCGTCTCCGCGATCAGATTGTAGAAACTTTATTTTCTTGTTACGATGATTTTCCACTTCACTCTGAAATTCTTTAAACTTTTCAAATGTTTCAGACTTATGTTTCATCAAGTAGATATACCCATATCTGCTCAAATCATCTGTGAAGGTCAGAAAATAACGATACCCGCCGTGATCCTCAACACTCATCGGACCGTATACATCAGTATGTATTATTTCCAATAAGTCAGTTGCTCGCTCCATTGTTCCGGAGAACGGAGTCTTAGTCATCTTGCCCATGAGGCATGGTTTGCAAGCATCAAGTGATTCATAATCAAGTGATTCCAAAATCCCATCAGCATGGAGTTTCTTCATGCGCTTTACACCAATATGACCTAAACGACAGTGCCACAAATAAGTTGCACTATCATTATTAACTTTGCATCTTTCGGCATCAATATTATGAATATGTGTATCACTATGATCGAGATTGAATAAACCATTTATATTGAGTGTATGACCATAGAAGGTTTTATTCATGTAATTAGAAAAACAATTATTCTTTGACTTAAATGAATAACCGTATTGCAATAAACATGATCCAATCATATTCATGCTCAACGCAAAGACCAAATAACATTTATTTTAGGTTTAACACTAATCCCGAAGGTAAAGGGAGTGTGCGATGGTGATCTTATCAACCTTGGAATCACTTCCAACACACATCATCACCTCACCCTTAACTTGTCTCTGTTTATTTTGCAACTCTCGTTTTGAGTTACTACTCTTAGCAACTGAACCAGTATCAAATACCGAGGTGTTGCTATAAACACTAGTAAAGTACACATCAATAACATGTATATCCAATATACTTTTGTTCACTTTGTCATCCTTCTTTTCCGCCAAGTATCTAGGGCAGTTCCACTTCCAGTGACCATTTCCTTTGCAGTAGAAGCACTCAGTTTCAGGCTTGGGTCTAGCTTTGGGCTTCTTCATGGGAGTGGCAACTTTCTTGTCATTCCTTTTGTAGTTTCCCTTTCTTTCCCTTGCCCTTTTTCTTGAAACTAGTGGTCTTGTTAACCATCAACACTTGATGCTATTTCTTGATTTCTACTTTCACTGATTTCAACATCGCGAAGAGCTTGGGAATCGTTTTCATCATCCCTCTCATATTATAGCTCATCACGAAGTTCTAGTAACTTGGTGATAGTGACTAGAGAACACTATCAATCACTATATTATCTGGAAGATTAACTCCCACTTGATTCAAGTGACTGTAGTACCCAGACATTCTGATTACATGCTCACTGGCTGAGCTATTCTCCTCCATCTTGTAGGCAAAGTACATGTTAGAGGTCTCATACCTCTCGGCATGGGCATGAGACTGAAATACCAATTTCATCTCTTGGAACATCTCATATGCTCCATGGCATTTCAAAACATTTTTGAAGTCTCGGTTCTAAGCCGTAAAGCATGGTGCACTAAACTATCAAGTAGTCATCATACCGAGCTTTGTCAAATGTTCATAACGTCTGTATCTGCTCTTGCAATAGGTCTGTCACCTAGCGGTGCATCAAGGACATAATACTTTTGTGCAGCAATGAGGATAACCCTCAGATCATGGACCAAGTCCGCATCATTGCTACTATCATCTTTCAACTTATTTTTCTCTAGGAACATATCAAAAGATAAATGGGGAGCTACATCGCGAGCTATTGATCTACAACATAGTTATGCAAATACTATCAGGACTAAGTTCATGATAAATTAAAGTTCAATTAATCATATTACTTAAGAACTCCCACTTAGATAGACATCCCTCTAATCATCTAAGTGATCACGTGATCCAAATCAACTGAACCATGTCCGATCATCACGTGAGATGGAGTAGCTTTCAATGGTGAACATCACTAGGTTGATCATATCTACTATATGATTCACGCTCGACCTTTCGGTCTTAGTGTTCCGAGGCCATATCTGCATATGCTAGGCTCGTCAAGTTTAACCCGAGTATTCTGCGTGTGCAAAACTGGCTTGCACCCGTTGTATGTGAATGTAGAGCTTATCACACCCGATCATCAAGTGGTGTCTCGGCACGACGAACTGTCACAACGGTGCATACTCAGGGAGAACACTTATACCTTGAAATTTAGTGAGAGATCATCTTATAATGCTACCGCTGTACTAAGCAAAATAAGATGCATAAAGTATAAACATCACAAGAAATCAATATAAGTGATATGATATGGCCATTATCATCTTGTGCCTTTGATCTCCATCTCCAAAGCACCGCCATGATCACCATCATCACTGGCTTGACACCTTGATCTCCATCGTAGCATCATTGTCATCTCGCCAACTATTGCTTATACGACTATCACTACCGCTTAGTGATAAAGTAAAGCAATTACATGGCGATTGCATTTCATACAATAAAGCGACAACCATAAGGCTCCTTCCAGTTGCCAATAACTTTTACAAAACATGATCATCTCATACAACAATTTATATATCATCACGTCTTGACCATATCGCATCACAGCAAGCCCTGCAAAAATAAGTTAGACGTCCTCTACTTTGTTGTTTGCAAGTTTTACGTGGCTGCTGCGGGCTTAGCAAGAACCGTTCTTACATATGCATCAAGACCACAATGATTTTTCGTCAAGTGTGTTGTTTTAACCTTCAACAAGGACCGGGCGTAGTCACACTCGATTTTACTAAAGTTGGAGAAACAGACACCCACTAGCCACCTGTGTGCGAAGCACGGCGGTAGAACCAGTCTCATGAACACGGTCATGTAATGTCGGTCTGGGCCGCTTCATCCAACAATACCGCCGAATCAAAGTATGACATGCGGCTAAGCAGTAT
This sequence comes from Aegilops tauschii subsp. strangulata, assembly GCF_002575655.3. Taxonomy (NCBI): domain Eukaryota; kingdom Viridiplantae; phylum Streptophyta; class Magnoliopsida; order Poales; family Poaceae; genus Aegilops; species Aegilops tauschii. Next base: position 25,037,555 of record NC_053037.3, on the reverse strand, counting down.
GACTATTATCGCCCACAACTCTTTGTGTTCTACTCGTGCACATAACATCACGCATAAACCTGGCTCAGATGCCACTGTTGGGGAACGCAGTAATTTAAAAAAAATTCCTACGATCACGCAAGATCTATCTAGGTGATGCATAGCAACCGGCGGGGAGAGTGTGTCCACGTACCTCATAGACCGAAAGCGGAAGCGTTTAGTAACGCGGTTGATGTAGTCGAACGTCTTCGCGATCCAATCGATCAAGTACCGAACGCACGGCACCTCCGCGATCTGCACACGTCCAGCTCGATGACGTCCCTCGGACTCTTGATCCAGCTGAGGCCGAGGGAGAGTTTCGTCAGCACGACAGCGTGGTGATGGTGATGATGAAGTTACCGGCGCAGGGCTTCGCCTAAGCACTACGACGATATGACTGAGGTGTAAAACTGTGGAGGGGGGCACCGCACACAGCTAAAAGATCAACTTGTGTGTTCTAGGGTGCCCCCTCCCCACGTATATAAAGGAGGGAGGAGGGGAGGGCCGGCCGGCACCTAGGGCGCGCCCCAAGAGGGGAATACTACTAGGACTCCAAGTCCTAGTAGGAATCCACCAAGAGGGAGAGAGGGGGAAGGAAGGAGAGGGAGAGAGGGAGAAGGAAAGGGGGCGCCGCCCCCCTTCCCTTGTCCAATTCGGACTACAAGGGGGGGCGCGTCCTGCCATAGCTGCCCTCCTCTCTCTCCAAAGAGGCCCATGGTGGCCCATTAATTCCCCCCGGGCGTTCCGGTAACCCCTCCGGCACTCCGGTTTTACCCAAAACCTTCCGGAACACTTCCGGTGTCCGAATAACATGGTCCAATATATCAATCTTTATGTTTCGACCATTTCGAGACTCCTCATCATGTCCGTGATCTCATCCGGGACTCCGAACAACCTTCGGTACACCAAATCACATAACTCATAATACAAATCGTCATCGAACGTTAAGCGTGCGGACCCTACGGGTTCGAGAACTATGTAGACATGACCGAGACACATCTCCGGTCAATAACCAATAGCGGAACCTGGATGCTCATATTGGCTCCTACATATTCTACGAAGATCTTTATCGGTCAAACCGCATAACAACATACGTTGTTCCCTTTGTCATCGGTATGTTACTTGCCCGAGATTCGTTCGTCGGTATCATCATACCTAGTTCAATCTCGGTACCGGCAAGTCTCTTTACTCGTTCCGTAATGCATCATCCCGCAACTAACTCATTAGTCACATTGCTTGCAAGGCTTATAGTGATGTGCATTACGGAGAGGGCCCAGAGTGTGACGCCCCGGATTCAATCGTACACTAATCATACACGCAAACGTGTACGATCAAGATCAGGGACTCACGGGAAGATATCACAACACAACTATAAAAATAAAATAAGTCATACAAGCATCATAATATAAGTCAGGGGCCTCGAGGGCTCGAATACAAGTGCTCGATCATAGACGAGTCAGCGGAAGCAACAATATCTGAGTACAAACATAAGTTAAACAAGTTGCCATAAGATGTCTAGCACAAACTGGGATACAGATCGAAAGAGGCGCAGGCCTCCTGCCTGGGATCCTCCTAAACTGCTCCTGATCGTCATCAGCGGCCTGCACATAGTAGTAGGCACCTCCGGTGTAGTAGGAGTCGTCGTCGATGGTGGCGTCTAGCTCTTGGGCTCCAGCATCTGGTTGCGACAACCAGGTAGAATGGAAAGGGGGAAAAGAGGGAGAAAAGCAACCGTGAGTACTCATCCAAAGTACTCGCAAGCAAGGATCTACACTACATATGCATGGGTATTGGTGTAAAGGGGCAATATCGATGGACTGAACTGCAGAATGCCAGAATAAGAGGGGGATAGCTAGTCCTGTCGAAGACTACGCTTCTGGCAGCCTCCATCTTGCAGCATGTAGAAGAGAGTAGATGGTAAGTTCACCAAGTATCATCGCATAGCATAATCCTACCCGACGATCCTCTCCTCGTCGACCTTTGAGAGAGCGATCACCGGGTTGTATCTGGCACTTGGAAGGGTGTGTTTTATTAAGTATCCGGTTCTAGTTGTCATAAGGTCAAGGTACAACTCCGGGTCGTCCTTTTACCGAGGGACACGGCTATTCGAATAGATAAACTTCCCTGCAGGGGTGCACCACATTACCCAACACGCTCGATCCCCTTTGGCCGGACACACTTTCCTGGGTCATGCCCGGCCTCGGAAGATCAACACGTCGCAGCCCCACCTAGGCACAACAGAGAGTCAGCACGCCGGTCTAAATCCTATGCGCAGGGGTCTGGGCCCATCGCCCATTGCACACCTGCACGTTGCGAACACGGCCGAAAGCAGACCTAGCCCCCTTAATACAAGCGCAGGCTTACGGTCCAATCCGGCGCGCACCGCTCAGTCGCTGATGTCAAGAAGGCTTCGGCTGATACCACGACGTCGAGTGCCCATAACAGTTCCCGCGTAGTTGGTTTGTGCGTATAGGCCAGTGGCCAGACTCAGATCAAATACCAAGAACTCGTTAAGCGTGTTATTTTAAAGTAACCGCGGACGCCGACCAGGGCCAGACCCACCTCTCTCCTAGGTGGTCTCAACCTGCCCTGTCGCTCCACCAGAAAGTAACAGTCGGGGGCCGTCGGGAACCCAGGCCCACCTCTACCGGGATGGAGCACCTGCCCCTTCAGCCCCCATCTCCGAACAGTATCATAAGTAATGTAACAGTATAAAGTATATAGCATATGCCCATGATCACCTCCCGAAGTGATCACGGCCCAGTAGTATAGCATGGCAGACGGACAAGAATGTAGGGCCACTGATGGAATACTAGCATCCTATACTAAGCATTTAGGATTGCAGGTAAGGGTAACAACTGTAGCAACAATGACAGGCTATGCAGCAGAATAGGATTAACCGAAAGCAGTAACATGCTACACTACTCTAATGCAAGCAGTAGAGAGAAGGAATAGGTGATATCTGGTGATCAGGGGGGGCTTGCCTGGTTGCTCTAGCAAGAAGGCGGGTCGTCAACACCGTAGTTGAACTGGGGGTCGCCGGCAGCCTCGGGGTCTACGGGAAAGAAGTAACGGAGGGGAACACAATAAATAACAGAGCAATCAAAGCATCACAAAGCGTAACATGGCAATACACGGTGCTAGAGGTGACCTAACACAGTAGGAGGTGATACCGGTGAAGGGGGGAAACATCCGGGAAAATATCCCCGGTGTTTCGAGTTTTCGGACAAATGAACCGGAGGGGGAAAGTTGTGTGTTCTCTATGCTAGGGATGTGTGGTGGACGAACGGGCTACGTATTCGGATTCGTCTCGTTGTTCTGAGCAACTTTCATGTTCAAATTATTTTCATCCGAGTTACGGTTTATTTTATATTAATTATCAAAGTTTTAATTCATTTTTAGAATTAACAGAACTAATTTAATTACAAAATATAAATACGATGTTAGCATGACATCCGCATGATGTCAGCGAGACCAAAGGTTGACTAGGTCAACCCTGGCAGGTGGGTCCCGCTCGTTATAGCCATACATTAACTAAACATGGTTAATTAGTTTAATTACTAGATTAGGTTAACTAATTTTAATTAGTCTAGTTAAACAGAAATAATTAACTTAATTAATTCACTAATTAATTAATTTTAACATTTTTTTTTTACTTTTTTAAACGTTTTAGGGAAAGGGCCCACTTGTCATAGGCCCCAGGGGCCGTAGCGGGCGTGGGCGACGGGCACAACCCGAACGGGCGAAAGAGAAATGGGTGACGGGCGGGCGCCCGTTAAGGGGCGAACCCGGACGGCGGCGGCGACGGCGCGAGGCGAGCGGCTGGCGTAGCAACCGGCAGCAGTGGCGGTGAGGCCACGCTCGGGCGCGTGCGCGTGAGGGCGCCGGGCGAGGTGCAGCTAGCCGGCAGCTGCAGCCGCAACAGGCTGCAATGGGCGGTGCGGGGCAGGCGCGTGGCTGCGGGCGCGACGGATAGTGCGAGGGCACGGCCCACGGCAGGTGCGGTGCTGGACGCGGTCGTCGCCGGCGACCGAAGGGGGAAGGGGAAGAACGGGGTCCTCACCCCAGATTGTAGATGTACGCTGGCGAGGCTTGATGAAGACGGCTCGGGGAAGGAGACGGGGAGGTCCGGCGATGGCGAGGCGGCGACGGTGAGCGGGGCGACGAGCGGACGCAGAAGATGGAGAACGACGTGGGCGTCGCGCGGGAGGAGCTGGTGGTGCTGGTTGGTTGCTCCGATGGCCGGCATGGCGCAGGCTGCCGGTCACGAGGCAGTCGAGCTGGGGCGACGGGGAGGCGCAGAGGAAGGGGAGGAAGGGAGCCGGTGGGTGGCAGGGTAGCGGAGCATCGCCGGAGCGGCTTGCGTTCGCGGTGGTAGGAGGCACTCGCGAAGGGGGCGGGCGCGGGGAGCTCCTCTCCCTGGCGCGATATGTGCGAGCACGCAGGTGGCGGCGGATGTGGGAAAGCGAGGGAGAGAGATGGGGATCGAGGAGTGCGGGATGGTGCGGCTAGGTTGGCCGGGGGGCAGGCCATATAGGCCAGGGGCGCGCGGGGGGGGGGGGGGGGGGGCTGGCTGGCCAGTTGGTCTGGTTGGCCTAAATGGGCCAGGGGCCCAGCAGGGATGGTTGTTTCTTTTGTTTTGTTTTGTTTTTTTACTTTTTATTTATTTTATTTTCTACTTTCTTTGAGTTTCCTATTATTTTTGTTTTAGCAAAATACCAAAATGGCACCTAATTTGTTGTTACCAAATATGCCACAGCCACAATAACTTGCTACCAAACTAAAATAGTTTCGTAATTATCTAATATTTAAAAGTATTTAAATAATAGTTTTCGCTGATGTTTTATCCATCTAATAGTATTTACATATTTTATAAAGGTGTGTTTTCTCCACCATGATTACCTATGCATTATTTGGTTCACTCCGAACATTTTAGTTTTAATTTTTGAAAACTTTCATTGTTTCCTTGATTTTGAATTAGAATTTGAATCGGTTTCGAACTAACGCGAGATTAGTAACAGTAATCAAGGTGACGTGGCATCATTAGCAAAGGGTTACTGTAGTTTAATTATCCGGGCGTCACAATTCTCCTCCACTACAAGAAATCTCGTCCCGAGATTTAAGAGGTGTATAAGGGGGGTGGTTCTGGTTATGAAATCCCAACGGTTCTTCTCGGTCTTGGTTGCTATTCTCGAAGAGGTCGATCCATTATGTTAACGTCTTCATTTCTCCGCTTCAGGTCATCACGATGAAGTCGGCAACCTTTCTTCAGGATATCCACCGTTCTTACGAATAGGAAAAAGCGGCTCGACAATGATAGAATGCTATAAGGGGTATTCACCGGCTTTTATCCCATGAATGAACACAAGAATATCTCTCGAGTTGAACAAATAAAACACATCGACAGCAAATTAAGGAGGTATAATAAGAAGTTTCAAACAGATAGACAATTGTTAGATGTCTGAAACAAAGTGTGAAAGGGTCCAGAGCAACGAGAATAAGTATTGCGTCTGATACCAGAATAGATCACTAGGAAGGTGGCTCGTGAATTACTTATGAAGCAAAGCGCGAGGATTAACTTTGGAAAAACAGGGATGTACAGGAGAGTCAGGTTTTGATACTGTGGAACTGTGGGTTATGGGCCCACCATGTGGGTTGAAGGTAGAAAGGGCGCTGACATCTTGCACGATTATTTAAACAAGGCTAGTCAGAGGATAGCTTGTCAGTTATGTCGGCAACAACATCGGTACCAAGGGCGAGGGACGAAGAGAACCATTTCCTGCTCGTTGAACGAGGCGGACCAATAGGCAAAGTTCTCGTCCATTGGTGGCTACCGGAATTTCATCAACAATAGTAACAAGGTTACACCAGACAGGATGGTACACCGAGGTGTTTACATAAGCAGAGAAATATTACTGCTTATATCATTTAGGTCCAAGAAAGGTTAACCAAAACAATGGAAAGGAAAATATGGTTATTACATTAATCAGACCAATGGAAAGGAAAAGGTGTTTATACACAAGTTTTAGAGTATATCTTTCCCAAGGAAAGGCAGAGCAAGATATTAAGGATAGGGCTCCAAGTATGTAACCATTTAGGTAAGGGAGAGGAATTTCATGACATTACCTAAACAACAGTGTTTGAATAATTGATAAAGAGAATTTAGCATTGTGCTTCAAGTGTTCTTATTGAAGATAGGAGTACCACATACATGCTTCGAGATAGCATTGACATGGTCATTGGGTAAAGATCAAACTTTGGATTCACAAAGGATCCATCAGGAGCAACTTATAGAATAAGTCTTACAATTTCCTCATGGAAGAATGGCTAAACTTGCTTAAAAGGATACTGTAACAATAGGTCCTCCGCCCAGGTGTGCTAGGCATGACATCACCTTACCGGGTCTTATATAGACCAATGCTATAACTCTTGGAAAAATGCTCCAACCCTCATATCTGACCGGGATTCAGATTTGGTTGGTGTCAGGATACGTCAGACTCAGGATGCCTGAGAAGAAAAAGGTGCAACACAATTTGATGAGATGACATTGTAAGATTCTCGGGAAAAGAACGATGGAAGCGAGTTCCGAAACAAGAGTTCATCATTAAACCAAGGAGAAGATAAGGGGGTGGCTGATGGACTCAGCGACAATTCCTCGAGATTTCCAAAAGATGGATTTCTACAATCATGTGAACAAGGAGTCAACATTTGTCAGATCAAATGACTTAAAGATGTATGCTCGAGGAAAACATACACAACTAAACATTGGTTGAAAGGTGCGCCCAGGAATCTGGACTAGGTAGCACGATCAATGTTCAAATGATGATTCAATAAGCAATAGTCTTAGAATGAAACTATAGACCAATAACTTCAAAGCAATAGGGTTGCTAGAAGTTTAGAATTTACACATCACAGACCATTTGTCGATATTCCGGTTAGAAACAACACGGGGACCAAGAAAAGAATGGTGATGGTAATAAGTATCACTTGTATCAAAAATTCATAAGGGTGGTGAATTTCTCGCAACATTCTTGACATCAAATACGATAGTGCTCCAATGTAGGACATAACTTAAGCTGGGTAGAAAGGAGCTCCATAACATGAACAAGTATGTGTTGGAGGGAAGGCAATAATGTTGTCGATGATAACACAAACCATCGAGGGGGCAAGCATGGAATTTCTCATCAGGAACTCAATGTATGTCTCGGAAGACGTTAAAATGCTGACGATGATCACGACACATTTGTCGAGGGGTTTCAAGAAGATGTAATCGATCAGCGACAACATCAAGCCAAGGGAGTGGTGAAGCAAAAGTTTATTATAACCATAGATAAGATGCCATCTCAGAATTCAGAGTTGTCTCTCAAGACGAACAAAATGATGTTGAAAGTCGATGTAATCTTAGAGCACTGTTGGAATTATGTCCCAGAGATGAAGGACATAGGTAGAATGGTCAAGCAGTCAGCCTGACGATGATGATGTAGTCAATCAGCTGGGAATGACATGATCGAGTACAACTCGTAAGCAATGAAGATTACTAAGAGTTGTTGAATCACAGTGTAGACTCAATCCAGTTTTCGGTGTCTTTGAGTGTTTAATAACTCAGAGCCCATGCAAAATTTGAATCAGTGAGAATGTAGTACTTGATGAAGAACTCATAAGGAGTTACGCAGTTCCGTGATAATCTCGAGATACCAGGGGGTAATACTCGACGACAGATCAAAGTAGTGGTTGGACTGGGGTATTGCTCTGCAGAAGACAAGTGCTTAAACTTGCACGAGAAATGGTATTTAAAGGAGAACATGGTCGGAACCACGATTGCAAAAAGGCCAGATCCCAGATATAAGATGAACTTATACCAAAGGAATAATTAATGTAAGAGCAGCTTTAATGAAAAGATCTACATCGTTTCCATGGGCATGAACACAAGTTCAAGGTCGACTCCCACTTCTCCAATGTATGACCATTCATTCACTGGTCTAAATAAAAATGATTTCAGTGTCAAAACCTACATGGTGAATTACCAGAGGACTATGACCCATGAAACCTTTCGGGTTCACACAGATTAAGAAAGGCATAGGTTCAACCCATCGGGGTATCTTAGGAACATATACCACAATCTTTTAGAAGTAATTAATACAAGCTCGAAAGTAGAGCATGGTTTCGAAAGCAGAGGATACAATTTACCAAAGGCATTATGTATCCGAGGAAAGGCTCACAAGGTTATTGAATATGGAGGACGTTGTCGGATAAAATCCAACAAATGATCTGGTGGTCCAAAAGGGATCTGATATGAGCAACGGTACTCAACCAGAAGAAGAATGCAAGGAGATCAAATTATTGATACAACTGACTAATCCAAGCTCAAATGCAAAGGAGTTATGATTTCCAAATTAAGGGCTCAGAAACAAACGCTCTAATTAAGGATGGATAAGTTGAGTAGACTTAGGGGTACAATCGACGGTAATTTGATTGGTCGAGAACCAGCTCATGTTTAAAATGACGTCTGAGCCGGAAGGATGAATTCTTTGATTTGACTGAGGATTGCGAGCATTCGCAAAATATTGAATCAAGGGACTCGAAATGATAGTGACAAAGGATGTCAACGGAGCTTGCTAGAAATATGGAATTAACCATAGTGCCAGAAGGCAAGGAATTCAGAAGCAATAGACTCCTGATGATTTTCAGAAAACCGAATAGTATCCCGAAGAATTTTGTGAAACACAAGAACAACTAGGGATGAAGAAATCCTCGATAAATGTGAGGAATTATGCGTAGGTGTAATCGTGTAGAAAAGAGTTGCAAGGCAGTAAGCACAAAGGATTCTCGGAATAGCGGGAAGTAGTTTAGGGTATCTTGTACTAACAAGAGTAATTGAGAATCAAGGTATGGGTGGCAAGTATAAGTAGCTATCCATAGGGATGTCTCGGTGGTAGGGAATTGCAAACCCGATGAGCACAAGTTCTCGAAAGAACATCAGAGAGTATCTTCGGAATCTTCTGGTGCAGCGGGCGATCATCTGTAATAAGGGGCTCTCCGGGTGGAAGTGATCACGAGATGTTAGAATTAGCAAAATTCATTTAACCCGAATATAAGAGAGATCAGAGTCCCAGAGTACAGATGAGGAGTAAAAGATCCTAATACCACCCAAATGGTGACGTGGGCCCGTAAGCCACAAAGCCATGTTAGTAAAAGTTTTTCAATGACTAGACTCAACTTCGGCCAAGGAGTTTGGAAGGGGGATTCCTACAGGCAGTCGGCTCTGATACCAACTTGTGACGCCCCCGATTCAATCGTACACTAATCATACACACAAACATGTACGATCAAGATCAGGGACTCACGGGAAGATATCACAACACAACTCTAAAAATAAAATAAGTCATACAAGCATCATAATACAAGCCAGGGGCCTCGAGGGCTCGAATACAAGTGCTCGATCATAGACGAGTCAGCGGAAGCAAAAATATCTGAGTACAGACATAAGTTAAAAAAGTTGCCATAAGATGGCTAGCACAAACTGGGATACAGATCGAAAGAGGCGCAGGCCTCCTGCCTGGGATCCTCCTAAACTACTCCTGGTCGTCGTCAGCGGCCTGCACGTAGTAGTAGGCACCTCCGGTGTAGTAGGAGTCGTCGTCGACGGTGGCGTCTGGCTCTTGGGCTCCAGCATCTGGTTGCGACAACCAGGTAGAATGGAAAGGGGGAAAAGAGGGAGAAAAGCAACCGTGAGTACTCATCCAAAGTACTCGCAAGCAAGGATATACACTACATATGCATGGATATTGGTGTAAAGGGGCAATATCGATGGACTGAACTGCAGAATGCCAGAATAAGAGGGGGATAGCTAGTCCTATCGAAGACTACGCTTCTGGCAGCCTCCATCTTGCAGCATGTAGAAGAGAGTAGATGGTAAGTTCACCAAGTATCATCGCATAGCATAATCCTACCGGACGATCCTCCCCTCGTCGACCTATGAGAGAGCGATCACCGGGTTGTATCTGGCACTTGGAAGGGTGTGTTTTATTAAGTATCCGGTTCTAGTTGTCATAAGGTCAAGGTACAACTCCGGGTCGTCCTTTTACCGAGGGACACGGCTATTCGAATAGATAAACTTCCCTGCAGGGGTGCACCACATTACCCAACACGCTCGATCCCCTTTGGCCGGACACACTTTCCTGGGTCATGCCCGGCCTCGGAAGATCAACACGTCGCAGCCCCACCTAGGCACAACAGAGAGGTCAGCACGCCGGTCTAAATCCTATGCGCGCAGGGGTCTGGGCCCATCGCATACCTGCACGTTGCGAACGCGGCCGAAAGTAGACCTAGCCCCCTTAATACAAGCGCAGGCTTACGGTCCAATCCGGCGCGCACCGCTCAGTCGCTGACGTCAAGAAGGCTTCGGCTGATACCACGACGTCGAGTGCCCATAACTGTTCCCGCGTAGTTGGTTAGTGCATATAGGCCAGTGGCCAGACTCAGATCAAGTACAAGGAACTCGTTAAGTGTGTTATTTTAAAGTAACCGCGGACGCCGACCAGGGTCAGGCCCACCTCTCTCCTAGGTGGTCACAACCTGCCCTGTCGCTCCACCACAAAGTAACAGTCGGGGGCCGTCGGGAACCCAGGCCCACCTCTACCAGGATGGAGCCACCTGCCCCTTCAGCCCCCATCTCCGAATAGTATCATAAGTAATGTAACAGTATAAAGTATATAGCATATGCCCGTGATCACCTCCCAAAGTGATCACGGCCCAGTAGTATAGCATGGCAGACTAACAAGAATGTAGGGCCACTGATGGAATACTAGCATCCTATACTAAGCATTTAGGATTGCAGGTAAGGGTAACAACTGTAGCAACAATGACAGGCTATGCAGCAGAATAGGATTAACCGAAAGCAATAACATGCTACACTACTCTAATGCAAGCAGTAGAGAGAAGGAATAGGCGATATCTGGTGATCAAGGGGGGCTTGCCTGGTTGCTTTGGCAAGAAGGCGGGTCGTCAACACTGTAGTCGAACTGGGGGTCGCCGGCAGCCTCGGGGTCTACCGGAAAGAAGTAACGGAGGGGGAACACAATAAATAATAAAGCAATCAAATCATCACAAAGCGTAACATGGCAATACACGGTGCTAGAGGTGACCTAACGCAGTAGGAGGTGATACCGGCGAAGGGGGGAACATCCGGGAAAATATCCCCGATGTTTCGAGTTTTCGGACAGATGAACCGGAGGGGGAAATTTGTGTGTTCGCTATGCTAGGGATGTGTGGTGGACGAACGGGCTACGTATCCGGATTCGTCTCGTCGTTCTGAGCAACTTTCATGTTCAAAGTATTTTCATCCGAGTTCGGTTTATTTTATATTAATTATCAAAGTTTTAACTCATTTTTAGAATTAACAGAACTAATTTAATTACAAAATATAAATATGATGTCAGCATGACATCCGCATGATGTCAGCAAGACCAAAGGTTGACTAGGTCAACCCTGGCAGGTGGGTCCCGCTCGTCATAACCATAGATTAACTAAACATTGTTAATTAGTTTAATTACTGGATTAGGTTAACTAATTTTAATTAGTCTAGTTAAACAGAAATAATTAACTTAATTAATTCACTAATTAATTAATTAACTAATTAATTTTAACATTTTCTACCTATTTAAACGTTCTAGGGCAAGGGCCCACTTGTCATAGGCCCCAGGGGCCATAGCGGGCGTGGGCGACGAGCACAGCCCGAACGAGCGAAAGCGAAATGGGTGACGGGCGGGCGCCCGTTAAGGGGCGAGGCGAGTGACGGGCGGGCGCGTGCGCGTGAGGGCGCCGGCAGTGGCGCGCCGGGCGGGGCGCGACTAGCCGGCAGCTGCAGCCGTAACAGGCTGCAATGGGCGGTGCGGGGCAGGCGCGTGGCTGCGGGCGCGGCGGACAGTGCGAGGGCGCGGCCCACGGCAGGTGCGGTGCTGGACGCGGTCGTCGCCGGCGACCGAAGGGGGAAGGGGAAGAACGGGGTCCTCACCCCATGTTGTAGATGTACGCCGGCGAGGCTTGATGAAGACGGCTCGGGGAAGGAGACGGGGAGGTCCGGCGATGGCGAGGCAGCGATGGTGAGCGGGGCGACGAGCGGATGCAGACAATGCAGTGACAAGGCAGTCGGGCAGGGGCGACGGGGAGGCGCAGAGGAAGGGGAGGAAGGGAGCCGGTGGGTGGCAGGGTAGCGGAGCATCCCCGGAGCGGCTTGCGTTCACGGCAGTAGGAGGCACTCGCGAAGGGGACGGGCGCGGGGAGCTCCTCTCCCTGGCGCGATATGTGCGAGCACGCAGGCAGCGGATGGCGGAAAGCGAGGGAGAGAGATGGGGATCGAGGAGTGCGGGATGGTGCTGCTAGGGTTGGCCGGGGGCAGGCCATATAGGCCAGGGGCGCGGGGGGGCCTGGCTGGCCAGTTGGTCTGGTTGGCCTAAATGGGCCAGGGGCCCAGCAGGGGAGGGTTGTTTCTTCTGTTTTGTTTTGTTTTTTACTTTTTATTTATTTTATTTTCTGCTTTCTTTCAGTTTCCTATTATTCTTGTTTTAGCAAAATACCAAAATGGCACCTAATTTGTTGTTACCAAATATGCCACAGCCAAAATAACTTGCTACCCAAACTAAAATAGTTTCGTAATTATTTAATATTTAAAAGTATTTAAATAATAGTTTTCGCTGATGTTTTATCCATCTAATAGTATTTAAATATTTAATGAAGGTGTGTTTTCTCCACCATGATTACCTATGCATTATTTGGTTCACTCCGAACATTTTAGTTTTAATTCTTGAAAACTTTCATTGTTTGCTTCATTTTGAATTTGAATTTGAATCGGTTTCGAACTAACGCAAGATTTGTAACAGTAATCGAGGTGACGTGGCATCTTTAGCAAAGGGTTACTGTAGTTTAATTATCCGGGCGTGACACAGAGATACCTCTCCAACATTCGGAGTGACAAATCCTAATCTTGATCTATGCCAACTCAACAAACACCTTCAGAGACACCTGTAGAGCATCTTTATAATGACCCTGTTACGTTGTGACGTTTGATAGCACACAAGGTGTTCCTCCGGTATTCGGGAGTTGCATAATCTCATAGTCAGAGGAACATGTATAAGTCATGAAGAAAGCAATAGCAATAAAACTCAACGATCATAATGCTAAGCTAACAGATGGGTCTTGTCCGTCACATCATTCTCTAATGATGTGATCCCGTTCATCAAATGACAACACATCTCTATGGTTAGGAAACTTAATCATCTTTGATTAACGAGCTAGTCAAGTAGAGGCATACTAGGGACACTTTGTTTTGTGTATGTATTCACACATGTATCAAGTTTCCGGTTAATACAATTCTAGCCATTTATCATGATATAAGGAAATATAAATAACAACTTTATTATTGCCTCTAGGGTATATTTCTTTCATCTGTCACACCCAGATCCGTATGTATCTTGCAAATTTCTATGTCTACAATGCTCTGCATGGTGCTACTCTAGCTAATTGCTCCCACTATCAATATGTATCCAGATTGAGACTCTGAGTCATTCGAATTGGTGTCAAAGCTTGCATTGGCGTAACCCTTTACGACGAACTCTTTATCACCTCCATAACCGAGAAATATTTCCTTAGTCCTCTTAGGTAACTAAGGATAAATTTTGACTGATGTCCAGTGATCTACTCCTAGATCACTATTGTACCCCCTTGCCAAACTCATGGCAAGGTACACAATAGGTCTGGTACACAACATGGCATACTTTATAGAACCTATAGCTGAGGCATAGTGAATGACTTTCATTCTCTCTCTATGTTCTGCCATGGTCAGGTTTTGAGTCTTACTCAACTGCATACCTTGCAATGCAGGCAATAACCATTTCTTTGACTGATCCATTTTGAACTTCTTCAAAACTTTGTTAAGGTATTGCTTTGTGAAAGTCCTATTAAGCGTCTCGATCTATCTCTATAGATATTGATGCCCAATACATAAGTAGCTTTACCGAGGTTTTTTATTGAAAAATTCTTATTCAAGTATCCTTTTATGCTATCCAGAAATTCTATATCATTTCCAATCAACAATATGTCATCCACGTATAATATCCGAAATGCTACAGAGCTCCCACTCACTTTCTTGTAAATACAGGATTCACCATAAGTCTGTATAAAACCATATGCTTTGATCACTTCATCAAAGCATATATTCCAACTCCGAGATGCTTGACCAGTCCATAGATGGATCGCTGGAGCTTGCACACTTTGTTAGAACCTTTAGGATCGACAAAACCTTCTGATTGCATCATATACAACTCTTCTTTAAGAAATCCATTAAGGATTGAAGTTTTGACATCCATTTGCCAGATTTCATAAAATGCGGCAATTGCTAACATGATTCAGACAGACTTAAGCATCGCTACGGGTGAGAAAGTCTCATCGTAGTCAAGCCCTTGAACTTGTCGAAAACCTTTTACAACAAGTCGAGCTTTTGTAGACAGCAACATTACCATCAACGTCCGTCTTCTTCTTGAAGATCCATTTATTCTCTATGGCTTGCCGATCATCGGGCAAGTCCACCAAAGTCCACACTTCGTTCTCATACGTGGATCCTATCTCAGATTTCATGGCATCAAGCCATATGTCCGAATCTGGGCTCACAATAGCTTCTTCATAGTTCATAGGTTCGCCTTGGTCTAGTAACATGACTTTCAGGACAGGATTACCGTACCACTCTGGTGCGGAACGTGTTCTGGTTGACCTACGAAGTTCAGTAGTAACTTGATCTGAAGTTTTATGATCATCATCATTAGCTTCCTCTCTAGTTGGTGTAGGCATCACGGGAATGGTTTTCTGTGATGTGCTACTTTCCAACTCGAGAGAATGTAGAATTACCTCATCAAGTTCTACTTTCCTCCCACTCACTTCTTTCGAGAGAAACTCCTTCTCTAGAAAGGACCCATTCTTAGCAACAAAGATCTTGCCTTCGGATCTGTGGTAGAAGGTGTACCCAATAGTTTCTTTAGGGTATCCTATGAAGACACACTTCTCCGATTTTTGTTCGAGCTTATCTGGCTGAAGCCTTTTGACATAAGCATCGCATCCCCAAACTTTAATAAACGACGACTTAGGTTTATTGTCAAATCACAGTTCGTATAGTGTCGTCTCAACGGATTTAGATGGTGCCCTATTTAACGTGAATGCAGCTGTCTCTAATGCATAACCCCAAAATGACAGTGGAAAATCGGTAAGAGACATCATATATCGCACCATATCTAATAAAGTACAGTTACGATGTTTGTACACACCATTACACTTTGGTGTTCCAGGTGGCTTGAGTTGTGAAACTATTCCACATTGTTTTAAATGAAGGCCAAACTCGTAACTCAAATATTCGCCTCCACGATCAGATCGTAGAAACTAGAAACTTTATTTTCTTGTTATGATGATTCTCCACTTCACTCTGAAATTCTTTGAACTTTTCAAATGTTTCAGACTTGTGTTTCATCAAGTAGATATACCCATATTTGCTTAAATCATCTGTGAAGCTCAGAAAATAACAATACCCGCCACGTGCTTCAACACTCATCGGACCGCATACATCGGTATGTATTATTTCCAATAAGTCATTAGCTCGCTCCATTGTTCCGGAGAACGAAGTTTTAGTCATCTTGCCCATGAGGCATGGTTCGCAAGTATCAAATGATTCATAATCAAGTGATTCCAAAAGTCCATCTGCATGGAGTTTCTTCATGCGTTTTACACTAATATGACCTAAACGGCAGTGCCACAAGTATGTTGCATTATCATTATCAACTAGGCATATTTTGACATCAATATTATGAATATGTGTATCACTACGACGGAGATTCAATAAACCATTTACACTAGGTGTATGACCATAGAAGGTTTTATTCATGTAAACTGAACAACAATTATTCTCTGACTTAAATGAACAACAGTATTGCAATAAACATGATCTAATCATATTCATGCTCAACGCAAACACCAAATAATATTTATTTAGGTTCAACACTAATCCCGAAGGTAGAGTGAGTGTGCGATGGTGATCGTATCAACCTTGGAATCAATTCCAACACAGATCGTCACATCGCCCTTAACTAGTCTCTGTTTATTCCGCAACTCTTGTTTCGAGTTACTAATCTTAGCAACTAAACCCGTATCAAATACCCAGGGGCTACTACGAACACTAGTAAGGTACACATCAATAATCTGTATATCAAATATACCTTTGTTCACTTTTCCATCCTTCTTATCCACCAAATGTTTGGGGCAGTTTTCCTTCCAGTGACCATTTCCTTTGCAGTAGAAGCACTCAGTTTCAGGCTTGGGTCCATCTTTGGGCTTCTTCACGGTAGTGGCAACTTGCTTGCCATTCTTCTTGAAGTTCCCTTTCTTTCCCTTTGCCCTTTTTCTAGAAACTAGTGGTCTTGTTAACCATCAACACTTTATGCTCTTTCTTTATTTCTACCTTCGCCAATTTCAGCATCGCGAAGAGCTGGGAATCGTTTTCATCATCCCTTGCATATTATAGTTCTTCACGAAGTTCTAGTAGCTTGGTGATAGTGACTAGAGAACTCTATCAATCACTATCTTATCTAGAAGATTAACTCCCACTTGATTCAAGTTATCGTAGTGTACCCAGACATTCTGAGCACATGCTCACTGGCTGAGCTATTCTCCTCCATCTTGTAGGCAAAGTACTTGTCAGCGGTCTCATACCTCTTAACACGGGCATGAGTCTGAATACCTATTTCAGCTCTTGGAACATCTCATATGCTCTATGGTGTTAAAAATGTTTTTGAAGTCCCGGTTCTAAGCCGTAAAGCATGGCGCACTAAACTATTAAGTAGTCATCATATCTACACTAATAGGGAAAACCTTATACACAGAATCTTACTAGCAGCGCGGTTTAAAAACAAATGCTACTGCTACTTACTAGCAGCGCTCTGTATAAAACCGTGCTACTAATAACCCAGTAGCAGTAGCGCGCTATGTGAAAAGAGCGCTGCTACTACAATTGCCAGGGCGTTGCCTCCAGCTAGGTATAGTAGTAGCGCCCTTTCCAAAGACGCACTACTGCTAACGTCCTTAGCAGTAGCGCGTTTCGCCAACACACGCTGCTGCTAAGTGTCAACCCCTCTTGCAACTAAGTTTAGTCCCATACTGCTAAGCAAACAAGGTGTTGACCACCTTAAATATGCTACTTCTCAAACTATCACAAGCACTTGGTCTTCATTGAACTCTATGTGTAGGATTTGTGGCCGCAATATGAATCTTCACATGTACCTAAACAGGTGAGGATTCATGTTGACTATTTATATTCTATACAAAAAGATCATTCATGACCAATGTATTTTTGATGTTTATTTTTGCATGCTTAGCCTTAGCAGTAGCGCGTTATTGTATAAAGCGCTACTGCTATAGAGTTTAGTAGTAGCGCTTTTCCCTAAAGAGTGCTACTTCTAAAGCCATCAAATCTTCTACACCCGGCCCGGTTGCCCCTCACTCTCCCCCCTCCACTCCCTCCTCCATCCCCTCCCTCACCCCGTCGTCCGCCGCCGCCGCAGTGCCGCCAGCCGCTGCCGCCGTTGCCCCCTCCCTCCTACATCCCCTTCCTCCTACATCCCGCCACCGTCGACCCCTCCCTCCCTAGCTCCCTCCTCCATCTCCCTCCATCCTGCCGCAGTTGCCCCCACCGTCACCGCCACCGAGGTAACTCCTCCTACCTCCCTCCTCCCCCCTCCTTCCCGCCTCCTCCCTCCTTCCTCCCCCTCCTCCCTCGCTCCTCCTTCCCGCCTCCTCCCTCCTTCTTCCCCCTCCTTCCTCCCTCCTTCCTATCCCTCCTTCCTCCCTTCCTTGTCTTTGTTCTTGTAGAATGTAGGTAATTTCAATGTAGATTCTAGAACGTAGACATTGTAGAATGTAGGTTTTTTAATAGAATATTTTTTTGACTATTTTAGGTGGTTTGAATAGAATGTAGGTAATTTAAATGTAGACATTGTAGAACATAGACATATAAATAGATGGATGGATGGATATATGTTAGGGCTAGAACTACGGTATAGATAGGTAGAATGTAAGTGCTTTATATAACTAGTTTATTTATAGTAAGTGCTTAATATAACTAGTTTATTTGTAGTAAATGCTTAATAGAACTAGTTTATTTAGTAAGTAGTTAATAGAACTAGTTTATCACTTTGTGATCAAAGAATGCTATATGAGATTTGATTATCTAAAATTTTACTCGGTGGAATATGCAAGCTTTGTCTAGTCGTGTCTCCTTGGAGTGATCGTCATCCGAGCTACCTCTACTTCCTCTACACCCGAGTCAGTGAGCTAAAAGTCCACCTCCTCTTTATCCTTTCCTCGATGTGTTGAATAGAGTAGAACTAGGGTATTTAGTCGGTGAGCTCATGTGCGAATGATTATGATAATTGATCCGGATGGAATTGCAAGTTTAAGCATCATTGTATGTGTATGAACATCTTTGTATCGCTGGGAAAATCAGAGTGGCCTATGTTTTGCCGGAGTTTTGATTCATTTCCGTTTCGGCAAATTTCAGGCATTCGATATGTCCTATTTTAGCAAAGGTCATGCCGGATTTTTTTGTGAATTTAAGCATGACTTGTGCTAGAATATGTAGGAAATATCGAGTGCCCCGGATTTGTATGTTGAGTTTCCTGGTAGTTGTCTTCGATCGATTTTCAATTAATGTTTCAACTATGAACATAGGAAATGTCTGACGACGAAAAGAATTTTGGTATGTGCGAATAATGCGAAGACGAGCGCGGCCTGTGCGACAGAGATTTCCTAGTTGATGATAGGTGCTTCAGCATCAAGCTGGACGAGAACTTCGAAGTGGATACAGTAAGTCACAACGACATGTCTTTTTTCATAATTAAGCATGATTTCTGCTTCTTTTGCTTCAACTTATCATTTTAATATTTTACTATTCTACTAGTGTATCCCCTGCCATGCAAGAATTTTTGTCTTGGATAAGATTGGTTTGAGTCCTATGAAAACTATGGATGTAAAGAGAGTTCACTTAAAGACCGAGCATGGTTATACTTTCGATGCAAAATTATACAATGTAGACACCTACACGTATTTTGAATGCAAAACTTGGAGAGCACTATGCAAGGCTTATGCATTTGAGCCTAATATGCTTATCACCTTTGATATTCGTCCAGAAGATAATATTGAAGGCAATATCGACATCTGGGTCGATGTGCAGACGCCTCCAGTTCTAACATTATGTGAGTTTCTCAACCATATTTATGTCTTGGATATTGTTTATTCAAAAATAGTTGACAACTAATTTCTATTGAGAGCTTATTTCCAATCAAGCAAACATGTCCGCCGCTTGGTAGACATGACTTACTACTGTCCCGAGGCTGAACTAAACTACGAGGAGATAACTCATTATGTTTCATGGCTTGAGGATCTTGATGCTGCCAAGACAAATTATTTTCCTGGACTTGAAAATCTTAGTACTCAAAACGTGCGACCAATAGTGTTCGTATTGAACTACGGTCACATCTATTTAGGAAAGATGGTAAGATTTTTACTATTTGTCCTTAGTGCATCTTTTGCATACATTATTTTTTAGTTAAACTTCATTGCTAAGTATGTTACTACGATGTTCTTCAACAGGGGCTCCCGATGAATGTTGTGCCTCATTGGATCGAGCCTAAAGGTCGCATGACAATGGTTAGCTTACGGCCAAGACATCCTACATTGCACATGAGTGCATTCAGGATTTCTCGAAGCGAGCAAGTCTTAATAGTCAAAGACTGGAGCCGAATTGTGAATGGTCGCAGAGAAGTACTAGGGGGCAGCAATCAGAAGCACAGCCCACAATTAGGAGACAGGTTCATCTGCATGCTCCAATATGATGAATCAGGACCGCTACACATGTTCTATGCTATTTTACCTGAGAGAGAGTAGCAGGAGTGATTAGATAGCTAGAATGAGTTTGAAGATGATGATGTGATGATTAAATAGCTAGTGTTGGTGGTAATGACTATGATGATTATTATTAGCTAGTGTTGGTGGTGATTAGATAGCTACACTATGACTATGATGATTAAATAGGGGTAATGACTATGATGATTATTAGCTAGTGTTGTTGGTGATGATATGATGTAAGAGTTTTTATATTAATATGATGATGATGAGTTATTATATCATTGGGTGAAAGAACCGCGGATTAATTTCAAGTGGATGGATCCTAAGTGATCAAGTCATGGATTATCTTATCACTTAGGATCCATCCACTTGAAATTAATCCATGGTTCTTTCACCTAGTGATTTAATAACTCATTATGATGTAAAAACAATCTCTAAATTGCTATTGTATGAAAACTTGTATAAAGGTGTACGAATAACGACATAAAATAAAAAAATAGAATACAGAATAATAGTAGTAGCGCGCGCAGTGAGACTCGCTACTAGTAATTACCAGTAGCGCTTGTTGCTCCACGCCCTACTACTAAGTAGATGTAGCAGTAGCATGTGTCAACACACGCTACTACTAAGCTTTAGCTGTAGCGCCGTAGCAGTAGCGCGGTTACCCGTGCTACTGATAGGCTAAAAACACGCGCTACTGCTAGGCTTTTCCCTAGTTGTGCTAGCTTTGCTAAACGTTCATAATATCTGCATCAGCTCCTGCAACAGGTCTGTCACCTAGCGGTGCATCAAGAACACAGTTCTTCTGTGCAGCAATGAGGATAATCCTCAGATCACGGACCCAGTCCGCATTATTGCTACCATCATCTTCAACTTAGTTTTCTCTAGGAACATAACAAAATAGGGGAGCTAAATCGCGAGCTATTGATCTACAACATAATTAAATTTGCAAATACTATCATGACTAAGTTCATGATAAATTTAGTTCAATTTAATCAAATTACTAATGAACTCCCACTTAAATAAACATCCCTCAAGTTTTCGAAGTGATACATTATCCAAATCAACTAAACCATGTCTGATCATCATGTGGGATGGGGTAGTCATCAATGGTGAACATCTCTATGTTGATCATATCTACTATATGACTCATGTTCGACCTTTCGGTCTCCAGTGTTCCGAGTGTTGGGAATCGTAGCATAATTTTAAAATTTTCCTACGCTCACCAAGATGCATCTATGGAGTCTACTAGCAACGAGGGGAAAGGAGTGCATCTACATACCCTTGTAGATTGCGAGCGGAAGCGTTCCAATGAACGTGGATGACGGAGTCGTACTCGCCGTGATCCAAATCACCGATGACCGAGTGCCGAACGGACGGCACCTCCGCGTTCAACACACGTACGGTGCAGCGACGTCTCCTCCTTCTTGATCCAGCAAGGGGGAAGGAGAGGTTGATGGAGATCCAGCAGCACGACGGCGTGGTGGTGGATGTAGCGGGTCTCCGGCAGGGCTTCGTCGAGCTTCTGCGAGAGAGAGAGAGAGGTGTTGTAGGGGAGGAGGGAGGCGCCCAAGTCTGTAATAATGCTGCCCTCCCTCCCCCCCTTTATATAGGCCCCCTGGGAGGGGGGGGGCGCCGGCCAAGTCCCATCTAGGATGGGGGGCGGCGGCCAGGGGGGTGCCTTGCCCCCCAAGGCAAGTGGGAAGCCCCCCACCCTAGGGTTCCCAACCCTAGGCGCATGGGGAAAGGCCCATGGGGGGGCGCCCAGCCCACTAGGGGCTGGTTCCCTTCCCACTTCAGCCCACGGGGCCCTCCGGGATAGGTGGCCCCACCTGGTGGACCCCCGGGACCCTTCCGGTGGTCCCGGTACAATACCGGTAACCCCCGAAACTTTCCCGGTGGCCGAAACTTGACTTCCTATATATAATTCTTCACCTCCGGACCATTCCGGAACCTCTCATGACGTCCGGGATCTCATCCGGGACTCCTAACAACTTTTGGGTTTCCGCATACACATATCTCTACAACCCTAGCGTCACCGAACCTTAAGTGTGTAGACCCTACGGGTTCGGGAGACATGCAGACATGACCGAGACGCCTCTGCGGTCAATAACCAACAGCAGGATCTGGATACCCATGTTGGCTCCCACATGTTCCACGATGATCTCATCGGATGAACCACGGTGTCAAGGATTCAATCAATACCGTATGTTCCCTTTGTCAATCGGTATGTTACTTGCCCGAGATTCGATCGTCGGTATCCCAATACCTTGTTCAATCTCGTTACCGGCAAGTCTCTTTACTCGTACCGCAATGCATGATCCCGTGACTAACGCCTTAGTCACATAGAGCTCATTATGATGATGCATTACCGAGTGGGCCCAGAGATACCTCTCCGTCATACGGAGTGACAAATCCCAGTCTCGATCCGTGCCAACCCAACAGACACTTTCGGAGATACCCGTAGTGCACCTTTATAGTCACCCAGTTACGTTGTGACGTTTGGCACACCCAAAGCACTCCTACGGTATCCGGGAGTTGCACGATCTCATGGTCTAAGGAAAAGATACTTGACAATGGAAAAGCTCTAGCAAACGAAACTACACGATCTTTTATGCTATGCTTAGGATTGGGTCTTGTCCATCACATCATTCTCCTAATGATGTGATCCCGTTATCAATGACATCCAATGTCCATAGTCAGGAAACCATGACTATCTGTTGATCAACGAGCTAGTCAACTAGAGGCTTACTAGGGACACGTTGTGGTCTATGTATTCACACATGTATTACGATTTCCGGACAATACAATTGTAGCATGAATAATAGACAATTACCATGAACATAGAAATATAATAATAACCATTTATTATTGCCTCTAGGGCATATTTCCAACAGTCTCCCACTTGCACTAGAGTCAATAATCTAGTTACATTGTGATGAATCAAACACCCATTGCGTCCTGGTGTTGATCATGTTTTGCTCTAGGGAGAGGTTTAGTCAACGGATCTGCTGCATTCAGGTCCGTATGTACTTTACAAATATCTATGTCTCCATTTTGAACACTTTCACGAATGGAGTTGAAGCGACGCTTGATATGCCTGGTCTTCCTGTGAAACCTAGGCTCCTTCGCAAGGGCAATAGCTCCAGTGTTGTCACAGAAGAGAGTCATCGGGCCCGACGCATTGGGAATCACCCCTAGGTCGGTAATGAACTCCTTCATCCAGACTGCTTCCTGTGCTGCCTCCGAGGCTGCCATGTACTCCGCTTCACATGTAGATCCCGCCACGACGCTTTGCTTGCAACTGCACCAGCTTACTGCTCCTCCATTCAAAATATACACGTATCCGGTCTGTGACTTCGAGTCATCCAGATCTGTGTCGAAGCTAGCGTCGACGTAACCCTTTACGACGAGCTCTTCGTCACCTCCATAAACGAGAAACATATCCTTAGTCCTTTTCAGGTACTTCAGGATATTCTTGACCGCTGTCCAGTGTTCCATGCCGGGATTACTTTGGTACCTTCCTACCAAACTTACGGCAAGGTTTACATTAGGTCTGGTACACAGCATGGCATACATAATAGACCCTATGGCCGAGGCATAGGGGATGACACTCATCTTTTCTATATCTTCTGCCGTGGTCGGGCATTGAGCCTTGCTCAATTGCACACCTTGCAATATAGGCAAGAACCCCTTCTTGGACTGATCCATATTGAACTTCTTCAATATCTTGTTAAGGTATGTACTCTGTGAAAGACCAATGAGGCGTCTCGATCTATCTCTATAGATCTTGATGCCTAATATATAAGCAGCTTCTCCAAGGTCCTTCATTGAAAAACACTTATTCAAATAGGCCTTTATACTTTCCAAGAATTCTATATCATTTCCCATCAATAATATGTCATCCACATATAATATGATAAATGCTACAGAGCTCCCACTCACTTTCTTGTAAACACAGGCTTCTCCATAAGTTTGTGTAAACCCAAACGCTTTGATCATCTCATCAAAGCGAATGTTCCAACTCCGAGATGCTTGCACCAGCCCATAAATTGAGCGCTGGAGCTTGCATACTTTGTTAGCATTCTTAGGATCGACAAAACCTTCTGGCTGCATCATATACAACTCTTCCTTAAGGAAGCCGTTAAGGAATGCCGTTTTGACGTCCATCTGCCATATCTCATAATCATAGTATGCGGCAATTGCTAACATGATTCGGACGGACTTCAGCTTCGCTACGGGTGAGAAAGTCTCATCGTAGTCAACCCCTTGAACTTGTCGATAACCCTTAGCGACAAGTCGAGCTTTGTAGATGGTCACATTACCATCCGCGTCTGTCTTCTTCTTAAAGATCCATTTGTTTTCTATGGCTCGCCGCTCATCGGGCAAGTCAGTCAAAGTCCATACTTTGTTTTCATACATGGATTCTATCTCGGATTTCATGGCTTCTAGCCATTTGTCGGAATCCGGGCCCGCCATCGCTTCTTCATAGTTCGAAGGTTCACCGTTGTCTAACAACATGACTTCTAGGACAGGGTTGCCGTACCACTCTGGTGCGGAACGTGTCCTTGTGGACCTACGAAGTTCAGTGACTTGATCCGAAGCTTCATGATCATCATCATTAACTTCCTCCCCAGTCGGTGTAGGCACCACAGGAACATTTTCCCGCGCTGCGCTACTTTCTGGTTCAGAAGGGGTGACTATCACCTCATCAAGTTCCACTTTCCTCCCACTCAATTCTTTCGAGAGAAACTCCTTCTCCAGAAAGGACCTGTTCTTGGCAATGAAGATCTTGCCTTCGGATCTGAGATAGAAGGTATACCCAATAGTTTCCTTAGGGTATCCTATGAAGACGCATTTTTCCGACTTGGGTTCGAGGTTTTCAGGTTGAAGTTTCTTGACATAAGCATCGCATCCCCAAACTTTTAGAAACGACAGCTTAGGTTTCTTCCCAAACCATAATTCATACGGTGTCGTCTCAACGGATTTCGACGGAGCCCTATTTAAAGTGAATGCGGCAGTCTCTAAAGCATAGCCCCAAAATGAGAGCGGTAAATCAGTAAGAGACATCATAGATCACACCATATCCAATAGAGTGCGATTACGACGTTCGTACACACCATTTCTCTGAGGTGTTCCAGGCGGCGTGAGTTGTGAAACTATTCCACATTTCCTTAAGTGTGTACCAAATTCGTGACTTAAATATTCTCCACCACGATCTGATCGTAAGAATTTTATTTTCCTGTCACGTTGATTCTCAACTTCACTCTGAAATTCCTTGAACTTTTCAAAGGTTTCAGACTTGTGTTTCATTAGGTAGACATACCCATATCTACTTAAATCATAAGTGAGAGTGAGAACATAACGATATCCTCCGCGAGCCTCAACACTCATTGGACCACACACATCGGTATGTATGATTTCCAATAAGTTGGTTGCTCGCTCCATTGTTCCGGAGAACGGAGTCTTGGTCATCTTACCCATGAGGCATGGTTCGCACGTGTCAAATGATTCATAATCAAGAGACTCCAAAAGTCCATCTGCATGGAGCTTCTTCATGCGCTTGACACCAATGTGACCAAGGCGGCAGTGCCACAAGTATGTGGGAGTATCGTTATCAACTTTACATCTTTTGGTATTCACACTATGAACATGTGTAACATCACGTTCGAGATTCATCAAAAATAAACCATTGACCAGCGGGGCATGACCATAAAACATATCTCTCAAATAAATAGAACAACCATTATTCTCAGATTTAAATGAGTAGCCATCTCGAATTAAACGAGATCCAGATACAATGTTCATGCTCAAAGCTGGCACTAAATAACAATTATTGAGGTTTAAAACTAATCCCGTAGGGAGATGCAGAGGTAGCATGCCGACGGCGATCACATCGACCTTGGAACCATTCCCAACGCGCATCGTCACCTCGTCCTTCGCCAGTCTCCGTTTATTCCGTAGTTCCTGTTTTGAGTTACAAATATGAGCAACCGCACCGGTATCAAATACCCAGGAGCTACTACGAGTACTGGTAAGGTACACATCAATTACATGTATATCACATATACCTTCGGTGTTGTCGGCCTTCTTCTTGTCCGCTAAGTATTTGGGGCAGTTCCGCTTCCAGTGACCACTTCCCTTGCAATAAAAGCACTCAGTCTCGGGCTTGGGTCCATTCTTTGACTTCTTCCCAGTAACTGGTTTACCGGGCGCGGCAACTCCCTTGCCGTCCTTCTTGAAGTTCTTCTTACCCTTGCCCTTCTTGAACTTAGTGGTTTTATTCACCATCAACACTTGATGTTCTTTTCTGATCTCTACCTCAGCTGATTTCAGCATTGAATATACCTCAGGAATGGTCTTCTCCATCCCCTGCATATTGAAGTTCATCACAAAGCTCTTGTAGCTTGGTGGAAGCGACTGGAGGATTCTGTCAATGACCACGTCATCCGGGAGATTGACTCCCAGCTGAGACAAGCGGTTATGCAACCCAGACATTCTGAGTATGTGCTCACTAACAGAACTATTCTCCTCCATTTTACAGCTGAAGAACTTGTCGGAGACATCATATCTCTCGACACGGGCATGAGCTTGGAAAACCAATTTCAGCTCCTCGAACATCTCATATGCTCCATGTTTCTCAAAACGCTTTTGGAGACCCGGTTCTAAGCTGTAAATCATGCCGCACTGAACGAGGGAGTAATCATCAGCACGCTGCTGCCAAGCGTTCATAACGTCTTGGTTTTCAGGGATTGGTGCATCACCTAGCGGTGCTTCTAAGACATAATCTTTCTTGGCTACTATGAGGATGATCCTCAGGTTCCGGACCCAGTCCGTATAGTTGCTGCCATCATCTTTCAGCTTGGTTTTCTCTAGGAACGCGTTGAAATTGAGGACAACGTTGGCCATTTGATCTACAAGACATAGTGTAAAGATTTTAGACTAAGTTCATGATAATTAAGTTCATCTAATCAAATTATTTAATGAACTCCCACTCAGATAGACATCCCTCTAGTCATCTAAGTGATACATGATCCGAGTTAACTAGGCCGTGTCCGATCATCACGTGAGACGGACTAGTCAAGATCGGTGAACATCTCCATGTTGATCGTATCTTCTATACGACTCATGCTCGACCTTTCGGTCCTCCGTGTTCCGAGGCCATGTCTTTACATGCTAGGCTCGTCAAGTCAACCTAAGTGTATTGCGTGTGTTCCAAGGCCATGTCTGTACATGCTAGGCTCGTCAACACCCATTGTATTCGAACGTTAGAATCTATCACACCCGATCATCACGTGGTGCTTCGAAACAACGAACCTTCGCAACGGTGCACAGTTAGGGTGAACACTTTCTTGAAATTATTATAAGGGATCATCTTACTTACTACCGTCGTTCTAAGCAAATAAGATGCAAAAAACATGATAAACATCACATGCAATCAAATAGTGACATGATATGGCCAATATCATTATGCTCCTTTGATCTCCATCTTCGGGGCACCATGATCATCTCCGTCACCGGCATGACACCATGATCTCCATCATCATGATCTCCATCATTGTGTCTTCATGAAGTCGTCACGCCAACGATTACTTCTACTTCTATGGCTAACGCGTTTAGCAACAAAGTAAAGTAAATTACATGGCGTTATTCAATGACACGTAGGTCATGCAAAATAATAAAGACAACTCCTATGGCTCCTGCCGGTTGTCATACTCATCGACATGCAAGTCGTGATTCCTATTACAAGAATATGATCAATCTCATACATCACATATATCATTCATCACATCTTCTGGCCATATCACATCACATAGCACTTGCTGCAAAAACAAGTTAGACGTCCTCTAATTGTTGTTGCAAGTTTTTACGTGGTTTGTAGGTTTCTAGCAAGAACGTTTTCTTACCTACGTATGACCACAACGTGATTTGCCAATTTCTATTTACCCTTCATAAGGACCCTTTTCATCGAATCCGTTCCGACTAAAGTAGGAGAGACAGACACCCGCTAGCCACCTTATGCAACTAGTGCATGTCAATCGGTGGAACCTGTCTCACGTAAGCGTACGTGTAATGTCGGTCTGGGCCGCTTCATCCTACAATGCCGCCGAAACAAGAAAAGACTAGTAGCGGCAAGAAGAATTGGCAAACTCAACGCCCACAACTGCTTTGTGTTCTACTCGTGCATAGTAACTACGCATAGGCCTGGCTCATGATGCCACTGTTGGGAATCGTAGCATAATTTTAAAATTTTCCTACGCTCACCAAGATGCATCTATGGAGTCTACTAGCAACGAGGGGAAAGGAGTGCATCTACATACCCTTGTAGATCGCGAGCGGAAGCGTTCCAATGAACGTGGATGACGGAGTCGTACTCGCCGTGATCCAAATCACCGATGACCGAGTGCCGAACGGACGGCACCTCCGCGTTCAACACACGTACGGTGCAGCAACGTCTCCTCCTTCTTGATCCAGCAAGGGGGAAGGAGAGGTTGATGGAGATCCAGCAGCACGACGGCGTGGTGGTGGATGTAGCGGGTCTCCGGCAGGGCTTCGCCGAGCTTCTGCGAGAGAGAGAGAGAGGTGTTGCAGGGGAGGAGGGAGGCGCCCAAGGCTGTAATAATGCTGCCCTCCCTCCCCCCCTTTATATAGGCCCCCTGGGAGGGGGGGGGGGGCGCCGGCCAAGTCCCATCTAGGGTGGGGGGCGGCAGCCAGGGGGGTGCCTTGCCCCCCAAGGCAAGTGGGAAGCCCCCCACCCTAGGGTTCCCAACCCTAGGCGCATGGGGAAAGGCCCATGGGGGGGCGCCCAGCCCACTAGGGGCTGGTTCCCTTCCCACTTCAGCCCACGGGGCCCTCCGGGATAGGTGGCCCCACCTGGTGGACCCCCGGGACCCTTCCGGTGGTCCCGGTACAATACCGGTAACCCCCAAAACTTTCCCGGTGGCCGGAACTTGACTTCCTATATATAATTCTTCACCTCCGGACCATTCCGGAACCTCTCGTGACATCCGGGATCTCATCCGGGACTCCGAACAACTTTCGGGTTTCCGCATACACATATCTCTACAACCCTAGCGTCACCGAACCTTAAGTGTGTAGACCCTACGGGTTCGGGAGACATGCAGACATGACCGAGACGCCTCTGCGGTCAATAACCAACAGCGGGATCTGGATACCCATGTTGGCTCCCACATGTTCCACGATGATCTCATCGGATGAACCACGGTGTCGCGGATTCAATCAATCCCGTATGCAATTCCCTTTGTCAATCGATATGTTACTTGCCCGAGATTCGATCGTCGGTATCCCAATACCTTGTTCAATCTCGTTACCGGCAAGTCTCTTTAGTCGTACCGCAATGCATGATCCCGTGACTAACGCCTTAGTCACATAGAGCTCATTATGATGATGCATTACCGAGTGGGCCCAGAGATACCTCTCCGTCATACGGAGTGACAAATCACAGTCTCGATCCGTGCCAACCCAACAGACACTTTCGGAGATACCCGTAGTGCACCTTTATAGTCACCCAGTTACGTTGTGACGTTTGGCACACTCAAAGCACTCCTACGGTATCCGGGAGTTGCACGATCTCATGGTCTAAGGAAAAGATACTTGACATTGGAAAAGCTCTAGCAAACGAAACTACACGATCTTTTATGCTATGCTTAGGATTGGGTCTTGTCCATCACATCATTCTCCTAATGATGTGATCCCGTTATCAATGACATCCAATGTCCATAGTCAGGAAACCATGACTATCTGTTGATCAACGAGCTAGTCAACTAGAGGCTTACTAGGGACACGTTGTGGTCTATGTATTCACACATGTATTACGATTTCCGGACAATACAATTATAGCATGAATAATAGACAATTACCATGAACATAGAAATATAATAATAACCATTTATTATTGCCTCTAGGGCGTATTTCCAACACCGAGACCATGTCTGTACATGCTAGGCTCGTCAACTTTAACCCAAGTATTTTGCATGTGCAAAACTGTCTTACACCCATTGTATGTGAACGTAGAGTCTATCACACCCGATCATCACGTGATGTCTCGAAATGACGAACTTTCGCAACGGTGCATACTCGGGGAGAACACTTATATCTTGAAATTTAGTGAAGGGATCATCTTATAATCCTACCGTCGTTCTAAGCAAAATAAGATGCATAAAAGATAAACATCACATGCAATCAAAATAGGTGACATGATATGGCCATCATCATCTCATGCTTTTGATCTCCATGTCCAAAGCATCGTCATGATCTCCGTCATCACCGGCTCGACACCTTGATCTCCATCGTTGCATCGTGGTCGTCTCGCCAACTGTTGTTTCTACAACTATTGCTAACGCATAGCAATAAAGTAAAGCAATTACATGGCGTTTGCATTTCATACAATAAAGAGACAACCATAAGGCTCCTGCCGGTTGCCGATAAATTACAAAACATGATCATCTCATACAATAACGTATATCACATCATGTCTTGACCGTATCACATCACAGCATACCCTGCAATAATAAGTTAGACGCCCTCTACTTTGTTGTTTGCAAGTTTTACGTGGCTGCTACGTGTTTCTAGCAAGAACCGTTCTTACCTACGACAAAAACCACAACGGTGCTTTATCAAGTTTGTTGTTTTCACCTTCTTCAAGGACCGACCGCAGTCAAATTCGATTCAACTAAAGTAGGAGAAACAGACACCCGCTATCCACCTTTACGCAAAACTAGTTCCATGTCAGTCGGTGGAACCGGTCTCATGTGCGTGGACATGTAAGGTTGGTCCAGGCCACTTCATCCCACAATGCCACCGAATCAAAATAAGACGTTGGTGGTAAGAAGTATGAACATCACCGCCCACAACTTCTTTGTGTTCTACTCGTGCATATCATCTACGCATAGACCTGGCTCGTGATGCCACTATTGAGAACGTTGCATGGAAAACAAAAAATTTCTACGCACACGCAATGATCTATCCATGCAGATGCATAGCAACGAGGGGGAGAGTGTGTCTACGTACCATCGTAGACCGTAAGCGGAAGCATTTGACAACACGGTTAATGTAGTCAAACTTTCTTCGCGATCCAGTCGATCGAGTACCGAACGTACGACACCTCCGCATTCAACACACGTTCAGCTCGGTGACGTACGTGCCTTCTTGATCTAGCAAGACGGCGAGGCAGTGGATGAGTTCCAGCAGCACGACAGCGTGGTGACGGTGATGGTGAAGTTATCTCCGCAGGGCTTCGCCTAAGCACTACGAAAATATGACCGGGGGTGTAAACGGTGGAGGGGGGCGTCGCACACGGCTAAGCAATTGTCTGTCTTATGCTAGGATCCCCCTCCCACATATATATAGGTGGGTGGGAGGGAGGAGCAGGCAAGGGGGGCGCCCAAGTAGGGGGAATCCTACTTGGGGTCTCTCCCAAACCGCGCCCCCCCTTTCCTAATTTGGAGCGCGGAGAAAGGCAGGGGAGGGTGCCCCCCTTTCCTTTCTCCCATGAGAGCGAAAGGCAGGAGGGGCTAGTCCTCCCCCTTTTCCTTCCCTAGGGCTGGCCAACCAAGGGAGGAGGCGCACCAGCCCCCTTGTGGGCTCGTCTGTCCCCTCCTTTGGCCCAAAAGTGAAGGAAATACGCCCTAGAGGCAATAATAAAGTTATTATTTATTTCCTTATTTCATGATAAATGTTTATCATTCATGCTAGAATTGTATTAACCGGAAACATAATACATGTGTGAATACATAGACAAACAGAGTGTCACTAGTATGCCTCTACTTGACTAGCTCGTTAATTAAAGATGGTTATGTTTCCTAACCATAGACATGAGTTATCATTTGATTAACGGGATCACATCATTAGGAGAATGATGTGATTGACTTGACCAATTCCGTTAGCTTAGCACTTGATCGTTTAGTATTCTGCTATTGCTTTCTTCATGACTTATACATGTTCCTATGACTATGAGATTATGCAACTCCCGTTTACCGGAGGAACACTTTGTGTGCTACCAAATGTTACAACGTAACTGGGTGATTATAAAGGTGCTCTACAGGTGTCTCCGAAGGTACTTGTTGGGTTGGCGTATTTCGAGATTAGGATTTGTCACTCTGATTGTCGAAGAGGTATCTCTGGGCCCACTCGGTAATGCACATCACTATAAGCCTTGCAAGCATTGTAACTATGAGTTAGTTGTGGGATGATGTATTACGGAACGAGTAAAGAGACTTGCCGGTAACGAGATTGAACTAGGTATTGAGATACCGACGATCGAATCTCGGGAAAGTAACATACCAATGACAAAGGGAACAATGTATGTTGTTATGCGGTTTGACCGATAAAGATCTTCATAGAATATGTGGGAGCCAATATGAGCATCCAGGTTCCGCTATTGGCTATTGACCGGAGAAGTGTCTTGGTCATGTCTACATAGTTCTCGAACCCGTAGGGTCCGCACGCTTAAAGTTCGGTGACGATTTGTATTATGAGTTATGTAATTTGATGTACCGAAGGTAGTTCGGAGTCCCGGATGAGATCGGGGACATGACGAGGAGTCTCGAAGTGGTCAAGACGTAAAGATAGATATAGTGGACGACTATATTCGGACATCGGAAAGGTTCCGAGTGATTCGGGTATTTTCGGAGTACCGGGGAGTTACGGGAATTCACCGGGAGAACTATTGGGCCTTATTGGGCCATACGGGAATAGAGGAGAGAGGCCAAAAGGAAGGAGGCGCGCGCCCCCCTCTGGTCCGAATTGGACAAGGGGTGCAGCCCCCTTTTCCTTCTCCCTCTCCCCCTCTTTCCTTCTCTCCTACTCCGAAAAGGAAAGGGGAATCCTACTAGGACTTGGGAGTCCTAGTAGGACTCCCCACACTTGGCGCGCCCCCTCTAGGGCCGGCCTCTCCCTCCCTGTTTTATATAAGGGGGCAGGGAGGCACCTCTATACACAACAATTGATCATTGATCTTTTAGCCGTGTGCGGTGCCCCCCTCCACCATAATCCACCTCAATCATATCGTAGCGGTGCTTAGGCGAAGCCCTGCATCGGTAGCATCATCATCACCGTCATCACGCCGTCGTGCTGACGGAACTCTCCCGCAAAGCTCTGCTGGATCGGAGTTCGTGGGACATCATCGAGCTGAACGTGTGCAGAACTCGGAGGTGCCGTGCATTCGGTACTTGGATCGGTCAGATCGTGAAGACGTACGACTACATCAACCGTGTTGTCATAACGCTTCCGCTTTTGGTCTACGAGGGGACGTGGACACACTCTCCCCTCTCATTGCTATGCATCATCATGATCTTGCGTGTGCGTAGGAATTTTTTTAAATTACTACGTTCCCCAACAGTGGCATCCGAGCCAGGTTTTATGCGTTGATGTTATATGCACGAGTAGAACACAAGTGAGTTGTGGGCGATACAAGTCATACTGCTTACCGGCATGTCATACTTTGGTTCGGCGGTATTGTTGGATGAAGCGGCCCGGACCGACATTACGCGTATGCTTACGCGAGACTGGTTCTACCGATGTGCTTTGCACACAGGTGGCTGGCGGGTGTCAGTTTCTCCAACTTTAGTTGAACCGAGTGTGGCTACGCCCGGTCCTTGAGAAGGTTAAAACAACACTAACTTTACGAACTATCGTTGTGGTTTTGATGCGTAGGTAAGAACGGTTCTTGCTAAGCCCGTAGCAGCCACGTAAAACTTGCAACAACAAAGTAGAGGACGTCTAACTTGTTTTTGCAGGGCATGTTGTGATGTGATATGGTCAAGGCATGATGCTATATTTTATTGTATGAGATGATCATGTTTTGTAACCAAGTTATCGGCAACTGGCAAGAGCCATATGGTTGTCACTTTATTGTATGCAATGCAATCACCCTGTAATTGCTTTACTTTATCACTAAGCGGCAGCGATAGTCGTAGAAGCAATAGTTGGCGAGACGACAACGATGCTACGATGGAGATCAAGGTGTCGCACCGGTGACGATGGTGATCATGACGGTGCTTCGGAGATGGAGATCAGAAGCACAGGATGATGATGGCCATATCATATCACTTATATTGATTGCATGTGATGTTTATCTTTTATGCATCTTATCTTGCTTTGATTGACGGTAGCATTATAAGATGATCTCTCACTAAATTTCAAGATAAAAGTGTTCTCCCTGAGTATGCACCATTGCCAAAGTTCGTCGTGCCCAGACACCACGTGATGATCGAGTGTGATAAGCTCTACATCCATCTACAACGGGTGCAAGCCAGTTTTGCACACGCAGAATACTCAGGTAAACTTGACGAGCCTAGCATATGCAGATATGGCCTCAGAACACTGAGACCGAAAGGTCGAGCGTGAATTATATAGTAGATATGATCAACATAGTGATGTTCACCATTGAAAACTACTCCATTTCACATGATGATCGGTTATGGTTTAGTTGATTTGGATCACATGATCACTTAGATGATTAGAGAGATGTCTATCTAAGTGGGAGTTCTTAAGTAATATGATTAATTGAACTCAAATTTATCATGAACTTAGTCCTGATAGTTTTTTGCAAATTATGTGGTAGATCAATAGCTCGCGTTGTTGCTTCCCTATGTTTATTTTGATATGTTCCTAGAGAAAAACTATGTTGAAAGATGTTAGTAGCAATGATGCGGATTGGATCCGTGATCTGAGGATTATCCTCATTGCTGCACAGAAGAATTATGTCCTTGATGCACCGCTAGGTGACGGACCTATTGCAGGAGCATATGCAGATGTTATGAATGTTTGGCTAGCTCAATATGATGACTACTTGATAGTTTTGTGCACCATGCTTTACGGCTTAGAACCGGGACTTCAAAAATGTTTTGAACGCCATGGAGCATATAAGATGTTCCAAGAGTTGAAATTGGTATTTCATACTCATGCCCGTGTCGAGAGATATGAGACCTCTGACAGTACTTTGCCTACAAGATGGAGGAGAATAGCTCATCTAGTGAGCATGTGCTCAGAATGTCTGAGTACTACAATCACTTGAATCAAGTGGGAGTTAATCTTCCAGATAAGATAGTGATTGACAGAATTCTCTAGTCACCATCACCAAGTTACTGGAACTTCGTGATGAACTATAATATGCAAGGGATAACAGAAACGATTCCCAAGCTCTTCGTGATGATGAAATCGGCGAAGGTAGAAATCAAGAAAGAGCATCAAGTGTTGATGGTTGACAAAGATCACTAGTTTCAAGAAAAGGGCAAAGGGAAGAAGGGGAACTTCAAGAAGAACAGCAAGAAAGTTGCTGCTGAAGTGAAGAAACCCAAGTTTGGACCTAAGCCTGAGACTAAGTGCTTCTACTGCAAAGGGACTGGTCACTAGAAGCGGAAACTACCCCAAGTAATTGGCGGATAAGAAGGATGGCAAAGCGAACAAAGGTATATTTGATATACATGTTATTGATGTGTACTTTACTAGTGTTTATATCAACCCCTCGGTATTTGATACTGGTTCAGTTGCTAAAAGTAGTAACTCGAAACGGAAGTTGCAGAATGAACAGAAACTAGTTAAGGGTGAAGTGACGATGTGTGTTGGAAGTAGTTCCAAGATTGATATGATCATCATCGCACACTCCCTATACTTTCGGGATTAGTGTTGAACCTAAATAAATGTTATTTGGTGCTTGCGGTATTGAATATGATTTGATCATGTTTATTGCAATACGGTTATTCATTTAAAGTCAAAGAATAATTGTTATTCTGTTTACATGAATAAAACCTTCAATGGTCATACACCCAAGGTGAATGGTTTATTGAATCTCGATCGTAGTGATACACATATTCATAATATTGAAGTCAAAAGATGCAAAGTTAATAATGATAGTGCAACTTATTTGAGGCACTAGCGTTTAGGTCATATTGGTGTAAAGCGCACGAAGGAAATCCATGCATATGGGCTTTTCGAATCACTTGATTATGAATCAGTTGATGCTTGCGAACCATGCCTCATGGGCAAGATG
The DNA here is from genome assembly GCF_002575655.3 of Aegilops tauschii subsp. strangulata. NCBI lineage: Eukaryota > Viridiplantae > Streptophyta > Magnoliopsida > Poales > Poaceae > Aegilops > Aegilops tauschii. Next base: position 25,001,590 of record NC_053037.3, on the reverse strand, counting down.
ACTAAAACGCCGTTCTCCAGAACTATGGAGCGAGCAACTGATTTGTTGAAGATCATACATACTGATGTATGTGGTCCAATGAATATTGAGGCTCGCGGCGGGTACCGTTATTTTCTCACCTTCACAGATGATTTAAGCAGATATGGGTATATCTACTTAATGAAACATAAGTATGAAACATTTTAAAAGTTCAAAGAATTTCAGAGTGAAGTTGAAAATCATCGTAACAAGAAAATAAAGCTTCTATGATCTGATCGCGGAGACGAATATTTGAGTTACGAGTTTGGTCTTCATTTGAAACAATGTGAAATAGTTTCGCAACTCACGCCACCTGGAACACCACAGCGTAATGGTGTGTCCGACCATCGTAACCGCACTTTATTAGATATGGTGCGATCTATGTCTCTTACGATTTACCAATATCGTTTTGGGGTTATGCATTAGAGACAGTTGTATTCACGTTAGAAAGGGCACCATCTAAATCCGTTGAGACGACACCATATGAACTGTGGTTTAGCAAGAAATCTAAGCTGTCATTTCTTAAAGTTTGGGGTTGCAATGCTTATGTGAAAAAGGTTTCATCCTGATAAACTCAAACCCAAATCGGAGAAGTGCGTCTTCATAGGATACTCAAAATGTTGGGTACACCTTCTATCACAGATCCGAAGGCAAGATCTTTGTTGCTAAGAATGGATCCTTTCTAGAGAAGGAGTTTCTCTCGAAAGAAGTGAGTGGGAGGAAAGTAGAACTTGATGAGGTAACAGTACCTGCTCCCTTATTGGAAAGTAGTCCATCACAGAAACCGGTTCCTGTGACGTCTACACCAATTAGTGAGGAAGCTAATGATGTTGATCATGAAACTTCAGATCAAGTTACTACTGACCTCGTAGGTCAACCAGAGTAAGATCCGCACCAGAGTGGTATGGTAATCCTGTTCTGGAGGTTATGTTACTAGACCAAGGCGAACCTACGAACTATGAAGAAGCAATGGTGAGCCCAGATTCCGCGAAATGGTTTGAGGCCATGAAATCTGAGATGGGATCCATGTATGAGAACAAAGTATGGACTTTGATTGACTTGCTCAATGATTGGTGAGTCATTGAGATTAAATGGATCTTCAAGAGGAAGACAGACGCTGATAGTAGTGTTACTATCTACAAAGCTAGAATTGTCGCAAAAATGTTTTCGACAAGTTCAAGGTGTTGAATACGATGAGTTTTTCTCAATCATATTGATGCTTAAGTCTGTCCGAATCATGTTAGCAATTGCCGCATTTTATGAAATCTGGCAAATGGATAAACAAAACTGCATTCCTGAATGGATTTCTGGAAGAAGAGTTGTATATGATGCAACCGGAAGGTTTTGATGATCCAAAGGGAGCTAACAAAGTGTGCAAGCTCCAGCAATCCATTTATGGACTGGTGCAAGCATCTCGGAGTTGGAATATACGCTTTGATGAGTTGATCAAAGCATAAGGTTTTATACAGACTTGCGGTGAAGCCTGTATTTACAAGAAAGTGAGTGGGAGCACTACAACCTTTCTGATAAGTATATGTGAATGACATATTGTTGATCGGAAATGATGTAGAATTTTCTGTAAAGCATAAAGGAGTGTTTGAAAGGAGTTTTTCAAAAAAAGACCTCGGTGAAGCTTCTTACATATTGAGCATCAAGATCTATAGAGATAGATCAAGACGCTTGATAAGTTTTTTCAATGAGTGCATACCTTGACAAGATTTTGAAGTAGTTCAAAATGGAACAGTCAAAGAAAGAGTTCTTACTTGTGTTAAGGTGTGAAATTGAGTGAGACTCAAAGCCCGACCACGGCAGAAGATAGAAAGAGAATGAAAGTCATTCCCTATGCCTCAGCCATAGGTTCTATAAAGTATGCCATGCTGTGTACCAGATCTATTGTATACCCTACACTGATTTTTGCAAGGGAGTACAATAGTGATCTAGGAGTAGATCACTGAACAGCGGTCAAAATTATCCTTAGTGGAATAAGGATATGTTTCTCGATTATGGAGGTGACAAAACGTTCGTCGTAAAGGGTTACGTCGATACAAGTTTTGGCACTGATCCAGATGACTCTAAGTCTTAATCTGGATACATATTGAAAGTGGGAGCAATTAGCTAAAGTAGCTCCGTACAGAGCATTGTAGACATACAAATTTGCAAAATACATACGGATCTGAATTTGGCAGACCCATTGGCTAAACTTCTCTCACAAGCAAAACATGATCACACCTTAGTACTCTTTGGGTGTTAAATCACATAAACGATGTGAACTAGATTACTGACTCTAGTAAACCCTTTGAGTGTTGGTCACATAGCGATGTGAACTATGGGTGTTAATCACATGGTGATGTGAACTATTGTTGTTAAATCACATGGCGATGTGAGCTAGATTATTGACACTGGTGCAAGTGGGAGACTGAAGGAAATATGCCCTAGAGGCAATAATAAAGTTATTATTTATTTCCTTATTTCATGATAAATGTTTATTATTCATGCTAGAATTGTATTAACCGGAAACATAATACATGTGTGAATACATAGACAAACAGAGTGTCACTAGTATGCCTCTACTTGACTAGCTTGTTAATTAAAGATGGTTATGTTTCCTAACCGTAGACATAAGTTGTCATTTGATTAATGGGATCACATCATTAGGAGAATGATGTGATTGACTTGACCCATTCCGTTAGCTTAGCACTTGATCGTTTAGTATTCTGCTATTGCTTTCTTCATGACTTACACATGTTCCTATGACTATGAGATTATGCAACTCCCGTTTACCGGAGGAACACTTCGTGTGCTACCAAACGTCACAACGTAACTGGGTGATTATAAAGGTGCTCTACAGGTGTCTCCGAAGGTACTTGTTGGGTTGGCGTATTTCGAGATTAGGATTTGTCACTCCGATTGTCGGAGAGGTATCTCTGGGCCCACTCGGTAATGCACATCACTATAAGCCTTGCAAGCATTGTAACTAATGAGTTAGTTGCGGGATGATGTATTACGGAACGAGTAAAGAGACTTGCCGGTAACGAGATTGAACTAGGTATTGAAATACCGACGATCGAATCTCGGGCAAGTAACATACCGATGACAAAGGGAACAACGTATGTTGTTATGCGGTTTGACCAACAAAGATCTTCGTAGAATATGTGGGAGCCAATATGAGCATCCAGGTTCCACTATTGGTTATTGACCGGAGAAGTGTCTCGGTCATGTCTACATAGTTCTCGAACCCGTAGGGTCCGCACTCTTAAAGTTCGGTGACGATTTGTATTATGAGTTATGTAATTTGATGTACCTAAGGTAGTTCGGAGTCCTGGATGAGATCGGGGACATGACGAGGAATCTCGAAATGGTCGAGACGTAAAGATAGATATATTGTACGACTATATTCGGAGATCGAAAAGGTTCCGAGTGATTCGGGTATTTTCGGAGTACCGGGGAGTTACGGGAATTCACCGGGAGAAGTATTGGGCCTTATTGGGCCATACGGGAATAGAGGAGAGAGGCCAAAAGGAAGGAGGCGCGCGCCCCCCTCTGGTCCGAATTGGACAAGGGGTGCAGCCCCCTTTTCCTTCTCCCTCTCCCCCTCTTTCCTTCTCTCCTACTCCGGAAAGGAAAGGGGAATCCTACTAGGACTTGGGAGTCCTAGTAGGACTCCCCACACTTGGCGCGCCCCCTCTAGGCCCGGCCTCTCCCTCCCTCCTTTATATACGGGGGCAGGGGGCACCTCTAGACACAACAATTGATCATTGATCTTTTAGCCATGTGCGGTGCCCCCCTCCACCATAATCCACCTCGGTCATATCATAGCGGTGCTTAGGCGAAGCCCTGCGTCGGTAGCATCATCATCACCGTCATCACGCCGTTGTGCTGACGGAACTCTCCCGCAAAGCTCTGCTGGATCGGAATTCGTGGGACGTCATCGGGCTGAACGTGTGCAGAAAACGGAGGTGTCGTGCGTTCGGTACTCGGATCGGTCTGATCATGAAGACGTACGGCTACATCAACCGCGTTGTCATAACGCTTCCGCTTTCGGCCTATGAGGGTACGTGGACACACTCTCCCCTCTCGTTATGCATCACCATGATCTTGCGTGTGCATAGGAAAATTTTGAAATTACTACATTCCCCAACAATAAGGCCCATAACTTGCCGAGGAAGGGGGGTGCCCGGAACCGCTTCTGGTGACCCGATTCCTTCTCGGTACGTCCTGAAACACATCAGGTGTCCAAATACCATCGTCCTATATATCAATCTTTACCTCTCGACCATTTCGAGACTCCTCGTCATGTTTGTGATCTCATCAGGGACTCCGAACAACATTCGGTCACCAAAACATATAACTCATATAACACTATATCGTCAACGAACGTTAAGCGTGCGGACCCTACGGGTTCGAGAACTATGTAGACATGACCGGGACACCTCTCCAGTCAATAACCAATTGCGGAACCTGGATGCCCATATTGGCTCCTACATATTCTACGAAGATGTTTATCGGTCGAACCGTTATGACAACATACGTAATTCCCTTTGTCCATCGGTATGTTACTTGCCCGAGATTTGATCGTTGATATCTCTTCAATCTTGTTACCGGCAAGTCTCTTTACTTGTTCCGTAATACATCACCTCGTGACTAACTCCTTAGTCATTTCTTGCAAGCTTATGATGTGTATTACCGAGACGGCCCAGAGATACCTCTCCGATACTCGGAGTGACAAATCCTAATCTCGATCTATGCCAACTCAACAAACACCTTCGGAGATACCTGTAGAGCATCTTTATGATCACCCAGTTAATTTGTGACGTTTGATAGCACACAAGGTATTCCTCCGGTATCCGGGAGTTGCATAATCTCATAGTCGAACGAATAAGTATTTGACATGAAGAAAGCAATAGCAATAAACTGAACGATCATTATGCTAAGCTAATGGGTGGGTCTTGTCCATCAAATCATTCTCCTAAGGATGTGATCCCGTTATCAAATGACAACACATGTCCATGGTTAGGAAACCTTAACCATCTTTGATCAACGAGCTAGTCTAGTAGAGGCTTACTAGGGACACGGTATTTGTTTATGTATTCACACATGTATTTAAGTTTCCGATCAATACAATTCTAGCATGAATAATAAACCTTTATCATGAATAAGGAAATATAAAATAACAACTTTATTATTGCCCCTAGGGCATATTTCCTTCACCTTCTGTGGTTGATTCAGCATATTAGGAACCCCTTGACAATCTAGTTCTAAGTGAACCTTCTCGGTATTGATTTCCCTTGCCACAAGAAGAGCTTGCTTGCACGCTATAATCTCGGACGTCTCGCGATCAACAATATTTGGGAAGTAATGACACACGCCCGCTCTAAAATCCCCCATGTGATCCCTTAGCACCGCTCCACCACCCGCCTTGTCACCTATGTTTGAAGTCGCTCCGTCAGTGTTCACTTTGATCCATCCCTCGTCCGGAGACTCCCATTTTTGCATCACTTGCTGCTGCGGTGTATGGCTCGATGGTGGATGCACTCCCTTCCACTCCTCCAAGTGAACAAGGACAGAGGCCAAAGTTTCATGCGGTGGTTTGATCCTTTTCCTATCTCGAGCTTCATTTCGAGCCAACCAGAGGCCGTACATAGCCTGCACCGTCGCCTCCTTCTCCTCATCGGATGCTCTCGCCAGCCACTCGAGTAGCCAGCATGCTACCTCCCTCTGGGAGTCCATCGAGCATGGTGGGGTCGCCACCATGACTCCCTTCTCTGAGTGAAATAGCTGCCAAAATAGAACAGAATGTTGACACCCCCAAAACCGATGATAAATAGTTTCTTCTCGTCCACGAGCGACACAAAAGACCCATGGTTTTATCCTTCGACGATGCAACTCCGAACCAACAACCAAACCGTTTAATATGAGTCTCCACATATGTATCTTAGCTTTCCCTGTGCATTTGTATCCCACAAGGTTGTGTACCCCTTGTGTTTGTTCACTGAGCTAGAATTCCGGCCATTCGGATCTTGCTCTAATAATAGACATTTTGAGGTGGTAGGACAACCTCACCGTGAATACTTCTTCGTGAAATTCCAAGCGTGGTAGTCGCCCGTACCCGCACCTCCCACAATTATCTGTGTAGAATATCCTATACCTCATCCGGGATAAACATCTCCATTACTCGATCCCGGTTCCAACTTCTACCATCAGCTGTTAGGAGATCTGCCACCATGTCACTCCGGGAATGAATGTCTGCCCAAGTGGCTTCACCGATCCGTTCATCGGTATCGAGTTTGCATGGTGTATATTAATCTTAGATCCATCTCCAATTCTCCAGACTACACCCTCTCGAAGGAGGTCTCGGCCATCCAGAATGCTTTTGAAAGAGTAAGGCATTGTCAGGGTGCATGTTGCAGTCATAATAGAGTCCTCCCTGAAGTACCGCGCCTTGAGAACCCTAGCACATAGCGAGTCTGGACACTGTAGGATCCTCCAAGCTTGCTTTGCAAGAAGAGCCTGGTTGAAAGCTTCTAGATCCCGGAATCCCATCCCTCCATCACGCTTGGAGGTGCACATTTTCTGCCAAGAGATCCAATGTACTTTCTGCTCACCATCCCTTGCCCCCGCCAAAATTTCAAAGAGATAGAATTCAGATTCCGACACGTTTTCTTTGTGAGGTGAAAACAACTCATGGTGAACATTGGTACCGCTTGGAGTCCTGACTTTATTAGTACCTCCCTCGCTGCCTTTGAGAGGCCCTGCCCCTTCCATCCACTACATTTGCCCTTAGAGCTCTCCATGACATAATTAAAGGTGCGCTCCCTGGACCTTCCAACCAGTGTTGGGAGACCGAGGTACCTCTCACTAAGGGCTTCCGAAAACACCCCCAAAACATATTTAATTCCTCCTTTGTTGTTTCCTGACAACCCTTGCCAAAGAAAATAGATGATTTCTGCATATTTACTTTCTGTCCCGACGCCTCTTCATATATGAAATGATATCTAAGTGTTGTAGGGTGGAACCCTAGATGGAGATCTTTCACGAATTGGAGGGGAAATCCCCAAGAACATGAAGAACAGGAAGAACACAAGAGAGGGGGAACACTCAAATTGACTAGATCCAATCACACATATGATAGATCAATCACACAAAGAGATATACAAGGGTCCAAATCCAACACAAGAAGATACAATAGGTAACTAGTTCATCCCAATCCTATGAGGAGAGAGGTCTTGATGATCCTATGATGGGGATCCTTCCCTAGATGGGGGCTTGATATCCACTAGGGATCTTCTCCTAGGACGTCTTGATCTCAAAGGAGTGGGTACAAGGAGCAAAGCTCTCTAATGTCTCTCATATACTTTGCTATCCCTCTAATGAGCTAGGTGGGAGGTACTTATAGTCTAGGGGCGAAATTGGGGGAGAGATGGGTACAAAGGTCCAAAATGACCCTGAAAACGTAGACACACACGGACGGGTCCGGGCACCCGGGGTAAAGGGGTCCGGGCACCCGGACCGATCAGAGGCGTCGGGCGAAGGAGGACCGGGCACCCAGGGCACGAGGGGCCGGGCACCCGGACTAGGCCGAGGCCGGCTGGAGCTGGGCCGGGCACCCGGTGGGGGGTCTGGGCTGCGCCGAGAGGAGGACGGGCACCCGGGGTGGGCTGCACCAGCACCCAGGCGGGCAGGGTCGGGCACCCGGGCCCTCCTGGCCGGGCACTCGGGGTGGCCTGGGCCTTGACCAACCGACGGCTGGTGGCCGGGCACCCGGGGGTGTTGGTGGCCGGGCACCTGGACGGGTCCGAGGCCTCTGTAGCTTCGCACTCTTCTCCCTCTCCTTCCTCTTGGGTCTCCGGTGAACTTGGTGCTTCACTCCATGCTTCCTCGCGATCATCTCCAAAGTACCTACGAATGCATAGCATGTCTCTTTAAGGTAGAATCTCATTCTCATGTGAAACCGAACGAAACTCAAAGAGGAAAGAAGTGACCTCGTTCTCGATGTTGCGTGCACGTGCTCTTGTCACCGGTTCTCTCGGTGCTTGCGATGGTGATGGCATGTCCATGTGGATGGACGAGGGATGCTCCGCATCATCTCCCCCCCCCCTTGGGAGAGATCCGTCTACGGATCGTGATCTACACCACCATGGGAAAGAGAGGGCGTCGCCGTGTAGAGGTGGACTACCACCAAGCACTCATCATCGTCAAGCTTGAAATGGGCACTCTCCAATGTCGCACCGTTTAGTGATTTTTCCTTCAAAAGGAACAAGTAGAACAAACACTTGGAAAAAAAATGCGGTTAGCGTTAGAGCAAAACCAAGCAATCAAGTTGTGATTCACCAAACAAGTGACGTCATCAAGCATAGCATATGGTGTGAGAAGGGAGTGTGGCATGGCATGTAAGCACATAAATTGAGCACATGGAAAAGCATCATGGAAACAAGCATGCATAGGTGAGGTAAAGGTGCTAATATGTTGGACAAGTAAACAAGCATCTACCTCAATGTCATAGCAAGCATGCATAAGACTCTCAATGAACGGTCTATGGTAGGCATAAGAGTCATTCACAACACCAAATGAAAGGCAATGTCTAAACACATGGGGTAAGTGCAAGACAATCCAAGCATAATGTCCATATGGTTTGGTGAAGAAAGTGAGGCACTCAACACAAATGATAGAGCAATTGGTCATCATGCGTGAGGCAATCAAATCAATCATGTGATAAGGAATGGGACATGGCATATGTGAAGTAATGACATTGTTGCAACCAAACATATGATAGGAGCAAGTAATCCAAGAATTGGATGCAACATGAGAAAACATAGAAATTAAGTCGTGCAAACTAGTGGAGCGAAGATGCAACACACTAGAGGAAATCATGGCAATCATGTCATGTGAGCAAATAGTAGGCATAGGCAATGCACATGGCATATCACAAGCACGATTGCAAAGCAAGATCAATGTATCATCATAGGCATTGGGCACATAGCAAACATGGCAATAACAAGCAATATCTCCACCAATCTTGCAAATACACATACAAGTAGTAGAATCAATAACCATGTGTAATGCAAAGCATGGGTCACAAATGCATGGCAAAGGCATACGAATGAGCATATCATGCAAAGTGAACATGGAAAGATGGGCATATAATATGTAATGGACGATAACCCATAACCATGTGAGAGCCATGTAGAAGAAATGCACGAAGTCTTTGCGCAAAGAGAGTGGTGGGAAAGGAAATCCATGGGATCCCAAGTCATCATTGCTCTCTAGAGCTCGTTTTGTCAACTCGTGGGATTGCGAGGTTGACAAGTATTCAAGCGTACCTACACAAAAGAGACACAAACCAAAGAAATTGTGTGCGTGATAAATGTACACATCATCCATCATGTTGTGTATGTGCATGTGTGAGTTAGCACAAGATAAGCATCGCACAAAGAAATTTGATGCATGGTATAAGAACATGTCATCCATCATGAAAGAATAGTTGTTATGTATGATACGATGGGGACAAAAATTGAGAATGCAAGTATATGGCACATCACTAGCATGTTTACTCATGGGGAGCATATGGTGCACACAAGTAGTGGGATCATGCAAATGATAAGATGAATCAAAATCTCCTAAACTGTATGAGGAAACTATGGGGGTCTCCTCATGAGCAATAGTGGAAACATCATATGGAGAATATGAACAACATCCAAAATAATACATATCCGAAGCTAGGTGGTCATGGCATGGCATATGATATAAATGATGCAAAAGGAGCATATCAATATTATCACAAGAGAAACAAATGCCAATAACCATGGGCTTGTCATCTATGCCATATGTGCAAATTGGGTTTATGCGAAAGGCATATGCATAGTCACTACGATGAGATTGCAAATATGACATATTGTTGATCTCATGCATAGCATATGAAAAGTCAAGCGGATTGTCAAACACTATGTGACCTAGAGAATTGTCACAAGAAATCCTATGTAACATGGCATCACACTTAATAGACTCCACATGAGAATCATCATACTCATCTTAAATGGGCAAGAAATCATCACATGATGAAGTCGCACTAGCATGAAGCATGGACATAGGTTGATCAACATCATGCAAGCAATCAATGTCAAGAATATCCACTAGTGGGACTAGAGCATCACCATCACCTATGTTACCTTTGTCGTTCCACTCATGTGGTGTAGGTGAGGTGGGGAAGACCAAATGGTGGTCATCATCGTCAACTTGATGGAACCATGTGGGGGGCGCATCATATTCCACCATGGCCATCGTCTTGTCCAAAGGAAGGACGAAGTCATCGTGAATCGGCGCGTCATCATATATGGGACCTATCTGTTGGGGAACGTAGTAATTTCAAAAAAATTCCTACGCACACGCAAGATCATGGTGATGCATAGCAACGAGAGGGGAGAGTGTTGTCTACGTACCCTCGTAGACCGAAAGCGGAAGCGTTATGACAACGTGGTTGATGTAGTCGTACGTTTCAGGATCGACTGATCCTTAGTACCGAACCGGCACCTCCGTGTTCTGCACACGTTCAGCTCGGTGACGTCCCGCGACCTCACGATCCAGTAGAGCTTCGAGGGAGAGTTCCATCAGCACGACGGCGTGATGACGGTGATGATGAAGTTACCGACGCAGGGATTCGCCTAAGCACCGCTACGGTATGACCGAGGTGGATTATGGTGGAGGGTGGCACCGCACACGGCTTGGAACAATCAACTTGTGTGTCTCTGGGGTGCCCCCCTCCTCCGTATATAAAGGAGTGGAGGAGGGGCAGAGGCCTGGCCCCTATGGCGCTCCCTGGAGGAGTCCTACTCCCACTGGGAGTAGGATCCACCCCCCCTTCCCTAGTTGGACTAGCGAAGAAGGAAGGGGAGAGAGGGAGGAAGGAAAGGGGGGCGCCGCCCCCCTCCTAGTCCAATTCGGACCAGAGGGGGAGGGGGCGCGCGGCCTGCCCTGGCCTCCTCTCTCTCTCTCCACTATGGCCCATTAAGGCCCATACAATTACCGGGGGGTTCCGGTAACCTCCCGGTACTCCGGTAAAATCCTGATTTCACCCGAAACCATTCCGATGTCCAAATATAGGCTTCCAATATATCGATCTTTACGTCTTGACCATTTCGAGACTCCTCGTCATGTCTGTGATCATATCCGGGACTCCGAACTACCTTCGGTACATCAAAACACAAAAACTCATAATTCCGATCGTCACAGAACTTTAAGCGTGCGGACCCTACGGGTTCGAGAACTATGTAGACATGACCGAGACACGTCTCTGGTCAATAACCAATAGCGGAACCTGGATGCTCATATTGGCTCCCACATATTCTACGAAGATCTTTATCGGTCAAACCGCATAACAACATACGTTGTTCCCTTTGTCATCGGTATGTTACTTGCACGAGATTCGATCGTCGGTATCTCAATACCTAGTTCAATCTCGTTACCGGAAAGTCTCTTTACTAGTTCCGTAATGCATCATCCCGCAACTAACTCATTAGTTACATTGCTTGCAAGGCTTATAGTGATGTGCATTACCAAGAGGGCCCAGAGATACCTCTCCGACAATCGGAGTGACAAATCCTAATCTCAATCTATGCCAACTCAACAAGTACCTTCGGAGACACCTGTAGAGCACCTTTATAATCACCCAGTTACGTTGTGATGTTTGGTAGCACACAAAGTGTTCCTCCAGTATTCGGGAGTTGCATAATCTCATAGTCATAGGAACATGTATAAGTCATGAAGAAAGCAATAACGATATACTAAACGATCAAGTGCTAAGCTAACGGAATGGGTCAAGTCAATCACATCATTCTCTAATGATGTGATCCCGTTGATCAAATGACAACTCATGTCTATGGCTAGGAAACTTAACCATCTTTGATCCAACGAGCTAGTCAAGTAGAGGCATACTAGTGACACTCTGTTTGTCTATGTATTCACACATGTACTAAGTTTCCGGTTAATACAATTCTAGCATAAATAATAAACATTTATCATGACATAAGGAAATATAAATAACAACTTTATTATTGCCTCTAGGGCATATTTCCTTCAGTCTCCCACTTGAACTAGAGTCAATAATCTAGATTACACAGTTATGATTCTAACACCCATGGAGTCTTGGTGCTAATCATGTTTTGCTCGTGAGAGAGGCTTAGTCAACGGGTCTGCAACATTCAGATCCGTATGTATCTTGCAATCTCTATGTCTCCCTCCTTGACTTGATTGCGGATGGAATTGAAGCGTCTTTTGATGTGCTTGGTTCTCTTGTGAAATCTGGATTCCTTTGCCAAGGCAATTGCACCAGTATTGTCACAAAATATTCTCATTGGACCCGATGCACTAGGTATGACACCTAGATCGGATATGAACTCCTTCATCCAGACTCCTTCATTTGCTGCTTCCGAAGCAGCTATGTACTCCGTTTCACACGTAGATCCCGCCACGACGCTTTGTTTAGAACTGCACCAACTGACAGCTCCACCGTTCAATATAAACATGTATCCGGTTTGTGACTTAGAGTCATCCGGATCAATGTCAAAGCTTGCATCGACGTAACCATTTACGACGATCTCTTTGTCACCTCCATAAACGAGAAACATATCCTTAGTCCTTTTCAGGTATTTCAGGATGTTCTTGACCGCTGTCCAGTGATCCACTCCTGGATTACTTTGGTACCTCCCTGCTAAACTAATAGCAAGGCACACATTAGGTCTGGCACACAGCATTGCATACATGGTAGAGCCTATGGCTGAGGCATAGGGAACACCTTTCATTTTCTCTCTATCTTCTGTAGTGGTCGGGCTTTGAGTCTTACTCAACTTTACACCTTGTAACACAGGCAAGAACCCTTTTCTTTGCTTGATCCATTTTGAACTTCTTCAAAACTTTATCAAGGTATGTGCTTTGTGAAAGTCCAATTAAGCGTCTTGATCTATCTCTATAGATCTTGATTCCCAATATATAAGCAGCTTCACCGAGGTCTTTCATTGAAAAACTCTTGTTCAAATATCCTTTTATGCCATCCAGAAATTCTATATCATTTCCAATCAACAATATGTCATCCACATGTAATATTAGAAATGCTACAGAGCTCCCACTCACTTTCTTGTAAATACAGGCTTCTCCAAAAGTCTGTATAAAACCATATGCTTTGATCACACTATCAAAATGTTTATTCCAACTCCGAGATGCTTGCACCAGTCCATAAATGGATCGCTGGAGATTGCACACTTTGTTAGCACCCTTTGGATCGATAAAACCTTCAGGTTGCATCATATACAACTCTTCTTCCAGAAATCCATTCTGGAATGCAGTCTTTACATCCATTTGCCAAATTTCATAATCATAAAATGCGGCAATTGCTAACATGATTCGGACGGACTTAAGCATCGCTACGGGTGAGAAGGTCTCATCATAGTCAACTCCTTGAACTTGTCGAAAACCTTTTGCAACAAGTCGAGCTTTGTAGACAGTAACATTACCATCAGCGTCAGTCTTCTTCTTGAAGATCCATTTATTCTCGATGGCTTGCCGATCATTGGGCAAGTCAACCAAAGTCCACACTTTGTTCTCATACATGGATCCCATCTCAAATTTCATGGCCTCAAGCCATTTTGCGGAATCTGGGCTCATCATCGCTTCCTCATAGTTCGTAGGTTCGTCATGCTCAAGTAACATGACCTCCAGAACAGGATTACCGTACCACTCTGGTGCGGATCTTACTCTAGTTGACCTACGAGGTTTGGTAGTAACTTGATCTGAAGTTACATGATCATCATCATTATCTTCCTCGCTAATTGGTGTAAGAGTCACAGGAACAGACTTCTGTGGTGAACTACTTTCCAATAAGGGAGCATGTACATTTACCTCATCAAGTTCTACTTTCCTCCCACTCACTTCTTTTGAGAGAAACTCCTTCTCTAGAAAGGATCCATTCTTGGTAACGAAAGTCTTGCCTTCGGATCTGTGATAGAAGGTGTACCCAACTGTCTCCTTTGGGTATCCTATGAAGACACATGTCTCCAATTTTGGGTTCGAGCTTATCAGGTTGAAGCTTTTTCACATAAGCATCATAGCCCCAAACTTTAAGAAACGACAACTTTGGTTTCTTGCCAAACCACAGTTCATAAGGAGTCGTCTCAACGGATTTAGATGGTGCCCTATTTAACGTGAATGCAGCTGTCTCTAGAGCATAACCCCAAAACAATAGTGGTAAATCGGTAAGAGACATCATAGATCGCACCATATCTAATAAAGTACGATTACGACGTTCGGACACACCATACGCTGTGGTGTTCCGGGTGGCGTGAGTTGCGAAACTATTCTGCATTGTTTCAAATGAAGACCAAACTCGTAACTCAAATATTCTCCTCCACGATCAGATCGTAGAAACTTTATTTTCTTGCTACGATGATTTTCCACTTCACTCCGAAATTCTTTGAACTTTTCAAATGTTTCAGACTTATGTTTCATTAAGTAGATATACCCATATCTGCTCAAATCATCTGTGAAGGTGAGAAAATAACGATACCCGCCGCAAGCCTCAATATTCATCAAACCACATACATCAATATGTATGATTTCCAACAAATCTGTTGCTCGCTCCATTGTTCCGGAGAACGGAGTTTTAGTCATCTTGCCCATGAGGCATGGTTTGCAAGTACCAAGTGATTCATAATCAAGTGATTCCAAAAGTCCATCAGAATGGAGTTTCTTCATGCGCTTTACACCAATATGACCCAAACGGCAGTGCCACAAATAAGTTGCACTATCATTATCAACTCTACATCTTTTGGCTTCAATATTATGAATATGTGTGTCACTACTACCGAGATTCAAAAAGAATAGACCACTCTTCAAGGGTGCATGACCATAAAAGATATTACTCATATAAATAGAACAACCATTATTCTCTGATTTAAATGAATAAACGTCTCGCATCAAACAAGATCCAAATATAATGTTGATGCTCAACGCTGGCACCAAATAACAATTATTCAGGTCTAAAACTAATCCTGAAGGTAGATGTAGAGGTAGCATGCTGACTGCGATCACATCGACTTTGGAACCATTTCCCACGCGCATCGTCACCTCGTCCTTAGCCAATCTTCGCTTAATCCATAGTCCCTGTTTCAAGTTGCAAATATTAGCAACAGAACCAGTATCAAATACCCAGGCACTACTGCGAGAATTAGTAAGGTACACATCAATAACATGTATATCACATATACCTTTGTTCACCTTGCCATCCTTCTTATCCGCCAAATACTTGGGGCAATTCCGCTTCCAGTGACCAGTCCCTTTGCAGTAGAAGCACTCAGTCTCAGGCTTAGGTCTAGACTTGGGTTTCTTCTCCTGAGCAGCAACTTGTTTGCTGTTCTTCTTGAAGTTTCCCTTCTTCTTCTTCCCTTTACCCTTTTTCTTGAAACTGGTGGTCTTGTTGACCATCAACACTTGATGCTCCTTCTTGGTTTCTACCTCCACAGCCTTTAGCATTGCAAAGAGCTCAGGGAATCGTCTTATCCATCCCTTGCATGCTATAGTTCATCACGAAGCTCTTGTAGCTTGGTGGCAGTGATTGAAGAATTCTGTCAATGAAACTATCATCCGAAAGATTAACTCCTAGTTGAATCAAGTGATTGTTATACCCAAACATTTTGAGTATATGCTCACTGACAGAACTATTCTCCTCCATTTTGCAGCTGTAGAACTTATTGGAGACTTCATATCTCTCAATCCGGCATTTGCTTGAAATATTAACTTCAACTCCTGGAACATCTCATATGCTCCATGACGTTCAAAACGTCGTTCAAGTCCCGGTTCTAAGCCGTAAAGCATGGCACACTGAACTATCGAGTAGTCATCAGCTTTGCTCTGCCAAACGTTCATAACATCTGGAGTTGCTCCTGCAGCGGGTTTGGCACCTAGCGCTTCTGTGCAGCAATGAGGATAATCCTCAAGTTACGGACCCAGTCCGTGTAGTTGCTACAATCATCTTTCAACTTAGCTTTCTCAAGGAACGCATTAAAATTCAACGAAACAACAGCACGGGCCATCTATCTACAACAACATAGACATGCAAAATACTATCAGGTACTAAGTTCATGATAAATTAAAGTTCAATTAATCAAATTACGAAAGAACTCCCACTTAGATAGACATCTCTCTAATCATCTAAGTGATCACGTGATCCATATCAACTAAACCATGTCCGATCATCACGTGAGATGGAGTAGTTTTCAATGGTGAACATCACTATTTGATCATATCTACTATATGATTCACGCTCGACCTTTCGGTCTCAGTGTTCTGAGGCCATATCTGCATATGCTAGGCTCGTCAAGTTCAACCCGAGTATTCTGCATGTGCAAAACTGGCTTGCACCCGTTGTATGTGAACGTAGAGCTTATCACACCCAATCATCACGTGGTGTCTCGGCAGGATGAACTTTCGCAACGGTGCATACTCAGGTAGAACACTTGTTCCTTGAAATTTAGTGAGAGATCATCTTATAATGCTACCACCGAACTAAGCAAAATAAGATGCATAAAAGATAGACATCACATGCAATCAATATAAGTGATATGATATGGCCATCATCATCTTGTGCCTTTGATCTCCATCTCCAAAGCACCGTCATGATCACCATCGTCACCGGTGCGACACCTTGATCTCCATCGTAGCATCGTTGTCGTCTCGCCAACTATTGCTTCTACGACTATCGCTACCGCTTAGTGATAAAGTAAAGCAATTACATGGCGATTGCATTTCATACAATAAAGCGACAACCATATGGCTCCTGCCAGTTGCCGATAACTTTGTTACAAAACATGATCATCTCATACAATAAAATTTAGCATCATGTCTTGAACATATCACATCACAACATGCCCTGCAAAAACAAGTTAGACGTCCTCTACTTGTTGTTGCAAATTTTACGTGGCTGCTACGGGCTTAGCAAGAACCGTTCTTACCTACGCATCAAAACCATAACGATATTTCGTCAAGTATGTGTTGTTTTAACCTTCACAAGGACCGGGCGTAGCCACACTCGATTCAACTAAAGTTGGAGAAACTAACACCCGCCAGCCACCTGTGTGCGAAGCACGTCGGTAGAACCAGTCTCGCGTAAGCGTACGCGTAATGTTGGTCCGGGCCGCTTCATCCAACAATACCGCCGAATCAAAGTATGACATGTTGGTAAGCAGTATGACTTGTATCGCCCACAACTCACTTGTGTTCTACTCGTGCATATAACATCTACGCATAAACCTGGCTCGGATGCCACTGTTGGGGAATGTAGTAATTTCAAAAAAATTCCTACGCACACGCAAGATCATGGTGATGCATAGCAACGAGAGGGGAGAGTGTTGTCTACGTACCCTCATAGACCGAAAGCGGAAGCGTTATGACAACGCGGTTGATGTAGTCATACGTCTTCACGATCGACCGATCCTTAGTACCGAATGTACGACACCTCCGTGTTCTGCACACGTTCAGCTCGGTGACGTCCCGCGAACTCATGATCCAGTAGAGCTTCGAGGGAGAGTTTCGTCAGCACGACGGCATGATGATGGTGATGATGAAGTTACCGACGCAGGGCTTCGCCTAAGCACCGCTACAATATGACCGAGGTGGATTATGGTGGAGGGGGGCACCGCACACGGCTTGGAACAATCAACTTGTGTGTCTCTGGGGTGCCCCCTCCTCCGTATATAAAGGAGTGGAGGAGGGGGAGAGGGCCGGCCTCTTTGACGCGCCCTGGAGGAGTCCTACTCCCACTGGGAGTAGGATTCCCCCCCCCCTTCCCTAGTTGGACTAGGAGAGAAGGAAGGGGGAGAGAGGGAGGAAGGAAAGGGGGGCGCCGCCCCCCTCCTAGTCCAATTCGGACCAGAGGGGAGGGGGCGCGCGGCCTGCCCTGGCCTCCTCTCTCTCTCCACTATGGCCCATTAAGGCCCATACAATTGCCGGGGGGTTCCAGTAACCTCCTGGTACTCCGGTAAAATCCCGATTTCACCCGGAACCATTCTGATGTCCAAATATAGGCTTCCAATATATCGATCATTACGTCTCGACCATTTAGAGACTCCTCGTCATGTCCGTGATCATATCCGGGACTCTGAACTACCTTCGGTACATCAAAACACAAAAACTCATAATACTGATCGTCACAGAACTTTAAGCGTGCGGACCCTACGGGTTCGAGAACTATGTAGACATGACAGAGACACGTCTCTGGTCAATAACCAATAGCGGAACCTGGATGCTCATATTGGCTCCCACATATTCTACGAAGATCTTTATCGGTCAAACCGCATAACAACATACGTTGTTCCCTTTGTCATTGGTATGTTTCTTGCCCGAAATTCGATCGTCGGTATCTCAATACCTAGTTCAATATCGTTACCGGCAAGTCTCTTTACTCGTTCCGTAATGCATCATCCCGCAACTAACTCATTAGTTACATTGCTTACAGGGCTTATAGTGATGTGCATTACCGAGAGGGCCCAGAGATACCTCTCCAACAATCGGAGTGACAAATCCTAATCTCAATCTATGCCAACTCAACAAGTACCTTCGGAGACACCTGTAGAGCACCTTTATAATCACCCAGTTATGTTGTGATGTTTGATACAAAGTGTTCCTCCGGTATTCGGGAGTTGCATAATCTCATAGTCATAGGAACATGTATAAGTCATGAAGAAAGCAATAGCAATATACTAAACGATCAAGTGCTAAGCTAACGGAATGGGTCAAGTCAATCACATCATTCTCTAATGATGTGACCCCGTTGATCAAATGACAACTCATGTCTATGGCTAGGAAACTTAACCATCTTTGATCCAATGAGCTAGTCAAGTAGAGGCATACTAGTGACACTCTGTTTGTCTATGTATTCACACATGTACTAAGTTTCCGGTTAATACAATTCTAGCATAATAATAAACATTTATCATGACATAAGGAAATATAAATAACAACTTTATTATTGCCTCTAGGGCATATTTCCTTCACTATCACCAAATGAGAAGACACAATAGAGGTAGAGGTTAAGTTGTTAGAAATCGAAATGGCCTCACGTGCCCTATCAACTTCCTCACTCGCTCTATGTGGTGGTGGCTCACTCACTCCCTCAAGGTAGGTGCACTCAATGTCACATATGGTGGAGTCACTCAAATCACTCAAGTGGTGGTGTTGGTGGCTCTCACATGAGAATTGTGGCAACTCATCATATATGGGGCTAGTGGTGAAGTCACTCGCACTCTCAATATGGTGGCATAAGTCACTCAAGTCATCATATGTTGTCGTGGTCAAAGGGAAAATCCCATGCTCAACCATCTCATAGTCGTTGCCGTGGATGAAGGCCGAGGATGGCACATCATCACGCTCATCATGGATGAAGGCCGAAGATGGCACAACATCACTCTCGCCTTGGATGAAGGCCGATGTAGGCGTACTCGTCGTAAGTAGGCGAAGATGTCGTATGTCCAAAGGAGAAGATGCCTTTAGAACACTTGGCGAAGATGCCGAAGTGGTGGTAGTAGTCGTAGCTTGCTCGTGGTGGTGCTCGTCTCTCGGTCTTCTCTTATGCTCATGTTGGTTTTCTTGACGGCGCCGCGTGGTACTTGCATCTTGTGGCCATTCTGAAGACTTGCGACTTGAGCGTCTCCGCCTTGAAGATGACGAAGAGGAAGAAGACTTGTAGTTGGCCCACACGTATCAGATGTCATCCAATTGTGCATCCAACTTGGCGTCGATGTAGTCCCTTCTCCGTGCTTCGCGTTGGTGAATGTCGACGGTGAGTCGCTCAATGCCTCGCATTGCTCGTTGTCGTCCGGAGATGGGCGTTTTGGTGATGTAGTTGTTCGCGTCGTCGTTGTCGTGGAAGACCGGAGATGAAATGCCTTGCCTATCCATCACAAGACTCGAGCAAATGTGAGTGGAAGAAAGGAAAGAACTAGACCAAATGTACCTTTCCAATGTTGAAGATGGATCAATGATCACTCAATAATGTATCAAGGAAATAGCATAATTGGTACCGGATCTTGTCAATTCTCACACCTACACAAGTAAGGCTTATGGTGGAGCTCGGTGAGGATAGTGGCACAAAAATTTGATGCAATATGTTAGCAAGAGTCAATAATGTTGGAAAAGATTCACAAATTCGTGAGTGAAACAAGTAGACCAATAGCAATATGTGGCACACGGAAACACACACACAGATAGATAAATGGGGTAGTGCAACCAGGGAATGAGCACAAAATGTGGAATCCACGAAAAACGCTCGTGTTGCACAACTCAAGAGAGACGCTAGCACTATTGCTCAATAGGCGGTTACGACACTTGCGCACAACCTATAAGATGCAAAATGTATGAGTCTTCTATCCCAAGTATGCTATGTGTATGATGTTCCCGGTGTTCTTCTCAAGATGATCCAAGATGATCGGATATGACAATCTTATGTGTAATGTGGTATGATGCTATGGCTCTTGCTCACAAGCTCTTTGCTCTCTTTTGCTTAAAAGCTTATTCCTTTTTTTATATGGCCACTATGCGAAATGCACAAACCAAGATAGCAATTATGTATATGCGGGAACAATCTTGTGACACAAGGGAATATATGATGATACCAATATGATATGGTATGTATGCAATGGAAAGTACGAATCACTAATGTGCACAAGTAACGTTGCCGGCAATACTCAAATGACTAGTCTCGATAGGCAAGTGACGCAAAACGGGCTAAGGGGTTAACAATGTAATGGCAAGAATGTACAATGATGGGATACCAC
Organism: Aegilops tauschii subsp. strangulata; assembly: GCF_002575655.3. NCBI lineage: Eukaryota > Viridiplantae > Streptophyta > Magnoliopsida > Poales > Poaceae > Aegilops > Aegilops tauschii. Next base: position 24,980,762 of record NC_053037.3, on the reverse strand, counting down.
GATACCAAGATGATATAGAGGTTACCGTTCTTGCTTACGGTTAGGGAGTCAAAATGGTGAAGTGGTCGATGTCGAATCCTTGTCGAAGGTGAGCGATGGTGTTGTCGATGTCGAACCGTTCCTAGTTAGCCGAAACACCCTAGGAAACGGGAAAAACCGCAAACTCAAATTCGCAAAGGAGAATGTCAAATGGTGGTAGCGGAATGCGTAGGTGGTTCCGGAGTTAGCAAAGCGGAAGTGGTGGTGGTGGTTGATGATGAAGCGACCATCCCTAAGTAGCCGAAACACCTTAGGAGACTCAAGTCACCCCTCAAGTAACCACAAATACTATTTGGAACTAAATGGATTAGGTTGCGGAAAGCTATGGTGATTTTGCGGATGATACGATGGATGGCCTAGGCAAAGATGCCAAAATGCCGAAATTTTGATGGAGTCAAATGGTGTTTAAACCTATATAGATTGATGGGGGATGTCAATAGCTACTCAACGAGCTAAAGAACGTCAAAATCGAACTCCGGGAGCAAAAGTTATGTCCGAAACGGTTTTTGTCGGTGAGCTGAAACTGGGAGGTGCGGGTGCCCGGGGGTGGAAGGTGCGGGCACCTGGGGTGGTCCAAGGTAAACAGCCCGGGGGTGCGGGTGCCCGGGGTTTGGGGTGCGGGCTCCCGGGGGGGTCAGCGGGGTTGCGCGGGGGGGGGGGGGGGTCCGGGTGCCTGGGGTTTGAGGTCCGGTTGCCCGGGGGTCACGGATTTGGGCGGAAATTCGTGAATAAATGGAAGAAATTGGTGGATTTCGTGGAGGGAAAGGTGAAGATGGATGGGGGGAAGGCTAGATCCACTTGAAACCAAGCAAATCCAACAAAACCTCATCAAACCAACAAATCACAAAAAAAGTTGGGGCTATTTTTGGTGGGGAATTTTCGAAATTGGGGAAGAACACAACAAAATTAGGCTAGAGAACAAGAAGTGGGGCTCCAATTTCGTGAGAAACCATGGCTCATGATACCAAGATGTTGTAGGGTGGAACCCTAGATGGAGATTTTTCACGAATTGGAGGGGAAATCCCCAAGAACACGAAGAACACAAAAGAGGGGAAACACTCAAATTGACTAGATCCAATCACACATATGCTAGATCCAATCACACAAAGAGAGATACATGGGTCCAAATCCAACACAAGAAGATACAATAGGTAACTAGTTCATCCCAATCCTATGAGGAGAGAGGTCTTGATGATCCTATGATGGGGATCCTTCCCTAGATGGGGGCTTGATATCCACTAGGGATCTTCTCTTAGGAGGTCTTGATCTCCTACAGGAGTGGGTACAAGGAGCAAAGCTCTTTAATGTCTCTCATATACTTTTCTATCCCTCTAATGAGCTAGGTGGGAGGTACTTATAGTCTAGGGGCGAAATTGGGGGAGAGATGGGTACAAAGGTCCAAAATGACCCTGAAAACGTAGACACACACGGACGGGTCCCGGCACCCGGGGGTAAAGGGGTCCGGGCACCCGGACTAGGCCGAGGCCGGCTGGAGCTGGGCCGGGCACCCGGGGGTTGATGGCCGCGCCGGGAGGAGGCCGGGCACCCGGGGTGGCGACCCGGGCACCCGGGGTGGGCTGCACCAGCACCCAGGCGGGCAGGGCCGGGCACCCCGGCCCTCCTGGCCGGGCACCCGGGGTGGCCTGGGCCTTGGCCAACCGGCGGCTGGTGGCCGGGCACCCGGGGGTGTTGTTGGACGGGCACCTGGACGGGTCCGAGGCCTCCGTAGCTTCGCGCTCTTCTCCTTCTCCTTCCTCTTGGGTCTCCGGTGAACTTGGTGCTTCACTCCGTGCTTCCTCGCGATCATCTCCAAAGTACCTACGAATGCATAGCATGTCTCTTTGAGGTAGAATCTCATTCTCATGTGAAACCGAACGAAACTCGAAGAGGAAAGAAGTGACCTCGTTCTCAATGTTGCGTGCACGTGCTCTTGTCACCGGTCCTCTCGGTGCTTGCGATGGTGATGGCGTGTCCATGTGGATGGACGAGGGATGCTCCACATCACTAAGTGTCTCCATATTCTCTTGTGATCCCTCCAGGAAGACAATGCTATCGTCAGCGAATAGAAGGTGAGTGACATGGGGTCCAATGCTCCCAAACCCCACTCCCTTGATTTTATTCTCATGTTGTGCTTTCCTCGAAATGCAGAGAAACCCTCCACACAAAATAAGAAAAGATATGGTGATAGAGGGTCCCCCTTTCTGAGACCACGAGAAGGGAAAAAACACCTTGAGCATCCACCATTCAGTTTGACCGAAAAACTTGTTGTCTTCACACATCTCATTATCATTTCTATCCAATCCGATGTGAACCCAATTCTTTCCATCATCCTCTGCAAGAAACCTCATTCAACCCTGTCATAGGCCTTCATCATATCGAGCTTCACTGCACACAAAGGTTTCTTCCTCTTCCGGTTGCGTATAGCATGAACACATTCATATGCGACCAACACATTGTCCATGATGAGACGACAGGGCACAAAAGCGCCGTGTTCTTCTGAAATGAGGATAGGAAGGATGATCTTTAGTTGATTAGCTAAAACCTTTGTAGCAATTTTATACAACACATTAAAGAGACTAATAAGCCTAAACTGAGAAAGCAACTCCGGTGAATTAACTTTCGGGATCATGACAATGACAGTTGCATTAAAACCCTCGGGTGTAGCTGCTCCACTTAGGAAGTCCCGTACAGCACTACAAATATCCCCTCATAATAGCGATCAATGTCGTTTATAGAAGAGCGCAGGTAGGCCATCCGGTCCTGGCGCTTTTGTCAGGACCATTTGAAATAGAGTTGTCTCTATTTCTTTGTCTGAAAAAGGAACTATAAGCGCTGTGTTCATGTCATCTGTGACCACCTTATCAATGATCTGTAGCAGAACCTCGGCCCCGGCTGACCCCTCGGATGTGAATAGGTTTTCATAGAAAGCGGCATCCATGGTTCTTATCTCTTCATCAACCGTACACTTGGAACCATCATCTGTACGCAGAGCTTTAACCGTGTTCTTTCTTTTTCGATGTGTCGCCCAGTTCTGAAAATACTGGGTGTTTTGATCTCTCGCCTTGAGCCAGCCCACCCTCAAGCGCTGCCTATACATAATTTCCTCCCTTCCGTAGACCTCTATTAGTTGTTCTTCTATCTCCCGTACTTTCTGCTAGTAGCCCGTAGTTTGAGCAACTCCAACACCGAGACCCATTTCATCTGTGTGCGTCCGTTTGGGTCACGGCGGAGAGAAAAGTCGGCCCAACGCGCCGACGCAAACGGACGCGCGTTCGCTTTTCGTCCGCCTGTCGACCGATTCCCGGTCCATTTTTGAGCCTCATTTGCGTCGGCACGGACATGAGACGAATGCGTGCGACGCGCGCCAACTACCCCCCTAGCCCGCCAGTTGGTGGTAGCCTCCACCATTCCCTCCACTTTTCCCAAAAACATTCCCGCCTGCGCGCGCTCCCGCCGCTCGCCATGGACGACGACCTTGATGTCGCCGCCGGCCTCGCCTCCCTCGCCTCGTCCGGCAATCCTCGCGCCCCCTCTGGCAAAGGCAATCCTGGCGCCCCCCGCAAGACCGCCGCCGCGCCCAAGCCAAAGAAAAAGCTCATGCCAAGCAGCGGGCGAGGGAGTCAGCGAAGAGAAAGTGCCGGAGGCACGCGGCGGTCGCAAGGCATGAAGCAGCGGCCGCGACCGCCATCGCCGCCTCCGCACAGCAGGAGGACACCAACACTCGGGTCGCGGCGGCAACGAAGGATGCGTTGTTGTACCTAGGGTTAAACCCTGGCCCAGCACGGGCTCGTCAACGCCTCCGTTGCCGCGGCCAGCACCGGCTTGTCTGCGTTTCCTCAGATGGTGCTGCTAGAGTCGCCTCGCGCGTCAGCGACTCACCCGATTCCCGGCTTCCACGTCTATCCGCAAGCCTCCCACCTCTTCGGGAAATGCTTGCCGGATGTGAGCGTGGTCGCGCCTTCCACGCCCGCGCCCATCTACCTCAACGCCACACCGATAGCCGGTGGCTCATCATCTGGTGGGGCGAGGAAACACGCGCAGGAGATGCCAGCCGACATGCCCCCCGGCGCCCGTAACCTGTTCGACAGAATGCCGGCGGCCGGCGACGACGATTTCATGCAAAACATCATCTTCGAGGGTGGTACGACGGCCGCTGGCTGGCTACGATCCTGATGAGACACAAAGCCAGGACGGTCAAGGGCCGTTCACGCCGTCGACCTTTGATCAAGCTGGCATGCAAGCCGCCTTCATGCAAGATCGGGTCGGCCTGGACCTGGACGGCTTCCCGCTCGACCACGAGTTTTCGGAGGACTACGGCCTCGAGGAAGAGGATGAGTTGGGCATCGACGAGGAGCCTTTGTTTGAGGACTAGCTCGCCAACCAAGCCGCCGGGGTGAAGCCAAAGCGCAAGAGCAAGCGGACGAAGGCATACACGACGGCTGAGGACAAGATGCTTTGTGAGTGTTGGAGGGACATTGGGCAACACCCCAAGACCGGCACAAAACAAAATGCATCAACCTTTTGGACTTGTGTCCATCGCGAGTTCCATGAATGCAAGAAGTTTCCGCCGTACCAAATGCATAGCACGCGTGGGTGAGTGTCCATTTCGAAACGATGGAAGGTGATTCAACAAGAGTGCAACAATATGGGTCGGCGTGTTGGGCGCACTGCCGATCCAAATCAAAAAGAGGATGAACATCGAGCGAGCGGCCGACTCAAACAAACAAAAAACGGACAAAAGCGCCATCCGTCGGCGGCAAGCGACGCTCGCACCAACAGTGCGGCAGCCCGGGCCGAGCAGCGGAGTAGGCGGGCAAGCACGTGGGACCAGTAGCTCGGGTGCCGGCCCTGCTCCTGCGGGAGCAAGTCCCTGGAGTGGAGCCACAGGGTGAGCCCGCTCTTCCCGCTCGGCGTCGCCCAGCCGGTGCCCACGGTCTACATCCGTGTCGTTGCTTGGGGCTGCGTCGGGGGGAGTAGCGATGATGATTGATTTAATGATAAATAGTAAGCTTTTTGGTGGAGATGTTCATATTTAGGATTTTGATTTCTGAGTTCGTGAGTACATGCTCAACCCTGACATCTTCTTACTCTATTTTCCACTAGATCATTATATCACGTAGAAAAGCTGCAGATGTATCCACAAATCCACAACATGCGAAGTTGCAGCTCTCAATTTGAAGGTCGAAGAATCTGAGTCATCGACCCCACAAGTATCATGTGCTATAATACAAATAATCTTAAGATTTAATTCCTGAACCATAAGGCCTCTGAAATACTTTTGTTTCATGTTTGCGGGTTTCTTCCTGTTTGCACAAGTGACCCTATATAGGATGCCACTAATAATTGTATTTACAAAACTAGATGTATTCTTATGTTTCAGATCATGCCGCAGTAGTAAATTGAACTTTAGTCTATTCAATTGTAGGTTCTGAAAATGAATTGAGAATCATGTTGGCTTAAGGATCCGCACATATTTTGTTTGAACGCATTTACACATGCGGATGTTTGTTTTTTCACAAAGGTGATACTTTAGCTCTGTAGATTGCAATGCTTCAGCTATGCATGCTGCAAGCTTGCCATTATTGAACAAGAAAATAAAAGGGGAAGTGTTGTACTACAGGGCAAAGATCGTTGTCAAATCATCCATAAGACAGGTTAAGCCATTGGTCAATTCTTGTCAAGTCTTTGTGGTGATGTGAATCAGGCTGTCGCCGCTAAATATCCTTCCAGTACTGATTTGGGGTCAATAACGACATGTGCCATGCATAAAAGGATGTGCGACGGGAGATGTTGTCAAAGAGCATGCCCAACAGTTATGAGGTTTCCATTTGTTGCTAGAGCCATTGATGACCCTGGAGCTTTTGATTTGAAACCACGAGTTTGCCAAAGTTCACGCTTCAGAGTTTTAGAAGATGTGCTATTCACTGATTACTAACCTTCTCTTATCAGGAAAAGCCCTTCTAGAGGTTAGTGAGGAACTTACTAAAGACACCAGGGAAGATTTTGTTGCTGAGGATGTAAGATTTTATTTATAGATGAATATGTACTATGATTCCTAGATGTTCAGTTGATAGCCTTTTCTTTGCAGGGGCGTTTTTTATTGCCTAATTTGCCGAAAATGCCTAACGGAGACTGAGCTCTATGAAGGCCTTTATTTGAAAACTTCAAAATTCAAACTTTTCAGTTTCAAAAAATTCTGAAAATAAATACGCATATAGCTAGATACATAATATACATGTGCGCAGATTTTTAGGTCGAAATACAATAAAATGTGAGCTACAAAAAAAGACAAATCTGGGTTTTTTTAGCATATGTACTGTTCATCTTTAAAGTCCATGATTTTGTTTTTTTGTGCAGCTCGCAATTCAAGGTATTTCATCCTGAAGTTTTTCACACATACAGTTTACATCCTTGCATACATGTGTAATTTTTTCCAGAATTTATTTAAACCAAAATTTATGAATTTTGAATTTTTTAAATAAAGGGCTCCATGGAGCTCGGTCTCCAAAATGCCCTACTCCTAATTTGCTCCATAGTTGAATTGGCAATACTTGATAACTTCAAAATGTCATCCAGTCAATTATGGATAGTTATTTAGATTCAGAATTGCTCCATGTGATATTTGATGTTTAATCATCGAGTACTGATGATTTGTGCCTATAAGTATTTTTTGCGCGATGAGACCAGGTTCCTTTCTTTTTATTTTCAAAAAAACATGTCCACAGCTATATTTTTTGAAGGTAAATGTTGGAGATTAGAGTCCAGTTACTGAATCCAAGGCAAAGTTTCATTACTATATTTGTATGTGAGCTCTGAGATAGACTGATGCACTGTTGAGTACTAGTGCTTTCTTGAGAGTACCTTCTTGTCGATTTTTTTACTGTCTTACGAGTACAAGGTTCAGAGCACTTCTGTCAAATGCCACAACATGCTTAGGCTGGTTCCTTCTCACCATTGCAGTTGTCCCAGTTTCTTATAAAGAAGATGATTTGGAAGCTCGACATATAAAATGATTTACTGTAATGCAGGTTACATATTAAACAACTTCTGGAGGCAAAGTACCGTGAGAAATGTGGCGAGCTCTGTACGAGTAAAGTTCTGTAAGAGTCTTTTTGTAAGTCTATAACCATTCTATGCATTTCACTTGTTGTACTTCAAGATTCATCTGCACTATTGTACGTATATTTTATCATTAATTTATTCTCTATTCATGAATTATCTTGTACATTTTAGAAGAGGTGATGGCACAGTCAGTGATGACCAGTGCATCTCACATTGTAATAGACCTTGGTCATGTAGTGACTTAATTTCTGAGCCTCTTAGAGTAACACTTAATTTTTTGTGTGATATGAATCATGAAAATATTGTAGCACCAAAGCACGGGCTCAATTAGTTGATGTAATAAACGATATATAGATTCTTCGTCCTTACCTGAACTAGCCTGGCAAATAAATTTGCAGGAGGTGTTGTAATCCCTTGCATAATCTAGCTTGCACATAGTATTATAGTATTATTGGCAAATAAATTTGAAAGAGGTGTTGTAATCCCCTACATAAATAAATTTGCAAGAGGTGTTCCACGGGCTCACATATATGTCCACTCTTTTTTCTTGAGAAATAGACCCCAGATCTAACATTAAGGAAAAACAGTGGTACAAAGCACCCTAGAAAGAAATGAAATTACACCTAGATCATTGGGGAACCGGTCCAGCACAACCACCGAAGCGAGCTGCAGGCGCGTCGCCCCACCGTCGTCGCCGGATTCATCGCTCACGGGAAGTCGGCAGCTTCAGTCCATAAGAACCAGCATGGCGGGGAAGAATTGAACCGAAGAACCACCATCACCAAGTTGTCTCCTCCCTCGCCGGCAACCAAGAGGGAGGAAGAACTGGAGCCACTCCACATGTACAACAGGCCTCCCAGGCTCAGCGATGAAGATGGAGCACACCTCGTCACTGCAGAGGAGCCTGGAGACAAGAGCTCCATAGCGCCGCCACCATCTCCACCATGATTACCACGCCTAGAGACCACAAAACTTGCCGGATCCAGCGAATCCCGAGCACCAAAAGGCGCATGAACCGCGTCGAAGCCCTTGAAGACGCCGACGTGGACGGGAAGGAACGACAACACTTTATTCCGATCTGGCAGCACTCCGCCTCCTCAACGCCACCGCCAGAGACTCACACAACCACACCCTATATACACGCCAAAAGCGTGGATCAAGGGTTCCCCCACCCACCCGAGTACGCAGGACGGAACCCACGGGCACGCCGGCGGCCGCGGGTGGGACACGGGGTCACCCTTTTTTTCACCGACGGGCAGCTTCAACTTTCTCACATATATGTCCACTCTTTAACAAGGAGATGAATTGGAATTAGAATTACTGGGTACATAATATCTATTCTAAATTTGAGATGTTATTAAATATGTGCATTGCACGTACATGATTACTAGTTTTTTCAAACACTTGATTAACATTTTTATAAACATGATAAAAAATCATCATTTTTTAATACATGGTCAACATTTTTCCTATATATATTCAACATTTTTCAAATATATGTTCAACATTTTTTAAACGCTTGATTAACATTTTCTAAATACATGATCGTTTTTTTCATCATTTATTTAAAATATGGTCAACATTTTTTCTATAGACATTTAACATATTTTAGATGCTTCCTAATATTTTCAAATACTTGTTCAACATTTTTATAAATGCTTGATTATTATTTTTAAATACACGATCAACTTTTTTCATACACATTACGTTTTTATATACATTTTTCATATACGTTATAAACATTTTCTCTATACGCATTTAACATTTTTCAAATACTTGATCAACATTTTCCAAATGTTTTTGTAGAGTGTTTTTTGTAATATAGAACATCTGGAAATATAAATAAACTAATAAAGTGAAAGAAAACAAAAAATGTAAAAAAAGAGAATATGGCATGTGGCCTCTGGTCAGCGGCGCAATGGGCCAGCCCACTATGGAGCTCGCCTTCAGCAAGACTTCCTCTTGTCTCGCTGTAGGCGAGACATATCAGTTACCCTAAAAAAAGGCGAGACATATCAGTTGCAGCAACGAGGGGAACCCCCGAAAATCCTACACCTACGAAAAGCATACGTAAGCTAACGAAACCTTCCAATTAAACCAAACATCATCCCCCTGATTTTTAGGTGGGTGGGCCTCTGCCACCCCTAAACTCCAATACTGATGCTCCACGTTGATTATTACGTACGGTACGTAGCTATTTTTTCGTAAGTCTAGCATTACTCGGGGAACCCCTATTTCTCGTTTTAAACGAGCACGGGGGCAGCGCGTAGGGACGAGCCCAGAATGGCCGGCCCACGCGTGAGCGAGGCCACAGCCTGTTTTTTTTACGTTTCTGGTTTTTTTGTATTTTTTTATACTTTAAAATATTTTAAATATATATGTATTACAAAAACTCTACAAAAAATATCTGTAAAATGTTGAACAAGTATTTAAAATTTTTATCAAGCATTTAAAGAACTGTTGAAGAAGTATTTGAAATTTTTTGAACAAGTATTTTAAAAAATATTAATGTAGCATTCATAGAAATGTTGAACAAGTATAAGAAAAATGTTGATAAAGCATTCAAAAATGTTGAACAAGTATATGAAAAATGTTGAACAAGTATTAGAAAAATGTTAATCAAGCATTTTGAAAAATGTTGAACAAGTATTTGGAAAATGTTAATCAAGCATTCGAAATTTTTTAACATGTATTTGAAATTTTTTGAACAAAGATTTGAAAAAAATTAAGCATTAAATAATGATGAACAAGTATTTGAAAAATGTTAATCATAGGTAGGAGTACCCTTGAGAAGGCTCCCGAAGGAGTACTCTTTAATTAGTTGCTCCCTTATGGTGAATGCTAATGGTGTAACATTGTCTGGTTGTCGGATGTGGGTCATGGGCCTTACTTGAATCTATATCTACAGGTGCGTCCGCTCGTTGTTGGAGGCGCCCACCGCGGCCGACGGAACCCAAAATGTCCGCCTGCACTTCCGCCGCTCGCCAGCCTCACCCGCTCGCCCACGCGTCCCCGCCTGCCGCCTACCGCCGCGCCGGCCACGCCCAACAGGTCACCCGCGCTCGCACCGGCAAGCCGCAAGCGCACCGCGGCGGCTCGCTAGCTAGCTAGCTAGCAAGCACGCACGTGCGCGGCTGACTAGCTAGCTAGCAAGCAAGCCCCCTGCGCTCGCATGCGCTCCGCCGCCGCGTGCCTGCGCAAGTCACGCCCACCCAGCCGTGTAGCACCCGCGCCTTGCAGCTCGCCCGCGCACGCCGGCAGCTGTAGCTACAGCAGACCCCACTCGCTCGCCACCCTGCAGCAGCGCGCGCGTCTTCACCTGCAGTTGTGCCCTGCCGCCCGCGGGTTCGTATTTGTGCCGCCGCCCGCGCGCTCTGCTTCGCCACTCCCGCCCTTCGCGCCGCGCTCGCCCCCCGCGCCCGCGCGCTCGCCTGCCGCCTGCTTCGCGCCCGCACCCCGCTCCGGCCGCTGCCTGCGCCGAGCTCGGCCCCACGCCCACCAGAGCTTGGCCGCGCGCCTGCCAGATTCGCCAGCGCCGAGCTCGCGCCCGCGCGCTCTCCGGCGTCCGCGCCGAGCTCGCCCGCCGCCTGCTTCGCGCCCGCACCCCGCTCCGGCCGCCGCCTGCTTCGCGCTCGCACCCCGCTCCGGCCGACGTCGCGCCGCTGCGGTAGACAAGCCCGTGGCTGCATGCGTTGGTGGGTGGGTGGACATGGTGGGCCAGGGGAGAGAAAAGAGAGAGACGGTGACATGTGGGGCATGCCCGAACACAGCGGGCGAAGAGGAGGCGGAGGCGTCCCTTTTTTGTCCGCTTTTGCCTCAAATCCAAAGCATCCTTGGTCTAAAGATGGGGTGAAACGGACACGAAGTGGACGAAAAAGTAAAATAAGGTCTGCCGCTGGGTCATTGCATGTGTCTGCTTTTATCCAAACTGCGTCCGGCGGACAAGATAGGGTCCTGCAGTGGAGTTGGCCTAACTCCGGCAGTGAGAGAAACACGGTGTGTGCCGACGACTCGGCGAGACCGTGCACAGCGACGCGACGCCTGCCGGATGTCGTCAACCCGGTCCTGCTCTCAGAACATCTCTAGCCGTTCGGCCTCCCAGGGCGCCGAAAAAGACCGGCCTGGGGGCGAGCCGACGCTGATTGGCCCCTGGGGTTCGTTTTCCCCCAGCCACGCGCCCAGGCGCCGCCCCCCAAGGCGCTCCATATTCAAAAAAACATTATTCCCGCTCAAAAGAAACAACAAACTGGCGATCATCGCAATAGTTCGGCGACTCGGTGCCACAGTTCGGCGATCAAAATAAAAGGCCACGCAGTAGTTCGGCGTACAAAAAAGGAAGGGCGCGGAAGGAGTACATCAAGCATCGAGTTCAACCTCCGGTGGCGTAGTCGTCGGCGTACGCGGGCTGGGAGGAATCGGCGCGGCTTCCGGGCTGTTCGGCGCGTCTTCTGTGCTGCTGGGCGCGGCGGAGGCATCGTCGGTGGGGCTGAGCGTCGCGGAGGCGGAGACATCGTCGGACCTGGTCTCATCGTCATCAGCTGCCGGGCTGGGCGGCGGCGTCGGCGTCGGCGTCGCCGGTATCTGGTTAGGATGAGGCCGCGCTCGGCCAAGAACCACGCCTTGAGCTTCTCGTCGCCGCTCTGGAGCATGTCAGCGCCGCCCATCAAGAAGGCGATGTCGTTGTTCCTCTTCTTGGCATCTTGAGCTTTGAGTTTCGCGGCGGCGTTGGCGCGGAGCAAGTCGAGTTTGACGGCGTTGTTCGTCATCAAAACAGCACACCTCGCCTCTGTTTTCTCCTCTCGCTCGGTGGCCCTAGTTTTGGCGTCGGCGATGCAGTGCTCGATGGACTCTTGCACGCGCACGGCAGCCGTCTCGGCGTATTTCGCCTTCTTGGCACCTTTGTTGCCGTCCGGGCGTCCATCGGCCGCGCCCGCTGTCGGCGCGTCCGGCTTGTACGTCTCTTTGGCCTTGGCGAGGGTGCGTCGGACGGCCGCCCATTTCTCGCACTTGTCGATCCGTTTGAAGACGTGGAGGTACTTGAAGTCTGTGTCGCTGTTGTCGTCACGGAACATGGCGAACATGCGCAGCAGCTGCGCCGAGAAAGAATGTCAGTCGGCACCAGAGCGCCGAGAAAGGCAGCAACATGGACGGTGTACGATACCTGATCCTCGACGCTAGTGCCGCTCTCCGGGCGAGCCGCGACCTCCTCGACGATCCCATGCCGAGCCGGCTGCGATGATGTCCTCCATGTCGTCCTCCGTCGTGTCGGCGTCGCCGAGATGCGACGAGGAAGAGGCTTGTGAGTAGAGGCCGCGGTGGAGAGGCGACATCGGTGAGGCTGCGCAGTCCGGCGGCGAGTACGTGTACGGCGGGTACTGCACGCCGGTGAACGCAGGCGAGGGCGTGCACTGGACGGGGCGCCCATGGGGGAAGGTGATGTGGGGTTGAAGCCGCCATGGGCGTCCCCGTCGGCATAGCTCGGCGACGGCGTGCTCCATGGGTGCGGCGACGATGAGAACCCGGCCGGAGAGCCGACGCTTTGTTGGCTCCAGACCGCGTACAGATGCCCGGGTGGGTTCATCATTGCCGCGCGCGCCGCCTCCGATTGTTCGGCCGCCGCATGCTCCGCAGCCGCCGCCGCCGCAGCGTGCGCCGCTTTCTCCCTGGCCTTCTTGGCCCTGTTGCGCCTGTCGGCGGTGAGGGCCTCCCGGCGCTCCACATCCGCCTTCCACTCGGCGTTGGTCATGCCGAGGGGCTTGGACAGCGGAGCCCTAGGCTTCCTTTGCTTCGGCGGGGCGGCGGCGGCGGGATCCGTCGCGGCGCGCGACATCACGTACTTCTTCGGCGGCATGGCGGGACGGCAGGGTGGAGGCGGGGTTTGGCGGGAGGAATGGAGAAGAAAGGGGGGAGCGGGAGGAAACCGCGGGAAAAAGTCTTCCAGTCGCCGACAGGGCGGCCCCACGCCGCTTTTCGCTTCCGCCGGCGCGCCCAGGCGACACCCGGTCGCTTGGGTTCGGGGGGGGGGGGGGGGGGGATCGCCGGCTCTGGATTTTGCCTAAACCGGCGCTAAACGAGATCCTGTGGGCGCGACTGGGCCGATTTTCGGCCACCGGCGCTAAAAGTTTACTTGGAGAGGCCTGTTGGGGACGCAGCTGGAGATGCTCTCAAGCCCGCGGGACACGATGTGGTAACCATGCTCTTATATATAAAGAGCATTTGGACCACTAACGGGCGTATACATCTAGCATGTATGTGAGCTTTCCTTATACTTTCAATCAGTTAGCAGCGATGTTCTACATATCTAAATAGCAAAAGAACAGCATGAGCTAATTAAATTTAAATCTGTACCTGTATGGGTATAGAGTTTTTAAAGGTAGTAACAATGAAGGAAGGGAACACAATAGTTTTATAGGTGACAGTTTCCTATAGTTGTCTAGTATTATGACTCTACATTACGAAAATTGGTAGGAGTGCACGAGCGCGTGCGCTCCTGGTATCGGTGGCCATCGAACCCGCTATGGGGATGCGGGCTGTAAGTTCTATTATATTGTTTTGAGTGTACATGTATGGGATACGGGCAGGCATGGTATTGTGTATTGTGTATCAACCCCCTGGATCTTGTCGCTTCCCTTCGTCTCGCCGGTTGCACGTGCTCTCCAGGGGCCGCCCTCGCCAGCCGTCCTCGTCACCGGTCGCTACCCTCGCCGGCCGTCCTCGTCGCCGGTCGCTACCCTCGCCGTCCCTCCTTGTTGCAGCAAATCACCATCGTCTCCGTCGTCTCCGGTCGTAGCAAAACACGACTATGGTTGCAGCAAATCACCATCGTCTCCGTCGCGAGGTCACAACTCCGCCTTGATGGATGTAGCAAAAAACTTCGCCGGTAGTAGCAAAAACCGATTACGGTTGCTGCAAATCACCGCCACCGTCGCGAGGTTCAGCTCCACCTTGATGGATGTAGCAAAAATCTTCGCCTGTAGTAGCAAAAACCAACTATGGTTGAAACTTTAATATCTACTGTTGAAACATTTCTGTCAATAGTTGCAATTTTTGTCCACTTGCGCGGTGTCAGTCGCATCTCCGGCCGTCGCTCGTCGCACCGCTTGGCTTGCAGCTCACAGCATCCGGTCCTGGCCCCCATCACGCGCGGGCATGGCGCGGGGCGCGAGGGCGCTGCCATGGCGATGAGGTTGCAGCAAAAATGGCATGTGGGATTGGGTTTCTGTGCTGGTTTGCAGCGGCCGCGAGGAAGCGCATGGCTGCACACGAGGCTGTTGGTGCTTGCCGGGGAAAGAGGATGGGAGTTGATCGGTTGAGCTGGAAGGAAGAAGATAAGACCAAGAAAAAAAAAGGCATGGGACAGACGCACGATACTTGTAGGTTGATCGAGCGCACGCGACGTGACCGGCCGAATCGGCGCGCCGTTCCGGAACGTTTCCCTAAATTTTTTATCTCAAGACAATGAGATTGTACCTTAATGGAATGGCAGCATAGTAATCCTGTGTGCTCGAAGTTGCCACATTCACATGTCAATTCTTCACCCTGACCGTGGACATGCACTACGTACAATACTCTGCGCCACTTTTCATGTTTATCCGGGTGGTATCGATGTACATTATATTTTGAACCTTTCTCGACCTCTTCTACTCTATACTGCCCTGCTTCATACAGGATCTCACCAAATTTCTCAAACATTGCTCGTGTGTAGATCTTGCTAGCTTGGAATTCCAGCGGCGTGTTTACCTTCATAGATGGCAATGTCTGAATACAAATAAGAACATAGTTAGCATGTTCCATGTTTTTGCAGAGGCATAATTACAAGTACTGATGTCCAATATAGGATTGAAGCAACTTACTATCTTTGTTCGCCTCTTCTCATAGTTCTCGTTTGCTTCTCGATCGAAAACCAGACTCATATTGCCTTACAAATAAGTGCATGGGGCAGCTTGCTGGCAGCATATGGTTTGCGCTCTCACTTTGCTGTGTGCTTGTCATTTTTGCACAAAATATGCCCCTGAAATATGGTTTTGCCCACTTCGTGCGAACTTCATAGATGTGTGAAAGGTAAGTGTTTTTTTTTGCAAATTGTATTTCTCAAGGAGCTGTGCCCATGCATTTTCAAATTCTTCTTCCGTTATCATGTGATTCACAACTTTATGAAATTCTGCTCTGGAATCGCTTCGTTTTGAGTAGTATGCACCAAGTTTTTCCTTAGTCTTCTTCAGGATGTGCCACTTGCACCACCGGTGTGTGGTGTCCGGCATTACTTTCTCAATTGCACGCTCAATAGCTCTACATTGATCTGCGGAGGCAAGAATCTTTTTGTTAGAAACCATAAGACTTATTTCAAAGTCAGACTACTGTATATTACTGTAAATCTATGAATCATTTTATCTTCTACATTTGAAATATGCATGCGGGTGTCTATGTGTTTCAAGTTGGGCAGCTAACAAATATTATGGCAATTCCGATTGTCACCTGTAAGAATGGTCTGAGGATGTTTGCCGCCCATCATGCGGATGAATTCGCTGAACACCCACTCGAAAGTTTCCGTTATCTCGTCCCTGACAAGCACACCGCCAAAGGTAATGCTCTGGAAGTGGTTGTTAACTCCAACAAACAGCCCAAATGGCATATCATAGAGGTTTGTACGGTATGTTGTGTCAAATGTTATTGCATCTCCCAAATAATGGTACTGCATCCTGCTTGCACCGGTTGACCAGAGTAAATTCCTTATCCGACTATCACTGTCTGGTTGTACTCTGTAGTACAAACCGGAATCCTTTGAACCCAATTCTGCAAAGACATCCATAGTTTTCCGGACATCATCATCTGCTTGATCTCAGCTGATTTCACCACATAGACCCCTCAGAGCCTTTTTCGTGAAAGGCACATTATTCATTGAGCCGAAGAAGCTACCAATTATGTTGTAAACTTTTCCAATGCTTATATTTTGCCCCCTAAGCTGTTTGACAAGATCTCTTGTATACAGATCTATATGTTTATGTGAAGGCCAATACACCTTTTCACCACATTTATCTGTCAACACATGGTTGTGGGATGGCCTGTGCTCACTTATGTACCAGCCATTGTCATTTGATCGAAGCAAACGTATCAATGCAGGGCACTTGCATCGGCATGTCCGTGTGTTTCCACTTTTTGGTTTGCCCTGAAAATATGAATCGATTGTGAAATGTTATATTGTGTTTCAAGAAAACAGATTTCAGGACCTTGGGTAATTAATTTACTTTGAACTCAGCGAGCATCCATAGACTATTTCTTGCATACATTTGGTTCTCTCGACGTTCAGCTTACTTTTTCCATATCTTATCCCAAATCCAATTTCCCACGAAAACAGATTGTAGAAGTCGTATGCTTCTCCCAACGAATCAAAGTTGTATCCAACAGCTGGTACCACTATAGTATCTGTCTTCTTCTGCGCGTATCCTCTTAACGTTTTTTCGAGGGCACATATCACTACTAGGAAAACGGTTTTTAACGACGGTATATGTGGTTGTTAAAAGTCGGATTGTGGCCGTTAAAGGTCACTAGCGACCACAGTCTGCTGGTCGTAGTAGGCTCCGTTGTTAAACGTATAACGACCACATTTTGTGGTCGTTATTTTTGTAACGACATGATGGTGTGTCGTCGTCAATCCCAAGGCAATAACGACCACAATTGTAGTGCATTAACGACCACTTTTGTCATTGCTAATAGTGTTATCTGACCACTCTCTTCACCACTTTGATATCCTTGAGAACCAATTTTTGCACCATCCAACATTGAATATTAACATCAAGATTAATATAGAAACAAAAAACTGAATTTGAAAGGATCGTAGCCTTTTTTATTAATAGAAATCAGATAAAATATCAAAAATCGGACAGACACTTCTGGAATTAAAATACAAAATTTGAGTCAAAAGAACTCATATATGACCGATGTACTTGCTCATATGTAACTGGAAAATGAGACAACTAGAAAAGACAATGTTTATTATTCTTCAATCACGGGACTCCACCGTTATTTGAATGGATATCATTCTTCATCTGGAATTACAGTGCCTCTTCATGCTTCTACATATTACGGTGGACCATCCCTGTCGTATACAACATTGAGTAATTTATGAAAGCTAGTCGATGTAAACAAATTGGCACAAAGTATGATAGCATATAAATCATTCTATGAGAACAACTTACTTGATTATCTTGGCTTTGATGATAACTATCACTTACAGATCTACCAAACATAAGACGCTTAAGTTCTGACACTTCTTGCACCAAGCCATTGAACTTCTCTTCAAGTACTTGTTTCGCTTGCTTGGAATCTTGGAGTTCAGAAGCCAATTCAGCCTTACTTAATGTTGGTCCAACAGAGGTAAGTGGATATTATTAGATGATATAAAATGGCAAGACAAGTCACATCGGAATTATATTATTGAAAATGAAAAATAACGAGTTAAAGTATATATGTACCATGTCCCATTACCTGTCTAAAGGGTTTACTGCCAGTGTCTGAAAATAAACAACCAATTGGTGAGTAGGATAGATGCACTACTGGAATTTTCACGTACGCCGGGTGTAATGCTCTTCGCCGAGTGCTAAAACACGGACACTCGGCAAAGCAAACTTTGCCGAGTGTCACTCTCGGCAAACCCAGCTTCACGGCAAACTGGCATCTTTGCCGTCACTGCCTCACGGCAAAGAGGCACCGCACGGCAAACCCTGCAGACGCCGAGAGCCACTCACGGCAAAGAGGAGCCACGTGGCATGCCCGTCCGCAACAGACGGCTCCGTCAGTTACTGCGTACTTTGCCGAGTGTCACTCTCGGCAAAGCATATGCAACATCCTATTTTTTGTGTGTGTTCTTTCTAACTGACATGTGGTCCCACTGGTCACATTTATCAGTAAAAGTTTTAAATAATTTGCTAAATATTTTTGAAAAAAATGACGATATCTTTGTCGAGAGCTACTCTCGGCAATCCTTCTGACCAGTAGGACAGCGTGGCCCACATGGGAGCTGACAGTTTACATAGCTTTGCCGAGATCTAGTCTCGGCAATGCTCTCCTTCTTTTCCGAGAGCTGCTCTCGGAAAAGTTGTGGCACAACAGTAGTGTCTCCCAGACGACCATGTTTCCGAGAGGAGCTCTCGGTAGTATATCGTTTTCCGAGTGTTGCTCTCGGAAATCTTTCCCATCCATTATGCTGGCAAGCTATTTCTTTTCTGATCCCTGCAGATAAAAACAACTACAGTGCAATTTGATCTTATATAGGCATAATTTGATCTAGTCCACACATATATAGGCATAATTTGATCTAGTCCACATATATATGCATAATTAGGGATAGTCCACATATTGTCACACACAAGTTGAATGTATTATCCTAGTAGACGTCACACACAAGTCGCAAATTCATACATATTGTCACTACTTGCAAAACACGTGCACGTCCCAATAGAAGTACACTTGTTCATATATAGATCATCTTGAGGAGGAGAGGCCATCGGGTTAACATTCCGGAGGAGGAGGGGCATCACTTGCACTGCTTCGAGATTGCATAAGAACCTATAAGAGTAGAGTCACGTGAGGGTGGTTCGTCCCTATGTAATGAATCTTCTACTCTAGTTTAGATAATGTTCTACCTGTAGTTGATCCTCAAGCAGTTTCAACCTCTTGTTCGTGTCTTCCCGTTCCTTTTCTCTGGACTCCTGCTCAGCCTGCCGCCTTTGCTCCTCTTCAACAGCCCGCTGCGCCATTAAATCCTGTAACATGGCATTAGGCTCATATAGGTTGGAACGGTGCTATTTCGAGGCATGGACATAATGAAAGGTTAGGATGCTAACCTTGAGACGCGCTATATCACGTGATGCGGCGGTTGGGCGACTCCGTATGGACGGAGTTGAGCTGGTGCTCGACGCGCGTATCTCATGCAGCTTGCGATGCGAGGAGGTGGCAATCGCCCCGTTGCAAAGGAGGTGGCGGCCATGGCCCTTCCCCTCGCCAGCAATGATGAGAAGCTCAGGGTCAAGGGGCTTGGACGTAGGTTCGGCTTCCTGCCCGTGCACCTCATGGAAGACCTCTTTGAAGGTCCCCCACTTATTCTCCGCCGACTCGCTGCAGAACTCGGCGCCATCCTTCCCCTTGTGGCCTTCTCTCCAAGCTTCCAGGATGTGGACCGGGCGACCCTCCTTCGCCTCCTGCAAAATTAACCATCAAGTTTAATGAACCAAGATGCACCGTGCAAAAAATTAACATCTTAATCCACATACCATGTGTTGCTTGAGAGCGGTTAGGTTCCGGCTCCCGTGGACATGAGCCGGGCCTGTCATTTTGGCTCGATCGTTTCCCTTCTCCACATGTTGCGCCTGCC